>NW_023605194.1:75897649-78297649 GCF_014898055.3 Talpa occidentalis
GCCGTGGACATCAGAGAGGAGGGACTGGAGTTGAGAAAGTAAAACCCGCATCCGGGCGTGACTGAACAAGAACTTTTGGGCGGCACTGGGAAGCTGGTTCTCCCTCTCCCCGGGTGCATAAAGACAGGCTAGATAAAACATTCTTTCAGACTTGTGCTTTCACTAGAGTCCATTAGCCTGGACCAGAATCTTCTGGAGGGCTTATAAACACAGATGACTCTCCTAGCCCTTCACTCACAGCTTCTTATTCTATAGGTCTTGTGGGGGAGACTTGAGAATTTGCATTTCTCAGCAGGTGATGCTGATGCTGCTGGTTCAAGATTTCATTGCAAAAGTGAATCACTGTTTAAAGGTGTGGTTCTCAGCCCTGCCTGTGCAGAGGGATCACCAGGAGAGCTTCCACCACTCCTGCTGCCTGGGTGCTACCCTGGGCTCCTGTGTAACTGGTCTAGGGTAGGGTTCAAGTTCTGGTGGTGGTGCTTTATTTTTTTAACAGTCTCCTTGGTGAAGCAAACATGCAGCCAGAGAGGAGAACCAGTGCTCAGTGGGCCCCAGACATTTGAGGAAATAAACTCTTAGTACATATATTCTAGAAATTGTTCCTCATTGTGACAAACAAAAATATATATAAGTTAAAAAAAAAAAGGCAATTGTCCCTTAACTTCCTGCCACACTTTGAACACTATAACTGCTGCTCTTCCATCTCCTCTGTTGCTCCTGACATAGTTACACTGGCTAAAGAGAGGGGGGAGTTCATTCCTCAAAGGAAAGGAAAAGTGGGGGCCTCCCTGGTGGCGCAAGGGAAGCTATCCGCACAGCACTATGAAGCTATCCGCAGCCTCTGAAGCACAAGTTCGATCCCTGACCAACCAGGGAGATACCCATATGGCACAGCAGACCTCTCTTGGCTTGCCCACTGCTCCCCTCAGCAGTGTATTTCAGTAGATCTGCTTGTTCTGCTCCCCTCTCTGTCTCTGGTGAATCCTCTCATCCCCCACACTCTGGCCTGTACGCCAGTTCCTGTATGCATAAATAAATAATTTAAAAAAAAAAAAAAAGGAAGGAGAAGAGGAATTCCTTGAAACTCTAAGCTTTAAGAGACAAACCTTCCAGCTGCTTTAAAACTTGAAGTTAGGGGCCTCCCTGTTGGTGCAAAGGGTTACATCTCAGTGCTATCAGGTACTGAGGCCTGAGTTCCATCCCTGGCCAGGGAGGTGACCCACATGGCACAGCAGACCTCTCCTGTCTTGCCCACTGCTCCCCTCAGCAGTGTGTTCAGTAGATCTGCCTGTTTTGTTCCCCACTCTGTCTCTGGTGAATCCTCTCACCCCCCTGTACCACTGGCCTGTACCCCAGTTCTTACATGCACAAATAAATAAATCTTAAAAAAAAAAAAAAGAAAAAAAACTTGAAGGGGCCTCCCTGGTGGCGCAGCAGGTTAAGCGCCACGCTGTGAAGCTGTCGGCAGCCTCTGAAGCGCGGGTTCAATCCCAGCTGGTCTGCAAGAATCCCACATGATGCGGCAACCTCTCCTGTTGCACCCACTGCTCCCCTCAGCAGTGTATTTCTGTCGTCTGCCAGTTCTGTTGCCCGGTGTGTCTCTGGTGAATCCTCTCACCCTCCCGTGCATCTGGCCTGTACCCCAGCTCTTGTATAAAAATAAATCAATCTTTAAAAAAAAAAACAAAAACTTGAAATTGGGTCTAAGCAGCCTAAACCTCCTGAACCCCCACTTTAACAGCCAGCATGCAGGTAGGAAAGCAGGTTCTGGAGGGAGCTCCTCTGAGTTCCACCCTCATGGTGGTGTGAGCCATCATGTGCTCAGCCCCCCTGTGCTCCAGTGACCTGGAATAGAAGAAAGGGAGAGGGCCTCTTGCACTGAGCTGCGATGATCAAGGCAGGTGGGAGGCTCAGGATAGTGTCCGACACAAAGATGGGAATTTTTGTGCCTTGAAATTTCAGCCTTTTTGTGACGTATGCTCATCTTACAGGTGAGCAAAGTTCAGTGTATTTGTCCAAGGTCTAGTAGCTGCCCAGGGCACAGGAGGACCTGGACAGGTGCCTGCTTAAGGCGAGAGGCCTGCCCCTTGGCTGACAGGGCGGAAACTGTGCTCCACAGGTTTGCTGACAGGTGAATTATCAAACAGTCCCAAATCTGAAAATAAGGCCGCAAAGAGTGAAGGTGCAAGTGACCAGAATTTCAAGTTTTGACAGGGCGGAGTGAGAGGAAATTCAGAAGAGCCCTCTCGTATCCTGGGAGACAGAGCAGGTGCTGAGATGAGTTTTGGGGTGGGGCAGGAGATATGATTGTATCTGCCTCAGACTTCAGGCTAAGGGAGAGTTGAGACTGGAGGTGACGACGCCTGGGATTCTAGTTTTTTCAGCAAATTATAAAATTCGTATTTGTGTATCTGAGGTCTTGGGGATACGGTGGTGAACAAGATAGACATACAGGGCTCCTATCTCAGGAAACACACACTCAGGGGGGATGGGGTTACATCCCTGAAACAGTTAATGCAAATGAGAGTTGTTCAAAGGGTGAAAGTCTGGGTTGAGTGCGCCTGGCCTGGTGAGAGTTGACAGGGAACGCTTCTCTGAGGAAGTTTCATTGAATCTGAGGACGAGTAGAGTTAGCCAGATGGAGGGGGTCCAGGCCAGCAAACAGCAGGCCCATGGAGAGAACTGCACTGGCTGTATTGCTGAGATGAGATTAGTGAGGGGGCTGTAGGCCAGAGCCAACATTTTTACCCTATGTGAAAGCTCGGTAGGAGCCATTGAAGGATTTTAAACTGATGATGCCCTGACCCACGAGGCGAGGCGTTTCTTGCTTTATAATTCTGAGCCCTCTTACAGGCCCAACATTTGACTCTCTAACCCTGTGAAGATACTATCTTTGTCCTGCAGGTCAGAACACAGTGGAGTCCCAGAGATCTCGGTCTAGGTTCACATATCCCCGCCCTGCCTCTTGCCCTTTCCCCTAGGAAGTAGACTCCACTCCTGCCCACGTAGACTGAGGGGGAGATGATGATATCTGTGGGAAGGACACCTGGATTCCTCTGTCCTCTCTCTTAGCCCTCTTGGAGATAATATTGCTCTCAGGATGTCCAGGACTTCTAAAGCAGCCCAACCAGAAAGGGAAGAATTGTGCCCTGAGGCCTTTGGTGGGACTATCTGCCCCTCCCCACCCACCTGGGGCAGGGCTGGCAAATTAGTGGAAATACTCTACCTGCCTGGGCCTGTCCGAGGCTCCCTGGCAAAGAAGGAAGGAGCTCAGACCCTGTGGTAGGCTCTGGGGGCAGGTCAAACCCAGGCCTGATGGTGCCATCACCCTGGAGCCCTGGTGGATGCATCTGGCAGGGAGCTACCCCAGTCACAGCCTCAAAGGAACAGGCCCTTGGAAATGGGCATGCCCCCATGGTCCATTGCTCTGGGTGGGATGGGAGAAAAGAGGATCCCACACTTGGCAAAGGCCGAGTGCAAGCACCTTGGTCTCTCAGAGTGAAGGGTGAGGTGCATTGACAGCACTCCAAGTGTCTACCATTTGCCTGTCATGTTTCACTTCCTTTAATTCTCATACCAACCTTATATAGTAGATTATAGAGTCCAGTTTTACAGATGGAAAGCTAGCTCAGAGACATTTTCAGGTCTCTGAGCTTGTAAATGGAGCTGGGATTTGGGTGACACTAAAGCATAAGCACGTTCCTTTGAAGCTCCATCATCCCAGAAACTGGGCTTTCTTTCTTTCTTTTTAAAGATTTATTTATTTTTACACAAGAACTGAGGTACAGGCCAGAGGTGTGGAAGGGTGAGAGGATTTGCCAGAGACAGAGTTGGGAACAAAACAGGCAGAGGAACCAAAGTACACTGCCAAGGGGAGGAGAGGGCAAGACGGGAGAGGTCTGGTCTGCCCTACCATGTGGGTATCTCCCTGGCTGGCCGGGAATCAAACCAGCACTTCAGAGGCTGCAGACAGCTTCACAGCGCTGCGCTCAACCCATTGCGCCACCAGGGAGGCCCAGAAATAGGGCTTTCTTATTTCAAAGGAGAGACTCAAAGGTTTTAGAATGAAGGGGTGACGTTTGTACTGGAACTGTGTCTCAGGTGCTTAGCATTCAGTAAGAACTCAAAAGGTTTGGATGAATGAAAAACCTGCTTGTGGGAGGGTCTCCCTGGTGCTGCAAGGGGTTTAGTCTCAGCCACTACAGAATGAGTTTGATCCCCAGCCAGGGAGCTGACCCACATGGCACAGCAGACCTCTCCTGTCTCGCCCACTGCTCCCCTAAGCAGTGTATTTCGGTAGATTCGCCTGTTCTGCTCCCCACTCTGGTGAATTCTCCAACCCACACTTCTGGCCTAGACCCCCAGTTCTTGTATGCATAAATAAATAAAATGAATCTTTAAAAAAAAAAAACCCTGCTTGTGTGTCCTGGAACTGGTGGTAGGGGCTTGAGGAGAGGGAGGGAGGGGTCTTTCTCTGGGAATGTAGGCTTCTCCCCAACTTCCCGCTCTTCTCCCAGGAGTGGTGGCTGTCACTGGGTTCTCTCACCTGGGCAAGCAGATCGTGTCCAGACTGGCTGTTAATGCCTGCTAGGAGGAACTCTTCTACCAAGAGACTGAAAATTAGTATTCAAAAACCCGATTTAATGAGTTTGGGAAGGTCTCCCTGGTGGCACAGGGGTTAAAGTCCCAGCACTATCAAGCTCTCACCAGCCACTGTAGATCCCTGGCCAGGGAGGTGACCCACTTGGTGCAGCTGACCTCTCCTGTCTTGCCTGCTGCTCCGCTCAGCAGTGTATTTCAGTAGATTCACCTCTTCTGTTCCCCACTCTGTCTCTGGTGAATCCTCTCACCCCCTGCACCCTAGTTCTTATATGCATAAATAAATAAAAATAAATATTTAAAAAGGTAAATAAATAAATGAGTTGGGGAAGCTAGAAGAGAATATCTACATGTCTACGTGTAAACCACAGTATTCCCTAGGGCCAGGGAGTACACCTATCTTGCTACAAGACTGCATTTTCCAATTTTGTGTTGTCACTGTTTCCAAATAAACCCATTTTGTTGGCCAAGTCACTGTTTTTTGTTTGAGGTCAACATATTTGGTGGCCTCTAAGGGAATCCAGAGACAACTTCCCCCCTCCCAACTCTAAGGCTTCTAGAAAAACAGGTGTCAGCTCCCACCCAAGCCCTTTGTTCTCACTGCTTTCCCACTGACCCAGCAGTCTTAGGGGAAATCTGTTTCTGGATCTGAGATCCACTGTTGGCATGGATGCCACCAGAGCAATCCTTCAGAAATTGTCCGTTTTGTTTTAGGCTTTTTTTTCTTTAAAGATTTATTTATTTATGCATACAAGAACTGGGGTACAGGCCAGAGGTGCAGGGGGTAAGAGGATTCACCAGAGACAGAGGGGAGCAGAACAGGCAGATGTACTGAAATACACTGATGAGGGGAGCAGCTGGCGAGACAGGAGAGGTCTGCTGTGCCATGTGGGTAGCTCCCTGGTTGGGGATCGAATTTGTGCTGCAGAGACTGCGGATAGCTTCATAGTTCTGTGCTTAATCCCTTGCACCACCAGGGAAGCCCTGATTTAGGCCTCTTTTGCCAGGAGTACCATCCTAGAAAGTGGGCCGCTCCCCTCAGGGAGTCAGGTTCTCCCATTGGAATCACAACTGTGTTGGCATTGGCAGATTTTTTTCCCCAACTACCCCACCCCCAAATCAGGTAACTTATGATTAGAGCTGTGCTGACCTTGAATCCTAACCTTCGTGGACAGACTTTCCAGCCTTGGGATTACTGCTGAGTCGAATTTACACTTTGACCATATCATTCTGGGAACAAGTTGTGCTGTTGGAGTTGTGTGGCTTCTGTGAGTGTGGCCTTCAACCAGATTTCCTTCTGGAGATGGGGGTTTCCAACAAGGAACTGGTAATTTAAGGAATTCCTGACTGTAATAATAAGAGAAACTGAGAGCCCAGGTAACTAAATGTTTTGGGGTGTTCCTCCGTCAGGAACCCCTGTGAGCTTAGTGTTTCCAAACATGTTCTTCCTTGTGTGTGTCCCTAGCTGTCTGGACTCAGCTAACTAAAAGTAAATCTCCAATGACTATCATGGGGAACTTTAAAAAAATTTATTTATTTATGCATACAAGAACTGGGGTACAGGCCAGAGGTGGGGGGGGGGCAGTGAGAGGATTTACCAGAGACAGAGTGGGGAGCAGAACAGGCGGATTGACTGAAATACACTGCTGAGGGGAGCAGTGGGAGAGACAGGAGAGGTCTGCCGCGCCATGTGGGTAGCTCCTTGGCCAGCCGGGGATTGAATTTGTGCTGCAGAGGACTTCACATTGCTGTGCTTAATCTCTTGACCACCGGGGAGGCCCTATAGGGAACTTTTGAACTCCTCAAACTTGCTTCCTTAAAACTGAGTTGGACATCCATGGTTCTGAAAATATTAAAAGTATTTTCAATAGGTATTGGGTCTCCAAACATTATGAGAGTCTAAAATTGCCTATTTGCAAATAAAACTTTTTAATAGACTGAGAAAATCAAATGCCTATGGAAAGATGAAATTGGCTTCTGAAGCTTCTCCTCCTGTCCCCACCTCCTCTGGCAGGATGCTGGGCAGCAGAGGAGTATTCAAGCTTACCTCCTGTGCCATCTTTTTCATCCCTCCCTGGGCCACCTACCTCCCTAACAAGCCCTCAGCTGATCCATCCTAGTTCTGCCTCCCTCCTCCTTCCCACGGAGACTCTTTCTGATCTCTCCTACTCTGAACTTATTAAAATCTGTCCTTTTAAAGTTGAGCCTTCTGAGGATCCAGACAAGCCTTAGATCTCTTACATTCTTTGGACTAAGGCCAAATGTGAGCCATAGAAAGAATTTACTAAAATAACCACAAAGATTTGCTGGAGAATTTAACATAGTTACACAAATCTATCAACCTGGTTTTTCTGACCTGTATCATCAGTTAATTCACAAGCTTTTTGGTGAGGGTCAAACTGAATATCAGATATAACTCACAGATTGGAAAGTCCTAAAAGGGATTTAGATAAACAAAATCTTGTCTTTTGAGAAGAGGCTAGGACTTTACCAAACTGTTAACAACAATGTTTTCTAAGCCTCTTGATCAGAATGAAATTCAGGCTTGGACACAAAATCTTGGTAAGTCTTTTTTTTATTATGATTTTTTTTAAAGATTTATTTTATTTATACAAGAACCGGGGTACAGGCCAGATGTGCGGGAGGGTGAGAGGATTCACCAGAGACAGAGCGGGGAACAGAACAGGCAGACTGATGAAATCACTGCTGAGGGGAGCAGCAGGTGAGACAGGAGAGGTCTGCTTGCCATATGAGTTGCCCTGAGGCCAACGGGGATCTAATCAGCACTGCAGAGGTTGTGGATAGCTTCACAGTGCTGTGCTCAACCGCCTGTGCCACCAGGGAGGCCCCATTATGATTATAATCAACTTAAAAGTGCTTTTTTTTTAAGATTAATTTTTTTTAAAGATTTATTTATACAAGAACTGGGGTACAGGTTAGAGGCGCGGAAGGGTGAGAGAATTTACCAGAGAGAGCGGGGAGCAGAACAGGCAGTTGGACCAAAGACACTGCTGAGGGGAGCAGTGGGTAAGGCACAAGAGGTCTGCCACGCCATGTGGATTTCTCCCTGGCAGGCCGGGAATTGAACCCATGCTGCAGAAGCTGCGGACATCTTCACAGTGCAGCGCTCAACCCGCTGTGCAACTGGGGAGGCCCTTTAAGATTAATTTTTTATGCATACAAGAACTGGGGTACAGGCCAGAGGAGGGGGAGGGGGAGAGGGTTCACGAGAGACGGAATGGGGAGCAGAACAGGTGGATCTACAGAAATACACTGCTGAGGGGAGCAGCGGGCGAGACAGGAGAAGTCTGTTGCACCATGGGGTCAGCTCCCTGGCCGGGGATTGAACTCATGCTGCAGTGGCTGTGGATTGCTTCATAGTGCTGCTTCTTAACCACCAGGGAGGCCCTCAAACAACTTCTATTTGCCCTGCTTCTGACAGTGGTACTAAAGTGCATCTGGAGACACTGATCATTTGTTCCTATTGAATCAGATACCATCCTCCTAATGGACAAATTCTCGTACTAATGTTGGTAAAATTCATAGTGCATCAAGACTCAAATAGATCCTTCTCAACCTCTCCCCAGAATTAATCAATGCCCAATTAGCAAAGAAGTCTTTGGCATCAAGCCTATACAAGATTACAATCATTACCCTTTTAGTAAAGAAGTCTTTGGCATAAAGGCCTCATTATTCCTTGCAAAGCCTTTGCAATACTCCAATTTTACCTGTGGAGAAACCCAAAGGCCAAAGTGGAGGTGCCTCCTAGACCTCTGAGCAATGAACAACGTAGTCATTTCTTGGCCTTCAGTTGGGCCAAACCCTCACGTATTACTAACAGCCACCCCAACTGAAAGTAAATCTTTTTTTTTTTTTTTAAAGATTTATTTATTTATTTATACAAGCACTGGGTACAGTCAGAAGCGCGGGAGGGTGAGAGAATTCACCAGAGCCAGAGCGGGGAGCAGAGCAGGCAGAAGGACTGAAGTACACTGCTGAGGGGAGCAGCGGGCGGCAGGAGAGGTCTGGGCGCCATGTGGGACCCTCCTCCAGTGGCCGGGGAGAAGCCGGGGATGGAACCGGTGCTACAGAGACTGCGGGCAGCTTCGCAACCTAGCGCTCAACAGCTGCGCCACCGGGGAGGCCCTGAAAGTAAATTCTATAATTGCTCTATGCAGTGTGTATTTTAGCTTTCCAGTTGATGAAATTGGTCAATAGTTATTTGCCTTCACCTGGGAAGGAAGGCAATTCACCTGGATAATAATGCCTCAGTTTCACTGAAAGCCCTTACTTCTCACAAATCCTGAAAGCTGCTCTGGGCCATAAAAAGGTTCCCAGGGGTTCTACCTTGTTGTAATACATGAATGATTTGATTCTTTGCTCTCTATTCCAAGCCTCTTCTTAGGAAGACAGCATCAATTTGTTAAAGTTTTTAACATTAACATGTCACTAGGTCACCAAAGAGAAATAGCAGTTTTCCCAAGCCCAGGTTTGATATTTAAGACATCTAAGAACACCTAGATGTGCCCTAAATTTCCCAAACCCCAAGACTAAGGGTGAAGTTTTCTTGGACTAGCTGGCCATTATAGTAATTGGATTCCAAATCTCTCTCTCTCATGCCAAATCCTCTGAAAGCTTTATTAAAAAGAATAAGCACGACCAAATTCTATAGGAGGAACAGGACAACGAGGCTTTTAAAAGAAGGATTAGGGGGCCTCCCTAGTGGCACAAGTGGTTAAGTCTTAGCACGATGAAGCTATCAGCAGCCACTACAGCATGAGTTCAATCCCTGGCCAGGGAGCTGACCCACATGGCACAGCAGACCTCTCCTGACTTGCCTGCTGCTCCCTTCAGCAGTGTATTTCAGTCAATCTGCCTGTTCTGTTCCCCACTCTCTGGTGAATCCTCTCACCTCCCGCACCTCTGGCCTGTACCCCAGTTCTTGTATGCATAAATAAATAAATCTTTAAAAAAAAAATGACCCTAGATGCTAAAGGAAGTTGCCTTACTGATGTTTCTGCCAGGAATGCTGCTCTTAAAGGAACAAATACATGCACTGGGTACAGTCAGAAGCGCGGGAGGGTGAGAGAATTCACCAGAGCCAGAGCGGGGAGCAGAGCAGGCAGAAGGACCGAAGTACACTGCTGAGGGGAGCAGCGGGCGGCAGGAGAGGTCTGCGCGCCATGTGGGACCCTCCTCCGGTGGCTGGGGAGCAGCCGGGGATCGAACCGGCGCTGCAGAGGCTGCTGGCAGCTTCGCAACCCAGCGCTCAACTGCTGCGCCACCGGGGAGGCCCTAATTAACTTTTCTGTGTTTCCTTTTCTTCATCTGAAAAATGGTAACAATGCTACCTATTTCATGTTAGTTACTCTCACATCACCCCCTCCTGCCAGCATTTTGTGCATCAGATCCTGTGCTGGACACTTGATATGATTTGGTCAGACAGACACTGAATGTCAAGTGAGCATGGTAGACTGGGTAGTGCTCTGTAAAATTATCCTGTTATTGGTATAGAAGCTCTTTTATTTCTGTTCACAGACTTTCATCTTTAATACAGAGAATTTCAAACATTCCAACTATCCAGAAACTTAGAGTTGGTTGAGAGGGCCCCTCAGCTCAGAGACTTTAGTAGGAATGGTAGTGGAAGTTGCAGGATGAACTGGGGTTGGGGGTGTGAGGGGCATGGGTCCCCACTTTGTCTCAGTTTCTCTTGGCAGCACAAGTTTGCTCCTCAGATATCTAGGGTCTCAAAAGTGGCCCAGCTGGAAAAGGGAAGAAATACACCCTCTACCTTTCCACTTCCCTATTGGCAGGGCTGGCCACACTGGGAATGCCTCAATTGCTAATTTGCTAGTGTCTTTTTTTTTTTTTTAACGTATTTTTGGGTAGAAGAATTGGGGTGCAGGCCAGAGGTGCATGTGTGTGTGTGTGTATGTGTAAGTGGATTCACCAGAGACAGATAGGGAAGCAGAACAGGCGATCTACTGAAATACACTGTGGAGTGGAGCAGCGGGTGAGACACGAAAGGTCAGCTATGCCCTGTGGGTTAGCTCCCTGGCCAGGGATGGAACTTAGGCCTTCCTGTGGTAGTGCTGAAACTTACCCCCTAGGTTACCAGGGAGGCCCCCGCTAGTGCCTTTTGGAGACTCAAGGGAAGGGGAGGTCCAGACAAAGGGTGACCTTTGGGCCCCACATTCAAGTAAACCAAAGTCCTGAACCCTGTGTCCCCTGGGGCAGAGAAGGGATCCTAGGGCTAGAAAGAGGTGGGAGAAGGAAAAGTTACATAGTGATCAGGTGCCTTCCTGAGACCCAGACTCAGCCTCCCAGGACAAAAGCCCTGAGAAGACCCCCAAGGGCAACAGCCACAGGTGGGGGTGGGGCCGGATCAGAGAGCACAGATTTCCTACTCCGGAGGCCGGCACCACAGAGGAGTGGGCGGTGGTTCCAGGGAAATAAGCAGGGCAGAAAGCGGGGAAGGCCGGGAGTTTATCCCACTGTGTATGCTCCCGCATTCTGATCCGTTGTGAGCTGTCTTCCTGCTTCATCTGGGCAGCCAAGGTTCTTCTCCTTGTCCAGTCTAAATTCCCGGCACGAAGAGGTGACAGGGATGGTGGCTTTGGAGAGAGGTGAGCATGGATTGTAAAGAAGCAGAGGGAATGGCAGGGCATAGGGGAAATTGCGAGAAGGGAGAGGAGATGAGGTCAGAGGGCCTGGGGGGTAAGAATCTTGTTAGAAGGGCCTCAGCATGAAGAAGACTGAGAGACCTGAGGTCGGAGCGGAAGGAGGCCCATCTCCTACCCTCCAAGCCCTCCCTGGAAGTGGTGGCTGCGGCCCGCGCGGCGGGGGGCGGGGAGCGGCCTCCTCACGTGCGCTACGTGCTGCGCCGTGTGCCGCCCCCTCGGCCGCGGGGGAGGCCGGGCTGCGGGGCCTCCGCGCCTGGGTCTCCAGGCTGTGCACCTGGAATGGAACTGTGGGGAGGGGCGAGGGAAGCGCTCCCTGTTTGGAACCCAGGAGCCTGTCCTCCTATCGCGGCGACCGGAAGGAACGTGGGGAGCGCCTCATCACCAGTCGGGCAGATCTAGGGGCGCAGTCTGCAGATCTGGAGGCGCAGGCCGTGGGAGGCATAGAACAGGTTGGGGGCGCGAGGCCTGGGAGCCAAGTGGACAGGATACAATGAACACTCCGTGGGAATGCGCCCAAGTGCTGGGGCTGCACACACTGGGGTGCTCTGGGGGACCGAGGTCCGGGAGGGGCGGAGGGTTGTCCTAGAGCAAGGAGGGGGGGTTCCTGGAGACGTGGCACTCCGAGCGGGGCTGGGTTCCGCTGCGGCCGCCGGGGTTCCAACTCCGCTCGCCTCCGGGAACCCGAACTTGACCCCGGCAGGGACGCGCCCCCAGACGCTTCGCTCCCAGGAGCCGCGGGACGTCCGGGCCCGGGTGGCCCCGGGCCGGCCTCTGGGGCGTCCGGCCGGCCCCGGACCAGACAATGCGGCGCGGGCCCCGCCCCCGGAGGCTGACGCGCCCGCAGCGCGGCCAATCAGCGCGCGAGGCAAGGCTCTTTAAAAAAAGAAGAGCCGGCCGCGGTGTGGCTGTCAGCTGGCGAGGGATCCCTCCGCCCATGTAAACACACATCATAAAGGGCAGCAGGCGCGACTCCGCGGCCCGCCGCCGCCGCGGCCCCGCGAGCCCTCCCGCTGCCCGGGCTGCCCTCGCTCCCCGGCGGCCGCCCCGCCCGCGGCGTCGCTGCGCGCCGCGGGGAGCCAGACGGCGGCCGCCGGGTGTGGGGCGACGGCCCCTCGTCGCTTAGGGTCACTGCCGGAAATGGAGGACGCGGCGCCGGGAGGGCTTGGAGCTGGGGGCGGAGGGGTCCACGAGCGCCGGGCGCTGGCGGGGAGCCCCGTGGGCCGCTCTTCCCGTGCAGCGCGCTTAAGTAGCAGCCCCGAATCGTACCTGCGCAGACTCTTCCTCAAAGTTACCCCTCCCTGGTTTGAAGGGTGTCAGTGTTGGTGGGGGGGTTGGGGTGTTGGGGGGCGGGCGGTAGAGGGAAGGGGAGATGGTGGGGGAGAGGGAGAAGCACAGGACAGGAAATCAACTCCAGCAGGCCCTCGAAAGAGCAGACCCCCCCACCCCCACCCTGAGCAGCAGCGGACTTGGCAGCAAGTTCCTCTCTACCCACCACCTAAATGCTACCATGGTTTTGCTGTGACTTGCTGTATTTCCTATCTAGCTTAAGTCTCCATTGCAGAGAGCACAAAGTAAAGGTTTACCTGAAAAAAAGAAAAACTGAAGACTACCTTTTCCAGAGATCGTTCTGAACTTTTGGAGGGGCAAGGGCCTCTGGATTTCATTGAATATGAGACTTGTTCTTCCCCACAGCACTACTCACCTCTCTCAAAATGAATACTCCTAAAAAGACTGCCCCCTCTAGGTGAGCCCTAGAGGGGTAGGGCCCCCGCTGAGGGGAGGCTAGAAAATCCTGTGACAGGATTTGGCTGCTTTTTATTGTTGAAGTCCTGCTTTTTGAATTTTCTCTCTCCCCTTTTCTGGGCTAACAAATGGTATCCTGACCCGTCAACCCAAATAAAACAAAATATGTGAGCACTGTCAGTACAACTTCTGCTCTGGCAAGATAGCTCTCTTGGTGCCTTTTTGTCTTTCTCCTTTTCCTAATAAAGCTGTCTGCAAAATGGGAAAAATAGCAGTACTGACTCACTAGGATGGTTGTGAATATTTATTTATTTTTAAAGATTGATTTATTTATGCATACAAGAACTGGGGTATAGGCCAGAGCTGCGGGGGAATGAGAAGATTCACCAGAGACAGAGTGGGGAGCAGAACAGGCAGATCGACTGAAATACACTGCTGAGGGGAGCAGCAGGGGAGCCAAGAAAGGTCTGCTATACCATGTGGGTAGTTCCCTGGGTGGGGATCAAACTCATGCTGCGGGGACTGCGGATAGCTTCATAGGTTGCCTCTTAACCCCTTGAGACACCAGGGAGGCCCTTGTGAATCTTTAAAGTTAATATATGCGAAAACATAAGAGGCCTGCCTTACACGAGTAAGCATCAGATAAAGAGCTATCATTCATATGCTAATAACACCCGGATTTACATCTCAAGCTCTGATCTAGCACTTTCAGACTTGCACCCTTCAGGAGGCAGGTACCCCAACAGAAGTACCAAAAGACTTTTGGTCATACCAAAGACGACCAAACTCAGGGGGCCAGGAAGTGAACACAGCTTCCTCCAGACTGACTCCTCATATAATCTAGATGACTGCCCAGCAATGTCAAAGGACCCCCATCTACTCTGGCAACAAGCTGGTCATCTGAGTCATTCCTGCTACTCTACTGTCTCTCCCCCATTTACCAACTCGTCCTAATGGAGTCTCCTCCATTGGCACTCCTTCCTCCTAACCTGGGGCACAGCGCCTTCATCTAGGCCCCTCATTTTCTCATCCGGAACAGTCACAAGGCTTTTGCTGCTCTCACATACCGCCTCGCCTGCCTGCTGCTCTTGGACCACGCTTCTCTGCAACACCTTGGCCCTCCAGCCAACAGTCCCACGACACATTAGCTGTGGGCACTTGGGCAAACTGCTTCCTCAACCCGTGGTCCGGGCTGATGGCAAAGGGAAATCCGAGGACGTGCCTCCTGGTCCCACGACCCATCACGCGAAGCAGTTCGCGCAGGGCCCTGCACAGGAGCGCCGAAAAGTGCTCTCGTGCGGCGGGTGCCTCCCGCCCTCGGAGCTGCGCGCCGCTGTCTCCTTCGGGCAGGGCCCGGGCCGGAAGACCCCGGCCCATCCCAGGGGCCGGCGCCGGCCCGGGCTCCCCCAGGGCGCCCTCGTCCCGGGCGCCCGCACGCCGCAGCCACGAGCGCGACGCGGCCGGCTGGGCGCCCGGGGGTGCCGGGGCCGCGGGCTCGCGGGGAGGGTCTGGCAGCAGGGGCGGGCGAGGCCGCCTCGGGGGCCCGCTCGGACCCCGGCGTCCGGGCGGCGGGCGCGGCCCCGCCCGGTTCGGGGGCGGAGCGGGGCGCCGGGTGGGGGCGGGGCGGGACTCTTTTTCCTCGCCGTGGCGGCGGAGGCGCACGGCGTGGGCCGCGGCGAGCGTCGTCGCAGGAGGCTGAGAAAGCCCGAGGTGCCGCCGTTGCTGCTCCCGCCCCGCCGCCGCCCGCCGCGTCCGCCCCGCTCCGGCCCCGGCCCCGGCCCCGGCCCCGGCCCCGGCGCCCCCCGTCGTCGCCCGCGCCGAGCCGCGGCGATGGAGCCGGCCACCGCGCCGCCCCCGGGCCCGCGCCCGGCGCTGCCCCTCGGGGGCCCGGGCCCGCTGGGCGAGTTCCTGCCGCCCCCCGAGTGTCCGGTGTTCGAGCCCAGCTGGGAGGAGTTCGCGGACCCCTTCGCCTTCATCCACAAGATCCGCCCGATCGCCGAGCAGACCGGGATCTGCAAGGTGCGGCCGCCGCCGGTGAGTCACGCCAGCCCGAGCCTGCTCGCGGCGGGGGAGGAGCGCGGACGCGCGGCGCCGGGGCCGGGGCGCGGGTGGCCCCGGCGGCCGCGTCAAGTTTGGGGCGGCCGGGGGGTCGGAGTGGGGCGGGGGCGGCGGAGGGGCCGCGGCGGGGCCGGGCGGGGGCGGCGGGGCCGGCGGGCGGGCGGCGAACGCGCGCGCGGGCGGGCGGGTGTGCGGGCCGGGCCGGGCCGGGCCGGGGTTCGGTTCCGGCTGGAGCGGTGGCAGCGGCGGGGGGTCGCGGGGTGCTGCCTCCCGGAGGCGGGCGGCGGCGCGGGCGTGCGGGGAGGCGCCGCTCGGGGCCGCGGCGGCCTGTGGGTCCTCGCCTGCGCCCCCGGGGTGCGGGGGTGTGTGATGGGGTGGGGGTGGGGGAGTTGCGAGTTGTCGTGCGAGGAGGAAAGTTTTCAATATGGCGGCGGGAGCCCCTGGTCCTTTGTGTGGTGGCGGCGTCGGCCCGGAGCGGCCCTCACCTGGGCGCCCCACCCTCCGACCCGGGCCCCCTCCCCGCCGCGGGGTCCCCGGGCGTCGGGCGTCCCCGGGCCGGGGTCGAGGAGGGGGCGTCCGGCGCGGCCGGGGGGCGGGGAGGAGCCGCGGTCGGCCCGGCGGAGGTGTTGTGGGGGCGTCGGCGTCTGGGGGCCCTCGTGGGCGGCGGGGTGCGGCGGGCGGGGCGCGCCCGATGCCCGCGGGCGCTCGGCCGGCTGGCACGGCCGCCTGGTGGCCCGGCCGCCGCTCCCCGCGGGAGGTGTGGGCTGTGCCGGCGGGGGCTGGGGCCCGAGAGTGGGGGACATGTCAGCGCAGAAGCGCTGCGCGGCCCTCACGCTCACTTCCCGGCCCCCCAAGTCCCGGGGCCGAAGCGCAGGGGCCGACCAGCCCTCCGGCCGAGTGCGGGGCGCCCGGGGCCGGGGCCGGTGTGAGGGTGGGGTGTGTCAGAGATCGACCCTAACGGCCCCAACGTTCGCGAGCAAAGCCGGCCCACTCTCCCCCGGCCCCTGCCAGGTCGCCCCAGCGAGTTGCGCTCCCACCCCCGGGGGCGTTTTTTTCCTCCCACCTTCCGGAGGCTCCGAGTCCGGCCGATTTGGCCTAAACGACGGTTGGACGGGTTGGACCGTTGGGAAGGTTTAACTGCCTGTCCTACAGTTGAGGAATCTTGCCCCCACTCTCCTCCCTGCTCCCCACCCCCACCCCACCCCAGTTGAGGGGGAGCCCCCCCATCCCTTTCTCTCGGAAGCTTGCTCTTTGTAGTGACGTCCGAGGCGCAGGGCTTCTGAGTGTCATCATTGTTTTGGAAAGCTGGTGTGAGAGCGAGCCCCCGAGAGTCCTCTCCCGGGCCCTTTCTCTCGCCCCCGCCCCCCCACCCCCCGCAGGAAAACACGGACAACGTATTTTAATTTTTCCTGGCCAACTTTGAAAATGGAAATGAAATACATCTTTGAAAAACAACCTGGTCGACTAGTACGGGAAAATGTTTGAAAATAGATTCCTTTCTCTTCAGAAGTGGAGGTGGTTGATTCCTTTTGCTTAAGGGCAGTGCATTTCTTTCAAGAGTTAAGGAGGTTTGTAGAAGTTATAGCTATGACTGATGAGAGCTGAGGCTTTCATTCTTGAATAGGTCATGTTTCAAACATTTAGCAGTGTAGCGCTCATGTTTGAAAGGGTGAATATGAATATCGTAGATTTGTGTTAATGGGATTTTATTCAGAAATGAGCATCTTGAGTAATTTCTTTGTAACCAAAATGTGTGGAGTCAGGTTCCTGGGAGCGAGTTGGCCTCCATGTTGGTATTGTGGTTTGCTCTGGCCGGGGTAAACCTTTTATCTTACTTCTCTGCCTTTTATAGGACTCCTTACCCAAAATAATAGTTTTTGCTCTGGTTGGGTTTGGCTATTCATTTTCTCCTCATTGCTAGCAGATTAATGGGAAACTTTGCAAAACGTGTGATTTCATTGCATTTCCCCACTCTGAATGTCAGATGTGATGGCCACCATTTTGTATTGAGAGTATTGCACACTACAGTCTGAGGAAGGGTGTTAAAGAAGCACACATAGTCTGCAGACATAATATTTTGGAGGCCGCCTGTGTGGAGGGGGCTTGCTTACTTCTTTGTTTAACAAACTCCTGTGCCAAGTGGAAAGAGTTTGGGAGTATTTGTTGTTGATATTAACCACAAAAAGGAAAATCTTTCAGAAGTTAAAGCTCTTGAAGAAGGGTCTTGGAACAAAGGCTAGTCTAAACAGCCTTTGTTTTAGAAACTGTTTTGTTTTAGGAAGCTAACTGTGAACAAGTGGTTTCATATAGTCGAAAGCAAACAACAGAAAACCAAGAGGTGTGAAATATTTTCCATGGCCATAGCTGTATAATGTTTGTGTTTCTCGATTTTTGTCTATTGAGAGTTTGGAATAGCAGTTACTGTGTTAAATTGGGGTTTGGGTCTCTTGATAGTTTGCTTGTAGGTGAGGGGGAAGTCACTTCTGTTTCCTTTTGTTCTTTGTATCTTAATGCTGTATATAGTTTCAATTTATAGCTGCTTTCTCAGTGCAGCTCCTAAACTGCTCTGCTTCGGAACTCTTCAGGTTCACAAAATTTTGTGAAAATATAATAAAGATAAATGTGATAAGGCAGCAAATCAAGAAGGCTAGTTAAATCCTGAGTCAAAAAAGTTTAAAGAGTGAACCATTGTTTCAAATTATATCAAGTACGTAGGATAACCAAACCTTAAAAAAAAGGATACAACTTATGTTAACTTTAAAATTCAAATCTTAATTTCCTCCTTCATCTAGAGTCTTTTAAAGTACCAATTATATTTTTTATGTCAGTGTGTTATTTGGAGATGATAATTTTAAGAGATAGTTACCTGCTCAGTAAATAAATTTTTGAGTCTCCAGAATCTGGTTGTAGCATATTTGATAACTTTTACTTTTTTTTTAATAATTATTTTTTGTTGCCCTTGAACAGCTGACATTTGACTATAGAGAGTCATATTCCACAAATTTCTCTTTTGGCAGTGTCCAAAAGTCAGGGATTTAAATCAAACCCCAGATGGTATAGTAGATACATTTTTTCCAACTTTAACTCTTGTGGTTACTAGTTTGATCTTGTAAAACCTTTAAGTGTTTTTTTAAATAGAGTTACCATCTTTGAGTGAGCCTCTTGATTCCACCCTAATTAGGATCAGGGAGGAACTTAAATACAGCATTCTCTGTGTAGTAGAGGTGTTAATGATATGGAGGCATGGAGTCTGTTCTGTGTGTCATGCCCCTCATTTTGGGTTTGATTGACTTTGGCCTAATCCTGTTGTTTCCCACTTTCTTTGGTTTCGTGAATCCTTTCTGTACTTCAGTTTTTTTGGTCACCTATAAGTCTTTAACATTTGAAGAAGAGAATTAGCAGTAGAAATATTTGCGCAAAGGGAAACCTTAGTTTGATTGAGATGTAATTCATACACATTTCAATTCACCCGTTTAATGTGCAATTCAGTGGTTTTAAATATTTTTAGAGCTGTACTGGCAGCATCACAATCTTAGATCATTTCATCATTCCTAAAAGAAACTCCCTTATCCACTCATAACTATATTTTAAGAATTTAGGTTTATACTGCCCTGAAGAAAAACATTATTTCTTTTCACTTGGTAGGAGGCTGAAGTTCTACAGTTTTAGTTCGAAAGTGTCTGCCTTAAACAAAGCAAAACCAAACTTCATTTGTTGTTGTCTTTGAATGGGTGCTAAATTTGACTTTGCCAGTGGTAAACTGGTCATACTAGGAGCTGCAAATGTATCCATCTAGTTCTACTGATTAACAAAATTAATAAAAGTTTTGAGTGAAATGTGAGGGATAGTACGAGAGGCAGTTAAAGATTCCCATCCTCAACCCCACATGAAAAATTTCCCTTCCTGTGATTATAGGATTTGTTTTTAAGTGGGCAGTCTTAATCTTTTTAAAGAGTCAAACGAATAGAGAATTGCTTAAGAAGTATTAATAAATGATCTGTATTAAAGCTGGGGTTTGAATTCTATCTTTACTGAGAGAGATATTAATAAAGTAGAGAAAATTATTTGTCCTCAGTTTCCTTCTTTCTCTCTTTGATACTTTGTTTATTCAACAACAGCAAAGTCTAGTATGGGTGAGATGGTGAGATGCCTTGATAACCGGAACACAGAAATCTGCCACTGAGTTTTCTTTTAGAAAAGCAAAAAATTATCATTGTATAATATCCGATGAAGAAAAAAATTGAGGGGGCCTCCCTGGTGGTACAGGGGTTAAACACACAACACTGTCAAACAGTTGCCAGCCACTGCAACATGAGTTCCATCCCCAGCCAGAGATCTGACCCACATGGCCCAGCAGACCTCTCCTGTCTTGCCGACTATTCCCCTCAGCAGTGTATTTCAGTCGATCTGCCAGTTCTGCTCCCCACTCAGTCTCTGGTGAATCCTCTCACCCCCCCCCCTTGCACTCTGGCCTACAACCCAGTTCTTGTATGCATAAAAATAAATAAATCTGTTAAGAAAAGGAAAAAATCGAATCTGGTTTGTATGTAAAGGGATCTTTTTATAGATATTTGTACCTTCTCAGTACTGTCTTAGACTACATTAAAGTTGACTATAGAAAAGATTAAGAGAAAGTTTCTGCCCCTCAAAATCAGATATGCTGATTAGGTTCCTAGCTCTGGTTCCAGAAAGCAGACTTGACTTGTGTATCTCTTTTCAAAGGCCACCTATGGATTTTGAGAAATGTAACCCAGCAAAACTTTGCTCTCCCCTTGCACAGTCCCTTCAGCTTGGTTTGTGTTGTGCAGTTTTTCCTAAGAGAATTAATATTCTCTGGAGATTATGCTAATATGCCTATTACAAGTACACATGATCATTGCCACCTCAAGAAAAAGACAATTAGGTGGAATAATGTTAGGAACTGAAGGATGGCTACACTTTTAGAAACTTGTTAAGTTTGGGTGAGTTGAAGCCGGAATCACCTCATCAAAGGTGTAGTGATGATTTCCTTTAGGTGTAAGTGCCTGAAGTGATACTTTGGGAAAGCCAGAGAGGTTACGGAACTGCTTTGGTTAGTAGTTGGATTATTTAAATTTTGTGAAGCGAATGACTGCACTTTAAAATCTGAAATGTAAACTTACAGTACAGCTACATGATTGCCTTTAACACTGGAGGGTTTGGTCTGTGAGAATGGCAAGTGGTGCACCCAACCTTCTTTCGCTGGAAAGTTGCAGAGGCTGCCCAGAACCCATGTTCCTGAGACTTGTCCCTTTCCCCAGATGGAAATCACAGCCAGACCCCAGTGACTAGAGGATGGAGCTGTGTACTTGACTATGAAGGAACGGGTCAGCCTGGCACCTGCTCAGAGGATCTTGTGCAGGATGTGATGCTGAAGAGTGAGGTAGCCGTGGTCTTGCTAGCATCACCCACTTCCAGAGCAACTCTGATCTCTTTTCTCTAGACCATGAGGAGCCTAGGAGCCGTTAGCAGTAGAGCAGGCCCTAAAGGTTACATCTCAAAAAATAAGAAGGTTGTCCTACTTAACTAAAACAATAATCATGTGCAAAATTTAAAATGCCTCAAAATCATCAGTTTTTTATTTTTTTTTAAATTTAAGATTTATTTTATTTATTTATGCGTACAAGAACCTCTGGGGTGTAGACCAGAGGTGCAGGGGGTGAGAGGATTCACCAGAGACAGAGGTGGGAGCAGAACAGGCAGATCTACTGAAATACACTGCTGAGGGGAGCAGTGGGTGAGACAGAAGAGGTTTGCTCCCCATGTGGGTAGCTCCCTGCCTGGGGATTGAACTCAGGTTGCCAGTGGCTGGAGATAGCTTGATAGCCCTGAGACTTTAACTCCTGTGCCACCAGGGAGGCCCCAAATCTTTAGTTCCTTTTTTTTTTTTTTTTTTTAAAGATTTATTTATTTATACAAGATCCAGGGTACAGACCAGATGCATGGGAGGGTGAGAGGGTTCACCAGAGACAGAGCTGGGAACGGAACAGGCAGACTGAGTGAAATACACTGCTGAGGGGAGCAGCGGGCGCGGCAGGAGAGGTCTGCCGTGCCGTGTGGGACCCTCGCTGGCTGGCCGGGATCGAACCATCGAACCGGCGCTGCAGAGGCTGCGGACAGCTTCACAGCGCTGTGCTCAACCACCTGCGCCACCAGGGAGGTCCAAATCATCAGTTCTTGATGAAAACGTTCTTTACCTGTCAAATACCAGATCGAGTGGACTGTTATTTAAAGTAAGGAATTGACTTAAGAACCATCTTAAATGCAGTGAAGTATGCATTTTTTTCTGTAGATTTGTGGATTTCCATAGATTTGGTGTTTTTCAGTTCATTAAATTTATACATTTTTTTAAAAAGATTTATTTATTTATGCATACAAGAGCTGGGGCACAGGCCAGAGATGTTGGGGGTGAGAGGATTCACCAGAGACAGAGTGGGGAACAGAACAGGCAGATTGACTGAAATATACTGCTGAGGGGAGCAGGGGGTGAGCCGGGAGAGGTCTGCTGCGCCGTGTGGGTTATTCCCTGGCTGGCCAGGTACCAAACTTGTGCTGCTGCGGATTGCCTCATGGTGCGTTGCTTAACCCCTTATGCCACCAGGGAGGCCCAATTTATTCATTTTGATATACAGAAAAAAACTTGAGTTGTGAGAGACTTGTTTTAAAACATGACAATTGTATGCAGCCTAATAGGGGGCTCTTTTTTAAAGATTTATTTATTTATGCATACAAGAACTGGGGTACAGGCCAGAGGTGTGGGGGAGGGGGGCTGAGAGGATTCACAAGAGATAGAGTGGGAAAGAGAACAGACAGATTGACTGAAACACACTGCTGAGGGGAGCAGCGGGCGAGTCAGGAGAGATCTGCTGCGCCATGTGGGAAGCACCCTGGACCAGGGATCGAACTTGTGCTAAAGTGGCTGTGGCTAGCTTCATAGGTTGCATCTTAACCCCTTGCACCACCAGGGAGGCCCCGAGATACTGTATTTTTAACAACTCCAGAAATGTTCACTTTTCTGCCATCTTTGGTGCATTTGCCTTTTACAGTACTCTGTTTATGACTTATGAGGAGGAACTGCCTGTCTGTAGGGCAGTGAGACATTCCTGTTCCTTGATTGTAAGATGTTTGGAACAAGGAAGTGAAATATTAGTTACTGAATTCATTCTTATAAGTCCGTTAAAGAAAAAGTCAACCAAATCTTTAATTGTAGACCATTCCTTTTAAAGTATCCTTGGTCATGCTTTAGACATGGCCTAGATTCATCCTATCTTCATTTTTTTTAAACCTTTCTTTCTAAACACAAAAGCTAGTTACTTTGTTTTGCCAGAACCATTGTTTTAGAACATAAATAAAAATTTTTAATTATGAAAATAGTCAAACATATACAAAGGCATAGACATAGAGTCTCTTTATTTTGTGGTCCTGGACATAGAGTATGATGTTACTCTTTGCACATTGGCATTGAGCATGAACTAGTGCCTTTTAGTTGTAGAGGACAATTTCAATTTTGTCTTATTTGAGTATGAGTAAGATTTGGATAATGAGGAAAGAGAGATCCAGCCTTTAGTGAATGATGGTCACTTTCCTCAGTAGGATGAGCATTGTATTTCTCAGTGCTGGTCTTTTGCTTTGTTATACATCTGGTACATGTTGGCACCTGTGCAGAAAATTTGACCATCTTCTGGTTAACTTTGGGTAGGCGGGGTTTGGTAGTGGGAGGGGGATGGAATGTGCAGTGGATAGAGGGCACTCTGCCAACACAGTTTACCTGTATTTCTGTCTGCCAAACTTTATCTTTTTTTTTTTTAATATTTATTTATTTATGCATACAAGAGCTCTGGGGGGCAGGCCAGAGATGGGGGCAGTGAGAGGACTCACCAGAGACAGAGCGGGGAATAGAAAAAGCAGACTGACTGAAACACACTGCTGAGGGGAGCAGCGGGTGAGACAGGAGCGGCCTACCTCACCATGTGGGTTTCTCTCTGGCCAGCCAGGGATCTAACTCCTGCTGCAGAGGCTGCAGACAGCTTCATAGTGCGGTGCTTAACCCCTTGCACCACCTGAGAAGGCCCTGCCAAACTTTACCTTAACTGAGGTGGGAGATAGGAGTAACCAAGAAATAGAATAAAGGTCTTTTTTGAAAAGGCACTTTAAGGAATTCTAATGAGTTGTTGGTTAAGTTCTCTTTTTGTTAAGATGATGGTTTGACTTTAAGCCTGGATGTTGTTGCGGTTTCTGATCTCAGCAGTATTGCTAGTATTTATGTGCTATCAAATGTTCAGAGTGGCTTCTTGAAGAATCAGGTTATTGAAAAACTTTTTTCCAAAAACTCCTTAAAATTTAGTCATTCATCCCCCCTCACTACAGTAGTAACTTTCTTTTTCAGATAGGAGACTAGTTTCAGGCAGATAATGAGATAATGAATGACTTCTAAGAATTTCTTGATTCTGGGCCTCCCCGGTGGCGCAGCGGCTGAGCGCTGGGTTGCGAAGCTGCGCGCGGCCTCTGCGGCGCCGGTTCGATCCCCGGCTGCTCCCCGGCCACCAGAGGAGGGTCCCACATGGCGCGCAGACCTCTCCTGCCGCCCGCTGCTCCCCTCAGCAGTGTACTTCGGTCCTTCTGCCTGCTCTGCTCCCCGCTCTGGCTCTGGTGAATTCTCTCGCCCTCCCGCCCTTCTGACTGTACCCAGTGCATGTATAAACAAAACAAACAAACAAACCAGCAAACAAATAAATAAAGCATGCCTCTATAAAAAAAAAAAAATAAATAAAATAAAAAAAAAAAGAATTTCTTGATTCCATTTCACAGTTACAGGGAGATGATGTAATGGCTTCTAAGTATTTGTTGATTCCATTTTACATGGTAATTTTTTTTTTTTAAAGATTTATTTATTTATGCATACAAGACTGGGGGTAGGCCAGAGGTGCGGGGGAGGTGAGAGGATTCACCAGATACATAGCAGGGGAGCAGAACCGATGATCTACTGAAATACACTGCTGTGGGGAGCAGTGGGCGAGACAGGAGAGGTCTGCTGCGCCATGTGGCTAGCTCCCTGGCCAGCCAGGGATCGAACTTGTGCTGCAGTGACTGGCTATAGCTTGATAGGGCTGTCTTTAACCCCTGCGCCACCAGGGAGGCCTGTAATTGTTATTTTAAACAGCTGTAAAATTTAAGGAATATTTTAAAGGGATAAAAGTAAGTTTTACAAAGGAAATGTGTGTTTATTACGTTTTATGAGTCAGTTCTCTATTATGCAAAAGAAGTCACTGTTTCTAGAATTCTATGTAAAGTGGGTAGAATTTCATTCATGACCTTGAACAAAATCATTTTTCTTAAGGAGACCTGACATGAACCTAGAGCTGCTGTCCAGATTAATTAGTTGATGAATTAATTGTAAGGCGCTTAATCTAACCAAGACCTTATAAGATCACTGCTAAGAAGAGTCTGGACAGATTAGGAAGGCAGAGGTTAGTGCCAAATATACATCCTTCACCTCCCCTACAGTGAAGAGATTTTTTAAAAGTAGAACCTGAAAAGTCAAAAGCATCAAACTAGAACATAGAAAATGTAATTGTTCCATTGGTTTAGTTAAAACTTTATTGTACCTGGATCTTTATAAAAATTAATGAGATTGGGCCTCCCTGGTGGCACAGGTGTTAAAGACAGCACTATCAAACTATCGTCAGCCACTGCAGCATGAATTCGATCCCTCATCTCCAGAAGGCCAGGGAGCAACCCACACGGCACAGCAGATCTCTCCTGTCTCGCCCACTGCTCCCCTCAGCAGTGTATTTCAGTAGATCCTCATGTTCTGCTTCCCACTGTCTCTGGTGAATCCTCTCACCCCCCACGTACCTCTGGCTTACACCCAGTTCTTGTATGCATAAATAAATAAAACTTTAAAATATATATATATATAAATTAATGAGATTAAGTTTTTCCCAGGTAGAACTTTTTTTTTTTTTTAAGATTTATTTATGCATACAACAACTGGGGTATAGGCCAGAGGTGGGGATGGGGGATGGTGGTGAGAGGATTCACCAGAGACAGGGGTGGGGAACAGAACAGGCGGATTGACTGAAATACACTGCTGAGGGGAGCAGTGGGGTGAATCAGGAGAGGTCTGCTGTGCCATGTGGGTTAGCTCCCTGGCCAGGGATCAAATAGTGCTGAGACTTAACCCCTTGCAGCACCAGGGAGGTCCTCTTTATTAACAACTAGAAACTTACAAAAAATAAATTATAATCATATCAGTCCAGATTCCCCAATTTTTTGTTCTAATATATTTTCTGTTCTTAGACTTCATGATATTGCCTCTTAGGTGAACTCTAATACCCCATTTCTACTAGTGCAATTTAAAAATGCTTTGTCTTGAGTCAATTTATTCATACTTTTTTCTAGATATATTAAAACACTTTCCAATGTTATATATAGCAAGTCTTAAATCTTTGGAAGTTGAGTACTTTAGTTGTGAGTATGCACCTACACTCAGATTTCTCTTTCTAACTATGCCCCTTGTATGGCCCAGTGTAGATTTTTGTACAGTGCTGCAATAATGGTTGCCATTTCACTGAGTTAATCAAACTAATGTTCGGAGATGTGAAGCGTGAGGTTAGTGTGTTTTGAGCTCTTGGTTGGAGCTTTTATTAAACACGCATTCCTGAACTCCAGACAGCAGATCCTGAAAACATTACCATGTTACTCTAATCACCTAACTCCAGAAACAAAGAACAGATCCCTATCAAAGCCACATAATTCCACAGTTTTTTAAGGCAAGATCCTCCCAATTTTCTGTGTGGTTGTACCAACTCATCATTTGGTGATTGTTTTTTTTTTAAAGATTAGTTATTTATACAAGCACTGGGTACAGTCAGAAGCGCGGGAGGGTGAGAGAATTCACCCGAGTCAGAGCGGAGAGCAGAGCAGGCAGACTGATGAAGTACACTGCTGAGGGGAGCAGCGGGCGGGAGGAGAGGTCTGCGCGCCATGTGGGACCCTCACCCTGTGGCCAGGGATCGAACCGGCGCTGCAGAGATTGTGGGCAGCTTCACAACCCAGAGCTCAACCGCTGTGCCACTGGGGAGGCCCCATTTGGTGATATTTAAACCAGATAGTAGAGTCTCATCCTTGCCAGGCTTTAGGTTGGAGGAAGAGACAGGACTGAGCAGGATCTCTTAGCATCTGTGTGCCAGTGTCTCTTCATTTATGGGATAGGGTTTGAGGAGGTGGAGATGAGAAAGGTCCATAAGGGGAATTTTGGGACATATAATCTCCATTTTGTAAGTTTCCAGCTATTCCGAGCTCTACCTTCGCCTAGAGAAGCTCTTTTGTCAATATTACCCTGCATCTTTGGACAACTTGAGAAGCCTCTCAGATTTTCCAGTGGGAGGCTGGCTTGAAGGGTGTTGGTTTGGGTTTTAAAAGTGGTACTTGATGGTGGTCCATTCTCCTGGGTTCCTCTGTAGCTACTTCTTTTTTCTTATCTTTTGAAATGAACAGGGTTTAGAATTTGATTTCAGATGCAAGAGAATTTGGTTTTGGAAGTTAGTTTTAGCTAGATAAAAAACAAAAACTGTGCCTCCCTGGTGGCGCAAGGGGTTAAGCACCACACTATGAAGCAATTCGCAGCCTCTGCAGCACGAGTTCAATCCCCGGGCAGCCAGGGAGCAACCCACATGGCGCAGCAGACCTCTCTTGACTCACCCGCTGCTCCCCTCAGCAGTGTACTTCGGTCCATCTGCCTGTTCTGTTCCCCACTCTGTCTCTGGTGAATTCTCTCACCCCCCTGCACCTCCGTCCTGTACCCCAGCTCTTGTATGCATAAATAAATAAATCTTTAAAAAAAGAAACTGAAAAAATAGAGATTTCATGGAAAGAATACTGGAGTAGGAATCAAAACATTTGACTTCTGGTCATCCAGAGCTGGTAGCCTTCAGTGGGTCATGACTGTAGAGTTTCTGTTGCTAAAATGGGGTGATACTGGCCTTGCTTACATAGTGAGCCCTAAATAGAGGTAAATAAACTTGTTCAAAGTATGCCAATGATGGGGCCAGGATTTGAACCCAGGCAGCACAGTCCTGAGGGAGTGTTCTGCACCACTGTTTATAGTGCCTATAGCAGGGGCACCATTGTGATGACATGAGGTGGTTGCGGGAAAGTCATTGTCTTCACCTTTTTGCTTATACATTTTGTATCCTGGTAGGCCACCTCATTATTCATTTTTTCAGCAGAAAGCATTTTTGTTACTTGGCTTTTGCTGCCACAGTAGGATAATTTTATAGCTAAGGAAACTGCTCATGGTAAGTGACATGTTTAAGGTGACAGCTTTTAAAATGCAAGTTGGGGAGTTCCCAGTCATGACATTTTACTTCCAAGCTCAGTCCTTGCTTCCTGCTATGCAGTGGGCTCCTGTAGGCACGGAAATCAGCAGGCTGTTCTCTACGCTCATGGTTCTTTTAGGAGGGAGACTGGTTTTCCCTCCCTTCCTCTGGCCACCAGAGACGGCCACCAGGAAATGAATTCAATGGTAAGCTTCACATTGACAGTATCAAAGCACCCTTTAGTTTTTTCTGTTATATTTGTCTTTACAATTTATAATATTTAAATCATACTCTTTATTTTGGTTTCTCCACATGCATGAGCTTATCTATTTCAGGTATTGTTGTTTGGCTCATTTGTGTTGAAATTTCTGGCTCTTGTACTTCAGAACCCACTCGACTCCTATTGGATAAGTTTTAAGACTGAGAGGTCGGGGCCTCCCTGGTGGCACAAGGGGTTAAATCTCAGCACTGTGAGGCTATTGGCAGCCCCAGCCACATGGCGCAGCAGACCTCTCCTGGTTAGGCCGCTGCTCACCTAACCTCAGCAGTGTATTTCAGTAGATCTGCCTGTTCTCACTCTGTCTCTGGTGAAGCCTCTCACCCTTCTCCCCCACCCTACACTTCTGCTCTATAC
This sequence comes from Talpa occidentalis, assembly GCF_014898055.3. NCBI lineage: Eukaryota > Metazoa > Chordata > Mammalia > Eulipotyphla > Talpidae > Talpa > Talpa occidentalis. The sequence goes on from NW_023605194.1 coordinate 75,925,705, forward strand.
CCCAGCTCTTATATGCGTAAATAAATAAAATAAATCTTTAAAAAAAAAAAAAAGACTGAGAGGTCCTCTTGAATTTCCCTTGTGTCCCATCAGTCATTCTGAGCTCCACCCCAGAAGAACTGAATTGGAACTTAATATAGGGCCCAAGTGTTTGACTATTTAGAAGCTCCTCTTGTCATTCTAAAGCTCAACTAGGTTTGTAAGCTCTTAATTTAAATAGTTCCCTGTTGAGGCATAGGCCACAGTTCATAGAAGGAATTCTCTTACCTATTGTCTTTGTATTAATAGGAATTCTTAACTCTGCTACAGGAAATTCTTTGTTGCTGTGTTGATGGGTATAATAATGATTTGGATCTTGAGGTTGGTTGTGAATTCAATCAGTTATTTATTGACATGTAAGTACTAGTCATATGTTCAGGTTCTAGGGTTTTAGATATGAGTTAAATAGTTTCCACTTAAACTCATGGTCTGTTGGAGAAAGTTATGCAACTGCATTCTATAGTATGATGTGTGCAAGGAGTAGAAGTTGTATGTAGGGTGTTTGAAGATAATAGTGTTGGAAGGATATGGAGGTAGGTGGCGTATATGACAAGGGGGCTCCCTGGGATCTCTGGGAAAGCTTTGGATTAGGGAGGCACCAGGGGTATAGAATAATGAGGGTCATGACAGAACCAAGGAAACACCAACATTTATTTGAAGAAGAAAGAGAATCTCGCTGGAAGCAGCAGGAGATATGTTGGGAAGCCAAGGAAATAAAAGGAAGTTTGTTGAGAAGTTAATATTTCAGTCTTAATATGACTTCATGGTGATGATTTTCTTAAGCCTCCACCCCATGCACAGCTGCAAATCCTTCTATTTATATCCTGGAAAAGTAGATAACAGAATTTTTATAGTGTGTGTTCCATTGATACTAGTCAGCCTTTTCAATCAGCACCAGTTTTATCTGGCTGCAGCTTCCTCATATTTTAGGTTAAACTGAGTTATCTTTCAATATTAAATTGAATATTCAGTGTGGCAATAAACTGATGGCAGTTGATGGCAATTGATAGTGCTAACACAGCAATAATTATACAGTTTGGTTTGATGTATATCATAGGATATATTTATGTTAGTATCTATGGAGGGAAGACAGTCATCTACCACCCCAAACTGAGCATGCTTGTGTATTAGTGCATCCATCTCTCTTTAAACAGGAGATCTACCATTAATGCATGGTCAGAATTATAGCATATTGAATAGACTGGCAAGCTGCCCTTGTGTAAATATTAAATGATCTGACATCGGGATAAACAGCAGTTTTCTAGCAATTCTAGTTCAGGTTCACACTTCAGTCTTTCACTTTTGCTATGGCTATTAGGGACAAGAGATATTCTAAAAAAATTTTTTTTCCCACTTTTAATGTTAGAATTGCAGTCATGTCTTAATTTCAGTAGAACTAACTTTCATATTTGCATTTAATGAAATGTATGGCTTACACTATGTGTTTCTTTTTTTTGTTTGTTTAATTACAAAATTGTCTTTAGATGGACATGGAACAAAACAAAGATTTTGTAATGTTTCAGTGTCTTCTCTGAGGCTCAGACTGATTTTTAATCATTACTGTCCTTTTCCTGACCTTGATTTTGAATCTCTAGGAGTGCCCAGTCTGTAAAGCACTGACGGTGGAGAGCATGCGTTTACAGATCTAATGAGGCCTTAAAGTTAGGTGTGGGATGTTTAACTTTGCCTGCCCTTGGTGCCCAGGTAGGTTTGGGTGTTGCTGGTGGAAGGTTGAGGGGGCAGAGTCCAATCTCTTTCCTACACCCTTTCCTTGACAAACAAATCAGTTTTGCAAACTTTCTGATGTATTTAGTCTTTTCATAATCATAGCAGCCTCAGTTTTCTGCCAGAAATGGTCTTTTTCCACTGGGATCATAAGTATGAAAGAAAACAAAATAAAAAATACTAAATAATTTACTGGGAATGGGGAGAACTGTAGCAGCATAGTTTCTTGATAAATCCTGTATGGCTTGGTGTAGCAATATTGAAGTAATATTTACACCAATTATTAATATAATTGCTATAGGGGAAATGGATTTGAAATTTCTCATGTTCAATAATTTGTGTCATCATAAGATAGCTATCAATGACTTGAAAGAAATAGTGTTTTCTAGCTAACTTTTTGGGATCTATCCATTTTCAGTGGGTTGTCAATCTTTAAAATAGTGCTTCTTTATAGACCTGATAAGACATTGGCAGTATCCAAAATCCAAATTAATCACTCTAGTAGATCTCTATTAGGGATATGTAGAAGAGTAAGGCTCTCTCTTTGACAGTTATTTTCTTCTGTTTTTTTTTTTTTATTTTAACATTCATGTATGCATACAAGAAGTGGGGTACAGGCCAAAGGTGTGGGGGGTGAGAGGATTTACCAGAGACAGAGTGGGGAGCAGAACAGGCAGATTGACTGAAATACACTGCTGAGGGAAGCAGTGAGTGAGTCAGGAGAGGTCTGCTGTGCCATGTGGGTAGCTCCCTGGCCAGGGATTGAACTCATGTTGCAGTGGCTGCCAATAACTTCATAGGTTGCATCTTAACCCCTTGCGCCACCAGGGAGGTCCATTTTCTTGTGTTCTTTTATTAAGATGATGATACTTACGGTGCGTCTATTGGTTGTCGGAAAAATCATGACGCATTTTTGCTTGAAAAACAATATATATGTGGCTTGGAAGAAAACTTTTTTAGCTTTGGGAAGCAGTATCAACGAAAAGATTATTTTACATCTTCACACGATTTTGACAATAATACATTTAAGTCATTTTGAGGTCCTGCAAATACAGGTGATCATTGTCAAGTTTTGTAAAAAGTGATGAGAAACTTATTAGAACTAATGATTAGAAATTAATCCCATGACATATACCCTAGTTACCATTATACAGTTGATCCCTGTACAACAGGAGTTTGGACTGTGGGGGTCCACTTATACATTTTTTTGTTTTCCTTTTCTCTGCTTGGGCAGTTGGGCATGTGGGTGGGATGGTGGGATGCATGTACTCAGCAAACTGCTGATAGGGTTTGGTTGAATCTGAGGATCTGGAACCCACATATGTGGATGGCCAAGTTATGTGTGGATTTTTAATTGTATTGAATCAGTGCCTTCAGCCCCTGCCTTGTTTAGGGTCAGCTTTGTTCTTTTCTAATACATCATCCTAGAAATGTTGTCTTTCCATTCTGAATATTTTATATTCAGAAATCTTCTAAACATGAAACTGAAAACTGATGGCTTTTGCCAGACTCTGTGAGTTAGCGTTTTAACGAAATCCTTATATTTTGGTACTTTTAAAAAATGCGATTATAGGGCCTCCCCGGTGGCGCAGCGGTTGAGCGCTGGGTTGCGAAGCTGCCCGCGGCCTCTGCGGCGCCGGTTCGATCCCCGGCTGCTCCCCGGCCACCGGAGGAGGGTCCCACATGGCGCGCAGACCTCTCCTGCCGCCCGCTGCTCCCCTCAGCAGTGTACTTCGGTCCTTCTGCCTGCTCTGCTCCCCGCTCTGACTCTGGTGAATTCTCTCACCCTCCCGCGCTTCTGACTGTACCCAGTGCATGTATAAACAAAACAAACAAACAAACCAGCAAGCAAATAAATAAAGCATGCCTCTATAAAAAAAAAAATGCGATTATAAAAAAAGTTCATGACTATATGGATAGTTTCAGGATCTTTTTGGTAGTAGGACTTGAGAAAAAACTGGATTGACAGTAAACCTTTCCTAAAAATTTTCGCATTGTACAAAATATAGACCAAGAAGTGATTGTTGGTGACTGCAAAAAACACTTGTATGGACTATATTTGAAATCTTGATTATTTCTATTAAACTAGACAGCAAAGAGATTTGCAAAGTGCCTCTCATTGTACAGTATTTTGCTTTTCAAATGATTGACATTTTAAAAATGTCTTTCAATTTTTTTAGATCAACAGATAAGTCATTTAAACTGAAGCTCCTTGAGGCGCTCAATTTTTAAGAATTTGAAAAGGGTCCTTTCAAAGGGGGCCAAAAAAATGGGAGCATTGTTATAATAACAAAAAGGGAAACACTGAGAAGGCATAAGTCTAGGCTCTGTGGGTAAGAGATTTCTCTCCCTTGCCTTGTATTTGTGTGTGTTTCTGTACTCACCCATCTAAGAGCCTTAATGAAACCAGTAGGGGATTTGGTAAAAACTTCAGTAATTCAGGCTTCTATGGGGTGAAAATTTGGAAGTATTTTCTGAAGTGCAAACACTACATTTCCCTGTATAACCAATAACATTAAAATGTTGGTCTAAATTTGTTATTTTATTAATTTAAGAAAATTAATAAACAGATATGTTTTGTTTCTTGAGCTCTGTGGAGTCAGAAGAGTTTGGAATATAAAACACAAGAATTTGAATAATTTTTCTTAAATAGCTTTTTTTTTAAAAAAAAAGATTTTATGCATATAAGAACTGGGGTACAGGCCAGAGGTGCAGGGGGTTGAGAGGATTCACCAGAGACAGAATGGGGAGAACAGGCCGATCTACTGAAATACACTACTGAGGGGAGCAGCAGGTGAGACAGGAGAGGTCTGCTGTGCCATGTGGGTCAGCTCCCTGTTGGTGGATCAAACTCTTGCTGTAGTGGCTGGTGACAGCTTGACTTTAACCCCTGCACCACCAGGGAGGGGCCCAGCTTTATTTTAAACCTATTGTTGCCTAGCTTTGCCCTCATAAGAGAATACACAGTCAGGAAGTTTTATGTGGAGGGCACACAGGATGTCATGGTTAATATAAAATTCTGCGATCATGGAACCATACATGGACTTGCCCATTAGAGTTGCATTTTAATGTATAGACTGAATTCATTGCCATCAGTTCCTCAGCAGATCCATTGTTACCTGCTTCTACTCATGAATTTAGGAACCTAAGCAGTCTTAGAAGCTTTTTAAGCATGAAAATCTGATGGAATATTCTATTTTAAAATGCAAGGTTGCCTGTGTCTCAAAACCAGAAAAATACACATTTAATGGGCTTTGTATAGCATATATTAATTTATGAATTCCATTTTACACTATTGTATGAAAAGATTAGAAAATTGAAACCACAAAACCACCACCATCCCCAAACGGAGAGTGTACTTCAGGCCTCTGAAACTAAAACTTTGCCATGTAAGCATTTCCTAATAGGTAACGATTTTTACCATTTACTTTGTGTAAATGCCAGCCATCTATCTGAAGACTTTCCCTGTATTATTTCATTTAAGTCTCATAGTTATCCTGTTTTTTCATGTATGGAAGGTCAGGGAGATGAGTCTAAAAGCCATAGCATGGAGTAGGGCCAGGATGTGAACACAGGCAGACAGTGTGACTCTCCAGAGTCTGTTCTCTTTAATGTTTGTTTTACTGTCCAAGGGAAAGGTAAATGGCACCACTGTGCTTTTAATATGAGCATTGGAGGCGGGGTAGGGAGCCTTAAATTTAACCTTTATTGAAATTGCTATGGTGAAAATTGCTAGTTGGCAACTAGATGCCAATTAGAGTTGGACTAAAAGGCTAGCACTTTTATTTATTTTTTTAATTTTTATTTTTACATCATTGTTCATTTTTAAACAATATTTGCTTCCCCCTCCCCCTCAGATATAGTCCCCATAGAGTTTCCTTCACCAATGCACCCATGCACCATCACCTCAGTCCCCGTGCTCCTCTCTCCCTCCCTCTGATCCCTCTCCCTCCTCCTCCCCTGCAGAATGTCTCTGATTTATAATTGTCTGTTTTTGCTTTGCTGTGTTTTGTACTGTTATTATTTTTTTACGCTGATGTCTTATTTGGTTCCTCTATATTCTTGCTATAAGTGAAACCATTCAATATTTTTCTTTTTTCCTTTGGCTTATTTCACTGAGCATAATTCCTTCTAGCTCCACCCATGTTGCTGCGAATGGCATGAGTTTATCTTTTTTGCTTGCTGAATAATAATCCATTGTGCATATATGCCATATCTTCTTGATGCTACATCTTCTATATGCCACATCTATTTTTGGGCAAAATATATAGAAGAAAACATAGGTAAAACACTACAAGACATACATCGCAATATCAGCTTTAAAGACTCATCACCCAAAGCACAGAAAGTCAAGGAAAAGATAAACACCTGGGATTACATCAGACTGAAAAGCTTCTGCACGGCAAAAGAGACATTAACCAAAACAGAGAGATACCCCACTGATAGGGAAAAAATCTTTGCACTCCAGTCAACTGGTAAGAGACTGATCACAAAGATATACAAAGAACTCACAGGACTCAACAAAAACAAAATAAATAATCCAGGCTAGCGCTTTTAAAGGTAAAGAGTTTAGAGGTCAGATGTTTTTGAGGGCCTCCCTGGTGGCGTGAGGATTAAGATGCAATCTATGAAGCTATCAGCAGCCACTGCAGCAGGAGTTTCATCCCTGGCCAGGGAGCTGCCCACTGCCCACATGGCGCAGCAGACCTCTCCTGTCTCGCCCGCTGCTCCCCTCAGCAGTGTGTTTCAGTCAGTCTGCCTGTTCTGTCCCCCACTCTGTCTCTGGTGAATCCTCTCACCCCCACACCTCTGGCCTGTACCCCAGTTCTTGTATGCATAAATAAATCTTTTAAAAAAAGAAAGTTGAAGTTGCTGTGACTTTGTTAGAGGAACATTTATATTTCAGTGGTTAAAATGTAATAATGATATTTTGCTGCATAGAAATAAAACTTTACATTTGTAATTTCAATTTTTACCATAGTTCTAAAGGTAGCCATTGTCTGTACTTTTCAAGTGGAGAGGTTGAGATGCCTCATTTGGCTGGAAAGAACTTTATTTTAAGTACAGTAATTCTCTTTCTTCCTACACTATACAGTTTCCAGCTGAGGTTTGGAGGAGTCAGTGTCTTATATATGTTACCATGCCTTGGTTAAGTACAGGGAGAAGGGATCAAAAGAAAGTAAGTTGTAGTATAAATTTGGAGGTACTGATATTACATTTTGGAGGTGCTATTATTAAATTTTTTAATGAATGCCAGAATTATTGCCAGGGTTTAAGATTACAGACCTCTCTGAGACGCTGATGAAATTAGACTTTCCCAGAAAAATCCACATATACTCAGTTTGCTATGTAACTTAAGAGCCTCTAATTTAAGATACAAAAATGTGATTTCATAGTTTCATTGTTTTTATTTATTTTTATTATTTTATTTTTTAAAGATTTATTTATTTAAATAAGAACCGGGGTATAGGCCAGATTTGCGGGAGGGTGAGAGGATTCACCAGAGAGCGGGGAGCAGAACAGGCAGACTGATGAAATACACTGCCGAGGGGAGCAGCGGGCGAGACTGGAGAGGTGTGTTGCGCCATGTGGGACCCTGGCTGCGGACAGCTTCACAGTGCGGCGCGCAACCGCCTGCTCCATCAGGGGAGGCCCATTTTCATTGTTTTTTATTAAAGACTCACTAAAGATGGGACATCTTAAATAGGCTTTTGAACAAATGGGTACCTAATTAAAACTGCTGGGTATAAAGCCTAACCTGAGGGAAGCAAGAAGTAGGGAGAAGAAGCATTATCAACTAAAGCATTTTGTTTTTATTTGGAGGAAATCAAGTTTAGTCCTTTGTATGACAAAGCCTTTCCTGTAGACATCGGTCATTAAACGGCAAGTGGACTTACAATGGGACTCCTAAATAGTGACCCTGCTTGTTTTTATAACTTACAAGTGGGGATTTATAAGGTTATAATGCATCTAGTTCTTCCATTTTTGTAGGTGTTTGACATCTTACTGACATAAATCCATTATATTTATGAGAAAGTTCCTCTTAGGTTATATTTCATATATACATTACTCAAATCTTCATATGTTACCATGCCTTGGTTAAGCACAGGGAGAAGGGATCAAATTGAAAAGTCTTGTCATGCCTCTTTAAAAGGTTCTGACATTCTTTAAAATACTAAAATTCTTGTTTGGGGCCTCCCCTGGTGGTGCAACAGTTGAGCGCTGGGCTGCGAAGCTGCCCGCAGCCTCTGCAGCACCGGTTTAAGGCCGCTGGGTGAGGGTCCCACATGGTGCGACAGACCTCTCCTGCCATGCCCGCTGCTCCCCTCAGCAGTGTGTTTCGTCAGTCTGCCTGTTCTGTTTCCCACTCTGGCTCTGGTGAATTCTCTCACCCTCCTGCACTTCTGACTGTACCCAGTGCTTGTATAAAGATTTATTTATAAATCTTTTTTAAAAAATTAAAAAATAAATAAATTCTTGTTCGTAGTCTTAGAATTTTGCACTTTAGTTTTCTGTTAATGTTGAAATTGAGAATTTGTTTTTCTTGATTTGTTTATATATATTTTACATAATTGTTCATTTTTAAACAATGTTTGCTTTCTTCTCTCAGGTGTAGTCCCCATAGAATTTTCACCACCAACTCACCCCTGTACCATCACCATAGATCCCTGTGCTCCCCTCTCCCTCGTTCCAATCCCTCTTTCTTCCCCTCCCCGGCAGAATGTCTCTGGTTTATAGTTATCTGTTTTTGTTTTGTTTTGTTGTGTTTTTTGTTGTTATTATTCTCCCCCCCACCCTGCCCATGCCTTGTTTGGTTTCTCTATATTCCTCCTCTAAGTGAAACCATTTGATATTTTCCTTTTTCCTTCTGACTTATTTCATAATTCCTTCTAGCTCCATCCATGTTGCAGCAAATGGCATAAGTTCTTTTTTGATTGCTGAATAGTATTCCATTGTGTGTATATACCACAAGAATGTGGACTTAGAACATTAGTTTAATTCTCGGCATTGGATAAATACCTGTGAGTGCATTTATTCCACGATGACCGGTTTAATAGGATGTATGCAATTAGAGCAAAGCTTTAGTCCTTAGTTAATGGTATCTTTGTAAACTTATCAGAATTTGTTTTTGACATGGATTTTTAATTGTTTTCCTTGGTGCAGGGAGTCAGTGAACCACCTCTTGAGACTCTGTATAGAGTACACTTTATCATTTTGCTGATTATCAGGTAGTGACAGCCTCTAATTAGATTAAAACAGTATTGTATATTAATGAGGATGCTGATAGTGGGCCTTTTAACAGTAAATTTTCCTTACATCATGAAAAACCCTTAGCATCCTATGAAAATTCTTCTCTCACAAGCTAAGTTTATCAAACATTTCTCTTAGTTAAATGTTCTCTAAGTTATTGTTGCTAAGTTATTGTTTCCTTAGTGCTGCCACTAAGGAAAATGTTACCTGTTGTTTCTCAGGCCTCTCTGAGGATTGGGAAGCCTCATCTTTCTACATAAGTGTCTTCCTGAGGAATTTATTGTCTAGTACTCAGGAAAATAATAGTTTTTGAAAAATACAGTTTATTTTTATTTTGAAAGATTTAAAGTTAGACTATTTAAAAGATTTTAAATTAAAGTGAATCTCAGCAGGGAATTTATATGCGACTGCTTGCAATCTGTGAATTCTTATAATACCCAGTTGGTATGAAAATGCTGTTTTTATGTTAGGAAAATGATTTTATGAACCTTTTTATTGGTAGAGGCTAAAAGTTTTTTTTAGATGATATGAAATATCTCACTCACTAAGACACAAGTGTGAAACCCAAATTACTATTTCTAAGTACAGACTTTGTTTGGCTACTTAATTTGAGGATTGTTTTTCTATTTCAAAAATTTTTTACCTCCTAGAGACTTTAGTATGCTCTCTTCCCTTCTTCAATGGATCCCCCATGCTGTCAACCCCCTCCCCTGCACTCCTTACTCCTGTGCAATTCTGGCCTCCCATTGAGGCCAGAATTTGCTACGGATATTTTAGTTCAATATGACTATTAGCATTACAAGTCATATATAAATCTTTAATTGGAATGCAGCTTGCAGTTGACAATAAAAATGTCAAAACTGAGTAATATTTACCTCATTTTGGAGAGAAAATTTTCAGTGTTCTGTGTTTATTATGGGGTTGGGTTGATCATCTGAAACAATTTCTTTAGTTTTATACATATTATGCCTACCATGTAAACTTCCTTAATGACATATGATTCGGTCTTTTATTAATACTTCATTTATTAGGGCCTCCCCTGGTGGCACAGCGGTTGAGCGCTGGGCTGCGAAGCTGCCTGCAGCCTCTGCAGCACCGGTTTGATCCCTGGCTACCGGTGAGGGTCCCACATGGCACACAGACCTCTCCTGCCACCTGCTGCTCCACTCAGCAGTGTATTTTGTCAGTCTGTCTGTTCTGCTCCCCACTCTGGCTCTGGTGAATTCTCTCACCCTCCCGCGCTTCTGACTGTACTCAGTGCTTGTATAAATAAATAAATAAATCTTTTAAAAAAAAAACTTCATTTATTAGATTCATTTAATTTGAAATATTGGAGATACAGTAAGCTTAAGTTATGTAATAAGCACAAAGACAAAAACCTTAAACCTAAAACTATAATGTATATACTTATGTATGTAATATATACACTTAAGATAATTTTTTTAATTTATTTTTATTATTTATACAAGAACTGGGGTATAGGCTAGAGACGTGGGAGGGTGAGGGGATTCACCAGAGACAGAGCAGGTTGCAGAACAGGCAGACTGATTGAAAAACACTGCTGATGGGAGCAGTGGGCAAGACTGGAGAGGTCTGACATGCCATGTGGGTATCTCCCTGGCCAGCGGGGTAACAAACCCTGGCTGCAGAGGCTGCGGACAGCCTCACAGTGCTACACTCAACCTGCTGCACCACCAGGGAGGCCCTATACTTAAGATAAAATTAATTTCAGTATCATAGTGTTTTGGTGTATTTGATTAATCATTATATATTACCCAATGGTTTAATTAATATATATATTACCCAATCATTTTAGTAGATCAAATTTCAGGTCACTTGGACAGTGTGTTAATCATTTACTTGAATATTCTGACACGTTATCTTTGATACGTTTTTTATGTAACCTTCAACCCAGATCAATTCATTTAGAAAACCTACAGCTTTTATAAAGTTTTAGAGAGCAAAGCTCTCAGCAGTAATGGTTTTTCTACTAACTGCCATAAAATTTTAAGAATTGGTGTCATTTCCTTCTAGTACATTATATTTTGTATAATTAGATACATTGCTTTCTGTATCTTTACTTGTCAAGTTAAACAAAACCAAATCACTTTCATCTTTTCACCAAGGATGGAAAAAGCCACATTTCTAAGTTTATTAACAAAGATTGTATGTCTTTAATTGACATTTGAACATTAGATGGGATCTTTGTTGAAGATGCAGTAGAACATTAAACACTTGAAGGCCTTATCTGTAACTGCCTTCTTTTTAACAGTTAATGTGTTCGTTTTTTTCTTTATTCTTTCTTTCTTTCTGTTTTTTCTTTTTTGTTGTGTCAAGAAATAACATGTACCAGTTTATAATCTGCTTTTTTCCCTTTAAAAAAAATTGCGGCAAAATGTAATCTATTTTTGATGTGTATTTTATTGGCCATTACCAGTGGGCCTTTTTATTTAAATTCATCACTAAAACTAAACCTTTTACTCTTGGGCTAAAAGAAAAATTCATTATAGATTTGAAATACAGACTTCCCTTACTTATGATAGTCTTTGAAATTTGCATATGTAATATTGATATCACTTTGTATGTCTTAAATTTCTACTTAGGTAGTCCTTGGTATCTTTCCTTATTTAGAACATCTATATATTTTTTATACGAGGTATTTTTTATTATGATGAAGACTTTTACTGTTATTTACATACACGCCAACTTATATTAGCGTATTCTTCACTGGTGGTATTAAAGTTTTAAGTGAAACAATTCTGCTGTGAATTCCCATTTCTATATCCTGATGCTATGAGTGGTAATAAGTATTTTGTGGAGTATATTACTGCCAGAGGATCTGGGGGGGTCAGAAGTCCTTTAAAAATAAGATGCTTGGGGCCTCCCCAGTGGCGCAGCGGTTGAGCACTGGGTTGCGAGGCTGCCCGCGGCCTCTGTGGCGCCGGTTCGATCCCCGGCTGCTCCCCGGCCACCTGAGGAGGGTCCCGCATGGCGCCCAGACCTCTCCTGCTGCCCGCTGCTCCCCTCAGCGGTGTACTTTGGTTCTTCTGCCTGCTCTGCTCCCCGCTCTGGCTGTGGTGAATTCTCTCACCCTCCGGCGCTTCTGACTATGCCCAGTGCATGTATAAACAAAACAAAGAAAGAAAGAAAGAAAGAAAACATGCCTCTATATAAAAAAATAAAATAAAATAAGATGCTTGGGGCTTCCCCCTTGGTTCAGCTGTTGAACGCTGGGCTGCAAAGCTGCCTGCAGCCTCTGCAGGGCTGGGTTCGATCCCCAGCCGCCAGTGAGGAGCCCACATGGTGTGCAGACCTCTCCTGCCACGCCCACTGCTCCCCTCAGCAGTGTACTTCGGCAGTCTGCCTGTTCTGCTCTCTGCTCTGGTGAATTCTCTCACCCTCCTGTGCTTCTGACTGTACCCAGTGCTTGTATAAATAAATAAATCTTTAAAAAGAAAATAAGATGCTTTCCTGTTTGAAGGTTCCTAAGTCTACTAAAAATGGAGTTACCATACGACCCGGGAATTCCACTACTAGGGATCTACCCAAAGGGCACAAAACATTGATTCAAAAGAACACCTGTACACCTATGTTTACTGCAGCACTATTTGCAATAGGTAAAACCTGGAAAGAACCCAAATGCCCAAAAATAGATGACTGGGTCAAGAAGATGTGGCATATATACACAATGGAATATTATTCAGCAAGCTAAAAAGATAAACTCATGCCATTCACAGCAACATGGATGGAGTTAGAAGGAATTCTGCTCAGTGAAATAAGCCAGAAGGAAAAAGAAAAATATCGGATGGTTTCACTTATAGCAGGTTTATAGAGGAACCAAATAAGACATCAGCGTAAAAAAAATAATAACAGTACAAAACGCAACAAAGCAAAAATGGATAATTATAAATCAGAGACATACTGCAGGGGAGGAGGAGGGAGAGGGATCAGAGGGAGGGAGGGAGGAGCACAGCGGGCTGAGGCGATGGTGCACGGGTGCATTGGTGAAGGAAACTATTGGGACTACACCTGAGGGGGTGGGGGGGTGCAAATATTGTTTAAAAATGAATAATGATGTAAAAAATTAAAAAAAATAATATAAATAAATTAAAAAAAGAAAACAAAATAAGATGCTTTCTAATTGCCCTCCAGGGAGGTTGTACTGGTCTATCACAGGGCAAACACTTTCTCACATGATGCTAGTACTGGTGGTATGCATGTTTTTAATCTGTTAGGTAAATGCAGGGAGTTCTTGTATATATCTTGAACTTTGAGTGCTGTGGACACCAATCATTTGTTGACCGTTTCTTCTTGTATGAGTTAATAAAATTTTTCCATTTTTCTGTAATTTTTATTATTGTTTTAAGCTTTTTGTAATAATAGCTTTTGTAACAGCTGTGTAATATTGAGTGTTATAACACCATAATAATCACACCTTCCTAACAAAATTGTGCAAATTTTATGCATGCATATTGACTCTGGGTGAATTGCTTTCTTAGAATAAGTTTGTTAGTTGTGAAATTGGGTAAATGAACTTCTGTATATTAACTTGTTTTACTAATCTGAAATTATATTTAATAGTTATTAGTAAAGTATATTATATGTAAAATGGGTAAGAAAGGAAAAGAAAACCACCTATAATCCTACCACCACAAACACTATAAACATTTTGCTATCTACCTTTCTAATGTTTTACTTTTCTATTGAATAACCTACCATTTCCTTCCTTAACATAAGCAAGGAGAATCTTATGAGGTCAATAAAGACCTATACTATGGCATAATTTGTCTTTCATTGCTTATTTTTTGTGAAAATAATACACTATACAAAATTTTCTGTTGTAACCCTTTTCAGGGGCAGTACTGTGACCATAGTACATTCACAGTGCTGTGCACACCCCGTCACCTCTCTCCATCTCCACCAGTTAGTCAGAAACTGTACCTGTTAGTACAGCATGATTTTTATACCTTTAGCTTTCCTGTACTGTGGACATTTGTTTGCAGTTTCCTCCATGTATAGGCAAGGATTCATTATCCCTTCATTCTGATTAATTTATCATGATAGCAATTTTTTAGAACCGACGTCAGTAACTATAATAAGGATGATTTTTAAAATCGGTTTTAGATATCACTTTTTCTTCTACCCCCACAAAAGAATTTACCTAGTTTTACAATAGAAAATGTAAATAGAAAGTTATATATACATTGTAGCTTAGAGGCATTTACATTTTAAAAAGTGTTTTGTAAAAGGAAGGATGGTTGTATGGACTAGAGGAGTGAAAGTCTCCCCTAAAGAGGCTATTTGTTTTTCAGCAGCTGTTGGGGCTCAGTGACATTGATCAATTGGAAGGATGTGAGCAGGAGTGCAGTAGTATATATTGTTTATTTGGGGAAAGGTATATTTTGCTGATTTGGTGGAAAAAAGTCTTGAGAGACTATTACTATATGTTCTGTTTTGTTTGACTAGTTAGAGATAACACATGCTATAATTAACCCAGGTTTTAATTTTATGTAATTTTAAATGCTGACTGCTTCTATTCTTTGCTTTTGCTTTTGCATAGAAAACCTTCAAATACATTATTTTAAATTTAAATTTTCTTTCTGATTAAATAAAAATCCACAGTAGCTGGCATCAAATTAGAATTCCTTTTTTTATAGACTTTAAAAAATTTTTTTATATTTGCATAGAAGAACTGGGGTGTAGGCCAGAGGTATTGGGGAGGGGCAGGGGTGAGAGGATTCACCAGAGACAGAGTGGGGAACAGAATAGGTGGATTTACTGAAATACACTGCTAAAGGGAGCAGCAGGCTAGACGGAGGTCTGTTGCCCCATATGTGGGTCAGCTTCCTGGCCGACTGGTGATAGCACTGAGACTTAACTACTAGGCCACCAGGGAGGCCCTCAAATTAAAATTTTACTGAAGTTACCACAGGCCAGTACAACTGTCTTGTCTTCCCCCTGGTGGCTGGAAAAATCACTTGCACCCAGGTGCAGTGGAGATGCAGGAAGGCTGCACTTGGAGCAAACTGGGTCTTTTTTGTCACCTTTGTTCCTGTTTTCTTCACCATTGTCACCATTGAGCTTGAACATGGGAATCTTGTTGACCATCCTTGACGTGTAAGAAGATCTCCTGAAGGCACCATCTCTAAAAGGGGCAAACTCTGTGTTAGGTGATTTAACATTCCCTTCTTACTTGATCCTTAAACAGGAATCTTCAGCAGGGCATAAGCAATATCCATGAAGTTGTACTTGTCAATGATTTGAAGATAGTATATATTGAGAGGAGTGCCGGGAGCTTCCATTGCTCTAGAGTGGCTATGGATCTGCTCAATTGCCAGTTGGCAATAGGAAGCCCTGGAAAAAAAAAAAAAAGTTTTTTTATATGATGTAATACACAAGCGTGCAGCCCCCAGTAGCCACCATATTGGTCAAAGCTACCCTTTTGCCCAGAGGCACTGGCATTCTGCTTCCCGGAAACTTTTGATGTTTCATAGCACAGCTTTCTTGAAAACCATCAAAGGAAAATTGTCCCTTGGGAAGCAAGTTCCAGCATTGTGAGCAATTGAAGTATCATACTGCAGAGAGTGGGTGGGAGCCCAGGTTTTCATTTTAAAACATTTTTTTTAATGTCAGAAGCATAATTCTTCTAATAAAAGCCTCTGCTTCTCCCCAGGATTGGCAGCCACCATTTGCATGTGATGTTGATAAACTTCATTTTACCCCACGCATCCAGAGGCTGAATGAATTGGAGGTAATGTCTTAACTGCTGTTCTGGTTGCCTATATTCCAGAAGGGCCTTTTTAGCACTCTTCTACCTCAAATCTAGTGGCTGTTATGAAACTAAAATATGGCCAGTGATTGATAATCACATTGAGTCAAATAGTAAGAAAACCTTTGCAGCAAACCAAATTCCATTAAAACACTGATTTTTATCAGTAATTGTTGGTTTATAATTTAATGCACTTCTGTCCTAAATTCATATGACAGCCTCTAGAATTTAAATTTTGTAAGTTATGTACTTTGAGAACTGTTAGTGGAAAAAATTCGGAGCTCGAATTTATTTCCAAATATCTGTTTTCACTTAGAATTTGTAACACACTTAAATTTCCCAAGAAGGAGTGAGGCATACAGGGGACCCTTGACAGTGAAAATGTTTCCTCAGTCTCTGTGCTATTGAAATTCTAAGTATAGGATACATAAAGTTTGGGTATTGCTAACATAGAGGTAGGTGTTTACATTAATATTTTGCTAAACTGATTTTAGTGTTGAGCCTTGCTTTCTTGTTTTATGCTAACCATTCTTAACTTAAATGGAACATATGTCCTTTGGAATATTGTGCACCTTGGTGTGGCAGCTAGTATATGTATTTTCAAGTTGAATTTGAAAAATAGGAGATGGGAACTAACTTTAAGGTCTTGCATGTTGTTGGGGACATCTGAATATTGACCTCAAATTTTGGTTTTGTACAAGATTAAAGCTCTAAAATGAAAACTATTATTTTATAAGATGGAAAAAAGAAAAGGACAGATTAAAATAAAAAGACATGGAAACAATGGTAATAATTTGTTAAGGAATTTTAGAAAGTTTCCCTGGTTTCCTGTTATCCTTAAGGTATTAGGAGTTCCTAAAATTGGTATAAAAACAGTATTGTAAATTTGTTTTCAGATTTGTGTTTGAAGATAACAGACCTTAAAAATACCCAAATTATGAAAAGATGAAGGGGGGGGGGTGAGAATAAAGAAACTTGTTATGTAATTTTATCAGTCACACAAAATTTAAGGCTTTTCTAGTCATCCTTAAATGAAGCACCTTTCAGAGTGTCTGCTCCCATCATGGGTGGGATTATTGAGTGTGTCAGTCTTTGCCTGGCACATGGTAGAGGGTGCCAACATGGTAGAGTCAACCATTTGTTGCCTATTTAATTATGCAACCACTTTGTATTTTGTATATATTTAGCAGCTTCCTCTATTGAATTCAGAAGTGGTATTGCACTTAAAGATTCTAGGAGTGAACATGCCAGAGGTACAGTTTGAAGACAAGAGCTTTCAGATTAGCAATGTAAGGTTAAAACTCAGTTCTTTCTCATTTAGGCTCAAACTCGTGTAAAATTGAATTTCTTGGACCAGATTGCAAAATATTGGGAGTTACAGGGAAGTACTCTGAAAATTCCACATGTGGAGAGGAAGATCTTGGACTTGTTTCAGCTTAATAAGGTAAAATGATCCTCTAATGATTTTCTCTCTTATTTAATAATCTTTCTGGCAAGCATGAATTTGGTCTTCTTTGACTTTAAAACAGACTATTTGAAATATGTAAAATGAGACTCTTAACTTGAAACATTTTGCCACTACCTGTTTTTCAGCTTCACAATAGTTCTGTAAGATATTCCTTTCTGTTTTATTGCAGACAAGAAAAGTTCTAGAAAGAGAAAATTGACTCAGCAAAAAGATGATGTGATAATTCAGTACCTTAACTTCAGTTTCACTTAAATGTAAAGCTTCCGTTCTTTCCACTGACATGCTGCCATCCTGTCTACTCTAGTTTCTCTGGAGATTTTTAAGGTCAATGAGTAGGGCCAGGTAGTTAGGACCCCCTTCTTTATTAGAGATTTAAAATTTTCTGTCTAGTTCTTCCTCCCAGAAAATCTTGATACCTTGGGGAACTGAGAAGTAGTTTCTGTGGGGTACATTTAAAAATGCTTGTGGATTGTTGTGAAAAGTGATTTAACTTTCTAGCTTAAAATTGAAAGTGCATGTACCTTTTCTTTTGACTTTGAAAGTATATTTTGAAAAGATCACTACAACCTTAGAACATTTGGGTTTTGCAGCCATAGGCATGTGAGAAAGAGAAATAATTTCCAAATAGATATTTTCAAATTTCTTTTGCTGTATTATTTGACAGTTGGTTGCAGAAGAAGGTGGCTTTGCAGTTGTTTGCAAGGATAGAAAATGGACAAAGATTGCCACCAAGATGGGCTTTGCTCCTGGCAAAGCTGTGGGCTCACATATTAGAGGGCATTATGAGCGAATCCTCAATCCCTACAACTTATTCCTGTCTGGAGACAGTTTAAGGGTGAGTATTGGGATTAGCCTTGATCTGTTCTATTTCATTTTCTTGGGATGTTGTCTTTTAGAGGGAATGAAAAGGCCTCGATTATGTGTGGAAGGCATTGTGTGGAAGAATGTTCTGTGCATTTTCCTCCAATGTTTGTTTTATTCTAATAGAAGGCATACCTAGAAGTTAGTTTTTGAGACATTTAAGATTGGGGAAATGTCCTCTTGCTGTCAAAACTGAAATCTGTGTTAACTTCACTATAAATGTTTCTTTATGACAAGGATTTGATTATTGCCTGAGAAGCATGGCTATGATTTTGCGCCCAGTCATCATGTTGAAGGTGCCATGTGGGAAGTAGCTGGCTTACCCATTTTTCTGCTTCAGTTGACATCTCCAAGTAGAGTTTTGATAGACTGTTGATTCAGGTAAAGGGTGAGGGGCTTAATGATGCTGGGTAGTTGATGCTCCCTGTTCTGATAGTTCCTGTGTAGCTGTGTTTACTTCCTTACAACGAAAATTTTGAAAATCATTCAGCAAATCATCATTTGCTCTAAGTCAAATGATGTTATAAAGAGGTCCCACTTTTCTGAATGCTCTGGTAGAAAGAAACATTTTGTAAGCTGTTTGCACCTTTTGAATTTTCTTAAGACTCTAAAAGTGACCCCTATAACTGTAAGAATTATGACAGTCCTTTGGAGCGGTAGCAAGGTAATAACGTAGTCTCAGAGGGGGAAAGTGCTAATCAAAATTCCAACTTGATGTTATAGACAGACATACCTGCTGTAATGCTTACCTATTGTAGCAGTGGATCATTATAGCATTGTGTTTTTTCATTCTCTTTCTTTTTGATTTGAGGTGCACTTTCTAGCCTAGAAGAATGTGACAATCTAATATTCAGCATTAAAAGTAAATACATAAATAAATCTTTAAAAAAATAAAAATAAATAAATAAATATTAATGTTTAGTGAGCCCATGGATGAAATTATTTAGAGCTTTGTGTGTGCAACCTTTATGTCTCTGTTTTATTTAATTTAATTTAATTTTATTTTATTTTATAGATTTATTTATTTATGCATACAAGAACAGGGGGACAGGCCAGAGGTGCGGGGTTGAGAGGATTCACAAGAGACAGAGTGGGGAACAGAATAGGCAGATTGACTGAAATACATTGCTAAGAGGAAAGCGGGCGAGTCAGGAGAGGTCTCCTGTGCCACGTGGGTTGCTCCCTGGCCAGGGATCGAATTCATGGGATCAAATTCGTGGTGCGATGGCTGTGGTCAGCTTCATAGGTTGCGTCTTAACCCCTGCACCACCAGGGAAGCCCTGTTTTTTTGTTTTGTTGTTTTTTTTTTTTTGTTTGTTTTGTTTTGTTTTTTTTAAAGATTGATTTATTTTGTGCATACAGCAGCTGGGTTGTATGCCAGAGGTGCAGTGTTGGGGGGGTCTTGCAGGGTGGGGGTGAGAGGATTCACCAGAGACAAAAGTGGGGAGCGGAACAAACAGGCAGATTGTTTATGTCTCTGAGAATATAACCTGGACACAGAAAGTGTCTACCTGCCTTGGGTTGCAAAATTTTAGAAACATCTCACATGTATACTTAGTGTCATTGTAATTTGACAGTTGAAAAGCAAAAGAACATTTGTATTATATAGTCTTACAAGAATGGTCATTTAAGATAACCTCTACAAACCTTTCACCTACAACAGGATAAACTGTTGAGGTATCTACTATGTGCTAAGTATGTTACAGGTACTGATACATTTTAGAAAACTTGAAAACAAAGGAAATTTTGATACAAATAAAATCACTTAATCCTCTCCCTTGATTTTACTTTCAAGGGTATTTTCATGAATATATACATAGATTGGAACTGTATTACTCATGTACAATATGCTATCTTTGCTATATATCATGAACATTTGACTTGGTGTTTAATATTTTGAAGATGCAGGGTTGGGATACTTTGCTGTTTTTATTTAAATTATTTTTATTAGGATAATGTTGGGGCTATAGGTTCACATTTCCTGAAATGGATGTTACTATTGGTTCCTCTTTTGCTATCTTTGCTTTTCATTCTGGCCCTCTAGAGCTAAGTTAGCCTCAGTTCTACAGTGAGATATCAATGATTTGTTTTGGTTGGTTTTTGTGAAGACATGATTTAAATGACTCCCTGGAATTCCATTTTTATAGTCAGACCTTGATAGGATTTTTCCTACTGTTGAATGTGTAGGTGATTCCAGCTTTGTTTTGTTTTTATTATGATTCCCTGATGGACATTTTTTGTACATAAATTTTTTTTTAAAGATTTATTTATTTTATACAAGAACTGGGGTATAGGCCAGATGCGTGGGAAGGCGAGAGGATTCACCAGAGACAGAGCGGGGAACAGAACAGGCAGACTGATGAAATATGCTGCTGAGGGGAGCAGCGGGCGCAACAGGAGAGGTCTGCCGCGCCATGTGGGACCCTCACCTGCCAGCTGGGATTGAACTGGCACTGCAGAGGCTGCAGACAGCTTCACAGCACGGCGCTCAACCGCCTGTGCCACCAGGGGAGGCCCTGTACATAAATTTTTATGCACATTCCTGATGCTTAAAAATAATACTCGGACAAAGAGAGAATTGGAATACATCTATTTTGTTTAAAAAAGAAAAAGAAGACTGGATAACAAGATACCACTACACCTACTAGAATGGTCACAATCC
The DNA here is from genome assembly GCF_014898055.3 of Talpa occidentalis. Lineage (NCBI taxonomy): Eukaryota > Metazoa > Chordata > Mammalia > Eulipotyphla > Talpidae > Talpa > Talpa occidentalis. The sequence continues at coordinate 75,946,480 of NW_023605194.1, forward strand.
AGAGCACTGAGCACACAAATGCTGGTGAGGATGTGGAACAACAGGAACTCTCATTCCTATTGGTGAGGAGACAAAAGGGTACAGCTGCTGTACACCAGAATTTAGTTTGGTGGTTTCTTAGAAAGTTAACCATACTTTTACCATACTACCCTGCAGTCATATTCTCTGGTATTTACCTTAAGAAGTGGAAACTTAATTCCACACAACATTTACATGGATATCTTCATAGCTTTATTCATAATAGTCAAAACTTGTAAATAAGCAGGATGTCCTTCAGTTAGTAAGTGACTAGATAAACTGTGTCACATCCAGACAATGGTGTGTTATTTACTGCTAAAAAGAAGTGAGCTATCAAGTCATGAAAAGACATGGAGGAACCTTAAGGGCATATTATTAAGTGATGGGAGCTAATTTCAAAAGGCTATATACCATATGATTCCAACTATATGACATTCTGGAAAAGGCAAAACTATGGAGATAGTAAGATTAGTGGTTGCCAAAGGTTTGGAGTGACAAGAAGGGTGAATAGGCAGGGCACAGAGGATTTTTAGGGCACTGAAAATACTATGTAACGTACTTGTTGTTACACATTTGTGGAAATCTGCAGGATGTGGACCAGCAAGAGTAAATTCTTTTTTTTTTTTTTTTTTTTTTTTTTTAATAGAGGCATGTTTTTATTTATTTATTTGTTTGCTTGTTTTGTTTTGTTTTTGTTTATACATGCACTGGGTACAGTCAGAAGCGCGGGAGGGTGAGAGAATTCACCAGAGCCAGAGCGGGGAGCAGAGCAGGCAGAAGGACCGAAGTACACTGCTGAGGGGAGCAGCGGGCGGCAGGAGAGGTCTGCGCGCCATGCGGGACCCTCCTCCGGTGGCCGGGTTGCAGCCGGGGATTGAACCGGCGCTGCAGAGTCTGCGGGCAGCTTTGCAACCCAGAGCTCTACCGCTGCGCCACCGGGGAGGCCCAAGAGTAAATTCTTTAAGCTATGGACTTTGGGCGTTAATGGTGTATCATTGTAGGATCATCAATTAAAAAGAAATGATTCACAATGAAGGAATTGTTGCAAAAGGGTGAAGTAGAGTTCATCTAGAGTAAGATTAGAGAAAAGTCATGAGGTGATGTACTGGTGTAATGGAGCAGAGGCCTCAGTCTTGCATCCCTGTGTTTTTTAAATGTCTTAAAGGATGGCTCATTCTCTGTAGGATGATGTCATCATAGTGTGTTGCTATCCCATTTTTCTAAATCCCCTTTTCTCAAACAAAGGTTAGAGCCAGCATGTGGATAGTATTAGCTATACAACCGGTAGAACATTAGTTGTCTGTTTTGAATTGTGGTTTGACAGGAAATATTAAAGCTTTTCATATATAGTCTAAGAAGCTACTGATCTTGATTTTACCTTAGGTGTCCACATTCTCACAGAACCAAGTAGATCATACATTATGGAACCATTTCTAGTGGGAGATAGGAACCACACATAGAATGTCTGAATGTCTGACCCTCAGTTCAGTACACTCTTTCAGCTCAATCTGTGTCTCTACAGTCATAGGTCTTTTTGGGTCTCAAATAAAAAGTTCAGTTAGATGATGGACATATTTTATTCTTCTCTGAATGTTTTAAGTATAGTCTTAATGTTCAGTTGAGGATTTGTTACAGAATGGAATACAATCACATTCCATATAATTTAGTTAACTTTTCCAGGTCAAAGCAATGTATAGGTTGAATTAGAACAAGTAATACTTACAGGTTGTTGTGTTAGTGTTAGTTTCTTTAGATGCTTAGAGTCTCAGGTAGTTTGTATTAGTAAAATACTTACTCTTCTGTGCTTATTTCTTAAATGTTAGAAATAGATTTTGTTGCTCTGTGATTTCATTATTCCCTTTCCCCAGTCTATTGATATTTCTTGCAAATGTTACAAGGAAGGAGGTAATCTAGTGAGACATAGTAATGGTGCTTGTGGAGCCAGGAGTTCTGGAAGGTTGTTACTGCAGGGTATCTTTCAAGCATAGATGACATACTATACCTCAAGTGGATCCATTTTGGAAGCTGCTTTTGAAAATGTTTTGAAGTTTGTGAGTTCTCTTATGAGAGGGAATAGTGCTCACCTGAAATCTTTATTAGATTCAGTGTTATTATTTTGTTGTCACTGTGTTTTGTTGAATTGGCATTCAATTAGCTGGTTCTGTCAGCTTAGTATCAACCAGAAAGAAAACTCGAAGCAAGAAGAGATACTTCTGTGATCAGATTGAGTTTTGCTGTGGGATACAGATTAACCTTTGCCTTGTGAGTTGGTCTTTGTAGGATATGTTGAAGTCAGTGAAGTCCCAATTAGGGAGAAGACTTTAGTCACATGACCCATTTTGTCCCTTTAGGTGCTGTGTTTTGGTCACAGAACATTGCTAGTTATGTTGACAGATACAGAATTGTAAAATTTAGATATCCCTATTGGATTCTACTTTTTCTTAAACGTTTCAAAATGAGAAAATTCTCAGTGTGGAAAAATTATTTTGGGAATTTGTGAAGTTCGTTTTTAACAGTTTGGGCCTTTGATTAATTGACATTGCAAACAGGGATAATTGCAGCTGATTCATTGGGAGTGCCTTGAGTTGCTGTGCACTGCTGTGCCCTACAGAGAGTGACAATGAAATGAATCCAGCAACACCACACACCTGTTAAGCATTTTTAAAATGCTGTTATTCATATTGTGTTTCTGTATGTCATGGTAACTATGTACTTGTCTTTTTGTTTAGATAAAAATGTGTAGACCTGCTCTGTATCTACATAAATAGTTGTTAATATCCCCCTTGCAGAAATCCAATTCTTTAATTCCCTAATATCAAAAAATGGGGTAAATTTATCAACACAGATACGTTTTTTCCTAGTGTCTGCAGAAACCAAACTTGACCACAGACATGAAGGACAAGGAGTACAAACCCCATGATATCCCGCAGAGGCAGTCCGTGCAGCCCCTGGAAACTTGTCCCCCGGCCCGCCGAGCAAAACGTATGAGAGCAGAGGTGAGAGCCTCATGAAATTGTTGAAATCGAATTCTTGAGCTTTTGTAGTCATGCCTGTCTGTCCCTGATCTCTCATGAATATGTTCTTCATGGTTTTCAACCTTGTTGACCTCACTGAGCAATGCTCTGTATATTTCAACTTCTGTACTTGGGGGAGTTGTACTGTGGAAGGAGTTAGGAATTGAACTCTCCATAAAGAGTTTCTGCTGCAACTGTTAATAGTCAGTGTTTGGAAAAATAGGCTTAGATTGTGATGATGTTTGGTTTGCCTGTTACCCTCATGAAGTTAGGAAGTGTTTATTGGGGATTAAGATAATGAGACGTGACAATGGGGAGGTTTTTGCTGAAAAGATACTTTTTTTGACAGAGGTTAGAAGTTAATGAAAGCTGTTATGTACAGTATTCCTACAAAAAAGTATGGAATCAGTAACAAACATTTTGGCTTAGACAAAAATTAGCATGTGAAATGGGAGGGGGCAAGGAGTGACCACATAAGATGAAATGAAAATAAAACATGAGGCAAAATCAGGAATGGAAAACTGATAAGGAATATATTTTAAGACACCCCCCTCACCAGAAATGAGAGAAAAATGTATCTGTTTCCAGATGCAAAGATTCCTGCCTGACTGATGGGGGGTGAGTATTTGGATTCAGAGATAATATATTATGAATAGTACAGCTGGGAAGTCTGATTGCGTTAATTTAATTTCTGAATTAATTCCTGATTATTAACTTCTTGTTAATAGGCAGTTCTTGTTTGAGTATATCTTGATACGTAAATGTGTTAGACATGCTCTAGTGCTGTATTAGGTCTGCCTTGATAATAGAGTAATAATGGTGACACTGCCCTGGAAGAAACCTTGTTAACCATATACATTCACAATATGTTTGAATTAATAAGTCAAAAATGTTCAGGTGGTAAAACAAACATGTGGTGAAACACCAAATTTGTTTTATTTGCTTTAACAATAAATGTTAGCTCTTCAAGAAATAGTGAAAACTGAGTGACATTCTCTCAGTGATAAGGGAATCTTCACAATATAGCTGTGTTAGAAGAGTAGTTTGTAATTAATGGTTTACTTAAAGAACATAAAAGAATGTTATTGTGGAAGTTGAATTTTCCATATATACTAGCAGGCCTTGGAAGAGGTCTGCAAACTACTATAGGCTAATGAAATTGTGATATTTTATATAACTGTTTAAGGTTTTTCTTTTTCTTTTTTTTTTTTAAAGAGTTATTCACTTTTTTTTTTTTTTTATAGAGGCATGTTTTATTTATTTATTTGTTTGTTTGTTTATACAAGCACTGGGTACAGTCAGAAGCGCGGGAGGGTGAGAGAATTCACCAGAGCGGGGAGCAGAGCAGGCAGAAGGACCGAAGTACACTGCTGAGGGGAGCAGCGGGCGGCAGGAGAGGTCTGCGCGCCATGTGGGACCCTCCTCCGGTGGCCGGGGAGCAGCCGGGGATCGAACCGGCGCTGCAGAGGCCGCGGGCAGCCTCGCAACCCAGCGCTCAACCGCTGCGCCACCGGGGAGGCCCTATTCACTTATTTATACAAGCACTGGGTACAGTCAGAAGCGGGGGAGGGTGAGAGAATTCACCAGAGCCAGAGCAGGGAGCAGAGCAGGCAGAAGGACCGAAGTACACTGCTGAGGGGAGCAGCGGGCGGCAGGAGAGGTCTGCGCGCCATGTGGACCCTCCTCCAGTGGCTGGGGAGCAGCCAGGGATCGAACCGGTGCTGCAGAGGTTGCCGGCAGCCTCAACTGCTGCGCCACCGGGGAGGCCCCTGTTTAAGGTTTTGCTTGGTGTATGATTTTTACATAACTTTGGAGTTTTGCTTAATGATAACTGAATAAAATGTGTAAAGTGAATAGGTGAGAATTGAGAAGCTTCTAGCAGGAAAATGAGTTCCCAGTTTAGATAGTAATATGTTCCCCAATTTGTTCCTGATTCTTTGACATCTGCCTATTTTTTTTATGTCTATCAAAGTGGAGAATATCATTCCTTAAGTAATAGTATTTATAGGGGTGATATTGCTCTTCAAGGGAAAAGTGTGTTTTGACTGCCATATTGATAGAGACTTTTTTTTTTTAAGATTTATTTATTTATCCATACAAGAACTGGGGTACAGGCCAGAGATGCGGGGCAGGGGTGGTGGGGGTTGTGGGAGGATCCACCAGAGACAGAGTGGGGAACGGAACAGGCAGATTGACTGAAATACACTGCTGAGGGGAGCAGCGGGCGAGTCAGGAGAGGTCTACTGTGCCATGTGGGTTGCTCCCTGGCCGACTGGGGATCGGACTCGTGCTGCAGAGGCTGCGGATAGCTTCACTGTGTGGTGCTTAACCCATTGCACCACCAGGGAGACCCAATATTTTTCTTTTAAAAGGAAATATTCATGTTCTAAAATTTTTTTTAAGGCAATGAATATTAAAATAGAACCAGAAGAGACAACAGAAGCCAGAACTCATAACCTGAGGCGTCGAATGGGTTGTCCAGCTCCAAAATGTGAAAATGGTAAGAAAGTTTATTCATGAATAGAAAAAAAGTTCAAACTAGGTAATTTAAAAGCAATTACTCATTTCTTAGTTTTAGAAAACATTAAAGTAGCTGTTACATACTAGTTACAAGTTGGGCCCTGAGAAAGAAAATCTTCCAGTGTCCTTGTTCAGTGATCAATAGTAGAGATAAACTGATGGCCATGTGCATGTTAGAAATGTGACTGATTTTTGAACTTTTACTAGTTGCTGCTTTGAAATGTTGTTCAATAGCGATTATTCAAAAGTGATTTTTGAAAAGCCTAGGTAACTTTTGGGTGAATGTCTCAGGTTTGTTTCAAGCAAAACAGGCAGATATCCTTTTTACTTGTGAATTTTAGTTGTAATTGCTTTGCCTGACTGTTACTTGATGGCCAGTCACTAAGAGATAGACTTGGGACTCTTCGGAGAAATCCTCTGTACTATATAGGTAGGCACATACAAATGAATTTATTAAAATTTGTCTTCTTAGTGATTTGTGTATTTAATGGAAGGGCAAAAGAAATTTTTAAAATACAGACAAAAGAACTGAACATAAGACCTGAAACCACAAAATATATAAAGAAAATATAGGTAAAACACTACATGACATACATCTTAGCAACATCTTTAAAGACTCATCCTCTAAAAGCAAAGAAAGTGAAGGAAGAATAAACAGCTGGGATTATATCAAACTAAAAAGCTTCTGTATAGCAAAAGAGACATTAACCAAAACAGACATCCTACTACACCCTACTGATTGGGAGAAAATTTTTGCACTCCATACAACTGATAAAGAACTGATCACAAAGATGCACAAAGAACTCACACAACTTAACAACAACAACAAAAAAAGTAAGCAATCCAGTCAAGAAATGGGCAGAAGAACTTAAAAGACACTTCACCAAAGAAGAAATGCAAATGGCCAACAAGCCTTTGAAAAAATGTTCAACATCCCTCATAATCAGGGAAATGCAAATCAAAACCACAATGAGGTATCACCTTACACCAGTGAGAATGGCACACGTTAAAAAAACTAGCAACAACAAATGTTGGCGAGGATGTGGTGAAAAAGGAACTCTTCTACACTGCTGGTGGGAATGCAAACTGGTCCAACCACTATGGAAAGCTGTCTGGAGGTTCCTCAAACTACTAAAAATGGAGCCACCATATGACCTGGCAATTCTACTCTTAGGGATCTACCCAAAGAACAAACACAAAAACATTAATTCAAAAAGATAACTTGCACCCCTATGTTTATTGCAGCATTATTTATAATAGGCAAAACATGGGAACAACCCAAATGTCCAAAAATAGACGACTGGATCAAGAAGATGTGATATGTGGTATAGATACCCAAATGGAATACTATGCAGCAATCAAGAAAGATAAAACTCATGCCATTAGGAGCAACATGGATGGAGCTAGAAGGGATTATGCTCAGTGAAATAAGTAAGAAGGAAAAAGAAAAATATTGGATGGTTTCACTTATAGGAGGAATATAAGGGTACCAAATGAGGGACGAAGGGTAAAAATAATAATAACAGTATAAAACACAGCAAAACCGAACAACAATAAAAAGACAACTACAAATCAGAGGCATTCTGCAGGGGATGGGGAGGGAAACAGACCAGGGCAAGGGTGAGAAGAATACAAGGGACTATGATGATGGTGCACAGGTGAATTGGTAGTAGAAATTCTATGGGGACTACACCTGAGAAAAGAAAAGCAAACATGGTAAAAAAAAAATAAAGAAAATGCTAAGAAAACAAAAAAGCAGCACAACAATATTTACAACTTTTTGTACTCCATTGTGCTTTTATTTCTGCTGAAACATTTGTCTTGAACTATGAATTTTGAGTTACATGAAGCCTTCAGGACTGTTTCTCTCTTACGAAATACAACCACCTATTTTTTGGAGGAAAAAATGTAGATCTGAATCCTGATTCAACCAATAGCTAGTTACATAACCTTGCAGTATTTCTTGACTTTTTTAAATGTCCATTTTCTTTTTCTTTTCTTTTTTTTCTTTAAAGATTTATTTATTTATTTATTTATTTATTTATTTATTTATACATACATACATACATACATACAAGCACTGGGTACAGTCAGAAGCGCGGGAGGGTGAGAGAATTCACCAGAGCCAGAGCGGGGAGCAGAGCAGGCAGAAGGACCGAAGTACACTGCTGAGGGGAGCAGCGGGCGGCAGGAGAGGTCTGCGCTCCATGTGGGACCCTCCTCCAGTGGCCGGGGAGCAGCTGGGGATCGAACCAGCGCGGCAGAGGCTGCAGGCAGCTTTGCAACCCAGCGCTCAACCGCTGCGCCACCGGGGAGGCCCAAATGTCCATTTTCTTATATTTGAAGTGGATTTTCTGCAAAGTACTAAAAAATTTAAGTAAGGCCTACTACAGTATAGATCATTAAATTAAACCTAGTGATTCAGCTAAAATTCTCAGTCTTTAAAACAAGGAAGTTGGAGAGATAAGTAATCTTTCGATTATGGAGGGATATTATATAATATGCAGGAAGTACAGTTGGTGAATTTTGTCATTCTCTTACCGTCAGTATGTAGAAGAACTTGCTTTCATCAATCTAAGTTATTTCTTGATCGTGGGAAGACTATCTTCAGGTCCTATTTTATAAGTATACAAACCTGAGCAACATGCCCAGAAGTATCCACATCTTGGAATTTGTGAGAATTTGTATTTTATCATAATCAGCACCCTTAACCCTCGAAAATAGTGACAATGAGTGTGAACTGCAGCTAAAATGAAAAGAAACGTGAAATTATGTTTGTGTGCAGTGTGCTTTGGGAGGGAGGTAATGAGGTAACAGGGGAGGAAGTTGAGAAAGGAATAGTGTAGAAAGAGCTAATGTGGATTGCCTCTTACAGAGAAAGAAATGAAGACCAACGTTAAGCACGAATCCATTGAGAAGAAAGAGTATATTGTAGAAAGTGAGAAAGAAAAACCTAAGAGTCGATCTAAAAAAACCACCAATGCTGTGAGTTGGCATTTTTAAACACTTTTTTGCATCTTACTTAGGACTGCTTACTTAGTGTCTGACGATGAAAAGACCTTTCCACATCAGTGTATGACTTTAGTTTATAAAGGAGGACATACACAAATGCATTATGAAGAAGGTAGTAATGTCTGGGGGGCATTGACTGCCATTTTCTTGGAGTACATTCAGTTTAGCATTAAATAACGGGGAGCTAGATCTTATAGAATTGTTCATAAATCATTAGGCCATCCCCAGATAAGCCAAAGGCTAAATCAAATATCAAGTTGATATTTTCCAATTTTGTGGTGAGGAAGGGAGAGAGGAGGGAAGGAAGGGAAAGGAAAGGTGGGGGTTAAGGGATAGTAGGTGAGAACCTGACTGTTGGAAGGCCAGGGAGTCATTAACTCAATGGAAACTTACACGTAAAGCTTGAGAGCATTTAAAAAGGATCTTATTGCTTCCCCCACCCCCTTATGAGAGCCTAGTGAGTAACTTGACCACAGTACTTTTTATCATGGAATTTGAAATTATTCCAATTCATTGTTCATAAATATCTCCCTCTAAGTCTGGCTCACTGACCCTCCCCCCACCAAAAATATGATCAGAATAGTAGCAGAACCTAGATTTTTATTAGCTACAATAAGTCTGTGAAAAAGTGAGATTTTCTGTTTAGTTGAATTTTCAGCTTTATATTATTGGGTAATGTATTAATTTGCTAGGGCTGCTGTTACAAAGTACTACAGATTGAGTGGCTTAAACAATAGAAATTTGTTTTTTCACAGTTCTGGAGGCTGGACGTGTGAGATCAAAGTATGCACAGGGCTGTTTTTTCTTTTGACTTGTAGGTGGACATCTTTTCCCTGTGTCTTCACATGGGTGTTCTCTCTACATGCCTTTCCTAGTCTCCACTTCTTTTTTTCTTTTTTAAAGATTTTTTTAAAATTTATTTTTGTATAGAAGAGCTGGGGTGTAGGCCAGAGCGGGTAAGAGGATTCACCAGAGACAGAGTGGGGAGCATACCAGTCAGATTGATTGAAATACACTGCTCAGGGGAGCAGCCGGCGAGACAGGAGAGGTCTGCTGCACAATGTGGGTCAGCTCCCTGGCTAGGGATCGAACTCAGGCTGCCGCCTTGCTGAGACTTAACCTCTAGGCCACCAGGAGGCCCAGTCTCCATTTTCTATAGGGACACCAGTAATTGGATTAAGACCCATCATTGTGACCTCATTTTACCTTAATCACCTCTTTAGAAACCCTATCTCTGAGGTACTGGGGTTTAGAACTTCAAGACAAGAATTAAGGGGAACACATTTAGTGCATGGCAGGTAGTAACTATTTTTATCACTTGTTTTTGGAGAATATCTTAACCATGACCTTAATTAGAAAATAAAGTGGTAATGTAATGTGGCTAATCAAACAGTACACATTCCCTTAAAACATGTCAAAATTGAATGAATTTCTAACCAGGGTGAAAAAAAGCATTGAATTTTTCCTTTATACATTATACTTTTGGTTAGTCTGATAATCTGTCATCTAACATGTTACTCTTCTAAGCTACTGAAAACTGTATCTTTAAGAAGCAAATTTCAGTTAAAAAAGTTTCAGAACACTAGGAGATTACACTTTCAAGGTGAGAATGTATGAAGAATTATGAAATAATCAAACAGTAGCTCAAATCTCTTTGTTCTATACCCCTTTTCATCGCTGCAGGTGGACCTGTATGTGTGCCTCTTATGCGGCAGTGGCAATGATGAGGACCGTCTTCTCTTGTGTGATGGTTGTGATGACAGTTACCATACTTTTTGCTTGATCCCACCTCTCCATGATGTTCCAAAAGGAGACTGGAGGTGTCCTAAGTGTTTGGCTCAGGTAAGAATTAGTGGCAACGATAGTATTAGAAAATTTTCTTCAGAGTGATTTTCTTTGCCTTTAGGTTTTAGATTTGAAATGCAAGTGATAATAATGAGGTCCGTAAGAAGACTGGACTGGACTGAATAGTGAGGGGGTCTTCAAAGTAGTTTCACAGCTATGAAGGCAGCCAAGAGGCAGAAAAAGTTAATCATTACACTTAAAAAGTGTTTTTTCATTTTAAAGAAAGTGCAATGCTTTGTCCAAAATCTTAAAACATTAAAAAAAAATGAGTTATGATTTCACAATCCATAGATAACTATTAATATTTTGGTGTCTCTTTATCCAGGCTTTTAATTAAACAAGATGTAAGTAATTTTATTAGTAATCTGCTTTTGTCACTTACATTTTTATGTATAAATGAAATAGATATAAAAATAAGATTTTTACTTTATTTTTTTCAGGAGTGTAGTAAGCCACAAGAAGCATTTGGCTTTGAACAAGCAGCCCGGGACTATACCCTCCGTACTTTTGGGGAAATGGCCGATGCATTCAAATCAGATTACTTCAACATGCCAGTCCATGTATGTACATACATACTGTTTTGATTTAGGATCTTAAAATCTTCTGGAGAAAGTGTTTCTGAAGACAAATTTAAGTAGCCGCCTGTGTCAGTCATTGTGGTGCACATGGAGGCCTTTGTTTAGTGATATCAAAATTCTTCAGCACCTTCATATGTATTCTGATTTTTCATTTGATTTCTCTAAAGATAGGCTTTCTCCATACATAGTATAGCAGCAGTTATTGTTATACAGTAAAGAAACTTCATCCATTCACTTCAACAAATACAATCTAAAGAAAACATCACAAAACGTATTCAGTGACACTTATGTCCACGCAGTGAGCTGTGTATTGGGAACACATTTATTTGTTGTTATTTTATCGTGTTAGTTTTGTAAAACTCAGGATGAGTCCATTTTCAGGTCTCCTTTATTCACTTAGAAGCATAAGCATGTTTCATTCATTATTTGATATTCCATGAAATGAGTACATAACAATTAAGTGGCTTTCTACTGTAATTGGATATTTCAGTTTGAGTTTTTCTTCCTATTAACAAGTGCTAAATCAAACACTTACTGCATATTGAGCGCTTTAGTTGGATTGTTTTCTTGGGATGATTACTGTGGTCAGATAAGAATATTTATCCACTTCTTCCCCCTCTCTTCCCTGTATAATTTATGGGACTCCAGCAATATATAAACGAACCTGCTTTCCCCAAATATCACTAACGTTAGCTGTTAAGTTACTTAAGCTTAAAATGTTTGCTTATCTAATAGGCCTATAAATTCAAATTATACTCCATCTGAACTTTACATTGTTTTGACTCCTCATGCATCATACTACTTCCCCATTTGCTTACTTAACATACTTGCCGTCCTGGTGATGTGCACATAACCTTTTCTATCTGTGGTTTTTTATTTTACTTAAAAGATAAGGACACCTATGGATAGACATTTAAGTTACCTGTTTTGAGCTTGCATCAGATTACCAGCACATCCCAGATTCTAAGTTTAGTGGTGGCTCTTTATATTAGTACATGCTACTCAAAGTAATTGCTCTTTTTGTGCTTACTTTGCATTCTGTCTTTTTCATCATGGTTGCCTACATTACTCTTAGCCAGGTCTAGTGAAAAGAATGAAAGGTTAGATGCATTAGATGCATGTTAGATGTTTGAATGTATTTCAGAGGCTAAAGCATCATTCAAGCACAAGTAACTTATATTCCATAATAGTCTACCAAGTTGTGTACTACATTTAAAAAAAAAATTATTTATTGCTAAAAGAAGTGGGGTGTAGGCCAGATGTGCAGAAGTTAAGAGGATTCACCAGAGACAGTGGGGAGCAGAGCAGGCAGAGCTACTGAAATACACTGCTGACAGGAGAGGTCTGCTGCATCATGCGGGTTAGCTCCCTGGTGGGGGATCGAACTCAGGCTGTAGCAGTGACAGCATGGAGACTCAACCCCTAGGTCACCAGGGAGGCCTTTATTACATTTTTCAAAATAGGAAAACATCTCTAGTTCCCAAATACTGGCATTTTGCTTTTCTTGATTCTCTTTTATAGTAGTGGCCAGGTTAATGGTTAAGAAACATGAATTCTTACTCTTAAATAATATTCTAGTCTGAACTGCCTGGGATTCATTTGGAACATTATGGACCTGACTGTTCCTTAGGATTGTCTGCTGCATTTTCTGTCACCTTATCTAGTCAGATTGGTCACAGGGAGTTTGTGAGTGTCTGATGAAAATTGTTTTTTTCTTCCTCACTGTTTTGTTTTCAGATGGTTCCCACAGAACTGGTTGAGAAAGAATTTTGGCGACTAGTAAGCACTATTGAAGAGGATGTCACCGTGGAGTATGGGGCGGATATTGCCTCAAAGGAATTTGGCAGTGGCTTCCCTGTCCGAGATGGCAAAATCAAGATTTCACCTGAGGAAGAGGTAGGATCTAGCTGTGAGATAATTATATTTTGAGGGGGAGACCTGCATTTAAAGGTCAGGTTATTGCTTGAAAAGACCAGTTGCAGCCTTACTGCAAAAAACATGCATAGTTTGGAACTTGACTTATTAATTGAAATTCTACTTGGTTGCCTTGAAATGATTGAATTAATTTCAACAAATCCTTAATTATCAGGTTTTTTAATGATTTCTAGAAAAGTAGAAAGAAAACTTCAACTCAAATTTATGCCACTATATTGAAATGATATGGGAAAATTACTTACCTCCCTTAGCCTTTAAAATCTGTAACTTTGGTTTCTCCTGAAGAAAATCTGAGGGATTAGGACCAGACCTCTATTATTCAGCTTTGAATTTAATGTTATGAGTCTTTTTTAGCAAACTTCTAATAAGGTCTCTGTTTGTAAGAAGTCAGATTTTTTTGGTAAACTATTTCAAAATCTGACATACTCACAGGAAAGGTACATTATCATGTGTACAGCTTGATGAAATTTCACAAACTGGACCCACATGTGTAACTTGCACTGGAACAAGTTAGAGGCCCTTACTACTGCCGCAGAAGCTCCCCCTTTGCTCTCTTTCCTTCACTAAACTTCTCTCAGGACAACCATTATTCCCACAGGATAACCACTGTCCTAACTTGTAACACCACAGATTAGTTTGCTTGTTTTGTACTTCTTATGTATAAATGACTCATACAATGTATACTCCACTATAACTTCAAAAGGTCAAATAGAGAACCATAGACCATATATGTCTGCTTGTGTAAGTTAACACATGGCAGGACTTACCAGTGGGCATCCCAAGAGGTTAGCTTAGTGCCCTCTCCTCCCTGCCTTTACCAACTCACTCAGTTTTCCCTCACCCTCACCCTCACTCCCACCCCCACCCAACTGAGTTAATTTGAAGGAGCTTTTTGACAAATAATTTTAAAATGTTAGAAATGTGTAGCTAACCTTTAAACTTTTGGGCATACTTTTTTAGGAATATCTGGATAGTGGCTGGAATTTGAACAATATGCCAGTGATGGAACAATCTGTCCTTGCTCACATCACCGCTGATATATGTGGCATGAAACTTCCTTGGTTGTATGTGGGAATGTGCTTTTCTTCATTTTGTTGGCATATTGAAGACCATTGGAGCTATTCAATTAACTACCTGCACTGGTAAGAATTTTCAGATACCCCATGCATAGCATGCATCTCAGATATGTCTTAAAACTCTTTCACTGTGACATATGTCTTAAGCGTAACGAGCTACTTTATTTTCCTTAAAAATTTTCACTGTTGTTGGACTAGGCTTCCTAACAAGTTAAGTTCTTAAAGATCCTGGAAATTTGTTATCCCCTGAAATTGCATACATTCTATTTTTCAAGTATGTTTCTGGGGAGAGGGTAGACAACTTTTATCCAGTTGTCAAAGTCTTTACTCATAGAAAGATCAAAAAGCTCTGAACATTGTTTTTACTATGGAAAACCCTTTTTGGTGACAGAGGGAGCCCAGATACCAGAGGAGTAGAGTGTAATTACCATGGTGTCCAGGTATTTGAATTTTGGCATCAGTGCACACAGCAGAGTGGGCCTTATTCAGGAGTGTATAAAAGGGGGTTGAGATGGGATGGAGGGTAGATTTGGATTTTTTCATTTTATAAACTCTTCAACCAAAGTCATTTTTTTCTTTCACATCTGTTTTACACCCTCCATTTCCCTTGCTCTTCTAAGTACAAAAAATGTTTGAAGATTTTTTTAACTCACTTAAATCCTCACCCAAGGAATTTGAGGGTATACCGCAAGAAAGAGGGAGTTGGCATATATATGTAGGACATCAGTTCTGCTTCCCTAGGCAATTGTTCCCAGCTGTAAAGTGAAGATTATATTTACCAAATACCTCACCAGGGATGTTACAGAAAAATTGGCTCACAGTTTAAAGTGCTTTGAAGAATAAGGATTCTTGGGCCTGCCTGGTGGCACAGGGTTTAAAGACACAGGCTATCAAGTGATGGACAGCCACTGCAACATGAGTTCGATCCCCAGCCAGGGAGCTGGCCCACATGGCACAGGAGATCTCTCTTGTCTCGTTCACTGTTCTGCTCCCCACCCTGTCTCTGGTGAATCTTCTCCCCCTGCCACCTCTGGTGTACACCCCAGTTCTTGTATGCATAAATAAATAAATCTTTAAAAAAAGATTCTTTAGAAGTGCTAATTGTCTTATTAGTGTTCAACTTAACCTCATTTTGTCAGAATGGATAAAGGAAAAGGAAGAATAGTTACCATACCTTTAGTTATTGTTGGAAGTTGCGATGACCATGTATCCTGTAGCTAACATGAAACCGTATATTCTTAGAACATCTAGATACCAGTATTTTCTAAAGGGTCAGAAAAAAATGAGAGGGAGAAAAGGAAACTCAGATGGGAAGTTTTGTGTTTAAATTTTATACTTGAAGGGGGAAATGCAATACATATGTTGAGATCACATTTCTCGTGA
Organism: Talpa occidentalis; assembly: GCF_014898055.3. Classification (NCBI taxonomy): domain Eukaryota; kingdom Metazoa; phylum Chordata; class Mammalia; order Eulipotyphla; family Talpidae; genus Talpa; species Talpa occidentalis. The sequence continues at coordinate 75,961,861 of NW_023605194.1, forward strand.
AGCCTCTTAGTTTGAACATTCCTTTATAAAGCATAGTCTTACAATGCAGGGTCTGAAAAAAAATGAACTGGTAAATCATTTTGTTTGTGTTATTGTTGCAGATTGATTTATTTTTACAATTTTTTTTACAGGGGTGAGCCAAAAACCTGGTATGGAGTACCAGGGTATGCTGCTGAACAGCTGGAAAATGTAATGAAGAAACTAGCTCCAGAGCTCTTTGTGTCCCAGCCAGATCTCCTCCATCAGCTTGTAACCATCATGAACCCCAATACTCTGATGACTCATGAAGTGCCTGTATGTTTGGGTCAATCCTCCTGTCACTCAGTGCTTTCTTCTTTTTTCAGTGTTCAATTCAGTAGTTTTTAATATATTTACAGGTTGTACCGTCTTTACCATTCTTGCTTTCTAAATGGCCACTATTTTTATAACTTCAGTTATTCAATGCAAAAAACATAAACCTAAAAGACATGTTATTTTTCTGTATAAACTAGATTGCTTTGAAAATGGCTAGGTTCTGTTATAGTCAGATCTAAACTTTCGTGTCCTTGATACTCTGTGCCTATTTTTAAAGAAAAGTTATTAAATCTCCATGATACTAATTTTGAATAAACTGAGATCACTTGCTGGTAGATTTTCATTACCTTTCGCCCTCTTCCTAATTAAAGTTATTTTAAGAGATTTATTTCTAGGTTTTGAGCTTGGACTTTAGGGCTCCCATGCTGGACCAAAGGTATTGTGGGTGGTACTTAACTCTGAGGTTACTATACAGAGTAGCACTTTTTAATACACTGGCTTCATTTTGTAGCCTTCCTTCCTTCAGAGAATGTTCTGAAGATATTTGGGGAGGCCAGATTGAGATGTATGAAATTTAATGAGTCCATATTAGCTAAATTAAATGCATATTTACAGTATTAAAGTGAATTCTTCCATTTATAGTGTTAAGATGAGTTTTTGATCTTGCTGTGACCTATATTTTATGATATTGGATTCATAGGTTAGTAAGTGGGGCAGATGGAAAGTACTTTACTTTGTGTTATCATCAATTATGCATGGACCAAGTTTAGAAAATAATGACCAATAAGTAAATACCAAAGTAACATCATCTCCTCTTGGTATTTTCCACATTGATTTTTTTCCCCCCTTCATATTGATTGACCCTTTTGATCTATTGATTTTAATGACCAATTAATTTAAGTTACCCTAAATAAGACTTCTAATCCTGGTTCTATAATAATTGAGCAAACTATGTGGGGGGCTAGCTTCTAGACAAAACAGAGATAGATGAATGAACTTGTGCATCAGGGTTCTTGAGATTTACACAAAAACACATAATGCTTACACAGATAATGGACGGATGATAGTGTGTGGTTTGACAATGGTGTCAAGTAGGAATTTGACCCATCAACTCTGTAGGAAATCAGGAAGAGCTCATGGTGATGTGTGGACTAGGACCCGGAACTCTGATAAGGAGTGTGTGCAAATAGCAGTGGAGGAAGTAGTCCTGGCAAAAGGGATTGTATTGCATTTGTGTGGTAGGGAGTGGTCTTCACACTTTCAGCCTGGTCAGAACCTTGAAGGGCATGCTGTGCATGGCTGAGCCTCACCCCCAAGTTTCTTGTTCTGTAGGTTTGGGTGATGCTTGAGAATTTACATTTCCAACAAGTGTTGAAAATTGGTGTTGATAAATGTTGTTGGCCTGGGAACCACAGATGTGGAAATATATATTGAAAAGACAGTCTGATATTATTACTACAGAATAATAATTTCAGTCTGAGGATTTGTGTGCCTAGAGCATTAGAGGTGTTTGGTCTGGGATTGATGTCAGGAAGAGAGGGCTGTTATTGAGAGGAAAGTTTGAGGTCCAAATTTAAAAAGGACTGTATGGGCCTCCCTGGTGGTACAAGGGGTTAAGATGCAGCACTAGGAAGCAATCCGCAGCACGAGTTCGATTCCCGGCCAGAGAGCAACCAACATGGTACAGCAGACCTCTCCTGTCTCGCCCACTGCTCCCCTCAGCAGTGTATTTCAGTAGATCTGCCTGTTCTGCTCCCCACTCTATCTGATGATTCCTCTCACCCCACTCACCTCTGGCCTGTACCCCATGCATAAATAAATAAATCTTTAAAAATAAATAAAAATAAAAAGGACTGTGTGTGGAATGAGATCCTTAAAATAGTGTAGAATTTCTTTAGCTGTTGGTAGGAGATCCTATTTTGGTAAAAGAATGTTAGGATATTCTTAATTGTTGCTGTGTTTAAGAAGCTGTCCTGCTCCTGTGTGCAGCCTCATTTTCTGTTCAGATACTAATCAGCCCTGGTAGTCTGGGGTACTACTCCACCTTGTGGCAAGTGGGAGTATCTAGGTGATACTATACCATAGGTTTTTTTTTTTCCCCTCTGGCTCACTTTTAATTGTTGGAAGCTACCTTTTCTAGATAATCTATGACCAGATTGTCTTTGTTAATGTCTCTAAAAACTTCAAATTTCTGTCTCCTTAGGTTTACCGAACTAATCAGTGTGCTGGAGAGTTTGTGATTACATTTCCAAGAGCCTACCATAGTGGTTTCAACCAAGGTTTTAATTTTGCTGAAGCTGTTAACTTCTGTACTGTTGATTGGGTATGTAATTGTAACTTAGTAAACTTTTAAAATATTATTTTTCTGTAGCAGTGATATATAATGCTTTAGAAACTTTCATGTGGATAGTTGCTTAAAACAGTGCTGGTCTGCAAATTGTTTACCACCCACATTGAGATGTAAGGCACTACACTGGTAAATCAAGCCTGTACTAGCTAAGCTCATTGCCTAGTTCAGATGGCATATTTTTCTTTTGTAGTAAGACTTGGTGTAGAAATAGTCTGTCACTTTACATTTTGACTGAAGTTTGTATCTCATTGCAGACGAATAACAGTTGTAGTTTTTAGACTATATCACTTTTCAGCCTTTTGGCTAAGATCATGTGCAGACTATATTTTATATAGTGCTAGCTTAAATTATCCACAACACAGCAATTTTTAATGATGCATTTGATTTCATTTAGTTATAAAGTTGAATTTTTCTATCACTGTTAATATTTTTTATTTAAAAAGGTCTAGTTTAAGTATTTGTGATGTTTAATCTAGTTAATTAGCCTGTTTACTGCTTTTCTGAATAGTAGCACTTACCTGTGTCTAAAGTTATTTTCTGTTACATAGTTCTGCATCAATATTATACCCTAGAGTAGGCCACCCATGTCAGAAATGTATAGATTTTGTGATTAGAGTCTTCATTATTGTGGACATTTGAGTTTTTTTAAACCACTTTTAAATTAGATTACCTGCCATGCCAGGTCTTTAAGAGGCAAAGATAGAGCCCAAATTTTAAAAAAAAAATTGGGGCCTGGGGTGATCTTTAATAATCTTAGAGTCTGGTTTTAGAGTTGATAGGTACTATGTGTTATGATGCACAATAAAATATTTGTAATTTGGTAATAAAAGTCAGAAGTCTTTGGAAATAGGAAAGAGAAAGGTGAAAGTTATATATTTTCTTCTTTTGATGTAGCTGCCATTAGGCCGACAATGTGTAGAGCATTATCGGTTACTTCATCGCTATTGTGTATTTTCCCACGATGAGATGATTTGCAAGATGGCTTCCAAGGCTGATGTACTAGATGTCGTAGTAGCTTCAACTGTTCAGAAAGATATGGCCATTATGATTGAGGATGAGAAAGCCCTGAGAGAAACTGTCCGTAAATTGGTAAGGTTTCTGGGATGCTAGTTCCATGTCGTTGGGCATTACTTAGTAATGTGCACTTTAGTACTATTCTAGAAAGTCTTTGATTAGTCTAATTTCCTTTAAGATCATTTCTAATAAATGTATACCAACATTCCATTGTAGTTTTAACTTTCATTTCTCTAATGACCAATAATACTGAGTATCTTACCATGTATTTATTTGCTGCCTGTATATGTATCGTTTTTATCAAGTGTCTGGTGAAATGTTTTGTCCATTGTTTGTCTTTTTATTGGATTGTTGTAAGAATTCTGTTTAAGATACCAGATCCTCAAACTTTGTACTTGATTTGATAAGTTGTCTATAAATAATTTTCTTCCAAACTCTGTCCTGTCTTTCATTGCCTTAGCAGTATCTTTTCAAATAGCAGAAATTTTTTATTTTCACAAAATCCCAAATTACTGGTTTTTTCTTCTATGGATCTTTTTTTGGGTGTAAGTTCTACTTAAGAAATTTTGCCTGGGGCCTCCCTGGTGGCACAGGGGATTAAGCACCGCACTATGAAGCAATCTGCAGCCTCTGAAGGACGAGTTTGATCCCCTGCCTGCCTGGAGCAACCCACATGGTGAAGCAGACCTCTCCTGTCTAGCCCGCTGCTCCCCTCAGAAGTGTATTTCAGTCAGTCTGCCTGTTCTGTTCCCTGTTCTGTCTCTGGTGAATCCTCTCACTCCCCTACCCCTGCATCTCTGGCCTATGCCCCAGCTCTTGTATGCATAAATGAATAAATCTTTTTTTTTTTTTTAAAGAAATCTTGTCTGCCTCAAAGTCACAAAGATTTTCTCCTATGTTGTCTAGAATTTCATAGGTTTAAGTTTTACATTTAAGTCTTTGATTTGCCTCAAGTAATTTTTATCTGTGGTACACAGTGTAGTTCAAGTTTACTATTTTTTGCTTATAGATGTATAGTTATTCCAATTTTATTTCTTAAATGAATCTTTTCCCATTGAATTGTGTTGTTGAAATCAGTTCACCACATATATACTGGATCTATTTCTGTGCTAGTTTGTTAAGCTGTGCATCCCTTCTCTTGCTAATCATGTGGTCTTGATCACAATACTTTTCTAATAAGTCTTGAATGAGGAGTGTGGGTCCTCTAACTTTGTACTTTGTAAAAAATTTTTTTTGTTCCTCTGTTTTCCCACATAAAATGTAGAATCAGCATACTGATTGCTATTTAAAAGCCCATTGGGATTTTTATTGGGACTGTATTAAATCTGTGCATAGTTTGGGAGAGAATTGATACCTTAGTAATACTAAGTCTTCAATCCATGGACATAATCTATTTTGCCATTTATTTAGGTTTCTTGATTTATTTAGTTCACTGTTTTGTAGATTACAACATATAGGTCTTACATATATTTACTTGGTTTTATAATTATGTATTTTATGGGTTTTGGTACTGTTATTTCAATTTCCAATTGTTTATTGCTAGTGTTTAGAAATATAATACACTTTCGTATATTGATTTTGTTTCCCATGAACTTGGTAGACTCAATAGTTTTAAATGCTTTTTTTTTTTTGTAGATTATTTTGGGACAGTCATATGTACAAATACAGTTTTACTGATTCTTTTTAAAATACGTTTTAGGTAGAATCCTAGAATGTTGACTCCCTAGAATGTTGGATCAGCAGTAGTGTGCCCACTTCCCTGTGTTATTTTATTTACCATTGGGGAAAACAAAGCCTAGAGTGTTTAAGTGCTTTTCCAAGGTCTTACATCAATAATGGTAGCTCAGTTTTGGAACCTTGAGAATGTACTATTTTTCCCAGATGTGGAAATTTACAACTTAAATTTAGGTGAGCTAAGCTACGTGTTCATTCTCATCTAAATGCATAGAGTTGTTTTTTTTTTTTTTTAAAGATTTATTTATGCGTACAAGAATTGGGGTATGGGCCAGAGATGTGGGGGTGAGAGGATTCACCAGAAGCAGAGTGGGGAACAGAACAGGCAGATTGACTGAAATACACTGCTGAGGGGAGCAGCGGGTGAGTTAGGAGAGGACTGTTTCGCCATGTGGGTCACCTCCCTGGGCAGTGATCGAACTCGCATTGCAGTGGCTGTGGATAGCTTCATTGTGCTGCATCTTAACCCCTTGTGCCACCAGGGGAGACCCATAGAGTTGTTTCTTAATCTAATTTTATGAAAAAATTTCAACCATCTCCATAACAGAATGCTTTTTAATTATCATTTCCATATTAAAACCAAAATTCATTATAGTTTTCCTTACTCTGCTTCATCTGTTGTCCATGTAATTGGCAGAAAGTGTGAAATGGCCTAAAGGCTAAATGCAGGATAAAAAAGTAAAACAAAGTAGCTTGATAGTTCATAAACTGTCTCAATCAGGCTCTGGCATGCTCAAGGTTGAATTTGGGTCCAGTTCCATATGAGGAGAAAAAGGTGGTAAAAGCTTGATCTTTGAACGACAAAAGGCAAATTCCAGAACCTCTAGATGTTAGGTGGTAAAAATAACAGTTGAAATATTGAAATCTCTTTCTCCTTGACACCCATTATGTTGGGAAATGTTTTGTTATGACGTTAGTCTCTTGCACAGTTTATCTAACCTTTTCGGATAGCAATATCCCTTCACAAAACTTTTCATGTTGAAGACTAATAGACCACTCAGTACCTGTTCCATCTTCCACTGTTCTTATGAGGTAGTCTTTTCCATTTGCCCAATTTTTTCCCTTTTATTTTGTTTTAATTGATTTTTACAGCATTATCAGTCTGAAGCCATATATAGTATTTCCTCTGAATTCAAAAGTATATACATTTTCTTTGCTCTTATTTATACCCAAAATTTGGATGGGGCCAGTTTGGAATAAATAGCTAGTCTCAGTAGTTTTAAAGTCCTGTTAGTAACTTTCATACTCAGATCTAATGGCCAAACATAAAGCCTTGTCCAAAAAGCCATTCTCCCTTGACTTATGAAATAGATTAACTTGCCCATATCCATTCCATGATCTTAAATCATGCACTCCCTATTTTGGTAAGGCTTTTTAAAATTTCTTTATCTCTTTTTTAACTCCTGTATTTTTGTCTTAGGGAAGGGGATGGCTTATATTATCCTTTAGAGGTCTCTAAAGTATACTGTATTTTAGGGAGTAATTGATTCGGAAAGAATGGATTTTGAGCTGTTGCCAGATGATGAGCGTCAGTGCATAAAATGCAAAACGACATGCTTCATGTCTGCCATCTCCTGTTCTTGTAAACCTGGCCTGCTTGTTTGCCTTCATCATGTAAAAGAATTGTGTTCCTGTCCTCCTTACAAATATAAATTGCGGTGAGTAGGAAGAATGATTTTTCTCTATGAAAAAACGCTACATGCATCCTTAATAAAAATTCAGTGACATCCCTGCTCCAGGGTTGAGTTACTGAGTGTAAAATGTTTTACTTTCTTCATACCCACATGTCCAGATCTAAGTCTACTATTCTGTTTCTAGGTATAGGTACACTCTGGATGATCTCTACCCCATGATGAATGCATTGAAGCTTAGAGCAGAATCTTACAATGAATGGGCTTTGAATGTGAATGAAGCTTTGGAGGCGAAGATTAACAAAAAGAAAAGTATGTGATACAAATTGTGTGACTTGGTGATGGGCAAATTGGAACCAGTTGTAATGTAGCCAACTTAAACTTTACCAACAAAAGGATTAATTGAAGCAACTCGACTTTGTCTTGGTTAGCACCTGTGTCCAGCCAAATTTACAGAGCATTAACAGAAAAGGGTTGAAAGCCAAGAATGGATGAGGCAGATGCCCTGACATCAAAGTGATGTCTTGATATATGAATTCTACAATTTATGTACTTTGCAGAGACCATGTTGTTAGTCTCACTCAGTTAGGCAACAGAATAATCTATACATCTTTATTTCAGAAATAAAAGAATTTTACATATTATTTGGAACCTTAGAAAATTAAAAAATAAAAAATAACCTTAGAAAATTAAAAAATTAAACAACCAAGGCAATGTATCATTCAATTAGTGAGTCTCTGAATTGTTGGTTTAGTTCATTTATTTTAATGAAGTCATAGCTGTCTGCTTCTTGTTATTACCTTTTAAAGTCACAGCTCTCCTTCCCATCACTTTCAACACATTTTCAGTTGCTTTCCTTCCTACCACCCTATTCTGCTAGGGGAGGGGACAGTGTCACTCTCAACACACTAGTTACCTGGCAACTGCAGAATAAAATGGAGGAGAAAGAAGTGCTACAAGCCACAATAAGAATCTGCATTTATTTTGCTTTGAAAAGTCAGTTATTTTCCTAGACATTTCTCATATAAATGTTTCCATATAGGGGCCTCCCTGGTGGCACATGGGGTTGAGACTCATCCTATGAAGCTGTCTGCAGCCTCTGTAGTACGAGTTTGATCCCCTGGCTGGCCAGGGAGCAACCCACATGGCACAGCAGACCTCTCTTGTCTTGCCCGCTGCTCCCCTCAGCAGTGTACTTTGGTCAGTCTACCTGTTCTGCTCCCCCCGACTCTGTCTCTGGTAAATTCTCTCACCCCCACCTCTGGCCTATACCCCAGCTCTTATATGTATAAATAAATAAATCTCTGGGGAAAAAAAAATAAATGTTTCCATATAGAAATACAATTCTTTTTTTTTTTTTTTTAAATTTATTTATTTATACCCACCAGAACCCAGGTACAGGCCAGATGTGTGGGAGGGTGAGAGGATTCACCAGAGACAGAGCGGGGAACAGAACAAGCAGACTGACCGAAATACACTGCTTGAGGGGAGCAGCGGGCGAGACAGGAGAGGTTTGCTGTGCCATGTGGGTATCTCCCTGGCTGGCCAGGGATCGAACCTGCACTGCTGAGGCTGTGGACAGCTTCATAGCGCTACGATCAGGCGCGCCACCAGGGGAGGCTCCAGAAGTGCAATTCTTGACAGTTGTTTAAAACACTCTGTCCTCAGCCACACACCCAAAAATCTAATGAACAAGGTTATTAGTGATCTGAAACATTTTCTAGTATTTTAAAATTATAATTAAGATAAGAAATGACTGTAAAAAAAAAAAAAGCAAGCTCCCTCCAATATTTCATACCAATAGTGATAAATATAATAATTATAAAAAAGATGGCCTTTTCTTTATTCTTAGGCCTTGTTAGCTTTAAGGCTTTAATTGAAGAATCTGAAATGAAGAAGTTCCCAGACAATGATCTATTGCGTCACCTTCGCTTAGTCACACAAGATGCAGAGAAGTGTGCTTCTGTTGCACAGCAGCTGCTTAATGGCAAAAGGCAAACTAGGTATGTGCTTGTGACTATTTGAGTTTAGACTCATTGGTGGCTAAACTTGGAATCCTTTTGTGACTGTTTTTTTCCTTATGTCCTGCATTCATGTGATTCTGGAACCTGGGAAGAGGTGTGAATATGTATGTTCTCATCTGACTTCCTCTAACCTTTGTCTCACAGATATCGATCTGGTGGAGGAAAATCCCAAAATCAGTTGACAGTGAATGAGCTCCGGCAGTTTGTGACACAGCTGTATGCTCTTCCATGTGTCCTCAGCCAGACACCGTTGCTAAAGGTAATTGTAGAGGTGTGTGGGAGGGTACTTTGGTAATCTGTATTCTGTGAATAAGTCCCATTGATACGATGAAGTTGTATTCTTATGTGCTTAATTTGTACATTTATTTACAAATGCTTTCAATAACACATTGAATGATATTATAACATTGAGATTATAACAAGTCCACAAAGGAGAATGCTGGAAATTTTCTGCCTTGAAAATGACTACCTTGTAGTTGGCAGATTTCTATTACAGTTAGTTTTTTTAGCTGTCAGTCAACTTATTCACCCATGTTACTACTAAAATCAAGCGAGTTGGAAGACGGTCACGTTGAACAGCCATTGGAAATCCTAACTACTAAAAGAAGTCATTATTAATTGTTGTTGATGCATCAACCTGTGTTTTTTTAAGGATCTTTTGAATCGTGTAGAAGATTTCCAACATCATAGCCAGAAATTGCTCTCTGAGGAAATGCCCAGTGCTGCTGAACTGCAGGACTTGCTGGATGTCAGCTTTGAATTTGATGTTGAACTTCCACAGCTTGCTGAGATACGTATCCGTCTAGAGCAGGCCCGCTGGCTGGAAGAGGTGCAGCAAGCTTGCCTCGACCCCAGCTCCCTTACTTTAGATGATATGAGACGTCTCATAGACCTAGGGGTGGGTCTGGCCCCATACTCAGCAGTGGAGAAGGCCATGGCCCGGCTTCAGGAACTGCTCACGGTATCGGAGCATTGGGATGACAAAGCCAAGAGTCTCCTCAAGGCCAGGTAAAAAAGCAAACGCATATCTTGCTCTTGGGGGGAGGCTGGGTAATATATCCATCTTAGAGCAAAGAGCACAGTGATTGGCATATCATAGGTGTTCACTAGCTACAGTTGTACATGTAAAATACATGTAGAAATAGCTGGGATATTTGGGGCTGCTTTGGAACTTGGGCAAAATGATATTAATTTTTCTTATTTTACTGATTATGAAGTGAATGATTTGAAGAGACATAACCTTTTCTAACGTTGATGTAAGGAAATTTCCCTGGATGGACCATGTATGGAATTACTCTCTTTGGGAGGAGAAAAATTACAAATAAGTAGAACTGTTTAAACCCACAGTTTAATAAAATAAGTCTTAAAGAGAAATGTGTGAAAGAGAATATGCACTGTTCTGTAAAATGAAGAGAGTGCCAATACTTCCGATAGTAACAAGGGCTGTACTTTTGTACTATTGCTTAGTAATTCAGGACACTTTATCTCTGAATGAGAGACTGGATTGGATTTGGGCTAACCATGTGAAAGAGAAAAAATTAGTCTCTTTCTAGTTTTGTGTTCTGACTGACAGATCCTTATTGGTCCAGTTGTCAACATAAAGAACAATAAATATCTGGGTTATAGACATTCTTTTGTTGTTTTCAGATACAGTGGTCACTGAGCAGAGAATGCAAAATTCTTGGTACTGAGCTTTGAGTATGTTGATATTCTAGAGAAGTTTAATTTTCTTGGTGAGACTGAGTCTTGACAATGTATGTAATTTAACATAGAGCATATTATCACTGTTACCGTCTATAAATGGAACTTTGTGGCTTAAATCAGGAATAAATAGGAAAATAATTATCTTAGATGCTCTTAAGTCTTAGTGCAGCCATTTAAAAGTAGTTAATTTGTTATTTAGTAATACCACTTGAGAAAATTTATTTGTTGTTCTGAATCATTTTCTTTGAAATGATTTTTCTAGTTTCTCTGGTAAACTATAAGAGAAATGAACTGTCACATTAAATGCTAAATAAGCTTTTATATTTCATTTTTATAGACCTCGGCATTCATTGACTAGCCTTGCTACAGCAGTAAAGGAGATTGAGGAGATCCCCGCATATCTGCCCAGTGGTGTGGCGCTGAAAGACTCAGTGCAGAGAGCCAAAGACTGGCTTCAGGATGTAGAGGCCCTGCAGGTTGGTTTACCAAAAATAGGTTCTCTATGTATAAGAATATCTGTAAAAAAACATTAAAAAATTGTAAAGGATACATGTTGGACCTCACTGCATAGATTCAGTATTTGGAGTTGGCCAGATTATTAATTCTGTTCATCCTTATTGGATATACTGACCCACTAGTTGCCTGGACTGGTGGGCTCAAATATTTAAATATTAGCTAATTCAACCAGTTTTCTTAGGGAGCCTGGAAAACCTTCCATGGCAAATTTTGAGTACTTGGTTAGGGACCTAAAGAAAGACCTAAGACAAATTGTGAGAGATGTGGTTTCTAATCTTTGATAGGTACGGTTGTCTTTTGTTAACCACTTGGAGTTTAGATAAGAGTAGCAGATTCTTTGAATCTAGTTATTTGATTACACAGCCGTAGTTGCCCCAAGGGCCCAGAAATTTCACCTTCTAGCAACTTAAACAAAAATGCCCCCCATTTTTATTAAAAAAATAAAGCTTTCCAAGTTTCAAAGTAATTACCCAAAATAGTTAGGATAAAGTGTATGCTCTTATGCTACATGTTATACTTACTGGCATGTCTATAAATTAAAAAAGAGAATTAAATTCACTAGCTTGGACTTTGATAAAAAAATTATTTAATGGACTAAGTTTTAAAAATTTAATTTATGGGCCTCCCCTGTGGTTTAGCGGGTTGAGCGCAGTGCTGTGAAGCTGTCCGTAGCCTTTGCAGTGCGGGTTCAATTCCGGCCAGCCAGAGAGATACCTACATGATGCGGCAGACCTCTCCTGTTTTGCCCGCTGCTCCCCTCAGCAGTGTGTTTCAGTCACTCTGCCTGTTCTTTCCCCACTCTGTCGCTGGTGAATCCTCTCACCCCCTGCATCTCTGGCCTGTACCCCAGCTTTGCATGCATAAATAAAAGTAAATTTAAAAAAAATTTAATTTATACCATTTTTGAATCTCAAGTTTTGCTGAAGTCATCAAACTCCAGGAATAAAATACCATATGGTTTTCTGAATGTTGGTGAAATTTTAAGTGGTGCTGGTTAAGTGAGTCCTAAAAATAAATGCCAAACAGGTCCATTTTAGCCAGATGTTTGCAACAAAACATCTGGACATCTAGTTAATATGGAAGAGAAGACATATTCTTTGATATTATTACACAATTAATGGGTGACCCTACCTAGCCAAAAGGAGGGAGGGGACGCAATGAAAGTACTTCCTGTGCATAGAATTTTCTTAGAGAGTTTTATTCATTTATTTATTTTTAATTTTATGTATTTTACATCGTTCTTTTTTTTTTTGCAATTATGCTTTCTCACTTTATATAGACATATTCTATCTTTCTAAGTTGCTTTAATTTTCCTGATTTATTAGGTTGGAGGACGTGTGCCAGTGTTAGACACACTCATAGAACTTGTTACACGAGGTCGATCCATCCCGGTACATCTGAACTCTTTGCCAAGACTGGAGTTACTGGTAGCTGAGGTTCAGGCTTGGAAAGAATGTGCTGCTACTATATTCTTGCCTGAGAACTCTCCATATTCTCTCCTAGAGGTAAGTTTGCACCCAATCCCTCTATAAGACATTGGAGCTTCTAGCTTGGTTAAACACACAGACCCTCAAATTCAGTGGTGGCACCACTAATTGATCTGTGTTCTGTGAGTTATTTTTCTCATTAGAGCCAGAGTCTTCTAAGATTCTAGTGAAATAACCTTTAAGTGTTTTCTGAATACATTTAAAATAGCATTCAGAGGCTAAGGAAAAGCAGTTTTCTCATTGTAATTTGTCAATCTGTGTTGAAATTGGGCTTTTACCTTGGCTGTGCTCAATACTTACATTTAGTTGGCCTGATAAATGATGTCATCTACCTCTCATAAAAGACTGTTGTTAACACTTGTTATATTTTTTATAAGCTAATACCAGTATGCATTATTACTGGAATCAGTATAAGATAATTTTTACTTACTATTTAATTAAATCTGGAATCCAAGTCAATCCAAAATCTGCTTCCCTTCCTTTGTAGAGGAGGGTTTTGTGGCCTCAGGGTTGCATATTCCAAAGAAAACGTCAGAAACTAAGAAATTTACATCTTTCCCACTGTTCAGGTTTTTATTTTGGGATTTCCAAATGCTTTGTCTGAAATCCATCTTACCAGTCGTTGTGCTTTGTCCCATATTAGGTGCTGTGTCCTCGGTGTGATATTGGCCTTTTGGGATTGAAGAGGAAGCAGAGAAAGTTAAAGGAGCCCTTGCCAAGTGGAAAGAAGAAAAGCACCAAACTGGAAAGTCTGAGTGATCTAGAGAGAGCTCTGACTGAAAGCAAAGAGACCTCTTCGGCTGTATGTAATGGGTTTTTTCTTCTCCTTTCTAAGTTCTCTAGGGAGGATATTTTCTGACTTTCCTTTGTTTACAGGGTATTGGGAAAGCAAGTAGAAGAATAATTTTTCTCAGTCTTACCAAAAAAGACTTTCTGAAAATTGTCACGTGTACACGTGTAGAAGTTTTGATGGATGATGCATAGAGGAACAGACGATTGTTCAGAAGGCCTCCCAGACTTAGAAATGGCCTTGTCGGTGTCTGTGGGCTGATCCAGGGATGCAGACAAGGGATATCAAGGCTAACAGATATGTGACACTGTAGTGCAATTTATTAATTTGCAGTAATAAATACAATTAAAAATGTATTGGATAATTTTGAGCCCCATCTGCATATTAGTAAGCATTTTGGTTCAGAGATAACATCATTTTCAAGAAGATGAGACAGTGTCTAGCTAATGTTTAGTGAAAACATTATTGTAATAAGAGGATAGTTCTGTGATTTGGATTATTTTTAGAAAGTTTTGATTAACTATAGTCACCATGCTTTCATTACTCCCTGGGACTTACAGTTCCATTTGGATGTTTTTAATAGTGCAGAGCTTTGCCCATTTTAGAGTAGGAATTTCCCAGGTCACATGGGTCCATCCCGTGGGCTAGAGTACCTTCTTACTCCCTATCTTACTGTTGACATGGGATTGCCTTGATTTAGTTGTCCATTTTGACACAGACTTTCTTTGGGCATATTAGGATATTCAGTCAGATCTAGTCAGATATTGCTGCCTGAGCACCACTGTGGTGTTTTAAGTGCTACTTTCCACTATTATGTCCATGGTTCATTTTTGTGAAGACTCTGTCGGTTTGGAAGTGATGGGCATACTGTGCCTTTCACAGTGCATTTAGCCTCTCCCCGTCTAATCTGTGGGCTGCTATAAGAGCTCCTGTATGTTACCTGTTGATTTCATGGAAGAACTTTTAAAGGCCAGTCATTTGTTCTCCATTTCTAAGCTGTGGGAAGGCATCTTGTTATCACATGACTCATATACTGTTTGCTCATCAATAGAGAAAAGTAGATTTTTTTTTTTAAATATGTCAGATGTTAATTACCTGGCATAAGTTAGATATTGTTGCTTTTTTTTTACCCTGCCCACCCCGCCACCGCATGCATTTTCTTCTGCAGTCCAAAAAAAGATAATGGAGACTTTGTTCTGGCTTCATAAATGAGGTGCCTCATCTGGTGAGTCATGATGGATCTGATTGTGGGCAGATCTGATAATTAGAAATGTTTTTAACTATGACAGATTAACATGTAAGGATTTAGAATAGACTTAATGAAAAGGAATAGGTCCTAGAACCTTTAGCTTTTGTTTCTAGAGAGGAAAGGTCAGTTTTAGAAATCCTTGCTTGAACCTCATTTGTATTTCCCTCTCAGTAAAGTAATAGAGGAGGACTTTAGTGGCCCAGTCTTGGCCAGTGAAAGTAGACATTTAGAGATGGCTAACCCCGACAGAACTAGTGATTTGAATTTGACACCTTTAGACTCTGCTTTTACTTCATGGTGCATAGTAATAAATCTGTAATGCCTGGGCTAGTTTATATGTTGGATATTATGTATGTATTAGTCTTTTTTTTTTTTAATAGAGGCAAGTTTTTATTTATTTGTTTGTTTGTTTGTTTTGTTTATACAAGCACTGGGTACAGTCAGAAGCGCGGGAGGGTGAGAGAATTCACCAGAGCCAGAGCGGGGAGCAGAGCAGGCAGAAGGACCGAAGTACACTGCTGAGGGGAGCAGCGGGCGGCAGGAGAGGTCTGCGCACCACGTGGGACCCTCCTCCGGTGGCCGGGGAGCAGCCGGGGATTGAACCGGTGCCGCAGAGGCCGCGGGCAGCTTCGCAACCCAGCGCTCAACCGCTGCGCCACTGGGGAGGCCCATATTAGTCTGTTAATTAAAGTTCCCCTTACAGACAGCTTGTAAAGGAATCAGAAATATGTTCAGTAAATGATTTTGCTTTTTATTGTGAAGTTGCTTCTATTTGTTTTTAAGTCATTCATATAGGTTCATTGAACTCAGCACCTTGGTGGGTCATGGCCCTTTTTAATAGAGAGGAAAGACTTTACAATAAGTATACATATAGTGTGAAAAACTTTGAAGAGAAGGAATTTTAGGTGTAAGTGTGCAAGGAAGTTGGACTTTCAAGAAGTTGTGTATGTTTAGTAATTGCTCACATTGTTTGCTGTGTGCCGACAGAGCGTCTGTCACACGTCTTTCCTTTACTCATCATCACAGCCCTATTACTAACCTTTATACCTGTGGAAATTTGGTCACAGCAGGATGTGTTGTCCAATGTCACTTGCACAGCTTAATGAAACAGCCAGCATTTGAATGCAGATAATCTGTTCTGGAGCTCAGATGCTTAACCCCTGGGGCCTGGACATTTTAGGGGAAGGTCAAGTTCTGCATGATGTTATCTTTGATTGTTAACTCCTCTTTTAGATGGCAACACTTGGGGAAGCTCGCCTAAGGGAAATGGAAGCCTTGCAGTCTCTTAGACTAGCCAACGAAGGGAAATTGCTGTCACCTGTGCAAGATGTGGAGTTGAAAGTCTGCCTGTGTCAGAAGGCCCCAGCTGCCCCTATGGTCCAATGTGAACTCTGCAGGGATGCTTTCCACACTAGCTGTGTGGCAGTACCCAGTATTTCACAAGGCCCCCAGATCTGGCTTTGTCCACATTGTCGGAGGTCAGAGAAACCTCCGTTAGAGAAAATTCTGCCCCTGCTGGCCTCCCTACAGCGTATCCGGGTTCGCCTTCCTGAGGGAGATGCACTTCGGTATATGATTGAAAGAACCGTGAACTGGCAGCACAGAGCCCAGCAACTGCTCTCATCAGGGAATCTCAAATTTGTGCAAGATCGAGTGGGCTCAGGACTGTTATATAGCAGATGGCAAGTCACAGCAGGAGCGGTGTCAGAGACAAACAAGGTGAGTCTGGACTTTTTTTTTTGTTACAGGAGTCTGATTGACTGTATATTTTTTTTTTTTTTAAACTCTTTTTTTTTTTTTTTATAGAGGCATGTTTTATTTATTTATTTATTTGTTTTTTGTTTGTTTGTTTGTTTTTGTTTATACATGCACTGGGTACAGTCAGAAGCACGGGAGGGCGAGAGAATTGACTGTATATTTTTTTTTTTTTTTTTTTTTAATAGGAAATTTTATTTTTTTTTATTTATTTTTTTTTAATAGAGGCATGCTTATTTATTTATTTATTTGTTTGTTTGTTTTTGTTTATACAAGCACTGGGTACAGTCAGAAGCGCGGGAGGGTGAGTGAATTCACCAGAGCCAGAGCAGGGAGCAGAGCAGGCAGAAGGACCGAAGGACACTGCTGAGGGGAGCAGCGGGTGGCAGGAGAGGTCTGCGCGCCATGTGGGACCCTCCTCCGGTGGCCGGGGAGCAGCCGGGGATCGAACCGGCGCCGCAGACGCCGCGGGCAGCTTCGCAACCCAGCGCTCAACCGCTGCGCCACCGGGGAGGCCCTTGACTGTATATTTTTACTGAACCTATAGCTCTGGTGTTGCTGTTCGCTTAGTGATCATTACCAGTTACCAACACTCGCTTTATGTGTAGCTCCCCATGTCAAGGGTCCTGTGTACTACCATGTTCTTTTAGTTTCTTCTGCTCTTGATAGTCAGGAGTTGTTGCTCATGTCCTCTCTCTATAGCAGATTTCACCTTTTCATATATTCATATAATATTTCCATTGATGTGTATGAACTCATAGATGTATATATGTCTAACATATAGGCATATTTTAAATTTTTGTTGGACTAAAAATTTCCCCCTTGCTTCCTCTCAGTGTAAGTGACTTGAGTGTAAAGGGGGAAGTGTCTCTTCCTACCTACCCTTTGAGGAAGACCAGATTTAGAAGAATCTAAGCACTGTGTTGCTTTGGAGGAAAGCAGTGGGTTTCATACCATCTTTCTGTCAAAAGTCAGAATCTTTTTTTTTTTTTAAGATTGATTTATTTATGCATTCAGGAGCTGGGATACAGGCCAGAGGTGCGGAGGTGAGAGGATTCACCAGAGACAGAATGGGGAGCAGAACAGGCAAATCTACTGAAATACACTGCTGAGGGGAGCAGTGGGCGAGACAGGAGAAGTCTGCTTCGACGTGTGGGTTGCACCCTGGCCGGCTGGGGATCAAACTTATGCTGCAAAGGCTGCAGATTGCTTCATAGTGTGATGCTTAACCCCTTGCGCCACCAGGGAGGCCCAAAAGTCAGAATCTTTTGACCATCACTGGGGTAGGCAGAATTTTCTGTCTTCTTCCACAGAGGATGTCTGCAGGAAAAGATTGTGAGCATATCAGAAAAATACAGTGAGGAGACTGGTGTTCAGTCTTTTCATAAGGTTAATCTGATGACTTTCAGGTCATTTTTCTAGATTTTTTAGTAGTGATATCATACCTCTTTGTGCTGTACTAACACAAGACACATGGATTATTTGTGAAGACATTTGTGTTTTTTGCAGATATGCTAGGGATTTGGATTTTTATTAATAAACACTGAAGGTGAGGAGGTGGGTGTGACTAACTGGCAGTTCTTCAGCTGGTTTCCTCAAAGGAGAACACATCTGTGTTCACTGTGTGCTAACCTATGTAAGGAGACTTATATTTACATTAAAAGGCTATACCTTCTGTCCTTGTGTAAAGGAAAGGACTTATTCCAGTGGTGCTCTTTACCTCTGTGAAATCAGTCCAAGTGAAAACAGGAACACGAAAGTCTTGCTGGATATGAATTGATTTGCCGGATCTAAAACGGCAGGAGACTTCTTCCAATTTAGAAAAATCAAGTCTTTTTCTTCCTTGGTTGCCTATCTCAAAACCCAGGCTACGTTCATTGGACTGGTAGATGTATTTTTAACCCTAGAAATGGTTTCCTTCCTTTAGGTATCTCAACCTCCTGGCACAACATCCTTTTCCTTGCCTGATGATTGGGACAACAGAACCTCATATTTACATTCTCCCTTCTCTACTGGACGGAGTTGTATCCCCCTCCATGGTGTGTGGTTTGTTGTTGTTTTTGAGGGCTGGATAGTAACAAGTGACCTTGCAGTAGGTTTTTGCTATAGATCAGATGCCATAAAAAAGGATTTTATCCTCAATTGTGGAGTATGGGTTCCTATATATTTGTAAGGTAGAAGGAGCATAGCTCAAAGCTTATAAATGCAAAGCAATAGAGAAGGAGGCTTTTATATCCATTGCTTTCAGAAATGAAAGGGTTAATCCCATGCCAACTATTAATTAAATGTCAAGCATTTTGATCAGATGCTAAGTCAAGGATCCCCTTCACACTGTTAATTAGGGAGACCTATGGAGGATCTTAGAGATAATCCACACTTGAAACCCACTTCCTTTTTCCCTGTACTTACCTATAAATGACTGCCTTGTGAGGTAAGCCCAAAGCTGCATCATGTCAAGAGGCCCTATCCTCAGTCATCACAAGGACATCGTGTATCCAGGTGTGGGCTCCGAGCTACTTGATGCACCCAGGTTGGCCCTGCCCTCGGCTGTTTGTGCTTTCTACTTAAATTCTTAAAAAGCTGTCAAGGCAGAGGTGCAGCCTTTTCTGTATTAGCAGTAAGTTTGTGAGGGAGGGATTCATTGTGGAATTAATAATTTCTGATAATCATGAGACTTAGGAAATCTAGTTTGGGCTCTGTTAATGTTGTGGCTTTAGGAACATTAAGTGAAACTAAAGAGTAATTTTACAGTGAGAGGGGTTTAGTGGTATAAGGAGCAATTCTGTTCTCCTGCTTATTAACAGGTCTCATGTCAGTGTGAAACTCCCTTTGTTGTCAGCATTATGATTTGGTCTGATCTTTAACAGGTATTAGTCCAGAAGTGAATGAACTGTTGATGGAAGCCCAGTTGCTCCAGGTATCCCTTCCTGAAATTCAGGAACTTTACCAGACTCTACTTGCAAAACCAAGTCCTGCTCAGCAACTTGACCGAAGCTCACCAGTTAGATCCAGCAGTGAGAAGGTGAGTGTCTGGGAAATGGTATCATTCCATCTAGATAGTTTGGAGAATGATGATCAGAAAAGGGTGCAAACTGTCCTTCTTGCAACCCCATTCCTCAGGCTGTGAATGAGCAGTAGAGGCTGGATGTCACTTTGGGCACACAACTTGGATTTTGGCTCTGTTTTTTAAGTAGTTGTGTGATTTTTTTTTTTTTTTTTAAGTAGGGTACTTCTCATTCCCATGTAATAATAGCTAGAAGCAAGATTATTTTCTCCTCTAAAAGAACTGTAGAGATGAAAATGTAATTATATCTGGGAAGGCCTTTTGGGATAAAGCCTTCAAAAATCAGAGATATTCTTGGAATTAACATTTAACAAATGCTTTATGTAACTCCTCTAAGCCTAACAAGACAGCTGGCATGAGGACTGGGTGATTAGACTGAGGATGCCCCTTTTGAGTGCTGGCTACTTGAAGAGGAAGCTATGTATAATGTTCTGTTTCTTTGCATAAAGATGCTGCTACTACTTCAACTTGTGAGCTAACTGACCTGTAACATTTAAGACCACTGAGAATATAGTCAGGACAGAGAGGAGTCTCACTAAAGATGGCATGAGGGATTGATATTGATATATAGAATTTAATTTCTCTTTATATGTTAGTTTATCACTGTTATTGATAGTGTTCACTTTAACATGTCTTCCTTCCATAAGGGGCGGGAATGTATGTACTTAAAGGAGGAGAAGGCATCTATATGGTTCCTTAGACATGTGTAGGTTAAAGGATAAGCAAAAATACCTAGAAACTATGTAGTCATCAATCACTTACTCACTGATTTGGTAAAAAGAATGTAGGGCATCTCCCATTTCCTGGTGCTACTTGGCTAACTTGAAAACTAATCATGTCTGTAATATTTTCATTTTCTAGTATTCCTCAGATGGCATTAATATTTGGGAAAGAAGTCAGTTAAGTTCAAATAAGTTGTCATCGAAGGCGTGAAGGGGGGAAGGTAGTGTGGTGGTGGTGTAGTTAGGAGGCAGAGTGTGGAGTAGGGACCGTCTGGTTTCTTGCAGAGCTAATACTTAGCTCCCCCAGTTCTAGTAGTAGGCATACCAGAGGCTACAATTGAGCCTGTCCATCTTCTGCCCAGAATGACTGCTGCCGCGGGAAGCGAGATGGAATCAACAATCTTGAGAGAAAACTTAAGAGACGCCTGGAAAGAGAAGACCTCTCCAATGAGCGGTGGGATCGCATCAAAAAAATGAGGACCCCCAAGAAGAAGAAAATCAAACTGAGCCACCCCAAGGACATGAACAATTTCAAGTTAGAGAGAGAGCGTAGCTATGAATTAGTCCGTTCTGCCGAAACCCATTCCCTGCCCTCAGATACATCCTATTCTGAACAGGAGGACTCTGAGGATGAAGATGCCATCTGTCCAGCTGTGAGCTGCCTGCAGCCAGAAGGAGATGAGGTCAGTGAGGTTTGGGCCGTAGAGGACGTGCTTTCCCTTAACTCAGAAACCCTGTGAGCTAGACCTCATCTCGCTGGGTCTTTCTCTTCTGCTTATCTGCTTTGAGCTGATCTGAATGGATTGCTCAGCCCTCCCCCCACTGATATCTGTGCTCTTACCATCGTTCCTGAGTCTTCTCCCTTTTCTGAAGAAACTCTTAAAAATTCTTCCCTTTTTCCTCTTCCTGCTCTTCCAGCTTTCACCGTCCTGGCGCTAAGAAGGTGGGAGGGATGCTGATGTAATGCCCTTTTGCTTACTTATCACAGGGCGACGCTGTCTTAGCCCCAAAGCAGTCACGACTTGAAGAATGGCTTTGACTCGGTTGCTTTGGCTGGTGGGCCAGCTACACTCTTTTGGCTTAGCTGTTGTGCCAGAGGCCCCCGTGGTGGGACAGTGGCCCTTAGTGGCAAATGGCCTGAATGTCTTGAGGCTGGCCTGCCCGATTTTGAATCACATTTTTTCCTCTGAAAACCCCGTCTCCCTGCTCTTTGTAACCAGGTGGACTGGGTCCAGTGTGATGGCAGCTGCAATCAGTGGTTTCATCAGGTCTGTGTTGGTGTTTCTCCAGAGATGGCAGAGAAAGAAGACTACATCTGTGTGCGCTGTACTGTGAAGGACGCACCAAGCCGAAAATAAAACAAAACAAAACACACACACACACCCCACCCCCTACTTAATGTAATTCAGGACTGCAACCAAGAAGATTCTTCAATTTCTCAGCAAAGCTGCAGGACTGGTATTCAAACCAGCCTGTAAACGGTGCTATTTCTACTCCTTTTGGGATCATTTTTCCAGAACTCTTTGAAAAAAAGAAAAAACACCTAAAAAATTTTTTGACACTTTTTGTATTTTTTTCCTTAAGAGCTGTTTGTGGTTGTTGAGGTTTGAAATGCTGACTGTTTTTTGCAGGGGTTTCCACCAATTTGAAAGGCGTTGGAGCTTGCATCTTTTCATGTACAGCATTAAAATCTTACCTCTGTCTGGGATTTACCGGCTTGAGAGTCCAACTCAGTTTCAGTGCCTAGAAGGGCACCAGAAATTCCAGTAAATCCTCATTTGAGGAATTCCTCTCGTTTACTCTGTTACCATATTGGGGAACTTAAGTTTTTCACTTTGGGGATTTTGTTTGTTTCTTTATCCACTTTTCTTTTTTCTGGTAGACTAGGTTTATTTATCTAAGCAATAACTTCTATGTTGGTTTCAGTGGCTGGAATTAAAACAAAACAAAACAAACTTCCAAACGGTGTGTTGGTGCTTTAGCATTTGGTTAATGTACAGAACGCAAATGTCTAGTTTCTAGTGTCACTGATGAACTAGTGATGTAGAAAAGAGACTGCTCTGTAAGTAACTGCCACGGCTGTATTTTGGCTTCTCCCCGCCTCCCCCCCCCCCCCCATTTTTTGGTAGCTTGTATCAAATGTTGCAGTTTATATTGTGGAATAAACCCTTGGTCCTAACAGAACACTAAATGCTGGTTATTTAGAAGCCATGAGACGCCTGCTGCTTCTGCCCTCAGCCCTTGGCTTTGAAGAGCCATGGGGGGTTGCTCGCTTTTGCCTCTGCAAGCAGGCTACAGTAGCTGCAGATGGTAGCCTGCGAACATTAGGGGGTTCTTTTGTATCCTGCTCTGTTTGGTAGGCCATATGCCTTCAGCCCCCACAAATAAAGAACCCCCCACCCTGTAGTCTTCAAGGGATAGAACCTGTCTTTAAAGCCATGCTGTTTTTTAATAAGCTTGTTCAGAATGTCGGTGAGTCACTCCAACCCTCACATCAACCCTTTTTGTGGAAATGATGCCCTTACTATATTTAAGCTGATGGGAAGAGCTGGTCTAGGGTTACGATGGTAGAAGGAAATCACAGCAGAGGGCCAAGAAAGTATGGGTGGAGAAAAAATTTGTGAACACCTAGGCTTTACCTTCCTGGTTTCCTTCCCCGTCTAACACTGGGGGTTATTAGTTGTGGGGAGCCCATTAGCCTTTCTTTTGTTCTTTTAAAGGACTCTCATCTGCAGAGGAGGAGATGTTGTGGTAAACAGAACAGACGCACACCTGCTTGCTTTCTCTTATTCTGTTGCTAATCTTTGTTTTCCATACATTCTATAGCCATAAACCTGAAGATGGGTAGCACTAGTGGGCCTTTAATAAAACAGCAACAAAAACAGCAGTTTGTGATGTAGCAGAGATTTAAATGTACTATCCCCTTTTACGCTATTAAAATAATTAAATCTCTTGAAGAATGACTCCTAATTGTCTGCAGTTTTCCCAGAGTTGTGATATTTTCTCCTTGTCTGATGGGGGTTCTGGGGCCAGCAGAGAAGAATAGTCTCCAGAGTACAATCTATAATATTAGTGGCTTGGCCTTTTTAAGTGTCCAAATTCATAGAACCCCCCTGCCATTGGGCAGATGCCAACAATTCCAGCTCCATTGAGAAAGTAAACTGAAGAATATGTTGTTGCTAGAATAAAAGGAAAAGAAAGCTTTTGCTAATCTAGTGTACACCTTACCCCACACCCTCTAGTTTTTCCTTTCTGGTTGTATGTAATCCTTGATCACAGCATCCTCGGTGAGGTGGAGTGAGGGGAGGGAGCGAGGCAGATCACTTTACCAGTCATCTTTTTACGTACGGGGATACTGGAGCTAGGGAGCCAGTGGCTAGTGTACTGTTACATGCTGCTCGTAGACAACTCTGGTGCTGTCTTCCTGCTCCCTTGTGCTGTTCATCCCACCTTGAACACAGTCGGACACTGTAAGTGAACACAGATGTGGGTTTACCTTCCAAGTGGTGCATTCTCTTACGTATCCAGAATGACTAGAGTGATTCTGTTGCCTAAAAGCAATGTTTTATTGTATCTTAGCTGTAAATTAACCTGTATCCTAGAGAAACTCCTGAATTTGGGGAAAGAAGACAAAACCCACAGAAACTGGCACTTTTCCATCTCAGTATTCCCTGCAGGAATATGAGGTGGGGGAGAGAGGACTGTGTTAGATTGGAGCCTGAGCCAGAAGGGCCAGGGGTGAAGAATCTAGAGAACTTGAATCTGGGTGGATGAGTACCCCTGCCTCCCCACCACCATACTCTGACATTGGTGTTTTTCCTTCCACATCAGATTCTGGGGTTTTCTTATATGAAGAATTGGTTTGTGTGTGCCTGCCATCCTGGAGGAGGATTGCATAATTTGACTAACTGTAGGAGATGAACTTTTTTTTCACAGCCTCAGTTCAGCATCCTGGGAGGTGGGACTCATTTTCTGTTTCTAGGTTAGCCTGAATAACCTTAAATAGCCAGAGATGCCACCTTTGATAGTGGAGGTTAGTAAAAACCTCGGTTTCCCTGCTTCATTCTGCATGTACCTAATTTGTGATTATACCCACTGTGGGAAAACAACGTGGCCCTTTGGGTATTTGTGCAGCCTGAGACAAAAGTAGGTACCTACCTGAAGGGGGCAAAGTTTAATTTCTCTTTTCAACCATAGTCTGCACTTGTAAGGGGTTAGTTACTGCCTTCCGCGCGCCCCCCACCCCCCGCCCCCATGTATAATGTTGGTTTATATTTGGTATTCTACCAAGACCTGCATCTGGCTTCGTTCCGGCATTGATTAATATTTAGCGCCCATGGGTATTTTTCTGGGCTTAGTCTTGCCTAGGCTTCCTGCCTTACAGCACAAACGGGCATCGGCTGTAGGTGCTGGGTACCTGCGGCGGGAGAGGGCATCGGATGGTGCCTGTTGCCACTCAGTAATGAGCCGAGCTAGCCTGTGCTGGGCGGCCGCCCTGTTGAGTCATCTTTCCTTACCGTAATAATGCAGGGGACACAATCCCCTTCCAATGAAACATTGCCTGTTGGGAAGAAGAGCTAAGAAAAACGAAGATCCCTGTGCCTTTTAGTTGCTGTGATGGTTACGGTCCTTTCTCAATTCCTAGTTCAGCACCAGAGCGGTGGCCTCACAAACTGCCTCTTTCACAGGCCTGGTTGTGTGGCTCCTTTAAGGCTCTCACCTTTCTCTGATATTCCATGTGTAACTTGTAATAGAAATGTTATTGAAAAGCTGCCTAAAGAAAACATTGTATAAGGTAGGAACTTGTATAAAGCAATACCATTTGTAAATCCATTTTCAAAGCATAAAGGATCAATTTGTAAAATGTATTGTTCCTTCCAAATTTATGTAAACAATGTTTCATATTCCACAATTTTTCATGTTTCACAATTGCTTGCATAGGAGTTTATCTTTACATTTCTATTAGTATAAATGGAACATTTAAAGCCAGCCAATGATAGAACAGATTCTCTGGCTCCCTGTTTTGATTCTGGGTTAATTTTTAAGTACAAGAATGAAGGGCTGGGATATGGTGAGTTTGGATATGTCTTTTGTTTTCAGGACACCCTGCTGCATTGTGATTCAGGAACGGAATTGTGAGGTCATTTGATCTGTTCCAGGTAAGTGGAGACTAAAGAACTTTTCTGCACCCCCTTGGATGGAAAAAGAGAAATTAAAAAGTTGCCTACTGAGGAATCAGTTATTTGTTTTAAAATAAATTACTATGGCCTCCCTGGTGGCATAGAGGGTAATAAGCCTCAGCTCTATCACCACTGAGGCCGGAGTTTGATCCCCAGCCAGGGAGCTGACCCACATGGCACCGCAGACCTCTCCTGTCTTGACCTTGCTTCCCTCAGCAGTGTATTTCAGTCAAGCTGTCTGTTCTGCTCCCCCATTCTGTCTCTGGTGAATCCTCACACACAAACCCGCCCCCGCACTTCTGGCCTACACCCCAAATCTTCTACTCAAAAATAAAAAAATTCCTAAGGACACTCTTCGCACACAAGAAAATCTGGCTCCTCGAAACTTTCTTAGATCTTTGGACAGGTAATTTCCTGTCTGTCCCTGCCAGTACTGTTTGATCTTAATTCTGTAGGACTATACACAAAAGGAATCCCCTTTTACACATGATTGGGACAGTTAAAAGTTCAATTAAACAAAGATACATTTTGTTTAACCTAAATCATGTTTATTCATTTAATAAACCTTAAAATTGAGAAAAATGATAGTTTGGAGGCAAGGGTCCTCATTCACAGTAGTCATGATGCCTTAAGATTATCAGCTTGGGTTTCCTTTAAAATGGACAAGGAATTTAGACATTATGAAGTAATTTGACTTTAGAATTCTAGATATTTACTCATTTTCTCCAGTATACCTATAAGCAACTCTGGTGTTCATAAGAACAACTCTACCACTTCATTGGGGTTTGTAGTAATATAATTGACTAGTAAACATTTAGCCTTACATACCACACAACAGGTAAGAACTGAAGAGGGCAGACTGTTAGTGCTCAGCATGCCAAGCCCTTCAGGACATTTTACAGAAAGTAAAGTAGTTGGTCCAGCTCTTGCAAGCTTTCCTAAGCTCCTAGGAGACTTAAAGATGCTCTGTGTCCCCTGCAGCTAGGGTACCCTGGGACCTTTCTTAGCTCCTTGTGACTATTCCTTAGGCATAGGTAGGCTGTAGGTAGGCTATAGATAGCAAGTATTACTGTTTCACAGGTGTGTGACCTGTGAGCCCCAGGAGAGGTGGACTTTGGGATCTCTAAGACTGATCTGTGCTTGAACACATTTTTAAGGAAGAGCCAAATCTCTGTTTTGCTGGGCCTCAGTGGCGCATAGCCCAGGGGTTGGTGAACTTGGTTCATTCCTTTGCTGTCCTGTTCCCAGACAAATGTAACCAGAACCAGAGTCACTGATGGTTTGGTGTTTTTTTTTTTTTTTTTTTTTTTTTTTTTGGTAGCCCTGGTGATTTCCTGAATCTGACAACCATGTTTAACCTTGACATGGCCACCCCAAGTGGGCAAAACTCAGTGAATTTCCTTTTCAGATATGGAGAACACGGACAATAAACGTTGCATGCTAGGGCTGACCTCATCAGGTGCTTCTGCATCCTCAGCCTGAAAAGAGGCAGGCCCTGGGTATAAGTGCTTCAGCCATGTCCTGTCTTGGAAGATTATCATCTAGCAGAGCTCTGCGGGGGGTGAGGGTGGTGCATGAGTGCAAAGTCTGTTCTCATGCTCTTCATTTCTAGCTCACTCCAAAGCCCGAGAAACACTTCAAGGAGCAAGAGTGAACAGCTTGCTTGGGAATGAGGTTTCTCATTGAATCAAGAGAAAGTCAAAGCAGACTTTCAATCAAAAAGCAAAGCAGATGAGCTGGAGAAGGACTAAGGTAGTAGTTATGCTTGGATACTAATGCTGTCAGCTCAATAATCTTAATAATTTTCCACTGATTTTATTTAGCACCTGTACCTGAGTTAGAGCAACTCTGGCTGCCACTCCAAGATTGACCATCAGAGGGCACCATTTAGTTTCTCTGCTATGATTCTTTTGGGTTGATGTAGGTTTGTCCTGTTTAGATTGGCCAGGAAAGAAACAGTGAGTTGAGGCAATCTTCAAAGGGACCTTGTTGCAGGGATTACAATGTTAGGGGTGATCACAGGGAAGGACTGGCCCTGATCACAGGACAGGTTCTGACCTAAAAACTTACCTCCTTTCCCAAGAGCCAAGCCACCATCTTTGGAGAAGGGTCCAGGACAGAATCCTTATTTCTTACTGAGGACTTTGAGTCAAGTTTAGAATAGCCAGGACCTCAGGGAAGCAGACATAGAAACTGATAATTCCTTCGTTGCTCAGTGGCTTATCGACTAGGCACTGGGGAAGCAGTTGTGGGGGATATGGGACTTGAACTGGATTTGACTGTAAAGTTTAGCCTGCTGCTGAGCCAGAGGTCAACCCCACAGCCTGCTGTGCGTGGCCACACGTTTTCTACTGTACTGTGACTTCTGCCACTTCTGAGTGCACTTGGAAGCAATCCTATAGCGCCAACTGCCAGGTAATTTAGGGATTTTACATATATTATTTAGTCCTAATATTTCCCGGTGGGTGGCTAGAATTTTGATTCAAAACTTTGCCCTTGATTGTTAGCTATGGAGTTTGAAATAAGCATATCAGAGTCACTTGCTGAAAGGCCGAGCCCAGGGCTACGACATCTCTGCCCAGGAAGATTGTGACCCATTTCCCATCCTGACCTAATGGCAGTCACGGTTGTCTTTGCTACATTAATATTAATCCACTAAACACTTCAGGGTTGGATATTGGAGAGGTTTGGGACAAACTAGCAGGAACTAATAGCCAACAGAAGAGGGCAGCAGAGGACCAGGGACAGGCAGCTTCCTCCCTGGTGCTCCTCCCAGAGCGGGGCTCAGTGGAGGAGAGGCTGTGGTAGGCCTGGACACCCAAGGTCCCTCTGCGGTCCTTTCACTCTGCAACCTGCCCTCAGACGCCAAACCTCTACAATATCAACCCCTCACAAAGTTCATTTCTTCTTAACTTGCCATGGAGGAGGAGATTGAAGGTCTGACGTTGGGTTGTTCTGAGGCAGAGCATGGACCTAAGCTGGGGGCGGTCCCAGTTATGTGCCCAGCATGCTGAGCACTCCACTGAGTCCTACACCAGCCTTTACAGATTCAGGGATGTACAGAACACGGACATGGTACCCAAGGAACTGAATGTTTAGAAGGGAGGTACGCGCACAGGTCTTTATTTTTTCTCACTTTAGTGGCCGTGCATGATTATGACAGAGAAAGAGCAAGGCCTCAGAAATATGAAAATTGCACTGATACTGGAATTATGTCATTCGATCCTTTACTGAGGATAAGGGCCTGGCACATTTAAAATAAGACTGACTTACAAGATTCTCAAGGACCCTTCTCTCATTCATAAACTTGGTTCGACTGCAGCTACTAGAGCAATGCCTTTGGTGAGTCAGAGACAGCTGAAAATTGTTCCAGTGAAGGTGTTCCTCTGAGGAAAGTAGACCTTGCCTCAGAATGGGAACCTTGCATGCAATCTCACATGAGTGAAAGAACTGTTGTGGGGGTCTACTTAGTGCCTTCAAAAACCCTGGTGTGGTCAGAACAAGATGGATGCATCAGGCAAGCTGAGGAAGGAGGCACTTGAGCAAAGTGATGGCGGCTGGAATGATCAGGTACAATAAAAGCCAGCACAGCCCTTAGTGTATGCCAGACTCTGTTCTGAGTGCTTTGCATGCATTCATTTCATACAACATCCCAGTGAAGTTGGTACTGTTACCCCCATTTTACACATGAGAAACTGGATGCAGAGAGGGTAAGACTCAAGGTCACCCAGTGGATACATAGAAGAGCCAGGATTCCAACCCAGATGTCTGGTTGCAGTGTTAGGTGGGCCCTTAAAACTAGGTGGGAGGCTAAGTGCCTTTGTGCCTTTCCTCTGGGGCTGTGACTATGCACAGCTATAGCCATTCCTAAAACATCCCCAACAGAACTTCCGGTGTCCTTAAAGGCTATGGGTTTCCTTTGTCCCACCACCAGTTGGGTGAGGCTTGTAGGCTGAGTAAACATTCATTTTTTCCTAAACAGTTTTTAGTAATTCAGTTAAGTTGGAAATTATTTCAGCTGCTCCATTTAAGGTCCCTTATATTGGATGCCTAAAAGGATAGGCACTCAGGTCTGTGTGGGGACCCGACCTCAGGGTGTCCTGGAGTGAGTAGCAGCTCTGCCCTGGTACTCAGGGCTCACCCTACACCTCCACTTATTAGCAAAGTCACCTCTGTTGGGCCTGAGGCCAGGCATATGCATTGTGTTCCTGGCATCAAGAGCAAGCCAGTGCAAGAAAACCAAGACATTTAGTGATGGAAATTGCATAAGCAAAAGTGTGGAAAATCTCAAGGTGACTGGCCTGACTGGGAAAAGGCAGCCACAGCATCAGGCAGGCATGGGCTGAGGTGACCTGCTCTTGTGGCAGAAGCTCCTAGTCAATGCCCCATAACCTGTATAAGTACCCAGCAGGCCCATGCTGTGTTGCGCTGGGCTGCGTGTGGGGCTCAGCTGCATACACATGTAGCAACTGTCCAGAAGGGAGGTCCGATAATGCAGTACCTTAGGGGCCGGAGACACAGGAACTGGCTCCGGGTGTTCAGTCTCTTTTGAACCTTCCCCCAATCAAGCCATAGGCTGAGCATGAGAAGCCAGAGCAACCTCTTGACTTCTAGGCTGTTTCCTTGGGAAAGTCACTTAACCTCTCAGCAAATGAGGGGACTCTTCATTAAACTTGCTGTCCTAGAACAGAGACAATGATTACTGCAAGACCATTTTTTTAAAAAGATTTATTTACGCATACATGAACTGGGGAGTAGGCCAGAGGTACGGGAGGGGGCGGGGGTGTGAGAGGATTCACCAGAGACAGAATGGGGAGCAGAACAGGCAGATCTATTGAAATACACTGCTGAGGGGAGCAGCTAGCGAGACAGGAGAGGTCTCCTGTGCCATGTGGGTCGCCTCCCTGGTGGATATCGAACTCTAGCTTGATAGTGCTGAGACTTAACCCCTTGCGCCGCCAGGGAGCCCCTGCAATGTGTAATTTGAATGTCAGTTCTGGAGTACTTACCGCTAGGCACTGTGTCAGGCACTTGGGTTACCTCAGTTGATCCTCACCAGGTGTCTGGGGTGGTCTGTAAGTACTCGGGGTCTGTGAGAGGTGTGCCAAGATTCAAACCCAACCCTGCAGCGAGTGCTAAGCACATGCCCCCTGAGAAGTTGACAGGGGAGAGGGCCTTGCAGCCTCTCTAACTCAACCATGATGTGACTGGCTTGGCTTTTTTTTTTTTTTAAGTTTTATTTTTATTTACTTATACATATAAGACCTGGGGTGTAGGCCACAGGTAAAGGAGTGGGGGGTGAGAGGATTCACCAGAGACAGAGTGGGGAGCAGAACAGGAGGACTGACTGAAATACACTGCTGAGGGGAACAGTGGGCAAGACAGGAGCCATGTGGATCAGCTCCTTGGCAGGGGATAGAACTCATACTGCAGTGGCTGCTGATAGCTTTATAACACTGACTTTAACCCCTGCGCCATTAGGGAGGCTGTGACTGGCTTTTCTAAAATAAAATTGATCAAGTTTCTTCTGTGCTTAGATTCCTTCAGTGGTTTCCATGACCTTATGAAGAAAAGCCAAACAGCCTGGCTTCTCACCCACAGAGAAGCAAAACCCAGTGCAGGCTTGGCCTTCCCTCGGATCCTTCGACACTGTCCACACCCACCCTGCACTGCGCCCTCCTGAGCACTCTCCACTGCCTCCAGCACCATAATAGCTACCTCACCTGCATTATGTGCTGCGTGTGAACACTGAGCAGGCCCTGAAGCTCCTTGAGCCAATGTCCAAGGCAGGTGGCGAAGTCTCCCACAGATAATGAAGTTGAGGTTTTAGAGAGGTTAAGAAACAAGCCCAAGTTCACACAGCTTTCTGAGTCCTCCCCTCAAGATTTCAGTGAGTACACTGCCCGGCCTAAGCCTGCTGTCTGCCGTGTCTGTCCCATTGCCTGCCAGCAGAACTCGTCCCTTCCCTGCCGCTGGGAAGCCTGACCACCTAGGCTGAGTGAGTGGTGCTCCCAGGTTCCCCGGCACCTTACACTCTGGTGCTCAGGGATCACGCCCTGCAGCGTGGCTGGTGGTTTCCATGTCTGTCCTCCCAGCTGGCCTCAGCACTCCGCGAGGAGTTTAAGTGTTCACAGCACACAGCCAGCCCCCAGGCCGCCTGACCACGTGCTGGGTGGTGGTGTAATTTTTGACTGGAGAGATGATTAGGTACATAGATGAGCCTGAAGTTTAAGAGATTTTGCTCGAGATTCTCAGACCCAGAAAAGGGTGCAGGCAGTGGCCCTGGGACAACCAAATGAGGTGTTGGTTTTGGCGTTTCTCCCCCTGGTGCCCAGTGCTCTGGCTTCTAGCACTCACCTCCCACAGCTAGGGCACACCCCAAGGGCAGCTTTGTGATGCAACCTCAATTTATGAAGGGTCTTAAGGGACAAACGT
This sequence comes from Talpa occidentalis, assembly GCF_014898055.3. Taxonomy (NCBI): domain Eukaryota; kingdom Metazoa; phylum Chordata; class Mammalia; order Eulipotyphla; family Talpidae; genus Talpa; species Talpa occidentalis. The sequence continues at coordinate 75,993,810 of NW_023605194.1, forward strand.
GGATATTAAAGGGCCAGGGTTACTATTCAGAAGGTGTTTGAACTGGTTTGTTTTTCATCCCCGCAATGGTAGGTAGTTTAAAGTTCAGATCCGCTCTTGAAAAAAAAAAAAAAAGACATTCCACCATTGTATGATTTCCAATTTTGAGCCACTTTTTCTTCATGATCCCGAAGGCAAATCCTTATAGGTCCTCATTTTTGGATTTACTAACAGTGTAAGGGGAAGTGGCTGGGAATGGGCCAGTTTTGACACTGGGTAGAATGATCCGGAAGAGCCCTCTCCTCTCCTAGAGTATTGACAACCAAGGCTCAGAGTAACTGGCATAATACTAGGTGTCAGTACTTCTACTTCGTTAAGGAAGGCCTAGTTGGCTCTTGTGTTTAAAATTATTATTCCCTTTGAATTTGAGAAGGAAAAACTCATTTTCCTCTTAATTAGGGAAAGAAAAGGAATGTGAAAAGATGAAGTCCCCATGATAGTCACTAGTTCTAGGCTTTGGTAAAATTCTGACATTAGTTGCAACTTAAATGAATATTGTCCAAATGCCAGATATGGTCCTGAAAACTTTAAAATGTTCTCCTGCGAGTGTAAAATTATAGATATGTTGTCCTCTTCCACACTCTCCATTCTGTCATATTTAAGAATTTTATTTCAGTTCCATGTTATTTATTACTTTTATTGCTTTGTTCATTGCAGGGGGAATAAATGTAGTCCACTTAATCAGCTTTCTGGAGGAGTTGGCCTTCACTGGCTGTTTGGAGACCTGGTTTTAAAATTTTTTTAATTAAAACCTATGTTATTATTGGATTGTGTGATATTTAACTTTATCCATGCTTGTTTTATTGTTCCCATTTGATGAGTTAATGTCTTTTCTATTAAAAATATTTTATGGTATATCTAAAAGTTCAGTGGATTCTAGTATGACGTATATTAATTTAAATAAAATTTAAAATGTAATTGAGCTTGGTGTATCTACAAAAACAGATTAGAAGAAACCAAGACCTTTAGTCACAGGACTTTCACTTAAGGTTTTAAAACCAATGACTCAGGGGCCTCCCCGGTGGTGCAGCGGTTAAGCGCTGGGTTGCGAAGCTGCCTCTGCAGTGCCGGTGATCCCCAGCCACCGGCTGAGGGTCTCTCATGGTGCGCAGACCTCTCCTGCTGCACCCGCTGCTCCCCTCAGCAGTGTATTTTGTTAGTCTGTCTGTCTTGCTCCTGCTCTGGCTCTGGTGAATTCTCTCACCCTCCCGTGCTTCTGACTGTACCCAGCACTTGTATAAATAAATAAATAAATCTTTAAAAAAAAAATAAAACCAATGACTCAGGGGGCCTCCCTGGTGGCGCATGGTTAAGTCTCAGCGCTATCTCCGCTGAAGCCAGAGTTCAGAAGTTCTATTCCCCCATCTCGTCGCTGCTCCCCTCAGCAGTGTATTTCAATCGGTCTGCCTGCTCTGTTCCCCACTCTGTCTCTGGTGGATCTTCTTTCCTATCCCACCCCTACCTCTGGCCTACACCCTAGTTCTTGTATGCATAAATTAAAAACACATATACAAAAACCACTGACTCAGTGACAGTCCAGGTGAGCTGCAGTGGAGAGCTCATCATTGTTTGCTAATTGTCAGGAACATCAAGACTGCAGAAGAGGACTCTGGATGCAGGGGTGGGAGAAGGGGGCCTGCAGGAACCAGTGTTTGAGTTGGGATGTGTTTTGGGATGTGTGTGGAGACAAAACAGGAAATGGGAACTGTGCATTAAAGCTGGGACCAGCTCTCCCCTCTCTGGTTCAGTTATATTTGCTCTGAAGACAGCAGCAGAGCTTGCTGAGCTTAAAGACCTCACCAGAACAAGGGGGGACGCTGAGGGGTGGAGAAGAGGGATATAAGTGTTAGGAAGGTCAGGACCTATGACAGAGAGAGAAAGGATGGCCCCTAAATGGGATTATTTAAGCCGAAGATTCGCAGTCAGGAAGGTTCTGGGGACTCTGGGTCCAGGGAGAGCTGGGATTGGGGGTAAGGGTCAGTGGTTCCCTGCACTCTTTTGTCCTGCCTGGGAAGAGCCAGAGAGGAAGCCACCAGGAAGCACTGCAGTGGGAGTGGCGAGACTGGACCCAAGGGTTATAGATGCTTCCCCGAATGGGCAGGCAATCACCCGGCTCCATATGGGTTCAAAGTGATGGTGAGAGCAGAGGGAGCCCCTGGGTGGCTCCTAGTGTGGGTGGAGTGTGCCCTAGTGCGGATGGGGGAAGACACCTAGGGTCACCTCTTTAAAACAACAAACACTTGAAAGGGGAAGTCTCCCCTAACTGGCTGGGTGTGGAGGGGGCGGGTGTCCTCCCCATCCTCTGCTTTCCCCCTCCTGAAGCCAAGGGGGCTAGTAAGCATGAGGGATGCTGAGCGCTTGATTAGGTTTATAACCCAGACACTCCTGGTGCTGATGAATTAAGAGAATATTAAGGCTGTAGCTAGGGATACCACATTTTTCATTTAACCAAATTGATTGCAACATCGACTCTCAGTGGTCTGGGAAGGCAGGCTGGCTTCCTCTGCCTTCAGGTTCCCACGCTGGCACCTGGCACGGGAGGAGTGGGGACAGCAGGCTGGAGGGACTTTTGAGGGATGTGTGAAGCAGCCACAGCCCTCCCTCTGGCCCAGCATCCTGCAGACTCGCTGTCAGCATGGAAGGCAGACAGAACAAAGTGATGGGCCTCCCTGGTGGCTCAGGGGTTAAAGACTGCGCTATCAAGCTACGGCCAGCCACTGCAGCACCTATGGCGCAGCAGACCTCTCCTGCCTCCCCGCTGCTCCCCTCAGCAGCGTATTTCAGCTAATCTGCCTGTTCTGCTCCCCACTTTCTTTGGTGAATCATGTCACTCCAGTTCTTGTATGCACCTCTGGCCTGTACCCAAGTTCTTATATGCAAAAAATGAATAAATCTTTTTTTTTTTTTTTTTTTTTTTAAAAAAAAAAAACAAATCCAGCGGAACCAACCTCTTTGGTGAAGCAAAGTCCTGGGACACAGCAGCTGAGGCAGGGCTGAACCTCTGCTATAGGCCACGAAAACGACGTCAGTCTAGTTTCAGCCCTCATAGGCTTGACTGCCCTGCCTCTCCTGCCCCTTGCTTTGGCCATCCCTCAGGGGCTGTGGGCATGCCTCACGCTCATTTAGGACACGCCAAAGGTCTCCTATCACTGCTTTCATGACAGCCACTGAGATGGCGGTCACCGCCCCACTTGTTTTGATGGTCTGGGGATGGTTTCCACGTTCTCCGTGGTGTTACTGGCAAAGTGATCTGAAAAAGCCCCCTCCACTGCTTGACCTCACACCCCCAACCCTGAAATCCCACTTTCTCTGCGCTCTCTCGGATCCATTTATTCTCATGCTTTCACTCAACTAGTGTGTACTGAGGACGGAGGTCAGGAGGGGTCCTGATTGGGAGCCTCACCCAGCACCCACGCCTGGCATCTCCGGGAGAGGCAGATGCTGTGCTCCTGCCCTGGAAGGTGACTCCCAGAGGCAAAGTGGCTATTCCACTGTGTTGCGTGGATTTCTGAGACGGTGTGCTCTGTCCTCCCCCCTGCTTCTGCCCTGGGCTCTGGGTAGGTTACAAAGGAAAGGGCTTGGGGTGGGTACTCTCTCCCTAGGCTGCTCCTGGGGGCCCCACCTACCTACTGTCCCTGGCTTCTTGGCCAAAGTGTCTTTGGGCAACTGGGCCCTTATCTGCAAGCTGCCTGTGGAGCTGACCCTGAAGGGGTGTCTTAGCTTTAAGCAACCTAACATCTGAGACCCTCTCAGTTAATACATGGCAGTTCTAGCTTCTCTCCACCTCATCCTGGTCCTCCTCCCCACCTTCCTTGCCACCTCCCTGTTCCCTTGTGCCCCCCACCCCCAATTCTCCTAGGCCCCAGCCACCTTTATTTCTTTTTCTTTTTTTTTTTTTATTTCCTAGCCACCTTTAACTTCTCCCAAGGACCCCTCCCTCTTCCTCACCAACCCTTTAGGCTCAGAATCAAGCAACTTGGGGTGAAAACAATCGGTAGAAGTCGCCTTGCTAGGAGGAGGGAGGAGAGATCCCGGAGGCAAGGGGCCTCCTGAGCCCAGTAACGTGGCGTCCAGCTGCAGCGGAGGCCGGCGGCTGGGGAGGCGAGGGCTCCAGAGACCGGCCCACCGCGGGTGGCGGCCCTGCTCTCCGACCAGGGCGCAGCAGCCGTGACCTTGAGCAGGAGGCGGGGGGCAAGGTGGGGGCGAGGCGCCCAGAGGCCCAGGGGCTGCGCCGCCCGCGCCCGGGTCCCCGCAGGGCAGGTCCGCCCCCTCCGCCTCCCGCCCCCCTCCCGCTCCCGGGTCCCCGCCCTCCCGCGCCGCGGCGGTCTCCTCCCCCCACTGCAGCGCTCGCGCTCGCCCATTGATCAGCCGCCTCCCTCGCCGCCTCGGCGCGGACTGCCCGGCTCAGCAGGACTTGCGGCAAAGCACTCCGGAGCCGAGTTGGGGCAGGGGCGGGGCGGGGGCTCCGGGCCCGCGGGGAGCGCGCCCCTGCTCAGCCGTCGCCCCTCACTTCGGGGCCGCGGGATCTCTGCTGCCTGCTGCGGGTCCCCCCGGGTGAGTCTGCCCCCCGCCCGGGCTGGGCACCGACCTCGCGCTCCAAAGTTTCTCCCGCGGGGCGGGTCCTGCGGCCGGGCGGGGGCGCGGGGGCCGCGGGCGGCGCCGCGGGCGGGCGGGGGCGGCCGGGAAGTTTGAGGCCGCGGCTGCCCGGCGCCCGCGCCGTCCTTTGCGGGGGAGTTTGGACGCGTTAGATGGAAGGTTCGTTTTGGGGAGCAGGACCGGAGGGGTGAGGTGCCGGCTTCTCTGCGGGTCTGGGGCGACCTGAGCGAGCAGATTCCCGCGCTGGTCTGCAGGGGATGCCGCGGAGCGCGGGGCCGGCGACGTCCCGGCGCTTAGTCCCTGCCCCAGCGCGAGCTCCCGGCGCTCCGACGCCCCCTCCGTGATGCCTCCCGCTTCCCCGCTGCCTCTGCGGTCTCCGGAGACGGTCCGCGGGCCCCGCCTCAAGCCTGGGGACGCCCCTCCCGGGCCTGGCCGTCGGGGCGGGGGCGCAAGGGAAGGGCCGCGGGCTGCCAGCGGCAGAGACCCCGGTGAGGGGGCGGCTGGGGAGACAGGTGGGGGGGCAGCCGGAGGGGGCCTGGAGGACCTGGGTCGAGCGCAGGACGGGGCGGAGGAGCCCCGCGCCTTTCTCCGAATCTCATGACTCAGCACGACCTAGGCCGTCCAGTGCCCGCTCGGCCTCCCCCAGCGCTGGGCTCCCGCGGGACAGTGCGGACAACCCCCCCCCCCATTCCGGTTCCTCTGCTTTCCCCCGAGGGTCTCCCCTTCTCAATTTCCTCCCCCTTTCTCAAGACACAGGGTTTTTATTTTTCAACTAAAAAGACAGGTAATGCATTCTCCTATTCCATTAACCCAGGTGACCCTTCCTCCATCTCTTTCCCCTTTTTGTTCCTAAATTCCACAGGTGCTCCAGGACACCCCTGGGCATGGTGTGCGGGACCACCGGAGCCCCGTCTCTCCCTCTGCTGCATCCTCTCCCCATCCCCTGTCCGGCAGAGGAGTGTTTCTGCTGCTTTCCCCCAGCAGCTGAGAGAGTGCAAGGCAGAGGAGGTGGTGGCCCAGGGCCCCAGCACTGCAGTGGGGTGCCCGTCCCTCCTCTCCTGCTGCTGCCCTGAGGGGGAGTCTCCCTCGTGTAACATCCCTCAACCTCATCCAGCCGGTCCTTGGTAACTGGGCACTTTACCAGAGGGTAATATGGTGAGGAGCCGGGTAGCCCTTAACCCTTCTGGGCATCTTCCTCAGCTTAGGTCCAAGTTCAGTCTTCTGACTGCTAGAAACATCTCTGTGACCCCTGGAAGAGCTGAAAGGAGAGTCTTGCCCAGTGCCCCTGAGGCTGCCAGAGGGGGTCAGAGGGCCCGAGGGAGGGGCAGGTGCTCTGATGCAGTGGGACGTGCCTGGCGGGCAGGGGCCTGGCTGGCACTGCAGGCTGCAGCGTGTCAGGGCCTGGGGTGAGTCAGTGTCAGGGGTCCACACCAGGCTCACTGCGCCTTTTCCGGGACTCCGGCCCCAGCCCTCTCCCAACGCTAGGTGAACTTTCTTTGCAGGCTTCTGGGTTGGTGTGATCTGCTTTGCCATGCGTGGCTCTCAGATCCCTGGTCTCATCCTCTGGGATGCCCCTGGGGCCTGGCTCTTTCGGGGATCTCTTGGGCTTGATCCTCACTCCTTCCTTTCCCTGCCTTGCTCAGGGAGGAGCTGGGAAGCTTCTGGAAATGAGGGAGGGGAGGCAGAGATCTAGCACACAGACCTGGCCCCCCATGCCCAGGAGGAGGAGACCAGGCCCCCTGTGAAGCTATGTTTAGCAGTTCAGGGGCTTTTCCCAGTAGAGACACAATTCTTACTTTTTCTGTTTTGGGGCTTGATACCCAGAGAATAAGACCCAGGAAGAGGGAAGTGTTGGTGTTTGTAAGCTTATCCATTTTCCACAGAAGAGCTTGCAAGCGACTTCATCTTGAGAAGGTGTTGCTTTTATCCCCGGGCAAAGCAAGTTCCCATTTGAAGACCTGGCAGGGGCAGGGAGACCTTTTCTGGAGGTGGGTCTGGGCTCTCCTGGCCTCACTCTGCACCTGAAGCTCATTCTCCCTCTCCCTGTCAGGCAGCTTCTTGGTGTGTGTGATGGGGTGTCTGCTGAGGTGCAGAGACCTGGGGTTGGGTGGGCTTTGGACAGAACTGGAGAAGCCTCCTCCCTGCCTCCCCAAGCCCAGGCAAACCTACCTCGAGAGGCCCCTTCCTCCTCCACCTGGACTTTGGCTGGGGCTCCTCTGTCCCCCTCAGGGCCTGTGCTGCCCTCTGGGGAGCGTAGGGAGGCCAAGGGTGGGCTGAGAAGCCAAGTGTGAGAAGATGGGGGGAGGGAGGGGAGTGAGGAAGGCTGCAGGATGCTCATCACCGCCTCTTGGACAGTTGTGCCCCCTGGATAGTGAAGGGCTCTGGGTGAGTAGATGCCCGGCCTCACTAGCTTTTGGTTAGCTACACTTCCCAGTTCTGGGTTCTAGATGAAGCTGGGCCGGACAGCACAGAAGGTGCAGGGTGATGGGGATTCTCCAAGACCTGGAATGGCAAGGCAGAGGGAACAGCAGAGGGCCTTTACCCCTGCAGGGGAGTGGCTAACAGAGGAAGCAGCAGAAATGAGACTAGGAGCCCGACAGCCTGGGTGCCAGTCCTGGCTACTCATTACAAATTGTGTGACTTCATGGATGAATGTCTGTTCCATGCCAGGCACTGTTCTAGTCACCATGAATAGAGCAGTGCACACAATAGACAGAAATCACTGCCATTGTGATTCTGCGTAGTAGGTGAGTTCCTCAGCCTCTCTGAGCAGAGTTTTCTATATTCGCTCAATCGTTAGTTTCAAGCCTGCTTCGTGCCAGGAGCTGTGTGAGGCGACAGAGATTTAGTTGGCACAAAACAGACCTGGTTCCTGCTCTCATAGAACTTATAATCTAATGAGGAACACAGAATTAAACATATAATCATACGTAATTCATCACAACAGTGACAGGTGTTAGAAAGGCCACCTTAGGGTGCTGTGAGAGGGTATAATGGGGTGACCTGAAGCATTTCAGCTATTAAATGGTGGTAACAACGCTGACCCCATGGGGTAATGAGCGCTCAATAAATGCTAACTGTGAATGGCCCACTGGACGGACATGATTCTGAATTCCCAGCGTGAATGGTCATTACGCATTGATTATTCATCGGAGAGGCTGGAACTCAGTCCTGGGTTCTCACAGGGACAGGGAGCCTGTGATGATGGTCATTTCACTGGAAAATGTCAAGTCATAGGTCTTTTTTCAAGAGGCAGCATAATGACTACAGCCAGGGCCCTTGGGGTTCTGCCCGTCACTCTGACTTTGGGCACGTCACCCAAACTGATTGTCAGTCTTCCCCTCTGTAGAGTGGACGTAAATTCATGACTAGAGAGGTTGAAATCAGCTCAGTACTGGAGAGTGTTCAGAGCAGTGCTGGCGCAGGGTGGGCTCCCCGAAGTGTTTCTCCTCATTGTCATGTTGCCCATGGGGTCCTCATAGCCCTTCCCCTTTGCACACAGGGCTGGCGCTCTCCCTCCCTGACACCACCCCCGCCACCACCAGGATGAAGCCTTAACATCTCTCATCTCTGCAGATCCCAGTACCTGCGAGGCTCAAGCAGCCATTTCTGTCCCGTTTTGTGATGAAGAGGAAAAGGCCCAGAGAAGTCTGTCACTTGTTCAAAATCTCACCCCATTAAGAAACAAAAGTGAGGTCCCAGACACAGGGAGTAGACACTTTGGGGGGCTTTCTAGGTCATGGTAGCTGGTTACTCAGAACTTTCCCTCCCCACCTAGCCTCCTTCCCCTGCCCCTACTTGCCAGCTCTGCTGCAGTGTGGGGCCAGCAGACTTGGCCAGGGGTCGTCAGGGATGAGGTCATCCCTGCCCTGAGCATGAACAGCAGGCCTGGTGATTGAAACCAGCAGCAGACTTGACAGAATTAGGCATGATTCCTTGGGGAAATTCTATCAGCTCTCCCTCTTTGGTGTTGGGTTTCCTTGGCACTTGCCACAGGGGGGACCTGCTCTGAAGGGGTAGGGAGGAGCCTGTGGGGGGCCAGCATGAATGACTAGGATCCCTGAAGGCTGATGCTGCCCGCCCCCCCCCAACCCCCAGCAGCTTTCCCTGAGTGGGGCACAGCCTCTGCCAGTCCCCATCTTGGTAATCACAGGCCTCTAAAGCCCCAACATGTTTCCCCAACGTGTGTGTGCGTGTGTGCGCGCGCGCACGTGTGTGTGTGTGTGTTTGTTGGGAACCATGGGTTTGGATAGAGAGGGGCTCCCCAAGAAGGCGAGGGAGGTGGTGTCTAGTTGGTGGCAGATCATTCCTCTTCTTCGGAGTCCAGGCTGGAGAGGCAAGATCCCCTAGGGACACAGCCCAGAGCCACCCTCGCAGGGTGCCTGGAGCTCCAGCATCCACTGAGCCGGGCACCCTCCTGATTTCTTACTTTCTCCCTCCACTTCCCATTCTGGTGGAATGAGCACCTATTCTGGAAAGGCACTAGGGACTCAAAGGGAGCTCAAAATAGCCGATCTCCTCTTTCGCCTGAGAGCTCCCCGAGGGCAGGGCAGCGGCCCCTTCTTTCCAGGCCACCGATGCTCAGCACGGGCCTCTGCAACCAGAGCCTTGGCAGTGGCTGGGGAGGGTGGGGGGGCTTCCAGGTGGCTCCCAACCCCCCATAGCTGCCTGCCATGACCAGATTTTCCTCAATCTTTGCCCCTGTTTCGAGTCCTTTTCCTCTAGAAAGAAGCTGGGAAGCCAAGGTCCCCATCATTGGAGCATCTGGGGCCAAGGTTGGACAGGGGCTGAGAGTTGGGGAGACTCCCCTGAGGCATTTGTGAGAACCAGGTGTCTCTGGATGGGACAGGGAGTCCTTAGGTCACGCAGAGCCCTGCAGGGCTTCCCATAATTGGGTTGATGCGGTAGCTCTAAAATTCAGCAATTAGGGAGTATTGCAATTAGAGAAGGAATTCACCCATTGCTGTTCCATGCATCTTAATATTGAGCGTAAGTGGTTGTAACTATGAGCGTGGCACGAGGGAGACTGGAGAACAGAAATGAATGGAAGAACAGGATGAGGGGGGCTCTGAGACCGAGGAGCAGGGCTGGGAGGAGTTTAACCCTTTTCACACCTAAGTAGAGGGAGTGACTGTCCTGCAGGTGAGCCCCGGGAGCCCATGGCACATGCAGGAGCCACTGCGGCAAGATCACTGCAGCTCCTGGTCTCGGATGGAACTTCAGCGCAGGTGGGGCCCAGAGGCAGGGCCTGGGGCGTGGGAATCCAGGCCAAGAGGGGAAGGCTGCAGGGAAGAGCTCTGCTCCCAGCTGCCTGCTCAGGAGAAACAGGAAGGAGAGCCTTACAGCCAGCCGCAGTGGGTGGGTATGCATGCCCGCTTGTGCGTGTGCAGACACGCGTGTGCATGTGCAGGTGTGCAAGCTTGAGAGACAGAAGAGAAAGCTATAGTATCATTTCCTCCCACCTTTCCCTTTTCTGTTTCGTCCTTTCACTCCCCTTCTCTGCTTCTACTTCAGTTTCTCCTGGATTTGGAAGAAGAGGGTGTGTGATTAGCCCAGGGCCCCAGGGCCGGGGTGTGGGGGGTGTGTAGGCACGTTGGGCGTGGCCTGTGGCCCCGGGTGCCTCTTTGTCCCCTTCCAGAGCAGAAGCGACTTCCCCGAGGTCAGTCAGGTCTGAGCTCCAAGGACCCTCCCCAGAGCACCCCGTTTCCCAACCCTGGAGCTGTCTGAACGACTGTCAGGTGTGTTGGGCATGTCCTTGCTCTGAAGTGACCGCGCGGGCGCGGTTTATGCTGTCTCTAGAGGGGAAGTCCTTCCTGATGTCCAGCCTCAGCTTCTGCGGCCCCTCAACTTCATGCCCCTGAGTCTTTCACCGAGAGGAGAGCCCGGGGGCAGCACGCGCATGTCCTGGAGAGGGGCCTGAGGACCCTCCTTGTCCCTTGTTCCGTGTCACCCTGTGTTTGCTGGAGAAAAGCACTTTGGTAAACACCGTCGTTTATTTCATCCTCTGGGCTGCCTGGCTCCCCATCCTCATTACCAGTCACGGAGCCCTTATTGTGACACCTGGGATGGACCTGGCTGTGGCCTGAGTGGGAGGGTCTGACATTTGATGCCAGAAGCCTGGAGGGGCAGGGGTAGAGGGAGACCCACAAGCAGGAAGAAGAGGGGGATCCCCCTTTCCTGCCTACGCCGCGCAGGGAGGATGCATGAGAACCTAATTGTTGACGTGCGCCGGGATAGGAGGAGACCTGGGGGGAAGACCTGTCTCTCTTCCCCGAGCCAAGGTTAGAGGTGAGCCCCAGGAAACGCAGGCGCAGGCGGTGGTGGCGGGGAGAATCCGTGTTCCCAGGAAGCGTGGAGTTAATTGCGGGGAGGGAACGGGCTCCCTCTCCCAGTCTGACTCTCCCGCGAGGAGGAAAAGGCATCACTTTAATAAGGCTGCCCTGATTCCAAATCAATCCTGGCATTGCAGGAGGCGACTGGGGAAGCACGGTCGAGAAATTGGATTAGCTCTTTGATGCTGGGAACCGTGCTGGCCCCTGTGGCTGCTGCAGGAGGCAGGGAAGAGGTGAGGGCTGAACCCACGGTGGGCAGCCCAGCCCCAAGGTCTGAGGTCCCCCAGGGAAGCCCTGGCCCCCACCACCAGCAGGGCGCCCACAGGTGACCAGGGGTAAAAGAGTAATAATAGCCAAGGTCTTTGCCACCGCAGAGGCTGGAGGTGACCTCAGGCTTTCCCTGGAGGGGTAGATGGTGAACCCCAAAGGCCTGGAGCGGTGGGGCAATCAGGAAGGCAAAGAAGATGACTGGCACCCTTGGGTCCATGCCCCACAGTTGCACGCTTCACGGGGCAGAGCCAAAAGCATGTGTGTGGCGACACTGCCACTTCTGCCTGCCCCAGACAAGTTCCTGCACCTCCTGAGCGTTAGGCTTTTCACCTGGAAATGGAGCTCCCAGCACACAGCCCAACCTGGGGCAGATTGAATGGCTCCCCAGGGACAGCAGTTCTCGGTGTGCTTTAGAGTATGCTTTCCTTTTTTTTTTTTTAAGATTTATTTATTCATGCATACAAGAACCGGGGTACAGGGCAGATGTGCGGGAGGGTGAGAGGATTCACCAGAGACAGAGCAGGGAACAGAACAGGCAGACTGACTGAAATACACTGCTGAGGGGAGCAGCGGGCGATACAGGAGAGGTCTGATGTGCCATGTGGGTATCTCGCCGGCCACCGGGATTGAACCTGTGCTGCAGAGGCTGCAGACAGCTTCACTTTCCCCAGGCACCTTCCAGACTAATCCTAATGTTGTCTGGGCTGTGAAGCCATGGTGGGGGGAACTGCTGCTCCCTGGCATGGGTCAGGTGGGGTGCTAAGCTAACCCAGCACTGGTCCGCCAAACACAGACCTGCAAATAAGTCAATGCCAGTTGCACTTAAGAATTTTTTTGCCAAAGTAGCAAAGACAGGAATTTAAGTCTTGACTCTTGGGTGCACCTCTTTTTAACACTCTCCACAGTAGAATGAGTTTGCAGAAGGAGCTTCAGCTTTACAGCTGTGATGTTCTACCCCATTTACTGGTGAAAGTGAGTTTCAGAAAGGTAAATAAATGTCCCCAAGGTCACACTGCTGGTGGGTGGCAGATTCAGCATCCAGATCCAGTTTGCCCCAGCCCACACTCCTCCCTGTCGCACAGGCTGGTGGTCATAGGGCTCTAGCTGGACCTGGTCATCTGGGCACTGGTCCTGTCCACACTGCCCTGGGATGCAGAGGAAACTGAGCCCCATTCAGAAATGAATCTCATGCGCGGGACACCCGCAGGGCACCTTGTTAGGCTTTTTAGAGGGCCTAATGCTCCGCATTGAGCAGGTGTGCAAGAGTCACCTCCTGGGGAGTAGATCCAGGCCTCAACGTGGCACCCTACCAGGGAGGAAGTTCTTCCTGTGTCTGGCCCCAGTCCTCCAGCTCTGCCAGTGTTCCTTCGCTCTCTCCTCTTCCGCCTCCTGGCCTGGCAGTCTGGGCTGGATCTGCACGGTCCGCAGACCGCAGAGAAGCTGAGAGCCGGAGGCAGAATCACTGCACGTTGCCTGTTACAATTAAGATTTAGCGCCCTGATGCCAAGGCCGGGCATAACTGCCCTCCCCACAGGAAGCGCAGGCAGTCTGCCCACCTCTTCCGTGGTTTTCATGGCCCTGGCACTGAGACAATGTGGTCACTGCACCCTGAGGGGACAAATGGAGGGCAGGGAGGTTGTAGAGGACGGCGGAAGAGCTGCCTCCAGCGAGGTCAGGCGTCTGCTCATGCACATCTGGCCCGACTGGGAGCAGGCATCTTGCGGCTCCTGAGTGGCCACGGCCTGGTTAATCCATCGCAGGGACACATGGCTCCTTCCCCCACTCGGCCTCCCTAGCCCATCCCCCACAGGCCAGTGAAGGGAAGGAACAGGACAAGGTGAGAGATGGGGGTGGGGCTCCCAGGATGAGAGGGGTCACGGTCCTTTCTTGGTGGGGCATCTGAGATCCTACTTGCTGTCATGCCATCGGCTACAGCAGGAAGAGAGCTCCTGGTCCTTCCCGCTCCCTCAGGCCTGTCCCTCCAGCTTCTCCTCTCTGGCTCAGGAGATAGGTGCACACAGACTGGTGTGGCAGCTTGTGGCAGGGAGGGTCACAGTGGTTTGGGAAGTGGGCAGTGGCAGGGCTCGCGGCTTCTCCGGGCTGCGTTGTGTCCACAGGGCTCTGGCCCTTAATAAAAATAGATTCTCGAAGAGCCTCCAGGACCTGCCCCTTTGCCCTATTTTCAGAGAACATTCCCTTCTTGTTTGGGGTTTGTGACACCGCAGGACACTTGGCTCAGAGAAGGGGAGACCCACAACTACTCATAAACACACCAATGCGACACACATACGCGCACACCCTCTTGGCAGGTTGCCCGAGGGCAGTGGTGCCTCCCTCTCACATTCCTTGGAAATTGAGAATGAAATTGAACCTGAGGCCTCATCTGCAGGTGGGAGGAGACGGTCCTCACGGTGACGTGCTTCGCTTTCCCCTCCTCATGCCACCTCTCCACGTGGCTGAGCTGTGCTCTGGGTGGGTCCTAACAGTGTCCGGCTCAGGTGCATGGCAGTAGTGTGGTTTGCTCGCACCCTTTGGGCCTGTGGTTTCTCTTCAAACCACTGCTGCCTTCCCAGATCCTGCGGCAGCTCCATCTGCGGTTAGGAGCTGACGCAGGTGAAGCCGGCCTGGCTGCACTGTAGCACTTTCTGGGGGCGGCATGGAGGGGGTCGTGGCTCTGGAAGCGAGGGTCTTGGGGGAGGGTGAATGAGGTGGGCTGTGGGGTCTAGACCACTGTCTTAGTGCAGAAGTGGTGAGGAAAAGGGGTGTAGGGAGCATGGAGAATCACGACTTTTTGCCAATGTGAATGTGACTTGTGGGATGCCAGGTCAACCCCTGGCACTTTGGGGAGGGGGTGTGGCCCTCATATGTAGCACCACACCTGGGGGTGAGGCCTGGGGGGAGAACTCTGAAGCAGGAGGCAGGATCTGGGTTGCAAAGAGGAATGGCATTTCTGGCTCTGCCTCTTAATTCCCCTGGTGACCTTGAACTTGTCACTTTCCATCTTAGTAGCTGTTTCTTCCTTTGTAAAATGAGGAGCTTTGACTAGAAAGTCCCTACAGTCACTTCTCAAAGTCCAGAAAAGCATTAGAGGTTTTCAAAGGCCAAACTATGGTCTGGCCCTGGAGAGAGAGGAAGGAAATCAGGAGCATGGCTGAGGAGGCTCCTCAGCCACTCGCTCTGGAGAGTGGGGGGAGATGGACGAGAACAAGGCCAGGGCTGGGGGCCATGGCCCCTTGATGTCACAGATGTGGGAGTGGGCATGGCGGGTGTGTTCCAGGATGGCTGCAGTCAGGGATGGGGACATGACAGGAGGAGACAGTTGTCATTTTCCCGAGAGCAGAATTTGAGCAATGGTTGAGAACTGAAGTAAGCAGGCTTTAAGTTAGATCTTAGGCAGCACTTTCTGGCTGATAGCACTGAGACGTCTGGCAGGCGCAGAGTGTCCTGTAGATGCTTCACCATAGCAGAGAGAGCTTCTCAGAGGGAGTGTTTACAGGGAGGTGGGGTGGGGGGGGTGAATGAATGACCTGACAAGGTCTCTCCCTTGGACGAGCCCGTGGATCTCTTCTCTGATGTCAGCGCCGTCTGGATGTCTGTGAGAGGAAGATGTCAAGTCCTCTTGGAAATGAATTTCTGAGCATAAACTATCTGGCTTCCCATCTCCCAATGACACATGTGGCTAATGGTGCAGTTGTCACACTCAATCACGGGGAGCCCGTTACACTTCTGGTCCCATGTCCTGATGTAATATAAATATGGCTCCTGAGAAGTATATTAGTTGCTGGCAATGTGATTTCTGGGGAGGCTGGGTGTGGGGGCCAAGAGAGGCAGGGGAGTTTCATGTTTCAAACCCAGAGGCCAGGACTGCAGACGTACCCTTGAGATGTGGGTTTAGGTAGCCCTCGAGTCTTCTTCTCAGGGGACACCGAGGCAGTCCTATCCTTAGATGGGCGATGCCACAGCTGCCCTCCTTTTTTTTTTTTTTAAAGATTTATTTATTTATTTATACAAGCACGGGGTACAGTCAGAAGCGCGGGAGGGTGAGAGAATTCACCAGAGCCAGAGCGGGGAACAGAACAGTCAGACCAACGAAATACACTGCTGAGGGGAGCAGCGGGTGGCAGGAGAGGTCTGCGCGCCATGTGGGACCCTCGCCAGCGGCTGGGCATCCAACCGCTGCTGCAGAGGCTGCGGGCAGCTTTGCAGCCCAGTGCTCAATCACTGCGCCACCAGGGAGGCCCCACAGCTGCCCTCTTAAGGGCCCTTTCTGTCCTTGGGCTGCTGTCACTGGTGGTTGTGCACTGTGCGCGTAGATGGGGGGGCACTGCACTCAGCACGCAGCAGCCTGCTGGTGATGGAAGATCCGATGAAACTCTGCTCCCCATTCCACTGAGGAAGATGCTCTACTTCTGTAATAATAACTCAAATGTCAGAGGCAATAGGGTCACGCTATAGTGTGAAGGATTTCAGTTGATCCAAAGAGGAATTTCTGAGTAGTAAGCGTGGTTAGACATCGGGACACAAGACCAAACAGGTGGTGACCCGGCCGTCAAACAGAAGGGAAGTCTGGAATGGAGAAGGTGTTAGGAGAGGATGGATTGACAACCAGGGTTCCCTGCCGCAGGGTTCTAGAGTGTGGGTCTCGATGTGCCGGAGAGAGTTGTCTGAGTGTGCAGTTTTCAGCCGCAGTTCGCTTGTATTCAGTGAGCCTCACAGAGTGGGGGGAGAGTGCAGAAGGGAAGGGAATACTGATGGGCAGAATAGGGCTTAGGCTGAAAGCCTCTTCTTTGCTGTGTGTGTGTGTGTGTGTGTGTGTGCGTGTGAACTCAGCATCAAGAGACTTCAGTATGAGAGCCAAACCTGCAACAGAATGTTCAGGGTCCCCTGGTGTGTGGACAGAACTGCACATTTAAATTCTGGGTGCTCTGTGCCTACTACTAAAAGTCCTCCTCTGTATGTGATCCTTTCACATGTGCAGAGTGTTTCCTCTGCCCACAAGCCACAATCATTAGATACTGAAGGAAGACCGAAGGGCCAGGGACCTTGGCCCAGTTTCCAGGTTCTTTCAGCAGGGACTCCAGTCTGGACTCAGGTTAGACTCAGTTTCTTCATTTTAACCCAACCTTGATGTCATCCCAGATATTACCAGCGGTCTCTCATGGTTAGAAAATACATAAAACTCATCAGAGGTGATTTTGCGACCAGCAGAGGAAGAGTGGACAGTGCATTTATTTTTTTGACACCCCTGTCCCTACGCTTTAGCAGTCATGATTCTGGACCTTGAAAGTTGTGTTCCTGAAAGATTCTGATCCCCAACCTTTAGCCTGTTGTCAGAGCTTTAAAAAATCCTCCATATCTTCTAAAGATTCTGCTGTTGTCCGTATATCCTCTAAATTTCTCCTAGCGTTCCTTCTGGTGCCTTCCATCTTAGAAGGTTTTCCTTTGGCTCTCAGTCTGGTTTCCTCCCACCTGGTATCTCAGTACCTTAGGACCAGGTGGCCATGCCCAGTACGTGGTGACAAGAACTGAGGAATTGGGATGATTCACTGTCCCCTTCCCCATGTACATTTATCCCCCTAGAGTTAGTCTCTGTCTCCTTCAAGTAATTGGTCTGTTGTAGCACCTTACAGTACTGGAGTCCCCAGCAGGGCTTAGAATTGCAAACCACAGCTGCCTGGGACTGGTGGGTGGGTTCAGCACCATGGATAGAGCCCTGCAAGGCTCCTGTCTGCAAAGGGTTGGTCACAAGCTGAGTCCTAACTGCAATTTTGGAGATAGAGGCAGGAGGAAAGGGAAAACTGGTGCTGGGGAATATAGTTTCCACTTTTTACTTGACTGAGACCTTGGCCAACATACCTCCTTTTCTTGGGTCCCTCAATAAAAGGAGGATAAACTGCAAGCTCAACTTCCTCCCTGAAGGAGCCTGAATATCTGTGGTTGTCTTTCCCAGGAGATCCTTAACAGTAGTTTTGATATGTATGACCTGGGTTAGGGGAGGAGACAGGTCTCTGTGACCTCAGTCCTGGATTCTGGTCCAACGTCATTGACTTCCATCTCTCCAGCTGGTTGAAATGTTTGAGGTAGGGGCATCTTCTCTGCAATAGTGTTTATATCCAGTTACCTTGTTGCCCACTCATGCAAAATCTAGCCTGGGTTGGTGAGAGGGAGGGGTTTTGTGGTGGGCATGGCCACGTGAAGCTTAACTGGGGATAAAATATTGAAAAAAGTCTGGGACTGAATAGGGACCTCTCAAGCAGGAGGGCTGCATAAGGATTAGAGTGGAGAATCTAGGCGTCTCCGTGTTGGCCGGGAAGCAGGGTGTTAGCAATGAGTCCTTGTCTTGCTTGCGAGAGGGCTGGGCTGCTTTGGGAACAACCGGAAATGGGAGAAGGAAGCATGGCTGAATAGGATGGCATCCGGCCAGATGTTGGGGAGGATGGGCAGAGACTGGAGCTCTCCAGAGCTCTGAGGGCTGGAAAAGCCCATGACAATAGAAACGATAGAGAGCCAGATGTGCTATGTCCTTGTGTGCTCATAGTAGGGCTGCACCACCTTTCTGACCCTTTGGGTCATCCAAACAGGGCCCGCCTCTGTTTCCAAGCCACAGGAAACCCCTCAGGAAAGAGGAAGCCCTGCTCTTCTATCTCTTCATTTTTTCTCTTCCCATCCATCCACCGACATCTCTTCTTTGACCACCATACATCTCACCCTCCTTGTTTCCCTGCTCAGGACTCTCAGGCTGGGGCAGAAGGTGTAGTGCTCACTTCTTGGGTCATGAGAGAGGTGGCCCAGGCTCTGTGTGCCGGGCTTAGAATCCTCCACACCTTACCAAACACAAAAGGGGGATCCAGTCAATATTCAAGTTCCTGCTTTCTCCTCACTAGGTGCTTTTCTCCATAAGCTCCCCTCAGAGCTGCCGAGTGCCTAGAGGTTCCTCTCCACTCGTCGGGTCTGCTCACCTCCTCTCCCTTCCCCCAACTCTGAGAACAGGCTGGTGTGTCTAATTCTGCAGCCCTGGGCACAGATTTAGGCTGCCCCTTTGTCGAGCATGGCACTCGCCTCAACAAAAAGACATCTGTGTGTTGACTAGTCAGAGCCGCCTACCCCAAAAAGACTGGGTGAGAGATGGTAAGACTCCAGGCATGATGGAGGCTGCTGGGGAACATGTTTCAGGCTGTTTCTCTGCCACTTATAACACCAGGTGGGTCACTCTCTACCTCGCCAGTAGGAAAACCAGTTTTGGGGGGTGGAGTGGGGGCAGGGAGAGGTGGAGGTGGATTCTTGCTCCGCAGGGAAGACTGTCATGTGCGTATGTGTGGACAGCATTCATGTGAGGAGACAGAACTTAGGGCTTACACACCTAGCACCAGGAGAACCCATGGGTCAGGCCCAGTCCTGAAAGCCATTGCCCCAACAAGCAGATGGCTCTGGAGCCCAAGGGCAGCCTGGGGCAGCAAGCTGGGTGCCAAACTTCTTGCAGAGAGCCCAGGACTTTGATCTTGGAGAGACTCAAGTGCATCTTATCCCCTAGAGGCCCCAGGGACACAAGAGCCATGGGGAATCATTTTGATCCACTCTTAAGAACATGGTCCTAACAGCAAGAATGTGGTCTGTTGTGGGTGTAACCAGTGTCTCATGCAGTGCCTGGCACGTCAGAGATGTGCAGTGAGTGTGTTGGGTGAGTCAGAATGGGTAGTACTGCCGGCTCAGTGTTCTTCCTTGAGAGACGCGAGCACCTGTCCTTGGCAGAGCTCAGGAAGGCCAGGTGGCACTCAGCTGCGTGTGCTCCTGCAGCTCTCTTGGCTTGGTCTTTAGGCCTTTTCTCTCAGCTCTGAGAATCCACGATTCATGACCTTTAGGATGTGGCTGGGGCTGGGCCTGTAACGGGATCTGTCTCAGGCACACTTGGCCCGGTACCTTTTGCCCAGTCACCTCTGCTACATCTACCTGCCAAGTATGCTTATCAAACGTGAAAAAGAGAGTGTGTCTGTTTCTCGTTTCTTGGAAATCATTGCTGTGAGCTTCCTCCTGTGTCCCGTCTCGGCTTGGCCTATGACTTGCTGGCCATCTGTTTAGTGGGGTGATGGCCATCTGACTGCCATGTACACGTTTTAGAGGTGGATGCTCAGTAGGACTCTGGGTCAGTGCGGGGAGGATGGGAGAGATTGTTGGTTGCCTCCGGGGGGAATGGAGGTAGAGAGGGTGTGGGTCCCAGCCCCAGCTGCTCATGTGCGGTGTGCCTGGCTCTGGCCCTGACGGGATGAATAATTGATGGTGACTAATGGATTATTGCTTCTGGATGAAATATTCAGCAGGGACCGTGGCAGGTTTGTGTAATCAGATGTTTCCTGCTGCCCTCCTGGTAAGTGTGGGACTCCTGGGTTTCCCTGACTCTCGGAACCATTGGGGGGTCACTTCTCCAGGGAGAAGTGGGGTTTGTGTAAGGGGGCCAGTGGAGCAGCCTTCTCAGGGTGGATTAATACCCAAAGTCCTTAATTCTGGGGACTGCACTTGCGGAGTGTCTACATTGCCCAACAGTCAGAAAGTTGATGAACTGGGCCTCCCTGGTGGCCTAGGGGTTAAGTCTCAGTGCTATCACCACCTCAGTTTGATCCCCGGCTAGGCGGTGACCCACATGGGGTGACAGACCTCTCCTGTCCCTCCCACTGCTCCCCTCAGCAGTGTATTTCAGTCAGTCTGCCTGCTCTGTTCCCCACTCTGTCTCTGTGAATCCACTCACACACACCCCCACCTCTGTCCTACACCCCAGTTTTTCTTCGTAAAAAACAAAGTGGTGAACTAAGGGGTAAACCAAGAAGCAGTGTGCAGCTGTGGGTAGTCTGAAAGGGTTAGTGAGAGGCTGATGGGGAGACAGAGGGTGGGGGGTCTTCCCCTCCCACAGTGGTTCTGTCCCCTCAATGGCCTTATTATGCAGATAAGGAAGGCTGATTGGAGGGGTTAAATGATTTGCTTAAGGTCACGCAGCTTGTGACCTGTGCTGCCGGGCTCCTCCCCTGATGCTCTCCAGAGCAGTGTCTGCAAAGACTTGTTCGGCCTCTTCTCCCCTGCCCACCCCCTCCTCCCCTACCCTGTGGGGATGATGTCACTGGGATCCCAGGATAGAATTACAGCCACAGCAGCCATGTGCTTGAGAAGTCAACTGGTCCCCGGTGGGGGACGGGATGATGGGAGTGTGCTGTTGGGGTGTGTCCGCGGGTTCGTCCTTGCGTGTTGAAGTGACCTGCTTCACATGTGTGCCCAGGGTCTGACCAGTCTCCTTTCATTAGGGAGCTGCAGACGCCTCATCAGCTCAGCAGGAGAATATATCAGAGCCAGGAATTCAGGGAGGGGATAGCCGGGAGTCACAATTGGGGGCTGGCTCCCCTGTGGGGTGAAAGGGGGCACCTTTCCTCATCACCCTCCAGCCTGCTTTAGCAGCTTGGGGTCGGCCCCCTTGTTGCTACCCCCTGGGAGCATTACCCTCCCACAGAGCTCCAGGCCACCACCAGGCCCCTCTATCCTGCCATCTCTTCCCCATGTCCCGCGCCACCATCAGAGGCTGGGTGAGGGGCACCTCAGACTACTGTAGGCATGAACCCGCCTTAGCCACTCTCCTTGGTTCTGACTGAGAGAACCGAGCTAAAGCCCTTGACCTCCCATTTCCACCTGCTCTGTAGTCCCACGCCCTCCTGCAGCAGACACGGCCTCAGCTCTTGGATTTGCAGGCCTCCCCTCCAAGGTCTTATGTAGTGCCGCCGGCTCGGAGACAGGTGAATGATGCTTGCTTAACAGAGAGGAAAATGCAATTCAGGATTTTGGGTTTAGAGCTAAGTCCCTTCGTACCTATCTCTCATCTCCAACCTGACATATTTCTCTGCTCCAAACTGGAGGACTGTCCAGAAGGCCAAATAGCGTTGACTGGGCAGTCCTCTGTCTCACGCAGATGCTCGCTGTGTCCACCACAGGCAGGCCAGGCTTGCAGGACCGGGTCCAAGGCAGTGGGTCACGCCTGCGTGGCTTTTGCCGCATTCTCTCGTCTCATCCTTGGTGGTGAGACGCCAGTGGTGCAGGAGAAAGGCGAGGTGGCACTGGCAGATTACATTAGCCCATTTTACAGATGGGGAAACTGAGGCTGAGAGCAACAAGGTCTGCCAACGCTCCCATTGCAGGCGGAAGTGTGAAAGCATGTTTGGTGAAGGCGTGTTTGGCATCCTGGTCTGAAATCCAGCCCTGGGTACGGGGGGGGGGGTGGTGACCAGGGAGACATTTGGCGCCTCTCAGCCTCTGTTGCAGGAGCCGCTCCAGCTGACCGCAGGGCAGCAGCATGCACCAGGCCCGAGCTGCCACCCGTGGGCATTGCCCCATTCCATTCATGAGCTGTGATGGCTAAATAGATGGTTGTTCTTATTTATTTCAGCTTTGGTTCGGTGCTGGGTGCAGAGGGGCTGAAAGGGCTCACTTTGTGTCTCAGGCTCCCAAAAGGGAAAAATTAATGGTATGAGAGAGAATCTGTTCATTAAAAGATAAGCAAACCAGACTGTTTCTGGCAGAACAGCTCCCCTCCTTGTCAGACACGTGTGCCTGGGCATCTCTGTCCTCCGGGCTTTCCCTCCAGACCCCTCCTTCCCTCAGAGACCCCTTCCCTGTCACTCACTTTCCAAGCTCTGCTGGAGCCTGTCACTCGCCCAGCCCAGGAAGCCGAGGGCAGGCCTTCCACGGGCGAGGAGTCCCCTCTCTGCCCCTCTCCTATGTGCTGGAGAGTCTGACCAGCTGCCCTGGAGATGCGGGAGTGACAGGAGACAGCAGCACGTCAGTCACGGGACGGGAGGGGCACTCTGTGCGGGGCTAAGACGGGCCTCTGGAATTGGAGGAGCTGAGGAAACCAGGCCTTGGGTGGGGGCCAGGAGACCTCTCAGAGGACGACATGTAAACTGGACACACACCTCACTGGGGTCTTTGAAGGGCCTCACTCATTCATTTAGCAAATATTTGATTGAATGCACGTGATGGGCAGGCGTTCTGCTAAATGCTGGGATAGAAAGGTGCTCGTGGCCCAGCTGCCTCCGTGAGTTCACAGCCCATGGCAGGGGCCCCCAGGAACATACAGGTGTGGAGGGGAAGGGAGTCAGGGAAGGATATGCCTGAGCTGGTGCTTGAAGAAACAGCAGATATTTCGCGGATGGACAAAGGGAAGGCCCTCATTTCAAGCATAGGAAACTGCAGGAACCAGGCCTGGGAGGGGAAGCACCTTGGCAGCCTTCGCAGGGCTGAGGAGGAAAGTGGGTGCATCAGCACAGGAGAGCGGAGAGATGAGGCTGGAGAGCAAGCGGGGTCCATGCCCAGAAGTGCCCTGGACGCCATGTTATTGGGAAGGAGGCTGGTGAGAGGGAGGAAGTGCCTTTGGGGATCCTCACCCTGGCAGGGTGTGGAAATGGCCTGGAAGGAAGAGAGTTTGGGTCGGGGTGATGGCCTAGGAGGTGGAGGATGATGAGAGCTGATGGGACAGTGGTGGTTCTGCCTGCCTGAGCCCAGAGGGGGTAGGCAATGGGTTTCCAGTTAACTGACCTTTGGCCACTTGAGAGTCTTGGGAGTGGGGGACCTCATAGTTCCCCAGCCATGCCCCTGTCTCTCTCAGCCCTGTGGACACACAGAGCCCAGAACTCCTCCTTCAGGAAGAAAAGAGAGAATGTGTGACTTCACTGTTTTCCTCGAGGCCCTGTCTGTCTAAGTGTGACTCAGAGACAGGCTGAGGCGGGAAGGTGACAGGGAGCACTCACAGGCCTCTGGCTGGTCCTCTCTCTGATGAGTGTGCTGGCCCTGTCCTGGCGGGGCCCTGGCACTGGCCACTGAGGGTTGACCTGTGCCCCTGTGGGGCTGCGTGCTGGCCCCGGGAGGCTGTTTTCCAGAGACCTCGTCCCCTCCGCTCTCTTGCAGGGAGCACGCCTTCTCCACCTTCTAGCTGCGCAGACTGTTTCTTTAGTTAATGGAGCTGGGGAAATGTGCATTCATTTTTCCCCAGAGCTGTGACAGGCAATAGGAAATTTGCCCTGAAATATGCTTCAGTGTGGACTGAAATAAAATACCCAGTGTATTTTGTAGTAGAATATAAAAAAGGAATAACACAGGCATCTCACCCTGAAACTGGCATTTGCAGGTAGATTTCCCCCAGACTCTCTCCTCTCCCTGACCTGAGCTTCCCTTTGTGGGGGTGAGGCGGGAAAACGTGGGCGGGAAAGGAGCTATGGATGGTTGCCGAGGGCTGGCTCTGAAGTGCCCACTTGCCAGGGAGACCAGGAGACCCGGAGTTCTGTGTTTCCAGAATGATGGTGACTTTAGCAGTGGAACAAAAAATGGGTATGTTCAAAGCCTTCAGACCTGAATCATTAAGTGCTGTTGATTGTGTTGGCAGCGGAATTCTGAACGGTGTAAGCAGCACTGGTGTTAGGACGGCATTCTGGAATGGGGGGTACGTAGTGCAGAGGTGGCCTCTCTCAGCACAACGCCCCTTCTATTTCTTATAGCCTGTGAACACATAGAGTGAGGGACACCAGCTGGAAGGGGGAATGGCTCTATTTTAGTTTATTTTGTTCCTTAGGAGGTGAAAGTACTGTTGTTCAGGTTACTTCTTCAGTGGGCCGGTTTGCCAGGAGAGGGCTGAATTTCCAGAACCTGGTTCTGCCAGGGGTTCTGTTTTTCCCCTGGCCAGGTAGGATGCTGCCAGGGAGCCTGTCCCCCCAGGGTGGTCACCAGGGCCCTTCTCCTTCCAGGCGTCTACTCCTTTCCACGCATCCATACGCACCTGGCCAGGCTGGTGTCCTGCATGCGCCTGGCCCCAGTTGCTGCTCGCCACCATGAAAAGTCTTTTAAGCATGTCACCCCACCACCCCCAATGCCGTTTCCTGGAAATATCGGGTGGTAGGGGGGTGAGATTGGGCATCAGTGGGGCAGCCAGGGAGTGAGCTGCAGGGGCTCAGACCGTCCTGACCTGGGTCAGTCGTGGGGTTCTGCCGCACGCCGGTGGTGGGGGGGTGGCTGGAGCAAGTAAGTCACTGACCAGCTGAGACCCAGTACACTGGGGGGAGGGGGATGTTGGGTGGGGACACCCAAAGACAAGTTCCTGGGGACAAGGTTGTGCATTTTCTCTTTTTGAAGAATCTATTGACTGAAATAAAACAAAATACAGGGCATGAATCATAAGTGTACAGTTAGGTGACGAGTCTCAAACTGAACATGCCTGTGTAACCTGCATCCAGACCAAAAGACAGAGCATCACCAGTCCAGGTGGGGGGTGATACCAGGATAAGATATACCTCAGTTTCTCTAACCGTGGCTCCTAGCACTGTAGATTAGTTTTGCCTGTTTTTGAACTGGGATAACACCCCAGTTTGCACTCATTCTTTTTTTTTTTTTTTAAAGATTTATTGATTGATTGATTGATACATACATACAAGCACTGGGTACAGTCAGAAGCGCGGGAGGGCGAGAGAATTCACCAGAGCCAGAGCGGGGAGCAGAGCAGGCAGGAGGACCGAAGTACACTGCTGAGGGGAGCAGCGGGCGGCAGGAGAGGTCTGCGCGCCATGTGGGACCCTCCTCCGGTGGCCAGGGAGCAGCCGGGGATCGAACCGGCGCCGCAGAGGCTGAGGGCAGCTTCGCAACCCAGCGCTCAACCGCTGCGCCACTGGGGAGGCCCTGCACTCATTCTTGACTGTCTTCTTTCTTTCTTTCTTTTTTTAAAGATTTATTTATTTATTTATTTAAAAAGATTTATTTATTTTTAATTATACAAGCACTGGGTACAGTCAGAAGCGCAGGAGGCTGAGAGAATTCACCAGAATCAGAGCGGAGAGCAGAGCAGGCAGACTGACACAGTACACTGCTGAGGGGAGCAGCGGGCGGCAGGAGAGGTCTGCGCACCATGTGAGACCCTTACCCGGCAGCCGGGGATCGAACTGGCACTGCAGAGGCTGCAGGCAGCTTCGCAACCCAGCACTCAACCGATGCACCACCAGGGAGGCCCAAGATTTATTTATTTTTGCATACAAGAGCTGGGGTGCAGGCCACAGATGTAGGGGGGTGGGTGAGAGGATTCACCAGAGACAGAGCGGGGAACAGAACAGGCAGACTGACTGAAGTACACTGCTGAGGGGAGCAGCAGGTGAGACATGAGAGGTCTGCTGCACCGTGTGTTTTGCTCCCTGGCCGGCCGGGGATGGAACTCGTGCTGCAGAGGCTGCGGATAGCTTCACAGTGTGGTGCTTAACCGCTTGTGCTACCAGGGAGGCCCTTGACTGTCTTCTTTCACTTACCATTTGTGTTTGTGACACTCACCCTGTCGTGGCACACAGTGGTCGTTTATTTCCTCCTGCTCTGTCATACTCCATTATGACCCCAAACCTCGCTTTTTCGGTCCATCCACTCTTAGTGACATGCAGGTGTCTCCAGCCTGTGGCTGTTATGAGTAGTACAACTGGGGGCTCATTCGCTATGCCTTTTGATGAACACATTTCTCTCATCGGGCCCTGGGGAGTGTGTACATTTTGTTTTGTCACTGTGTATTGCGCATTTTTCAAAATGCTCCCGTTGGCTTTCTCCCCCACCCCAGCAGTGACGGCGGCTCCCAGCTGCTCCAGTCTTGCCAACACTTGGCACACTCTGTCTTTCTGTTTGAGCCATTATGGTGGGTGTGTCTGGCATCTCCTTTTTCAGCATGCTTTTTTTTCTTGATGGCTGATGTGAAATGGAAGAGCTTCCAGTGTTTTCCTTTCTCTAGGTGGGGAAGCCCACTTCTTCCCACTGTGGGTTTCTTCCCTACGTGTCTCCTTTATTGTGAGAGAGAAGACTTAGCTTCTGACATGTGTGATCACCAGACAGGGGGTTTCCCACACCAAGCAATTCTCTGCAGTGTCCACTGATGTCCTACACTTCAACTCCATCCTGGCCTGTCTGCCCGGAGCTGGTGGCCTATCTCACAGGCTCAGGACTCAGTTCCATGAGACCACCTCTACTTCAGATGCCAGTTGCAAGCCCAGGATGCCACCTGTGCTTCTGACCAAGCATCTGTAGCTGGAGGTGCTAGCAACACCTTACTTGGGGTCAGTTAATTTGCTAGAGCAGCTCATAGGACTTAGGGAAACACTGAACTTACATGCACCATTTTATTGTAAAAGGATGTGAGAGGGGACACAGGGCGTGAGCAGGAGGAGGGCAAAGTGCACAGAAGAGCCTGGAGCTCCTGCCACCCCACGTGCTCACCAGCCTAACTTCTCTAAACCTTGTGTTTGGGGGATTTTATGGCCATTTTATCATGTAGATATGATTGATCATTAACTGCATTTTCAGCCCTTCCCCCTTTTAGGAGCATGGATGTGGGGGGGAGGGTGCTGAAAATTCTGAGCTTCAAGTCACTGCTGCCCTTACTGGCCAGAGCACCCCCAGTCTGCTCTTCTTGTCTCACCAGAACAAGCCATTTCTATCACCCAGAAAATTACAGGGCTTTCAGGAGCCCTGTGTCAGGACCTGGGGGTAGGAACCAATGTGCTTATTTCTTATTATAAGTCACTTATCACCACTAGAAAAGCTGAGCCCCTTTCCCTATCCTTGCTGGCCATTTGAATACCCTTTTTTGAAGTTGCTATTTAAGTCTTCGGCTCATTTCCTCCCAGCCTGTCTGTCTCGTTCTTACTGAGTTGTGGGCACTGTGCCTGCCTCTCTTGAAAAGACCCCGGGCTCAGAGCCCTCTCTTGTGCTTTTCTTCCTAAAGCAGAAGAGCTGGGGTGCTTTTGGAAACTTGAATCTGCTTGGTGAGCTGACTGGTTCCCTCATCACCTACCTGCTGGGTCAAGTTCCAGGCTTGCCTAGGGTGAAGGCTGGTCCCAGCTCAGTCCCACCCTAGCAGCCTGCGCCTTCCACCCTCAGAACCCAGGCCCCAGATCAAGTCTCTGCCTTCCCTCCTCCGTCCTGCTCAGGCAGGCTTTGGCTGGAGTGCTTTCCAGCAGACTTTTTTGGTGCAGATCGCCCTCCCCACAAGGGAGCAGACAGAATCACACCTCTTCCTCGAAGCCTTTTTAGCTCTAACAGCTCATCATGGCCTCTTCCTTCTTGTTTGTTTGCCTCCTTTAGCAATTCTCTTTAGCAATTCTCTTGTCTCTCCTGCCGTTTATCTTTCTGTGTTTATGGCTCCCCCACCACGGGGCTGGTGGTGCCTCTGTTTCCTCAGAGCCTGGAACTCAGGCCACAGGGCAACCTCAGCATGCTCCCTTTGCCCTTTCTGCCCAATCAGGTCATTCAGTCAACGAATACGCCTTTCCTGTGCACCTACTGTGTGCTGGCAGCTGGGAAAGGATGCAACAGTGAGCACCCCACCCTCCATGAGTTCTGTCTCCCTGAAGACAAGACAGGGCCTCAGGGAGCCCCAGGGGTGACGTAAAGCCAGTGCAGATGGGGTGGTCTGGGAGACCAGGAGGTGCAGCCACCGGGAGGCCGCATGACTGCGTACTGCTGGGACAGCTGAGAGCTCACCGGCTCCAGGCTGATCCCCACCAAGCTCACAGCTGCTCACAGGAAATCAGCACCGTTCATCTCTGCTCCTTGCACCCCACTTCCCCCTTCATGGGAAGGCACGATGGGAGGGGGCATCCCGCACCGCCCTAACTTCTTAGCTTCTTTAATGGTGCTGCTAGCTCTGGAGGTCGGGTGAGGGGTAGCTCAGAGCTGCCCTGTCCCCTGCCTGAGACAGCGGCACTGCCCACAGCACCACGCTGCTGACCCCGTGTCCCCACTCAGGGGGACGGCCACCCTGCTTGAGCCCGGCCCCGGCTCTGGCCTTGGCCTTGGTGGCTGAAGATCCTGTACTTGGCCCAATGCTTTCTCCATCCTGGAGCTGAAGGGCTCTCAGTGCGGCCTCTTAGAGATTTCACTTAACATCTCCTGAGTGCTCTGTGCGCTGGCCTCGCCCGGGGAAGCTAAGGACCCTGCTCTGGGGATTCCTCCTGTTAAATAAGACGGAGATGCCGCGATTCTGTGCAGCTGCTGCCTCCACGTCTCACTACCTGGGCTTCTGTCCCAGGGCTTCTCCCTTTGATTCTCCCCCACCCAAGGCCATTCTGCCCAAGGGGGGAGCCAATGGCAGCCTGGCATCATGCCAGTGGGTGGTGTGGGTCTTAAGGAGGCTCAGCGGGTGGTGGCAGAGCGGAGGGTGGGCTTCCCAGTGGGGGGGCTGGGTGTGGCCAACAGTGGGGTGGGAGCACAGTGGCAGCAGGGAAGTCCCCCCACACTCCGCTGAGGCCTTGTCTGGACTCTGCCGGCACGTGGGTGAGGGGCCTGGACAGAACCCCAGTGGGGGTCTCGCGGTGGGCTTCGGACACCACGAGTGGGGGTGAAACTGCTATTTTTGTTGAGGGCTCTTGTGTTGTTCTGTGGATCGCCTGAGACCTTAGCCCCGGTAGCCCCAGCTCTGCTGCAGGCCTGGAGCCGGCAGAAGTCTGCTTGGGAACACAGACCTTTGCTGTGGCCGGTCTCAGGAATTCGTTGGTGGACAACACGAGGTGTGTTTGACGTGAGCTGGGGCCCTGAAATCTGGGAATGTTTTCTGGGAAAGAAAAGCACAGGGAGTGTGTGAAGAAGCTGAGAGTGTGGGGGCATGATGCACGTTGTGTGGCTATGGAGGGCTCTGCGAAACCTCCCTCCTCCCCACCTTCCTGCCCACCGCTGCATCGGCTGTAACGTAATCACCCCTGGCTGTCCACGTGGGGAGGGCGCTCAGCAGCACTTCACAGGCCGGTCCTAGTTGCTGTAGCTCCTAGAAGCAGGGGCCAGTCTGTTCCGGTTTCCTATTTCAGCAGCAGTTACACAATGGCCTATATTAATTAGAGTCCTCTGAATTTTTATGTTAGATTTTAGGAAACTCACTATGTCGCCACTATGTAGAGCCTGCGCTCAGTGCAGGCACTGGCCTGGGTTCTGGGATGCAGAGCTGAATAGCTGGGCTCTGCCTTCCCAGCCCAAATCCTGGGGACCCTGCATATAGAACATTGACTTCAGACTGATAGCTGAATTTCAGGGGGACAGAATGCCAGCTGAACTCAGGGGGGCTGGCTTGCTTTGAGAGGAGGGGACATTGGATAAACAATTCCAAGGAGGAGCCAAGGTCACTTGATGAACTGAAGGCATCCTAGGCAGAGGGAACAGTGTGAATAAACATGGAAAGGCACGAGCAGCACCAAGGGGTATGGAGTCAGATGAGGAAAAAGTTGAGGCAGAAGGGAAAGTGGAGGCCAGGTCACCAAGGGCTTGGATCCTGGGCTGAGGCATTTGGATCAAGGGGTGTGATGTGAGCAGCTGTATGTCTTAGGAAATCCACCCTGGCAGAGATGTGATCCCTGGTTTGGGGGGTAGTGACACAGAAGACAGGAAAAGCAGTTAGTAGATAATTGTGGAATCTAGGTGAGAAATGATGAAGGCCTGGACCTCTGGGAGATGGAGTCTGCGTTTGAGAACTAATTAGGAAGAATAATGCACCAAACCTGCTAACCCATTACAAGTGGGAAGAAAGGGTGGCTCGGGATGATCCCCGGTCTCTGAGCCAGGGGGTGAGCACCCTGAGCTGAGACGAGAAGTAGAGCAGAAAGGTTGGGTTTAATGTGAGGGGTGAGATGGCTTTAGTGTTGGACGCAGTGAGTCTGAGGTGCCTCTGGGGCACCTGTATGGGAATCACAAAAAAGCAGCTGAGAGGGTGGGTCTTGTCTTAGGAGAGGTGGCCCGAGCAGGCTCTCCAACGAGGCCTGCCCATGGGTGCTTGAGCTTCCTCAGCAAGGTGGCTGGATTCCGAGAGTCCGTGTCCCAGAGAACAAGGCATTACATATCCACAATGTGGCCTTAGTCATGTGGTATCACTTCTGCCTTAATTTCTAAAAAAGATATATTTATTTAGGCATACAAGACCTGGAGTGCGGGCCAGAGATGCGGTGGTGAGAGGATTCACCAGAGACAGAGTGGGGGACAGAACAGGCCGATCTACTGAAACACACTGCTGAGGGGAGCAGTGGGCGAGACAGGAGAGGTCTGCTGCACCATGTGGGAACTCCCTGGCCGGGGATTGAACTCATGCTGCAGAGGCTGTGGACAGCTTCATAGGCTGCATCTTAACCCCTTGCGCCACCAGGGAGGTCCCACTTCTGCTTTAATTTACCGGTCAAAGCAGGCACAAAATCCCCCCAGTTTTGAGAGGAGGATACATAGGCCTCTCAATGTTAAGGAAAGAATTGCAAGAACTTGTTAGATGGGAATAGCAACACCCGTGTGTGTTTAAAACTTCCACCTAAACAGAATTTTATAGTCTGTATTCTTTCATGCATTTCTCTCATTTGGCCTCATGTGGTGAAATTTAGACTTGAGCTCACTTCTTTATGCAAGCACGGCTGGAGTGCAGGAAGGCGGCGAGGAGGAGCTGTTAGTAAGGTCACGAATTTGGTTGCAGCTTAGCCTTTGTTGCTATACCGCGCCAGCCCACTGGAAAGCTTATGCTGTTGCAGCCGGATGTGGAGCCTGGTTGTCTGATGTGAAATGCGAGGTTCATGCTTCTTGTTTGGCCATTAGTCTTGGCAAGGAAGGCGAGAAGTGCGGCCAGTCGATGGGAGAAGGGGTGCCTCCGGGTGCCAGCAGCTGGGAGGCAGGCTGACTAAGAGAAGGCAGGTTCTTGCCCTTGAGAAGGCAGCAGTCACCTGGAGCAGTTTTGCAAGCTAGTGGAGGAGCCCAGAGAGGGTGGGATTGGCGTGGCTTGAGAGTGAAGAGCTGGCTTTGCATTTTCTTCTGTCTCTGGGCTCCTGCGGGCAGCCTGGGTCTCATCCAGCCTCCTGTTCCCAGTGCTCTGGAGGGCACCTGGCTCAGTGTGTGCTGGATGCCCAGGCAAGGAAGTGGGACTCGAGCCCACTCTGCTTCAAGTAGGGGGGGGGGGTGCGCGCGGTGCGGGGGAGGGGGGCAGGAGAGGCCAAACATCCTGTTTGGGGCAGCCCAGCACCCCGCCCAGGGAGCACCCTGCAGGCTGTGGGGATGGAGAAGGCAGCGGGCTGGGATGGAGCCTGGCCCTGCCACTTGCGGATGATGTGGCCGAGGGGGAGCTGCTTGGTCCCTGTCCGTAAATAATAACACCTGTCCAGGCTGGCCGTGGGATGGATGCGAGGCGTAGGCATTTGCTCTGTGTACTGTGCCTGACTCGGGGTACATGTGCGAAAGAGCTTAGCAATGGTTGTCGTGCCAGCCAGGGCCAGGTGGCCTGAACCTCAGCCGAAGAGCTTTAATTGGGTCCTTTAGGTGTTGTTTCCGTCTGTTAGCCTGGCTCGCTGTGCTGGGTGGGGGAGAGGGGGCTGGGGGGTGGAGGGACAACATTCGGAGACCACAAGAGACATCCATTTGGGTACCAGTGAGCGGACGCGTTTCATCCTAAAAGACTGGAAGTTCTGGGCCTCCCTTGGCGCAAGGGGTTAAGCACCGCACTGTGAAGCAATCGGCAGCCTCTGCAACATGAATTCGATCCCCGGCCAGCCAGAGAACAACCCACATGGCGCAGCAGACATCTCCTGTCGTGCCCGCTGCTCCCCACAGCAGTGTACTTCAGTCTATTGTTCTGTTCCTGACTCTGTCTCTGGTGAATCCTCTCACCCCCGCATCTCTGGCCTGTACCCCAGCTCTTGTATGCATAAATAAATAAATCTTTTTTTAAAAAAAGACTGGAAGTTCTTTCTGCTTGTCAGTCAGGAACTTTAGTGACACTTGATCGTGACCTCTCCCTGCGGATGCCAGGGAGTGCCAGGTGCGGCCTCTCCTGCTGCTGCAGCTCAGTGCAGCCCTCGGGCAAGCTCTGGGTGAACCACGCCCCGGTGAAGTCCTCTCACCGCTCCCTGTGCTGACCCACGGCCTTGGTGTGACCAGAACCTACTAGGACAGCTGGGGTGTTCAAAGGGGCAGTGAAGAGTCCCAGACAGGGAGGAGACACGAGAGGCCATGTGACTGCAGCTGTGGGCAGGGGAGGGAGCTGGCAGCTGAGGTCAGTGTGGTGGACAGGGCCAGACCACACAAGGCATTAGAGGTCAGGCTAAGAAGTGGGGGTTACGTACTAAGTGCATTGGGAAGTCTCAGAGAGTTTTAAGCTGACGAGAGATAATCCGGTTTACTGTTTATGGTAGAATCTTCCGGTTGACAGTGGGTTGTACTCATAGTGACTGAAAACGCATAACCCTGGTATGCACACCCAGACACAGCCTTGAATTTACAGGTGTGTCCA
This sequence comes from Talpa occidentalis, assembly GCF_014898055.3. Lineage (NCBI taxonomy): Eukaryota > Metazoa > Chordata > Mammalia > Eulipotyphla > Talpidae > Talpa > Talpa occidentalis. The sequence goes on from NW_023605194.1 coordinate 76,026,327, forward strand.
CATAATGTTGGCTTACACCCACTTTCATGGCCTTCCACACAGATGTTCAAGTATACGGTGCGGACACCTGGGCTTATGCAAATGACATTCACGTGCGCACTTACGGCATTCCAAGATCCACACATATCTCCACACACTGACCTGCCCACACAGGCCTTCCTGTGGCACCTGCAGCTGTCACGCCCACCTGAGTGTGTGCACACTCGTCCACGCCCACTGGAGCTAGCCAACTCTGCCTCCCATCCCCCAGGCAATCTCGTCCAGGCTTCCAGCAGCAAATGAGATCTGAACTCTATGAGGAATTGTCCTCTCTGTTGAGCATGAATGTGCTAAATAAATCTTCCTGCCTCGAATAAATCTTGTACAGATGTAGAAAATGCATTAAAGGCTCAAAACCAGAGGTGACTGGAGATGATGGTAGGAGCAAGGGTGTTAAATCTTCTGCGAGGGGCATGCCAACAGCCAGCGACTTTCCACATGCCCAGGAGCAGGGGAGGGAACTGGGGTTGACAGGTCTCCTTCCTGGAGGTCACCCAGCATGGCCATGGCCACCTCCCCTGGGTCATGCCCAAGCTGTCTGGGCTGCCCCACAAATGAGGGTGAGTGTAGGTCTAGGAGACACTGACCCACTGGTATCACAGGAGGCATTCTGGAAGGAAAAACACTGGTTGAGTCAAAACTCACTCCAAACCGTGGACTGTAGGCTAATGAGCAATCTGTCTTTTGTTTGTTTGTCCTATTTTAGACTTGGATTGCTGATTCTTTCCTGGAATGTAGCTGAGGCTCCAGAGCCCCGGTTTTATGGTATTTGGGGCCATTTGCCCTGACTTCCTAACTTAATGTCCCAGCACTGAAGTTGCCACACTTAGATCTGTGAGATTGTCCTATTCATTCAAGAAGGCTCCTCGCTTCAGTGTCTAAGTGAGACGTAACAGTCCCCGTCACTCAGACATGCTTACCTTTCCAGCAGCTCTATTAAGACGTTCAATAACTCCAGGCCGACAGCTACATGCAGAGGGCTGCTCATTTGTCATTTCTTTTTGTTTTCCATCTCTCAGGTTTTCTTTTAGCTCTACCCATCCCATCCAAGGCCCGGAGGTCCAGGTGAGGAGTGAATAATGTCTTCCTTCTGCTTACATTCTAGCAAACGCCAGGAGGTTACGACACATCTGCACCTATATTTTCTCCCAACTCTTGGTTTGCTTGTTTGGGTCTTTATTATTTTTAAGGCTTTTTTGTTTGGTTTCTTGCAGTTTATATTATGTCTGGATTTTTTTCTGCTTGGGATTTGTTGGGTTTCTTGAATCTGTGGATTGACATGTTTTTATCAGTTCTGGATATCTTTTTTTAGTCTTTATATCTTGAAATATTGTCTCTCTTCTTTATCCTCTTGCTGTAATTCCAATATTCTTTTCACTGTGTCCTCTAAATCTTTTACCCTTTCTTCTGCATTTGCCAAGAATTTGCCACTGGTGCTGGATCATTTCTTCTGATCCATATTCCAATTCACTAATTTTTTTCTGCAGCTGCATTAAAGCTATGGTTAAATCTGCCCATCAAACCCTTATTTTTAGTCATTGTATTTATCAGTTTAAAGTTTATATTTCATTATTCCAAAAACATTATTTGCAACTTTCTATAGTTTTCAGTTCCCTGCTGAAATTTTTATGGTTGGTTTTTCATTTACCTAAACATAGAAAACAGTTGTTAATGATCAGCACCTGCCAACTCTAGTATCAAGGTCCTGGGTTCCCTCGTCTCTCTGTTGTTCCTGCCAATTCTCACTCAAGGTGTCTGTTTCCTTGTGTGCCTGACTTTCTTCAGCTAGTACTAAGCACTGTATTTAACAAATCAATAACTGTCTTTCCCCAGAGAGGATTTTTGTTGGCATCTGCGGGGTGCCTGGGGGTATTCCTAATGCATGGCACCTTCATTCAAGTTCAAGGCTTAACTTTCCATCATGGACAGAGAGTGAAGATTCAGACAGGAGCCCAGTTAGCTTTGTCCTGACATGTGTATGACAGATAAGATCCTCTGGGGTCCTGGCCTAACAGCAGGTCATTTATCAAAGCCCCCTCTCTGGTGGGCCCTGCCCATTGACTTTGATTTCTGGACCCCAGGGAGCTGTCAAAGGTGTGCGGTGCCCCCGTCAGTGTCTTCCCGATGGACCGGGATCCTAGGGCAAAATGGCTTTGCCTCTGTCCTTATGCTTCTGGGGTCTTCTTCCCTATTGTCCTTTTATTTTTGGGTTTTGACCCAGTGCTCCCTCCTCTTGTCGGGTCTTCAATGTGTTCAAGATGACTTTTTTTTTTTTAAAGATTTATTTATTGGGCCTCCCCTGGTGGCGCAGTGGTTGAGCGCTGGGCTGCGAAGCTGCATGCAGACCTCTCCTGCTGCACTGGCTGCTCCCCTTAGCAGTGTGTTTCATCAGTCTGCCTGTTCTGTTCCCCGCTCTGGCTCTGGTGAATTCGCTCACCCTCCCACACTTCTGACTGTACCCTGTGCTTGTATAAATAAATAAATCTGGGCCTCCCTGGTGGTGCAGCGGTTTCGCGCTGGGTTGCAAAGCTGCCCGCAGCCTCTATAATGCCGGTTCGATCCCCGGCTGCTCCCCGGCCACCGGAGGAGGGTCCCACATGGCGCACAGACCTCTCCTGCCGCCCACTGCTCCCCTCAGTGGTGTACTTCGGTCCTTCTGCCTGCTCTGCTCCCCGCTCTGGCTCTGGTGAATTCTCTCACCCTCCCGCGCTTCTGACTGTACCCAGTGCTTGTATAAACAAACAAACAAACAAATAAATAATAAATAAATAATACATGCCTCTTTTAAAAAAAAATAAATAAATCTTTTTTTTTTTTTAAGATTTATTTATTTGTACAAGCACGGGGTACAGTCAGAAGCGTGGGAGAGTGAGAGAATTCACCAGAGCCAGAGTGGGGAACAGAACAGGCAGACTGATGAAGAAGTACACTGCTGAGGGGAGCAGTGGGCATGGCAGGAGAGGTCTGTCGCGCCATGTGGGACCCTCACTGGCGGCCGGGGATCGAACCAGCTCTGCAGAGGCTGCGGGCAGCTTCGCAGCCCAGCGCTCAACCGCTGCGCCACCAGGTGAGGCCCTCAAGATGACTTTTGTCTTCCATCAAGCTCTTCTTAGGTGTCTTCAGTGGGAGAGCTGATTTCCCTAAATTAAAAGTACATCTGTGTGTTTTGGCCTGTGCACACTCAGCCCCTACAACCCTGACGCCACTAACGGTCTGGAACTGGGAGCTCGTGCCCAGCTCCCCTTGAGCCCACAGGTCCAGCCAGTAGCTCCCCGTTCTGGTCCTCACTCCTCCCCAAGATTGCTTGTTATTTTTTCTGGGGTCGAGAGGATGGCCACAGCTGTGTTTCTGCGAGGGGGGCTCCTCACATGGTTGGGGGCTGCGTGGCCATGGGGAAGGGTGTCCTAGCTCTTGCTGGTGGCTGCCTCATTAGAGCAGTGGTGTGCCGTGGACGCGATGGGCCATAGCATAGCCCAGCCTTTCTGTGACCGGATTCGTCTACAGCAACACTCAGCACGTGAGCAGACGCAGGCAGTGTCCCCAAAGTGTGGGAGGCCTCAGTGGGGTGCATGTCCAGGACTCCCCAAGGGCAGAGAGACTCTGAAAGGAGGCCCTGTGCTTCAACGCAGCCTCCCTCCACAGGCCTTGAAATAAATTCTCTCTTTTTCCCTCAATGACACCTAAGATGGTGCGACTTTTTCAGAGCCTGTATTGATCAAAACAGATGGAAGAATTGGGGCAACTGGGGCAACACGGAGCAGCGCCCCGGGCTGGCAGGGGTGCCTGCCTGTCACTCAGTCTCCTTTGCCTCTGCCTTCAAACACTAGGTGCGAGGGGGTTAAGTCATCTATCACGTCCCACCCAGGCTGTTCAAAACCAGACTTGGCCGTTACAAACAGCCCTGCCCATGCTGTGCCCCCAGCTTCCAGGGAAAGCAGCAATTAATCCTGGCAGGAACTTCATTAATCTTGATTTAGTGCCCAGTGTAGCTGCGCCCCCTTCCCCTTGCCCTTCATTTCTCTACACATTAAATGACTCACGAAGAATGTCCTTTCCTGGTGATAGCCGGCTGGGGACAAGGGGTTCTGCAGTTCTTCAGCTGCTCAGAGGTTCAGGGGTCTCACCCCAGTTTCCAGCCAGTAGCTCCCTGGGGTGTGCATACACACACAAACACTGCTCGCTGCTGCCGGCTCCCAGCCTACTCCTCACCATTCCTCTGGCTCTGACTACAGGGAACTACATTTCCCAAGCTCCTTTGGTAGTTTCAGCCAAAGGTGGGCAGGGTTCAAGACTGGAGGGCTCTCTGCGGCTCTCCCTCCTAATGGAGGGCTCAGGTCCTGATCATGCCGCCTTCTCACCAGCTCCAAGAGGGGGTAGTGGTTTCCTACTACCAACTTTTCTTTGGGTTGATTCTTCCCCCATTTGGTTTCTTAGTTCTTCCACCTCTTGTACATCAATCCCCAATTAAATTCTCCACATCTGAAAAAGCTGGAGTGTATTTTGTTTTTCAAGGAGGTGCTGGCTAACGTGTGTGTGTGTGTGTGTGTGTGTGTGTGAAATGCACTCACACACACACACACACACACACACACACTCACTTGTCGGGTAAACATTTGGGCTGAGACTCCAGTGCTATCAGGCTCAGTTGTGCAGCAGTCGGAGCAGCTGCATGGAAAGCAAGAAATTCGGCACCTGGGCAGCATTGTTTCCAGAGTCTCAACAGACCAGTAAGTCATTGGCTTTTGACAGTATCTGTGACATATCTCTGAAATTGTAGGCCTCTATATGGAGTGAGCATTCTCTCTTCCTGCCCTACCTGGCCATTCCCAGCTTCTGCCCTTCAAAGCTCTCCCTTCCTATCATGGGTAACACATAAAAAAGACGCAGAATCTGGAGGGTCCCCAGCCCTGTAGGATTGAGCTGTGGGGTGCCAGTCTGTCCTAATTTCCTGGATGGGAAATTTCTCTGGGTGAAGTGAATTTTACCATTTCAACAAGCAGATTGGATCCAGCTTCTGCTGCGAGAGCCAGTCAAGCTGTCAGATCACTGGGGATATCTAAGCTAAATTAGTTGTTTGGCATCACGAGTGCCAGGTAATCTTTTTTCCTACTGAGTGTCTCTAACAACCAACTTATTTTAGTTAGCTCTTTAAAGGAATAATTTTTTAAAGCTTTATTTATTTATGCATACAAGAACTGGGGTACAGGCCAGAGGTATGGGGGGTGAGAGGATTCACCAGAGACAGAGTGGGGAGTAGACCAGTCAGACTGACTGAAATACACTGCTGAGGGGAGCAGTGGGCAAGACAGGAGAGGTCTGCTGCGCCATGTGGGTCACCTCCCTGGCCGGGGATCGAACTCATGCTACAGTGGCTGCAGATAGGGGAAGGGTGGGTGAGTGGGGGTAGAAGGGGTCACTTATGTGGTGGGTCGTAGAAACAAGACTTTTGGTGGTCAGCATAATGCAGTGTAGACAGATGTGGAATTATAATGCAGTACATGAAACCCTACTTAATGTTTTAAACCAGTGTTGCTTCAATTAAAAAAAATTAAAAAATAATTTGAACAAGTCTTGATCTTTTCCATCTCATATTCATTTGAATAGTGAGTATAATATTTTTTCCTTTCTATGAAAAAAAAAAGGAACTGAGTGATGGGAATGTGAGACAGATGGGAAGAAGGAGACAAGTGTAAATGGTGGAGAAAGTTGTGTTCGAGGTCCTCACGCACAGAAGAGAAATGTAGGGAAGATGTGTAATTCATGAAGTGGTGCCCCCTCTGCTGTGGTGAGGCTCAAAGTGGCTTGTCTCTAGCCCCAGGCATTGACTCCATCTGAAGGTCATGATGCGGATTCCCAGACTTGCCACTGGGTTGTCTTAGTCCTGTTAAAAACACAAATCATCACGTACTTCTCTGCTGTCTTCCTAATCAATGCTGGAGGTAGGAACCTTGTCATGTGTCTGCAGTCCAGGGTTTAGGAGACAGTAGGTGTTTTTTGATGACTGTCACAGAAAGGGAATCAGAAAACTGAAAAACAGTGTAAGAAGTTGTTTGGTTCAACCTCCCTTTCAACAAGATGCAAACTAGTTACTTAGTAACTAATAACCTAGTAAGTAAGTACTCCATACTTACTCCTTGCAAGAGGTGCTGTTTTTGGTAGTTGTTGCAATTCCACCATTTCCCACTTTCAGCCCAGGGAAACTCATTTTCCTATTAGAAGAAAGCCAAGTTTCTTAGAACAGGAGGCAGTGAAAGATAAGAACAGAGAACACATACATAACCTTTACATTATTTTAAATTGAAGTAAAAAATTTAACTTAGATAGGCACTCCATACAATGGCATACAATGTTCAGTAACAAAAAAGAATAAGCTGCTGTTATCTGCGATAACATGGGTGACTCTCAGAATAATTACTCTGAACAAAAGAAGCCAACTAGAAGAGTGTACACTGTGTGATTTCGTCATATGAACTTTTCAAACAGGAAAAGCTAATCCAGGAGAGAGGACAGATCAGATCAGTGGTTGCCTGGGGCTGGGTGAGAACTTGAGTGCAAAGAAGCAGGAGGCACAAGGGAACTTTTGGAGGGTAATGAGACTGTTTTGCATCTTCATGGGGATGGTGGTAAAATGGATATGTACTTAGTAAAGTTCATGAAATTGTGCCCTTAAAATTAGCACATTTTATTGTATGTATGTAATTATAGACCAGTAAAATTGATTGGAAACATAACCACAGGGTAACAGAGGAAATCGGGGGCCTTGTGGCTGTGGTATGCACTGGGAAGCCCAAACAGGAGGTCAGTGAGCCGGATCGGGGGAGAGGTGCAAGTTCATGGATAAATGGAACTCAGAGGCATGCCCTGTGGGTAGGGTGTGGGTGGCACAGAGCTGTGGGTGCCCAGAAGGGAGGCCATCTGGAGAGATAGGGCCTGCCCTGGATGCCAAATGTTAAGCCCAACTTGTCTAAATCCTTCTGAGTGAAGCGGAAGGCCCAGAGCTGGTGCAAACAGCTGGTGCAAAGGCTGGTGCAAAGGCTGGTGCAACAGTTGGTACCAACAGCTGGTGCAAAGGCCCAGAGGTGAGAGAAAACAATTTGTTGGAAGAGCCACAGGTACCTGAGTAAGCGTGAAGTGTGGGATGTACACACATGTGTTTGAGCTGGTGGTGCTGAGTGTGAGATAGAGTGAAGTGGAGACTAGTAGATGTAGGTGAAAAACAAACCTGCTCTAGCTAAGCCTCTAGGTCCCACGATCGATTTACAAGAAATATGCACACAGAAGTAAATGACTCCAGGAGGAAGAAGTGAGACAGGCCAGAAGTCAGGGTACTATATGGGGTGAGTGTTTGTCCCACAAATCTATGACATGAAAAATGAAGAAGTAATATTGCAGAGTAATAGACACTTAGTGGCTTTAACAACCTAATGCAATGTGTGCATTCAAACAGCAACTTTAAAAAGGCATCGTGAGACTGAGAAATTTGAATATGGATTGTGTGCTATATCCTATTGAAGAATCTTACTGTGCTAAGTGTGAGAATGGCACAGTGGTTAAAGATATCTGTATAAAGATTATCTATCTATCCAGAAGATATTTTAGTTAGAGAACAATCTTGAAGTATTTGTGGAAAAAATAGCATCATGTCTGGATTTGTTTTTAAATTCTCCAGGAAAAAGGGCCTCCCTGATGGTGCAAGGGGTTAAGCATCAGCACTATGAAGCTATCCGCAGCCACTGCAGCATGAGTTTGATCCCTGGCCAGGGAGCTGACCCACATGGCACAGCAGACCTCTCCTGTCTCGCCCACTGCTCCCCTCAGCAGTGTATTCAGTAGATCTGCCTGTTCTGCTCCCCACTCTGTCTCTGGTGAATTCTCTCACCCTCCCTGCACCTCTGGCCTACACCCCAGCTCTTGTATACATAAATAAGTCTTAAAAAAATAAATTCTCCAGAAAAAAAAATAGATCATGGTACACATACTAGGTAAACTGAGTTTGCAAATATTGGTAAATGTTGAAGTTGGTAACAAGCACATAAGGGATTTTGTACTCTTGTACTTCTGTATAAGTTTGAAAATGTCCATAATAAAAAGTCTTTAAAGATGCTTCAGCTTCTTTTTCTCGGGCGGCTGAAGAGATGTGGACATTCAGATTGAGCATGCCTACTGGAAGGAGCAGACTGTCTTTCAAAATAAGAACAGCTTCCTGCTCAGGGAAACTGGTGAGAAGAAGCTCCTGAGATGCTACAAGAACATTGGCCTGGGCTTCAAAAAGGAGGCCACTGAGGCACCTGTGCTGACAGATGCCCATAGCGTCTCCATCCAAGGGCAGGCCCTGTCTGGTGTGGAAGATGAAGATGCAGAGGACCCTGGTCACCCGCTGAGACCGCCTCTCCTGCGTCCAGGGTGCAAGCTCATGGGGAAGCGCCATGAGGGCATGTCTGTGCTCTCGTCACCCTGCCCCATGGACGTCTAGATCGAGGACATTGTCACTGCAGGGGAGAGCTGGCTCCTGAGTGAGAGGCGGCCTCAGTGTGCTCAAGGCTGCTGGCACCAAGAAACACTTCGAGAAGTTCTGAGATGACACCCACTCATTGGCTCAAACAAACAAGTTATTTTCCATCCAAAAAAAAAAAGATTCCCCAAAAATTTGACATACAGTAGTGCCCCACTAGATGGGGTTCAGGAGGAGGAGCCTATTTGGAGGTGAAGGTGAGGGCTTAGCCGGGAGTGCTTTGTGCATGGGGGCAGGAGGTGTAGGCTGGAGAGCAGTGGGAAGGCCAGGCCAAGGCTGAAGTGGGGGACTGAACCCCTGCAAAACGACTGCCAGGTGTTAGCCCATGGGGCTCTATGCAGGGGCCTGCGTCCCTTGCTCTCCCTTAGGGAAGAGGACACCACTTGCTGCCTGTGGAGCTGGGGGGGCTTGACAAACTCAGTTTCTTGGTGTCCATGGATGGGTCCTCCCCAGCACTGGGCTGGCACCTTGACCCTGACCCTTGCCCTGCACACCCATAATCTTAGGCTAATAGGGGGAACTTCTAGGGAGGGACCCGCGTGATGCCCAGAGGAGTGGAGCAGAGCTGAGTTCTAGAGAAGGGAGAAAAATATGTTCGCTGAGCCCTGACCCCACACAGGCCCCTTCCGGCCCAGGTGGTTTCCTGTTCACAACAACCCTGTGAAGTGACTGTTTCCATGACAGGAGAAACCTGTCACCAGTGAGGCGGAGAGTTAGTCAGTAGCTCCCGCAGTTAGCGCCGGGCAGTAGGAGTGACCCCAGGACTCAGGCCCTCCTGCCACTGCTTCTCCCTCCGGGAACAAGCGCTTTCATTTCTCCGTCCAGCCGCTGACGGCGGGCCAGGCACGCGCGCTCGCCTTCTTCATACGCTTTGTTTAGTGCTCGGCACACGAGACGGATGTTACAGTCCTTGCGTACAGATGATGATCCCCAGGCCGAGAGGGGTTCCCTGACTTGCCCAAGGCTGATCAGACAGAAATGGCTGAACCCAACTACTTTCTATATAGACACCAAAGCCTGTATTTGTAACCATTATACAGCGTCTCCCTGTGACCTGGCATATGCCCTGAGAAGTTGGGGGCATAGGCCCTCAGCTCAGAGAGGGTGGAGTACCCAGCTCCACCCCCCTCCCACCCCCTGTCGGGACAGCCCAGCTGTGCAGTATCTGAGCAGGTGAAAGGGTCACCCTTGGCCTTGCCAGGAGCTGTGCTGCTCTACCTGTGCGAGAGCCCTTGGCTCCAGGGAATGTTAACAATTGCCATACTCCCTCCTAGAGGGAAGATCACTGCAAATTAGAGGGTTCACTTTCTGGCTGCAGTGTACACAGCATTCCCCCGGGCAGGCCCAGTTCTACAGGGAAGACCCCAAAGTGTAATTCCTACATCCCTAGCAGGGAGTGAAGCTGCAGAGGCGGGGGAACGCTACCATCTGGAAATGCGGGCCTGGGCCCAGTTCTGCCAGCAGCTCTGCAGGCATCCAGCCTCTTGCCACATCCTGGCCTTTGCCCATGATATGCTGTCTACCTGGGCTGGCACTGGGGGTTCCCGATCCTCCTCTGGGACTTGCACAGCAGCCCCCCGCCCTTCTGTTCCCGCTATACAGATGACATTATATTGTGGTCACGGTATCTCCTCAGGGCGTGTGAGCCCCTTGAACTCGGGACCCACATCTTGGTCACCTTTGTATGTCCGGTGACAAGCACGACCTCGGTCCTGAATGGACTCTCATGGAGTCTGATAAATGAATTAATGAGTGGGTGAATGAATGAATGAAGTAGATGTAGCATTGTGACTGACTCTGAACAGATAAGATGGTTTCCCCATCTGCAAAATAGGGGTTCCTTTTGGAGGATTCTGAAGGCCTTTAGTACTTCCGAAGCTCAGCAGTGGGGTGGTGGGGACGGGCCAGCGCCTGCCGAGTGTTCTCTCTCAACACCTGCCCCCTTGGAGCAGAGACCGGAGGTGGCAGGCTGGTGATGGATGCGGGACTGGCATGAAAAATTGAGGCCACGGTTGAGCTCCCCCTGCCAGTTGGCTCGAGGGCCGCCAAGTGGCCCAGCACAACCGCACGGGAATGTTATCGATGGCCTGACACGGTGTTTGGGGGAATTAGCCCGTCCTCACATGCAATTATGAGGCATAGGATTATGTAAAGGGACAGGCCTAGATCAGAGGAAACAGAATACATTGCCCCCGGCGGTGGCGATGAGTGAGCTGGGGAGCAAGGCCAAGCCATCCGTCTCCTCTGGAGCCGCCGCAGTCCCCTGTGGCTGCCTCTGTGAGTAGGGGTGGGGGAGGCAGCAGCCACGGGATTTTAGAGCTGAGGGTCCCCCAAGGCAGGTGGCTTCTCAGGGCCACCTTTTCCTGATGAGGAGCGCTTAGCCCCCAGCCCAGCACCTGGCAGAGAGCAGGTACTGAGTATCAGGTATTGAATGAATGAGAGAATGAAACAGTGGGTCCCACGTTATATTGTCTGTGAGGGGAGGGATTCTTGCTCAGCTCATTGCTCTCTCCCGCCACCTGGAGCAGTGTTGGGACTCCAGCAGGTGCTTCATGTGTATTTGCTGAATGATAACTGACTTCAGGAATATGGACACAAACTACAAGAGGGTGGCAGAAAAAACAAAACGCCAGAGAGTGCTTGTCGCCTGAGAAAGGGAGTCTGCGCAGGGTGTAGGGCACGGGGTCAATTTGTTAGCACGCTGACCCCATCCACACCTTCCTCAAGCCTTGGATGGGACCATCTCCCATCCTCGGTGCTGGTGCTTCTCAAGATGTGTTCTATGTTATCATCACCCTGGGGCCCTGAACCGAACCCACTGAGTCAGAATCTATGGGGTTGGGGCTGAGAAATCTGCACCTTAAGGAAGCTTCCAGGTGATTTTAATGTATATTAAAATCTGGGAGCCATTTAGTTAGATCTGGAGGAGAGGAGATCCCTGCCCTTCTCGCATGTTCTGGGACAGGAGTAGTGAGACGAATAGTAGCCTCCACTGCTGAGGCCATATGCAGTATGTCATGAGCCCCTCTGGCAGCCCTGTGAGCTGTGGCTACTGCAACCCAAGGTACTGATGAGGAGGCTCTGAGAGCTTCGTGAACTTACCCTGGGTCAGACGGCTGAGGTAACTGAGTTGGGACCAGACATGACACTGCTTCATGGGTTCCCTTTGCTTTCCAGGCAGGCCGTTCCCCAGGCGGTTAGTCCCAGTCCTACTGTCCTGGCCTCAGAGAGAAGAGAGCTGTCACTTCCCTCACCATCCACGGGTGCTGCGTGGGCAACAGCTCTTAGGCAGAAGATCACTTTGTTCTTATTTAAAGACATATGGGTCCTGGTGGCGCCCTCTGCCTGGGGCCCCGGGGAGACTAGGACAGAAGGGGGAGGCCCTGCAGCAGCGGCTCTGACCCTCCCAGCCTTGGGATCCTGCCCCCCTTCTGTGCTAGTGCCTGTCACCTGCTCAGCAGATGGGACACTGTCCGCACCTCTCCTTGGGCTGTACCCAGCTTGGCTCAGCTGTGTCCTGGCGGCCCGTGAGCCAGAGCCATCTGTGCTCGAGAGAGCCCCAACATCAGAGGCGGGCAGATGGGGCCCATACAACCCCTCCGTGTGGTGGGGAGCTCCCTGTGGTGCCCCACCTTTCCCTGCCTCTGCAGAGAGGGAGCTTTCAAAGCCTTTTCCCGTGGCTGAAATGCCCTCCCCCCGCCAGACGCAGAGGCGATCACAATGCCTCATCCAAGTCTTTTCACTCTGCTGCCCTCTGTCAGCGTCCCCGGAGCCTCTGCGGCAGTCGGAATCCCAGGGAAACCCTCCAGAGTGGGGCGAGCAGGGAGGGGCGCTGGCTGGGGTGGGGCTGGCTGCCCCCATTCCGCTAGGCATCCACTGAATGTATTTTCTTTGCTTTTTAAATTAGGAAAGCAGAACTGGACTGAAAACTTTCCTTAAAATGAAACCCAGGAACAGAACACAGAGGTAGGGTGTGAGCGAAACTGGTGAGCTGTGCAGTGGGGAAAGACGTGGCTCCCGCCTGCCAGGGAATGAGGCAGGGGTTCAAGTTCAGGCTTTTCTGAGAACCCTGTAGCAGATTTGGTATTGGCTGCTCCAAAGGGGACACTGATACCTCTCAACACCCACCCCTACCCCAGTAAAGCTGAGCGAGAGAGAGATTGATTGATTCTGGAATGTAAAGCCTTCTCTGCTGTGAAGGAGCCTCAAGCCAGAGCCCCTGATTGGAGCTGAGAAGTGCTCCAGTGCAACAGACATTTAAGTTCAATCAATCTGTGTCCCCGGCCCTGCGAAGGGAGGATCAGCCAGTCTGTGCTCCTTCCACCCAGACCTCCCATTTACATCAGGAGCAGAGGGTAGGGGGCTGCGCCCGGAGGGGCTGGAGGTGGCCGCAGCATCCTGGGTCAGAAGCAGCTGAGACATCCCCAGGTAAACTGTCCACCCTATTCTGGAGGCATTGGCTGTGCATTTCTCTGGGAATGAGGACTTTTAGGGAAAAAACTAATGACAAAAAAATCCTACCACTGCAATGCAGTGCCTCTGAGGCTGGTGCAGACGGCTCTGCTGCGGCTTGAGGCACACACACCACACGCCCTCACCAGCCTGCACCGGGGCCCAGGGCCTCCACGCCCCTCGGCAGCTGGGCTCACAGCCCTGAAGCCTAGAGGCAGGGAAAGGGGCACCAGCTATCCTGCCATCCAGCTCTGGATTGGCCCAGGGCAGGATCAGAGGTGCTTCAGTAAAGATGGGGATTCCAGAGCTAGAGGTAGGGGACATCAGGGGGACACAGTGGCTGGGCTGAGAGGTCGCCTTCTGGGCCTCAGTTTCTGCTCTTTCTACCTCCTTTGCCATACACTGGTGGTTGGCGACCCCTCAATGATCTCCACCATCGTGGGCACATTTAGCTGAAATCTGTACATTCTCATGGCTGACACCATCCGGTGTGAGATGTCCTTGTTATTTTCTGCTCTTTTGCTCCAAAAATGGGGCCAGGCAGCTGTTACCATGCACCTGCGTTCACTCTTCCAGGTCGCAGACTCATGGAACCTACAAGATCCAGTTCAATCCTCTTATTAAGAAAGAAGCTGAGACCCAAGAAGTGAAGTGACTTGCCCAAGGTTGTGCAGTGAAATGAGGCAGAGCTGGTCCTAGGACAGAGGCTAAGTGGGACCACGTGGGAGGTCCCCAGCGGGGTCTGGACATCTTGCCGATTGATGATGAATTCATAGATTCTTTGTTCAAGGCAGCCAAGGAGGAGGGCATTGTTGGTGCCCAGGCCAGAACAGACTCAGCATTAATCTCCGACACCCTGAACTTCTCCCAGGATGCACTGCCCACACCCTTTAGGGGCCTCTCCCTCCAGAAACCCTCCCTCGAAGTGCCAGCTCCAGCCTGGTTTCCAGAGCTTGTCAAGGACAGTGAGGGAGTTCCCCGGACTCCTGTCTTTGCTGGCTGTATTCAGTTTCCAGACTGGGGGGCTGACATGAAGGTAAGAGGGAGGCCAAGCAGGGCCACATCTCACATTCTTCACCGTGGGACACAGGAAGCCCAAAGCTAGCTCACAGTGCTGTGCGAGGGAGAAGAAAATGTATGACCCACCAACCTTCCAGAGCTGCTGGTGGCCCCTCCCTGATATCTCCCCTAGGTGTGGTAAGCACCAGAGAGGGCAAGATTTCCTTTCTAATGCCTGAGACCTGGGGGGCAGCTCTGTCCAGGGTGTTGACCCCGACCCCCCAGGGAAATGGACTCCACGTAGCCTAAGAAGAGAGGATTATGGGTGGGGAAAGAGGCCTCCCTGGTCTTGGGCATCTCTTCTGAGGCTGCCAGTGGGCCTGGCTCATGGGTTGCCCTAAGGCCGTGGTGCGCCTGCCTCTTGAGTGAGTGTATTTGGAGTAGCTTTGTTGGAAGCTGGACCTGATGAAAAGACCACTGCGCCATTGATGAGATGGACCCCACCGCTGTTTGAACCTGGCACTTTTGAGGCTATTTAGCTTGTGTTGTTTTTCTCTGGACATCCCATTTCAAGAAGAACACTCAAAGACTGGATCTTGTCTAGAGCTCGGTAGAGGTAATAGAAAACACTGAAACAACTGTAGAAGAAACACTATTTTTTAAATTTTTTTTTTTATTTTTAAAGATTTATGTATGCATACAAGAGCTGGGGTACAGGCCAGAGGTGTGGGGGTGTGTGTGAGAGAGAATTCACCAGAGACAGAGCGGGGAACAGAACAGGTAGATTGACTGAAGTACACTGCTGAGGGGAGTAGTGGGTGAGTCAGGTGAGGTCTGCTGCGCCATGTGGGTTGCTTTCTGGCTGGCCGGGATCAAACTCATGCTGCAGTGGCTGCGGATTGCCTCATAAGTTGTGTCTTAACCCTTGTGCCACCAGGGAGGCCTTAGAAGAAACACTTTAGACAGAACAAAGATACCCAAGGCAGTGTTGCTGGCTGTTCTCAGAAAGCTGGAGAACTGTCATGTCTTTGGGACAGCTAGACTCTGAATAGCAAGGGAAGCCACAGGGGAGCTGATTTGAATTCAAGATAAGGAAGTCCACTCTCATTCTTAAAGATGTGCAAATAGTGGTAAGGCCTATCTCATGACATAGCTGTTTACCCACTGCTGGAATATCCACCAGGGTTACAAGTCAGAATTCCTGCAGGGAATAGGAGGCTGGACTGGGTCAGCTAAGCAGAAAAGCCAAGAGAGCATGTTTATGGTTGAGACACTGTACTGGGCCAGCGACATGTGGTATAGCTAACATTTAACCTGCTGCACAGCTATTGAACCATCCTTGCCAAAAAGGTGTTATTTTCTGCTTTTACAGATGACAAGCCTTAGAAAAGTTAAAGATACTTCCCTAAGATTGTCCACTTAGAGAACAGCAATTGGAACTTGAACCCAGACCTGTCTGCTTCCAGATCCCTTGGTCTTTAGTGATAGATCCTTCTACCAATTCTTGGCTTTGAGTTTTAAATTTACAGGGCCCTAAGTAGGCTGCAGGGGCCAAAAGCTCAGAGGATTTCACTTCTCCTGCTCTGGAGCTAAAAACAAAATAAAACAAACAAATAAACAAACAAACAAACAAAAAAAAAACCAGCAAGAACAAAGCAGAAAAGAGCAGAAGCCCTTGGGAGCTGATGATCTGGAGAGGGTTCTGTTTGCCTTGGAGTCACCAGCAGTGGCCAGCAGGGACCCAAGTTCAGCCTCTGGGTTATCCCTGACCAGGGTGAATGACAGACTGACTTCTCTGATTGGTGTGTGTGTACATGCACATGTGTGTGCTTGTGTTCCAAAGCCCACCCCTCCTGTCCGTGTCCCCCAATCTCTCATCCCAGCATTGCTGATGACACCAGCAGGGAGCAGCAGGCCGTTGGGGAACACCTGCTCCCTGTCTTTCAGGGGATGAAGCAGAGAGGGTTTCCCAGCCTCTTTCCTGCCAAGCCTCCTCCAGTAAGAATGAGCCCTACCCTCGGGTTAGGGCATTGAGCCAAGCTCCTGGGTATGTGACTGGGGATGGACAGGACATGGTGAGGGCCCCTCATCCTCAGATTTGGGGGACCCCTACACAATTCCACACAAACCTGTCCTCCTCTTGTGTGCATCCCATGCCCACTCACCCTCCCTCGCATCCAGCACACCCTTTTCATAGGAACAGCCTGTTCTGCACACAGCAAGCCACACTCTCTGGTCCTTATTTCCTGGTGCCAGCCCCCCCACTGCTGCTCTGGCCAGGAAGTCCCTGCCCAGTCCTCCCTGTTCAGCCCATCACCTCCTGCCCACATAGGCCTCCAGGTCACCTCACCCTTCCCTATATCTTCCCTGTCTCCTTCACCACACAGGCTTGGACCAAGGATGGAAATCAGGAACCAAATCTTCTAGTCCTTGCACTCCGGGGCCTCATGTGTGCCTCCTCTCCCCTTCTCCCCAGCAATACCGGTTTCTTTTGGAGAGACAGGAAGGAAGACACATCAAACAGGCCCAACTCCTCAGAACCTTGCATAACTTCTCCAAGCCCTAGAGTCTTGATCAGGAAAACAAAGACAGGAATATCCATCTTACAAGGACCAAGTGACTAAAAATGTACAGACATCACAGTGCACAGCTGAACGTTGTGCTCCCTGTGCCTGAATTAATGGCGGTATTCGCTTGTCACTGAGGACACTTGGGCACGAGATCAGCCATCGCTTTAACAGGGAAAGGACTTAAATGACCCTGTGATAGAAAAACAGAACAAGATGACGTTGTGAAATGGGTTTTCATTCAAGTTTAGTGGGTTCCGGTCTGGGGTGAATAAGATCTGACTTCCTCAAGGCTGGCCCCAGGCCCTCTTCTCATCAGAAATGACCACACCCTTCTGCCAGGCAGGTGAGTCCGCACCTGTGTCTTCAGTCCGAGCCTGCCTTGCAGCTGGACAGCAGCGCAGGCTGGGAGCCTAGGAGTTGCTATTTTTCTTTTAAAGATTTATTTATTTATGCATACAAGAGCTGGGGTGTAGGCCAGAGGTGCAGGAGGGTGAGAGGATTCACCAGAGACAGAGTGGAGAGCAGAACAGGCAAACTGAGTGAAATACACTGCTGAGGAGAGCAGCGGGGGAGCCAGGAGAGGTCTGCTGTGCCATGTGGGTAGCTCCCTGGCCGGGGATCGAACTCATGCTGCAGTGGCTGCAGACAGCTTCATAGTGTTGTGTCTTAACCCCTTGTGCCACCAGGGAGGCCCCCCTGGGAGTTGCTATTAATGCTTCCCTCTCCCTTTCCCTTCATACCAATCCAATACCAAAGCCAGTCTTTCCTCTCTCACCCGGGTTGTGCAGAAGCTGTTTGCTTGTATGGGATGCCCTTCCTCCCTTTGCCTTTTTGATTCCTTTCCAGACTTCAAGCCTCAGCTCAAGTGCTACTTCCTCCAGGAAGCCATCCTTGATTTCCCTGAGAAGTCCCTCTATTATAGTCACATAGCACCATCACACACTCCCTCGCAGTACTGTTGTAGAATAGGTGTGACACACATGAGTGTTTGTGGTCATGTGATTCATGTCTGAACACCCTCTGAAGGCATAACCCTGTCTGTCTTTTCTCATTGTTAATCCCTCGTTGCCAAGAACGGCATTGGACACATGACGTATGCAGCTCCCGACCACGTGTGATGAGTGAGTGAGTGAGTCTGCGGTAGGTTTTGTCTGAGGACAGAGGCTGGATGAAGGGGTTTTGCACCCCTCAAATATACAGGGTTGGGCTGAATGCAGAGCATGGGGGAGGGGCTGTGGCAGGCTCAGAGGAACCCTGCTCCAACAGGGAGTGTGGGCAGCCTTCTTGGGAGAATGTGCTTTCTTGGGTCATGTGACTGAAAATATTAGTCCTCTGGAGCAATTAGTTAAGTTAATTAGCTCATCCATTTAAGCAGCAGCAAAGGCAACAGGGCCTGAAGACTGTTTTGGGAAAGACACTCAATTATTTGCACCAATGTCACCCTAATTTCCTCAGTAAGCTCGACTGTGGCTGGGCAAGGGAAGAGACTTGAACACTCAATTAATTTTCCCTGTTTGAGTGGGAGGGAGCAGGGGCTGCAAGCTGGCTGCAAGCAGGTTGTCAGAGCATCGGAAGCCACCTTTGCACCTATCACCTCACTGAACCTTCTGATAAAGACATTAGGTTTTCGGGGCCCTGGATGCCAGCCCAGAGAGAGGATAACAGCCACGTTTGCACAGCACGTTGGTTCCAGGACAGACCCAGCGCCAGGTTTCCAGCCTTCCAAAGCAGCACCCCTCCTTCAGAGGAGCAGAGAAAATGTGTAGAATCTCTGTGGTGGAACCCAGAGGTCAGGGCATGCGGGGACAGGATCACATGCCTTGGCTCACTGGGGCAGCAGCCAGAGCAGAGGAGCCCCTGCTCCCCACCTGAACTACAGCACCCCATCTGGAAACTGAAGCCTGTGATTGTGTGAAGGGGGCTTGGAGGTACCCCCCATTCCTGTCCTTGGTCGCTGAGGTGCAGAGGTTCTGGTCTTTCTGACCCCATGTGAGGTCATCCATCAAGATTGAAGCAGAGCCCGGGCCTCCCCGGTGGCGCAGCGGTTGAGCGCTGGGTTGTGAAGCTGCCCACAGCCTCTGCAGTGCTGGTTTGATCCCCGGCCACTGGGCGAGGGTCCCACATGGCGTGCAGACCTCTCCTGCCGCCTGCTGCTCCCCTCAGCAGTGTACTTCAGTCCTTCTGCCTGCTCTGCTCCCCGCTCTGGCTCTGGTGAATTCTCTCACCCTCCCACGCTTCTGACTGTACCTACCCAGTGCTTGTATAAATAAATAAATAAATCTTAAAAAAAAAAAAAAAAAGATTGAAGCAGCGCCCACCATGTGGCCAGGACTGCACCTGGTCAAAGGCTGCAGCGCAGATGCCTGCAGCGCCCAGTTTATAGCCTGAGGCAGGAGCTGGTGGCCCAGGACAGGAAGCAGAGAGCACACAAGGACAGACCTGCCCGCAGTGAGCCCTGCAGGCCAGGGAGGAGAGAGGGCACTTAGGGGGTTTGGGGGGAGAACAAAGGGCTTTCCAGGTAACACTGAAATGAGAGGCAGGAAGCAGCATGTGAGGGGCAGAGGGTCTGAGAGTCAGCACTGGAGGGCAGAGGCACCAGGAGTTGGCATGATAGGAGGGGGCTGTTTGGGAAGGGTCTGAGAGCAGCATTTAGGCTGGGCACAGCTGCAAAGGGGGCTGCTCAGGGTTTTCAGCTGGGGTGGCGGCATTAGGGTGTCCAGCCACACTGGCAGAGATGGGGAACTATGCCACTGGGCAGGGGCACGTTTTCCATGGGTGACTGAGTTGGGGACTCTCTGGTTAGCTTAGGTTAGAAGGCAACCCCAAACTCTATAGTAGGGGTGGAGATTTATATGCCTCGAGGGCCAGCACAAGCTCTCCCTGCGCTGTGTATGGGTTGTGTTGGGCGAAGTAGCTACGAATGCGCTACTGAAAGGGAAAGTGGAGCCCAGAGGCTCTAAGTGGCTGCGTCACACGGTTAACACCAGCAGGGCCTGCGGCCCAGGTCTGACTTTCAACCACCTTCTTTCCATCGAAGCACTGGTTTTCAACCTTGGCTACACAGAGAATGACTGAAGCCTGGGTCCTTCCTGGGCCGATGGAGCTGGAATCTCTGGGAGGGGCCCAGCCATGGTGGGTTGAAGAACCCCAGGTGGCTGGTGGCCGGGGAAGTTGAGAAGCACCCACTGCAGTGTGTGGCTCCCTGCTTTGGCCCCCACACCCCAGCCATCCCATCTCAGGGCGATGGCTTTGCTGTCACTGTGCCTTAGGCATTGTCAAGTATACAGAAAACAGGAAGATGAGATGATGCCTCAGAGTTGTGTCCTGAGAAAGGCTGGCGCCACAATTGAAGAATTGAAGGCACTGAACAATGAGAACCTTAGTGCATCTGCAGGGGGTCCCTGGAGGAGGCTGAACCCCTTGGCACTCCCTGTCACCCCCACTTATGCCTGGTCCCAGGAATGTCAACATTCGCCTACGTCTCCCAAAGAAGACAGACTTCTGAGTCAAGATGTCGCTTCCTCAGGCTGAAGAGTGAGGTTGTCCTCGCTCCAGACACTGACACCGCTGCTCCCCAGAGATGGTTCAAGCTGAATAGCTGACCACGAGGCCACCACTTCCGCTTAGCTTGTGTGGCTTATTTACAAATACCCTCAACTTTCTTTTTTTTTTTTTTTAAGATTTATTTATTTATGCATACAAGAACTGGGGTACAAGCCAGAGGTGTGGGAGGTCAGAGGATTCACCAGAGAGAGTAGGGAGCAGAACAGGCAGATCTACTGAAATACACTGCTGAGGGGAGCAGTGTGCGAGACAGGAGAGGTCTGCTGCGTCATGTGGGTCACCTCCCTGGCCAGCCAGAAATTGAATGCGTGCTGCAGTGGCTGGCCATAGTTTGATAGCGCTGTCTTTAACCCCTGCACCACCAGGAAGGCCCTCCTTCAACTTTCTAATTCTGTAACAGACCCCACACCTAAATGCTTTAGGAAAAGGAAAAGGAATTATTTCAGAGCATTGCAGTCTCTTGAACTTGAGGTAATAATGTGTCACACAGGAATGTGCTGAGGTGGAAGGAGGACCAGCCAGGGCTAAGGCCCAGCAGCCTGGGGTCGAGTCCAGTCCCAGCCCCCTTATGAGTGAGTAACATCTTCAGCCCAGGTTTTCTCCATGATTTATGAGTTGTGACTTCCAAAGGCCTATCTCCCATTCAAAGCCCCTTGGTCAGCTCCAGGTCCACCCCTCTGAGTGCCCACTGGACACTTCCTCCAGCCTGGACTTTCAGCTCCCGCCCTGCTGTGTACCCTCTCCATGGGTGACTTCGCATCCTCCAGTCTCATGAGTCAGAAACCCAGCAGCCGGGCTCTTCCTCACCCTACATATCCCAGCGAGGGGAGTCTTCCAGAATTCTAGACCTGCAAGTCCGTCCCTTCCTCTTCACTTCCACTGCTCCTCCTTGGTATCATCTTTCACTTAACCCAGTAGGCCACCTGTTCTGTGTATAGCTCGGGCCCCTGCCGGCCCCCTGCTTTCAAGCTTCCACAGTGTTGTTGCCCAGGTGGGTTAAAGCTTGGCTACAAGGCCTTGTGCAGGCCCTGAGGCCCTCCAGCCCCACCCCCATAGCCCAGTGCCCCCAGAGGACTCTCTCCATGCCCTCCTGCCTCCATGCTTTAACCTTGATCTCCCCTTGCCTTGGACAACCCACTCCATTTTTTTTAAAGATTTATTTTTATTTATTTATGCATATAAGAACTAGGGTTAGACCTGAGATGCGTGGGGTGAGAGGATTCACCAGAGACAGAATGGGAAACAGAACAGGCAGATCTACTGAAATACACTGCTGAGGGGAGCAGCAGGCGAGACAGGAGAGTCTGCTACACCATCTGGGTCACCTCCGTGGCGGGGATCAGACTCAGGCCGCAGTGGCTGGCAATTGCCTGATAGCACTGAGACTTAACTCTTGCGCCTCCAGGGAGGCCGCACCCCACTCCTTTTCCTCAGGTCAAATCAGAAGCTTACCCTGAGACCAAGGGAAGTCACCTTCCTGGGAAGGCCTCACACCCTGGTCAGCGAGGCCCGACACTGGGCCTTCACCATGCTCACCTGCCCTGGGTGCTTCACGCACACCTGCCCTGGGCCATCTATCCCTCCCTCCATCTTTAGGTACTTATGGGCTGTCTCCCTGCAGACTCCCAGTGCTGTAACCCGAGGCGACTGGAGTGCCTGACTCCTGATGTGTATATTCAGTAAATGTTTGTTAAAGGAATGCTTAACAAAAGGAGCTTGCTGGTCTTAAAATTTTCCTGATGTAGGATTTGAACACTTTGCTCCTCAGGGAGGAGCTCTGGGCTCTGTGTTCCCTCCTAACTGGGTCACTGTGCCGGGATGGCGGGATTGTCTCAGCTTGGATGCGCTTTCCTAATCCCCTGTCCTGCTGCAGGAGTTTTTTTGCTAGTCTCTAGGCTTTGTTTTCCCTAGAGAAATTGTTCCTTATGTAGCTGTCGATTCCACGTCTGTGGGAAGAGGGGAGTTCAGGATCGCCTACAGACCATCTTGAACCCGAACCGCTAGAAAGGCCCTACTATTTTATTTACTTATTTATTTATTTAAGATTTATTTTTATTTATACAAGAGTTGGGGTACAGGCCAGTTGCACAGGAGGATGAGAGGATTCACCAGAGACAGAGCGGGAACAGAACAAGCAGACTGACGAAATACACTGCTGAGGGGAGCAGCGGGCGAGACAGGAGAGGTCTGCTCACCATGTGGGTTGCTCCGAGGCTGGCAGGGATCGAACCGGCACTGCAGAGGCTGCAGACAGCTTCACAGCGCTGCACTCAACTGCCTGAGCCATCAGGGAGGCCCAAGACCCTACTTTTTTAGACCAGTGGCACATGCTATGCCTTTTATACATGCCCTCACCAGTAGGTGGCGCCAAACTATCGCCCTGTGCAAGCACGTGGCCCCTGCTGGCCATCATCTCAGGTAGTTGCAAACCTCGCCTCACAGGTGGACAGAGTAACCAGGAAAGGTGAGGCTCACACAGGTAAACGGAGTTCCCAAGATTGTAGTTTACACACCCATAGTTGTGAGAGTGGATTATTTTGGCCTCTGTAGTTCTCTGGGAAGATCCTCTGAGTCTAGGCCCAATTCCCTTTTCCTCCTCAGTGCACTCTGCCAACATGTGTTCTTAGAGGGTCTACATGTCTGGCCTGAGTCTAGAGACAAGTTGGAGTTGTTCCTCACGTTCAGGAAAAGCTCCTGCTGGGGAGAGGAAGATGAGCTGTTCTTTTGTGCAGTGCAGACCAGACCCAGCCTGAGGCTTGAGAGCAGTCCAGGAGGCTGAAGTTAGCCCTGTGGCCTCGGGTAAGTTACTTCACCCTCCAGAAGCTTGACTTGAATCCTGGCCCTGGCACTTCCCAGCTATGTGAACTTGGACAAATCATTGCCATTTTTGAGCCTCAGTTTTCTTAGCCGTGAAATGGGAACAAGCCCTGATTTCACCAGGTGGTTGCACGGATTAGTAGGACCAAGTGCCTACAGCTTTGTCCGGCTTCTGGTTCTCAGTGATGGCACTTGGCATTGATTGACAAAGCATATGACAGAGCAGCAGAGTAGCAACTAAATCCTGCATCCTCTGCTTCCTAGCCGTGTGACCAGGGGCAAGTAATTTTACCTCTCTACCTCAGATTTTCCCTCTGTAAAATGAGAATAAAACTAATCCTGTCTTCTAGGGTTGCTGTGTTAAGTACATAAATTCATGTCAGACACTAATGAGAGTGCCTGCCACATAATAAACCTTCAAGGTGTGTTTTCTATCGGAGCTATTTTGATCAGTTTCCTCATCTGCAAAATAGATAACTAAAAATAACATAATAAAACAGTATAAATATCAATGCATGTGTCCTCCATCGGCATTCACCATCATCATCTCAGAACCTGAACCTCATTAGCTCCAACTGCCTTCCTGCTTCTACAGAAAGTCTAGCCTCCCCCAAACCTGCTTCACCCCAGCATGCATTCTGGCAGCCCCCTAAGGCTGGACTGACTGAGTGCAGGTCCTCATGTGGGTCTGGGCTACAGCTTACTGCTGGGTTCCCAATCCTCTCCCCAGGCTTTCCCTCTTCCCAGCCTCAGCAGCACAGCTGTCCCTTTGAAAGGGAGAATGAGAACTGCCCTGCTCCCCCCTCCTTTGTTAATGGCTGTAGAGTCAGGACTGGACACTGAGCAGGTTTTCTAGGATCCAGCAGACCGGGTAAAGGAGTCAGAGTCCTCAGTAGTTTTGCAGGTCTTTTATTGGGGTTCACCAGGCATGTGGCAGGCAGGGGTGCTGGGGGGCTGGGAGGCTGGCAGTCCTCCCAGCCCCCAGCAAGTCTTCACCCTATCTGGGCTCTCCGGCCTTCTCTGCTTCTCTCTTGGCTTCTGCTACTTCTTTCTCGGCTTCTCTTTTGGCTTCTCCTGGCGTCCCCGTGACACTGCCCTTAAAAGCACAGTCTTAGCCCAGGTGTACCCACTCCAGGTGCCCGCCATCAGGCATGCATTCAGGATCACAGGGTTCCCTCATCTATCCTGATGGCGGGAGGGCAGAAAAGCCTGATACCTTTTACCTTACCCTACAATGGCCATCTGAGGGCCAGGGTTTGCAGCATCCTTCAGTGGGACACCTAGCCCCAGGGTCACTGTCATGGTCACGACCAGCCACTGTATCCCACCTAGAGCGCCCCTCTCCTTGGACCTTCAAGCCTCGTGGAGTCTGCATTCTTTCTTTCTCACAATTTCTCTCTCAGAATACCCCCATGGAAAGTCTGCCAAATATGTCTCCGTATGTCCCGAGTTCGAGTTTCTCCCAGGTACTGCTCTTTATAAACCAGTGGAAATACCCCAGAAGAGGGCGCTGGCACAGTCTTTGGGGCTGATGTCTGCACATGAACCTCAGTCACCCTGGATTCCTTGCCCCCATGACAGCTGTAAACTGCCCAGCATATTGTAGGCACTAAATAAACAACAGCTATTTTTATGTTTCCTCTTCTGCAAAATAGAGATCTTGTAGAAATAGTGGCTAACTTTTACAGAGCACTTATGTCTCAGACTAGGTTTTTTGCATGTACTAATGTAGGGTCAGGAATGGGCTACTGAGCAGGTTTTCTGATCCAGCAGACCGGGTAAAGGAGGAGTCAGAGTCCTCAGTGGTTTTTTGCAGGTCTTTTATTGGGGTTCACCAGGCATATGGCAGGCAGGGGTGCTGGCTGGGGGGCTGGAAGGCTGGCAGGCCTCCCAGCCCCCAGCAAGTCTTCACTCTATCTGGGCTCTCTGGCCTTCTCTGCTTCTCTCTCGGCTGCTGCTTTCGGCTTCTACTTTCGGCTTCTGCTGCTGCTAGTGTCCCCGTGACGCTGCCCTTAAAAAGCCCAGTCTCAGCCCAGGTGAATCCCATCTACCTATGCCCACACCCTATTCCAGGTGCCCGCCTTCAGGCATGCATTCAGGACCACAAGGATCCATCATCTATCCTGATGGCGGGAGGGCAGAAAAGCCTGACATTTTTCCTTACCCTACAACTAACTTTTCAGTATTCATGTGATTGAGGTAGATGCCACCTTTGTGTCCATTTTACAGATGAGATCCAGAGAGGTTAAGTAACCTACCCAAGGTCACGCAGCTGCTAAGTGGCAGAGCCAGGTTCACCCCAGCAGTCTGGCTTCGGAGTCTATGTTCTAAGAACCAGGTATTACCCTGTTGCTAGAACTGATGGGAAGATGCAGTGAATCACAGGCTTATGGCCCCATCCAAGCACCTGGGTGTCTGCTCTGGGGGCTCAGCGAAGGGGAGAGGAGGGGGATGGAGGGGGACGGTGGGGAAGGAGGGGGGAGGACTCGTACAGCACTAGGGATGGTCCAGGACTGCAGGACTTAGACGCTCTTTGCAGAAGCCCTAGGCCTTGCTGGTGAGGAGGGACTGAGAGGCATTATTTGTCTGGACAGGCCTGAGTGAGGGGGAACTTGGTCCAGGTGAAGTGCTTCAAGTGCCCTCTTCTCCTTTCTCCTGTCGTCTTCCCTCTCCACTCACTCAGGAAGAGCTGCGGCTGGGTGTCGGGGTTTCCAGCAGGGCTGCAGTCACGTGCTGCATCTCCAGATACAGCTGTGGGGATGCATGGGGAGGAGGCCTTTGGCGTAGCCTCGTGGACCCCCAAAACAGCACCTCCACTGAGGCCTACGTGGTGCAGATAGAGGAGGCTATCGGAGCAGGGGTGGAAAGGTAGCTAGGGAGACTGCAAAGTCCTCTTCCAGGCACCTCTTCCTAGTCTGACCCTTGTCCACCAGCCCTAGGAACATACGGACAGCAGGAGTCTGTCCTGGGTGCTCCGTTGGTGCCAGAGCTAGGGCAGCATCGCACTCCATCTGGGGCGGGGTGGAGGCTAGCCATCTCATTGGAAGGAGGTGAGGGGATTTGTTTTAGTCTGTGGGGTGACTTGGAAGTGACTTTCAGGGGAGGCTGGAGATCATGAAGAAAACTACCCAAACCCCCTAGCTCTGCTGGTGCCCCCCCACCGTGACTCCAAGCCAGCGGTGGGGAGTGCCGGCCCCTGAGGCCGACAGGGAGGAGCAGGAGCTGTGGGCCTGGGTTGTGACATCTGGGTGGTGATGAAGGAGCAGGCACAGCTGCTGTCCACTTTATCCTAGAAGCTGGGGAGGAGGGGGATTTCAGGAGCCACTAAGTGGGGCAAGGGAGGAGAGAAAGTTGGGGGACAAGGAGACAAGATATATTTAGTACCTGGGGAGAAGGCTGAGAGTAGAGGAAAATGTTCCTTTATTCATCAGTCCTTATTTCTTTCCCATAGGAGCCAGCACGGATATGCCAGGGAGGGCCCAGTATGTACATGATCCCTTTAAGCCTTACAATAACCCTGTCTTACAATTCAGGCCCCCACACTGCAGGTGAGAAAGTGAGGCTGAGAGAGGCTATGTAATTTGCCCAAGGCCACACAGCAGTGTGTGGATTTGAGGCTGCTGAGCCTCAGAGCCGCTAAGCTGTCTTGAGTGCCTACTCACTACTGTGGGCAGTGGGTGCTTTCCTTCCTGGAGTTTACAGCCCAGTGTGGGGAAAGAGAAGAACAAGAAATGACAAGGGTGACACACGGTACAGATGAGGACAGGGCACAAAGGGAACTAAAAACTGGCTGGATGAAGGGCAGTTGTCATGGTGACATGCAGCAGGGAGGACAGTGCCCTCCACTGGAAGGACAGCATGTGCAAAGGCCCTGTGGCAAAAAGAGCACAGTACTTTCTGGACCTGCAAGGCCAGTGCAGCTGGAGCACAGAGGATGAGAAAGGTGCAGTGGATGGTGAAACTGGAGGTGGGTAGGGGCAGGAGGGTGGCATAGGACATCTGCAAGGAGAGGGGTTGGAGGGGCAACCTGGGCACAAGGAGCAAAGAGGGAGGAGGGTGCAACTTTGACTACAACACAAACCAGTAGACCTGAGGGACTCAGCATTGGGGACCACAAGGCTAAGCTTCATACCCCAAGCTTCAAACCCAGCATGGGGCCTTGGGTGAGTCATCCAAGCCCCCTTTGGGGGCTCCTTGTGCCTCAGTGGAGTGAACAATCACATCTGGTCCTTACCTTAATGTATTTTGGGTTAAGAAGATCAGTGAAATCAAACTTGGAATCTGTTGTTAACGATCTTGTGTTTGTGTGTGTGTGTGTAAGAGACAGGGGTGTTTGTTTTGGGGGTACATTCTGGGGCTCTGAGCAAACCCCAGCTGCTTCTTGCAGTCACCCATCCTCTCCTACCCCATCAGAGTCCTGCCTCACCCCCCCACCCGGCAGGAGGATCAAGGGTACAGGGGGAGTGGCGAGCCACTTAGACATTAATCACAGGTATTTTCAGAAGGAGTGGACATAGTCCTACATAAATGCTTTATTTTCTGCAATTAGACCCCACTTTACTCAAGTCAGCTTTGAATAAGCCTCAGATGCTGTTTGATCCATTTAACCAGAAGGAGCCATGGGGGTCATTTCATCCACCTCCCTGGGTCCAACGGGCACCAGGGCCTCCTCTGGTTTAGAAGTCCTAAACCTCCATCGCGCAGGGCTGTGTCCTGGGGTGCTTAACTCAGAATGTCCCAAAGTCTAACCAGAATCCAGCCTGCAGAACTCTCAGCCTTGCCTCCCTCCTCTGAGCAACACAAGGGGTTTCAAGAGAAGGATTTCTTCCCCCAGGGAGAAACAAAAGAGGGGCAGCCAGGTACAGTGTGGGAACTGGCAGTGTGGCTCTGTGGGGGCATCCCTGGCCCCCTCCTCCGAAGCATGTGACCTTGAGCCCTTGAGCCTCGATCTCATTTCCCTCTGAAGAAGGCTGGGGGTCAGCAGAGCTGGCTAGGGAGCACTCAGCACCAGCCTTCTCCCACTACAGGTGCCCACACCCTTCCCAAAGCTGCCTGCAGGGCAGCTCAGACTCCCTCACAGGGCTTGCAGCCTGGAAATCCCTGAATCAGCGTTTTCTGCAGGGCCTGCAACTAGCGAGCTGCTGTCTTCCAAGGAGAGCCTCCAGCGCATCCAGGAGAGCCGGCGCTGCAGCACTGCGGTGGCCCAGCTTTGGAGCCATGTGGCTGCTGTGGGGCTGGGATGCAGGGAGAGGGAATAAAGGGAGTATTTGCTGCAGGTATTGGGAATTCCTGGGCTTCCTCAGACTGGGGATCAGCCAACCTGGCAAGCTCTGAGTGAAGCCCTTCCCAAAAACACATACAGGATTTGGGGGAGTATCACTTCCTGGGTGAACCCCAAATTTGATTCAGGATTCTGAACATGCATAAAAGGATCAAACAGGAAGGAGCCACAGCTCTGGGTGAGGGGGCGGCTCAGGGGAGGAGGCAGGGATGGGGGGTGCTGGGAAGGTAGGGGAGGGGTGGTAACCTGAAGGGCAGAAATTCCACTTGGCTGAGCTGGGCTTCTGGGGTCTCAGAGGCAGGTATTGGGGGTTGAAGATGAAGCTTAATGTTGAGAGGAGGGGGTCGGGGGAGACCCAGCGAGGCCCAGCCCCACAGGCACCGCCGTCCCTTTCTGACCTTGTGAGGTGGGAACTGCCCAGGGCTCTCCCCCAAGAAGGAGAAAGCAGCGTTGTGGCAGTGGGGTGCTGCTGGGTCAGGATCCTGTTGGGGGGGTTCCTATCTGGGAGCCAGGGCCAGGGTCCTGTGCCAGCGGCCCTTGCTTCTCTCCTCCCACCGGCCCCTCCACGCGCTTCCTTCCCTCCCCGAGAAGCCGGCGCTGGGCCCGGACACCAGTCCCCACTGGGCCTCCCGGGCCTGCAGGGGGCAGGGGGCGGACCCCCCTCCTCCCTACCCCCCAGGAAGTAACTGTCTTTTGTCTCCATCACTGCGCTTCTCCCTCCCTGTTCTTTTCTTTCCTGACTCTGGAAAACCTCCATCCGCGTCGCCTGAAGCAAATCGGCTCCCTCCTACCCACCAGCGGGTTCCGACTGCAGGGAGGCCCCCTCCCCCCGCCAATGCCCGCACCCCGGGGGCTCATAAAGCCCTGGGGTGGCGGGGTGGGGTGGGGAGTGTCGCAGGAGGGCGCGGGGCAGAGCGGGGGAGACTCCTCCGCAGTGCGCGGGAGTCCCGGGGGTTCCGGGGGCGCGAGGCAGGCCCCGCCTACCCCAAACTTCTCCGGGGTCGGGCCGCACTGAGCCCCGACCCCCACCCCACGTCTCCGCGGCACACACCTCGGGTCCCTGCCGCCCCCCTCCCCGCCCCCCGCTCGTCCCGGCTGGAGAGGGGGTTCGGGGCTCCGGCGGGCGGCCTGCTCTCGCCGGGGATGGCCTGGGCGGGGGCCCTGCGGCGCGATTTGCGGGGATCGCCCTGGCAGGGGCCGGCCCGCGCCGTGTGCAGGCGGATGTGAGGAGCATCTCAATCGGCGGGGGGGGAGCGGGCCGGGCTGTTACTACTGCAGAGAGCGCGGGCGCGAGGGAGCGGGCGCGGGAGCCGCGGGCGCGGGGGAGCCGCAGCGGCCGGCGCCGGGAAGTGACTCGAGGGGGACCTGGACTTCGGGACCCCGGCCGTCCCCGCCCTCCGCGTGTCCCGCCAGCGCAGGCCGAGCTGCGCCCGGAACGTCCCCGGGTAAGAGGCACCCCGGGTGGGGGCGCCGTGCCAGGGGAGCCCGTCGTCCCGAGTGAAGCCGCGCGGACCACCGCGGCCGCCCCCGGGTCCTGGGGCGCGGGCGGCTGCGGGGTCGCTAGACCGGGACACTCCGACTTTCTGGGCTCGGTGCCCGCGCCCGGATAAAGCCAAGTGCGGGAAGGACTG
The DNA here is from genome assembly GCF_014898055.3 of Talpa occidentalis. Classification (NCBI taxonomy): domain Eukaryota; kingdom Metazoa; phylum Chordata; class Mammalia; order Eulipotyphla; family Talpidae; genus Talpa; species Talpa occidentalis. Next base: position 76,056,192 of record NW_023605194.1, read on the forward strand.
AGCCCCGAAAATCCCCCGGCGTCGGAATCGCCCGGTTAGTCCCAGGGGAGGTGTTCTGGACGACCCGGGAACCCCTCGCCCGCGCCCCGTGTTCTGGCGGGGAGCCCGGGGCGCGAGCGGGGGCGCGGGGGGGCGCGGCGGCGCGGGCACCGGGGAGCGGGGAAGCCGAAGCGCGCGGCGCTGGGAGCCGTGGGGAGGGGCGCGGAGGGGGGCGGAGGAAGTAGGTGTGCAGTGAAAAGTGGGTGCGGGGCGCGTGCCTCTCTCTCCCCACCCGCCGCGGTGAGGACCAGCCGAGGGCCCCCCAGCGAGGAGCTCCGGAGCCCCCTGGCGCAGAGCGGGGCGCGCTGGGGCCACCCGCGGCGCCGGGAGCTCGCGCTCCTCGGCGCCCTCCGCCCTGCGGCCGCGGGGCTGGCGTGCTCCAGCCCTTCCTCGCCTCGAAACTTTTTCATGCTCCCACAAGCGCCGCGGCTCGGTGCGTTGGAGGAAGCAGGGTCCCAAGGATCCTGCGGGCAGCAGAGCTTGAAGAGCCCAGGGTGTGGAGTGGGGAAGAGGCAAGGGGTCTGTGGGCCGCATGCTCCGTCGGTTGCTGTGTGACCTTGGGCAGCTGCTGCATGTCTCTGAACCTCATAGAGGCACGCGGTGCTCCCCGGAATGCGGTGCTCCTGCCCTGAGCCTTCCTGCTCGGAACCTGCTCCCTTTGCTGGCTGGTCTCTGTGGGGAGTTCTGTGTTCCCTTTGTGGGGAGGGGGTGGGCAGTGTGGAACTGTGTCCCCAGCTTTATAGGGGGAGTCAGAAAGCCTCCATACTGACCCGGCCTATGACCTTGATACCTCACTTACCATCTGGGCCGCCACATTTTCATCTGGGGACTGGGGTTCAGACCTTCTGATATATGAAGTCTCTCCCAGTGCTGACACCTACTGGCCCCAGTTTGCAGATGAGACCCACTGAGGGGTGGCAGTGGGGTTCAGCTTCCCCAGTAGCATTACCTGTGACCTAACCTCTGGGGAACTGTAGTTCCCTCCTCCCAGAAGGCAGCAGGGCAGATGGGTGCCTGCTCATCCATCCTGTCTTCTCACTCTCAAGTCTCCACTGGGATCAGATCAGCTGCCTTTGCCCACTACGCATCCTCTTTGCAAGGGTCCAGTCTTCCTCAGGGAGAGATTCCCAGTGGGTTAAAGAGGGACGTCAAGGACCTCCCAAGGTCATGCCATCTGGCCCCTAGCCTTCTGTCTCTAGGCAGGGGTGCTTCCTCCCCAGACCAGGACCATCAGGTTTAGGTAGAGCTCCCCAAGTGGCCCGCAGCACCCCATTGTGCAATCTCGTCACAGGCCTGGCCCTAGGAAGGTCAACTCTGTTTCTGTCTTTGGTAGGAAGGAAACCGGAGGTTCTCGTGGGCCTCAGGTGTTGTGGGGAGAGTTCTGGGTTAAGATGAGAGAACTGAGTTTAATTCCTCCAATTTGCATGACCTTGTGTGACCTTGGGCAAGCCCCTAGCTTGCTTTCCTCACGTGTTCAACGAGAGGGATGAACTAGAGAACTTCCCAGGACCTCCCAATACTCAGTCTGTGGCTGAATTTCTAGACTGGTGTCTGATGGCAGGAAGTGGGCTTGGCTGGCTGGAATTCCCATGCCACTGTTGTCCCCAGCGTGGAGACAACTCAGGACAGAATACTCTCTGCGAATGGGACTGCTTCCAAGACCCTGTGCAGCCCTGGGGTGAAAACTCAGGAGCTCCGGTTCCCGTGGTCGCTAAGTGTGTGACCTTGAGCTAGTGACTTTACATCTTACGGGGCTGTCAAAGCTGAGTGATAACAGTGGTGGTATCCAGGGTTATTGTCAAGTGCACGGTCCAACGCTGAGCCCTCTGCATCCTTGGTGAGTGGCAGCTCCTGTTAGGATAACATAAAGCCCTGAAGTGAGCAGGTAGCGGGGCAATGGGTGCCTGCGGGTGCCCAGCCGCAAACAGCGTCCAGGCCCGTGGGAGCAGGGAGAGATTTGTGCGTTTCCAAAGCGCCCCTGCAGAGCAGGAACAGCAGGTCTGCCTCTCCCTCTTTGCCTCTCTCTCCTGGCACCATTTTAGTCATTCTGCAGCAGAAACTTCACCGAAAGGAGACTGGCTGACTTTCCTCTCATCTCACATCTGTTTTCCTCTTCTCCCCCTTGCCCACTTTCTGCCACACCTCCGTGGTCCCTTCTGTGGTTTTGACAAGATGGGCCTTGTCCTGGCCTTTTTCTTGAGGCCAGGACAGGGGTGAGCCCGAGTTCCCAGGGCCAAACCTTCAGGCACATCTGCACTAGGGGTAGAAGGAATGGCACAGGCACCGGCTCAGCCGTGAGGAGACTCCCAGCATCCCAGGGTGCCAGAGGGTCACCAGATGGGGTGTACTGGTGGGGTGACGAGCAGGTGGGACTTGGGTTACCCCACACTTGCTGCATGATCTTAGGCAAATCATACCCCCCTTTAGTCCTTGGCTTCCCCCTTGGCAAAGTAAAAGCTTGGTTTAGATAAATTAAAGGTCATTCTAACCCTCTGGGTTCTTGGCCCTGTCGGTTGTGCTTTTGCTGAGGCAGGGTTGGGTGGGAGGTTTGCTGGGGCCGTCGGGGCACCGTGCCCACTGTCCCTCGAAACAGTCCTGTGATATTGATGAGGATGCCGTCCCAGTGTGGATGTTGGTGGTTAAGAGCGAAGGTTTTGCAGTCAGACCCAGGTTCCTGCCTAGTAGATGTGTGAAGTTGGGCCTCAGTTACCATCTATGAAATGGGAATGGTATTCCTACTCGTAGGAAGAGCACATGGGAATAATTTATATAAAACTCCAGGAATATTGGGGAGTAGTGTGGACTGGGAGCTGCACAGGGAACAGGTTCTGTGTCATCACAAGGGAGACACAGGTTAAAGGAAGGGCGGGGACATCTGTCACCACGCACAGGATTTTGAGAAAGTGCCCCAGTTTCCTATGTCCTCTTCCCACTGGGCACTGGCTGTGGCTGCAGGAGTTTGCATGTGCTGATCTTTGTCACTCCTGGCAGGGGCCAGGGCTTGGCCTTGGCCAGGGGTGGGATGGGATTGGGGTGGTGGGGGAGAGGGAGGGATGCAGGCAGAGCCTTTGACTCTTTCAGAGAGCAGCACAGAGGCTAACAGAGCTTCCCTCTGTGGTGAGGGAACACAAGCCAGAGGCGTGACAGCCCTCCATTCAAGGTCAGTCATGGGGACAGCACGCAGAGTGAGGTCTTGGGGAAAAGGGCCTTGCTGCCGACAGGGGCGTAGTAGGTGAGTGGAGTCCAGCGCATGGTGCTGAAGGGGGGCTTAGGGATCATCTCATGTAGTCTCTGATTTTGAATTTGTGGGGAAAATGGGGATCCGAGAGGAGGGGCACCTTGCCCAGTACCAAAGGCCTGGTAACCCTGGAGTCGTGGCTGCACCTGCACTGTGGTCCCTCGGTCCAGGGCTCCTCCTAAGCTCTCCACTGAGCAGCAGCCATTGCCTGGTCTTCTGAAATCTGAGCACAAGGCAGAATGCCATGATTGCAACCAAAAAGACACGAATCACTGATAGAGCTTCCTGACCTAGATGCCAAGGTCAAAGCCAACATCCCCATTTTGTAGATTATACCACTGGGGGCCAAGAAAATGAAAGGACCAGCTTGAGATTGCCATGCCAGACTTGAACCCCCAGGCCAGAGTGCCTGCGGCTCCACCAGCCACTCCATGCTGCTTCTTTTGGGTCAGACGTGCCACAGGGCCCAGGATGGCCAAACTGAAAAAATGAGCCCTATGGGGCTTGCAAAAGGGGACAAGGACAGAAGAGCAAAACAGAAGACAGAAATGCAGAAATATGACTCCCGAGACCATGACTTTCTTCCCTGGGGTGCTACTGTCAGCCCCCCCTGCTTGGAACTACTGGGTTGACAGCCTGCCTTACCCTGCTTGTGGGGGAGACAGTCGCTAGTCCGCAGGCCCTGCTGGTCTCTGTTCTGATGGCAACGCTGAGTGAAAGAAAGTCAATATTTGCCCAGTGGCAAAGGAGGGGAAATAAGTCTGACTTGGGACGAGGGGGTGGGAGTGATTCTGAAAAGGAAGCTTGCAGAATGTGGGGCCTCCGTGTCAGCACTTGACTTCTAAGGCCAGTTTGGATTCACTGCATTGAATAACCCTTTGTAGCTCGGCCTCGCCGGCTGGTTGGGCTGCCGTGGCCCGTCCCTAATAGATTTCCCTTATTGTTTGGCGCTGACACTTACCCAGCCTCCAGCTCCCTGGGGAAATGGGACTTCTGAAGCTTTTGCAGAGAGGCCTTGGAGCAGATGGCCCACGGAGCCAGTTCAGGCGGGGCTGGGCGGGACCTCCGAGCCCACGCTTCCTCGTCTGGGCCGGAGCCAAGGGAGAGGTGTGCGGAGAGTCCTTGGCAGGTCAGGAGGGCCTGCTAGTGATTTCGCCCTGTGCCTTTGTTTTGTTATCTTTCCATTTTTTCGTCTCTGCATCCTGCTTCTTTGTCCCGATGTTGGGGAGGAGCTGTGGGGAGGGGGAGGAGGGCTAGAGTCCACAGTCTTTCCTCGACTGAGATGAAATTCTTGAACCCTGACAGCTGCCACTGCTTTAATGGCTTTGCGATGGCTGCGCTGCTGCTCATGGAATCGTCTTAGCAGCTTAACAAAGGGTGCGTTTGGAAGCAGAAGCCTGCCCGGTGCCAGAGGTGCCAGCGGTGCCAGCGCTGGGGCTGGGCTCGGGTGAGGTTCCGGGAAGGACTTCCTACGGTGGGAATTGCCAGCTCTTGGCCAATCCACTAGGTGGGAAGCGGTGAGAAGGATCTCTTCTCTCGGGAGTGGGCCCCTGAAGAGGTCTCCGTGACATTCCTGGAGGTCAGGGCTGTCACCGAAATTAAACTTGGTCCCACACCCCCCAGATGGGTTGTAAGCTGGTAGTTCCTGGAGACCAGAGAGCCAGGGTGACCTCCCAGCATAGGGGGTGAGCTTTACTCCCATGTGAGCTTGGGGCATCTCTGGCTGAGTGACTGAGAGGTCCTGAGGGGAGGGAGAAGAGGAGGAGGACCCTGGCCTGCCTCCGTTCAGCCAACTTGCACCCCACTCGCCTCAGAGAGAGGCTGCAGCATGACTAGCCTGCTAGGGCAGAAGCGCCACCTAGAGCTGCTGCCACCTCAAGGGCAGACCCAGGCTGCTGGCCCCCAGCCTGCCTTCAGCCTGCTCCAGCCTGCTGGGCTGGGGACTAGAGGCAGATTGCAGCTTTTCCCCACCACATGGCCCCTGGGGAAGAGTGCCGTGCTGCAGAGTCCTCTACCCCAGGTCCCTCACCCACTTTTCCTGGGATCTGGAGTAGGACCAGAGGTGCTTGGCACAATTGCAGGGTGATTCAGAGCTCAGATACTAGGGCCAGGTTGCCCGGGTTCAACCCCAACTCCTGTGGGACTTTGACTTGTTAAATGCCTGTTTCCTCATCTTTAAGAGGGAAATAAAACATGCCATAGGGCTAGCATGAGGAGTGAATGGATTCACATTTATATAAGCCCCGAGTGCGCCAGGTGCACGTGGTGCTGTGGAGGTGTCCTACTATCATTACGCTGTTGCTTAAAACAGGGGCGTGTTGAAGATAAGCACACATAGCACCCAAGCTGGGAGTGGGGGTGAGGCAGGGACATGATACTGTCCTTAAGTTACTGTCCAGGGCCCCAGGAAGGCTGTTTCTTCCTCTCTCTGGACCTTGTTGTCCCCAGCTGATGGGGGCAGGGGGTGGTGACAGTGTCCCTCACCTCTCCCAAGATGACCTGGTGATCAAGTAAAGTGAATGATGGTCTGGAAACGCCGTGGGCCTGGGGGATGCACGTGCCTCCTCCCGGCTCCCTGCGACTTGTGCCAGCTTCCGGGTTGAGGCCCTGGCCTGATGAGCTCCCTGCAGGTGCCACTGATCCCAGCGAGGCCGTTTGGGTCCTGGGCACCTCTGGGCTGAATCTAGTCTCTTCCATGCCTGCTCCTCCTCGTTTGGCTGTAATGGGTTTTGCTCCTTAGCAGGGGTGGGCAGGAACATTCTTGGACACGGGCCAATGTTGGACAAGCAGAGAACAGGAGGGGGGCATCTCCAAGCTGGCACACCCCGGCCGGGAGCCTGGGACAGACTGAGGTGGTGCCTTCCCTGGGATGGCAACGCGGGAGCCCCTTCCCTCCTTCCACCCTCAGCCAGACGATCTGCCCTGCAGAGAGGTGCAGAGAAGGGCTGCCCAGAAGCAGGACATTGACTCAATGTCACATTCAGCACCTTTCCTGCCGGGTCAGTGAAGGTTAAATTGATAGCCTCTTGTCCTCTCCCTGGCCCGCCTCCTCCCTGGGGTGGGAGGTGGCGCCAATCTGACCTGCTGGCAGTATTGGGGTGATAGCAGGCCAAGGGTCTCATTGTCACCAAGGTCTTCTGCTAAGGATCTCAGGGATGACTGGGTTACAATTGCTCAAGCCAGCAGCTGAGTGATGCCATAACCCACCAGGCTGGTAGTCTGGGTAAGCAGCAGGCATGGGGTGGGGAGGCCACTTGATTTCACAGTTATCCAGGGTCTTGGAAATGTCACCTCTGGGGCCTTCATCAGAGCCAAATATCATTTTACTGAGAGCCCCAAAGATGAAGTTGCTTTGCCAAGGTGATCCCCAAAGTTAGCCATGAACTCATGCTCTAGAGTCCACCATGTTTCATCTGCTCTGTTCCCTGGGCTTTCTAAAGAAAGTGCTTCTCTAGCCAATGAAGAAACTAGAGAAGAAATATCCCAGTCTGGTGCCCATCTAGATCTTTTTTTTTTTTTTTTTTTTTTTTAGAGGCATGCTTTATTTATTTATTTTATTTGTTTGTTTGTTTTGTTTATACATGCACTGGGTACAGTCAGAAGCGTGGGAGGGTGAGAGAATTCACCAGAGCCAGAGCGGGGAGCAGAGCAGGCAGAGGGACCGAAGTACACTGCTGAGGGGAGCAGCGGGCGGCAGGAGAGGTCTGCGCGCCATGTGGGACCCTCCTCCGGTGGCCGGGGAGCAGCCGGGGATCGAACCGGCACTGCAGAGGCTGCGCGCAGCTTCGCAACCCAGCGCTCAACCGCTGCGCCACCGGGGAGGCCCCCCATCTAGATCTTGACCTTGGCCTCAGATTCTCCTGAACATCATCCCTGGGGAAGTTGGAACAACTTCCTGAGTGGTCTCGTTGTAAGAGGGTATGGAAGCTTTCCCCAGCTCTTAAAGAACAGAGCTGCCTCCACTGAGCCCAGGCTGGGCTAGGTCTTAGGGAAACAACCCTGGGCTCGGGTTCAATAAAACAAAGCCACTGCTGACATCCACCAACTGCTGGGTGTCCTCTAACCTTATTGCCCTTATCACCCTCATCTCTAAATTGTGATGGATACGCCTTCCTTCATTGGGCATAATTGGGTATAATATTTTTTACTTAAAGTAAGATTTATTGAGTCTCAATTCACAACTAACAATTGACTCAAAGTCAATTCAGTGGTTTGTATGTCCACAAGTGGTACAGCCACCCCCCCCATCTGATTTTTATTCACTCCCGAGTCATTCCCTAGTCTTCCTTCCCCCAAGCTCTAACTGATGGATACTTTAATTTCTGGCTTTGTATTTGTCTCTTGTAGATGTTTCTTGTAAATAGGGTCCTACAATATGTGGCTGTTGTGCCTAGTTTCACTCACTGGCATGAGTTCTAGGCTTGTCCATGTTGTAGCAGGCCTCTGCACTTTTCTTTTTTATGATTAAATAATATTCCACTGTCTGGATATACCATAGTTTATCTAGCCCTTCATCAGTTGGTAGACATTTGGGTCAGTGTTAGCCTATTATGAATAATGCTGCTAAACATTCATTTGAAGTTTTTTTTTTAAGATTTATTTTATTTATACAAGAGCTGGGGTACAGGCCAAAGGTCCAGGAGGGTGAGAGGACTCACCAGAGACAGAGTGGGGAGAGGAAAGGCAGACGGACTGAAAGCACTGCTGAGGGGAGCAGCAGACGAGACAGGAGAGGTCTACCGCACCATCTGGGTATCTCCCTGGCCGGCCCAGAATCGAACCCGCGCTGCAGAGGCCACGGACAGCTTCACAGCGCTGCACTCAACCTGCTGCACCACCAGGGAGGCCCTCATGTGAAGGTTTTTGAGCAAACATATGTTTTCATTTCTCATGGGTACATACTTCGGAGTGGGATTGCTGGGTCAAATGAGATACTGATTTTTAAAGCTAGCATTTACTGAGCCCTACTCTAAGTTACACAGATGATTGCCTTTAATTAGCACATACTCTATGAGCTAGGTACTACTGTGATTCCCATTTTACAGAATTGAGGACACTAAATAACTTGCTCAAGGACATTCAGCTAACAGAGTTAGGACTTGAACTTGACAGTCTTATACACCCTGCTGCCAAGAGTAAGGTTTAAATGAGATGAGGGGCCTCCCCGGTGGCGCAGCGGTTGAGCGCTGGGTTGCGAAGCTGCCCGCAGCCTCTGCAGCGCCAGTTCGATCCCCGGCTGCTCCCCGGCCACCGGAGGAGGGTCCCACATGGCGCGCAGACCTCTCCTGCCGCCCGCTGCTCCCCTCAGCAGTGTACTTCGTCACTCTGCCTGCTCTGCTCCCCGCTCTGGCTCTGTTGAATTCTCTCACCCTCCCGCTCTTCTGACTGTACCCAGTGCTTGTATAAACAAAACAAACAAACAAACAAACAAATAAATAAATAAAAATAAATGAGATGAGGGTTGAGAGTGTCTCAGCCCACTGTTGGCCTTTAGCAGCTGTTCTGTAAACAAAGGTGCATCCTGGGAAATATGACCAGACACCCTGCATTTCTCTCTATCATGCTGTGTGACTTTCGGAACGTCTTGTGTCCTTTTGAGCCTTAGTTCAGTTCCCAGTGTAGCTTGAAGAGGCAAGCTGATGCTGACTTGGCGGGGGAGGGGTGCAGTGCAGAGGAAAGCGTCCTGGATTCGCCTCTGAGTCTTGCTGACTTGGAAAGTGATTTCCCTTCTCTGGCCCTCGTTTTCCCATTGTTCAGCGAGGGGCTGGAGGGTTGATTCTCAGGTTCCTCAGAGCTCCTACCTCCTATGTGAGTTCTGTGCAGTCTATGTGAGTCTCCCAGCAGCCTGAGCCCCCCAGGAGCTCCTAGAGCCTTAGGTGAATGCCTCTTCTCCCGCCAGTGTGTTCACGGAGCAGGATGGGGCTGGGTGGGTGATGGCTTGGGGGAGCACCCTCTGTAGCTCTCTCTTCCATCATAGAGCCTTGCCCTGGCCTGGGGACCTTCTCCTCTGATGCAAGCCAGCAAAGAGCCATTTTATCTACATACCTCCACTCTTCCTTGGTTTCCCTGCAGCACCCCTGGAGTCCTGCTCCCTGGAGTCCTTCAGCCCTTGTGCTCCAGCTGGCTCTGGAGCCTGGCCCTAGTTCGTGCCCTGGGACCACTTAATGGAATGCACTGAGCATACAGTAGGCGCCTAGTAAGTGTTAGCTGATCTGTGTCTGGCTCAGTACTTGAACCAGTGGTGCCCCTAGTTCACGTCTCCCTGTCCTCTTGCAGTGAGTGCATCAACTGCACTCTCCATACCTAATCTGGCAACACCTGCCAGGCAGTCACAGCCGTTCTGCCCCATCCATCCTGCAGGTCACCTTCTATATCCTTCTCCCAGACCCTCTCTCTGCTTGGTATCCCCTGCTCCCCTAATCTGCCGATTAGAACCCCTAGCGATCCCGCATCACTACTGTGCAAGGACGTCACAGGAGGAGGGTGTGCTTCGCCCCCAGTGGCAGGGAGCTGTAGTGTCCCTATTTCATGGAAGAGGAAACGCGGCCAGGATGGGGAAGTGACTTCTCCAAGGTCACCACACTGGCAGGTGGCAGTGGGAGGATTCAAGTGGAGCCTGTCTAGCCCCGATGCCGTGGACCAGACTGACAGGAGAGGTGGCGTGAAGGACGCTGGGGAGAGGATGGGCCGTTCAGAGCCAGAGAAGCCAAGTGGACCCTCTCTGGGCAGGTAGGCTCCGAATTCCTCCAGGGCAGCTGTTGGTCACTGTATCTTTTCTCTTTGTACCCCTGCACTGAACTGGGTACCCCTGAACCTCTCCTCCAGACCTGTCTTCTCATGTGAGCACCCCCAGAGAGATTGCGTGGTGGCCAAGCAGTCTTCCTTCCACTGGGGATGGAGTCAGCCTCTGCAGGGTTTGCTGCTCCTGCCTCTGGTAGGATGAGCTAGAATTTCTGTCCCCAGCTCCCCTCCCCCACCAGGTGTCTCTATTTTTAAGCTCTGTGGGCTTAATGAGCTGCCTGCCGTGACTCGTCTTCTACATTCACCTTTTCCTCTAATAAACCCCAGAAGCTGAGCTGGGCTGTCTTTTCACTTGACAGCCCCCTTTTGCCCCCAGTCAGGAAGCCAGGGCTGGGCTAGTCCCCATCTGGGGTGGTGGCAACAGTGGACTCCAGGCCTTCGGGGACTGACCCCCTTCTCCCCACGCTGCCCTTGTTCTTGCTCCCCCCACCCCACCTGACCCTGTCGAAACCCCAAAAAACCAAAATGAAACCAGAGTGTTTAGTAAGAGCGTGCTGTGTGTATTAGAACAGTTTGCAAACCCGGAGCTTTCGCGTTCAGACTGAGCGGAGCTTACAGGCGCGAGGTGACAGGGTGGCTTGTGAGGGAGGAGGAGAAAGTCCTTCACCTGCACACCGGCTGCTCTTACCGCGAGTCTTCCAGGCTTAGGAAGATGACCTAAGTTTCTTTTATGATTATCAGAGGCATTTACAAGAAATAATCTAATTTTTGCTTATGTTCATGAAATAAGGGAGACCCAGTTTTGCCTAGGGTGGCTTAGTTGGTTTTGTCTGCTCAGGGAATTCTCAATCTGGTCTCTATGTTATATTTAACTTTAACATCCCAAGCCATTCCCGGGAGTAGTGATGTGATAAAAAGAACCCCCACATAACTGGGGGGCAGTTTCTTCTGAAGAGTGAACTTCTCAGCGGCAGGCTGGCAGGGCCTCACTTGGGCCGTTCACGGCAAGGGAGGGAGATTAGGCCGAGATGCCCAGGGTTCGGGAAGGGACTTGATGTCCCTCTGGGCTTATGCTGTGTCCCCCACCTGGGTCCTGTCCGTGGCAGTGGTCTAGTAGTGGTCTAGTAGTCTGACCTCAGCTTGAATACCCCCAGTGACAGGCAGCTCATACCTGATTTTATTCAGGATTTTTTACAAAGTGCTGATGATGCAAAAACTCACCCATATTTTGAGCCTGAAGATGTGGTCTTCTGCTGGACATGGCTGCGAGTCAGAGGGGAAGCGGGAACCCTCATGAGGACCCACAGCACCTCTGGGCTGAGGCGGTGCGTCTGAACCAAAGCCGAGGTGTGGTCCTTGCCTCTGAGGCTGCAAGGGGGAGTGGGGCCACCAAGAGGAGCTGAAATGGCTGTTAGAAAAAAGGGAGGAAGAGGCCTGAAGTCCTTCCTGCTTCAAGTGTGTGAGGAGCTCGAACACTAACAGAACATTGGAAATTCTGGAATAGACCAGTTCTGTCCATGGAAGTGGTCCTGTGTTGGTCCCCCCACGCCATGGCCAGCTACTGGGATGTGGGTCTGATAAGAGCCACGTGAGGAATTCCAGTTCCGGGCCATCCCCGAGGGTGCCTGGAGGCCCTGAGACTCCAGGGAGCTGAAGACACTCACCTACTTAGGGGAACTCTCCAAGTCTGAGGGTTTGCCGATTTGGAGCCAGGTTCCTTCCTACTACCTCTGAGTTCCCGGCAGCTGGGCAGCTGCTGCTCCCCTCTGGCTCTCAGCAGCCATGAGGCTTACTCTGCGGACCTTCAGACAGGGTGCCAGGCTCCGCAGGCGCAGGATGCAGCCTGGGTGTTTTTTTCCTGGGTCCGGTCTGCAGGGCGCAGTAGTCATGAGAAGGAGGTGATCCTTTGCCTCCTCCTCTGGCCCGGGGCAGGGAGGCAAGGGTTGTGTGAGTTCACTCCTAGCCAGGGGTGGGAGGGTGGGCATCTCGAATGTTCGGGGCAGTGTAGATGCTTCAGCTCCCGAGGTAACCTGGGACCTCTGCCTCCTGGTCCAAGGAGGCCAGCTGCCAGGTCAGGCTCTGTGGAGCAGGGCCCAGAGGTGGCTTCTCTCGAGCCAGGGGCACATGCCTGCGTCAGCTGTCAACCCTGCACCTTCTAGGCTGCTGGCAGTCATGGATCCCACCTTGTTTGGAAGCTGCCAGCCACTTGTCTGTGCCATCTCTGCCACCTCTGTCTGTTGCCGGGTGCTGGCTGCCCCTTCCAAGCCCACTTGAGTCTCCCCTAACGACTTGGATCAGTGCCACTTCCAGGAAGCCTCCCAGGGTGGTGCTCCCTGGCTCTCTGGGCCTTTGCCCCCTGGTCTCAGCAGGAGCACCTGCACATGCAAGGCAGCAGTTGGCAGTTCAGTGCCCAGCAGGCTGGCAGGGCCATGTGTCTCCCTACAGTGGTGCCTCCGGCCCAGCTCTTACCAGCACTGACTGTGGCCAGCTCCCAGCTTTTTATCTCTGCAAGTTCTTTTTGATTGAGATATAACTTAGATTATCAAAGTGGGCAGCTTGTCAGTATATGCTCCTGTGCCAAGGCCAAAGACACCCCCCCACCCCGCATCTCCCTGGGTCCCTCCCAGAACTGCTCACCAGTCTCCAGTCTCCTCTTCCTGGCTGGCCAATCCCTTCCATTCCTCACCCCCCTTGCATTTCCGCTTTGTCCAGGAATCCTGCAAATGTTGGTGTTCCGGAAGCCATCTCTGGCCCTTTTCTCCCCAGTCGCACTCTTGCCAGGTGACTGTACTCCCAGCACCACCCCCCACCAGCGCTGGTAACTCCCAGTGCCCCCACTCCTGAGCAGCCCAGCAGCCCACCCAGCTGCCTGCTGGACACTGGCAGTCTCTCGGATGGCCTGCTGGCTTTGCTGGGGTCCAGCTGGGATGTGCTTGACTTGTCTGGGTGTCCTGGCCTCACCACTTCCCAGTTCTGTCATCTGAAGAATGAGGGTGGTGGCCAGAGGAAGAGTGGCCAGAACCTGCTGACTTCGGGGTTGGGGGGCCCAGGGTCTGAGCGCCACACCTAACTTGAATGCTCAAGCAAACACAATAGAACCCCGGCAGCCCCAGTCCAGGCCAGCCCAGCCTGAGCGGGGGACAACATGAGCAACAGGGGGGCTGGCTGCAGTGCCTGGACACGGGCAGGGAGGAGCAACTGCGGTGGCCCAGGGAGAAGACTTGGCCCTGGGTCGGGCCTTAGGCCAGCGGGGCTGGAGATGAGGGCGTGGGCAGGAGAAGAGGTTTAAGAGCAGCTGCTGTCTCCCAGGAAGCTCAGAAATAGAGCGTGACCTGGGCCACTTCAGGGCCCAGGAGGGACTCCCCACCTCACCCACTGGAGGCCCCCTGCATGTTCCCGTGGGCTCACTCCCAGCACCCCCAGGGACCATTGTGGACATCATGGCGTGCTCTACATGCATTGTCCCCGAGCCTCCAGCCTGACCAGGCAGATGCCATTCTCACTGTCATGTCACCCTTAGAGAAGCAAGCGCAGAGGTTAAGCACCTGCCGGAGTCCTGTGATCAGCAGCAGCACCGAGGCCGGCAGCCAGGCCTGTCCGGCCCCCACTGGCCCTGCCTGGTGGCTTTACCTGGCTCCTTTCCCTGGGCACTGCTGCCTGCTCGCTTTGCAAGTGAAATTCCAAATTGGGACTTTCCTATTTGAAGCTCGCCCACATCTCTGCCCTCCTCCAGCCTGTGAATGGGTTGAGGATGTGGCTTGCCACTCCCACCCACTATTTCCCATGTCTGTTCAGGTCAGGCAAGAGAAAGTTGGCTTCTTTGGGGAATATGATTGTGCCCCTGGGACTTGCATGACCCAGTTTAGTTCCAAAGACCACGAGCTGTCAAAGGTGGTGGTGGTAATGGGCATCTCCTTCTGAAAAGTGATGGCACATCTTTTCCCCCAGGGCCTGTCCAGCATCTGGGGGAAGCAGGCACTCACAGATGTGGGGGGAACAGACTCTTCCTCAGTGCACCCCCTTCTCAGGTGCTGGCTCCCCAGGCTTCTCCTGACCCCCCAGCTCCCAGCTACGTGAGGGTGCAGCATTTCTGTCTATGGGGAAAGGGGACTTGCATGTGACATGAGTGAATAACCTCTATTGTACCCTCGCAGCCTCAGTTTCCTCATCTATAAAATGGGAACAACAGCGCCTACCTCACATGAAATGAAGTGCGGTGTTGGCACTGAGTAGGGTCTCAGTGAGGGTTTCTGTCCCTTCTTCTGGCACCCACGGTTCCTCAGGGCCCAGTGCCTTCCTGACGCCTCTCCTCCATTCCCCTGGCTAGCGGGGCTGTGCATTGGGAGGGGGAGTCCAGAGCAGGAGTCAGGGCTCTGTTCACAGCGAGGCCCTGGGCAAGTTGGTCCCCAGCGTCACTGTCTCCGTGGGCGGGGACAATCCCATCTGCTCCGTTTCCACGAAGGCTGGAGTCTGCCGTCTCCCCTGTGAGCTGCGGGGATGGGGTTGAGTCTTATTTATTCATCTCGTATTTATTCTCGGCTCTAGCACGGAGACTGGCGCAGGACTTGGGGGAGTCTGTGAACGCGAGGTGCAGATGAAAGAGAGGGTTTTTAAACAGTTATACATGTCAGGGGTCATTTTCAAGGTTGGATAAGGTGGACCCCTTCTACCCCTCCCCTCATTACTTAGGGAAGTGGTCTCCTCACCCTCTGCAGCCCATGATCTCTGGAGGGGCTGCCCTGGACTCCTTCCCGAGGGGAAGTCTGCTGAGAGGCTGCCCATTTATCACCCTCTTGTTGAGCAGCCCAAGACAGCAGGCCCGCCCACCCCAGATGGATGATGGCTCGGCCCTGGGCGGGGGGCTGGCTTTGACAAGCATGCTTTCATCTTCAGGGTCTCTTTTCTCCTTGGGGGATCTGGGAGCCTGGTGGAATGTGGTTGTCAGAGGGCAGAGCTGGAGGGTTCACATGGGTAACCCCAGCTCAGATACCTGCTGCAGGCTCAGCTGACAGGCATGGGAAGGAGCCCCCAGGCCTCGGGGCCTCAGAGTATCTCGCTGCATATGCTGGGCAGCTCCCCATGCCCTCCCGGAACAGAGCCGGCTCTGGTGGGCAGAGTCCCTGGCTTGGCTGGCACGATAGGCCTCCTTCTGAGCAACAGGGTCTGACCTTATGCACGTGGTCAACGTGATTAAGCCAGTCTGCTGAGAAGAGACGAAGGCAAGGGAAAACACATGTGTTTGGGCCTGCTTTGCTCCAGCCCAGCACCCCTGTGGGCCAGGTTCCTTGCCTTCTGTTTGTTGCTGAAAAAATGATACCCAAGATGTGAATCCCTCTACCCAGGTTGCCCAGGTAAACATCAGCTCCAAACCCAAGCCTGCTATTCTCAAGCCTGGCTGGGTTCTCTACCCCTCCCCCCTGTGCTGCTCACAGTCTGGGCCTGAGGTGAGAAGCCCCAGGTTTTAGAAGCTGGGGGCCCACCGGCAGGGGGACACCACTCTCCAAAGGGCCAGACGACGGGAGGAGGAGCCGGGCCTCCTGACCTCATAGCACCTTTGGGAGGCAGAAGAGACCCTCACCTCAGGGGCTGGCAGGAGATCATAGGGGTGGTCTCCCCAGCTCCCAGGATCTGGGATTTGTAAGGTGACCCATGCTGGAGTTCATGCCCCTCACTATCCAATTGCAGGGTCTTAGGCATCACCCCAGGTTCCTGGACAGGTGCTGTGGCCCCAGATCCCCAGTTCTCCCTTCCCTATGCCTTCACCTGGCCTGCCCGATGCGCATGCCTGTACACACTCCTGTCCAGGGTGCCTGTGCCGCCGCGGCGCACGGTGCTCAAGCATGCGGCCCCCCCCCCACAGGCACGCAGCCCTACTGGTCCTGCCGCCTCGGCCCATTGCTGCCGCTCCAGCCTCTCCCTGGGCCTGAACAACGCGGCGCAGTCCCTTCTCTCCGTGCCGGCGGCCGGCAAAGCACTGGAGCTGATGTTCTGCTCCATCACTTGGCTAATGGAGCCTCCCCCTGCTCAGACTCCTGCCGGTGCCGTCTCCCTTTCCAGGGTGTGAGCATTGACTCGGGGCTGGAGAGTCAGCCGGCCAGGCTGGGGGGCCTCACCCCGCTGGTGAGGAGATGGGGCTGGGGGCTGCGGGCTCCCGGTCAGACAGTGGGGGCACCGCCCCCAGAGCTGGGCCCCAGAAGCAGTGGAGCTGGGAGGAGGCGCCGGGTCTCTGACTTTCCTTCCTACAGGGGCCTAAGGCAGCTGGCGCCAGCCTCAGCTCCCGGCTCCGCCGGGTCCTCCCTCTCCCCAACCACCCCAAAACACACACCACACGCCCCTACACTCACACTCAGAGACACATTCACACACTCGTGTTCATACTCTTTACACACACGCTGTCATCTCAGACACCGTACACACTCACCTCCCTCACACACGGCACACATTCTCACACTTTCCACGCATACATCACACCCACACTTACACGCCCATTCGCACAATCCTATACACACAGCACACATGTTTACTCCACACACACATTCACACACATGCACTCACCCCACACAACACCACAGTCACACACATGTATGCTCACGCTCACACACTCATACATGCTCACACGCTCACGGCCCCTTGGTGGGCCCATGCTTAGCCAAGCTGCATGTTCAAAGCTTGTAACATTTAGTTGGGGGAAGATGCATCAGTTTTTAATGGTTTCAGCTCAAAATGAAGATGTGCATGTGGCGTGAAGGATAACAGGGCCGTGTTGGGAGGGGCTGTGCTCACCGCATGGTGGGCTAAGGGCCACTGACGTGGCTGCACAGGGCACCTCTTCTGCCAGTTGCCTGGGTCTGGGCATGCTCCCCGACATGACAGGGCAGAGCCCCTGCCTGCCCTGGGCCCGCCCTCATACCCCGGCTCACACACTGGCCCCCACGAGGCCTACTGCTCTGAGGGCAGAGCTCTGTGTCCATCCATTGCCCAAAGTGGCCACACCGGGCTGCCCAGGGTCTGTGGTTCACATGTGTTGGCCACCCATTTGGGGTCCCCCAGATTTCCCCTGTGCATCCCGATGCCCAGCACATGAAAACCTTATCCCCCACATCCCAAGAGCTGCCTCTTAGACATCTTGAGTGCCAGGCAATAGGGAACCCTGGATGAAGGCCCAGGGTCCTGAGTCTTGGGGGGAGGAGGATTCCAGCAGGTGTGGGGCCAGAAGGGGGCCCCTGGGCAGGCAGCAGCAGGCACCCTCAGCAGGCTGCTTGGGGGTGGCCTGTTGGCTGGGCAGGTTTCCCTAGGAGTGTTGGGCACTCACTCTCTCCAGGAGGTCTGGACCCCAGCTCCTCTCCTCTGGGGTGCGGGGGCTTCTCATCCTGGTTCAAGTTGAGTCCTGACTGGGGTGGCGGAGGGCAGGGGGCCCAAGGATCTGGCCTGACTGGGGGCTCTCTGCCCCCTCATCACTGCACTCCTGAGCCCTTAGCCACGGATGTAAAAGGACCCAGTGGAGGTTGCAGGGATGGAGTGAGGGGCAGCCGAGACCAGGGTGCTCGGCTATGTGGTGAGGTGCTGGGTACTCATTCCCTTGGGGGCCTCAGTTTCTTCATTTTTCAAACAAGGGCTTTGCACAGTGTTGTCAGCAGGATTCCTTCGGCTCTCACAAGTCAGGGTGTTATTTGTCTGTGGGTATTTAGGAATATCCCCGACTCAGCGAGACCTGCTCCTGGCAGGTGTGTGGTGCCGCGGGGCGGCGGGGCCTTCATAGGCACCTCTCTGGATCCTCGCAGGCCCGTGGAGTGGCAGACATGGCAGGCTCACCTGCCGAGGGGAGCAGAGGCTCAAGGAGCAGCCACACACCTGCGGTGGAGACAGGCTCGATCCCAGGCCAGATTCTGAGCCTCAGGGCCATGGCCTCTGTCCCAGGTCTCCTCGCAGGTGGCTATCTTAGCTTAGGTGCGCAAGGAGGTCAATGAGTGCTCCTGCAGCAGGAGGATTGAGATTAGACACAGGGAGGACTTTGCAGCCCTCAGGAACTCAGGAAGGCTACTTCTCCAGAGCCACTGGTCAAGAAGAGGCTCTGCTTCTCTGGGGTGGGGGGGGGAGCAGCGACCTTGCCCCAGGTAGAGACAGGTGAACACCAGAAGTTTGACACTCAAGGAACTCACAGAAATGGGTGTTTTATTTTCAAAGTTATATGGAACATGAATCCATTAAAACTGTCTTCTGCCTCCCAGAAGCAAATGTTGGGATGGAGTAGTGCAAAAAAAATAAGGACAGAAACGTACCCTTAAGTATTTGCTCTTCTTCAACCCGCCAGCTGCAGCGAGAGGGATCTTTCTGGTTAACCTCTTTCCCTCTCATTACTTTGGCTTCTGCAAACAAAATGCAGGGGAGGATTAAAGAAATTGTGTCTAGTTAGCTCTCCATTATCGGCATTAATCGAGGCCAGGCCTGTGTGGTATAATCCACAGAAGCACATGGTTCCCTGCCATGTTCCTTGGGCACACGTGCTCCAGCCGGGGATGAGGCTCGAACTTCCTCTCTGATGTGGGGTCAGGAGGACATGGAGGAGCCCAGAAGACTGCAGGAGGAGAGGCTAGAACTTCTGGGCATTTCAGGCTAGGGGAGTAGTAAGGTGAGGGAATTGGGTGAGGACAGAAGGTTCTGGGGCCTTTGTCCTGCAGCTGGGTGCCGGCGGGGTGATTCCTGGTCAGCTGTGCCCATCTCCTCTTTTGCAAGTTCCCATTCAGAGGTACTCTGAGGTGGGGTGGGGGAGGGAAAGACAGGTAGGTATATTTATGGGACTCAAAACCCAAAAGATACAGAAAGGTTTGCCAACCATTGCTTTCCTGACTCCCCAGAACCAACAACTAATGCCACCAATGCCTTTTGCATCTTTTTTTTTTTAAAGATTTTTAAAAAATTTATTTTTATGCAAGAGCTGGGGTACAGACCAGAGGCATGGGAGGTTGAGAGGATTCACTAGAGACAGAGCAGGGAGCAGAACAGGCAGACAACAGAAATCCACTGCTGAGGGGAGCAGCAGGTGCGACAGGAGAGGTCTGCCACACCATGTGGGATTCTCAACAGCCAGTGGGGATCAAACCGGCACTGCAGAGGCTATAAACAGCTCCACAGTGTGGTGCTCAACCTACTGCACCATCAGGGAGGCCCATCTTTAAAAAAAAAAAAAAAGAAAAGAAAAGATTTATTTTATTCGTGCATACAAGAACTGGGGTACAGGCCAGAGGTGCGGGGGGTGGTGAGAGGTTTCACCAGAGACAGAGTGGGGAGCAGAACAGGCAGATTGACTGAAATACACTGCTGAGGGGAGCAGCTGGCGAGACAGGAGAGGTCTGCTGCATCATGTGTGTCAGCTCCCTGGCTGGGGATTGAACTTATACTGCAGTGGCTGCAGATAGCTTCATAGTGCTGCGACTTAGCCCCTTGCACCACGAGGGAGGCCCCTCCCTTTGCATCTTGCCAGAGCTTTCTAGAATCTGTAAGCACACAGGCACATCTGCTTACCCTCTCCCCAGATACTATACTTACTCCTGTGCACACTGATTTTTTCACTGACACTTTCAGGATCATCCCATCTGTACAGAGAGAAGTGCTGGAGTGCATGGCCTCCGAGTTGGTCCTCATGGGCTGACCATGTGCACAGCAAAGGCCCTAAAGGCAGAACAGCCTAGAACTTCTGGGCTTGTGTGTGTGAAGCCATCTCCTGCTGCCTCCACCTCTGAATTCCCTGTGTTCTACTCAACACTTACTGTCAACGGTTCTCCCTTCCGTGTGGATCCAAGAATTGCAGCTTAGCTCTGAGCCCCTCTGGGCGTTTGGAGTTAAAGGAAGATGGATGGTTCTGCTTACTGAGAGGGTGCCCCATTAACTCCTCCTTCTTAATGCCCACCCTGTCCTGCTTCCAGCCCTGTTCAGACCTCTCCCTTTGGTTTGGTCCAACAGGACAGAAAGACAGAAGAAATAGATAAATCAACCAGGTTGTCACCAGCACCCTAGCACCCCGGTGATCCCAGGCAAGTGTGGCTGTGCACCTGGCAGAGGAGCCACAGGCTGCTAACTTCTGCACCCACATGCTCTAGGCCCACACCCACCACCACTGGCCGGCCCACCCTAACCCTTTCTGAACCTGCAGCTCCCAGCCTGGAGCAGCTGGTGAATAGCAGAGCTTGGTTAAAATGACCACTTCTTTGCTTTCCAAAGGTGGAGTGCAGGCTACCTGGGGACTGTCTGGAGAGGGTCATGGCAGGGGGTCAGGGCTGTTTGAGTGCAGCCCAGAGGTGGGACCCACTTCCTTGGAAGAGAGAGGAAGAGCCAAGAGGCCTTCTGAACAGGCAGACAGACGGACAGCAGCCAGTAGGCCTGGGAAGAAAGGAGGCCCGAGCACATTCTCCTCCTGCTTCTTTGCCCTCCCTCTGTCATCCCAGCCCCTCCGGCATCCTTTCTCACTACCGAGACCCCCCTCCTGAGCTCTCTCTGAGGCCTGGGGACCCCCCCACCTGTCTCTGGGGAGATAGAGATGTGGGAAGAGCAGGCTTGGACTCAGGCAGGTTTAGGCCTGAAGCGCTATGTGACCTGTGGGGCAGGTCAGCAAGTGGACTCTGCCTTCTCTCTGAAGTGGGCTAAGAGGACAAGCCTCTGCGGGTGGGGGGGGGGGCGTCATAGCTGTAGTGGTCACGCCGCGCTGCTGCTGTTTCCCCTTGCTGGTGCATGGCAGCCGCATGGAAGCAGGTGGGGGCCTGCTTTGGCCCAGCAAAGCCTTTGGAGGCTGGTTTTACGTCCATCAACTGGTCTTGAACTTTCACCGCTGGCGAGTCACTGCTTTTCCACACTGTGGCTGCCGACCCCTGCATCGGAGTGCACCAGGGAGCTTCTTCCCTGTGGCTCCTGGGCCACTCCTCTACCCACGGGGTTAGGCTTTGGGGACAGGATGCCCTGGCGGGGGTCTGGATGCCCCAGAGAGACCCTTCCTTCTCCCTTTCCCTGACTCTCTGCCTCCCAGGCCCCTCCCTCTTCAGACCTTGCTCCTGGCCCTAAAAGCAGGAGTGTGTCCCCCACCCCCACCCTCACCCCACCCTGCGGTCACAGTGCCTTGTACCCACCTCTGCCTCATGGTGCCATTTCACGCGTTCCTGCTGGGGCCATGCTGACCAGACAGAGGAGCTCACTGTGTCTTGGGAGCCCTGGAACCCCAAATCATTTGTCATCCTCAACCCTTCTAGCTAGCTGCCTTCCTCATGTCTGAAGCTGAGCCAAGAGAGAGGCTTATAAATCCTCGAGGATCTGGCTTTTCCTTCTGCTGTTCTTGTCTCCTACCCTGTTGGGGGAGAAAGGGCTGGGCTGAGTTCGCTCTGGGTACATTTAAAAACTCTGATGTTAGAAGACAGCGGAGCAGGTGACTAGGGGTTACAGAGTCATGTCAGGAGAGTCGGCCAAGCAATCCTGGACGCAGCCTTGGGAAGGCAGGCACGCAGCATCTGCAGTGCTGGCAGGGTCTCCACTGCAGGAAGGGTACGCGTCTCCCCCACATCATCTCCTTGAATCACAGCCTCCGCTCAAGGCATTAGGAGCCTCAGCTCTATTCTGACAGGTCAGAATCATGGAGGTGAAAGAAACCACCCCAGGGCTCATGAGGGGCAGGCCTGGCCCCATAGGCTGAGGCCAGGTGAAATAAGGGGGCCATCCTCTGAGCTGCTCATGTACCCTACTTCCCTTTGGAGTCTCATCACATGAGCAGGTACCCAGACCTCCCAACCTGTCCTTGTGAGGTACCCCTGAGCCCAGGCCCAGCCACCCTGGAGCAATTGATTTAGGCCTGTGAAAAGTTCCCTGGTTTGCCCTGAGTGACCCGCAAGGACACTCCCTCAGGCCTCATCTGAAATGACGTCCTGCACGCTGTGATTTAAATGATCCCTGCTCTTTCGCTTACTCACTCATGCAGTGCGTGTTTACTGGGTGCTGGTTATGTGCCAGGCAGCCTGGTCTCTGCCGGGGAAGGGTCGGCAGTCCTCCAAAGGACAGGTAGTAAATATTCCAGGCTTCGCAGGCCATTTCATCTCTGCGGCAAGTGCTCAACTGCTGTTATAGCACAACAGCAGCCAGAGAGAAATTGTAAACAACAGAACTTTATTAAAAACAACTAAATGGAGGCTGGGTCTGGCCCCTGAGCCATGTTGACCACCCCCTGGCGTGGCGCCCAGTGGGCTCTGCCTGAGTAGCCCCCCATATACGGGCTGGGAAGATGAGGACGGGGCTGCTCGAGCCAGTGGCTGGGGTGTTGGTCTGGCTTTGGGGCGCTCAGGAAGCCTTCCTTGAGGAGAGGCCATTTGAACTGAGGAAGATACGCAGGTAGTTGGCGGGGGTGACAGGGGAAGGGTGGCGGGGGCGCACAACCTGTGCCAATGTCCAGAATTGGGGCTGGGGAAGTGTAACATGGTGATTAGAAGAAATATAAGCGGCACAGGTGGTTGATGCTAGGAGCCCTGGGAGCGAGAGATGAGCTGCTGGTGGGTAAAGATCATAAGCCTGTAAATCACGTTCAGGGTTTCAGCTGTGAACCTGGGGTGGTTGACCAAAGTGACTCGATCAGACTTACATTAAATGAAGATCACTGCTGACATGGCACAGCTGCCTGGAGGTGAGCCAGGTAGGGACGGGGGACAGCACGGCCGTGCCAAGGAGCTGGCTGGCCCTCTGGCCTGGAACTCAGAGCGAGTCAGGCTGCGACATCGTCAGCGAGGCTGAGGCTGAGCCTGAGTGGCCACCTAGGGTCCCCAGGGCCGAGAAGGGAAGGCTTTCCAGCAGGCCTTGGGGCAGCTGAAGGAGTAGTCAGAGTTAGGATGAAAACCAAGGAGTGCCACTCAAGGGGAAAGAGGGAGCAGCGGTAAGGGGGAGGTCAAGTATGGCCAGAATAAAAATGTCCCCTGGGTTTAGTGACCCCCCTCCAAGTCATTTGCGACTTTCCAAAGAGCCACTTCTGAGGAGTGTTGGGGCAGAGCTGCAGTGGAGGGGCTGAGAGGATGACCAGAAGGTGGTTGGCCCCAAGGGAAGGGGAGGCGAGGCATCTGGGGGAGGAGGCGTGGGCAAGGCCTCATTGGTTGGTTGGTGATATTTAAAATGGGAAAGAGCCCACCGAGGGCAGGGGAAAGGCTGAGCAGAAGAAAGAACAGGGGCGGTGAAGGTTCTCCATCCCAAAGGTCAGGCATTTGGGGTTCAGTGAGGCCTGCTACTTCCTGCTGCCTCCTACCTCTGCCCACTCAACTGCCTATGGGCCTGGGCACCATGAAGAGATGGCCAACAAGGGCCCCTGCCAGCTCGGCTGCAGACACTGTAAACCAGGCGGCTGATCACAGCAAAGCACTTTTTTCACCGTTCTGGGGGCGGGGTGTTTGAGGTCAGGGTGCCAACACAAGGTCGGTTATGGTTCTAGACATGTGTCTTGTCTGCAAGGGAGGAGAGGTCGGCCGGGCCCCAGGCCTCTTACAGGGGCGCTGCTCCTGTTCATGAAGTGCCGCCTCCTGAAGGCCCCACTTCGACCCAGCATGTGAACCTTAGATTTCAGCATTGAACTTGGGGGACATAAACATGCCATTTATAGGGGGTCTCCCCAGGGCTGATGTTTTGAATTGGGGGGAAGTTATTGATAAGATGGGCCTTCACGGGGGATGAAGACAGAACAGGCTCAGGGTGGCCCAGGAATGTCAGGGACACTCCTGGGGAGCAGTCTCTCCCCAGAGGAAAAGTCAGGGCAACAGTGTGCGTAGTGGTTTGTTTGGTGAGTTTGTGACCATAAGCAAGGAGGCTGCCATGACCCGGAGGGAGCGACTGAGAGCAGAGGTGACAGAAAGTGTGTTTGGGAGCCGGCTAAGGGCTTTGTTCTAAGTGGGATGAGCACCCCCTGCAGGGTTTTAAGTAAATGGGTCTAGCTGAAGTGTGGAGATTAAGCTCAAGGGAGGGCCTCCCTGGTGGTGCAAGGGGTTAAGCATCACACTATGAAGCTGTCTGCAGCCTCTGCAGCACAGGTTCGATCCCCAGCTGGCCAGGAAGCTACCTACATGGCACAGCAGACCTCTCCTGTCTCGCCCGCTGCTCCCCTCAGCAGTGTATTTCAGTAGGGCTGCCTATTCTGTTCCCCACTCTGTCTCTGGTGGATCCTCTGGCCCCCTGCATCTCTGGCCTGTACCCCAGCTCTTGTATGCATAAATAAAATGAAAAAAAACCTTAAAAAAAATTAAGCTCAAGGGAGCACGTGGAAGGTTCCAGATAGGAAGCTATAACCAGTCTCCAGTGGGGGTGGGCCTGGGGTGGGAAGTGGCTGAACTTGGAAAACATTGTGAGGGGGCTTGAGGAGTTTGCAGACACCTGGCACATGGTGGGTGAGAGCAGGACAGGAACCCAGGATGACCCAGGCCTTTGGTCTGAGAACCCTGTGCCACGAAAGGTTGTGATCCTTGCACACGGCCCGAATCCACCCCCTTGGTCTCTGGGCCCTTGCCCATGGGCCTGCCTCTGATCTTGAGCAACCTTCTCAAGCGTCTTTATGTTTCCCTTATTCTCTGCACGACACTGGCACTGTGTTTTAGTGGGATTTGAAAGGTGATCCAGGCTGCAGGCCCAGAAGTCACTGCTTTATTACCAGCTCTGCGTTCCCTCCCAGCAGCTGTATGATGTTCCCTCTGGCGATTCCCCAGGAACAGTGTCTTGTTTTTCATGACTGCAGGGAGGATAAAACATGCTTTATTAACTGTTTTCCACTCTCTCCCTGCTTCCCTTTGGACTCATGCTCCGGCCTAGCTCCTTCTCACTACAGCCCAAGTGAAAATTTCAGACTGTGAACCTGTCCACATCGGCCCCAACCTTAACACCCTCCAGCACTCCCCGTTACTGGGAGTAAGGGCAGAATTCCTTGCTGGGGCCCACAAAGTTCTTCCAGCCCTGCCCACCCACCAGGCTCGCCCTTGCGCACCCCACGCACCTCACGGTTTTTCTTCAGACCCAGCGCGCTCTGCACGTGGCCCCCACGCCGGGCTTCTGCACTGCTGCACTCCACGAGGCTGCTCCCCCTGCTCTTTGTCTGGCTACTTCCCAGCTCATCTTCAGGTGCTCTCCCATATTAGGTCACTCATGGCCCATTATAAACTCTCCTGCTTCTAAGCAGCTCTTTGTGGCCTTCCTCTCAATTACTCTTTCACATTCATTTATGTGTGATTATTTAATATCTTTTATCTGGGATGCTTGCTGTGATCTCGATCGATATTTGTTGAATGGATGAAGCAGTGTCTCTCACGTCTGTCCTCGCCACTCCATCCCTACTTTCCTACCCTGGTCTGGGTCCATATCATCTCTGGCTGGTCTGTTGAACTAACCCCCCACTGTCTCCTGGCCCCGAGCCTCATCCCTCCACTCCAGTGGCGCTATCTTCCCAAAGCCCCACTTACAACACAGCAGGCCATGTCCCTGCTTAGAAATCCTTGGTGGTTCTTGTTGGGCACAGAAGTAGGTCCTGTTCCTTTTTCTTGGACTTCAAGGCCTCCTAAGATACTCCGCTCTCCCTTGCTACCCTGCTCTTAAGGTTCCCTCCGCCTCGGGAGCACACAGCGCTGTCCCTCCTGGTTGGTCACTCACCCGGCGGTCTTTGGGTCCTCAGCTCTTAAGAGAAGGTCCCCCTTTAGCAGGGCTCTTGGGCCCCTCTATTGTGCTTATGCCACTTCCAGGCCTCTTAGAAGGGGCTTAATAAACCCCTCTCACATTCAGATCTGACCCACATAATTGAATGTCATCTGTGTGCCAGACACAATTGAATTTATTCTTTTAATTTTCACGATGGTTTTGAAAAGTAGGTATGATTTTCTACAGTTTTTATATGAGGAAATCAAGTTTCAGAAAGAGATCTGTTTGGAATCCTCTGGAAAGCGGTGGCTTGCCTGGGAGCCACAGTCAGCCTCTCCCCAGGCTGTGCTGCCTCCCCCACTGCAGGGAGGGTGGGGGCGGGGCACTGCAGGAGCCAAACGTGGAATTGGGAGGTGGTGGGAGCTGCGTGCAGAGCTGGGGGCAGGACTGCCAAGCCAGGGCCATGGTTGGAAGGGAGGATCACGGGGCTGCATCTGATAATGGCATCTATAAAAAGCACACAGCTAATATTGTACTTAATGGGGAAAGACTGAAAGAGTTTCCCCAAGATCCAGAAAAAGATAAGAATTGCCACCTTCACTGCTTCTACTTGGTAATGTATTGGAGGCCTTTGCCAGGGCAATTAAAGAAGAAAAAGAAGGAAAGGCACATTCGGCATGGAGAGAAAGGCGTGAGATGGTCTCCATTTCCATGACCCCATAATAGAGAAAATCCGAAGGAGCCACGCACCCCATTAGAGCTAAAAAACAAGTTCAGCAATGTGGAGGATGAAAGATAAAGACATACAAATCTCTTGTATTTGTTTACACTAGCAATAAACAATCTGAAAGTGAAATTAAGAAGACAATTCCGTTTACAACAGCATCTAAAAGAATAAAATACTTAGGAATAAATTTAACAGAAGTATAAGACTGTATGCTGAGAACTGCAAAACAATGTTGAAAGAAATTAAAGATCTAAATAAATGGGGAGACAGTGGAGGACTTAATATTGTTGAAATTGATTTACAGGTTCAGTGCAATCCCTATCAAAATCCCAGCTGACTTTTTTTGAGGAACAAATAAGCTGAAGTTAAAATTCATGTGGAAATACAAATGACCTAGAATAACCAAACCAATTTTAATAACATTAA
Source organism: Talpa occidentalis (assembly GCF_014898055.3). Classification (NCBI taxonomy): domain Eukaryota; kingdom Metazoa; phylum Chordata; class Mammalia; order Eulipotyphla; family Talpidae; genus Talpa; species Talpa occidentalis. The sequence goes on from NW_023605194.1 coordinate 76,082,987, forward strand.
TTCAATTAATAAAATCATCATTAATTATCTTATTAAAATAGCTAACATTGTTTGATTTCAAAACTACCTAAAAAGCTACAGTAATCAAAACAGTGTAGTAGTGGCATTAGGCTAGACTTGCAGATCAATGCTATAGAGAATCAAGATTTAAACCTTCAGATTTGTAGGTAGTCAATATTTTACTACAACAAATCAGTGGAGAAAGAATGGTCAAATGGATCTCCACACATTCACATAAAAATGAATTTGAATCCCTCCTTTATACCATACACAAAAATTATTCAAAGTGAGCTATAGACCTGAATGTAGAGCTAAAATTATAAAACATCTGTCAGAAAGCATAGCAGTAAATATTTGTGCTCTTGGGTTATGAGCAAGCTTCTTAGCACAACACCAAAGCACAAGCAATAAAAGACAAATTGAATATCCTCAAAATTGAATACTTTTGTGCTTCAAAGGACATCATCCAAAAAATGAAGACGTAGAATGTTGCAAAGCATATATCTAAAAAGGACTGGGATCCAGAATATATAAAGAGTTCTTAGAACTCAATGAAAACAGATAACTAATTTAAAAATAGGCAACAGAGAAAACTTAAATAAGGGACCAGGAAAATGAATAACCATAAGAAAGTGAAAATCAAAATCAACAAAAAACTATGAACCAGAGACACTTTTGGGGGTTGGGGGGCGGGAGGGGAGGGATTGGGGTCAGAATGGGGGGGTTGCAATTGTGTGGGGAATATAAAAATAAAATCTATTATTAAAAAAAATAAAAATAGGCAACAGATTTGAATAGGCATTTCTCTAAAGAATCTAGGCAAACCAATAATAAACACATGGGATGTTGCTCAACCTCTTTAGTTATGAGGGAAAGGACAGCGACAACCATAAGGAGATGCCACTTCACCATCACTGGGATAGCTACAAACAAAAAGACATAGCAACAAATATTGTCCAGGACATGGAGAAGTTGGAACCCTCTTATATATTGTGAGTGGGAACATAAATTGGTGCAGCTGGTTTGGAAGATATTAGTTTGGTAGCTCCTTAAAATGTCAAACACAGTTACCATATGACCCAGCAATTCCTCTCCTAGGAATTCACCCAAGAGAAATGAAAACAGAGGCCTAGACACATGGAGGTACATAGCAGCATTATTCAAAAAGTGGAATAACCCAAATGTCCATAAGTTGGATAGATGGATAAATAAAATGTGCTAGTTCTATAATGGAACATTATTGGGCAATAAAAGGCAGTGCTGACATATGCCACAACATGGATCAATCTTGAAAACATTGTGCTGAGTGAAAGAACGTAGACACATTTGTATTAAAGGCCCAGAATCAGGAACTCTGTAGAGACATCAAGTAGATTAGTGGTTGCTTATGGCTAGGAGGAGAATGGGAATGGAGAATTATAAAGGGCAAGGAGTTTCTTTTGGGGAGGTGAAAATATTTTAAAATTAGATTGTGGTAATGGTTGTACAACTTTGTAAACATACTAAAAAACCCACTGAACTGTGCTCAACATGGCTGGATTTTATGGCATGTGAATTATATCTCAATAAAACTATTTTAAAGAAAGGCCACAGGGACCCTGGACTGTGTGGTGGGAGTAAGGGGAGATGGTGGTGTCAGAGGGGCCTGGACATCCTTGTCTCCCGAAGTGGTTGCTTGTAGTTCTCATCAAGCCAGAGTAACTGTCGGCACCCAGAGGGAACTTCCAGGGAATCTTCAATTATTTTTTAAAGACATATTTATTTATGCATACAAGAAATGGGATACAGACCAGAGGTGTGGGGGGCAGGGTGAGAGGACTCACCAGTGGCAGAGTGGGGAGCAGAACAGGTAGCCTGACCGAAATACACTGCTCAGAGGAGCAGAGGGTGAGACAGGAGAGGTCTGCTGCACCATGTGGGTCACCTCCCTGGCAGGGGATTGAACTCCTGCTGCAGTGGCTGTGAATAGCTTTGAGGTGCTGTGTTTCAACCCCTTGCACCACCAGGGAGCCCCAAATCTTCATTTTTCATTTCAGGACAAGTTTTAGGATCAAGGCTGTTGTAACCTGGTGTATAATAAGAACTTAAATGCATGGGGAGTTTGAGTGAGTAAGTGAATGTGCACCTGCATCCATGTGATGGTCTCCAGCCACCCTTGGGGACTAGAACAATCTCATGTGGGTGGATGGAGGGGTGAAGACTCAGGTCCTAAAAGGAAGAGGTGGAACTTCAGAGCCCCTAAAATTTTCTCTGCACAGGGCCCTGAGAGTAGCAGAGTTAACTCATCCCTGACACACAATAGGGACGTGTGTCCTTGAAAATTTACCTTGAAAATTCTTGAGCTGCTTGTATCCTTCTCTATGTTATTTCCTCTTGTTAATAAAACAAACAGAGATTGTCCTTAAGAAAAGCTGATTCTCTGGCGATGGGCTGGCAGCACTCACTATTGTTATGAACAAATACCGCCTGGTGCCCACTGTGTGCTTGGCACTGGGGGACGGGGGAGGCCGATGCCAACCCAGGTCTGTCCTTATGGGACTCTTGGAGGGGTCATGTACCCCCACTTCGAGAAGCAGAAATGCCTCTGTGGAGAGGAAAGGGGGGGAGCAGAGTTTGAGAACATTGTTTTAAGTGAAGACTTAGCACAGTGATATTTTTGCTAGCAAAAAATTGAAACCAGCTAAATGTCTAATAATGGAATAGTTAAATATATTACTGCCATTAGTGGGGTATTATTTAGCTATCTAATAATAAAGGGGTTTTTTTAATGTTAAACAAAAAAAATTTATGGTATAATTTCATATTTAAAAAAACAGAACACCAAAAGGTGGATTGTATGGGCTCAGGAAAAAATATTGTCATAAGGTGCCCCCAACACTGGCCTGAGTTATCTCTGGATGGTAGAACGATGGGGAATTTCTCTCGCAATCTCTCTTCCCACCCCCAAATTTTCTACAATAACCTTGGATTGCTTTTGTTATTAATGGATACCAGTTGTTTGATTTAGGAGAGCTGATGTGCAGCATATTGAGGGCGCTGGGCTGGGGGTGACCCCAGCATAGAGGGTAGAAATTCTACACTGAGGACTGGGGGAAAAGGGACTAGGCTGTAGACCTGGGGTGCCTCTTCCTAGAGGAAAGATCGAAACAAACCCTGAGTTGGGGGGGGGCTGGTAAAGAAAGAGAAGAGGGTATAGGAGACGCCTTAGGGAGCCAGGGGAGGAGCTGGAGGCAGTGAGAAGAGAGCAGGCTGGAGTGGTAAGGGGCAGGCAGAGAATGTAGGCAGAGCAGTGTTCTGGAAGTTAAGGAGCAGAGAGACTTGAGAAAGTGTCCTAACTGGGAAAACCTAGAGTTGTGTGGTCAGTTGAATTTAAATGAGATGCATGAAAGAAATTGAGTTTATAGGCTCTGGAGTCAGGCCGACAGGTTCAAAACTGATTTGCGAAGTGACCTGGGCAAACCTCTAAACCTGCTTCTGCATTTGTAACAATGGAATAATAATCATACATGAGGCTATTGCTTGGAATAAATGAGATCAGTTATTGGAACTAATATTTCATTGGAAATAATGAGATCAGTCACGAAGAATACTTTGCACAGTGCCTGACTGTGTGTACTAATGTAATGATGGCTGTTACTGTTTTCCTTTAACCACAGTTGTTAATGTTATGTTAATATTTTAATAATAAATGGGTTACTATAAATAGTCTTTAGCTTTTTTCCTCCAGGCTATTTGGGCAGAGTTTTCTGCACTTGGACTTCCGAGGTGTTCACCCGTTTCTCTCATCTGCAGCCAAGCCCTCTGCCACCATGAGGAACATCTTCAAGAGGAACCAGGAGCCCATTGTGGCTCCTGCCAGCACCACTGCCACCATGCCTGTCGGGCCCGTAGACAACTCCACGGAGAGTGGGGGTGGTGGGGAGAGCAAGGAGGACATGTTTGCTCAACTGAAGGAGAAATTCTTCAATGAGATCAACAAGATCCCCTGTGAGTGTCCCTGGTGGCCGGGAGGGTGGGGTCTGGTCAGAGTCAGAGAAGGGCCTGGGGTGGCAGAGCAGGTGAGAGGAAAGGAATGGCACCCCTGGGAGGTGCGCCCCAGAGCTTTCCTAATGCCTGGATTTCAGGCTGGATTGTTTGGGGACCCCTTTCAGGAATGGGCAGGGGAATGTGGTCCAGCACTAATGAAGGGAACGGGGGAGTTACATGCCTTGATTTCCAGGGGAAAGTTGGAAAACTTGGAAAACTGTCAAAAGATGATGAAAAATTATGAAGCAGAATCCAACATCATGTTTTCCACTCACACTTTGACCGAACTTATTTTGGAAGATAGACAATAAAATCTCCCACTGCTTTCTGAATCCCTGGTGAAGACGCCCAGTCTAAGGGGGGATCCTCAGCAAGTGGTGGTTATTCAGGACCACGGAGAGCATCCAGGTCCATCACCAAACCCTTGCATTATGCCACGTCCAGACTTGTAAAGCCTTGAGGAGCTTGGCCTTCCTGGCTCTGGGTCAGCCCTGTCAAGACTCGGCAAGGAGCGTGGTCACAGGGCTCTTCCTGCACAGCTGGATCTGATAAGATCCATCCCATCCTCTCCACAGTGGTTCTCCATAGATCAAACCGGTTGTTTTTGTTTTTGTTTTTAAAGATTTATGTTATTTTTTTTATGCATACAAGAGCTGGGTTGTAGGCCAGAGGTGCGGGGGGGGGGGTGAGAATATTCACCAAAGACAGAGTGGGGAGCAGAACAGGCGGATCAACTGAAATACACTGCTGAGGGGAGCAGCAGGTGAGACAGGAGAGGTCTGCTGTGCCCTGTGGGTCACCTCCCTGGCCAGAGATTGAATTCATGCCACAGTGGCTGCAGATAGCTCCATAGTGTTGAAACTTAACCCCTTGTGCCACCAGGGAGGCCCCAAACTTGTCAGTTTTAATAGAGTAAAACTGATGTTCGCCTTTATATACACCTGGTTGCTATCTCTCACTTAGCAGGCTGTATCCACGAGGCAATAGGCCACGAAAAGCACAAGTATTCATGAGAAAGCATTATGCATGCAAACCACTCATGGGTATATGGTTAAAAAATTGTGGGACGTGGACATGAAGGGAGTCATAGTCATGGCCCTTTTTTTGCTCAAGTTGTGGGGTCAGGTGCTGCAGGGCTCAGCACTGCTGACTCCAGGGGTCTTCTCTGTGTGGGCAGTGCCACCCTGGGCGCTGATCGCCATCGCTGTGGTCGCTGGCCTCCTGATCCTGACCTGCTGCTTCTGCATCTGCAAGAAGTGCTGTTGCAAGAAGAAGAAGAACAAGAAGGAGAAGGGCAAAGGCATGAAGAATGCCATGAACATGAAGGACATGAAAGGGGGTCAGGTAGGACAGCACGGGGGTGGGAGGAGCTGAGAGGGGTGCACCCGGGCCTTCCTTGGCTGAAAGGAGAAAGGTGAGGCAAAGGCTTCTGTTCTATGGCCAGATCGGCTTCCTTCCTTAAAACTCCACATGGCCCTCCATGTTGGCCACATCTCTAGCCTAGTAGCATCTCCCCACCAGCTATGGGGAAGTGGGGCTTACCCATGTGTGAGCAAGGATTCACTCTTGAAAAGACAGGGGGAAATAATCTATCAACTTCCATGGAGGCTGCTGGGACAAAGTGCTGGGAACAGAGACTCCCATCCACTAGAAAGACATCATTTGAGTGGCCTTGGGTTTTTCTGCCAGAAGGACTGAAGAATTATTTTTCATCGGCTGCATCTAACTGGGGGTGGGGTGGGGAATCAAATGAGAAAGAATGTTCCTGAAGCACCGGGGCCAAGAGGAGTCCATCTCTGGTTACATAATACTTTATCTACCCTTGTCCTTGGGGTTGGTCAGTCTGGATAAGGGCCCTATACACCCAACTTTCTCCTTTTAAGTTTGCCGAAGCCCTTGTGCTCCGCCTTTCCCCACATTTGTTCTGGGAGCAACCGGGAAAATCTCTTGCTCAAGCAATCAATATGGAGGATGGAAGGAAGGGCCTGGTCTTAAGTTAACCAGGGCTGGAAGTGGCCTTTGAGAGTGTGTGCATGTGTGCGCATGTATGTGGTTCCAGAGGAGCCCTAGTGTGTGGGGGAGAGGGCAGGGGTAGAGCCCATCTGAGTACAGCCCATCCTGAGTATAGCCCATTGGGTAGCGCCCATCTTGGTCTCACACAAGGGTTGGAATTCAGGGCTGGTTTGAGTGGCAGGACTCTCTTACATAATTTTCTTCCTTCTCTTCCCACCTCTGTGGACTCACCTGCTCCTGAATACCTGGACTGCACTCCTGGTACGTCTTGCCCAGGGTGGGTGTGGAAGTACTGGGGAGGGGCTAACAAGGGAAGCAACCCACCCCCAGCCTCAGGAAGCTGCGGGCAGGTAGCTGGTGCTGACCACAGAGTGATGCAACCTCGAGAGAGGAACCGTGTCTTCCTCACACAGGACTGAGGGTCTGGTGCTGCTGACTGGGGCTCTCACAGGCTGTACCCTAGTCAGTGCCACAGCCCCTGCCCCAGGCCCCACCCCGCTACCTGTTGCCCTGCACCAAGCCAGGGGCTTCTCTTGTGGCCCCTTTTAACTAGTTCCTCATTTCCCAGGCTCCCACAGGATGATGACGACGCAGAGACAGGCCTGACGGAGGGGGAAGGTGAAGGTGAGGAGGAGAAAGAGCCCGAGAACCTGGGCAAATTGCAGTTTTCCCTGGATTACGACTTTCAGGCCAACCAGGTGTGTGGGGCTGGGCTGTGGGGCCCAATGGAGAACAGGGGGAGGGCTGGGAGTGGGTGGAAATAGCTGAGAGATGGAAGGGATAGAAACCCCCAGAAACCCCCACCCCCCAACCCCCAGCCAGACACCTGTGGGCATTGCTCCCTCCTACAGCGTGAGCAGGTCAGAAAGCCCAGGACATGTGCTCTGCGCGTCGACTCTGGCCTGGCCGCCAGCCTGCTCTAGTGAGGCTCCCTGAGCCTGGCTGGTTTCTGCCCACCAACTTGGGCAGACCAACTGCCCCCCTAACTTCCATTTCCCCGTGTCATTCCGTTTCGTGGAGGTGGAGACCAACCTCCCTCTGTAGCACCAACCTGCCCCCCACCTCCCAGCTGCCCTCCAGGGGGGTGCTGGGTCTGGGGTTTGGGGTTGGCACAGCCCCAAAACTCAGATCCCTGCCTTGTTCTCTCCACAGCTCACCGTGGGCGTTCTGCAGGCCGCGGAACTGCCTGCCCTGGACATGGGCGGCACCTCAGACCCTTATGTCAAAGTCTTCCTCCTTCCAGACAAGAAGAAGAAATATGAGACCAAAGTCCATCGGAAGACACTGAACCCCGCTTTCAATGAAACGTTTACCTTCAAGGTGAGGCGCACTGGAAGGATGCTGCCTGACCCCAGCCCAGCCCACCTGCACCCTGCAGACCTCCCCAGGCCTGGTCAGCTTGGATATGTCCCCCGTACACCCAAGTTTCTCCTTCTGAGTTTACAGAAGCCCTGTGTGCTTCGCCTCCCCACAGCTGTTCTGGGAGTGGCTGGGAGAAAACCCTTGCCCGGAACCAGCTCAGTCTGGAACAGCACCAGGCGGGACCTAGGGTCAGACCCTCCCAGCCTCCCCATGCTCTGCCCTCTCTCTGCCCCCAGAGGCTCCTCCTGGGTGGGTCCTGCAGCCCAGGACCCTGCCCACAGCATCCCCTCTCTGATCGGACACTCTCTGACCCTGCCGCTGTCCTGCAGGTGCCATACCAGGAGCTGGGGGGCAAGACCCTGGTGATGGCCATCTATGACTTTGATCGCTTCTCCAAACATGACATCATCGGAGAGGTGAAGGTGCCCATGAACACCGTGGACCTCGGGCAGCCCATCGAGGAGTGGCGAGACCTGCAGGGCGGGGAGAAGGAAGAGGTGAGGTGGAGACCAGGCTGCCAGCTGCTCTCGGGCTGTGGTCTTCCGGCCCCTAGGAGGGGGTGGCCGGGGCAGATCCCTGCTCCCCACTTCTGGCTGCGTGACACTGGGCACACGGCGACTTTCATCTTTCTGCCTGAGTTCTTGTTCGTCCCTCTACAGTGAGGATTAGCCATGCATGTGTAGTATGTGGCGTCTGGGGGGTGTCTGGCATCTGGCAGATGCTCAAATGAAGGAGAATGCGATTGGAGTTGTTATTCCTCAGCCTACTCCCAAGTCAGGGCCAGTGATTTAGGACTCTGCCTCAGTTTACCCACAAGGGAAGCACATATTTGCTGTAAAGGAGTCTTAGCATGTGAGCTTGTCCTCCCAGCACCTGCCACAGCATTTACTCACAGACCAGATGCTTACAGAGCACTGGCCTTGTACCGATAGGCCCATTTTAGCCCCTGTGTCTCCCAAGCATCAGTCACGTCTCAGTCAAGGCCCTGTGGTGTGGGTGCCGAGTTGGGCCCGAGGGACAAGAGAAGATGCTTCAGACACCCTGCCCTCCTCGGGACTCAGGCTGGCCGGGGCCTGGGAAGGTGGCCGCCTTGGCCAAAGCAGTCTGGCCCGGGAAGCCTCACTCAGGTCTGGCGAGAGAACTTTGGAGTCAGGAACTCTGGTTTTCACCCTGTGGCCCGCACTGCTAAAGTGTCTTGAACCTGAGTATCTCATTGGTCACAAAGAGTCTTGCCCTGTCTTCATGGAAGAGTTGCAGTGACGGTGACATAAGAAAAGGCACACAGAGCACTTTGCAAACACAAATTGCTGTGCCCATGGGTGGATGATGGAGTGAGCTGGGGGCTGCCTAGGCCGGGGAGGGCTCCCCCGAATCTGTCTCCAGTGCCCTTAGAAATGACCCCGCGGTCCAATGCCCACTCTCCCACTCTCCTTCCCCCCCCCCGCCCCTCCACCTGGGTCGGAGCCTTCCCACAGCTGCCAGATCCTCCCAGGATCACCCACCTCCCACCCGAGCCTGTCCTCTGTGCCCCTCACAGACCAGCCTCCTAAGGTCACAGCTCCTCGGTGCCAGCCAGTCGCCGTCAGGGGCTTTGGTGCACTGCACCAGGAGGCCCAAGTCAAGTGCCAGACAACCTCATCCATCACAGAGTGGGGACTGGGGACGGAGGGAGGGACATGCCGCTTCCTTGCTGGTCTCAACAAGGGAGGGTCAGACTTGCTAGAGGCAGTGGGACCACAGAGATGACCCCAACCCCTACCTCCCCCTGACAGCCAGAGAAGCTGGGCGACATCTGCACGTCACTGCGCTATGTGCCCACGGCCGGGAAGCTCACCGTGTGCATCCTGGAGGCCAAGAACCTCAAGAAGATGGACGTGGGCGGCCTTTCAGGTATGTGCAGGGCTTCTGGCTGCCAGTGGGTGGCACCAGCGAGCCAGTCAGAGCCCAAAGCCCTCAGTGCAACGTCCTGGCCACTGTTCTGGCCAGGAGCACTTGGGAGCCTCTGAGTTGCTGTGGGTCTGGCTTTCCAGCCCCCACCCATGCTTTCTCCAGGGCCCCCTGCACCGGCTCCGAGCTGCCTTCCCTGTGCTCCCCTGCCATGCCCCGTGGGCCATGGAAGACAGGATCAGAGAAGTCCCAACCCCTGGATGAGTTGGTGCCTCAGGATTTTGATACTTCTGAGAGTGGGCAGGACTTGGCCCAGAGCCTGTTCTGTGCATGGCCAGAAGCCAGGACACCTGTCCGGGAGAGGCTGGGGTGCTTGGGGTTGGACTGGCCCACAGTCCAGGGTGCTGGTGGGCAGGCGGCATCCTGCCTCTGCCTACCCAGAGCTCCAGCTCTGTCACTCAGCTGCTGTGTGACCTTGGACAGGTTGTTTCCATACTCTGGGCCTCACTTTCTCATCTGCAGGGTCAGGAGGGCTGGGCTGGTTTGGGGTAGCTGATGTGTGCTGAGCCTCTAGCATTGTCCTACTGCGTCCAAGCAGCAAGACCTCTCACCGAGGCCTCACTAGGGCTTCAGAATGACCTGATGTAATTTTCCAGGCAGTCACAACTGATCCGCCAGAGGTGGTCCTGGGGGGTAGGTGGGAGCTTTTTGCCCCCTCTACCCTCCCGCCCGACCAAGATGCTCACTCTGATGTCTGAGGTCAGGCTTGCTAAGGGCCTGGGCTCGGCAGTGCTCTGGTGGGGGGATGGCAGAAGCTAAGGGGGGCTCTCAGTTGGGGTTCTCTCGCTCAGACCCCTACGTGAAGATTCACCTGATGCAGAACGGCAAGCGGCTCAAGAAGAAGAAGACGACGGTGAAGAAGAAGACCCTGAACCCGTACTTTAATGAGTCCTTCAGCTTTGAGATCCCCTTCGAGCAGATTCAGGTGCTCGGCCCTTGGGGGCTCTAGCAGAGGGGGATGGGGGGAGGCAAACATAAGTGGGGCCTAAGGAGAGGTGTTCCATGAAGGTCACAGAAGCCCCTGAGGGTTGGGGGGCTCTGACTCTAGCTGTGTTTCCCCGGGACCACCTTCCTGGGGGCTTCTTCCAGAGCTTTCCCCTTTTCTGAGGAGATGAGCATGAACTGTGCAGAGACAATTCTATTTTGAGATAGGTGTTGTGCACACGCGCCTCGGAGGTTGGACCTGCTGAGGAGGTGGGGAGGCCTCCCCCTCCTGCATCTTGACCATCCTCGTTCCCCCTGCTGCTGCCCCTAGATCTGCTCCCACCCACCCCTGGGGCCCCCTCCTTTCTCCTCTTTTCCCTCCATCCTTCCCTTCTCTACTCCCTCCTCCTCCCCTACCACCTCCCCTGCCATTGATTAAGTGCTGGAGGTGCCACCACACTGGGCACGAGCGGGATCTGAACAAAGCAGACAGGACACCTCCCTGGGCCTCTGGCCTTGCGGAGCGGTGGCTTCTCTTGCATCTTCATTTCTCCGTCCCTTGTCCTCACTGTCCCCCAGGAGGGTGGGGGGCAGGAGTGTGGAGAGAGGCCTCAGAGGTGGCGCTGTCATCGTGATGGTCTCCAGGGACCAGCAGGCGACAGGTGAGGCGCTGAGAACTTACACAGACATGAAGCATCCCGGCCTGGGCTTCTCCAGCTCGACAGACCTCCCCCAGCCCAACTGGCTTGTTTAGATTCTGTTTTCAACAAATGTCCCCACCAGCCACCAAGGCAGATGCCCGGCCCTTTCCGTTCTCAAACAGTCTTTGCTGAGCGTTTCCCAAGTGGCAGGCACTTGCTAGGTGCTAGAGAAACAAATGTGCAGCAGTTGGTCTTTGCTGTCAAGGAATCACAGTCGGGAGGGGGCAGTACAGGATCCGGGGGAGGTGGGGGGGAGGCTGGTTGAGCTTGCATGGCTGGGACTAGGGCAGGTGAGGCGCGGATTGTCCTGATTCTCTCTCCAGAGCTCCTCCCCAGTCCGGCCCCGCCTCCCCTGCCACCACAGCCGCCTGGGTTCAGGTGTCCAGCATCCACCCTCCCAGGCCACAGGGCCTCCAGCTGGGTTCTCCCTTCTGGCCTGGTCTCCTCCAGTGATCTCGCACCTTCCTGCCAGGTTGTTTTTCTCAAATACCCCCCCACAGGCTCTCTTCAGGGCCCCCTGCTGTGTGCCTGAACAGTAAGATACAAACTCCTCAGCTGCCCCCAGCCTACCTCGGCTGACCCCATATCCTGCCTCATCTCTTCACACTTTACCTTAACACTCTGAGCTTCTGTGGCACACACCCAGGTGTGCTCTCCGGGCCTCTACTCTGGCTAATCTTCTCTCCCAGAATCCTCTTCTCTCTTTTTCTCCATCTGAAGAAATCCTTAGCTTTCTCCTTCAGTGGCTGTGCCACCTCCTCTGTGAAGCCTTTCCTGATTGACTGAGCAGGGCTGTGATCTCTGGGTTCCCACTGCACCTTGCGCTTCCCTCTCTAGCATAACCTCTGTCACTCTGTGTCAGTTTCTCAGCATGTGTTTGCCACTCTTGGTAGAGGGACAACCCACCTACTCGCTCTCCCTCACCAACCCCAGCACTCAGCCTGTGCTGGAGCCTAGTGCCCCCTCAGCCAATGCCACTGGGTAGAAACGATTCCTTCCAGCAGGTGTGGCCTCTGCCTCCACGTTCCGTCTTAGTTGGAGTCAGAGAAAGCAAGGAACCCCAGGGGACCTTTCCTTCCTCATCTTTGGAAGTAGAGTTTGACCTTCATCTTGGGAAGAAGTTCGATCACGGGGCCCCCCATCTTCACTTGCCGCCTCCCTCCCTCCTTGTCCCCCCACAGAAAGTCCAGGTGGTGGTCACCGTGCTGGACTATGACAAGCTGGGCAAGAACGAGGCCATCGGCAAGATCTTTGTGGGCAGCAACGCCACAGGCACGGAGCTGCGGCACTGGTCTGACATGCTGGCCAACCCCCGGAGGCCCATCGCGCAGTGGCACTCGCTCAAGCCCGAGGAGGAGGTGGACGCGCTGCTCGGCAAGAACAAGTAGGCGGCGGCAGCGGCGGCTGGGACCCGCACCCTCACGGACACTGATGAGATCCAGAGCTATCAATACCTCAGTTATGCAACCTTAGAGGTTTTCTTTTCCATTCGTTTGTGGTCGTGTCCTTGTTTTTCCTTCCTTTTCTCTTTTTAAAGACCAATGTCCCTCTGATGGCTGTGTGAGGAGAGTCCCCTAAAAGTTAGAGAGAAGCCTGGCTCTATTCATCGCCCGGGAGCTGGCCTTACTGCATGCCCTGTCACGTTTTCCCGCTCACTTCTCAAAGCTTCACTTAGCCTCACCCTGAGTGAGGCCCTCCTTTGGCAGAAATTCTCAGCACTTCCTGTTTTTGAGTGTTCTGGACCAACAAAATGGCAGCACTTCCTATTTCCTGACAGGGAAGGCAACACAGTGGCCACTGGTGTGTGAGTGTGTGTGTGTGTGTGTGTGTGTGTGTGTGTGTGTGAGTGTGTACATCTCTCTGTATTCCTGGGATGAGCCATGGAAGTTGTAAGGGAAGAGAAGGTTCTTTGGGGACCCTAGAAGCCCACTGGCTAGGTGGAGATCTTCTGTCAGCTTGTGGAGAGCACAGAATCCTGGTCAGGGGCCAGAAGCTCATGTATTCCTTGTGGGTGGCTATTTGAAAGGCAAGATGCTGAGAATGGACTTGTCCAGAACTAGGACCAAATCCCTGATGCCATCATAGACTTCCTCCTGTTTGGTTTCTCCACAAATGTGATTTCTAGGACATTTGTGGCAATGAACTATTTGTTAGATTGGTCAGACTCTGACAGGGATTGTCAGTTCCAGGACCTCATTCTTATTGACAATTAATATCCAATGATGAAAAAATAAAAGTTCTATTACCCAGAAAAACCAAAATCAACCCCCCTGGATCATGGCCTCCTTCCAAAGCACAGTTGCTTTCTCCCTTTCCAGAATGTACGCAGTGTGGTGCGGCCTGTCACAGCTGCTGCCCCTCGTGCTTTCGCTTCTGTGTTCTCCTTTAAGTGACGCAACACTGTCTGAAGACGTGCTATCTGTATAGAGCCAGAGAACTTCAAGGGGAAGGTTCAAATGTTCTTAGTTCCCATGAGTTCCAGGGAAGAAGGGCGTGTGGAGGAGGGACGGCGACAGCAGAGATTTCCCAGGGTGAGCTAGATGGGAGCATGGTGATCCCCCCAGCTCCCACTCCTCTGCTCTGTATGCTGGGTGGTTTATGGGTAGCTGGCATGGCCCGGGGAGACCCCATCCTACCATTCATTAGGGAGGCTTCTCTCTATGAATTCCAAGAAGCAGGGTATCCATTCCACATGGGTGATGGAGGAAATACTGCCAGGGTTTCTAACCCTCGCCCAGAAATTCCCTATTCACCTTTTGTCTCCAGCACTGATAAAAAGCCATATATATGTTGGTCAAGTTTGCACTGAGTCCCCTTCCAAACCTTGGCCTGAACAAGAGCAAACCCCCACGTGGCCAGAGGCCAGGACCCCGCACTTTGGCCCCTCTCGCCCATCTTCCAGCCTCTCTCTTCATCTGTGGAGCCCTCAGGCCCTTGCCTTTCTTCAGAATACTCACAAGTACTCATGGCTTGCCCAGAAGGCTAGGATCTCTCTCTCTCTCTCAGCAAAATGGCAGCACTTCCTGCCCTGCCCCACTGGGCCATCTCAGCGTCCTGTCGGCACCTGAGACACATGAACGGTTTGGGGAGAATCAGCGCAGAGTGTCTTTTTATTTTATTAAAAGAAAGGAGAGACTTTTTTGTTCTTATCTTGGCATTTTTTTTTGGTTGGAGCAACAGCCTGGGAGGCGGGGCTCAGCCCTGCCTGGCTCACGGAGACCCTCTCCTTCCTGCTAGTGGCTCTTGGTGCATGGGAAGTTATTTTTTTACTGGACAGTGTGTGTGTGTGTGTGTGTGTGTGTCCGTGTGTGTCCTTGATGATGAGAATGTAGGGCTTGGGCAAGGATTGTGGGCTTTGGCCCTTGGGGCCCGAGTCATCATGGGAGATGGCCGCAGGACAGTAGGGGGCCTTCAGGATCTGGGCGATGCAGAGTAGGATACCTTGGTGTGGACATCAGAAGCTGCTGGGCTCCTCTCCCATCCCCAGAGCTGTGGGATTTGGTGCTTTCTCAGGGTGTCTCCCCACACGCATTCTCCTCACCACGTCATGGGAGCTCCCCCGTCAATCTCATTGCATCTCCTGCACTCTCGCCCTTCCCCATCCCATATTCTTTTCTGCCCATAAACCTCAGTCACCCCTCCCCGAGTCCCAGTTTGCACTCCCCTGATAGGAAGGGAAGAGAAAGGCAAGCACCTTTGGTATTTGGGTGTCCAGGGGTCTGGAGACGGGGCTGGATTTTCCTGCTCTTGGCCCACCTCCAGCGAGCAGCCCTGGGGTTGAGGCCAGGCTGCTGAGGCTGTTGTCTCTCAGCATCGACGTGGAGCCAAGAAGAGGCCTGCGCTCCCTCCCCAGGCTCCGGCTGGTCCTGGGACTCTCAGATAAGCAGAGGGTGTTCACCGGGGTCCACAGACGAGGCGGGGGCGCACACGTGGGCTTGCATGTCTTCCACGCCTGAAACTGGCTGTTACCCAAAGCACAGAGCATCATTCCAAACCCTCACTGCCATGTGGCTTTATTTCTGGGGCTGTTAGGGTGCTGGGGTGCAAGCCCTGAGTAGGAAGTTAGGGTGTCTGACTGGTGAAGGATTCTGAAGCCTCTGGGCCTTCACTCCCAGAGTCTAATCCAGAGAGAAAAGTAGGACAGAGCTGGTTTTCTGATAGAGGGACCGAAACGATGGAAACCCGAACCCGATCCCACCCCAAATGGGGATCAGTCCAGAAAGCTGTCTTCTCCTTTCTCCTTGAATAATCGCCCCCGAAGGGAAACGAACACTGCCAGAGCCATGGGCAAATGTTTAGACTTTGGAAGTGGAGGCTGAGCCTGGGGCAGCCCCGGACAGCAGTGAGCAGTGCTGGTGCTGCGAGAGGGGCCTGCGATCCCCTGCTGGGGGCTGGGCCCAGCCTCAGAGCCTGATCTTGTTTCTCCCCAGGACACCTAACATTGCGTGGGGTCCTGCAGAAGCAGTTTGGGGTTGTTTTGCTGGCCTAGGGCTCCAGCGAGAGGAGCCGTACTGCTGCAGTCTTCTGGGTAAACCTGCTCCTTGTCACTGCCCCCCTGGGGCCGGGGACTGAGGGGACTCCATGTTCCCCTAAAGTCCTAGGTTAATTCTTGGTCTCACCCAACCTTTTGTAGAGCGAGCTGGTCCCTGAGTGTGTCTCTCCCCCAAAGGCAGGAAGAGGGTGAGCCAGGAACTGCCCTCCTGCCCTGCCCTGTCTCTCCCTGCTCCTTCCCACCCCAGGCTGGTGGGGACCCTGTCTCAGAGCCCCGAGTAGCCAGACGGGAGGGGTCCCAAGAGTCTGGTGGTCCAGGGCCCTGTGACACGCTTGCTGGATTTGGCAAATAGAAACCCTGGACGCGGTTAAATTTGAATTTCAGATAGACGACAAATAAATTTCAAGCGGGGCCGAGCAGCAGCGGGACATACGAGAAGCGACCTCGTGTTTATCCGAAATTCAAGTTTAACTGGGGGCCGCGTTCTGTCTGGCAGGGCTCCCGGTGACCACTTGTCTCCTCTCCCCTCAGTCCCAGGGGGCCAGGGACGGGTCACCAAGGATTTTACTTAACCCGTTTTTTGAGATGCAATATTACGAAGGGGACACTGTGACTTGAAGACACATGAATATATTTTATTTTTTAAGCGACAACAAGAATCTTCTGAAGCCATTTGAGCCTCATCTGCCCTCCATGTGCGTTTAGTTATATATAAAAGATGGTAGTTATCTATACACATATGAACCGAATCTTGTTTAATCAAGATGCATGTCTATAACTTTCTGTAAATAGCCGCATGGCAATGCTGAGAGCCCCCAGCCCCCCATTTTACACAACTTATTGAGGCTGCTCCTTCAATTTTATGTCTTGTAAAGTCTTTGTCCCCCAGCCCCACCCCTGCCTCACCCCATCGGCCGTCCCGGTGGGGGTCAGTGTCTGGCTCTGGCACCTGGAAATGCTGGAGGACCCGGGACTCCGGCGCCCGAGGCCTGCCTGCCTGCTCACTTCCGTCTGCAGAGCCACCCCTCGGGGCGCCGCGCCCCGGGTCCGCCTGGCGTCTGGTGTCCCGGTAACCTCTGTGTCCTGTGTGTGTGTGGTGTGCCCCTTCTTCCCACTGTTTGAATTAACTGAAAAGCCATAGAGGGGGCCTCCTGCTGGAGACTGCCCTCCGCTCCTCCCAGGAGCCCCCCATGTCCCTCTGACTGGCTCCCCACAGAACACTTGTGAAGGGCTCACGTGTCACCCCTCCTGCCCCCTCAGTCCTGTGTCATGAGGGTGGGTGGTAGCCAGGGCTTCTGTGGGGTCTCAGACGATGTCCCCGGCTGGCCCTGTCCACGCTGGCGCCCTCTGCCCAGCTTGACAGTCCAGCTCTGTCTCCACCCCGGAGTGTGGACTCTGTGATGGCGAACACTCTTCCTGGGGACCTGGAAGCAGCCAGTCAGCAGCTCAATCTGTCAACAGGTTCTGTTACTGCCTGGGGTGGTGAATGAGTGTCTGTCACCTGGGGTGAGAGACCCAGCCCTGCCCATTTAACACTGAGGGGTCGGGCTCGCTGGATGGCAATGAGGAGGGCCTCTGGGGGCTTCCCTGTTCCCCCTGCAGTCAGTGGCCCGAGCGAGAGGCAGCCGAGGGCTGTCAGGGTCCTGGGAGAAGGCTGGTTAGGCCTGGCTGTGAGGACTCACTCAGTGAAGGGACACTCCCCACAGGCCCTCCTGTTGGCTCCCCAGAGCGGCCCCAGCCCAGGGCGCCCAAGGGGCAGACAGGTGGATAGCGGGGCCCGGGCAGCATGCTGAGCCAGAGAGACGAGTAGCTCCCAGGCCGTGGCCCTGGCCTGATGAAGGCAGATAGCACATGGGGTAACCCTGGCCTTCGGCATGGCGACAAGCCGTGAGCGTGAGGAAGGAGACGCGGCATGAGGAGGATCAGGCAGGGTGGGTTAGACCTGGCCAGGGAGGCAAGGTGGGCCTGCCCTTCACAAATGCGCTTGTGAGCACATAAATGTCTGGCAATCTTTGCGCCAGGAACACGAAGAGGGTGGGGAAGACAGAGGGAAGGCGCATCTCGATTCTTAGCTCTCTGGGGCCAGCCCACTCACCACACCCACGGCAGACAGAAACGGAGGGGAGAGAGCTGGGAGGGGCAGTGTGTGAGGTGGAGCGACTGCAGCCAGCCCTTGCGGCCAGCGGGGCCCAGGAGGTCCCTTTTCAGAGAATCCTGACTGTTGTGCCCTGGCTTCCCCCATCTAAGGACTTGATTTACTGCTTTCTGAAATCCCTGGATCTGAACCCTTCGAAACCGGGGCCGGGCCAACCCTGCCCCAGGTCACCCCTGCAGCGGCCGCACCAGGAACCCTGGTCTTGGTCTTCACAGGAAGGACACGCATAGAGCCCTGCCCCCTCCCTGCTTGGCAATGCTCCACCCCCCTCATGTGGACTCTGTTGTTCTTGTCTGATCTCGTCAAACTGTTATTTTGTAATGAGCTGCGTCTCCTTATTAAAGAAATGAGCTGAAAGAAACCTGGGGGTGGGGGGTGTCTTAGTTGTTTTTGCTGGTCTAGGGGAGGGGCAGGCAGGGTCTCCCATGAGGGTCAGCATGGTGGGTGAGGTGGGGAGAGGGTCTGAGGCTCTGGCCTCCAGTCCAGGCTCTTCCTAAGGCAGATGGCAACTGGGGCCTGAGCCACACACCCTTCTGGGGAAGCTAGACTGGGGCCCTGTGTGTGGGGTGGAGGCTGGGCACCCAACCTGGGAGGCAGTGGTGTGGGGAACATGATCTGGGGGGCTGGCCGTCGGGCCTGGATTCCCTTCCCATGGAGCTGGGCGTGGATGGGCAGCCTGAGCCCAGTGATGGGGAGGCTCAGCTTGGGAGTGGGAGTGAGATTTCTACCAAGTCCTCCATGGCCCCATGGCCAAGAACGTCACGTCTGCCTCCTGAGGCAAAGATGTCAGGGACCTAGGGCAGGACATCCTTTTTAAGGCAAGAAAGCAAGGCTTCTTGCCCCCCAAGCTTAGGAAGGATTAAACTTCTTCAGTTCCCACTTGATCTGTCGACCTGCCTCTTCCTGGTGAACAGGCAAGGCACCGCCATTTTGTGAGTTGACACCAAGTGGCCTGGCCCCTGGCAGGCTGGGAGCTTCCAGCCATGTTTGAGGTCAGCCCTTCTATGGGGTCAGGTGGGTGGGAGCCTCAGAGCTCAGGCCAAACAGGGCGGGGAGAATCAGGCAGAACCAGGACATCTATGTGGTCTACAGCTCTGGCTGGAGCAGGGCCAGCCAGGTGCTGCCCAAGGCCAGGGCAGGAGCCTGCACAGTGCAAAGTCCAGGGCCTTCTTGGCCGAGGAGCTCCCAACAGTGCAGCGAGCTCTCTGGGCACTGGATCTGTTGGCCGCCAGGTTGCACTGTCCCCCCCTGCAGGCCTCTCTGTGGCCAGTGGGGTTCCAGACCTGACGCTTGCAGTCTGGGAGCCCCTCATCTCAGACATCCTCTCAGCCTGTTTTGGGCGCCAGGACAGGTCTGAACTCAACCATGACATCATGTGTGTTTGTTCTGCTGCTGCTGCTGCTGCTGCTGGGCTGCGAGCAGCTGGTGACAGCAGGGAAAAAGAATCTTCCCTCCCTGGACCCAGGCGGAGTCAGTGAGGGGACTTCCTCTTGGTGAGACCCAGGACTGAGCAAAGCCAGAGGCAGGACTTGCTGGAGGAGAAACCAGACCCTCCCTCGTTGAGTGATTTTCCTCCTGGCACTGCTCCTGGGTGCTGGATCTGTTGGCCGCCAGGTTGCACTGTGCCCCCCTGCAGGCCTCTCCGTGGCCAGTGGGGGTCCAGACCTGATGCTTGCAGTCTGGGAGCCCCTCATCTCAGACATCCTCTCAGCCTGTTTAGTTTGCAGCTGCGGAGGTGCTTGGGTTCCCCTGAATGAACAGTGGGGGCTGATGTAGGTAGCAGGGGCCCCGTGAGTGCCTCTAGCACCCCAGTGGCCTGCAGCAGCCCGGTAGCACCCCTGAAGCGGGCCGGACCTTGTATTGACTTGCTCTCGGTCTTCAAAGGAACCACCTGATCCGGGCCACCTGATCTAGGCCTCTCCTAAGCCTCTGATGTGGGCTTTTCCTTGACCCGATTCTGGAGGCCCTGCTCTAGGTGATGGTGACTCTCTGTGTGGCAGTCCCGGGGAAGAGGCAGGAGGAGGCCCTAGTGGCAAAGATGATGGTCTAAGACTCATGGGATCTACAGCCGTCGTCTCCTAAACTGTGGAGACACAGTCACAAATTTAAAACACGGTTTTATTTACTCATTTATAAATACTGTTGTGTTTACAGGCATCATATAGATGTGAATATTATTATCCCCAAACTTTCAAACACAGGATACTTAACAATACTATATAATAACAACTGGGAAAACAAAACCATTCATCTCAGGGTTGAAAGGCCACTCAAAATTGCATAAAAATACATTCAGTTCACAAAGCAAGTCTGGCTTCCCCATCCTAAACCCCATCCCACCCCAGGTGTATGTACAAAGGACCGAGTTAATCCACACAACCCTGCTGGAAAGCAGTTACATCTGGTGTGCTCCGGTGTGGAGGTCACAGAGTGAGGGTGGCGGGTGAGGAGACATGAAGCGCCATCCCTAACCTGGGAGAGGCCTGGAGACACCAGGGTGGTTGGTTTTTTGAAAAAAAAAAAAAAAAAAAAAAAAAAAAAAAAAAAAATTTAGTATTTTTATTAATTTTCTCACATCGTTGTTAATTTCTGGACAGCATTTGATCTCTCCCCTCAGATGTAGTCCCCACAGTTCTTCCACCACCACAGCACCAGGGATCCATCACCACAGTCCCTTGTGCTCTCCCCTCCACCAAGGTGGTTCTTACAAGCTCTTCTCAGTCCTTCTGTTCAAGGTCAAGGAGGAGGGAATGGAGGAAAGGCAGAAAGCCAAAGCCTGAGTCTGAATCAGTCTTCCCTCAGAGAGGAATCCAAGGGGAAAACAGCCTCCTTTCTTCTTTAGGGAGATGAGGGACCGACTTGGGGTGCCAGCCGGGTGGTGGGCCCATCCTTTTAAAAGTTGAAGGGACACTGACTAGAAAAGGGGGCATTTTCGATTGCTGCAGTCTCCCAGAGCTCTCCCAACCCTGCAGCCTGCCTCCGGCTCTTCTGTGCTGAGGCCTGTCCTCTGCCCTCTCCTTACCTGCCTCTTCACAGGAGAATGTGCATCATCAGCAGGTCAGAGACATGAGGAGCAGCACTCAGTCCCTCGGGCCCGTCTGGTTGTGAGGACACTAGCGGCTCCCTCCCTCCTCAGTCCTCCTCTCCAGCAAGACAGCAAAGGGCAGAGTGCCATCCCGGGCCGGGCCGCATGGCCTCACCGAGCAGGCTTCTCCTGAGACACACTGTGTCTCAGGCTGAAGCGGGCAAAGTTCTCATGACGCAGACTGAGTAAACAGACACAGCCACCCGCGGCCTCCCTGGCAGTGCTGTGGAGAACGGGCAGGCCCACCAGCCACTCGCCTCTGGGAGCCCATTCGCCCAGCAGAGAGCACGGCAACTGACAGGGTGGGGTGGGGGGCCTGGGAGGCTGGCGTGTGAAGTCCTCCAGGAGTCTCAGCCGATACATGGAAAACCTCCTCTCTAAGGCACCATCCCCTCCAAGTGAGAAAAGGGAGGAATAAAGAATGTGGAGGGAAATGAAAAGAGAGGAATGGGCAACAGTATGTTTGTTCTGGAAGGACATCAGAACATCCTGATGTCACCTTCAAGGGCCACCCAAGAAAAAGTTTGCTGGCAGCAGTAGAGAAGAATCTGGAGAAGTAAGAGAAAGTATCACTCTGGCAAACTCACAGTCTGAAATGATAAACAGATGAATTGGAGAATGGCTCAGAGAGGAGCCCTTTGGGGGACTGGAAGGGAGTGAGGAAAGCAAAGGATAGGGAGGAACAGGAGAGAACACTCGGGTAAAATTGGTTAATCAAGAATATGCCAGACTTCATTTTGAGAGCTCCGTGTGAGCAAGTGTGCCTGGGGGTCAGGCAGGTTAGAAGAGTCATCCCCAGTGGCTAAGCCTTTTAGGTACGGTCAGAACATTCATTAACGGTGCATCCTTAAACATGCCCACTTATTTACCGTGCAGCCTGAGGGCTTCTGGGACACAGGAGTGTAAGTCATTTCTGGGTTCAATTTTGACCCTCAACCACAACCCTCAGAGATGTGAACGCATCTTTACCTACAGCTGCCGGCTGGTCAAGGGCCTCTCTGTGGTTTTTCTCAGCCCCCAGAGACCACCTCGCTCCCCGGTAGCCGGGACAGTGACAGTTCCTGGCAGCAATGAAGTTGATCTATTTTCCAATCTAATCAGAACACCAGCGATCAATAGCAGCCCTTGATAAGGTCTATGGCTCCCCAGTAGTGTCAATACCCATTAGGGAAGCTGATTAAATCTCCGCTCTGCTGGAGGCAGAGGCGGGTGAGACAGCCTATACTTCCTCCCTGTGCAGTGGGACTCTCCCTCCCAGTGCCGGCCTCCATTCTGCTCCATCCAGAGCCCTGACCTGCCTTCTTCTCCACAGCACACAGGCTCCCTCTACTTCCAGGGCCACAGCCCTTTCATTCCACGCACACCTGACCTGCAGGAGTCTCGCGAGAGCCCAGTGCTGTTCTATGCGGCACTGCCATGGACTTGGGGTTTCTGAGTCTGCATGGGTAAGTCCTCTGCAGGCCTGCTTTATAGGAAAGACCATCCTGAACAGCACTGGAACCTACTATTCTGATAGTCCAGAATCCAGAGGAAGAGCTCAATGGAACTAAAGGTTGAGGTTTTACTTGAGGAACCTTCTCTTGCTGCTTTAAGACTATGAGCCGGCTGGTACTAAGCAGAAATGCAATTAGTCTGCTGTGTGGATGGCAAGAGCCACACAGACCACATTTGAGAAGGCTGAGGAAAGGCAGTTGAAGAAACCTATGAAGCTGCAGCTCTATTTCCTATTAGAACAATTTGTCCAAAGGCTGCCTGCAACAAATTGCTTTCTATCCATTTCCCTACGAGCTCCAATTTCCACCTCTGCAGGTTTTAATATTCTTACCAAGCCATTAGGAGAGAAAGCAATTGCAACACCATTCAATTACCCTCAATATTGAATTCACTCTCCAGTAAGGATGGGAAGTCAACCTTGACACGCTGATGTTAAACAGTTTGAATCCAGAAGAAAACAGAATATTTGAAGTTAGAGCAAAAATTCAGAGTTTAAGAAATGTCCTGATCTTCCTAGGAATTGCAGATTTAAATCACTTTAAGCCAAAAGGGATTTGTAAGAATTATCCAGTCCCACCTCACTTCACAGACAGGACAGGTGACTTTCCCAAGGTCACAGAGCTAATAAGGATAAGAGACAGTCCTGGGACCTAGATGTTCTAACTTCGAGGGCCTTATCCTCTCAAGCTGCCTTATTCTGCCATGAAAGCTATCTTGTTTACTGGGTCAGAGGGAATACATGTCCTCTGAGGGGTCAAAATCTGCCTTAAAAATCAATAGGGAGACCAACGTCTACAGTTATAATTGGACCTGGGTCTGGGCAGGGACCTCCATGACTGAGCTGGGTACAGTGCGGGCATAGACAATGGGCCTGGTAATGGCCGAGGGAAGGCCCCCAGGGCCCACGTGTTGTTACCTCGTTGTTAATTTTGGACAGAACCAGAGGCTCACCTAGGGGGTGGGATTAAGAATCCCCCCTTCTTATTGGTGTAGGTACTGAATCCTTTAGGCTTTCCTTTTTGGGGTACAATGCAGCCAGGCAGCTGAATAGCTGCCCGAGCTTTCGTCCTCTCATTGTGCTTTTCCTACTCTGGCCTCCTCCCCAGGAATGCCGATGCTGGTGGGGCCTTCTCCCAAGTCAGTAGCCCACACTGGGCTAGAGAACCAGACACTGACCAAGTGCACGGCTTTGAGGGCTTCATCTGTTTTCATCTCTGGCTCAATTAAAAGCCCGCTAGAGAAACAACAGTTCACACAGATTTTGTGGGATTCACATGTAGCTAACTAGTGGGGTTTCAGCCTCCCTGCAGCCTGAGTAGAATTGCTAATAAGCATGTTTTGCTTAGGCTGAGGGAAGTGGGTGAAGTGATCCAAAACAGAGATCTGCAGTCACTGTACCAGTAGCCTCGGAGAGCAGTAAATCCATCTGGGTCTCGAACACAGGGTGGGAGATGGAGAAAACAGGGAAAGCCCGAAACTCATCCTGCAGTTGGAGAAAAGACAGGTAGTTCTAGAAATACCAGATGAGACTGTCCACTAGAGAGTTCCGTGTCCCAAGCACACCCAGGCAATTCTGTTCGGTGGGTTCTCTAAGGACCTGAGATTCGCTCAGCCCTGCGGCACTGGTGACGGGGTGGGGGTGACAGATTCTCATGCCTAGAGCAATCTGGAAAAGGATGCCCTTGAAAGACAAATAGGCAAAGAAGCAAAACTTCAGCCAGAGAATCTCTGAAATGGCCAGATCATTAGTCCCAAAGGTGTGGCTTGGTTTTGGAAAATATCAAACTAATGAGAACAGAGCGTGTAAAGTTGAACCGAGAACCCCCACTTTCCCATTCTGGTATTTCATGTGAAGACTGTGAAGTGATACACCCGAGCCCCATATCACTGGCCAGCCCTGCAGTGATTCATCGGCTGGGCTGGGAAGTGGGGGTGAGGACTGAGGGCTGTGGTCCCTGAAGAGCCCAGCAGCAGGCAGCAGCCAGGAGAGACCTGCCCAGCTCAGCGCCAGCATCACGGCGGCTGTCAGGCCCTGCAACCACCGCCTCTTGGGCTCATCAGGACAGCTGAGAAGAAAGAGTATTTTATCTGGAAAGAGACCAGAATTCAGAGTTGATCTGTCTGATAAGATTAATTGCAGAAGAGGGAGTGCATGAAATTACCTCGGATGGTTTATACTTTCATGAGTTCTTGGCCATGGGACCCAGTATTCCTGAGATTGAAAAGCTTGTAAATGTCTCATCACAAGGAAAACTTTCTGGCAAGAAAAGGCATAATTACCATGAAAGGGCTGTGAGAGGCAGCGTGGGTATAACATCAGTCCAAGAGCTCTGAGACCCCGTCCCACCCTTGTGAAAGGTACACACAGAGCTGAGAGAACTCTCTGGAAACCCTTTACTTAGTCTAATGGGAGAAGGTCAAGATTTTTTCCTAATAATCCAAATTCCTTTCTCTGAGAAAGAGGTAGCATCTCCCCACCCCAGTCACCAATACCCAGGATGCGCCAGGAGAGCCAGCATCTTGTGATGCTCTTGCCTCTCCCAAGAATGAAGGGATGCTTGTGGGGAGAGGGAGATGAAACATCTTACTACACTCATATGTTCCCACGACGATCCAAAACCCGAAATAATGATTCTCCAGTAGCTTCTCTATCAAAAATGGCTGGAAATAGAGAACTTTGTACATTCTAAAAATGGGATTTTTGCCAGAGGAGACATTTCCCACTCTGGAGTTGGGATCTTGAATTATAGTTTCTGATTTAAAGAGCATGTGATGTTTCAGAAGGCCTTGTAGAAAGAACTACACTGTCATTTTCTGCAAAGAAAAAAATGGACAGAGGTAGTTTATGTTAAGAGAATGGACAGCACCAAACACTGAATGTCATTGGGAACCCTAAAAAAATGAAGATTAAGTGACCGACACACTTGCAATAAGCCAACCAAGGAATACGACTTCTATAAAAAGAAGAAACCTTTAGTATTAATATTGGATAATCATCAAGAACTAATTAATGGTTTAATTTTGCACAGGACTAATGGAGCAATGTGTCCAGGCCTAGGCATGTATTTTAAGGTTTTTTTTTGTCTCTAAGCTGTGATGGCAGGAAGAGTGTCCCACAGGAGAGGCGGCTTGGAGGACTAGCTGACGTGAGCCAGCAGCCAGACTAGGGCCATCACTGACTCATGTATCTGAGGCCGTCACAGGAAAGGGCACAACTGGACCGTGGGAGAATCACAGGCAGACCCAGCTCTTAGCAGGAAAATCTTTCAGGTTCTCTTAGCCTCTGAGCTGCGCAGGCCCCCGCAGTACCTGATCACAGACCAAAGCCGGGAGGGAGGTTGGAGTGGGTGGGTGTCCCTGTGACACACGGCAGGAAAACGGCAATTTACCTCGTCACTCTCAGATGCTGTGACTCTCATCAAGGGGTTGAAGTATCTCATCCCCTTAAGTCCTCTATTAAGAAGTCATTTCCCCCGATGGCTTCTAAAAGCAAGTCTCTCCCCTGACTCTAACTACCAGAAATAATTAAATCCAGCATGTTCTCACAGTCCAGTGGACTTTGCCTTTGCCACATGGGTGGGGGGTGCACTCGGCTGTCCTGCTTACACCATGTCTCTCACCTGCGCCCACTCCCTGTCCATATCCCATCACCTACCCGCCCACCTCACCTGCCTCCCTGTGTGGACTCTGCTTCTCATGAGGAGCAGGTGCCAGAGAGGAGAGAGGAAAATGAGGCCAAAGGAGGTGCCACAGACGGGCTGTTTAAAGCCCCGACTTCTCAATAAGGAAAGTGAGCTGGGGGGGCAACATGAGAAAGATGGCAACCGCGCTGTCACAGCCTTGCTTCCAGGGGGCAGGCAGTGGTGCTGCCACAAGACGATGTTCTAGTCTCCAGAGGCCCCAGGGAGAGAGAGTTACCACAATAGCCAAAGACAATGAAGTCAGGTGACCTGTTCTAGTCCTTGAAGCATGGGGTGAAATGGGTGGAGGAAAGGAAAAGGATAGAAAGGAAAGGAACAAATGAAAGAGAGGGCGAGGCATGAGGAACAGGGGGTAAGACTAGTGGGGGATGTCACTGGTTGTTGCTAGAACAAACGTCACCACCAGAAGTTACAGAAAAGTCAGCTCCTGAGAGGGGAAGACAGGCAGAGACCCTCAACGCAGAGTCGCTGTCACCTTGGAATCAAACAGAAACAGCCCCAGAGGCTGTCGATGATTATTCCAACACTCCTGCTTCTCCTAGCATTCCAGACAGGATCCTGGAGTGGCCACCATAAGACTCATCTGTGTCAGAGGACACTGGGTCAGGGAAAGGCTGTGGGGTACGGGTTTGGGTCGAGGCCTCACATGTTTGGACCAAATCCAACGTAGACAAGTAGCTGACCAGCAGGAAGTTGGGGGGCCACAGCTGACCCTGGTGTACTCCCGGAGGCCTTCTCCAGATGGCTCAAAATGGCTCAAATTATCACAATCATGCTTCAATTAAAACTGTCATAAAACTCAGGGGGCGGGAGGAACAGGGCATTGAGAGGGCAGAGGAAATGTACAGTGCAGATGGACTGGAGGAGGGGCAGAGAGAAGAGCCCTTCCACCAAAATATTCACTTCTTTTGGTTGGAAGGCAATGGCTGGAAAAGTGGGGTGGGGCCAGCAAGGGCCGTCCTTCCCCTCCTAAATTCAGGGCCTAGTCTACTTGGAGAGTTTGCTGATGACTCGGATGAGGGCACCATTTTCATCTTTCAGCCTCTGGTTGTCGGATTTCAGTTCTGTTAACACCTGTGGGGACAGAGAGAGGGTGAGTGAGAGCACCATCGCCAATTCTGCCCTCCCGCCCGAGGCAGCAGTGAGCGGGGTTCCCGAGACAGCATGTGGACGCGAGCCACTGCTACCCCCCTCTCCCTGAGATAGAAGCCCCTGAATCTTCCTATTTCCTATGTTAGTGACATTATTATTTAGGAAAAGCATCGCTCCTCCAACTTTTGATGTAGCATCATTAGCAATAATGCACCGTCTCTATGCAGGCTGCAGGTTCCGCATGGTAGATGCTTCCATTCTGCTGAATAGGTAACTACCTTTGAACTCACCTCTAGTCTAGAGAAATTGGGAAGAATGTCAAAGTGGACGAGTGAGGACACAGAGAAGAAATTCAGAGAGATTTGGTGGGGGCGGGGTGATCACTAAGAGTTAAAGGGAGAGTTACAGCTCAGGGGTGGGGCAGAACTCAGTTTCACACAAGAAGATTTAAATTCCTTTTCCTGGGGCCTGTGACAGAATTGGCCAACATGCTTGACAGCTGGGCTCCATGTCTCAGCTCCACCACTAAGCCCGGAGCTTGTGGATTCAGCACCACAGAGCTGTGAGGCACAGTGAACCAAGGGGATAGATTCCATTCTCCCTCCAAGCTCCCCACTGATAGTTTCTGCGGGATACCAGGAGACCTTATCGGCAGCTTTAGGGGATGGTGGTAAGTAGGTACTTCGCAGGGGGAGATTCATTTCTATCAGTTCTGTCATCTTGGAACACTGCACAGTGTTGCCCAACTTGCAAAACAAAGGGAAAGATTAGCCCCACACCTGGCAAGGGCTTCTGAGTCTCAGTGTGACCAGGTATGCTGACAGGCATGGAAAATCCTGGTGGGGCCCCAAATAGGGTACAGTTTACATGTGGGCCCTGCCGGGAGCAAGAGAGACATAGGCCAGGGGGTAGATACATCTTCACCGTAAAGGCTTAAAAGTCTACACCCACATCTATTCCGTGCATCTAGATGTCCTTTGATTAATTATTCAAACTCACAGGACCCCTGTGGGGGTGATACCCCTCAGTAAAGGGGACACCGGGTTCAGGTGTGAGGCCTATTCAGGTCAAGTTCCGGCTCTGCTCTTAACCATTGAGGGGATCTAATTGTACCTTGAAAAATATAGAATTTTTGTTTCATCCATCTCAAGGAAGATGTAGGTTAAATTATACAAATACATACGTAGATGTGTGTAATCACAGATGTGTAAAAATTTGTACCAAAGGAACAAAAGAAAACCTCATGGAACACCTGTACTGTGGAGATGCCGCACTGAAGGCTCGCACTCCCTTGGCCTCACTCACACCTCATGAGTCGGAGACACAGTCATCCTTCTGTCCAGAAATGAGGAAAGAACTCTGTAGGCAGTTTGGGGTGCCCAGAAATTAAATGGAAAAGCTACATGCTTGACTCCAAAGCTCACTCTTTCATTATCGAGGTGGCTGGGGATGAAACAAGACCCTAGGAGTCCAGAAGCTGGAGTTCCAGCACTGTCACGGTCAAGAGCAATCTGTATTGCTGTAGGCAAACTACTTCGCTTTACATTTTTATACCCAAGGAAGAAGAATCCTCTCTAGGCCTCATTCAGCAGGGTCTCTGGGGCCCACAGGAGGTGACAGGTATTGACACCCATCATGGGCTTTGTGATGCCAAGTACTCCTGCTCCCACTGAGTGCCTACTTGTTTTTAAAATAATTCTAGGATAATCTACATGCTTATTAAGATTTTAATCCATAAAATACCAAAATAAAGTTTCAGTTCTTTGACACTGTCTCTCCCACCTCCAACCCAGTCACTGCGGTTCTGGCTGCCCCTTCCTTCTTCAGTCCCTGCAGCCTTGAGAACCAAGTGCTTAGCAATCATTTCAGGTAGATTTTTAGAAAAATCCACCTCCATGGCACCACAATGCTGCCACCACCTTTCCACTTGCTCCCCAATACCCCAACCTGGGGCCTGCGGCCTAGGCACCAGAGACTCTGAAAGCTGTGTTTCCACAACAGGCATCCCCAGGTGGGAAAAAGCTATAGAAGGCAATGAATTGCATTTCACTGCTAGCAGCTCATGAAATCAACTGAACTGCCCTTTCAAAAAAAGTACAAACAACTCATTGAGCCTTGATGATTTATTTCCACATTAAGAACTCAATTCTTTGGGAAAAAAAAAATTGGACAAGGCAATTTCCCAGCTGCAACATGCTACAATCAACATCTTAAGGGAGTGTCAAAAGTACAAGAAGTGGAATGTAGAAATCAAGGAGGGGAAAGCCTCATAAACTTGACTCTCATAAGAGAGGAGGAAATGAACAGTGTTATCTGATATTCACTTGGCGTTAGAGAATAACATAAATAAGAACATGTGAATGCTCTGGGTAAGTCTGGAGATCTAACAAAGCTTTACCATTTCAACTCTCTGGACCTCAGCTTTCTTAATTCCTGGATTTCCAGTTTAGCACAGTCTGAGGCACCTTGGCTACATAAACTTAAGTACATCTTTCCTTGAGTGTTGCTTCTGACCTCTGATGAGGAATGTGTACCCAGAGCTCTGAGCTCGCAGAGCCCGGCCAGGCTAGTTGGGGCCCAGCACGGGCCTCGCCTGAGCTGCCTTACCTCTCACCACTTGGGAGGCAGGAAGGAGTCCCTGCTTACACTTTGTTAGTAAGTGGCCTGCATGACACAATACAGTTTCTCTAGGGAATTACTGAAAAACAAAACCAAAACGGCAGGGTAAACCCTTTGGCCCACACTGTTGGCTTGGCTAAATTACCCCATCTTTCTTTCTGGTAGGGACAGGCAAGCTTTTCCTATAAAGAGCCAGAAAGCAGTGTCTTGTAAGCCACACACAGTGTCTGCTGCAAGTCTGCTGTTGTGGCATCAAAGTGCCGGGGATGTAACGATAATATGTAAATAAATGAGTATGGCTCAGTTCCAATAAAACTTCATTTTTGGTCACTGCACTTTGCTTCCATCTAATTTTCATGTCATAAAATACTATTATTATTTAGATCCTTTTTCCCAACTATTTCCACGGCTCACAGGTCACAGCTGGTGGGTCACCCTGGCTTGTGGATCATGTGTGAAGCAATGGCTTTACAGGTAAATGCTGCTTTAGAAGTTAACCTTCACTGGGGAAGTCAGAGTCCCAAGAAAGCAGAACGCTGCTGGCCTTTGCTGCCTCGGCTGCAATGCCGGGACATTGTTCCGGCCACTGTGGCACAAATGGCTAAAACTCCATGCCCAGTACGCAGACAGCTTACAGCACAGTGGTTAAGGGTGTGAGCTCTGGATCCTGACATATTTGATTTGAATTTTTTTTCTACCACTTACTGCTCTCTAAGTGACCTTGGACAAATGTCTTAATCGGTAACTCAGTTATTTTCATACTGATTGTTTGGGTGAATAAATGAAATAAAGTGTGTAAAACATACCGACTTAATAAATGACAACTGTTACCCTGGTTATTAACTATGCAAGCAAGCCATCTAGTTCCACCCTATATCCTGTGCCACACTGTCCTGCACAAAGAAGGAAGCTAAAAATACCTGGGCCATCTTTTGGGGGGTTCCTGCTTCACCCCAATTCAAATTTTCTATGAATCTTGAGGCCAAGGTTGATTTTAAAGCACAGAGTTTCGACCTAACAGCGGCTCTCAATAAGCAGGGCTCGGTGCCAGGCCCTGCCAGTGCCTCTCTTCAGCTTTCTTTCTGTCTGTGATAGCATCTACAGCAGGATATTAGCTCAGCCCTTATGGTAATTTGGGTGCTTCAGATCTAGTGGGTATTTGTAGCCAGCTACTGACCCTGAAGGCATACGCAAACAGGCAGAAAAAAGAACAGGCTGTGGTCATGACTAATTAGATCTTGCTGAAAATTAAAACCTCATTTCAGAGTGTGAAACTGCTCACAGTGGTCACCCCATCACATAATCTTGGGATGGGAAGACAAGTTATCTGTGAGTTTGTCTTTCAGACCCACATCCAGGGGAGGGATCCAGTTTACCAAACACATTTTTTGATTCTCGGTTGAAAATAAATCCGTGCTCTCTGCTCCACTGCCTGTCATCTCCTTTGCAGAGCTGGCCCCCTTAGGGAGGGCCTGCCTGTATGCGGGTCTTGTTTATATAGGCCCACTGCTGTCTCACAGCCCACACACTGGTGGGGGTGGGGGCAGGAGACATATCTCTTGGGCCCAGAGATTTGTGACAGGGATGAGAGCAATGCCTCTCAAGGAGGGAGAAGAAAGCAAAGACTTCTGTGGAGAGGAAGCAAGGAATAATTATCCAATGCTACTCAAATGGTGGGATGGAGAATCGTTTTGCTGGCGGTGGAGCTGGGTCTGAGCAGCTCAGTCTTCAGTTCTGCTGCTCCCCATCCAGTAGGTTATCAGATGTGGGGAGTCAGGTCTGTCTGGTACCCAAAGGGCTCTGGTTTCACAAAATAATCAACAGGGAGCTGTGAAAAAAGTATTGCTGCCTGGGTCAACCCAGACCATCGATTATTTGGGGGTACACATGTGAAAAATTCCCAGCTACTCTTTTTTCTAACACACAGCAATAGCTGTGTGGCCCTACCCCTTGGTGACCCCGGGTCCAACTACAACTTGGGGTCTAGGACCAACCTCAGTTTTTCCCAGGTTGCACCTGGGTTGCTGTGAACTGGGAGAGCTCTATCTCAGTTTCGCAATGACCCCACCAAAGAAATGTGTAATGTGTGCATGCCCTAGTGGGCACGTACATGTGTGTACCTACATGAGGCCCAATGAGCAAAGCCACATTCCGTCTGGGGGCGGGGGGAGGCAATGTGATGATCTCACCAAAGAGCCTGGCGGCCCGGGCTCCCCTACCTCCTCCCTTGACCTAGGCTGTCGGGTCCAGCTCTACAGAGGGTCCCAGATCCCTCTGTCTCCAGATGACCCACCTGCCACAGTATAGGCACCTGCCGTGGAGGCTCTGCGGAGGGGGAATGCGCACAAAGCTGCAGGGATCAACAAGAAGCGTGAACCTGCCTGGAGTGGAAGAGGAGGGAAGTGAGGTGGAGAAGAGGGGCAAGAACTAGAGCTCCTGGGTGTCCGAGGACTCGATGGACTCCGAGAGTCTGGCCACAACTCGGGTCAGGGCCCTGTTCTCAGCCTGCAGCTGCTCGTTCATCTGCTTCAAGGTTTGAATCTGTTTTAGCTGGTGGAGATTCTGTAGAGAGTGAAACATGGAGGGGACAGACAGACAAGACAGAGAGAGACAAGACAGACCAGAGGAGATAAAAGTAGGACAAAGAAATCACGTGACTTTTTGTTTTTGTTTTTAGTTCGCATGCAAGAAAGGAAATGAGAAAGGCAGGAGTGATGGGGGGCAGGGTCGGGAGGAGATGGAGAAAAGCATGGGGCGGGAGAGCTGTGTCTATGATGCTGGGCAAGAGCCTAACTACGCTGAAGGTCAGCCACATGCACAGAACTACCAGGCTCCCAGAAAGCACATCTGGATTGTTTTTGAGAATGACAGCCAAACTTGCGGCTTTGGGCCTTCTGAGCTGATCACCATGGCTGGGCCACGGCCGCAGGGGCTCTTCCTCATCACTGGGGCTGTCCTGAGGATTTGGTATATTCCTGAATCCAGCTGCAGCCCCTTTCTCTCTCTCCTCCCCTGACTGTCCCTCCCCACCCCCATACTTGGCCGGCTACTCCTGCTAGTTTTCTATCTGGGTCCTTCTCTTACCTCACTTATTTTTTATTTTTAGGAAAATGAAAGGGGAGGCCTGTTGTTTAAGTATCTTCTGTATAAGGCATGTACTGTTCAGAATGGTGAAATCACATGTACCAAAATAAGAAGCTGGCAGCAATCTGGTCTTCTACCCTACTTTGTGCGAAGCTTCTTAACCCAGTCAGCTTTCCTCTGCCTCTAGAGCTTGTCCCAGGGCCCAAGAACCGCTAGCCTGCCTTGGCCTGCCGTGTGATTACCATGTGATCAGCGGCACTAAATTCACAGCTAACTGTGCTCTCTGTCCCAGTTAGTGAATAGGTTGGGTGCCACTTTAAAAGTGCTCATATACAGACTCGTGCTCTGGAAGTTATAACTGTGCACAAGCTGGGGAAATCATGAATGACCAATAATAAGGGAATTGGTTGGCCCAATCTACCAGTCCAGTTCTTACTGTTTGTTAGTATCGTCCACGGAATAGAATAACAGGCCACAGATAACCCTTCTAAAACCTCAGGATCTAAAGACTTCAAAAAATGGCATTCTATCATAGTCTGCTTACTCTGTGACTCATGTTTCCTAAGCGGTTGTGGGCACTGTCCCCGAAACTGAGAACACATCAGCTCTTTTGAGGAGGGGAATGATTTCGTCATGGAATTGGTGCTTCCGAGGTGAAGCTGGAAAATCCTATGGGTAACAGTAACTACAAAAAAGGCCTCCAGGTGCCAGAGAAAAGCCTCTCATACCCACATGGAGTGAGGATAGAAATGAAAGGTTAGTGGAGTTATAGTTGTTTGGGTGTATGGCAGCAAGAAAATGAAAGGTAGCATGACGGGGGGAGACAGTGAAAAGGAAAAACAAGCAGATACAAACTGCTGAATATCTCTTGTCCCAAAGACGGAGGACGACCACCTTGGAAAAAAGTCAGGGCGGCCAAAAGCTCCACACAGCCCCTGAGGGGATGCCTAGGCAGGCCTCTTCAGCACTGCGGCAGCTCGCAGCTTGGCCACGAGAAGACAGAGGAGGGGGGGTCCTGGGGCAGTATAAGGAGATATTTAAAGAGACAGGAGGGGACCAAATTGAAGAACTGAAAGAAAGTCCCTGGCTCTCATCCTTCCTTGGTGTTGATATTGGGTCAAAGCTTTCAGCACAATCTGTCATTACATGAAGTGGTCTTGCTTCCTAGGGAAGAATCTTAAAGACATCAACTTTAAAAATGCCTCAGTCTAACATGTATTAGCAGATCGAGGTGGGAGAATTTGGAAGTTATCTGCATGAGGGAGAGAGGCATAAAACAATCTGGTGGAATGTTCTAGAGGAAGCAGCACTGAAAACAAGGCATGGTGAGGAGATGGAGAGGAGAGCAGGGCATAGAGCAGGGTGCACGAGGGCTGGGCTAAGGGGTAGGATCAGCTAGTGACATTTCCAGAGTAAGGAAAATAAAGAGTCTGAGACCAATCTAAAAGGGGATTGGCTCCTTGGCCCCTCTTCATGCAAGGACCCGGGACAGGAAGGGGAGAAGGTCTGGAAAGGGGCTGATGCTGGGTGGAGGATGCAGTAGAAACATCATCAGGTCTGACGGAGGCACATCCCAAGACCAAGTGCAGGCCTGGCACAGCTCACGCTGCCATGCACCCCTGTAAGAGGCTGTCATGTAGTCTTACTCTAAGCCAGCAGTAAGTGGGGCTTCTCCTGGGAGAATTTATAAATACTTACCTTTCCGAAAGGTAAGAAAGACACAAACTATGTCACAACCACACAGCCCCACGTGTCTAAGCCCATCTCTTGGTTTCCATTTCACATGGTCTTTGCACTTTTTTTCCAGAGTCAGAAAAACAGGCACTGAAGTCACTTCCTATTGCTGAGCGCCTATGGTATATTCAGGGTTCGCTAGGTAAACCCCTATCTGCTCCCCCACTGATCCCTCCAAAAATATTTGTGCATTTATACAAGACTATGTAATAAACATGGGATCCAACTGGCCCTCGGCTCTCCTGGGTCCCAGGTTAGACAGGATAGTCAGTTACCTGTGTCACTGGCTGGTTACCCAGAGCACAGAGATCTCGGACACTGATCACTATCAAGATGCTGGTCACCATAAACTGCAGTCTGGATGAAGAACTTGAGAGCTACCCAAGTATTTTCTCAGACTCCTTTTGGGCCAGTCACACCAAGTCTATGGCTGACGTTTTTGCCTCCACCTTAACGTTGGCGTTGACTGTGGAGGTCCTGATGTTCCTCCCTCTTAGTCCTCTAGGGGGAGATAGAAGATTTGCAAGCCTAGTGTTGGCACACCTAGGCTTTGATTTGAGCAAAAGGTATTCAGGGGCTTTAGAGTTTACAGGTATTTCTTGTCCATTTGGCTGTGTTTGACAATGTCAAGTAATAGCAACTGACCGAATGGACAGAATTTTCAATAACAACAAAAATCCATTTCAAATCATTGTACCTCTCTGTTTGGGGCCTAACCACCTGCTAATTTATTTATTTTTTATTTTATTTTATTTTATTTTATTTTTTTTTTAATTTTTTTTTTATAGAGGCATGTTTTATTTATTTGTTTGTTTGTTTGTTTATTTATACATGCACTGGGTACAGTCAGAAGTGCGGGAGGGTGAGAGAATTCACCAGAGCCAGAGCGGGGAGAGAACAGGCAGAAGGACCGAAGTACACTGCTGAGGGGAGCGGCGGGCGGCAGGAGAGGTCTGCGCGCCATGTGGGACCCTCCTCCAGTGGCCGGGGAGCAGCCGGGGATCGAACCGGCTGCAGAGGCTGCAGGCAGCTTCGCAACCCAGCGCTCAACCGCTGCGCCACCGGGGAGGCCCCACCTGCTAATTTAAATGACTGAATTTGAAGTTGCTTGGCAAGTGACTTAGGACTGGGGAGAGCAAACACTTTCATGTATCATAGTCTCCACAGAGGAAAGAGAAGAACTCTGGGCTTAGTTTAGGTCCTGGAAATCAGAGTCTGGTAGGGCAAGAAAATAGAGAGATAGGTAGGCTCCCACTGCAGGAGCCCCCACACCAGCCAGATTAGAACTGTAATAGAAATAAGGAAGGCTCTCAAGGTTCCACTTTTGGGCACTTTCTGTGTCTTTGCCTGTGTGCCTTTGTGCACATGACACAGATTCCATGACTGGGGTGGCATGGGCTCCTGGGTCCTCATTAGCAGGACCAACTCCAGTGTCATTAGAAGACCAGCTCTGGCCTCATTTACATGCTCCTGTTAGCCTTCAGGCCATTTCTTAACAAGCATCTCTGACAGCTGCCTAACAGCAGAGTACAGATGGTATAACTCAAGGGGTTTCCTAAATGAAGGAGCCCCCCATGCAACCACGAGCCATGCCTAGTCATTCATCAAGAACTCTTTAGCTCTACTAACACACTGCTCTAAATGGGAGAGAAAACTGGTGGTAGCTGGTGAGGGTGGTTTGATGGAGAAACTAATGGCGTTAGGTCAGACTGTTTCTATCAGGAGAATCAACCATTTGTAATCTCTACGTCTTGCTGTTCTGAATCAACTTGAAATAGATAATGTTTGAGACATATGTAGTTATTACTTAAAATTCTGTAGGATCAGATACAGTCTTGGGATGGGGAGTGGGGAATGAATAGGCGGCACTTGGCATTTCTCCTTCATTCTGGAATGATATAATAGGGTCATGGGTGCTGGATCTTATATACTTATATAAACTTTGACCCTCTCAGATCCTGGAGCTTTTTTTTCCCCCAGTAAATAACCAACCATTTTAGGTAACTGGAATGTTAAACATGTCTCCCAAAGTGTTCCAACTGCATATGAGCGGGGCTCACAGAGAGAGATCTGGGGTTCTGCCTCACACTTCCCAGGGGTTCTGGTTCCCAGATTAATGAGCACCAATGAGTGCCCTGTACCATACATCTAGTAAAATAAGATCCTTAGGAGGGAGAAAAGCTAAGAGAGTGCTAAGCATGAGTGTGGGCCTGTGGCATCATGCCCCGTGGGGTTGGATGCTCTGCAGCCGTATCTAGGCGGCTCCCTGAGCAAGCCCCACGTACTCTCCACACCTGGAAACTATCTATGTATCAGTCAGTTCTTAGCACTTGAAAATGCCTAGGATGGCCTCTGTCCATTCACGTGCTAGAGGAAGTGACGGACATAGGCAGTCATAGTGAGGGAGTGATGAAGTGCAAACAGGGCACAAGGCTGGACTAGAGGGAGAGCCTGCCACGCATCACTGAGTATTCAGGGGAACTAGACTGGGGCAGGAAATCAGTATGTGAACAAATCTTTATTCTGAAAAATGACTTAAACTGTGTTCCTATCAGCAAAGGACTGGGACAGGGAGAGACACCAGGCAAGAAAGCCTGTGGCCATGCTATTTCCCCTGGGCCCCAGCTGTGAGGCCATGAGCTGGAAGACATTTTAGCCTTTTCATCCATTCCCTTGAGGATGAAGCAATTGTTTAGAAAACCATAGAACTTCAACTTCAGCTTCAACTCAGAGTTGTGCTCTTAAACACAAAGGGCTTTAGGTCGGTGTTCTATGAACTGGGGGCGCCTCTGAGATGGCTGAGAAGAGCATTCACTCCTCATCACATATCAGCTCTTCTTGAGGGCACTGCGGGTGCAGTGAGATTTGGAAGAGGCAGACCTGTGCTCATCAGCCAGTCCTGGCAGGCATTTGGAGGACAGGTACACACAGAGAAAGGAAATCTTTCCATACCTTCATCTCTTCCTCCATCTCTGACATTTTCCGTTCCAGAGCTCGCCGCTCCTGTTTAAGAACAAGGAGACTGCTGAACACCCCGTGGATTTAGCAGGGAGTCAGTGCTGCCGCCCAGCTGCCAGGAGACCAGCAGCTTCCCAACTCAGACAAACCCTTCCCAGGAGACTTGGGCTCTCTGATCTGATGCTGCCAGGGTTAGAGCACCTGCACTGAAAAATCATGTGATCTAAATCTATCAGACAATTAGAAGATATTGAGGAAGCAACTTGCCAATGGGCAAACAAAGAAAGACCAGGGCACTCTGAGCTACTCTGTGAAGTTGAAGATTTCATGGAATTTCAAATGATTGCAAGTGACCAGGACAGTGGCTCTCTTTTACTACAAAGGGCATCATTAGCTTCAGTCACAGTCCCCCCAGATTCCTAGGTGTCGCTTCTCTCATGCTGGGAGTAGGTGGTTGGTAGGGGAAGCAGACATCACTGCCCCCGCCCCCCGCATCCATTTTTCACTCCCAACAAACAACAACTCCTGATTTGGCCTGAACC
Source organism: Talpa occidentalis (assembly GCF_014898055.3). Classification (NCBI taxonomy): domain Eukaryota; kingdom Metazoa; phylum Chordata; class Mammalia; order Eulipotyphla; family Talpidae; genus Talpa; species Talpa occidentalis. Next base: position 76,120,916 of record NW_023605194.1, read on the forward strand.
CAGTAAAGATTCCTTGATTAAGTGAGATACGAAGGAGGTTTTGTGATAGGTTAAGGGGAATAAAATATAAAATGTAGCTGCTTTCCAAACTAGGTAGATAATAGCAGGAGAAATGGGAACATATCCTTAGGGTCAAATCAAAGCTAGGGTTCACGTGAATGCTCCCAATCCAAGAATGTCAAACCCCAGAAAAATATTCTGAACGCAGTCGGGAAGAGGCCAGCAATTGAACCAGAAATCCTACCCTTAGTCTGAGTGAGTGATTTGCTGTCAGCTCGGATTTCATAAGATCTCAGTCAGTGGCAGAGGGTCCTGCTGCTGAAAGCATCCTTTCTGCCCAAAGCCATGGGAAGGGGAAAGAGACCTTGGATCTGGGTTTGTGTGTGTGATGATTTACAGTACACCAAAACACAATGTATGTGTGTGTGTCTGTGTGTGTGTGTGTGTATGTGCAGTTCTGCCTGCAGCAGAACAACGTGGGGGATGGCCTTTCAAGGGCCCTCCCACCCTGAGACTGAATGCTGAAAAGTACTGACCACCCGAGGAAGCCAAAAGGACTGGCAATCAAAATGCTGCTCAGAGTCAGGCCAAAAGAATTTCTCGTCAAGCTGGGAGTGGAATGTGGCAGAGCTCCCGCCTTCCTAAGATGAACTTTTTCCGTTGGCACGAACAACAAAGTTAGAGAAGCTCAGAAAGAAAAGCTGAACGGAGGGAAAGAGATGCACGCCTACCCGCTTCTCCATTTCCAGCGCTGATGAGCGGTCAGAGGTCTTCTCTTGCTTCTGCTTGTGCAAATGAAAGGAAAACAGTTGTTACTTAAGTCACCACTGGACCAGCAGAGTCCAGTCTCGTTCAACTCGACAGTGGGTGTCCAGAAATAGATGTGAGGGCTTTGGACTGTCACTGCAGCACGCGCCCTTAACTGCAGATTCTGGTAGATTTCTAAGCCTAATATTATCACCTCTTTGAATTTGTAGGATTCCCACTGGGGAGGGGAAAGCAGTGGTAGTGTTCCCTGGAATTAGAAACAGTCACAAATACCACAACATCACTTACAATGCACACGCCAACACTGTCAGGTCTCGGAGCCTGCTAACTGATGCCTTGTGTTGAACGCTTTTTTTTTTTTTTTGGTGAGCAATCTCACAGCCTAGAGGGCGTGAAGTGTGGCTTTCTTCTTTAGAAGGCTAGGAACTCATGAGAAACCCCTCTTTCCACTCTTTCATGTTAGGGATCGAGCTGCTTGGCCTACAGGGGTTCTTAGGAGCCCATTCACAGGAGCGGCCCTGAGAGTAACACAACAGTTCCACATTTACCTGTTTAATATATTGGGCTTCTAGGTGAGATTTCATTTGAATAGAACTTTTTGACTTTCAATATAAATTTTGCACAGGGGCTAAGAATTTTAGCCATCACAGCTGAAAAGTAGAATAACCTCAGATAATGACTCTTAACAGGGACTTAGAAACAAACCCTCTAGCATTACAGAACCGGGCAGAGTTTCTTACTTTAATAGAAAGGCAATTACTTCTGTTTTGCTTAGTACCATGTTCAACATTCACTGAATACAGAAGTGATGCTGGTCTTCTTGTAGAGGTTCTCCACCCTTCCCTAATTAAGGAATAGCCAGAAGAAACAGAAAAACTATTCTTTCTGGCTCCAATCCTGGGATTTGACATGCTGATCTGAAGGTCACGGCCATGCCATCTGCCTTTATAGTGCATCTCCTATGAAGCAAATGGAAAAAGGCAAAGTAGGTCCTGTAGTTTGTCTATTTCATTTTAAGTCTTTCGTAAGCCTGAGAGATGTGACCACTGCGATGACTTCCCTAGTTTCACTTATACAAAGTGGACTTCAGAAGATCACACCTGCAAAGAACTAGTGAAAGAGGAAAAGCTTAGCCCCTTGAAGGCGGGGTGGAGCTCATATAAAAACATTATGTATTCTGTGTGTCCATGTGGTAAATGTCTCCATATAAATGTGAGGCCAACAGGCCCTCCTCCCTCCACTGTTCTCCCAAACAACTCCATTTTTGGTAAATATCAGAGACCACTCTTTCTTCTGAATTTTAATAACTCGTATTTGGCAAAACTAAGTATATTCCGACACACCCAGCAAAGCAGTCAGTTAGGAATCAAATGCTCTTAGTGAGGGGAAAGGCTGATTTTGTTTTCAATGCCCTTTTTTTTTTTAGAGGCATGTTTTTATTTATTTATTTGTTTGTTTGTTTTGTTTATACATGCACTGGGTACAGTCAGAAGCGCGGGAGGGTGAGAGAATTCACCAGAGCCAGAGCGGGGAGCAGAGCAGGCAGAGGGACCGAAGCACACTGCTGAGGGGAGCAGCGGGCGGCAGGAGAGGTCTGCGCGCCATGTGGGACCCTCCTCCGGTGGCCGGGGAGCAGCCGGGGATCGAACCAGAGCCGCAGAGGCCGCGGGCAGCTGCTGCGCAACCCAGCGCTCTACCGCTGCGCCACCGGGGAGGCCCTTCAATGCCCTTTTGAACACATCAATGCCAGCAGTTTGGGAGAAAAGTATGGGCTGATGGAAAAGCTGAGAACCTGCAATGGTCAAGAGATATGCTATTAAAAGATTCTGCTGAGGAGAGAGTGGGGAACAGGTGAACCTGGATCCTCTGGGTTCCTCACATCACTGCTCCCAACTTTTCTGTAAAATAGCCCTAACAATACCCAATGAAAGGCAGCATAAGATCTGTATTTGTTAACCACTGCCAACTCATGGCACTACTCAGAACAAATATTAGCCTCAGATAGCTTCTGAGGGTCTACTGTGACCAAGACCTTTTGTCTGGCTCAGTGTTCAGGGGTTAAAGAGGTTATTTAGCTCATCCCCCTCCTTAGGGCCGGGTTATACTTTGCATTTTTTTTTTTTTCTTTTCGATTAAGAGGCCCACTCTTCTTGCTTCATTAAATCACTTTAAGCCGCCCAGTTGTCATCTCGGTTGTAACAGGTCTTAGAAACCGCCAGTACAGGAGCCGTGTTCATCTCTTCCAACAGAGCAGGAGGGGTGCTTCTTCCACACTGACAGGAAGTTCACATGACAGGCCATCCACTTTGTGCCAGATCAAGCCCTTTTCTGGAAAGTCTGGGTGTTCCGGCGGTCCTGCTGGGATCCTGCCCAGGTCTTCCCTGCTGTTTTCCCAGTGTTGGGAACCCCTTGCTCATTTCAGGCCAGAGAAGTTGCAACAAGATGTTAAGAGGGTACTTAGCCCCCCCAGCCCCCACACCTCAGTGATGTTCAATCTTAGCATTTCAGTCTGTGCTCTGGGATTCTATCACATGTATGGGTGGAACTGCCAGCCACCTCTGGTTTTCATTTATGTCCTCCCAGTAAAGAATCATTTTTACCTCGGCTCAGCTTTTAAAATTCTTATTCCCCAGGCACTCCGGGAGAGCAATAACTCAATAGGCTTCCTGTTAACTCAGCAATAATCTTAGACAGCACTTGCTTTAGCTTTCAGCTGCAGAGTTTGTTGCACTGGGGTGAGGCTATTACCTCCAGCTCCTGCTAAAGTGTCACCTAATTAAATAAGGCCTGGCAGGAAGAGGAAATGCTTTATCTGGTCTTTCTGTTGCTGATGTTCTTCATTCCTAGGCTGAAAAACACTGGAGGCTTGGGGAGGTCACATATGCAACAGAAGAATCTTAGTTTTGGGACGCAATCCTGTGTTCAAACCTTGTCCTCGATTTATTATAAGACCTAAGCACACCACTGATTTCTGTAGGTCTAATTTGCTACCTCTCTGCACTAGGTTTGAGAAGGTTTTCTTATCCCTTGCTAGGGGTGATATGTAGATAAACTGAACTGAGAGATGATGAGTAAGACAAGAAACATTGTATAGGACAAATCTTGTACCCCTAGTTTATACTTTTCTACTAACACAAAAAGTAGGTAATCCATGCTCTAGCACTCAGGTCATCAGGAATTGTTCACCGAACTATTACTTTTCAAATTTAAGCTAAATGCTGACTGAACCCTAAAATCAAATTAGAATCTATGAGACTTCTTAGCACCCTGTTTCTGAGAAGGGCCAATCTTGATTTTTACTTCCCGTCCCTTGGATCCCTAGTTTAGTTTGTTTCCTCGTATCCTCCCACGCCCCATCTTTTTTTCTTCTTCCTCCTTACCTGGGCCATCTTTTCAAGCTTGGATTTTACATCTGCTAGCTCTAGCTGGGCCTCCTGAAGTTTGGTTTTCAGCTTTTGGTTTTCGGTCAGGGCACTCTCGTAGAGCTGGGGTGGGGGAAAGAGAATTAGGTCACCTACTAGGCAGGGCTCCCAGAATTAGAACCCACACAATTTCATCATGTGAGGATGCCCAGGGCGCTTCCCTAAGCCCTCACTGAAGGGTATATGGAGAAGATGGAGTCTCAAAAACAGAGGACGTTCAGCCAATATTGGTCCCTTGTACTTGAAATCAATGAAATCCCAGGTGCTGAACCCAAAGAGAATGATGCTCCATCTCAATAATGTCAATCTCTGAGGTAAGACAGTTGTTCCATTTTCTCCTACAGGGCATTTGCAAAGCTTAAAAACATGGTTCCCCACACAAAAGAGAATTCTCTCTTTAGAGTCAGCCTAGCCTATAATTGATTTTAGTCAAGTTCTACTTAACCAAACATTAACAGAACAAACATTTTCTTAACAAAAATGTTTTTTCCTGGCATCTCAAGAACTTGAAAGGGACGGTTTTCAAGTCTGCCCCAGGAGCTAGGCACTCTTCTGTAAGAACTGAAGGCAATGGACTTTACAAGTGATTTAAACCTCCTCCAAACCCAAATTATTATTTGCTGTCACCAAGAAGTATGTAGTTGATATTCATGGAGTTCATTAAAACCATGAGTCTGTTAAAAAATATCAGTTTTCCCAATGATTCTCTGGGCTCAGACAGACAGCATTGTTTTAATTTCCCTTTTTATAATTCTGAACACTTTCATCTATACCTCTAAATAGCTGACTCTAGGTATATGTACTGTACAAAAAGCAACATATGAATGAGTCTTCATTTAGATGGTAGAAAGGTAGAGCAAGCCAAGAAAGCTGAAAGGAATTAGTTGCCACCATTTGTCATGTAACTGCCTTTTCTTCTGCTTCATTGGAAGTACACTTATTTTTCTACCCTAGGGAAAAGGCTCAGAGGTTTATGTGCTGTAACCCAAGAACAGGAAACTGAAAAGAGACCCTACTTTTTTATAATCCCTGTTGCTGTCCTCTTCTACCCGGCTGGATAGGCTGGCGAGACGGGCCTCCCGGGCCTCCCGGCGCGCTCTGGCCGAGGCCCGCTCACTGTAGGAATCGCTGGTTGTAGGGTTACTACTTCCTGATTCCAACCTGTGGACATAAATTAAAGACAAAAATTGGTTTTGAGAACAAAGAAATGATGCGAAGTTGAGCTTAAAGGTGGTCTGCTCCATTCCTATGCAGCATTTGAGAGCTCAGGTCAGAGACTACACAACATTCCTGGACCTCCCTCAGCAGCATCCTGGGCGCAGAGTTGGGCTGCATCAACCTTGAGAAGGGCTTGTTATTTGCCAAGAATGAAGATGATGTGTAAAGTTGGTGATTTGGACCCATGTGCTGACTTCAATCTTAGAGCTTTTCAAATTAGTTTAGGGTTTAACAACTTCTCTTAAGAGCATGCTTTTTAAATCAAACATTTCTTGGCTCTCAATGGCTCTTGGAAAATGATTCCAATGAACTGCCAATGAATCAGAAACATGTGGACTTGGAGGTCTGAGCCAGAGAATGAATGGGGGGATATGGGGGAGCCACAAGGACAAGGCGTATTTGCTCTTCAGGTGCACCTGGGGAAACACAGACATCTCAGGGGTACCACCACAGTGCCAAAACACTTAGTTTCCTACCCTTTTATCTATATTCTATTCAATACATCAAGACTATTATGCCTACGATTAAGTTTCTATATCTTTTTAGCAAGTGAGTTCTTAGAGCTGATGGTGGTCTTATTTCCAGTGGGAATTGTCTCTCACCTAACGACTTGCTGAAGAGTACAAATGTCATTCTGAAACTTAATATTGGTTTAAACTTTTGACTTTGCTCTTTCCAAACTAAAACGTGGCACATGAAACTGCTCTGTACAAACCAGCCCCGCAGAGCGTGATGTCCCCAAACTGAGATGGTTTGAAGAGTCCCAGCTGTGGAACTTCCAGATGATGCCTCTGCCCTGTGGTGACTGTGGACGAGGTTGGGGCTGGGGGACTTCAGTATTAAGAGAGGTAATGGAGCAATAGGGTGACTCAGAGAGAGGATAGACAAAGCTCTCGTTGACATTAATGGACACTTTTTTCTTATATGCCAAGTCCTTAACATTCTTTTAAAAGAATTATAAATAGAAGTCTCTTTATTGGCTTTTCTGATTACAAAAGCAATACATATTTGTAGAATAATTTAAATAATACCAAAGTGTCTAAAATAAACAATGAAATTCACCCTAGGATCCTGCCCTCAAAATAACTGTTTAGTTATATCCTGGCAGCATGTTAAACACATAAATATGTGAAAAATATTTCTGTAAAGAAAATCATACATACTGTTGTCTAACTCCTGCACTTCAACACTATGATCGTGGGCATCTTACCAGGTAAATAAAAATGGATTTCTCTCATTTTTTTTTAATGACTGTATTCTCTTGCACTGTACTGCTATTATAACTATCTTCTGTTTGACAGACACATTGCTTTGAATTTTCTAGCTTCTATAAATAATGCGACAATGAAAGGATGTCTATAAATCTTAGTGCACTTGTCCAATTATTGTCTTAGGACAAAACCTTAGAAGAAAAGCTGTTTAGTCAAGGAGTAAAAATCTTCCTCCAGGAAGGTTAATCCTTTTTAATCCAATAGGAGAAATATAATATTTCCCTGTCATTAATTTTAATGTTTTAAAATTAGGCAGGTAGTTTCATATCTTTGGTTATTTAGCTATGTTTCTGAATTGCCTATATAGAGCATTTGTTGATCTTTCTTGTTATATCAGAGAAGGCTCCCATATAGTGGGGCTTCAAAAACTAACACAGGTTACAAATTTCACCCCCCATTTCTTGGCTCTGTTTATGGCATCTTTTATTAGCAGAGATTTCTACAATCAGACAATTTTTACCTTCATGGTATCATTCTTGGGAAGATCTTTCTTATATAAAGATTATAAGTATTCTACTACTTTTGTCATAAAATATTTTTCTCTTAAAATATATAAAATAAAAAAATATATAAAAAACTGTCTACCCCAAATGTATTTTTTGTTGTTTTGCTTTCTGGTATGGCTTAGAGAAGGCTCTGTTTTCCCAAGTAGATAATTGCCCCAATGAGCACTTATTGAAGAGCAGAAGGGCTCTTGAAAGGTCACCTTACATACTAGACATTTGGGGACTTATCTATAGTGTCTCATCAATCTTTTGATTTATCTTGAATTAGTACCCCACAGTTTTAATAACTGCAGTTTTATAGCATATTCTGAAGCCTGTAGGGAAAGTCTTCTTTCACAAATTGACTTCACAAAAAGTCAACTATAGCAAAAATACCATTCTATCATTTTTGCAAAACTAATTTTCTGCTAGGCTAGTAGTAAATTACTTATCCTCAACTGGTGCTTGGTGAGATGGTGAGCACAGGAAGACACATGCAAGCTTGTAAACTGTAAAATATATTAACATAGAACCATTTCAATTACCACACAAACTGCGAGACACATTTGTCCTATGCCATCCCAGAACTACATCTTTCCTCAATCTCCTCTTAACTTCTCCATCAGAGGAAGAGCCGGAAAGGAGAGAGGAGAAATTTTGACTCCACAGTGTCTCCTATTTTCATTTTGTTTCTCAGGAAGATCAACTAGTTTTGCAGCCTTATGTTCTAGGTGAAAAATTATAGAGGATCATCCCCCAGACTCTGATAATACGGCTTGCATTTTTTCCAGCAATTGCAAAATAGGTCTTTAGTTCATTTAATGTTTTATTAATGAGCACTATTCTAGGTATAAGGGATTGTGTTTGATCCTCTTATTAATTGTCAGTATCTAAACCCCGTCTCAGGTCAGGCATCTGCTCTGCACTGCAGTCTCCCTGAACCATCAGATCAGGTTGCTCGCCTCTTGTCTCTGCTCAGATGACCTGCCCACATTTCTATCTTGGCACTTATTATTATATCTTATTCAAGTTATTTATCTCATTGGTTGTACGCTAAGAGCCTTATTCATGTTGCTTCCTCTGCATCATGCACAGTGCCTGGTACACTAGTGCTCTAGAAAATTAATGTAGTGGCAGAGTTGGAAAGAGGATAATCTAGAAGCAGGAAGTGAAGCTGAAAAGCTACAGTATCACTTTAGGCAGGAGATAATAAGTCTGAATTATTGTGGGGGCTGTGGAAATGAAAAGGGAGAAAAGGGCGTGAAAAATACTACTAAACCATATAAAGTTTAATTAGACCTGCATTTACTCACACGTACCAAGCATGCATAAAACACAGGGAAAAGTTCTTACCTAGAAAGTCTTTCATGCTAGAGAAAGGAGGAGACAAAAACAAAAAAAAAACAGCATTAGTAAGGGACTGATTTTTACTATTTGCATTTATAAATACTTTTTAAAAATAAGATGTCTCACGTTCACTATGAGAGGAGTGCAATTTAAGAAAAGCATTTCACCTGGACTAAGGCTGCTTAGCTCTAGCTCATACGTCTCTGCATTCCATGACTCACCAGATTAGCTGCATTGGGGAGAGCATCTTTTTAAACTGGAAGTCAGCAAAATGTAAATGATAAAAACTGCTGTGCCCCCTGCTCCCTCTTTTCCTGGTGCCCTAGAAGTGAGTGACATTCTTGTGACTTTCAGCCTCTCTGGCTCTCAGTCTTCGTTCTATTAATTTTTTTCAGCTTACAAATCACCAACTCCATCCTTTGTGAACAATGCAATTTACAAATATTAAAACTCAGAGCTCCTGGTTTTCTTTCAGATCTCTAGTGAAGGTAAAGGAGGGAAGAAGGGGAAGGTGAGGGAAGTACCAGCATAGTCCCTGGGATGCTGGTAAAATGTAAAGAGTAAGAAAGTACTGAGTTTTCTGAAGAAAGAAGTTTTATAGATACAAACTGTAAACTTGATGATCTATGGCCACTGTAAACACACTGAACAATAAGCAATGATTACGTCTGTGCACTACATTTATTTTTTAATTATAAATGACCTATACCCTCTTCATTTTTTAAAATTAAAAGTAAGGCAAATAAAAACAAGTATTGGAATGTACTTATGTTTGCTCTTGAAGTGTTAAAAGACAACAAACTCCTCAAGGCAGAGAAAAGAAGGAATAAGAAAAACAAGGGCCAATAACCCACAAAGCGGATAGTGAATCCTTGAACTACCGAGGAATTGCTCAACGACGCTGCTCACATGAAGCATGACGCAGTCCCTGGAAGCCATGCTTTATTCCAGCACCACAGCCTGACGAACCACACTCTCAACAGTCTAGCGGAAGTACGGCAGCCGGCGCCTCTGACTGAAGAGGGGCTGAGCAGGTAAACGTGGGAAAAGCTGACTTTCCTCCATGGAATTCTCTCTTTAAACCAGGGGTAACATTCATCAAAATTCTCTCATATGCTTTTCAAAATGTATACATGCCTCACCTCAATCCTGAGGGCGAGGATTCTCTTCAATAGATCTAGAGTAGGGCCTTCCGACACATTTTTTAAAGTGCCCAGGTGATTCTGTTGTACAAAGGTTTTTGTATAACAAAGCCTTTTGGACATGAAAACATACCCCATTTGAGATGGGGGTGTCAGGAAGAAAAGCATACAGTGTATTTTAACATTCTCAGCCACTTGGAGCTGAGTATCCTAAAATCTGCAATCTGGAATTCAGGAATTTTCCTTCCTCACATTTATAACTGATCACCGGTAAGAGTCATACGTAGCCCACATTATCAATTACTGCTTTTTCAACATCAAATAGGTTCTTTCCCCTTCCTACTTAAAGCCGTTTCAAAATAGAAACTAAATTTTAATCACTTCTCAAGAAACACTTCATATATAAAAATGATTCAAGTTACTCAAGCACAACCAAGATAATTAGATTGTTGGTGAAACTCACTAGTTTTGTTAAGATCCAGCTTTATGGCATCTGAGCTAGTTAAAATTCATACTTTAGGAAAACTGTGAATGGAGACAGGCCAAGGATTTACAAATACTGAGCATGAACTCCACACCAGGGCTACTGAGTATAAGAGCCCATGAGTGCAGAGCCCTGCCAGGAGGGTGCCGAGAAGAATAAGCTGAACAACAATACGCTGCATGACAGAGCCAGGAGAGCTCTGTGAACACGTTAACATGCTCATCTGAAGCAGGAAAAGCATGGAAGCAAGAGCCATGGAGATGACAGGGGTCATCAGAGGGCTCCAGAGAAGAAACTTCCTGGAAAAAAAGTGCTCTGAGAAGATGATACTAGAGAAATATAAACATATACACTTATACATTTACTTAAAAAAGAACAACAACATAGTTAGGGTCCTTATCTGTGACCCAGTCACTCTAATACATTCCCAGGGACAGCCTCAGTGTCCGGGCTGCTAGAACATGGCAGGTGCTCAAACACTTATTGAACCGAACTGTTAATGCTTCCAGGAAGGAATGTCATGGCCTTGGCTGTACTTGAGTTCTAATTTCTGTTGACATCATCCAGCCGTGTGACCTTGGGCAAGGTACCGCTTACTTTTGTGGTAAAAATTAAATGGGATAATTGGAGGAAGTTCACTCTTTACATTTCCTATCCCCTTTTCTCCTCTTCTATTTTTCAGTCATACAAATACTACACTGGCTATTGATGGTAGCAAGTTCAAGCCTTGGTGCAGGGAACTGAGACATAATCATATGAAACAATAAATTAGACATCATTTACTTTCTTTTGCTCCCTAAAGGCGGAATAGCCTTTTTCAAACTCTACCATCCACGTGGGAGAACGATTTGACACTCTCTCCAAAGATGAATGTTCCACTTGGAAATGTTAGACATGGAAAAATGACCCACTTATAATCAAATGTCTGCTTTGAGCCTCTTTTGTTCTTCCTACTCAAATATAAGCTCATTTCTGCACATGTGCATAGACCAAGGACTGATTAATTTACTGATCATCAAATCTATTTACTGAGTTTGTTACTTCTAAAATGTGAGATGTCCCTTAAATTTGCTTTTCCTCTTCGCAAATATCTAATCTGTTGGGTAAGATTTTAGTTACACCTTTATCTTTAAATTCTGCTGTGTGGACTATGGTAGTTGGTTCTACAGTGAAGAATCAGCCTTTATTTCCACTAAAATAGAGAAATTAGGAATCTACTGGGTATTAGTCTTACCATTACACACACATACACATAGACACAAATCATCTTCATTGACTTACTCCCATAAGAATGATGTATAATTAACTCTTTATATTTAGAATGTTCTGGAAGCACCATGAAGTAATTTATGCCCTGCCATTCATCATACCCAAGAAATTCTCAGACAGATAGGTGGTTGTATAATATGGCTGTCTCTACCATATGGCCTCCACTGAGAGTTTGCTGCTGTAAATATGAATGCTTGAAAACTACAAAAAAATAGGTTAGCACTACCAAGACATCAGGGCTCCTGGATATGAAAAAGTAGATTCCACAGGGTTTTCAAGAGGCCTAAATTAATTTTTCCACAGATGAGACAGCAAGTGGAGGGAGGGAATGCTAATGGTGCTCAGACTTAGACTTGCCACACCAGCTCTTGACCCTACAGGCATACTGCAGGGGAGGGTTTCCTAGAGATAGCCACCTAAGAAGCTGGTGAACGACACTCTTACTTCTGCCAGGAGTAATTAAAAGCATATATCACCGTCTGTCATTTATCATTTTTAAAGGCATGCTAAGGATTGTGTTATCGATTTCTTTTGGGGTTAATTTTTATAAAAGTTCTGGGGTTTCTAACTAGGGTTTCTAACTGGGGTTTCTAAAGGAGATGGTATTCTCACTCTAATTTTCCTTTAAGTCTTTCAGCCTAAGGAGAGCATTCTTAAAGGCTGGTGGGCAAGTTAGCTTTAAAGTACACAGGAATTAGGGTTCAGTTTCTAATAAAATGGCTTAGGTTTTTCCATCACACGTGCTGATTTTTTAGAAACTATTGTTTTGCTTGGTTTCTTGATATCCGAGACAATCTGGGATCTGACTAAACAAACAAAAAATAAACAAACAAACAAAAACTCCAACAACAAACTACTACTTAGATTTAGAAAGAGAAAAGTTTGGATTTCTTGGGTAAAAGGAGCAGAGTTGCTGAATTGGTAGAGGAGACCTGACTTCAGTTTTTCCTCTTATCCTACAATCACTCACACTAAGGTCAATCAAACACACTTTACTGTTATGCAGACACTGCTTCTCATTCAAAAAGCTGACTGCCATCCCTGCAGGGAGACTACTGAGTAAATCTGGAGTTGGGGGCAGGGTGGGGGGGGTGAAATGGAAGGGGGGGTAAGATAGTGGTGGTTCTCCAACAGAAACCAAGAAGTGACATCATAAGAGGGAAGTAAAACATAGGATAGGGAAATGAACATAAAACTCAACCAGGGAAGATTCTAAGAGGCCAGCCTTGTGGGAAGGAAAAAAGGGAAGTCCTAGAATAGAGGGGCTTGAGGATGCCAGTTAAATCTATGGTCTTTTGATGGTAAGGAATGTGGGTTTCTCTCACCTATGCTCTAGGAAAGGCTCTCTCTGTCTCAAAAACAGAATACTCCTGTATTCTTCACTCTGACATGACGCATAAGTCTTCTATCCAATATGCAGGTTAAAACACAAATGCTATATGTCATATGCTCTCGTTAGGGAGTTTTAGGAGAAACTTCCATAAAGGTTTTTTTTTTTTGTTAAAGATTGATTGTTGCTCTACTTTCTGTTGAAGACAAATGAATGATGGCCATTAAGATGAGATTCTCTGGTGTGTCTGAAATGCATAAAAACTGCTCAAAGAAGGAATTATTTTCACAGCTTTTGTGGCCCAAGTGAGGATGATACTGTGAATGGGACCCTTCAGCAGATATGACGAAAATTTGTTCAGAAACCAATATGAATACAGAAAGTAGAAGTAAAAAGAATGATAAGCTAAGATAGGCCAGAGGTTTTTTTGTTTTTTTTTTTTTTAAAGCCCCCAAACCAAGAAGCAGGCTCCTTTCTTTCATACTTCTTGAAATTCTCCCATCATAATCTCATTGGTTGAGTCCTGTTTCTAATAAAAGAACAGAGCGAAGATCATCACTAATTCAGATGGCAATCCTGGAAAGGGACAGGAATCAAGCTGGTTTTGATTTGTGAAATGTGTAGGGCTCTCAAAACACCAGAGACTGACTTAGAAAAAGCCTCACAAAAACTTTTAACTTGAAAGTTATCAGGAGTTCAGGAAGGCACATAATTAAAACCAAACTTCTTTGACCAAGTTTAAAATAAAATTGTGGCTCTGGAAAGTTGGGCCCAAGGGAAAGGAATGAGACCAAGTCACATGTCTACTGCCAAGACTGAAATGGGTTTAAATTATGTTCCTTTTGGGTTAGACCTGACCCTACAGTGGTGGGAAAAAACTCCTATTTACATTTTCCCTGAAGAAGGACTAGCAGAAAGAACATTTTATATCATGTTCCTGTGCACTAACTGAGCCAGGGGAAACAATCTGAGCTATTCTGGGATGGCCTGCAGAGAACCAGCTTTTCCCCTCAGTGTTCTCAGATAATGACTGATGATGAACAAGCCAATGATGTGAGCATGGCTGCAGGGAGGCCCTTTCAGATTTTCAGGGCCACTGCAAACCTAGTTGTTTTCTCAGTTAATCCAAAATGATGTACTTTTATAACTTTTTGAGTTTAAGAACCATTCTGGTTTCCTATATCTGTCTAAGAGAAGGTTTTTCTCCCCTTCAACCATAAGGAAGAGTACCCTTCATAACTCAAACAGATGGGGCTCTGGGGAAATTTGAGAGTCTATTGGTCTCCAGCTTTGAAATGGATCTTTCTGTGACTATATTGCTGTAGTTATACATTTGGAGATCCAGAACAAATTGGAAATACATGCTGGGGGTGAAATGAAACTTAAGATTTATGCAAAGATGTAACAGTAGGGGGCAGTGATGTGAGGATATTGGTCTTTTTCTCCATATTTAAAAAATTAATATTTCCTTAATATCATCAACTGTTCATCAGTTGTGTAAGTTTTCTATTGCTCTGGTAACAGACTGCCATAAAACTTAGTGGCTCAAAACATCCACTTATTATCTCACAGTTGTGTAGGGCAGAAACCCAGCACTGCTCTACTGGCCCCCTGCTCAGGTCTCACCTGAGAGCTTGAATTAAGTTTTAATTCCTCCCCAGCATATATTTCCAATTTGTGCGGGATCTCCTAATATATTATTGGAACAATATACACTCAGAAATATCCATTTCAAAGCTGGAGACCAATAGACTCTCAAGTTTCCCAAATACTGGTAAGCATGGCATAGAAGAAATCCAGGGGCCTGCTGGCTGGGCTCTGAACAGAAGGTTTTGGGGAAGAATCTGCTTTCATATTCACTCATTTTGCTGGGAGAATCCAGCTCCCTGTGGCTGTCTCGGGCCTGCTTCCTTGCTGGCTGTCAGCTCATTGCTTCTGCAGGCTCTCACATCCCTTCTCATGTGGCCCCTCCATGTTCAAACCAGCAAAGGCACAATGAGTCCTTTCCACATTTCAAATTTCTCTGGCCTCCCTCTGCATCAGCTAAGAAAGTTCTCTACTTTTAGGGCTCAGGTGATTAGATCAGGCCCATCCAGGAAAATCTTCCTAATTTAAGGTCATTGTGTCACATGACATAATTCTGGGAGAGTGATCTCATCCTAACTATGGGCTCTGGAGAGCAGGCTGAGGCATTTCTGGAGAGACATTTTAGAAATTTTGACTACCATAGGGACTCCCCCTTTAAAGAAAATATGGTATAGCTTTACCTATCATATCCTCAAAGTGAGAGATATCCATGGTACCCAGCCAGTCACTGTGGGCGATCACATACATTCAGAATGTGAAGAACGCTGAAAGCACTGACCGGCGCTGTGATGGCATACCCACTCGAGCAAGCGGATGTGTGTGAGAGGATGCTCTGAAGCCAAAATTGACTTTCAAAAGTATATCTTAAATTTCATAATATATTCTTTGATAGTCTTTACAAGTGTTTAATACATTTGGAACAAAAACAAACAGTTAAGCCAAGAAGTATAGTACTTATATTTATTTCTATTATAGGTAGTTCTGGAAAATCACATCATCAGATTGCAATTACCCTATCCATTTAATATTGCATGCCAAAATAAGATTGTTTATGTCACCTCCCGTATGCTAGCGTACCTCATTATATTTAAAAGAAAAATTATGAAGTTTATTAAGTGATAGAAAAAGACTCATCTTTTGTATATCTGTAGGTCAGGCTACCTAAATATTATTGGAATCTTTATGATCTCATTTGCTAATCAGGTCTGTTCCTTTTCTTTCTTTTTTTTTTTTTTTTAAAGATTTATTTATTTATGCATACAAGAGCTGGGGTACAGGCCAGATGCAGGGAGTGAGAGGATCCACCAGAGACAGAGTAGGGAACAGAACAGGCAGACTGGCTGAAATACACTGCTGAGGGGAGCAGTGGGTGAGTCAGGAGAGGTCTGCTGCACCATGTGTGTTGCTCCCTGGCCGGCCGGGGATTGAACTCGTGCTGCATAGGCTGCAGAGGCAGGGAGGCCTTGCATCACCAGGGAGGCCCATATTCCTTTTCTTTTGGATTTTCCTAGCTTTGGAAGAGTTTCTAGATTTTTTTTTTTTTAATCAAAGAATGTACTTAATTGTAGAAGGAAATCCATGAATTTACTAAAGCCTCTCTGAAACAGCCAAGGCAAGTCATTTTATATTTAAAGATAATTCATGATCCACACAGACATTAGCAGGCTCCTGCATAATCTGTCCTTCACACACCAGGTATGATGGAAATGGCCAGGGGGAGTGAGAGTTCTACAGCTCTAGCACATGGGTCACGTTACTCACTTAACAATTTACTTTCTCCACAGCTCAGAATTTTAGCCTATACTGGTGTGCACAGCTACTTGCAACTACAGTAGCCCTTGTAATACACTCAGATAACTAAACAACAGTCTTAGTGACACCCACAAAAAGAATCCTGAGCATTCCCCAGATACTATTAAGAAGTCACTGTTTGAATTCCACTCCTTTTCTACAAGTTGGTTCCCAGGTCTCATCCCATTGCTCTGTTAAGTCTCTTCGACAAGTCTTTTTAGGCATCAAGCTACCCAAGCCCGAAACCTCGGGAGAGGGGCTTTTCACACTGTAAACATCATGGTGTAGCGTCAAGGGGCAGGAGTCATTTTATTTGGACTAGATTGAATGCGACAGCCTTCCGTGGACTGTCCTTGCTCTGCGGCTAATAAGGCTCTCCAAATTCCAGTTCTGAAGAGTGACTAAATAACTGGGACCTACATAAGTTCTTTATTTCTAAGTATGTTCCACACAAGGTCAGGCACTTCCTTTGTTCCCTTTCTGTCCCCACAGAAAACAGGATATCACATATTTTAGAGTTACAGATATACCAGCCAACTGCAATAAACAGGAATCTGAATGGCCTCAGGAAAAGCTGTGGTTCCCCTTCATTTCAAAAATTGGATTTTCTAGGGTGTGGTCTCTGACTCCCAGGCAGCATTTATTCCCTCACAGTATTTACATTAAGTATCTGTGTGTGCCGAGCTCTGTGAATGATACTTAGACGAATAAAATGAATTATTTACAGAATCTAAACATGGTTCTCTGGTCTCAAAAAGAATCAAACACTGGATTATCTGGTACAAACAGTAAATAAAAAGGGCAGCCAGAAAAGGGAGGGACCAATACTGACTGGAAAGTTTTGGTAAGGCTTCATGGAAGCAACAGCCCTCCTGGATGCATCAGCCTGGAGTTTAAAACTGGGTGATCGTGAAGAACACACCACCGTGTATGACCTTAATATAAGCTGCAGCTGTGTTAGGGTCTCAGTTATCCCAAAGAGCTCTGGCAACTCTGAGATATAAAGAACTGAAGATTTTCCCCCTCTAAATTCGCCTTCTATTCCCCCAAATGGAACTTGAGTCTTCAGATGTACAAGGTTCTTTGGATTTAGGAAGCTAAATTTTGCTCCCAGAGAAAAATTGTTAAAATGTAGATTTGTCAGAAGGGTCCCTCAGGTAAGAAAAATCTCTATAATTCAGGCTCTTCTAATTCAGAATTTGTTAAAATGTAAGATCCTGAGTTGAAACATACCTTTGTACTTTCATTTTAAAATTTATTTTACAAAGCTAAATAATAGCATAAACAAAGTAAAGGACACGGCCTTACTTACTTAAAGGATCTGTTTTGAGCCCTTGTAAATGGCTGTAGAGTAACCATTTACACCACATGCATTCACTAAAAAATAATTCCAGATAATGACCTTCAAGAGGGTAGTTGATCTTTTCTCCCTAGTGAAGTTATTATCCAACAATTTTATCATAGAAACATGAATTAATAAAGCCATACCTACTTAAAAATTATGTACAGTTGACTTTTTACTAATTTAGATTTGTCTCTTCTTAAACCATTCTGTAAAGTTATCCCTCCTTTAAAATAGGTTTTATTATTACTATCTTTTTTCCAATAAGATTCAGTAGTCATGGGCCTCCCCGGTGGCGCAGCGGTTGAGCGCTGGGCTGTGAAGCTGCCCGCAGCCTCTGCAGCGCCGCTTCGATCCCCGTCCACTGGCGTGGGTCCCACATGGCGCGCAGACCTCTCCTGCCACCCGCTGCTCCCCTCAGCAGTGTGCTTCGTCAGTCTGCCTGTTCTGTTCCCCGCTTTGGCTCTGGTGAATCCTCTCATCCTCCCACACTTCTGACTGTACCCAGTGCTTGTATAAATAAATAAATAAATCTTTGAAGAAAAAAAAAAAGATTCAGTAGTCAGGGATGGTAGTTTGATGGAGACATAGTAGTTTCACAGGAATGGCTATAAAGCTTATGGGTTAAGCTGCAGCCAGTATGCTGGTTCCAGCATTTACTTGTTATGTCATCTCAGGTAAATACTTCTCTCTGCCTCAATGTCTTCATCAGTAAAATGGCAGAAAGGTAGATGTATCCAGTTTTCAAAAACATAAAATAGGGCCTCCCTGGTGGCGCAGGGGTTAAAGACACAGCGCTATCAAGCTATTGCCAGGCACTGCAGCATGCATTTGATCCCTGGCCAGGAACTAATCCACATCACCCACTGCTCCCCTCAGCAGTGGATTTCAGTCAGTCTGCCTGTTCTGCTCCCCACTCTGTCTCTGGTGAATCCTCTCACCAACCCCCCAAGCCCACACCTCTGGTCTATACCCCAGTTCTTGTATGCACAAACAAATCTTTAAAAAAAACAAACATAAAATAAGAAAATAAATGCAAGTGTTTGGCAGAGCACCTGACACATAGTATATGTTTTATAAATAGCTATTGGTTTTATTACTATTTTCTTAGATTTTACATTCTCTCTTATTGCCCCCTCTTTGATTCTTTGGCTCTGCCAATGCTTATTGGCTGCAAGAGGAATAAGCCCAAACAAATTCTTTGGCACTAAAGTAAATATTTGGTGCCACTAAAAAAAATATTTTTTTTTTCCCCTAAATAAAAAAAATGTAGATTTTGCTTATCCAGGCCAATTTCTACTTACCCTTTCTAAGCTACAGATGTTTAAAGTCATTTTACTATCTGGATAGCTATATTTTCTTGCAGATAACCAAACATGCAAAATTCATTTTGGAAACCAACACAAAGATATAACAACTTACATGAAAATGTTGCTTTCACAATGAGCCATAAACAGGCTGAAATCCAGATACACATTTAGCACTTTTATCTAATCAAATGGGTAGAACTCCCTGCATTGCCTGTACCAAAGAAGGCTGCTGAAGGCCTCTCTGGTGGCTGAGGGGTTGGATCTCAGCACCCTATCACCGCTGAGGTCTGAGTTCAATCCCCGACCAGGGAGCTAACCCACACATGGTGCAACAGACCTCTTCTGTCTTGCCCCCTGCACCCCTTAGCAGTGTATTTCAGTGGATCTGCCTGTTCTCCCCACTCTGTTTCTGGTGAATCCTCTCACCCCTTTCCCTGCATCTCTGGCCTACACCCGAGTTCTACACAAAAATAAATTAAAAAAAAAAAGAAACTCTTAAAATAAAGAAGACCGCTGAGCTTTGGGCTGTGCTAACTAACACCCCTGTTATAGATAACCACCAGCTATTGCATTAATTATGCAACGGGGCTGAAAAAGAATAAAAGGCTGATGAAGCCAGCTCTGGTTATTTCCCTTTGTTCTTCTGACTGTAATTAATATCAGCTCACCCAAACACTATGAGATTGGGAAAAAGAGGTGAAAAACTATGCTGAATAATCTGGAAACATTTCCAAATTTGAAAAAAAATAAGCCCTAGTTGCACAGCTGGTAATGCACTGAAAACAAAACTGGAACCCTAAACTCTTAACTTAGTTGACTCTAAACTGACCTAAATTTCTGGGTTCTTTGAGAACTAAAGATTTTTACTGTAACATAAAGTTGACTATAATACCCATGGACAAACAAAAATACATGGTTCCAAGGGTAACTGGAAAATCCCTGGCAAGCAGCAGTGTGCCTTGATCTTTCGCTGTCACTCCCCCAAGGTTTTCTTCTCAGTTCTTCCAATGCTACATTTACCACTGAATCAGGCTGACCACTCACTTCAATAAAAGAAATCAATATTTTCAGCCCATAACTTTTCCCTGAGTTTCAGACTACTTTCTGAACATCACCATCGGTATGTTCTAAAATGCCTGGAACTCAATATATCCAAAAGTGAAACCACTTCCCCACTCAGCAGCCCTTTCCCTCTGGCAGCTGCCCACTAGTTTTCACCATGCTATTCTCCACCAAGTCACCTAGACCCGAGACCCAGAGTCTTCCTGGACTCTGCCCTCTCACAGCCTCACCCCTGCTCCCATCCTATCAGTCTCTAAGTCTTGTCAGTTCTGCCTTCCCTCTGAATAGCTGAGTGCTTCTCTGCACTGCCCAGGACATGTTCAGGCCCTTATCACTTCTCAACTGGAGTAAGAAATCAGAGCCAATTGACCTGACTATCCCCAGACAACCCAGCCTTCATAGCTGTCAGAGATATTCTCTAACAAGCAATTCTGATCACAACAACTTCACTTCAAATTTTTCAATTCTTCATCCACATGACAGCTCCCCAAACCCTTAAAATGACATAGTAAGCTCCTTATGACCTGGCCCCTGCTGTGTCTCTGGCTTCATTTCCTATTTCAGCCCTAATAATACTCAAAATACTATATTCCTCATATTTTTTTTTAACCTTGGTAATATGCTGTTTTCCTTCTTCTCTGTGCCCTTAACTCCTGTTTTTGAAACATCAGTCTTAAAGTACCTTCTACTTACATATCTTTTATTAGAAAATTCACCTCCCTTTTGTTATAATTTTTAATTTTCTCCTTTTTTCTTCCCAATTATATTGTCATTTCCTTGAGGACAGGGTCTGTGTCATTTCTGAATTTTAGTGTCTGGAACAGAACTACTGAAGTAGATGGCCATGGAATGTTAATTGAGGGAGGACTCAAAATAGGGCAGCTGGCTTGGATACCCTTTATAATAGAAACAAAAAATTATAGGGTCAAGAATAGGTGAGGGTTTGCATTTGTGTGTTATCACCAGAAAACTCCAGGAAAGGAACTGATTCCATTAAAATTCCCAGTCTCTCTAGTCAACAAATCAAGACTTCAGATGTCATCTCATCCAGCTCACCATGGTATTTGGGTCAACCAATATCCTTCTAGGGTTCATGAAATGGCCCTGAATGGGGAAACGACCTTTCTTCCTATAGGTTCTGCTATTCTTGGTTAGGATGATTCCTTGAGCTAAAGAATTACTGCTTATTGACTTTTCTTGAAAGGAATTTTTTTTAAAAGCCATAGTGGTTTTAGAGACAAGAAATGGTTAACAGATTGCACCCTTAATTAGCATTGTTGACCTAGACAAATTTTTCTCATTCATGACAATGGATTATAAAGTGGATTCCAGGTTGGTAGCATTCCAGATGTCATATCAGAAGATACTACAAAGGATAAGAGAATACACCAAAGAACTGATGTGAAGAATGAGGGTATAGAAGGTTGAGAGGCAGAATGCTGTTAACCAGAGTTGCCACATAGTTGAGCTCTCATGAAAACAGTAACCCTTTCTCCCCAATTGTTTATCAAATGGACTGATTAGCTTATAGATAAGTTGGGTATTTCATTTATTTACATTAAGGACTGAAAACTATGTAAAATCTTTCCATCTTTTCTTGAGACGTTAGTTCTGAAAGAGTAGCAATCCAGAGTAAATGGAAAAATCCTACTGATCTTGGTTGAGATGAAGGTCAAATACTACCCAATTCAATGAAGATTTTGTACGATTAAAAGATGCCCAGAGTTCAGCTGATGACCCACTTACTTCAAGACTATTCAATGTAAAGATCAACTTGCTAGTACAATTTGGACATTCTTTAGTATTTGTCATCTTTGGATATGACCTGTGTTGCTCATTTTGTTAAATGAGCAAGTAATACTTTGAGAATGCTGACCAATGACTACCGGTTCTTGCTTTCAAGATAATTAAAAAATGCTAAATTATTTAAATTGACTAGTTTCTTTTCTTTCTTCAGTAATAAAGCCTACATTTTCTTTCTTTTTTAAATCAGATTTCATTGATTTACTATTCATTTACAAAACTATATAATTTGGGGAGGTCAGCTTCACACCTTGCTATGGGTACGTATTTTCTCACCCACGACCCTTCCTACTATCAAACTCATCCCCTGGACCCCTTGTTTGCACACTCTAACCCTTCCCTCTGATAACCACCATATTTTTCAGAGTCTAAGAGCTATTTTGATCGTGTTTTGCCAGTTTGTTTACTTTGGCTATTTATTTCCCACATGAGTGAAACCATCTGGTAATTGTCTTTCACTTTCTGATTTACTTCACTTAGCACAATTTACTCAAGAACCAACCATGTTGTAAATGGGCTAGTTTCTAAACTTGAGACCCAATGCTATACACAAGCAAGAACCCAAGGAATCTGATGTATTTGTAGTGCATTTTTCTAAGTGTTGGCAAATTACTTCAAAAGGAAGTATTGCCACTAACTGTGAACTCAGCACCTCATGTTATAGTTGCTCGAGAATGTGAGAACACAAAGTCTTCAAATTCTCATAAATAACTACTGGTGTGGTTCCCATTAGAAAGGAGAGTGAATCTGGTAGTTGTTTAGCCTTCCCTAAGTAAGAAATCAACAATGAGCAGGTCTATTACTCTGGGAACTCCCAAATTCTTAGAGACAAAAAAGATGTTGAATTAGTGTAAACCTATTGTGAAAACCAAAGGAAGTAGTCAAAAATTAATTTCATTATTTAGGGTCAACCAAGACCAAAACAGCAATATTAGAGCATACTGCTCGGAATAGTCATTTTAGTGGTGATATGGAGAGCTTTTCCTTGTGAAGAAAGAAGGGTAGGTTTTTAAGAGCCATGTTTAATAGTATAATTTTTGTGTTCAGAAACTGGAAAGTATTTTTAAAATATAAACTGGAGAAGGTAAACAAAAATCTTGGCTGGTGAGGACACGAAGAGATTTTTCATTAGGAAGGATATTAGTCACACAATCTCTAGGCAAGCATCAGTCTGTTAAGTTATTAAAAGGGTTATAGGTTTGCTGAGTATTGAATTAATAATACTAAAAGTATCAGGTGCTGTTGGGATTTTAAAGGTTAAGGTATAAGATAGCTTCTGGTTGCTAAAAAACCATCCTACTATTTGTTTTCTTAAGTTAAAAATTACACCTGTTTGAGTCACAGCTCATAGTTTGCCCATATTGCTTTTTGAACATGTGATGAAGAAGGCCTGTTGATTGCCTCCCTTGTCTGTAGAAGACTGTGTGACCAACATCCTCCTTAATGAGAAATCACTTCATGTCCTCACCAGCCAAGAAGGTGTCCAAAACATTCGCCCCATAGGAATAGCTTTCATTTTAAAATTCCCTTTGAGGACATTTTCCTTATATGGAAGTAGATTTAATATTCAGCCCCTTTAACATCACTAAAAAAAAAAAAAATCACAAACTTTTATATGTTGGCTCAAAATTTCAATCCTTTGTTTTGAGGAATGTTGGGTTACACCTCTTTTACTTTGTGCAACCTCTGGAAAATCACATCTACACAAGTCATAGAAGTTTGGAGGAGGAGAGTAAGAACTGTTCTGATCTTGACTCTGTCGTGCACAGGGCCATCCCTACTCTAAGAGGTCCCCCTTAGGAGAAATCTGGAGACCCTGTAGCCGATGGGGCCTTGGGCTCTGTGGGATCCATAGACCCATACCCTTTGACCAGGATTTGAGAATCAGGTGCGAGAGAGTCATTAGGGCTGTCAACACTAGGCCTGTGTTTGTAGAAACAGCCTCTCTCCTTCCTGCAATTTCTGTTTCCTGAAATTCTATCTCTATCACATCTGGATTTTGACGCTACCCAAGTTTTTAACTCATTTTGACCCTAGCATGCCTTTAACCTTCAAATATATTTGATACGAACTTCGGTGTTGCTGAAGAATATGGGTATTGAGGCAGAGAGACTTGATTCTGTTGCTAACTAGCTGAGCAAATAAGAGGAGTCATCCATGTCTATGTATCTGTTTCCTCCTATGTAAAATGGGGGCAGCAATGCCCTCCTCTCAGGGTGCTGAGAATTAAATGAAGTAATGAAAGTGAAAATACTGGAAGTGACGGGCACATGCCAGGTATTAAAGAAACAATTCTCATGTTTTCATTAGCATTAGAGCACTTTAGAAATACCGCCCTTCGCCCTGTTCCCCAGTGGCAACTATATTACAGCAGCCAATGGCCAGGAGGCATTGGAAACACATCAACCACCACCACACTAGTTGTTAAAGAGCCCCCAGACCAGTTTTTAGAGCACTGTAATTAGCCAGGACATGGGAGGAAACTATGAGATAAATCTTACCTGATAAATCTCAGTTTTATACTACTAATAGCCTCTAAACTAGTCTTGCATATCTTTTAAAAAAAGATTTATTTATTTATGCATACAAGAACTGGGGTACAGGCCAGAGGTATAGGGGGTGAGAGGACTCACCAGAGACAGAGCAGGGAACAGAACAGGTGGAATGACTGAAGTATACTGCTGAGGGGAGGAGTGGGCGAGACAGGAGAGGTCTGCTGCGTCATGTGGGTTGCTCCCTGGCTGGTTGGGGATCGAACTCATGCGGCAGCGGCTGCAGACAGTTTCATAGGTTGCGTCTTAACTCCTTGCACCACCAGGGAGGCCCTTGCGTATCTTTTACTCTCTCAGACATTGAAGACACGGGAAACACGATGGAACACGAGACATATGAAGATCCACACCCGGCGCTACAGTCTCACACCCCTGGGACACTGGCAGCTGGCCACAGTAAGCTGATGCTACTGTGGGAACCGTAGCCACTGACCACTAGACGTGGAAACAGTCTCTTATTAAAGCCATCCATGTTTTGGTTTCCTGTAATCCAAATTTTCAAATCCTCTCCCACTGTGACCTCTGTCTAAAAAGTTGGCACTGGGGAGATAATGGAATGAGGGTGGGAAGGCTGGATGGCAGCTGTTAGAACTGAGACCAGAAGAAAGGTGGGATCTAACTCTAAGGATGAAATGAGCTCAATCAGAAAAGGGGGAGAGTGCGTGTCACTACACACACTTTGTTGAATGCTCACCAGGTAGCACATGCTGCTCTTAGAATTGTGAGCACGGAGTAAACAGATGCTAATGAAGGACTCTGCACGGAAAGGCACCAGAGTCTGATAAGAGGGAAACACTGAGATGCTCCGTTAGTGTCCCTCAGCTGGTAGCCATCAAAGCCACATGGCAGCTGTGGGGCAGAGCACGCTAGCTCCTCAGGAAAGAGGCAGCAACCTATGTACTGAGACGGTGAGATGCCACACACAGTGGGGTCTCCCTTGGTCTTCTCCCTCACCAGAAACACATATGATGAGAGTTTTATGACAAAATCTTTTGTTATTCTGATAACTGAACATCCATGTCCTACACCAAGACACCATTTATTTAATTCTACTTCATGGCAAATCATACTGTGAGAAAGACATGGAAATGGATTTTTTTTTTGGCAGATTTTTCCCTCATGGCTCCCCAAATAAGGAAGCTCTGAGCGTCCCTCTTCCTGCCCTGTATGTACAATACAGCACAACCTTGTTCCCTAAGAAGGAACTGCTGTCTTGCCCACTACCTAATATGCCCATCGGGGCTTCTCATGGTTTGCGATTGGTAGCAGTTCTTGCTCTTGTCTGCTTCCTACAGAGGAAGACAGCAGATCAGATGCAAATGCCCATAAACAACCCACTTCAACAGGGACATTCGCTGGAAAAATGGAGAAGGGTCTTAAATGGACCTGCCAAGACATTACACACACCTCACACAGGAGTTATTTCTTTGGCATTTTAAGCACAAAATTTCCTGATGGTGACTGAGTGTCCATAACGCCTTGCTTATTATGTTTTCTTTCTCTTTATCACCCAGACATACAAAATAGGCAAAAGCATACTCTCTCATAGACGCATATAAAAATTTGCTTATAGAAACTGCACACAACTGAGGTCTAATATATGTAGTTTCATAGCCACTTGGGAGCTTTTTCTCTTGCAACATAGTACTGACCTATAAAACACAGGAAAGGGAGCAACTAAATATAGTCAGAGAAATGAAGTCTTGTAAGATAGTGACAAGGACTCTAAAATCTTACTGTCAAGCCCTTTACAAGTGACAGTTAAGCACTAAAAGACAGAAATTGGAATCTGACATATTTAAGTCTGCTTTTACTTAAGACTATATTAAGGGCCTCCCCGGTGGCGCAGCGGTTGAGCGCTGGGTTGCGAAGCTGCCCGCGCTGCGACGCCGGTTCGATCCCGGCTGCTCCCGGCCACCAGAGGAGGGTCCCACATGGCGCGCAGGCCTCTCCTGCCGCCCGCTGCTTCCCTCAGCAGTGTACTTCGGTCCTTCTGCCTGCTCTGCTCCCCGCTCTGGCTCTGGTGAATTCTCTCACCCTTCTGCGCTTCTGACTGTACCCAGTGCATGTATAACAGCATGGTAAAAAAAAAAAAAAAAAAAGACTATATTAAGTATTATGACCATAACCTCTTGCAGAGAAACTAACAGGGTCTTTACTGGCAAATTTTCTCTTTTTTCCCTTACTAATTCCCATATGCTCTGAAATGCCTTTGCTCTAAATGCTGACTCCCCAAGTAATACAATATATATGTATGTATGTGTGTGTATGTATGTGTGTGTGTGTGTGTGTGTGTATATATATATATATATATACACATATATATATATATTTCCCCCCGACCTTTGACACAACTATGAACATATGTAAATAAAAAATGTTGCTTACTCGGAGCGTCTTGGCAGTCGGGGAAGGAGATGCAGGGGGAGAATCAGACTGAGATTTTCTATTCCGAGTGAATTCTTTACTTCGGGTATATAGAGAGGACATGGCTTCTCAGGATGTAGACAAACACTGAACACTTGATTCTTCACACAAAGCTGGGAAATTGCCCTGTAGGTTACCCTCACAGAATCTCTCCTTTCGAGTTGATGTAAGACGACTTTGGATAGAACTAAATAAAGGATAACCGCCACCCTGTAAATTATAGTCTTGAGCTCTGAGCCAGTCCACAGTTAAACAGTCTGAGAGGCGTATTCCATCAATATTTTCAACTCAGCTCTAACCACAAGTGCTCAGGATGGGAGCTTACCGTGCCGAGCCACACCTCTTACGCCTAGATTGAGTCCTGATTCTCCCACAGGACACTTATTGAGACTTGCTCCCCTTAAAACCTGTGTCTGGGTTCCTGATGACACCAGATTAAATCCCAGAAGAAAGACGATCTTGGATCCCGCTGGAGATAAGCCTGGGAACAACTACCGTCACTTTATCCAGAGGGAAGAAATAGAAATCCTCTAGAAAGCATGCTTCTTCCCTTCACTGCACTCCACTGTGCTGGAAGAAGTTTGAAACTGCCGTGATAAATGCAGGTTAAACAACTTGAAAAACCAAAAATTAGATATAAATAAGGAACCAAGCAGTCTGAGGAAGTTAAGTCTGAGGAAGTTAAGTTTCCCTAAAGTCCTCCAGACGAATCTGCTTTTACACATAAACACTCACAGTCATACACACATCTTTTCCCCTCCCCTCTGCTATTTTCTGACATTCCAAATCCTTATTCGCTCAGCGAGGAATGCTGGAGAGGAGCCAAGGGCAAAGATTCACTTTCAACTCAGAATTCGAGTTGCCACTTGTAGGAGGAAAAGAAACCCTGCCAGCTTCTAGGAATAAAGGGAGGCTCTCTAGGCGCAAGCTCGGGGCAGAACTCACCAAGCTCCGGCATCCCCTGCCTCAGAGCAGGCGGCGGTGCGGGGCCTCTGACTTCTCTGAACACTTCTCTAAACGTGAGGGTGGGGATTTTTCAACTCTTAAGTAGCAAAGCCCAGAGACAGGCACATCGGTCAAAGCACCTTCAGGCCTTTTGGGTTCCATTTTAAAGAGAGGTCATTCCTGCTGCACCATGAGGACGCCCAGCAAGTTGAAACTCTGGCCCACCGCAAAGGAAGCTCTATCACGTTAGGCTGTGTCTCTAATTATACAGATTACCAGAGCTTTCTAAAATGTCACCATAATAAGGGAAGATCAGGATGGGAAAGGGAGTACAGGTGAGGGGAAAGAAAGGCAGGTCCAGTATTGAAGAAAGAAAACAGACTGGGGAACCACAAGACTACGGGATTGAGTAGCCCAGAGAGAAAACTGGGTTAAAAAGAAAGGAATGCATTTGCTTGGTGGTGAAGGATTTTGGATTTGAACTTGAAACATCTCAAACTTAATCTTTTGCACTCTGTTGTCATCGCTATCCCATCCAAAATTTCTAGGTCAAATGCTTTCTAAGCCAATGGGCTTATCCCTAAAGCAGCAACTCACTTCTCGTGGGTTCTTGGAAATTCTACACCACCTTCCCTTTTCTTGCATGAAATTTATACTTTTTCCTTCAAATTTTCCAAGCCTGTCACCTTTTTTCCTCATTTGTCTTGTTATCTTATTTTTATGAGCAATTTTGTGAAATTAAATAAAAGGAAATGATCTGCTACATTCCCAAGCTTAAACACTTCTTAACAAGACAGATCAATTCTTGCACAAACCAGAATTATACTGTGTCTAAAAGGCCAATTATCTTGGGCATTCAGAGCTATGAATTTTACAATTTAGATCCTGCTTATATTGCTAATCCCATCTGATTAATAGCTCGTTTTTCTCTATTAGACTTCTTCACTTAGAAAAGAAATGTTGACATAAGCCTAAACGGTAACACTCTCATAGCAAATATGATTGGCTGGGGAAGGATTAGGATGGCAAACTTTTTAAATATCTAGAATCAAAGTCACCAGTTTACATTATTCCTTAAAGAGACTGCAAGAACAATTCTGACCAGCCACAGTTTCCTGGCCTCTTTCTACAAGGTTTACAAAGTGATTTCGTTACTCATTGGCAGCTGAAGAGGCAAGGTAAAAGCCCATTACTCTCAAAAGTTTCTCCTCTTTGCCCCTTTTCACTTCTACCTACGTTGACTTCTAGGCAGTACTAACAATGGTAAACTCATATTTCACGGAGTGTCTTAACATTATCTTACCTGATCCTTTGGACAATGCTGAAAAGTACATTACTCTTATCTTAGAAATGGGGAAACAATTTCTGAGAGGCTAAATGACTTTGCAAAGACACACAGCCAGTAAGAGTGCAGCAAAAGACAGCTGCCTGAGGAGTAAGCTTTGATTGATTAGGTATCTTTAAGGATTGAAAAGATCCACCAATTCAAATCCTTCTTCAAAAAGACTGGGCATTGGAGAAACTCACAAGAACACATCAGGAATATAGGGATGGAATAAGGATAAGTTCTCCAAAAAGTTAAATCAAATCTCTTTCTTTTATTCACTTGTTCTTTTACATATTTAGTTAGCTTTTTCTTCAACCTAACCAACAAGCATTTGTTTCCTTTCTTACTCATAAGACATTAACTCCCCTGTGAAATGAAAGTATCCTTCACATCCCAGTGAAAATAAAAACTAAAAGGAAGTATTCTTGGCCACAGTCTTGTGCCCTTCAGTTACATAGGTGATCTAATTTGTAGGCAGTACACCACATTCTAGAGCCATTCCCAAGCTAGGAATCCAGAGATGAAAACATTCTATTCCCCTCCATATTTCCTAATATAAAGTATAACATTCTCACCTAGGGCATATATACTGCAACTCAGAAAGCCTGTTTTCTCTTCAAAACAACCAACATGAAGGAATATTGGAGAGTAAGAATCACCTTCTGCAATTGAGAATCCAGTCTATTCTTTCTCTAATCAAGGTTTAGTAACCAAAGAGCCTGGTAAAGCAACAAGTCTGTTAATAGCCACTTGCTTAGAAAGCAATTTATTTCAGATAGGCAGAAGAGAATGTTAAGTTCATCTGTTTTATTTGTTCCAGATAAGATGGAGAAAAAAATGTTCACAAACTTTAAGATGTTATTTGTTAAAACTGAATTAACACTCTCAGGTAGTCAGCTCAGAGTCTCCAACAAATATAAGAACTATCAGATAAAGTGTCCACATATGTTTATCTTGGCCATGGCACACATCAAATATATGAGCAAGTCAGTAAAATTTCATATGATGTAAATCCTCATCATCAACTTTCTTGACTCAACTCACACAAAGTAATGTTCTAGTAGAATCTTTCTAATAAGAGTAAAAAAATTAATAAACCAGTTGAGTAACTTCCAACTTTTCTTTATTTTTCTAAATCAAGAAAATTAAATGTATGGGTCAAGAGTGATGTCTGCTGGAATAACAACCCTCCCCCACCCTCCCAGTGATTTCCAAAGCAACTAATATACCACATCATGCTGTACATGTGGTTTGGGAAGGATGTGGTCTTCAAGGTCAGTTATTCTGGGTTGAAATTCAAGGTCTGCTTAGCTGTCTGAAATGATGAAGTGCCTTAATTGCACAGAATCTTACCTGGCTCACTTAAAAAACACTGCCTACAATACTGTGACCATACTGCCTACCTTGTAGAGTTGTTACTCAGTGTAAGTCTAAGACACAGATATCATCCAGCACAGCATCTAGCACATGGTCAGGATCAGGTTTTGTCACAAAAGTACTTGATCGACATGCATGTGCACACCGAAATCATGCATAAGGGTCTAAATGAAAATTCAGAGCAAAGAGCTGAGATCTGCCTGCACTCAATTTCCTTGTGGTTATGTCAAAGGCCACTGAAGGAGATGGCAGCATCTCCTTTTCAAATATTTTAGGAAAAACCCTATATTTCTATCTATCTACTCCTTTCCTACCTCCCATTTTCTTTCCTGAAAGGCAGTCCCCTAATATAAGGGAAGGGTACATTAGTGAGTCAGTGGCCTGATGTAGTAGGAGACTGAGTTTAGACTGGGGGATTAAACAAGCAAATATATCAAGGATAATGGGAGTGAGGTTCATCACTGTTGACGGCAGGTACAAGTAAAAGGGGAAAGCTAGAATTAAACTGATGGTGGTATGCAGGGATTGAAAGGATTGGTGTGAACATATGATTTCCAACATACATATATATAAATAACTAAAGATGCAAGTGTGTGAGCAAATGCACCTTTATATGCATTTCCCAGGTGTGTCTACTGAGAAGGCCAAGGAGAAGCAATATCCCAGGAACATTTATTATTATTTTTTAAAGATTTATTTATTTTTGCATACAAGAGCTGGGGTACAGGCCAGAGACGAGGGGGTGAGAGAATTCACCAGAGACAGAGTAGGGAACAGAAAAGGCAGACTGACTGAAATACACTGCTGAGGGGAGCAGCGGGCGAGACAGCAGAGGTCTGCCTCGCCACGTGGGTCTCTCCCTGGCTGGCTGGGGATTGAACTTATGCTTCAGAGGCTGCAGATTGCTTCATAGTGGGGTGCTTAACCCATTGCGCCACCAGGGAGGCCCCCAGGAGCATTTAGCACACTTAGAGCCAACATCATTGCTTCTCAATGCCACTACCCACCCAAAGAAAAGGGTACTCTGGAGAAATGGCTAACTCAAGAGCTAGGGCAAGGAAAGCAAATGAGGCTGTCTGTTGTGTCAGAAAGTAAGGAAACACTTAAAACAATGATGAGGACATGACAGAAGGACACAGATTTGTATTAAAAAGTCAAACCTGGGACAATTTGACCATCAAAATAAACAATGGACAGGGATTTCTGGTCAACAAGGGCAGCATGTTTGTGAGTTTTCTCAAGTAAAATAAGGTTTATGGAGTAAGTGGAAAAGGAAGATGTGTGTTGAAAAGAGAAAACAGAACACCCAGAGGAGCTCAGCAGATTGCAAGTGTTCTTAAAGTAGATACTGATGTTTTAATGAAAGATGTTCAAGAGACAGTGCCAAGAGACAACCCAGTGTGAGGTAAAAGGTGGAAAGATGACATGAAAATGGGAACTGACATTAAGAGAAAGTGTCCTAGGGCCTCCCCGGTGGTGCAGCGGTTGAGCGCTGGGTTGCGAAGCTGCCCGCGGCCTCTGTGGCGCCGGTTCGATCCCCGGCTGCTCCCCAGCCACCGGAGGAGGGTCCCACATGGCGCATAGACCTCTCCTGCCGCCCGCTGCTCCCCTCAGCAGTGTACTTCGGTCCTTCTGCCTGCTCTGCTCCCCGCTCTGGCTCTGGTGAATTCTCTCACCCTCCCGCGCTTCTGACTGTACCCAGTGCATGTATAAACAAACAAACAAATAAATAAACATGCCTCTATAAAAAAAAAAAAAAAAGAGAAAGTGTCCTAGACCAGCATGGGCTGTACCTCATATGATTGAACCAGAGGCAAAGAAAAAGCTTGAAGGCAATGCAAGGAAGGGGAAAGCAAAGCCAGCGCAATGAGGGCAGCTAAGGCTTTGTTTTGGTAGACTCTTAAAATTTGAGAAATGTCACATAGGACAGATCTTTGATAAGAACGTGGATACTGATTTCAGGTTCTACCAAATGAAAACTTTGTTTCTGTACTTTAACTTGGCCTTTTTCTTGAACTCATACCCAATGTAATTTATCAAGTTGGTATGGGGAACTTGATTACAATACTTTCTTTGAAAAACAATAAGCAAGTATATAATCCACTAAATAAAATAAGAATCCATATAAATAAATGAAAGCTTTTCCTTACAGTAAAATGCCTACTAAAAAAAATGTAAAAAGAATAATGAAATTTTAAAAATCAGTTTGCTAGCCATCATTGTAAAATCACTCCAAGAAAGGAACATTACTGGTTGCCAAAACTAGCGGGTAAAGTATCACGGTGGACTGGTTTTAAGTAATCTCAAAGTACCACCTCGAGAACTATTTATTAATCACAAAGGAGAAAAAGGGAACCACTGTGGCAAAACCTGGCAGAAACCTTGTATTCAAGAGATCAAAAGTCAATCTACTGGCAGTGGGACAAATGGTTGGGGCACACAGAGAAGACAGTGTGGCTTCTGTGACACTGCAGTACAAATGCATAAACTGAGTCAGGTTATGAGGAAACAATGGGCCCATATTGCGGGACAAACACAACAGGTTTGTTAAAAGACAAAATGCTTGTGAAGTCAAGGAAAGACTTCAGAGGAAAGACTAAAGAGGAAAGCCTAGTGTGAGCCTTTCGGCACAGATACAGTTAAGATTACATTTTCAGGGCCTCCCTGGTGGCGCAGCGGTTGAGCGCTGGGTTGTGAAGCTGCCCGCAGCCTCTGCAGCACCAGTTTGATCCCCAGCCACCGGGCGAGGGTCCCACATGTCGTGCAGATCTCTCCTGGCGCCCGCTGCTCCCCTCAGCAGTGTATCGTCAGTCTGCCTGTTCTGTTTCCCGTTCCGGCTCTGGTGAATTCTCTCACCCTCCTGCGCTTCTGACTGTACCCAGTGCTTGTATAAATAAAAATAAAAATAAATAAATCTTAAAAAAAAAAGTTTAAAAAAAAAAGATTAGGTCATGAATCCATTTAGTGGCTCAGAATCAGATGAATAAAAAGTGAAACAAGATAGCAAATGTCAATGCATTATACATAGTAAATAATGCTATCTTCCACGAGACTGTTATTCAGTTATCCATTAAGACATTTATTTGCACGCTGGGCCACAGTGTAAAATGCACTTCTTACCATGGATGACCATCAAAAATGTTTGGGGGCCTCCCTGGTGGTGCGAGGGGTTAGGACGCAGCCTATGAGACTGTCCACAGCCTCTGCAGCACGAGTTCGATCCCTGGCCGGCCAGGGAGCAGCCCACATGGTGCAGCAGACCTCTCCTGACTCACCCCCGGCTCCCCTCAGCAGTGTACTTTGGTCAATCCACTTGTTCTGTTTCCCACTCTGTCTCTGGTGTGTCCTCTCATCCCCCACACATCTGGCCTGTACCCCAGCTCGTGTATGCATAAATAAATAAATCTTTAAAAAAATGTTTGAAAGCCAAGAACAGTCTGCAGAAATCTTTTGTTGGCAAGAAGAGCAGAAGTGGTTTGTTCTCTGGTTTGATAGAAAGAGTCTCCTTGTTCTTGGGTTATCAAACTGGGTTATATGGGCTTTGAACTAAATTTGACCCAATATTATACTGCTTCATCAGTAAAATCTGCAAATGCTACAAAAAGTCATAACTTATTCAACAAATTCGGGACTTGGTCAACAAACACCACAAAAAAGGAGAGAATGATATTTTGCTATAGTCGACACAATTTCGAGAACTACTGTCGATTTTAACATACAGATGTTTAGGGCACCTGAAGGCACCCTGCAAATCCTTCATGTGGCCTGTGGCATGAATGGAGATGTTTCAAATGTCACCAAGGGCTTTAGGGGAACCAGGAGAGTCCCTTCCTATCGTCTCAGGAAAAAATGCTTGGAATGCCAACTCATTTTCTCCTAAATGAAGAACAAGTTTCCCCTTTTTTTCCTGATAAACTGACAATTCAAAATGAACAGTGCTTGTGACCCTGAGAAAGATGGACTATAGTTGCCTCTGTCTTTAGAATTTGTAAGTATATCACCTTGGTTATTAAAACACAAAGTAGGGCCTCCCGGTGGCGCAGCGGTTGAGTGCTGGGCTGCGAAGCTGCTCGCCACCTCTGTAGCGCCGGTTCGATCCCTGGCTGCTCCCCGGCCACGGGGCGAGGGTGCCACATGGCGCGCAGACCTCTCCTGCTGCCCACTGCTCCCCATAGCAGTGTACTTCGATCCTTCTGCCTGCTCTGCTCCCCGCTCTGGCTCTGGTGAATTCTCTCACCCTCCCACACTTCTGACTGTACCCAGTGCTTGTACAAATAAATAAATAAATCTTTAAAAAAAAAAACAAAAAACACACAAAGTAATTAAGCTAACAGGTGAAAAAAAAAAAAAAAAGATCAGTGATTCCACAGGCTGTATTTGTCATTCAGCAGAGATTACTAACCTACAGAAGGGGTCCTGAAATTTACCCAAGGCAGACCAGAGTGACTAAAAAATATTTAAAAACAACAACAAAACTTCATCTAGTAATGGCATGGCCTGAAGAGTTATATAAGGGAGAAGAGAATGTGAAAGCACAGATGAAACAGTAGACATCTGCTCTCTGGTTCAGAGCCAAACTAATCTTTTTAATTCCTGAGGGCAGAGTATACACATACAAACCTGTGTGCATAAGGAAGTAGTTACACCTGCAAAACTGTATATTAACTACCAAAAAAAGCTGTTATAAACAACCCTTAGTTCTAGTAGATTGTAAAACTTAAAAAAGGCCTTCTTTAATCATGCTACAAGTTATGCCAAATCTAACCTCTTGAAATAGGATCCTTTTAAAATTGAGATTACATAATGAGAGCTTTGCAGACTCAGAGGAACATTCTGGCTAAGGGGTCAGCAAAACCTCATGAGCTCTTGTGAAGGTCAGAACTGAGCCCCAGCTATGAAATATAATTTTTTTCAACTTTGAATGTTTTACTTCTTAAGCTGTATTTTGAGTTTACAGTTGTTTTATTACTCTTTTACATCTTTCATATGTTTTAGTTATACTACATAAAAATTGTTTTTCACATCTTCAGAACTATTACATCCAGTAAAAGCAAAGCATCCAGTTCAGGAAGAAGGAATTAACTTCTAAAGATACAGTTGTCCTAAGAAGATTTAATCAATATAAAATATTGAAGTTAATACATGTTGTGTGATTTTAGCCAGAAACTTTAGGCCTAGACTTTTTTGAAGGGGCCCCAAACCTGAAACTTAATCAACTGGAACTGCAATCTCTAAGATTCTATTTTTGGCTTGGTGCCCAAAGAGCCCTTTATATCACCTATTTCATCAAGTATAGCAAAAGTGTGAAAGATCCTTCTGGAAGTGAGCATGGTTTCCAAACCACAATGACTTTAAGGTCCAAAGGAGACTGTCAACAGCTTGGCAGGTGTTACCTAGCCTTTCAAAAGTTCTGTTGCTGAAAAACAGCTTTTATTTATTTATTTATTTATTTACTTACTTACTAGGAGTGTGAAACAGAGCAATTATTTCAGGCTTACTTATGACTACCAAAGTCAAAGAAAATATTTTTATTTTTATCATCAACTGATACTTTTCTTCTACCAATACATCTAACAGGTATTAAGAACTTACGGCATGCAAGGTGCTAAATAAGTTTATTGTCTTCAAAGAGATGATAGGAAGTCTCAAGTTTTCTATAAGTGCAAAATGAAGGCTTCATAGTGTTAACACAAATAATCAAGTCCTCTTCTCCTATGTGTTCTTATATAAGTAACTTCTAATCTCACAAAACAAAAATGCTGATTTTAAAGGCGACCACCAGTAGTACACAGTGAAGTCAGAAGAATAGTGAGAGATAGTAAAAGCTTAGTTTACTATTCTGTGTATTCATACTGTTGTTTTTATTAGCCAGCAAAGAGAGGGGCTGCAACATTGCCTGAGGAAGAGGAGGGATGTGAGAACCTTGAAAGAAATAGGAAGTTCTTGGTGCCTCTCTGGTGGCGCAAAGGGTTAAACATAGCACTGTGACCAGGGAGCTACCCACATGGTGCAGCAGACCTCTCCTGTCTCACTCGCTGCTCCCCTTAGCTGTATTTCAGTAGATCTGCTGAAATACACAGCTGTTCTGCTCCCCACTCTGTCTCTGGTGAATCCTCTCATCCCCCTGCACCTGGCCTATACCCCAGTTTTTGTATGCATGAATAAATTTTTAAAATCTGTATGATATGAAACCCTCCCCCTTCCTTGAGGAGGGGAAGATCCGGGATGGCAGCTTGGGCTAAGTGATGACTACTGCACAGGTGCTCCTGACTAAGGTAGACTGTACCAGGAATTCTACCACAAAATGAATCTCATACCCTCAACTTCCCCTTTGAAATGAATCATTCCAGAATGAAGACTTGGTCTTCATTCCACATTTAAGGAAATGCAGAGCAAAGTCATGCAGTTCTTTCTACTTAATAAAGGCTTTTGACAGGCATTCTTTATGAAAGCACTAAAATCAGACTAGCAAAATATAGCCACTAAGAGGCAGAGGATAGCTGGTGGGTTGATGGGGTGAAGGGAGGATACAGCACCTTTTCAAAGCACAAAGAAGTGACAGAGAGGCAAAGTAAGACAAGATCTACAAATTGCCTAGCATGGAGCTCATGATTTTTTTTTTTAATAAAGATTTATTTATTTATTTATACAAGCACTGGGTATAGTCAGAAGCGCGGGAGGGTGAGAGAATTCACCAGAGCCAGAGCGGGGAACAGAACAGGCAGACTGATGATACACTGCTGAGGGGAGCGGCGGGCGGCAGGAGAGATCTGCTGCGTGCTATGTGGGGCCCTCACCCAGTGGCCGGGGATCGAACCGGCACTGCAGAGGCTGCGGGCAGCTTCGCAACCCAGCGCTCAACCGCTGCGCCACCGGGGAGGCCCAAGCTCACTGATTTTTACTAGTCTACAAAAGGTTCCTAATCTTGCTTTCATTTACTTAAATAATCATGTCTCAGTATTATAAAAGTTTAAATCTCAGAAATTCATTTAGGGTATAGGATTATATAGGTTCTTTAAGAAAATCATTCTGCAAACCTGTCCCAAAATAGGTTATAGGTTTAGTGTTTTGTAATTAAATTTAAATTTAGCAACAGCTAAAAAAGGCAAACTGAAGTGGAAAGCCACCTCCTTTTTATATGAATAATGTATGCAGCTTACCCCATGCATACTTTCTCTTTGGGCCACCAGGGATAGAAAGAAAGGGCAGTAAAGTTAGCAGGGGCAGCTCAGAAACCAAGCAGAGGTTTTCAGGGGTGGAGAAGGGGGTGGGAGCCATGCTTCCTGCAGAGGCATTTGAATCTGTGAGGCATTTGAATCTGGTTCTCACAGTGACTGAGGCTGTAGCCAGCATTTAGTAGTACAGGGCCAAGGACGCTGACTCCCCCACTGTGCTCAGACAGAACCAACTCATAGAGACTTATTCTGCCAAAATGCTCATAGTGTCTGATAAGAAAAAATGCTTGACCTGATCAGAAGTAATGCAAGCAAAGGAAATCTTTTTGATTAGCTTGAAAGTAGCCATTTTCCCACCTTAAACCCAATAAAATTGAGTGGCTGGTTTAAATAAACACCCTATACTTATCTGTTCAAATTATTTTCTTCTGTGTGAAGAGAATCCTTAAAGGTCCAACTTTCCCTTTTTCTGCCTATCTCATTTCCACTAGACATCAATTTGCCTGTTTCATGAGGGTTCTTCTAGGGGAGGTTTAAGCTTTGATTCTGGCTAAGAAAATACAGCTTGAACTCTGAAGATGACATGAAAGTTTCTCCCTGTACCCAAAATACAGGAGATACTAAAACAAACAAAAAAATCATTAGACCAAAAGTTTGAAAGAAAAAAAGATTCATAGGGTGAGTACAATTGTTTGTCCAGATTATTTTGCCCATGGTAGGTAAAGAACAGTCTGTGCTTGTGTAAAAAGAAACGCATATCAATATAATATAATGCAGAAACAAAGCTCCTAGGCCAGCCATGGAGGGTGGGGAAGGGAAATGAAACAATTCCCTGGGTACATAAGTAACGGTCCTGTCTACGTAGTCATTCCCACAATGCAACGCCAAGGTAATTACGCTGAGGTAAACACTGCTTGCTGCAGAGTGTAGGAGCTACATATGCACTTTGCTAAGAAACACAATTTGTGAGCTTCATGAGGCATAGCAATGTTAGCAGCAAATGGGACCAATGTGGGAATCAAATGAATTAGATTCCCGAGTCTGTCTGTTACTTAGCATACAATACAGGAAAAGAACTGAGCTCCATGATAACTGAGTGAATGGCAGCATAAAACCCACATGTTATTTTCTTTGAGCACCACAGCACCTGAGACCTAACAGTGGAGTGCTCCAGGCACTGGTCCAAGTGGCTTGCATGATGCCGTGTGTAATATTGCTGGTCACTAGGAGTGGGGATAACAATTTGTTATTATAGAAAAGCTCAGAGTCCATCTCTGTATGTTTAGTCAATGCACAATTAAACAAATAAGCCAAAAAACAATGATATCTTTTCCATGCCACAGAATACTGGTGACCGAGCTATCTACTAAAAGCATGTTATTAATTCAGATTGAGTGATGTTATCCAAAATCCACCATTAAAACCGGAATCAGTACTGTAAGCACTAAAAATATCTGTTTTTAACCACATGGAAGGGTGATCACAAAGTCTGATGTTCCTGCCTATAAAACTTGTAGCACCCTAGGTATCATTAGCCAAATATTTTGATTGCTGTAGTCCTGCTTGTGGGAAAAATTCAGATTTTGCATTTGTTTTTCCCACCCCAGTTTCCTTTTGTTGTTCCTAAACAACTTGGAAGCAAGACAAGTTAGTGTGGATTCTGGTCTCCTTCTTTTTCTTCTCTGAAATGTTCTGTAAAAGACACGTATTTTTATACCTCTTCCTTGAAGGTTTTATAAAATTTCTCCTCAAGTTAGTGTAGGCCTGTGCTGTGGTCAGAGGTTGGGATGGTAGTCATTAAAATAATATTAAACTTTCTTTAATAGTTATTATACTTTTCTGTTTTCTTATTTCTTCTAGAGTCATTTTGATATTTTATATTTTCCAAGAAATGTGTCCACTTAAAGTTTTCATGCTTTTTGGCATAATGTTTAAAATAATATCTTATGCCTTTTTAAAAATCAGTCTTATTTTATTATCAAAATGATTTTTTTTTCAAAATGACTTTCAGTGAAACCTCTGGAGTGTTCAGAGTGTAATGGTGACAGAGAACTATTTCTCAAGTATACTCCTCAAAATTGAAATGCATAAATAATTTTAGGGATCCCTCAAGTTGGTCATTTCTTTTCATTATTGGAAAGTTGAAAGATGAATCTAACTATAATTACATATTTTTACCTCTTAATGTGGAAAATACTATGTACCAAGTAACATGTGGATTAAAAAGCATAATAATATAACGGAAGCTTATTTTAAATATACTTAAGGAACTCCTTTAAAATACCCCCAATAAGCCCAGGGCTTGGGTGATGACCACACTAAAATGACAAGATCATTTTAGTCAAGAAAGAAGGAAAATGAAGATGACATTTGTCAGGTATAGAGCCTCTCGCTTGTTAGGTCCATGGTCTTTGATTTTATGGCTTCTTTGGAGTGTTTTTGAGGATTCAATTTCTATGAGAGTTTTAAAATGTGTTTCATTAGAGCAGTTTCAAGGTACCTCAGCTTAGACTGCTAAAATGTTAGCCTTGAGTCAGATGCTAAGATGATAGTTGTAGGTTCTCTTCCTTCTAGGTAGCCCCAAAGTGGTTTGGCTCTGAGTTCCATCTTGTATGGGTCCCTGCTGGCTTCTGCCTGCTTTTCCTTATTTCTGATGAGGAGTAAACTGCTTATTTCTGTGACACTACCGGGATGAGCTGAACTAACCCAGCCCCCAATAGCAGAGAGCCACAGGTGCTCCTGGTTGTTGAATTCATGCTCTAAGTAGACAGGATCCTTACAAAAAAGCCTGACCCCAAG
The DNA here is from genome assembly GCF_014898055.3 of Talpa occidentalis. NCBI lineage: Eukaryota > Metazoa > Chordata > Mammalia > Eulipotyphla > Talpidae > Talpa > Talpa occidentalis. Next base: position 76,161,149 of record NW_023605194.1, read on the forward strand.
TGCCTGTGTCTGTTTACAGCTCCTGAAGCACAGTGCTTTTCCTCCCTATTGTTGGCCCAAAGAGACTTTCCTTCTTGTTTTTAAATAGGACTATGTACTTAAAAAAATCTTTAAAAAATATGTACCTGTAATTTCTTAAGTTTAGAGCAGGAGGGACAGATTGAGTGTCCTCCCCTGTCACCCTGACCTGAAAGTCCTAGAGTGGCTTTTACTCCTGTTTGATTCCTAAAGTCATCAGCCTGCAAACATCAGCAACTACATGCAAGGTTCAAATTTGAAATCAAGTGTAGAGGAAGAATATCCCATTGTTTTGAAGTTGTTTGGATTTGAAATAAATAACATACATTGGAAAATCAGAAACAGAGGGAAGATGACTTTAAAAAGGTAAGAAGCCTGGGGCGGCAGCAGACTTAATTGTAAATCTTGAGTGTGGAGGAAGCACTATTTCCATAAATGGAATCAGAGCAAATGAAGAGGGCACTGCCACAGCACGAGAAAGAGCCAGTGCTGCCAACAGAGCCCCATCCCAAGCACCAACCTGCACCCCTGCGCCTGGAGGACGCCACCAGCACAGTGGAAAGAATGCTAGCCTGGGAATTCAGAGCTGTTCTAGTTCCTTCTCTAGTTCAGTAAGTCACTGGATAGCCTAGGTTAGCCATGCCTCCTTTTTCGGCCCCAGGTTTTTCATCTGTAACTTAAGGGAGTTGGGCTAGAAAGGCTTCTAAAGTGAATTCCAGAAATAATTTTCTGTGACCTCAACAGTCTGGTACTTTATAAGTAGGCTGAATCCTCTAGTCTTCGGTTTGCTGAGTAAATAGCTTGCCAGGTATGGGAGGAAAAGCATGCATTTCTGAAGTCAGTCTTCATATCAGCACACCCAGAGCATGTTTTGTTTGGTCACCACTGCAAGGAACAGCCACTGGTGCCTGGTAGCTAGACAGCTCTGGGTGGGTGCAGACACAATTTAAGTTTTAAACAGAAAAGAGCAAATCTACCCAGGCCAAGACTAAGACCCTACACAGAGGCTCAGACACAACAAAGGAAAAGATATCTAGCACGCGTCTATCACTGGCAGTTGAGAGGACAAGAGGAAGCTGCAAACTGATCAGCTCAAAGCACAGCCAGGACACAACTAAGCAGCAGGCAGCAAAGCTACAGGGGTGAGCAACAGGGCGTGGCGCATGGCCAGTCCACAGAGCAGGGCCCGGCACACAGCCAGTCTACACAACAGGGCCTGGCACACAGTCAGTCTACACAGCTAGAAAAGTGGGCAGAGAATGACAAAGAGTAAAGCTGGAGCTCTACTGAAAAGAAGGAAGAGTGGATTAAGAATTTAAATATTGACTTAAGGTGTCAAGGAAAACTCAAGAATAAATTTCACAGCTTGGACTATGGGTCCCCACGTGAACTTAGGTGAACAGCTTAATGTCGCCACACTGCAGTAAAAACCCAGCAGATTCCGGCTTCATTGGTGTGAAGGAAGGAGAGTGAGCCCATAACTAGCCACACTCCCAAGCTTCTTCAGGCAATATGCAAAGTTCTCTAAAAAACTATCACCAAAATGCTCTGTCGCCTGCGCAGCGCTACACGAGCACAGGGAGCTGCAGCCGCCAGAGGGACACAGCCTACACTGGGGGACGCTCAGCAGGCTCCAGCCGCCATCGACACATGCACCACAGGAGACCGGGACGTTCTCAGACAAAATTCCTAATTGGGTCATGTCAAGGCCACAGAACGGTCTTCATTTTCATGTAATCCTCCACTTTTTTGTAAGTTTGCGGCACCAAAACATTTAAGAAAAAATATATTTACAAACAATGGGTTCATTAAAGAAAATTCAGAAAATAAAGTAGAACAAAGCCAGTCCTATGAGTGTCTCCATGGAAAGACAATCACTGTTGACACTTGTTGTCTTCCCCCTGGTCTTTTCGGCCGGCCGAGGATCAGCCACATTCCTAGCACACATGTGAACTGCGGATCTGGGTCTTTTAGTTACATGCGATCATAAGCATTTATCCAGGTTATTACAATAGCTTTGTAACGCATGTTTAAATGGCTGCCTCATACTCCAATCTATTCCAAGAAAACACCCCTAAATGGCTAATCGTGAGGGAATGGTAAAGGAAGCTATGATTCACAGTATCCACTGCTTGGATGAATCATAGTTTACTTAACTATGGCCAGAATCCTGGACATTTAGGTTGTTTCCAACTTTTCCATTATTATAAACAGCTAAATGGACTCAGTCTATTTTGTTCAGCAGTACATAACAAATAGCCTTCTGTAAGTATTTATTGAAAAAATAAATGTTTATAGATCTATATATATAATATACACTGTGATGAAAATCTTGGCATGTGCAACTTTTTTTTTTTTTTCATATTTAGGACTGTTTCCTAGAGATGGATTTCCATTAAATGAGAATTCTAGGTCAACTGAAGACTTTTCATAGTTTGGCAATTTGCGTTCTAAAATGGAAGTATTGATTTCTAGTCCCAACTGCACACTAGGAGATCTTTCTTAGTGTATTCTCATCCAACCTGGGCATCATCTTTTCAAAACCTTTGTCTATTTCGGTTGGTAGAAAAAAAATCCACTTCATAATAATTCTAATTTATAGTTTTGAGTACCTGTGAAGTTACATACTTCTCCTATATCTGTTAACTAGCAATCTGCTTTGAAATAACTACTATCTAAATCAAATTCATTTGCAGGTTGCATTAACCAAAAAAAACAATGCTTTCAGGAAGAATTTACTGGAACTAACCTAAATGTGTAGCTGAGAACAGCTTATTCATAGAACAATTTGTCACAGTGCAATGGACTTTTGTTCATGGTAAAGTTGAGAATCAAGACTCTCCATCCCTGACATTTTTCTGATATCTGTTCTATAGCTTTGTATTTTCCCCCTTATCCAACCCTTTGACCCTCTCTCCTACCCGCCCCACAACTTTAGAAATCTCACTTCCTTTAGTAGTATCTGTTATCTCTTGTAGTTTGCTTTGTCAAATCGTCTACTATGTAAATGTCCAATATTTGCCATTCTGGCTTGCTTTACTACATGCATTTCCCCCAACTCCTTCCATTTTAATGTAAATGGTAAGTTTTCATCTTTTCTTATGACTGAATCTTATTCCATTATTGAATAGACCACATTTTCTTTATATAAGCCTCTGTGTGGGCACTTAGGTTGTATTTATGTCCTTGCTATTGTACATAACCCTGCAATAAACATTACAGAACATACAATTTTTGGAGGTGATAGTTTCGTGTTCTTTGGATAGAGGGCCAGAAATGGGATTATTGGATCATATGGTATTTCCATTTTTTGCTTTTTAAGATAAATCCAGATCATTTTCCAAAATGGGGTACCAGTTTACATTCCCACCAACAATGTAACAGAATTCCTATTTTTCTGCGTCCTTTCCAGCACTTCTTGCTGGGGGGTCTTTTTAATTTGTGCCATTCTTATGGATATGGGTTGACACCTCATTGTGGCTTGACTATGTACCTTCGTTTTATTTGTAATGTTTTTCTGGCTGATGATGTAACTAAAGAAGGGAGAAGATGCGAGAAAAAGGTCCCCATGTTATTTTTCTAAATTTTTCTTTCAGGTAGCCATTATAGGTTAATCCAGAACCTCCAAGGGCTATTTTCCACAACTGTACTCTATAGAAATTTTGTTAGCTAATATAACCTTGTGGTGGGTTAGCAGAACTTTGTCATTCTTGAATTAGGCTTCCTCTATGAAACAAGTAAGGTAAACACAAAAATGGGGAGAAATTGGGTCAGAGAAAACAAAGTAGGCTGGACAATATTATGAGTAACGAGAACCTGATGACAACTGACACTCACAGCCTCCCTAGCTAACCCAATGACTTACCCCTTTCGTAAGTGTTAGCATAACATGTGGAAAATGTTCCTCTGAGGTCGAGGTGTATCTGCTTTTTATTCCTTCAAAATGGTCCTGCAGGGGCAGGCAAGAGTGTTGATCTACCATCTGTTCTTGACAAGGAGAGAAAGCAGAAAAGTGGACTAAGGATTGTCAGGGGGAAGTAATCAGAGTAAAGCCTGGATCAGAGAGTCGCTACCTGCTCAAATAGCATGATGATTAGATCTGTTTCAACACTTCAAGGCTTTAAGAAGATTTTTTTAACAGCAGACTGTCCGGGTATTTTGCCCACAAAGCGAAGAGCTACTAATCAGATGCTATTAACGTTCAGAAAACTCATCAAAATCATTACATGCAGATTATCATAAAAAGAAGATAGCATTGCTTCAGTGTTCCCCAGCCCACCCCACCAAACTGCCCTCACAAGTCAGCAACACCTCCTTATGGCCAATTGCTGAACACATCAGGGTTCACAAACTCTGTGTGGGTCACAGACTCAACCTGGAAAGAATTATAGGGGACTGTGGTAACTACAGTTTATCTCTCCAGCACATCTGGTAACAGAACCTTTACTTCCTGTGGGGACCCTATCTCATGTAGCTAACTGGCTCCCAACCCTACACCAAATGTAGCTGCTGCAGCAAAATTATCACCACCACGGTCTAACTGCTCTTTGTCATTATCATCACCGTGGTGGCTAACACTTACTGAGCACTGACTCCATGCCACATTCTGTCAGCTTTATATGGATTATCACATTTAAAGGAATGCCCTATATGGTAAGTATTACTACTCCCACCTGAGAACTGAGGTGCTGAGGCCCGGCAGCTGTGTGCGTTTTGCTCAAGGTTACACAGTAAATAGCAAAGCAGGGATCTGAACTCAAATAACTGGTTCCAGAGTTCAGGCTCTAGACCACGTGCTTCACCACCTCTCTGTCTCTCCTAGCCTCCGGCTACAGAAATTGGTGCAGGGTAGTTACCTGACCTACCAAGGTCAACTGGCTGTAAGGACACAAGGATAGAGAAGATTTTTCTTTCTCTGGGGCTACACAAAGGAGGCAGAGCTCTGATGACAGTTTCAGCCTCCTAGATTTAGCTTCTCCTGGTACCAGGCCAGGATCAATATGCAGATTTTCCAGTCACATATCTTTTTGCTTGAGCTACGTGAAGTTAAATGTCTGTCACCTAGAGCCCTTGAAATTTTCCACTCCCGTGTTTAGTGGGATATTATTCTTTCCTGGCTCTTTTTCTTCTTTGATCATTTCTTACTGATCTTTTTCATGGATATCATTAATTTTTTTAAAGATATATTTTATTTATACAAGTACTGGGGTACAGGCCAGAGGTGCGGGAGGGTGAGAGAATTCACCAGAGACAGAGTGGGGAGCAGAACAGGCAGATGGACTGAAAACACTGCTGAGGGGAGCAGCGGGTGAGACAGGAGAGGTCTGTTGTGCCACATGGGTTTCTCCCTGGCTGGCCTGGAATCAAACCCGCACTGCAGAGGCTGCGGACAGCTTCACAGCACTCAACCCGCTGCACCACTGGAGAGGCCCATGGGCATCATTCTTCTGTCTAGCTCTTGAACATATGTGTACTCCAGCCTGTTCTAAACTGTCTCCTCTTTAAGTCCTCCTTAACAGCCCACCCCTGCTTCAGGATCATTGTGATATCAAACCATAGTTACTCATAGGAGTGCATCAAATCCCTTGCAATACTGGGGATAGGAGGAGGGGAGAGTTGACAGTCGAGCATTCCACAAGCTATCCTTGTGAAGTATCATTCCTTGTACAGTTTACAACTATCAACAGCAGGCAAATCTTTTTCTCTAGCCTCAGAACTCCCTACTAATGGGGATGTCTGGTAGAAACCACCAATTCAGATGTCCAAAAGCAAAATCATTACCTTCACCTCTAAATATGCCCTTCATCCTGAATTCCCAATCTCATCAATGGCACAATACCCATGCAGTCATCAAAATCACAAACAAGAGTGTCATCAATGAACTTGCTCTACATTTCTCATAGAAAACATAGGTCCTGGGGGTAAAAAAACGAATAAGAAATAGACCTTACCTTTAAGGAATTTAAGTTGATTGGTAAACATAACAGTAATGGTTATCACTGTGTATTTAAGAAAAATTGAAGATACTAAGAAGAACCTAGATTGATCTGAGGAGGGTCAAAGGAAGGCTTCTTGGAGGAGGTGAGGCCTAACATAAAACATGAGCATGTGTTATAAAAGAAAATGGGGAGAAGCAGTAAAAAGTAGTAAAAAGAAAGGAAGACCATCCCAGGGAATGGGAATTACATGTGTGAAAGCTCAAAAATGTCTATTTGCTTTCTCAACTTGTATGGCTAATACAGATATCTTCTGCTCTATTAAACTGTGTGTCTCAGGAGGACAGGAACATTGTCCAGATTATACATGGTTGTGTTCCTGATGCATAATGCTTGACATACAGTAGGTTATCAACACATACTTGTTAACTGAACAAATACATGTGCTATGTGAACAGACTTCCTGAATGGGACTGAACTGCTGTAGGGAGCCTTTGAAAATCAGGTAACCCATGGACTAAATGTGCATTTCTGGAGGAGAGGAAGGAGTCGTGGGGGACTCTGAGTCTCCTTCATGTGCCACAGTTAATTCTACTCTTTAATGATGACCTACCTGGGATACTAGCAATCCATAAACACTATACTTCCAGGAAGAGTATTGTCACGCTTGCCTGTTAAGAATCACATGGGAGACTTCTACAACACAAATCCCCAGGTTTTCTACCCATCTCCACCACAAACCCCGCCACTTCAAAATCCTGAGGGAAATAGCCTAAAAATCACTAACCACATGATCCATAACCACATGACCCCAAAGATTCTTGCTGACAAGTCTGTGGAAGAGGACTATAGAAGTTATACTTGTTAGGTAATTATCACTGAAAATGCTGAGCTTGCTGTGTATCAGTATCTAAACTTGCCCTGAGCTCTAAGTCAAGCATTCCAGAAATGATTTATAAGTTGCCCAGATGGTCCTAAGTTTTCCAAATGACCAGAGGTCACCAATGACTTAAGAGACTCTCAGACAACATGTCATACAAAAGGTAGACATTTTTATTCTCAAGAAATGATTTGGTTCTGTTTACTTGGCACAAAATTAACTATGCCAGCCCATGACAAATTCTCACATCTGATAAGAATTTTTATTGTGACATTATTGTCAGTTTTCATCACCTTTTTTCTTAAAGTTGTTGAAGGATCAGAATTTTAGCTTCTCTTTCAAAAAATCCACTCTTCTTAACTATCATTTCAAATAAGCCCAGGGTCAAAGCTTTGAAGATTTCTGTCACCCCTTCTGTAACCCCTCCCTGATTCTTCTTGCATTTATTTTGCAGACTGAAAATTAATAAGGCAAAAAGACTAATAAGTTCCATAATCTGCTCCTGACTAAGGAATTCAATTGACAACCAGCAATTAAAGTAAATGACAGCAATTAATGATCTCTGAAGATACCCTTCCAAGAATCTGTGAGCCTTACAGGCAAACTCATAGTCTACAAAAAGAGGAATTTCTCAAGTGTCAAGAGATTATATACCCATAAACTGTAATTTTAGCTACAGGCCTTTGGGAAGTAAGAAGGGATAGGATCAGACGAGAAAAACAGATAGGGACACACTGGAAGAACCAACCACTTCAGACATTCTCCTAAAAAGATAATGAACCGAAACAAACCATTTACATTTAAAATTACAAGGAAGAAACTCTCCGTCCTCTATGCCTTTCATTAGGAAGCTTCACAGCTTTTTTTCCTGCAGCACAACCAAAACGCATCAGTGCTTTTCCGAGAGAGGACAAAGCAACATGTATCCCTCCAAAAAGACAAGTTCCCTGGTCTCTCAAAGTGCAGATGACACTAAAGAATTACAGGAACTGAAAAAATGCTGAATTATCAGGAAAGTGCTTAATAAAGAGAAAATCGACATTTGGAGTCACGTTGACATCAGCAAACAGTTTCTGGATCAGTAGCTAGAGCAGAGGCTGGCAAACCACAGCCTGGCCTGTAGGCCAAACCAGCCTGCCTTTGCAAATAAAGCTTTATTGGAGCATAATCACTTCCATTTAATGACAGTGTCTATGGCTGCTTCCTGCTTTAACAGCAAAGTAGAGTAGCTGCAACAGACTATATGGCCCATGAAGCAGAAAATATTTACTACCAGGCTTTTTAGAGAAAATGTTTGCTGAGTTCTGATGGAGAAAAAGATGAAGACTAGGCTGACCTTGTGGCCACTGTCCTTCATCTCCCAGCTCACTGCAGGAGAAGAGGCATAAACATCTGCCCTCCACGGGTGTCAGGAGGGCATTGTGGACACTCCGCAGCAGCCAGCAAATAGTTACATTAGACATTTGAGAAAATGAAAAATTCAGCATCCAGTCTCCATGGACATTCTCATTACTTACCAATTTGGTATGTCACTTTAGAAAGTCCCCTAATGCCCCAGTAAAACACATTTTAAAGTATAAATGTTTTATTTGGTTATATAATGTCCATGTTACTATTTTCCTTTTCAAATGCTTCTATCATTTGAAAACAGTTTTGAAAACATATCCAAAGCTATAAGCGCCAAGAATACTAAGTATTTTACTTCAAACTTTTAATTTGCCAAGGGGGTTTTTCAAATGTCCCTCCTTTCTTTTCAACATTGACATAGCTTCAGTTGTAATGGTATAGGCTGTAAGAAAACAAACTAATTTTAAAGCATAAAAAAGCCAAGCATTTTTAAAAGTACATACTCTATTGAGGTATACCTGTGTGAACACTTTGTACCTGAAAGGATCACATTTGGATCTAAATCTATGGATTTTTCTCTAGGAAAAAATTCTTGTGATTAAATGGCTGCTATGTAATGCTTACATTTCCTTAATTGAAAACTGAGATGGTATGGAGAAAATTAAGACTGGTAGATTGTAACCATTCATTTACATTTTCACCTCAGCTGTCCTACCTTTTAGGTCCTACCAAAATAACTATTTCCCAAGTAACATCTGTTAGTGCCTCAAGCTCAACATTCTTGCTGGGGCAAATCCATAAACACTCCATTTGCTGAAAAAGAGCTGCAAATCCCACACTAAGCTTTTAACCTCAATCATGAGGCTAGAGCTCTGACATTAGCTAAGCCTAAACGATGGTTAAAGCTCACTAGCCATGTTATCATCAGAACAAATTAATACTTTTGTAACTAAGGTAACCCTCAGACGCAACTGAAAGGGGACAATTATTCCTGGGCACTCTATGATCAAAACCATCAGAGGACTTTGATACAAGAGTTGAACCCAAGTGCTCTGAGGACAACCTTGTAAAATTGTCATCATGGTAATGACGAGGTACCAGGAACACTCAGGTAGAAAATGATCCTTTTCTTAAGAATGTCATTAGCTGGTCTTGATTATGTTTAGAAAAATAACTTAGGGAAAATAACAGCAGGAAATTCACCATAATGTGAAACAGAAATACCCTCCGAGTGATATGACTTTGGACAACTTTTTTTGTTACTGTTGTTGTTTATAGAAGAAAGAATCCCCTTTTATAAAAAATATTTTCTAACACTATCCCCATACCAACATTCACTATCCTGAAAAGAAATTCATAGATATAAAATTAGCTAAAATAATAAAAACCAATAAAATATGAAGAAACAAGAGGAAAATAACTCATAACAAAACATGTATTTGATGTGTAAATTCTGGAGTTAATTAAAGGCAGAATGGAGTAATCAGAGGCTTGGCCCCACCACTGAGTCATCATGAAGGGAGAGGAACCAGTCAAGTGCAGACCTAGAGAGGGCATTGCGTAGTGACGTCATGAGACAAGTGACACTTGTCGGGGTGAGTAAAACTAAGCACAGTTTTCCCTCATTTTACATGTGGTTGAACTTTTAGAACTTCCCTCTGCTCAAGAACATGAGCTTATACAAAAAATCAAGTTCAGTTTTGAACTCACATAACGGAGAAGTTGTCATCTGTATCTGCTTAAGAAGAGAATCAAAAGCCAGGCATGCTGTAGGACAACTGCCTGTTGTAAATGGACATACTGGGATATCTAGCATCTCTGGCCCTTGGCCACTAAACACATGTAAACCACAACCACCCCATCATTGGGACTCCTAAAACTACCCCTAAGAATGTTCCTCTAGAAATGTCCCTGCTGCTTTTGAGGACCACTTTGTTTCTATACTTTTTATGTTTTCTTTAATGAAATACATTACCTTTATAATCTAAAAGAAAAGAAAAAGAAATTCAGTAAAGTTTCAAGCTCATCAGTGTCCTTCCAACAAAGAGACAAAGTTACAGATTACTAACACGAACTAATACCTTGAAGGCAGTTGGAGGCAGAAAGAAGAAACTGGAAGAGAAGCGAAGGTCAAGAGATTACTATATTACTCTAAGTAGTTGATAAGCCTCCCACATCTTTGGATAAAGGCATATGAGTGAAGACAGATACCTAGAAGATCAATTTATTGTGTCTTGAAGATTTCTAATTAAAGCAGAAATCCCTGATGTAATGGGACAGTGGATCTAAAAATTACAGGGCCTCCTTAAAAGGAAGATGCCAAAAGAAACTTTGTTCTAAAGATGGTTTATACAGCTTAGGCTTGAGCAAGGCACAAGTATGATCCATATATAGAAAATCACAGCATCTGCAGTATTTTAAGAAACTATAGTTGCAAAGTAAGTGCAAATGTACAATGAAAGGAAAGCTTATTCCAGGCTAAGTGGAGTTAACCAGGAGAGAAATCTAGAGCAGCTCCTCGGCACACATAGGATAAAAGGCAGCTTCCCACACACAGAGGTGGTTGGCTGCCGTTTCTCTCTCCATCTCCTTCTTGGGACTGTCCATTGTCATCAACTGTAAGAATTCGGGACAGCTTGCTTTTCTCCATGTGCAGTGCCTGCCAACTCCCAGAAACTAGCTACAACAGGATTATTTGCATGTCATTGCTTGTTAAATCTGTCCTAATTTGTTATATCCATATGAACATACACTTTTAATTTCTCAGACTTCTTAAAACCCACTCATTCTGAGAACAAACTACTTTTTTTTTTTCTTATCTGGCTAAAGATTTTTAGGGAGGGAGAAAAATCTATATTTTATTATCCTCTTACTCTATTAAAAGGAAGAGAGACATGCATAAAATGAAAGATTGTGGTTATTATATGGCATACTGTGAAAAATATTACTTTACTACATAAACACCTATCTCTATCTGATAGCTCACCTACCATGTCTTTAAACTCAGTCAAGCTGTTGTTCTATCTCAACAGTGCAGTCTTGTCTGGGGCATACCTTACCATATTAGGCAGTGAGGCCCCAGAGAGAAGGCAGAGTAAAACAGGCCTAAATTTTACCTAATAGGAGGGAGACAAAGCTATTGCCCTGCATGGAGAGTGAACGGAAAATTGCTGGATGCCCTCCAGCAGATGAAGGGGCTTCACAAAGATTAATGATAAGATTAAAAAGCACTGCTTTGAGAGAGGGAGAAAGATCCAGGAAATAGCCAAAAGTTAAGTTGTGAAAAATAAGAACAGGAAAAAGGGCTATTAGTTACCCGAAGAGAGTGGGGGGTGGGTGATAAAGATCTATGAAACTAGAACTATTAGAAACACTGGCAGAGAAACATGAGACACAATTTAGGCATAAAAATGGAAGCTTGCTTGGCTGACAGAAAAATTCACAAGGACTTCATCAGCTGCTCAAACTCTGCTGGATTCTGAACAAAATATGTAATATTTAGTTTTCATCCCTTCCACTTTTACTCATTTCTTTCCCCTTACTTGGGCAATCCATTTTAAATTTTACTTCTCAAAATTCCTCAGGTACATTTTCAGAACACAGATAATTGTTGGCATTATTGAGGAGGACGGGCTACTTCTCTGATTGCCAAACAATCTATTCTTTATGGATAAATTAATAACTTCACAATCATATGATTTTAAGGTCAATGAAAGTAATCCAAAAAGTCTTATTCTCATCTAGACTTTGGGACCTATAGATTTGGAAAATAATTGAAATGGACCTCAATCACTTCTAATTATTTAGAGGTACTAACTCATTTTCATTTCACAATTTTATGATGTGGATAATTTCATTACCCCTGCTTTACAGATGAGGAAACGGAAGCACAGTGACTTAAACAACTTATCTAAAGTAGTTAAGTAGGAACTACATGATCCCAGCAAGTTGCTTACTCTCTCTGGGCCTCAGTTGTTATTTTTAAAATGATAATTACACTAGAATGTCTTTAAAGTCCTTTTCAGTGCTAAAATTTAGTCTATAGTAATTGCCATTCTAGCCATCATACAACTATTGAATAAATCAGAATTTAGTATATAATATCACCTAGAAATAAGTTTTACAAAGAAAGTCTCTTTGTAAGTGAATTGGAAATGTGAATCATTCAAAGATAAAACTCAGGAAAATTAGGGAAAGCAAAGAAAACCAAAAGCTGAATCAATTTAAAAGATTATTTGCAGATAGGATTAATCAACACAATCTCTCTGATGCAAAGGAAAAAAGAAAGAAATTTTACGGCATTCCTGCATTTCAAACACTATAGACAAGGTTTACAGAGAAGCAGCAATTTCTATTTCAAGAGATGTCAGAGAGTGCTCTGGACACCCAGCTCTCCTCCACTGCTGCCACAACAGACCCAGCAGATTTCATAGGTAACCTCCCTAGATACATTGAAGGGGCGGGGGATGATAAAATAACAATAACAGAACCATCTACTCTTCCGTGTGTGTTTTGTTTGATTTTGCTTTGGAAAATGTGGGACACTGAAGTCATATTCTCAGAGCCAAGTGCTAGGATTCATCATTTTCCTTTGCTGGTTCTTCCCCTTTGAGCTTTGGCATAGCCCAGGGCTCTCCTGTGAGAGCCCGAATTTCAGTCAAATAACAAGATTCCCTGTTGCAGTGGCCTCGGTGCTTACCTACCAGGGCTTAAGTCCCTAAAAACTTCTTAACTACTTTTGACCTTAGTTTTCTTAATGGTAAAATGAAGTTCCCAAACCAGGTTCTTTCTATATCCCTTCTAATTCTAAGATACCAAAAGTTGGGAGGCAAGGAACTTGACTACATTGAACTGGGTTTTTCAACAATTCCTTCAAAACAAAAGCTCCCTGTCTTTGATCTCTTTTCTCTTGACCACTTGTGCCCTCTAGTGATAAACTCAATTATACAACAAAATTGGCTTGGAAAATAGTCTGCTTCACAGGAATAAAACAAATAAAAGCACAAGAATGTAGTAGGTCCAAGCAAAGGAAGGCTGGCCAAAGACCAGGGACAGAAAGATTGCCAACGGCCATCCCTTCTGCAGTGGGCCCACGGTTGTGCTTTCAACCACTGTAAAAACTCTGTGCAGTTGCCACTGGTAAAGAAAACATACTCCTGAATATAAAAGCATTTTCAGCTATGATTGGAATAAGCTCCCTCACACTGAGACTGGGAAGAGTTAACTTTAAAAATGAAAGTTTCTACCACTCTACAGGAGCAGACAAAGACAGAGAAGTGAGTTGTCGTGACCTCAGTAGTGAACCAATTACCCCCCCCCCAAAAAAAAAGAAAAAGAAAAGAAAAGAAAGAAAGAACTACCCTGGTTTTCCAGCAGTAAACAAGCTGCTTAGCTAACAGTGCCATGCTACAGCGAACTCTGCCATCCAATGGGAGGACATGAGTGGGGGAGAAAGAACATCATCATATATTATCGTCTTGAAATAAAATGTAGCAATTTATACTGTGCCCTAACTAGGCATGCTACTCTGTTAGTGTTAGATGAGCATACTTCAGAGGAAAGCAGGTAAATTTTATTGAAATGCACTGGAGTAATGAAGCAGGAAACTATAAGGTTTTTACCAAAAGGAAAAAAATGCCTGTGCTGATCAGTCTTGTCTTCTGCATTGTTGGCGGGATAGGACAGTGGCACCTGGAATATGCTTATGGCAACTCTGGCTCACCCACACACACTCAAAGTAACCAATCCAGAGAGAACAGGCTGTTTATTCTTTTCTCAGATGCACACTGGAGTCTGCTTGACACATGGAAAACACTAGTAGATGCCTCAAGCAATTGGATGAATGGAATATTTTTCAGTCAGACAAAAAACTTTTATGGCAAACCACAACAGTCTCTGCTTTTCCTCACTGGTCAGGAAATCTTTTTATACTTCAAGTCAATAGTTCTAAAATGAAATTCTCTGAGAAGCCCTGCATCAAGAACATCTTAGTTTTCCTTACTCTTACCCGAAGCTAGGATTTTCATTTCAAGTAATTTAGAAAAGAAGTTTAGAAAAGTAGACACAAAGATTTTCACTGACAAAAGACATTCTGTGACAACAAAGCCTTCCTTATTGTAATTCCCTCCACAGATTTCAATGATGTCAACAACTCTGGAGAGATCATAGTTCCTTTCAGTGCTCTGTCTCTATTACTCAAGAGTCTCTTCTTGGGCATCATGTGATTACCAAAGCAACTTTCCTACACTCATCTCTGTGTCTCCAAAAGCCTCTTGAAGCCTTTTCAAGAACTCAAATTGAAGAGCTGCTGTGCACATGCACACACATATTGGCCCCAAAGCTAACCTCTATGTGGCTCATCCTTGGGAAGGAGCCTTGGCTTTATTCATTCAAGGGCAGGCAATTGCAAAGCCATCATTAACTGTTGTGGACATTGAGGAATACATAGACAGGTCAATGACTGCTAAAGATGAGTTAGTTGTAGATTGTCAATATGTGTTACTAAATATATTTTCAAAACATTTTCAAGTAGGGTACAAAATGGCCATGTTTTCACATAATTTCTAATAGAAACGAACATTCATTTAGTCAAAGCCAAATCCTGTCCTTCCTGAACAATAGCTTTATAAAGAAAGCCACTAACTTTTTATCACATTTGTGTGGCCTACATGAACTTGGATTAGTAAGAAAGCTGGGTCCTTGTCATAACTGCGGAGAAAAGTTGGATGCCAGACCTTAAAGGGTCTGAGTTGTAAAAGATCAGACACTGAGCCTTATTTCAAAGTAAAATATAAATGACTTTTGGACTCTTTGATGTCTTCACATTTATGTTCCTCTTTATTAGTGTAATCCATAAGAGAAACAGTATCACTCTTTACTTTTCTTCCAAAGATTTCAAGGTACTTTACATAATCCAATAATACTTATGAGAGAAAAAGATGGATTCTGTAACTGCTAGGGAGGTCAGCAAAAGGCATAGAAAAATGTAGGAAAGTTGTTCAAGAGCATGGGGATTGTTATACCATAGAAAAGAAGCATCAACCAAGCATTCTCTGCCTTTCTCAGAGGAATGTCTATCTCCAATCTCTCTCTTCTACTCGAATCTGCACAGGTCTGCTTTTTCCTCTATTAAATCACATGCACAGGAGCAGGGCTGAGTCATAAAGGAACATGCCTCACTGGCTTGTCACTTACCCACTTCTCTTTTACTTCTTCAGAGACATCAGTTTCATCATCCTGAAAAGCAAGGAAGAAGAAAAACAAGAGGATCATGGTCATAGACATCCTTGAAAACAACAAGGTCTGCTCTCATCAATTATGCATTTGGCAGTTCAAATGCAGGCAGTGAGAATTGACTGCCAAGTAATGAATGATCTGTTAGTGCTGCTTTTAACAGCTGCCAGAGGCAGGGAGTCTAGGAACATTACCTGTAGTCAAACACATCACGTGGTCCACAATTGGAAAAGGGGTATCTTTAAGAAAATATGGGCTTTATTTCATCTTTGTCAACAGGTATTAGTCTATTTGGTCCTAAAACAATGAAATATTTTTATCTAAAGAACAGTTTCTAATAGATGACTATTGATGTTTTATTTCCTGTCTCACTCAAATGAGTCACTTAACTACTGATCTCTTCATTATTGGCCACCTGATTTTTTAAAATGCCAATAACAAGGCTGAGTGAGGATATAGAACAAGAAGGTGACTTACAGTGCTAAATGTGTATTTCTAGTCAGCAGGCATGGGTGTACCTGTTCTTACTTTAAAGTCAATCTCTTTTGCATTATTTGTTCCTTTTTTCCTCCAGAATAAAATCAAGTTAGATGTACTTGTATTACTTACAGATTTTAAGTTATTTGAAATTCCTGTTGTTCTTTTTTTTTTTTTTTTTTTTTTTTAAGATTTATTTATTTATACAAGCACTGAGTACAGTCAGAAGCGCGGGAGGGTGAGAGAATTCACCAGAGCCAGAGCGGGGAGCAGAGCAGGCAGAAGGACCGAAGGACACTGCTGAGGGGAGCAGTGGGCGGCAGGAGAGGTCTGCGCGCCATGCGGGACCCTCCTCCGGTGGCCGGGGAGCAGCCGGGGATCAAACCAGCGCTGCAGAGTCTGCGGGCAGCTTCGCAACCCAGCGCTCAACCGCTGCGCCACCGGGGAGGCCCAGAAATTCCTGTTGTTCTACTAAAATATTTAATCAGAAATTCTGCTTACATGGGGTACTAAGATATTACTGACTATGGGACTTTTAGCAATCCTTCCAGAAATCTAGGGAGGACTGCTAAAATTTGACAAGTTCATTTACTTTTTATATTTGTTTATGTGGTTGTTGTAAATTTCCAGTTTTTTCATTCTTCACCAATGGTTTCTGAGTGCCTACTATGTGCTTGGCACTGTGCTAGCTGCTTAGCATCCAATAGGAACATACACATACTAGTTGGTCTTCTTTCCTTTTCCTCAGTAATACTTCTTAACAGTCTGCAAGTTCATGCACCATGTGGGACTCTTTTTCTTTTGAACTCCCCTCGGCAGCCAAGGGCACATGAGCTACCTCAGCACATGTCTACTCACATCTCTTGTCCAGAAGTTGATGCCCGTGCCTCTCCGTCTCTCCTTGCGCCTCCTGTCACGGAGCCTGTTAGAGGACTGATCATCTATGTCTGCTTCTTCACTCTCTGGACAGAGGTAAATAAAGTATGAATTTTAGAAATCTGGGGCATATGCACTGGGGGGGTGGGGGGAGGGGAGGCTTGCATTTCCTGGAACTCTACCTACCATTTTTGTCCATTTCCTTTGCAGATGCAGCGTTTGTGGCAGTCTCTGAGCTCTCCGAATCAGGGTCTGAAGATCTATTTGTCCGAAGCATATGGGAACTGGTGTAGAGAGAGGATCTTGATGCAGAAGGAGACACTGGTGATGTGGGTTTGTCTGGCTGACCGGGACACCTCAGGCGACGATAGACAGGCTGGAAATTATCCGTCGGATGTGAGAGGTCAAGTATAACCAGAGGATAAGGATAGCAGATTTACTAAAAATGGCTTTTTCTCTGTAGCAAGAGACTTAGTAGTAGTAGCTGTTCAATAAAAAGCTATAATGCCAGTAAATCAGCAAGAAAGGAAACAACTTCTGGCTCCTACGGCGGTAGCATCATCATGTTGATAGAAGCCCAAGAAAACTGTTCCTAAATAGACTAAAGGGGACAAAATAGCACTAACCTTGTTGGTAAAAATTCCTCTGATCTTGGAGTAAAAATAGGAAGTATGATGGTGTTTTAGGATAAAGAGCTGAGAGGTCATGTTGACATTGGAAAATTAAAAGTTCAGGAATATGTAGGAGCTATTTGGTCTCTTCTCTGAGCATTCTACTAATTTCTGAAAACTCTAGGGCCAGGTTTATTGAAACTTTAAAAATCCCATTTTTCTGCTTGGAGTTGTTTTTCTGAGAGGATAGAACCTGACAACAGGCCTTAACTTGGTTTATTGAAGATGCAGAGATAGAGAAATTCTTATTAACATAGAGATTATATACATGTTTATAAAATACAGAATAACTAATAAAATGCAGTAAGCTTTGGAGTCAGATAGAACTTGTTAAAAATCTAGCTTCAGCACTTACTAGCTATGTAACCTTAAATAATGACTTAACTTTGCTGGGCCTCAACTTCCTTCTATATAAAATAGGGATAATATCTTCCTCAGAGAGAGTTGTGAGGATTAAATGAGATAATGTGCTAGAAGCTTAAAATAGCACCTGCTAATAAGTACTCAATAAATAGTAGCTGATACAACAAATAACAGAAGCTCAGTTTATGCAGCCTAACCATTCAGAGTTTGGACAAGAAAGAAATTCCTTTTTCTTATAACTATGGTGATTGTAAAATTTATCACAACTGTGACACTCTGAGAGTGAAAGGAGGGCTATTGATAATCACGTAGCGTAACATAGGTAGCTGGAACATCTTAGTAAACCAGGAGTTATATTCACCCTGAATATAATACTATACCTTTGACTACCAATCCCTCTTGAGAAGTAGCAAGCAAGGCAAAGTGTCCATCCCGACAGTGACATCTTGTGGTCGGGGACGAAGGTGCTTTGTAAACTCAAGTTTGCTGGCATTTGGAGATTAAGACAATAATTAATGCCTGTGGACCCAGGCTGCCTTTGTTTGAATTCTTGCTTAGTCACTTCTTAGCTATCTGAAATGTGGGGAAACTTACTTAACCTCTCTGTGACTCAATTTCCTCATATTTAAAATAGGAATAAAAACATCTACCTGGGGGCTATTTTGAAGGTTAAACAAATGAATACATATGACATAGTATAAACAGTGCCTGGTGCAAGCAATGAGTAAATGCTTAATTTCTATTTGTATTTTATTATACTGTGACTAGTCTTTTTAGAATAGAAGAGATTCTATTAAAGATGAAATTAACTAAATTCTTTGAAGATTACATTTACGTAATTTAAAAATTTAGTTAATGTGGCAATCAGTTCATCAGGCTGTGTGTCTGTATATAATACAATGGTTTATGTCAATATTTATGTCTCATTAAAACTGGGGGTCAAGCATTAGTTAATTCTCGGAGGAAGAAAATGACTATTTAAGGCTGACATCCTCTGAATTCTTTCAGTCACACAGGTTTGCCAACTAAAGACAGACATAAATAGATTTTTCTGTAATCTGTCCACTTCAAAGGAGCAAAGCACTTGAATTATCAGTGAGGAAGAATTTCCCACATGAATTACCCAGCTTTTAGTACAGTATATGCCAACAAAAGCAGCTCACCTCTTCATCCAGACTCCCGCCCTGTCGGTCCTCCCCAGCTTCCTTTGATGATGCTGCTGAGGACTCATGTTTCTCAGTGCTCCCCTCAAGTCCCTCAGTGCCTCTGGGCTTTGGGCTGGGCTGATCCTGAGCTTGCCGCTCTGCCTTTGATCGGCTGAAAGTCCTTTCTGCTTCCTGAAGGTCCGTTAGGGTTACACCCTGGGAACATATTACAAGGTCAGGGAAGTTTCACTCTAATCATGGAGTAACTCTTGATGAATGAGAGTAGGGAAACTCCCTAAAAGATTCAACAGTATCAAATTTCAAATGAAGCTTCCAAAATGCATGAGGCCATTTCAAACAAAATATGAGTGAACATTCCAGTGTGCAGAGAACCCAGATCTGAATGAGGTATGTTTCAAACATAGTATTTGTTTTTCCAATTTGAGTTCCAGAAAATAGGTCAACGGGGAAGCTTGCCTGGCTAGATGCACGTCCTCCTGCCAGTAGTTCTCAACACCTTCATTTTAATGTTCCCTATCCTTCCTGAGGGCAAGTGTTTAGCAACAGGGAGTCTCTAAATAGCAGATACCAGGAAAACTTGATTTTACTCAAGAAAATCAGACTTAAAAGAAAGACTAGCTAGACTCAAAAAGGTGAAGATTCAGAACCAGGCTAGAATAAAAGCACCACTCCTTCTCATCCCACCTCCCCCAAAAATCTCTAAACTGGCTTTTCTGTATCATCATTTCCCAAGTAATGAGGGAATCACACAGAGATATTCCAGCAATGAATGTTTCCCCCAGGCTCACAGGGGCAGCAGGACATAAGCAAAGCAAATAATGAAGAGACATGTCTAGGAGAAGGGGACAGGTCAGGAAGGGAGCGAGGTGATTCTAATTCAAGCAGTTATGTGCTAAGTCCTCAGAAGAGGGAAGTTCCAAAGCTGGAATGCAGTTAAGCAAGTGTTATATCCATAACTTGATTTTTTAAAAAACTGTTCATTAATTTAGGGGGCCTCCCTGGTGGCGCAGGCGGTTGAGCGCAGCGCTGTGAGGATGTCTGTAGCCTCTGCGGTGCCGCTTCGATCCCCACCGGCTGCGAAGCAATCCACTTGGCAGGGCAGACCTCTCCTGTCTTGCCCTCTGCTCCCCATCAGCAGTATATTTCAGTTGTTCTGCCTGTTCTGTCCCTTGCTCTGTCTCTGGTGGATCCTCTCACCCTCCAGCGCATCTGGCTTGTACCCCGGTTCTTGTATAAATAAAATAAATCTTAAAAAAAATTGTTCATTAATTTATTCCCTCATCCTCTTCATGAGGAGTTAAGTGTCTTATTAAGCACTGTGTCTACAAAGACAAATCAATTGATTCCTTACTCAAAAACCTTTCAGTCTAGCGGAAAAGATAAGAAAATAGATGAGTATAATGGAATATAAGTATAAGACAAAACATCTGATCCCGCAAATTCTACTTCTGGGTATGTACCCAAAAGAACTGAAAGCAGGGTGCCGAGGAGATCATTTGTATACACTGAAGCAGCTTCACTTCCGCTGGGGCTTCTCCCGCCTCCTTTTTATTTTTTATTTTTTGCAGAGGTGGGAGAAATAGACTGAAGCCAGTTAAATAGGGTATTTAACTGTCAAATAAAATGTCAAGATAATCTCATTATTCACAACAGCCAAAAGGTGGAAGCAATCCAAGTGCCTATCAACTGATGAATGCATAAGCAAAATGTGAGTATAGTCATGCGTCATTGAATCAGGGGCTTATCTCCTCAGAAATGCATCGTTAGGCAAATTCGTCATTTTGTGACGTTATAGAGGGTAATTGGTGGCTATCAAGCAAGGTGATATGTTGTGGCATGTGGCAACAACTGTGGTGTCTACAGTCAACTGTTGACCAAAGCATAGTCAAGCAACACATGACTGTCTATACATTAAAAAAATGTTACTTTTAAAAAGGAAGAAAATTATTACACCTGCTACAACATGGATGAAACTTGAAGACATTACACCAAGTGAAAAAGTCAGTCCCAAGATGACAAATATTCTGATTCCACTCATAAGAGGTACATAGTCAAGTTCATGGAGACAAAAGGTAGAATGCTGGGAGGGGTGTTATTGTTTAATGGGTAAAGGTTCTAAGTTTGGGAAGATGAAAAGTGTTCAGGAGATGGATGATGGGCTAGTTACAAAATAAGGTGAATGTACTTAATGCCATTGAACTGCACACTTAAAAGAGGTTATGTGTATATGACTACAATAAAACAAAAGTATAGTCAATCTTGGTCCTCTTGGAGGTTACATTCTATTAGGGGAAACAGGCAAAAATTCATTGAAGAAAACCAAGTAACTGATGTACTAAACTATAAAGGAAGGACACGATCTACTGTGGGAGGGTCAGGGAAGATAGCAAGGAAAGTTTCACTGTTATATATAATGTTCCTTTTTCAGTCCTGAACTTTTTTACATGACATCTATAACATTTAAAACTGTTGAACTTTCCCCTTTCACTAGAAACTGACTATTCATTCACTTCTCTGTCACCACTATTTCCTGATTTACCTTCCTCCTCTGGCTATATTCCTTTTTATTCTGCTTCATCGGCCTATTCACATCCTCTGCCTCCTTAAATAACACTTATTTATAGCTTTGTCTCTATCTCATTGCCATTACAACCTAAGCTTGTGGTTCTATTATTTCCAGAGTGGACAACAGTAACAGTTTCTAACAGGACTCCCTGCTTCCAGATTTGAAGAACACACTTTTGCCCAGCAACCCCATCAATTCTCTGCACAGTGATTTTTACAAAAATACAATGTAGAGTCTATCAAACTCTTCCTTACTTTTTTTAAAAAAGATTTATTTATTTATGCATACAAGAACAGGGGTAAAGGCCAGAAGTGTGGGTGGTGAGAGGATTCACCAGAGAGAGAGTGGGGAGCAGAACAGGCAGACTGACTGAAATACACTGCTGAGCGGAGCAGTGGGCAAGATAGGAGAGGTCTGCTGCACCATGTGGGTCAGCTCCCTGGCCGGGGATGGAACTTGACTGTGCTGCAGAGGCTGTGGCTAGCTTCATAGTGTTGCGTCTTAACCCCTTGCGCCACCAGGGAGGCCCCCAAACTTTTTCTTACTTTAACGGCTCCTTTAGGGATTCTTTTTTACTCTCTTTATAATGTTTTTATTGAGCTAAAACTACACACAGAGTAGGGTAACCGTCACCATGAATTTCAGAACATTATCATCACCCCATAAGGGAACTCCACATCCATCAGGAGTCACTTCCCACTCCTCACTCTCTCTAGCCCATGGCAACCTCTGATCTGCTTATTCTGGGCATTTTCATATAATGCAGTCATATCTGGTTTCTTTCACTTTGCACAATACTTTCATACAGTTCATCCACATTGTCTCATTAGCATGCACTAGCAGTGATTTCTTTTTATTACCAAATATTATTCCATTGTGTGGATATACAGCATTTGTTTATGTAACAATTTGGAAACTTGGGATGTGTATGTTTCAGTTATGTTAACTCTGTTCAATGGCTCAGCTTGGATCTACCACTCCCACAATTGCTGAGGACCCCTGAGGTACAACCAGCCACACATGCTAAATACTTTCTGTAGCTGGGAGGCCAGGGCTCAACTCTACAGAAAGTTTGCAAACTCTGTACATAAATATGGTCTCTACAGTAAATAAACTCTGGCCAGAAATAACACTGAATTTTGAGTCTTGCTATTATAAACACTTGCATACAAGTTTTTATGTGGACATACATTTTCATTTCATATATACCTATGAGTAGAATTGCTAGATCATGTGGTAACTCTAGGTTTAACATTTTGAGGAGCTGTCAAATGGTTCTCTTTGGGGGATTAAGATGTGGTCCTTTCCATGTAAGTGGAATGGTTAATCTTAGGAAGGAAAGGAGATAAACCATGTCTGAGCCTGGAGGAGAGAAGTGGGACCAGGTAGATGTAGCCATAAGTTCATCCGATTCTGTGGGGTATAGGACTGAACACAGGTGAAAGCTTTGATACTGAATACTGAGGAAGCTCATCATACTATTCTTCAATTGTATCCCAAAGGAAAAGTAGAGCACAAAAGGACCTAAAGGCAAGAGTTCATGCGTACTTGAGTAGACCTTCGAGTCTGCCGAGCTTGTCTGGAGCGTGCTTTCCGTAAAGACTCTGCTTCTTCATCCCTTACAGGAGTCAGATATGACCTGTAGAGAAATAAAATAGCAGATAAAAGATCTCTGCTGCATGTACATGAGTATTGACAAGGTGCTTTCACATATTGAAGTGATGTCTACACTCTAAGAATGAACTTAGGCGACCACAATTGTAATCATTTTAGTTCTATTACTGAATAACAATGTTACCTTGGGTGAGTGTTTTAATATCTCCTTAGGCCTTGATTGACTCATATGAAAAATACAAATAATTTTATCATCTCTATCTGGAATGAGATCAAATGACATCTTGAAGTCATCAATCTTTGATTCTGTTCTTTTTCTAAGTTTTCCCTTTCCCCTATAGCTATGTTTCTAGGCTGATACCACAGTTCTTTTTGGCCTATCTGAAATAACCTTTGCATATGTATCTTTATACACAAGACTTAGTGCTAGGAATGACAAGCTGTTTTATAAGACTATTAAGTATTCTGTAACTGATGACCACAGCATTCTGAATACTACAAAGACATATACTCTTTTTTTTTGTTTTTTTGCTTTTTATTTATTAATTTAACTTTTAAACTATTGACCTGACATTGGTTTACAACACTGTATGTCTTGAATTGAAAGTCCAGAAATCAAACCACACATATATGGTCAATAAATCTATGACAAAGGAGCAAAGAATATACTCTGGAACAAGGATAGCCTCTCCAATAAATGGTGTTGGGAAAACTGGACCACCACATGCAAAAGAATGAAACTAGACTACCATCTCACACTATACACAAAAACCAACTCAAAATGGATAAAAGACTTGAATGTAAGACCTGAAACCATGAAATACATAAAAGAAAACACAGGCAAAACACTCCATGATATAAACCTCTGAAACATCTTTGCAGTCTCTTCTCCAGAAGCAAGGAAAACAAAAGAGAAGAAAACAACCAGGAATAACCAAGCTAAAAGGCTTCTGTACAGCAAGAGACAGTAACCAAAATGAAGAGACACCCTACTGAATGGGAGAAAATATATGCACACCATACAACTGATCAGGAATTGATATCAAAGATCTACAAAGAGCTCACACACCTCAACAAAAACAATGCAAACAACCCAGCCAAAAAAGCTAAAAAAGACACTTCTCCATAGAAGAAATGCAATGGCCAACAGGTATATGAAAAAAATATTCAATATCACTAATTATCAAGGAAAGGCAAATCAAAACCACAAGAAGATACTACCTCACACCTGACAACAACAAACGCTGGTGAGGATGTGGAAAAAAAGGAACTCTTTTACACTGCTGGCAGGATACAAACGGGTCCAGCCACTGTGGAAGCTGTGAGGAGGTTCCTCAAAACACTAAAAATGGAACTGTCATGTGACCTGTGATTCCACCCCTAGGAATCTACCCAAAGGACATAAAACATTAACTCGAAATTATTGCAGCACTATTTACAATAGCCAAGATAATGGAAACAATCTAAATGCCCCAAAGCAGGTGAGTGGATCAAGAACATGTGGTATATCTACACAATGGAACACTACTCAGCGATCAAGAAAGATAAACTCATGCCATTTGGGGCAATATTGATGGCATTGGAAGGGATTATGCTAAGTGAAGTAAGTCAGAAGGGAAAAGGAAAATATTGGATGGTCTCACTTATAGGTGGAATATAGGGAAACAGATCAAAGGGTCAGGAAAAAGACAAAACTTACAAGCTGACCATAGATCTGAGGTACACAGCAGGGGAGGGGGAGAACTCAAAACTGGGGAGCACAAGAGACTATGGTCACGGGTGCTGTGGTGGCAGCAGAACTATGGGAACTACACCTGAGGGGAGAAATTAAATACTGTACAGAAATGAACAGTGATATAAAAAAAGAAATAAATTTAATAAAGAGAACTACACCATATATTTTAGGTAGTGGTTCACACCTCTTCAAATATGTTTCCATACCATGCCCGCAGGGATGTTTCTCATACTCAACTTGGGTCTTTTCCTGTTTGAAGCTAATCAGTTAAGTATTCTTCTCTCTTCAGTACATATTTTAAATGTAGGATCCCTTAAAGCTATTTTAAAAACCAACTTCCTAAAGGTACATTCCAGAAGAAAATTTTATTCTCTCCTCATTTTAGGGAAAACAATTTTGTTCTCTCTTTGGAAATCACGGTTATTTTTCTTTCATTCTTCTACTTTATTTTATTCAGATAGCCCTTTGAACTTCCTGCTCCCAGTACAGTTTTTCACACACAACACCACAATAAAAAAAGCTTTCTTCCATCCAGTATCTTGGACCCATGCTGTGGATTTACAGAGCAAGACATTTCTTTTCCAAATCTAGCAGTGACAGGAATTAGTGGAAAAGCCTAAATGATCACACTTCTTCAAGCATCTCCTGATGTTTCCAAAGTTTGCCATAATCAATACTGTGTCTTGGGAAAGGAGGATTTTTACACTCGCAGATGTTGCCATGAACACACTATAAGACTGCTGTGAACAAACTGTCCGTGACAGGTAATCTCAGTTGCTAACTTCTCTAGTAGGGGATGCAGTTCTCCAGTTGCCCTAGGAGGCAGGTTTTAGTTACATTTTCCTGTGTCTAATAGGAAATAGCTTCTACTTCTAATTGGGAGTGTGAAGCTACCACTGGAGCAAAGGAGAAGGAACAAGTACTGGGCTTCTGGTTTCAGCTCTGCCATGAATTTGTTTGACCTTAATAGAACCGATTTCCTGGAATCTTCATGGTTTCATTTATAATAAGGGACTAAGTCTATAGCTTTTAAAGTCCCATTTAGCTTTAAACCATAGTGAATCCATATTTATACTGATTCTGGAAAAGTAGCCTCTAAGTCTTCTCAATAAAATGCCAATCATTGGTTTACTAAACATCCTCTGTTCCATAGATCACTTTCTTCAGCACGGTCCATGGAACTTTGAATAGTAATGGAAAAGTTGTGCACCTTCACAGTCCAATATGGTGGTCACTGGTCACATGTGGCTACTGAACATTTAAAACGTAGCTAGTATGATGGAAGAACTGAATATTTAATTTAAATCTAAAGAGCCACACCTGGTTATTGGCTATCACATTGGACAACACAGTTCCATGAGTCCTGAAAATCCAATTAAGAAACATTACTATCAAGTCTTCTCCCTAAACCTGAAAACCAGACCCAGTTCCTGTAGCAAACCTAACAGAATATTGCCAAGAATGCAGCTAGCCAGCTAAGTTTAAAGCAAATTGATTTTATTTTCTTCGCAAAGATATTCATTTTTCTTCTACATTTCTCAGAGGCATTCTTACAATAATTTTGCATTTTTATATGTGGCACTTTTAAGTTGATGAGGTAGCACTGGGGCCCTCGCCTTTATAGCATTTCTAGATACAGCACACAGGAACAAGCTCACAGATACGACAGCTTCACAGCTACTTTTTCCCTAATCACAGCATTTATACCCTGCTGTCCCCATATGCCTTACCCAGAACCATCTGACTTTCCCTCTGCCCCCTTGGACAAAGAGAGCTCCAAGAAAACATACTGTTACCTCCTTGTGTAGGCCTGCATAGCAGAATGAAGGTCAAGAGATGAGTGGAGACGAATGGCAAGAAAGGTAAGTGGCTGCTGGGAAAGACTGCAGTCTCAGCACCCGGTCTCCCTTGGAAACTAGAAAAGGCTTGCACTGCCACTGCTATCCAGCAAGCCAGAGGCGAAGCCTGTAATTTGCTAAGAAGCTGCTACTAAGGAGGAGGAGGAGGAAGAAGGGGAGGAGAAAAGGGGAGGAAGGCAAAACCTTGGGGCTCAGTAGAGCCAAGGCTGCTAATAGTTCCCAAAATACCATTCCATTAGATGCATATTTTATACACTGTACCAAACCAATCAATACTACTTCTCATTTCATAAACAGGGAGTGGGAGGTGGGAGGAATTCTTCATGTGGAAGAAGATAGAGCAAGAGAGCAGCATTCTCCTTCTGGATATTATTTCACCTGTCCTCGGGCTATCCTAGTTGCTGCACCCATCTGAATGAGCGGTAAATACTGCCTCACTAGAGGCTCAGGCCTAGCCAACTGGCTAAGTCAAAGGTGGTAAAGAGATAGATAAAAAGAAACGTATGACAGACAAATGCAGGGACAAATTTCAGATCTGGTATAAATGGGTTAAAGCTAAATAGTGGGAGACAGTAAGTTCGGTTCAAATTGACAAGCTCTGGCCGCGAAGCAACCCACATGGCGGGGCAGATCTCTTCTGTCTTGCCCGCTGCTCCCCTCAGCAGTGTATTTTGGTCATTCTGCCTGTTCTGTTCCCCGCTCTGTCTCTGGTGAATCCTCTCACCCTCCTGCGTATCTGGCCTATACCCCGGTTCTTGTATTAAAAAAAAAATTGACAAGCTAACTACAGATGAGGCAGGTTTCTACATCTAATGTGTGTCATACATCAGGATGTGATCTGACTTCAAGTGTAGGGAGGAATGCATTCAAATGCTCATGTTTCAGACTGGGCTTTCTAGTTCTACACTGAAAATCAGAGCTTAAGCTTAAGCAAGGAACCAAAGCTACAACTCCACTAATCAGAATGATCAAAAAAAGGGGGCTCGGTGGGTTTGGAGGCAAGTCCCTTAGCTGAACTAAGTATTTCCTGAACTCTTAAGACCAGCAGTTCTCAATAAAAGACACTGCCCTCCTCCTGGAGGCAAAGTATGAATTACCTAGCCCAAAATGTTAATGGAATTTGCAAACTTTTCTATAAAGCCCAAATAGTAAATCTTTTAGGCTATGTGGAGCTCTCCAACAATATTTTTTTTTTTAGTGCCAAAGCAATGACAGACAATGTATAGATGAACAGCCAGGCTGTGTGCCTAGTACTTGCCTAGAGGCAGAACTGAACTGCTGCAGTAGAAACCATGTGGCCCACAAAGTCTAAAATATTTGCTCTCTGGTCCTTTAAAGAAAAAGCTTACTGCCTCTGCTCTAGACTCTAAATTATATAGCAAACTACAGCTTAAAGAACTTTTTGTTTTATAGATGCTGATGTTTCTGTGACCTGCCTTAGTCAAATACTGTATCATCCTGAATTCTTGTAGTTCAGAGCATTTGTTCTGTTAAAAATACTCCAGTTCAAGTGCCAAAGCCACTTTCACAACGACAGTGTTTTACTTATGTAGGTCACTCTACAGTGAGTTCACTCGTTGGAGCAGGTGATCCGGATGCCAAGAATGGCAGATTCAAGCATTGAAAAGGTCAGCGAGTGCTGCTTTATTTCATGCCCATAGGCTATACCAACTGGATCTGGCCAACTGTCACAAATATTACTGACCACAAAATAGACCAGGTCAAATTCATCACTAAATTTTTTTCTTAAACAAGAAAGTCAACACAAAATATTAGCAGAAATGATCCAATTCTCAAATAACTGGGGGAATGGTTTTGGGACACTCATATGATAGAATACTATGTAGACATTACAAGACAAAGTAAAAACGGCTCTAGATATACAACTTGTAAAATATAACCAGAATATGTAAAGAACTCATAACAGCTCTCAAAAGGGAGTAAACCCTAGCAGAAAAAAAAAGATCAGCAAAGCATATAACCAGGGAATTTACAAAACAGAAGATCTGAAAAGCTTACATACGTTAGAAGAAAATGTTCAGTTTCATGAGTAATCAAGAAAATGCAAATTAAAATAAGGTGAACCCACTTGATCTTCTTTAAATTTGTAAAAACAAATAACAATTGACATTAACAAATGGAACTTTAGTTGCAAAGAACTAGAAACTCATACATTGCTTGTCAAAGTATAAATAGGAGAGAACCTGGCATTCTCAAGTAAAGAGGGGCTTGCTCTTTAGATCCAGAAATTCACTAGGAAATAACTACTCTTGAGAAACTCTTGCACATTTGTATATGGAACAAGAACAATAGTGTGCTCATCAGCATCATAGTACTAACTAAAATAAAAGCAAATGTCCATTAGCAAACAAGAACTGTAATCTATGCACACAATGTACTAAAATGAACATTTCCTGAGCATTTATTTTTTTAAAAGATTTTATTTATGTATGCATACAAGAGCTGGGGTACAGGCCAGAGATGCAGGGGTGGTAGTGAGAGGATTCGCCAGAGACAGAGTGGGGAACAGAACAGATAGACAGACTGAAATACACTGCTGAGGGGAGCAGCAGGCGAGACAGGAGAGGTCTGCTTCGCCATGTAGGTTGCACCCTGGCTAGCCAGGGATCTAACTTGTGCTGCAGAGGCTGCAGATTGCTTTCATAGTGCGGTGCTTAACCCCTTGTGCCAACAGGGAGGCCCTCCTGAGCATTTAAAATGAACAAATAATGCTGAGTGAAAACAGCAGGTTTCAGGAAATGTGCATAATGTCACAGTTTACAAAAAGAATGAAAGCATGTAAAAGAAGTGTGTACATATGTGAAATAATATCTCATAAAACTTTGAGAATGATAAATACTAAATTCAGGATCATGACTCCCTCTAGGGAGACAGTCAAAGGATGACACTGAGGAGACATAAGCAGGGTTTCAACTACATTTCTAATAAAAAATTAAGGCACTTAAAAAATGAAGGCAAATATGGCAAAATGCCAGACTTTGATCAAGCTGGAAAACTGATATATTGGCTGTTAGTAATAGTTTATAATTAACTTTATTATTTATTTATTTTAAAAAAAGATTTATTGATTGATTGATACATACATACATACAAGCACTGGGTACAGTCAGAAGCGCGGGAGGGTGAGAGAATTCACCAGAGCTGGGAGCAGAGCAGGCAGAAGGACCGAGGTACACTGCTGAGGGGAGCAGCAGGTGGCAGGAGAGGTCTGCGCGCCATGAGGGACCCTCCTTTGGTGGCCAGGGAGCAGCCGGGGATCGAACCAGCGCTGCAGAGGCTGCGGGCAGCTTCGCAACCCAGGGCTCAACCGCTGTGCCACCGGGGAGGCCCTATAATTAACTTTAAAAGAAAAACTACATACAGCATGATCTCAAAATAAAGAGAATATATATATATGGTTAGATTGTGGATAACATATTTTCTACTCAAAATATGCTTATTGTGGAAAGCTTTGTAAACTTCAAGATCTTTGACATTTTTAGAGTTAAAAAATTTTAGCTTAAAAATTATCATTAAATTCAAAAGAAAGTTTTAAAATAAGCCATACAAAAAAAGCTTGCTTCCCACACTTAAAAAGAACACTTTATTACCCTAGTTGGTGGTGACGGACAAAACATAGGTACTTTCCAGGATAGCTAAACATGCCAGAAAAAAGCCCTTCGGTCAGCTTCAAGACTGAGAGCGTGTGAGAGTGCAGAGTCAGCCTGGGGTCCAGGGCAGGTGTGTGGCTCTAACCTAGGAGAGCAGGGCAATGGGACAGACCAGTGCTGGCACCAGGTGGCTCTAAGCACTAAGACTGGAGGATTCACAGGCCCCACTGCTCTCACTGACTCTAGAAATTGGGCTCCACTACTATGGTCACAAGCAGGTGTCCCTTAGGAGAAAAGGGCATGTGGGGAGTAGGAAGAGCTCCCTAATGTGTGCATTTTTAGGGCCACATTAGCTCCCTAATGTGACCTTTATTGAACACTAACCTACTTTTCACAATCAGGTGAAAACTATAATCTCTTCCCAGAAAAAAACAATTATGTATAACAAAATTTTGCTAACAATTTTAGGGATTTCTGAACTTCCTAAAGCTCAGGTTAAGAAGAGAAGAGTCTAGGAAGAAAGAACTCCTTAAAGGACCTGAATGAAATTTACCTTCACAGAAGGCCTATAAAAAAGATCTATTTTATTATCCATTCCTTATCCATTCACCCCACTTTTCAGATGACTGAAATTCCTTTAATTAAGACTCAGGGACACTTTTTAAAAGTCAGGTTCCAGAGGCGTAACTTACTTACTGAAAGGTTGGGCGCGGTAAAGAAAAGGAGAGCCAGGCTAAATTTCTCAAAGGGAGGGAAAGTTTATTGCGCCCGAGGCAGACCTCACACACCCAAGGTGGGGGTCAGTGAAGCCGCGCACGTTGTTAGGGGGAAGCAGTTTTATAGGGTAAGGAGGGGTCAGGTGGGAAGTTGGATTCGTATGGCGGGAAAAGTTTGTAGGGCGAGAAAAGGTTCGTGGGGCAGGTAGAGGTTCTTTGTCTGAGAAGAGACTCCTAGGGGGAGGGGGGAGGCTCATTGTCTGAGTCCTCCAGGCAGGTATCCGCATTCCTGCCCCCCAGGTGGGCATTCCAGCCTCCAGCATGGACCTTTCACTTACAAGTAAAATGTGTCTTTCCAGCACACTGGCCTATGAGCTTTGGCAAAAGTGCACAATCAAGACATAGCGCCATCACCCCCCAAATTCTCTCATTCCCCTAACCCTGACCTAAGGGAAACTGGTTTTTATAGAAATAAGGGGAACATTTTCTAATTACAAAAAATACATACTGTTGAAGGAAAGTATTGACTTTTACATCCATCTAAAAACATGTAAAGGGCCTCCCCGGTGGTGCAGCGGTTGAGCGCTGGGTTGCGAAGCTCCCCGCGGCCTCTGCGGCGCCGGTTCAATCCCCGGCCACCGGAGGAGGGTCCCGCATGGTACACAGACCTCTCCTGCTGCCCCCTGCTCCCCTCAGCAGTGTACTTCGGTCCTTCTGCCTGCTCTGTTCCCCGCTCTGGCTCTGGTGAATTCTCTCACCCTCCCTTGCTTCTGACTGTACCCAGTGCATGTATAAACAAACAAACAAATAAACAAATAAATAAAAATACGTGCCTCTTAAAAAAATAAATAAATAAAAACATGTAAACCAACAATGCCCATACCAAATGAAGTTTTAGCTACAACACTATATATTATAACAAAAATGAGGTGAAGATCTAGTGAAATCAAAATCCCTCCTATTTCATGCATCACCACATCCCATTCTCTGTGTTTCAGGCCTAAGTAGGCTAATAGGCTAAGTAGGCCTATTTATTTGTCATTACATAATTCACATGAGCATTGTGCCTTGCCTATATTCAGTGCTCCAAAATGGTAAATGAATGAAGGTTATGGATAAAATTCAGAATCTAAGTGATTATAGTTTGTCTTAGGGTTAGCCCTAATCACCTATTGATTTACTGTTTTTAAAGTTAGGTCAATAATGTGTTTGATTGACTCATTCATATTTCCCATTGCATTCACCCAATCATTTTCAATATTCCATTTTTTTTTTTTGCCTGTCCCAGATATTGCATATCAAAATGAAGAAGGCCTGATTTCCAGCAGGATCATGTGGAGAAGTTGTGCATATACTGTAGTGATAATTAAAATTAAAAATTCCATAAAGAGCTATGCTCTTGATAAGAAACCTGTATTGCCTAAGGGGGTAAGGAATAAAACCTCATGGGGTAGATCAAACAGATTCTAAAGAGAATGAGAAGAGTTCTCCTAGAAACAAGGAGTGGGGTGGTCAGCAGTGATTGATGAATCATTCTCCGATCTTTAAGCAGGAAGGTGAGTTGCTCAGACTTGTAGCTTAGAAAGATCACCAAGGCCACACTGCAGAAGATAGCTTGGTCAAGTGGGACAGGGGAAAGGGAGGTAGAGAGTCGAGTTAGGGAGTTAGGAGGCCCTGAGTTAACAGATGACAGTATGGATGGAGAGGACAGGATGGAACTGAAGGAGAGAAAGACAGGACTTGGGGATGAGTAAGTAACTTCTTGGTGAGGAGTAAAGAAGGCTTGTAGTACTATTTCCAAGTTTTTTAATTGGGTGACATGTAGGACCAGTATTAAAGAGTGTAAATAATACATGAGAAAAGATCTCTCTTTCTCTGC
The DNA here is from genome assembly GCF_014898055.3 of Talpa occidentalis. Taxonomy (NCBI): domain Eukaryota; kingdom Metazoa; phylum Chordata; class Mammalia; order Eulipotyphla; family Talpidae; genus Talpa; species Talpa occidentalis. The sequence continues at coordinate 76,194,096 of NW_023605194.1, forward strand.
TCCCCCGCTCCTATATCTTTTTGAGTCAGAGGGGAGGGAATGGTTTGGTTTGCTTATACTCTTTCTAAGGGGATTTGGAGAACTCTTAAAGAAAAACATCCCTGTAATGACAATTTAAACAGATGAAGAAATGAGGGGGAAAACACAGTAAAGATTAAAATGGCCATAACCTTGAAGGCTACTCTAGCCCTCAGCCCCTGACCTAAGTAAGCACTTTACATGCATGTAGCTTCATGAAGCTCAGCAGAGAAGTCTGGGCTGACAATTGAAGAGACTGGAGTGGATGAGATGAGCTAAGGGAGAATTTTGAGAAGAGGAAAGAAGGAAGCCCAAGGAACAATATTTAAGGTTATTTGCAGAAAAAAAGGGCAAAAAGGAATAATCAGAAAAGAGAGAAGTGAAGCAGGAAAGAATGCCAGGGGTCATGGTAGAGTAGAGATTTGAGAAGGCAGTAGTCAGCATACAAAGTGCCACCCAGAGTTCAAGGTAAAAGACGAAGTGCTAAGGAATCTGTTAGGAACACTGCAGGGTCCAGAGCAAGTTCTGGACAGGCAAGTGGGGGTGGATTTCTATTTTAATAGGTGAAGAGTGAATAGGAGGCTCTGAAGTGGGTAAAGTGACATTGCAGGACTTTTTCAAGGGAACCAAGGAAGGAAGAGAGGTGGAAACCTTTGAGGGCATTGCAGAACCAAAGGTAAGTTCTATTAAGATGGGAAAGACCAACACCTGCCAAGGACAAGTTAAAATCTTTGTGCAGGTGTATTTTTGTCATAGATATAGCTAAGCTAGCAGCTCTGCTTCCCACTATTTAAGAATTTTGCATGCCAAGTGTTCTTTTAGACACTGTAAGTTTCATTATAAAGGAATTTTTTCTTGAAGGACCCTTGAGCTAGTACTATATTTATATGTCACCGAACTTTTTTCAGCACAAATGTACAGGAACTGCGAATCACATTCTATTTCCCCCTTTCAGGTTAGAAAATGAAGATTTCCTCAGAGGAAATAAGTAAAGAGCTGGGTCAGTCTACTACTCAGTATTATCTAGGAGGCTCTGGGAAATGGAGGGGGGTGGGGGCGGAAAATCATTGTTTAAAGAAGAATCAGAAATAATGATTCATTGAGGTAACTGCCATCAGCTAATTCCACTTTTAAAATACTTCTTACACTATAAATACACCTGCCCAGGCTCTGGAATTCTCCCAAAGGTAAACTATTATACCCAGCATCCCCACAAAACACTGGACAAGCTAGTTGATCTATAAGACAACTTTTCATTTGGTTTTCAAATATCCTTATTTCCCATTTAGATTTCAGAGAGGATAGGAAGTTTTTGACTTGCTTCATTCTCCAAGGTGGTATCTCCCAAGGTAAGTACTCATTTCCTAGAAGTTCTATCTTCCCCTCAAAGAAGTACCAAGAGATTCTAAGCACTGCGCTCCTGTTATTTGCTTAGAGGAAAGAATAGCCCACCTGAGACTGCTCCCTTGGACTTAGCCACTCAGCGGTGCAGATGAGCAAGCCTGGCTCTCAAGACCCAAGGATCTGCTTCTGAATCTGAGCTTTGCCATTTACTAGCTCTGTGATGGTGGCAGCTTCTATAATCCATCTGTGTCTTCATTTTCTTACATGTGTTAAGAAAATAATATTACCTACTTCACCAAATTATGAGGATTAATACATTTAGGAGGTACAAGCATAGATTAAGCTTTCAAAAATTTTCATTCTCTTACCGCAATAAAACCTTTCATACCTCCTGTGGCTTCTACATTCCTTCCTAACCTCATCCTCATTCACCTTCTCTGACCTCCTAATGTACCAGAAATTTACACTCACGGCTCTATTGCTCCTTAATATATACTCGTGACTTATTATGTGTATATTTGGTGTACTCCATGTTGAGGGCATAACCCAGCATATCTCTTTCTTATTACACCCATGGTTCTTAGCAGAATACTGAGCACATAAACAATACACCAGTCATCAAAGACTTAGAATCCAGTATTACTTACAGAACTCCTAATCCCACTGATTAAACAATGAGAAACTGAAACTAAAAGAGTGGCTTGCCTGAGAATGCATCAATTTTGTGCTTAGCTGGAGGGTAAATTAGGTGTCTTGCCTGGAAGCGCATGGAGCTTTACGCCTTGCGTGCGCTGTTCCACGGGGAGGTACACGAAAGCAGAAGTACACAAAGGGCCTCCACATGCTAGGAAACATTTGTACTCCCCATGTCAAAACACTTAACATGAAATAGTGCAGATATACTTATCTGCAGACTGATCCAAACACAGAAGAGGGTCTTTGGAGGCATGACACCCCACAGATCACCGGACATTTCTCTGCTGCCATCTAGTGGGCATAGGCTTGCTATGCTGGGAGTTACTTTCACTTGAGAAACAATTTTATTCAATAAACATTTGATCAACACCTACAATGTAAAAACCAATAAAATAAATAAAAGCACACTGTAGTAATAAAGAGATCCAACACATGATTTAATTAAAGCAGTCCTAAGAGCAGCGCTACAGAAGAACACCAAAGAGAGAATATTGTTTTCACCTGGAACTGAAGGAGCAGGCAAGTAAAACATGTTCAGGAAGTGTCTAGGTTTTCTACCTGGGTACAAAAAGTGATGAAATTACCAAAGCTATAGAGTAGAGAGGAAGGGATAAGAAGAATAGAGAGAAGAGTACGGTTCTGAGTTATCAGCTGATTTCAAAAACGCCTGACCGCATGATTTTGAATTTTGTCTAGAAACTGGTCCTCTATGCATATAAGATCAATTAGGAAACCTCTCAACTTGCATAGATGAGAAAACATTGACTTCCTTTAAGATTCAATCTGATTATACAGTTCCAGTGAGTAAACAGCTTTACCCAGACTTCAATGAACTGCTCTCTTCATTTTATAATTTCCCATGCAAAGGTCAACTTAAGAAGCAAAAGCTACGCCCTTCATCTACCTAAAACCCTAAACCAGTATCTCTCTGTAATTACCCTGAACAGTCAATAATTTTTCTGTTTTATTTACTGAATATGTATCCTAGGTAATATCAATATAAAAATAAAAGAGAAAATACAATCACTGTCTGCATATCACCATCCAACTTAAGAATAACATTACAAGATACCAATTTCTTCTTCTAAAGAGAAGGCGTATGTTGACTTCTTCAATTGTCCTCTGCTACCTTGACCTCTTGGGTCAGATTCTTCAGTCAGTGAACATGTTTAAAATTCATAAGGAATATGAAGAGAACTTCCAAACTGGTTATTCTGAACATCAGATCTCATATTCTTACCAGCCACTTTCTCTCCCTCCCCCAACCACAAGAGCACTGAAACAATGTATGCAAGCAAGCCAGTTTCTAAAAGAACCATTAGAAAAAAAAAAAAAAGGACTAAGAGTAGAAAAACTATCTAAGATAGCAAAGCTGTGGCAAAGAAGTTTTACCTGCTGCTTCTGCTATCGTAGGCCCAGTACATGCTGACTTTCGACCCGCACTCCACTCAGCCCCCAGACACACCGGCTCTAGTAAGCTATGGCAGAGGCTTGACTCACTTCCCCAGAACACAAAGCTCAACTTCCTGTGCCTCAGATTTCCATAAAAACCAGGAACGGCAAGGAACTCCACTGTAAGACCAAATCATTCCAGGTGAGAGCAGGTCAAACTATCTCAGGCACACCTTGTTACATACACGCAGCAGCTTTCCCAGAAGCCCAATTTTCAACAAACAGGTGGCCACTCCTTTGGTTGTTCTGCCTTAGTAAATACCAGAGCTCGTTTTATGAGACTGGTACAAGCAACCTTCTTTTTCTCACATGGGAAAATCAACTGGTAGAAAGGAGAGGGGGGTGAGGGCATAAAATCTTGGTCCCGCCCACATGTCACCAATACTCCGTTCTGAAAAAAGAACCACTTTATCAGAAGGAGATTAACTGTAAAAACATGGTTGATATGGGCCCTGAGTAGCAGGTGTGAGGTGATGATGGCTTGATTCTGAAGTGGTTGGGGAGTTAGTGCAGAACTACCAGAGGCCCTGCTGCATTGGGGAGTGGATTCCTGTTCTTTCTTTGGGCTGTATGTGTCCCGAAGAGAAGGAGGAAACTTTTAAGCTCTTATTCCACAGCTGTTAAGTGGTAGGTTGAAGAATTGTGTGACAAATGCCCTTGTCGCTGAAAATGAAGTGGATTTGTGTCACAACAACCATGTTTAGCAATGGAAATATAGGAGAAAGGTAATAGACTTTTTAATTTAAGGCTCTTAAATCTTATTGTAGTAATTGAGCAGGCTTCACCCAGATCTTCCTTCCCAGAACTGTTTAGTGTTATTTTTAAACAGCTTTATTGAAATCTAATTCACATAGCCACTTAAGTATATCATTCAATGGTTTCTAGCACATTCACAGATTTACGCAATCACCATAATCAATTTTAAAACATTTTCATCATCCCCAAAAGAAACCTCATATGCATTAGCTGTCGCTTTCCACTTTATGTTTTTAAATATACATCAACAACACTGCATCAAATCTAAAACACCATCAACTGCAAGATGCTGCCACTTCATTTACCACTAAGAAAGAAAAAGCTGTGTCATTCAGGCATGCCTATTTATCACCTTCTTATCACTTAAGTTATTGAAAGGGATCTTTTAGGCTTTTAAAGGTATATTTAGTACCAACAATGCACATAACTCAGTGGGAGTAACAACATGAACCCCTGTGACCAAATTCACACATGCATGGGAATGATAACTAGTCATGTAAGACACCCTGATGTCAGAGACACTATAATAAAATATGAACAGTGCTCACCTTGGAATCACAATGTTTGATGCCATAATGTCTGTAGTATGCTTGGTTACAAAACAAGAGAAACTGACCTCCTGACTTAGGCAGGAAAGGAATCATATAAACCTAAGCTATATGAGGTAGTAAGCTAATATAACTAATCATATATGCAACCCAGAGACTTCCAGAATGGCCATATAGTGGAGAAGATATCTACTGCTACATACATTGCTCAATAGTCATAGGAAGAGAAGGAACTATTCATATAACAGAGAAAAACCTTGTAAGTTTAGCATCGCTGCTGTCTTTTAGATAGGGAAAGAAAATTCTTGGTTATGAACAAAAATTGAGAGAGACTAAAGGAATTTGTGGAATTTCCTTCCTAGAGCACCTTTTTGGGTTGAGTTGCCTGTCCTTAGCTTAGAGACCGAGATTAGTCAAATGAGCTTTAAAACCATGACTCAGAGTTTAATTACTAGGTTTAAATTTCTCACATTCCAAAGATGATGCTAATTAATTTGCTGACAACTTCAAATTAGCAAGAATAACTACTTAGTTTATACACCCCCAGGATTTAAGAAGGTTGATATGTATGGTGTATATGACTCAGCCAGTTACTGGTTATATCCCGACCAACCAAAGCAAACTGCAGGCGGGTTATTTGGGAAAGACAATTTTAACTTACTGTGGAGAAAAAGCATTTTATGTTTCTATAAAGGAAAGGAAGGGCACCCATAAAAAATGTAAAATTCATTGGGGTTGGGGTTGGGGAGAGGGAAAAAGCGAGAGGAGAAACAGAGCAGGAGGATCAAAGGCAGACACTATCAGACTCTAATATTAGCCAAGGGAATTGTTTACATTTTGTTGCTAAGGAAAACTTGGAGCTTTGGAAAATGAACCCAACCACTACACCATTGTGACAGCTGCAGCTTGGCCCTGCAATCCCTGCAGAGCTGTCTGCCAACTGCCTGCCACTTGCCATTTCTATCCTGCTGTCTGCCAGTCAAATCAATCCCTCTACAATCAGATGGCCCTGCTGGTTTCTGTGGGCCTAGGGAGGGATGTGAAGGCTGGGTGGCAGTGATGAGAGTGGACACGGCTGCATTCTAGGCTGTAGATGAAGAGGGACTGGCCCCTGAATCAAAATTTTTCATCTTAAACCCGAAAGAAGAAATGGTTTGTGAATTCAATGAGAAGGAAAAAGAAGCTTGGGTGATGGTCCTCCACTCTGCCTCTGACTCAAGGTTTGATATTAAGCAACTGACTCCATGTTTGGGGGGCCTAAGCATTTCCATTTGTGAAAGAGGGGGCATAACTCCTATTCCTTCCCATCAAATAAGAGGACACTCAAGCACAACTGAGCTTTTCAGGAAAAAAAAAAAAAGGAAGTTTGTAAATCCAAGATGATGCCCTTCTTTAAAGTACTAAGTTATTTCCACAGTCTTGGCCAGACCATATGTAGCAAAACATTAATTACCAAGAATCCTGCAAACTTCAATCTGATTACTGTGCTCTTCAACTCTTCAATGATTATGAACACCCATCTTCACAGACTCATAAGACTGTTGTCCCTAGATATTTTTTCACTAAATTTCCCTGCTACCCCCTCACCAGCGAGTTATAATGATAATACTTTATTACAATCTAAATAGCATTTCATGTTTATTATTCGCTACTATAAGGTATCCTTTTGTATTTAGGGCTGTTCACTTAATGTATCTGTAGTTAACAAGCTGAGTGAAGAACTGGCTGGCCCCTTGGTATGTACCACTTATCCCCTCTTAGAACAGAACACCCACAGAGGCAGGGCCAGCTGTGCAGGCTCCACTCCCCCTGCTGCAAATGGAGTCTTACTGAGAGGTGATCCTGGCCAGTTTTAAAGTCCCATTTATCCCAATGCTCACTAATTGTTCCAAATTGGACCTGTGAACAGGGGCTTCAAGCCTCCATCATGGTTTACCAGCAGGAGATAAAAAGCTTCCACAATGAGCTGATTACAGAGAAAGCTGCAGCTTCAAGAGAAGAATTAGCACCCAGCATTGATCTTTCAGAAGGAAAATTTAGCTGTTTTCAAAACATGTGATTTTTTTTTTCTTACAGCTTATATTTGTCTAGCACGAGAAACTAAATGGTGTTAATTCTGTAAGGCTTAAATGATATGTTTTATTTGATCAAGTCATTCTCCAGCTGAAAATACTTCAGCAGTATTCCAGGGCTTTGAGAACAGAAGTTCAAATGTCTTAGCATAGCACAGACAAATATCTACATGATTTGGTTCCTGCCTACCTCTCTAGCTCCACAATTTCCAAAGTATACCCAGTGGAATACCAGTCTTGCGTTTCTGTGAAAAAAAAAAAAAAAACAAAACAAAACTATTCGATGGACACAGAAATTTGGAAAATGCTGCAAATTCTGACCATCCTCAAGCCCCACTTTCCACCCCCAACCTCTGGAGAGAAATGAACCAAAAAGGCTTTCGAGTAATCTGTTTAACCCTTTGTTTCACAAATTCATTTGATCACAGAAGGCTTATTTCCCTTCATTTAAATCTGTTGCATACAAGACCCTTTCAGAAATTGCTACACTGCCCTTATGTTCTCCCTGTTTCTTCAACTCTTGTGTTCCCACTAAAAATGCCATCCTTCTGTTTATTAATACTTAGAGTTAACCTCTAGTTACCTTTCATAATTAAACTCCAGTCACCTCCTCTGGTCCACCTTCTCTGTCACCTTACTCAGCCTCATTTAAATGTACAGATTCCTCTCCTCTGTGCCCCCTAGTAAGGTATATGTATATTTATTATAGCAGTGCTGTAATATTTCATTTGCTGGTTTACCCTTCCACAATCGATAAATTTAAGCTCCTCAAGGGTGGGAAAGATGTTTTTCTTTGACCTTTATGCTTAATACCTTTGTGCCTGACACGTGGCTATCTCAATAAGTGATTACTCTATGTTCCCATTAGAGCAGAATCTTATAAAGATACAATACTATTCTTGCAAAATCTTACCTTTCAAGACCCACTCCTGATTCATTTACCTAACTGTTCCTAAACATGTGCCTATCTTCAGTACAGCTGATCTCTTCTGTCATTACCAACTAAATAATAGTTTGGGGTTTCCGTTCTGCATTTATAAATTCTATTACATGTTGGTCTGCATCTAGGAAGTATCTTAGAACCTACACCTGTTAACTCTTTTTTTTTTTATAATTTTTTTTTTTAAGGTTTGTTTATTTATTTATACAAGCACTGGGTACAGTCAGAAGCGCGGGAGGGTGAGAGAATTCACCAGAGCCAGAGCAAGAAGCAGAACAGGCAGACTGAAGTACACTGCTGAGGGGAGCAGCGGGCGGCAGGAGAGGTCTGCGCGCCATGTGGGACCTTCCTCGGTGGCCGGGGAGCAGCCGGGGATTGAACCGGCGCTGTAGATGCCGCGGGCAGCTTTGCAACCCAGCGCTCAACCGCTGCGCTGTGTAGGGAGGCCCTACACCTGTTAACTCTTTCTCATTTGATTCATTTCCTTTATTGCTTCTGTTTCTATGTGAGTCATCATCACTTGACACTTTTTCTGGCCATGGGCAAAGTACCCTTTTCATGAACTGGGAAGCCCTTTAAGAATTCGGGTTCCCACGTGGCGCGCAGACCTCTCCTGCAGCGCCCGCTGCTCCCCTCAGCAGCGTGTTTCCTTGGTCTGTCTGTTCTGTTCCCTGCTCTGGCTCTGGTGAATTCTCTCACCCTCCCGCGCTTCTGACTATACCCAGTGCTTGTATAAATGAATAAATAAATCTTTAAAAAAAAAAAAAAAAAAGAAAGAGGGCCTCCCCGGTGGCGCAGTGGTTGAGCGCTGGGTTGCGAAGCTGCCCGCAGCCTCTGCGGCGCCGGTTCGATCCCCGGCTGCTCCCCGGCCACTGGAGGAGGGTCCCACATGGCGCGCAGACCTCTCCTGCCGCCCGCTGCTCTCCTCAGCAGTGTACTTCGGTCCTTCTGCCTGCTCTGCTCCCTGCTCTGGCTCTGGTGAATTCTCTCACCCTCCCGCGCTTCTGACTGTACCCAGTGCTTGTATAAACAAAAAAATGAACAAAACAAATAAATAAAATAAAATAAAAAACATGCCTCTAAAAAAAAAAAAAGAGAATTGCAGCTCTATATAATTCTTTTTTTTTTTTTAATAGAGGCATGCTTTATTTATTTGTTTGCTGGTTTGTTTGTTTGTTTTGTTTATACATACACTGGGTACAGTCAGAAGCGTGGGAAGGTGAGAGAATTCACCAGAGCCAGAGAGGGGAGCAGAGTAGGCAGAAGGACCGAAGTACACTGCTGAGGGGAGCAGCAGGCGGCAGGAGAGGTCTGCGCGCCATGTGGGACCCTCCTCCGGTGGCAGGGGAGCAGCCGGGGATCGAACCGGCGCCGCAGAGGCCGCGGGCAGCTTCGCAACCCAGCGCTCAACCGCTGCGCCACCGGGGAGGCCCTATATAATTCTTGATTACAGCTCCCAGCCTGCTCAGGTTGACAACCATGCTTTCTAGAACCACACATGGCACTAAAATCTGAGCCTCCAGCCTAACTGGTTTTATGTTAATCCTGGGCCACTCAAAACACTTTGGCTTTTGGGGTCTCTTCATTTTTGTCACCTGGAAATTCCCTTTCATTGTTGTGAACTCAATTATATTTTTCTATGTTTATAATGAGAAAGAGATCTTTGTAATGCCACCTACCACACTTCTGGAGTCATTCTAAACAGATTTTGAGCCCCATTCACTTTTCTCTATCTCCTCTACCACTACCTCAGTGCAAGCCTCTGCTCTCTCTCATGCAGTTTTCTTTTACAATGGTCTCCTCACTGGTCATCTCACATCCATTCTTGTCCGTTCTGCCCTTGTTCAAGTCACATGCAATACTGCAATCAAAGCTTAAAAGCCAGAATTATAAAAAATGTAAATCAGATCATAAAACTTTGTGCTTATAATCTTCTAGTGGCATTCGACCTACCTCTAAGTATATACCTAAGAGAAGAAAAACATTTGTCTACACAAAACTTACACATGAATGTTTATAGTAACATTATAAATAATAGCTAAAAGATGGAAATAACTAAAATATCTACCAATTTAAGAATGACAAACAAAATGAAATATATTCATACAATCTAAAAGCATCTGGCTATAAAAAGAATAAAGTACTAATATATGCTACAGTGTGATGAACATTTGAAACCTTGAAAACATTATGCTAAGTGAAAGAAACCAGTTACAACAGACCACATATTGATTCCACTTATATGAAATGTCCAGAATAGGTAACTCTTTTGAGAGAGAAAGTAGATCAGTGGTTACTTAGGCCTAGTGGTAATGGGGAGACAACAGCTAAAGGGAACAGAATTTCTTTTTAAGGTGATGAAATTATCTAAAAGTGATAGTCACACATATCTGCGAATATACTAAAAACTACTTAAATGGATAAATTATATGGCATATGAATGCTGTCTCTCTAAAACTATTGGGTTGTTGGAAAAATCATGACACATTTTTTGCTTGAAAAACACAGAAAAAATAACAGCATGACTTTTCCGACAACCGAATATTATAAAAAAAATCTTCCAGTGACTCATTATGGTTCTTAGAAAATATATCAAAAATCTTTATCATTGGTTGAAAGGCCCTGCATTGGAGAGCCCCACTTGTTCCTCAAGTCTCCTCTTAGTGCACCTAACTCTCTCCATGTCAGTCACAATGCTGTCTTTCTGTTTCTCCAAATGATTGTGCATTGCCCCACTTTAGTCTTTTCAAGTGAATTATTTTCTGCCTGGAACACTCATCCCCTTATCTTCACGTTGCTATTATTTCTCCTAGAGATATCAATTTGGCTATCAAACTCTTAGGATAACCTTCTGTGATTCCCAGGAGAAGGGGAGTCTTCTGGAAAGCATTGTCATAATTCACAACACATTTTCATAGTATATATATCACAAGTATAAGTACTTATTTAATGTTTGTCTTTCTTCTTAGCATATGTTTCCCAAGTTCTAGTTCACTGCTGTATCATCTGGGCTGATCACAGTACTTGGAAACAGCTGGTACTCAATAAACATTTTGAAAAGAATGAATGTTAACACATATCATTTGACTGAGCCAACAGCTCTTGATCTAATATGTCCCTATTTATCTGAGCCATCTCCCTGTTTATTTTATTATTTAATAAATCCTTTGTTCTAATGTTTAGCATCTCTGTAATGCGCTATCTCATGCATCCCTAAAATGCACTTTTCCTGATATTTACACACTCACAATTCATTACGATATTTACTTAATTCTTTTATTCTTATATTTGTTGTTTATGGAGAAAATCTCCTAGTTATAATATGTGGCATATAGCAGGTACTCAAAAAATATTTGTGGATTAAATAAAACTTCTAAAACAAATAAAAGTCTGTAGCAGGTGTCATCTTATTGATTGTAGGATAAAATTCCCAGAAGACAGTAACTATCTTTCTAGATTTCTTTAAATAATGATTCAAGCAACTAAGTATCTAATAACACAGTTTGGAAAAGAGTCTGAGTTATCCATCCTTTCAGGGATCATGATTTTAATGACAAGTTTAGAGGATTTTCTTAAAGTGGGCCTTTTTCAACTAATGAAAAGATTACTTTTGCATTTACTTTCTAGATAAAACCATTCTTATGTAAAGTATGTAAGCTTTAAATATTTAACATTGATTTATTAAAATTTTTTGGTTAAAAGCTAATTAAAAGATGACAACTGTTGGTTCTACAACCTCTTAGCTCCCAGAATTGGTTTTCTTCAATTATTTATGTAAAGAAATTATAAAAAGAAGGGAGGGAGGAAAGGAAGAAAAAGGAAAAAGAAAAATGCTATTTTTTAACTCAACATTTCCTTCCCATTTCTTCACAAAATGTATTTTTGGAGCAGTCTTCAAATAATAAGCAAATAAAATGTTTAACTTACTGTGTTTTATACAATTTCTTGCCTTATTACACAGCTATATACACAAACACAAAAACTTCTTCTTTTGAATATTCAAAATAAAATGAAATAAATAAATACAATTTGATAAGATTTCTTTTCTTTTTCAGTCTTAAAAGAAAGGATAATTGTGGCCTCAGTCTTTAAGAAGATCTGAAACTCCCAAATGGAGTGTATTCTATTTTTTACACTTCAAGGGAGAGAAAACGGTCCATTCTCCTTGGCCACATCTTCCAAGTTCTCTTAATTATGACAAACAAAAAGTCCTTAGAGTCAACCTTACATGAAATCTTGTTTATATCAATTCATGATTGCTCTCTCATAATTTCTCTCTAAAGAAACTGCAGAATAGCCAGTCACTTTCTTCTACCATTTCATCATACACTATTAATTTCCTTTTCTGGTATTCTCAAATTAATTAAAACTTTAAATTTAGCTCTATTTCTCCAAGTCTTTTATCAAATTATTGCTTTTCTTCACTGCCAGCTAAGCAGTCAGACTACCCAGAACAAGACAAAAGGGTCTTTTCTGCACTTCAGGTTCCCCACCACAACATGAGAAATATACCTCAGAATGGTCTCTAAGACAAACAGAAGAAAGATATGCCTCTATCCATAAAAGAAAAAGGATCTCTGTTAAATAATCACAAATAACTGAGATCTCCACCAAAAAATCTCTCAGAGGCAAAATATAAAACCCTATCTGTAACATAAAGATTATTTTCTTCAGTTCATCTGAAATTGGGGGGAGACTTCAGACCCACTCCTTTATTTCCTACCTCAGAGCAAAATACGACGAATGAAATGAGCACATATCATACCTCCTCCTCTCCCTGGCTTCCACCGAGGAGTCTGTTCCAGGAGTGGAGAGCACAGTGGCAGATGTAACCCCATTGGCAGTGCTAGGTGGAGGGCGATTGGTGATCACACAGAGCGGGGTGCTAGAAGAGACATTGTCTCCTGTTTTATCTGCTGTTGAGTCAGCCTGGGATTTGTACGGAGTCCTGAAATCAAAAAAAGACACAAGCAGAAAGAGAATAATCAAACAAGCTACACAACAAAGCACTGGCACAGAGACAGATGGCTTGAGATAAGTTTAACTGGATAATTTTCTTCCTTAGAATTTGTTAGCTGGCTTGTGTTTTGAATTCTGAGCTCTTAAATCTTAGAACAGGATGATCACACATTCAGTCTGACATCTTCTGCCTGAGGAGTTATTATTATGAGTTTTTTTAAAAACCTGATATTAAGCAAAAAACAAAACTAGCTGTGGCACAAGGCAAGATAGTGACATATGCAAGAGTTCTTTACGTGACTCCCAAGCACCACTCAGTCTCCACACATGCACACAGGGGCAGGCGCTCCACGCACGTGAAAAGGACACTAGAGCCACTTACGATATTAGTCTCCACCTGCCCCTTAATTCTTGGCAATGAGAGTCTTTGTGGTCCTCAACCTAGACTGGATGACCATCTTCTTGGATTATCCAGGATTAATTGCTAAAAACTATACCACCTAGCTCAGCAACTGCTCTCTTTCCATTTAAACAAATGCTCCATCGTCTAGATTCATAATTGCATAAATAAGAAACAGAAGGAAAAACTAACAGAATTCTATATGTAACCTTAACTACAGACTTTTCAACAGCAAGCTGTATAATTAAATTCATTTACATGAAAACAAGATCTTTGTTTCTTAACAAAGAGTTGAGAGCAACCATTGGCTCTCCACCCAAAAAGCTATCATTTGTGATGTCACAGCTTGTTGCTGGGGTAACAGAGATCCAAAATTGACACAGAGATGGGAAAAGCAATGAAAGTAATGACAGCTAAAATTCTGTTGTTTTCACCTACTCCCAATCATTACCAGAAATGTTTACAAAGAGCTTGCTTTCAAATAATATTATTAGAATAAGCTTGAAAGAAATAATCAGGTCATAAACATCTAAATATGGTACCTAGATGCAATAAAAAAAAAAAAAAGAACAGCTTTGAAGTGGTATCTAAAAAATTCAAACCACTTCTCCAGAAACAGTTTACTCTGAAAAAAAGGTGAAATTTTATATTTACTTTTTATTTTTAAAAATGAAGACAAATCATTCCTCAGACTTACAAAATATATGACAATAGGAAGTACTAATAAAATTAGCCAGACACTAAGCTATAAAAATTATATCTATCAATAATTTACCTAAAATTCTGTTCAGGTTAATAACATATTCTGGTCTCTCTGCAATTTCTTATGCTGTAGAAATGCCAAGGATTTTATTAAATTACTATTGTGCTTTTTACTATCATTTTGAAATGTGGTATGATTTTATAAGTAGATTGTTAGGAGTGGAAGAGAAAGGGCTTCAAATCAGGGATCAGAAGCTTTGGGTCATTTATAGTTCAGTCAACTTAACCTCTCTGATTTCTTCATTTGTAAAATGAGGATAATGTTATCTTAAAAAGCAGGGATATTGTGATGATTAAATAAAATAATATATGTAGAACACTAAGTACAGTGCCCAGAATAAAATATAAATGCAATGGAAACAAAATAATGAAATAAGCAAGAGCTTTGAAATGGACAAAACTAGATTCCAATTCTACCTTAGTTCCTTATGAGTTGGGTGACCTTGGCATATGATTAAATTTGGGGCCTGGCTCTTCATCTATAAATGGGAACAATTATTTCATACAATGAGGCTCTCTATGAGACTATAAATAATAAATGTATGCCTGGGATAGCTAGTTGCCTAAGTCATATTCATTTTACTTTTCTTCTTTAGCAACAGAACACAGGCATTATTGAGGGCAACAACATACCTAGTTAAATATCCAAAGTCTCCTGGCTACTAGAGGTAGCCAGTAAGATATAGGCAGAAGATTAGCGCTTTTGAGAAAATTCTCAATGCAATGCAAATACAAGAATGAAATAATTAAATTTTTGTATACTCCTCCTTTTTCTCCTTCTTCCTTCCTGGAATACAGCCATAATGGCTAGTACTCTAGCAGTTATTTTGGATCTAAGGCCTCCCATGGAATGGAAGCCACACACAAGGATTATGAAGTAGAAAGATGGAGCCTGGATCCTTTAATGACTTTGGGAAGCTGTGTGCCATCTTCACTGCTTTCTGGTCTTTCTTACGTGAAGAGAAAAAAGAAACCTTTATCATATTTAAGCCACTATTACTTAGACTTACTGTTATGTGTGAATAAACTAAATCCCAGTGTAATTTTTATACAGCACCTAACCCAATGTTTGGTGCATAATAGGGTTCAGCAAATAATACCTGTTATTAGTTTCCCTCAGTTCCAGCTCTTAATAGTTAATCATGACCTCTTATAGTTTTTTCATCTATAATAATACTTGCTATGTCTATCAACTGGATTATTATGAGGACCTAATAAATGTCTCCATGTAATCAATAATATACTGTATATAGTGATACAATATATTATTAATAATCTACTATAAGCCTGTCTTTCCTCATAAGTAACTGAATTATTATGAGGATCTAATAAATTTCTACATAATTATACAGTATTAGTATAAAGAATCCATCATAAGCCATCCCTCTTGGCCAAATAAATGATCATTTATTTTAGGTAAAGAAATCTAGTAAACCGACAAATATCAATCAAGCACTACTATCGCCGGTGTACTTGCAGCAACACTATTATCATTAACATTTTTCATTTTCTTTGGATCAGTTACAGAAATAAGATCAAAAAAGAAGTCCCTTTGTCCTACCCAAAAGCAAAAAGTTCTCTCGCCACACATGAAGGATTAAAAACCACAGTAACAACCACAGCTGCCATACCGCTGCACTTGCACTGGACACTCTGACCATGCTGCCCTTCAGTGGACTAGAAACCAGCAGGATACTGTCCCCAGGGACAGTTTACACATACGTTAATTTCTTCCTCCCCACAATGTTTCTCATTGTTGTGTTTTCTGAATGCTAGCAGGGTCTTTTGGAACAAGAGCTACCTGTCTTTCTGATTTGGGTTTATGTGCCACCTTCCAAAAGACTAATAGAAGAGATTTCTACAACTAGAAACTAGTTAACAGGATTTCTATAACTAGAAACTAGTTAACTAGAAAGTTAACATAAGTGAAAGATATATTTTAAATATGCAATTTATCATAACAGTATGGGCTTAAATTGTAATCACAACTGGTAAGGTGGTTCAGAGATGAAAGCAGTCATATTAAGTTGATACCTTATCAATAGGTACAAAGGAATATACATCCAATGACTATTCAAGAAATAATTATGGACTAGCTAATACAAGTAAAAGCAAAAGCATTTTAATGAAATTAGATATTTTCACAGGAATTCAGACTTGCTTCTACAGTGACAAAGTCTCTTTGGTTCAAATCTTCTATGTGTATCCAGAGGCAATAATTTCGGTGACTGTAACTCAGAATGGCTCCAAGAAGCCTTACCTGCCACGGTGCACAGGTGCAGTAGGGTTTGCACTGATTGGTGCAGGACAAGAGGAGGCAGGTTGCCACGGGCTGCCCCGAGAGGTAGATGAACCAATGGTAATGGGTGAGGTAGCAGGAGATGAATTGCGATTGGCTGAAATGTAGGGACTTGTGGGGTCACTACTTCTACCAAATGAAGCACTGCAAAACAGTACATGGTCACTTTCTTCAGGACATGCTGCTCACCCACCATTTCCCAGCACCACCTTCCCATGAAGATTGTGCACTTAAAAGGTATGTAGGCCAAAGAGAGGGTATGACAACTGGGAAGTGGAGTGATCAGCTCTGGTTGGAGCTGGGTCACTGGCAGCAAGCAGGCATCTGTCAATCATCCAAAAGAGTGAAGGAATGTGAAAGAGGAGAGATAAAAATGCAACAAGAGAAAGTAGAAAGAAGAGTAGAATATATGGAGAGAGGCCAAGAAAATAATAGGACATAGAATAATTTTATCAGAAAAATCATTCCCAACAAACCCAGAGGCAAAAAAATCATGCAATCCCAAACATCTACCTGATACAGAAGTAGCACTACTAAAGTTAAAGTGAGACCAAGAATTTTGGAGAGGTTCTAGAGTAGAGATTTAAAGTTAAAGAGTAGAATGAGTAAGGAAGCTCTGTTAAAAAAGATACTTTGAGAACTGCAGTTATTTCGCCTAAAGCAAAAATGTCTTTTGGAGGACTTAAAGTTTTATGTCTAGAAAGTAATGCTGATGAGCAATAGAAAACAATTTTGATTTAATTGAAAACAGGTAAAACCATGTCAATTGCAGGGAAAAAATGTGTTAAAGTAAAAAAAAAACAAAAACAACAAAACCACAACTTCTTGATTATGATAGTAATGAGACATTTGAGTGGATGATCAATATAAGCTCTGACATCTTCATCGGAAAAGAGGCATTTTACTGGGGCATATGAAGGAATTTCTGCCTAAAGAAATGACAAGAGATGAGCTAGAATATATGCTTAGGTTGGCATAGCCAAGAATGATAAACATCTACTCACACTTTTCATTTCTAAACAGTGATGGCATATGACTCTTTCCTTCTGAAAAGATCATAAGATTTTGTGAAATCAAAAAATGCCTTAGGGTTCTAGAATAGCAGCTTTGGAAATCCAAAGCATGATGCAAGTTGTTGATCTTTTCTCAAAAAGTGTCCACATAATTATGCATGCTTTCCATCCTAATGAGAGGCAGGTCCTTTCTCCTCTATTCACTATAATTATGCCAAACTAGATCTATCAAACCAAATACTACTCACTCAGCCTATTTACTGATGATGTGGATCAGGAAAATGAACACCCCACCCCACACCCTCCCCCCAAATAACAACATGCCTGAAAATTAAATGGCAGTTTTCTTTCTTTCCTAGACCTAGAACATTAACTTTAAAGAAAAGCTGTCCTGGTCTTGCATCCAATGATAAGGAATAATAATACACCTAATAGACTAAGGGTCTTAGCCTTGAAGACAAATAGATGAGAATCTCATTAAACCAACATAAGCAAGTTTGTATAATAAAGCTTCAGTGGAATCACTGAATTATATAGTCTCAAAGGTGAGTCCTTTCGGGCCTCCCCTGGTGGCGTAGCGTTTGAGAGCTGGGTTGCGAAGCTGCCTGCAGCCTCTGCAGTGCCGGTTCGATCCCCGACTGCCGGCGAGGGTTCCACATGGTGCGCAGACCTCTCCTGCTGCCCACTGCTCCCCTCAGCACTGTACCTTTGTCCTTCTGCCTGTTCTGTTCCCTGCTCTGGCTCTGGTGAATTCTCTCACCCTCCCGCGCTTCTGACTGTACCCAGTGCTTGTATAAATAAATAAATAAATCTTAAAAAAAAAAGGTGAGTCCTTTCTTACAGGATGTCTGCAGAACTGAAGGACACTGAAGGCAAAAGTAGCTATTTTATGTTACTCCTTCCCATGTTCTGACATTAACTAGTTGATAAGATTCTTCCTATCAAGTGGAAATAAGTTTTGATCCCAAACATATAGTCTATGGTCAAAGCCTATTTCTAGTGGAGTCATCAGTAATCTAAAAAACCTGATAAAAGCTATGAAATAAAAAGGCAGCTGGAGGGGTTAAGTAGAAGTGAAGAAAGAATTCAAAGTGAGCAATGAGAATCAATTCTTTCACATCAGCAGCAAAGATCAAATTAAAATACCAATTAAGCATATCTTGTATCTTAATGGCTCTGGCAAAGGTGCTTTGCTTGCTGGATGGTACATGGCAAAGAAAATAATTGCAGAAAACAAGATAAAGATGAGAAAAGGGAAAGAAAACCCATGTACCTTCTCTGCACCAAACTTGCGAGTTTCACATCTTGATGGATCTGAGGGCCATTAAAGTCATAAAAAAAAAAACAACTCAAATCCCTAAATTAGCAGGCTTCAATATGAAACTTCTTTAATACAATATAAAACTGTCCCCATATACCACCCCCTTCACCACCCTATAGGGCTCCTCCTTTCCTCCCTCAACCCCCACAAAGTAATTTGAGATAAGTACTCTAGTTTTAGGAAAAGGAGAGCTAGCTTGTCATGGGTGACACAAATTCAGTCCTACTCAGAGATTACTAGAAGTCACTTCTGGATGAAGATTTTAGTAGGACTGAGAGAACAGAGGACAAATTCAGATCTGTGGTGAGAATTTGGAATCAGCTTACTTTAATTTAGCTAAGAAAATACATTAATTTTCATTAGTCAAGATGTTAATCCCAAGAAATTGAAAATTCATTTTTTGGATTCATTTCTGCAGTACTAATTGGATATAAAAAGGCATGCAGCTATTACCCATATGCCCATGGCCAGAGTAAAGGAAAATCATCTCCCATGCCTTTGACCCTGGTACCTTTTCAAGTAGGTTGAAACGTAAGTGGAAGGAGCAATTGTCTGTGGAGTTTCATTTCCCTTTGCTTCATCCCGCCACAGCTGCCTGTTGTAAGAGCCACTCCTCACCAGATGAACAGCTGATTCTCTGTACAGGCATGAAAGAAAACCAAAACAAAACACTGATTCTTATCACCAGTGTTTGTCCACACTCCAAAGCAAACAGAGAGAAGAGCCAAATAGGCAAACTGTAATATGGCTAATGAAACAGATTGATTTCAATTGATTCAATTCAATTGTTTATTATACCTATTTTCTGTATAGAAGGAGGAAAAGTATTACTGTTGTTTTCTTTTATTAACTTCGAAGACAACTACCTTCAACATAAATTCCAAATCTTGTCTCTAACCCTGTTGTAATGAAAAGTCACTATTGTCCTTCTTCAAAATGTTTTGCAGATCAGTCCCAGAAGTAGATTGCTCATAAATAAGCAGAGATGGGGGTTTCTGGAAGCCTCTTTAGCATTATAAGTGAAAAAGGCACCCAGGAAAGGATTGCAGTAGGATTTCTGATCCACAACTGTGAACTCAGGGTCTTTGTTACAAAAGCCATGGGTCTCCATGTTTCACAAGGTTCTCTAAGCAGTCTTTTTTTAAAAACAAAAAAAAAAGATTTATTTATTTATGCATACAAGAGCTGGGGTACAGGCCAAAGGTGCAAGGGGTGAGAGGATTCACCAGAGACAGAGAGGGGAAAAGAGCAGGCAGACTGACTGAAATACACTGCTGAGGGGAGCAGCAGGCGAGCCAGGAGAGGTCTGCTGTGCCATGTGGGTACTCCCTGGCCGGGGATCGAACTCATGTTGCAGTGGCTGCAGATTGCTTCATAGGTTGCATCTTAACCCCCTGTGCCACCAGGGAGGCCCCATCTAGGCAGTCTTTCCTGAACTTTATTGTGCATGTGAATCTAAGATTCTAATTAAGCAAGTTGGGGGTGGTGCTTAAGGGTCTGTTTTTCTAACTTGCTTCCAGAAGCAAGGTTCTAGGTCATGTACTGCTTTGAGATGCAATACTTCATTTTAACTGATGAGGAATTCTTGAAATTTTATCTGCTGACAAATTAGAACTTGATTAATTCAATCAAACAACAACACTTTCAGTGTTTACCATGGGCTAGGCATTGTGCTGAGTACTAGGGGTTCTTGACAAACCAGACAGACACAGACCCTACTATACAGAGCCTGCTGGTGGACTAAAACAAATCCACTCTTGAAGGGTCAGAGAAGACTTACTAAAGACAGCACTATCTAAGCTGGAGTTAGAACCCAAAGGGCAAAGAGTGGCAAGGCAAGGGAGAAATGGCAGGGAGGAGTCCTAAGAACACAAGGAATAAACAACATGTAATGTACTAAGTACACCTGAAGAAAGACAGCAGAGAAATCTCTAGGAGATCACTACAACCAGCACAGTTAGAGAGGACCATCAACTGGCCAGTGTTAGGATTACCTGTTCTCCTTTTCTTCAATATCACTTGTGTTGTTGAGCCTCCGGGATGCTAGTGAACTAAAATAGCTTTTGTTTTCTCTCTCCTGTAAAATCAAAACAAGTAAAACACAGGGAAGGTACAATAATGACACAGTGTAAAACATTTTGGGCTGAAAAAAGCATAACTTAGTAGATGCAGATACTCTTATTTCTAAATCCAATACCCATTCCAGCTTAAGTGGCATTACAAAAAGTTAGTTTTCAAAGGCTTATTCCTAACGTTCCTCCATTAAAAACCAATGTGTAGGGAAATAATTCTCAAGAGAAAAAGTCAGGATGATCAAATAAGGGAAAAAACAGCACTACACAAAGCAGCAGCTCTGCCTAGAAAGGAGGCGGCGTTGAAAAGCTACCAACACAAACTCCACCCTAAGCGTTTGATGAAATAAGCCTATTTCTTCCACAGCCCACTTTTCCTTTGAAATGAGTCTCAAGAGCACAATAGCAAATGCTGCAGAGGTAATCCAGGCGGCATGCCTCCTCTTCTTGAGCAGTCACCAGAAATGCAGGATAGAGCAAGGGGACTGTAAAAACCAGGAAGACCTGACCCCAGAGATGGGCACCAAGGAGCCCGATAAAATTTGGAAGCAAAAGTAAAGAAATAAAAATATCCTCATCTTGGATGACTACAGAGATGAGCTGTTTGTGAAGTGAGCCTGGTCATACATCTAATGAAAAATTGAGACAGCTAAAGAATTTTTTTTCTAAGTGCTAATTTGCCTGAGCTTCTATAAGGAGTCAAAGTCCAGCTAATAAACTTAACTTTTAAACATCAAAAGAAAAAATTATTGGTATTGTTTGCAGAGGGATCTTTCAGGCCATAGCCAAATTTTCATGTTTCTGGCTCACTTTTATGCCCTAGGTAAGGAGAGTCAGGAAGAATGAACATAAGGTGTGCCAAAAGGGAAGGCCTTTGCTCTTTTTTTAGCCAAGAATTACTTGACGAAACCATCAAGTGCCTGGCCCCTTTAAGGACCAGAATCAAATCAAGGACTAGAAAATACTTTCTTTTGTTCCTGAGAACCGTGCCTTGGGACTCTCTTCTCCCCTATCCAAACTGCACCTTATCTTTATTGTCCAGAGCAGAAATCCGGGGGCTTGATGAAGAGCGGTAGATGGAGGAGCCTCGGTCTCTTAGGGTGTCCCTGGAATTGGCCACTTCACTCAGCATGTTGTGGCTGCCAGTTTTCCTGAGTCCCAGTCTCCAGGAGGAGGGAGATTCATCCTTAGGCTCGTCTGGCTTGTTAAAAAGACTGGAGGAAAACTATGAGGGAAGTAAAGAAAAGAAAAAAAAAAAAGGTCCTGATGATTCTTTTCTGCCTATTTGTCTTTTTCACCTCAACTAAGTAACCTCTTGTGGCTCCCAGGTGTGTTACTGACTGCACTATGGGGAAATAGAATATCCAAATTAATTTCACAGTACTCACTCTCCTAGCAGAAGAGGCAGAGAAGGTATTTTGCGCTGGTGTTGGTGTCTGCTCTGTGGCACTACTTTTGCTTTCAGAGTTGGAGTAGTTGACAATGGCCTCTGGCTTTTTATCTGTTATTTGAGACAAAAGAAGCAACAGGTACAAGTAGGGAAAGTTTGTATCTGTGTGTTTATATACTTTTCTACTAATAGAAAACCTTTACCCATTATCAAAACAGATTATTGGGACCATGGGATGCTTGGACTCAAACTATGATGAAATCTCTAGCAAACACTGCCATAAGAAAATAAAATCCATGGTATTCCTATCATAGCACCCTCTAACTCCAGTTCCTAGACACAAAACTGAAAACTATCTTCACATTACATATCACATGTAAAGTTCAGCAGTAACTGCATATTAACAATCTATTCTGTTTTGAGGGATTGGGCAGGCAAAATTAGAAAAAGCGTAAGATACGCCCTGACTTTCCAGGTTAATTACAACTAAGAAAAGCGCCTACCCAAGCTCATATGTAATGAGGTTGCTAAATTGGCTCATTCAGAGCAAGTGCTTTAGGAGTTCAGAGAAGAGGCAAATCCTCTGAGAAGGGAATGATAAGGAAAGATGCCATAGAGGAAGTTGGAAGACAAATTCCAGTTGGCAGGAGGAAGAAAGGATATGAGTAATGGCTCAGAGACCAAAATACACACATTTACTGGTCAGTGCAGAGGCAAACCTAACTTAAATGATGGGTATTCTGGGGATCACAATAAGAAATAGGGGTGGAAAGGATTACAGAGGATATTGCAAGTGAAGCTATAGCATTTTAGTACTTGAACCCTCACAACATAAATAGAAGTGGTCCATCTTATGGGGCCACCAAGCAGAAACCATGTCTGCTCATTCACTGTGTACATCAGATAACTAGCAGAGAATGAGACAGACACCAGTGGGTGCAGAGGGCATCTGGTCTACATACTTCGGGCACAGAGCCCCAGAGTAACCCATCCATGAGTTATGTGCCAATTTTAAGCTACATCCTAGCTGTATGACCCTGGCAAGTTACTTAATATATTTGAACTTCTATTTTCTCATTGACTAGTCAGGGATTTTAATTCTTGCCTTATGAGTTACTATAAATATCAGAGGTAATATTTTTAAATTGTGTCACTATTTTTAATTATAGTTCACTGGCCACAGTAAGTCTCTAGTAAGTGTTTTATTATTATTCATATTCTTATTTTGTGGTTATTGGGAATATTCAAGACATTCTTAAACACTACCTGAATCTTTCTATCCCCAAGAAATCTACCTCACTATCCAAATGTGGTGAAATGTGATAGCAGTAACTCCCAAGGAATCCATATCCTGTGTAGCACCCTCTCCTATTGGCTCTGGACTTGGCAATGTGACTTTTATGGCCACTGGGACATCAGCAAAAGTGACATAAGAAGAGGCAAGGAAAGTACTTGTGCATTGAGCTTTACTTTTGTAATCTAGTTGCCATGTGACGGTAAAAGACACATAGCACTTGACCCAAACATCCTGGTCGAGCAGCAGAAGGGTGAGTAAGGCCCCCAGGAACAGTCATTTCCCAGCTGACTTACTAACAGATCACAAATACATGAGTGTTACCATACGCACATTACAGTACGAGTAAAAGAAATATCTTCTAGGTTGAGCTCTTCCCAAGATTGCCAATCTATACAATTGGGTGCATATAAATAGCTGTTTTGGGAGACTTGTATGCAGCAATATATAACTAATACACCAAATGTTTAAGTCAAATAAATAAAAGGGAAAAAACAGAACTCAAAATCAAAATGATAACATTCACCTTCAAATATAATTGGTATGCTTTACCACAACATATTATATGTAAGATACATGATAGCTTCCATTTTATAAGGTTATATCTATGGATCTTTAAAAACAGGATAAATGCATTTAACAGTACATATGTGTATGTCAGGCATCACTGCAAAAGTTTAGACATAATCCATTTCCCCACATACTACCAATATATATGTACTGAGCACCGGCATGTAGCAGGCCATGTGCTAGACAGTGTGGAAGGCAGAGAGAAACATGACATGTAATACAGTAAAAGTGCCTTGAAAACATATGGGTGGGGGAAGAGGAGAGGAGATGTGAGGGAAAAAAAGGAAAAAAATGTTAATACTAAGCAGGTTAGATACTATAAAAGAGGTTCAAACAAATAAAAGGGAAGCAAAACTTGTATCTCTGATGATAAGCTTTCATAAAGGAAGTTGACTGGAACTGGGCTTTGGGACATGAATAAAATTTCAACTGGCAGGGAACCATCTGGCTTCTGCCTGCATCAGGACACCGGAACTGCTCTCTGACATTACCAGTGGTTGCCTAATTCACACACCCTCTGTAATCTCTCCCTTCTCACTCCTGCACTGGCTTCTCTGATGCCAAAACACATGTCCTGATTTTCCTCAACCCTTCTGACCATACCTTCTTTGCCTCCTCCACCGATTCCACTTAACTTCCTAAACACAGCTGCCACAACCTGCTTTTCTCATACCTCTTTTCTCTATAATCTCTCCCTCAGGAAATACTATTCTAACCCACAGCTTTTACTTCAGAGGCAGGCAATTTTCACATTTTGCTCTTCCCTTGCTACTTTGAGGAGCCCCAGATCAAAGTCAGGATCTCAGACACGCCACTTGCCAATAATATGAAACCTAATTTGCCTAACTTCCCACTGTGCCAATTTCTTCTTTGAAAAAGTGGTGGTAATAATATATACCTTAGAATGCAGTTATAGGGATTTAATTACAATGTTTAAGTGTGTAGCAAAGAAAAAAGCACTAAGTAATTGGAAAGTGCAATTATAATCCCCAAACTTTCTTCCTAGAGGAAGACTGCATTTATAGCTTATGTAACGTGTGTTTTATTAGTGGATTATCTAGTCCCCTGTGTTCCCTACATGCATTCATCAAAAAACATGTACTGAACGTGTACACCTGCAGGTGCTGAGCGCTGTGCTGAGACCTGGGCGCATAATGATAAACCTAGAGTGCCCCACAAAATGATGAGTGCTAAAACAGAGGCAACTGTGCAGTACCAGAGAGATACAAATAGGGGAAGAACTATCATGAGATGGAAAACAGTGAAGTGGTCCACTACTTTTTAGCCTCTTGTATAGGAAAACTTAAGGAAAGATTTCTTCAGTCTGGTAGATTCTATAGCTGCTAGTAGAAACCTCTCAATAAGTATTTGATGGCCAGAAATGAATTCTAAGGCACAAATACATATTCAGGGGTAGGAAAGCTCAGGGCATGTTTGAGGGCATGCAAGTGTATGTCCTCACCTATATGTGCACCGGAAAGGTCAGCTGGAGCTAGATTACAATAGGTCTGGAAGGACAGGCTACAGGGTTTGGAGTTAACTCTGCAGGTAGAGATGGAATGGGGAAGTTGGTCATCAAAGGTTTCTGAAAAGAGGTATAGCCTGATCAAAAAAGGGAGCAGTGAGTACTTTACTCCAACAGTAATGTGGAGATGGGTTGGAGGGAACAAAGGACTGGAAGCCCATGGGACATAGCAGGAAGCAATTATGGTAGTTCAGGTAGTTCCCTCCCAATCTTCTAAAGCCTTGGTAGCTAGCAAAATGATCCAGCATAGAGCAAGCCCAGATATTAATTCCATACAATATTGAAGTCTAGGACATGCAAGTATTGAATAACAATAAAAATTTTAAAAAGATGGACACATAACTTTTGATATATACTACACTAGCATTTCCAGAGCAAGTTGTACCTGCTTAGTATTAGAAATCCAAGTCCTAATGAATAAAAGGTCATCTCCTATACTACAAACTTAGCTGGTGCCTGTCTTCTCTGCAGAATTCTAGTCTCTTAACTTCCTTTGGTACATTCCATAAGCCTCAGCGACTGGGAAATGAAGAAAGGCAGTATTCTCCCATAACTAAGAAAAACCAGGTCAGTAAAGTAAAACCTCATTGGGAGCTGGGGCCCGCATAAACAGAATGAGCTAAATGTCTTCATTATGGGTAGCCAGCCATCGCAGACTGTTAGAAGAAAACATAGACTCCTTTATAAATTTCATGTGTTCCCCTTACCCCTCTAACTTGGTTTTCTAGATGGAAACATTTCATTCTCTAATGGACTAAAATCTGGATTACAATATGCCAGAGAACATGGGTCATATGTACCATAAAATCTTCATTTATCATTAACTTCAAATTATCAATGAGAACTATTTAGTTGCAATTGAACTTCTATTCAGTAAAACCCATTGTCTCTTCTCAGTGTTTGCCTGATTAAACACCAAGACCTCTGGTAGTTTTGTGGTTTATGGGCCTGATCAATGTTAAGCACCTTGCTCTCACTGGTGGGGTTCCTCACTTGCCATATAATACATTTAAGAAGCTCCGTGGATGTGCATATTATCAACATGAATCATAAAAGCTAACATGATTTTGTTCATTCTTCAATCTCTGACTTAGGAATTATAGCAGCTTTACATAATGAAAAGGAATAAAAAAGATTTGGGGCTTCTGTTTGGGGACTCAGATAAACCTGAGAACAAAATGCAAATTTTCACTAGTTGGTTAACTAGCTGCTTTGCCAAAAGTGCCTCTGCAAGATCTCAGCTCCTTTCCCTCATGATACACTGAATTTTTGGAATCTGATTTCTACACCATCTACCAACCCAAGGTCAGAACAACTGGCTTCCTCACAGCTCTTACAGTCAGGTTGTCATGAGCAAGCTGATATCTTTTCTTTAAAAACTAAACTTAAAGCTTTTTGTGGGGTGCTCTGAGCCCTACTTAGCTCTCCAGAGAGCAGTGGTCTCCTCACACTACGGAAATAGAGGATCTCTGCTATCAACACCTTCACATTACCTGCCTCCTTCTCAGTTTCTGACTCAGAAGCTTCATCTTCACCTTCCTCCTCCTCTGAGCTGGAGCTGCTGGATTCTTTGTTTTCTTCCTCCATTTCTTGGGATTTCGGTGTCTCCTCTTCATAGAGCATCTTCTCTTTGCTAAATTAGAGATGACAAATTTGAGAATTTTTCAGAAATGACAATTTCATAAGTTCATTGACAGTAGTAGCAATAATAGAAATGTATTCAAATCCACCTTTACATTGTATTCTTCATTGTGTCCACGGTTTTTGAAGACTAGCTTCAATATCTGACTTTAGAGTGTGATTTAAGAAAATCTAATGTATTCAACACACAGCAAAAAGGAAGGTTTATGAGTCTTGTAATGGTGGAGCATTAAATAAATGATTTAAAAAATCATTAAATAAATGATTAAATGATAAAAATCATTTAATAAATATTTGCTGAGTGCTTATTACACAATAGGACTCACACTAGGCACTAGCATGGTGGTAAACAAAACAGACATGGTCCCTGAGCTCACAGAACTTACAGGAAGGGAAGCATCTGGGCATGCGTACTCCTAACTAAGAAATTTCTAAGTTTAAAACATGTTCACTCATCTTCAGTGTCTCTCCCACATATCAATACCACCCGCTTTCCCCTCAAACATTCCCACATATTTAAAGATCATTTGGCTAAAATCAAACATTGTTTCTTTACTATGTAAATTCTCAAGCTAAATATGTCACACATCGCACACCCAGACGTGGCGCAGCTTATCACAGTCCTCCAGCCCCAAGTATCTTACTTCTTAAAGAGGCCACTCTGCAACTTGTTGTTCAGGTCTGACTCAATGAGTTTATTCCGTGTCTCTTTTTCACTTCGAAGCTGGAAATTGAGGAAACAGAGAAGAATTTGTTGGTAAAAAAAACAAACAAACAAAAAAAACAGGGAAGAATTTGTTGGAAAAAAAAACCAGCAGCAATGAGAGAATTAAAAATGATACTGTCATTAAGAAGAAGACAGCACCAACAGAAAAGGGAAGATGAGGACTGAGAAAAAAAAAAGAGACATATAAGTGGGGTCTCCTTCAAAGATATTGACAGAAAAATATCCTCCCCCAAGGTAGAAGAGAAAAACCATGGTGTTAGAGCTTCAGTAAAATTGCCCCTATATCAAATATCCAAACCCAATCTTCCAAAAAAGCCTCGCCTGTGAAAGACAAAAAGCAGAAGGAACTTTCAAAGAATACTTTGTGATCTACACATTGAATCAAGTTGGAAAGAGTTCTAAAGAAGGAAAAAAAAAAACTACCAAATGAGAAATAAGACCTAAGAAAATATTACTTGGTATTTGAATACATGTTCTAGACAAAATATATTTATATCCCTGGATCCTGAAGTTATTCAGGGAACAAAGAGAAGCACCATTTCCAGTAGTGGAGCAATGTTATTTAGTGAAAATATTGTTTATGTTGGGAAAAAAAACAGGACTAGGCTGCATAAAAGATACACAGAACTCTATATTATCTTGTAACTTTATGTGAGTTTATGAATTATTTTAAAATGTAAACTCTGAAAAAAAAAAAACAACACAAAAGCTCACCAATGCAAAGCATATGTCTCATATTAGGAAGGCCTCTCCCTGCTAAATAACAGCACTGACATTGTACGTGGAGTCCTAGCATTTAGTGATTCCAATGCTCATCAAAGAAAACAAAATCAGGGCCTCCCCAGTGGCGCAGCGGTTGAGTGCTGGGTTGCGAAGCTGCCCGCGCCCTCTGCGGCGCCAGTTCGATCCCCAGCTGCTCCCCGGCCACCGGAGGAGGGTCCCACATGGTGCGCAGACCTCTCCTGCCGCGCCTGCTGCTCCCCTCAGCAGTTATTTCATCAGTCTGCCTGTTCTGTTCCCCTCTGTGGCTCTGGTGAATTCTCTCACCCTCCCGCGCTTCTGACTGTACCCAGTGCATGTATAAACAAACAAAACAAACAAACAAACAAATAAAAAAAAAAACATAAAAAAAATAAAAAAAATTAAAAAAAAGAAAACAAAATCAACTAAAAGTGGTGTCTGAGCTTCACAAGTATGACTTTCCCACTGAGTCTGGAGTAAGGAGGCTCTTCATGTTGCCAGTCCAGACAAGATGCAGAACATGCAGAAGGGTAGATGTAGATATGGTTGCTTTGTTCCCATCCCTGAGCTATATTCTTTTATTTGGCTGTTACTCACATTTGCCCTAAACTTAAATTCATATGAGCTCAGCCACAGTCCATACAAAGGAAAAAACAAAGGAAAATTAGTAATTTTTTTCTGTCACACCTGTTCAAATTCTCAAGCTCCTGATATGACTGATCTTTATTCTTTATTGCCAAATTACTTAGGCCCCTTATAGATAGTACCCTGGTACTCTCTATGTCTGAAAAAAAAAACAAAAAAACAACACTCTGATTTGAACATATGACATTCATTTTCTAGAACTCAAGTATAATTGTTAGTTTGTTACTGTTTTTAAAGAGTTTCAGATGTAGGAAGTCTAGCTTAGAATGAGTAAACTTTAACAACAGTGGTTTCTGGGGTATTTTCTTCTAACAGACTGTAGATAATCCCTGAAAGGAACAATTACCATCTCTGGAATG
This sequence comes from Talpa occidentalis, assembly GCF_014898055.3. Lineage (NCBI taxonomy): Eukaryota > Metazoa > Chordata > Mammalia > Eulipotyphla > Talpidae > Talpa > Talpa occidentalis. The sequence goes on from NW_023605194.1 coordinate 76,223,640, forward strand.
CAGATATGTCTATTTCAGCTATCAGCAGACATAACTGAAATGAGGGATTAAGATACCTGCTGTGGATTGCAAACTCTTACAAAAGCTTTAAAAGCATCAACTAGATACTCACCACATTCTGCTTCTTCTGGAGCATCTCCAAGTGCTCCACAAGACCCTCATCAGCCACATCAAATGGTGTCTGTCCCTGGCAAAGACAAGTTGTACCACAATCAACAGAAAGCAAAAGTGCTGCTCATGTAATTGATATTTATTCAATATTCATTTTATGTATTGATTCCTATGATAGCTGCTTCCCCTAATGAATCTATATTTTGATAATGCCTTCTTCTATCATAGAGGAAACATAATAAGAAACAGAACATCCTTTAAATATAGTTTTATATTTTGTTAAATATTATCAGGAAATCATATTTTCTTTTATAATTAAATTTATTTATTTATTTTCTTATATCATTATTCACTTTGATATAGTATTTGCTTTCTTTCCTCAGGTGTAGTGCCCGTAGTTCTCCCACCACCATAGCACTGGTAAACCATCACCATAGTCCCTTGTGCCCTTCCCTCCTGTTTTGTCTCCTACCCCTCCCCTTTCCCTATTGTATGCTTCAGTTCTATGGGCAGCTTGCTAGTTTTGTATTTTCCCTCTGACTTATGTCACTTAGCATAATCCTCTTCCAGCTCCATCCATGTTGCTGTAAATGGCAATGAGTTTATCTTTTTTGATTGTGAATAGTATTCAACTGTGTATATTCCACACCTTCTTGATCCACTCATCGGTTTTCAGTTTTTAGGTTGCTTCTATATCTTGGCTATTGTAAATAGTGCTGCAATAAACACAGGAGAGCAGGCTTCTTTTCAAATCAGTGTTTTCTTTGGTTAGATTTCTAGGAATGGAATCACAGGTTCACTTGGCAGATCCATTTTTAGTGTTTTGAGGAAGCTCCACACAATTTTCCATAGTGGCTGGACCAGTTTGCATCTCACCAGCAGTGTAAGAGGGTTCCTTTTGCTCAACATCTTCGCCAGCATTAGCTGTTGCGTTTTTTAAATATGGGCCATTCTCACAGGTATGAGGAGGTATCTCATCGTGATTTTGACTTACATTTCCGTGATAATTAGTGATGTTGCACATTTTTTCATATGCCTGTTGGCCATTGAGTTTCATCTTTGAAGTGTCTTTTTATCTCTTCTCCCCACTTTTTGCCTGGGTTTTTTGTTTTGTTTTTGTTGAGTTGTGTGAACTCTTTGTAGATCTTTGATACCAGTACCTTATCAGTTGCATGGTGTGCAAATACTTTCTCCCATTCAGTAGGATGTCTCTTCATTTTGGTTACTATCTTTTTTGCTGTACAGAAGCCTTTTAGTTTGATGTAGTCCTAGCTGTTTTCTTCTCCTTCCCTTTACTTGCTTCTGGAGATGAGTTCTCAAAGAGATAAGTTCCTTCTCCTTGCTTCTGATTATTTGTCCTCAAAGATGAGACAATAAACCTGGCCATTTAACAGACTTTCAGACTATTGTTTCTGAGGTTTATGTCATGGAGAGTTTTGCTGATATTTCGTCTATATACTTTGTGGTTTCAGGTCTTATATTCAAGTCATTTATTCATTTTGAGTTGATTTTAGTGTATAGTGTGAGATAGTAGTCTAGTTTCATTCTTCTGCATATGGTGTTCAAATTTTCCCAGCATCATTTATTGAAGAGGCTATCCTTGTTTCAGAGTATATTCTTCATTCCTTTTGTCATAGATTAGTTGGTCACATATGAAATCACATCATTTTTTTAAAGATTTATTTATTTATGCATACAAGAGCTGGGGTACAGGCCAGAGGCATGGTTGGTGAGAGTATTCACCAGAGACAGAGTGGGGAACAGAACAGGCAGATTAACCAGGGTGCACTGCCGAGGGGATCAGTGGGCGTGTCAGGAGAGGTCTGCTGCGCCTTGTGGGTTGCTCCTTGGCAGGCTGGGGATTGAACTTGTACATGAATTCGTGCTACAGAGGCTGCGGACAGCTTCATAGGTTGTGTCTTAACCCCTTGTGCCACCAGGGAGACCCTGAAATCACATCATTTCTAAAGCCTATTGCCTCATAGCAAATAATCAATTGAAATCTCTACTTGTACCTGTGCTAAAATGATCTTAATTGGCATAATAAATTCAATTAGGGTTTCTTAGAAGCTTCGGGAGGGTCAGGGCACATGTGCACTAAAGATTCAATTACAGGAAATCTCTCTTTAAGCGAGAAGGGTTATCTCTTTTAGGAAACATCAGCACAGCTCAGGACCTAACCCACAATTTAAGAATGAAACCTGAGTTCAGGAGATATGTGAAGCAGGTAAGAACATCTACTAATTAAAAATCTGTACCTGTGGATTCCTAGAAAATCAGTAAATAAATGTAGGGATAGGCATTCCAGGGCTGTTAAGTTGCTTGAAATAAGAATGAATAATACTATTTTCAACTAAATGACTAGGTGTGGCTAGAACCAGGCTATATGCTTTCAAATTAAAATAAAATAAATCTTTCATATCTTACCATAGAGAGTGGCATTAGGCTTCCCCAATTCAAAAGGGCAAATATCTCTTTTTCCTTTTTTTAGGGGCGTCAACATAAATTGAGTCAGAAAGCTAGATGAGTAAAAGTTTTATGTTACAGAGCAAATATCTTGATGCTGATGATGGGGGTGGGTGAGAAGAACCACAGTGACCAGCGATGCATATTTCCCTGGACAATAAACCTGGCCATTCAACAGATTTTAAGCCTATTGCACTAGAGACCCCATAGCAGATCTTACTGCCCTTCCAGAGAGTCGAGCTTACTAACCAGCTTGTTTCTGATGTCCATGTCACAGAGTGCTTCTGCAAGGATGGAGCACGCCTCTTTTACCCCCCAGTGTGCCGCAGCATGGAGGGGAGTCCAGCCATCATGATCCTGCACATTGAGCTCATAGCCAGCCTGAATTAAAAGCCTAAGAAGAAAACCCCAAAACAAGATATTTATCTCCTCTATATAACAATTTTCTGCCAAATAAACTATCATCTAATTAATAATTCACCTAATATCACCTAATTGATTTTGGCCCTGAACCAAAGGGGACCACTGATGGCTTCTGCCCTCTAATGCACAGCTCAGGTGTCACAGTTATTATACAGAGAACCATTCACAGATAACATTTATCAACCATTTGGTATTGAGGAAGACTGTTTGGTATTTCTAAGGCACATCCATGTTACACTGCACAAGAGGGGTGTATGGAAAGACATGTACCTGAGATTAACCAAAGCCTCATTCAATTAGCCAAATTATAGGAGTCTATCACCAGGTGGGCTTTCCATTTTTCAATGCAGGGAGAAAGTAAAGCAGAGCTCAATTATTTTTAGAGTACTTTACTAGCTTTCTATATGGTATTTCTAGGACATCACATGCTTATTGTAGATTCTCATATCTCCAGCTTTTGAAAGTATCTTTAGGGGCTCACTATAAAGCTATAATATGTGTACATGGAGGAGGAAGGTAGGACTGGTGGGCCCCAACTGCACTGGGCTGATTGAGGTTACCTTTATCGTGAACCTCCAGACATCTTCCAAGAGTATAAATGCTACTCTCGGGCAGAAATGGGGTGCCAACATACTGCCACACCGACTAGAAACCCCGAATTAGGTGGAATATAAATCATTGAAAAAACCTGGCAACAACTACATGCACAATGCTTTTAACAATCCATGTATTTGGGAAAGCCTGTCAGCTTTAAGCACCAAGAGCTACATAAAGCATGTACAGATGTAAGGAAAAAATGAGGAAAAAATGAAACAGGTAGAGTAGCAGAATACACATCCCTCACACAAGTGTGATTATCCTACCTAAAGAGTAGTGTCGCACATTGAAGGTCTTTATAATTAATCTAATGAGTCTGAGGAAATTGTGCCTAAAGAAGACCAAAATAATCCCAAGTCTGTCCAGTATCACATGTCATAAGATGAGGAGACTGCAGGGATATTAATGATGAATCATAGATCTGGAAGACAGTACATGAGGTCACCTTGCACACCAGTGTGCCTCAGACCTTTTCATATTATTCATGTCAGTAAGAAGCTAGATGATGGTAGGAGGGAGAGGACCCATACATACCCAAATAAACCAAAATGTGAGAGAAGACTAAATGATCAGAGAGAAAACAAGCAAAAAAAGAAGCACAGCATAGTTGAAAATCTTTCACCCTCTGCTTCCAATACCCAACTCATCTTCCTCTGGTCAGCCAAACCCCTGGGTGAGGAAAATGGACAATACCTGAGCACCTCAGAGTAGCCCTTGGCAGCAGCCACATGGAGGGCCGTGGCCCCAGAGCGGGCCTGCCTCACATCTTCTATTTTCCCACTGTTGAGCCACTGGCGAGCATCCTGCAACATCTGTTGTTCTTCTTCTTTTCTTGACTGCTCTAGGTCAACTCCTATAAAAAACAGTTACAAGATAACCAACATTACTAAAGGTCCACTTAAATCTGACATATTTTCCTGAGATTGAAAACATAACAGAAATATAAGCACAAAAAAGTTTAGTCATCAAGCTGGGTAGTCATCAAATTCAGACTTCATTTAGAAGAGCAGTGGCATTTCTCCACATATTAACATTCTTATCAGCATTAAATTATCAAGTAAAATGTCTATGATGCAGGCCCATTATGGTAACCGCATAAAACTGTTTTCAATAGAAGAGAAAAACCAAAGGAGCATTCTTTTGATATATTTGCAAAGTACTTTATATGTTGTAACATTTTAATTTCCCAACAACCTTTTGAGGTAAATACCATAAACATTCTTATCTTCATTTAACAGATAAGAAAACAAACACAGAAAGAGTAGGTAACTTGCTCAAGGCCAGAAAACACACTAGAAGTGTCACCAGCACTCAGATATCCTCAGTTCCTGTCTACCATTCTATTCCTCTCACTACACCATAATGTAAGTAACAAAAAACTTGGTTTCAGGCATGATATATGTTAAAAAATTAACTACCTCTAAAGTTCACTTCATTTTGCAGGAAAATACACTGACCTGTAGCTATATAATCTAGTGCAGAGGAGCGGATGATGTGCAGTTAAAACTGCCAAGGGAATGCAGATTTTGTTTCCCTTTAAACCAGTATGGACAAAGTCCTACTCCCTCTCCCAGATCCCCACCCTGTGTGTCTCTGGTTTATAGTAGCTTGTTGATTTTGATTTTACTTTATTATAATTAGGTTTGGGGGGTGGGAATTGTATGGGGACTACAACCAAGATGAAAATGCATACACTGTGCAAAAATGAAAAATGATGTAAAAAATGTATAAAATAAAAAATACATAACTAAAAAAAATTGAAATTCCAATTCCAAAAAAACAACAAAAAAAACCCAAAAAAAACCAAAAAAACTGTGGAGGAAGTCCAAGGTGCCAACAATACTCCTGCATGTGGGCAAATGAGAAGGAGTTGGGGTAGAGCATTCCCCATTATAGAAAATAATGAAGCACCCCCAATATAAACATACCCATTCAAAGAGTTGTCTTTTTTTTTTTTAAAAGATTTATTTATTTATTTATACAAACACTGGGTACAGTCAGAAGTGTGGGAGGGTGAGAGAATTCACCAGAGCCAGAGAAGGAAACAGAACAGGCAGACTGACGAAATACACTGTTGAGGGGAGCAGTGGGCGGCAGGGGAGGTCTGCGCACCATGTGGGACCCTCTCCCAGGGGCCAGGGATCGAATCGGCGCTGAGGAGGCTGCGGGCAGCTTTGCAACCCAGCGCTCAACCGCTGCATCACCGGGGAGGCCCCCAATCAAAGAATTTTATACTCATTAGCAGGCTTTATCAGAGCTTGTCTGCTGCCTTCCAGGTTGTTAAAAATGAGAACCGGTGAACTACCAGGGTTATGTCTGATGTGGGGAGATGGATAAGGTAAAGAGGTCAACAATTCATTTCATTTCTTTTCCCCCACATTTTTTTTTAAGATTTATTTATTTATTTATACAAGCACTGGATACAGTCAGAGGCGCAGGAGGGTGAGAGAATTCACCAGAGCCAGAGCAGAGAGCAGGACAGGCAGAGTGACGAAGTACACTGCTGAGGGGAGCAGCGGCCAGCAGGAGAGGTCTGCGCGCCATGTTGGACCCTCTCCCGGTGGCAGGGGATCGAACCGGCGCTGCAGAGGCTGCGGACAGCTTTGCAACCCAGTGCTCAACTGCTGCGCCACCGGGGAGGCCCTTCCCCCACAGTTTTATTGAGATATAACTGACAGAGTATTGTGTATGCAAAAGGTATACAATTATATTTCACACATTTATATAATGCTTTTATAAAAATACATTTATATAATGATTACCACAGCAGGTTTAGTTAACACCTCCACCACCTCACATAATTAGCATTTTTTGATGTGTAATTGACATAGGAGTAGAACATACTGATATTTGTATACACTGCAAAACGATCATCATGATCTACTCTCTTAGCAACATTCAAATATGCAATATACTATTATTAACTATAGTCACTGTGCTGTACATTACATCCTCATGACTTATTTTATATGTAGAAATTTGAGACTTTGACCTCCTTCACTCATTTTGTCCACCCCTGAAATCTGTCTAGTAACCATCAATCTGTTTTTTGTATCTATGAGCTTGGTTTTCAGGTGTGTTTTTTTTAAAGATTTATTTTTGTTTATATATGCATACAAGAACTGGGGTATAGGCCAGAAGTGGTGGGGCAGAGGGTGAGAGGATTCACCAGAAACAGAGTGGGGAGCAGAACAGGCCGATTGACTGAAATACACTGCTAAGGGGAGCAGCGGGCGAGACAGGAGAGGTCTGCTGTGCCATTTGGGTCACTTCCCTGGCCTGGATGGAACTCAGGCTGCAGTGGCTGGCAATAGCTTGATAGCACTTAAACCCCTGCATCACTAGGGAGGCTCCTAGTGTGTTTTTTTATTTTTGTTCTTCTTGTAGGTTCCACATCGAGACAAGATCACATGGCATGTGTCTTTCTCAGTTTGCCTTATTTCACTTAGGAAGATGCCCTCAAGGTCCATCCATGTTGCTGCATATAACACAATTTCCTTCTTTCTCATGGCTGAACAATATTTCATTATACATATTCTGTATAAACTGATCATATAATAAAATTACACACACACAAAAGTACCTTCTTTATCCATTCATCCACAGACTGACATTGAAGTTGTTTCTATATTTTGTTTTTTGTGAATAATGCTGCATTGAAAAAGGGAGTGCAGTCTGCAATCCTAAGTTCATTTCCTTTGGATATATACTCAGATGTGGGGTTACTGGATCATATAATAGTTCTATTTTAATTTTTTGAAGAACCTCCATACTGTCTTTCATAGAGGCTGTACCAGTTTACAATCCCACCAATAGTACAGAAAGATTTCCTTTTCTCCACATCCTCACCAATACATTTTATTTCTTGTTTTTGTGATGATAGCTATTCTGACAGAAATGAGGTGATAGCTCATAGTGTTTTAATTTGTATGTCCCTGATGACAGTGATATTGAGCATCTTTTCCTGTATCTCTTAGTCATTTGTATGCGTTCTTTGGTAAAATGTATATTCAGTTTCTTTGCCAATTTTTTGGTACTGTCTTGCTTACTTAACTATTGAGATATGAGTTCCTTATATTTTTTTGAATATTGGCACCTTATTAGATATATAATGTGCAAATATTTTCTCCCATTTAGGAGATTGCCTTTTCATTTTGTTTATTATTTCTCTTGTCATGCAGTTTTAAAATTTAATATAGTCCACTTATTTAGTTTTGCTTTTGTTGCTTGTACTTCTGGTGTCTTACCAAGAAAATCATTATCAAGAAAAATGTTAAGAAGCTTTTTTTCCCTAGTGTTTTTGTTAGGGGGAAATGATGTTCTGAGTTAATCCCATACAGGCTTTGTGGACCCCACCCCCACTCCAGACTAAAGCCATCAAGACATTGGGAAAGACAAATCCCATCACCACCAAGGGAGGGTGGCTGGGACCTGAGGGTGGAGTTGGGTAGCCAGGTTGGATATAAAAACCAAACACGTGGGCCTTGGGCTGTCTCTGGCTCGCGATTGCTCGCCTCCTGGCTTCACCGCTCCTGGCTGGCGGCCAGCTCTGAGAGCGCCATTTTGGGATTCCTGATCGGCGGATTGGGTAGGACTCATTTAAAACTTTGTCTCCCACTTTTCTCCCAGAGCTGTACATTTCCTCATTTCCCCTTCCCTTGTCAATAAACCTTTTATTAACCTTTCACGTGTGCCTGCAGTAGAGCATTGATAAGTCCTTTTAAGCGCGTGGGTGAGGACCCACAGTCAGGCACCCCGTTTTGTATCGGGGTTGCTCTACAACATTTTCTCCTAGGAGTTTTATAGTTTTAGGTTTTATGTTTAAGTCTTAACTCCGTTATCAAGTGAACTTTTATGAATGATATAAAATAGAGATCCAATTCCACTTTACTGCAAGCTTTTATCCAGTTTCCTCTACCTTTTCCCACTGAGTACTTGTGGTCTCCTTATTCAAATATTAGTTGACAGTGTATGTGAAGGTTTATTTCTGGACTCTGTTCTTTTGTTGGCCTATGTGTCTACTTTTAGGCTAGTACCATACTGTTTTAATTACAATAATTTCATAGTATAGTTTATAATCAGAAGGGTGATATCACCAGTTTTGTTCTTTCTCAGGATTGCTTTGATTATTTGTGGTCTTTTGTGGTTCCTAAATACAAATTTTAGCATTGGTTTTCTATTTCTGTGAAAAATGTCATCAGAATTTTGATAGAATTACATTGAGACAATAGATTGCTGGGTAATGTAGACATTTTAACAATATTAATTATTCTGATGCATGAACATGGGATATCTTTCCACATATTTGTGTCTTTTTCAATTCATTTCATCAAAATATTATGGTTATGGCTATTGTTGTGTAGATTTTTTACCTCCTTAGTTAATTTTATTCCTAAGTATTTTATTATTTTTGATATTACGAATGAGATTGTGTTCTTTTTCAGACAGTTTGTTGTGTACAGAAACATCCATATATAGGCACGGCTTTGGAGATATTGCTAGTTTTGGTTCCAGATCAACACTATAAAGTGACATTGAAGTAAGGCAAGTTACATGAAATTTTTGGTTTCCCAGTGTATATAAAAATTATTTTTACATTAAGCTGTAGTCTATTAAGTAGGAAGATGCAGTAGTATTATGCAGTAGTATTATGTCTAAAAAAACAACATACATATCTTAATTTACAAATGCTTTATTGCTAAAAAAAATCATAACCACTACCTGAGCCTTCAGTGAGTCATAATCTTTTTGCTGGTGAGGGGTCTTGCTTCGATGTTGATAGGTGCTGACTCATCAGGGTGATATTTGCTGAAGGCTGTAGTGCTTGCGGCAATTTCTTAAATAAGACAACAATTAAGTTTGCTGCATTGATTGACTCTTCCTTTCACAAAAGATTTCTCTGTAGCTTGTGATGCTGTTTGATAGCATTTTACCCACAGTAGTATTTCTTTCAAAAGTGGAATCAGTCCTCCCAAAGCCTGCCATTGCTTTGTCCACTAAGTTTATATGACATTCTAAATCCTTTATAATCCTTTGCAGTGTTCATAACATCTTCACCAGGAGTAGAGTACATCTCAAGAAACCACATTCTTTGCTAATCCATTAAAAAGCAATTCCTGCTGAGGTTTTATCATGAGATTGCAGCAATTCGTCACATCTTTTAGCTCTACTTCTACATTTCTTACTATTTCCACCATATCTACAGTTACTTCTTCCACTGATACTTGAACCCCTCAAAGTTATCCATGAGGGTTGAAATAAACTTTCCTCCAAACTCTTGTGAATGTTACAAGTTTTCTTAATGTCATCTAGAATGGTGAGTGCTTTTTAGAAGGTTTTCTATTTACTTTGCCCAGATCCATCAGAGGAATTACTATCTATGCATCTGTAGTCTTACTAAATGTATTGCTTAAAGAATTGAAAGTTGAAATGATTTCTTGATCCATGAACTGTAGACTAGATTAGCAAGTATGAACATTAATCTCCTTGTACAGTTCCATCAGAACTCTTGGGTGCCTGGGTGCACTGTCAATCAGCAGCAACATTTTAAAAGGAATCTTTTTTCCTGAGCAGTAAGTATACAGAGTGGGCTTAAAATGTTAAGTAAACCAAGTTGTAAACTGATCTGCTGTCATGCAGGTTTTGTAATTTGCATTTGTAGAGCATAGGAAGGGTAGATTTAACATTATTCTTAAGGTCCTAGGATATTAGGAATGGTAAGTAAGCATTGACTTTCACTTCAAGTCACCAGCTGCATTAATTCCTAATAAGAGAGTCAGCCTGTTCTTTGAAGTTTAGAAGACAGACATTGACTTCTCCTCTCTAGCTATGAAAGTCCTATATGGCATTTTCTTCCAATATAAGGTTTTATCTGCATTGAAATCTGTTGTTTGGTGTAGCCACTTTCACCCATTATGTTAGCTAGATCTTCTGAATAACTTACTGTAGCTTCTACATTAAAATTTGATGCTTCACCTTGCACTTTGATGTTATGAAGATGATCTTTTTCCTTAAACCATATAAACCAACCTCTGCCAGTTTCAAACTTTTCTTTTGCAGTTTCCTCACCTCTCTCGGCCTTTAAGATAATTTAAGAGTTAGGGTCTTCTGGATTAGACTTTGGCTTAAGAGAATGTTGTGGTTGGTTTAATCTACTATCTAGACCACTTAAACTTTCTCCATGTCAGTAATAAGGTTGTTTCACTTTCTTATCATTCAAATATTCACAGGAATTAACACTTAATTTCCATCAATAACTTTTCCTTTGCATAACTTGGCCTACAAAAGAGGCCTAGTTTTGGGCCTGCCTTGACTTTTGATATACTTTCTTCACAAGCTTAATCATTTCTAGCTTTTGATTTAAACTGAGAGTCATGCAACTCTTCCTCTCACTTGAATACTTAGAGGCAACTGTAGGGTTATTAATTGGCCTGATTTCAATATTGTGTCTCAGAGAGGCCTGAGGAAAGGGAGAGAGACCAGGGAATGGCCAGTGAGTGGATCAGTCAGAATACACACTATATTGATCACTGATTACTGAAAACCATATAGATACAATAATGAAAAAGTAATGAAATATTATGAAAATTACCAAACTGTGACATCGAGACAAAGTGATGTTTCCAACATGCTGTTGGAAAAATGGCACTGACAGACTTGCTCAACACAGGGTTGCCACAAACCTTCAATTTGTAAGAAGAAAAAATACAGCATCTGTAAAGAGCAATAAAGCAAAGTACTTCCTGTACTGATTTTTGTTCACCTGCAATTTTATTGAAGCTATTGATTAGTTCTAAAAGTTTTTTGGTAGAATCTTTAGGATTTTCTGTATATAAGATCATATCATCTATAAACAGATGAATTGTACTTCTTTCAAAATTTGATGGCTTTTATTTTTCTTGCCTGACTGCTCTGGCTGGACTTTCATTAATATGTTGAAGGAAAAGTAATGAGATGGGCAACCTGCTCTTGCTTCTGATCTTAGAGGAAAGCTTTCAGTTTCCTCCATCAAGTATGACATTAACTATGTGTTTGTCATATATAGTCTTTATTAGGTTGAGGGATATTAATTCTATATTGAATATGTTGAGGATCTTTATCATGAGAGGATATTATGTTTTGTCAAATGCTTTTTCTTCACTTACTGAGATGATTCTATGATGTCTTTTATTCTACTAACGTGGTGTGTCACAATGACACATTTATACATATTAAGCCCTCGTTTCTCAAGAATAAATCCCATTTGATTATAGTGAATGATCCTTTTAATTTACTGTTGGGTGGGTTTGCTAATATTTCTATCTATAGAAATTTGCTAAAATTTCTATTTATGTTCATAAAAGTAATTGGCTCTATAAGGTAATTCTTGTAGTGTCCTTATCTGTCCTTTTAGTGTCCTTATCAGGTAATTCTAACCTTGCACAAAGTGTTTAGGAATGTTCCCTCCTCTTTAATTTTCCGGAAGTGTTTCAGAAGGATTGTTGTTAATTATTCTTTGAATATTTGGTATAATTCACCAATGAAACAATGTGATCCTGGATTTTTCTTATTGTTTTACTGATTTAATCTTCTTGCTTGTTATTAATCTGTTCAGATTTTCTATTTCTTCCTGATTCAGCCTTGAAAGGTTATATGTTTGCAGGAACATATCCATTCTTCTATGTTAGCCAATTTGTTGACATATAATATTCATAGTAGTTTCTATTGACCCTTTGCATTTTTGTGGTATCAGCTGTAATCTCTCCTTCATTACTGATTTTATTTATTTGAGTCTTCTTAGTCTAACTAGAGGTTTGTTAATTTTATTTATCTTTCAAAAACAGCTCCTAGTTTCAAAAGAATTTTCCATTGTTTTTCTAGACTCTGTTTCATTTATTTCTGCTCTAATCTTTGCTGTTTCCTTTCTTTCACTAACTTTAGACTTAGTTTGCCCTCCCTGCTTTTGATTCCAGCTCCTTGAGGTATATGGTAGGGGTGAGCAGACCTTCTTTAAAGGACCAGATAGTAAACATTTTCAGCTCTGTGGGCCTCTCAATCTGTCACAACAACTCAACTCTGCTATTGAAGTACAAACACAGCTTTGGATAATGTGTAAACAAATGTACATGACCAGATGTGGCCCCAACTGTTCTAAAGTATCATATCAGGAAAGGCCACCAGAGCTAAATCCTTTAGAATACTACAGATTATGAGCAACACAGTTTAGTAGAAAGACTAAAAATCACTACAGATCAGGTATATGAAATTTTGTGATGATCCTAGCATATTTCCTAAGACCTGCTCTACCATCTATCCAGTTATCTGCATTTTTTAATTAAAAGAACACAGAGACCTCCAAGAGAAAACTCTTGCCCTATTCTCAAAAATGGATTCTTTTAAAAATACAAAAGAGGGCCCCCTTGATTGTACAGGCGGTTGAGCACCGCACTGTGAAGCAGTCTGCAGCCTCTGCAGCATGGGTTTGATCCCGGCCGGCCAGAGAGAATCCCACATGACTAGGCAGACCTCTCCTGTCTCACCTGCTGCTCCCCTCAGCAGTGTATTTCATCAGTCTGCTTGTTCTGTTCCCCGCTCTGTCTCTGGTGACTCCTCTCACCCTCCAGCACAACTGGCCTGTACCCCGGTTCTTGTATAAATAAATAAATCTTTAAAAAATAAAAAAATAAAAATATAAAATAAATATTTTTAAATTTCATTTTTCTAAGTTAGCTTTCTTACCTTAACAAATTACCAGAATAATGTTCATGGTTTGTATGGGTGAAGATCATTTCAGAAGTTACAATAAATATATTCACCAGCAATAAATATATTCACCAGCACTGCTTTCAGCTCTTATCAAAAGAAAAGATGCAAAATCATAAACAAAATATGGCCAGTACTCAAATTTGTGAGTGTACATGAGATACACTGTATCTCTTCTTCGAATTTTATGATGTATAGCCAAAACCAATACTATGTACACACAGTAAGAAATGTTCATGTTCCTCATCAGTCTAACTTGTATCACCAAAAACAAAATCAGGACATCTTAACCATACAATGGGTATATAACCTCAGAACGGCAAATACAAGAAAGAACTGGTTCTCTTTTTGGCATTTAGTCTATTCTTGTGTGAATTTTCAAGAGGATTCATGAACTGGTAATTGATGGCTAATGCTATGCACACAGATCTAACCCTTTTCTATCATATGGCAATGAAAAGTTCTATACAGCAATGGGTTATTTTCCATAAGTGGCAATGTTGAGTTGCCCCCTCCGATCCCTTAGTTTACCTTGCTTTTTCACTTGCTCCAGAAGAAGGTCCTTCATGGCAGGCTCTTCTGCAAGGTCAGAGGGAACTTCACCTTCACTATTCACAATACCCACACTGGCTCCGTTGTTAATGAAATACCTGTAAAGACAAAAGCCAGGGTCAACATTATCTTTGCCAGCCTAATATCAACTTACAGTCATGCATCCAGGGTTCAATGTAGAGCAAGGCATCTTTTGGGGAGTTTTAAACATGGTCCCAGATAAAGTGTATGAATTTCTAACTCTATTAGCCTTTAGTAATTAGGACTGGAAGCTTCTCTATTTCCTGACAAGAGCAATGCTAACAAAGGTGTTTTTCATACTCATATTTCTAATTGCCACCCTTTCACTCCCAGGGATAGCAAGAGACTTTCTAAACACCATAAGGAATGCATTCAGTCCTAAAACTTACCTACCATCCCTGAGCTCAAACACAGCCTCCCAAAAGAACTTATTATACATATAATATTGAGATTGAGGATCCCTAAAAGATGTGTAAAAAAGTCATTTTCATGAAATTTTTCCCAGTGCCACATCAGAGTTTAAGTAGTGTTGGCACATGAAAACAGAAGAATAAAGCTTGAGTTAAAATTTACACAAATCTGCCTAAATTATGTCTTCACAAAACTCTCTTTTCAACTAGCCATATACATGAAATCTACACACTAGGAAAAAACAAAATCACTAAAGAAACAGTTAAATTCTAAATTAATTCTATATCCACATACAATATTTGGTCCTGAAGAAGAAAGGTCTGATAATTGTAATAACTTACATGATTTTTTTTTTTTATTTTCAGGGTGCTTTCACATAAATTTACATAATGGGTCTTAGATAATTTTATGTAGTAGGTAATATGAGTAGTTAACCCCGACTTTAAGAAATTGAGGCTCATAATGTTGAGTCATTTTCTTAAAATCATACAGGTGGCAAACTGCAGAAGTTCTGGCCCCAGTCTTTTGACTTCAAGTCTAGTTCATCATTTCACTAAATCAAGTTACTTTTGGGCTAGTGAGAATCCCAATAATGCTAGGAGCTCTACCAAATACTCAGAAGTATTTAAAGGGGAAAGAAAAACTTCAAATTAAACTTCAACCACTCAATTCAGTAAACATTTGCTGGTCCCCTTATTTTTAAGGTACCATATTTCAAACACTGTAGGAGATTTTAAAAAATAACCAACATATGAGCACTGTATTAAAAAAACTGGTAGAATAGAATCAACAAAAAATTAGATTAATAGCATATTTTTTGCTTTCTTAGTGCCAGTACCTGGGATAATAAGGCCTCAATAAATGTTTTTAATTTATAGATCAATTCCACAGATACAAAATGCAAAGGCATTCATAATTCATCTAATGTTCAGTAGTCTCCTTCCTTCCCTCATAGTTTCAGAGGAAAACAGACTTTCTCAATTCAAGGCTAACTCCACTTATCTGATTAATTCTATCAAGTACCAGTTTTCCATCAATTACCCCTTCATTTCCACATATTCAATAGCTCCTCTCTTCTGCTTCCTCTTCTTTAGGCCAAAGGAACATTCAACTACACCACTCCCACCCTGAAAAATCAAAATGCAAATAATATATATCATAAGCACTCAATGAAAGTTTGTAGGCTTGAACTATACTCTGTACACTAATCAAACCAAAAACACTTACTATTCACCAAAACAGCCCATTCTCACCCAGCTCTCGTCCGCAGCTCCAACTGGATGAAACACCCTCCCTTCTCCATTCCCTTCTAAAAACTTTTCATATCTTTTAAGCCTCACTTAAAATGTTTTTGCCCTCATGAAGACTTTGCTTATTCTCATCAATTGAATTTCCCTCTCCTTCCTTAAACTCCACCTTCTCCTTCTCACCTCCCCAGCTCCAATCCTGGATCTCTGTCATGACATACACTGTATCATAATGCAACCTCCTGACCAAGCTGAGAGCTACTTGAGGACAGCTGAGTCTTCCTCACCATTGTCACTGCCATCACATCTATGATGATATCTGACACTCTCTTTTCTCTTGGCACTCCATAAATATTGCTTGAAATAACTTAAACATCTTAATCATTCTGCTCTGACATCTATCCCATTCCTTACGGATCAGGTACAATGTCACTTGGGTACACAGGTCCCTGCATTTCCTTTTTCTGACATGTTCTTAGGCTCATGATCAAGACTACTCATTTCTAGAAAGTAATCTGGCTTGCCATGAATCAGAAAGAGATTATTGCTAAGTAAAACTACCTACCTAAACCAATTTTAGGAAAAAAGCATAAACTTTAGTTTTACAATTTTATCTGAAAAAGAATACATGTCAACCTATGATATTACATCTACTTTACTCCTGAGAATCTTTTTAGTTGCCCAGAGGTTCAGAAATACTCATTAGCTCAATAAATATGCCCTTTAGAAATAAAGCCTTTCTACCCTTCCTAACCCATAGATATGAGGTCTTTTGCTACTGTTCTAAGGGAGGAAGAAAGAAAATGAAATGTGTGCCAAAACTCAGAATAAATTAGCATCCCAATAAACTATCAGACCAAATGAAATGCTCTGCCCTTTGGCTGCTTCAACGGTAAACATTCATTGGTAATAAAATTGTAAACCATTCAGCTAACTAGGATTAAACCTGAATCAAGTTAAAATAAGGGGAAAATACTCTCTAAACCTCTTTTAAAAAATATGTCATACTGAGTTCCAGTGTGAGACAACGAAGTCATTATAGAACACACAATAGAATACACTTGGCTTTTTCCTAGAAAGTCAATTTGCCTTTTGCTCATTTCAACGTCCTTGAAATTTAGCATTCCTAATGATACTGGGAATAAGACTGTAAAGTTCAAGACTTTTATGATATAAAGAGAAAAATGACAAGATGATCAAGAGCAAATCATCTAACACACAGTTCATAGGCCCCACGGTAAAGCAACCAAAACACACAATATAAGCTCTTTTTCCTTGTGTAGAAAACAACACTGCACATTGCAAATAAACAACAGCAAAGTAAAAGTCTGTCTAATAACGATATGCATAATGAAAATGAATTGATGAAGACCAGCCCTCTTACCACCCCATCCGTGCAATTAATTCTGGCCTCATCATGGCTCTCCTGGTCTGACTGTCATAGGTCAAATTAGTTATAATTCGCATGAGGAAATAGTAACTCTCACAGATTCATTTCAGTCAAGGAATAATTATTTGGTCAAGAAATTGCTAAATTTTGAACTTATTTCCAAAGAAACTGCATTTGCCATAAAGATGAATTAAAGAAACCACTATAAAAATACATTTACAATCATTCTCTGTACCAGCTTCACAAAAGGAGAAAAAAGAGACTTCGTGGATAATGCCAACAGAAGTGATCCTAATTCTAAGCATGAGCTCGGCTTGTTACCTTCCAAAGGAAAAAGTGAAATCCTTGAATGTAGCAAGATTTGGCAGCTCAAAAGTTACAAACAAGCCACCTGCACAAATAATTAAATATCAATTTAATGAGGGGCTATGTCTCTTAGAAATGTCTCTTAGATAAATTTTTAAAGTAAAAATCAAAATCTCTAAAGAAAGTTATCTTAACTCTTTGAGCATCAGAATGTTGGCATGTGTGGGGATGGCTGGGAGTCAGCTGTCCTATGAGACTCTGAAAAGGGGGCAGTCTAGGAGATGAAGAAGTGACTGACTTTTACTAAATTAAAACAGAGTAAAGAACCAAGAGTGAAGAAAACTACACTGTTCCATTTCTGTTGGCTTTGGGGCCAATCCAGCCATCCCCTTTCTAGAACAAGCAGCCCAGTCAAACACCAGTGCTGCTGTCTAATGTTTCTCTGGCGCTGACTGTCCCTTTGTTTAACTTCTCCACTGAACATCCCTGCCTCAACACCAAGCCAGAGACACAGGCTCTCCCCACAGGAAACTTGGACAAATTAGTTTCTGCGGGAAGCCATTCCCAGGCCTCTATGGAGTGCCAACATTATTCTCCCTGCTGTTTGCTCAAATAAATGAAATATAACAGAGCCCTAACCATATTGAAAAAGATCTTAAAACAAGCAATCTGATTTCCAAAAGACCACAGACTATCATAATTTTATTTAGGGAATTTACCTTTCCAATCTAAATTTACCTTAATTAGAACACATTCAATTGTTTTGTCTTAAAGATATTTCAACTGTCAAAGTCTCTTTCCTATTTAAAAATAACCTCCCTGGTGATTCCTTCATTCAATAGGCATTTATTTAGTACCTCCTACATCCCGGGCACCATGTGGTCAGGATTCCTCTGTCCAAGGAAGGGACAAGTAGTTGTCATGGAAGTTAGTGGCCACTGAGTCAACTAATTGCTAGAACATATGCCAATTCCTACCTTTCCTTTGTTTCATATATGTTTGGCTCATTCTTCTATTAACTAGTAAGTATTATGGTTAGAATACCAGGCATTCTCCAACTTTATCTGTGCTAAGCACGATATTTTATTTATTTATTTTTTTAAAGATTGATTGATTGATTGATTTATACAAGAACTGGGGTATAGGCCAGATTCGCGGGAAGGTGAGAGGATTCACCAGAGACAGAGTGGGGAACAGAACAGGCAGGCTGACGAAATACACTGCTGGGGGGAGCAGCGGGCGAGACATGAGAGGTCTGCCTCACCATGTGGGATCCTTGCCGGCCGGCCGGTATCGAAACAGCGCTGCAGAGGCTGCGGACAGCTTCACAGCACTGCGCTCAACCACCCATGCCACCAGGGGAGGCCCCTGAGCATGATATTTTAAAAACAATAAAACAAGTTTATAAAGAAGTCTGTAAAAAAAATCTCCAGGCCCACCCACATATGTGCCTAGTGATGGTTGCTCAAAAAGTGAACCAGGACAGTACAACACACAGAAGACACCTCTGCATATCACAACAAATGACCTGAAAGTAGTAACAAACAAAAAGCTTCATCTAAATAACTGTGGTTCTAGCAGATATGTAAAACATAGTATAAATTTTTCCTTAAAACTAATTCAACCTCATACCTCTATAAATTGTAAGAGAGATTTTAATTTATGAATTCAAATTCTTAAGAGCAGAAGCAAAAACATGGCTATTTCTACAAACAAGCCAAAGCCACAGAGACTTACTCTGCTATGTTGAGATAGCCACAAGAAGCTGCTGCGTGAAGGGGTGTCCAGCCCTCGTTATCCTGCTGGTTTACATTGGCTTTGTTCTCCACCAGAAACTTGACCATGTCCAAATTTTCATCAATACAGGCCTGAAATGAAAAGTCCATTCGTTCATTCATTCAATAAGCACTTACTGAGTTTCACTCTGTTCCAGACACCGCTCTGGACACTGACAATAGAGTAGTTCTAATGATATATTAATTTCTATTTTTGCATACTGATAAAAGTGTCTGAAGTATGAATTCTAAGCTTTGTGATCTTATGCAAGCCCCTGAATGTCTCCATGCATCAATATCTCAACTGTAAAACAGAATAATGATACTTAATCTTATCTATAGTACCATAGAATTGTGAAACTGATTTGTAAGGTACTACAATGGGTGAACTGTTTCACTGTCATATTATTAAAAAGGAGACAAGTTAGAAACCATTGATTTGCATGTGATTTTTTTTTTTGGCTCATGAATTTTAAAAGAAAATTGTCACATAGGGTCAAATTTAATTTTTTCAGTGGGGTATTGTTGTATTTTAAAATTCTGGGGTTGCTAAACAATCCCTGCTTTGGTGAGAAAAGATGAGATCATTTCTAAAAAAAGAAATGTATTTTTTTTTTATGGAGTTTTTGAATAACTTATAACAATATGGCAGAGAATGTTTGTAGTAATGGGTGGCTAGGGGTCCTTAACTGCCCCTATCACAACAATAAATAGGAGAAAACAGATGAACTTTTTGAAAGGCTTTAGGCCTACCATAATCCTAAAAGAAACAGTCACTACAGCAATGAGATCTGCAAAGACTGTCTTAATATATTTACTGGATAAGAAGAAGGTAAAAAACCCATGTTAATAAAGGTAATCATGATCAAGGCTCAGATGGTTCCAAAATAGTTAGGATAATTCAGGGCTCAGGAACAAATGAGACTTCTCCTTTTTAAACTTCTTTTCTAATTCTCTCCTTTTCAATAAAAAGTTAAACTTAAGCTGAGAAACAATTAGCCAGATCAAGATGATTTCTGTAACAATATTAAAAAGATTATTTGCCTTTTCCACTGTGGTGACATTTGTACTAATGATCCAAAGTGTGTGATGGGTAGAACTGCTGGTGCCTTAGCATGAATCAAGGGAATGGCATCAAAGCTTCTAGGGCTCAATGTTTTGTCCCAACCATGCATTTGCAGTTAAATAACAAGCAAAAAGCCAGTTTCACTGTGAAGTGAATTGTTTGATGAAGCAGTAAAAATGATCAATTGTATTAAATATCAACTCTTAATTACAAGTGTTTTTAATATTATGTGCAACAAAATGGAAGGATGCATAAAGCACTTAACTTCTGTTGCACAGCAAAGGATGAGGCTGTCTCTAAAGGAAAAAAAAGCACCAAAAATAAAGAGAAAAGAAAAGAAAAGCACTTGTACCTGTTTGAGTTTTGAGATGAACTAGCTGCTTTTCTTGTGGAATGCTGTTTTTATGTTAAAGAACTGACAAGTTATGATTAGTAAGACTTGAAAATAAACAAAGTAAGCCTATTCAGACAAACCAACTAGTATTTATAGCCAATAATAAAACTTAACCATTCAAGTTTAATCAAAATTTTGGGGAACAGGTCCACTACCATATGCTACCATACCAACTGCTTGACAGTGGCCCAACACTCACTCTTCTGAGGAGATAGATCTGTGGACTACCAATAAATGTGATTTGTTGATATTGTATAATGAAACATGTTAACATTTGGAAGATCTGCATAACTCAATGAACACATATATTTCCCAAACAGTGAAATGCGTGGTGTCAGAAAATCCTATATGGCTAAAAAATTCATTCAAAGCACAAGTTAAACCCTTGAATTTTATTTCACAAAGTATGAACAGTCCATTAACATGTTTTCAGATTCTCCATTGCAATTAACATTTAAGAAACTATGTGTTAGAGTTTTAGTATTGTAGCCAAGAATATTCATAATTGAACAGATAATTAAAATACTCATTTTTCCAAGTACATTATCTATTTGAGACCATATTTTCCTATATGTATTTATTGAAACAATATCACAATAGATTAAACACAGACATTAAAAGAGATTTGTAAAAATATAAAACAAAGTCACTCTTATTATTTTTTGTTTTTTGTTAAAATGTGATTTATATTAACATATAAATGGACTTTGCTACTCTAAATGAATTAATAAACACATTTTTAAAAGTTCTCAACTATAATAGTCCATATGAATAAAAGCTCTTTGCAGAACTGAATAAATTTTTAAAGCATAAGGGAATTATGAAATCACAGTCTGAGAACTGCTATTTTCAATCAAACATACCAAGGAATATTTTATGGCCATAATGGGCAACTATTTAAACAGCAAAGGATTCTTGGGGAAAGACTTCAAGTAGGAACTTTGGATCCTAACTAGTACATATTTTACCAAGAGAAATTATGGGAATTTCCTCCAAAGATAACCTCATGCCAATCCTGCCTAGAAGCTGAAGGATGGATGGAAAAAGGTTAACCCATTTTAAATAAAAATTTAATTAGGTATCCATGGTTGCAAAAAGCATCTTTGCTAATTTTTCCTCATCCATTTCTCACCCATAATCTTTTTACAGTTACTAAGATTAAACATACCAGCCTAGATTTGACTTGATGCCATATAATGTATTCCTTCAAGCTGACCTTTCCAAGTCAGATGACTTGAGATTCATTAGCATTCATACTGGTCTCTTCTTCAATAAGCAGTTCCTAAAATTACAGTCTATGACGTTTTCTTAGGTTCGTGAATTTCTACAAGCATTCTCCATATACTCTTCACTCCATAAAGCATGTCAGTAATATTCATAATATTTTAAAATAATTCATAATTATGTTTATCACAAAATCTGTCAGATATCATATACCAGTCTGCAATCCCACAGGACAAGGTTTAGTCAACTTAACACCTTATTAAAAAGTGTTAATAAAAACTTCTAAGTGAAAGATGGAAGGGGTACTTTTCAAAATGGTACTCAAGTCCTAGGAGAAGAAAGTGTTTTAGAGGTTAGGTACACCCTTTGACTAACTAATAATAAATACTAAACTACTGTATCAAGAAGGTCAAATGTGCCATCTTAACTGTGCTGACCAGAACAGCTTGGTCAACTACTTCTTACATTATTGCAAAATTTCTTTGGCTCTAAAAGAAGAGTCTAAAAACTTTGCTCCAACAGCTACACCACCATGAGGCAGACTTTTGGAAGCCAAAGTTTTCAAGATCATTCTTTGCCCTTTGAAGATGATAGCAGCCAAATTCCAGAGGGCCTAAAATAAGTCCAGCTAGTCCAGGTATCAAATGGGAGAAAATATCTTTTCTCTTTCCTCCTCTCTTCTTTCTCTCCCCTTCTTTTCTTAATGTCCTTCACCCTATCCCAACTTATATCCCTGAGAATGACATTGTAAGAATAACAACAAAAGCTGGCCTAATGTACAATATAATTTGGCAGATCTTCAGTCTCCAAAGAATCATCTCAGAGAAAATAAAATAGGTCAACAGTTAAATTATTTCCCATTTTCTACCAGGTGAAGGACAGTGTATTGTTAAAAAGCACCTGTTTTGGAGTCAGACAGACTTGGGCTTGCATACCTGCCAATGCATGTAATTTATAGAGAAGTCTCTAATCTAGTATTGGTGTATGGTCTGTAGCATGGGAATACCAACTATCCTGTACAGTTTTGTGAGGATGGAAGGAGATAAACCAGTGGAATAGTGCCTGATATTGTTGTTTTTAAGTCAATAATTTAACAAATAGCAACTTCCCCAAGAAAAAGCACAAACTGTACTTACTCCTCACCCATCACTGTCCTCCCCCAACTGCAGAATAATAGGGGGAAGGCAGTTTGGTTAAAATGTCTTTAAACTAGCAAGATTTTGGAGTTTGTGTAGTAAGTCTGAATTCTGATGTCCATGATCCTGTGGGTTTCCAAGGTCAGGAGCTATGAGAATAAAGCAGTATTTACACAGTGAAGCTGAATGAGAATCAGACTTGGGGAAACCAGTCAACAGAGTTGTAGGACACTCACTCTCAAAAAATATCCTGGAGTGACAATTCTTCCTTCTTTTCTTCTTGTTTTTCTTCCAGAAGAAGGAATAGGACTAAAGTCATGGGGGAGAGACGAACAGTCCCTGAAAACCTTCTCAAGTAATAGCGACTAAATTTAGATGCCCTTCTGCCCACTCCATCTGCAGCTGTGCTGCTGACTCATTCACAACTGAAGCATGGTCGATGAGCAGATTCACCCATTTATAAACCTGTCCAGGGCCATGGGCTCCAACACTATGCCTTTACACAGAGCTATATAGAACCTTCCAGATAAATGCGTCTTTCCTTTCCTTGAACAGGCAAAGCTGTTAAACAAATTTCTGGTGTTACCCATGATATCAGTGGGAAATTCTTCCTTATATTTAACCCAAATTCCTTCTGCTGTGGCTTATGCCCATTTCCCTCTGTTTTTGCATTCCTGCAACACATAGAATATTACCAAGGTAAAACTTATTCTCAGCTCCTTAAGAAAAGGATATATTATTTAATTATTAGTCCAAAGAGCTATTTAGAAAAATTGCAGGTAATAATTTAAAGCTTCCTAACATCAGCACATCACATTTTCCTGGCAGTGACAAGGTATCTCCAAGGAAAACTACTTGATTTTATCAATAAATGGGAAAAGAGCATTGTGATCACTCTACTGTACCTAACATTGTTCTCTATATCAAAGGCAAAAGTGGCTGATGGTTGAGCAGTACCAGAGTTAACCCTGGGAGCACAGAGAAGGCCTTACAAAACAAAGCCTCCTCCATTCCCAAAATAGTCTGCAACTGTCACCGCCACCAAGTGCTGCTGGCTCCAAATGCTGACCTTACTGCTGGTCTCAGAACTGTTCAAACTACCTGCACTGGCCTCAGAACAATTCTCTTTCCCACAAATGCACTTCTAGATGCCAAGGTAGATGGCACACTGGAAGCTGGGCATCGTGCAACACAATGCCCACTCATTTGGATGGTTTAGTCCACACTTGTCTGGACTTCAACAAATCATGCAGGCCAAAGTACTGGGAGATGAAGAGGTTTGTAATATATCCCTGCTGTATACTTTTTACTAGTCTGTCCTTTAATTGATATAACAAAATTGATGTAACAATTTATAATAACCTCTATAACTCAAAATACATACAATTTACAATGCATATAATCCTCAAATTTATGGATTTTCAACTTTATTCTAAAACCTTAAAAACCTGAAGATAACAGAAAAGAGCATGTTTTCTTTTGCACAATATTTATTAGCCGGATACTAATTCCCTAAATCAACTATATGAATTTCTCAAGTCATCGTTAGAAAAGACAGAATATAAATTCCACAGGACAGAGACCCTAGGCTATTTGTTCACAGATAAATCCCAAATACCTATAATAGCTCCTGGCACATAATAGGTCATCAATAAATATTTGCTGAGTAAAAAAAAAAATGAATTTTTTCGTTCTATACAGTTAATTGATTTTCTATCTAGAATCACCCAAAGACTTCTTTCCAAGCTGCCCAAATTGACATAGAATAGAAAGTCAGAACCTAGAGGGATTGCCATATCCTTTCTCCTTGGTATTAACTGAAAATCACTACAATGATTTGTCTGTTCTTTGCCAAATGAAAAGTGGTAAGTAATTAATCACTTTTTAAAAGGCAGCTACATTTGATAGAAAGCTTTTATTAATCTTGTGCCCAAAGAGCAAATGCCCTGAAAAACTTGACCATGGTTCTCACATTAGAGATTTTGCTAAGAATATTCTAAGGACTGAAAGAGAAACTGGGGTAGCAGTACTGAATTCATGCATTTGTTATGAAACCCAACAGTTCTAAGTTCAAAGGCCCCTTGCACCAACAAAGGTAGGCACATATGACAAGAATTCAGAAACCAAAGGATAAAGACAAAACTTGCAAGCTCACCATAGATCAGAAGCATATAGCAGGGGAATGGGAAGGAGAGGAGTAAAAACAAGGGACAGAAGAGCACATGGGACTGTAGTGGTGGATCACGGGTGCTATGGTGGTAGGAGAACAACAGGGACTACACCTGAGGGGAGAAATCAAATACTGTCCAAAAATCAACAAGAATGTAGAAAAATACAAAAATTTTTAAAAAGATGGAGTGTTATAACAAGAAAAAAAGAATTTATACAAATAAATTATTGGTGGAAAAGGAGCCAGTGAATTTGGAAATCTGAATCCTCAGCATATCATCACTATGAAAAGGCCTTAACATATGAGAAGTTAAGATCTACTGATCCAAATCTTGAGTCAATTACCTGTCTCCATTCCAATCATGATATAGTCTAACTACTACTCAAGTGAGAATCTAATAGCAGTTTGCGCCAGCATGACAGGTGACTCCAGCAACTGTCAGCCCTGTGTGAGAGACTCAACCCCACTGGCACAGATAGTTTGGCTCCCAGATGGTGACAACTATATCTGATTATGTACTCAGTGGTCAGGCAGGCTCTGGACACAGATCCTTCAGGAGAGATAGCCAAGAGAGACGGCAGAAGTAAAGAATTTTCCATGAAGAGCCTCACTGACAAAGATTTTTGCTCTCAGTAAACTGGCATACTACTCCTTAGACTATAAATGCTTACCATTTGGAACCAGAGAACATCTTTCTTGAGTTAAGAGCAAGAATCATATAGAGTAAGGGTGGACAATATTTAGATTTTAAAAATATATTCTTTCTGGATTGTAATAAGAATTCCTCTAACTACCCTTCATATAATGTTTCCCTCAACCTTCTCCCTTCCCCATGCATTTATCATCTAGATGAAGAAAAGTCCATCAGCCGTGGTACAGGTACGGCACCACAGGTTTTGCACAATGCAAGGTTATACTCATCTGAGGACACTCATCCAACACTTGTTATCAAGGCAGGTTCTTCAATGTCAAGAAGAAGAAAGAAGATGAAGAATGGGCCACAAAATGGAAGCTGCATCTTCTCAAAGCCCTTGGCTATTCTTCAAACAGACGTTTTACAGTTCAGATCTATAAACCTCTACTCTTGCTTGTTAATAATCCTAATTTTGAGAAACAATGTATGAAGCCTAGTAAAAATCACAAGTTAGAGTTTCTCTCAGGTCAAAAGAGTATACATAGCTGAGTCACTGCAACACTTGAATAGAAATAGGAAAGCCTCTGTTAAAGGTATCTTCTTATAAATTCTGCACCTAAGAACTGAGGCACACTAAATAGTAGAATAATTCACTTTTACAGACCTGATCAAAAGAGCTTCCTTGGGAAAAGTACATTATAAAAAAGCTGTGAAAAAAGCAAAGAATTCCATAGATTTAGCAATAAGCATCAGGACTTTTCATTTGTAAAATGTAGGAAATTAGGATCAGAAAAGTTAAATGACTTATTTAAGGTAACATATTCAGTTAAAGAGCCACTTCAATGTTTTCTACCTACCGATTTAGAGATATCCAAAATAGAGTTCATAGACCAGGCTCAAGATATCACTTGGCTCATGGAATATTTTTAATACCTGATACTATCTTTCTAAATATAACTCTGCTTTAGCATATATAGGGTACACTAATATTAGTCCAGCTCTCCAATAACTTCACATGAGGAATGTGGCCAGTTGATTTGAGTTGATCACTCCCGATTAGACTAAATGCAAAACAAAGATCCCATTAAAGTGCTTTGGTTACCACTCTGTTTATTAGCATGAACCTGGATTAGAAACCTCCCTCATATCTTGGCTACCTGTCTTAAGCACAGGCCCCCTCCAAGGTCTATTCTGTTGCCAACTTGGCATGTCAAATAAATTGCTGTCCCATGGAGAGGGATTTTCTATTTAACTCCAGATCACTCTGTGCCCATAAACAAGTGTTTCATAAGCCACAAGAGTGTGGTCTGAAAGCCATGGCCTGGGCAATACTCCACAACTATCAAGTCAGCCTCATGAAAAGATGACAGGCACTTCTGCGACCTGTTAGGCAAGGAGTAAAAGCCGTAAAGAAATTACAGGAAGATCAACTTCTGAGAAAGTATAAATCAGTAAATATTTTATCCCTAAAAGGAGATATTAAATAAGAGGTGATTATTTTTCCAGCATATTTTCATCAAGAGTTTTTTGCACAAACAAAGCTAGAAATATATTATTACATATCACTTACTGGCATGTATTCCCACACGTCGAGTCCTATATGGTAGAAGATATTAGAAAAAGCAGTTATATAATCCCAGTACAGTATACTGGTTAAAAGTGCAGCCTATGGAATAAGACTTCCTGGGTTCAAATTCTAGGTCTACTAAATTAGTAGTTTCGTGTTTTTGAAATAAGTTATCTTTGTATGCTTCAGTTTCCTCATCTGTAAAATTATCATGCCAATCACAGAATCTATTTCATGGAGTGACAATAAGGATTAAATGAGCTAATATACATAAAAACAGTAACTAGCAGATAGCTAATTTAGCTGCTATCAAATTTTATTATTGGGCCTCCCCAGTGGCGCAGCGGGTTGAGCGCAGTGCTGTGAAGCTGTCCACAGCCTCTGCAGTGCAGGTTCGATTCCCAGCTGGCCAAGGAGATATCTACATGTCGCGGCAGACCTCTCCTGTCTCGCCTGCTGCTCCCCTCAGCAGTGTTTTCGGCCTGTCTGTCTCTAGTGAATTCTGTCTCTGGTGAATTCTCTCACCTTCCTGTGTCTCTGGCCTGTACCCCCATTCTTGTATAAATAAATAAATCTTAAATTTTTTTTTAAATTTTATTATTATTGTTACCATTATTATTACCCTTGTTTAGTCTTTAAGTGTTAGCAGAAACATTCCTTTGCACACAAGAAAGGGCAAAAATTATATGTTCAAACATAAATATAGTATAAACTCTATGTAAATTCCAATAGATGCCAAGTTCTATGACTAAGATAAGGAATTAAATTGAAAGTCGGATTAGAGAAAAGGGAAGACCAAGAACCAGAAATGGAAGAATGACTCCTATAGCTAGTAAAGGAAGGTCAGGGTATAAAGGGTTTCACCCTAACAGAGTCCCCAGCTACAGAGGGGTGCATCAAGTCTATTGTTAGGTCAAGCAGAAAATCAGAGAAGACAGATTTAAATTCCGGATCTGACAATGAATCACATTACCAAAGCACAGGTTAAGAATTTATCTTTGTAGGGCCTCCCCACTGGCGCAGCAGTTGAGCGCTGGGTTGCGAAGCTGCCCGCAGCCTCTGCAGTGCGGGTTGGATCCCCAGCTGCTCCCCGGCCACCGGGTGAGGGTCCCACATGGCGCACAGACTTCTCCTGCCACCCGCTGCTCCCCTCAGCAGTGT
This sequence comes from Talpa occidentalis, assembly GCF_014898055.3. Lineage (NCBI taxonomy): Eukaryota > Metazoa > Chordata > Mammalia > Eulipotyphla > Talpidae > Talpa > Talpa occidentalis. Next base: position 76,252,032 of record NW_023605194.1, read on the forward strand.
ACTTCGGTCCTTCTGTCTGCTCTGCTTCCCGCTCTGGCTCTGGTGAATTCTCTCACTCTCCCGTGCTCCTCACCATACCCAGTGTTTGTATAAATAAATTAAATAAATAAAGATAAATCTTTAAAAAATAAAAAAAAAAAACTGTCTCCCACTTAAAAAAAAAAAAAGAATTTATCTTTGTAATGTGTTCTTTAACCATAAAATGTGTTTCCATTTATTCATGTGACAACCATTTACTGAGACCTATACTCAGTCGGACATAGTTCTTAGGGGGAGACGTAGGAATCAAAAATGAGTGTGACTTTACCATTTTGTAATGGAAAGAAACATGTAAATGTCACTAGTATAAACAGGGAACACTTTCCAAATTGGATATTATTCATCTGAGTTATAAAAATGGCAGAGAGCCACTTGAAAAAAGCAGGCATGAAGAGAATCAGGGAAAAAGAGAATACATATACGAAGGTCTGGAGGAGAGAAATAAAAGGTGGGAGGAGTGATACAGAATGGTGAGAAGTTTTGTATTCTTGCACTCAGGTGTGGATGTGGGGGTACCTGAAAATCTCAACAGGGTTTCATTTGCCATACTAAAGAATTTGAACTTTATCTTACAGGTTAATGGGAAATAAAAAGGAGAGAATCTGGTAGGGTAGGTTGGTAGCACTGAAGGTTTCTGTATCCTATGATCAAGAGTTTATCCTTTATCCAAAGGCAACGGGGAAGTAGCAAGGCTTTTAAACCAGGGAGCAATACTATCAGAACTGTTACCTTTGAATGATAGCCGCAATGAGAATTTGAAGATTGAACTGCTGGTATGAAAACTTACGGTGGAAAAACCACTTAGGAAATTTTAGCTGAGGCTAGAGAGGATGAGGTCTTGAAGTAAGGTACTAGTAATGGAAACATCGAGGAGAAGATGGATTTGAGAAGTGCTCCTGAGGTAGATGGAACAGGGTGGCTGATCAGAATGCCTTAGTGAAAAAGGATTTTTAAGAGCTTAGACCTTGGATGAATTGACACCACTTAGCCAAAACAGGGCCTATAAGGAAGTCTTATAAGTCTTTTCTGTTTCTGATTCCCAGCTAGTGCTAATTTCTCTTAAAGCCAAAGTGACTTACATGCAGGAACTGCATCTGAATAGCAACCTAGCGTGTACTGCTGCCCTTTCCATATTAAATAATCCTAATGTGAGCCAAGAGAAATCAGTGCCAACCAGCCCAACCTCACAACTGTTCCCTGTCCCCAGAGCAAAGCCCTGGTTGGGTCAGTGTCATGAATACTGTGGCATGGCCCTGGCAAGGCAGTATTGTGCAGCAGCCCACAGAAAAGGGGAACTGAGGTGACTGTACGAGGTCTCAGCTACAGCTAAAATCTCTTTAAAGTTATCCTAGTGATAACAGTGACTTTACAACTCAAGAGGATACCTCCAACTTTTCTTCTAAAATTGAAATTTGGGGCCTAGAAAAATAGTTGGTAAATTAAAAGTATTTTGTTTGGCCCATGTGGTATTTTAAAAATAAAGATTTTCACATTAAGAAGTCCATATCGGGCCTCCCTGGTGGTGCAACGGGTTAAGCATAGCACTGGAAAGCTATCCAGAGCCACTAAAGCACTAGTTCGATCCCCAGAGGGCCTGGGAGCTACCCACCCAGCAGACATCTCCTGTCTTGCCCACTGCTCCCCTCAGCAGTGCATTTCAGTCAATCCACCTGTTCAGCTCCCCACTCTGTCTCTGGTGAATCTTCTCACTCCCTGCACCTCTGGCCTGTACCCCCGTTCTTGTATGCATAAATAAATAAATCTTTTTTAAAAAAGAAGTCCATATTTAAGACTTTTAGAATATCTGGCAACACTGGGGCAAGATTCCCTCAAAATAACAATTGGTTAGTGTTGACCTTCAAGTTGCCTCTTCAGAGAGAGCATGAGTACCCAGCTCTCATGCCCCAACCACTCTCCACTGTGTTATGCCCAGACTGCTTTATTAATTTACATTACCTACCCATCTCCCCTAGAACTTCCCCAAATATTTCATTATGAAATGCTCAAACAAACAGAAAAGTTGGAAGAATTTCACAGTGAATACCAATACAGCCATAAGGCCGTAGTCTACCGCAAGCATTACACAATAGTTGCTTTAGGACATAACCATCTCTTCATCTGTTCATCCCAGCTCAGATGTAAATAATAATTTCCACCCAATCTTCACGTTTATCATCAACTTAATACTTGTTTTTATTTTTTTTTAGATTTATTTACTTATTTACTTATTTATTTATGCATACAAGAACTGAGGTATAAGCCAGAGGTACAGGGGTATGAGGCTTTACCAGAGACAGAATGGGGAGCAGCGCAGGCAGATCTACTGAAATACACTGCTGAGGGAAGCAGCGGAAGAGACAGAAGAGGTCTCCTGGCCATGTGGGTTAGCAACCTGACTAGGGATCAAACTTACGCCACAGTGACTGGCGATAGCATGATAGTGCTGAGACTAACCCCTGTGCCACCAGGGAGGCCCAATACTTGTTTTCAATATTCTTTTTCTTTTGAAGTAAAATTTGTATTCAATGAAAAGCTTGAATATTAAGTATACATTCATTGAGTTTGGACAAGTGTATGCACTTGTGTTACCTGTCACTGTAGGCATTTGAGTTCCATCCCCCAGGCATCTGACCCCTAGGACACAGAAATGTTTTCCTATGCTGCTCTGACATCAGCAATGTCAGTGGCCAAGGAAATGCTGACTCTGAGAAGAAAGGTAGTTGACCTCTCTTAAGGTAGCATTTTATTTCTGCTAAACCTTAACAGACCAAATCTGAGTAGAGAAAAATCGTCCACCTAATAATATAAAATCAGCGCTGGGACTGAAAGAGAAGACACTAGTGGTTAAGGCCAAGAAATCAAAAAAACGGTGTTTTTCCCCTAAAAAAAAACAAAACAGGCTTAACAATATAGGAAACCTAGTCTATAGTTCCACTCTCAGACTGCTATGTCATAGTGGTAGGAAAGTGGAATGAATAGTATAAAGCAGTAAATAATACAAACATCCCTTGAGGTCACATATAGAAGAGTTAGATTCCACATTCCCTGAACAGCTTAGGGGTACTGCAGACAGAAAAATAAAGCTTCTGTGATTTACTTGTTAGGGGAAGGCACCCCTCGGCCCGGAAAAAGGTCAGGAATAGCCAAAAGCTAGAAATTTCATGTTCAAAAGATAGAATAACAAACAAGTAAAAACCTGAAAAAAGGATAAAAAATGTACTGTTAAGTCAAAGACTTTCCTCATGGCCTGACAGTACAATGGCATCCCTTTCTGATAATGAGAAATGCCCCATGTCTCCTTTGATTGTAAGGGCTTCCTTATTTGCAATCAAATCCAAGCCTCCTGGAGCACTTTGCTGGCAGTATGCTCAGAATTAGGTGAACCCTGCCAAGAAGAAAATTTCAGACACTATTGCAGAGGTGCTGAAGGTTAAGGAAAGAGTGTGTGTTTCTTTCGGTCTGTTTCAACTATCTCATTTATGGAGTGGCCTGGAGCCCAAGTTCTCAGCAACTGTATATCTAGGACAGAGGTAGAGGGCAAATTTTAGAACAGAATGGACAGCATGACAAGATACTGTACAAGCAGCAGAGTCTAACTCTAGTATGACTTCCCATCTTAATCTTTCTACAAGTTTCCCAGTTGTAAGATAGAAAACATCAAACTGAACGTTCCTTTTATTTATATGGCTTAATATGAGGACATATGAGATAACAAATATGAAAACAGATTTTTTTAAAGGTAAGTAGTACATTAAGTATTGCTATTAACATGGGATCATCTTTGGGTTATTTTATAAAACAAAATATATTATGAGATAGTTTAGTGCACTGAATTAGAGCAAGGGCTGAGAAACTTTCCCTGTAAAGGGTCAAATACAGTATTTTAGGTTTTTCAGTTCTCTCACAAAAACTCAACTCTGCCACTTTAGTTGAAAGCAGTCACAGACAATTAAACCAATGAGTGTAGTTGTGTTCCAGTGAAATTTCATGGCCCCTGAAATTTTAATTCCATAAAAGTTTCTTTTGCTTTTTTCATTGCTGTTGAGGTAACATTAGTTTACAGTTCTGTACAGGTCCCAAGATTACATTTTCTCAACACTGTTGAGAACATTTTCTTCCCCCTTGTTTCCTTCTGGCAACTACCATTCTGTTGTCAGAGTCTAAAGGCTTTTGTTTTTATATTCCACAAATGAGTGAAATCATATATTATTTGTCTTTCTCCTTCTGATTTATTTCACTTAGCATAATCCCCTCAAGGTCCATTCATATTGTCACTAGCGGCAAGATTTCATCTTCTTTCTGGCTGGTAGCATTCCAGTGTGTATATATCCCACATCTTTATCCTCTCTCGCTATTGGACGCCTGGTCTGTTCCCATATCTTGGCTATTGGGAAGAGTGCTGCAAGGAACATATTATGATCCTGCTCTTAAACTATTTATTTTTTAATTTTCTTACATCATTGTTCATTTTTGTACAGTAACTGGTTTCTCCCCTCAGGCCCCATAGTTCTCCCACCACCACACCACTGGTGAACTATCACCATGTTTTCTGTGTCCTTCCCTGCCGTGTTTTGACCTCCCTCTCTACCCCTTCTGCCTGCCTCAGGTCTATGGTCAGCTGCTAGTTTTGTCTTTTTTTTTTTTTTTTTTTTTATTTATACAAGCACTGGGTACAGTCAGAAGCGCGGGAGGGTGAGAGAATTCGCCAGAGCCAGAGCCGGCAGCAGAGCAAGCAGAAGGACTGAAGTACACTGCTGAGGAGAGCAGCGGGCGGCAGGAGAGGTCTGCGCGCCATGTGGGACCCTCCCCCGGTGGCTGGGGAGCAGCCGGGGATCGAACCAGTGCTGCAGACGCCGCTTGCAGCTTCGCAGCCCAGCGCTCAACCACTGTGCCACCAGGGAGGCCCAGTTTTGTCTTTTTTTGACCTTTGTTTTGGTTTTTTTATATTCCGCATATAAGTGAGACCACTGGATCTTTTTCCTTCTGACTTATTTCGGCTAGCATAATCCCTTCCAGCTCCATCTATGTTGCCGCAAATGGCATGAGTTTATATTTTTTGATCACTGAATAATATTCCATTGTGTGGATATACCACAACTTCTTGATCCAGTCATCTATTTTGAGGCATTTGAGTTGTGTCCATATCTTGGCTATTGTACAACAGAGGAGCAAAGAATAGACACTGGGGCAGGAAGCCTCTTCTATAAATGATGTTGGGAAAGCTGGACTGCTCTTAAACTCTTAAGGAAATAATGATTGATCAAAAGGTTTCACTAAGGTCACTGAGAGGTATGTTTTGTCAGCTAGTTAGGATCTTAACTAGAAGAGTTACTTGGGCAACCCAAGGCACCACCCTTGCCACTCTCAGTCTGCCAGGGGTGTTCTGCCCCTCTGTTTAGACCTCTGCCAGGCAAACTACGATATCAGGCCCAACTGATGCTGTGCCAGACACAACATTCACTCTGACAGAAGGCTCCTTGTGTCCCATAATACTGAGCTAACCAGCATGGGCATAGTCTCTAAAAAAAATTCAAGGCTGTTTTGGAAGAACAGGTTAGAGGAGAAAGGGGCTTCAAAGTAACAAAGGAGTGAGCATTTCAAAAAAGGCAACTTAATATCATCAAAATCTGTCAAATGTTATAAAGGTTATGAAAAGAGGCCATTGAAAATTCAGATTCAGGTCACAGTCTGCCAGGTGACACTGATGTGACATAATGTGAAGCAGGAACATTCCATTTTCTATATTAATGACATGTTTGTAAAACCCCAGCCGGTTGCTGTGGAAATGACATCATAATTAGTTTGTCCTTGGGTTCTTTTTGTCCCCCCCACTTTTTTTTTTGGTGAGTTTGTTTGAGTGTGTAATACACTTACTGAGAATTAGCAGTTTCTCCAGATAGATTTCCCACATTTAGGCCATGAGCTCATACACTATAAAAATCTGCCAAATTTAAGGAATAGAACACATTTGTTAGGACTACTCTTTATTCTTTTTATTGTTGTTACTACTATCATCATTCTTTTCTTCAGTGCCTGAAAAGGACTTCATGGGTAGTATTTGAACACTGCAGAATTTGGAGACTTTCATGACAGCTGCTTCATAGCGTAGTAATTCTAGACACATGTCAATAACTTTTGTTATTCTAATGATATAAATTTGATCAATAGGTTGGGTTTTGCTAAATTTTAGATTCATTTCAGAATAATTTCCATGGAATAGTAAAATATAAGTAAATTACATGTGATACTTTCCTCCAGTATACTCAGTCTTTAAATATATCCCCATGTGTCTTCCCAGAAGTCCTCTAAGAGGGAAGGTTTGTGAATATGTTTCAATTTGCATATTGTTTATTAATAATGAAACTGAGCAGTTTCTTCAATATATAATTTTAAATTTTAAATAGCTTTATTGATATATAATTCACACACAATATAATTCACCTATTTATTTATTTTAAAGATTTTTTTTTCATTTTATTTTATTTTTTATTTTTGTTTTTTTTAACATTAACCATAGATTTAATTTGAAGACTGGAATTCTGTGGCAAGAGAAATAAATATACAATTTATATGCAAAAATATACAATTTATTTACACAAAGTCAAAAGATTAAAAAGATGTCATACTGAATGGGAGAAAATAGTCACAAAATATACAACTGACAAAGGGTGATACCCAATATATTTAAAAAAGGGTGCACAATTCAACACTAGAAAAATAAGCAACTTAATTAATAAATGGATAGAAATTATCAACAATTTGCCAAAAATGATATCCAGAAGAACAATAGATATATGAAAAATGCCCAGAATTACTTTATTTTTTTTCTTTCAGTATTTTTATTTTATTTTATTTTTTTTAAATAATAAATTTTATTTTTATATTCCCCATACAATTGCAACCCCCCCATTCTGACCCCAATCCCTACCCTCCCACCCCCCACCCCCCAAAAGTGTCTCTGGTCCATAGTTTTTTGTTGATTTTGATTTTCACTTTCTTATAGTTATTCATTTTCCTGGTCCCTTATTTAAGTTTTCTAGATTCCTGCTATGAGTGAGACCATCCGATATTTTTCTTTTTCTTTCTGGCTTATTTCGCTGAGCATGATCCCTTCCAGCTCCATCCATGTTGCTGCAAATTGCATGTGTTTATCTTTTTTGAATGCTGAGTAATATTCCATGGTATATATGTATCACATCTTTATGGTCAACTAATCTATGACAAAGGAGCAAAGACTATACATTGGAGCAAAGAAAGTTTGTTCAATAAATGGTGCTGGGAAAACTGGGTCGCTACATGCAAAAGAATGAAGCTTGACCACTACTTCACACCATACACAAAAATCAACTCAAAATGGATTAAAGAACTAGACATAAGACCTGAAACCATAAAATACATAGAAGGAAATATAGGGGAAACACTACGTGATATTCACATCAAAAACATCTTTACAGACACATCACCCAAAGCAGTGATAGTGAAGGCAAAGATAAACAGCTGGGACTACATCAAATTAAAGAGCTTCTGCACAGCAAAAGAGACAATAACAAAAACAAAGAGAAACCCCACCAACTGGGAGAACATTTTTGCACACAACACTAATGATAAAGGACTGATCACAAAAATCTGCAAAGAGCTGATGAGACTCAACAACAACAAAGAAAATAACCCAGTCAAAAAATGGGCAGAAGAGCTAAAAAGAAACTTCTCTGAAGAGGAAATGCAAATGGCCAACAGGCATATGAAAAAATGTTCAACATCACTTGTAATCAGGGAAATGCAAATCAAAACTACCATGAGATACCATCTTACACCAGTGAGAATGGCACATATTAAAAAAACTAGCAACAACAAATGTTGGCGAGGGTGTGGAGAACAAGGAACTCTCCTGCACTGTTGGTGGGAGTGCAAACTGGTCCAGCCACTATGGAGAGCTGTGTGGAGATTTCTGGACCTACTAAACATAGAGCTTCCATATGATCCAGCAATTCCACTCCTAGGTATTTACCCAAAGGACACAGAAACATCAATTCCAAAGAACACCTGCACCCCTATGTTTATAGCAGCACTATTTACAATAGCTAAGTTTTGGAAACAGCCCAAATGCCCAAAAATAGATGACTGGATTAAAGATTTATTTTATTTACACAAGACACAGGCCAGATGTGTGGGAGGGTGAGAGGATTCACCAGAGACAGAGTGGGGAACAGAGCAGGCAGACTGATGAAATACACTGCTAAGGGGAGCAGTGGGCGAGACAGGCGAGGTCGGCCGCGCCATGTGGGTTGCTCCCTGGCCGGTCGGGATCAAACCCACACTGCAGAGGCTGCAGACAGCTTCACAGCACTGTGTTCAACCACCTGCGCCACCAGGGAGGCCCCTATAATTCACCTATTTAAAGTATATAATTCAATGTTACTCTTATTTTTCTGTGTGTATGTGTGCATGCATGTGTGTGTGTTTGTACAGTCGCAGGTAAGTGAAACTGTCACCAAAATTTTAGAAGATTTTCATCACCTCAGAAAGAAATTACCTGGCTTTTAGCTATCACCCCTACCTCCTTACCTTCCCTCTCCCCAGCCCTAAATAACTATTAATCTACTTTCTGTCTCCATAGACGTCTCTATTCTGGATTTTCATATGAATGGAATTACATATTATGTGACTTTGTAACTGACTTCTTTCACCTCAGATGTTTTCAAGGTTCATCCAAGTTATATCAAGTATCAGTACTTCATTTCCTTTTAATGTCAAATAATCTCCTATTCATAAGGTGATGGACATTTTAGTTGTTTCCACCTTTTGGTCATTAGAAATAATGCTGCTATAAATATTCATGTTCAAGTTTTAATGTGAACATATATTTTCATTTATTTTGGAGTAGTATATACCCAGTACGTACCTGGGTCATATGGTAATTCTATGCTTAATTGTTTGAGGGATTAACCCCATAACCTCACCAGTACTTGTCATTACCTGACTTTTTTATTCTAGTCATCCTACTGCTATAAAGGAACTAACAGACTATTTCCCAAAGTGGTTGTATCATTTTACATTCCCACCAGCAATTTATAGGGCTCCAAGTTCTCTATATCCTCACCAATACTTGTTATTGTCCATCACTTTTATTACAGCCTTCCTAATGGATGTGAAATAACATCTCTGTGGTTTTGACTTGCATTTCAACATTAAGTTTTAATAGCAAAACAAACATCAATCTGAAAACAATTTATACTGCCCATCAACAAGAAAAGATAAATTTTACAATAAAATATACTGGACTACCACATGACAATGTGAAGATGAATAAATTAATATTACATGTATCAATGTGAGAATGAACCAGTGTTACATGCATCAACATAGGTAGATCTTACAAATACAGTATTAAAATTTAAGAAGCATATAGCAAAAAGGTATGTAGATGATGATGTCATTATTTAACTTTAAAAAACATGTAAAAACAACATTATAAATTATTTAGGGATATATTCATATGAAGTAAAATTATAAAGACATATTTAAATGTATTGCTAATAGTCTTCCTTTTTAACTGAAGTATAACTGATACATAACATTATATTAGTTTCAGTTATACAAATCAATGATTTCACATTTGTTTATGAAATACAAGGTCTACTTTCATCCAGCCTTAACAGTTTTTCAAATTTGTAATACAAAATGACTGTATCTGAACCCCATGCTATATACAATAGCCCCATGACTTATTTATAACTGGAATTTTGATCACCTTCACCTATTTCATCTATTCCCCTACACCCCCAAGTTCCACTCTGGTAACCACCAATATGTTCTCAGTATCTATGAGCTTGGTTTTGTTTTACTTGCTTATTTATTTTTTTAGATTCCACTTACCAGTGAAATAATATAGTGTTTGTCTTTGTCTGACTAAATGATTTATTTCACTTAGCATAATGCCCTCAAGGTACATTCATGTTGTGACAAATGACAAGATTTTATTCTGTTCTATTTCTATGTTTCTGTTTTTATACCAATACTATACTGTTTTGACTAACATAACTTTGTAGTATAGCTTGAAATCATAATTATTTCTTTGGAGAAGAGGTCTTCAAAGGTATTCACTTAACTTCAAAGCAAAAGTTTGGAATTAATCAGGGAAAGCCTTGGAATTAATCAGGGACCAAAGGGGAGGCAGGGCCTCTACTGACACTGTGAAGAGAGGCCCAGAAAGGACAGAACCAAAGAATAGCAAGGGTTGAGGGCATAAAGCTTCAGCACTCAGCTGTCAGGGGAGAAGGTGGGTTTAGGGCTTGAATATCCACTCACCCAAGAACATAGAAACAACATAATAATGCAAAGTTCAAATCATGCTCATAGGAATTATATGAAACACATTTTCTTCTTTATGCACAAGTTCTATCAAGACCATTTGATAAGTTTCTCCACTGGGACAACTGAAAACACTAGGTAAATAATGACATGACTTCATCTCCCAAGTTTTCTACCTGCCCCAGCATGACTTGTTTAAAAAGAATTGAGGGCCTCCCTGGTGGTGCAAGGTGTTAAGTCTCAGCACTATGAAGCTATGGGCTTCAGAGCAGGAGTTCGATCCCTGGCCAGGGAGCTGACCCACGTGGCGCAGTAGGCATCTCCTGTCTCGCCTGCTGCTCCCCTCAGCAGTGTATATCAGTCAATCCACCTGTTCTGCTCCCCACTCTATCTCTGGTGAATCCTCTCACATCCACCCCCACACACCTCTGGCCTGTATGCATAAATAAATCTTATTTTATTTTTTTTTTAATAATAAATTTTATTTTTATATTCCCCATACAATTGCAGCCCCCCCATTCTGACCCCAATCTCTCCCCTCCCACCCCCGCCCCCTTAAAAGTGTCTCTGGTTCATAGTTTTTTTGTTGATTTTGATTTTCACTTTCTTATAGTTATTCGTTTTCCTGGTCCCTTATTTAAGTTTTCTAGATTCCTGCTATGAGTGAGACCATCCGGTATTTTTCTTTTTCTTTTTGGCTTATTTCGCTGAGCATGATCCCTTCCAGTGCCATCCATGTTGCTGCAAATTGCATGTGTTTATCTTTTTTGAATGCTGAGTAATATTCCATGGTATATATGTACCACATCTTCTTGATCCAGTCATCTATTTTTGGGCATTTGGGTTGTTTCCAAAGCTTAGCTATTGTAAACAGTGCTGCTATAAACATAGGGGTGCAGGTGTTCTTTGGAATTGATGTTTCTGTGTCCTTTGGGTAAATACCTAGGAGTGGAATTGCTGGATCATATGGAAGCTCTATGTTTAGTAGGTCCAGAAATCTCCACACAGCTCTCCACAGTGGTTGGACCAGTTTGCACTCCCACCAACAGTGCAGAAGAGTTCCTTTTCTTCTTCTTATTTTAAAAATTAAAAGAATTGAAAGCCTGTGGAGCAAAGTTCTGCAAACCTTGAAAGGTTTGCAAATCTTGAATGTTTGGTAATTGAACAAATTTAGAATAATTAAAAATGTGCATTTGGAGGCTGACTTGGAGTCCAGGAATAAATTGCTCCACTACACCCCACCAGTATTTAAAATGTAACATCTTTTATTTTATTAGTAATAAATAAGATCTGAGAAAGCCATAATGTAGGGGATAAATCACTTCTGGCACTTTCAGGGATAAATTGTCTTAAGATGAGACTAAATAGATGTAAAATAGGAATTTTCTGGACGTATTACCAGCACAAGCAGACATCATAGGGCAAACATAGAACTTGTCACCTTTGTCCAACAATGAATCATGAAAGTGTAACAGCCAGTCAACATTTCTAATCACGCTGTAGTCAGAGTTCTCAAAGCATATGACTACTGGGTCTGGGAATGAAGAAGGTATTTCATCAAGTTGCTCTTACAAGTTAGGCCCCACAGAGAGGTAATGGACAGTTTCTGGCAAATGCATTCAGAGAACCGAGATGCGATGTTAATCTCAGGCCTGTTTTACTTTTCTTACATGATTCCCTTTCTTTCCTAATTATCCGATTAGAAAAAAGAAATACGACTTCTCAGATTAAAGCTTCCTGACAGTTATCCCTCTGACTTCATGTAATTTCTCAGCAATCTATTAAGTTGTTAATAGATAATTGTTAAATTGTAATCCCAAATAGTTGAGAAGGTCCGACTCATCATGTTCTTTTTGAAAAATGCAGTTTGGAAAACTGGAGTCTAACTTAATCTAACCTATAGCTAACCGGACTTCACATTCTTAGGAACGATGAAAAATAATAGACCTGAGTCCCTATAGTAACCAGATATTCACAGGTTGGTGATAGTTAAGTATGGGCCTTCTTTCCTCTAAGAGATGGAGATAACTAACTAGTATAGAGTAGGATAAAACCTCAATTCTAAACCTCATCAGAGATAAAATCAACTCTTTTAAGAGTATGATTTTTCTGTTTTTCCATTTTAGACACTTCCAAGGTCTCTGCAACATGATATTCCCAGTTACCTAGAACAATGCCTGATACATAGTAAAAGCTCAACAAACATACACTCTTTAAGGTAGATATATGGACGCATGAACAATTAAACAAAGTTTCTTCTTCCTTAGCTTCCATGATATACTAACTAGTTTTTCCCCTTGTGATCGCGCTTCCTATTCCCATTCCTATATATGTAAACTCCCCAAGGGTCAGGCCTTGGTCTTCTGCTTTTCCTGACACACAGAGTTTATCTTCTTTAGACCTTTACTGAACATTGATTCATTCATTCAAGCACTGTGCTGAACACAAAGAAGAAAACGATGGTGGATTCATGCTTCCTGCCATCAGCATGAGATAGTCAAAGATAAATTTGTAAAGACACTATCACATACAGCTGTTAAACTAGCAGCAAGAACAAGATGTTATGAAAAACAAGAAGGAAGGATGAATGCATTCTGACAGGGCAGACTTCACAGAGGAAGTGACATCTGAACTGAGCCTTGAGGGCTTAGGACAATTTTACCACGTACAGAAGGGCTGAAGGGACGGTTCAGGTGAAGAGAAGAGCGCAGCAAAAGCTCATGAAGAGTACTCAGGAAACGCAAGGAACATAAATGTAGTTGAGGAGTGGTTTGAAAGCATTTTAGATACCATGTAAGGCATTAGCACTCTCACTCTGTATGTCAAAGCTTCCAAAATGCAAAACTGCATCAGAATAACCCATTCATGGTAAAAACAGAGATTCCTGGACTTTACTCCAGCGGTACTAAGTTGGAATTTTCAGAAGTAGGGTCCAAGCATCTATATTTTAATGAATATTCTGATGTGTAATAGATTTGGCAACCATTGATAGGTTATTTTTTTAAGAAAAATTACATTAGATTGGTATATTAAAAATAATTCTTTTTTTGTTAAAAATGATGGTTTTATATCACATTTACAACCAGAAATATTTACAATAAAAAATTCTCTAACATAAAATAGATGACTGGATCAAGAAGATGTGGTATATATACACAATGGAATACTATTCAATAATCAAAAAAGATAAACTCATGCCATTTGCAGCAACATGGATGGAGCTAGAAGGAATTATGCTCGGTGAAATAAGTCAAAAGGAAAAAGGAAAATATCAGATGGTTTCACTTAGAGAAGGAATATAGGGGAACCAAATAAGACATCAGGGGAAAAAAATAATAACAATACAAAATGCAACAAAACAAAACAAAAACAAACAATTATAAACCAGAGACATTAAAAATAATTCTTAAGGGACTATTAAAAATGAACTGTAAATCTGCAAAATTAGAAAAAGAAAGACTTACAGAAGACTATGGCAATGATGCATTCATTTATCCAACAAGCATTAAAAAATATGTGCCTAATAGTTCACATGAAAGATGACAGTTTGAACAAGGATCCTAACAATATGGATAGAAACAAGAAGACAGAGTCCAGAGACTTGAAAGAGAAGTGTCAGTAGACTGTAGGGAGGAAGGGAACAAATCTGTTTTCATCAGTGATTCCCAAATACAGGTGAACGTCAGCGTAAGTGGTTCCTAGGCCCTGTCCCACAGCTACTGAATCAGGTTCTTTGGAGCAGAGATTCAGCAGTCTCTATAATATGTGCTCAGTGATCATTTTCATCAAGCTGGGCAAGATGGAGTGACACTGGGAACCAGTGTTTTAGATGACTGAGTAGCTAATGATGATTTTCTCCAAGAAAAAAAAGACAGGAGGAAGAGCAACAGATTTATGACTAAGATGAAAAAAGGATCAAGTCTGCAGAGGTCAGCAGTGGACAGATCAGGACATCAGTGGTACATAAGCAACAGGTGAGGCCACAGCAGTGGGCAAGGAAATGATAGAGAAGAGAAAGCTAAGGTCGAAGTCTGGGGGAAAGTGGGCAGTACAATAGGGAAAGTGAAGAAAGTACAGAAGAGGAAATCAGGAGGTAAGAGGAGGATCTGGGAAAAAAGCAATACTTCAAAGCCCAAGGGACACGAGTTTTAATTATAAAAGAGATCAAGTACACAAAATATTCTGAAATTGTCCAAAAGGAAAACAATCAGGTAGAACAACAAGGCATGGCACTTAGGGAGAATGGTGACTTTTTACTTTTGAGTTTTGGTTTCCAACACTATATAGGTTTCAGGTGCACAGTTTGTTACCTTGGAAACCGTATGTAGTGACCTTCCTAGACAGCCACACTAACTATTCAGTCTATTCATTCCAAAATTACCCTGCCTTAAAGACCAAGCTTTTTTTTTTTTTTTTTTTCATGTACTATGTCTGGTCTTACCAAATAGTGTTTACGTTCTTGAGGGAAAAGACTGCATCGTTTACATTTATTTTTAATCCTACAGAGATTGTAACCACAGTGCAGTGCACATACAAAGTACCACTTCACTGTTGCTGAACCCCAGTCTCCCAGCATTCAAAAGCAGAAAAAGTACCAGGTTGAAGAAAACAGCCCTGATGTACTCTGGTCTGGTCCTATGATACAGCAAATTGCCGAACTTTGCAAAAACTCTCTACATTATAGGTATATATCCTAACACTTGCACTCCTCACATTAACACACTGTTTGAACATCAAGGCTTTAAATTCTACAATATTTTTAGCATCCAAAATCTTGGTTTATGCTCTCCTTGTTCGCTTGTTCTCTTTAAAGCACATAGAACATAATGTTCAACCCCAATTCCCTATAAGTTCTTACCAACCAAAGTCTGATTAATAAAAATTATCTAAAATGAGAATGGGACCTCCCCAGTGGTACAGTGGGTTGAGCACTGTGCTGTGAAGCTGTCCGCAGCCTCTGCAGTGCGGGTTTGATTCCCGGCCGGCTAGGGAGAAACCCACATGGCCCAGACCTCTCCTGCCTCGCCCACTGCTCCCCTCAGCAGTGTCTTTGGTCCGTCTGCCTGTTCTGCTCCCTGCTCTGTCTCTGGTGAATTCTCTCACCCTCCCACACCTCTGACCTGTACCCCAGTCCTTGTATAAATAAATAAATCATTAAAAAATAAAATAAGGGCCTCCCCGGTGGCGCAGCGGTTGAGCGCTGGGTTGCGAAGCTGCCCGCAGCCTCTGCAGCGCCGGTTCGATCCCCGGCTGCTCCCCGGCCACCGGAGGAGGGTCCCACATGGCGCGCAGACCTCTCCTGCCGCCCGCTGCTCCCCTCAGCAGTGTACTTCGGTCTTTCTGCCTGCTCTGCTCCCCGCTCTGGCTCTGGTGAATTCTCTCGCCCTCCCGCGCTTCTGACTGTACCCAGTGTTTGTACAATTAAATAAATGAATAAATGAATGAATAAATAAATAAATAAAAAATAAAATAAAATAAAATAAAATGAGAATGAATTACAAGAAAAAATCATATACTTTGAAACAAAGAAATTAATAGGTTTGAAATATGAACCCAAATTACAGTTCTAAGTATTCTCACTGAATTATTGGCAGGGATAACTCAGTGCTACTCCCTTGCCAGCACCCCTTTCCACTAACTAGGCATTCATTGAACAAATATTCCCAGTGTCTAAAATGTAATAGACATTGTGGTAAATGTAGTTAACATAATGGTGAATAAGTTAGGCACAATCCTTACCCTCCCAGAGGTTAAAGTCTAGATAGAAGGCTTAAATGTTAAAGACTTAAATGAGAAACTGTAAGACTATGTACCATGTACAGCTACAATATGAAAGACCAAGAGAAAACAGGAGAAGCATCTAACAAGGAAAAAACATAGAATGGGAGGTTCCTTACAGGATGAGACCTGGAAGATGGGTTGGCAAAGAAAATAAACAATAAGAGTTGGGGATGACAGGGAAGGAAATGTACTAACCTGGAGGCAAGAGAACATATGATTGAAGAAATGAAAGAAACTCAATGAAGTAAAGGATTCAAAGTTGGGAATGATGAGACAGGAGAACAGGCATTGACAACTATCAGAGGATTTTATGGAAAGCATAAAATGTCTAGATCTCCTTGTCTGATGTATAGAAAATGGCTGGAGGAGGCAAGAACAGAGCAAGGAAAACATTCAGCAGACAACTTCTGCGAACCAAGTGAACAACAATGACTTGGACTAAAGTGGTAGCAGAGAGAACATATGAAAGTAGACAGATCTGAGAAACACTGAGGAGATGGAACCCACAGGATTCAGTAACAATAGCTCATGAGAGTCTCATGCATGTTTTGCTCCCTCAGTGCTAATAAAGGCTAGACAAATGCTGTTGAATAAGTGAATCAAGAAAAATAAGGAGTCACAGATGTTACCTACGTTTCTGGCATAACTAGATAGAGGGAGGTGTCATTTACTGAGATGGGAAACACAAGAAATAAAGCAGTTTGTATGAAATATGTTGAGAGTAAGGTACCTGTGAGTCATCCAAGGGCAGATAAAGAAAATGCAGATGAATTTTCAGTTTTAAAACTCAGCAGAAAAACGTATCTTCCTGGAAATGTTAAAAACAACATTCTCAGTACCTCAGTTAAGACTATAATTTGATAACTGGCACTGTTAAAGCATGATATGTGTGATGTCACTCCAAGAATGCTTTTAAAATTCCCAGGGTTATTAACTAATAATGTTAAATTAATGTTAAAATTGATGATTTTAACATCAAAAATATAACAAAGTGACTATCCATTCTGATCTTAAAACTGTTAGCAAATAATCTTTTTATTTTTTGACTTAAGTCTTTGCTTTATAAAAAGCCATTAATTTGTACATTTATGTTTTATGCACTTTTCTCTGTATTTTGCAATAGGATTTTTTTTTTAACCTTAGCAAACTAGACAGAAATTCCTTAAATTAATCAACAGAAGTCACTGAAAACAAAGTAAAAATGAGAAAGTAAGGAAAGTTCCTTTGAAATTTGTAGATATGCTGGCCAGGGAGAGCTTCACTGCATGGTGCCTTTGAGTAAAGACCTGTAGAAAGTGAAAATGTGAGCCATGTGGCTATCAGATGGAACAGCGTTCTAGGCAAGGCTCTTCAGCAGGAACAACTGAAGGTTTGTCTCTTTGCTATAGGAGTATGTTTGCTTCTATGCCCATTCCGTGGAAAAAGGCAGGGAACATGTTAAAATAAAAATCTTGGGTTCATAGTGATATGTCTATTTCAAAATAATCATTACAGAGCTTTGGCCTACTATTACATTTTAGATGTTTATGTTTTTTTTTGAAACTAGCCTTACATTCTAAAAACTCATTCTTAAGCTTTTATTTCTATAGTAACAAATTAGAAAAAATCTATAGACTTTCTCCACTTTCATATGACGAGAAGCAAGTGTTTCTAACACTACCCCTTCTGATTTCTTTCTTGCTCTCCATGAATTTATTTTTTTTTAATTTTCCCACATGAATTAATGTTTTTGTGTCTTTTGGGTCAAAAAAATGGGAGAGAAACATTGAGTTTTTGCAGGCAAACTAGAGATCTGATGCACACAGCAGGGGAGGAGAAGGGAGATGGGTCAAAATAGGGGAGGGAAGGGTACAAGGGACTATGGTGGCGGTTCATAGGGGATATGGTGGTGGGAGATTTATGGGGACTATAAATGAGTGGAAAAATCAAATACTGTACAAAAATAATAATGTAAGAAAATAAGTTAATTTAAAAAATTAAATACTAAATTTATTTTTAAAATTTCCCCATAATCATTCAAGTTTTATTTAGATTGCTAAGATATCTTTGGAAAAGGAATTTTATTTTTTTTCCCCAACACCATCCTTTATATTCCCTGCCTCTTTACCTCAGAGCCCTAAGGGTAGTTATTCATTTCCACTAATAAGTATTTTACCTTATAGGATCCTCTGCTATGTAAATGTGAAGTAGTTGTTTTTATCACTCTGACTTGCTTTACTGGATATAATTCTCTGCAATTTGTTGCAAATTGGCTGCACTTCACCTTTCCTTAGGGCTGAAGACTATACCATAGTGTACACATACCACATCTCCATTCACTTGTCTGCTGATGGACATTTAGGCTGCTTCCATGTCCTAGTGACTGTAATAATGCTGCTCACACCATTAACATTTCTTTATAAGTTGATGGTTTCATATTCTTTGGATAGATGCCTAAAAGTGGGATTGAGGGGTCACACTGTTTTTCCATTTTTAATTTCTTAGGGTAAATCTGGATTGCTTTCCATATTTTTTTAAAGATTTATTTATTTATGCATAAAAGAAGTGGGGTACAGGCCAGAAGTGTCGGGGGTGAGAGGACTCACCAGAGACAAAGGTGGGGAACACAACAGGCAGACTGACCAAAATACACTGCTGAGGGGAACAGTGGGCGAGATAGGAGATGTCTGCTGCACCATGTGGGTCACCTCCCTGGCCGGAGATCGAACTCAAGCTACAGTGGCTGCAGACAGCTTCACAGTGCTGCGTCTTAATTCCCTGCACCACCAGGGAGGCCCTGCTTTCCATAATTAATGGAAGTTTTTGAGAAAAAAGGAGGAAGGCAATGTGGCTAGAGTGGAAAGAACAAGGAACAACAAATTCAGAGAGGTAAGAGGGGGAATAAGATTATAGTGAAGGGGTCAGATAATACAATGCCTGGTGAGTCACAATAAGGCCTCATTAAAGACTTTGGTCTTCATTTTAGGACTAACAGATAATCACCTAAGTGCCTACTATGAATCAGGCACTGTACTCAGGTAGGTTACAAAAATCTTATGTAAGCAACAAAGCCAGGATTAGAACCCAGATTTGTCTGATTTCATAGCTAAAGATCTTATACATGTGGTAAACTCCTCAACATAACAATAGCCAGTATTTACTGAGTACTTAATATTAATATGTTTAAACTAAAGTATTTTATGATCTTTCCCAATCATAGATTGTGTCACAAATGGGTTAAGATCTTTTAAATGAAATTTTATATTGCTATTAAAATGTTTACCAACCCATCAGAAGTTTAGAACTAGTAAAGTCATGGTTAATTAGTGTGGCTGTGTCTATTAATTTCCTAAATTTAGTATTATAATTTTGGAACATAGAACACCACGCTATAGAGCATGCTATAGTGCCTCCACAGGACAGCTCTTTCTCTGATCTTTCTAATGAATTATTTTAATCTATAATTTCATTTCAGTCTATCTACATTGCTTAACATCAGTTCTATGTTTTACACACACATAAGACACATTGGGTTTCCATCTAGTTTGCTCTAATTTTCCCATAATACTTCTAACTAGAAGACGTGTGAGTCTGTCATGGTCACCAACATCATCATCATCGATACCTCTGGCATTATTAGACTTTCCTAAATAAAAACATATTTTGCAAATTTCTTGATTGTTATTTCTTGGTCTATTTAGTAATAGATTTTAAAGGTAACAGTCAAATCTGATTTTACTAGATTTTCTTATTATGATATGTTACAAAAATTTTATGAATTTTTATACCAAACTCCCAAATCTTCAGTTTACCAAGAGTGCTATATATATACAAATATAGGTGTGTGTCACCTGACGGAGATACATTCTGAGAAATGCATCATTAAGGTGATCTGGTCACTGTGCCACACAAACTTAGATAGTACAGCCTACCTACACACCTGGTTTGTATGTCACTGGCCCATGGGGAACACTGTCGGATATGTGATCCATGGTTGATGGAAATGTCATTAAGTGACACATGACTATAATGTCATTTTCTGTAGATGCCATGATATGAAAGAGAGAGGAAAACAATGCTCTCAGCATTATTCCACACTGAGTAGACACAGTATGCTGTTCACAGTAAATATAGAGAGGAATAAATCAAATATGAAACCAAAACTTAAGAAAACTCTTAGACACAAAATGATATAAAAATCAGGGAAATAATAAGCCTCCCCTACAAAGCTGTATGTATCTAAAGTTCTTTTAAAAGTCTATTGCAGGGGCCTCCCTGGTAGCATAGGCGGTTGAACGCAGCTCTGTGAAGCTGTCCGCAGCCTCTACAGTGCCGGGTTTGATCCTGACTGGCCAGGGAGAAACCCACATGGTGCAGCAGACCTCTCCTGTCTGGCCCGCTGCTCCCCTCAGCAGTGTATTTTGTCAGTCTGCCTGTTCTGTTCCCTGCTCTGTCTCTGGTGAATCCTTTCACCCTCCCGCACATCTGGCCTGTACCCCGGTTCTTGTATAAATAAATAAATCTTTAAAAAAAAAGTCAATTGCAGGTCTACATGTAGAGGAGAGAAAGGATTTCAAAAAAGCAGCATAACCTTGGTAGAAAACCGAGACAGAAAGCTAGAGTCAGACAGACTTGGGTTCAAATACCAGAATGACCTCTGAAATCTAGGTTATGGAAAATTGCCATCTCTATTTCTACTTCCTCATTATTAAATGGAATAATATCACCTACTTGGTGGAGTTGTAAAGATAATTTCAAAAAAACAAAAGGCATAATGCAATACTTGGTACATAGTAGCACTCAGCAAGCAGCACTAATTATAATTATGGCACATGGTGATATCTACTGTGTTAAAGTACTTTTGAAAATTAACATAAAAAATTAAGATGGTAGGGCCTCCCCTGGTGGTGCAGTGGTTGAGCGCTGGGCTGCGAGGCTGCCCGCAGCCTCTGCAGCGCCGGTTCATACCCCAGCCGCAGGCAAGGGTCCCACAAAAAAAAAAAAAAAAAAAATTAACATGACCTGGGGAGGAACAAAGAAAAATAAAAATAGCTGATGGGTGATTTTGGGTGATGTGTCAAAATGGATGATATTTGTATGAATGCATTATTTTTTCTTTTATATAAATTTGCTTTAATGTTATTTTGCTATTTTGCAGTAAATATAGAACTGAATAAATAAAACATGAAAACCAATATTTGAAAGAACTCTTAATTTTCTTGGAATGTGAGTAATTATCCCATGATGTTTCTATTATATTGAAGTTTTTGAAAGAGAAATATGGCAACAAGGTAACATTGTTACTTAAAATTTCTTCAAAAGAATTCACAAAATATTTTGCTTTTATCAGTTATTTTGCAAATTACCACATTTCATAGATAGGAAACAATATCAATCAGAAATTTGATCTTTTTTTAATAATTAATTATTTCATGTCTGTTTCATGTCTATGGTATGCTTTCAATTTCTCTCTACATCTCAGATTTCTCAATTGCAAAATGACAGAGGTAGATCAGATGTTCTCACCCAAGATTCTTTTTGCTGTAACTTCCTGGAACTTGATAATCCTATAACAACTTGAATATATATGACCAGCCTTGCAGCTCTATTTTTAAACCACCCTGAAATAGTCTTTTACTAGGGTGGTAGTCCCTAGAGCTGAAGATATACTGACTCTTATCACTACACCAATGAGCCCAATGAGAGCTGGAGAGCTTAGAAATCCACAGGAGAGAAAGCAAAATGATTGATGATTTGGAAATTGATTTTAAATGAAATTAAAGGGAGGGCATGCTTATTAGATTAAAGGCAGCTAAGGGCTGGATTAAGAAGGCTAATGACAAAGACTTCATTACTTAAAAATATACAGAGGCCAAACTGCAGATAATGATCAATGTCCTTCTTCCACTTCTACTATGAATAAAATAATAGGAAATGTGTACAACATTAAATGGAGGAATATGGACCAGATTATAGCTTTAAAACTATGAGTTTCCCAATAGCTGCAGAATTCCTAAGGGCAGGGACTGTGACATCACTGTATATCAGCATCTACTACACAATCTGGCATCTAGGAAGTCATAAATATAAGGCCAAAAGAAATTAATAAAGGATCATTCTAATTTATAAAAATCCAAGCCATAAAAGTATATATGGATAGAACAGGAAATTTATATTCTCTTGATATTAAAAAAAAATGAAGATTCTAGAAAAAAAAATGGAATAGCCTTCTTAACAATAATTTATATATAAGGGTAAAACTCATTTTATTTCAAAGTTATTTCCCTTAAAAACCCTTGAGCCTTGGTGATCCTGTCATGGACTGGGTATAGGGCATAAAGAGCTAAAGCCAAGCAGCCTCCACTCTCACCTGCAAACTGATACCAATCATGAATATGCTGCTGGTTTTAAATATCTCCTAAACACTTAGAGCTCTAGAGGTCAAATTCTCCTCCAGTATGGCAGTTGGTGAGGTATGAATGGATAGGTCCTTGTGCTGGGAGAGCTCGCCAACAGGTGAAATGATTCTGAACCCATAAAGTGCAGCTTGGTTATGTTTCAAAACCATTTTCTATTACCCCTAGTGATTTATAATGAGATGAGTCATTCTTCTGACCTCAATTTTCATGCTATTTACTGTCAAAGGGGAACATCTAAACATGGAGAGGAAAATCAATACAAGAGGCAGGATTATAAAGCACTGAAGCTGCAGCTGAAGAACCCAAACAGAATCTGCCTGGGCACTTTATTTATTTTTTTAAAGATTTATTTATTTATTTATATAAGCACTGGGTACAGTCAGAAGCGCAGGAGGGTGAGAGAATTCACCAGAGCCAGAGTGGGGAACAGAACAGGCAGACTGACGAAATACACTGCTGAGGGAGCAGCAGGCACGGCAGGAGAGGTCTGTTGAGCCGTGTGAGTATCTCCCTCTTTTATAATGAAGCTCAAAGACCAGCGGTGGTCTTGAGGAGGGCTTGGAATCACATTACTGAACTGGAACTTTGAATGATATTTCACAATAAAGGAACTTCAGTTAAGGCTTCAGTTAATGGGAAAGATATGAAAAGTTCATTAAGAAAGTTTTCTCCATTGTCATCATCACTGACAAATACTTACACACTTGGGTTCTAATTTAAATGTGCTGGGCACCATGCCCTACAGCAGTCAATATACTACACCTTTATTTAAACCATTTTATTCATAATGTTCACAATTTACATTTTTAGAACTGATCACTGGCATCCCAATGAGAAGAGTTAACTTACTAATAGAATAAATTAGTCAAGAGTAGCTTGAAACTTCAAAACTCCAATAGGCCATCATCAATGGCCACTAAACCACAATGAGAGAGAAAATTAGATATTATGAGCCTCCTGATGGAAATGTACATAACTACCTATGATGTACACTTGCCAAAAAATTCAAATCTGAATCAGATGAAAAATCTAGATCTGATTTCTAGTTTATAATAAATACAGGACAGAAAGGAACATATTAACACTATAAGCATGCAGTTGGCAAACTCCTGATTGTGGGAAACTCTATAGTATAAATATTTCAATTTTTCAACAGGATGCAGAAAAAAATGAGAAGGAAACTACATATCAATAGTGTCTTAAAATACATGTGAATCAATGCAGACCTTATTTGAACCCTAATTTTGAAAAAAAAAAAGTGTAAAAAATCCATGAACTATCAGGAAAATTTAAACACTGTTGAATATTTTATGAATGAGTAGTCAAGTTTTAGATGTGATTTTTCAAATTGTGATTATTTTTAAGTCCTATCTTTTAGAAATGCATGTTAATTTATATGCAAAAGTCAGGTTTTATGATAAATATATCAAGGGCATTCAGAGCACGGCAGTGTAAAATATTTCCCAAAAATTATATTAGAATATGATTACAAAAGATTGTCACAATATTATAATAGTTAGGTTACTAAGTATGGAATCATTTCTAAATTCTTTTTTTTTTTAAAGATTTATTTTTTATTTATTTATACAAGCACTGGGTACAGTCAGAAGCACGGGAGGGTGAGAGAATTCACCAGAGCCAGAGCGGGGAGCAGAGCAGGCAGAAGGACTGAAGCACACTGCTGAGGGGAGCAGCGGGCGGCAGGAGAGGTCTGCACACCATGTGAGACCCTCGCCTGGAGGCCGGGGATCGAACCAGCGCTGTAGAGGCTGCGGGCAGCTTCGCAACCAAGTGCTCAACTGCTGCGCCACCGGGGAGGCCCCATTTCTAAATTCTTACATAAATCCATTCCATCACTACAATGTAGTTAATTCATTAGAAACAACAGATGAACTTTTAAAAAAAGATTTATTTATTTATACAAGAACTGGGGTACAGGCCAGAGGCACGAGAGGGTGAGAGAATTCACCAGAGACAGAGTGGGGAACAGAACAGACAGACTAACGAAACACACTGCTGAGGGGAGCAGCAGGCGAGGCAGTGGGTGAGGCAGGAGAGGTCTGCTGCTCCATATGGGTTTCTCCCTGGCCAGCTGGGAACCGAACTGGCACTGCAGAGGCTGCGGACAGCTTCACAGAGCTGTGCTCAACCCGCTGCACCTCAGGGGAGGCCCCAGATCAATTTTTTTTTTTTTTTTTTTTTTGGTGGGACCCTCACCAGCAGCCGGGGAACGAACCGGCGCTGCAGAACCGGCGCTGCAGAGCCTGCGGGCAGCCTTGCAGCCCAGCGCTCAACCGCTGCGCCACCAGGGGAGGCCCCCCAGATCAACTTTTAATATTGAGAATTAAGACTTCAGTTTGTTACAGGGCAACCCATTGCTCAGGACATTCTTTCCCTCTAACAAGTTTTTCAATGAAATTGCGTCATGAACAAATATAAACTCTCTATGCCTGATAAAACTTCAAGCCTCCCAAATTTACTCAAATTGCTTGCAATCTAAACTTTAAGATTTAAGAAGTAATTTTTAAAATTATACTACAAACACAGAAAAAAAAAAACCAACCCTCAAACATTCAAGGCCAAATAAAGGGGCGAAAATTCCTACAAATTGAACAAGTTTCAATTAGCAAACCAACTGAGCTTTCAATCCCTTGCTCTATATAAAATTCCCCATCAAGATCTTTAATCTGGATTTATCATTACTATGATTTATTAAAGGTCCCAAACTTCCATCTTTCACCATCTGTAGGTAGAAAGGTATAAATATGATCATTTCCCTCCATAAATATAGATGAAAGTCACAATTACTGATTAATACAATACTCCCTCCATCCTGTCTAACCTCCAAGAGCCTGAAGCTAGAACAGAAAATCACTATGTAGCCAGTTTCCTATTATAAATGGTAACAGGAAGCAGCTATTCTAGAGCATTCTCAAGTTCTATTTAGTTTCTAAAATGTATCAATTGCTAACTAACAAGTCACAAGCAGCACAAACTCAACTAGAGAGTAATGTCAATAAATGAAGTGAAAGAGTAAAAGGCAGAGGAAACTGTCAGTGTTCTCCCAAAGCCGCCTTCCAATGATAGTGCTAAGTTTGTGAAATGGGCCAAAACAGACTGAGAAATAAAATAATCTAAACTAGTTAACTAGCCTTTCAATAATAAGCATATGGCATTCTGTCCTTAGTATCAGGATTTTTTTTTTTAAGATTTATTTATTTATGCATACAAGAACTGGGGTACAGGCCAGAGATGTGGGGGCGGGGGGCAAGAGGATTCACCAGAGACAGAGTGGGGAACAGAACAGGCAGATTGACTGAAATACACTGCTAAGGGGAGCAGTGGGCAAGACAGGAGAGGTCTGCTGTGCCACGTGGGTAGCTCCCTGGCTGGCTGGGGCTCAAACTAGTGCCGGAGTGGCTGCGGATAGCTTCATAGGTTGCCTCTTAACCCCTCGTGCCACCAGGGAGGCCCAGTGTCAGGATTTTAATATCTTAACTCATAAATAATGAAACCATTTGAGCTGGCCAGAAACCAGAACTTTAGGAGTCTTCATGATATTTTGGACCCTAATTTATAGTTATAATCATATTGATATAGATCTATTTTTTCCCAGAAGTTAACATAAAGACTAACTTGTTCTCCTTAATGGCAAACAAATTCTATGTAGTTTCCACAAAATTCCTTAAAAACAGCTCTCTACTGGGCCTCCGTGTTGGCTCAGCAGGTTGAGTGCAGTGCTGTGAAGCTGTCTGCAGCCTGTAGCTCCTGTTCGATTCCGGGCCAGCCAGGGAGATACCCACATGGCACAGCAGATCTCTCCTGTCTCGTCTGCTGCTTCCCTCAGCGGTGCTTTGGTCCATCTGCCTGTTCTGTTCCCCGCTCTGTCTCTGGTGAATCCTCTCACCCTCAGCGCCTCTGGCCTGTACCCCAGCTCTTGGATAAATAAATCTTTAAAAACAAACAAAAAATAGCTCTCTCCAAAACATCTCTTTCCAAGGTTGACCAAATCCAACAGTTATTTTAAAGCCTTGTCCTCAATTTTATTTTGCACTATTGATCAAATATTTCTTGAAACTCTTTACATTGTGTTTCTTGGTTCTCCTCTCTATTTAGTTTCTTATTGCTGCTGTAATAAATGCCCACAAACTCAATGACTGAAAATAATACATTTATTATCTCCCAAATCTGGAGGTCAGAAGTATGAAATCAGTCTCACTGAGCTAAAATCAAGTTGTCAGCAGGGCTGGTTCCTTCTAAAGGGTCTGAAAGGAGACTTTTTCAGCTTCTAGGGTTGCTGATATTCCTTGGGTCTGGCCTCTTCCTAGGAGCACCCCAATCTCTTGCTTCTGTCATCACATCTACTGCCTCCCTCATACAATGTGGGATTACTTTTTCCACCTCAAAATCCTATATTAATCACACCTGCAAGGTCCCTTTTACCATGTAAGGTAACATATTCACAGGTTCTGGAAATTATTGATAGGAAGTGGACATACATCTGTGAGGGGGCATTCAGGCTACAACATACTCCCATATTCTAACTTGAATTTCTGCATTCTCTGCCTACCACCAAACTGTGTTTTTTCCTCTTCTCTTTTATATTTCCCCCCTCCTCTTCCACACTCATTGCTTCAACTCTCATCTTTGTACTAGTGTTGAAGTCTCTCATTTTAAATGAGAAAACTGGATCCTAGAAAGGGAGGTGACTAACCTTAAATCACATAGAAGCCTAGAGGATATTGCTACTGGGATAGCTTCAGAGCACCTCAGCCTAATATTGGACTGAATCCTACTTCTATCTGAGTAACACAAACCTTTCAGACTCACAGGCGTGAAACATAGTATCCTTCCACCCCTCCCCTTATTTCCAGTTTCTAGGCTAGTTCTTTCCTCTCTGTCCTTCCATTCATTCTAAAATCCAATCAAATTCTGCATTCCAAATTCAAATTCTGTATTCAAAAGAAGTATTCTAAAATACTGTTTTGGTTGGGTTAATTCCCCTGCCCAAACCCACAAAGGTCCTCTACCGAAGGACATCATCAAGTCTTCTTGGTCTGACGTTTGATATTCAAAGCCCTCTAGGATGTCATCCCCATTCCTAATCCTCCAAACATATCTGCTAGGACTCCCCAGTGTCTCTGCCTACACATCACACTCATTCCAATTTCTCTGCCCACAGTGCTCTGTCATCCTCGACTGCTTTCTTTTGTCCCTCCACTTACAAGGACTTCTAAGCACATCTTTGAAATGAACATATTATTGTCTTAGTCGTCTGTCCACCCTAAATATAAATTGCTCCACCTTTCCACTTTCCCTCATGACTTCCTATTTCTACCTTTCTTCCAGGGAAATAGTCTTAATCTCCCTGAGGCTAGAGATTGAAGCATATCTAGAATGACAGAGGATATACTGAGTTGAATTCCGGTCTGGGAATAACTGTGACAGTCAAAACTCGAATACTGAGACTATTACAAAACTAGCATGGGCTTCAGTCAAGTAGTAGAGAATCACTCTAGGCTCCTATGAATTGTCCAAATGAGGACTTATTAGACTTCATGAGAGACAAGATCTATGCAGACTGATAGTCCTCCACCACACCCAGCACAGATACAATATATTTTGAAGGAATAAGTGGACAGTCACACTGAGTCCCAGAAAATTTCCTTTCCCAATGCAAGCTCTTGCCTCTTAGAAAAGTTCAATTCAGTTTTAAGAATCTACATTTAGACCTAAAGCACTCATGATCAAAATGTAAGAATACCAAGATAGGTACTAATAATCAAACTTGCAAAACAAGTAAATAAAGAAATGTAAAGTACCAGACCATACAGAATTATTAACCTACCCAGCATGCCATACAGTGTGTACATAAATGAAATGGGAGATACTTTGTGAGCAAACAAGTGATTTCAGGGGTTACATAATCAGATTAACATCTTTTTTACTGAAGATTCTAGAATATTAAGTGCATACACAACAAATCTTATTCACTCAAATTTAGTGTGCATCAGTCTCCAAGGCTTTTATCAGTGCGGGTCTAACCTTTGAGATCCTTCTTATCCCAGTCTATTTCAAGAATTATTAATAGGCCCCCTGAGTTTGTTATCTTTGACTCAAGCACCTCGTGGTCTAAGCAAAGGCTGCCAAGAAAGAAAGGTCTTTAAGTCAAAAGTGGCATCAAGGCACCACAACCTGAAGTGCAAATCATCTATGAACTTGTGGGAAGAGAAGAATTGTCCCCCATATCATCTGGGGGTTTCTTCCAACATGCCGAAATGATATCTTTAGTTGGCCATGAGGCAATGGCCAAAACATAAGAAAGGACAATGATCCTGACAATTCATAAGATGCTTGTATAACAGATGGACAGTTGAACTAAATAACACAGATATTTGTACCAGTCTCCATTTCACAGAAAAAGAATCAGTCATAAAGTAGACTGGCTACTCAGTTCCACATTTCAAAAATAATATTCTATGTACCTTAAGAGTCCTTCAGACCCTGGAGAAACATACTGTTAACTCTGCAAAAGTTAGATGACTTGTAAAAGAGTTCCTGAGCCAATAAAGGCCTCTTGTCTTGATTCAAACAAAGAGATGGTTTCTCAACAGAAGGCTGTTTTGACTTCATACCTTTAAGCAGCTTAATCTTTAGCTGAATTTGTCCAAGACTGAGTACACCTATTCAATCCAACTCATTGTTAGCCCTGTGAATAGGGAGGAATACCTACATTGCATTTGCATGTTTTTTTTTTTAAATCCATAGTTGTCATTTCCTTCCTCTGCTATTTCAAGAAATTACTGAGCATATTAACTGAGGGAAGCTGCACTTTATAATTTGGGGTGGTGGTAAAGAGAGACGAAAAAGTACCAGGGAGGTCAATCTCAGGAGAAGAGATCAGAAAAGTGGTTATTAGCAGGTTTGGGAAGGAGATGTGTACCATGAGTAACCTCAAAGTAAATTTATTCTCAAGCTACTATTAAAATTCATATTGTAAAGACCACACTCAGCCAGCAGAGTCACTTTAAAAGAAACAGGACTATTGAGTTACACTAAGAAAACTCTTATTTAATAGAATAAAGATTCAATAAAGAACACATGGCCAAGAAAGCTGGATTCTATGTCTCTAGCCTCTATGACCCATGAATGGTTTCTTCTACGATCTGCCCCAATCTCCTTCCCATCCCAAATACATTTGTTTAAAATAAGAACTCGACTTCTGAAAGAGTTCAAAAATTTAAAATAATGAATGAAAAAAATGAAATAATAAAAAGAATGACTGAGTGATCCTCTTAGCACTATCTTGTTTTTATATTCAATGCCATATTAGGTGGGATATAAAGCTCTGGAATTGAAATATGAAAAGGGCCAGGCCTAGGGCAACTTCTCTCCTTTTTAATATTGAACAAGTAATTTTCTGAGCTTCAGATTCCTCACCTGTAAAATGGAAACAACAATATCCTACTACCTGCCACAACTACTTCAGAAGATCTCTGCTGAGATTCACACAAGGTTAAAACACATCAGTTAAAAATATAAATTTTAAACTACAAAGCACTTTAAAAATGTAGACTGCTACCTTACGAGGGACAGTGTTATAAACAGAAAAAAAAAATGGATACAAACAAAATGAAAAGGAGAAATTTCTTCCATCTTAAAGAGAAGGATTGCAATCATGGTGAGGAATCATTTTAAGCTACTGGCTAATATATTCAGGAAAGTGGTTTGACATAAAATTCAATTATTATTTAGAAATGGATTCTCATGCCAACACACTCACTTTGCACAGACGGCAGAAGAAGAAAAATCAGAAAAATTAAGAGTGGGTGTCCAGTTCTTGGCTTACCAAAATAACTGATGAAGTTCCATTTGGGGAGGGAGGATGCAGATAGCTATGACAGTCGGTATATTCAGAATATGGTTGCATAAGGTGAGAGAAGTAAAAGCGTTATTACAGAGCACAGAACTGCAGGTTATTCACAAGCCGGGTAA
This sequence comes from Talpa occidentalis, assembly GCF_014898055.3. Lineage (NCBI taxonomy): Eukaryota > Metazoa > Chordata > Mammalia > Eulipotyphla > Talpidae > Talpa > Talpa occidentalis. Next base: position 76,282,556 of record NW_023605194.1, read on the forward strand.
TATACTATATATAGGACATGTGGTTTCTATAAGAGGACTTTAGGCAACAGTGGGGAGAAAAGCTATTCCATAAGTATCAAACAAGCGTAAGTAATTCAGTAGGTTGGGTCTCCATAGGAAGCACTTAAGGAGGTAATACTGCTGAGAAGTATATAAGACACCCATAGCAATGAGGTCAGGGGTGTTCTAGGAGCTATAGTCTGTTGGAGACACAAACTCTTTTGGAATCATTACAAATCAGCAAAGCAAGAGGTGTGGTTTCAGAAGATTTGCTTGACCTAACCCAACATAGGGATATATTCTTTCAGAGATCTAAGACATTCTCTAACAGGGTCATACAAATAGAAAACTGAATTTTCTGAAAGGGATCAGACAAATGACATTGACTATGCTTATGAGTGACACGATGTATAGGCACACCAACCAGACAGAAGTGAAGGTGACTAATCTATAGAAACAACATCAGGGACCAAATCACTGGTAACCATGACAACCCAAGTAGGTGGAGGGAAATACAAACACTGACCAGGCAGCGGGGTGACACTATTGCTTCAGGTAGAGACCCTGGGGTTGGAAAAACACTTGATGAGCCGAGGAAGCTGGCCGAGAGTGAAACCGACTAGCCCCAAGGAACCCGGCTCCATGCAGGAGGGTTGGCACTGACACTAACACTCTCCGTGGGGCGGTTCGCAAGGGTCACAGGCTGATCTATAGAAACTGGACGCCTAAGACAGAGAAAGGAGTTACCTGGTGCAGGGCTGTCAATCCGTCCACGTTGACCGTGTCGATGTCGGCACCTCTTGACAGAAGCTTTTTCACCTCGTCAGTGTCCCCGCTAGAGCAAGCGGCCAAGAAGACAGCCCCGTCTTCAAAGCGGACCCTAGGGCTCCCGCGACGCGTCTGCGATTGCCGCCCCGCGCCTCGTCGCTCCGCGGGCTCCTGTTCTGTCAGCGAGCCCCGCCAGCGCCGAAGCTGCTCAGCCCGCCGCATTCGCGCCGACTCCGCGCGCTTCCCGCCCAAGTGCTCCAGTTCCGCCATTGCTCCGGCCTCAGTAGTCGCCGCTGAAACTACCACCACTAGATTGCCGTTGCTGCTCGGGTTGCCACTGCCGCCTCCCTCAGAGCGGTTCACCCGGGAGCAGAAGGCGGAGACCCCCGCACCGCCATCTTTATTCCTCCCGCCACTAGCACCGCCCGCACGCTCACCCGGCTTCCACGCGCAGGCGCTGCCCGCGCCTCGGGTCATCACGGGACTTGTAGTAACTAGCCTGCCCTGAGGCCAAACCCTGGCCTTGAGGGAACTACAAATCCCTGGATGCATCAGAAACGAGGCGTGGACAGGCTGCTCCCCACTTCGCCGCAGGACTCGGCGGGGTCACCTTTGCCCTAAAGCTGGAACTGTTTCCCGGGCTGGGGTCAGCTTCTTTGGGTATGTTGGGAGTCGTAGTTTATTCTTGTTATGACTACCAACTAGTCTTGGCTGCCTGGTCATCAGATCAGTCCTTTGAAGTGGAAAAGAGGCAGTAATTATCCCTTTTTTCTATGATGTCTAATAACGTACCCCAAAAACTCAAGTACATGTCCTGGTTCTACATCTAAAGTTTGTTAATATTATAACATAATATATTAACGTATTCATCACGTCAACCTAAACGTCTAAGGGGAGGGGAGCACGCACACACAAAGTTACGTGTTATACACAAACACTGTCATCATGACTTTTACTCTACGTCTTGAAAATATCCTGGAAAGGATGTATCCAAGTATAGTGTAAAAAGCATAAGCTTTGAATTCACATCCTTAAGGCAAATTATTTGACTTCGCAGAGCCTGTTTCCTTACGTGTATAATGGAATAATACCTCAAAGGGTAGTCGTGTGGATTAAATAAGATAATGTATGCAAGGATGCCTAGTACTCTCCTGGTGGCTATCAGTTCACAATAAACATTAATTTCTCTCCTTTCTCCCTCCTCTACCCTTTTCATGGATTTTAAATTCTTAGGAGAAAAAAATGGATGTCTTGTCTTCCGTGTCCCCCTTCCCCCCCAGTTATAGAAAGATACTATGGAACACAGTAAGTAGGTAAGTAGGATATTTTCATATTTAAAAGCTGTCTGATTTAATAACTATACCCCCTGATGCCTTTGCCCTGGACAAAATATAATGTGTGATAACACAGTGAAAGAGAATATATGCAATTACTAGGTCTTTTAATTTCTCTGTATGTTTGAAATTTTTCATTTAAAAATATTGCAGAACTGACTAGGGCATTGTAAAACAGAACTTTATTATTATTCCACACTATCATCATGCGTAATAATATATTCATAATAGACTTTAATGGTGTATCCCCTAAATACCTTGTAAATACTAATTCAGTCTTACAGAATCTTTGTGAACTGTGAATAACAATGTGCATTAAAATAATGAGGGTATAATCACATGTTCTTCACATAGCCTCATTTTCCTCACTGTATGTATTCAATTAGAGTCACCATAAATCTTGCCACGTTCATCGTATGTTATAGTCAAAAACTCTTTGAGATTTACTTTGCATTTTGTCAACATGGAACTCAGCCTCTTGCTGATATTTAAAATTGCCCACAAGCTCTTAAACAACTAACCCTATAAAAGAAACACTGATATTAAATCAGATAGGAAAACATAACCAACTAGAAGTCTAACTCTCTTCAAGAAGTAGCTATTAGCTAAACTCTGCCCATCTGTCAAGAAGCCAAGGAAGGAGCAAAGTCTGGCATAACACAATTGCTGGAATCTTAGGAAACACATCTCTGACAGCAATCCACATATACCACTTTAGTTTACTTTTTTAAAAGATTTATTTATTTATGCATACAAGAACTGGAGTGTAGGTCAGAGGTGTGGGGGGGTGAGAGGATTCTCCAGAGACAGACTGGGGAGCAGAACAGGTGGATCTACTGAAATACACTGCTGAGGGGAGCAGTGGGTGAGACAGGAGAGGTCTGCAGCATCATGTGGGTTATCTCCTTGGCCAGGGATCGAACACAAATTGCAGTGGTGATAGCTTGATAGTGCTGTGTTTTTAACCCCTGTACCACCAGGGAGGCCCCATATGCACCACTTTAATATTATGTTCCTGATACATGATAATGCTATAGAAAATGTATGTATAATTGAAGTATTTATTTTATTAATATAGTGGTTTTCTAATAAGGATTTTTTAATTGTAAAATTTTCAGGGATCAGTAATGTTACATTTCTTTTAATTATATTCTTTCCCCATTCGGAATCAGGAAAAAAGAACTATCAGTTGTATAAATAAGATAAAATTGGCAGAATCAAATCCTCACTTTCCCAGGAAGTATGAACTTAAATATCAATAGGAAGAATTCAGTCTCAATTCTAGGAAGTTCCAGAAAGTATTTCCTTATGTTATTTTATTTGCTTCCCCCACCTTGAGGTAGTAAGAGTATAATATCCTTTTTAGAGTTTTTATTTTTTTTTATTTATTTTAGGGGCATGTTTATTTATTTATGTTTGTTTGTTTGTTTTGTTTATACATGCACTGGGTACAGTCAGAAGCGCGGGAGGGTGAGAGAATTCACCAGAGCCAGAGCAGGGAGCAGAGCAGGCAGAAGGACCGAAGTACACTGCTGAGGGGAGCAGCGGGCCGCAGGAGAGGTCTGCGCGCCATGCGGGACCCTCCTCTGGTGGCTGGGGAGCAGCCGGGGATCGAACCGCTGCGCCACCGGGGAGGCCCACCTTTTTAGAGTTTTTAAAGGAAAATTACATAAGTTCCTTGGATAACTTAAGTGTATACCTACCTGAAAAAAAAAGGGAATGTGTCTTCAGCTATGTGATATGGAAAGCAGTTAAAATTATTATAATGTAATAGACTTAACTGGCACAGCAAAAAAAAAAAAAAGGTATGCCACAAAAAATAAATCAAATTGATCTATGTACAATGACTTGAAAAATTTTTCAAAATTAAAATCATTAAGCTTACGATCTGAAACATCTTCCCCCTGCCAGAGCGCTAAGTAAAATTTAACAATCAACTCAAGAAGTAACTATGATAGTTTAGCATTCCTAAATCAATACCCCATGCTAAAGAAAATATTTTTATATACGTGAATACTGACAAATAATTCTTTGTATAAATAAGATACAATTTTTGTATATGTAAATATGCTAAGTGAGCCAGCTATGATGTGTTCTGGTATAAACTGAAGAAACCATTATTCAAATTAAATAATAGTTTTAAATTAAAATTATTAAATATTAATCTTCCACATTAAAAAATTACAATATTAGAAGATTCCATTTTTTTAAACCAATGACACCTGTACATTTAAGGAAAATCAGCCAGGCATCTATTCCCATCAGTGAACATACCTCCCTCTAGTGGACAAATGGAAATTGCACATTTATCACAAGTGGTTCTTTTTTTCTTTTTCTTTTATCTAATCCTTTCACTTGGATTGCCAAAACGTTATTATTTGCTTGTTTTATTATATCGTCTCTCCTTTCTAGAGTCAGTACAGTTCCTGCATTTTCTAAGAGTTGTGACTCATTTCTCAAAGAACCACCCCAGGAAGTAAGAAATCAGTTCCAGTTCTGGAGAGAGATCTGTAATTGAGAGGCAATTATATTTGCGGTAGGAAAAAAGTGAGGCGCTACAAAAGGGATTAAAACAGAAAATACCAGTAATCCAGCAAGCAGGCAAATACAAAATCATAACAGAAAACACTTTAAATGCTAACAATAAAAGGCAGTTAACTGGAAAGTAGACTAAGCAGTAGGACTCCTCATGTTTGTATTTCATAAATTAGTTGCTTTATTCCTGTAACTGTTTCGGGGCAGAGTGAGGGGCATCCCGGGACCCCCAAACCTGCCTGCTCTTAATGGGTTCTGCCACCCGCCGCATAAACACAACATACTCTGGTACATGAGCTCTTCGGAGAGGCACCGGCCCCCGCGCGGGGCGGTCGGGTCCAGGCAGCCCCGGTACCGCGCCCAGACACCAGCTGCAAGAGGCGGGGCGCACCCGGCGCACGCTCCGATTTGAAAGCGGCGCGAGCGGAAGCCGGGGCAGGGCGCTGGCCAATAGGCGCTGTCTTCCTCTCCGGCGCTCTGCTGCGAGCCAATCGAAATCCTCGCGGGCCGGGGGGCGGGGCGACGCCAACGCCCGGAAGCGCCGGCGCGGGAACCCGCGGGCTCGGGCGCCGCGGTGTCGGGAGGTGAGTCCGCTGAGGTGAAGGGAGTTTTCGGTTGCCCCACCCGAGAGGCCGGTCCTGGCGGAAGTCATTCTGGGTCTTGGGGAGGCGAAGGGGACCTGTCTCGGCCTAATCTGGGGGTTTCCTCCCCGGGAAGGATTTTCTAGGAAGGCAGCTGTTGAGCGGAGAGCTTGAGGTATCTGCGAGGTGGTTTGGAGGTCGGTCTCCCCCAGCCGTCCTCCCCGAGCCACCTTCCCCCTGCCGTCCTCCACCAGCCTCCTTCCCCAGCCGCCCCCCCCCCCCCAGCGTCCTTCCCCAGCCGTCCTCCCCCGAGCCGGCCTCCTGCCACCGCTGGGAGAAATTTGCCACCGGGTAAAGACTCAACCGCCCTGTGCGCGCCGCGGCGGTGTGCCCAGGCTTTCCCCATCACCTGGTCCCGAACCCACATTTCGTTCATGAATTATCCAGACTATGCGGCTGCATATTGTTGATTACAGTTTTAAAAAACGTAACAAAGGACTTGCCTCTAACTTCGCCCTAATGAGGAAAAGCCAGAGATGACTCAAAACCCACGATTTATCTTGGTGTGGACGCACAGACAGGGTGTGAAGGGTTGGGATGCATCCCGAGAAAAGGGGAAGACGTCTTTTAATGTGTTCCTGTCTGCAGGTGTGAAAGAGCGAGACTTTCCTGGGCCACAGAAATGTAGCTGAAGCCTAAATATGTGGGTGTCTTTTCTGGATATGAGGCTGGAAACATGAATTGGGGCTAGTTTGTAAAGAACCTTTGTAGCTAGAAAATAGACAGTAATGTGGTGGCTTTGAGCCAAGTATGTATACCAATGTGTGTTAATATAGTGAGGCTGGGTACAGAAGTTGTCTTGCTGGTTTTCACTTTATTATTCTAATCCCTTTACCATACCTTTCCTCTGTGTTCTCATTTTATATAAAGGTACAGTTTATTACTTGTGGATACTTGTTTTATTGTCATTGATTCCCAGTATCTGCTTACTGAGAAACTAGTAAGGATCTGTATATAAAACGTGAAGTTAATTATCTAGTGAAGTAATTTATTCTAAGAGATTATGGTCTTAAAGGTGTGGCTAAGGAAATTTGGAAGTAGTTTAAAGAATAATATATATGAAAGGCTGCTGTAATTAATTCTGTTTAATATATTAATTCATCTATAGTATTATTCTGCTTAAATATTTCTGAAAGTGTGTGTTGTGGAGGCGCTCCATGCCTGGAGATTAGAAAAGGTAAAACCAAAGGACCAAAGTTAGCTTTTGCAACGGAATTCAGTAGACTGTCACCCAATCAATACACAAATGTAGCTTTTTTTGAACACATCCCCATGGTTAATCTAAGTGGGACACTTAATCATAAATTACAATCATCCTACTAATTAACTACAATCTGTGCTCATCTGTAATCTGGTTATAATTCATCTCCCAAGTAGGAATAACAGAATATGTGAAATTAAAATTTTCATTGTCGTTTTACAAATTAATAAGTTAACATTTAAACCTTTGTGAGTGAGTGTGGCATGAATTCTTGTATCTAAGCCCTGGTGAATCTAGGTTTCCTGCCAAATTGGGTTTTTAGACTACAAAACTGAGAACCTGGTCCTACATATATATGGTGACTATGCATCTGTGTAAGTAAGGCCATGTTTCTTACCTCACTTTTTTTCATAACATCCCCTATGATGTCACCATTTATTCAAAGGTATTTAGTAAGCCTCTCTCCAGTTTTATTACTGTTATTATTAATATCAACTATATTGAGATATAATTCACATACCATGCAATTCATTTATTTAAAGGACAGGTCAGTGGGTTTTACCCTATTCACAGACTACAATCCATTTTCATAACCCCCAAAAGAAACACCATAATCATTAGCAGCTTTTCCCCATCTCATTTGCTTGTAGCCCTTGACAATCACTAATCTCCTGTTTTCTGTCTACAGATATGCCTTTTCTAGACAATGTGTATAAATGGAATCGTGCAATCTATGGCCTGTTGTGCCTGACTTCTTTCACTTAGGGTTCATCCATGTAGTAGTATTAGCATGCATCAGTACTCATTTCTTCTTATTACTGTACGATAGTCCATTGTGTTGATAGGTATTTGGGTTCTTTTCATTTGGGGACTATTAGGAATAATGCTAATATGAGCATTTGTGTGCAGATTTTTGGTGGGTTTATGTTCTCAATGTGCTTGTGTCTATACCTAGGGAAAGAATTTCAGCGTGGTCATAAGGTAACTCTGATGTCAAGCATTTTAAGGATCTGCCAGACTATTTTCCGAAGCAGTTGCACCATTTTGCTTTCCTACCAGCAACATGTGAGGTTGTAGTTTCTCCACATCCTCACCAACTCTTAGATACTGTCCTAGAGCTTGTAGCTCTCCTAGTGTTCGTGAAGTGTTCAGTGTGGTTTTGAGTTGCATTGCCGTAGTGACTAGTGATGTTGAGCATCTTTTCATGTGCTTGTTGGTCATTTGTATAACTTCTTTGGAGAAATGTACATTCAGGTCCTTAATTGAGTTATTCCTCTTTTATTATTGAATAATTTCTATATCCTGGATACAGACAAGTTCCTTATCAGGTATATGATATGTTTGTAAATTTGTGAACATGTTCTCCCCTTTTGTTTATTACCACTTCTTCGTGATATCCTTTGGAGCACAGAAACTTTTAATTTTGATAAAGTCTAATTTATTTTTGCTTTTGTCTTTTGTGCTCTTGGTGACATATGTAAGCCCAAAGTCACTAAGATTTCCTTTTATGTTTCCCCATTGTTTGTTTTACTGCTTTAATTTTTGCCAGATAAAGAATTCTAAGTGAAGTTTTCTCTTTTCATTTTCATGTTCCTATGTATGTATGTAAAGGTGTTTTTCCTTTAGCTGTTTTTTAACTTTTCTGTTTATTACTGGTGTTCTGCACTCTGAGTTTGTAGCTCTCACCACATTTGAAGACTTCTTAGCTTTTATTTCTTCAAATTGTTTCTCTGCCCCTCCCTGTTCTGAGACTCCAGTTTCATGAATAATGTATGATGCCCCAAAGCTCACTGATGTTGTTTGTTTTTTCCCTTTTTGGGGAAGGCTGACCTACAGAATTATGAACATTTATTATCTATATGAAGTTCAAATTTAACTGGGTGTCCTATATTTTACGGCTCTTGTCTAGTCTCTATTGGGACACAGAATGTATAAGAGCAGTACGGCTCTCATTCTTATAGGCGTTGTACTATTAGATAAGTTATCAAGATAGATTTAATTATCAGAATTAGGGAACTATACAATTAGCAAGGATGAACTAATGTTACACCTTTGAATTGCTATGCTACAGCTCTTACGGTTGGTCTTAGAAAATTGGTTTAAAAAGAAAATTGGTTTGCGAGAGATTGGGATTGTGCCTGGTAGTTAAGAAATCTTGAGGGGAACTGAAGATTAGTAGCTGGAAATCGGGCACAAACTGCAAACAAGTATAGGAGATCTGGAAACTGTTTTTAAGGGAAGAGGGGATATGATTTTTTTTTCTATAAAAATCTCACTCTTTGCACTATGGACTGATCATTCTTTTAAAAGTACAGTGATTCATAGTCAAACATCCAGATTAACCACTAATTTTATTTATTTATTTTTTATTTAAATAATAAATTTTATTTTTATATTCCCCCATACAATTGCAAACCCCCCATTCTGACCCCAATCCCTCCCCTCCCGCCCCCCACCCCCAAAAAAGTGTCTCTGGTTCATAGTTTTTTGTTGATTTTGATTTTCACTTTCTTATATTCATTTTCCTGGTCCCTTATTTAAGTTTTCTAGATTCCTGCTATGAGTGAGAACATCCGGTATTTTTCTTTTTCTTTTTGGCTTATTTCGCTGAGCATGATCCCTTCCAACGCCATCCATGTTGCTGCAAATTGCATGTGTTTATCTTTTTTGAATGCTGAGTAATATTCCATGGTATATATGTGCCACATCTTCTTGATCCAGTCATCTATTTTTGGGCATTTGGGCTGTTTCCAAAGCTTAGCTCGTGTAAATAGTGCTGCTATAAACATAGGGGTGCAGGTGTTCTTTGGAATTGATGTTTCTGTGTCCTTTGGGTAAATACCTAGGAGTGGAATTGCTGGATCATATGGAAGCTCTATGTTTAGTAGGTCCAGAAATCTCCACACAGCTCTCCATAGTTAACCACTAATTTTAAATAGAAAAATCAAACCGTCTCACTTTTTTGAGTCTTTTTAAATTATGTGAATATAAAAAAAGTTGAACTAGGTGATATCTAAAGTTGCGTCAGCCCTAAATATATCTGGTGGATAAAACATACTCTTTGATGTATGTTTTGTGTTGTGATGTCTATCACTGCCGTGAACACCCTTGATTAAGAATTTTATAAATAGACAATTTTATCTGATTTCTCTTATGTGAAATACTTAGAATGCCTGTTGCCCTGTTCAACCAGACTTGTTTTCTTACCACACATCGTATAGATCTATAACAAAAGTTAAATAGTTTTAGTCAATGACTGTAGAAGGAACTAGCAGGCTCCCCCATATCCATATAATTAAATTTTGGTTATTTTAAATCCCTTTCGCCTTGCCCAGGATGGCCAAAGAGATGAGGAATATTCTCTTTGAGACTCAGCCTCTGGAACACCCTCTTGACCTATCCTTGTTGCCTGCAGTTCTCCTGAGCTACAACTGAATGTTGTCCTTAGACCCTGCTAGAACACTGAAGCTCCTTGGTGATTGCTGGACTATCTTAGCTTAAATACTCTGAAGCCAGAGATTTCCATGTCCCCACCTTTGATGAGGGTCTTCATTTTTTGACAGTTTTTTTTTTTTTTCCTATTTCATTTTGAGGTGTGTCTATTTCTGTGTCTTAAAGTTCATTAGTTTCTTTTAGTGGCTGATCTGCTGTTATTCTATCCAATATACTTTTAAACTCAGCCATATTGTTTTTCATATCTAAAAGTTTAATTTTTTTTTTAAAGATTGATTTATGCATACAAGAGCTGGTGTACAGGCCTGAGAGGCAGGGGGTGAGAGGCTTCACCAGAGACAGAGTGGGGAGCAGAACAGGCATATTGACTGAAATACACTGCTGAGGAGAGCAGTGGGCGAGACAGGAGAGATCTGCCTTGCCATGTGGGTTACTCCCTGGCTGGCAGGGGATTGAACTCGTTTGTGCTGCAGAGGCTGTGGATTGCTTCATAGTGCGGTTAACCCTTGCTCTACCAGGGAGGCCCTAGAGGTTTTTTTTTTTTTTTTTTTTTTTTTTTTAAGATTTATTTATTTATTTATACAAGCACTGGGTACAGTCAGAAGCATGGGAGAGTGAGAGAATTCACCAGAGCCAGAGAGGGGAACAGAATAGGCAGACTGATGTTACACTGCTGAGGGGAGCAGCGGGCGGCAGGGGAGGTCTGCGCGCCATGTGGGACCCTCCTCTGGTGGCCGGGGAGCAGCCGGGGATCGAACCAGCACCGCAGAGGCTGCGGGCAGCTTCGCAACCCAGCGCTCAACCGCTGCGCCACTGGGGAGGACCTAGAAGTTTAATTTTTTTATTTATGTTTCTTCTTAACGTGCTCATGCTCTACTTCTTGAAGTATACAGAAAAAATTTACATAGCTGTTTTAACATCCTTGTCATTCTTCATCATTGTTCACTTATATGTGTTAGTCTTTTCCCTCTGACTGTTTTAAGATTTTCTTCTTTATCTTTGGTTTCTAAAAAGTTTAACTATGACATACTTAGGTGTGGTTTTCTTTATATGCTGTTTGGATATTGCTGATCTTCAGTATAGGTTGCTATTTTCAAAATTGTATTTGGAAAAAGTTCACCCCATGTTTCTTAAAATTTAACTATATAAAATAATAAAAATGCTTCATTAGGTTTTTTTTTCTTTTTAAAGAGTTATTTATTTATACAAGCACTGGGTACAGTCAGAAGCACAGGAGGGTGAGAGAATTCACCAGAGCCAGAGCCAGGAGCAGAACAGGCAGACTGACGATGTACACTGCTGAGGGGAGTTGCGGGCGTGGCAGGAGAGATCTGTGCGCCATGTGGGACACTCACCAGTGGCCGGGGATTGAACTGGTGCTGCAGAGGCCGCGGGCAGCTTCACAGCCCAGCGCTCAACTGCTGTGCCACTGGGGAGGCCCTGCTTCATTAGGTTTTAAAAATGATAGTATTAAAATATAAAACAGTGTAAGTCAAATATGGAGGTAATAGTCAGAGTTAAATCATTCTATCCTTGTATTATTTGGGAGGAGGGTAAAGGTACTGGTAAATTTAAACATTGATAGATTAAACATGATCTTAAAACCTATTTGGTAATTTCTTAAAGTAATACAAGCATGGTTTATACTTTTCAAGCTAGTAGAGAGGGGAAATGCAATGAGAAATAAATCAGTACAAAAGAAAAAAACTTCAAAAAAGAGAGTAAACAGATGGTGTCACTAATGGAATATAGAGAAACCAAATTTAAGGATCAGATAAAGACAAACTTAGAAACCTTGAAAACTGACTATAGAGCTTAAATATTTTGGGGAGTGGGGAGAGGATGCAGGAGTAAGAGCAAAGAGGGAAGGAAGTCTGATGGACAGTGGTGTGGACTGTGGAAAGTGACTTGATGGTGGGTGTGCTACAGTGGCCATACCTAATAGGGAGGATCCTAATGTTACCTCAGTTACAATAATAAATAAATTATGAGGGGGAAAAGGGGAAAATGAAAAATATAAAATGGAATGTAGGAACAAGTCTAAATATGTCAGTAATTATGATTATGATAGATTGTTTGCAAAGATGGCTGTAATCCCTCCCAACTGCTTCCTCTGACCCCTTTGCATATGATTTTACCAGTTCTCCCATCAAAGGTAGAAGAGCTTAGACATCCTTGTCTGATCTGCTGCCAGTACGGCTTCCAAATAAACTTCAAATAAAGGTTCCAAATGCTCTAGTGGAGAAGCCACATAAATAATCCCAGTCAAGAAGTACTATTTAACTCAACTCAGCTGAAGTTGCTGACCTACAGAATTATGAGCAATTAAAACAGTTTTTTGTTCACTACGTTTTGAGTGGTATTAAAGCAAAGGCAGCTGACATATTGATACATTTAGACATATGAAGTGTACCAGTCAAAAGATAAGGGCCTCCCGGGTGGAGCAGCGGTTGAGCGCTGGGTTGCGAAGCTGCCTGCAGCCTTTGCAGTGCCGGTTCGATCCCCGGTTGCTCCCGGTCACCGGAGGAGAGTCCCGCATGGCCCGCAGATCTCTCCTGCCGCCCGCTGCTCCCCTCAGCAGTGTACTTCGGTCCTTCTGCCTGCTCTGCTCCCCGCTCTGGCTCTGGTGAATTCTCTCACCCTCCCCGCGCTTCTGACTGTACACAGTGCTTGTATAAATAAATAAATAAATCTTTAAAAAAAAAAAAAAAAAAGATTTGAAGACTGGGTTTTAAAAATCCAAACTTATTTAATAGGCACTTAATAGGCACTTCTAAAGTCTAAAGAAACAGAGAACTTGAAAGTTACAGGATAGGGCCTCTCCGGTGGCGCAGCGGTTGAGCGCTGGGTTGCGAAGCTGCCTGCGGCCTCTGCGGCGCCTGTTCGATCCCCGGCTGCTCCCCGGCCACCGGAGGAGGGTCCCACATGGCGCGCAGACCTCTCCTGCTGCCCGCTGCTCCCCTCAGCAGTGTACTTCGGTCCTTCTGCCTGCTCTGCTGCCCGCTCTGGCTCTGGTGTGGTGAATTCTCTCACCCTCCCGTGCTTCTGACTGTACCCAGTGCATGTATAAACAAACAAACAAATACATAAATAAATAAAACATGCCTCTATTAAAAAAAAAAAAAGAAAGTTACAGGATAGAAGTTCTAAAAGATATTAGGCAAACTGACAATACTAAAGGGGAAATTAGAGATTTAGTATCAGTATGAACGCTGTCAGTTAAACATCACTCTAAATAATTGATTTAAAAAGGAGGAAAAAAATCAGTGAAGATTTAGAAGATTGAACAGCACAATTAGCAAATTCTGCGGTGGGCATATCTAGAACACTGCCCCTGGTAGCCTTGGGTTAGACATAGTCTCTTAAGTGCATATGGGACAATTATGAAAATGGGCTACATATTTTTCAATAAAGCAAAACTACCAATGTCAAAATCTACAGAAATCAGTAACATATAATTAGGGAACTCCCACATGTTTGAAAATAGGAAGCCTGTTTCTAAATAAATCAAAGAAGAAATCACAATGGAAATTAGAAAATATTGAGATAGTCTACATATCAAATTCTTGGTATATAGCGATATTGAGAAGATGTGTTCACAATTGTAAAGAAGAAAAATGGGGCCTCCCTTGGTGGTACAGGCAGTTGAGCACTATGCTGTAAAGCTGTCCGCAGCCTCTGCAGCGCAGGTTCAATCCCAGCCGGCCAGCGAGGGTCCCACATGGCATGGCAGACCTCTCCTGTCTCGCCTGCTGCTCCCCTTAGCAGTGTATTTCGTCAGTCTGCCTGTTCTGTTCCCCGCTCTGTCTTTGGGGAATCTTCTCACCTCCCCCCCCCCCCGTGCATCTGGCTTGTACCCCAGTTTTTGTATAAAATAAATAAATCTTCCAAAAAAAGGAAGAAAAATAAAGAATTATGTAAGCATACAACCTAAGTATAAAGTTGTATAAGTTTGCTGAGAAAGAAAGAATGGAAAGAATAAAAAGTCATAAAAATTATTTAGATAGAGGGCCTCCCCGGTGGCGCAGCGGTTGAGCGCTGGGTTGCGAAGCTGCCCGCGGCCTCTGCAGCGCCGGTTCGATCCCCGGCTGCTCCCCGGCCACCGGAGGAGGGTCCCACATGGTGCGCAGACCTCTCCTGCGGCCCGCTGCTCCCCTCAGCAGTGTACTTCGGTCCTTCTGCCTGCTCTGCTCCCCGCTCTGGCTCTGGTGAATTCTCCCACCCTCCCGTGCTTCTGACTGTACCCAGTGCATGTATAGACAAAACAAACAAACAAATAAATAAATGAAAGCATGCCTCTATTAAAAAAAAAAAATAAAAAAAAATTATTTAGATAGAGAACAAATTTCCAACAGAGGGAATCATAAAATGTTCTTTGCATAGACTATTAAAATGGATACACGTTTGGCAAGATTGATGAAAAAAAAGAAAGCTGATACAATTAAGCAATGTCAGGAATGAAAATGAAAGTAGAAGTATAAATACTACAGGGATTAAAAAGATAACAAATAAATGAAAAACTGGATGAAATAGATAAATTTTTGAAAAATTTAACTTGCCAAAATTGACTCAAGGAAAATAGAAAAACTTGAATAATTTTCTAATATTTAAAGAACTTGGGTTTGTAGTTAAAAATCTTCTCACTTTGAAAACACCAGCACCATATGGAGTTCTGCCAAAAATCCAAAGAACAATCTTCTAGACTATTCCATAATATGTTAAAAAGACATTCCCTAGTTCATTTTAGGAGTTAGCATAACCTTGATACCTGATAAGGACAAAATTTAAAAGAAGAGTTATAGGCTGATATTACCCATATGCATAGTGTTGAAAGTTTTCCCTTTAAGGTTAGAAATAGTGCAAGAATAGCACTATTCAACAGTGTACTTGAAGAATAGCACTATTCAACAGTGTACTTGAAATTATAGCCAGAACAGAAGACAGAAAAGGAATTAGAAGGAAAGAAAGAAACTGATTATTTGTGAATGGTTTACATCATTAGCATTATTAAGGTTTTGGTTAGAAATAAATTATACTACATGTGCCAGTAAGAGATGGATTAAAAGGAGTTATTAAAATAACAAAAATATACTTTGATTAGGAATAAACCCAACCAAAGTCAGGTAAGACCTTTGTAGAGAAAACTTTAAAACTATTGAAAAGCATCAAAAAAGACCTAAACATTGGTTTATTGATCATAGAAGCCAGTATCATAAAGATGTGAATTCTTCCCAAATCTGTAGAGTCAATGAGATTACATGTATATACCTGTGGACTTTAATGAGACATTATTGAAGAAAAAGGACAGAGTGAAAGAACTTAACATTTAAGACACTGGAGTATTGACTTCACAATAGTTCAGCTGGCCAGTGGGACAGATTTGATCATCTCAAAACAGATCTACACACACAAAAATTTAATTTATGACGATAGCAGGGAAAGGATGGACTTTTCAACAAAAGGTTCTAGGACAATTGGTTGTTCATATGGTGGGAAAAAATAAAAAATTGGACCCCTTTTTCACCCTATATATAAAATATCAGCTCCTAGTGGATTAAAATAATAAATGTGAAAAGCATATGTTAATAAATATCTTAAGTTTGAGTGTAAAGAAAAAAATTTTTTTCATTTTTTCATTTTATATATTTTTACATTATTTTTCATTTTTGCTAAGCAACCAGAAAAGGTAAAGAAAAATTTAATTCACAAAAATATGAATGTAAAGGAAACAATTTTTTAAATTGATTTTATTAAAATTAAGAGTGTGTGTTCATCCAAAGACACCATGAATCAAGAGGAAAGAAAAGCCATACACTGGAGATGGTATTTGTAGCTCATATACCAAAAGGTTGGTATACTTTGAGTAATAGCTAGAGGGAGAGCTAGAGGTGAGGAGGGTTGTGAGTGGATATGTGTGTGGGTGTTTGAAATGAGAGAGAATTTAAGTATATTTTAATGTTGATGGGAAGAAGAAAAAATTGGAAATACTAGAGAAAGATGGAATATTTGATGGAGTGGGATCTCTGACAATTTGCGAGCATATGGAATCTAAAATACATGAAGAAAATCTCAGACATTAAGCATTAGCTTATAAATATCTCAAGAGTGTTGACTATTTCTGTGTCTTTCTTTTTGCTCTCCTCACAAAGCACATGTAGACTTCCTTCCACAGCTAATATTTGTCAAGCCCCTTTTTCTGTGCCAGGCATGCTGAAGATGTAGTGTGAGCAAAATTAGACACAGACGCTGCCTCATGAGTTTATAATTTATTAGTGGAAACAGACATTAATTTAAAACATGCAGTGTTTTTGTTGTTTGTAGAATTTTTTTGCACTTCTACACTATTTTTAAAATGTATTTGCTTGAATAGATAATAAGAAGGAAGTAGAAAAACTTCAGACTTAAACTGGGGATTAATATAAGTAATCCATTTGTCCTTTACTAAATTGAAACCGTGTGCTAAAACTCTGTAGTCATATTGTTGGTTATTTTATGCTTGTCCCTTTCCTCCCTAGTGAGCCCCAGCAGCTCTTACTGTGGTGTCCTAAACTGCTTGATTCCTTTCGCTGGTGCATCATGCAGAGAGCTTCGCGTCTGAAGAGGGAGCTGAGCCTTTTAGCCACAGAGCCTCCCCCAGGCATCACGTGCTGGCAGCATGAGGACCAGATGGATGATCTGCGAGCCCGTGGGTATCACATACCTAAGATGAGAGTCGTGGCCCTATTATTAAAGATTGTGCTGAAATTCAAACATTTGTATATTCTTCTAAAGTAGGGAGCAGTTTGAAGGTCAACGTGCCCTACCTTCTTTCTACCCTGATTCGTTTACATTTATAAAAGATTTGCTTGACATTTCTTCTTTGGTCTTTTATTACACCTTTTGCTGACTTGAATAGTCAAGATTTTGGCATCAACTCTTAAGCAGTCTTTAGACCAAAGATCACCATCTCAAATATCTGTTGGGCAGACAGGAAACATAAATGATTAGAATACCGGGGTCCAGACAAAACGATCTGCAAATTGCATTTGGTTTGTGGCCAGCATTTTCCAACTTCAGTTGTCCTTTTAACACTGTTAACTTTTAAGGGTACATTGCATGAGGACTTCTTAAAGCTCTGAGATAGATTTATTGTCCTAGACCCAGCTTCTGTTAGGGCCATAGATTTCATTGGAACCATAGTATGGTATAGCAATTCAAATAATCCAGTTTCTTTTTAACTTTTCTTTTAAGAAATATTGGGTGGCGCCAACACACCTTATGAAAAAGGTGTTTTCAAGCTAGAAGTTATCATTCCTGAGAGGTTAGTATGAAGTCAATTTTTTTTTTAATTTATTCATGCTTACAAGAACCGGGGTACAGGCCAGATGTGCCGGAGGGTAAGAGGATTTACCAGAGACAGAGCGGGAACAGAACAGGCAGACTGACTGAAATACACTGCTGAGGGGAGCAGTAGGTGAGACAGGAGACAGGTCTGCCGCACCATGTGGGTATCTCACCGGCTGGCTGGGATCGAACCCACACTGCAGAGACTGCAGACAGCTTCACAGTGCTGCGCTCAACTGCCTGCACCACAAATGGAGGCCCTGAAATCAATTTTAAACTTAACAAGGGAAAGCAGTTATTGGAAGAGCAAAGTAGTAGAGTATTAAAAATAGCAGTTAATGAGCCATCATTTAAATCCTAGTCTTATCATGACTTAGTGTTACTTGGGCAAGTTATTTTATCTCTCTGGAGTTTAATTTCCTTCTCTAAAACATGGGCTAGATCACAACTAAGGCTCCTCCTGTTTTCGTCTGTGGCAAAATATATATAACAGAATTGAACGTTTTTAAGCGTATGGTTCATTGGCATTAAATACATTCATGTTTCTGTGAGTCATCACAGTTATCCGCCTGCAGAGTATTTTCATCTTCTCAAGCTGAAACTCCATACCCATTAAACAATAACTCCACAGTCCTCCCTCCCCCTGGGACCTAGAAACCACCATTCTCCTTTCTATCTCTACATTAATGTCCCTTGTAATTCACATTTCCTTTAAGGCTCTCATCAAGTGAATTACAGTTTTTGTAGTTTTGTGCAGAATAGGAAGGTGGGGCGGGGTAGGTGGGGAATGAATATCTAACCATTGATATGTAGACATATCTTCCCCAGGTCGGCTCCTGACCAAACTTGTTAAATTCCTGAGAGAAGTAGCTTAATGATCATGTGTTACATCAATTCTGAAAATAGACTGGGAATTCTCCAAGGTTTGTGTCTCACTAAAGAGACATAATTAAATGCAATGTATAAATCTTAATGAGATCCAGTTTCGAAAAAGCTATAAAAAAATTAGGGGTGGGGCGATTGATAAAATCAAAATAGTAGATAATATTGGTATACTGGTAGTATTGTAGTTAGTGGAGAATGACCTTATTCTGAGGAGATACATGTATTCTTAGGAGGTAAGGTGGCTTCACCCTCCAGGTGATAGGTAAATGCATATATGTGACTGTTTTTACCTGTTGTTTGAAATTTTCATAATAAAACTTTGAGACAATAAAAAGTTTGCCTCCCAAAGGCTGTCTTCTGGATTAGTCACTAGGAAATTGCTTATATCAAGCAGCAATGTTATAATGAAAATTCTCTGTTGTCCTGTACTTTCAAAGGTACCCATTTGAACCTCCTCAGATCCGATTTCTGACTCCAATTTATCATCCAAACATTGACTCTGCTGGAAGGATTTGTCTAGATGTCCTAAAATTGCCGCCAAAAGTGAGTGGTGGGTTAAGGAGTAAATACTGCGTTCTGTGACTCTCATTTCTAAAACTGGAATTAGCATGTCACATTCTTAGTAATATGAAAGCACCCTCCTGTCTGTGTGTATGCAGGGAGCCTGGAGACCATCTCTCAACATTGCAACTGTGTTGACCTCTGTTCAGCTGCTCATGTCAGAACCTAACCCCGACGACCCACTCATGGCTGACATAGTAAGTGTCTTCACTCCTCTGTACACGTAGTCCTCTTTCTCTATACCTCTGACTCTTCATTTATGAGGGTAAACTGGAGCTTACCTTTGCAAATCATTTTTCTTTCCATTGACTTTTTTATTTCATCTCAGTCCTCAGAATTTAAATATAATAAGCCAACCTTCCTCAAGAATGCCAGGCAGTGGACAGAGAAATATGCAAGACAGAAACAGAAGGTATGATGTTTATACAGCTCTGATTTTGCTACTGTTGTTATCCTACTCAATGTGTCTATATCTGTGTGTGTACACATATTTATTAGAATTGCCAAATTTGTACTGTACCCTACAATGACTAGTTGATTTTTTTCTCTCTATTGCAACCTTGTGAATAATTTTACAGTAAAAAAAACCCTAGTAGCTCAGGCAATAGGTTTTCTGAGCTGTTGTCATCTGTTGAAAACACTAGAGGGCAGGCTGCAGCTAATTGATTTTTGTTATATTCTTGGGAGTAGCTTGGAGAGATGAGAGATGACTCGGATTCTTTTTTCTAAGTTTGTTAAGGAACAATATTACAGAGACTGTTTACAGGAATCTGTAAAGGGTAGAGAGGCACAGCAGGGATGGTAAAATTTGACACTTCCTATGGGGGAAACCTGCCCGGTTTAAGTTGATAGAATTTTTCTCATTTAATGAAATACAAATTACAGGAACGTGGAGATTAGCATCTTCTGGTTCTTACTGAACCAGAAGCCTTCAGACTGAGTTAAGTAGCAGCTACATGTCACCTGTGAAAAGAAGAAAAAAAAAAGTGAGGAAGATGCTTATGCTTTTGAATGAAATATCCTAAGAGGTGACAAGTACTTGGAAACATCGTTGCAGCACCTCAGTGTCTCCATCCTGGCATTTGTGTGCCTCTTTTTGTATTTCACCTTTTACCCTCTTGCCCCTGCTCAGACTGATGAGGAGGAGATGCCTGGTGACCTGCCAGAGGCCGGTGACTCAGAAGTACACGGCGCGGCACTGAAGAGGAAAGCCAGGCAGCTCGGAGGCATAGAAAAGAAATTTTGCCCTGATGTTTAGGGGTTTGTTCTGGCTCATCTTAGTTAATATATTCTTTGCCAAGATGGTCTAATTTGCCTACCTTTCTTGAATGTTTTTCTTTGCATTTGATGACATTATAATTTTTATGTCCTATAAAACAGATCTTGTATATTTATATAATCTGCTCTACATTGATTCTCTGAGTATAGTTTGTTTTATTTAACTTGTACATACGTATTTTGAAACCTTTTAAACCTGAAAAA
Source organism: Talpa occidentalis (assembly GCF_014898055.3). NCBI lineage: Eukaryota > Metazoa > Chordata > Mammalia > Eulipotyphla > Talpidae > Talpa > Talpa occidentalis. The sequence goes on from NW_023605194.1 coordinate 76,302,739, forward strand.
TAAATAATCATTTAATGTTGAGTATGTGTTTATCCTGAATGTGTGTCTGGGAACAAACTGGCCAGAGAGCTATATAATAAGAATGTAAAAATATTTGGAATTGTTGTCCTTAATTTTGCCAACTTATCAACATCACTAGGGACACTGGATATTTGACAGAGATACAAAGTAACTGTTAGAAACAGTTCAGTTACCAGAAGGCTTTCAGTGACTCAAGGTTTTCAGAAGTTTGAATTCGGTATGACGGGCATAAAATAATAGACCCTTTGTTAATTTTTTGCAAGTTCATTTTATGTGATTTAGATAGCTGGTCAGAATTACTATGGTATAACTTTCACTTGGTCAGTAAATATCGAACACCTACTATGTGCCAAGTTTTGTACTTAGTATTTTAGAATATAATGGTGAGAAAAATCAGACATGGGATTAATCATACATATGTTAATAGGAATTTTTATAATCCCTTTCTGTCCATAGCTCCATTTGAAGCTCTACTCATGGTTTGAATCCTCTACTCGTGATTTTTATTTTATTTAATTAATTTATTTTAAAGATTTATTTATTTATTTATACAAGAACTGGGGTACAGGGCAGATGCGCGGGAGAGTGAGAGGATTCACCAGAGACAGAGCAGGGAGCAGAACAGGCAGACTGACAAAATGCACTGCTGAGGGGAGCAGCGGGCGAGACAGGAGAGGTCTGCCGCGCCATGTGGGACCCTTGCTGGCCAGACGGGATCAAACCGGCGCTTCAGAGGCTGTGGACAGCTTCACAGCGCTGGGCTCAACCACCTGCACCACCAGGGGAGGCCCATGCTCATGATTTTTAATACACTTTTTCATTCTTTGAACAGAAATCAGTTAAAGTGAAAGGCTTTGCTGAGTGAAATACTTTGTAGATACTAGAACTGCCTAGGCAAAGAACAAAGCCAATGACGTCCCTGTTCATGTGCCATGTAGCAATGACTTACGCCCAGGCGGGGCACCCTGCACACAAATGGGTACTTCCCACTCCGCTCTCTAGGAATCACCCTGCGCACGTCCCTCAGCAGCAGCCTACCGCGCATGCGTGCTGTTGGACTCGTGGCAAAGGAGACAAGAAGCATGAAGTTATGTGATCTAGTAATGACAGATGATGGCAACATACAAATTTCCTTTGTATCCCAAATTCATAAATTTCCAACTCCTGCAGACTTCTTGAAACGCTTCCCACTCTGGCCCTTAGCCCGTTACCCTGACTATTTTGTTCATCACAGTGTGCCTACCTGAAGACGAGTTCATTTGTGTGCATGTTGTCTAGTTGAAAAAAACAACAGAACCCCAAATTATTAGAAGTCATCTCTCCGTGTCTGACATAGCAAGAGCAAGGACTTGGGTGAGAGAACAGAAGTGATGTGCCTGAGAATTAGAATTAGGTTGCCCACTCCCAGCCCAAGGAAGAATAGGAAAGGGTTAAAAACAGACTTAGCTCAAGGAGAGCCTGCCCCAGTCCAGGTAGTGCTGTTTACCAACTGTGTGTCCTTAGGCCACCGTTCAGTCTCTGTTACATAACAACAGCGCCCAACTATTGTGAGAGCTGAAAGACATGATACCTGGTGCGGGGCCCGGTGTGTTACTGACATTTTTTTGGTGCTTAGCAGGAGACTCAGAATGGGAGCAGTCCAACCACAGGTGGGCCCCAAGGAGCTGCTCTGGCCCAGGCCTACTCGCCAGTCTGCTCTGTTCCTCGGGCAAGCAAGCTGAGCAAATTTCTCAACTCCAAACCCCTAATTAAAGAGGAGAGATGACATCCATGACTGATCATATAAACATTGCAGATTCCAAGCTCCCCTCTCCTGCTGCCCCCAATCCCTCTCCCCACCTCTCCCCAAAAGCTATCTAAATAAGAACAGATTTTACCACCCACCTTGTGGGCAGCCTCTGAGCTAAAGCTGGGGACTAGCTATTTATCCTTTGGCTGCTGCGGGAATTCAACACATACAAATAAAGCTCCTTTTCCAGCCAAGTGTGTATTTTTCCATCGGCGTGTGGCCCCCCTGCCCAGGTTGTCTTGTTTAGGTTGGGGCAGCCTGAGGGAGGAAGGGACAGAGAGGGGGTGCGGGGCTGGGTCTCAGAACCTGCCGCTCAGGGTGGACGACTGCGGGGCAGCCTGGAGTCCTACACAGCGGAGTCCGGGAGAGGATGGGCAGTGGACACTCGTGCTCTGCACAGAAACAGCACATTCCTCTTTCTCCTTGCTTGGCAAGTCGCCCCTGGCTCCTGCCATGGCCCCCAGAGTGTGCCCATCCCTGTCTCCAAATCTCTGTGTCTACGAGGGATGGTAGGCAATCCAGCGTCTCCCTGCACCCCACCCCCACTCCACCCCTGCTCCAGGGCTTCGTCTCTTCACAAGCATGCCCCCTGCTTTGCCTCTCCCCCGACCCCTCATCCCGCTAGACCATGTGTGTCGCCTTCCTTCTGTTGCCTGCACCGTTAAGCAGGACCTTGCAACTCTGTGCTTCAAAAGCTGGCCTTGAGGGATCTTTCCAGCAAACCTCTCATCAGAGGTAACTTCCTGGAGGATGCGTTTTTGTCTCTGTTTTCTCTAGACCTGGGAGTTATGTTTGAGGAACAACATGGACAAATTCAGGGCTCAACTCTGACCTCTGAAAGTGACCAGGGAGGCCCCTCCCTCATGGACTGGGCGTCCTCGGTCCAGCACCGGCAGATTCCTCTGTGAGCCACAGCCTGTTAGGCAGCCTTCATGCCCCAGGTTTCCAGCCCCCTCTTAGGAGTTGCCCCACTGAGTGCCCTTCCTTTTCCTTGTCAGTGTTCTCAAAGCTAAGCAGTAAGACAATTAACAACCCCTAATCAGCTCCTTCATTTCCTTGTATTGAGTTTGTAATAATAATTGCAGCTAACATTTCTCAAGCACTTACTATGTGCAAGGCTCTAGGCTAAGCAATTTACATGATAAAGCCTATCAAGTAGGTGAAAAAGTAAAAGCAGAATTGTGGTGTGTCTCTTTTGGGTAGAAAGGAAAGATAGGAATATACATGCATTTTGTTTTTATAGGCAAAGAGAAACTTTTTATTTATTTATTTATTTATTTATTTATTTATTTATTTATTTATTTTTACAAGCACTGGGTACAGTCAGAAGCGCGGGAGGGTGAGAGAATTCACCAGAGCCAGAGCGGGGAACAGAGCAGGCAGAAGGACCGAAGTACACTGCTGAGGGGAGCAGCGGGCAGCAGGAGAGGTCCGCGCGCCATGTGGGACCCTCCTCCCGTGGCCGGGGAGCAGCCGGGGATCGAACCGGCGCTGCAGAGGCTGCGGGCAGCCTCGCAACCCAGCGCTCAACCGCTGCGCCACCGGGGAGGCCCCCAAAGAGAAACTCTTCAAGGATATTTAGTTCTCTGTGTGCTTGGCTCGGGTTGGCTAGAGAGAATATTCAAAAGAAAGCAGAAACCAAGTTGGACATACATAAGAAGTCAGCAGCAGTAGCCAGTGAGAGTTTGGGAAGTGGGCAAATAGGGACAGGGAGAAGATACTATTTAAAACATCTGTTATTTGAACCATGTGATTGTATTACTTATTCAAAAATTAAATTTATCTGGCCCTTTTCCAGTGTTCAAGATGTCGAAGAGAGGGCGTGGTGGGTCCTCTGGTGGGAAGCTCCGGATTTCCTTGGCTCCTGTAGAAGCCGTGATTGTCTAGGCTGACAGCACAAGAGTCAAGTAGCTGTGAAGGGGATAAAGGGATGACTGACTCCCCGCCACTGGTGTGGATGACCTGGTGATGGCCACAGTCAAGAAGGGCAAACCAGAGCTCAGAGAAGAGGGACATCCCAGTGGTGGTTTGACAATAAAAACTGTATCACAGAAAAGATGGTATATGTCCTGTCTTTTTTTTTTCAAGATTTTATTTATTTATTTTGATGCAGAAGAACTGGAGTGTGGGCCAGAGATGTAGGGGGGGGGGTGGGGCGCGGGGGCATGAGAGGATTCACGAGAGACAGTGGGGATCAGAACAGACAGATCCACTGAAATCCACTACTGAGGGGAGCAGCAGGTAAGTCTCCTGTGCCATGTGGATCAGCTCCCTGGCCGGGGATTGAACTCAGGCAGTAGCAGTGATAGCACTGAGACAACCCCTAGGCTGACCAGGGAGGCCCGGCGCATGTCTTTACTTTGAAGATGTGGTGGGGTCATAGTGAACAATACAGGTGAGAGGGAAGGTCCGGCCATCACTGGATCAGTTGCAAAAGAACATACAGATGTATGGCCCAGGATTGCATCCAATGCAGGTGGCATTGCATGATTCTTAAGTGTATTTGTAAAAAAGAATTCATTAAAAAATATTATTAGCCCCCAGAAAAAAAATTAAATTTATAAAAGTCTTTTTAAATCCAAGGGATCAGGAGGCAGCACTTGCATGTAGTTGAGAATCAGGTAGGGAGCAGAGCTTCCTTCAGGTGCAACTGAGCCTACAACAGGACTCCAGGAGACTAATCACAGACTCCCATTGGCTAGAACCCCAGCGGCTTCAAATCCAGATCAGCCCCCACCGAGTTTCAGACTCCATGAGACCCAGCCTCCCTCCTCTTTCTGGTCATGGACTTGCTGAGATTCTCCCTCCTTGTTGCTTCACACACATCCTCTAAGAAACATGGACTTATCTAGCACGAGCAGCTACAGGCCTTTCCTGCGCTTGGCCAGGAGGGGGCTGGGTTTGCGGTCCCGTCTTCAGCGGGAGCAGAGCACAGGTGCTCCTGAAGGCACCACTTGTCCTCTAGTAGGGCCAGGGAGGCCTCGTATATTCGGGGGCTGGCATATCATCCCCACCATGCCTTGAGAGCTGTCCCCAGGACATCGTCCTGCTGTGCATTATGTGTCTGTGGGGGGAGGGGGGATTTCCAAGGTGGAGTGTGGGCAAGGAAGGTTATCCATGGACTAGATGGAGAGAAAAGCAAGCTTATTCCTTGGGTTTCACAGCATCAGGAAATCCCAGGAATAAGCCTGGATCTGAGAGGTGCTCAGGGTGTGAGTAATAAGAAGTCCAACTTGGTCTCTGCTTTCTTTCGAATATTCTCTCTAGCCAACCCGTGCCAAGCACACAAAGAGAACTAAATATGGAGAATGCAGTGGATTGTGATCTCGCCCAACTTCCATCCTGACCTCCTTGGCCGTGCCTCAGGCACACTAGAACCCAGACTCTCTCACCTCTCCTCCCTAGAAGCAGCCCCACCTCTGGTCAAACCCCACAGCTCCCCCAGAGACAGCAGAAAGAAGCTGAGGAACATGGATGAGACTTCACTGGTGCTTTATTACACAGAAGAATCCAAATATTTACGTCTTGACAATTTTTATACTTCACACAGCTGGAGAGGGCATGGGCTGGGACCCAGAAGTGATGGAGGGGGTAGGAGGTGGGAGAACTTGCTCCGCCAGAGCAGAGGTAGTTAGAGGAGATTGTTCCAGAAAGAATCAAGGGCTCTAGCTACCTCTCTCATCCTCACTTACTCAGGCCTACCCATGCTCAACTCTTCCTTCTTTACCTCCCTCAATCCTAAAACCTTTTATTCTTCCTGAAAAGGGAAATTTAGGAAGGAGGTTGGAAACTAGCATGGGGAGAGGAGACAAAGAGAAGGCCCAATTAGTGGCTCTATTAATTCAGTCTTTGGATCTCAGCACTAAATTAAGAGTTTTCCTCTTGGTGTGGACAGAGTTGTTTTCAAAATGATGGCTCACTCTAGGAAGTTCTCCACAAGCCGGTCTGAGAGGACATTGTGGTTGGCATGCGTGCCAAGGCTCACCCATCAAGGGGACACACACCAGGTCAGCAGTTCCCAACCTTCCCACCCCAATGCCTCATGGACGGATTCTTCCCATCTTGGAAGATTTTGTCCACCAAATAAAATTTACCTGCATCAAATGATTTGGATTTTGCTTGTGTGTTTAGTCAGAAACTTACATACTCATCACAACTGTGTGTTGACCATGGCGGAGCTATCCGCAGGAGTAGTACCCTGACTTATAAGATAGTGAGTCAAAACCAAGAAACTTTACATCACCGTCTTATTTTGGGTAAATATATAGCATCTATCTACTAGGCTGTTCAAACAATGAAGATAGTTCATGGTAAACACCCCCACTGTTTCCCCCACCCCTACCTCTGATCATAAGTTCTAGTCTTGGCAGGTGCCCAGACTTTTATTTTTTTTTTTAAGATTTATTTATTTATGCATACAAGAACTGGGGTAGAGGCCAGAGTTGTGAGGGGGTGAAAGGATTCACCAGAGAGAGATTGGGGAACTGAACAGATGGATTGATTGAAATACACTGCTGAGGAGAGCAGTGGGCCAGTCAGGAGAGGTCTGCTGCTCCATGTGGGTAGCTCCCTGGCCAGGGATCAAACTTGCGCTGCAGTGATTACGGCTAACTTCAGAGGTTGCGTCTTAACACCTTGCGCCACCAGGGAGGCCCATGCCCAGATTTTTGATGATAAGATGACCACCTTAGAGCTTTTAGCCAAAAACTACTGACCTCCTTCTCATGGAAGAAACACCTGCCGGGAAAAACTCCCACAACACCTAAACTAATACGTGCCTGTTCCACTCCACACGCCACTTGGTCACTTCCCCCACCCCAAAGGGAGACAAAGATCTCTCCCTGAGCAACAGGAGCAGCTATGAGGTGGAAATTGGGTGAGTTCCTGAAAGTCAAGGCTCCCCAAATCACACTGGCTTTGTCCTCTCTGGGGCATCTGAGAAGATTCCTTTCCACAAAGATTTATCGATTCTCAGTAACCAAAGTAGAGGACACTTCTTCCACTAAGTACTCTAGGCCAGCCCCAGAAATAGGGGCACCAGGGCTCTCAAATAGCCAATTTATGAATAAATCCATCATTATGAGTGTGTACTCTGAGGCTGACTTGTGTGAGGACCCCAAGTTTCTTCTGTGATTATTTCGGAGCCTGTAGGAATTCAGGCTACTCAGCTGGTCAAAGGAGATTTGGAAATGTGGCAAGTTCTACCCATGGTCTCTGCCAGCCTACACAGCCTTGTCGACCTTTCAGAATTCCCACTAGTCACTGGAGGCATCAGGGAGATAGACAGAAGGGGTAATTCTGCACACTATCTTCCCCACTGCTACCCTGGGAATGACAGGGCCCACCTCAGCCTTCTGCACTGGGGCAGGGAGAAAGGGACCCCACATGTCCTAAAAAAAGGAGTTCCTCACAGTTGTCTCGACAGAGGAACCCCTCTGTTAGGGCCTGGCTGAGGACAGAACAAGATTCAGGAGGAAGACCGTGTTCCATTCAAGCCACATTCCATCTTCCTTCCTATATTGATGTAACTGATGTTGGGGTGCCCTGGGACAAGTCTCACCCTTTTTTCTGATCTTTGGATGATCTTTTTATACTTGCAGGAATCACCACTGATGTCTGCAAGAATGTCCCAGCTCTCACCTCTCATGCTGAGATTGAGTGGGGGGTGTGGGGTGTGTAGTGTGTGTGCACGCGTATGTGCGTGCATGTGTGTGTGTGTGTGTGTGTTTGGGTGGGGAGAGAGCACTCTGGAATACTCAGAGGCATTTGGTAAACCCTAAGAGAGGAAGGTTATGAAGGATGAGGCAGAGGGTCATGGTCTATTTGGACCCCCAGGACTCATAGATTCCGATGATGCTTCCTACAGCCCTTTTTTCTTTGATCTTAAACCTGCTCAACCCTGCCCCACCCCACCCCACCCCGCCACACACACACACACACACACACACACACACACGCACATGTACACGCGCATGCACACATGCACGCAAGCACCCCAGCCACTGTCTTTTCAGTTTTCTCTTCTCCCTTAACAGGGGAGATGCCCAGAATGAACTCTGAGGAAGGCCAACAGGAGACCAGGCCAAGAAGAGAGCCCTGGGGGTGGCTGGGGGAGAGAGGACCCCAGGGGACCAGGCCGTGCTGCCACGGATCACACTGTTGAGTTTTGGTTGTATTTATTTTACAAGCAGCCATCATTCACGAAGGGGGAAGAGAGAAAAGGGGAGAGATGGGAAGAGAAAACGGGGAAGGACATTTATAAGTGTGAGGCAAAGGCTGAGCCAGAGGGCTGGAAGCCCCTGCCCACTGACAGGCCCCCGTCCGCTGACATGGCTCCCTCTGCCCTCAGCAGCAGTTCTCCATCCATGGAGGGTTGCAGGTTCCCAAAGTGGGATCCCTCTGGCTCTGCAAAATGACTGCCCTCCCGCCTAGGACCCCCAGGCTGCTGACAGATGAGGGTCACTGAGGGGAAGCCATAGGTCTCCAGCCCAGGGGGCTGCCCAGCTTCAGAAGCTTCCAGAATGAGATCCACATCAGAGAAGGCCACCAGGGCCTGGGTGGAATCGCAGGAGCTCTTCTCCAGCTCGCCGGCAGCAGTGTAGGCTAAGGGCCCCGGTGCTCGTGTGCAGGGCCAAAGCCGCCGCAGGTCGTCCCGGAAGTGGGGGTTGAAGAGCAGGTAGAGCAGCGGGTTGAGGCAGGCAGGCAGGGGCAGCACAACCAGCAGGACAGACTTGACCGCCTCGGGGGTGACAGGGAAGAGGCCCAGCATGGACGCGAAGCTGAGGAAGGCCACGGGGCAGTAGAGGAGCCCATCCGCAAAGATGAGCCAGGCCACATGCCTGACCATGGCACAGTCCCACACGGCCTCAAAGTCGCCCCGCGGCAGGTCGCAGTAGAGTTTGATGTAGGCACCAGTCACTACCAGGAAGCAGAAGGAGTTCATCATCACCAAGGCCACGGCGAAGCCCAGGGCTGCTGGTTGGCCCTCAGGCGGGGCATAAGGCAGACAGAGTGGGGAGGCCCCGTACTCCCCCACAGAGGTGAGGGGCAGGGCTGCAGCAAGACCGGCCAGTGTCAAGCAGCCCAGGGCCCCTGCTCGAACGCTGCCCAGGGAGGGGGCCTTCCCATAGGCCCGGACGCAGGAGACGGAGACACTGCATTGCACAGCGGCCAGAGTGAGCAGCAGCACGGAGGCCTCAGACCCAAGCACCGCCAGGAAACCTGTGGCCCGGCAGCCCAGCCCCATCTCCCAGTGGGCTCCGTACTGGGCGAACTGGCCAAAAGTCAAGGCGTCCACTGACGCTAGGAGGCCACAGGAAATGCCGGTCAAGGTGTTGGCACCTGCGATTGCACCTACCACAAACTTGACCGGGGACAGGGGGCCAGGCCCCCCAGCAAACACGCTCAGCAGCACCAGCCCATTACAGAGCACAGAGAGCAGCACGATGGCCCACACAGCCAGGCGGATACCCCAGCTCTCGAAGAGGTGCTCACAGGGCTTGAAAGGGCCTGTAGGAAAGAGGATCAGACATTACTCCCAGGCGAGAGGTGGCATGATTCGGGGTTCTGGGAACAAGGCCAGGCAGACAGGCATGGGTGCTGCTCTCAGAGAACTGCTGGTCTGAGGGGGGCTGACATGGTCTCTGAGAATTCCCAGGTGGAGTTAGGGAAAGGAACAGTGCGGACAGACTAGCTATTCTTCTACAGAGCTGCAAATGGAACACACAAAGAAAATGCAAGCGTATAAATATACATAGTATACAAACTAATACCGTGCAAACACAGGCATCGAAGAAATGTTAAGCAAAGCAGTCTCTTCAAAGGAACAGCATTTGAAAGAAAGGAAGGCTAGCATAAGAGGTAAAGAAGGCATCACAAGTGGGCATATGTGGGGTACAGACAGAGGGATGATGGGGTGCCAAGAGCATTACTACTCTACAACCCAAGTCAGCACCCAGTGATTGCCTAAAATTCCCACTGCAGGTGTGCCCTGGCCAGGTGTCACACCAGGCCCAGGCGCCCTGGGTGAGGAAGTAGGCCACATTTAATATTCACAGAGCCCATCAGTGTTTGGAGGCAAAAGATGCAGTGTAAATCAAGAAAGAGATGACTTCTGGGGCTTTCCACCTGGTTCCACATGTCACGGGCAACATCTGGCATTCTTCTCTGTTCTTTCCTTAAATCACTTTGTATCTTTGGACATCTACTTCATTACTTTTGACTTCAGATTCCCTTCATCGTGTACTGCGAGGTAGCTTTAGGTAGGGAATTGGAGAGGCTTTTGGGGAGCTATTTTTAAAAAATTTTTTTCTGATTACCAAATAATAAATGATTATATTAGAAACTTTGGAAAATATAAATGGAAAAATCAAAACTGCATGTGAGCCCACCTCTCAGAGAGAATTCATCATTTTGGTATGTTTCCTTCCAGATTAAAAAAAAAAAAATACACATATATGTATAGAATTTTAAGCTAAATTGGGATATTGTGATACATGACATTTTATTCTCTATTTTAAGTTAAAGTACAATTATGCAAACACTCCCATATCCTTGTCTTCCTCAAAAACGTGTTTTCAGTGACTGCAATAAATACTCCACCATATGGATGAACCATAATTTATCTGACTATTATAAAGGAAATTCCAACTGGACTTCGTCTTGTGGAACTTCCTTTTTTACCTCATCACTGCTGATTGTAGGTTTTCTAAGGTGAAACTTCGGTGATGGTATGAAGAAAGCGGGTTTCTGAGTCAGAAAAGACACATATGCTTTCCCAGGGCCTCTTGCCCCAGGCGGGCACTAGAGGGCAAGCTGGAGTCGCCCAGCATGGAGGGCAGGTGTTGGGCAGCTGAGGCCAGTGCTATTTGCGCCTTAGAGAGGGCAAGGGGAGAAGGCCAACAGCCCAGAGCCAAAGAAATGGAAAATTGGGAAATGAGGTGGGTGAAATAGAAGAAGCACACTGTCCACTGCTTCCTGTTCATTCTGAATAGTTCCTGTCCTGGCCTCAGTGGAGGGCTCTGCCCTCTGGAGGGGGGGTAGGGCTGACAGCATTTTACACCCAGGGGAAGGTATTTCTCTCTAAACATTTTAGGTTGAATTGCACCAAAGAGAAAAAGAATTTCCTTTCTTTCTTTACAGCAAGATGGATTTAAAATAGACTCTAAAGGAGGCTTCCTTGGCTGTTGGTGGTAGTGTATGATGTTATTCAGGGAGACTGTGGAACTTTTCCCCTCTGGTGATGCTTAAGGAGAAGCTGAAATCCTCCTGGACTGAAGCAGACAGGGATGGAGGAGGTGATCTTTCACAGTTCCACTGGGCTCTAGGATTCCGTGGTGAGGGTCTTAAGTGGAGGGAGTATTCACAACAGCCCCTACCATTCAATGGGCTCAATGCATCCTATCTTACTCTCTCCGCAATGAAAGAATTTTCTCCTGGGTGTGTACCAGAGAGTATACTGACTGATCATGTAAAGATTGCTTTGACTCCCTACCCCATACCTAGCCCTTGCTACATCTCTTCCCAAGTAGCCACACAGGGAAAGGATTCCAGATTCTTCCCTAGAAATTACCAGAAGAGGCTGCCCTTCCCAGCAGATTGGGTCTGAGCAAAGCCTGGATCTACACATGGACCCGTAGATGCCAGGTTATACTGGCATCTCACTACCTAGATGTTGCACTCCAGCTCCCTCCCCCATCCTCTAGCACCCATCTCACCTGGAATTGGGCTGCACTGGACACTGGGGTGTGGCTTTGAGTCCTCCATCTCTAACTGGAGCTCTTCCAGGTCCAGGTCATCTGGGAAGGGAGTTAAGAAAGGGGCTTAGACACCTACCCCTTTAAAATTTGTCCCAACGTGCCCCGCTCAATGTTGGTCGTCGCAGAGCCTTGGCATCAGCTTCTATCCTGGGTTGTAAACATTTGGTCAGCTCCCCTTTACCCACATTGGATTATCTGCATTGTTGGCTCTTTACAGCAAACATGTTCCCTGAGACTTGTTTTCCTACTCCTCGCATGCTCTGTGACCCCTGCGGGCCTCAGTGCACCCATACCACTGAGAGTCAGGCTGGAGGCGGCCTGAACCCTGGTTGTTAGTAATCACGTGGTTTCCCACCCTGGCCAGGCTGCCACTTTAATTCCAAGTCCGACTGTGAATGCCACACTCTAATCAGGACACCTTTTTAAGATTTGTGTGGGGAGCAGTCAAAGTAACAGGGGAGGAAGCATCTAACTTGGAGAAGGCAAGAATAAGTGGGATACAGTGGCCATCCCAGAGATCTGAGGCCCTGTTAGGCATCAAGGAATTACAAGTTGTAATTGTCCCAGAGGGTGCAGCTGGGATCAACAGATGGATTGTAAAAGCAGGCAAATTACAATGCAGATGGAGTAAGTTCCCACAACTAGGGGTGTCTAACCCAAAGGAATGGGGTCCACATGCTGAAAGCAACCCTGACTGTATGCTAGGTATGAGGCAAGTGTGGAGGAATCCAGTGACCAGCAAGATGGGCCCTGCTTGCAAGGAGCTTAGGGAGACGAGTGAGGATGCAAACCATCAGGACACAGTGAGCTCCATCAGCTAATGAATTCACCCAACAGCCAGGGCGCCAGGCACCGTGCCCGCTAGTCTGCATCTGCACGGCAGCTGCATGAGGCAGAGCCCACGTTGCCATCACAGGGACTTAAGATGAGGAAACTCAAGAGCTGGCCCTCAATCTCACAGCCGGTGAATGACCCACAGGACTCAAGCCCAGGTGTCTCTTGACTACAGGGCCAAGATGGTTTGACCATTCTGCTGTTCCAGGCCAGGGGCTGATGTGGGAGTGAGGGGTGGCAGGGGCAGGAGCGTCACAGATGATTAGCCAGGTATGATCCGTCATTGGTGATCTGAGGCAGAAATTCCCTCATGTGAGACAGGGTCAGCTCTTTTACTCTGAGCTAGAGGTTTGACTAAATCTTTAAGGAGCCTCCGACTCTAAGCCGGCTTTGAGATTCTCTTAGAGAAAACAGAATCATAAAGCTAAATCCACTGGTAAAGAAATGCTGTAAATGTTGGCATCAGATAGGATTCCAAGTCTTGCGATACTTCTAAAACTAAGGCCTGTGAACTCCAGGAGGGTGAGGGACATCTCAGGGGTTCATAAATTCTGTAAGAATTTAAAAATGAGGGCCTCCCTGGTGGCGCAAGGTGTTAAATCTCAGCACTATGAAGCTGTGGGCAGCCACTGCAGCACCAGGGAGCTGACCCACATAGGGCAGCAGACCTCTCCTGTCTCGCCCACTGCTCCCCTCAGCAGTGTATTTCAGTAGATCAGCCTTTTCTGCTCCCCACTTTGCCTCTGGTGGATCTGCTCACCCTCCCACCTCTGGCCTGCACCCCAGTTCTTGTGTGCATAAATAAATAAGTCTTTAAGAAAAAGGAATTTCAAAATGAGAATCAAGTACATTTTATAACTTATAAAGACAAAATTCTCTCTTGCAGTGACAATTCAACACTAAAAGACTTTAAGAATAATATTTTACTTTCTCGGGTCCTTCCCAGTGGTGCAGGGGTTTGAGCGCAGCGCTGTGAAGCTGTCCACAGCCTCTGCAGCACAGGTTCGATTCCCAGCCGGCCAGGGAGATTCCCACATGGCACGGCAGACCTCTCCTGTCTCACCCGCTGCTCCCCTCAGCAGTACCTTCAGTCCGTCTGCCTGTTCTGCTTCCTGCTCTGTCTCTGGTGAACCCTCTCACCATTCTGTGCCTCTGATCTGTATCCCAGTTCTTGTATAAAAATAAATCTTAAAAAAATTTTTTTTACTTTCACCAGTCAGACTAGGTAAGGTGTCAGAGGCCCTAAGGAATTGCCTGACAGGGAATTGCCTGTCTTTCAAGGGGGCGCCTGTACATTGTTCAGTTTTAAGGGCCCGCTCCCTGCAGGCCCTTCCTGCACCCGCACGGGCAGTGGGGAGGTGACTGTCTGTGCTCCCTGTGTGAATCCTTCCTCCCCACTGAAAGGGTAAACACTGGCAACAGGAAGTTTTCCCGGGAGGCAGCAAGGCTCTGTGGAGCTGCCCAGGCCCAGACACCATCAGGGCGAACCAGAGGCCAAGGTGCAATCACGGAGCCCTGGCATTTACGCCCTCTTTACCTTTCATTCGTTGCCCACCCTGTTCTCCAGAATGGAGCTCAGTAATTCTTTGAAATCAAAATGCATGAATGAAACAGGCAGGGAGGGGGAGGGGGAGTGGATTGGGAGAAGTGGTGAAACCATGGACTCTGTCTGAGGCTGGGAAAGTCACAGCCAAGGTGTTAAGTAACCACTCTTCAAATGAAGAGGAAATCAAATCTGGCTGCAGCAGCAGCTCCTGGCTTTCCTTCTTGGTGCTCATTAGCTCCCACAGGAAGTGGGGGGGCCCTGCCCTAGCTCCCATTACTGGCGACAGGCAGCCCACGGTCTTGACACCCTGTGGTTCTCCAAGACCTAAGCCGGTGGAAAGTTTCACCTTGAAGGAAAGTTTCCATTCCTCCTTCCAGTCCCCTGAGGGAGTGTACAGCAGACATCCGGAACATTCCCTAGGGGCAGTTGTCTGCAGGCCCAGAGCCAGACTTGCTGCTGGGCATCTTCTCCTGGGGTCCTCACCACCTCCCTCGGAGGTTCACCGGGAAGGAGGCACCCGGAGACCTCCTGAGTGCCTGCCCAACATTTGGCCTCCATAAGCAGTGTCCTGGACCACATAACTACACCCCCCTTCACACGGACATCAGAAGGCACCCAGCTCTCCGTGGTAACCAAGGCAGAAAGAGCAGTAAACATACATTACCATTTATGGAATCTTTTAATCCTCCTCACCAGCCTCCGAGATCTGTAGTGCTGTTCTCGTGTTGTAGATAAGGGCACGGAGGCTCAGTGAGGTTAAGTAATCCGTCTAAAACAACCCAACTGGTGGATGGTGTGGCCAGGTATGGAATCTCGAGGTGTTTTCCTTACATGTTTAGATTTGGTTTTTCTGTTTAGCTTCCCCATTGGTGTATTATTAGAAGTAGTTAGAGATTGGAAAAGAAACGTAAAATCAGGGGGCCCTTTTCTCTCCCTCCTAATTCTGTTTGGGTTCTGTATCATGGGACCATTTACCTAAGCACCAATTAGTAGACGACCCCTCAGAACCCTCTTGACCTGCTTCCAACCTTTACAGTTTACCCCCAGCTTTTCCAGAAACAGAGACGGGTCTAGCCCACATCCTGTGCTGGGCTGGCCCTTCTCAGCTCCTGGAGGATTCTGAAATCTCGCGTTCAGACTCATCAGGACAAACTCAGGATTAATCCCTATGCTGTTCCTAGGGGCTCTGGGACATAAAGAGAGAGGACTTTCTTTTTTCTGGAAGCAGTTTAATTAATCATTTAAGTCAATCCTTCTTGACTCAGGTTGATTAGAAAATGGATCTTTCTCCCCGAGAATTCTCTGAAGTGAAAGGGCCCATGTGGCAAGGTGGCAGCCAAGGGGAAGAACCTTCTCACCACAGGGTAAGGTCTCCCGTGAGGCTCAAGTTCAAAGGGCTTGGGAAATAACAACATCATTACTCTCACTGTCATCTTTGTTATTTTTTTCCCAAGCACCTCTGGGTTATGGCCTTGGAAAGACAAAGTACAAACTGAGGTAGAGTTTCTTCTCAGGACATCAGCGGTCTCTCTCTGGGGCTCCGCTCCACGGCCACTGCCAGGTGCCCTCTCAGATTCCCCCAAGCCTCCTCTCTAACTTCCTCTCCACAGCCCCCACCTGCCCTGCCCAGGGCCCTTGTCACTCACAGTGGTTCTCAGCTTGGCCAGCAAGAAGACCCAGGGGCCTCTTTGAAGCCTCCTCGTCATCAAGGTGAAAGTCCTCAGCCTCCCACTGCCCAGAGGCCTTGAAGAAGCTGGCACAGACACCATAGGCGCAGCACTGGTAGGCATAGGGCACCTCCAGGATCCTGGGGGAGGCGGAGGGAGGAGAGTGTAGATGTACGGCCTTAGCAATGTTTGGAATCAGGCACTTAGCACCTGCCTCAGTTGCAGCAGCTTCCCAGGCTTTTTCTGCAAGGATCCTGCCACTTGGCTCCTGCCGCAGAAGGATCTGAGCAGAGTCTGGCCACATCATTCATCTTGAGAACTGAGATGGTAGGTGAACTTTCTGCCCATTGTCGAGGCAACTCAGCAGGCCCAAGCCTGCTCCTTCCACCCAGCAACTCTTAAATTTTAAACAGCGATTCTCCTAGTGACTTCTAACCTTTCCCTCAGTGAGCCCAGCTCCTGTCCCCCACCCTAGCCCTGAGCACATCAGGGTAGATTTTGTGTCTCCTGAGGGTGAGGGCCAATGCCCCGGGGCAGACGAGCTTGGGCCACACAGGTTGTGCCGCCGCCTCCACCGCTGCTACTTCTGCATGTTGGAGGCCTGGATGTCATTAGCACCAGGGACTGGCTGTGCGGCTTGTTTTCCACTCATCAGTGCCCTGGGCTCTGCCCTGATTCCAGGGCCCAGATGCCGCCCAAGTGAGGAGGACGGTCCGGGGTACACAGAATGGGGCAGGGACAAGGGTCTTCACCACATGGTCCTCACTCTGTCCTCTTGAGGAGTCTCAGAGTCCCCTAGGGGGGCACCTGGGGTGAGGGGGGATGATACGAAGAAACCGAGGAGGAAGGGAGGCACTCTCTTCCCTGTGACTCTCTCCCTGACCCTCATGGCCTCCCAGCTGCCCCTGCTATCCAGGTATGGGGGAAAGCCAGGCCCTCACCTGAGTTCTGGAAAACTGTCCTTGGAGAAAGCCTGAGACAGAGCCAGGTTCCCTTTGAGCTTCAGATGCTTCAGGCCCCCAAGTCCAGCGAGGGGCAATGTGGTCAGCTGGTTGTCTGTCAGGTCCCTAGGACAGTGGATGGTCAGGGTTATTGGCAGTCAGTGCGACTGCGGAGGGGCAGAGCTGTGCTGAGGGTGTGGCCAGTACGCCTGGGATGGAAGCTAGAGGAGAGGAGTAAAGGACAGATGAGCACAGAGAGAAGCGGGCAGGGAGGCTGCAGGAGGTGCGTGGTCAGGAGTTGCCGGCGGCACCGCCTGTCACGCACTCATCTGTTCATCAACTGGGCGCCAACTATATCCTAGGGCCGAGCTAGCCTCGTTCATAGGGAACAGAGCCCCTCAAGCACAGGTCCTGTGTCCAGGTCTGAGGCCCATCCAGGATCCCTGTCTATACTGCTAGGGGCTCTGCCTGTCGCTGCCCCCATTCTCCTGATACAAGACCCAAAGTCAGGGCTTGGACAGAGCATCATCGCCTACATGCAGGGATTCTGTCAGCTGCCCAGTTGGGCCGGGCTGGCTTGGTTGCGGAAGGTGAGAACATGCATGGTCTCCTACTGGAGACACCTTAGTGGGAGCCAGGGCTCCAAACCAAATACCACGACCACAGACTGTGCGTCGTGGAAACAGCCTGGCCTGGAAGGCAGGAAACCTGGCACGGTCTCCAGCTCCCTGTGTAACCAAGGGGAGCCACAAATCTGCCTGAGCTTCAATGTCCTCATCTTTCAAAGGGATAAAAATATCTACCCTACCTTTCTGGCGAGAGTAGAGCAAACAGGAGAGAGAAGATGGAGGTGAGAGTTTTGCAAGACTGAGGCCCAGAGCCCAGACAGCGGCAGACTGGGGAGGGGCTGCACGTCCTGGGGAGGCCTGAGATCTGGCCCTTTGCTTTGAGCCAGTTTCTCCCCCTGGGCCTGTGAGGCCTCACCTGTGAAGTGAGGGTGGGGCTAGATGGTCTCTGGATCAAGACTGGAGCTGGTCCATAAACACTTCTTGTGTTCATCTAAAGGGGCCTTTTGATGGATGGATGTGCCTTTACCACACATAGGTTGGTAAGCAGCCTGGCCGGCGGTCAGTTCCCCTTTGGGTGAGAGCTCTTGTGCAGTGCACAACCTGTACCACAGTCTGTGGCAGCCCCATCAGAGGCCCTTTCCTGCTCTGACATAACGACTATTCAGTCAGCACTGTGTGCTCCCTGCTTCTACCTATATAATTTAGAGGAACTGCAATCCCTGTTGCCCTGAGGAATGGCAGCCCTCTGAGTGATGCTCATGCAGGGAAGGAGGTTCAGGCCCAAGCAGCTCCTTATCAGTGTGGTGGGGAGGGGCCAGGCAGGGGCACCGGGAGGACTGAGGCTGCCAGAATGTTGCAGAACATTAGCAGATGATGTTCCAGAGCCTACAGGAGGTAGGCTCTGTTTATCAGACCCCACAGTCTGTCAAATGGACTGGCAGAATGATTGATTAGTTTGGAGGCTCTCTCTAGGGATGCGTGGCCAAATATTTAGGCATGGCCCCACCCTGGGGGTGTCCCCCTGGCCAGCCCATGTGGTCTCTAGACTTCAGGAGGAAGGTACGGTGGACACTTACAGCTTCACCAGAGAACGCAGGGTCGTGAAGGCCTCAGGGTGGATGGACCGGATGGCATTCCAGCTCAGGTCCCTACAGGCAGAGAGGGTGTGACAAGAGGGGACTCTTCGCTCCCACCATGGGTTCTCCCTTATCTACCTCCCCCACCTGAGCTACTTCAGGTAGCAGTGACCTCAGCCTTTTGGGGACGGTAGCTGCTGTCTGGCTCCCTACCTCCCTGTGGCCCCAGGAACAGGATGGCAGCCTGACTCCAGTGCTTCATGGCCCTTGGGTATCAACTGGAGAAGCAGCTTGGGAAGCCACCTGGATTGGGGGGGGGCCTACCCCGCCCCTCCCCCCACCCCACCCCCGTGTGTGTGATGGGGGCAGTATGGAGCAGGGAGGTGCTCTACACCTAAATGGGTACTGTGAGCATAAGCAGGTCTGGGAGAGGGGCAGAATAGGCCCCACACAGGCCCACCCCTGGGTGCTGCAGGATACTCACAGGGCTCGCAGGGAACTCAGCTGGCTGAAGGTGTCAGCTCCGATTTCCCAGATGCGGTTGTGTTGGAGGCCGCTAGGGCAACAAGAGAGGTGGGATGAGCCAATAGGCTCAAAGCCTGGCTCTGCTCCACACCCCCTGTGCACTGGGAGGAAGAAAGGAGAGTCCCCCACTTCTCCTGGCACAGGAAGAAAGGGCCCAACCCGCGGAAGTCACCAGAATTAAAGGGAGCACAAGGGGATCCGGTTGCCTTGGGTAAGTGGGTCAGGAGACAAAGCCACAAACCATCCCTGTGGCCCAAATGGGAGTCAGTTTCCAGGGTTCCCACCGGGCCTGGATCCAGGCCCAGCCAACCTCCCCGATGGGTCCTTCAGACCCTAGTCCAGCAGCAAAGCACTGCCCAGCCCGGGGGCCGCCCAAGTGACTAGCTGAGCTGGGGTGCAGAGCCCAGAGCACTGTTCATCTCAACGGGAGATGGATCCAGGCCCTGGCAGTGCTGGAGACCCTCCTTCTTTTGGCCTCTAGACAGAGGACAGACCCTCACACCCCTACCCTGTCCTGGCCCCAAAAGGCATTGCCCTGCCTAAAAGCAGGGGGCGATCATGGGAGGCTCAGAGGCCCTGGTAACCTGGGAAAACAAGATCTGGGTGAACAGAGTTTAAGGGATCAAAAAGTGATTTTTTTCCTTGTGAAATTTGAATACCAACGTTCTTCTTCCATGCATGAGTGTGTGCACACATCTACACGCGTGTTTATGGGGGTGTGGAAACTGAGAGTGCATGCTCCAGAACACTTCCTGGGACTTTTCCCAGGCCTCTGCCCAGATCCCAGCTCCAGGCCCTGGGCTCAACGAGCTCAGAGAAGGGGGTCTGTCAGGCCCCTTCCCCTCAGCCTGCCAGAGTCAGGCTCACATACATTGGCCTCTCCGGGTCCCTAGCACTCACATTTCCTCCAACTTCTGACACCTGTGCAGGCTGGGCAGCTCCTCAATTTGATTATGAGACAGTTCCCTGGGGAGAGAGAAGAGCCAGAGCTGGGGTAAAGCTGGGCTGGGACAGGTAGCTCTGAGCCTTCCTGTCAGGCTGCCCTGGGCGGAGAGGAACCTGCAGGGCTATGGCTGCCCAGTGTCCCACAGCAGGGCCCTGGCTTCCTCAGTCTGACTTCCTCCGTCTGCTGTATCCCACCCCTCCCTGCAGGACCTCGATGGGGCTGACTGGGCGTCTTTCCAGTAAGGCTGTTTCATCCATGTGATGGCCTGGGAGGGTGCTGGGGGAAGGGAACAGGAAGTGAGAGGAGCATGGAGATGGGAGCAGCCGGCCAGGAGCTCAGCAGGCACTTCTGACAAGCCTGTCAGCACCAAGCTAAACGAGGGCGCCTCCGGTCACCAGGTGTGGAGTTCCCAGGGATGTTCAAAACTGGCCCCTAAGGGTCATCTGGCCCAACCCTTCACCTCACAGATGAGGAAACTGAGGCACAGAGGGGTCAGATCCTAAGGACACTGGAAGTCAGTGGCAAGGCTGGGTCCGGGAGCCCATGTTTGGGGTCCAGAGTGCAACCTGTGATTTGTGTCTCTCTACCCACCCCGAGCTGCAGGGCTACGGTCCATGGAAAGAACCTTGGATTCCAGTTAGAGTCAGGGGAGAAGAAAACTCCCTTTGACTTCAGAGGCCACGTCAAAGTTTCCAGGAGGATTCATTTCTGGTGGAAACTAACATCGTCTGAACGCCTGCTGTGAGAGAGGTGCTGTACAATTATTTTTTCAACCCTCACAAATTTATTCACAATATGCAGGTGAGGAATTCAGGCTTCTGAGACATTCAAGAACGAGTCCAGGGGCCTCCCTGGTGGCGCAAAGGGTTAAGCACCGCACTATGAAGCTATCCGCACCCTCTGCAGCACGAGTTCGATCCTTGGCCTGCCGGTTAGGGAGCAACCCACATGGTGCAGCAGACCTCTTCTGTCTCGCCCGCTGCTCCCTCAGCTGTGTATTTTGGTCAGTCTGTCTCTGGTGAATCCTCTCACCCTCCCGCACATCTGGCCTGTACCCCAGTTCTCGTATGCATGTATAAATAAATTTTTAGGGCCTCCCCTGGTGGTGCAGCGCTGTAAAGCTGTCTGCAGCCTCTGCAGCGCAGGTTTGATCCTGGCCAGCAAGATACCCCCATGGCGCTGCAGACCTCTCCTGTCTCGCCTGCTGCTCCCCTCTGCAGTGTATTTCAGTAGATCCACCTGTTTTGTTCCCCAATCTGTCTCTGGTGGATCCTCTCATCTCCCGCATCTCTGGCCTGTACCCCAGCTCTTGTATGCATAAATAAATAAATCTTAAAAAAAAAAAAGGAACGAGTCCAAATTCACACAGCCAGCAAGAGGCAGAGCTGGGCCCTACATCCAGATCTGACTCCAAAGACCGTTCATTGTGCCTTGGCCCTGACAGGCGGGCACAGCCTCTCCTCAGCAGGTTCTCAGCAGTGCCCTCTCCAAGAAGAGAGATGAGCCAGAGGGACAGAAGCAGGGGTGGCCTCTGCTGGGTCCTGGGGGCGAGGACACAATGCCAGAGCTGTAGGACGTTGTGAAGCACTCACAGGACTCGGAGCCTGGGCAGCTGCTGGCACATGCCTGGCGGGAGAAGCCGGATGCCTGCGCGGGTCAGGGTCCTGCAGGAGAAGGGAGATGGAGCTGGCACCAGGGCCAGGGCCCTGCCGTCCCCAATCACTGGCTTCCAGCTCTGGCCTGACACTGACATGGGAGCACAGAGATGACGAGAAGTGGGATGTACCGGGCAGGGTGCGGGACTGAGGGCTCAGAAAGGAAAGGCTGGTATCTGAGCACAGAGCTCCCCTGGGACTGAAGGAGGCTGTGGGTGGGGAGCAGACAGAGGGACTCAGCCCAGGGGCTTCTGCTCAGCAGACAGTCCCTGCCCTCCCAACCCACCCCACCCACCCATGGTGTCCCCACCCAACATCTCACAATGTTCTCCAGCAACAATAGATCTGTAGGAAAGGGCTAGAATCTTCTCTGCTCCAGGCTCTTCAAGAGGAGGGAGCCATGGGCAGGGTGTAGATAGAAAGAAAAAGCCGGGTCCAGCCAAGCCATGGGAACCAAGCTCAGAGTTTGCTCCCTGTGCCTTGGGGGAGGGAGAGGAGATGGGAAAAAGGGCAGGACCAGGGGCCGGGGGTGGGGATAGAGTTATGGGGGCAGGTTGGAGAACAGGATTGGCTTAGGGACAGGGTGTCTCAGGAAAGACCCGAGGACAAGGTCATCCTTGGGGAACGATGACTTCCCTCATGGAAAATTTTCTGGATGCCACTGCATCTTGGGGAAGACAATAGAGGCACAGAGGCGAGTCAGCCCCTGGTGCTGTGAATGCTCGGCTTGGCTAAGTGTGGCGGGACAGTTAACTCCACAACACTCACCCTGGGTGTTTGCCTGATTGTTCCATTCATTCTCTTAAAATGGATTGAGGGCCTACTATGTTCTGATGCCCCTCCCCCACCTGCAGTCTATAATAGAAAATAGGAGAAAGGCTTTGCTGGAATCAAGCTGCAGAAAGGCAATGAAAGTGGGTTTCCACAGCCCTCCTCTGCCTGCCTGGTCATCAGAGCACCCATGCTTGGGGTTAGGAGCTCTGACGTCATGCCTGAAGAATCAGAGCATAATAAAGAAGGGAAGAGCATCCTCCCATCCCCAAACTGCCTGCTACCCTCAGTCTTGCCTGCGGGAAGTGCCACCCCAGCAGGCCATGGCCCTGGGGCTAGGCCAGGTGACCTGTGCTTCAGGCTGAGCCAACAGCAGATGCAGGCCAGATAAGGGGTGACAAAGAACTTGGGCAGGGTTCTGGGGAAGGCAGGCAGAAGAGTTCCTGCGGGGAAGTTGGAGGTGCAAGGAGATAGATGAAATGGGAGCGCGAGTATCCACTCACAGGATCTCTAGGCTGGTGGTGCCTTTGAGGTCGGGGAACTCCTGAATGTCTGTGGCACCGTTCAGGGATCTGGAAACAGAGGTAACAGCTCTGAAGGGTGGTTCAGAGAATCAACATCTGGGCCCTCAGTCCTCAGCATCTCCCCTCACCCCCCACCATGAAACTCCACCTTTTGGAGAAATGTCATCCTTCCCCCCAGCTTCCCTCAGATCATGCCGGCTACCCAGGTGCTGTGCAGACAGCTTTGCTGAGCAGAGTCCAGCCAGGCGTCTTCCTAGTTGGCCCAGCCCCTCACCCAAACAGAGGTGGCTGCGGTGAGCAAGAAACACAGACAAGGAACGTGGGTCTTTAAAAAAGGCAACAGCTCAGATGCTTCTGAAAAGGCCCTTGGCTGCTAGGGTTTGCTTAGTAGAACCTGGAATTGGGTCTCCCCTAAATTTTCATCTGTTGGGGCTTTATCAGAACCTTTCATTTGTTCTCTGAAACTACTTTCAGCCAATGGCTTTCCCCCTCCCCAACATTCCCTACCTCAGTGAGGACATGGCCTTCACAATGGGAGCAAAAGACACAGGTGTTGCCAGCATGGAGTCCAGAAATGAGCCCAGGATCCAGTCAAGGGCCTGCACAGCCAAGAGCCTTGGGATCTACATGTAAGATGTGCCCCTAACACCTCCCATAGGGCTCGGGTGGCAATGATACCCTGTAATGAGTTTGAAAGTGAAGTGTGTTCCCTAAAGGTGTTAGACATGTTACTGTGCTGCAGGCAGTCATCCTTGGAAGCTTTTCTGAAGAGGTGGGACTTGGGCTGAGAATGAAGAGAGTGGGAGAGGAAACAAAGGAATGTCTGCAGGGCCAAAGCAGCAAAGCTGGCCAAGGGGTCCCTGCTGCAAGGCTCCTGGGAGCCGGGGCCTCATACTAGTCCTTCATTCTTCCAGCGGGAATTTATGTGGCAGCTAAATGAGCGGAACTCTGGAGAGGCCTGACAAAGCTCCTTGCCTATGGAGAAGGGCCCTCTATCCACTAAAGTTCTGGGCCCTCTATCCACTGGAGTTCTAAAGTTGGGGAGGTAGAAAGAGGTCAGTAAGTCCAGACAGATCTGGGAGTAGGCCTGAACCTCTGGGAGCTGTGCATTGCAGGCGAGAGCTGCAGGTGGCAGGCAGGAGGCAGGGGCAGGAGAGTGGGAAGGGAGAGGCCCAGGCCATGGCCACTTTCAGGTTCCAACTTACAGCGTGTGCAGCTTAGGCAGGTACTGGAATGCTGACCTTCCCACAAACTGGATCGGATTATCGTAAAAGTGTCTAGAAGAAAAGACCCAAACACCCAACCACCTTCCTCAGTTGGGCCCTTTATGTTGGGCCCAAGGCAGAGCTCTGCTTTCCTCTCCTGTCTGCGGAGAGCAGCCCCCACCCCCCAACATAGATCAGCCCCAGAGCAGAGAGGCAAGTACTCACATTGTCTGCAGCAGGGGATTGCCCATGAAGGCCTTTTCCGGGATGGCTTTGATGTTGTTGTTATGGAAGCCCCTGCAAGACAATGCCAGTAGATACTGAGGACTTGGGGACAAGTGTGAGGAGTGAGATGTGGAATTCCACGATGTGGGTGGACAGCCAACTGGAAAGGCCAGAGCACCAGCCAACTGGAAAGGCCAGAGCACCAGAGGGACATCAGCCCAGAGAGTCCAGGTTCAAGTCCTGTCTGTGAATTTTCTTCTTCATCCACTCTCACATCCATCCTTTCCCCCAACGAGCGTGAAGGGAGTGTGGGCCGCAGGCTGCCTGGAGGGCAACTTAGGAAAGAAAGAGGCTGAGCTCAGAACCCAAGAGGAGAATCTTCTCCTTAGTCACTGTGTGGTGGGGACTTGGAGGGCCCGGAGGAGGGAGCCGAGGGTGAGTGGGAGAAGGAGGGCGTGGAGAAACCAGCACTTCCATGGGTGTGAGTATGAAGGATATTCCCCAAAAGAGTCTGTTTTGACCTCAAGGCCCTGAAATGAAAGTAGCTCAGTGGCAGAGCCGGGATAAGAGGCAGGGTTGGCTGCTGTGAGACCGTGATGGCATTATGGGAAAATGAGGAAGGAGCCACCCAGCAGAGAGTCTGAGGGCCTGGGAACTGGGATTCCACGTTTGGATCGGGAATTGGGGAGAACATCTCAAAATAAATGTTGGACTAAAAAGAAGTAACCCAGGCTGAGCAAGACCTTGTCAGTCTTCCTCTGGATTCTCTGTGCTGTTCCTGCCTCAGTTTCCTCTCTTCTTGCTGTCCTTCCCTCGCCCTCGACCATCAATTGTGTCTCACTCACAGGCGCACCCTCAGACATCCTGCCTGGGCCTGTTTGCTCATTCGTTCATTAACCCACTCATTATATATTTTTGAAGACAACCTTCTTGTCTAGTGGGCCGAGGGGTTTAGAGATTTGGGAGACAGAGGCCCTGTCCTCAAGCAGCTTTCTGCTTATAGAGGGAGAGAGGAGAGAGGCACACACTCCTATATGTGTCTTCTTGCTTCTGATAACTTAGATCTCTGCTCTCTCCCTTAACACTTTTTTATTTCCTGATCTTATGCCTTTGCACACTCTGATTCATCAGTCTCATCTTCCTTTTATGTTCCAGCTCAAAGGAAAAGGCAGACCTTGGTGACTCATTGGCATAGGGAATCCCAATAGTTTTGCATTCAGATTCTTGCCACCAGCTGGTCCAGCTGCTCCTCATGACATTACACCTTGAAATTTCCGGACGAGGTGGAGGAGGAGGCACAGGGCTGGCACTAAAGGCCTTGAGAGGTAGTTTGAGTAAACTGCTGTGCTATGTGAAAGTTTGGGGCTCTGCTTATGCATCTTCAGGGTCCCCTGATCTGGTTCCAGATCTTTCTCTTTCTCTTTCCCCAGAGTTTGTCCTCCAGGAAGGCTGGTCTCCCTCCTGTGAACATCTCTGTGCATTCAACTACTGATGTGGATCTTTACCTACAAGTTCTTCTGTCTGAAATGCTTCCTCTCTTCCTCCGTCATTTCCACTTAAATCCCATCCATCCTCTAAGGCTAATCTCAGGATGCCTGGGTCCACAATACTTCCTACTTTACTCTGAACTCCCATGATCACTTTAGCTAATGCTATGCAATTTAGGGTTGGAATTACATACTGACCCTATTCCCTGCTTTGTCCTGTTCCCTTCTTTACATGTGCTACTCCATGTCCTCCGTGGGCATGAGGAGTCCTGGTGGATGGCCCTTTCTACCCATGTTTGTGTTTAATAGCAGGCACAGTGTTAGGCTCAGTGAATACAACATGAAATGATAATAATGGCAGCTGTGGGGAACTACAGCCAGCTTCCCTTTTCCTCCGCCAAGACAAAATGCTGAGGAGAGACCCATAAACAAGTCCCAAGCTCTTCTCCACACTGGTCTCCAGACACACCCCAACCCAGACAGAGGCAATGCGTGCCCTGGCCTAATAGCAGGAGGCTTGTGCCCTGTGTCTCCTCAGGCTGGAAGCGCCGGGGGCCATGACTGCTGATGACACACCCCTCGGAAATGCTCAAAGCCAAGCTAATGAGGCCTGCAACTACTTAAACCTGCGCAGGGGTCGGGGAGGGCATGTAGCTACAGCTTTTACAAGGACCACGGGAGATGAGGGTGTGAGGGAGGCTTGGGGCTCTCCTCGGCCTGGCCCCCGGAGAAGAGGGCCCAGAAACCGGCAGAGGAGCTTACAATTCCTGCAGTCTGCCCAGGGTCCGGATGGCGATGGGGAACTCCTGCAGCTCATTATAATTCAGGTCTCTGAAATGGAAAGCAGAGCAGTCATTAAGGGGTGGCTCGGCAGGGCATGTCAGGGTCCCTGAGAAATGGAAACTTGGCTCTGGTGTTGGCCAGAGAGATGGGTTTTCCAATCGGTTGGATCCAGCTGTCAATGCCTGGAAACACATTTTTGGAATGTTCACATTCCATTCCTTCTCCACAAATCCTCAGGCTCGGAGCCCTCCTGGCAGCAGAACTGTTTTGAGGGGACACTTAAGGATGTGGCTACCTGGAACCAATCCTTCAGAATCATCCCCACCGGCCGAGGAAAATATCTTTAAGACTTCAGTGGCTGGGAAGGGGGTAGAGGGAATACAGGGCCATCTTTAACATCTTGTCACCAGCACTCAGGATTCTGGAAATTTCCCTCAGGTGAAGACCTTGACTATCTCTGCTCTTGGCCAAAGGTGGCCACGGGACAGCTAGTTTTTATTTCCTCTTACCCTTTTCTGTACTTTCCAATTTTTTTTCAATGAACATATAACCATACAGTCAGAAAACAATGGAGGTAGTTTTTCAAAGGGGCAGCGACCTAAGTTGGCAAGGATGTAAGGAAACAAGCATTTCAGTGAATCAGAAATAGGAATTTAAATGTGTACAAACTTTTAGAGGTAATTTGACAGTATCCAGATTTGTTCCAACCCTAGTAGATACTACTGTGCTCGGTTAATAAAACAGTGCTGTTAAAATTTTTTTTAAAAGACACTATCTTCAAATTAAAAGAGGCGGACCCATCCTCTCGAGGCCCACAGGGTAGTCTGCACCGGATGTAAAGGCTTTGGCATAAGAGGGCTCATCTCCACACTGCCTGGGCCCTGGGGACAAGGGCCGGCCTACGAGTGACCCGGCCTCACTCCTCCCACCCGAAGGGGTCCCCTGTGTTTGCACCCTTTGTGGCAACAGCAGAGTAAAGGGAGGGAGGAGAAATGAAAAGAGTCCAAAGGCAGGAGAGCCCTCGGGAGCTTGTGTTTTGAGGGAGGCAGTAAAGAGCGTGTGGACTTTCTGTTTACTTGGCAGTAAACAAAGTCAGAGTCACAGGACTTCTGGAAGTTTGCTCTTTGTTGTGGGACAGGGTCCCCTCCCTACCACCTCTATGGGAGACTTCTCGAGAAAACCCTCACTCCTTTAAGTTTGGTGGTGTTTGCCTCAGGAGCCTATGACTTACCCTGATGTGGAAATGTGCCCGATTTGGGGAAGGGGAAGTTGACTGGGTGCTCCCAGAATTCCGTAGCCAAGGCACACTCTCAGGTTTTGGCACCGTGGAGGGCTCAGGTACAGGGTCCCTCGTGAACCCCTAACCCCAAGTTGACCCCAGCCCATCCTCTCAGTCTTGTAAACCCCCATCCTGACAGCTTTCCTGAGAGGACTGTCTGGTGCCAGAGCAGGGGGCCATGCAGAGGCCCTTGCATCACAGAGCGACCTGGCATGGCTTGTGTGTAAACACCAGGGGAACACGGAGATAATGACAGGCTCTTCTGCATGACAGGGTCATTACACTTAATAGTGCCCAGGTAGAGACAGGAAGCAGCCCAGAAGGTTCCTGGGGCCAGAAGAGCAGTGACAAGCGTCTGGCAAGCAGTGAGCCGAGTAATTGTCCCCTCCCCCAACACACACACACACACAAATTACCCGATTACCCGCAGACTCCCCTGGTGATCTTGGGTAATTATAGCATAAACCACCCTGCTCTGCTCTGCTATGTTCTCTAGTGAATCAGACACCTTTCCTGAATACGTCCCGGAGAGGCTCCCACAGGCTGTGTGACGGGTAGGAGGAGAACATGCTGAGGGGAGGGTTGTGCAAAGCACTTTCACTGAAACTGGGGGTACTGGAGTCAGAAACAGAGTTTCAATTCCTGAATTTCTATCACGGTTGGAGGAGATGCCTAGAAAATCAGGCTGGGGGGCTGGACTTGGAGCAGCAGGGGGGGACGCACAGGGACTGTGGTCTCAGCATAAGTGAGTCACCCTCACATTTCAAGGTCACCAATCAAGGATTCCCCCTTTGATTTGGCTCAGCCCACTTAGGAATTCTCTACTGATTTCCCATAAGTAACAGGAAATCATCTTCACTGAAATCTTCAACACAAAGAATTGCTTTGGTCTCAGAGTTGTTGCTCACGATTCCATCTGCATGGAATACTCCAGATATTTGCCTGGTTTACTTCACTTTGGTCAGGTCTCTGCCCAGATAATGCCTCATCAGAGGGGCCTTCTGTGACCATTTTGTTTAAAACAGCATACCCTGCCATTCACTGTTCCTTTACCCCGTGTGGCAGATTAAATGGCCACGAGGCTAACATTTTGCAATATCTAAGACTATCAAGCCAACACATTGTGTGTCCTAAACCTTACATAACGTTGTATGTCAATTCTATCTCAATAAAGCTGGAGGGAAAAAGAAATAACCCTAAGTCCTTTGCGGTGTCTATCCAGAGGCGGACTCTATGGCTCCCTGAGACTGGGCTGGCCTCATGACAGGCACTGACCAATACGAGGTGGAAGTGACCCGGTGTGACCTGGTCCTAAGTCACAAGAGGCCTCACTGTCTCTGCCAGTGGGGTGCTCCCACTCCCTTGTGAGGAAGCTTCCTCTGGATTCGACAGCCAGCACTGAGGCCCCAGGCATGTGAGGGCAGCACTTAGGACCCCATGGGCCTCAGGGAGTCTCCCCCCACCCACCCTCACCAATGACTGCAGTCCCATGAGTAAGCCTAGCAGAAGGGTTGCCCAGCTGTGCCCAGCCAACTCCAGGTCAACGAGAAATCATAAATTGTTGCTTGAAATCATTAAGTTTTGGGGTGATTTGTTATCTAGCAGTAGAAACATGCCCCGATATCTCTTTCTTCATAAAATTTACAGCCATCTGACATATTTTTGTTGATTTCTTCCCACTCTACCACAATGAAAGTGCCTGGAAAACGGGGGCTTATTTTCATATTCTACACATCAGAAGAACACTGCAGAGCAGGCATCCCACAAATACTTGTTGAATGAATAAATGAAAAGGTTGGATAAAGAGATTAACAAAAATCACTAATGGGCTCTTCAAGGCATGTAGGGTATTGGGGGGAATATTTTGAAGATTTGAGGTTGGTGTCCAAAAAGGTAAAAGTCCTGAGTGGCACCATTAGGCTGGCCTAGGGCCACAGAGACATGGGTCCCCTGGGACTTTGCTATCATTGAGCCTTTACAGTTCACTGGACCCAGGTCCAGGCGGCCAAATTGAATGGTTCCAGCCCTCCTTGGCTGTTTCTGGTCAGGAATTTTGCCAGGAATGGCCTAACAGACAGTGGGAAAAGACATGTGGGAAAAGGCATATGAACTAAAAGGCTATTTTTGTCAAGAAATGTGGGAGAATGATAAAAACTGTGCAAATGTCAAAAGATATTTGGCCTGAACTTTCCCATTGGACATCAACACAGATTCAATGGCCTGGATAACCACCAGTGCCCGGTTTCATCTGGGGCTGTGCAGAAGTAACCTCTGGCTCTAAGTGTCCAGGAAGGAGTCTGGGCAACTCTCTCTGTCCCTGGTGAGCTCAGTTCAGTGCAATGGACACTGCTGGATGCCTGCCCAAAGTACATGGAGAATTCTGCTGGGTAAAGGGGAAAGTTGGAAGACAGGTAAGAAGCAGACCTGTCGAAGAATTTGCTCGCCAAGTGAGTGGACTTGGCGTGATGTGAGCACACAAAGCATCAAACCTCCAGAGACTGGGGATGTGGTTTTTGAACCAGGTCTCGATGGCTGAGCAGCATCTCGGTAGGCAGAGAAGGAAGAAAAGGGGAGATGGAACAGAGGTTTATAGGAGGTCTGTGCTGTGACATTTGAAGAATGAGTGATACAATTTGCTGGAATAAAGGGCAATATTTGGAGGTGAGGCTGGAGGGGTGTCTCCTCTGGACTATTGCACACTTTCCTAGCTGGAGTCCCTGCCTGCAGGCCAGCCCTGGGGTAAACTTGGGGAGCTCTGATGACAAGCCAGGGACTAGTGCTGTGCTGATGATCACGTCACCCTCTCACAGAGGTAGATTCTATGACTGTATCCACTTCACAGTTGAGGAAAGTGAGACACAGAGATGTTAAGATGCACAGTTATATCCAGTTAGTAAGTGGCTGCTGCAGAGACCGTTACTTGTCCTCAAACCCCACCCTCAACGTTCTCTACAGTTGAACTCCCCAACACCATGGCCACTACCTATGTGTGGCTAGTTAAATGCAGATTAATTACAATTTGATAAAATTACAAGTTCAGCTCTCTCTTGCACTAGCCACACCTCAAGCACTCCATAGCAACACATGGTAGCGGTTACCATATAATACAGACTTATATTTCCATCGTTGCAGAAAGTTCTGTTGGACAGCTCTATCCTGTTGCCATAGGAGAATAGCCAGGGATGTAGCTAGAGTGTATTTCCCTGCCCCTTGCAGGAGGTATGGCTATACCCTAGATTCTCAACAAAGGAAGGTAGAAGCAGTCCAAACTACATGTAGTCCAGGGTCTATAAAATAGCCAAGCCGGTCTCCTCCATGGTCTGTCTACCCTCCCACCAGCTAGATGCCAAAGATGATGAGGCTGTGAGGATGGCAAGATCCCAAGAAGCCAGGTCCCTGAGTCACCACATGGAGGAGGGCCACCTGCCAAGAAGAAACACCCTCCTTGGACTATTGTATGATCCAGAAATAAACTCCTGTTGTGTTTGAGCCGTTATACATGTTTTGGCTTATTTGGTACAGCAATTTAGTTTACCTTAACTAATTCAGTGTCATGGCCAGGATTTGAACCCTGGCAGTTTGAGTCTGGAGCCCACACTCTTAGCCACTGCACACTGCCAGAAAGATCTTTTTAAAACGCAAAGTTGACTCGGTCACTCTCCGACTGAAAAATCTGAAAAGACCTCTTCATTATTTACAGAACAGACTACACATTCCCTGATGGGCTCTGATGCCTTAGGAAATCTTTCAGTTTCATCTGCCATTTCAACCCTGATGTATTTTCAAACCCTCATGTATTTACTTGGGCCATGCATGCCCTCAGCCTGGAATGCCCTTTTCCCACATCCTCAGCTGTTGAAATCCTAGTCATCCTTTGAAGTCCAGCTCAAATATACCTTTCTTCATGAATCCAGCCCCATCCCTTCAGTCAGAATGAATCATTTACTCTCTCAGTACTTTTCTGGTTTTTTTCTCTAGAAACACGCTCAGTGTTAGACTGGGAATAATGATGGTGGTGGTGATATAATAATAGTAATTACTATGTAAAATTCATGATGCCAGGTGATTTGCATATATTGATTCATTTCATTCCCATGCAATCCTCTGTTTTGCACATGAGAAACCAAGGCATAGAGGAAGGTAATAATTTGACCACGATTCTGAGCTCAGAATGGAAGAGATGGGATGGAAGGCCAGACACGCTGTGTCCAGAATCGGGTTGTCTGTGTGCATATTATCTCCCCTGTGAGATAGGAGGACTGCTGTGGTCAGGAAGCACATGGGCTCCCTTTTGAACTTCCTGAGGAAGTTCAAGGATGGTCATCTGTGCCCACTAGGTAAAGTCTGCAGATAAGTGGGTGCTCCTTTGGCCTTAGTGGTCATTGGCATCATTGTCTTGGCCCCTTGGGACTAGACTCATATGCAGATTCTTGGCAACTGCAGGAAAGGCCTCCATGGCACAGGGCTCATTCAGTGAGATTCTTCCATTGCAGGGCACTTTGTGATGCCTTAAACTTAAGCCGGAAAACTCATCCATGGCTTTATAGTCTATTCTCTGTAATAACACAGAGTCGGCCAGCAGCCCAGGAAGAGCTAATTGTTCTGTCTGCTGCTCCTGGGAGCTGGAAGAAGACAGAAAAGGGCTGAGGTTAAAGAGAAACCACTTCCAACTCCAGCCAGAATCAGTCTGGAAGCTGCAGCTGTCCATGGCTAAGCCTCCCCTCAGTTTGCTTGGCAGTTTCCAGGCAAATCCAATCAAAAATGATGGCAAACCCATGAAAGTAGCCGAGAAGACAACCAAGCCCTAAGCTGCTCAAGGACCCACATTCCCAATATTATCCTTTTCTATGGCTGCACAGAAATGGCCAGCTCCTGCCCTCTCTGGGGAGCCTCACTGTGGATTCAGAGCACAGAGCAGGCAGACTGGCCAAACCCCTTCTTTTTATTGATAAGGAAACAGTCTCAGAGAGAGGAAGTAACCAGTTACAAGTACCAGAGCCACGTACCTAAGTCAGGTTATTGGCTTGGGGTTTAACACACTTACTACATTTTACACTACATTCTACATCCTGGCTAGGCTATTTCGCCAAATAGCAAGGCTAAGAAAAGAATTTCAGGGAGAGAGGCAAAGAGGATATGTGGAGCGGTAGGAACAGGCCTCCCCCTCAGGGGAAGAAACTCCTGTGAGAGTTGCTTTGGGTGCTCATAAGCTGTCAAAACTAAATATTAGTATTTGCAGTTTCGATGCCTTTTTATGTGTTCTCCATTTGAGAACAGAACGAGGGCTGTCTTTCTGCCAGTGGCTCCTCGTGAGTCCACACCGTGCTCAGCACGTTTCTCTCCTGTGCATCGGGGCTGCCCAGCACATTCAGTGGCCTGTTCACCTGGTCCAGAGCCTGCACAGAGCAAATGTGCAAATAATGCCAATTTCTTTCCCCTCTTCCTTTCATGAGACAGAACGAGCACTTCCACTCATTCGACACTACAGCAGCGGATGCAGAAGTTAAGTCTATCTACAGCAGTAAAGAACGGGGCATACCATGAATTGGGCTGCTACTTGCAGTTTTATTCTCAAGGCTAATATTTGTGTTTATTTCCAGATCACAGATAAGGGGACAGGGAGGAATGTGGGTGAGCCCAGCTCTCAAGTGTGAAACACAAAACACAGACATTGCTGGCCGATAGACTGTACACGCTCACCCACTTTTATCTCTCCAAGGCCGGAACAAAGGCAAGCAGGCACAATGAACACGTCTTAATTGCTCTTCCCCTACTGAGGATGGAGGCTCTGTCTTGAATCTGACTCCACACGCTTGGGGCAGATGACTCGGTGAGCCAGGAACCAACAAAAACTTTATGACTAATAGCATTGTTTTACTTTCTAAACAACCTACATAAAAGGCCACCCATTAATAAATGCAGCAATTAGTAAAATTGTCATCGGTTTCTATTGAGAGACACAGACACGCCTTTCTTTGCCCCTCCCTCCACCTACACACTCTTCCTTGCCAGAAAGAAAGTTCAGAGGATACCTGAAGCAAGAGCCGCGCTGACTTTAATGAAAGTTGCTGATCTCTGATATTGAGATTACTTGCTGTCCTGCCCTAATGAGACACCTGGGATCAGAAGCCTAGACTTGGAAGGGAGGTGAGAGGTAACAGTCCGACCTGCCTCGGCTGCAGGAGTCAGACCCCTGGGGTTCTAGGAGGATGGGGATCCAGTTTCTGCCTGAACCAACATAAATGGCAGGGCCTGCACTGGCCACGCCACTTGGCTGCTCTCAGATCACACACCCACCTTACCCTGAGCTAAAGCAGCACCTTCACTAACCCCCCACCTGTGGCCCTCACCCTGTCAGCTGGAAGACCCTAAAATCTGCATAGTAGGTCTTCAAAGACGTCACCCTATTCCAACTAAGGATTCCTCCAAATCTTTTGAATCCAGTTTTATAGACACTTAACTTTCTCTTGCACACATTCCCCGCACCCTGGTCACTCT
Source organism: Talpa occidentalis (assembly GCF_014898055.3). Classification (NCBI taxonomy): domain Eukaryota; kingdom Metazoa; phylum Chordata; class Mammalia; order Eulipotyphla; family Talpidae; genus Talpa; species Talpa occidentalis. Next base: position 76,336,838 of record NW_023605194.1, read on the forward strand.
GAAGTTTTGATGCTCAGAATGGGACCTGGTCCTCTGAATGTGGACAGACCCCTTAGAGCAACCCACCATTCTCACCGGGACGCCAAGGGCGCAACAGTGCAGGGGACCCAAGACTTTGAGGAGCCCCTGGAGAGAGTAGAAGTGGCCTAAGGATCTGTTCTAGTTGCTGTCTAAAGCTGGGCCCTGAGATTCTGAATTGTGGGGCTTGTGGCAAGACAGCCTTGCCTGAGATGAAGAGGAGGGCCTGTCCTGGGGGGTTTAGCCCTGTCCCGGACATTTCTCCTAAGAGGGACAATGGGACATCTACTCTCGAGAAGATCAAGTGGACATTTATGTCTGGGGCCCCGGGGAGAGGGCCGGGCTGGACCTGCACAGCACTGAGTGTGGATGACCCCAGTTGAGCTGAGTGTGAAAAGCAAAGAGAAGGGGCCGGGGAGAACCTCAGAGGTGAGAGAGTCCAGCGCCCTCATAGCACAATTGGAGAAGGAAAGAGAGGACCAGGATTTGCCAGGGACCATGGAGCCATTCCTTGATCAACAAACATTTATTGAGTCCCTCGCCTGTGCCAGGTACTGTGTGAGGTGCTGCAAATGCCCACGGGGAGGTGAGACAGAAAAGAAATGGAATCGATACATGAATGCATGAATGAATAGATGGATGAAATAAGCTAGCGGGCATGGCGAGGCTAGGGAAGACATTCCATAGGAAAGGAGATGGCCAGTGCTAGGCCAGTGCGAAGTGGTGCTCAGGGAGGCTCTCACTAAAAGGTGACATTTGAGCAAAATCTTGAAGGGGGTTAATAATGGTGGAATGGATAATCCAGACAAAGAAAACAGTTGGTTCAAATGTCCTCAGGCAGGAGCACACCTGGCATATCCAGGTTGGCTATTGTGCCTAGAGTACTTTGGAAGCAGGACTCGCATCCTCTGAGGCCTGGGAGGCTTGGCGCATGGCTTTGGCTTCTTTTCAGACTGTGATGGGGTCAGTGGAGGGTTTGGAATAGAAGAGTGTCGTGAGCTAGTTTATATTACAAGAGTCACTCTGACCGCTGTGTTGAAAACAGAATGTAGAGTGAGAAGGAGGAAAGGAGTGAGACCAGACAAGAGACTTTGCTGTCAGTCCTCCCGGTGAGAGAATCACTGAGAGAATGACCAGGCCCACATGGCAGCAGCAGAGAGACGTGGCCGATTCTTACTATATCTTGAAGATGGAGCCAAGGTTGTTTGCCTGCAGATGGGATGTGGGACTCACAAGAAAGTTGTTCTAGATCACTCCAAGGTTTGGGCCTGAGCAACTATAAGAGTAAGGCTTCCATTACTGAGCCCGGCTGGCTTCCGGGGGGACCAGATCTGGAGGGGAGTTTGGTTTAGATGTCTGCTAGACAGTCATGTGAGCAGCTGCGAAGGCCTTTGGTTACCTAAGTTCAGAGTTCAGGAGACAGATGACTTCTGGGCTGGAGTCTTTAGCAAACATGCAGTACTGAAAGTCATGAGACCAGGTGAGGACACAGAAGGGAGGTGGAGCCTTGGGGCAGCCCAAGGCTAAAGGAATTAGGGTGACGAGGTTAGGAATGCGGGAACAGAACATTAGTGATAAGTTAAAAAGAACTCAGGCTTCCTGGTTTAGAATGCTTTAGTCTCTGTGATTGCAGGGGCTACATTTTTTCTTGTTCATGAAAGTTTCCTTGGTGCCTATATGATAGCTGGCACATACTAGAAGCTCAATAAATATTTATGGAATAAGTGAATCGAAAGAAACAGAACAAAAGAGAGTGGTAAGCAGTGATCTGACCAGCTCCTCCTGCCCACAGAGATCTGAAGGGCAGAGCTGAGCTTCTCAGTGTCCTCGCCACAGCATCTACTAAGGAACCTGTGGCCAAGCTCCTCGCCCCCAACTTCCCCCCCTTTGTTCCAGACCAGCTGGCTTGGGTGCCTGTGGGAACCAGGGGGTGGCAGGGGTGCAGGCGGAGGGAGAGAGACCGGAAGCTTTGGCCCCATTGCCAGCAGGAGAGGAAGGGGCAGCGGCGACAAGGACTGTGACCTTGGCTACCCCCACGCCAGGGCGATCGGGAAAGGAATGCCGCGCTGGACGGCCTATTAATAACTCGTCACGGGCACAGAACTCAGGACAAAATCATCGGACAGCTCAATTTTCTGCCTGTTAGAAGTCATTAGTGGTTCTGCAGGGAGAGCCAGGGGGAAAAGTTTTATATGGAACAATAAATTCCTCTATGAGCCACAAAACCCTACAAATTTGCAGCTAATAAACCCACAAATGTAAGATGATTAAGAACTGGCGAGGAAAGAGTTCCTCATTTCTTGCAGGGTTAGCCCCGAGAGGCAGCGTGGTCTGCCCGGTCTGCCTGGCAGATGCCGGACGGAAGGCAGAGAACCCACGTCCTGCCCTCGCTGTTGATTCCCGGGGTGACCTGGGGCAGCCAGACACTCTCTGCCTCTGTGTCCTCACCTGCGACACAAGGTACACAGTTCCTGTCATGTCTTCCTCAACAAGTGGGGCAGGGATAAATAGGAAATGAAATGACAGACTGAGGACAAAATCTTTTAATTCTTGGGCCTCCCCGGTGGTGCAGTGGGTTGAGCACAGCGCTGTGAAGCTGTCTGCAGCCTCTGCTGTACGTGTTCAATCCCCGGCCGGCCAGGGAGATTCCCACATGGCGTGGCAGACCTCTCCTGTCACGCCCACTGCTCCCCTCAGCAGTGTTTTTCCGTCATCTGCCTGTTCTGCTCCTCACTCTGTCTCTGGTGAATCCTCTCACCCTCCCGCCTCTCTGGCCTGTACCCCAGCTCTTGTATAAAAATAAAATAAATCTTTAAAAAACAATCTTTTAATTCTCTTAACTGCAGGGATTCAGCGGGATGAGCAGCACTTGCCTTGAGATAAGAAGGCAAATCAGCAAGATTCTTCTGGATCTCTGCCCCCCATGACTTTCCCCCAAAGGACTCTGCCATGGAACCCACCGGAGGTTACTGAAGTGGGTTGACTCATAGCCCCAAAGAGATAGGTCCGAGAACTAAGCTCTCCAGCCTGTGAATATGACTTTATTTGCAAAAATACTTAGCAAATACACTTTGCAGATGTAACCAAGTGAGGATCTTGACATGAGGTCATCCTGGATGAACAGGGAGCAGCTTAGAGCCAATGACAAGGATCCTCATTAGAAGAGACACAGAGAAGCCACGTGAAGACTAAGAAGAGATTGGAGTGACGACCACAAGCCAAGGAACACCACAGGGAGAAGCAAAACAAATAAGTAACAACACATGGCTGTTCAGCAGCATTAACTAGGAGGGCTGAGAAGAAGATGCCCACATCAAGTCATCACCTAAGAAAAAGGCAATCCCATTTTCTAATTGTTGAAACCAAGACTCTGAGAGGTCAGGTGCCTTGTTCCGGACACACAGCAGTGGCAGAGCCAGGATTTGAATCTGGGTCTGGTGACCCGTCCTGCTATTCTCCAGGAGACCCTGGGCCCTGGAAGAACCTCCAGTGGGAACCTACCTAGTTTTCTATCCAGACCATCAGTCTGGAACTGAAAAGTGACCTGATACTTTTAGGACCAAGTTAGGGTCAGTTTCGAGCAAAATCTGCCTGGCCTGGGTGGTTTCGAGGACAGAGAGAGGGGAGCACCTTGTAACCACAGCTGCTATTAAAGTCAAATGTTCTGCAGAAGCAGATCGCTGGGGCCTCTGGCCCCAGAGGAGGGTTTGCATGAAATGCATAATTCTGTGTTGTAAGGCAAAGCCCTACAGACTCCTGCGCTGCCTGTCCTCCCAGTCCTCTGTTGAATGTGGCCCTGATTTAGAGGGAACTAGAGTCAGGGCGTTTCTGTTCCTGAATGGCCCCAGGCTCCCCTTGGGGGAGCAGACGGCAGTGGGGCTCTGGAGGGTTGGATTTGTTTAAGAAGGTTATAATGAGGCCTAGATCGTGGGAGGTGAGGCACTTTGGTTCCTCAATCCACCCTAGGCCCTGCCCTCTCAATCCTAGCAAGATGCTGACATTAAATTTCCAGGTCTAGGGAACGGGGCAGACCTCTCAGGATGAATTGCCTTTGCTTGACCTTTAAAATATTTTTTTTTTGTCCAGATTTCATTGGTAAGTATAGCCTGGATTCAAGGATGAGTGACTGACGACCCTGTCAGGCTGGTATAGCTCCCTGTGGCTCCAAGCTCCCTGACACCTCAGGGAAGCAGCTTCCCAGAATTTTCTTGGTCATGCTTTCCTTTTTCTCAACCTAGATACCCGGGAAAGTCTGTCATTGATCTGACCACACAGGAGCTAATGCTAAGTGAAGAAGTATTAGGAGACAAGAAGCTTAGATTCTAGTGATCTACCATCACTAGCCAACTATAGAAACTTGGGCACTTACCCTAAGTCTTGGGATTTGGTCTGATCTGGAAAGTGAAAGAAAAAGCTTCGTGGGCTGGGGGCTGGCCCATCTGACTGAATTTCCCAACAGTGATAGGGCAGCCTCTCTGTGGGAACAGGGGGAGGTGTGGATGCAGGACAGTTTGTCCTGTCCACCTCCAGCTGGGTGTCTCTGATGCCCTGTCATCAGGAGAAATGGGTCCTCTGTCCCCAGAGCTCCTCTGGGTGTGATGTGACCTCAGAGCATGGGAAGGCTGTGCCTTCTGTGGGCATGATTTGTTCTGCTCAGCAGGAAAGAGTGCACAGCAGTGTCCAAGCCTGGGCCCTGCCTGACTCACATTTACCTGGCTCTCAGAGCAAATAGCAAGGTGCATGTCTACCTCGCTTACACTCCCCCACCCTTGCAGGCATCCCACTGTGCAGCAGAGAATCAAGGCCAGGCTGCCTGCTGTGGCCCATGCAATCTGCAGAGTGGCGTGCAGGTGGAGCCCAGGCAGCCTGGCTTCCAGAGCATAGCAGAGCCTGTGTTGCCATGTGTTGCACAGCAGACACCCATGCCAGTGGGTGTCTCTGTGCTCTGCTGGGGCCCGGGCTGAAGGGCACAGTGGGCTGGAACAGCCTGGCAGGTGCACTGTGTGTATGTGTCGTCCGCACTGCATGGTGCAGGTGGCGATGTGACCACGCATGTACATGCTGAGCCGACACCTGGCCCCTCCTCCCAGGTGGAATGGCTGGGTGCCACTCTCCCTCCTAAGAGGATCATGCAGACGAGCCAAACCACAGCTCTGGCCAGGAGGATTTGATCTTCCCCCTGCTGCGGGAGATGAGAGAGGTCTAAGTGGCAGAGATTTACGGGGCCCAAGGGAGAAATGCCCTTCCAGGGAGAAGCTCACATGAAAAGCTCCGGAGTAATAACCAAGGCTGCAAAGTGTGCCAATTATGCAACAATTAAAAAGCTCGACTATCATTTCTTTCTCTTTTTATTCTCCCAGCCACTCCTCCCCCTCCCCACATCTGGCAGTGCCTGCAGGCTCCCCAGCAAATGCTCTAGGGGATAGAGGATAAAGAACACACTTTTCCCCTTTTTAATTGGAGATCAAAAGTTGAAAGAAGAACTTATCCCTCAAGGTGGGGAAGGAAGGGGTAGTGTTGAGACTGGGTCACTGGGAGGGGGCCCGGGGGAAGAACAGGCAGTGCAGGGCACGTTTCAAAGAAGACGGTTTGCCGGGCTCTGTACAAACTTTGCACACATCTCATTGAATCCAAAAGTCAACCCTGTGAAATCAGTGTTGTCAGTGTCAGGATATTGCAGTTAGAAAACTAAGACTCACAGAGGCCAGTGGCTTGACCAAGGTCATGGGCTGGTAGCCTGGCATTGCCCACTGGGCTGCCTGATGCCAAGGGCTGCAGGCTTTTCCACTAGGCCATTTTGCCTCCACAGTGCAAAGTGGGGAGACTTTGTCTTGTCTCAGCCTTCGCTTTCCCGTCTGTGAGGTGGGTGCAGGTTCTGGGCCCTGTGTGACGGAGCCAAGCACCCCTGTAGATGAAAGAAAGGAGCAGTGGGCGCTGAGCGGCAGGATTGCTCTGTAATTAAGCCAGCACCAGCTGGGCCAGATGCCCTGCACGGCAATCCAGTGGCTAATTGAGAAAGAATTAGGCAGAGTGCCCCAGAAGTGAAGAAATAGCTGCTAGTTAGCTTTTTAGAGGTGCCAACCCACACCCAGTATGTGTGCCCCCTCCTCACCTGATTTCCCAGCAGAGATCAGGGCCCCACACCTCAGGGCAGATAACATTGGCCTCCCTCCTGCTCTGTGGATGCCCGGAAGAACCAAACACCACCCCCAAAGTTCTTGTATCTCCTCGGGGAGGGTAACTGTGGGGGCAGGGACTTTAAGAGGCTAAGAACCACCTCTTAAATCTGGAATCCCCTAAGATCTGGCACACAGTAGGTTTGCACAATTTCCATTCTACCCAGATGATGGAGGATAGCAGGGTGCTGCCTGGCGGACTTTCATGGATGTTTCCTCAGAGAACACACTTTAGACCTGCTCTGTCCCTAAAGGAGGCGGTGACCAGCGTCCACGCACCTCCCTGGACATCAGTCTGCCAGTGTGGGGGCTGCACAGGTAGAGGGAAAGCACAGTGCTGGAAGGGGCCCCAACTTTCCCAACTTCAGGCTAGAGAACATCCTCCTGCACCCCCCTCCAGGGCACTCAGTCAACTGAAGGGGGAGACCCCGGGAGAGCTAGACCCAACTCTGCCATTTCTCCAGCTTGAGGTTGAGCCTAGAGAGCAGCTGTGCTCCTGGGGATGGGAAGAGGCTGCGGCCTTGGCCTCGGCCCCCCTTTCATCCCCTCCACAACCTCAAGTGCAGCCAGCCTGGGCACCCTGGGGTGGAGCTGCCAAATGGTTTTCCCCAACAGTGGCTTCCTCAGGTCATAGCTTGTCTCACAGCGTTTCCTCCTCTGCTGCTTTGGGTTCTAGAAAATCATTCACCTCAGGAGCCATGCCCCTGTGTGTGTTCGTGGGGTGGAGGTTAGGGAGGGGAGGGGAGGGAGGTGGTGTGTGAGTTGAGGGGTCTAGAGGAACTGTGGACAGCCCCTGACACGGTGAGTCCTCCCTCAAATGGGTGGCTCACGCTGGTCACTTGTGGGGCCTCCCTCCAGCGCTGCCCTCTAGGCTGGCACTGGGTGGCCCTGGCAGCCGCTCCCCCAGGGGAGCTGAGGGACCCCAGCTGGCATGGCTGCAGTACTGGGAGAGCCCGCCAGTTGTTTGCTCAAGCGGGGCCCGCTCGGCCCGCTCTGCGGGGGCTGGCGGCACTCCAGAGGAAATGATGGAGGGTTTGGGTGCATTCTGACCTTCACCGAATTCCAGGATGATGATGTGTGAATAATATGGCTTTTTAAGAGTCAACAGCTTGTGTGCTTTTTATAGTCAGGCCAGAGCGCTGAATGGGCCATCTCCCCATTAATCATCCGGCTAGTTAGATCAATTGGCAAACAGTCCCGGCGTTACTCTGTGGTATCACTCTCCCTTCTGTCAGCAGCCACCCTTAAACAGATGTCAAGACAGCCGCGAATAGGCCCCAGCCCCGCCCCCAGTCTTCTATCCACAGGCTGATATCCTAATTCTTCTAGCTTTTCCCTGCAGTTCCCATCTCTGTCTAAAATTTTCATTATTGTGGTGGTCTGCTGGATCCTAGGCTCCCCCTCTGTGGGCTGCCTTGAACTCCCAGAGGGTACCTACCACCCACCTGATAGAGGAAGAAATTCATTTCGGGTGATATTCTAGAGAAAGTGCCAGGGAGGAGAACATGGGCGGGTGGGTCTGGGGGCCAATCCAGCACCCCAGTCCTACTGGCCTTTCCCTCTGCCAACGCCCTGCTCACTGAATCGGGGACTCCAGGCAGCACTGAGCTTGACCACAACCCCAACACTCACAAAGTCTCCAGGTTATGCAGCCCCTCGAAGCTGTGGGTCCCCAGATGCTGGATGTGGTTGTTATGAAGATGCCTGTGTAGGAAAGAAAGATATATCAGAATGGATGCCCACACCATCAGCTTGCATGGGGGAGGCAGATGGCAGCTCAGGCAGGAAAGTGGAGGCAGAAGCGTGGACAGAATTTACCCAGCAGTCCAGCCCTTGGAGATGAATGACTGGTCAAGACCGACTTCTGAAGTCAGACTCCCAGGCCCACTGACCATGGGCTGCACCATTTTTCTTACTTTCCACTGAAGGAAAAGTGAAAGGAACACCCCAGGTCAGGCTAAAGCAGGCTCCTCTAAGCTCTGGGAGAGAGGCCTGATGTCAGAGGAGCTCAAGTCTGAGGCTTCTTCTCTAGTCTTTCCCTACCCCACCCCCTACCCCGACCCAGCCTGCCTGACTCAGTGGCCAGATGTAAACCACTGCAGAAAGCATAATTAAAGACGAAGCTTTTTGTCACAGCTGGAGAGAGCAGCAGATAAGCTGGGAGAGGGGAGACTGGTAAAGCCAGAGGAATCTATGGAGACCGTGGTCTAGCACATGACCTTTAAGGTGGGTGAGCCGAACAAGCAGAGGGAGGGCATTCGAGGCAGAGGTAATGGCTGGACCAAGGGTGGGAGATGGGGATGAGCCCATCTGTGCAGGAGGGTGAGGGACTTGGCAGACAGGAGCAGTAGATGAGTGTGAGAGAGACTTCCAATGTAAGTAATTAGTTGAAAACAAGTGACTGAATGTTCTCCCAATTCCTAATAAAATCAGTGAAAATATCAAAACAAGAGTCTGTCCCACCCCTAATAATATAAGCAGCAACAAAGCAAGGACAGAGACACAGCACAATGTAAATAAACTGTAAAACTGAATCTGAAGCTCTTATTTAGCCCCCTTTCTCCAAGAATTGAACTGGCAAGAAAACAAAAGGCTGAGAGTTCCCCTTATGACCCCCAAATCTGACAAGAAGCCCTATGTGGATATTCTTTTCCCCTCCCCACTTTTGGTTTCCAAAGAGAACAGGTGAAAGGGGAAATAAAATAAAGGCTCCAGCCTGCTTGTTGAATTGAGGAAATGACTTGAAGCCCAAGGGAATTTTTGGGTGGAGGGAGCAAACTCAGATGCCTCACGCAGTCTGATCTGCAGAGAGTGCCCAGCCAGGTCACCTAACAAAGACTGCAGACCACACTGCCCCCCTCTTCATCACTCCTCCAAGGGACAGGCAAGAGGATGGAGCTGAATTTAGCCACAACACTAATCCTCAAGCTGCAGCCAGATCAAGTGTATAAGCACAAGCCAGACAAAAGAAATCACATGGCAATGTCAAAAACATAGAACAGGGAGACAGGGAGAGGAGAAGAGGGGTTGCAAAAGCCAGGCAAAGCTTCCGGCCTAGAAGAAAACAGAACTAATGAATGAAAGCAGAAGGCAATGTATGAAAATTGCCTTTTGCTACAAAACCATGCTACAAATCAAGATCTCAAAGACAAAGTTTTTCAAACAAGAGAAGAGAAGGCACTGCAGTCTAGGGAGACAAATTTAGGAGCAAAACTAAATCACTGAGGGCCTCCCTGCTGGTGCAAGGGGTTAAGACGCAAACTGTGAAGCTATCTGCAGCCTCCGCAGCATGAGTTCAATCCCTGTCCGGCCAGGGAGCTACCCGTATGGCGCAGCAGACCTCTCCTGACTCACCCAATGCTCAGCAGTGTACTTCAGTCAGTCTGCCTGTTCTGCTCCCCACTCTGTCTCTGGTGAATCTTCTCACCCCCTCCCAACACCTCTGGTCTGTACCCCAGCTCTTGTATGCATAAATAAATAAATCTTTAAAAAAAAAACAAACCTAAATCATTGAGCAGTTAGTCAATGCATTTGAAACAAGGGAGAGCAGAGATGCTGAAAATTGAATTGGTATCAGAGAAAAAGCTTGAGATAACCTTGGTGGATACAGTTGAATGAGACCAAAAGGTTAAAATAGTTAGAAACTAACAGATGTAGGAGACATAAAGGGTAATTGATGTCTTGGAAGATAGCATCCAAAAATGAGACAGAAGATGTATTCAAAGACATAATTAAAAAAAAAATTCCCTAAAATGAAGAAACAATGGAATCTGCAGCTCAAAAGCATACATTGTTCCAGGAAAATTGGATGCAGAATATTCTACACTGTGACATATTCTAGTTAAGCTATTAAAGTTCAAGGATTAAAAAACATCTTCAGGCAAAAAAAGAAAAACACTTACATGGGGAAGAAATCAGGCTGGTCTCCAAGATGCTGTTCAAATACAAAGGCAACAGGCAGACCCACGTGACATAACCCCTGAGTGAGGAAGGGAGCCCGGGGCCTTGGTCCCCGTCTGTCTTCTCCCTCCTTGCCTACCTGCTCCATCAGGTTCCAGTAGGAGCTTCTGATTCCCCTAACCAAGGGGTTTTAATTTTTCCCACTCCCTCCACACCTGTATGCCAGCTGTCACCAGTCTCTGTCATAGCTTCCTGCCTCCTGTGGAATTCTTGTTTCCATTTTTAACTCCCTCTACCTTCCCCAGCATCTCTGTCCAGACCAGCTCAGCTCTCTAAACATCTAGCTCCAGACCTCCACCTCCAAACCACTCATTCAATCTGGGCATCCTGGGTACATCCTGGGCAGCCTGGGGAGGGTGAGAGATACGGTTCAGCTGAAGAGCCAGGATATAGACATATGACACCATTGCTGTCCACTGGGTCCCTTTGGGGCCATAGCAGGTAGGAAGAGTCCCATGTGTGTCATGGGCAGCCCGAGGGGACGTGGGAGCTTGGGTCGAAGCACTGTCTCCTCTCCATTTGACTGCTAGGCCTCCAGTCATACCCCTGTCCACCACTTGGGCTTAATCAAACTACCCCTTGCTTCAGTCACACCTGGTCTTCCTTATTTGCCTCCTGGGCCTTCCTACAGCTCACCCCCTAATTCCTGACCAGCCTTCCCCAGCCTACTCTCCCCCATGATGCATCATGTCTCTCCTCCATCCACGTGAGTAGGAGGCAGGGGAGGGAAAGAGGGGTCATGTTCTGGCACATTCTTTCCTTAGCCACTTGCCCCTGCCTCATGCCCAGTGCTCCTGTCCACCTGTCCTAGATCTGCAGCTCCCCTCCCACATTAGTAGATAAAGTCACCCCCCTTGCTTTGAGACCACGAGTGCCCAAACTCACCTTTCTAGCTTCTTCTCCCACACTCTTCCAGAAGGCCCTCTGCCCCTACTGGGCTGGCTTTGTGCTGATAGTCCAGCTCCCCAACTTTGTCCCATGTGTCTTTATGGACACCTGCTAGGAATATTTTTCTTTATTTGCCTAACTCTGCATCATGTTTCCATTTCCACGACCCAGCCCATCTCATCCACAAAGGCTTCCTACTGCTCTTTCACAGCTACTTCAGCCACCCCAAAATCTCTGCTGCTACTTCTGCACTGTGATCTGGCTGCATTAGCATCATTAGTTACATCATTAGTCTCTTCCATATTTATTCTGCTATTTCAAATAGATGGTCAGTCCCTTTGGGGGCAGCCGCTGTATCTCAACTTTTTGACTCTTCAGCACCCCCCACAGGGGCTACAGAAATGACTGCTGCTGCTCATTTGTCTGGGACTCATCCTGAGACACTCATTTTCCCAATCCCAGATCTGGCCCCATCCCCTCATGACGTCACAGGCTTGTTCTGTCTACCCTCTGTAATATCCCCCGTATATAATACCCCTGAGGGTATTACAGAGGGTTGACAGGGACCTCCAGAAGGAGGGAGAGTATGGCTGATCTTGATAGAAAGGTAAGGTCCATTAGGAAATTTACCTCGATGCACCAGTGTCTGAGGACAGAGCATTAGATACACAAATGGGGGCCTGCTTTTCCATCTCCCAAATGGATCTAAACACCATCCATTCCCTGCTTTGGAAAATCACACCAGATTTCCAAGAGCAGGAGAAGTAATGTTGCCATTTAGCACAGTCACCAACACACAAGTTCCCGCAGCAATTAGTGTGCAACCCAAAGCAATTACACATGACCTTCAAGCCCTTAGTAATTATCCTATGAACTTACCAATCACTCATAGCAATTAGCTGGGAGCTAATTTGCACTCTAAAGTTCCCACTGGGAAGGCAGAGTTAACCCCAGTCCCCAATTCCTGCCAGGGATGCTATCTCCCAGGTAATTAACCTGATGGGGCTTTGCTGTCTAATTACAAGTGATGACTTTTCTCTGCTTCTCCAGGCCTGGGAAATGAGATGGATTTACCCTACCCCTGCGCCAAGCATCTGACTGCATCATCTGTCAAATATGGTGGAACTTATTTAAGAAACTTTTGACTTATATTCCAATTAGTATGATGTAGTTATTTTATTTGCATAGTGAGAAAATAATAGCTTACTTCCTGGTTTCTGGTTGTGGTACTCTGGCCTTTTAGCAGCTCTCAGGCAGTCCTACAGCCCTAATGTCATCTACTCTCCCCACAACCCTGTGGGGTCAGCCAGGGGTGATCACCTCATTTTATAAAGGGAAACTGAGGCCACAGTGTTCAGCAGCATGCAGAGAAGAGCAAAGCTATCCAGGCTTCCAGCCCAGCTCTGGAAGAGACATGCAGCCCCCGAAGCATAGTGGGGGGCTGAGGGGGGAGGCAGCACTCACAGCACCACCAGGCTGGAGAGATTCTGGAAGGCGCAGTCAGGGATGCGGCTGATGTGGTTGAGGGCCAAGGTCATGGCCTGCAGGGCGGGGAGGTTGTTGAGGGCCCTGACAGGGATCTCGGTGAGTGCATTGTCGTCCAGCCACAGGTGGCGGAGGGAGGACAGCCCCTCAAAGCTCCTCTCCGGGACCAGGGAGATGAGGTTGGCATCTAGGCGCCTGGTGGGAGAGAGGATGGAGAGTGTCAATCCAGGGCAAGATGGAGGCCAAGCTTTGGGACTGGGCTGGCTTGGGCCAGTCAGGGTACACAGCACCACTGAGGTTCTCTGGGACTGAAGCTGTGACTGGCCATGCTTAGCCTGTGCCCCACCCCTTCAAGTTCCCATTTGGCCTCCATCCCGATCCACAGTTCTTAATGCTTTAGGCCATCTGCTCCCATTTATGATGTCAACTCTTCTTCTCAGACCCAAGGTTGGACTCACAGCCCATTATGGATAACCATTGTCTTCCTCACACCCCCAAATCTATACCATAGCTACCCTGCTCTGGATGTGACACTGTTCTCAATCTCATCTGTGCCAAGGTTATACCGTGGAGGTGTTTCTGCCATTGGCAAGGGGAAGAGGCCTCCCCAGACACAAGTTACTTTCCACTCCCATACCAGCACCACCTGCTTCTTGTTCCCTCAAGGACCTGAAAGTTGGAATGGGCTCCTGCCAAGTCCTTTTTACTTAGTTGATGACCTATGGGAAGCCCCTGTTGGTCAAGTCAACATTTACATTTGGTGTTTTTCAGAAGGGATAAACAGATGGGGGTGATCCTGTCTTTCCACAGCCATAGAACCCAAGGTGACCCATGTGATGTGAGTTTTAGATTTTGGCAGCCCTGCACACAAAGAAGACAGCCCATCTTAGCTTTTTATAGCTTTGCCCAAGCCATGATGTCCCCTATCAATGTGCTATTCTTCTGCTTCCTGTCCTAAAATCCCATCCTCCTATGCTGACCTCATGGGACCACATAATCGGTGTATAGCTGTGGATATGCTCCTGGACTTGCCTAATTTGAGGGGAAGCTTTGCCCTCAGGCATGGTTCTCCCCATGGGCACGTGGTGCCTAAGTAACTAATGTGACTCTGCGTGGGGCCGAGGGGACTCTTATCCAACAGCACAAACCCACTGGTTGATAGTCCCCACGCCTCCATCTCTACTCTACGCCATTCCCCACAGCCCTTTGCCAAAAGGTCACTGGGACAAAATCCCCAACTAGCCAGCAAGGAGGCCATGGAATGAAGCCTTGGATGGGAGAGCAAACTGACCGGTGCAGTTCTTGACATTTGGGAAGACCTCCCACCCGCATCAAACCCGACCTGAAGGGACCAAAACCCTTCAATGAGTGCCCTCTACTGGTGAGGGTTGTCCCTGCAGACCTGGTGCTCCAGTGGCGGTTGCCTGTGGCTGGGTGATCTAAGGAGCACTATGAAAATACAGACCCCCAAGCAGTTCCCAGAAGAGTCTACCACAGAAGGTCTGGGAAGGGGCCCCAGATGTTTCTACATGTAGACAGGCTTGAGAGGTGTGGGATAAACATCACCACAAAGAAGACAGTGTCTGTCTTTCATGGTGAATTCGGTGGGAAACCCAGACTGACGTTCATGGTGGAGTGCACTGACAGGCGCCACGGGTGGCAGGGAGGCCCTCCAGCAGAAGGCCTGGTCAGGGCAGGAGGTGGGGAAAAGAGTTCCAGGCAGAAGGAATGGCAAGTGGAAAACGTGGTGTTGTTGGGGATTGAAAGCTGGAAGGGAGAGTGAGGAGGAATGTGAGGGAAATGAAAGGCTAGTGAGGCAGGTGGAGCAGAGCTGAGGTGCAGGCCTTGGAAGCAACGCCGTTACCAGAATGGGAGCCAATGGAGGGCTTTAAACCAAAGACACAATCAGATTTCTGTTTCAGAAAGGTCCTTCTAGAAGAACAGCGGAGAGAGTCGATCTATACAAACGCCTCCTCCAGAAAATGACAGCCGAGCCCATGGACGCTGGAGAAGTGAATCTAAATACCACAGTGTCCAGGCCTCAAATGCATCCTCTGCTTATGGTGACCCCTGATGCTCCTGGCCTGGGACAGCAAGTCCTGGCCCAGCAGGCCCCCTAGACTGATAAAGTCACCAGAAGTGTTAGGAGTCTTCATGGTACCCCATAAACAATGCCCTTCCTTGCTTCCTTCCTACATGAGAAGTGCCCCTTCACCACGGCCACTTCCAGGGTACCCAGGCCTGGCCAATCAGGAGCTATGGATGGCACGCGAGTGCCATTTGCTCCACCCATAGGGAAACATGGCTTACCTACCAGGCATCACCAAGTAGCTTAGTGGCTACAGGCGTGGTACTCCCCCATAGATATGCACCCCAACAATGTATGCATCACCAGGTCTCAGAAGGCAGAAACCCTGCATGGAGCCTAGCTTGGAAGGCACACGCTTGGCCTCAGTGGAGTGAAGCCCATAGTAGGTGACCCTCCACCTGCAGCCCCATGTAGACCTCACCTCCTCTGTAGCTAGAGCTCCTGTTTATCAAGAGTGCCCTGTGTTCTAAGGGCATTGTATGCATCAAAACACTTCATTTTTACAAATCATGAGGCTGACCTTTTGCCAATGAGAAAAATGAGATACAGAGAGGTTAAATAACTTGTCCAGGGTCACACAACTAGCAAGCGGTGAAGTGGGGCTTCAAATCTAAGCAATCCAGCTCCAAAGCACACATCCCCATCCATTAGGCTGTGTTGCCAGCATACTCTGTAATGCTGCAGTGTTTCTGTGCCCCTGATTTGTACAGCAACCTGAAGTCCCCAGTACGCCTCACCTTCCACCCAAGGCACCAGTCCTGCACACCCACCTGCCCACCCCATCCAGCAGGCTGGGCCATAAATCTCCAGGTTGGCCAGCCCACCCGACCAGGGCATCAGTGGACAGATAAGATCTTCCTCCAGGACCAGAATAGGGTCCCTGGACCAGCAACCTCACAGCATGTGGGTGCTTGTTGGAAACAGAATCTTAGGCCCTACCCTGGACTTACTGAGTCAGAATCTGAATTTTAACCTGACTCTAGGAGGATGCATTGAGTCATAAACCCATTGTTTCTGAGCATGGAGCCAGGTCTCCCACTGTGTTTGATGCTCTAGTGAATGCTATGGGACAGCTGGGCAGGAGAGGAAGGCTGGGGGAGGAGCGCGAAGGTCATTTTCTCCATGCTCAGTGTTCAACAGGTCCTGGGAGACCTTGACTTGGGTTTGGTCATCAACTAATGTGGGACAGGACTCTATCCCTGCTCTTGGGTAGCTAACAATGGTGGCAGGCATCATGGCCAGTTCTGAATTCCCCATACCTAGCACAATGCCTGGTTCACAGGGGGCACTCAACAATGGTTGTGAATAAGCTCCCCAAATGCTTTGAGTCCCAAACTGGTGGACTGGCCAAGTACACAGTAACCTGGGGGAAGCCAAGCCTGGCATAGCCTCCTGCTAGGGATAGTAAGCCATCTTGGCTCTTCTACTCCCACACCCCTCCCTGTGCATGACAAGGGCTCTCACCCCTATCTCTTCCCCAACCCACAGAGGCACCTTCCAGAGGCTCAGTCGCTCCTCCTGGTCCTGGGGAGCAGCATCTTGGTCCCACCGTGCCCAGAGACCACACACAGTTAGCTAAGCCCTGAACCCCACTTAGACTTACACAGAGGGGCCTTTGGGCTGACCTTGGGGAAAGTGGGATTTAGACAAAGAAAACCAGGGAGTGGGGTGTCATGGAAGGCCCTCGAGGCAGGAGAGTTCACAGCCAGTGTGGATGTAGAAGTGGGCAGATTTGGGACATGGTAGGGCAGGCAAATTGATATGACCCAGCAATCCACCAGATGGGGGGTGACCAGGAGGGACAGAGGCTCATCTTACAGACCTGGGTCTTGATGTCTACAACTACCTACCCAAAGGTAGAGGGACAAACCCAGGAAGCCTGACTGCCCGGGGGTGGGGGGGGGGTGTTCCCTTCTTCTCTAAAGTCCAGACTGGGAGTGATCCACAGTGACAACCATCACACCGCTGGCTGATTTGGAAATGTCCTTGAGGACCTCTGACAGAGGTTTTGCTGGGCTGAGATGGCCCTTGGTAGAGGGATGGAAGGAAGGGGTGAGGCCCGGCAAGGGGAGTCGATCTATACACTGCGCACTTGGGGGGCATTTAGCAACCACCTCTTCCATGGCACATGTGCAAGTGTACATGTGTACCCACACATATGTGTGTGATGCCTTCACATGTAACTCATGGCCCTGATGAGTCCAGCTTATGTACTTCATGGGACCTGGGCCCAGCACCACCCTGGCTCAGGATGGGGTCTGGGGAATGCTGGAGTGGACATGCCTCCGGCTTCTTCCTGTCTGAGAGAGCGTCATGCCCACTGCAGCCTGCAGATCTAGGACTGGGTGGTGGAGCAGGCCTGCGGACAGGGAGGGGCGGCGTCTGCAGCCCTGTCCTGTCACTGGGGAATGGGGACATGCCAAAGGGGAAAGGTGGGACAAGGAAGAAATTGCTCATGCCTAGATTTGCTGGGCATTTCACTCAGGACAAATTATTATTAGCAGATAAAAATACATATTGTCCATTTCAATTAGAGTTTCGGATAACTGAAAAGTTTTTAGTATAAGTACATCCTATGTAGTATTTAAGACATTGCCCAGTCAAATAGTTTCAGATAAATAAGGAGTAACTTTTTCGGTGAGTAGGGCCCATGCTATATTTGCATTTTATGTGGCAACTCTCACCCAGGGGCTTCCTCTGAGCTGGAAGGGGATGCTGGGCTTCCATGCCAGACAGATACTCACAAACGCTGTCATCTAAATTTTCTGGTTGGCTTCTCAGCTATATAGTTTGACTACCTACTCCCCCGCCACCCCCCCCCCAGAGACTGCTTTGAGGTTGAATACAAACAAAATGCACAGCCAGGGCCTGCCACCCAGCATGTCCTCTGGTGACAAGGAGGCAGCCTAGAGGGCCTTGGGGACTCAAGGAAGAACTGGGCAGTGACAACTGTAGATCATCCTGCTGGTTTCAGTTGTGAGCATATAACACCCCTTCGAGGGGACTCCCCATGGAACCCAGCAAGGGGGGCGGGGGCAGCAGGAGAGGAAGCAGCACAGTGCTGCCTTCTACTTTTTCCTCGCCTCTTCCTCACACCCCTGCTCCCCACCCCCGCCCCCAAGAGCCTCTGGATCCCCCAAAGGTCAGCAGCTTGGCTCTGAAGTGGTCACTTCCACCCTGTCCCTGCCTGGCAGCATGGGGTACCCTCTGACCAGGCTCCCCCCACTCTCCTTGAGTTGGGGCTCAGCCTCCCTGGGGTCTCCTGTCCTCTGGGGCATGTGGGCCCAGGTTCCTCTGCCATCTGGATATGAGGGAGCAGGGGGAGCTGAAGGAGCTCCTGGGCAACCAGAAGAAGCTGCCATTTGGGACTGAAAGACCTTCTGGAACAGCTCTGCATCCACAGGTGGGACAGCCAATCCAGACTGACTCTGGTTTGGCAGGAAGAAGAGAGCAATTATACCAATTAAGCTCTGGAATAAAATCAACAACCCCCAACCGCCCTTCTCTCTCTCCCACGTGGGCTGGCCTCCACGAGTGATTTCTGATTGTGATTCTTACCTGCGGTAACAGAGCAGATTAGCAGGGACCTCACAGGCCAGTCCAGGCTTGCCGGATCTCTGGGGAAACAGTTTAACCTCTCTCAGGCCAAACTGCACCTATACCCCCAGCCCATGGCTGCGCCTGCGGCTGCAGCAAAAAGAACAGGAAGAAGGGTTGGGGCCCTTTCCCTCCGAGTCCCAAGGGGCAGGTGGTCTGACAGTCCTCCGGAGCTGGGAGAGGGCCCTGGCCTCACTTGACTACATGGACGAGGACCCAACGTCCTCATCCTGGGCGGCCAGTGACAGACGAGCTCCAGGCAGCAAGGAGCTGTCACTGGCTGTGGCCCCAGAGACAGTGCAAACTCAGAACCAGACGATCTCAGCGCTCGGAGGACACTACCCGCCTCACCACCTTCTGCAAGGAGGCTGAAGCCCAGAGAGGCGAAGGGAAATGTCCAAAGGGAGTGGCAGGGCTGGGACTCAACCTCAGGGTTTCTTTCCACTTCTTTCTGTCCACCTGGCTCCCCTACAGGGAAAGGATGCCAGAGACATCACACCTCTCTGGGCTGCAGAAAACATGCTTCTATCTGGAAAGCAGGATCCCTTCTAGCCCCGAGAGTGCTGGGATCTAATGGAGCATTTCTGGAATGTCTTTCTCTATATCTTATATACTGTGAGGTCTTGGTCAAGTACGAGACATGAGGGACAGATTTGGGATCCAAGCAGATTGCCAGCTGACCTATGGGTGTCACCAGGTATTCACTTAAAAGGCATCCCAAGTCCCGTGCCTGAAACACAGGAGCGGTGCCCTGAGCACCTGCAGATTCCTGGGAGAACCAGGGCCACAGAGAGGAGATGCGAGCGGGTGTCCTGTTCTGTCCCGGCAAGGTCAGGCGTGAACTGCGTCCTCTCTCCAGCTCTGAATCTCATAATGTGAGAGGTCAAGAAATTCTAGAACAGAGTGCTTAGGTGTGGAGAGAGGCTGTAAACCAGAGTTCACAAGGGAGGTGTGCCTGAAGTATTCTGCTCAGGGCTGGGGTGCATCTGGGGAACAATATTGCTTTTCCTTCACGTGGAACAGGGAGGTGCTTCTAGGTGCCTTCCAGATGTGGCCTGCCCATCCTGAGGAGGAACCTCCAGCCAGCCTTCAGGTCTGGCGGCCCCTGTCCCTTGTCACTGGGTTTTTAGAGTGGGAAAAGAGGGCCACAGTGTCATTTCAGAGGCTGAAGGTGTAGAGGGGAGGTCCTGGCCAGCTGTCATCAGGCAACCGGGCCACGGGGTTTGCGCAGGCTCTGCTGATACCTTCCCACTAAGCCCACCTATCCTGGCTGCGCTGCTGCCCTGTCTCTTCAAGCTGCCCTCTTCTCAGACCCCCTGGGGCTGCACCAGCCACATCATCTGCGGGTCCCAACATGCAACAAGACTGAAAGGCCTTGCTCAAAAATGATGAGGCATCTCAAGTGGCTGTGGCAAAGCACTAACCGCTAAGCTGGCTATCGCTGCAGCCACACACCCAGGAGGCCACTTGTGCTTCTGAGCCAGAAACCTTTACAATTGCAGACCGGGCCATCCCGTGTCACTTCCTAGCTGTGCACATGAGAATAAGAAAGAGGTCGGGAGACAAGGGTCTTGGGGATGATCCCTGGCACCCAGCTATTCGCTGGCTGCTCTGGGCTAAACCCAGGCCTGGCTTTTCCCGTGGACTCCCGTGGCCACTCTCAGCACCTACAGCCTCACACTTGACTTCCAGTAGGTCATGGAAAAGAAGTGCAAAGGGCTAAGGGGTAGTGCCTGGTTGTCAGGTACATCTCGGGCTCTGGTGGGGTGGAGAGCCAGCAGGGTGGAAAGGGGAGAGTATTGGAAGAAGAAAGAGGGTAGTGGCCACTACGGAAATGGTTATTCTGTGGGGGAGATATGCCACATGGGAGCTGTTGGTTGCCTGGAGGGGCCAACAGCCCTGACCCGAGAGCCTGCCAGGGGAGGGGAGGATTCCAGCAGGGAGCAGGCTAGCACCTGCAGAGTGGCAAGGAGGTGCCCCAGGCCTTCCACAAACAGCGGGGCCCCAGTCTCCCACTCCAGCACCCGCCACCGGTGCCCGCTGCCAAGGAGGCCCCTGGGGTTCCAGTGGGGTGGCAGGGGCTCCCTGCCCAGGAATTGCCCTGGCCCTGCCTGGTGGGAAGGCTCTGGGGACCAAGCCCACTCGGGTCCACTCAAGCAGCTTGAGCCCAGTGCTCACTCGGGTGCCTTTGCTCCTCTTCCGGAGACCACAGTCTGCCTCATGTGAAGGCCTTTTGTGGTTTCATGAAGACTCCAGAAAGCCTCTACTGCCCCCCAAAATCTCCCCACTGCCTATCAGGTTGCCTGAAATGCCCCCCACCACAGACAGTATCATCCTTTCAGTCTTCAATTCCATGGGATTGGGTTAAAGCCACTCACGGTCCTCTAACCCAGCGTGTGGGACTCAAACAAGAGTAACACACAGCGCCTCACCGGAGACGCTCTCAGACTGTTTACTATTAAATAAAGCAGTGTAAGAACCTTAGCTGCTGTTGAGAGCTAGCTAATTGCCAGGTGTGCTAAGCATTTTTACATATATTTTCATATTTAATCTCCACCCAGCCCTTGGAGTGGGAATTTTATGATCCCATCTGCATGCAGACAAGGAGACCTGCGGAGGTGAAGTCTTGGTCTGACTCCAAGGCCTAGGGCTTTCTGCTCAGTCACGTGCATGAAAAACACTCCGGGAGCTGAAACCCACTCTCCCTGCCCATGGGAACCCTACAAGGCCGCACAGAGAAAGCGACATCTGAGCTGACAGCCCAGGGAGGAGCGGGGTCTCCCTGGGGGGCAGGACTGGAGAAAGATGCAAGGCAGAGGGACAGGATGAGCAAAATGCCTTGGCAGAAGGGGGTGTGGTGAGGAGCCCATGTGGAAACATGAGGGGGCGAAGGTGAGCGGGCGAGCTGGGAAAAGGCAGGTGACATGTCCCCTTGGCATTTACAAAGGACGCCAGGCTCTCAAGTTGAGGTTGGGTTGGGAAGGACAGGTGAAGGTAGGGAGAGGCTGGGAGGCTGTCTCCTTATGAGAAAGTGAGGTTCTTGGGGGACAGGGCTCAGGAGAGCAGGAGGGTAGGGACAGGTGAGGTGGGAGGCAGCAAAGGAAAACCATATTAATTTTCCAGCTGTCAGTTCAAGGCCCTGCTGGTGCAACCTCACACCTCTTGACAGCACAGAATGAGGGGTTCAGGGTCTGATGCATGACTTTAGACTTTACTGCTCATATTCTGGGGGGCCTGGGGCTTCCCCATCACCCCCAGCCCCCTAGCTCATGAGTACTAGAGAACTTGGCCCTTTCCCTCGGCCAGCACCTCCTGTTTCTAGCCCAGAATGGTGAGGGGTAGGGGAGGGAGAGGGGGGTGCTAGGTAACCTAGAATCAGGGCTCTTCATCCTGAAGTGGCCACCACTCACACCGGGGTCATTGTTGAGATTCCCATGACCCAGACTTGAGTGTCAGCACTCGTCCTGCGTGGCCTTCCCCGTCATTGCTAGAACTCTTGTCAGCTAAGGAGAGCAGCCCAGTAGAAGCCTGTCGGGGGCTGGCAATTGGGGGCTGCAGTCAGAAAAAATATTAGGCAGTGTCTGAACGAGAATAGTAATCAAGCCTCCAACCCAAATGATTAGACTCCAGACCCAGTTGGAGGAGGATCCTCTTCTAGCACCCTCTGCACCAGACACTGGTGTTTATGTTGTCTTGGCAGCCGAGGTCACCCCAGACCTGATGTTCCTCCACCTCGGGTGTTGTGTGAGTCTGGGCTCTCCTAAGTCAGCACTTTCCAGCAGAGCTTTCCATGATGATACAAGTGGTCAGCATCGCTGCTGTCCCCTACAGTGGCCACTGGGTTCTGAGAGAGAGAGAGGCTATACCTTTTGTGATGTGCACCAAGAGCTGAGGGACGAGCAAAAGGGTGTGGATCATTCATTCCTTTCACTCATGCAGGGACAGAAAGACAGGACAGTCTTCTCAGAAGAGGAGACATTTGTCCTGGGCTTCAAGGAATGACTGAGTCTCTGCCGAGTGGGCGAGGGGAAGGGGCGTTTCTGGCAGGGAGCAGAGAGGAGCCCAGGCGGCCCTCGCGCAGCCCAGAGGCAGCACCTTTGGCTGCTCCAGGTGGGGTGGCAGGTGGGGGGCTTGGGTAAGAGAAGAGGAGGTGCTGGAGGGTGAGGTGCTGTGAACCTGAACTTTACTCATAAGCACTGGGGCGTCTGAGGTGGGGAAAGATAACTGGTGGGGCCGAGGGAGCCCCTGACTGCAGAAAGCCCCTTTCCCTCTCCAGGCTCGGTTTCTTCACCTCAAAGGGGATTAGCTTCTAGTGTCTTCGTGGTTCTGTTTTTCTAGGAAAGAAGTTCTTAGACAAGTTCTTCTGTGCTATCTCCCCGGATGTCCAAGAAAGAAGCTTGCTGAGCAGGTCAGCTTTTGCAATCACATGGTGTCTTATTAGGGTGCAGCCCTCACCCCATGACCCACAAGCATTTCAGGATGATGAAGTTCTACCATTTGGATGATAATCTTCTTTTGGAGTGTAGAAGTTATCTATTACTCTTTTTAAAACCTGGAAAGTATTAGCACCTTTCATGGAGAACAGTTGTTCGACAGAAGCTTCTGGAAGTGGCATACAGGCTTGGGATTCAGGAGACAGAGAAATGGGGAGTTGGGAGGGATGATTGGTCTAGATGGGGGAAGACTAAGGCCAACTTTGGGCTTTTGAACAATTTTACCAAGCTCCCACTTTGATTGCTTCCCCGCCACCATTACACTGGGGATCCCTGAAGGCATGGGCCATGTCCTCCTTCCCTGAAGCTTCTCCACGGTGGGCATTCAAGCTGTGTTTTTCATTGATGGAGTTATGGGTGCTTCCCGCACTGTTCAGAGGACGGCCTGCTAAGGAAAGGAGGCGGTCATAGAAGTGAGAGCTGAAAGGGACCCCACACAACCGAGCAGGAAAAGGTGACGTCCAAGGTCACAGAGTGAAGAGACAGCAAAGCCAAAGGAGGTTGTTGGCTTTGAGTTGACTAGTCCCTTCTCTCCTGCCCTTGTCCCCTTGGGAGAAGATGTTCATTAACCATTGCCCCACGCAGTTCACGGGGTGAACTCCTAGGGGCTTGGGGCGGGAGGGTGGCTGCTCCCTCCCATGGAACTGACCAAGGTCTTGTGAAGAGTGTGTTCTCTAAGAGCCAGCAGAATCTAAAACCCAGGTCCCATCCCTTGGCTCTAGTCATGCTGCTGCATACCTGGAACCCACACCAGGCCCTCACGGGTATGTAAAGGTCCCAAGAACCCACAAATGAAAACTCTTGAAAGTTGGAACCTGGGGACAGAGAGCATGTCAAAGTGACAGAGAGCATGACAAGCAGAGAGGAAGCCCATGGAGTGACCAGAAGCTGGGCCTTCCCTGCAGGGGCTGGGGTAGGATGCGAAGGTGAAGATGGACGGAAGCTTCATTTTACCTCTGTGTTCTCACTCAACGTGGATGGGGAAAGGGCAGCTTAGGGCTTGAACCACACTTTCCTCTCCCTCTCCCTTCACAGGTGAAGGTCTGAGTTTGTTGGAGGAAAGTGATTTCATCAGTTCTGATTTATGCCACCTAATAAGATCCTTCCCCCCTCGCTGTCAGTCTTTCAGTAGATCAAAGGTAGGATATTAAAACAAAGGCAATTCCAAATGGTTCTCCAGGCTATGCTAATGCCCAAACCACCCTTTCCCTCCATCTGTCAGGAGAATTGATGGATGTGCAAGAGCCCTGGAGGCAGAGAAAGTGCTTCTTTTGTGTACATCAAAGGGCGATACCTGAGTGTTCCCCTGAGCCAGTCCTTGTGTTTTAATCGGCAGCAATATATAAAAATAATTACCCACCCTCCAGGAGGCAGGCAGGGAGGAGACACCATGTGTAGCCTTTATGAGCTTCCCTGAAGGCACAGATCTATGGATCTGGGCAGAAGGCCAGCTTTGTGGGTGACAATCCCAGAATCCCAGGGTGGGAACTACAAAAAGCCATCTCACCATCCCCCAGTCTCCAGTCACTGGATTCCGGACAGCACACTGGTTTCTGAGGGACCTTCTTAGCTTGTCAGAGATGTGTTTGAGAGTTGAGTCCAGTGGTTGTTGGTTCTTGGCCGCCTGCCCTTGGTAAGGGCTGTGGTTGGAAAAGGATGAGGCAGATGGGGATTTTCCCAGCTCGCCTCTCCAGAGAGGGGGCAGTGACGTCAGAGATCTAGGAAGTATAAGTGGCATCCCAGTGTGTGATGGTACTTAAAAGTTCACCCGGCAGACTGTAGTATGGGTGTCAGGGAAAACCATGCCATATATTAATGCTTTTAAAGGTACCATGGGAAGAGTCTAGAGAAGACAGAAGAAAAGTCCTTATCAGTTCTGGCTTCCCTAACAAAGGGTTCCAGTCCTTGCCATAATCTATTTTCTCCTCCACAATTCCCAGGGGCTCCCAGACTCCCTGTGACCAGGAGAGCTGGGGAAGTTAGGGCCGTGTGAGATCAGTCTTCTCCAGCCTCCACCTACCATCCATTCATCCACCCCCCATTCTCCCCACACATCCATCCTTCCTTCTGGTCACCTGTCCGTCTATCCCCTCAGACAGAATAGAGAAGCAGTTTCCATGTTGTGGTCTTGTCTCCTCTGCTCAGGGTGTCCTATGCCTCTGGTCAGCTCCAAATCCATTAGCAAGGGCTTCCAGAGTCCTTCCCTGGAGTGCCTCTCTCACCAGCATCATTTCCCAGAAGGCCTCCCAATTCTCCATTTCATAAGGGAGATATGCCTCTCTCTTGAACTCCTTGTGCCAGAGCTCACTATTTATTCATCTCCGCACCTCTGTAAATCCTGGCATCCTGGTCTGGAATAGGCTTCTCTTCTTCAAAGCTGTGTTAAAACTTCTCTCCTTTAGGGGCTTACTGGTGTAACCCCACATAGTGCTGGTACATGACTGATTTCTGAGTGCCCACTGCACTCCCGCTCCACGCTGAAGCCATCAACACAAGGGACGCTAGCCCTAATCCCTCTCCTCTGTCCAAGCAGGGAAGTGAAGGGAACATATTCAAGCTGTTTCCAGTTAAAATGGAGGAGAAGTTAACTACTTTTTCTCTGAAGTAATAAGTATTTCATAGGAAGATACAGGAAAAAGATGAAACTTAGACCTTGACCAAGGACAACACTTAACCAGAATATGACATCTCTGCAAATCTGAAGGGCAAGGAACTATGGATAATAGCTGATAATAGTGGTTTTTCTGTTTTATTTAGTGAAACAGAGCAGCCCTGCCCATCTCAACAGAACATGGGCCAGTGTGTCCTCCCTCTTGACCTGTCTGTCCTGAATCAGAATCCAGAACACTGCACAGCATGTGCCTACAGCATGTCAGTGATGCTTTCTGCCGTGGCCAGGTACCATGCACACCACCTCCCCAACCTACATTTCTGGATCCACTTGGGGATGTCAATTCCCTGAAAATAATAAGGCAGGACTGAAATAACAGGGAAAAGGACTAGAAGTGTAGACTTCATCCTGGAAAGTGAGTCTTCCCAAGGCAAGGGGCATCCTGTGGCAGGTCGGGACAGCCTTCATGCCCACACATCTTGAGATAAAGCAGCAGTCGATGTTTGGCTCGGGGTGTGGCTTGAGCATAACATCATTAAAAATTCCCTCTGGTCATTCTAACATTCAGTTTGGGTAGCGAACCACTGGTGTCGACTTTCACACAGGCCTTGGTTGAATGAGAGAGCCATTCATCAGGTGAGGGGTAAGATTCCGCCATGTGACACCAGATCTACACTAGATGAGTATCTGCTCAGATGCTGAAAATTCACCTGGGAATTGCACACACCAGCCTGCTTTCCATCTGTATATCTGAGAAGCTGATTGTACCAGCAACAGCCATGGGAAATGCCCATGACCTTCTAGTGATACACACAGCATCTAGATAAGATTTTCTCTCTTCAATGCTAAAGAGAAAAAGCAGGGACTCAAAGAGACATCTGCACACCCATGTCCATAGGATTATTCACAACAGCTAAAGTGTGGAAGCAACACATATACCCATCAATGGACGGACGGACAAACAAAATGTGCTGTATGTCCATACACACAGCAGCATAGCATCTGGCCGTAAAACGGAGAGAAATCCTACTCCATGCTACGACATGGATGAAGCTCGAGGACATTGTGATGAGTGAAATAAGCCAGACACAAAAGCACAAATACTGCATGATTCCACTTAGATGAGGTGCCTAGTATAGTCAAGTCACAGACAGAAGGAGAATGAATGGCGGCTGCCGGGGACTGGGGGAGGCAAATATGTTATTGCTCAATGGGGAGAGTTTCAGTTTTGCAAGGTGACAAGAGGCCTGTGGGTAGACAGCGTGATGGCTGCACAGTGATGTGAACCTACTTAACGTCACTGAATTGCAGGCTTAAGATGGTCAGTTTTGAGGCCTCTCTGTGGCACAATGGGTTAAGTCTCAGCACTATGAAGCTTTCAGCGGCCACCGCAGCATGAGTTCGATCCCCGCCAGGGAGCTGACCCACATGGTGCAGCAGACCTCTCCTGTCTCACCTGCTGCTCCCCTCAGCAGTGTATTTCAGTAGATCCACCTGTTCTGCTCCCCACTCTGTCTCTGGTGAATCCTCTCACAACCCCCTCCACACCTCTGACCTACACCACAGCTCTTATATGCATAAATAAATAATTTTTTTTAAAAAAAAGATGGTAAGTTTTACACTTAAACATTTTTATTTTAAAAATTTTTTAAAAATTAAAACAACTAATTTAAAAAAATTAGTATTTTTTCAAATTTTAATAAAAATAATTTTTAAAAGAGAAAAAATTAAAAAGCAGGATTTCTTTTTAATTCTAAAGAACAAGAAGAGGTACTAGCATGCTGAAACTAGAAAAAAGATCATATCTCTGAAAATAACTTCTTACTGGAATGAGAAAAACAAGTAGAAGCTTCCTGACATCCTCAATAAGGTACAATAAGGTCTATGAAATAAGACCAAAACCCACAAGAAGAAAAAGGCTGAGATAGGAAGTCAGCAGCATAAAATACAGGAAAATAAAGGTAAATTTCTCAAAGATAAATTGAAATGTAAATGGAGCTAGGTGGTATATGGGAATGTTTCAAATAAAGTAAAATTGAAAGAACAAATTCCAAATTTGCATTGTAAGAGATATGAATAGAATCAAAGCTGCAGAAAGCTGGATCATCAGTGTGAGAACAAACAGGACACACTCCCCTGGAAGCCAGAATGAAAGGACAGCAAGGTGAAAGTGATGCAAATGAGGGTAAGATAAACAAGAGAGAGAGCGGATTTGAATTTAAGAATTATAGGTGTTCCAGGGGATTGAACAAAGAGAGCATGGAACTGCAGCACTGATAGCTATCACTGAGAAAAGACCTTTTGAAGCTGAAAAAAATCTGTGGAAAACGTGTATTGTGTTCCAAGTAAAACAAATGAAGAGATTCATACCTGGACCCATTCTGGCAATTTTTATATTTGTAAAGATGAAGGAGGGGAGGAATAAAGATAAAGGAGGAATCCCATAAGCATTCATAGGCAGAAACAGGCTATCTTCTAAGGAACAAAATGGTAAGGCTGACCTCAGAATTTTCTGGCACACGGCATGCTGGGGGGGTGGACAACAGAGCTATAGCTACAGGGTTCTGAGAACAAAGTAATTAAGGCCCACGAATTTTATAACCAGTTAGCTTGACAATTATTTGTGAAGTCTACAAAGTCTTAACTATGTAAGGAATCAGAAAATATACTACCCATGTGTATTTTGAGGGGAAAAAAATTACTTGAAATACTCTAGGCATTCAGGAGAGATCATTAAAATGAGATCAAGAATGGGTAGTGCTTGACTTTCCGTTCCAAGCAGGCTGGGGTAGCAGGCACTGGGCCTACCCTCTTACCTGAACTGCAGAGGGTTTCAGGTATTGGACATCAGGCCCTTGCAGACAGAGGCTCCTGAGAGAGAGGTAACAAATACAGCAGCCTTGACACTGCCCCAGCTCACTGCCCAGAGGAAGTTTCTTAGCTTCCTCCTTTGTGCTGAAGCAAACCTGTGTTTTGGAGACAGAGTTTAGAGTCTGAGGAAGCCAAGAGGCTCCCCTCTGAGGCACAGAGTATGAAAAGGAGAAGGGGAGAGAAGGAGCATAGAAGGTGAGGGGGAGGAAGAAGGTAGGTAGAACAATGGAAGGATCAGTGAATCATAAAAGAAAAAGTATAAAATATGATAGAAATGAGAAAAATTATGTTTTTCCAGAATAGAACTCACTTCCTCAAAATCATTTAATGTATTAGCACAGAATAAAAAGATTTTGATGAAATGGATAATTTCAGGAAAATACAAATGCCCCAAACTGACTAAGAAGTAGGAGAGGAGAATGGACCAAACACTACAGAAGAAATCAAAAGAGTTTTCAAAGAATTAATTTTCTCAAGCTGAAAGCATTCCCATTAAGATCTGGAACAAGACAAGGATGTCCACTCTCACCACTGCTTTTCAACATAATACTGGAAGTCCTAGCCAGAGCAATAAGACAAGAGAAAGACATACAAGGAATGCAAATAGGCAAGGAAGAAGTCAAACTATCACTATGTGCGGACGATATGATAATATACATAGAGAACCCCAAAAACGCCACAGAAAAACTAATTCAACTTATCAATCAGTTTAGTAAAGTAGCAGGATACAAAATCAATGCACAAAAATCAGTAGCCTTCCTATACACAAACAATAAATCTGAAGAAGAAGAAATCAAACCATTCCTTTTATGATCGAAACAAAAAAAATCAAATACTTGGGAATAAACCTAACAAAAGAAGTAAAGGACCTATACAAAGAAAACTATAAAACTGTTAAAAGAAATAGAAGTAGACACAAAGAAATGGAAAGACTTCCCCTGCTCATGGATCGAAAGAATTAACATTATCAAAATGGCCATCCTACCAAAAGCAATCTACAGATTCAGTGCTATCCCAATTAAAATTTCAATGTCATTCTTCAAAGAAATAGAAAAAATTTTGATGAAATTCATATGGAGCCACCAAAAACCCCGAATAGCCAAAACCCTCCTGAAAAAAAAAGAAGGAAATGGAGGCATCATTCTCCCAGACTGCAAACTATACTCTACGATGCCATAATAATCAAACCTGCATGGTATTGGAACCAGAACAGACACACAGACCAATGGAACTGAATAGAAAACCCAGAAATAAACCCACAGATTTATGGTCAACTAATCTTTGACAAAGGAGTAAAGAATGTGCACTGGAGCAAAGAAAGTTTGTTCAATAAATGGTGCTGGGAAAATTGGGTCGCTACATGCAAAAGAATAAAACTTGACTACTACCTCACACCATGCACAAAAACCAACTCAAAATGGATTAAAGAACTAGACATAAGACCTGAAACCACAAAATATATAGAAGGAAATATAGGAGAAACACTACATGACATGCATCTCAAAGACATCTTTACAGACACATCACCCAAAGCAGTGATAGTGAAGGCAAAGATAAACAGCTGGGACTACATCAAATTAAAGAGCTTCTGCACAGCAAAAGAGACAATAACCAAAACAAAGAGAAACCCCACTGACTGGGAGAACATTTTTGCATCCAACACTAATGATAAAGGACTGATCACAAAAATCTACAAAGAGCTGATGAGACTCAACAAAAACAAAATAATCCAGTCAAAAAATGGACAGAAGAGCTAAAAAGAAACTTCTCCAAAGAGGAAATACAAATGGCCAAGAGGCATGTGAAAAAATGTTCAACATCACTTGCAATCAGGGAAATGCAAATCAAGACTACGATGAGATACCATCTTACACCAGTGAGAATGGCACATATTAAAAAAACTAGCAACAACAAATGTTGGCGAGGATGTGGAGAAAAAGGAGCTCTCCTGCACTGCTGGTGGGAGTGCAAACGGGTCCAACCACTATGGAAAGCTGTGTGGCGATTCCTCAACCTACTAAAGACAGAGCTCCCATATGATCCAGCAATTCCACTCCTAGGTATTTACCCAAAGGACACAGAAACATCAACTCCAAAGAGCACCTGCACCCCTATGTTTATAGCAGCACAGTTTACAATAGCTAAGCTTTGGAAAACAACCCAAATGCCCAAAAATAGATGACTGGATCAAGAAGATGTGGTACATATACACCATGGAATATTACTCAGCATTCAAAAAAGATAAACACATGCAATTTGCAGCAACATGGATGGAGCTGGAAGGGATCATGCTCAGCGAAATAAGCCGGAAAGAAAAAGAAAAAATACCGGATGGTCTCACTCATAGCAGGGATCTAGAAAACTTAAATAAGGGACCAGGAAAATGAATAACTATAAGAAAGAAAAAATCAAAATCAACAAACAACTATGAACCAGAGACACACTATGGGGGGTGGGGGGGCGGGGAAAGGAGGAATTGGGGTCAAAATAAGGGGGTTGCAATTGCATGGGGAATATAAAAATAAAATTTAAAAAAAAATTTAATTTTCTCAAAAATATTCAGTAAGTGCTTCCAAACTTTCAAGTGAAAATTATCATGCTTTATAAACTGTTGGAGGGGTAGAAAAAGCTGGAATGATACTCAATTCATTCTTTGGACTCAGGTTAGTCTATTAGCAAAAGTTATCAGTGAGAGAAAACGTGCTATATAGTCCATTCTCATTTGTAAATATTTTACTAGAATATTCCAAATATAATACTGGCAAGAGAAGACTGCAAAAAGAATAATTTGTTACTGTCAAGAAGTGGTAATCCCAAGAATGGTACTCATTCATCATGGTACTAATGAGTATGATTGCAATCCCAATCATTTCCATCACCTTAATTACAAACTTAATTACAAGTTTGTAATTAAGATAGTGAATTCTATATTAGTATAATGGGTTCAGTATATATAATCTCAACATATACTGAAAAGCCATTCTGCAACATTCAAAAACCCTAATTTTAACAAGATTGAGAATATTGAAATGGAGGAACGTGCTCTCAAAATGATAAAGACTATGTTAAATGAGATCAAGTATCATACTTCATGAGAAAATGGTCATTAAGGAAACATAAATCAAAACCACAATGAGATACCACTTCCCACCCACTAGGAAGCTATATTCAAATGACAGTAGCAAGTGTTGGCGAATGAAGAGAAAAGAAGAGAATCTTTATACAATGCTCTTGGGGATGTAAGATAGTACAATCACTTGGAAAACCAGTTATTTAAAAAGTTGCATGTAGAGTTACCATATGACCCAACAA
Organism: Talpa occidentalis; assembly: GCF_014898055.3. Taxonomy (NCBI): domain Eukaryota; kingdom Metazoa; phylum Chordata; class Mammalia; order Eulipotyphla; family Talpidae; genus Talpa; species Talpa occidentalis. The sequence continues at coordinate 76,368,338 of NW_023605194.1, forward strand.
TTCCATCTGAGTTATATACCCAAGATAGTTGAAAACATGTGTCTGGACAAATGTTCACAGCAGATTATTTATAATAATCAATAAGTGAAAACAACTCAGATGTCCATGAACTGATGAACAGATAAACAAAATGTGGTATATCCATACAATGGAATATTACTCAGCCATAAAAAGGAGTCAAATACTGATACAAATCATGAATATATACATGGATAAACCTTGAAAACATGATAATAAATGAAAAAAGCCAAACATAAAAAGGTACATATTATATGATTCCATTTAGATGAAAAGTCCAAAACATAAATCCAGAGAGATAGAAAATAAATTCATGTTTGTCAGGGACTGTGGAAAGGGGAATGACTGATAAGAAGCAAAAATTTTCTTTTAGGGGTGATGGGAATGTTCTGGAATTATGTAATGATAATGGTTGCACAAGTTTGTAAATGTGCTAAAGGCCAATGAATGATCTACTTTGAAAGGGTGAATTTTTATGTTGTGTGAATTTTGTCTCAATTAAAAAAAATATTTAAAGCTAAAATTATTAAACCAGTGCTATACAGTACAATTGTGAAGGAACAACAAACCAGAACCCAACATAATTAGTCAAGATTTAACATATCAAAAAGAAGTATGTGTGTTTGTAAGAGTATGTGTGTTCATACAGAAATCCACAGAAATGTTAACAAGCATTGTGTCTGGGTGGTAGAATTGTGGGTGATTTTTATTTTCTTCTTCTTATTTTTTGTATTTTCTAAATTTTCTACAATGAGTCAGAACAAAAATAAACATGTTTTTTAGAAACAAAGTGCGTCAGTGTGTAATTAAGTCCCAGGCTCTGGAGTGCGGAGATGAGGGATGCCAGCGAGGGAGCTCACTCTCCATGGAGCCTGGAGAAAGAAGGGTGCTGGGGAGGGAAATTTGGGGGACAAGCGTGGAAGGACACTCACTGTTTCATGCCATCCAGTCAGTCACCAGATGCTACTAACGGAACCTCAAGCCTGTGGCCCCTGCTCCTGACCCCAGGCCATCACTGTGGTCCAATCCTACCCTGCAGTGGCCTCACCAGTGGCCTTCAGCCAAGTCCACCGTACTCTCTCAGACATGGGTTTCTCTCCATGAAAGCCCTGCAGTGGCCTCTACTGCCTGTGAGACAGTCCTTACCTGGTCTCTGAAGACCCCGGTCCTCTCCACATCCGGGGCTTCTCTCTCAGGCAGGCCGGCATTGATGCAGCAAACTACAGAAGCTACGCTTGCACCAGGCAAAGCTGCCATTCTCTAAACCCAACTCTGCACCTCCATTCCTCAAGTCCCTGCCTCCACACTTTGCTTCAGGCTCTCTCTCCTCTGGCAAGAGCAGTCTTCTCATCTCCACCAGGTTCACTCTTTCTCCACTTTCAAAACACAGCGCGAGTGCTGTCTCCTCCTTGGAGCTTTGGCTCGTGTGCCCAGGCAGATGCTTCTAAGATGGATCTTCCCTCTCATCTTAGAAACTGGGATGTTAGGCTTCCGAGACACCATCATGGTGACTTCGTGTGTCCTAATGGCCACAATTAGAAGCAGATGATGTGGGCTTTCTGCAGCCTTAAGAGCTCCATGAGTGAGATTGAAAGCCCTCGGTTTTTCTGCCAAGGCACTTTCTGTTCAATGACAGTGCTTCTTCCTTCCTGCCCTGGCTCCAGGTTCTAGGTAAAGTGTCACAGTTGTGCCACCGCGTGATGAGTCCCTTTTGATATCAGAGGGAATCAAGGACTGTGGTCTTGTTTTGACATCTTGAAACTCTATGACCTGATAGACCCAGAAAGTCTCTCCAGAAATTTCCATTTTATGAAGATCTGAGCTTAGTGTGGACCTCTAGGAGATTATCGTGCTTGTTGGGGATGTTAGGGCTTGAAATTCCTGATATAGGTGTGAGAAGGTTAACATGGAGCAGAAATCTTAGGTTGTTTGCAGCTGGGGGACATGTACACAAGCATGCACGGCCCATATGCTGCTGGGCAGTGTCTAGGAGTGAGAACTCATGTTGGCACCATGGCTAACTTGAACAGAGTAATTCCACTGGACTTGTATTTAAATTGTCTCAGTGTTTTGCCCTCGAAAAAGACATCTATAAAAAAAGAAAAAGAAGAAGAAAAACCCAGATGTCAGACTTCTCGCCTATGCAGAATAGTGGTCCAAATGAGATGTTTGATGGATTCAAAATCTTAGCTCTGATGCTCAGCGCCATGGGTCCCCAGCCAGGTAGCACTGGGCACCCTGCAGGGATCGTGAGGGTCAGGCTCCCCTTCCCCTGCACTCTGGCCCTCCGCATGTACCCGTCCTGTTCCACCGTGTGCTGCTGTGAACGCATGCTGCACCTCCTCCGTGACTATGGTCATGCATCAAGTAACAGCCAGATTGTCCTGAGAACTGCGTCTTTAGGTGATTCCGTTGTGGTGTTACCAGAGAGTAACCACACACACCTAGGTGGCATCATCAACACACCAACACACACACCTCAGCTATCTGGAATAGATTACTGGGAGCGCATTGTCTATGTGGTCTATTGTTGACCCAACCGTGGCTAAGCCGCGCATGACTGTGTGAACTCACTGAAGGCAGGTGCATTGGCCTGGCACAGTGAAGGTCTCCCCAGAGCTGCACAATGGAAGAGAAGTGAGGCAAATGGCCCACACACATTCATGGCAGGGCTGCTGGCCTCTGGGAAGCATCGTTTCTGAGGTCAGGGTTTGGGGGAGCATCCATCTCTCTCCGGGAAACCTGGTTTTACAGCCATCCTAGTCCCTGAAGTCTCCCCTACTTAGTTCCTCACAGCCAGGGTTGCTCCGAGCCACCCAAATCATGCTGGCCCCTAGTGGAAAATGGTGACACTGAACAAGAAAGTTCTGGAGATGAGTCTAATAATAATTCTAATAGAGCCACCATTTACTGTGCACTCGGATATACCCAGCATAGGACTAAGCTTTTCTAGGCATTATCTCAATCGTCACAAGTGCTTCATTCTTCCCAGTTTACAGATTACAAAACCAAGACTCAGAGTGTTTCCACAATTTATCCATGGTCCTTGTCTAGAAAAGGACAGCATCTTTCAAAGAAAAACAGCAGCTATTTTCAGAGAAATGCCCTATATCACACACCTCCCATTTAGCTGTAAGGAGGCAGGTGCTCCGGCAGCCACAATCCAGTGTCCCAGCTGAGCTGGGGTGGGCGTGCTGGGCCCTGCGTCAGGGTCTTCACAGGCCAGTGTGCTGAGGCCAGGCCTAAGGAGTGCGGCGAACATCTGTGCATGCCCCACACAGTGTGGGGCACCAGCAACCCCCTCCCCAGGTTGGTTTTCCTCCTTCCTTCTGACTCTCCAGACTCAGAGCAACTTGGGCACAGATTTAGAACACTTGTCAGGTCATCATAGGGAGAGAGATGAGCCAAGAAGTGTACCCATCTATTCTCAGCTGGGCGTGGAGTCCTTTCTCAGAACTTTCCAGACTTGCCTAAAGGTCATCACTTAGTGTCCCAGCCCTCCAATTCTAAAACCAGATCTCTAAACAATACCTAAAGAATATTTATTGTCTGCCCACCCCCTGTCACTCCCACCAATCTGATTTCTGATCAGGTTCTCTCTTCCATGGCCCTGGTAGCAGTAGCCTAGCTACTGAAAGGCTCCAGGTCCAGCAAGGGCCTGATAACCTCTCAGTCCCAGTGAAGACAAGAGAGTTCCCCCTGAATCTCTCTTGCTCTGCTCTGCTGGACCCGCCCTACCATCCTAGTTATGAAGACTGAGGATGCCTGGCTCTGGTATTTAGTGTTCCCTTTGTGCTCAATAGACTCAATCAGATGACATCAGACCAGGAGGACTTCCTGGAGGAGGCAAGTGTTATATTGATAACGACAGTAGAAAAAAACAAGGCTAGCCAGAATGGAAGGGAAAAAAACCACCCTAGGCTGGAAAACAGCTTAAAATAAGGCTTAGAGGTAGAAGAGCACAGACTTGGGAGTTGAGGGGAAGAAGGGATAAGTGGAGTAAATGGAAAGTGAGGACACCAATGTGAAAGCAGATCTAACTCAAAGGAAGATTTGTCCCCACTCCTCTCTGGTAGGTGGGTTCTGATCAGAGAAGCTTACTTAAATGGTGCCATCCCATGACTTGAGAGAGACTTGGCCCCCACCCTTCACCAGGCCCCTCTGACCCATTCTGTCTCAACAACAACAGAACGAAGAATCCAGGTACTATGTAGTCTGCTTCTAGCCTCCCCACTGCCTCCCCTGCCCGGCACGCACCAGACTTCCCTCTCCCCTTTTCTAGCTCCTATCCCTTCCAGGTGGGCTCCTCCCCCATACTCCAGATGTTCTGGAGGGTTTTATTATAAGGCCCTTCAGACCCTGGGTTAGCAGATGTGCAGCTGAGAGGCATGTTAATGGGAGCCAGGGGAGTGTGCTGGGGCTAGGGCTGGGGGCCGAGGCAGCTGCATTGGCCCAGGAGGCCGGGTGGCTCCCTGAGGAGGCCTAGCAGCCTCATTCCTGTCAGCTGCAGCTGACAGAGCAGGAAGGAAAGGGGTGTGGGCTGGGGGGAGTGTCCCTACTGGGGAATAGAGCCTCCTGGCTCCCTGGCTGGGATGGATCCGGGGGCTTCCTCCTTACACCCCCATCCCCATCCTAACCTGGAGCACCGGAAATTGTGAATGCCCGAGTACTCAGCCTTAGGAAGTGCTTCTCCAGCCTCTGCCTCTTCAGTTCAGTAAGATGTCCATCCCCGCAAGCCCGAGGAGCCAAGGAACCGAGATCATCCTTAAGTAGCAGGTAATTCTAAATGGTGTTATTCTTGGCTTTGGAAGGTATTCCAAGACTCTTAAAAAAAATAAGCTGATTTCTCATTTTTGTCATAGTTAGGCTGACACATATCCTAAAGCATAGACCCTAACTACGTGCCATCAGAAGGCAGGGCCCATAGCCCCCCTCGGATCTTCTGTCTGCAAATCCACAGCCCAGGGAGCCCCACGCTCACAGCTGGAAGCCACAGCCTGGGCTGGGCTGGGCTGTAACTAGTTTAAACCCTAGTGTAGCCTTCATGCTCTCACTCTATTCTCAGCTCTGTCTGCTCCTGCACCTCCCTGGAGAGTGACTGTGGAAGGCAAGAAAGATGTTCCAGAGCCCCCTCCTTTCTCAGAACTTCTTGGGTGTCCCAAGGAGGCATCTAGAGCAAAGCGGGAGGCAGTAAGCAGTGGCAGAAGGAGCATGGACGTTAGAATCACACACGCCTGCATTTAAGTCCCAGCTCTGGCTCTTACAAGCTGCGTGGTTTGGGGCAAGTTACTTAACCTCTCCAGCCTTGTTTCCTAGTTCATTAACTTATACATCGATGAGCTAAGACTACTTGGTGCCTGCTGTGTGCCGGGCATTTTGCCAGGTGTAGGGAGTCCTGCCCATGAAAGACACATATCAAGTGTGTCGTGAAACTCAGGGCACAGTTGTGTATCTCTTAATGATGGGGATGACACTGAGGAATGGGCCATCAGGCAACAGCATAGGAGGTGCCTTGATGGCCCCACCGACTACACGCCCAGGCTGTACTGAGAAGCCTGCTGGGCCCACTGGCATCTGTGCGGCCCTTGGTTAAGCAATGCGTCACTTCAGAGGGAAACAGTGACCATGAAATCAAAGGGTCACGACAGGACCGCAGGCTGCCCTGTGGGTGCAACATAGGGCACCTGGAGGAATGTGGGGGTCCTGGAGGAATGTGGGGTTTTGCAAAGAGTTCCCATAGGATGAGACATTGAGGCTAAGACCTGCAGGATGAGTAGAAGATACATAGGTGAGAAGAAGGAGAAAGGGGAGCGAGTTTCCAGGAGGAGGTAACAGCAGGAGCAGGAGCCGAGGCTGCAGGCCCAGGAGAGCTGCAGTTTACTCCATGCAGAAGGCTCATCTTGTCGCTTAGCAGAGGAGTTTGGACTTGACCTTCAGATCAGTTGGAGCCACCGAGGAATGTGAAATAGGGGGATGACCATGACTAGATTTGTGTTTTAAGATTTCTCTAACTACAAGGTGGGGAAAAGTTTGGGGTGTGTTCTGAATGAGAACAGGGGTGCGCACAGCAAGCTGCTGCAGCCAGCCATGCAGGGGACGATGGTGGGCAGGTGAGTATGGTCACGGGAGTAGAGAGAAGAGGATTTAGCCAGGACATGTGGCCACCTGGGCCTCACCGATAGCAGATGGGAGCTGTGAGCGACGAAGAGGCAAGGTCAACTGCCAAGTTTCTGGATTAGGGAACTGGGTGAATGCTGGTGCTATTTCTCGAGATAGAAAATGCTGGAGAAAGAACACCCATGAGAGGAAGAATGACGAGGATTTGGGGAAATGTTCGGTTTGAGGCACCTCAGGGTCATGCACGTGGAGATTCCATACTCAGCTCTTTCTGCCAATCTAGGCTGGGGGTTCAGACGCAGCAGCCGTCAGGACAGAGGGCAGCAGCCCAGTGGCGGTGGACGCAGAACCGCCCGGGGAGATCTATGGGGCAGGCAGAGCAGAGAGGCGGGGAAAGAGCCTCAGAGCACTAGGCCGCTTACAGGGTGGGCAGGGGGAGAGAGGAAGAGCAAGGAAGACTGAGGCATGACCAGAGAAGTCAGGGAGAACCAGAACGACCTCTGTGCACAGAAGCCACAGGAAGAGCGGACTTTGAGGACACGGGGGTGAATACGTCCATATCCGGCCATGAGATCAGATGAGATAAGGGCTAAAGGGCCTTCTGGACTGAGGGTCACCAAAGGCCAATGGCCTCCTTGGTAAGAATTCCTCTGATGAACCGAGAGGGTCACAACCTCCAGACTGGAGGTGAAAATGGAGGCATCTGGTGTGGACTGTGAAGAAGAGGTGGCAGCCAGAGAGGTCTGGGGACAGCCTCAGTCACAGGACCCATCCTGCTGCTTCCTGACTGTCACCCCTTGAAAGGCAATTGCCACAGCATCTATCACACGGAAAAGCTCACAGCAAGTTCCTCCCCTCTCTCTCCCTTCCGGTTCAGCCTTCCTCCTGTCTTCCCTTCCCTCCCCCAGCTTTGTCCCAAACTGTGGTACCTTGGCTGAAGAGAGGGATGAGGCCAAGGTCATGTCCACTGATGTCCTCTGTGACCTCCAGCATTCCCACCCCTGGGATAAAGCCTCCACAAGAAGAGAGCATTTCATCTGGGAGGGGGACACAGAGCCCGGCAGCTGGCCTGTCCTTTGGCTTCAGAGGAGAGACGGCTTTGCAAGGGACGGTGGGGATATTGGTGGGCTGCTAGGCCCCTCAAGTCTCAGCATCCTTTCTACTGCCACCCCCCCCAAAGCAGCTCACCCCCACCAAACAGGGAGACTCTTTCATCTCCCTTCCTGGACCCCGTCCAAGGGAACCCCAAAGTCCTTCAGACCAGACCTTGCTGGTGTCATTTTTTTGATGGGTGTTGGGGGAAGGAGTTGGGCCCAAGTCCAAAAGCAGGTTTGGCTAAGTGGGGTGGGGGGAAGTCACGTTGGCGAGAGTCCCTGAGCTGGAGTCACACTGCAGAACAACTGATCTTAGTGCCATCTGATTGAAGAGGTCACAGAGGCTCATAAATAGGTCACTCCTTTCACAGCAGGAAGCGTCTGTGGGCCTGGCCTTGCTCACAAGCCGGCAGCTATTGTCTCCTCACCTGCACACAAGGTTGAACTGGGTGACCCTGGAGGCTTCCAGCTTTGTATTCTAAGGTGCTGTGGTCTGGGCCAGCAGCCTCCACCCACACCGCCTCTGCCGGTGGCCAGAGCAGGAGCTGGGCACGCACGCGGCCTTTTCCGGTCTATGTGTGCATTTCCACACTCCTGCGAGCGGCTGGCAGACACTGGGACTCCAAAGGCTCATAAATGGGTGGAAAATTACTCATAGACTCTCAAAAAAGATCACACTTCCCCAGTCCCTGAGCCTTCTTCTCTCACCAGGATGGCTGCAGGTGGGGGAGGGAGCCGGGTGCAGGCTGTGGAAGGCTGGCTGCAGGCACCCAGGGCTGTCTCCACCTCTTCCTGGCTGTGAGCTGAACCTTCTCTCACCTCCTCTCTGGACTATTCTATGGTTTCAGTGGGACGGAATTCTGAAAAGATGCCATGAGCTCCCAGAAAATGTCAGGAGTGGATCAGACTGATGGAGCCCAACCCTTCCTCCTGCCCCCAGGCCAGATGAGAACTGAGACACTGAAGGACTTTCAGAAGTCCTTTCTGGCTGGCCTCTCCCCCTTCCTGTGGTTCTAGACAGCTGGGAAGTTCTTCCTAAAGTCTAACTTTCATGTCTTCAACTGTGTGGTTCAGGAGGTCACCTGGTCCGTCTCATTGCCTCTAGGGAGGTCCACAACCAAACCCCCTACTCCTTACATTTCCGTCCATGTGTGCCAGTGACCACAGGGGAAGCAAAGGGAGCTTCAGGCTGAAGGACCAAGCACAGAAAGTCCTTAGGGCCTAGGGGACAGGCGGGAGTGAACAGCCAATAATGATTGTTTCCCATCTTAACTGAGGTTGCTAGGGAGGGCAGGGTATCCCAGCTCTCAATCTTAATTGCTTGGAAGGTGGAGGGGCAGCTCTTAGTAAAATGCAGATTCTATGGTCCATAGGCCTGGAGGGGAGCCTGAATGTCTGCATGCCAGCATCTCTCAGGGCCAGCGGTGCTGGGCCGTGAACTGCACTTGAGTAGGAAGGGCCAGCGGTTCCCAAATCTGGCTGTGCATCAGAAGTCAGCTGGTAGGATTGTTCCCCCACATCTAGATTCCCAGACCCCAACCTTCAACCTTCTAGTTCAGGGATCTGAGACTCTGCGTCCCGTAAGCTACCCTGGTGGGGTGAGCAGTCAGCACTGGGAACTACCTCTAGGGTCCTCCCAGCCGCCTTTTGCATAGGCTGGGGTCATGGTTAAGAGCACATATGGGCTTGAAATTCAAACAAGCCATTCACAACTGTGGAATCAACTCCCTAAACTTGCATTTCCTCACGTGTAAAATGGAAATCTTAGCGCCTCCCTTAGACACTCATTGCAAGGAATGTCCACTAAGCATTAGCCTGGAGTGTGGTGCCAGCGTGAGAGGTCTGCAAATTCTCTCATATGCCAGGCCTCCCCTGGTTTCATCATCTTAGTCACCTCCCTCTTGGCTTTTTCACACTGATTATGGCTCATATTCACTTGTGCTGACTTTTTGTCTCTGGAGCTTAAGTTCATAGCGCACGGAAGGGAAGGGTGGAAGTGGCGGCCTGGGGTGTGGAATATTCCCGCATCCAACCATGAGCTGCTGGAGGGCAAGGGCCCTTTCTTATCACTGATTTCAGTAACTTCAGTGCCAGGTATTTCAGAAACTCAACAAAACTTGAACAAATTAATGGATGCATAGATAGACAGATGGATGGACAGACATATGGACACCCAATGGTTGAGTCTCCTCTTCTCCCAGAAACACCCAGAACTCAGCCCAGAGCTTGGCACTGGCATTAGCTTCTCAGAAAAGGGCATTTGCTACAGCAGGGAGGATCTTGCTCTGTCCTCTCCTGGTGAAGTTGGGGGTCATCTCCCACTTCTTGGCTCTCCTAGGCCTCCATTGCACCTAAACCAAATCTGAGTCATCAGCTCCCACACCCCCACCCTGTACTCTTGCCTCCATCAGATTTCTCAGGCCTAGGCCTGTAGGAGCTGCCTGGGGCTCAGGGGCAGAAGGGCTGAAGAGACCCACAAGCTTGGGCTGAGATGTTTGCTGTGGGGCCAAGACACCATTGCTCCTGGGTGGTCCAGCTTGGGCCAACTCTGTCCCAGACCAAGATTTATGGCTGAAAGAACCTCCACAGGATCCCAGGGCCCAGCCCACCACGGACACTCTCTTAGTAGCTCCAGGAGCCAAATTACCCATGTTCAGACCTTCATCATACCCAGGGGGCTGTCCACATGTCCGCCCACCCACCCACCTCAGAGCAGCCTCTGCTCCAGATGCATGTAGTAATCAACTCCCGGAACCTTGGGGAGATCCAAATACAGTAGCATATAATCACGGAGCCCAAAATAGCCGTGCCAGGGAGGCCATCTGCTACCTCGTGAGTCCCTGGGGACCCCTCGACTGGCCCCCATGGCATGGCTGGTCCTGGGGGCCCTCTCTGGCAGGCAGGCAAGTTGGGTGGTGCTAATGATATTCACAGGGTCACCTGAGGAACTCGGGGGGCACCTTGGTGGGGGTTCTCCATGACAAACTGGGCCTCTTCAGGAAGGAGCCTTGGGTCATTGCTGCCCAGACCTCTGGGCCTGTGGCTCCCGCCTCCCGCCAGCTCTGGGCCTGACATCGCCAGCTGCCCTCCCTGCAGCGCAGCTGGTTCACGGGCCACTGCTCTCTCTAAGCCTACTGTTTGCTTTCTGACTCAACGCTCAGCTTTCCCACACACACACACTCTCCCGCAGGATCCAGGCTTTCTGCCCTCCTCTGCAGTCTATCCTATCCCTTATAGTGGCTTCACTGTGGCTTCCCAAGGAGAAGCCCATGTTCAAACTCTCAGAAGTTGTGAAAGGAACCTGATTGGGGAAAGGGGTCCTTATGGATGTAACACTAAGGACCTAGAGGTAGGATCAGCCAGAGAATCTGGGTGGACCCCACACCTAGGGGCCAGTGTCGAGGGAGAGGCCACTCAGCGGCGCCAAGAGGAAGACGGCCAAGTGGAGACAAGGCTGAGATCGGGAGGACACGGCGTGAGGAGCATGGGAGCCAACAGAGGTGGATGGGCCATAAGTGTGAGGGTTTCCCCTCAGAAGCCCCTTACTTTCGGCTCTCCCTCAGAACATTCCAGTCCTTGCCTTTATGGCACTGCACAGGTGCTGTAGCAGTTTTCTCCTGAAGAAACTCAGGTCTCTCCTCCTCTTCCCTCGGCATGAATTTGTAGGAAACTAAAGAGATTCAAGGGGGATCTGCTCTGTTGAACAGAGAGAAACCAAGAGCCAGCACGAACAGGCACCCCCACCCCAACCCCTGAGCCAGCGGGGACAGGGCCTCACCAGGAGGTGTCTTTGTGTCGTGACATCCTTCCTCTTGGGACTCCTGCCTGCCAGTCATCTCACTTGACCCTCCCATTTCAAAAAAGGAGAACCTTAGGCTCAGAGTGGGGGGGGTGAGTTGCTCACAGCCTCACAGCCACTTAGTGAGGGAGCTCAGGCTTGTACCCAGGTCCCGGACCATAAAGCACTGTGGCTTTAAGGCACTGAGGAACAGAGGTCAAGAGCAGGGTACTTTGGAGTCAGCGTTCAAATAGAGTGCCAGCTGGGCTACATCCTTGCTGTAGGGTCTTGGGCAAGTGGCTTAACTTCTCTGGCCCCTTTAGTGGCCTCATCTATAAGATGAGAATGATAGAAGCTTTCAGGATGAAGCGAAATATGTGAATGAGCTTGGGGTTTTGAAGTGTAATAAGTGGGAGCCTCTGTTTCCTTCCCCGCTGCCTCCCAGGCGCTCAGGCACACCCCCACTTCTACCACCCTGACTTCTCCATCTCTTGCCCTCGGGAAGCCAGTGTGTTTTAGATCGACTGGCTTGGGCCAGAGGGTTATGGTGATTCCAACTTGGGTTTCTGTTTGGAGTCTGGTGCTGCTCTTGATTAATTTCCCCCACTGAACCGATGTTGACAGGTTTCATGTGGCTGTCCTTTGCAATTATGAGTTTCTCCCCATAGGGTGTCCAGGATTGGGCTGTTTTTCTGTTTTCTCCCCTTTATTCCTGACACTGCTTTTCTGAGTCTTTGCTGGGACCAGCCAGCCTGAGCTCCCGGGCCCCGCCCGGCCCTCTCTGAGGTCTTTCTGAGCTGTTTTGCTGCTTTTCCATGTTTTCTCCCCCTTGCCCTGTCTCACCCCCACCCAGTTTCTATTTTCCCCCAGGCTCCACTGGCTTCCCGTGGTTTCTCTTGGCCTAGACTCAAGCCTGGCACGACACGTCTGGCATGGCCACCCTCTCCTTCCCACACTGGTAGGGGAGGAAGCAAGTGTATCCAGGGAGGGGTGTTGTGGAGCTGGGTGCTGTCCACCCAGGTGCCAAGCCAAACAGCCTGCGCGCTAGGTCCGGCCGGGCACCTAGGGCCCCCTTCCCACCCAGAGCCGCCTTCCTGACTCACGGAACCCACTTCCTCCTGCCCCAGTACCTGATTCTAGCAGATAGAAAGTGACCACGGAACTGAGCCCTCACTGAGGTGCACGAATGTCCAGGAGAGTTTGTGCAGAGTCCTCCCCTACAGAGGTGAGAAACAGCCTTCTCCAGGGGCCCGACGCCCAGGTGGGAGTTCAAACTACCCCCAGGAGGGGCAAGGGCAGGTGATGTGTCCCCCAGATGTCTCCTTGACCCATGGCATTCCAACAGGAAGAAATTTCTATTTAATGGTCAGCCCTGGAGGGGAAGGAGAGGGTCACCTGGTGCGGGCCAGCAAATGTGATTCCTGGTAGCCATGATGGAAAGGGCACAGCCTTTGGAGCCCCAATATACCAGGGGGTGCCCTGCCTCCCCCACTCACTACTCTGACCCTGAAGCCCTGAGCTCGTCTGAGCCTCTTCTTTCACCTGACAGCAGAGACGATGAAATAATACAATCCTGTAAAACATGTCACGCCAGCACCCGGAGAGCTCAAAAGTTGTCATAGTTTCTACCCTCTCCTTTCTAGCCACAACCGGACCTGGTTTACTGTCATCACCTGAGATGGAGGAACCTGAGCTAGTTAGGAAGCACCTCACTTTGAGGTCCCCAGATTCCAAAGCTCAGAAACATGCTCTTCTCATAGAAGAGCATGACTATCATTTTGACTCTTCTTCCTCAGCCCCCATCCAGTCAAGAGACAATGCTACTGCTAGTATAATAACTGTAGCAGTGACAACTAAGGGTACTAGCCCACATCTTCCATTTCATTTTACCCATTAAGGCACATGAGGACAATTGCCACCTCCATTTTACTGATCAAGAAACAGAAACTAGCAGTTCAAGCACGTGTCCATGGTCTTGCAGAAGTCAGCGAAGAAGCTGACGTCTGCGCCCTGGATGCCAAACTCCAGAGCCTGGTGATGTGACTTCTTGATATTTCTAAGTCCACCAGCTCCTCCTCTTCCCAGTGCTTCCCTTTGGCCACCAGTCCGTTCACAAGCTCCCTCCGCCAGCTTGTCCTTCATAACTGCTACCAAAGTATTTTCACCAATTCCAAATCTTTCTGAAACTGCCCTTCCCCCCAGTGCACACACACACAGAAACACACACAAATACACACACACAGATCCGTACACACCAACCTCCTTGCAAATTTTCTGGAATTTGGTTCTAGAAAAGGAACTCGTTTCCTTCCTAGCTCTGTGTCTTTGCATGAGCTGTTCTCTCTGCCTGGAATGCCATCTGGCCTCTTCACCTGATGGACACTTACTAACCCTTCAAGATGCAACTCAGGTTTTGTTTTCCAGCAAAGTCTCAATAATATGCATAAGACAATGGATCAGTGCCTAGTTAAATGAACAAGATCATAGCAGCATCCATCACTGCACATCCTAGCCAAGCTTCTTGGATCAAATATCTTTCACATCTACTATGTATATATGATCTTCATGACAGTTCTGTGAGATAGGCAGGGGAGAAAGTATCCCCAGCTTGAAGGTAGGGAAACTGAGGCACAGAGCCGGTGATTAGTCAGGATCAGAGCCAGGACTCGGAGCCAAGTTTTCTGCCTCAGAGACCAGAATGGTGACTCTACTCTCCTGCCTTCTCTAACTCGGGGGTTGTGCTGGGCCTCTGATCCATCCTCCCTCCCAATTCACCAGGCCACATGGAGGAAGAGGGCTGCAAGTGGAGGCTAATTATCTAGTTATCCTGGGCTGCAGGGGCTGCCCTTCTTAGAAAGCGCAGGGGAGGGGCCTCCCTCACGGTGCAAGGGGTTAAGACACAGCACTATGAAGCTATCCACAGCCACTGCAGCACCAGTTCCAGGGAGCTACCCACATGGCACTGCAGACCTCTCTGTCTCTCCCGCTGGTCCCCTCAGCAGTGTATTTTGGTCGGTCTGCCTATTCTGTTCCCCACTCTGTCTCTGGTGAATCCTCTTACCTACCCCCACCCCAACACCTCTGGCCTGTACCCCAGTTCTTGTATGCATAAATCTTTAAAAAAAAAAAAAAGAAAGCACAGGGAAACTTCCTGCATGACCTGAAGATTCCCTGTCCACCTAAAAACCTAAAAGACAAGACCTGTGGAATCCCTAATGCAAAAGATATGATTAACAATTTAAAAATAAGCTTAAAATAAAAGAGTAGTCCAATACAAGTATAATTTTTCCCTGATGAAGACCTCTTTGATGCTTCGCATGAAATGTCAGATTCTGCCCTCACCCCCATTTTTGGTTGCCCCTGCTTTACTGGTGCCCTAAGTAAATGTTAGTCAGTGCTTGGGGTGTAGAGTTAGCACAGGCTTTCCCAGACTTTGATCTTTTTACAGTGGCCCCCAGGGGCACTCTGGGTCTCTTGCCCTATTCCGTGACACCAGCTGGAAGGAAAGGATGTGGCTGGGACCAGAGACCCAGCACTTGTCAGGATGGAGGGTGGAATGAGAGACAATGAGGGGAGGCGGGGGCAGGTTTGCCACTGGGGCCAGACAGCTGGGGTGGGGGCTACTGGGGTGCAACCACAGAGGTGGCGAACAGGGCATGTACAGGGCAGGGCTAGGGAGGAGAGCCCAAATGTGAGTGGGTGTGGCACAGCTAGGTAGCCAGAGTCTCCAGGCCGGGCCCCTCTGTTTAGGGTGCAGTGGGCCTGAATGTGGGCCATGGGGAGGAAACTGCCTTTCCTGCCTTCTTTTCCTTCCCCCTGAGAAGAATCAGGAGTGTTTCATGTTGTCTGACTTCCACACCCACAGACTGGGTGAGGGGCGGCGGCAGGATCCTCAGGCCAAGGCTACCAGAGTCCTTTGTCCCGCCCATTGCAGGCTAACTGTGCCTCAGCTCCCCCCACTAAGTGTTATGTCCAGTCCTGACTCCCAAGTTGATTTCTCTCAAAATACCTATTTATTTTCCCATCAGATATAAAATTCAGGTGATTTGACAGCATGAAATAGGCACTAGTGTGTTCCAGGCCCCCTGAAATGCACGGCCCTGACCATCGTGGGCTGTTACATCACCTGACAGCACCTGTTTCTGCTTCCACCCTGGGGCTCCTCCTTGCGTTCACGATGCCCCTGCTGGGCTGGAAAGGAACTGCAGGGCTCTTTGGAGGGAAGGATTTGTCATGGGTGGCCAGTGAGTCCCAGAATGCAGTCCCTCCCCCAAGTAGGGGAAATGGGAGTCTGAGCCCCACGCCCAAGCCCTGAGGGGCTAGAGCAGACTAGGTGGAGGAGACAGCCCCTTCCTGAAGCTTCTTTGGGGTGGCAATCTCCAACCCTCACCCCAGGCTTTATGGCAGAACGCCAGACACCCCAGGACCGCTGCCCTGGTGGCCCCACCTAGGGAGGTCCCATTCCCACATCCTCCGGCAAGGGCTTGGAGTGCTCCTTCCCCAAAATACACACGTGAGTGTACACATACACACACTGACAATGACGACAAAAAAAAAAACCAAAAAAACCAAAGCCAGGAGCGGCACACTGTCTGGAACATGGAGTGAAAAAGGGGGCCCAGCGAGGAAAGAAGCCGAGGCGGGGGGCCTGGGGTTGTGACTCAGGCCCCAGGAAGCTGGCTCCCAAGCCCGGGCCCTCCAGTGACTCACAGAGACTGCAGGCTCGGCAGATCCCACAGCGCCTCTGCGGGGATCCCTCCCAGCTGGTTGTTCTGCAGCATCCTGTAAGGGAGAGAGGGCTTTAAGGACCCACAAGGCATGTAGACCTGGGGGTCCTCCCTTGAACCCCCTGCCTCATGCCAGAGCCCTCCCTCTTCCCCCTGCTTTAGAGCCTCAGAGAGAGTTTTGGTCCAGCACCCCTCCCCCTACCCACCAGCCCTCTTGGGACTGGGAGGGCATCTCAGATGGGAGGGCCAAAGAGAACCATGGGGAATAGAGAGACAAGACCTCTGGGGAGCAGTAGAGGCCAGAAATCAAACATTTGTGATTCTGTCAGTGAGGTCAGGAAGAATGTGCAGGAAGGTAGGTGTTTTCCCCCCGGCCTCAGTTTCCCTGAATATGCAGCTGTGAAGCTGAAGTTTGTTGAGGGGAAGAGAGGATGTGGAGGAGGTCAAGGCCCCTCTAGGGTGGCAGAGCCCCTGGCAAAAGTGATTTTGTGGCATCCCTGTCTGTAGAAATGATTCGAGGCACCCAGGACAGGGGGCAGCACAATCCTGACAATCAATCGCACAAGGTCCCACAGAAGAAGGTACAGTCAGCAGGCCCCATCTGCCCATAAGCTGCTCTCCCAGAACCAGCCCAGCCACAGCACCCCAGGACTACCCCATAGGCAGGAATCCTGGAGCATGTCGGGGCCCCTGGAAAACCCCACATGAGGGTAGGGGGTCAGAGCGCACACAGGAGAGAAGTAGGGGCCTGGGATGCCCCCTCCAGCATCACTACCAATATCAGCTATCCCAGGCACCAGAGCAGGTGTTAGAAAATTTTGAGGTGGACACGCCAAAGCACAGCAGATCCCTTCAAAACAGAACTGAGTGGGGGGGCCTGCCTGCATGGTTGTAAGGGAGGAACTGGGTGAGGAGATGGGAGGAAAGCCCTGGATAGCAGCAGCCAGCTGAACCTCCTTACCTGTAGGCCTCTAGACCTGGACCTAGAAATGAGGACTAGGAGGGCACAGGGAGTGCAGGCCCAAGCAGGATTTCAGGGAATAGCTGGGGAAGCAGGAAGGAAGCTGTCAATTACGCCAGACAGTGTGGGTGCCTCCAGCCAGGCCCCCACTGCCTGCACAGCATGTGTTCTGGACACACCTGGGCCTGCAGAGCCCAGAAGAGGCTACTTGGGAACCGGGGGGTGGAGGGGACAAGCATTGAGCTAGTCCTACTGTGCGCCAGGTGTATGTCATCCTCTCTTGTTCAAGGTGAATTATCAACCCAACTTTCAGAGGGGAAAGCTAAGGGACATGTCCACCCAAGGTCATTCAGCTCACGCTGCAATGTCTGCCGTGCTTCAGGAAAAGCAGAGCATTTCCTAGTCTGAGTTTAATCACAGTGGCAGACAGCGTGCGGGGTGCTGGTCTTGGAACCTCACAAGTGTCAGCTCCAGAGGGTTCGGCCAGAGTCCCAGTGCCTGACTATTATACCACCAGCCTCTGTCAGGCGAAACCACCTGAGTAGTAGTGACCGAGACCTCCTGTGTGACTGTCCTGGTCAGAGTGCCACCTGCTATCTCTCTTAGACTCTGTTTGTGGACATAAGAAAATTCCAGACATGAACAAAACCATAACACCTTGAGAACCAACGAATGCTGGGCTCAGGTGAGTATGGGGTGAGGACTGAGAGGGTCCCTCATGGAGACAAAACTGAGGAAGGGGATGGAGAAGCAGACTCTGGGGCACTGGCATTCTCCCTGCCCACCCCCCTGCTCTGGGACTGGGTGAGCAGCCCCCAAAGGCAGCCTGGGCTCAAGGAGTAGCAGCACCCAGGGTCCCTTCCCGGATATACCTTGTGTGCCTAAAGGTCTCTCGGCACCCCTCGACGCCCCCCCACCCCCGGGCAGGCTCCACTCAGGCAGCCCTGGCCTGCACCCTCAGCTCTGTCCCTTTCCAGCAGTTAATATGCATTTGGGTCTTAGCTCTGTCTGTAAATTGGGAAAAACGATAATGACCGCATCTGCTCATAGTATGGATTAAATCTGAGAAGCCCCATAGAGAACTTGCAGCAGTGGCTCACACAAAGTTTTAAAAGCTCAGCAACCCATTAGCTGAATTACTAATTATTAATATCTGGTCTCAGTTCTGCCACACACTGGATGAGTTGGATAAGTCACTTTGCCTCTCTGGGCCTCAATTCCCTCATCTCTTAAGGAAAAAGGCTGCCCAAGAGGCGTTAAACCACACTCAGCTGTAACCATCCAGGACAGGCCAGCCTGCCCACCACCCTGCTTGGTCCTCTGTCCTTCCACCATTCTGACCCTTTTCATCTGACTTCTTCCTGAGACCTCCGGGGGCTGCCTTGATTCTCACCCAGAGACCTCAGGGTGCTTGGAGCCAGGACACAAGTGATGCTTGGGTGAGCAGGGAGGGACACTGGCTGCTCATCAGGACCCCCTGCCATGTGCTCCCCTTCCTCGGGCCCCACCCTTCAAGGAAACCCAGAGGTTTCACCTGGTCACTCCATAGGCAGGATCTTCGCTGAGCATCTTAGGGTATCTCCACCTCATCATTGCTCCGATCCCCCTGTCTTTTCCTCTGTTCAATCCCAGGTCTAGAAAGCACATCAAACGCTCCAAATAGCAGCTCCCTCCCAAGGCAGGGGCTGCAGCATCTACTCAGTGCACTTCCCTCCAGAGTGTGGTAACTCAGGCCTCCCCGACAATGACAACGCACCCCAGGCCAGGAAGGCTAGTCTCCAGAGAGCCCTTTCTTTCATGGAATCAAACCCCAGTAAGCTGAAGGTCAGCATGGCAGAGGCTACACCTCTGGCCGTTTTCCTTGCTGTTCCTGGCCTGTTTCCCAGCCATCACTCTTTTATTGAAACACAAATGGGTCATAAAATCTGGCAGCACCTTTGGGCAGGAACAGCCCCTTTATTTTCCAAATGAGGAGCTGGAAGCTTAGGGACTGGAGGTGACTTGCTCTAAAGTATGAAGAAAACTAACAGAGGAATCAGGACTAAGGGCCCAGACCTCTCCCCCTGGGTCAGAGCTTTTGTGAGCACATTTCCCTGCTCTCTCCCTGGTCCTGGTTTTGCATGGTGAGGCAGGGTCTCGGCCTAGTGGCTCTCTGCCCTGGCTGCACTTTGGAATCACCTGGGAATATGCCACTATCCAGGCCCCACTGTAGCCAGATTAACTTCCCCGGTCGGCCCAGTCAGCCGCAGGCGTCCCTCAAGCTTGAAGCCAAGTCTGCCCAGCCAGGGGTTTGTCCCGGCTTCTGCCCTCTCCACCTGTGAAGTATACACTGGGGAGCAGTCCTCTGGCCCAGAGGCACACCAGGCAGGAGCCATAAGTGTTAGAGCCAGAGTATTCCAGAGAGTGACCCAGCAATGACTTGACTCTTGGTCTTGTGGTGGTGTCTCCACTGCAGCCAGAGCGGTGCCCCTGCTCCAAGCCCTCCTGCACGAGCTGTTTTTAAGTTTCTATAACTGAAATTGCAGTTGGAAACTTTCTTCCAACATCCTCATTTCAAGGTGAGGAGACTGAGGCCCAGGGAGAGGAAAGTCAGGGTGTCCTCCTTAACACCTGTTCTGGAACCTGGTGAAACTGGTCTGGCCTTGAGCCTTCCCACTGCACGTGAGACTGGCTTCCTGGCATATCAGAGTCCACCCACGACAGGACGAGGCAGAAGACTTTGCTGCCCAAGACGAAGGCCTCAGACTCTCCCTGGGCTCCTGGAGCCCGGGCAGCCATAGTTCATGGGCCAGGCCAGGTGATATCTCAGAGCTAGCACCCCTCACAGCTCAAGTTTCTCCTCCTTGGGCCAGTTCAGTTCATGTCATCCAAAAGCAGCCCTGACTCTGGGGTCCTGGCCGCTGTCCAGCCAAGTAGACAACAAGCACAGGCCACATCAGCCTAAGACAGTGCAACACAGAGTAAGGAGGCTGAGTGGGAGACCAACCCAGGCAGATTTCCAGGGGCGGCCAAGAGCCACTACCTCCCTCCACCCCTCTGAGACCTCAGGCCAGGACTCCAGACAGCACTGGCCCCAGCTCAAGAAGTAGCAAGCTTCACATCTAGAGCCTCAGTCCTTCCCAAGATGACAGAGGCTAGAAATCCCACACCACATTCCCAGGGGTTCTAGGCTCAATCCAGGAGCAGGGTTGGGGGACTCTCTTGCCAGCCCCTGGAGGGCCTGGGCGTGTGAACTGTCAGCCTCCTGTTTCCCAGATTTGGGTCTGATGAGAAAAAGCTGAGGCCCAACAGGAGACTTTCTAGATAGAGCCAGACCCACCTGACGCAGGTAGGGCAGAGGCCTAAGAATCACAGTTCTCCAGGAGCATAGATGAGGGGCAAGAAGCCTGTGAGAGGGAAGGGGCTGGGGGCATCTGAGATAAAGCTGCCCCTCCTCTCTCTCTCTCTCTCTCTCTCTCTCTCTCTCTCTCTCTCTCTCTCTCTTTCTCTCAACCACAGACACCTGGTCTTTCTCCATCCTCTGTGAGACACAGCCATTTTGGACATTTCAGCCTCCTGGGGAAGGCCCCATGCCCCAGGCTGTGGGCAGGATGCACACAGCTGCCCCTGAAAGGGTACACAGGGCAGGTACCCTCAGCAGTCTTGCCCTTTCCTCCAGGACAGCACGGTGGTAAGACAGATGGCCAGTGAAGCTGGCCTCTGGGCCTCCACAGTTGTGAGGAGGATATTCCCACTATTGTCTCATGAAAGGGGTGAGGCTGAATTCCCTGCAGGGGCTGGCTCTCTTGGGGACCCAGTAGAGGAAGGAGAGTCTCCCTAAAGCCTCACCTCCAGTCAGGCGTGGGCTGAGCTGGCAGGAAGCACCGAGGTGGGGGTCCTGCCACAGTCATTTAGGAGAGGATCAGAAAGGGGGTCCCCTTTTTTGTCCTGTGCCTCTGGGAGGGAAGAAAGGAGGCAGAGTGTCCCACAGGGACAGTCAAGCCTCAAGGAAAGGAGGAGGCCATTCAGATAAGAGTTCCAGGCATAGAGAAGGCTGGGCAGCTAGGGGCTCATCCCCTGGCACAAGATTACTGTGCTGATGGTGGACTTTCCTGCTCCATTTTTCTTGTGGGTCTGATAAACAAGTAATGGACAGACACTGCAGCAGGAGACACCGGCCTCACGTGGCAGAAAGCACATACTGCCCTGATACAGGTGGAACCCGCTGCTCTGACTCCGCCCTGAGGAAGAGAGTACCTTTCCCGAGACCACCCAACTCGTCCCTAAGGCAGACAAGCCCTGCAGGCAAAGAACTGACACAAAGGCTTTGGGGGACCAAGTGGGCTTTGAGGATGGGGCAGAGTGAGGGCCACTGGCAGTGCGGGCAGTGGCCAGTCTGGCTGAGCTGGGGGCTCTGACCAGCAGCCTCTCCCGCCGCCCAACTCACTGAGCCAAGGGCGCCGTTTGTAGAAAGGGGGCGGGAAGCTTGCGGTTTCTCCGAGGCTTTGATTTATTGCCTAATGCAGGCAAAGAAGAAAGAGGAGGCTCATCTCTAAGCCGGAGTCTTAGGAACGGGACGTGCGTCTCACATCTTCTGAAGGCCTAGCAAACAGGGCCCGCTCTCTAATCCGGCTGCAGGTCTGAGCCTGCCGCTGGGCACAGACATGCCACCAAGCAGGCCGCCTGCGCGGCACGTCTGGTGCAGGAGGCCTGCCCACTCTCCCCCACCCCACCACCCCCAGGCAGTCATGTTTATGGGGAGCCAGGCAGACAGTGAAGAGGCAGGAAGAAGAACTGAGAGGTGGGGAGCAGAGCATCAGAGAGAGGGAGACCAAGGGAGGAAGTGTAAGGCACGCCAGAGACTCGAAGGCTGAGGGCTGAGGTGCCAGAGACTGAAAAGGTGGAAAAAGGGGAACGTGCCAGGCATGGCTGGCCTGTGAGCTACCATAAGCTTGAAGCCAAGATGGCAGGGCTACTGCTAGCCCTTAAACAACTTGGAGCAAATTAGAAAAAGGTAGATGTAACCCCAAGGCAGACACAGGTCTGAATTTCAGCCTCTTCTTACCACCACCCCCTGCTCCCCACGGTCAGTATTCTTGTGCAGTCAGCAGCCTGCTCCGCTGTGCAGGGAAGACCCGCAGCTGAGGGCCGAGCAGACAGCGGAGCTCGAGATGGCTCCAAATGCTTTTTAGGACAGAACTTCAAATCTTCATTCCTCTGCTCCTGAATCAACAAAGCTCCTCATTCTCCTCACCACCGCCCCCAAAACATCCAGTGGTGTTGGGCCTTCCTCTGGAACCTCCTCTGCCCATCTTCAGAGCCAGCACATCCACACACCCCACCTCTTTTCACCCCAGTCCTAAGAACAGGCCAGCCTGGGGAGGACAAGGTGAGCTGTGTGCTGGGCCGGGAGGAGATGGTGCCTCAGCCTTCCCTTCTCTAAAATGGGCCATCTGTGCAATGGCTAGGGGGAGTCTGGGTGAAGCTTCTCTCCAATTCTCAGTTGCTTTTAGAGTCAAAGGAAAGTTGAAAGAGCTGGGATGAAGAAACCTGAACACTGAGGAGTGGCCACATTTACAGTGAGAATGGAACTCGGGGTTATGTCACAACGACCAGGGCTGGAGCCAAGAGGAAGAGTGGGCAGAGAAAGCCACGCTGGACTCCTCTCCTGGTCTGTAACTGAACTCAGCCCCACCAAAACCTTTTTGGATGGTCCACGTTGCCCCAAAAAATGTTGCTTCACCTCCTTATAGGGTTGCCACATCAGGTGCAAAAAAATTTTGTTATAGACAAGGTAGTGAAGAAATGGAAATAAAATAAAAAGCAGAAGATAAGGAGATGATAAGCAAGGCAAACCAAAACTCAGGTTAAAAAAAACTTCCATCTCCCACCCACCAACCTGCACGCTCAAGGCCTCCCCTCTATGTAAAATGGGGTATACTTATACTCACAGGATTTTCAGGCTGTAGAGACCAGAGAACGCTTGTCCTGGAATGTGGGAGAGGTGGTTCCCAGACAGCCTCCTGCAAATCAGAGCAAAGGGTCAGTGTCTTTAGTTGGGAATGCAGAGGGGAGGCAGCCACTTGTCAATGTCTCAAGCAAAGAGGGTGGTGATAACCACCATTTACTGAAATCTACAATCAGGACTTCATACCCGTCATCTCTCTTAATTCTCACTATCCCCTTGTAAGGTGCCTCAATGATCAGATCAAGAAACTGAGGCTTAAGAGGTCAGGTCACTTCTCCTAAGAGTCACAGAGTTGGTCAGTCATAGGTCTGAGGACCGTCTGGACTCATGTTCTCTCCACAGGGCTGTCTCCTCTCCCAAGCCCACCTGCCCTCAACTGGTGACCTGTGCGTACGCTGTCACCAGTGGAAGGTTAGATCCAGACAGGTGTGTGTGTGCCTCCCCATGACCTAAACTACAAAGCTAACCCCCACTAATCCAGGAGGGCTAGGAAATGGCATATTGGAATTAGTCTAACGTTCTGTTCTAATTAAGTATGTTTTTCATGGGGCGATCACCAATTTTGAAAGGAGCAAATGTGACAAAATATGCTTAATGTGTATACTTAATACTAAAGCCTGACAGAGCAGAGTTTAATTGTGGATGATTCAGAAGGCCCTTGGGATCTCCAGTCCTCAACAACATTATTATGCGCATCAATTCCTATCAAGAGGCCTACAGATGTAGAGATTGTGCTGACACACCTCAGAAGCTATTTTTAAAAACTGTATCGCTAATGAGAGTTTCTTTATTTAATATTTGTTGTTTTAAATAAGAAAGAAAGAAAGGCACGGAGAGACATCAGAAACTGGACATTTGCCATCGTAGAGTCTTTTATTTAGGGGGTCTTTAAAATGGGCCTAACCCTCTCTAAGGAAATGGAAGATGGAAGACCAGCCTAGAATTCTCAGATCAGCCCCTCTGTCACCTGCCCCCACCACTGATCCTCAGCTGTGCTCCTGGTTTTCATTCCTACCCAAGCTGCCTTGCCCCTGCCCCAAGCCCCCTCAGCTGCCTCACACACTTTCATTTCCTTTGAAAATTCCTCTCCCAGGAAGGCTCCCTAGCCCACAGGCAGCCCCACTACCTCTGACTCCCTGACCATCCCCTCACAGAGCACCTGGGTCCTCACACCAGACGGCCTCGTTCACAGGCTCCCTTCCTGCAGCACAGGTCACAGCCTTGCTGCAAGCACCCTGAGGCCCTCGAGCAGCTCATGGATCTTGCTTTCCCCCAGAGCACCTTGAACTTGCCTTTCACATAAAGGTGGCCCAAGAAACTCCTAGTCTAGAAGACCCGGCCTCCGCCCTGGGGGCTGATGGAATCATACCTTCATCAGGGATTGGCTAGCTGTTCCATGTCCCCATGTCTGGGGCGCCAGCCAGGGTCGGGATGGGACAAAGAGATAGAGGTGGGACCAGAGTAGAGGTGAGTTGGGATTGTTTTCAGGACTATGAACCCGGTGCTTGCACCATGTAAGCAGCGCTCTGGAGCCCCAGGGATACATGATGGTGCAAAAGCAAGAAGAAGCAGAGATGGAAGGTTCAGAGATCGGGCTAGGTGAGGAAGGGCAGAGTGCCTGGCTCCCCAGAGCAGACAGGCCAGAGGGTGGTTGGTAAATAGGCAGAGAAGACAGGTTTAGGGATTCCAGGGATTGACCTGGGAGGACTTTGTGGAAGAAGTGGGCCTTGTGCTTGGCCTGATCCAGAGTTAGGTGGCCTGAGAGGAGAAAGAGATGTGGACATGCCGGGTTGGGAGAGAAACCTGCTCAAATGCAGGAGGGGAAGCCAGGGGAGGTGAGCAGGACTGGCCTCACTGAAGCTAAGTTGGCCAGGTGGGCTTCGGCCAGGTGAGAGAAGACATTAGAAGTGGATCTTTTGGCTATGGGGAGCCAAGAAGGCTCTTGAGCAGGAGAGATACACCCAGAAGATGAACAGTGTTTATTAGAAAGGACACAGGATATCTGTCAGCTAGGAGGCTGACACAACCCCCAGATGTGAGGGGACAACTAGGGCAGTAGCCATGGGAGTGGAGAACAAGGCAGGAGGTGAGAGACATTTCAGAAAAAGAACCACCAGGCCTTGGGGAGTGGATGGAGTCTGATGCGCAGGATGAGAGCAGGTCAAATGTGATGCCAGGGAGAGTTGCAACTCTCGACCCGGAGACAGAAAGCTGCAAAGAGGAGTTGATTTGGGGGTGTGGGGGGGAAGTCCCTGGCTTTTCAAGTCCCTAGACCATGAGGCCCCATGCTGCCACCCCAGAGTTCACACCTGGGCCAGGTATCAACTGATGCCCTGCTATCAAGAACAGCCTGGCTTCCCAAACTCCTTTCTTTTGAGCTCCACCCCACCTCTTGGGGAGCCTGGGTTGGGGAGTTCCTGCAGCTATTGGGGGTCACCTGCCAGCCCCCCAAGTATCTACTCACAGCTCCTCCAGGAAGCGCAGGTGGTGAAAGAGGCCAGGCTCAAGCTCTGTGAGGTTGTTCATGCTCAGGTCTCTGTGGGGAGAGAAAATGGGAAGGGCTCTGTGAGTGTCCATCTGTCCCACTGCAAAATCCAGCTCCAAACACCCACAGAGAGCCCCAGGGGTCCCCATGGCACCCCATACACATAATACGCCAGCCTGGCAACCTCAGCTCATTCTCTAAGAGGGAGAAGCTGGCAGGGAGCTGGGCCTTGCATGTCCCTGTCTATGCCCTTTCTGTGCAGTCTCCAATGTCCCCTCTGCCTTTCTCTGTTTCCCCACCCAGCCCCCTGAAATGGCTGTGATTGGGATTATAAAGAAAGTTGACCTCCCTGTAAATGGAGGCGCTCACGAAAAATTCATAGAATGTCAGAGCAGGAGGGGAGGGGCTTCTCAATACAAACTATACCGCCTACACTTTTACCAATGGGGAAACTGAGGCCTGGCGTTCCGAGCCATGCTGATCTATGGAGCAGGTCATATAGGAGTCAGTCTGAGCTGGTGGGACTACCTGCCCTCGGAGGTCTCCGCCAGTCTCTTTCCTGGTGGCTTCCCTCCCTCCATGCTTCTTACTTTTCTCCAATAGGAAGACTCAGCACCCGCCTGCATTCCCAAGTGGTGGAATAGCAGGGCCTGCTCCCTCCGTGGATTCAAACGTTGGATCATCCCATCTTCCCGTATTACCTGACAGGCCCTCTGGGTAGTTTCTGTGTCATTGTCCTCCAACCACAGTAATAACTGCTGTGTGTCAGGTACTGGCTAACCTTTATCCAAACAGACCCACTTAATTCTCACAGCAACTGCAAGGCAGAGGCCATTGGCATCCCCAGGTTGAGGAGCAAAGAAGAGAGAGCATCAAGCCTTGGAATCCACAGGCCCTGACGTCAACTCTCCCTCCTACCTTTACCTACCAGACCTCTGGCCTTAACCACCGCATTCCTCAGTTTCCTCATGCATAAAAATAAATGAACACAATCAGGCCTCCCTGGTGGCTCAAAGGGTTAAGACGCACCCTATGAAGTTATCCGCAGCCACTGTAGCATGAGTTCCATCCCAGACCTGGGAGCTACCCACATGGCACAGCAGACCTCTCCTGACTCAGCAGTGTATTTCAGTCAATCTGCCTGTTCTGCTCCCCACTCTGTCTCTAGTGAATCCTTTCACCCCCCCCCCACACCTCTGGCCTGTACCCCAGCTCTTGTATGCATAAATAAATATATCTTTAAAAAATAATAATAATAAAATAAATGAACACAGTCTTCTAGGGAACCTGTAGGATTAAAAGAACCAGAGCATCCAGACTGCCCAGCACATAGCCCTGACACGGTGGGTATTTGCTCTTTTCCTTCCACCGTCCCTCAGTCACCCGCAGGTGAGCGTGGCAGCTCAGCAGGCCTGGGGGGAGGTGGGGAGGCTTCTGAGCCTTCATTGTGGGCCCCACCCTACATCATCATTTTCTGCTGCATTTGTGCCTGGTGAGCACTGGGGTCTGAGGCTGTATGTGGCCGACATGGTTGGGCTCCATCCTAGTTCAAACTCCCAACAGCTGCTTCTCACCTCTGCCAGTGCCCCCACCCCCAGAGGTACAGAGGTGGGCCCAGATCAGAGCACCGCACTGCCCAGTCCCACCCCAGGCCTTCCCATAGCACCCCCCTCCAGCCTCAGTGTCTCCACTTCCCCCGAGAAATGAGTGTGCATTATGTGTGTTCTCAGACAGGCAGGCCGGAGACGGTGCCTGAGAGCCCAGTTCCAATCTATAAAAAGACTGTTTAGTCTCAAATATTTTATCTTTGATAAAGCTGGGACTCCGACGCCATGTCCTCTGAGGAAGGACATGGTCCAGCCAAAGAACCGGCCTGTGGGACTCGGGCAGGGTGTTATCCATGGCTCCTTCCTTTCCACGTGGAAACAGGCTGCCCAGCCCCCGGTCTGCCCCATCCAGAAAGAGGGCCACAGCAAGGGGGAGGCCCACGTGAGCATGGCCAAGGTTAGGGGCAGAATGTAGAGAGTTCACTGAAGAAGTTGAGATCAGAGTTTGTTTCTCAGATGTTTGCACATTCTCCTAGCCTGGGGTTCCAAGCAGAAACGTGAAGACATTGGGATTCACTGGACAGTGGCAGGGTAAAGGGCAGCGATGCCCACAGACCCCCGGCTAGCGGCCAAGATCGGACTGGACTCCTCCCCCTTGAGTCCTGGGCCTGGCTCATCCTCAGCCAGGCAGGGAGGCGGGAGGTGCCACACACACACACACACACAAAAACGATTACCTCTAAATATTTACCCTGTGCATTTCTGGACGTGTCTCCACAGGAGCGGGAGCGGGAGTTCAAGGAGCACACAGGGCATGTGACTCAGGCCTCATCACTCAGCTGTCCCTCCAGGGGCCGCACCTCAGAGGCTCTGATGTGGCTCCATGGCCCCCTCCCTCACCCCACCACACTGACTAGCGGCCTCATTGTTCTCCCCTGGAAAGGAGGGGGCCTGTACCCCCCAGCCCACCCCCACATCCTGCCCCAAGACAACACATAGCCCAGCTGCAGTGTTTAGTGAAGGGGCGCCCGGGGATGGGGGGGGAAGCCCCATTCAGGCCTGGCCCTCTCACAAAAGGAAAAGGGGTGAGGCTGGTACCAAGGAGAGGGGAAGGGAGAGGAATGCTGAGAGCTGGAAGAGGGAGGGGCTGTGGAAATTTCAAAGCTGAGATCCTCTGAGCTGATGCCACAGGTCTGGGAACGACTAAGGGCCCTGGCAAGAGGTGCTGGGTCGGGGGTGGGGGGGTGGGGGTGCCGTGCCTGGGCATTCACCAGGAAGGCGTCACCACTGTGCAGAAACCCTGGACACAGTTGTCCTGGAAAGTTGGTGGTTCTGAAGTCTGAGATTCGACCTTCCTGGGAGGTCAGTAGTTCTAGTGCAGTGCAGAGAGCACAGCTCAGATGCAGGGGAAAGCGGGGGCACTCTGATCCCTGGGGTGCGTGGAATTTGGCTGTGGTTGCATTTGCTTGAACTTGTGAGTATTCATGAGTTATATTAAGATAAATGAGCTCTTGGGATACATGCGCTTGTCTTGTGGGGTGCTAGACACACATGTGTCACACGTTAGGGTGCACGTGTGATCTGTCACATGCACTTTGGAACACTGAGCTGTCAAAAGTCACACGACCTCAAAGCACCCCTTGATTATAAAGACAGAAACTCCAGGAGGAGGAAAAGCCTGGCCCAAGTCTCTCCTTGTGATTGGAGAAACTTTTTTGTCTGTGTGACCTTCTCTCAGCCTCAGTCTCTCCGTTTTCTCCCCTGGCCCCAGGAAAGAGCAAGGGAGCAGAGTGATGCTGTTTGGGGTTTCTCTTGTGGCTAAATTGAATACCTGATGCTTGGACTTAAAGTCTGCTCCCCACCATCACCCTATGACATTACAAATACACACATGCACATACATGCACACATGCATGTGCACATTACCTCTTCCTGGGACTGGCTTCATACACACATGACCTGTGACAGGGTCGAACGCGCTAAAGACCGGGCCTCAGACTCGTTCTCTGCTGTTGCCATTGTGAGATTCCTCACAGGTTTTGGATCACGTTTTCATTTTGCCCTGGGGCCGGCGAACTGCTGCCCTCAACTGAGCAGCAAGGGTTGAGCGGCTGGGCTGCAACCCACTCTGGAGCCAGAGAGGCCGTGTGTCCTCCAGTGGACACAGCCATTTGGGGGGTGGGGCAGGAAGGAGTCAATGGGGGGGGAGGCTGGTAGGCAGGGAAAAGAGGGGGAGAAGTGAGGGGCAGCCCTGGGCATGGGAAGTGGAAGTTTCTGGCTGCACATTAGGAAAATGTTCTCATGGCTTTACCCTGTGAGGCAACCGGACCACCCAAGGAAGCTGGGTGAGGCGGTGTCACCATGGAGACAAGGAACAGGTTTGATAAGAGTGAGGATGCTGGGGAACTGAGGAGGCACAGAGCAACAAGACCCGAAACTCTGTGTGTGTGTGTGTGGGGGGGGTGTATTGGGAGACCCTCCTCCCATGGCATTCTGCCCAAATCCAAGGACCCGAGGGGGATTTATTCTATTTGAATCTTTCCTAGGGGAGGAGGGAACCCAGCCTCTGGGTTCTGCTGGGACAGAGCTGGGAGCACTGTCTCCACCTGGCTGGAGAGAAGGCCTGGAAGCAGGGCCCCCTTTTTCACTGTCTCCACTGTGGGCTCAAATTGCTCACCTCCGTGGCCAGGTAAACAGCAGCTAGGGAGGCGGGGAGATGAGCCCCTGTCCCAGGCAGAGTGTGTGCCCGCAGTGGTTTCTGCACTGACTCTGCTTCCTGAATGTGGCGCCTGCCCTGCACTGCTGCCTCCGTTACTAGCCCCGCGGGCATTACTCAGCCGTGTCACCTCCAAGCCTCCATTTTCCCATCTGTAAAACAGGGCTAATAATAGTACTTGCCTCACAAGTTGTAGTGAGAATGATACGAGTTCATAAACGTGAAAGAGGACTCAATAAGTGTAACTTATTATTAATATTACATTCATCTAACTAAATTATAATGATTAGTGCATGATGACCTTGAGCTGCTTTTTCCTCTCTGTGCCCTCCAATCCTGGAGGGAAACCTAGCAAAGAGGGGCATGCAATCAACATTTAAAGGAATGCAAAAGGAATAGATAAGACCACCCTATCCCAGGACTCTGTCACTTTCAGGCTTAACTTCTGGAAAGAAATTAGTGGGTGCTGGGTTCCCAGAGCACTTGCAGATCTGTGGGTGCTGCTTCTAATAATGCTCTCTCATTGGGCATTTGTAAGAGCGAGGAAAAGCAAGATCCTCTGGAGAATTCCTCCTGCATCCACTATGCACACCGGGATTCCTCTTGATCTTCTCTCCCAGGGTGACTGCCTGGGTGAGGGTCTCAAGAGCTGCCATGACCCCATCCCCCCAAGGCCAGGCTGCTGGGCACATTTCCTGCCTTGCTGGGAGACAACTGGGGGGTGGCAGCAGGGAGGAGGATGGGCTGGTATAGGAAGAGCCCAATATGGGGATTCTCTCCTGCTGTAACGGGCCAGTAGACATGCTGGCTGCCTTGGGGACCATCCGGTGCTCAGGGCACTCACTGAATTCCTGTCCACAAGAAGAGGCAGATGATGGGTTAGAGAGGAAAGAACAGGAAATCTGGACTCAGGGACCTGGTTCAGTTAGATCAATGTCAAGGTCCCTTCCAGCCTACAGGCCATTCTGTTACTTCCTGACAGGCTGCCCTGTGCTGGCTCAGGAGTTCACAGTGTTGCTGGAGGATTGTTTACTCACAAAGTAACAACAGAAAACCCCTATGTCCTTTCTTTTGTGGTTTACAAAATGGTCCCACAGCCACTGTGCCAATGGGGTTCTGAACTAAGTGTCCAGACTCCAGAGACCAACAGAGGCCGGGAAGGGAGAGGGGAAATGGGACAGAAATAAGGGTGGGGGTGTCCAAGCCGTGAGGAGCTCCCAGAAATGAGTTCCGAGTGGAAGAGCCCCAAAGAGCACCCCATCATTTGGCGCAGCAGGAGGGGTCCGTCAGCAGGGTGCGCAGGCACGTTCCTCTTTGTGCTGGGCTTTCAGCACCTCTGGTCCTGCCGGGATCAGACACTCCTGCCAGGAGTATCTCCTGGTGATTGTGACCTTCGGAATGTTCCTAATTGGAAGGAACCTTGACCGACCGACAGCCCTCTAGTTGCGAGTGAGGAAACAGATAGACAGTCACCTAAGGCCACACGGCAAGCTAATAGCAGGGTGGGCGCTAGAATCGGGTCTCCTAACACTGCTCTGCCACCCTGCCCATCAGCCTGGGTGTCCTACGGAGTCTCCTCTGCCCAGTTGGTTGCCCTGCTCCTTAGCAGAGGAGACTCCCTACCAGTTGTCTCCTTTGAGATTATAAACACACGAGCTGACACAGCAGTCTCTTGAAGATTTGCAATTGCCATTAATTTGCAAACAAAGGCATGTACTTCACTCAGGAAAAAGTGTCTCCATCTCCCTACACTAACAACATAGATATTCTCGAGGCTTTGCACAAAGTCCCAAGCAAGGACAGGGCTATCTTTTTAAATAAAAGGGTAATGGCTTTATTTTCATTTCTTGGCTCCCCAGATGGTAACAAGATCGGTTTCCAGCCTGCCTGGAATAGTGGGGCCTGGCGATGCAGGAGGTAAAGGAGATAGTAAGAGACTAGCTAGGGGTTGGGGGAGGCAGGGGCTTGGCACCTGGACTTGGGCAGAGAAAGTCCCCTGAAGTCATTAAGCAAAGATAAGGAGGGTGCCAGTGAGGAAGAGGGGCCCAGTTACACATTGATTCAGCTGGGGCGGGAGGGCTGAGGGCAAGGGAAGGTGGCAGTCCTATAAAGCAGGTGAAAGAAAGAAGTGGTCCTGGCTAAAAGACTGCAGACGTCAGGAAGGTCACTCAGGGGCGGTGTCATATTCCATCCAGGTGACTAGGGTCTCTCCAGCGGCAGAAGAAGGAAAGGCGAGATTTGGGAAATCATGGTTTGGCACTGTGGGAACCAACCTCAGGTCAAACCCTACAATCCACCTTCTTGCAGAAAGGAGGAAACGTGATGGCAACAGCATTCCAGATGGCAGGACCTGGGGAGTGGGGGTGGGGCACGGGCAGGGGGGCCTAGTGGAGATGGGGACCGAGTTCTGGACAACTCGGACCTCAGCAACACAAAATCCCCTTGTGAGGGAGTTGGGGGAGTCAGCCCATCTCAGGCTAAGGGTACTCTCTGGCTCTACCAGGCAAAGTGGTTAAGCTGGGGTGATCTGCAGAGTCTCTAACCACTCTCAAAAGTGTCACCCCCGGATCAGGTGTAGCTGTTTCTGCTCCCAGCAATTACCCAGCCCCACAGCGAGCTTGTATTGGGCAGTCGAGAGTCATGTGGACCCTGTGCCCAATGCCAGGCGAAGGTTCTCAGAGCAGAGCAGCACAGGGATTGCATAATGCCAGTGTGTGCTTCTCCCCCGTGGCTCCTTCCTTCTTGCCAAACCATGCCACCCACAGGCAGAGAAGTTAAAGGGACCCAGGCCTCCTGGGACCGGACAGGGTTACAGTGTGGTCTGAGAGTAGCCTAAGAGCACAAAGGGGCAGAGCTGCTGGAAGCCACAGAGGCCTGGCTCTGGACCTCCTTCTCTCCTCTCTGTCTCTTCTCAGAGAGGCAGGACAGACCTGCAACACCCAGTACAGCAAGCACCACCCACGTGTGGCTAAATTTAATTTGTTAAAATGAAGTCAAATTACAAATTCAGTTCTTGTGCAGTGCAGATCTAGAATATGCCCACATTCACGGGCGGTCTATTGGACAGTGCTGGTCCAGCCTCTACATTAACACTGACCCCTGTTTGATTCCCAGACCTGCCACTTATTGGCTGTGTGATCTTGGGCAGGTTAGTTCCCTTCTCTCTGTTTCCTCCCCGGTGAGGTTCTTAGCCAGTGCCTAACACAAGGCAACTAAACAACCAATGTAACCTGGGAGTGCCACCACCAACCCTACCATGCACCAAGCCCAGGTCAGGTGCCTCCTCCTACAGGAAGCCTCATTCTTCATTACATCCAAGCAGGTGTCATCAACCAACATTTATTGAGCACCAACTATATACCAGCCACTGTGCTAGTTGATACAACCCCAAAGTCCAGGAATGTGAGATCCCTATACTCAAAGAGCCAGTAAAATGGGAACAAGGAGAGGAGCATAGACAACTACAGGTTTGAGTGATGTGAGCTGGGGCACAAGTGTCACAGGGCTTGCACAGACAAATCCACATGACCTTTTGACTCTGATCTCTGAGGGTTCAGTCCCAAAGTCAGGTCACATCATCCTGTCCTTGACAAACTGTCACCTCCTACTCTCAGATTGCTCAGTCATGTAGCTGGTCTCCCCAAATAGTTAGGCTTTCCTCTATGGCCCCCAATTCCCTGTCCTTGTCGCATATATGCTGCACTGGCTATATGATCCATTTTCCATGCAGCAACGGGGGGCAGAGTACAGGTGGACTCTGGCCAGAGGGCCTGTAGACCAGATGCAGAGAGGGAACAGAATAAATCTAGCAAACTGCAGTGCAGCGTCTGTATGCTGGAGAACTGGCCCGCTTGTTCTGCCTGGCTCAGGTCTCCTCTAACAGCAGCTTCTCCTGCCCTGGTCCAAGCCCGGCTCTGTCTAGGGCACTGTTTCTGTGTGCAGAGGCGTGTGGCTGTGAATTCATCTGTTCTATCAGACTTGAGCACTTAGAGCAGATGGGCACATGCCAGCAAACTAGACCTCCCAAAAGAGAGGAGCTGTGCTTCCTCCTCTGACTGGGGCACCCCCAGGCTCCCTTCCAGGGCCTCCTCCAGCCCCCTAGGAGAGGAGCTGAGTGGAGTGGGGAGCAGGAGAGGCTCAGATGGAAGACCAAGCATGGGAGCAGGGAATGGAGTCGGCTTTGTGTGCAGGCCCTGAGCCCTATTTGTTTAGCTGAAGCTCCTGCCCTCCTGCCTTTATTTCCCCGGATAAAGAGGCAGGTGTGTCTGGAGGCGGCAAGCCAGAGAAAGGGCCCTCTCTCTATTCAGGGGCTCCCCTACACCCACACATCCCAGCTGGAAGCTGTCCTCACATAGAGCACCTCCTCCTCTCCCCCCCAGCAACTTCCCTCACCACCACCCACACACACTGAAGGGCACCCAGCGCCACCCAACCCCACCAGGCCAGGGCAGCACCCAGGATTTTGTCTCAATTGATCGGGGTCCCAGTCTCAAATGAACCTAGCAGGAAAGGGCAGAAACAGGAAATTCAGAGCATGGAATAAGTGCTACCTTTGCTCGGGCTCACCCCACACTGCTGGCCTCACTAACCCATTTTTCAGATGGAGTTCAGCACAATTAAGGTCTCTCTGCTAGCAGCATCTCGCACATCCCCCACGGCCACCCTTCTGCCTCTCTGCTCCTTGGTCCCTCCACTTGAAAGCATTTGCAGTTTATAGAGGTCTCTCTTTGGTCTCATTTGATTTAATCCTTTTATCAGGCCAGGGAGTAAAACATTATTCCCATTTTAAATGAAGAAAGGGAGACTCGGAAATATCATGTTTACTCTGAGTCTGGTCACAGCCAGTAAGTGGGAGAGCAGAACTCCCACCTGTTCGTGGTGCTGCAGCCAAAGGCGCTGGGTGCCCACGGGTGCCACTGAGCGCCCACCCTGCGCACCCTGCCACTGCCGGGCACCCCAGACCGCTGGAAGTGGGGAGGCAGCCCGAAGCTCCGGGAACAATGGAGGGGATTAGCGCAGGGCCCCAGAGAGCCCCACCCTGCTCGTAGGCCTCTGGGTCCAAGGAGATGCCAAGGACTGGTGGAACTTTCCAGAGCTTGCACCCGTCCTCCAAGCCCAACTGGGCAGGCCACCCAGCTCCAAGGTCCCTGAGGGGAGGGGTATCTTGAGCACCAGTGCCGAGAGGCGCCCGAAGCTCCCTCCCAGCCCTGGAGCCCCAATTCCTAGCCACCTGAGATTCCTGCTTGTCCCCTGTCTGGCCACCTCAGACCTCTCCTTTGGTTGGCAACCCAAAAACCTGACCCTCTTCCTCAGCTCCCTACCTGTCTGGTTCATCAGACCTGTAGAAAGATCTAGAGCAAACATCCCTGTACAGAAAGCCTATAGCCTGGCCCCTGAGGTTGCTGCCGAGGGAGAGCCCTGTGCTCACTACCCTGTGGGCATTGTGCCCAGACTGACAGTTTGCGTCTTGGCCCAGCCATTCAGCAGTTGTTTGATATCAGGCAAGTTGCTTTTCCTCTGTGCATCTCAGTTTCTGCATGTGTAAAATGTTATATAAAAGTTCCTCCTAAGGGAATGGTGAGGGTTAAATGGGAGAATCCGTGGTGGGGGAGGGATTAGCTAAACCCGCCAGGAGGCACAGAGGCCAGAAGCATCCCTCCCCTCACCTGCATTCAACCTCCAGGGCCATTGGAGAAGCTGCACCAGGACAGACTTGGGCTGGAGGGCTGAGGGGAGGGAGGGCGTTCTGGGTCAGCCCTGCCCTTAGGAGGCACCAGCTGCTGCTTCTCTGGTGCCTCCAAGTGAGCGCCACCTGCCTCAGCCCTGATCTTCTCTTCCTTTGATCTTCTGATCTCTGGCCAGGGTCCCCCAGCCAAAGGCATTCCTGTCTCCCTGGCCTTCTCCAAGGAAAGGCAAAGGGCTGGGCTTTCCCCCCACCCCCACCCCAGCTCCTCCCTGCCTCCCTTGTTGTGTGTGTAACCAGGACTACCACAGAGGCCCTGGGACAAGGTAATAGCCAGGTCTCCTCCAAGATGGTGGTGCCTGGAGGAGAGGGGAAATAGGGAGGGGCTGGCCACTGGGGCTACCAAGGGCCTGGGGCCCTGGGCTGGACTGGATGCTGTGACAAGATCCCTTAAGCTTAAGTTCCTTGTCCCTAGTGCCCTGGTGTGCAGAGCCAAGCTGAGCACTGGGGGAGGGAGGGTGTGTGCCGTGTACATAGAAGAGAGGGAAGAGAAGACACCCTTACCCTTAGGAAACCACAGTGTGAGGAGAGACTCAGAACCACATACACAGCTGGACAGGCCTTGAATGTTAACACTTGAGAGAGCCTGAGAATCAGGAGACAGTCAGGGAGGGCTTCCTGGAAGAAGCCTTGCCTGAACTGGCCAAGAACAAGACTAGCCATCAGAAAGTGGCCTAATGGAGAGGGGGAAATGAGCAGAGGGGGAAATGAGCCAAAGGGGAAAATGCAAAAGGGGAAATGAGCAGAGGTGCTGAGGATGGCATTGTAACTGAATGGTGCTACTCCAAAACATCTGTCCGTCCTAATCCCGGGAACCTATGCCTGTGACCTTAGCTGGGAAAAGGTCTTTGCAGATGTGAAAGATTGCAGGCGAGGAGCTCATCCTGGATTATGTGGGTGGGACCTAATGACCAGTGCCCTTGGAAGAGGTTCACAGAGACACACGGGGAAAAAGGTGACATGGAGCGTCAGACTAGAGTAATGTGGTCACAGGCCAAAGAAGCTGGCCAGCGCAGAAGAGGTGCCCTTGGGCTCTCCCCTAGAGTCTCCGTGACTGCAGCCCTGCTGGCACCTGGCTTTCCATCGGGTCTGCACAATTATGAGAGGAGAAATTTCTGTGGTTTAAAGCCACCCCATTTATGGTATTTTGTTATAGGAGCCCCTGGAAATTGTCCAGTAAGTGGTCTCAATATATTGCTGGCCCCAGGGCCCCATCGCAGGCTGCCCTGCCCTCACCCTCTCTTCGCCATCCTTTCTGGTCCCCTCCTGGTCTCAGACCACTCTGGGGCCCCACCCCACTCTTCACCCTTGAGCCTCCTCCTGGGTCTACTATGATCTAGCAATTCCCGTGGTGGCCTATGAATACCTTTAGCTTTGCTTTATTGAATTGAAACTGGTTGTTTATTTCTGTCTTAACCATTTTCAACTCCCTCATCTGTGGATCCCCAGCAACTTGCATAGACTCTGGCTCATAGTAGACACTCAATAAACATTTGTTGAGATTTGCTGGCTCAGTCAAGGTCTTCATGTGTTTCCAGATTCCCTTTCTAGGATTTCCAGACCATCCATGCCAGTTCTCTGCATCTTTTTTTCTTTTTCTTTTTTCTTTCACTTTTTAAAAATTAATTAATCTACTTTTGTATCGAAGAAATGGGGTGTAGGCCAGAGGGATGCAGGGGGACTGAGATAGAGTGGGAAGCAGAACAGGCAGATCTACTGAAATCCACTGCTGAGGGGAGCATCAGGCGAGACAGAAGAGGTCTGCTGTGCCATGTGTGTCAACTCCCTGGCTTGGCATTGAACTCACGCCTTAGTGGTGATAGCATTGAGATTTAACCCCTAGGGCACCTGGGAGGCCTTTCTCTGCATCTTTACAGGATTCCAGAGTGGGATGCCTTCTTCCTCACTGGTGCACCCTCCACTCCCAAGGCCACCTGTAGCTAGCCTGCATGTCCCTTCATCCTAGTGCTGACAGGCTAGTAACTTTCTGACCTACCAGCCTATGACCTCTCTTAATGCAGGCCGAAGGTCTTACCCATCTTGGGCCTTCAGAGCCTCAGCAAGTGCCAAGCATGGATTCAAGAATGAAGAGATTTCAATCACTAGAGCCTGGTCTCCATCCAAGCCGAAGGGCAGACAATACCTTGGTTCATCTTTGCTCATTTGAAACTGCATAGAAATTTTCAAAAGAGGTTTTCTTTAAAAAAAAAAAAAAATGAAGAGAATGAGCAGGAAAAGCAAAGACTCCTAAGTGGAAGGGCTTACAGAACAGACGACTCACTCTGATGTAACTCAAGCCTGGCCACGAGCTGGCTGACTTGCAGCGTAAGAGCCTCCCAGGTGGCTCCGTGCTCACCGCAGCCGTCTGGGTCGGATGCCACACCTCAGCTGCGGTGGGCCAGGTTCGTGCCACCAGCAGCCTGCAGAGGCTGCCTTCTCTCGGGTAAACACATCTGCTTCCTCCTGGGCTGAGCTCTGCCCTGCACCTCCCGCTTCTGGTCACTCATTAGTTCATTCACTCATTCACTCATTCCACCAATATTTTTGAGCACACATTAGTAAAGAGTCAACACTGACAGCGACAGCGGGGACCCTGCTTTCCTGGGGGCTCCCGCCTGGTTTGGGAAACAGACAAACAGGAGTGAGAACCTGGGAGGAGGGGTTAGGCAAGGATAGGCAGGAGGAAGAGACATCTCAGCCAGCCCCTTAAATCCAAATGCTTCCCTGACTTCCTCCAAAGATTGCCCCCCAGAGCCGAGGGTTCTTGCTAGAACCCATTTCTTAACCACATCCTTGCAGTAAATCACAGTGACGTCATGAACTCTTTCTTATCGAGCTTGTGTGAAGCAGCGGTGCATCACCTAAGCACAAACCAAGTCAAGCAACCCTAGAGTGGGGCGACGTAGGGAGTGGTGGCCAGGATGGCCTGACTTATTTGAGGATAAGCTGCAGGGCAGTGCTTGGCACACTTTAAAATGCAGATTCAGGCTCAGTAGGTCTGGGTTCGGGCCAGAGGGTCTGCACCCCTAACACGGTCCCAGAGGATGCTCGACCATGCTTTTAAAAAGACTTTAAGAGATCTAAGCGACCAGATGGGGTAAGTCTCCTTTAAGTACCCTTCATCAATTTTGATTTTCCATTACATTTTTGCTAAGTGTGGAGCAGACATGCACTGAGATATGCCAGCTGTGGCCTGGAGGGCATTGCCCCCGCTCCACTCACTGGCAGGGGCCAGGAGGGCAAGGTGCCCTTTTCTAGCTGTCACACAAAGTTGTGGTGTGGGCTGGTGGCAGCCCAGAGTTTCAGGGCGCAGGGACGCTGCAGGTGGGGTGGGTTCTGTAGGGGCATGGGGCAGGCAGACACTCAGTCCTCTGGGCTTCAGGGCCCCTGCGGCCCCCTGCAGCCCCCAGGATGTCACTAAAGACCTGGCTCATTTCCTCATGGAGAGGGTGGCGTAAACCCCAGTCCATCCACCAGTGCCTGGGGCCTAACAAAGCTTGGGATTGCTGCTGGATCCACACTCTGACCAACAAGAAGGAATCTTGGGGATAGTGCAGTAGGAAGGAGGAGGGACAGCAGGAAGAACTTCCCAGTGATCAAACTCCTGAGGGAGCAAATACTAAAACCAGGAGTCGGGTATTAAATGACTTGGACTGTCCAGGGGGCAGGGATCCAGGTCAGAGGCAGGGAGCTGTAGCAAGACTCAGGAAGAACCCCCAAGCCAAGTGTCTGGGCCTCCAAATCTTCCCCTTTACTACACTCTACCCCAGGCCCCCTACAGAACTGTTCATCAGCACTGGGTAGGCTGGGAATATGGGGTTAGTCTAGGTGTTTCCTGACTCCAACAGACACCCACCCTGGGCCCCACAGCGTGGTGCCTTTGCATCCCCAAGTCAATCTGGACCGTGAGGCTAATTCCTTCTGGCAAGTGGAGGGGGGCGTGGGGCAGAGGCGGTGGCGGTGCCCTAGGCTTCTGCATTCAGAGTGGGGGAGCCGGGAATGGGTGCAGGATGGCGTGGCATTGGCTGGCCGGGGTTGTGGGGGGGCATTCCTCTTTCCACTGGCTGCACACAGTTAATGGGGGGCCTTATTCTGCCTGGGCACACAGCCCTGGAGGTACCGGTGATGGCCATGCCTTGTCCCAGCCCCTGGGAACTCAAGTCTCACTGAGTGAACACTGGAAGTCTCAGGGGACCGGGCGCCTCTCTCACGCACACACCATCATCTATCACCTCACTCTCGCCCCTTCGTCTCTCCCCTCTGCATCTTTATTTATACACCATCATCCGTCTCTGTAAGGTGCTCGGCGAGAAGCTATCAGCCCACAAGAAAGAGGCCCAGAGAGCTTAGAGGGCTCACCCTGCAGACTCGTCCTGACAACCGCAGGGCTCTGGCCCAGGCCCCAATTTCAATACCACTGAACAGAGAATAGGCGGGGATCAGGGGAGATGCGGACAAAATGAGGGAAGGGGGCCCACTGACCTCCCCACCACCTCCAAAATATGTAGCCCCCACCCCCTGCGTATGACAACGCATGCCTGCAGCAAGAGGGTGGAGAGCGGGTGGGGGTGCGGTGGGGGTGTTGCTGAGCCAACAGGGCCCTGGGGTGGGGGGGCAGGATTCGCTGAGTGAGGGGCTCACAGAGTGGTTTTTTTTTTTAAAGATTTATTTATTTATTTACTTATTTATACAAGCACTGGGTACAGTCAGAAGCGCAAGAGGGTGAGAGAATTCACCAGAGACAGAGAGGGGAACAGAACAGGCAGAGTGATGGAATATATTGCTGAGGGGAGCAGCTGGCGCGGCAGGAGAGGTCTGCGTGCCATGTGGGACCCTCACTGGTGTCCGGGGATCGAACCAGCGCTGCAGAGGCTGTGGGCAGCTTCGCAGCCCAGCTCTCAACTGCTGCGCCACCAGGGGAGGCCCTCACAGAGTGTTTTGCTGAGTATTGTCCCCCCGCCCACCACTGTATTCATGTGGAGCGTTGATATAACCCCAGTGCCAGCTCGACAGGCCTGTGAGTTACACATTCAATAGCCATCTGTTCTTTGAATAAGTGAATAATAATAGCAAACGCCCACGGACTGGTTACTCGGCGCCACACACCATCCAAACACCTTCCATGGAGTAACTCAGTGAAGCCTCACACTGCTCAGTCACATGGGCCTCCCCATCCCCATTCCACAGGGGAGAGGACTAGGGCACACAAAAAGTAAATCCTTCCCTAAGGATTAGGAAAAGGCAGTGTCAAACATGAGCCCTGGTGGAATGGCCCAGAGCTTGTGCGCTCACCCCACTGCCATCCCATAAAAACTGCAGAGGAGCCCGATACCCCAGGGTGCTGATGGGCCCCCTGCCTGCTTGAGCACAGGAGTAAAGGCCCTGTCCTCAGTCATTTGGCAACCGACTCCACACAGAAACACCCAGACATAGATGGGGTGGATGGGGTACCCCGTGCTCCCCTCAGCACAGTGCACCCTATAACCGTTGCCTTCTGCAGTCACCGTGTTCAGGCTGAGGAGGCCCCCCACCGGCTGATGCCCCATATCCGTTCCAGCCCTGAGGTGCTCAGGTACATCTGGATGGAGGCTAATTCTTCATCCCAACGTGACCCTGAGAAGGAGACCCCCTCCTTTCTACCCTTGCCTCCATTATGATGACACTGAGAACACAGGAAATGCATCGTGCACGCTACTAATCACAGGTCATCCCCAGAAAAGTGGTCTTGTTTGGATTTAGGGTTTTAGGGTCACAGGATGAGAGCAGATCATGAGCTAGACTCCTGCTACACACCTGAAATAGGGCACTCAGAGAAGTGGGGGTGGGACCTGTACCATGGTTTGCAGGACCAGTACAAAATTAAAATACGTGGCTCCTTGTTAAAAAATCATTTAGAATTTAAGATGGTGACAGCAAAGCAGTAGCCCAGCTGCAGAGTGGGCACGGCTGTGAGCTGCCCCTGGCTAAGGGGCTTGGCCAGTCACGCAGCCCCCGTCGGGGTCCTGGCTGGCCTGAGAGGTTACCTGGCTCTTAGCTCCGGCTCTCTGGGTCTCCCCTCAGGTAAGTGGGGCAGACGCGCAGGTCCTGTCCCAATTGGTGTTCACTCTTGCTTTTGTCCCAGACAATAGTGCCCTTCCTTTCTCGTCTCCTCCCAAACTAATCGGCTCTGTCCACCACAAAGGCAGGGATTAGTTTACGGCCTCGACACTCACAATCCCTGGACACCTGATCCACTCCCCATCCTCAAACACCCCCACTCTGGGTCACCACAGATTTGGACCTGAAGGGGGAGGGAGAAGGACACATGTTCTTGAAGCATTTATGGCCCTATCTAGAGCGCCCCCTGCAGGTCAAGATCAGTACTAGAGGAGTGTGTGTGTGTGTGTGTGTGTGTGTGTGTGTGTGTGTGTGTGTGTGTGTGTGTGTGTGAGACAGAGAGAGAGAGAGAGAGAGAGAGAGAGAGAGAAGGGGAGGTCTTATGTAGTCCAGAGAAGGAACCAGGAGCACAGATTCTGGCTTCAGGAAGCTCCCAGTCCAGGGGAAGACATTGCCCCATCCCCAGAGCTCTCCTCCTTCTGACATAAAGACACACAACTCCTGTGGTTAAGGAATCCCAAATATAACGAGGCAGAGAGCCCCTGACGATGGACAGGCAGACCCCTACACAACATAAGGTATGCCCCCAGCTGCCAAGGACCCAGCCCTCTCCCAAGCAGGACCTTGCTTAATACAATCGCTCCATCAGGGAGAGATGCCTGCCCCACCTCGCCAGTGAGTGTTGGCGTCGGGGTCCCAGTGCCTGGTCCTGTGGGTCTCCACACCTGGCGTCTTTCAGGCAGTGATGCCTGCCTGTGCCCTGCCCGCGGTTCTCATGCCCACTACGTGTCAGGGTCACCTGGATGCTCGTCTTGACTCCCCTCTAAGTCCCCAGGACATGGGAAGAACATAGG
This sequence comes from Talpa occidentalis, assembly GCF_014898055.3. Classification (NCBI taxonomy): domain Eukaryota; kingdom Metazoa; phylum Chordata; class Mammalia; order Eulipotyphla; family Talpidae; genus Talpa; species Talpa occidentalis. The sequence goes on from NW_023605194.1 coordinate 76,410,421, forward strand.
TCTGGAACCTCCCCCGCCCTGCCTTAGCTCTGAAAGAGGGGGTGATGACTTGGCTACCTTCATCCGAAAGAAGGGGTGATGACTGTTCTGGCCTTTCAAGGGTAGGTGTAGGAGAATGTTTAGCACAAGGCCCCCCAGACATCAGTCCTGAGTCCATGTATGTTCAGTGAACAAATAAGTGAATAGATGAATAAATAAATAAATATTTGCTTCCCATTTGGGAAGTTCGAGGGGTATAATCAATGACTTTTAACAAGGGGCCGGGGGCACTGCTGCACAAGTTGGGGTGAGCAGTATTGTCAGAACCCACACAGTGCACTGAAGGATACTGGGACTGAACGCACCCCACACCCAGAGACACCCCCATGGACTGCATTGCCATTTGTGCAAAGGAACGTGGAGCAAATTGGGAGAAAAGATCCCCAGGCCGGGCCCACCTGGGAAGACTTCCTTCCTCCAGCAGGTGTTCAAAGCCCCTAGGTGGCTGCTGCCTTTGGGGCAGAGCCAGTGGTAACACAGGTCAGGGGACAATTCAAACTTGCAGTCACACGGGGAATTGGACACACTTGGTTCCCCATAGGCCAACTAAGGGGCACCCACCCTGCCCTTCAGGGACCCTAGCAGTGGGCTGGACTGGGGGTGACAGTGATGGTGATGGCATCTCCTTTGCATGACAGCTCCTCCCCATTTTTCCCCTCAATGCCTTGGCTCTCTGCCTGGGGACAGTGTCCAACTCTGGACCTGGGTACAATGAAAGGCACTCGGCACCCTGCTCCCACCCACCTCATCTGCACACTCTCAGGGACACCCCACTTCCTCCAGCACCTCCAAGAGCAAAGGAGAGGGGACAGTGGTAGGGAGAAAGGGGAAGGGCGCTGTGTGCTAGAACTGACCCTCTGGGTCTCACTCCCAGCCAAGCCCTAGGCTGGCAAGGTCGAGTAGCTGAGACACAAGACCACTTTGCACCAGCCTCAGTTTTTCCTTCCAAGATCTCCTCCAAGGGGAGGTCAGAAGTCGGGGTCCCCATGTATCTGGCATTTGCTACATGTCAACACTGTGCCTTTAGAAGAGCTTGGTGCTCTTAAGCAGAGGCTAAGAAATGTGATGCAGCACATCCAGCTAGTTCATGCTGGAGTCTAGACTGGAACCACACTGGCTGGCTGCAAACACCGGCTCCTTCCTCAACAGCAGCACCTCAGGAGCACCAGAGGGTCTCCCCAGCTCCCCAGGGCCCGGATACTGCCTAGGTTGGCTGGATGCCTCTGGTCAAGGAGTCCAGTTGATTTAGCCCAGCTGCTGAATACCCTGGAATGAGTTGTGGTCTTTGTTCTTTGGGTTTTTTGTTGCTGTTGTTGTTGTTTTTAAAAAGATTTATTTATTTATGCATACAAGAACTGGGGGACAGGCCAGAGATACGGTGGGTGAGAGGATTCCCCAGAGACAGAGTGGGGAGCAGAACAGGCAGATTGACCAAAGTACACTGCTGAGGGGAGCAGCAGGTGAGACAGGAGAGGTCTGCTGCGCCATGTGGGTAGCTCCCTGACCGGGGATCAAACTCATGCTGCAGTGGCTGCCGACAGCTTCATACACTGCGTCTAAACCCCTTGCGGCACCAGGGACGCCCTGTTTTAACGTGTGCCTTGAGGAGAAAGGGCTGCAGGCCTGGATCTGGGACACCCTGCCTCATGGGACAGAAACGGCTGCCTGAGCCCCATGGAAGCCCTGTGGCTGTGGCTCCTGAGTAGTCCCCTCTCCCAGAGGGCCTTCCATGCCTCCCCACCTTCCTGCCTGAGTCCCCTGATGTTCAGGACTTGCGACAGGCCTCTCCTCCTTCCTCAGGGCCTTCTCTCTCCTCTGAGCACCCACTGTCCTCACAACGGGCCCTCTGTGGACACACCAGGACACAGTGAGCCCACATTTCCTGCCCCCCGGCATAACCAGTACCAGATGGTGCGGACGGCTTCACAGAGGACCCAACATCAAGCAGCCCCGCGGAGGGGCTCTGGAGGGACTCAAGGCCAGGCCAGCAAATGGGAAAGGACTAGGGAGAATCACACGAAATCTGCTCCAGAAAGAGGGGAACCAAAACTTGCTGTCAGAGTCTGCTTGACCTGACACATGCCCAGAGCATGCCCTTCCCTGTGGAGCTCAGGGCCCCCAGGCCCCTTGCTCTGAAGCCCTACAAGGCAGAGCTCTGTGTCAGGACTGAGGAGGAAAGTCCAGCACCAGCTTTCCTTTCCTCTCGTGGCCTCAGGCAAGTCCTTAATGTCTGAAAGCCTCAGTGTCCTCATCTGGTGGATGGGGTAATGCTGGACTCTCTCAGGGTGTGCAGAGATGATGCCGGTCAGGTGCTTAGCTAAATGGAGCAGATGTTACCATTACGGGATATGGCAGATGCAGGCATAATGGTGGCTTCCAGAAATGTCTGTCTGTACCCAAAGGGGCCAGGCTTGCTGGGTCCCAAGAATGAACTTTCCTGACAAACTAGTGTCTTCCTGGAAGAAAAGTCACGGTCCAGGGAATGAAACCAGGAAGGCATTCCTGCCATGACGGGATGGACAGGAGAGGCAGGAAGCCAGGGACAGGGCGTTTCTCACTATCAGAGGAGACCCAGTGGCCCAGGGCTGGGGCAGTCAAGATACAGGCACCCTTGCTGCCTCCAGAGGAGGAAGAAGGAGAGGCTGGGAATGGGACACAGGAGAGCTCAGCTCTGGAGGTGCCCTGTCCCTGAGCCCGCCCAGCCCCCACCTGTCGGCTGCCAGCCCGCCCATGGCCTGCTCTGGCATGGCTCTGGGGGGCGCAGTGCCAACCCCTGAGCACCCCCCCACCATGTCCTTTTGCTGCTTCCAAAATAACTCTCTGCTCACTGCCCAAGTTTGGCTTCTCGGGTGTTTTTCTCCTCCCAAGACCTGTTCTCCCATGTCTGAAGGGCAGCAGCAGAGACCTGAACTGTCCTTAGAAATCAGGGACCACTACTTTTTTTTAACCAAGTGACTAGATAGCAATAAGGGGCTCCCACAATTCTGAGAGTCCCTAAGTCAGTGATTCCATCTCAGTTTGGCTAAAAGAGGTTGTTCTTTCTTTTCACCATGGGGAAGAAGAATTGGAAATTTCTCTGCCGCCCTGTGCCTTGCCTTCCCAAGGTGTCTGAGTCCCACCGGGACACCTTGCCCAAGGCCTTGCTCCTGCAGTGCACGGACCAGCCCCGTGCTCAGAGGGTCCCAACCAGCCCCTGAGGGCCGCCCCAGGGCAGAAAGAGGCAGCTCTCCTCGGGCCCACCCCCCCTCTCCTTGGGCCCACTAGACCAGGGAGACTCTGAGACCATGGAGTTCCGTTTCCGGGGAGAAGTTGGACTCTTCACTCTTCAGGCAGTAGTGACGGCAAGACTAGACTTTCCCTCTTTGGAGAGTCTGCCATCAGGTGCCAGGCCAGGCCCATCTCCTCCAGGCCTCCCTATAAGGAAGGTCACCTCCCCCATCATCCCTGCCGGAAGCCTAGGAGCAGAACCAGCTCCTTGAAAGGTCCCTTTCCCTGAAGGACAATGGAAGGAGGCTTTATTAGCTTGGAAGGAGGGAGGCAGAGAAAGAAGCAAGGGAGGGAGTGAGGGTGGAGGATGGAAGGGGCATTCTAATGAAGTCCTAAAAGATTAGACTCTGGTACCCTAAATTCCACCCTGTCACAAGTAGCTCGGTGGTCCCGTGCTGAGCCTTAGTAGCTCATTTTAGTTGAAGGAGTTGGGGGGTGGGGGGCAGTGGCTGGTGGTAAAAACTGTTTAAAGCAGGAACAATATGAACATTTTCTCCTCTGCACCACACTCGCAAGCAGATACTGTTGGCTCTCCATTTTCAAGAAAAGGAGGCTCCAGCTGGGACTGGAGGCCCCAGCACCACTTCAGACAGAGCCTGAGGACCCAGCACCTTTCTGCGCCTGCCAGCCTCCCCCTGGTGGGCACGGGTCAGCAGGGAGCGGGCTCAGAGCCCTGCGTGCGTGCAGGGCCATCAGGGATGAGAGCCCTGATGGGGGGAGGCGGGGCCGAGTGGGGCGGGCTGAGGGCCAACCCCGCTCTGGGCCAGGCTTTCTTCTCCTCCGCCAGCGCCCCACCCGGCCGCGCCCCGTGCCCGCTGCTGCCAGAGCCGAGAGGTTTCCTTTTTCTTTTGCCTAGGGCTGTTTCCTGCCTTTCCTTTGAACTGGGGTGTTGGCTCCCCCACACAGTCACCCTCCTCCAGCGACCCCCTGGGTCTGCCCTCTGATGGGCCCGTCCCCCCAGGCTTCAGTGTAGAAGAAGGCTGGCACCCAAGGGCCCTTGGGGCCCTGTTTCGTGGAATCACCCTGCCTGCCTTCACCCTTCTCTCCTGGTCTGGGGGCCACCGAGGTCCCCCCTCTGTCCCTTCCCTCACAGCCCCAGGCAGCTCTCCCCGCGGGTTTCTCTGTCCTGAGTGAGGCCAGGAGGCTCTGAAGTGAATTCTCACTGCTTCTCCCACTCTCATATTTCAACCCCAAACTCATGACCATTAAGGTCCACCCAGTTTTGGGGCTTACACTGCAGCAAATGGGGGACTGAACAGTTAGAGCTCACAAATCGCACTTGTTGGGGGGCCAAGGCTCAGCCTCTTAGAATATAATGAAAAGGGAAACTGAGGTCTGCTTGGGGGCTGAGTGCTATGAGAAGCAAGACTGGACACATTGAACCCCCACTTGAAGGGTTTATCTAAACATGTTGGGGAACAGGCTGGGTGCTCCCCTCCCCTTCCATGAAGTAGAGACCAGGAGAAAACTACAGCTACTGGAGGTTCCAAGTAGAGCTTTTCCTGTCTTCCTGCAAGACCTCTCACAGCCCCCCAACATCTTTCACAGAACAGTGCTCTCCTTCTCCCTCCAGGAAGACTTCCGTGACTAATACTTTTTGGCCCTGGTTGCCCTAATAACAACACTGGCTAACATTGATGGAGCTCTTCCCGTGCGCCAGACACGCTGCCAAAACCTCCATGAACATCAGCCCAGTGACCCACACCACTGCCTTTGAAGTGTTAGTTCCATTTACAGATGAGGAAACTAAGTCACGGAGGGGAACCATGTCACGGATCAACATACCGAGTCAGTGACAACCACCCTGCCCCTGCTCTCAACCCCTCTGTCTCCCCCAGCACCCTGCCTGTATCTCATTGGTCATGGACACCCCCAGCTAATGATGAGGAGAGTCCAAATTACCTGGAGTCTATGCACACTCATGCACATGCACACACACACGCACACACGCGCACACACACGCCCCATCAGACCTTTCAAACAGGTTCAGAGGTTATCAAAGACAGGTTCAGTGGCTATCGTGGGCAGGACTTAATGGAGTGAAGTCCCAGAAAGGCAATGAACTGGTGGCTGGGGGTTGTGAGGTGTGGCTCCCGCCTGCACCCCAGGGGCTGAGGACGACGGAAACAGGGATCTGAATAGGAGCCTTGGATCTTTTATAACTAATGACCCAATACAGCTCTTCTCCTGCCATCTGCTTCCTTAGATTCCTCAACTTTAGAGGCAAAAGGAGAGGCTCAGAGTAATTACCCAGATTCTACTCAGGGACAACGTGGGGCGTTATTTGCCAAAAAACATTTGCTGTGGCTGTCACCTTGTGGATGTGGATGGGGTGCGCACGGGGTGTTGTGTCTTCTCATCAGGTTGGACCAGCCCAGAGCCAAGGTTCCCTCTACCCCAGACGGGCTCCCAGAACAGGCCCTCCCCAGGGAGAATGTCCTGATCCTGGTGAGTCCCCATGGCTCTCCCAGAGACTACAGTCCCGGAGGAAACTTACACAGGAGAGACGCCGGAAGCACTATGGCCCCGGGAAGTCTGCTGCCTCCTAGCCTTGACTACACAGGGTTGGCGCTGGGTCCCAAGTAGCTATCGTCTGTGGACTTGAGTGTCAAAGCAAGGACCATGGATGTAAAGGACTTTGGCCTTCCCTCCAGCCAAGAGCAAGCAGGGAGAGGTGTGTGCATTGTAAAAGGCATTGGCTAGGAAGGGAGGTGGGACTCTCACCAACCTGAGGTAGGGAAGCAGATGTGAAGGAATTTTTTTAGGGTGCAATCAAAGAATGCATATCAAGACACACAAGTGTGTTTTGAAATTCAGAGACTCCTGGTGTCTCCTGGGGCTCAATCTATGGCTTCTTCCAAGGATTGTCTAGTCCCCTCTGGCCCACCACATCCTGCACACTCTTACCTTTCATCTTCTCAACCTCACATCAGAAAGATTCAAGCGTCCACTCCTTCCCACCCCAAGCCCCAATGTTAACCAACTGGTTGGATCCCAACCTTCCAGAACCAGCCAGGCATGAAACAAGACCAGCACCCCCAATCCACTCCCAGGACACCTTGCTTCCTCCTGCCACAGACCATTCCTTTGCATTCTATACTTCCCCCCATCCTTATACCCACCCCCGCCATGTCCCTCCCCATGGAGTTCCAGGAGCATCCAGCAGAAGGCAAGACAATAAGAGTCTCCTGTCATCCCTGTGCCTCGGGCACTCATTTTATCCTCCCACTTCTCTCCTTGTACAAATGAAGAACCTGAGGCGGAGAGTTCAGTGACTCCCAATAGGTGGCAGAGCTAGGAAGAAACCAGGGTGGCCCAGAGACACTGCTGATTCTGTCAGCCCGTGCAGATGTGCGCCATCCTCAGCAGAGCTGGGGTGCATGGGGCGAGGCTCACTGGGCATTTCCTAACACCGCTGAGAAGGCACGAGAGCCCCAAGACCTCCCTGCTCTGGCTTTTCCCATATGACAGCCTCTCCCAGAGGCTTTAGTGGCTGGGCTGCTCTCCTGAGAAGGCAATGGAGGCGACACCTCCTCCGAGCCACCCTCAGGACAGCGGTCTCCAGCAGACACGCTCCAGCACCAGGCAGAGGGATCCTCCCCACTGCCCAAGGCAGGAGGCCTGGTTCTCCACCCTCTCCGTGTTTCAGATCCAACTGCTAAAGTCACCTCCTCATGTTGCCCAGGACCCACACGCCCTCTCCCCTGCTGCACTCTCGGAAGCATCAGAGAGGGTCTGAGCCCTGGCCCAGAGGGCCTTTCTCAACCTGGGAGACACAAGACCACCTCAGAAAATCCCACCTCCACTGAACCCAAATTCAGATTTCTCAGCAGTTGTGCCAGATGGTGGGGAGATGTCTGTCAGCGCGGATGGTGGGTGCTTGGAAGCCCACGGAGGCATTGTTGCTCTCCTTCCCCGAGCACTTCTCCAGAAAAAGGGTCAGTTTAAGAAGACAGGTGCTGGGAAAGCAGTAGCCCAGGGAACATATGGAGGGTCAGTCTCCCTCTGTCCCTCAACCAGGAAGGTTGTGCTCCCCCAGAGAAAGGCTTCAAAGAAGTCATTTCCAAATCCTGTAACCACAGAATCCTGTCTTCAAATGACACGACGCTGTATCCCCCAATAGATAAGCCAGCTAAGCCTGGCATGCGGCAGGAACACTGGGCGGAACCAGCCCTCCTCTACCACTTCAGGGTGACCCCTGGCTTCCAGGGGTCTGATTCCTGCTCTGCCCCTGCTGGCCTTTGCCCCCTGGACTGTGAAGGATTTGGTTTGCCTTTCTGGAATATGGACACTATTTTCTCCCTCTCACGCCCTCTCCAGACCCCCAATCTGTGCCTCTGGAGCAGAGAGGGACGTCCCAATTGAGGACAGGGGACAGAGCAATTCAGGGCTGTCCACACCCCACCAGGACACCACCAGCACTGAGCACCCCGCTCTCCTTTAGTCCAGCTAATATTTGCAAAAAGTAGCTCACTCCTTTGTCCTCAGAGCTTCCAGATCCTGGGGCCCTAATGTCGTAAAGCCCTGGGACCCCAGCTCTGGGCAGGTGACCTCGGACTTCCCACCTGCTCCATCCCTCTGAGAAAGGGCGGTGGGCTGAGCAGGGCCCGATGGGGGAGATTTCCTTTCCCCAAGCAGCTGTGGGGGGGGGGGGGGGAGGTGGCATGGAGTGTGTTCTCACACCCGCCTCCAGCCCAGGTGCTGAGTGGCCAGAGCCCCTGGCCCTCTGACTCTGAGGGGAAGCTCGAGTCATCCTGGGGACAGCAGCCCCCAGAGGGTCCCCTTCACGCGCCATCTCACCCCAACTCAGACGCTAAAAATGGTTCTTTGGTTTTCAGCCTCGGCGCCTGCCCACAAATTAGTGTCTCCAACACGGCCTCTGGGGACATGACTTCAGGGAGGCCCCTGCCGGAGCCAGGAGGCCAGTGAAGGGAGATGGTGCTGGCAGGGTCCCTTTTGGAGGAGACAGTGCGGGGAGGACCCCTCGCCCAGTTTCTGGGACCCCCTCCCACCACCAAGACTACCCGCTTGGGTGAGACAGCTCTGCTCTCCTTGCCATGCAGGGGACAGAAAACCCCCGCCCTTCGGGGGCCCCCTCCCCTCTCCTCCACCACCAGCCTGGCCAGCCTCGCTCCCAGTCTCCATCCTGGGCACCGCTCCGCTGGAGAAGAAAGGCAGCAAGAGGCCAAGGGGTGGTCAAAGCCCAGGTCCCTCCAGCTCACTGTCCAGGGACCCACCTGAGCCACCACAGGGGACCCACAAGTCAGGAGCCCCCTGTTCTTCCATCTCAGACTCTCCTTTCCCAGTGCCCTCGCAGCCCGCTAGAAGGGAAAGTCCCTCCCCACCGCTGTCCTCGGGGCGCCCCCCAGGCAGGTGCCCTAGACTGAGGCGGCGGGCCGCGAGCGGCGCCGGGGCGGGAGCCGGGAGGGGCCCGGTACTCACAGGTACGCCGTCAGGGGGTCCAGGTCCCTGGGCACCGTGGACAGCCCGAGCTCCGAGCAGTCGGCTGACAGCATGATGCCGTCCTCCTGGCAGTGGCAGGGGGCCGGGCAGGCGGCGGGCCCTGCGCGGGGCTGGGGGGCGCCGCCGGCGCACGGGGAGGCGCACAGCGCGGCGCAGAGCCACAGCGCCCGGAGCCCGGGCGGGCTGGGCATCTCGGCGACCGGCCGCGGGGGCACCTGGCGAGCGGGCGGGCGTGGGGCGAGCGGCGGAGCCGGCGAGCTTACGGGCGCGGTGGCGGGCGCGGCTCGCCTCCAGGTCCCGCGCGGGGCGCCGTCGGGGGGACCGCCCCGCGGGCTCGGCTCGGCGGCGGCGGCAGCGGGGACCGTGCAGTCAGCGAGGGGCAGGCATTGTTGAGTGATCTTCGTTATTCAGTTTCACAGGCTGGGCTTGGCAAGGGAGGGAGACACAGGCGGAGGAGGAGTCAAGGAAACTTTCTACGCTGCAGCTCGCTCCTCTTCCCTCCTTCCTTCCGAGCTGGCAGGAATTTCATCCAGGAAAGAAAGAGAGGGGGGGGGGGGGGAAGGAGAAGAAGAAAGAAAGCAAAGAAAGCCCAAAGCAGCAGAGCCGACATATCAGGGACCTGCACTTGCTCGGACTGCAGTGTCCCAGGGGACCTGGTGGGCACAGCACCCCCTGGCCTCTGGAACAGCCACTAGGGTTGCAAGGACTTGGAGGAGCCCTCCTGGCAGCATACTTAGAACACAGAGCCCTCCCTCCACTTTTTCCACAGAAGGAAACTGAGGCCCGAGTGGGAAGTGATTTGCTCAAGGTCCTAGAGCTGATGGGGGCAGCCCAGGACTAGCGCGCAGGTCAGCCCTTCCTCACAACGTGTCTTCTGGGCCAGGCAAGTGTCTTCGTCCTGAGGGGTCGGGCTGTGTGCTTCCCCTGCCAGCTGGGGTGGGGTGGTGGATAATGAGGCACCTTCTCAATGAGCATCATGCCCTGCCACCAAAGAGATGGGTGCGGATTTCCACCCACTGCACGGACCTTTCCTGCAGCCCTGATCAGGACTAAAGCCCAGGGATCACCTTGATCTGCCCCCAGGACCTAGCCAGGCAGCTAGGTTGAGGCGCCCAGACCTGCTGGGTGTCCCAACCAGTGGAAGTCAGCGAGTTGGCGCCACCTGGCCACCAGTGCTGCAGCTGCAGCTCAGCCCTGCTGAGGCGGGAATAGTGGGCCTGTCCCAGGCCACCCAGGCACCTGTGGGTCAGGAGGGTTAGCGGCTAAAACTGGAGTCAGGTCCTTGCTTTCTTCTTAAACCCGAGTGAGCTGGATGTGCTGCCTTCATGTAGCCTTGGGCTTCCTCTGGTATCTCCCGGGGAGCCAAGTGCCAGTGCAAATTTAAAGCAGGATGTGTCTCCTGTTTGGGGCCCATCTTCCCAAGGTCCTTAGAGAGGGCACAGTAAAAGCCTGGAGACCTCAGAGGCAGCCAGAATTCCTCCACCCCATACCTCCATACCCCAAGACCCCCTGCTCCCAACCCTCTGGGGCCAAAGGACCTACACTGCTGGGCCAAGGAGCCAGCAGCCCCTGACCTAGAGTACAGAAGAGGATCCCCCAGGAAGGCCACTGGATGGCCCTGCATGGATGACCCTGGCTGCCATTACCAGAAAGACCCCCAGATGGGAGAGTCCTGCCTTCCCAGGTGGGCTATATGTCCGGCCTCACTATAGCTTTGGCTCCATGCCCTGCCTGTCTGCAGCGCACATCCCCCCCCCTCCAACTCCTGTCCTGGAAAAGCCATGCTTGAGCCTGAGGCAACCTCAGCAGCAGTCCCTTGTGGCGGGTCGTTATGGCGAACCCCTTGAACCCCTGTATGAAGAGGATAGATGTTGGGGTCACGTGGAGGAGCACTGAGCCTATGAACCTCATTCTGGAAAGGTGCCTAACTGAGCAGAAAGCCCCACCTCCATTCTCCAACTGGGCTGGCGGGGGCGGTTCAGGGAGCTGACCTCCATCTCTGGCTTTACTAGCCAGACCCCCGTCCACTAGGGGTGTCTGATTCCATGTTCGGGCCTCCTGCTTTGCCGTATCCAGGCTCCGTGTCCTCCGGGACCCTCCACCAGGGCTAGTCTGTGTCCAGCAGGCACACTGCCATCCGGAACCTTGATCTCAGCAACGTGTCACAGGGTGGGGTGCAATCCTAACGTGTGTGGGACAGATCGCCATCCCGCAGGCTTCCTCTGAACTTCTCTTCTGGCCTGCTTCTCCTCCTGGCTTTTCTGCCCTAAGTCCCCTCAATGATTTCTCTCCACATCCCTCCTGGCAGATGGGAGGAAGGAGGAGAGAGAAAATGGCCACTCCTGCCCCACAAGCAGCCTCCCATGGGAACAGCCCTGGCTCCTCACTTCCTGTAAATGTGGCCACGGGTCCCACCCTGGGGGGCAGCAGGATGGTAGAGGCTGGCCCAGGGCACTGGCAGGGGAAGGCTGAGGATGGCAGGGAAAGGGAAGCAGGCTTCATTCTACCATGTGTCCTGGAAGGGGGCATTGGAGGGAGCAAAGGGGTTGGGGGGTACTGTATGTAACTGGGGCTCTACAGCCAGGGCACCCAAGACTGTGGAGAGACTAAAGTTGGAGAAAACTGGGAAACAAGATATTGGGAAGGGGGCTGCTCCAGGCGGAAAGCCAGTGGCCAGCTCCCAGCCACCCCCATCCTGCTCATGTGTGCCCACCAGAGCCATATGTTGGGCCCACAGCCCACAAGTCTTTGAGGTCATCTCTTTCCTCATTAGAGGGTGGACAGACAGAACACACTCAGCCTCAGGCTGGCCACATTCTTTATTCTAGGCACTGCCCCCTTGACAACACAGGGTCCTTCAGGCAAGCCTGGCCAGGGGGGACTTGCTGGAGCTTGCCCTCCAGCCAGCAGGCTACCGTGACCGGCGCAGCTCAGGGCAGCCCGTCCACCAGTGCGCTGTTTAAACAGTTGTAGAGGTAGATATACTGCTCCTGGGGGCACACAGGGTAAAGAGCCTCACCCTGTCTGCCCAGATGTGACGGACATAGGGCCCCTGTCTTCAATCCAGAGTGCCGTGGTCCGCAGCGCCACCTGGTGGCTGCCTGGCAGCACCACAAGTGGGTAACCAGACGCTGGGGCAGAACCTTCCCCACCACCCAAAGTGGAGACCCCAGCTGCCCCTCACCAGCGTTGGGGTCATGTGGGCACAGGCCTGAGACTGCTGCAGGGTAACGTTAAAGACGTCCACGGTGTACTCAGCGCCAGCCTGCTGCAACAGCTGATCCATAGCCAGGAAGGTGCCCAGCTGGGCCACACCCTTGCTGCAATTGACCTAGAGTTGGATGGGGTCCCTGGGGAGGTAGGGGGTATCCAGGTATGTGGGGAAACCCAACCCAAGCCTAGAGACTGGGAAAAGATACTGGACCCCCACATGGAGGGTGTAAATAACCCAATAGCGCCTTATCCCTGAAGGGACAGAGAGAGGCAACGGGAGCACTGAGGCTGTCCTTGTGACCCATGACCGAAGCAGGGCTCCTGCGAGACGTGAGGGCCTGCTGGAGAGGCAGCAAGGGGGTCTGGCACCTGCTCCCCCAGAACTCTGGCCCCCAGCACCTGGAGTGACTGAGCAGCGTGCCTGGCCTCTTCCTGTCCCGGGAGCAGCACTGGCCCACGGCCGCCAGGAAGGGCAGCAGGATGGTGGCGGGCAGCTCACGCCCGGGCTCCCCATGCGGAAACTGCAGTCGCTGCACCTGCCTCTCCTTCCCGCTCTCCCCCTGGGGACAAAGTCACAGTGGGCACGGGCGCTGGAGAGGGCAGAGAGAGGGCTCACGGGACTTCCCACTCTGCCCACCACCCAACACCTACGTGTGTGACCCTGAAGAGGGTGCAGGGCCAGCCTGCTGTGCTGCTCTCCGCCACCCAGTGCACCGTCACCACATCCATGATGATGGGCTGCGTCTCTGTCGGCCAGAACTCCTGTGACAGGGACCAAGTCAGAGGTGCTGGGGCAGCTCTTGTTGGCTCTGCCCATGCGCTGGGCACACCACAGACAATCCCCGTCCCTTCCAAGCCCTGAGCCTGCCCTCCACTGTGTGCTACCTCACCTCCTCCCTGGTGTCAGGTGGGCACAGTGAAACCAGCACGTGGGCCCCGTGCTCCCATACCAGCTCCCAGAGCTCCTTGGGCCCTGCGGGACCAGTCAGCACCACGTGGTCACGGCCAGAAAACCCTCCCTGCAGAGCACAGAGGGTTGGCTTCTGGGGGCCAGGGGTGTCCCCGCTCACCCCACAGTTCTAGGGCCCTCCAAGCGTCCAGCCTGGGAAGCATGGGTGGGCAGAGAGGGCACCAGGGGACCATCTCACAGGGAAGAGCCAGGCTTCCAGCAGCTGGTCGGGGGGGCTCTCCTCCTCCGGAGGAAACGGCGCTTGAGAATGGTCATCTGAGGGAAGAGGGTGAGGGTGAGGCTACCAGAGACCTCCCACCCAGGCTGGACTCGTGGGCCCACCCTCACGCCAGCACAGGCGCTCACAGGGAACCACGCTGTCCCGCTCGTAGCCAGGAGGGGGTGTCGGAGCCTCGTCCTTAATGGCCTGGAGCAGGAGCTGCGGGGACAAGGGCACCCTGAGCTTAGGCAGGGAAAGAGCCTCCCGCCGCCACCTACGCCCGGCCTGAAGCACACCTCATACTCCTTCAGGAAGCCAGCGTTGGCGTTGGCCGCCCTCTTGGCACAGGCCTGGGCAAAGTTCTTCACAGAGATGGGCTGGGACCTGGGGGAGGGGCGGAGAGGGGAGAAGGCACCCGGGGTTCCCCAGCTCCCGCTTCCAGTCTTCTCGGCTCTGCCCATAGACGGGAATCGGCAGGTCGGTGGGAGGGTACAGGGTACCTGTACCCCTGCCCCAACCAGGGCCCCCGGGACCTGCGACTTACTCAGAGGCGCCAGAGGACCGCTCCAGAATCTTGTTCAGGAGGCAGCTGTGCAGGAAGATGTACTGGCTCTGGGGGGAGAAGGGGGTCAGTCTGTTTGGGGAGAGGGCCACCAGTGAGGAGGTTCTAGCTCCCCTCCACCCCCAACCCACCCACAGGAACCTTCTGGGAGCTTCCCGTGCTGCTCTTCAGTGTCAACACTTGGGGGGCCTACCCTTTCCCCACTTCTACAGAAAGGAAACAAAAGCCCAGCTAGGAGGGTGATAAGTTAAGTCCCTCCCCAGGGGCCTCGGCCTGCCCCCCTGCCTTCTCCTCCGGGGTCCTTAGGCTCGATGGCCCCACCACACCCACCCGCCAGCCAGCCAGCCAGTGAGCCCTCACCGGGGTCTGGATCATGAGTGGCCGGTGAAGCCGTAGCACGTACACGGCGTTGAACACGTCCACCATCTGCTCGGCCTCTAGCTGCTGCAGCAGCCTCGACAGGGCCACAAAGGTGCCGGTGCGGCCCACGCCCGCACTGCAGGGACAACCCCAGGGAAGCCGAGTGGGTGAGGGGCTGCCGGGTCCCAGAGTCCCCCTCCCCTCCTCCGCTCTAGACGCCCACCCACCTGCCTCACCTGCAGTGCACCAGGATGGGCCCCGGGCCCTGTGTGGCATGCGCCTGCTCATGTACCAGCTCCAGAAAGGCCAGCAGGGAGCCAGGGGCCTCGGGGATGCTGTGGTCAGGCCAGGTGGTGAACTGCAGCTGCTTCACCCTCCTCTGCTGTTGCTGGGCAACCTGGGAGGGGTGGGGGGACAGGTTGCTTCTCCCCATCTTCCTCACTCCAGGATCACTGTCCTAACTGAACATTTTCACCCAAACCCTGAGGGCAGAGGATGTCTCCCTTGGGGCCTCCCCCAACCTCCTGGGTAGTCTCTGCCCCGCCCCTGCCCACCAGCCTCCCTGGGCAGTGGTCTTCTGTTTTCCATCTTCAGAAGGAAAGTGGCTGAGGGGAGGTGAGGGGGGGGGTCTTCTCTAAGCCTCAGCACCAGCACCCCCACCCGCCTGGGCCCTGGGCACACACATGCTGCAGCTGGAATTCCCGCTTGGTCCACTCGTCCTCCGGCTCCTCCACCAGGAGGTGGACAGTGATGTGGCCATGGGTGACAGGGTTGGGATCAGCCGGCCAGTAATGCTCACACAGCACCTGGGCCAGGGGGTCAAAGCAGAGAGGGAGGGGTCGTGGGCCCGGCCCCTCACCACCAGCGCCAGCACTCCACAGTGCTCTGTGACCCTGCTCTCGGTACCCACCCAGCTGCCAGGCCTCCTCCAGAGCCTCTCTCACTTGGCAGGACGCCAGCAGCCTCACTCCCAGGCCTCTCACATTGCCTCAGGACCTCAAGGCTGCTGCTGAGCTCCTTCTCGAAGCCGGATGGCCTGGCTCCCACTCCAGCTCCAGCAGGAAGTCTCCTGTCCCAGAGCCCGGTGTGGAGCAGGACAGAGGAGGCACCCACCGGGTTTGTGGGGAGAGCAGCAGTGTGGCCTGTCTTTGGTGCCCACCACTTCCATGCAGTCCTCACCCCAGTCTTTCCCCTAACCCCCGGCCCCTCCTGTGCCTAGACAAGCAGAGACAGTGAGAAACAGCAGAGGCCGGTGGAAACTGAGTCAACATGGGAGTTTGAGTACCTGGTCCTTCATCCTTCCTTCCCATCCTCAGGGGCCGGCCCTGGGGACCCCACCCACCTCTTGATTGGTCTCAAGCCTGCCTGTCCACCCTCTCAAACCTAAGGTACCTGGACCAGCCACTCCCGCAGGGAGAACAGGTGCCACCCAGTGGCCATTCAGAGAAGTGCAAGGTGCCTCACCCTCCCGTTCTCCATGCCCACGGTCAGCATGACGATGATGTGGACCTGCTGCTCCCACACCAGCCGCCAGAAGTCCTCCAGAGTCTTCTTGAGAGGCCCTTGGGTGGCAATGAATTCCTGAGGGTGGGTGTAGCCCTGTGGGTGCAGAGAACAGGAACATGTTTACAGGTGAGGTTTCAGTCCCCAGGCCTGCAGGCACATGGAAGTGAACACCCCAGGTGTGACCCCCCAGGGAGCATGCAAAGGTGCAAATGCATGAACTTCATGGGTGCACCAAGAACTCTAACCAGGAGGGGCGGCTTCAGAGACACCAACGCCACCCTGGCCCCCAGGAGGAGCAAGAAAAAGAGACATGAAAATAACAGGTCTCTGACACCCCAGAAATGGTCTCCCCATGGGTCCAACACTTCTGAAAACCAAAGTGCATCTCTCCAGGCTCAAAACCCTCCCCAGCTCCCCACTGCCCACCACATAAATCCACAGCCCTCAGCAGAACAATCAGGTCCTTCAAAGGCCCTGTCTATCTCTCCCATCTCGTGTCACCGCCTGACACCCCTCTACACGCCTGCACATCCCACCGCCTCTCTGTTCTTCTAGCCAGAAAGTCCTCAGCACTTAGCAAGATCCTGTTCATCCTTCAAGAGAGCAAACGTCCCTCCTCTGGAACTTCCTCAACTCCTCAGAGGGGCCAAGTCTTGCCTTTTCCATGATCACTGTGCTCTGCCCCTTATTATAGCATTTGTCACATGGCATGGAGCATGTCACATGCACACACACACACACACACACACACTGCATGCTTCTTCAAGGGATGTAGAACACAGCTTTCTCTGCTCCTGTGGGTCCAGCACAGTGCCTGGCATACAGTAGGCCCTTAATAAATACCTGCTGGATTGACCTAAAGAAACACAAGTTAGTGATCCTCGTGCCCAACTGATATGGTGAGGGCAGGACAGCACTCCCGCAAGCCAGCTGGCCTCCCCTGCAGATGCCCCCTGGAAGCCCCAAAGGTGGCTCTTACTGGGATGAAGTTGGCATTGATATAGTCAGAATGAGGCTCTCCATCCAGCTGGGTCAGCCTTACCCGGGAATGGTCATCTGCAGGGGGTGAAGCCACACATTCAGTGCCTGCCACACACAGCCCCTCCCTCTCCCAGGCCAGACTGTGGCCCACTGTCCATGCTTGCTCTCCATGCCATGCTTACTGTCCACCACCCTTGCTGACTGCCCACTGCCCGTGCCCAGTGCTCGGCACTCACAGCCCAGCTCCCGGCACTCACAGGGCAGCACATGTGGGTAACGGTTCTTGCTGGTGTTGGCAGGGTGCTCGGCTTCCAGTCTGGGCTGCTCCTTGCCCACCTCCTTCAGCTCCTGCAGAGATTGGGCAGGTGCTGTTTGCTGAAGCAGACCCACTTGGCCCCACCCCAGCTGGGAGCTACCCCACCTTCAGGGTAGGTCTAGCCACCCTAGCCACCCCTTGCTCCTCTCTCCTGTGAGGCAGAGGCCAGCATGGGCCTACCTCAAACTCCTGAAAGAAAGCCTGGTGGGCATGCGCACTCTTGGCCTCATAGCTCTGCCGGAAGCTGTGAATTGGGATTGGCCGGTGGGTCCGCCTGGTGGGAGAAGCGGAGGGGTAGGTGCAGGGCCTAGGAGGCAGAGCCTTGCCCTGTGCCCAGGTGGCTGGTGGAACCAAGCAGCCAGGTCAGTCCTGAATGTGCAGCCAACAGCTGCCCGCTGTGGAGCAGCCCTGGGCTCCCCTGAAGTCGAGCTGGCGCACACTGCGCAGCAGCAACGTCTGGGCTGCCAAGTTCCCACACAGAAAGATGAAGAAGGCATAGAGGGCGAGGGAGGGGCATCAGCCCTTGCGTGTGAAAGCACACACGGATCTCGGAAGCCCCCTGGCGGGGTCCGGGGGAGGCTTCTGTGCACAGCTGGTGTTGATGTCGGTTCACTAGGAAGCCAAGGGAAAATCGGAAGGGATAGAGGAGGAGGAGGAGGAAAGGAGGAGGGGGAAGAGGAAGGGGAGAGGAAGAAGGGGGAGGAGGAGTGGGGAGGAGGGGGGAAGGAAGAAGAGGGGAGGAGGGGGGGAGGAGGAGGAGGGAGGAGGGGTGGAGGGCTCCGGCAGTTGGAGAAAGGCCTGGAGAAGCTGTGATGACGTGTAAGGTGCTGGGAACGGATTAACCCCTGGCAGAGGCTGCACCCCCGGCCTGGGGTGCAGTTGCAGGGGAGCCGGCAATTGGGAAATGTCTGAAGTTCTGTTGAGACAAGGCCTCAATGAGGACTGAAAGTCCAGGGAGCAGCGATAAAGGGTCTCAAGGCCACACACCTGACTTACACCCAGATAACCACTTAGCAAGCTCCTGCTTCTGCACTCCCTGCTTGCTGCAAAGTGCAAAGTGTCCCCGTTTAGACAATAAATGTCCCGTTGCCTAATCTGCCATAACACAGGCAGCATGGCCGGTCGGGAGGGGAAAGCCCTTACCGAGGGTTGTAAGCCATCAGCTCTTGGGAAAATCGGTTCTTCTCTGCCCTGTGGAGGATCAAGAGGCTTATGGGAGGGAGCCCAGGGGCCAGGGGCTGGCCAGCCTCTTGGGGAAGATGCCTCTCCTCCCCGGCCCCGCCCCCCCCCCTTCCCTCACTCACCTCTTCCCTTTCACCCGCCTCCAGCACAGCAGGCCCAGCACAGCACAGATGGCGAGGACACAGCCCGCCACAATGCCCACCACCACAGGGAGAGACATCGCTGTCCCGGAGACACTGGTCCGGGGCTCTAGAGAAGGCAAGGGCAAGGTGGACACAGCAGTCTGTGACACTTCCTACAGACCCACCTTCATTCCCAGGCCCCACCCCAGGTGCCCAGGCCAGGCCTGAGATGCTGTCAGGGGTCTGCCCTGGATGGGAACTAAGAATGTCTGTTGAGACACCCCCCACGCTGCCCCCGCTCCTGAGCATGCCCCAAAGACCCTACCCTTCCTTGACACATTTAACGAAAGGAAAGAGGGAGAAGTCTGGCTTCTTGGGCCTCCTAGGATGTCTGTCTCCAAACTGGAAGCCCTAACTCATGTGGCTATTGGCACTTGAACTGTAGCTGCTCCAAGTTAAGATTTACTCTAAGCACAAAATACACCCAGGATTTCAAAGACTTAGTAAGAGCAGAAAGGATTCAAAATAGCACATTAATCTGTAAAAATTGGTCGCATGTTGATATGATATTTTTGACATCTTGGTGGAAAGCAAATGTTACTAAGATTAAGTTCACCTGTTTTGTTTTGTTTTGTTTTGTTTTTTAACCTTTTAGCACAGTTACCAGAAGGTTTTAAATGATATGTGTTTCCACCTGTGGTTGGCCTGGGGATTCTATTAGCCACAACTGTTCCAGAACTTCAAGGGTCTGGGAGCAGCAGGGCATGGAGGGGAAGTTTGGTCATGGGCAGCCACGAACCATCTCATTGGCCTCTGCCTCTCCTGCCCCCCGTCTCCTACCCTTCTCCAGGCCAAGTCTGGTACCAGGTGGACCTTTATCACTGGTTCTGGGTCTCCCACCTCTTCAAAGTGGGACGTGTTCTCCCTGGGACCTAAGCTTAAGTCCCTCTGCTGCTGGTTGGGGATAAGCCTCAGAAATGGGGGTCCCCCACTAATCCCCTCCCCCAGGGCCCAGCTGGAGCCCTAGCCAGGTACTGGCCCTACCTGAGAAGGCTGAGAAGGAAATAATGGTCTCAGGAGAATTGTATCTGGTAAAAGCCACAACACTGAACCTGGGGCAGAGAAACAGGAGCATCTATTGGAAAGAGGTAGCAAAGAAGACAAAACTCCTGCCAGGAAATGAAGTCATGAGCAATAGACTCTCAAATAGGGAGAGACCCCTCACCTGTTTAGAGGTTACCTATCATGCTACCTAAAACTTCAAAACAAGCACCTCTCCCATCTCTTCCACCACTTGGCCTATTGTAAGAGCAAGAAGAAGCACTCAAAATAGTATCTGAACATCCTTGGCATTGCCCTGGAAAGTTGAAACAAAATCCATCCCCCTTCCCTTCCAAGTAACAAATGGTGTTCCCCTTTTTGCCTTGCCCACCAGGAAGCTGTCAGAATAATTCTATTGACACTTATGGGCCTTCTCTTTCTGAGTCAATCCAGGTCTTTTGTTAAAAGAATGTGTAAACAACCCATAAGTGAAACTTACAATGGTCCCCCTCTCCCTTTAGCCGTAGTGCTCACCGATACTGAGAACCTGGCTTGAGTTGCCCATTACATATCTCCTGGGTCTGGCCACAGTTCTCTGTACCCATAGGCACCATCCAGGAACCTGGCACAGCCCAGGGCCCCGGGTAGAAGGGATTGGGAAGCAGGATGGCCAGGTAGGAGTCATGTCCTCTGTAATAGTGGTCAAACCATGTGTGGTTGATGGCTTCCTGGGGAGGCTTCGTCACTGGGAAAGGAAAGGGAGGGGAAGAGCAGGGTCAGCAGTGGGGTCGAAGCCTCTTTCCCTGCCACAGAGGGGCTACCCCATTTCTCTAGCATGCTCCCACTATTCATAATCCAACATGAGCCCCACCTTTAAGAATATTCTGGGTCCCTCTTCCTGACACAAAATTCATGCCAGCCTCAAGTCTTTCCTCTTACCAGCCTCAGTGCCTGGTAAGCTAGGCAGTAGCCATCTCTCCTGGGCCCAGGACTCACGTGACATGTTGGTGGTGGCCAGGACGCCATACCACTGGATATTCCCATCATCCTCGCCAAACATGCCCCGAGTGATCATCACTCCCATCCCCGTCTCAGGCTCCAGCTGGGGGGCTTCGACTAACTCTGGGGGATGCCAGGCTGGAGATGGAGAGGGGCAGGGGGAGTGAGTTCTCCTAGAGAGGTGCCCAACAACCAGACAACAGGGCTGGCTTCTCACAGCGCCTGGCAAAATGTGGCTGGAGAACATAACCAAATAAAAACTGGAAGATTCCTGGACCAGAGGCCAGAGCATGAGGCTCAAAAGCATGTACCAGACAGCTATGGCATCTGGATTAGGTCCAGAAAAGGGCTGGGGAGCAGGGAGTGCCCTTGGCGGCGAGGCCAGGGAAGTGAGATGGCAGCGGGGTCGAGTAGAAGAAACAAGAGGAAGAGGAGAAGGGGGAGAGGGGGTTGGCCTGCAGAGGCCTTGGAGATGCCCACCCTCCACAGAAGTGGCGCACACCAGGGTGACCGCCCGACTCCACAGGCCGTTCCTGCCCAGCACAGTGAGGCTGAGGCGATAGGAGGTGGCGGGTGTCAGGAGCGGCAGCAGGAGCGCAGCCTCAGACGTGTTGGTCTGGAAGATGAGGTGAGGGTTTCCTCCTGCCACCAGCTGCTCCGCCACCACCAGACAGGTGCCCACGTCTCCCACAGGCATCGTCCAGTTCAGGACCAGGTGGGTGGCCTCAGGCAGACACTGCACATCCTCCACAGGGCCAGGCTCTGTAAGAATCAAAGGCTCTGATTTGTGTGGGTGTCAGTGTGCTCCAAGAGGAGGGCATCGGAGTCAGGGGCTCTTGAAACTGGCAGGCACAAAGGGGCCGGACATTTATGTCCTTAAAAGGGGGTGCTGGCCCCATGGAGAAACAACGTCTGCCTTTGAACATCATAGCTTTTGAGAGACGTATCCCCCGGGGCAAAGATGAGCTCCGGCCCATCTGGAGGAGCAGGTGGCTCAGAATAGAGTGGGCGGTGCTCTGACCTGGATTGGGGCCTGCCTCCTCCCCGCAGACGCCAACATACCAATGGGCAGCACCACGGGGTGAGTGGACACCTGGAGCGGCCCTGCTTGGCACAGCACGGACAAGGAGAGGTTGCGTCCAGGGGTGAGATCCCTCAGGAGGAGGTGGGCTTGGCCAAGCGCCAGGGGCTGTTCCCAGGAAGGGTGCCCAGCTTCTGACAGTCGTGCGTGGCACACCCCCTGCCCCAAGGGGCCGCTGGCCCAGGCCAGGCTGATCACGACACTGCCGGACTGCATGGACACCAGCAACTCATTGGGCGTGAGCGGGACTGTGGGGAGAAGGACCAGGTGAGCCCTGAGGGCACAGTGTACCCTGCCAAGGGCTCACTGGCCCCACATGGGGCTCTCAGGTGTAGAAGTTGAGAAATGGGACAAAAGGGGGTGCTAGTGCCACTGAGGGAAGAACCCAGGGATCTCGTCCCCTCTCGCCTTCCCCACCTTCACTCACAGGTCCAGTTGGAGGCGCTGACCCGTGCAGCATGGAGGGGCCCAGCCTGGGAGACAACCTCCACCTCATACTCAGTGCCAGGAATCAGAGCCGAAAAGCCTGCGCTGTCCACCTCGGCCCCCACAGCCTTGGCGCCTCTCCGGGCCCCCGCCTGGTACAGGGTCACCTCATAGCCGTCCCGGCCCCCAGGAGCATGGGCCCAGGATGCCCGGAGTTGGGTGGGGCCTTCACTGGTCACATTTATCAGAGGAGGGGCGAGGGGGGCTGCAGAGAGAGCAAAATGGGGGGAGGGATGAAGATAGAAGGTGTTTTGGGCTGAGGCTGTATCCCCCCAAAAGCTATGTTCAAGTCTTAATCCCCTCAGAAAGTAACTGGACTGGATATAGGGTCTTTGGAAAGGTAATTAAGGTGCAATGAAGTCACTAGGGTGGGGTCCTAATCCAACAGGGCTGGTGTCCTCACAAGAAGCCATGACCATACAATGGGGAAAGGACGTTCTCTTTAATAAAAGATGCTGGGGACCTACTTGGGGGCTCAAGGGGCTAAGACGCAGCCTATGAAGCTGTCCGCAGCCTCTGCAGCACGAGTTCGATCCCTGGCCAGGGAGCTGCCCACTGCCCACATGGCGCAGCAGACCTCTCCTGTCTCACCCGCTGCTCCCCTTAGTGTATTTCAGTCAATCAACCTGTTCTGTTCCCCACTCTGTCTCTGGTGAATCCTCTCATCCCCACACTTGTGGCCTCTACCCCAGTTCTTGTATGCATAAATAAATAAATCTTTATTAAAAAAATAGAGGACATTTGGACACAGACATGCACATCAGGAAGGCCTGTGAAACACAGAAGACAACCCTCCGAGGTCAAGCCCAGGAGAGAGCTTCCCTCGAGTCCAAGAGAAGAACCAGCTGAGCTGTCCCAAGCAGTCCCTTGATCTGACCTCCAACCCCCTGAGCCAGGAGGAATTACATTTCCATCAGCGTGGCACTCCAGCCCGAGCAGACCATTGCGGGAGGAAAGAATCCACCTCACACCTCTGGCTGCATCTTCCCTCAAAGATTTCCCACTTCTCCTTCCATCCTCGGCCCAATCTGGAAAGACCAAGAAGCTCCAGACATCAGCTCAGGGTGTCAAGTGGGCCCAGGATTCTACTTGACTGGAGGCAACATGATCCCAGACAGCAGAGAAACAACTCAGAGTTAAGCCATCAAATGATTCTCATGTTCTTCTTACCCTGCCCCCCTGTCTCAGCCAGCGCAGGCCTGGCAGCACAGAGTTGGGCCCAATTCTGAAGGGCCCAACCCAAGGAGCTTTTACAGACCAGGATGTGAGTGGATAGGGTTTCAAAGGGCCAGCAGGCGTCTGGGGGTCAGGTAGAACCCCCATCCCTGGACCTGAAGTCATACAAGCCTGACCCACTCAACTAATTTGCACCCTTTTTACAAAAAGAAACTGAGATCAGAGAGGGCTAAGGCTTGCTCTGGGGCTGAGGCATAGACTCCTGCCTCCCAGGCCACCACTATTTCCAAATCAGAAGCATGGGGAGGGGAGTGCCTTTCCATTGAGAAGGGTGAAGTTGGGGTGGGAGCATCCCTCCTCTTCAGCTCCATCAAGGACCCAGTAAGCAGAAAAAGCAGGAGCACACATGAGGGGGGCTTCGAACCCAGATCTGAGGTTCTGGGTGAAAGGAAAGAACCTCCCTGTAGAGTCCCGGCTCTTGACTTTCTGGGGCCCCCGTCCCCTTGCTCCTCTCAGAAGAGTAGTTTGTGGTCAGGAGCATGGACTCTGCATCACACTGTCACACTGTCTGAGCTTGCACCCAACTCCCCATGCAGGGCTGAGCAACCCCAAGCAAGTCACTGTCTTTCTCTGAGTCAC
The DNA here is from genome assembly GCF_014898055.3 of Talpa occidentalis. Lineage (NCBI taxonomy): Eukaryota > Metazoa > Chordata > Mammalia > Eulipotyphla > Talpidae > Talpa > Talpa occidentalis. Next base: position 76,434,023 of record NW_023605194.1, read on the forward strand.
AGTTTCCTGACCTGTGGAATGAGGTCACCATAGTTTGCTTGCTGTTGTGAGATTTCAATGAGAGAACACTGAGCTATTCTGTTGTATTAACAACTTGCAGGCACGGGGCCAGGATGAGGGGGTAGAAGCCAGGTCCTGACTGGGTCCCCGTGATCCCACTCCACAGTGGCAGCCATGAAGGAGCATGGAGAATGCACACCTGTGGCCACTGCACCAGAGCAAAATTCTGGGTTCTGCCTGCCTTCCAGGACACTGGAGGGGCCGGGGACCCAGAGCACTCCCCATGAGGGGGTGGGGCCTCCTGGAGCCTAGGGATTGGGGAGCAGCCATAGGCTGGAGCACCAGCAGTCGGTCAGGGTGGCAGCAGGGAGGGCCATGCAGAGGGTACTCACGCGTCCAGCCTGTGGCGTTGGCGCTGCTGCTTTCATCCGCTCCCCGCAGCGTGGTCAGCTGCACCAGAAACTCAGTGCCTGGGGACAGCTGGCTCCAGGAGAAGTTCTGAGCCTCTGGAGCCAGAGTGGCCTCGTTTTCCAGAGTCAGGGGCCTGCAATGGTACAGCCGAAGGCGGAAGCCATCCCTGCCCCCTGGTGGGGGGCTCCAGGAAGCCCTCAGGACAGAGGGTTGGGAGGCAGGGTGCAGGCTCAAGTTGGTTGGAGAGGCAGGAACTGCAAAAGCAAGGAAGAATCAGATCAGGAACAACCCAGTCCCGCCTTTCCTTCCCACTTCACACACCTCCCAGCAGCTCCACACTTTGCCAGCCTCAAATCCAGCCCCAAAGGACTCTAAGCCCACTCCCTTGTCCTTGACAGGGAAACCTCTGGAATGACAAGTGTCTCTGTCCAGATGCCCACTCCTTCCAGCTTCCCAAACGGGTCAGCTCCTTGAGGGCACAGTGTCTTATTCAAATTCTGGCCCCCCACTAGCACCCAGCCTGCTCTCTTGCACCCCTAGGGCCCTGGACTCTAGCTTATCCACTCACATTCATTTCCCACAAATGTTCATGCCCCCCTTCAAGGGGGGACCACGGTGCACCTGGCCACAAGACCAAGCCACCCCTAACCCCCCCATGTCCCATGTCCCTACCTCCCCACTACCTCCCACCTGGCATCCTACTCAGACCCATGAATTTCTCAGCTCACTTTCCTCCAGTAACCCTTCCTGACTCCCCTTTCACAGGCCCTAAAAGATTAGCTTGAACCATATGTAATATTCATTGATTTCATCTGAGAATGCAGTTTCATACGGTTCAGACTACATGTGTGTATTCCTACCAATGCATTCACATTTAGTATGATAGACTATAGAACATAATGGACATTGTTCTATTTTAGCATACGGATCTTCCTCAACTTCTGATGGATGATATCCCATAATTGCATTGTAAATTGAAAATATGGTTAGTCAGAAGGAGCCTGCCACGCCTCATCTGCCAAACATCAGTGCTCAGCCCCGCCCACCTGGAGGGTGCTCGGAGCTCACACAGGCCTAAGGCTGGGCAGAGTCATCAAGACAGCCTGTGTTAGAGTCAAGCGTTGAACGCCTCTTGTACGTTACACTAACAGTGAGTCTGGTTGTTTCCCTCGTGATTGCGGGGCTGACTGAGCTGGGCTCCTGCCACTGCCCAGCACCACGAGGGCATCGTATTGCTGGTCTGAGAAAATTAAAAGTCAGCCTTTGAAATACAGTGTCTACTGATCGTGAATCACTTTCTCACCATGAGAAACTCAAAGACCTGTAAGTCAAACCATCCTGAGTCAGGGTCAGCTCACTTGTGTCTTCTTTCCCAGAAGGTCTTGTTCATAATTTTTAACCCGAACATCTAGCCTTATACGTGGAAAGCAGGAAGTCTCCGTTGAACATTTGTTGGCTTGTTGGACAACCAACCAGGTAGGAGGAGATGGAAAATGCTTGCAAATAGAGCCTCTTTCCCACCGTGTGACCCTCTGCACTGAGAACATGGCACAGGCACACAGAGAGAAAAGGAAGCTGCAGCCTCGAACTCACGGGTGCAGGCTCCGGCCCTCTGGATGCTGGAGCTGAGCTTCCCTGCCCAGGCCCACACGGACACGGTGTAGCAGGAACCGGGCACCAGACCTTGCAGCGTCAGGGTGGAATTGTCCGGGCCTAAGTCGACGAGACTGCCCAGGGATGTCTGGCCATCCTCCCGGTGCCAGGTGACTCTGTAGCCCTCCCGCTGCCCTGGTGCTGAGGCCCAGCCAATGGTCAGGTCAGAGGGGCTATGTCTGCCCTGGACCTCCAGCGACTGTGGTGGCAGGGGTCCTGAAGAGAGTGGCAGCTTGGTAAGGGGGCCACACACTGTGACGCCCCTTCCCAGCTGTCTGGGGCTTCTCCCCTTCCAGGCTTCCATCCCCGAGGCCAAGACTCCCAGCCCCAGGGCGAGGGGACACTGCAGCTGGCTTTCATCGTGTGGCCTGGGATGCTCTGGGTGGGGCTTCCCAGAGACAGACAAGGTCTACCTGTTGCAGGCTCGGGCACTGGCCATAGAAAGTGACCTGGGTGGCCCCAGGTGCCAGAGAGGCCCTCACCTTCCAGGCTCCCTGGCGGCCCTGCAGCTGCAGCTGCCTTGTCTGGACTGAGTGTGGAATCCAGGCAGGAGGCAGCCCCGCAGAGTGAGGGTCCATCTGCCTGTTGGTGCAGATGCCCCTGTTCAGGCCCTTCCCTGTTCCCCACCATGACAGACTCACCATCCAGCCAGGCACTGGCCTGGGCCCAGGCATCATAGGGTCCGGCCAAAACCCTCAACTCCAGAACATAGTCTCCAGCGGGAAGGGGCCCTGGGAATGTGGCGCTGAGGGCCCCAGGGCCCAGAGTGGTGTTCCTCTCAACTGGGCCGGTTAGCCTTAGCAAGTAGCCGTCCCGGGCTCCGGGCCCTGCCTTCCAGCAGGCCCGGAGCTCTGGGGGCAGGGGAGTGAGCTCCAGGTCCAGGGGGGCAGAGGGATCTGCAGTGAAAGGAGCAAATGCAGTATCTCGTGAGAGCGCAGGAGGAAAGCCTCCGGGCCAGTGCTTCCTATGTGAGGTAGGTCGCGCCTCGTCTGGACACTTGCAGCCCCTGTTCACTCCATTTGAGGTGAGTCCCGGGATCTGGCCATGGGCAGCAGTCACCCAGTGACCGAGTGTCCGTGTAGCACAGTGTCTCACACTCCCCACAATTCTGCTGCTGTGCACTGCTGTGCACAGCACACCTAGCGTCACCTCCCACTAGAGATACAGAAACCCAAGCACAGAGAAGGCAAGAATTTGGCCAGACACCCGCAATCAGTGCGTAGCAGAAACAAGATTCAGGACCCAGGCATCTGGTTGCTCCCCTCTTAACCACCCCAGGGCAGTGCCCAGTCAAAGGGGCTCTGCCGGCATCCCGCCCGGCAAGCTCATCTTGGCCTCATCTTGACCTTGAGACCCTTTTCTCTGGAGCTCAGCTCTCACTACCACAAAGCGGGGCTACTGTGAATGGCATAGAGCAGGCCGTTTTGAGGACGACATGAGATGATGCACAGGAAGTACCAGCACAGAGCCAGGCCCAGGAGGGCTCGAGGTGACTGTCACCCCCACCCTCATCTTCCCAGTGGGCAACTACCACGGCCAACAGGAGGTGCTCCCTCCGAGCTCCGCTATTTCTCATAGGATCCCAAAGGGGCCCCCCATCAGCGCTATACCCCTGTCCCCCACAAGCACTCACAGGTCCACTCGGTGGCATTGGGTCCCTCTGCCCAGTGGGGCCCAGCAGCAGCATTAAGCGTCAGTTCATAGGGGGTGCCAGGAGAGAGGTGAAGGAAGGTGTGATTGGAGACCCCCTGTCTAACTACTGCCGTCACATTGGTGCCCCCCAAGAGGTCCATGAGCAGCAGATGCAGCCAGGCAGCCCCCTCAGAGCCGTTCCAGGAGGCTCTCAAGGCGCTGGTTCCAAGGGCCTGTAGTTCCAGCTGATCCGGAGACTCGGGAGCTGGAGCAAGGAAGGAGATAGCAAAGCCAGGCTTGAGAAAGCTCCACGGGCCAAGGTCATGGCACCAACACTGGCGACAGGGAGTCCAGAGCCAGGTCACATCACGACATGCTGCAGAAGAGGCTCCAGACTGTCCCCTCCATTCCCAGCTTGGCGGCCCCCCAGGGCTTGGCCCAGCACCTGCCTTACCTGTCCACTGGTGGATGCTGGTCTTTGCTTGCAGCTTGCCAGCCCAGGTGGTCACCTCTAAAGCATACTCGCTACCTGGTAGGAGGTCACTAAAGTTGTAGGCCAGGGTACCCGGGGGCACGGAGACATTATGTGCCAGTGTCTGGGATTCCAGGTGGGAGAGGTGAAGTTGGTAGCCATCGTGCTCCCCGGGGGCAGCACCCCACAAGGCCCCCAGGCTGGATGGGCTCCCGGGGGTGCTGAGAAGCTGCAGGTCGCAGACGGTCGATGGGGCTGTGTCAGGGCAGAGAGAAGCACCAAACTCAGGGTCGAAAGGGTGTCACTCCCTGCTGTGAGGCCTTCTGCTTGGGTCACTGTGCCCTCATGGTCCTCAGAGAAGCTGCCCCTTGGTGGCCCTGCCCCTGCGGCCCCTGCTCAGACCCTAGTCGACACCTGCCCCCACTGCCCCCAGCCTGCAGGCCACACACCAGTGCGGGCCGTGAGGACGGTGGTGGCGTTCTGCCCACAGGGCCGCAGGATGGTCACTTCTAGCAGGTATCGGCTTCCTGGCACCAGGTCCCGGAACTCAAAGCTGGAGGCGTTGGTGTGGGCCTGGCGTGGCTGCCCCTCAGGAGAGCCCAAGGGGCTCAGCTGGGTGAGGCGGAGGGCGAGTTCCAACCCGCCTGGCTCTGGAGCCACCCAGCTCAGAACCAGCCCAGGGGGCCTCCCTAGGCTGCTGACGTTCACTTCCACAGGTGGTCCTGGGGAAAAGGGGGCGCCTTCAGCATCTCCCAACTCCCCTTCCATCCCACAGGAGGGAAGGCAAGCCAGAGACAGAGCAGAGGCCTCATCTGGAGTAAAGAAATTAGCCCTGCACCGCGCTCCCCACCTCCTAGGCCTCCCGAGCCCTCTGAAGACACCCACCTCCACTGTCCCTGCCCGGGCTCCCTGCCAGGGACTGGCACTCGTCTTCCTGTAGGGGGAGGGAGAAGGGAGGAGATGGACAGAAGCCTCTGGGGTCCAGACCTCTGTGAAAGCCAGTGGGGGCAGATCCAGGAGCAGAGAGAAGCTCTCCTTCTGTCTGACACTCCCCCGGCAGGACCAGAGGGCATCACCCCAGGGCACCCTAGGTGCGGGAAGCAGCCCTGGGCAGACGGAGCGTCTGTTCTCTGTCCTCCGTGCTGGTGGGTGGGAAGGAGCAGCCTCTGTTCTCGCCTAATGCAGACCAGCTGTGGAGCCCACAGAGAGGTGGGAGGCCTGGACAGCCCTGGAATTGAGGGGGGTGGGGTGCCCTCCCACTTGACCCCCATGCCCACCTTACCTTGGCCAAAGAGCCCTGGAGCCAGAGGAGGGCAAAGAACAGGATTGGGGTCCTCATCCCGAAGTCTGCAAAGGAAAGTTGGGAGGCAGCAGAGGAGGAGCCTGCCCCCCCCCAACCTCCCAAGCCCTCCCCTTGCCCAGCTGGCTGGCTGGCTGACTGGCAGGCAGGCCAGGCAGGAAGGCAGAGTTTCAGGCAGACAGCAGGCAGCCAAGAGCAAGGGGCTGCCTCTCAAACTGAGAGTCTGACCCCCACCCCGCCCGAGTCTTGGCGAGGCTCTGGGAGGGGAGAGAGGTGGGGCCTGGCCCGGGGCCCAGAGGTGGAAGGGGATTGCAACTCGCAGACTGTAGACAAGCCTGCACGCCCCTCTGCTTCCCCACCTCCACCCCACTTCAGCCCTTGGCTTTCCAGGGAAGAGAATGTCCTGTGCTCTTGGGGAAGACCAAGAGGAGACATGGCTTTGCAAGTGGATATGTGTTTTGGGTGAGAGTAAGTGGGTCAGCTGTGTGTACCCCATCTGTGTGCCCATGTGGCACCCTGCCTTACTGCGCAGCACCTGTCTTGAAGGCTGACATAGCAGTTAGCATCCAGAAGAGCCCAGCTGACCCTTGGGACACCCCGGCCCTAGACCTCATTTTCCACATGAGACACTGAGGTCCAGAGAGGGGAGGAGCCCAGCCCGAGGCCCACGGGATGTGAGGAGAGGAGCAGGCTTGAACCTGGCACTCCAGCTGCACTGAATAAACGTGGCAAGTCCTGCTCCTAACCTCCCCAGGTGGGATCCCCTCAGCTGAGAACCCCCTGAGGAAATATTCGAGTCCCTAGGGTTTTTGCTTGCCTTTCCCGTCCTCTTCCTAGGTCAGTGGTGCCCACCCTGGCACCCACCCTGGCACCCACCCTGGCACCCCTGCCTTTCCTAGCCCCCACCCTGCTCCCGATCCATTGAGTCTATTTGAAGCCTGGCCTGGAAGACAATGGACTTGAGGCCTCACTGCACACCAACCTGGAGCCAGCTTCTCGCCTTGAACTGCTAAGCGCCCCCCTTCCCAGAATGTGCTCCTAACCCCATTCCCAAGGCAAGAGGGGAGGGAGGGACAGCAGAGCAGAAGCAACCGCCCTGAGTCCTGGGAAGGGAGCCCAGACCCAGACACTAACTCAGCAAGCGGGGAGGAGGCATCTGCAGCAAACAGGCAGGTAGAGAAGCTCTGAGCGCTGAGACAGCTTCTGGGGCAGCCACCCCCTCTGGGGCCAGGAGGGCAGGGAGGACAGGCCTGCAGGGAGGCCAGCTCAGCCTGGCGCCCAACTCCAGCCAGAACCAGGGGCGCCTGCCCCTCCCCCTCTCCACCCAGGCCCAACCTCAGAGCCGCCCACCGGCCTCTGGACCTGGGCCTGGAAATTCGGCACTGCAGACTCATCAGATTTTCCAGGCTGTGTGTGTGCGAGTGTGGTGAGAATGCGAGTGTGTGCGTGTGTGTGTGTGTGTGTGTATGTAGGTATGCATGCGTGCGCTTTCAAAAGATGTGGAGCAGCAGGGAGCAACTGGGGAAACTGATATAAAAGTCTAGGGAAAGGTGAAGAAAACATCACCCCCTGTCACCCCCAGCCCACCTCACCTGGGGTACCTCACTTTGCTCCTCCTAGAAGAGACTTGAACATCAACAACAAAGTGGGGAGCTGGGCGGAAGCATCCTAGTCCAGAAAAGAAATAGAGGACAGGAGGCTGTTTGTGACTTTGGGGGAGGGCTGCATCTTAGACACTTCCCAAGAGTCCCTACAGAAGAGGGGCCTGTGGGGGATGGCATAGACGCACAGTCCTATGGCAGAGCCTGGCAGAGGCACCTGCCACAGACAGCGGATCCGGGACAGCCCTGGGGATGGGAAAGGGACGGCAAGACAGGGCACGGAGAGGCTCTAGCAGAGAAGCAGCCGCCTCCCCAGCCCAAGCCTCTCCATTCACAAAAAAAGAAAAGAAAAAAAAGGTACCACAGGGCTGTTTCTGCTCTCCGGAAACCACTCCCACAGAGGAACTCACATCCTCTCCCTAGAGAACCCCTGGGGTCCTCCCAAGGTCTCAAAGCACCTTACTGATTCCTTCCGAAGAGAGTCAGCTGGGGGGCGGAGGAGGGCAGGCTGCAGGTCCAGGCGTCCTGGCTCCCAACTGTGCCCGTGTGGTCACTCCCGCAGCTGTCCCAGCAGCTCCCTTCCGGCCCCTCCCCTGCACCCCTCCCACGCCTGAAGCCAGGCCTTGGGCAGCCCCCACGCTGGGGGAAGGTAATCACCGGGCCCAAGAGCTGCAGGGTGGCCCAGGAGGCCTGGCCTCCGGCTCTTCCCCAGCTCCTAGGGCAGGTCAGCAGAGAGGCCTGGTCCCCTGACCAGGCTGTGGGAAGGTGGAGGGGAGAGGCACGGACTGGCCAGGTGGCGTGGGCATGAGCGAGCAGCCCGAACGTATGTGTGGACCCAGCGTGGCCGTGAGCGTGCGCATCCTATCTGGATGGTCGTGTGTGCGGGGGCATCTGTGAGCACCTGGGGGTGTCCAGGGGCAGCAGCGGAAGAGGCTGTGCTGTGGGGCAGCGGCAGGCTTGGGGGGAAAAGGGAGTCTCTTCTGCCCTGAAGTCCTCCTCCCAGGGACCTGGCAAAGATCAGCGTTCTGTCTGGCAGGCTAGCCCCCGAACCCACGTGCCCCCGTGCCCCTGCGCACCCATGCTCCCTGTGTCCCCCAGCCCCTACCCCACAGCTGAACTGCTGGAAGCACTAGTCCTCTCAGCAGGGGGCTGAGTGCCAGGGAAAGTCCCCTTCACCAGCAGGCACCCACAAGGTGTCAGGGAAACTGGGTCGGCAGGGGGATGGGCATCTGGGATGGCCAGCGCAGAGGTGGAGCCCCAGGTGGAGCCTGGGGATCTCCCTCCTCCCCACCAAGGGGCCCCAGACCCCCTCCCCTACCCCTTCCCAGCACTTCTCTGCCCCACTTACTGTGGGTGTCCTCGGGTCTCCCTGCCTCCCGGATGAGGCTTCCCAGGTCCCGACTCGCAGTGTCTCTATCTCCCCCACACACTCAGGGACAAGCCAGGGCCCGCTGAGGCGGAAGAAGCCAGCCTAGGCTGGCCCAGGATTTGGAGGGGGGTGTGTGGGAGGACCCAGGATCCTAGGGCTTCTCCAGAGAGAAAACAGGGAGGACCAGGGAGGGGAGAAGGACGTGTGGGTGTGCTAGGGTCCTGGTTCCCAACCAAGATCCCCCTTTCTGCAGCCTTTGACTCTGGGGCTAACAGAAGCCTGGCCTGCTCCTTAGGTACTGCCAGGGACAAGGATTTCTGGGAATTCCAGATAGACCCGCCCCTCCAAGGGGTTTCTGACACTGAGGACAGGGAGCAGTGACTCACCACCCCTGGAATTGGGGACAACTAGGGAAGGGAGGCAGTTTGCTGAGGCAGCCCTCCCTGGCCAGCTGGAGCAGAGAAGGAAGTGGGTCTAGGGAGAGACCTGACCTGGAAGCCACACACCCCCAACTCCCCAGAAGGCTTTTTTTGACAACAGCTCCCAAGCAAAGCACTTCATAAGCTCAGGGAAGGTGGGGGTGAGGGGAGGCCATTATCACTCCCCAACCCAGGAAGAGAGAATCTGTTACAAGACAGGGAGGGGGCACCCCAGAATCCCAAACCTGCCTGCTCTAAATAGGTTCTGCCATTTGCCACATCAAGATAAAACATACACCAGAGTGCAAGACCGTCAATGGAAAGGAAATTTAATAAAATTAGTGTGCAACACAGAAAAGGGGGAGAATAGTTTCCAAATCAAGCACCCGAAGTTACCCATCCCCTCGTGGGTAAATGTCTAGCCAAACAGGGTTGGCCCAAAGCAGGGCCTCTGAGGCCCAAACGCCTGCCCCAAGTCTAAGGCACCTCCTGGTGGGGACCCCTGGGAAAGAGGAGAACAGGCTCAGCACGTCTGGGACAGAAGGAGCAAAATCAAAACCAAGATAAACACTGCCATTATCAAGCTCCCCACAAGTCTCACCCACGTCTGTTTCACCCAGTCCAGCACCAAGAAGCAAGAGCAGCTTCTTCACATGTTTCAGCTCCACGTGCTCCTTCCAGGCCTCCTTCTGGCTCCCCATCCTGCTTCCTTCCTTCCTCAGTCTCCTCTCCAGCTTCTTCTCCTCCCTGCTCTGCTCCACCCTCCCTTGGGTGGGGCAGGGAAGCTGGAACCTCCCCTTTTCCTGGGGACCACCCTGTTACAGAGACTGAGCCTCAGGCAGGTGCAGAGACTCCCGGAGGTCCTGGAGCTGATGTGCCCGTCACTCCGCAGGTCCTTCAATGCTGTGGCACTTTCCCCTGGAGCCCCGTGTGCCTGAAGCTAAGTCCTAACTCTGAAAGACGAGTCAGCAGTTGGAGTCACGAAGTTTGAGAGCTGTCTAGGAGATTCCCATCCCAGGAATGAGGACGTTTCTGGAAGAGGGGCCTCCACTCGCAGGGGCCTCTAAGTCTTCCTACTTCCTGGCAGCTCCCACACTAGAGAGGCCAAAATAGTGTCCCAGGTCCCCAGCCCAGGGAGGGGCTGTGAGAGGCAGGAGGGTGTGCGGCTTCTGCCTCCCCATCTTTGGTCACATGCTTCCGTGAATGTCCAGGCATTGTTAAGCAGAAGGCGGAGACGGAGTGGGCAGGAAGCAAGGACACCCAAAGGGAACTGAGACATCTTCTAGGGCTGGCCTCCTGCACAGCCATTACCCCCACCCCGAGTCCCCACTACTTTCCCCCTCTCCTGCTCTAGCTTCCTGGCTCTCTACCCAAGAGCTCAGTTTCCAGTTCCTCACCAGGCCCAGGCTTGTGAGGGTGAGGGGGTGCTCACTGCCAACAGGGCTTTGGCCATGGAAACCCAGGGGCACCAGCAGACCAGCTGGGGGAGGACTTTGCCTGCTTTCTCCTCTCCACCCCTGAGGTACCCTAGCTTCCTGTTCTTGATGACTATCGACAGCTTAGCCCATACAGGAGTGGCCCTCTTTCCAGTCCTCTCCTGCCCCATCTTTGACGCCACTATCCACTTAGTGGAAACACTGGGAGATCTGGGGGGTGACTGAGGTGGAGGCCAGCCTCACGCAGTCTCCCAGGGTTAGCAGAGATGCCCAGTCTCCAGCCCCTCCACTCTCCCAGGCATCAGACCCAACTATATTCCCTCTCTGCTCAGCCTCCCTTCGTGGAGTCCACCCCAGAACAGGCAAGAAGAGGACAAGGTAAGAAGAGGCCAGGACTGCAGGGATCAGAAATGAGCCAGTCCTGGTCCCCATGGCCAAGGGCAAGGGTGCGGGGAGGCCTCCAGAACTCCAAGGGTCCTCCTGTTCTTCACCCCAGCACTCCTCCCCCATGGGCCAGCAGTGGGCCAGCTCCTCCCCACACCCCCTCCTGCGTACACCCCCTGTGCCTATTGTACCTCATTCCTTTTTTGCTGTCACCGCTGACAGCTGAATCAGAGAAGTGGGAGGAAGAGAGAGGATGGGATTGCGGCTTCGGGGGCCGGGAAGGGAAGGGTGTTGGAATGTCACAGGGTAAAAGGAGACTCGCAGCAGCGAGCATGAACCGATTTGGCTGCTGGTCAGCAGGGGGCCTGCGGAGGCCAGGTAGGGATGGGGGGGCAGTGGAGTCTTGGGCTCGGGGGCCAAGCCCCAGGCATCCAGGCGCCCCAGCAGCAAGGAAGATATGGGAGACCCCTGGTGTGAGGGCCCAAGACGGTCCATTATCTGTAAGTCTTCTGAGCAGATGTCAGGGTTCTGGGAGGAGGTCTGGAGGGGGCTGGGGGCCACAGACCCACCCACAAGCTCTCTCCAACCTACTTCCGGGTTGGTTGTCCCCCTCTCAGATCAGAGGCAGCTGAGAGCTGGGGTGTGGCTCAGGGCCTGGGGGGTCCCTTCTGGGCCTTTGTGCAACAGTTTTCCCAAGTCCTGTCATCCCCCACCCACTCCTCATCTGTGCTACCCTGCGTTGGGAACACACGGCCTGCTCCTGACCGTGAATCCCAAGACTTGAAGGGACCAGGGTTTCCAGGGCAAGGGCACTGAGGCTGAAGCAGTCTCTGACCACAGTCAGCTTAAGCAGGAGCAACCTGGGGTGCTTGGAGGGACCTCAAGGAGCTAGGGGTCAGCTGAGCTCTGCCCCAGAGGAGAAGCCAGCAGACAGGAAGCGGGTTCAGGAGCTAGGAGAATTGTGGTGGCCCGGAATGGTCCAGCCCCTCATCCATCCCTGGGGAGCAGGTCTTGGAGCCATGGCTAAGGAGCTGGGACACTGCCAGCCTACCCCGGAGGGCACAGACAGAGGCACCCGACCCCTGGTGGCAGCCGGAGGCACAGGAGGGCAGCAGGCAGCTGGGGTGTGCGTGGGTGGCAGCAAGGAGGGGCGGAGGGAGGAAGCTGGCTTCCTGAAGCCTCCTCAGCCCTCAAAGACAGACCAACAGACAGACAGACAGCTGGCAAGAGGCAGCCTGGGGGACACAGCTGCTTCAGTAAGTACTTGTTTGGGGGGAGGAGCGGTGCTGTGGCCCTGGGGTGGTGTGAACCCTGGGGAGAGGGGAGGGCATCTCCCAGGAGGAGGTGTGAGAAGGACGTTGGGCGCTGCACTGCCTGGCTGGGGCCCAGTGCTGACCTAGCTGGCATCCCCAGGGGGCAAGCAAGGGAGCTGCAGGGAGCTGCAAGGAGAGCTAAGGCTAAGGAACCCCCTCCTGCTGCTGGAGAACCTCTCCCTGCCACCCACCTCTGCATGGGCCGCTCCGTGCCCCTCACCTCTGTCCCTGCGGGCTTGGCAGTGCTAATGCCGCCCCCCTACACACACACCTCGGAAGCTGTGACCCTGGGTCCAGAAGATGGGGACTGCCCCCCAAGAGGAGATGGCCCCACCACCTCTGTGCCCCGTCTCGTGCCCCCAGCTGTCGTCCCATCATGCACTGTCGCTCAAGGCTTGGTGAGGCCATTTCCTGTGACAGTTACAGAGGCGGGAGATGGGGGATGGGCAGAGGAGGAAGGAAGCACCCCCAGCCTACCTCCCTGGACAGAGACCCCAGAAGCCAGAAATGAACTTGGGAATGGGACTGCCAGCAGTTAGGAGAGGGTCCTGCTGGGAGCCAGCAGCCGCATGCCGGGGTCCCCAACTGGCTCCAGCGCCGCCAGAGGCCTCCAATTGCTCATTCAGACAAGGTACATTGGTTAGACTCAGAAGTGGTTTCTGTGAGCTCTCTCCCTTCCTCCTGCACAGAACGCCTGTATTTTCTATTTCCTCCCTTGCCTTTTCTCACTTGGGCCCCCAACATAGAGCCTGTGCACTTCGGGCTCAGGCCAACCCTTCTCCTTTCTCCCCCTCCTACTGGATTCTCCCATCTGCACCCACAATCCCTGCCCTTATCTTACCTTTATGCTAATCCCAACTTCCTTGCCACTCTGGGTCCCACCAGAGAAATCCTGTCCTTCCCATGGTGAAAAAGGGCACAGTCTCTGGGGAAACAAGGGACACCCCCAGAGGTGCCACAGGGCAGAAAGCTGGCCAGTCAGCCAGGCTGGAGTGAGCAGATGAAGGACCCTGTCTTTCAGGTGACCCTCATGGCTGAGTGAGCCTCCCCTGGGCCCAGCACCCAGCCCAGCATGGTCCAGGACTGTGGCGGACGCTCCAGAGCACAACTGCCGACCTCACCCTTGGGGGCAGCCATGACCCAGCCTCCCCCCGCCAAAGCACCAGCCAAGAAGCATGTTCGGCTGCAGGAGAGGTGAGATCATTCCCGGGAGAGGGCGTCTGTCCTGAGCACCGCCATCCTGCCACCATCTGCCCCTCCAGCTCTGGCTGCTGAGCCCAGAAGGCCTAGATGTTGATCCCAACCTGGGAAGGAAACCCAATGAGCTCCTTTGCATGTCATTTGCATGCCTTTTACATGTCTGGGGCACAAAACATTTTGTCAGCCTTGTGCCTGCTCCCCAAGCCTGGGCTGGGTTAAGCAACCCCTGGGACAGAGCTAGGGGCAGTTTGGATGTAGGGGGGAACTTTAGAGGACAGGGCAGGGACAGAAACAGTGGGCAACTGCAAGGAGCAGTGGGGGTTCAAGTTTGTCCTGTTCTGCCTGACGGGGAGAGAAGGGTGTGCAGCAGGGGTCTGAGCCCTTGAATTCACTGGTTGGGCCTCTGGGTCAAGAGCACAACAAAGAGCGGCCTCTCCTGTCTGCACTGTAACAACCAGAATTGTGCAAGCAGTCAAGTTCATGGACACTCACTGGGCTCTGTTTGTGCCTCAGGCGGGGCTCCAACGTGGCTCTGATGCTGGACGTGCGCTCGCTGGGGACCGTGGAGCCCATCTGCTCAGTGAACACACCCCGGGAGGTCACCCTACACTTTCTACGCACAGCTGGACACCCCCTCACCCGCTGGGCCCTGCAGCACCAGCCACCCAGCCCCAAGCAGCTGGAAGAGGAATTCTTGGTAAGAACTTGGAGTCCCCACTGAGTCACTCTGCTTTTCTGGTGCCACCCTCTCCTGGGCAGTGGGCATGTCTTCTCTGTGGGTACTAAGGAAAGAGCACCCCACGAACCAGGGAGGAGACTACCCTGTGCTGCCTCGTTTGCCCCACACCCACCCAGACCCACACTCGGGTGCCAGGAAGGATGACCAGGGCCAACACTGCTGGGAAGGGTGGAAAGGAAAATGGACCTAGAAAGGGGGTCAGCTGTTTACTGGCTTCCTCTCCCTGTTAGAAGATCCCCTCAAATTTTATCAACTCCGAAGACCTGGACATCCCCGGCCATGCCTCCAAGGACCGGTACAAGACCATCTTGCCAAGTAAGGATGGCAGTGGGGTCGAGGGAGGTGGGGCCGCCTTGCCGCGGGGACACCGAGCAGGCTTCACAGCCCTGGGCAGGAAGAGCTAGTTCCTTCAGCAGAGGAATGAGTGTGGCCATTCCACAGTAACACAACTCACATTTCCACACTGACTGTGGGTCGCGCATGGCTCCGAGTCCTTGATATTAACGCATTTTTGAAACCACCCTACGAAGCTGGTGCAGGGGCATTCTAATGCCGTTTTATAATGAGGAAACCAAGAATCAGAGATCAGAGAAGTTGTGCAATTTGCTCAAGTTCACACAGCTAGTTACCATAAATTGTCTTCCTCCTCATGTCCACATGTGGGAAACACCCTGCGGATGGTCGCGGTGGAAGTGGTACCTTCAGGGTGGTGCCCAGAGAGAGGTTTTGAGAAACTCAGATGGAGGCAGAAAAGTGATTGGCGAGAGCAGAACGGGGCTGGAGATGGAGGTCACGAGGCCAAAGAGGCTGACCTGCAAGCTCCTGATTTTGAGAAACAGGCCTGGGGGCCACACTCATGGACTCTTTGGAGACCCCTCCTCTGACCATGGCCAACCCAACCCCAGAAAGTCCTAGTCTCGAGGCCTTAGCTCACTGTTTCTGCCCATTCTTTATTTTCTTAAATGTAGATTATAGTTCAATGAAGCTGTCACCAATACAAAAGGAAATGTGGTTTGTAATTATATTATTTCATTACTTATTTTTTAATTTAAACTATTTCATTATTTTCCTATTATTGGACCTCTAGGTTTTTAGTTACTTGTTTGGAATTTCATTAAGTCTCAGGTGCCCTAAACTAGAACATACAATTGTTTTATATACCAATTAAACTTTGATAAGATACAGCTCATCAATTAGATATTCCATTTTATCTGTATTCTTTTTGTTCTATAATGTGGTTTGTAAAGAGCTTTTTTTTTCTTTTCTCCCCCACCACCATCCTGTGTCTCCTGTCCCTTTCCCTTCTCCCTCCCTCCTGCCCTTAGGGCCCTCAGGATGTTTTATTTTTTCCTTATTGAAAACAAATTTTTTTTTAGGTCACATTGGTTTACATTATTGTTTGTATTTCGGAAGTGCAGGATCCCCTTCTAGCGCAGTTACCACAGTCCTCCCACCACCAAAGCACCACAGTCCACCAGCACAGTCCATTGTGCTCCCTCCCCTTGTGCTCACCCTCCTGCTCCCTTCCCTTCCCCCCGTGTCTCAGTTGCAAAGTCTTCTTTCAAGGGCTAGTTTTTCAGTCTGGTTTTATCTGACCCTTTGGTTTCTCTATGTTCTACATAATAGTGACACCATCAAGCCTCATTTGGCTTACCATAATTCCTTCCAGCTCCATCCATGTTGCTATAAATGGCATGAGTTTATCTTTTTTGATCGCTGAGTAGTATTCCACTGTGTACCTAGACCACATCTTCCTGATCCACTCATCTGGTTTTGGGCACTCAGGTTGTTTCCATAGCTCAGCTATTGTAAATAGTGTTGCAATGAACATGGGAGGGCAGGTTTCCCTTTGAACTGGTGTATTCATGTCCAGGTAGATGCCTGGGAGTGGAATTGCTGAGTTTGATGGCAGATTTATTTTTAATCTCTTGAGAAACCTCCATACTGCTTTCCCTAGGGGCTGGAAAGTTTACATTCCTACCAGCAGTGTGGGAGAGCTCTTTTTTCTCCACATCCTCATCAGCACTTGTTTATGGTCTTTTTGATATGGGTCGTTCCCATTGGTGTGAAGTGGTATCTCATTGTGGTTTTGATTTGCATTTCCCTGATAATAAGTGATAACGAGCATTTTTTTCATGAGCCTCTTGGCTATCTGTGTATCTTTTGAGAACTGCCTATTTAGCTCTTCTGCCCATTTGTTGATTGGGTTATTTGTTTTCTTGGTAGATCTTTGATATTAGCCTTTTGTCAGATGTATGGTGTAAAAATATTTTTCCCATTCCATTGGGCGTCTTTTTGTCTTAGTTACCATTTCTCTCACTGTGCAGAAGCTTTGTAGATTGATGTAGTCCCAGGTGTTTACGTTCTCTTTTTGTTTCCCTTGCTGTTGGAGACATATCTGCGAAGACATCACTGGAGCCTATGTCGAGAAGTGTTCTGTTTTCTTCTATGGAATTTGTGGTTTCAGTCTTACGTCCGAGGTGTATCCATTTCGAGCTTCATTCTTTTGCATGTGGAGGTCTGGTTTTCCCAACTCCACTGACTGAACAGAATTTTTTTGAAGTGCACTAGTTTTTTTAAAGTCTTTGAGCTGGTGTATTCATGTCTGGGCAGATGCCTAGGAGTGGAATTGCTGGCTTTATCTTTTTTTGATCACTGAGTAGTATTCCACTGTGTACCTAGACCACATCTTCCTGATCCACTCATCTGGTTTTGGGCACTTAGGTTGTTTCCATAGGGGAAATGGAATTGCTCCCCATAGAGGAGTGGAATTGCTGTTTGCTATATGAATGTCCAATGTTTGTTTTTATTATTCTGACTTAGCTTTGCTACATATAATTTTCTCAAATTCCCTCCATTGTGTTAAAAATGACTGTGCTACACTCTTTCTTATGGCTGTATAATACTCCACTGTACATTGTACCACATCTGCTCCTGTCCGTTTCAACCCTCCCAGTGTCTAGTGCTCTGCCTGCATGGGTGGGTAGAGATTGTTAGCACTCATCAAGGGGACTGGGGAGCAGTCCTTTGCCTCATTCTAGCTAGCCCCAAAGCTACCAAAGAGAAGTCTGTGTGCCTGGGATTCTCTGGCATCCAGGATACTCTCTTCCAAGAAGCATGCTGGCTCTGGAAAAGGGAATCTTCTCTCCTTTCCTCATAAACTAGCCTCTCATCCTTGCTTGGATTTAGTGTGGAGAAAACCTCTCCCCTAGAGGGAGATGAGGACACCCCCAGTGGCAGAATGAAACTTGGGTTCTAGACCCACTTCGGGATGATTTTAATCATGCATTTGCCATCAGAAAGTCTTCCTCCGTGGCTTCTTTCTTCATTCCTATCAATTCAATCCAGTTCTACATCTACATTGATCTCAAGGCTATTGATCGCCCTCTCCTGCCACTATGTCTCTGCTGCTCCCTGCTTTTTCCTTGTTAGTGCATCTTAAGCAACTCCGCCCAGTTAACCCAAGCCAAATTGTTGCTCTGAGCATGTCACTCTATTGCTGAGAGCATTCTGTGGCTTCCTTTTGCCTACATGTAATAATTCAATGGGTGTTCAGCCACTTGCTAGACTCAGGTACTGAGATAAGCACAGGAAGCTCCTCTATCTGGCCTCATTGGAGTCTGCATTAGTTGGTCACCATTTGACCTCTGACTTCTGCTGATTTTGACCTTTGACCTCTGCTGATTTTCACTTCCTAGATCCCCAGAGTCGGGTCTGTCTTGGTCGGGCACAGAGCCAAGAGGACGGAGACTACATCAATGCCAACTACATCCGAGTGAGTGGCCTGGCAGCGAAGGAGTTGGGGTGGGGCTGTGTTTAAAGAGGTCCCCAAAGAATACCTCTGGCTAGTGGTCCAGGAGCCTGGGTCTCCCTGCTGCGAGTCCGGGCCTTACCAAGCTGGGTCAGACAATGAACCAATCTAGACACCAAGACACCAACCTTCAAGACAGAGATGATGTTAATGCTGAGAAGGAGGGGTCACAGAGTCCCCTTAACCTACCCATCACTCATCCCTGCCTGTCCTCTAAACTTGACAGGAAGTTGGCATTTTGAACCCGATCCCTAGCTTCTTGCCAGCTAGTTGATCCAGAGGTCTGCATGGGTGGCACCAGCACAAATGCAAGCTACCCACTGTCTCCTCATTCACTACATTAAGTTTTAACACCCCTTCCCCTAACAAGCCCTCCTTTGTGGAGATAGACATCCAGCTTGGAGCTGCGCTCTAATCCCCTTCCCACCTCTGCTGACCCTAAGTAAATGCAGCGCCCTCTATTGGCTCAAGCTGGGTAGGTCCATGGTCGGTGGGGCAGAGGTGAAAATGTCAGGCCTATACCCTGGGGAAGCACCTCCCCCTTGCCCACAGCAACCAGGGTGAGCAGTGGTCTGGATTTCACCATCATCTTGGGGAACAGGAAGCTGAGGACCCTGAAGGGGAGAATGAAAGACTCTCAAGAGTGAGCTCCATCTTGTTTCTAAATATTTAAAAGTGATATGTAAAAGTAAAACAGGCATTTAACAGATACTGAACACTGTTATTTTGTGAGGAAGCAGCAGATGAGGAAGGAAACAACATTTCAGGCTCTTAAAATGCTTTGTTGAATTTAATGCACAAGGGACAGGGTAGATAGTATCACCCCCAACTTGCAGGTGAGAGGACAGAGGCTTGCAGGAGCCTAGGTAATTTGTTTGTGGCAGCACAGCCAGTAAAGTTAGGCACAACTGGGAATTTGAACCCAGATATGCCTCACTTCAGAGCCCCTGTCCCTTCTACCAGAGACTTCTGGTGCGCCTGCGCCTGGTGTGTCTGTGCGTTTACTCCTTCAGCCTGAGCGAGGACCTGCAGAGCTTGGGAGTTCCCCAGAGCCCTGCTCTCACTGCTTCCCACCCATGGGTGCCTCCACTTCCCAGGGCTATGATGGGCAGGAGAAGGTCTACATTGCCACCCAGGGCCCCATGCCCAACACCGTGTCGGACTTCTGGGAGATGGTGTGGCAGGAGGATGTGTCACTCATCATCATGCTCACTCAGCTCCGAGAGGGCAAGGAGGTAGGAGGCAGGCCTTGGTGGTCCCAGAAAGGGCTCCTCTCCCCCACCACACATATACCTGCCCCCACTAGGGCAACTCAGGACCAGGGTTCCCCTGGGAGCTGAGACTATAGCCAAGCCCAGCTTGCACCCATCAAAGAGTACCTGAGATAACATACTCCACAGCAGGAATGGAGGGTGGGGAGCTCTTCATCTGCAGGTGCCAGTTCAAAAGAGCCCAGCCCAGGTGCGCCCCAGGCTATGCCCAGCCCTTCCAGTGGGGGTGAGAGGTGGGAAAGGGATCCCACTTCTCTTCCTGCTGCCTCAGCCCTGCTCAGCTGATAGGCCCTTCCCCCTCTGACTCCCAGCTCCCTGCCTTCTAGAAATGTGTCCACTACTGGCCAACAGAAGAGGAAACCTATGGGCCCTTCCAGATTCGAATTCAAGAGGTGAAGGAGCGCGCAGAATACACGGTGCGGCAGCTCACCATCCAGGTACGGGCTCTTGTAGGGCTGGTGCTGGGGTGGGTGCCGCTCCCAGTGTCTCTGGAACTCAGGCCTGACTTTCACTGGGACCCAAGCTCTGCTCATCTAGACCTTCTTGGGCCCACAAGAGCCTAAGGCGTAAAAGAAAGAAACATGGGTTCAGTCTTCAGGGGGCCTCTTGCCTCATAGAGTCGAACCAACAAACCAAATAGGCCCCCACCAGAAAGCCTGTTCATTTATGCTGAATGGAAAGCAGAGGTGGGGCCCTGGAGGCCCGCGGAGGGGACCCCAGGAGGTGCAAGAGATGGAAAGTAACACATGTTAAAAGAGCTTTCAGATTGTTTTCTGTTATTGCTCAGTGGCTTGTACCTTTCAAAACATTTCTCGGCCAACTCATTATCCTCCGAGCATTATGGGAAGTAAATCAACACAATCTCACTGTCTCCATTTTCTTGGTGAAGAAAATGAGTCTGAGTTTTACCCAGAGTCATGCTAGTTAGAGGCAGAGCCAAGCCTTGACCTGGGTCCTCCCCGCTCCTGAGACAGTGCTCCTTCCAGAGTTTCAGAGGAGGGGGCAGTGGAGTGTGAAGAACAGAAAGAGTCGGCTTTGGAGTCTGTGACTAGCCTGAGGGGTGATTCTAGCCCTTGCACTCCTCTGGCACCAGAGAAGAAGGCAGCGCCCCCTCCTGACTCTGGTTCTCATGCTGGTCCCCCCAGCACCAGCAGGAGTGCAGGGCCGTGAAGCACGTGCTCTTCTCAGCGTGGCCTGACCACCAGACCCCAGAGTCAGCTGGGCCCCTGCTGCGCCTGGTGGCTGAGGTGGAGGAGAGCCCAGAGACAGCTGTCAACTCCGGGCCCATTGTGGTGCACTGCAGGTATGCGGCCCTCCCCCACGGCAGCTCTGGGCCCGCTTCCCTTCCACTGGGTGTCTCCTGGCAGGGGCTAAAGCAGAGCACAGCAGACCCTTCTCACCTGGACAGGAATCTCTAGGCCATTCAGCCCCTGCCCTGTTCTTGCACCCTCCTCATGCAGCACCTGGGCTGATGTGGACCCCCAAAGGGGAGGGGACCTAATATCTGGAAGTTCCCAGGCCTCTGTGGGAGGAGGTAGCAGACTGCCTGCCACTCATTTATTCATTCAGCAAATGTCTGCTGAAGACCCATGCCAGGAACAGTGTTAGGCACTAAGGAAACAGCCATGAATGAGACCGTTTGGCTTCTGCCCTGATAGGCTGACCATATGATGGGAAAGCCAGCAGGTTAAACAATTAAACACAAGGCATATGGAGAGCTGTGATGGAGGTGTTTGGGGAGCACAGGTCCAAGTTGCCTAGTGCAGCCTAGGCCAAACAGAGAACGTTTTCTGGGAGAAAGGACTTCTCAGCTAAGCTAAGACCTGAAAGGTGAGTTAACCAAGCAAAGAGGGAAAGGAGAGGTGCTCCAGCAGAGGGAACAGCAGGTACAAAGGCACAGAGTTGAACTTAACCGAGATGCATTGTCAGGAGCAGAGTTAGAAGCAGAGGGAGCCGAAGGTCATGGGGGGTTAGAAATGAGAGCTGATTCTGGAAGGTAAGTGCAGGCCAGATGATGAGGGGCCTCGTAGGACTGACTTAGAAATTTGGACTTGCCATTTATAAAGAAGACTGTGGCTACAGAGTAAAAAGTGGGTGGAGTGAGAGCCACGCAGAAGGCAAGCTAAAAAGAAGGAAACCTTTTGGGTACAAGGGCAGGGTGGAGAGAAGTGTAGGAGGGAGCCGAGGTAGGAAGTGTCTGTAGCTGGGAGGAATCAGCGTGGGTAAGGGGGAGTCCAGGGCAGCCAGCCCAGTGTGACCCCTGTTAGCTGGAAACCCCTGTGGACAGCAAGCAGAAGGGAGTGTATCAAAATGTCCACAGGAACTGCAGGGTGACCAGGAGATTTAGGGTGACAGTAAAAAGAGGCAGCATCCCTGACCACAACACCCCGTTAGTTCCTGTTGCTTCCTCTCTGGTTTGGGACCCATCCCCATGGCTCCTGGTCACCTGACCCCGTGTTCCCCACTCTCCCGGCCATTATGCTCCCTGGTCCTCAACACTTCCCTGGCTTTCCTCAGTGCAGGGATTGGCCGCACTGGCTGCTTCATCGCCACCCGGATCGGCTGTCAGCAGCTGAAAGCCCGTGGGGAAGTGGACATCCTGGGCATCGTGTGCCAACTGCGACTGGACAGGTGGGTCCATGGGTACAACAGGACCAACAAGGTTAAGAATGGCAAAGACGCCACTAGCGTCCGAGGGCACACAGGCATGTCACCGTCAGCACTTCCTGTGAGAAAGGAAGGGGCCCCTTCTGCGTAAGAGCTGTTTATTTTGAAACTAACACCCAGGAAAGACTCTCTGTCTAGAATGTTGGCTTGGAGGCCTAGAACCAATTCTGCTACCCTATCTATTTACCCTGAACTTTCTGTCTTTTTCAGTTTTGTTTTTCCAAATTCCCTACTGAGGGGAAAGGAGGGGAACAGAGTCCAGCGGGTTCTGGGTACAGGCAGGCATGGGGTTGGAGACAGACAACCCAGGGGGAATTCTGTGGGCCTGTGAGCTGTTGTTTTCTTCTTGTGCCCTTGGCTTCTTGGTCAAGAGCTGTGACAAGGAACAGATTAACTGATAAGACAGCGTTTGGGGAACATGAGACCCTACCTTACAAATATGTGGAATTATTATTTTACTTTTAAGATTATTGGGAAGAGGCTTGGGGAACTGGGGCTGAGGAGTGTGGCCTGAGGAATTAGGAAACCTATTTGCCCCCAGAACTGAGGAGTCAGCGTGGGGCCCCTCTTCCTGGGCACAACCAACCAGGGGGCTTGGCCCTGAGTGAGGGGCAGAGGGCGTCCCCTCACAGAGCAGGTGTGGCCGGCTGCCAGCACCTGGATGAATATGTGTGAAGGAATGACAGGTTCTTCCGGAAAGTCAATCTCTCCTGTAGGATGACAAAGACACTGGTCCTGAGATATCAGCTTTCTGCCCTGCCTTGCTCACCTTCTTGTGCTTCTCCTCACAGGGGGGGGATGATCCAGACCTCGGAGCAGTACCAGTTCCTGCACCACACCTTGGCCCTGTACGCGGCCCAGCTGCCAGAGGAGCCCGGCCCCTAACCCCTCCCACCCTCCACCAAGTGCCAACTTCCCCTCAGGTCTGGGAACATGGGTCTGGGCCAAGTGGGTTTTGTGATCTGGGGTCCCCATGGGCATGGGGGTACCCCTCAGTGAGAGCCATCACAAGAAGCTGCACCTGCCAGATCAGGGCCAAATTCAGGTCACCATCAGCCACCCCTCTGCTCCTGCTAGTCACCTCAGATGAACACTGGGGGGACCTCCCACATCCCTCCAGACTTAAAAAGGGGAGCTGGCACTTACAACAGGTCTGAGAAAGACCCACGTGTCCCAGTCTCTCTCAAATGCTCTGTGAGTTCCAGCCTCCCATCTATGACACAGACATTAGCTACAACAGAAGTTCCTAGAAGTTGTTCCAACAGTACCCTCTTCTGAGGCTGGCAAGAGAGTGATCCCAAAGTCATCCACTTGCAGGCCCTGCCCAAGCACAGGCCAGATGCTAAAGCTGGTCTTCACCTTGGCCAAGTTCTCAACACTCTGCAGTGACTCACTGCTTCCTCACCCCACATTTTTGAGGGTTGCATACCCCTCATAGAGACCAAGGACCAGACTACCCCTGTGCCCACACATGTGCTGGGGATAAGCTACAGAGCTGACAAGGCCAGGAAGTTAAAATCTGCAGGAGAGGGAAACGTGAGGACCCCCCAAAGGTCCAAAGAGTGGGTCCCACCTTCATAATTGCCAGCCACTCACCCTGGCTACTTCATAGGGAGGCCCCACATCATCTGTCCTGCTTCCTGAAGACATCCTGGATATCCTGAATTTTTGAAGAGAGGAAAATCAAATCTACCTTTGAAAAGAGATCGAACTGATTTTAAATAGCCAGTCCCCATCTCTGCCCTCCAGCCCTCCATTTGCAGAGTATGCCCAGAGACTTTGGGGCTTTCCAAAACAATCTGGGCTAAAACACTCCATACAGACCCAGGGACTCAGACTGAATTGGGACCCTCGCAGTCTACCCAGCTAACTCAGCTCAAACACCCTGGCATCCTCACAAGTTCCAGGGCACCCCAGATCTCTCTCAGGGCCAACTCCCACACTGCAGAAAGACATCAGGTCCTTGAATCCAAGGTAGAAGGCACCATCTCTCCTGGAACTCAGCCAGGGGTCCATCTTTGCTGATGCCAAGGAGGAAACCCCCAAGAAACTGGACCTTGGAGAACAGCTGGGCCTTCTCATTCATCACCTCTGCTGAAGACCTACAGCCTTGACACTGAGATCAATTTTCTTCTTGCTTCTGCTTGGCCTTACTGAGAAATGCTCCTTCCTTCCAGCTCTGGGAATGGGCTCACCTGTACCTGCACCTTTCCTAACCTGTAGGAGAGGCAACCACTGTTGTGCCTGGAAGCTGGGCGGAGAGCTCTCAAGTGCCTGTCTGCCCTGAGCTCAGAGCCAGCCAGGAGGGGAGAGGCGGCTTGGGCTTGAGGGTTCCCCTCCCTGGCACTGCTGCCCCAATCCTGGTCCAGAACTTAGAGGATACAAGGTCTGGAGAAGTAACCAAATGGGAGAATAAAGACTTCTTCATCTTCTCTGGCCTCTGGGGCCTCTTTCTAGAAATAGTTCTGTAGAGTAGGAACAGGCTGCAGCTCTCCATCCTGGATATGAGCTTTTCCTGCACTGCTAGGGACACGCAGAACAAAGAGATACCAGAAGCCATTTAGGAAATGGGGAAGAAGGGAAACTTAGGAGCTGCAGAGGGATTTATAAAGGGCAGAGAACTAGAAAGACAACACAAAATAACCCAAAATAGTGTGCAGTGTCAAGATTTTATGACCCCTCCACTTTGGTTACTGCTTAATCATTTGGGATCGTGATATGGTTGATATTAACAGTTTATGCATCTTTTAAAAAAGATTTATTTATTTATGCATGCACGCATGCATACAAGAGCTGGGGTACAGGCCAGAGGTGTGAGAGGATTCACCAGAGACAGAGCGGGGAACAGAGCAGGCAGACTGACTAAAATACACTGCTGAGGGGAGCAGTGGGCCAGACAGGAGAGGTCTGCTGCACAATGTGGGTATCTCCCTGGTTGGGGATCAAACTTGAGCTGCAGAGGCTGCTGATTGCTTCATAGGTTGCGTCTTAACCCCTTGCGCCACCAGGGAGGTCAGTTTATGCATCTTGACTAAAATAATAAACTTTGTGTCAGCACATCTGAAAAACAGTTACTAAGGGCCCCCACACGGGCCCCACAGGCCTTGCCTGCAGCCTGGACAGCCCAGCCAGGGTGCCTGCGGCCCAGGGGCGCTTCCTTCCAGGCAGGAAAGGAGGCGCGTCCCAGCAGACCCTGCACCTGCGTCCTCCTGAAGAAAACTTGGGTTGTTTTTTGTTTTTGTTTTTTTTTTACCAAAACAGGCCAACTTTGCCCTAGCCAGGGCTTTCTCGGTGGACACACGCAGACTCTCATCTGTGTCAGCGCCACGGCGATCGCCGTGGAAATCCGCGTCCCCTCAGACACCCGGCGGGCTCGGGGCCGGGCTCCCCCGCGCGGGCCGGCACGCGGGCTGGAGGCGAGGCGGAGAGTCCCGGCGCCCGGGTCGGGCTCGCCCCGCTCCCGGCGGGCGTCTGGGGAGGGGGCCCCGCGGCCCCAGAGGGCCTGGGAGCGAGACCCGGGGGCGCCAAAGCCCCGTCTGCGCCTTCCCGGGCCCGCGCCTCGGCGTCCCGCGCGCGCCCGGCCTGCCGGCCGCGGGGTCGGGGGCCCTCCGGGGAGGCGGGGCGCGGCGCCGGGCGGCCGGGAGGCGAGGAAAGCGCGACGCGGTTCCCCGCGCGGCCCCGCTCGCGCGGCCCCAGGCGACCGGCACCCCCGCCGCGGGCGCGGGCCCAGCCGGGACGAGGGGCCGCGCGCTCCGGCGCCAGCGGGACGCGGCCCGCGCGCTAGGGCGGCGGCGGCGGCGGCGGCGGCGGAGGCGGAGGCCGGGGCGCGGCGCGGGCCGAGGCCACGCCCACCGGCGCCGGAGCGGGGCAGGAGCCGTCGGCCGCCGCGCTCAGCCGCCGCCCCACCGAGCCGCGGGACCCGGGCCGCAGCGGGGAGGCCGCGCGGGGCCGCAGCGCGAGGGCAGCAGGCGGCGGGAGCCGGCGCCGGGCGGGGCCGGCGGCAGCGACCATGATCGCTTTGTTCAACAAGCTGCTGGACTGGTTCAAGGCCCTGTTCTGGAAGGAGGAGATGGAGCTCACGCTGGTCGGGCTGCAGTACTCGGGCAAGACCACCTTCGTCAACGTGATCGCGGTGCGCGGCCGGCGCCGCCTGGCTGGGCCGGGGGGCGGGCGGGGGGCGGGCGGCGGCCGCGCGCTCGGGGCCTAGCACGGCCGCGGGGACCGGCCGGCCGGCGCGGCGGGGGACGCGGGGGGGCGCGGGGCGAGGCGGCGCCCCGGACGCGCGGCCCCGAGGGGTCGCGAGGCGGGCGGGACCCGCCGCCCCCGGAGCCAGGCCCTCCGGGCCGCGCGGGGGCCATGACGGGGCGAAAGCGCGCGGCCCGCCTGGCCCGGCCCGGCCCGGCCCGGCCCGGCCCGCGTGAGAGGCAGCCGGACAGGGCGGCGGGGGCCCCGGGAGGGGGCCAGCGCGGGCCCAGCCCCACCCTGGGGGTGAGCCCCTCCCGCAGCGAGAGGAAGCCGGGGTGCTCGTGCGGGGGAGGGGAAGTGTCCCCTGGGGCAGTGGAATCGGCTGAGGTCCTTGGCTGGAGGAGACTCCTCCTCCGCGCGGAGCAGCTCTCCCTGGCTAGGGCTACAGGGGTCCAGGGAGGAGGGCGGCGTGAAGGGAGTTTGGAGTCCCCGCCTGGCTCTGAAGTTGCTGGTGGCGGCGCTCTGGCCGGCCCGGGGATGAGTTGAAGGGGCCCTGCCCATCAGGGGGCAAGGGAGAGAGTGGTCCTGCAGGCTTTGGGCCAGTCTCGACTGAGCTGGACTGAGCTGGACCTTTGTATTTTCGGTGCCAGCGGAGTGGTGGGGAAGGAGTTAAAATCACTGTCAAAAAAAAAAAAAAAAAGGGAAGATGAGCTCTAAGCTCTCTGGGTGTGTGAGCTGAGGCTGCAGTAATGGCTGCGGCCTGTGTTTCAGAGCCTGGCTGCACTGGGCTTAGGGGACCAGGGAAGGCTTGGGGCCCTGTCCCCCGTCTCCACATCGAGGTTTCTGAGACTTGTGGGTTGACCAGATATTGGCAGAAAATGCTGATGAGGTGGGTCAGCAAAGAAGCGTGGGCAGCCAGCCTGGTGCCTGCACCTGCCTGTGTTGTGGTCCATGCAAAAGATGGGCCTCCCTCATAGCTCTGGGCATCCCAGAAGTGAGCCCTGCCCGAGGCAGGAGGGGCAGGTACACCATGACCTCATGTGTGGGCACTGGCTTCCTTTCCCAAATATGCTTTGTTCACATTTGACCTCTGCCCCTTCCTCCACCCACTTCTCCTGGCTCCTGGTCTGTCAGGGCAGTATCTTCAGGCCCTGCTGGGTTTCTCAGTAGGATGGTTTCTGAGCCCCTGGAATTCTGTCTGCCCAGGCTCTGACCCTCGAGTCAGAGACCCCTTGGCTAGACTTAGCACTGACTCGGGCTCTCAGGCTCCTTGGGCAGACTGGACTGTGAGCCTGCTCTGCAAGCCTGGGCAGCATGGCTTCTAGTCTTTAGATCTGGAAGAGGTCTCTGGGGTAAGGCCGAGGGGAGAAACAAGATGCTGCTGCTCCGATGGCTCTGCCCAGGTATCACCTCCTGCCCCCAGGGAAGTTGTCCTCATGCAGCATTTTTTTGAAACCCTGCTCCTGGACAGGGATCCCCAGGTACACAGGTGGGTCCTGTTTCCTGGAGGGTCTCCTCTCCACCAGCATCATAGCAAGAGTGGGTGGCTTTGGCAGGTCAGGAGCAGGATCTTAGCATCTTCAGGTCCACAGCCAGGTTTTCTGTGATGTGCAGGGTAAGTTCCCTCCCCCATCCCTGGAGAGCCCTTTTGATATTAAAGTTGTCACTTTAATGGGCACATTCTGAAAGTGCAAGCTAAATTTCCCTGGAAAGAGCTTCCCCAGGAAAACACCCTGTGAGCCTGGGGCTCCAGGTCAGGGTGTTGCCAGTGTTCCCAGAGCTTTCCTGCCCCTCCCCCTGGAATAATCATGGTAGGGCATCCTCCCCAGGGATGAAGAGTCTGGCACTGCTCAGGTCCCAGCCTGCCTCAGCCCACCTCAGCCCACCTCTGACTTGCAAGCACCTTTGCCTGTTGCTTTGGCCTGTTTGTCCCAACCTTCTTGCCATTCACTTTTTCCTCCTCCCTCTGTGAAGTCTGACGTCAGCAGGGACTGAGTTGCATGTCTCCAGCTGCTGCTGATGTGAACTGGGAACAAGAGATAGGCGCTGTCCGAGTAGGCCTCTAAATCCGCTCATTAGGGTTCTGAAAAAGTGGTGGTGCTAGAAAAGTAGCTGAAGTTCCACCTGAGAGAAACGAGGGGTCATTGTCAAATATCTGAAAGGGTGAACATCAGCCCTCTGAAAGACCAGCTCTCGGGGCGCACCCCGGGTAGATAGACTTAGCAACAAGGGTGGGAGTTGCAGGAAGATGGGTCTTTGACTTACTCTGAGGAACCGAGAAAGCAGGGAAGGGGTTAGGGATGGGCGTCTGAGATCATAGGTTGGGCAATGACTTTAGGGTGCCTTCCAGCCTTGGGTGAGGCCTCTGGGGCCTGTGAGACCATGAGGCATCCCAGAGGGGAAAAAAAGTGTTGACCTGGTTCCCACTTGTGCTGATTCTCAGCTGAACTAGAAATACTAGCGCTGGGGGCTGCCTCCTAAAGGTCCTCCTGGTGCCCGCTCCCCAGAGTCCCATTCTGCCAGGCTGGACTTCCATTTACACGGGAGGCTGTGGGTCTTCCCGCTGCCAGACAGCAGTGTGGTTCCTCGTGTTCCCCCAGACTTCCAAGCACTGTGAGCCCGCACTGCGGGTCCCTCGGAAACCAAACCCCATTTTGTAGAAGGAAATCCTGAGGACCAGGGAGGTGTCTTGACCAGCTCCCTCATGATGAGGAATGATAAACAACAGCTGTGTGTCCTTCCTCACTCACTGTTCTTAATCAGCTGGGGTGGCCCTTAGCCCAGCGGTGCCCCACCCCACCCTGGCACCCCTCTGGGGTTTGGGTAACTGCACTGCACGTGGTTTTCCCTACTTAGCCAGAAGAGAGGCTCCCTAGGGACCCTCCCTTTCCACAGTGATTCCCAACTTTTAGGGGCTCTTGGACTCTTGCTCTGTGATAACAATGAGAAACACTTTACTCTGAAACAAAAATTTGCACACACAGGTTTTGTGCAGTTTCAGGGGTTCAGGCATTCTCTGAAGCCGTCTATGGCCCACAGGCCCCATGCGCTTACCCCACCCAGTCAGGGGCTTCAGTCTGTGAATTCAGTCCTCACAGCCTTCAAGGGCCTGGAGAGTGAGTTTGGGTGGTTTTTGCAAATAAAGGGGAATCAGTTCTCTTCCCTCTGATGAATCTCGGGGTCTCCATGGAGACTTGCAGGTTTGATCCCCCTCACCTTGGCCAGTGGTCAGCCCTTGACCTCTTTATGTGACCTGAGGCAAATTATTCCTCCCTCCTGGTGGTAGAGAAGGGTATGGCAGAGGAAAAAACACTCGGGTCACCCTCAGGTTCAAGGTTAAGTAGGCACCCCCATTTCCTTCAGCCTGCATCTGGGCATAGGAAGTGTGGGAGCTGGGGAACACGTGAACATGGAGATGACCTTGGAGAAGTTTGTCTATTTGAGGCTGTGACTAGGTTAGAACCATCTAGAGATCCTGGAGACAGTTTAGAGGGAGAAATGAAAGTTGTTAGAATGTGAAAGTGGCTCATAGGAAGTAGAATCACAGGGAACTTCTGATGTCCAGTAGACACTTACTAATGTTAACGGCAATGTGGGTTTTCTCCTGACAAGGTTCTCTGTCTGGTGGGGTGGGGCAGAAGTCAACAGCTGCTGCAGAATGTGGATTACCTAACAAATGGAGCATAGTGCAAATGAACCCAAACTGTGAATAGTCTAGCAATTGCTCACCTGGCATTGCATTTTGGGGTTGGCCGATTAACCTCCAAAAAATGGACTTAAATATTTGCTACATCTGCTGCCTTTGAGACCCCCTTAACTGTTTGCCATGAGCTTCCTGGGGTTCTTTTGCTGGGAGGTAACTGTTCTTCCTCTCCCCTGGAGACTTAATACAGAAAAGGGACTTCTGTTCCAACAGAGAAGTGTAGGCTAGAATTTTCTCAGTCTGGGTTGAGACACTGAGATTGCCTGAGGAAGATGGGCCACTTCATTACAGATCTCCAGTGTGGGGTGCACAGCTATTGGTTATGTCCCGGCCTGCTGGAAGCCAGGGAGATGCCTCCTTGTGAGCCCCTGAGGTGCGCCTGAGAACCCCTGGCCTGGCCTCTGCGTTACTTGAACAGCTCGATTGCCTGTGTCTGTCAGGGGGTGTCTGGGTCCTGTCAATTTTTGCCACTTTTCCAATCGTGACCCTTTCTTCCAGTCAGGACAGTTCAATGAGGACATGATCCCCACAGTGGGTTTCAACATGCGCAAAATCACCAAAGGGAATGTGACCATCAAGGTGAGTAGCGGCAAGGGGTGTGTGTGTGTACGGGTGTGCGCTCTCGCACACGCATGCATTGGGGGGTGGGGTGCAGAATTTGGGGGAGGGCACCTGAGGCCCTGGCAGGAGAAGCTAAGGGAAAGCAGAGGCTCGGCTCTGCTTGCTGGTCACCTGGGAAAGGTGGGCACAGATTCTGGGATGGGCCGGGGTGTGGGAGAGGAGCAGGCCTGGAGAGCAGAGGAACCCCTGGGGGAGGGGGGAGATGGAGGAATTAGGGTGGGGGAGGGGCCCTTGGGAGCCATGGTGGTCTAGTGGCCTGCCTGCTTCTGAGACCATCTCGCCCTCTTCCCTCTCAGCTCTGGGACATCGGGGGACAGCCCCGTTTCCGCAGCATGTGGGAGCGCTACTGCCGAGGAGTGAGTGCCATCGTGTAAGTGCAGGCGGGCAGGACCCCCCCTTGCTACCTGTGAGAACTCAGAGGCACAGAACCGGATCAGTCTTAATCTTCGGCTCAGGAGCTCGGGACACAGCGTCCCTGCCAGCTGCCTTACCCGCACATGCTGCTGGCACTGGCTTCCCCCAGCCCGTCTCTCAGAAGCAGAGCCACCACCAGCGTCCGTCCCTGTGCCTTCACCCCCTTGTCTCCCCACCCAGTCTCCACTGGCCTGAATTTCATGTGGCTTAATGGTGCATTGCCTTGCTTTTTAAAAATAATTTTAGCCTACATATATATGCCCAACAAACGGTTGTTTCATTTTCATTGTTTTTAACCGCATGTTTTTAAATGTGTCTTGCAGGAAGATCTGGAGATTCCTTGAGTTGTTCTGTTGTGTCGGTTTTTGCTGTTGTTGTTTTGTTTTTTTTTCCCCACTCAGCCTTATCTAGCCTTCCCATGAAACAAGAGGCTCATTTTGGGGAGAGTTATGGGGACCTAATCCCCATAGGCCCAAGCCACCTGAGTAACAGCTCCTCCAGAGCGCGACTTTGGGGTACAGGAGTCCCTGCAGCTTTTTACTCCCATGGGTTGAGAGCATTCATTGAGCCCCTCCCTGGCTTGAGCCAGGCCCAGGTGGCCTGTAAAGCCAGAGGTGGCCAAGCTGGAACTAGAGGCTTCTCCTCCAAGTAGCAGCTCTTTCTCTTCCTTCCTACCCCTCAGCCTGTGGGTTTCAACCTGCTTGTACCCCCCTGCCCTTCCCCCAGGTACATGGTGGATGCTGCTGACCAAGAGAAGATCGAGGCCTCCAAGAATGAGCTCCACAACCTGCTAGACAAACCGCAGCTGCAGGGCATCCCGGTCAGACATCATGGGGCGGGGAGGGCTCTCTGGGAAGTCATTTGGAGCGGGGGCAGAGGCAGGTGAGGGTCAGGCACTTGGAGGAGTGGGGAGAAGGGCGGGAGACCACGGAGGAGTGAGCTGGTCCCCTGACTACAGCTGCCCTGGACATAGGCCTTGTCCTCTCTTCTTCAGGTCTTAGTCCTGGGCAACAAGCGAGACCTCCCGGGAGCATTGGATGAAAAGGAACTGATTGAGAAGATGTGAGTTTATTGGCACTTCGCTGATTTCCTCCCTGCTCCCAAATTCCCCAGGCACCTACTGGCGCGGCCTTGCTGCTGCTCTCAGGAGTCGCCACACGGTGGCAGCAGAGCCCACCTGACCAGGAGCCTCACCCTCCCCACTGCAGCTCTTTGAGCAAGAGGGGGGACCACCCCTCACCCCAGACCAGCTGGACAGTCTCTGCCTCAACAGCTTCTATTTTGGTTTCTGTTCAGGAATCTGTCTGCCATCCAGGACCGAGAGATCTGCTGCTATTCCATCTCCTGCAAAGAAAAGGACAACATTGGTATGTGGCTTTGAGGGAGTTGCTGGCATTCCAGGAAGTAGGCACAGGGCAGGGGGAGGAGCAGGGAGGCATCACTGGGTGCTGTGGGTACAGTGGCTGTCTCTTTAAACCCAACGATCTCTAGTTCTGGGGAAGGACAGGCAGGCTGGACATCCAGGTTCTGACATTATCCC
The DNA here is from genome assembly GCF_014898055.3 of Talpa occidentalis. NCBI lineage: Eukaryota > Metazoa > Chordata > Mammalia > Eulipotyphla > Talpidae > Talpa > Talpa occidentalis. The sequence continues at coordinate 76,466,164 of NW_023605194.1, forward strand.
AGCTCTGCTGTCAACTGGCTGTATAGGCAAATCACTCCCCTCCCAGATCAGCACCCTACAGGGTTGACCCAGGCCATTCCAGCCCCTTCCAGCTGCTGCGTGTCCCTTGGTCCTGTCTCTCACAGCACCCACATGCCTCTGCCACCCATCTGGGGCTGCTTGGGGCTTGATAGCTCTGGGCCTCTGGTGCCCCTAGAGTTGATCTGGCTATAGCTTTGGAAGCCCTGTGACCTTCTCTCTTGCCCCCCACACCTCCAGACATCACCCTACAGTGGCTTATTCAACACTCAAAGTCACGGAGAAGCTGAGACTGCGGCCCTTCCCCCTCGGACCAGGGATCGTCACCCTCCAACCTGAAGCCGAGCTCCCCGCCCACCCCGCCGTCCCCCCAAGCCCACCCCTCCTCACCTGGTATGGGGAGGGACCCTCTGGGATTCCCAGAGTCCTGTTCTGCTGAGGTTTGAACTCCTGTTTTTATTGTAAAATAAATTGCTCCCATTCTTGTCCCCTAACCTCTCAACCTTCCCCCTCCCCCTAATTCCTCCGCCCTGCCCTGCTTCCCACCCTCTTGTCAACCCTGGCCCCAGAGCCCTGCCCCCCCCCCCCCCCCCGCCTCCACTTCCCTTTTCAATACTCTTCTGTTATTGTCCTGTGTGTACAGTATATATATGTATATATATTTTAATTTTTTAATTTAAGCAAAGACTAAAATCAACCATTTGATGCTGCAGGGGCCAGTCAGGATCTGGGAGGGGGCGGTCTGAGAGGAGAGAGGTGGGCTTGGCTGAGGGCCGGTTCAGATCAGGAGGGGTGAAAGCTGGCACCTGGGGTGGGTGCCTGCCTGGGTCCCGGTGACCATCCCTGCGTCCTGTTTGTTTCCTCTTCCCACCCTGGCTCGTCCCTGCAGTGCTTGAATGTCACAGGCTGACCGGAGCCTCCTGAGGGCCAGGGAGCCAGTGTCCCCCGCCCCCCTCCTGCCTGCCCCTGGCTCCCGGCTCCGCCCCTGCCCGGGGCTCCCACCTCCACAGCCCACCTCACTTTCTGTTCTCATTTTGCAGAGTTGCACAAGGAGAGAACTCAGCATGGGGGGTTGGTTCTTTGGGTTTGTTTCTTGTTTGTTTATTTAATTTAATGATTTGTAAAGTGATGTTCCTCTTCCTTTTTTTACACTTTTCAGCTCACATTTAACCTCTGTTTGGAAAATGATTCTTGTAACTGTACATTTTTTTGCCTCCTAACAACAGCAAGAATAAATTACCAATTTTGTGTTGGGGGGCGTGTATGGTGCCGCTTCTGTTTCCATAAATGGCAGGGATGCCCCCACATGCTGGGCACCAACGGCCCCCAGCAGGCACGCGCCGCTGGGCACACAATGGCGCTGCACAAAGCCGCCTCCCTAGTGTGAGCTGGGCTCTTGGTTTGCCTCCTTCCTTTTCTCTTGTTGGGCTTTCATGGGGTGCCTGCTTTGAGCTTGCAACGGCCAAGTGAAGCTAAGAAGGTTGCTGTTTGGAGCAGCCGGGGCTCGAGGGCGGGAGGGGGCGCTGAGTGTCCTGTGCCCCCAGCCTGAGACCCTTTGGGACTTCGCCTGCAGCCTGGTTCGCCAGCACTCGGTCCTCACGCAGTCTGGAGCCACTTGGCAGAGCTGCTGCCTTCCCTCCATCGCTGCTCCTCTGTGGGGACCCGTGCTGGTCCTTTCCTTGGTGAGGCCAGACCCTCACTCCTGCCCAGCGCCAGTCACTTCTCCAGCCCCACTCCAACCTTCACAGCTGGGCTCCTTGCTCACAGCCCCATAGCTGCTGCCTCCAAGAGCCTTGGGGTCCCTGCTGGGCCCTGCTTATTGAGTCTGAAGCCATCTTGACCCAGTTTTACAGGAAGCTCCGCCTCTCCCCTGCTCCACCTCCCTCAGCCTCTCTGGAAAATGGAGCAGGCCCAGCAGAACCTCCAGCCCTTCTCACCCTGCCTCTGCAGGAGGAAGGAGCAGCGGCCCTTGGGTCTGGACACAGGCTCACCCGCTCTGGGTCCTGGGCCTTTACCATGGGTTCTGAACTTCCCCGGCCCCTCCTCTTCCGTGGGACTGGGGCTTCCTCCCACAGGTAGCTCACAGTCAGCAGAGCTGTGGGAGAAACGACCTGCCTGGAGAGGTAGTTAGCTCCCCATTGCCGAGGAGTTTGAGAACATTGTGGATGGGCTTTGGCAGGTGGCAACAATGACGTTAGGGTGCTTGTTGGCTCCTAAAGAAGATGAGATGTCCCCCTGGGGGGAGCTGGACCCTGCCTGCCCTCTCCTGCAGAGAGGCAGGGTTTGCCCCTGCCCAGGGGACAGGGACAGGACCTACAGTCTCACTCATCCAGGGAGCAGGGCGGGAGTGTTTCAGGGTTGACCTGCCTTTCTCAGGGCCTGTCATCCTCCAGCGAGGGGCGAGGTTTGAGCCAAGTCAGGACAAGCCAGTCTCCAGCAAGCAGGCACCATCTTAACACTGTGCTGAGCATAGCGGGTGCACATGTGTCTTACCTGCTAAGCTACAGGGAAAAAAGACACCAGCTTATATGTAACTGCTGCATCAGGGCCTTTGAGCTTCTGACGAGTTGAAGCTGCCCTGGCCAAGCCTGCTATACTGGAGACCTGAGTTCCTGCAGGTAAGGGAGACAGGGTGCCACGCACTGTGCCAGCTGCTTTATGTGTCTTGTCTCATTTAATCACTAGTCCTCTGTGAGGAAAGGGCTGTTCAGTTTACAGATGAAGCTGGCCAGAAGTTCTGTAACCATCCAGTCTGACTGGATGAGGCAAGTTTCACTCCAAAGTACATGTGCTTCCTGCCACAACTCCTTCTGAACCTGGTACCGGAGCCTGAGTCTGGTCTCCTAAAATCAGCCCTGAGGGGGCAGTAAGTGGCAGTGACGCCACTGAGCATCCCAGCTCAAGTCCATCACCCACTGTCATGCCAGCCTGCCCCCCGCCCCCAGCCAAGGACCCTTAAGCAACAAATGCCACATTGTTCCCCCAGCTGGCCCAGGCTGGAGGGATAGTGACTCTTTCCCAAGGCCTGGCTGGTCTGCTGATTCTGCAAGCCATTCACGTGGGCAGGCCTGGGAGGCGACCATGGGGGGAGGGGGACTCTGAGCTGCCAGCCAGCAGGAAGGGGTGGCAGAGGGTGTCTTTATGGAAAGGCCCCCCGAATAGAATGCTGTTTATGGTCCCTTCACCTCAATTCACCCCAGTCGCCCTCCCTACTCTTCCTCAGAAGCTGTTGGTGCTTCTAAGACTGGGGGCAAGAGAGCTGGAGGGAGGGGATGTGGAGGATTTGGGCTGGCAAGGTTGCCTTGGCCCCTCTTCAAACCGACTCCCTCCACTCATCTCAAGTTTCTACAGACAAAGCTGGGGGCTTCAGTCACTGTGGCAACAGGTCTGTTGAGAAATGGGTGGGTGTCATTCCCCAGCACAAAGAGTGTGCGCATGACAGCACCATCACCTAGCAACCGCCTCCCTCTCTTGGCGGCTTCACCCAGCCGAGGGTGGGTGCCAGGGAGAGAGAACAAGGCTATTAAGATCCCCAGGAGAGGGGGAAGGAGGCTAGGGTATGGGTGGGCTGAAGCCAAGGGGTGTGGGTGGGGTGGACAGAGGAGAATGCAGCCCGGGGCGCTGGGCCACCCTGCCCTCACCATCCCTGGCCCCTGGGGACCCTTCCTGAAGCCCTGTGCACATGTTCCAGGTTGTCCTGCCAGACAGAAGTTACCGCTGGGACCCAGAACTGTTTTGTACGGGCACGGAGGTCCTGAAGAAAGCTGAGCTTGTGGAGCAGGGAGAGACTCGTGGTCAGGACTGAAATACCCCTGGATTGACCTCGTGCCAGCTTCTCGGGGCCCAAACAGGCCAAAGGGGGATCCCTTGGAAGGGCCCCAGAGGTGGAGCTGGGGGAAGTGGGACCCAGGGCAGAGCCGGTGGGAGGAGCTAAGAGGTCTGTGAGGCCACAGGATGGTGTTCTGGCTAGCGGGAAGCGGGGATGTGGTGGGGGCAGGCAGGGGGCAGGCAGCTGGGCTTTCTACAGGCCAAACAAACAGTCAGTTCTAAGAAACTGAACAAGAGCAGATCTCAGAGTCAGAGAGGTTGGAAGCCCTGGGGCTCATGAGGGAAGGCTGCTGGTTTCCTTCAAATGGGGGCTTTGTGGAGAAAGGGAGAAGAGGTGGGGAACTCCAGAGGACATAAGTTTGCAACATTTTGGCTTCCCAGGGGTGACTGAGCTCTGGCCAGGGTGAGGATTTAGTCCCCAGGGCCCAAGATTTCTACTCCACCCTTTCACAACCTCAAAGCCATGGGGCAGCGGGGCTGGGAAGAACATCACCACAGGCCAGGAAGAGGCAAAGGTGGCCAGGAGAAGTCCCCCCAGCAGGGTGCCACTCAGCCTGGGGGTGGCCCAGGAACATCTGGGAGCTGCCAAGATGTGGCACAAGAAAGTCCAGTGGGCACAGGCTACTTCTACCTAGTTTATTATTTTTTTAAGAAGGGTTTTCTACAGGGAAGCACCTAACAAGAGGGGTGGGGATGGGGCCACCCAGGGTGCCACAAAGAAGTAGGAGGAAGGACAGACAAATGCTCTGGAGGAAAAGAAGTAGCCAGAAGTAGACATCCAGGGCTAGGACTGATTGGGTCCAAAGAGCCAAATCAGGTTGACCCCCAAAGAGCCCCCTATTCCAGGATGAGTGGGAGCAGGGAGATGATGCTTGGAGAGGCACAGCTGAAGTTGAGTCAGGTTGGAATACAGGAGGAAGGAAGCAGGAGCGGGTATAGGGAGTTGTCTCCCGGCTGGTGAGACTAAGTTTCTGGGAAGCTCTAAGGACCTAGAAGCATCACCTCCCACCAGCTGAGAGGACAAGACAGGAAAGACCCTGCTTGAGGAGGGAGGTTTGGCATGTCCCCACCTCTACAAGAGGAACCAAGCCCATCTCTAGACAGCAAGATGGCAGAATCACCAGACACAGGCTGGGTGACCCCCCCCCCATTCCCCACCCGTGGCCCCGTGCCTCCCTCTGGGCCAGGTCTCAGCACGGTGTGCCCAGGGGCAGGAGCGGGGGTGACTCCCTGGGCTTGTGGAAGTAGATAGAGGAGGACATCTCGGTCTTGAGCTTGTTGTCTGAGCCATTGGCGGCCGAGGTCTCAGGGGCACCCCCACACTCCTCGCAGCAGCAGCAGCAGCAACAGTCCAGGAAGGCCTGGCCCAGCGGCCGGCATAGGCACAGCAGCAGCACTGGAGTGATGGCACCCTTGAAAAAGGTGGAGAACTGGTTGATGAGGCCCAGGAGGTCCAGGGTCTGGCGTGTCAGCTCGGTGGAGAGGTAGGCCACCACGATGTTGCAGACATTCTCAGGGAGTGTGCAGAAGGCGTAGACCACGGTCAGGCCCACCACGGCGCTGTTGAGCTGGCTCTCACACTGCTCGTGCTTGCCCGCCCGGCACTCCGGCTTCCGCCCCGGGGGGCCCCGCACGCGCCACGTCACCAGCTGGCAGGTGACCGTGAAGAGGATGGGCAGGCAGAAGTAGCAGCCAAAGTACCACCACATGCGGGCATTCTGGTAGGTCATGACCAGTGAGTAGAGGGACTCGGGCAGGCTGGCCGAGGGCTTCATGATGCACGTGTCCACAGTGCCCGCGGTGGGGGCAGGCTCCTGCGCCAGCTGCCACAGCAGGAGCTCGGGCACGGCCAGCATCATGGAGCCCACCCAGATGACGGCCAGCTTGGCCAGGATGGACTGGCACCGCTCAATGGGCCTCACCTTGGGCAGGGTACTGGTAGCCACGTGGAAGCGGTCAATGCCCAGGGCACAGAGGCTGAAGGTGGTGACTCCCAGAGACGAGACCTGTGGGCAGAGATGTGGAGGTAGAGAGGGGCGCTGGGTCAGAACCAGAGGGTGCAGGGGCTTCTGGCAGAAGGGCCAGAATTGGTTGGTTGTAGGAATAATGGTGATGGCAGGTTCCATTTAGGGTGCATTTTCCTCCCATCAGGTGCTTTAAATACATCAAGTCCTCACAATCAACCATCTTGCATAAGAAACTATGGCTCAGAGGGTCTCCCTGGTGGCCTAGGGATTAAGTCTCAGCTTTATCATCACCATGGCCTGAGGTCCAGCCAGGCCAGGGAGCTGGCGCAGCAGACCTCTCCTGTCTCGCCCGCTGCTCCCCTCAGCAGTGGATTTCAGTCAGTCTGCCTGTTCTGCTCTCCACTCTGTCTCTGGTGAATCCTCCCACCCCCTGTACCTCTGGCTTACATCTCAGCTCTTCTAGCATAAATAAATAAATAAATACATAAATAAATAAATCTTAGGCAGGAATGACTAGACAGGGCCTCACACACAGGCCTGTTCTTCCCACCCTCGGGTGACAACATGGGTCCCACGGACCCTCAGGTGCTTTGAGACTGGAGAACTTCTGAGGGGGAACCAAGATAAAGATGTAGAAGTCTGGGTCTTGTCTTCCCACACCCCATCGGGTGCACCAGAGGAATGGTCTGGCGGAACATGACTCACAGGCACACTCACACTCAGACACATTCTCACACACTCACACATACTCACACTCACTCAGACACTCCACAGGCACACTCACACCCTCACTCACACACACTTTCACTCACTCAGGCACACTCCCCCCTCCCACACTCATTCACTCAGATGCTCACACACTCAGACATGTTCTTACAAACACTCCACACACATCCTCACTCCCATGCTCACTCAGATGCTCTCCCTCAGACACACTCACATGCTGTTATACCCATTCAAACACATGTACACTCACTCACACACACTCACACACTTACAACATTTGCCTTCCTCACACACATTTGCGTTCCAGAAAAGCCTGGGGTTGGCTGAGTGGGGAAGCAGCCCCCTCCAAACCACCCATGCCCACCCACTCTGCACGCTATTCATTGAGCACAGAGGAAAATCACCCGCTGGCCAAGAGAAAGCAGCCAGAGCAGCAGGGAGGGAAAGTGCCAGAGAGAAAAAGGAAGAGGAGAACCCTCCTGAACTATCAGATGATGTTCGACCACACTCAGGGATTGTGCTCAGATCCCCCCTTCTGTCCAAATTTTCCCTCCCCTGGCAGGAGACAGAGGCCCCGGCCTCTGAGAACCTCACCCCCTCTGTTGGCAGAGGAGTCTGGCGTGGAGGAGCAGACTTCCGCCCTGGGCAAAAACACCATGCACTTTCCTTCTCTCTCTACATCGCAAAAAATATCTCAAATTTTACTCCAAGCCACCTCCTCTCCTCCCTGTGGCCATCCTTAGGGCCTCCCTACAAAAAGTTCCTCGAGCAGTGGATTTTGCTTCTCGACTCCCAGCAGGTCACGCAGCCTACAAAGAGGACTCTGTCAGCTCATGATCATCTCCATCCTCCAAGAGGTTTTGGGGGGTGGTCAGGCATGTTGAGACCTAGTCAGGCAGGGTGGGCTCTCCTTGACCCACCAGCCATCTGCAAACAAGAGTTCATGGCATCTGTCCTCCTCCTGCCTCCCCTTAGCCACCACTCCCCGATGACTATCATTATTTGAATTATAAGCACTTTATAGGTACTTCCCATTTGATTCTTAAAGAATTCATTCATATAGCTGTTATTTTATTCTCCCCAATTTACAGATGAAGAAACTGAGGTTTAAGACTGGTAAAGAACTTACCAAGGTCACTCAGATAGTGAGGGGCAAAGCCCAATTGCAAAGCCCTTGGGCCTAACCACCTCAGACACTTGGGCTCTGAGCACGAATGCTAAGTGAGATGCAAAGACAATCCCCAGTTCTAGGGTTTTCTTTCAGCTTTGAGTACCTTTGGGTCACCATTGGGTGGACTCTCTGCGTGGGGAAGGACAGAAAAGACTTTACCAATGCTGCATCTTAAGAGTCTATGCAAATGTGAAACCATCACTAACACACAGGGGCTTGGGAACAAGACCTGCGTCCAGATGCCTAATCCTGCTTCCTTTTCCTCCAGGCGGGTCACCCGGGCCACACAACCTCTTCCACGCATAGGAGGAAGATTGGCCTTCTCAAAAAGACCTCATTATGAACCCCTACAAAGTCAACATTTTAAAAACTGCTTGTTACAGTTTATGTTTCTATAGAAACCCAGTGGCTTTCCTGTGTCTTTCATAAATGCACAAATGTTGGTATGTTTTTGCAATGTTTTGATCAATCTGTCTCCATGTGAGCTATATCTCCAGCTATACCCCCATGTGCTTGTCATGAGGTGGAAGTTCCCAGAGATGAGGTGGTGGTGTACTTTGAATTGTAGAATGGCCTGCCTGAAAGGGTCATCTGGTCTACCCACTGGTTGGAAGACAAGGAATTTGGAGGGCAGCTGAGGCCTACCCAATGATACCCTGTATGTCAGTGACAGAGATGAGACTAGAGTCCCCCCTACTCCCAGCTCCAGCACCCAGAACTAGGTCTTCTCTTTCAGAAAGGACTTGGGTTGTCGCTAATGGTGATGACAGCAATAATGACAGCAGTTGCTGTAGGAAAGCAGGGAGAACCTCTCCTTCTGGTGTTTGCATGCACGGGAGTGCTTTCTGACCTGATGTGGGGTCTGAAGAAAATTGTGTTCTCCGTTCAGACACTGCTTAGAGAGGCAGGGTGTTGAAGATTAAAGAAGGGGAACCAGGGTACAGGGCAGCAGCAACAGACATGAGAGAGAAAAAGGAGACACAATAAACTGTTTCTTAAGAAGGTGGAAAAATGGAGGAGGGTGAAGGCAATGGCAGAGAAGTGGAGCGCTATCTGCCCTGAGGCCTCTCTGGCAGCAGGAGCTGGGACTGCAGACCTACCTTCCTGCTCCTCTGAACCACCCAATCTACCCAAGAGGTACAAAACCAATAATACATTTGCTCAATTCGGAGAAGCAAGACAGAGGGAGCTCCAGGCCTCTGGGGTCCTGTGCACCCACATATCCCATATCCAACAGCCTGGAGAATTGCAGACCTACAGCCAAGCTCTGCCAGGACACACTCACCTCCATGAAGGGCACTGCCCGGCAAGACACATCACCCAGCAACCTCTGCTTGGTGATCTCATTGAAGATGACAACAGGGAGGCAGAAAAAGAGGACCAGGAAATCCCAGAGGGCCAGGCTGGCGAGGATGGAGTTCCAGGCGCTCTTCAGGTAGTAGCTGTGCCACACGATGCACATGACAGACAGGTTGCCCACGATGCCCACGGCAAACACCACCAGGGCCAGCAGCATGATGGCATAGGCACTGTAGGAGCTCTCGGTCACTGGGTACAGGGGGTTCTGAATCTGCATCCTCTGACCCAGCGTCCATGTCAGATTGCCCCGAAGCTCCTGCCCACCACGTGGGGTGCCCCCATCTGGGTGAGGGCTGGTGGCCACCAAGGGCTTGGTAGGCTGCAGGCCAGCAGGATGGATGAGCCGGGGGTACTCAGCCCACTCCTCAGGCACGTACTGCTGCACCCCCTTGGCTTCCTCATCCTCAGTGCCTCTCTTGGGTCTGCTCTGCTGCTCCCAGGCCTCGGCTCTGCGCCTGCCCCCGTGCAGGGGGCCACCCCCAGAGACCCCGCTCAGCCCTGCAGCCGACAGCACAGCCAAAGAGACGGCCAGCGGCCACAGCCACTGCATGGCCGGACAAGCAGGAGGCAGCTCCCCGCGGAGAGCAGGTGAGGGCAAGGGGACACAAGCGCTCGGCTGACTTGAGAGAGCAGCTGGCCGGTTGGTCCGCCTCCAGTCAGGCGTCTGGCATCACCAGCCCACTCCAGTGGACTCAAGCTGCTCCCGCCCACCCTGCTGGCCGCGGGCTGGGCAGGGCCCTCTGCTGGACACAAGGCACTCTTTGCTGCCCTCGAGCCTCTCACTCTTCAGGACACCCCTTCCCAGTCTCCACAGACCTCTGTGGGGTCACCAGAGGCCACTGCCCTCAGTCCCTGGAGTCAGAGAGGGGGACAAGGCTGCTGCCCAGGGTTCCACAGACAGGGAGGCGCAGGCCGGAAGGGAGCCCAGGTCTCTGACTCCTCCTCAGGAGACAATTCTAAGGCAGTTCCTACATTGGAACTGGACACCGGTGTTGGTTGACCTCTTCTAGGCCTGGAAGCTGATTTTTGGACCAGCACTCACAACAGCATCAGGCACTGCCCCTGCCATTCCTCAGACTAGAAAGGAGAGACTTGCAGGGCGAGTCACTTACCACATGGCTAAGACATGGGGCAGGCCAGGGCCTGATGGGACACAGCCTTTGACTCGACGCTGTTCCCAGCAGACACGTGACCAGCTGCGAGCCCCCTCACCACACAAACTCCCCTCAGATGACGTTTGCAGAGACAAATTTGTACTGTGTGCCTGCTAGACCCTTCGTGTACAACAACATGAAAAGGCACCTGCCGCCAAGGAGCCTTCAGTCCAGAGTGGGGAGTAGACATGCAAATAAATCACCTCCCTTTGGTGGGATGGATATTATGAAATGAGAGGAAGGAGATGCTGAAGGGCCCCAATGAAGACTGGGGGCAATTGGAAGTCCCCCCAAATGAGGTGGCTTTTTTTTTAAAGATTTATCTTTATTTATTTATTTATGCATATAAGAACTGGGGTGCAGGCCAGAGCTGCGGGGGATGAGAGGATTCACCAGAGACAAAGTGGGGGGCAGAACAGGAAGCTCTACTGAAACATTGCTGAGGGGAGCAACAGGTGAGACAGGAGAGGACTGCTGCACCATGTGGGTCACCTCTCTGGTTGGATGTCTGACTCCTGCCCTGCAGCAGAGGCTGTGGATAGCTTCATAGTGCTAAAGCTTAGCCCCTTATGCCACCAGGGAGGCCGTTGAATGGATCTTGACAGAGAGGAAGGAAGTTCCCAAGACAGACAACAGGGAAGGATGGGTCCCCCAGACAGAAGACACACACACATATGCAAAGGCACAGCAGTGTGAAGGGGGTGAAGCATCCTGGAATGCAGGGGGTTACTGGGAGAGCATGTGGGAGTGCAAGGTGAGGGGCCAGTAAGGTCACAGAAGGCTGAGACTTTGTTGTGTAGGTAGGGAGAGTGTCACAGGTTGCTGAGCAAAGGGACAGTGACTGGAGCAAGTTATTTAGAGGGACTCCCCAAGGGCAGCTGGGGTCACGGCAGCCTGGAGGACACAGAGGCAGGCAGCCTGTGGCAAGGTGGAGGGTGGCGAGGAGCAGAGATGAGGAGAGCGGCAGCAGTGGGGGCTTCGGCTGTGCAGGGAAGGGACAGGTCAAGGCTGACCCCAGGCATGGCGGGGACAGTTGTGAGTGACAAAACTGGGTCTTTCGTTTACCTCCACTCAGCCACGAGACTGTCTTTTCCCAAAGGCAGTTATTTGAGGTGGACACCAAGGGAGTCAGCAGGATTGATACCACAAAAGCTGGGTCCTGTATGGCAAGAGAGCCGTGAAGGGGTGCGGGGGGCAGGGGGTGGTGAAAGGAGTGAAAGGCTTGGCATTTCCAGGGAAGAGGCTGCAGTCCAGGGGTTGGTGGACAGTTTGGCTTCCTGGAGGGAGGGTCTCCTGGGGCATCATCCAACAGTTAGCAGATGTTTCTTTTTTTTTTTTTAAGATTTATTTATTTATGCATACAAGAACTGGGGTACAGGCCAGAGGTGTAGGGGGTGGTGAACGGATTTACCAGAGACAGAGTGGGGAACAGAACAGCCACACTGACTAAAATACACTGCTGAGGGGAGCAGCGGGCGAGACAGGAGAGATCTGCTGCACCATGTAGGTAGCTCCCTGGCTGGGGATGGAACTCATGCTGCAGTGGCTACAGATAGCTTCATAGTGCTACGTCTTAACCCCTTGCACCACCAGGGAGGCCCCAGTTAGCAGATGTTTCTATCTGCTCCTATCAACCTCCAAGGAGCACAGATGGTTTTTGTTAGAGATGGAGCACAGTTTTCCAAATTATTAACTGCTCTAAGCCATTCTGCAGGCCCATTGTTTAGTGAAAATATCTCAATGTGAACTCAAGAGTTCATTGATGTTGCAAAATTTGTTCCAAGACAGCATAATTTGAACTTTTTGACACATCACTAAACTTATATAAGACTGTGATTTATACAATAAAACAACAAAAAAACCTGAGAGAATTTCATTTTGACATTAAAAGATGAAATTAAAAAATAAGTAAAGGAACTTAAATTGGAAAATGTTACTTCAAAATCACGTAGAGCTTGCAAATGGAGTGGGTGGGGAAAGCCAAATTTGTGCCAATTCACTGACTTTTACATCATTATCCTGTGGGCTTTTTTTTTTTTTTATCATTTCTTAGTTCAATTTAATTGAAATTTTCTCTCTTTAGGATCCATGGGTATAGTTTAACACAATATTTTTACACAGTTCCAACAACTACCACCTGCATGAAAGTGTGCAGAAAGACTAAAAGACATAAAAACATAACATTTCTGTGCTCGCAAACCAATAAATGCACCATGACTGGCTTTCATGCTGGCATGCAGACACCCCAGCCACCCAGTCCAGTTGGCAGCATCACAGTGTGAAGGTGAAATCCTAAGGTGATGGATATTTTAATAGGAAGGGCTCATCCTCAAGTTCAGTGATTTGATCACACAGTAGACCAGTTTGGTCTGGAGGAGTTTTTGTTACAAAATGGGGGAGAGGGGCCTCCCTGGTGGTGCAGGGGTTAAAGACAGCTCTATCAAGCTATCACCCACCACTGCAGCATGAGTTCCATCCCCGGCCAGGGAGCTACCCACATGGTGCAGCAGACCTCTCCTTTCTTACCTGCTGCTCCCCTCGGCAGCGTATTTCACTTCTGTTCTGCTCCCCATTCTGTCTCTGGTGAATCCTCTAGCCCCCTGCACCTCTGGCCTACATTCCAGTTCTTGTATGCATAAATAAATCAATCTTTAAAAAAAAATGGAGGGGAGACACAACCTATGCAGGAAAAGGAGAAGTTGGGGCCTGGTGGGAGGGAAGACCTCTTGCAGCGCAAGTGCTTGCTGTCTTTGGGGTAGATGTGCAGGAAAGGATCATCTGGAGGGACCTGGAAATCAGGGGCAGTGGAGAGGCTGGACTGGGCTGCCAGAGATGGTGCGGAATACACAGAGGAGGGAGACAGGCGGAGGCTGAGGAGCCCCCACTCACTGACAGTCTGAGGGAGGGGTGCTGGCAATGAGAAAATGGAAGTGGAGAAAGCAGTGGCTGTGCTGCTTAGAGGCTGGAAAAAGAAGAGAGAAGGGTCCCATGTAGCCAGAAGTGAAAGTTACGGGTCCATTCCCGGGGCAAGCATGGCGGGGCGCAGGGAGTGGGGCTCATGGGCTTGGGGCTAACTTGAAAGTGACTTTGCTATAAGACTTCCTAAACAGGGAGGGATCTAAGAGGTGGAGGCAGCATTCTGGCAGCTAAGACAAAAGGAGAAGGAGGAGGAAGAGAGGAAGACACTGGAATAGCCTCTTACAGGTGAGGGATGTATATTTTTTGGCCTTTCTAAAATGTTCTTTTTTGGCTTCTTCATGATTATTCTTTGGGGCTGATGGGAGACACAGTGGCTGCTGGACTGAGCTTGTCTGGGATTCAGAATGTCACAGTAAAGGTGTAGAGATGCTTCCAGAATCCAGATCAGTCAAGGACTTCATCACCACCACCATCATGGCCCCCATGGCACAGAAGAGGGTCCAGGACTCCTGCCCCCGCACCTGTGTCCTTAGGTAGGGCTGGAGAAGGGATCATAGGAGAGGCTCAGGGCTCCCAGATTTCGTCCTGATCACCATGAGCTCTATCCAGGATTGTGCTCTCCTAGTCCCACTGGAGAACGGACTCCCAACCTGGACCAGAGTGAGTCAGATCCATCCCTTCTCCATGACACTTAGGTGCTGTCATAGAAACTCTGCCTCATGGTGTGGCTACTTGGGCAAGTAAAGTCATCGCCTTCCATGGCATCACCACCACTGTAGAATACTCACCAAGTGCCAGGTTCTATGCTAAACATTTGATATAGTTATCACACTTTATCTGCCCATTACTAAACCAGGCTCAGAGAGGCAAAGCAACTTGCCCAAGGACACACAGCTGGGATCCAAATGCAAGTTTATCCAACCCAAGGCTGAACTCTTTTTTTTTTCTAAGATTTATTTATTTATGCATACAAGAACTGGGGTACAGGCCAGAGGTGTGGGGGCGAGAGACAGGATGGGGAGCAGAACAGGTAGATCTACTGAAATACACTGCTGAGGGGAGCAGCAGGCGAGACAGGAGAGGTCTGCTATGCCATGTGGGTAGCTCCCTGGCTGGGGATCAAACTTGTGTTGCAGTGGCTACAGATAGCTTCATAGTGCTGAGACTTAACCCCTTGAGCCACAAGGGAGGCCCAAAGCTGAACTCTTAACTACTGCTTTTTGTGGCCCTGGGAAGAGATCCCAGAGGTGATCTACATCAGCCCCTTATTTTTCAGAAGGAGAAACTGAAGTCCAGAGGAGTCCAGAGTCAAGGCCAGCTGCTGATGCTCCGTGTTATGGAGTCAAGAACGAGTCACGTGGTACAGGCCCTCCCGGGGGCCCGGCAGGCGAACCCTCTGCTCCTTCTTTCTCCTCACAAATATGAGAATTGAGCCCCCACTGAACATCTGAGTGCCTTGCTTGGGTTAAGTGCTTACTGAACACTGAATGTTTGAAGGGCAGCCCTCTGCTGGACCCTGGCTTCCTTGGTTCTGTCAGGGCAGTTAGAACATCAGAGGCCACTAGGTGGAACCAGATGTTCAGTGATGGAAGTTAAGGGAAGGTTCCACTCCCTCCATCCTAACCCATCCCACCGCCCAAGCCCTACCCACACACTTCCTGCTGTCTTAGCCCTGCTTCTGCTCCGGAAAGGTCCCTCTCTGGACCACGCTGCTGAGCAGCATGCCGAGCAGAATGCCAGGACTTTTCCATCCCTTGAGAATGTCTCTCCACCACCCCAGGAATTTCCCATTCTTCTCCCTGGGAATTTCCCCAATGCTAGCCACAGAAAAGGTACTTAGGTGACAAGGTGGGGGAGAGGCTGGGGATATCCTGGCAGGGTAAGTAGGTGAGCACCTCTGGGTGGTGGAAGTGCACCCAAGAAAATAGTGAGAGCCGACCTCGTGTTGGATTCCACGTGCTCCACCTTCTCCTGCTAAGGGCGAACTCTGGTTGCACTATCTGGATTCAACCCCATAAGTTCTCTGCCCTTACTGGCTATGGAGAGAAACTTTGGTCCAGCACGTAACCATTCTGTACCTGTTTTCTCATCTGTAACACAGAGTGGGAGGCAAATTCTGAGACAAGTCCTTTCCCTGCCAGAGCGCTAGGCCTGGTGTGCAGCTGGCACCAGATTAAGGCCAGGGGAGGAGTAGACACTCTGGCCCATTAGACCCCACCGCCGACCCCAACTCTCTGGGCTCAGAGCCGGCTCTGGAGCACAGGTGGGGGGCCACTAATGGGGACAAAAGATAACTAATATAAAATATATTAAAAAAATAAAAACCAGGGAGTCTGGGGCCTGATCTGGCGCCCCCACTAGTTAGCCCTGTGACATCAGTAATCATCCATGTTCTCTCTTTACCAGTATTTGTTAAGCACCTACCATGTGCCAGGCATTGTCTTCCATACTTAGGAAGCAGTGAACAGCATGGCCTCTGCCCTCTTGAAATTCACCTTGGAGTGAAGGACACTCAGCCACTGAAAGAATGAAACCCCCAATACAATAAATGTGAGGAAGGACACAGAGAGCGCCCTGAAGTCATGCAGACTGGCCTTCAGTGTCTGGGGAGGAGGAGGTAAGGGGTGGGATTCTGAGGCCTGAGGTCTCCCAAGGATGCTATTGAAATGAAATGTGGTCTTTGTGATGGAGGTTGAAAGGACAGACTTCCACAACAGTATGAGTCAGCAGGACTTAGAAGGAGGTCCCAGATCATCTACACCTGGAAATTTATTTTGTGGTTTTTTTAAAGATTTATTTTATTTTTATACATACAAGAGCTGGGGTACAGGCCAGAGGTGCAGGTGGGGCGGGGATGGGGTGGGCGAGAGGATTCACCAGAGACAGAGTGGGGAACAGAACAGGCAGACTGACTGAAATACACTGCTGAGAGGAGCAGGGGCGAGTCAGGAGAGGTTTGCTTCGCCATGTGAGTAGCTCCCTGGCTGGGGATCGAATTCATGCTGCACAGGCTGCAAATTGCTTCATAGGTTGTGTCTTAACCCCTTGTGCCACCAGGGAGGCCCTGGAAATTTATTTTGAAAAACCGGTTCTCAGCCCCATCCTAGGCCTGATCCATCAGAAACTCTGGGACCAGCTATCTGTATTTTAGCAAACCCTCCAGAGGATTCTGATGCAGGCTGGAATATGAGATCCAGCAGATAAAGTCTTCCCATTGTATTGCAGTGGCGGGGAGGGGGGCACAGAGGTGGGCACGGAGGGAAGGCACACTAGACTCGGGGATCCATGCCTTCTCAGCCTGGCATTTGAGGAAGCTGGCACCTGTCACATGTGTTTAAGAAAAACAAAAATAAAAACACGGTAAGCAAAGGTGTACAACTGCACACCAAATCCTACCAAAATCCCTTCAACATAAGGAAAACTTAGAACTGCCAAGGTGGTCATCGGGAAGCCTTCCAGTCACCCCAAGATGCTCTTTTCTTTGAGGGCTTCTCCCACAATTGCACTTTCCCCAGCCAGGCAGCAAGCTCCTCCAGAATGCCAGCTTCCAAACACACCTCACCACTGGTGAGGAGGAAGCTAATCTCCTCCCTTCTAGATCCACAGGCTGGAAAATAATTAAATTGACACCACAGAGATTAGCAAGAGAAAAGGTAAACTTTAATTACATGCCCACAGAGACCCACAGACCTGTGCCCGCCTTCGTCATTCCAGCGAGGCTGCAGTCTGTGGGAAGGGGCCAATAAGTTTAGGAGGGAAAAATTGAACAAAGAATTTTGCAATTTTTTTTCAAGATTTATTTTTATTTATTTATGCATACAAGAACTTGGGTGCAGGCCAGAGGTGCAGGGGTGAGAGGAGTCATCAGAGACAGAGTGGGGAGCAGAACAGGCAGATCTACTGAGATCCACTGCTGAGGCGAGCAGCGGGGCAAGATGGGAGAGGTCTGCTGTGCCATGTGGGTCACCTCCTTGATCAGGGATCGAATTCTTGCTGCAGTGGCTGCGGATAGCATCTTAACCCCCTGAACCACCAGGGAGGTCCCATTTTGATATTTATTTAACAAAGGTTTTATTAAATGCCTGTCATGTGCCAGACACATAATTGATGCTCAAGAGCTCTTATTGCCAATGAACAACCAGCCACTGTTGGAGCTCTCCATTAACACACAGGATGCAGGTGTGAGGTGCAGTCAGCAGACGTAAAGTCAACTCCACGTGGAGTGGGGCTGGCCCCAGCAGCTGGCAGCCAAGTGGGAGAGTGGCTGGCACAACAGGAGTGCTTGGGGCAACCAGACGGGCTTGGATGAGTCAAGGAAGGCTTCCTAGAAAGACGTCTTTGAAGGAATTTCAGGAGCAGAATCTGGGAGGATGTGAGGGAGCCATTGTGGCAGAAAAGAGGTGAGGCAGAAGTTCCAGGCAGAAAGGAAGGTGGCTGGTGGGAAGGAGGTTGATTCCAGGAAGATGAGCCAAATGTCATTCGGTAGGAGGAGAAAACCTGCCCCCCAGAATCTTAGGATGAGGCAATCAAGGAGCTGGGGCAGGGGTGGGGTGGGACTGCAAAAGTCTAAGAAGCCCAAGGAAGGAACCCCCTATCCCTTCCTGCCCCCACAAGTGATCCTGACAATGTTCAGGTGCCACTTTTACTAAGCAAAAGTTTACTAAGCCAAAGGACACTGGCATAGACAGAAACAGGCAGAGGCTGCATTTTGAAAGGGCAGGTTTATTAAGAAAAAGAGAAAGGGAAAAATAGGGGCCTGAATAGATATGGCCAAGCCAAGAGCTGTGTTTTGCCAGAGCCAAACAGTATTCTTTGGGGGTTCATTCTTTTGTGGACTTTTTAAATATATTTATTTATTTATGCATACAAGAACTGGAATACAGGCCAGAGGTGTGGGGGGTTGAGAGGATTCACCAGAGACAGAGTGGGGAGCAGAACAGGCAGACTGACTGAAATACACTGCTGAGGGGAGCAGTGGGTGAGACAGGAGAGGTCTGCTGTGCCATGTGGGTAGCTCCCTGGCCGGGGATCGAACTCTTGCTACAGTGGCTGCTAATAGCTTCACAGTGCTGTGCTTATCCCCTCACACCACCAGGAAGGCCCCCCTTAGTGGACTTTTATCTATCGTGAAATCTATCACTTCTCTGGTCTGGTTGGGTTAATCTGTCAGGCATGGTGTTCCCTGACAGGAGGGACTACTCTCCGAGTCCCACCTCCGCTCTGAGCCTATAGTTCTCCCGTGGCAGCCAGCCTAAGCGTTCTCCATAGTGCTGGTGTCTGAGGGTTTTTCCATAGCCGGCTTAACAACGCGTTAATCATTTCTACCCCCACTTCTAGTTTTTAGCTTGTGAAACTTCTATCCTAAATTTTCTGCTGCAAGCTTCCATCAATCCCAGGCATGAGGGCACCTTAGTCCCAGACACACACTGGGCTGTTTCCTAAAAAAAAAAAAAAAAAAAAAAAAAAAAAAACACCTCCACAAGATTATCATCCTGAGTCACTGGAGCACCCTCAGGAGGCAGGAACCTGGTTCTAAAGCTCTGGCATGAGTGGGTGAGAGATGAAACCTCAGGGGAAATCAAGTGCCAGGATGTGACTGTAAGGGGTTTGGCTGCAGCTGGTGGGGGATGGGAGTGTGCCACCCCAGTTTCTGTTTAGGTGGTGGCTGACTGGAGGATGAAATGTCTGACGAGAGGAGTTCTAGGATCCTGCCTCCCCAGCCGGAAGCCCCAGCCCCTGGCCCCATGTTCTGGCCTCCATCTTCCCTCTGGCCGCGTAGCCGCAGGGCAGCAGGGCCAGGACAAGCAGATTATTCATTGCCAGGTGCCCTCACCATGTCCTTTCTGCTTTCTTGCCCTGATGTCCCAACACAAGCTGCCAGCCAGGGCTCAGCACAAAAGAATGCAGTGCGGAACCAAGGAGAGCTTAACCCTTCCCCCAGCAGAGCAGATGGCTGAGCCTCTACTCTTGAGTCCTCCTGAACCGGAGAGAGCGGCACCTTCTTCCTCCCTTTCTCTGGAGGCGATGGGTTGTCCTGGGCAGAGCATGAAATTAGATTCACATAAATCACCATTCCCTCACCTCCCGGCCGTGTAGTCTGGGGCAAGTCACTTAACATGTCTAACCTCCATTTTCTACACTGTAAATCAGGTTGTTCCGAACATGACGTTATATATCTACCTTGGTTCTCTTTTTTTCTTTTTAAAGATTTACTTTTATTTATTTATGCATACAAGAACTGCGGTGTAGGCCAGAGGTGGAGGGGGAGGTGAGAGAACTAGGGAGCAGAACAGGCGAATCTACGGAAATACACTGCCGAGGGGAGCAGGGG
The DNA here is from genome assembly GCF_014898055.3 of Talpa occidentalis. Taxonomy (NCBI): domain Eukaryota; kingdom Metazoa; phylum Chordata; class Mammalia; order Eulipotyphla; family Talpidae; genus Talpa; species Talpa occidentalis. The sequence continues at coordinate 76,485,637 of NW_023605194.1, forward strand.
GAAGACAGGAGGGGTCTGCTCCGCCATGTGGGTCAGCTCCCTGGCCAGGGATCGAAATCATGCCTCAGTGGCTGCCAACAGCTTCGTAGTGCTCAGACTTTAACCTCTGCGCCACCAGGGAGTCCCAACTACCTTGGTTTTTAACAGACGTCTCTTCCCATCTCTCCCTTTATTTTCTCCTCTGTTACACCTGCCTCAGCCCAAGTCCCTCGGGGCTCCCCAAATAGCCCTGGAGCCTGTGCTCACCAAGTGCAGCCCCTAGAAGCTGCACTTTCTGTAGGGAGTGTGGTTGATGAGGGAGTCGGACCGCAATCTCAGGTGCCCAGGAATGGGCTCCAGGGCTTCCTCTCCCCCTCCTTGGGTGACAAGTGTATTCTAGTATCACCTTAGTCATTGCCCCAAATTGTGGTGGCGAAAAGGCAGAGGACTTAAAGGAGGAGGGCAAAGGCTATTGGCTACACCTCCCTGCAGGAAAGATGGAGGGAATTCCCCGTATGCAAAGGAGGCTAAATTAGACCTAGAGACCCCACCCAACTGGGCCTGTCTAGCTCTGGAATCACAGCCCAGTCTCTGCTCCCTGGAACCTGCAGAGCCAAACTAGGTGCTCAAAAATCTCGGGTGGGCCTTGACCTCACTCCAGAGTTTGTTTCATCCTCCAGACAGTGACCACCTAAATAGAAAACTGCAGGGCCTTCCCCACTCCCTCTGCCTCCAGCCACCTCCCTTAAAATCAGAGCTGGGAGCTTGCTTCTCCCCTGAGATTTTATCGTAGGTTGTGGGGGTTAAATCCTGCCCCCTCTGGAGCCTTGTGGGATTCATTCTCTTTTTCTCTGTCTAAACCAGCCCCGAAGTCCTATGGGTTTGCAGTACTCACTTGCAGACTTGCTCAAGTCAACTTGATTTGGGTCCGGCCCTCTCGGTTGCTCAAAGGGGGTGCTAGGCAGCAAGTACCTCTGCAGGGAGGCAGGTGCTTGGCTACTTAGCACGAAACACAGTTTCTTTCTTTCTTTTTTAAATTTGCATGTTTTTAAAAAAGATTTATTTGTTTATGCATACAAGAACTGGGGTACAGGCCAGAGGTGTGAGGGATGAGAGGATTTAGCAGAGACAGAGTGGGGAGCAGAACAGGCAGACTGACTGAAATACACTGCTGAGGGGAGCAGCGGACAAGACAGGAGAGGTCTGCTGTGCAATGTGGGTAGCTCCCTGGCCTGCCTGATCAAACTTTTGCTGCAGAGGCTGCCAATAGCTTCACAGTGCTGTGCTTAACCCCTTGTACCACCAGGGAGGCCCAAACACAGTTTCTAACACAAAGTATGACTTCGCACATTAGTTGTTTTTGTTCGTAACAGGGCTGTGCTGAGGGTGTGGTGGACTTCAGTCAAGGCCAAGCCTAGGGGTTCTGAGCTTATAGCAGGAGCACCCTGCATCTGTTGGTTGTGAAAATATGCATGTGGATTTCTTCTAATTCCCAGGTCATACTGAAAGGGACTTACTCTGTCCCCACTGCCCCCTATGGGGACCTAGTTCTCCCAGCCCCAGGGCAGCTTACCAGGTAGGAAGGTGGGGAAGATCTACCAACACACCAGCTCCTCCCTAGGTCTTCCTCTGGGCATGCCTGATGGACCACCGCCGTGCAGGGGGCACTCATCCAGGACATCCTCCAGGGTGGGACCAGGGAGCCACAATCTAACTTGGCTGTTGGAATTTTGGCAAGATGCCCTTGCCAACAATAATGAATACTGTGCCTCCCTTTGGGTGGAGAACCTCCTCAGTGCCCTCATCTATAAAATGGGGCTTTGCTGGAGGAACACTCAGTCCCCTTCAAACAAATATTCCCAGAGGAACTACTGTGGATGGCACCTAGTTGATGTTTTGTCTGTTTGCTTTTGCTGATTTTTTTTAAAAGATTTGTTTATTTATGCATACAAGAACTGGTGTATAGGTCAGAGGTGTGGGGGGGTGAAATGTTTCAGCAGAGACGGAGTGGGGAACAGAACAGGCAGATCTACTGAAATACACTGCTGAGGGGAGCTGTGGGTGAGCCAGAAGAGGTCTGCTGCACCATGTGGGTCACCTCACTGGCCAGGGATTGAACTCAGGCTGCAGATAGCTTCATAGTGCTGAGACTTAACCCCTTGTGCCACCAGGGAGGCCCTGCTTTTGCTGAGTTTTGCAGAGGGTAAGAGAAGATTCCTGGCCATTGGAGACCTCAGTGTTCGCAAACAGCTGGCACGGGACACTAAGAGATACTGTGGTCTGTCAGCATCTCCTGACATTCTCTTTTTTGCCAATTTCTGAGCCAAGAGACTGAGGAGAATGGAGATGACCATGCCTTTGGCAGAGGTAGCCAGTGGCACACGTCTTCACCTGTGGAGGTGTGTATTTGTGCATTTACGCCTCTGTGCTCAGTGTATATATGCGCACACACCTCAGTGTGCATCTCCTGTTAGGGTTACAGAGTACTCCACTGCAGCTATCAAGAACTGTGTAGGGGCCTTCCTGGTGGCACGAGTGGTTAAGCACCGCACTGTGAAGCTATCTGAAGCCACGGCAGCGTGAGTTTGATCCCCAGTCAAACAGGGAGCTGCCCACGTGGCGCGGCAGACCTCGCCTATCTCTCCTGCTGCTCCCCTCAGCAGTGTATTTCAGTCAGTCTGCCTGTTCTGCTCCCCACTCTGTCTCTGGTGGGTCCTCTCACCCTCCACACCTCTGGCCTGTACCCCAGTTCTTGTATGCATAAATAAATAAATCTTAAAAAAAAAAAAAGAGCTGTGTAAAGAGATTTATATTTCTTTCTAGAATGGTTCGGACAGGGTGTGGTCCAACAGATGGCTAGCAGGTTACAGGTGTGTCTGGCTGAAAATGGTATCTGGCCCAGGACCTCCTGATTGGCTGTCGGTGAGTCACAGTGGTTGGGTTCCTGGAGCAGAGCTAATTGGCTGTCATGGAGTCGGGTTCATGCCCAGCCTTATCTTTAGGGCCCTCTCCTGCTGGCCCAGACGGACAATGTTCCCTCTATGGCAATGACGCTTACAGGGTGCTGACTCCGGGTCAGTGGGACATGCCCTTTAGGTGGATTTCCTAGCAGTGTATAGGTTCACCTTGACCTCGTCATGCCCCAACACCTCAGCTTTCCCGTACCCAATGTACCCACCATGGGAGTAGTTTGAGGGACTGGCTAGCCGGCTGGCTGTGACCTGGCAAAGCCACAAAGGGGTTTCCTCATTTGCAAAGACCCACCTGAACTGACTGGCAACATAAAAATATTTATGGGTAAACATTCTAGAAACCAAGCCCAGACCAGACCCTGAAAAAGGCCTCCAGGGAGATGGGCAGGGAAATGTTGCCATGGTAATTTGACAAACTCTTAGGGCAGAGGTGGGGGCAGGTGGCAGGTATCCTCTGTCCTGGCTTTTCAGACCCCAGGGTCCTTGGCCACAGAACACATGGAAAGTGCTCTGCCTCCCAGCCTCAAGTCACATGTCCACACACAGCTTTTCACTTTTCCTAGGCCCTTTGTAGGCGTAACCTCATGCCCTTCCCAGAGGGTGGGGTCCAGGCAGTTATCCCATATTCAAGATGGAGGAAGCCAGGAGACCTTGAGGGCATTCGTAAACCCAAGGTCACACAGTGGGGACTAGCAACCAGCAAGGGCAGACACAAAGACATTTTGCCCCTACAGCAAGCGACCAACTATCTGCCTGGTCACCCAGCAGCTGCAGCCCCATCTCCCACTGGTGTCTTGGGGGGGACCCCTCAGTCTGGGTTCTGGGAGGAGCAGGCACTATGCTTTTGATCCAGGGCTGCAACTTCTGCAAAGCTCCAAGATTTCAACAAACTACCACATGACTGCCCCTTTGCCTCCTCCCCTGTCTGCTCACCTGAGCTGGACACAGTCTTTGTGTCTGAGTGGTGGGGGGCAGTGGGAGGTGGGGAGGCCTTGGCAGGCCCTCACAAGCACCCGGTGGCTGCCAGGTTGTCTATTGGTACCCTGGACTCCAGCTTCCACCCACCCAGGCTGGCACAGTGGCTATACAGGGTGCCTGGGCAGAACGCCAGAGGGAATTTTCCACCTGCCTGGCTTTGTTGTCTGCTCTGTGGTCTGGAGTCTGGACCTGGGGAGGGGCAGGCCCCCTCAGGTGCCTAGAGCACACAGCTCCTGGGTTGCTTTGTGCTGCTCACACAGGAATTGCTAACTTTTGCTTTATCCCTTTATCTAAGAGGGTCTCTTTTCCTCTTGCAGAGAGATGCAAGAGCTTAAGTCTGGCAGTAGCTAGTGAAGCCCACCTGGGTGACCACAGTGCCTGGTTTAGAAGGAGCCTTGGCTCATGCCACTGAGCCCCTGCCTTGGACAGATGGGGAGAGCAAGGCCCCAGAGGGCAATGGGCATGCCCAAGGTCACAGAGGTGACCAAACCAGGACTCAAAGTCATTTTCAGACTCACAATCCAACCCACAGTCCCTGGCGGCAACTCACAGTTTTCCCCAGAGCTCTCCTTTCTCCTAGCCTCACCCCTCCATCCCAGGCTTCCTAGGGCTGTCATTCTCCCAGCCCACCCCACCCCCAACACACACAAGCTGACCCTGTCCTCTCTTATAAGCTAGGGCTTGTGGGGTTCCCATCTGCCAACACCCCTTCTCCTCAATGTAAGTAGCAGCTCTGGTAGCCCCCACCACTTCAGGCCCCCCCACCCCGAGGCCAGCTGAGCCTTGGGCTGAAGGTGAGGCCAGGAAGGAGAACGACCACAGAAACCTCGGAACACCACAGAGGCGGGAAATCTCCCGGGAAGAGGTCGGGGACTGATACTAGGGACCCAGCTACCAGCAAGGGGAGGGCTGAAACCGGCGCTTACAGGGAGGGTCGGAGCCTGCGGGGTGGGGGTTGCTAGGGAGCCCTAAGATCCCAGCCCTGGCCTTGGACCACCTGCAGGGACTGGGGCCTGACAGCGTCCCCAAGTCAGGAGCATTATCTCTCCCTCCCGTGGTGAGATGACCTAGTGCACCTGTTTCTGGGAGTAAACAGCAAATGGAAGGCCCGGGGCGGGGCGGGACGGGAGTGGGGTGGGGCTGAAACTGGGTGCCTGGAGCCGGATGAGTCACATTCTCGCTCCGTGGTCATCAGGGAGAAGTTGGGGGAGCAGGGGCTGCAGGCGGATCTAGGCCGCAGCGCGGGCTGAAACCAGCCCTTCGCCCCCTCCTCTGGGACTCCGGAAAGGCCCTCAGCAATCTCTCCTAAAACCTCTTCATTGGGCGCAGTTAGGAGGCTACACCTAGGGACGAGCTAGAGAGGGCGAGGAACGAGAGCCACACAGCGTATTAGTGGTCTGGGGACTCGTGAGCTGTGGGTTCAAATCCCAGAGCCAGGAATGGAATTCCTAGGAGGCTTGCCCGGGTCTGACCCGGCCGCCTACTGGGTAAGGATCTCGAGAGTCTTACTGCAACCCTCGCTAAAATGCAATCCGGCCCCAGAGCTGCCCCCGGGACCGGGGAAATTTGGGGCCCCCCCAACCCCGACAGCTGACGTCAGCCGGGAACACCAATCCCCGGAAGCCCTGCCCCGTGGCGTGACGTCATGGGCGGGGTCTGCTCTACTGGGAAGGAAGGTTCCACCCCGGCGGAGGGGGTCGGGGGGCGGGGGTCGGAGGGGGTGCCGGTCTGGGTTTGTGACATCCGGGGTGACCGAAACTGGGGCCCACCTCCTTCCCCCCCCGCCCCCCCCGAAGCCCGGGATCTCTGGTGCTGCTAGCTTAGGTGACTGAGTCAGCTCACCGGGGCCCAGTTATAAATAACACAGTCGGGCTGAACCCAGTGCTGTGGTTAAGCGGGTGGAATTTAGAGAATTCAGAGTATCGGGTCATCTTAGCAAATCCTAGCTTGTCGCTGTCAGCTGAGTCCCGGGCAGGTTTCTGGCCTCACGGCGCCTCATCTGAAACCCACGGGCGGAAACACCCACTGCAGGACCGACGCAGTCACCTGTGTGCATACCTCCGGCGCGAGGCGGCATGTGGACCCGGCTTTTTGAGGATGAAATTGAAATAGCATAGAAAGGGCTCTAAAACTAATGATAAGCCAAAGCTCTGAGCCTTGCTCTTACATCACAGGGTAATGTAGATGTCTCTCACGTAGCAAACTTTTCTGAAAGCCAGGGAGGAATTTTTTTTTTAAAGATTTATTTTATTATGCTTGCAAGAACTGGGGTACAGGCCAGAGGTGGTGGTGGGGTGAGAGGATTCACCAGAGTGGAGAGCAGAGCAGGTGGATCTACTGAAATACACTGCTGAGGGGAGCAGCAGGCAGGCGCAGAAGAGATCTGCTGTGCTATGTGGGCCATCTCCCTGGCTGGGGCTTGAACTCATGCAACAGTGGCTGCAGATAGCTTCATAGTGCTGAGACTTGGGCCTCCCCGGTGGCGCAGCGGTTGAGCGCTGCGTTGCGAAGCTGCCCGCAGCCTCTGCGGCGCTAGTTCGATCCCCGGCTGCTCCCCGGCCACCGGAGGAGGGTCCCACATGGCGCGCAGACCTCTCCTGCTGCCCGCTGCTCACCTCAGCAGTGTACTTCGTCAGTCTGCCTGCTCTGCTCCACGCTCTGGCTCTGGTGAATTCTCTCACCCTCCTGCCCTTCTTGTTAGGGGGAAAAGGATGTCCCAAAGCAAATTCCATATAGGCTTTGTGGACTCCACCCCCACCCCAGGTCAAAGCCAAAGACACTGGGAACTCCAAATCCCATCACCACCAAAGGGAAGGTGGCTGGGACCTGAGGGTGGGGTTAAGCAGCCAGGTGGATACAAAAGGCAGACACGTGGGATTTGGGGGGCTCTCCATTTTGGCTCTCCACCAGCTAGCAGCGTCTGGCCAGCTCTGAGAGTGACTTTGGGTTTCCAGGTCGGCGGATCGGGTAGGACGCATTAAAGACTTTATTTCCCTATTTTCTCCCTGAGTTGTACATTTTCCTTATTTCTTTTTCTCTTGTAAATAAACCTTTTATTAACCCTTTTGCGTGTGTCTGTAGTAGAGTATTCATAAGTCCCTTTAAAGCGCGCGGGTGAGGACCCACAGCCAGGAACCCGTTTAATATAGGGGTTGCTCTATAACATTCTGACTGTACCCAGTGCATGTATAAACAAAAACAAACAAACAAATAAATAAATGAATAAAATACGTGCCTCTTTAAAAAAAAAAAAAAACATAGTGCTGAGACTTTAACCCCTTGCACCACCAGGGAGGCCCATTATTTCCTTTTGTTTTCCCTTTGTGCTTCTTCCAGCTGGGCCTGGTCTCTGTGGGGCAACAGTAAAGAGACCTGTGGGGAGAACGTGCAAAGTGAGGGTGATACGCCAGTGCCCCAGTCCCGGTCCTGTGGACATTAAAAAGGAAAGACGTTTGAGGAGAAGGAAAGTAGTTTAGTTTGTCAACAAATTGAGGAGGGCAGCAAACTGTTGTCACAGAGCATCAGCTCTGGAGGCCCTAGGCAGACCCTCCATACTAGGCAAGTTCCTCCCCCTGCAAGCACATTCTGGGGCATCCGGGATTTATTTAGTTAAGGAAGCCAAGAATAAAAGCAGAAAAGATGCAAAGATGGAGTCAATACTCCCAGTATACTTGGAAAGTAGAAATTAGCACACAATCAAGCTCTTTGTGTCTCTAAATTTCAGGGAGTCAGCCCACCCCTCAAGTAAGTGCCCAAGGTAAAGTGGGGAGACCAGATAAGAGTCTTCCTGAATACATGTAAATGGGAGCCTTTAAAACGCCAGGGTCTTTGGAGAGGACTCGTGCCTCACATTTAAGCTGAGTGTATCCTCAGGGGAAGGACTTCAGGGGCTAGAGCTGAGCCTCTGTTCCTCCACAGCTCCCGCTCAAATGGGGGAGACCTTTTCTGTTTCCACGCATTTCAGCAGTGGAAGGTGGGGGTGGGGGGGTGGTTGGCAGAGAATGACCAACCAGAACAGAGCAACCAACCATAGACACTCATCAGAGTCTGGAAGAACCTTTATTCAATAAACATTTATGGAGCCTTACAGGGTGCCAGGCCCTGGGCTAGGCCCTGGGGAAACAGAAATTAAACAGTTCCACCCTGTGAAGTCTGGGACCATGCTGGGCACTGGGTCAGATGGAGACAGGAAGCCAAAAGTGTTGCTGGAGCCCAGGAAGTGCCAAGGGGCTTGAGGGACCACTCAGAGGCTGGACACTGGCCCCAGGCCTGAAGGAGTAGATTCTGTCAGGGGAGAGGGGGAGAGGTTGGGGACAGGGCAGGCTTGGAGCAAAGATGGAGGCAGGGAAGAGCAGGATGTTTATAGAACACTGGGTGTTTTAGTATGTCCTCCTTAAAAAGTTATCCAAATTTGGAAATAAGGGAAGAAATGGCAACATGTTTGTGGTTGTGTTTGTGTGTTTTTCCAGAATCATCCTAGATCGTCCACGGGCTGGCCCAAGGACCATCAGATACTTGGGGAAAGTTAACACTCTTTGACTTACTATTTACTCCTACATAAGAACCCAAGGGCTCTGTAAACTTACATGTTAACTTGAGGAAAATGCTAAGTTGCAATGATTTTACCTGGTAGAAAAGATATCAATGTTGTGTTAAAACTTTTTTTTTTATTCCTTTTTTATTGAGGTAACTGGTTTACAACACTGTATATGATTAGAGGTGTGGGATCACACCCTTGGAGCGTATGTCACCACACCCACCGTCAGGGCACCCATAGCCCTCTGCCATGGCCCATTGTGCTCCCTCCCCACTTTTCCTTACCTTCCTCCTCCTCCTCTGCTCATCTGAATATACAGTCAGTTTCCTAGGGTTAATAGTTTGGTTCTGTCTGACCCTTTGCTTGGTTTCTCTATATTCCACATATAAATGACACTATCCAATATTTGTCTTTCTTCTGATGATGATTTTAGCTTAACATTATCCCTTCCGGTTCTGTCCATGGCATCCAACTTTCTTTTTAATTTTTATTTATTTATTTTTGCATAGAAGAACTGGGGTGCAGGCCAGAGGTACAGAGGTGAGAGGATTCGCGAGAGAGAGTGGGGAGCAGAACAGGCAGATGAACTGAAGTACACTGCTGAGGGGAGCAGTGGTGAGTCAGGAGAGGTCTGCTGCACCATGTGGGTTGCTCCCTGGCTGGGGATCAAACTCAGGCTGTAGCGGTGACAGCGCTGAGACTCAACCCCGTGGCCACCAGGGTGGCCCTGGCATCCAACTTTTTAATCTTACTACAGTATTCATTTTTCTCCCACTACTGTGTGTGTGTGTGTGTGTGTGTGTGTTTGTGGTTTCTTGTAATTATTCACTTATTAGTGAGTTAAATAAAGCTCTGATATATGTTCTTTATGTAGGACATTTGTGTTTTTAATTTTTTGAAGATTATACTTTGATGAGTACATAAGGTCTTGGTGGGGAAGGAAGACGGTCACATAATAACAGAAATGAGGATGTATGTTTAACTTGATTGCACACTACAAACTATTTTGGCAGGTTTTTTTTTAAGATTTATTTATGTATGCATACAAGAACTGGAGTGTAAGCAAGAGGTGTGTGGTAGGGTGGGGGGCGGTGAAAGGATTCAGAGGAGAGAGTGGGGAGCAGAACAGGCAGATTTACTGAAATACACTGCTGCGCAGACCTCTCCAGTCTTGCCCGATGCTCCCCTCAGCAGTGTATTTCAGTAGATCTGCCAGTTCTGCTCCCCACTCTGTCTCTGGTGAATCCTCTCACCCCCTGCACCTCTGACCTACTCCCCCATTCTTGTATGCACAAATAAATAAAAATAAATCTTAAAAAAAAAAACAGTCTCTAGGTAAAAACAAGAAGACACAAATGACTACAGACTCTGTGTTTCCATTTGTATTCTAGAAATGGCTACACAGTAGTGACCACAGTAGGAGTTGTCTGGTGGGGGAAGAAGGAGAGGTTGTAAAAGAGCTCTGAGGACATCAGGGGCTGATGGAAATGCTCTAAACTTGGCTGTGGTAATGGGGACAGGATGGCACGCATGTGCCAAAAATCATTAAGACGTACATTTCACGTGAATACACTTTATTACATGCAACTAATATTGCCAGTAAACTGCTTTAAAAATATAAATAAATACAAGGAGGGGGAAGGGCCTCCCTGGTGGCATAGGAGATTAATCTCAGTGCTACCACCATGAGGGCCTCAGGTCTATCCCTGGCCAGGGAGGTGACCCGCATGGTGCAGCAGACCTCTCCTTTCTCACCCGCTGCTCCCCTCAGCAGTGTGTTTCAGTGGATCTGCCTGTTCTGCTCCTACTCTGTCTGTGGTGAATCTGCTCACCCCCTGCACCTCTGGCCTACACCCCAGTTATATGCAAAAATAAATAAAATCTTAATAATAATAATAATAATAAATAAATAAAAGGAGGGGGAGAAGGGTTGGAAGGCCCTTGAGGGCACAGGTGGTGGGAAGGAGTGTCCCCCTTCTGCTGAGGTGGTGGGTGGCAGGGAGGTGCTGTGAGTGGAATCAGGGGTCTGTGGTGGGAGGAGGCCCTGTTTGGACAGGCCCCAGCTCTGTGGTGAGGACAGAGAACACTCTGCTTGGTGTTCTAGCCTTCTACCTCCCGCATGATGCAGGAAATCACTGTAGTATTTCGAAAAGAACGGCAGACAGGCCCCAAAGGACAGCTTTTTTTATCCGGACTGTCTTTACCAATTATGGCTAACTACCATAAACCCTCCAAGTCTCAGGCATAGAGATTTGGCTATTAGCCCTTTCCCGCCTGTGATCATAGGGTGGTAGTGAGGATAAAGTTAGAAAATGCATGTGAAACACTTCTTTCCTGCAGGGACCATGCATGGGTAAGGCAACCCCAGACTCTCGCTGTTTCCCACCAGTGGGTGATCTGTTGTGGAGTCCTTGGCCAGGGACCTAAATTATACTTCTATGCTCCCCAGTAGCAGGGGCAGTTCTCATCCCACAGAAGGTGGGAGATCAGCCCTTGCTGGTGCTTGAAAGTATTGAAAATAAAGGATTTAAGCCTCACAGACTCTTCTAAGCTGCATTTTCTGCTTCTCTGGGTGGCTCGGCAACCCGCTGTTAATGATGATGACTATACAGAGGGAAAAAGCGTTTCCTCTTACTTATACCTTCCTTATATTTTGTGCCTGGGATCTACAAATTAAACTAAGGAGAGACAATTTTTTTTAAAGATTTATTTATTTATTTATTTATTTATTTTTAAAGAATTGTTTTTATTTATGCATAAAAGAGCTGGGGCACAGGCCAGAGACACAGGGGGTGAGAGGATTCACCTGAGAGAGTGGGGAACAGAACAGGCAGACCGACTGAAACACACTGCTGAGGGGAGCAGCAGGTGAGACAGAGACAGGAGAGGTTTGCTTCCCCATGTGGGTTTGCTCCCTGGCTGGCTGGGGATCAAACTTGTGCTGCAGAGGCTGCAGTTTGCTTCATAGTGCAGTGTTCAACCCCTTGTGCCACCAGGGAGGCCCAAAGATTTATTTATTTTATGCATACAAGAACTGGGGTACAGGTCAGAGTGCGGGGGGTGAGAGGATTCACCAGAGACAGAGTGGGGAGCAGAACAGGCAGATCAACTGAAATACACTGCTGAGGGGAGCAGCAGGTGAGGCAAGAGAGGTCTGCTGTGCCATGTGGGCAGCTCCCTGGGCAGCTCCTGGGCAAAAAGTGAAAGGGGGGAATTGTAAGGGGGAAATAATGTCCTGAGCTAATCCCATACAGGCTTTGTGGACCCTACCCCCACTCCAGACCAAAGCCATCAAAACATTGGAAAAGACAAATCCCGTCACCACCAAAGGGAGGATGGCTAGGACCTGAGGGTGAAGTTGGGCAGCCAGGTTGGATATAAAAACCAAACACGTGGGCCTTGGGCTGGCTCACTGTCGGTCGCCTCCTGGCTACACAGCTCCTGGCTTGCAGCCAGCTCTCAGAGCGCCATTTTGGGATTCCTGATCGGCGGATCGGGTAGGACTCATTTAAAACTTTGTATTTACCCAAAGGACACAGAAACATCAATTCCAAAGAACACCTGCACCCCTATGTTTATAGCAGCACTATTTACAATAGCTAAGCTTTGGAAACAACCCAAATGCCCCAAAATAGATGACTGGATCAAGAAGATGTGGTACATATACACTATGGAATATTACTCAGCATTCAAAAAAGATAAACACATGCAATTTGCAGCAACATGGATGGAGCTGGAAGGGATCATACTCAGCGAAATAAGCCAGAAAGAAAAAGAAAAATACCGGATGGTCTCACTCATAGCAGGAATCTAGAAAACTTAAATAAGGGACCAGGAAAATGAATAACTATACGGAAGTGAAAATCAAAATCAACAAAAAACTATAAACCAGAGACACTTTTTGGGGGTGGGGGGCGGAGGGGAGGGATTGGGGTCAGAATGGGGGGTTGCAATTGTATGGGGAATATAAAAATAAAATTTATTATTTAAAAAATAAATAAATAAATAAAACTTTGTCTCCCACTTTTCTCCCTGAGCTGTACATTTCCTCATTTCCCCTTCCCTTGTAAATAAACCTTTTATTAACCTTTCGCCTGTGCCTGCAGTAAAGCAGTAATAAATCCTTTTAAGCGCGCGGGTGAGGACCCACAGTCAGGCACCCCGTTTTATATCAGGGTTGCTCTACAACAGTTCTGGTGCTGCAGAGGCTGAGGACAGCTTCATAGGTTGCATCTTAACCCCTTGCGCCACCAGGGAAGCCCAGGGGAGACAATTTAAGAGGAGAAAAGGCATGCAAATTTCATTTGATATTAACATTTTAACTTTTATATGTTCAGAGACTTTCATAGGTGAGAAGGGAAGTTGCAAACAGTAGCTAAACTTGAGGACACATGTATCATTTAACAAAGGATGATAAATGGGGTCTTGGGACTCATAGAGAGGGAACCTTGCAGGAAAGCAAATATGTGGGAGAAACCCATGATGATAAGGCCAGCAGTAAGGAAGGTTTGCTTTTGTAGACTCATCTCACCATTGTTTTCACATCCAGTGATAAAAGTTGTTCTTTCTTTCCTGGTGCAAGAAAAGGAGGCATTCTGCTTTGACAAAATGCAGTTCTGCCCCTGCCTGTGTCTGTGCAGGCACCTTTTTTTTCTCTTTCTCCTTCTCCTAATATTCCTGTCCTTTTAAAATGTGAAAGAAAAAGAAAGGGGAGCACTCACAAGGGAACTGCGTGCCTTGCTTTCAGGCGGATGGAAAAGGGTGGAGAGTTTTTCAATGTTTGCTTCTTCTCAGTTGCCTTCAGTTTAAAATAATCTTTATGCCAGAGTGGCATATTTGGGGGTGGCGTAGTCTGATCCTCTTCAATACCTAACACTGGGCACTGCCATATGTCAGGCACTATTCTAAATGTTTTCCAGGCATTAACTCATTTAATCCTCAAAAACCTTTTGTAGTAGATACCACTATCATCACCCCATTTTACATTAGAGAGATTACAAATTTGCCCAAAGTTCTACTATAAACCACTAAGGTTCAAACACAATCAGATCTAAGGGCCTATTCCAAAACCTCTGGTCTGAATGTCAGCCATTCTCAAACTCTTTCTTCTCAAAACCACTTTATCCACTTAAAGGTAATGGAAGACCGCAGAGATCTTTAGGCTATGTAGGTTTTATATAGTTTTATTTATCAAAGCAGAAATTAAAATGGAGGAATTAAAGCATATATTTGTTTTTTCCAATGCTAATTATTTGTCATTCATTTACATAATTTTATAATTTTGGGAGCACAGTTCACAACTCCACATGTACACATGCCTCAACCCCACAAGTGCCAATGATCCATTCCTTCTGTCCCCACTCCCACCCCGCCCCCCATCCCCTCTGGTAACCACTGTGCTCTTGAGAGTCTAAAAGTTATTTTTGCTGTGTGCTATAGATATTTAAAAATCACAACCATAAGGCCTCCCTGGTCGTGCAGGTCCTTCAGCCATGTGAAACTGTCCGCAGCCCCTGCGGCTTGAGTTCAATCCCCTGCCAAGGAGCTACCCACATAGTGCAGCAGACCTCTCCTATCTCGCCTGCTACTCCCCTCAGTGTATTTCAGTAGATCTGCCTGTTCTGCTCCCCATTCTGTCTCTGGTGAATCCTCTCAACTCCCCACACCTCTGGCCTGCACCCAAGCTCTTGTATACATAAATAAAAATAAATCTTTAAAAATATATAAATAAATAAAAATCACAATCATAAACCCATTATATGTTAACATAAATAATATTTTTATTTAAAAACTACAATCTCAAAACAAAAAATTTAGTCAAAAGAATATAATTTCTGTTCTTCCCAAATCTCTTTATCATTTGGTTTAATAGAATACAGCTAATTCTCAAACTGACTTCAGCATTTGATAGGTTGTTTTAGTTGGAGTATATGAATGAAGCTCAGCCTCATACAGCTATGTAGCTGAAAGAGTGAGAAGTATTTTAAAAGCATTTTCATGTAATTGTGGATAATCTTTGATACTTACACCAAGATTCAACAAAGTTTCTTAGTGGTTCGTTGTAATGTGGAATCTGAAACCATAACAGTGAATTTTTGTGCTCTGTAACATTGAAATTTATTTGCCTTTCACTTTGTAGGGGAGTGATGTATATGTTCCCTATTTTGATTGCGGTGTTAGTTTCACACAGGTGTATACAAATGGCAAAACTTATCAAATTTTATAATTTAAATACACGCAGCTTGGTGTATATCAGTTATTATTCAATAAAACTGTTTTTAAAATGCCTATACAGAGAAATGCATGGCATGAAGGCAAACAACTAATCTGGGTTGGCCTGGCACTTCCCAGCTACCTGAGTTGGACGTCATTCATTAAGTCATTCATTTCACATGCATTGAACGTCATCGGGCTCTATGAAGTGTTGGCCCAAAACAGTACCCGAGGATAATCTTCGCACTCAAGAAGCTGAGAGGCTGGTTGGAGAGACAGGCGATGACAAACCAGAGTGACACAGAGTTCTGTGCAAGAGCTGGGAGGGGCAATTAATCCAGGGGGGTGTGATCAGGGAATGCTTCCTGGAAGAGGTACCACGCTAAAACCTCCTGAGGCATAGGGAAGGAGTTCATCAGGCAAAGGCAGGAGAGAGGAGTTTCCCTCCCACAAGGAATGTAATCAGAAAAAAAACAGAGACATGGGCCTCCTTGGTGGCGCAGGGATTAAAGATGGTGCTATCAAGCTATAGCCAGCCACTGCAGCACGAGTGCAATCCCTATCCAGGGAGGTGACCTACATGGTGCAGCAGACCTTTCCTGTCTCACCCGCTGCTCCCCTCAGCAGTGTGTTTCAGTCAATCCGCCGGTTCTGTTCCCTACCCTGTCTCACCCACCCCACCCCACACCTTTGGCTTGCACCCTAGTTCTTGTATGCATAAATAAATAAATCTTTTTTAAAAAGGAACTTAAAAAAAAAACAAAACCCAGAGACATGGAGAGTGGAGTAGAGATGGCAGGGGTGTGGGGGGAGTGGGAGGCTAAGAGAGCTGAGGTCAGAGGTCAGAGGTGAGGGCCTTGTCTGGACTTTATACTGAGGGCAATGGAAAGTTCCTGAAGGATTTTAAGAAGGAGTGGAGATCAGAGGTAGACTTGAGAAAGATTATCCTGCTTCAGATAGAGAATATATTAGAGAGGGGCTGGGAGTAGGAGCAAGCCAGAGACTGGACCACAGGCTGTTACTGGCCCTGGGCGAGAGGCTCCAGTGGCTTCAAGGGAGGTGGATGCCTCAGATAAAGAAAGAGGCTGACAATGGGCAAAGTTGTTTAATACTGGGCCTCCCTGGTGGCGCAGGGGTTAAGACACAACCTATGAAGCAATCTGCAGCCACAGCAGCAGGAGTTCGATTCCTGGCCAGCCAGGGAGAAACCCACATGGCGGGACAGACCTCTCCTGTCTTGCCCGCTGCTCCCGTCAGCAGTGCATTTCGGTCCATCTGCCTGTTCTGTTCCCCATTCTGTCTCTGGTGAATTCTCTCACCCTCCTATGCATCTCTGGCCTGTACCCCAATTCTTGTATAAAAATAAATAAATCTTTTTAAAAAACTGCTTAATACTGGTTTCAATGACAAAAATGATGCATGTTCTTAAAAGTAGAAGGATACAGGGCCTCCCCCGTGGTGCAGCGGTTGAGCGCTGGGCTACGAAGCTGCCCGCAGCCTCTGCGGTGCTCGTTCGATCCCCGGCTGCTCCCTGGCCACCGGAGGAGGGCCCCGCATGGTGCGCTGACCCCTCCTGCCGCCCGCTGCTCCCCTCAGCAGTGTACTTCGGTCCTTCTGCCTGCTCTGCTCCCCGCTCTGGCTCTGGTGAATTCTCTCACCCTCCCACGCTTCGGACTGTACCCAGTGCTTGTGTAAATAAATAAATAAATCTTTTAAATATATATATATATATATATAAAAATTCATGTCCATATTTCTTTAAAAAAAAAAACTAGAAGGATACAAAGACGTTTGAAATAAAGACTAAAGGCCAATCCACTCCCAATATGGTGGAGAAACTACTAGACCAGCCTGGGCCAGGCGGGATCCCGGTGGGGAAGGTTCTGTGATAGGTGCCCACAGCTTCCCTGCTGGATGCCAGCAGCCAAAGTAAGATGTTCTGGAGAGTTCTTTTCTGGAAGCTCAGCCTAGATCCTTTGTTTTGGTTCCTCCTAACAATTCTGGGAGTTCCTTATCCCTTAAAAAAAAAATCACTGTTTGCTTAAAATAGAATGGATTATATTGTTTGCAGTTAAAACTTAAGCAAATGGGGTTGGAACAGGGAGGCAGGGGCGGGGCATGAGTGTTACAGGGTATAAACTGGATTTGGCGGGAACAAAGGCAGAAAGTGACTGGTAGCATCTTGGCATCCCCATGGGACTGCACCACCAAACTCTGTGTTAGGAATAGAGTAGCCACGCTTGTCTCGAGACCATCTGCCTGCGTCTATGCAGGCGTCTCCTTTAACAAACCTTTTCTTTTCAAAAGCAGCGAAGGCCACAGCAGTAGCTCTCTGCCCACCTGTGTCTATGCAGGTGTCTCTTTCTTTCCTAATAAGCCTGTCCTTTAAAAATGAAAAATAAAAGAGTAGAAGAAGCTGTGGGAAGAGGTGGGAGATTAGGAGATATTTGTGGGTTTTTGCATAGAGGAATTGGGTTATAGGTTAGAGATGTGGGGGGTGAGAGGATTCACGAGAGACAGAGTGGGGAGCAGAACAGGCAGACTGACTGAAATACACTGCTGAGGGGAGCAGTGGGCGAGACAGGTGAGGTCTGCTGCACCATGTGGGTAGCTCCCTGGCCTGGGATCAAACTCAGGTCATCACAGAGGTAATGATGAGACTTAACCCCTAGGCCACCAGGAAGGCCCTAGATCAGGGAATATTTGAATTTAAGACTTAAGTGGTAGGGAAGTTCCTAGTGATGACAAAATACAGGATGTGGCTATGGAAATGGGTGACAGAAAGTGGAGGGGAGGGTTTTCGAAGGGGTTAAAGGAATGGGTGGGTTTTCCCCGTGGTTCTTAAAATAATCTGGAATAATGGCAGGATGAGGAGGGCCCCTACTGCTGGTACCCAAATCTATTTAAAAAAAAAAAAAAAGGCCAAGTAACCAGCAGGGGGTAGAGGAGAGACAAAGTGGAGTCACTGCACGGGCTTCTCAGGAGCCTCTGCAAGAGAGGCTCATGAGCAAGGCACAGGTGCCTGGAGTGTGGGGATGTCACAGCCGCCCTAGGGCTGCTGCTGGGAAGTGGGGTTCTCAAGGGCATAGGTACAGGGAATAGTTCCTGAAAGGGATGAGTTGTGCATGCAGAAAGTTCTCAGAGATCAAGAATTTTAATTTATTTATGCATAGAAGAATTGGGGTGCAGGCGAGAGGTGCAAGGAGGTGGGGTGGGATGAGAGGATTCACCAGAGACAGAGTGGGGAAGCAGAACAGGTGGATGGACTGAAATACACTGCTGAGGGGAGCAGCGGGCAAGTCAGGAGAGGTCTGCTGCGCCATGGGTGCCACCCCTCTGGCGGTCAGGGATCAAACTCAGGCTATTGGGGTGATAAAGCTGAGACTTAAGCTGAGACTTAATCTCTAGACCACCAGGGAGACCCTGAATCCAGAGACACTTGACAGTGACACCCATCCCATCTCTCTGCCTGCCTCAGTTTACTTATCTATTCAACAGTCCATGTGACAAACAGCCAGCCCATCTCTGGATTTCAGCTCATTGGCGAACACCGCAAAGGGACAGAGCACATTGCTCCTCTCCCCCTGCCTCAACCGTCTTGATCTTCACTCTGAGACCAAAAAGAGGCCACTCACTGAGTCCTGATTTCCCCCACCTGGGGCCGCAGGCAGCGACCCCCTCCAACAGCCCCTCCCCCCAGGCGCCTCTGCCTGGCAGTGGCCAGCCCCAGCCAGCCCGAGCAGGACTGGATTGGGAAAATCTCCAGCCCCTGCAGGTCCCAGTGTCAGTTTCAGAGCCTTCTGGGGTAGGAGGAGGTTCGGGGTGGGGCTGCCAAAGTCAACACAGCCCGTCTCCATGGGCAGAGACTGGTTTGGCACCTGCAGGCCTGGTTCCCAACCCACATGCCTGGGTCTGGGCCTCTCCTGGGGTCAGCTGGAGTTTCTTTCCCCCTCCCCTATCCTCCAAGTATAAAGCTTCTCTGTCCCCACCGTGCAACCTGGTCACTGCCCTCAGGACCGCAGAGCACTTTCCATCCCCACCCCACCATCAGACAAGACCCTGGAGAACTTTTCCCCTAAACTTACACCTAAAACAAAAACTACTTTCCCCACACAATTCACTGCTAAAAGTCATGTCTCGGGACTTGGCATTCTATTGCTCGCACTAGCATAGCTTTGTTGATCCAGGCAGATGGTCTGATCACTGTGGCAATGTCCAAAAACCCCTAAAATGTTGCTCCTTAAAATTTTTCAAATCCTTTGCCTCAAAAATCCTCTCCTTGCTTTTTCTACCAATCCCTGACTGCTGTGTCATGATCCTTACTCATTTCTAGCCAAGCCCCGCCACCCAGCCATCCACCCACCCAAAGACCTTGTAAACCAGACTTCCACTTCTCAACATTCCCTGCCCCCCCTTCCCTGCTGTAGAGGCTGCAGAACCTCCTGTGAAGGTGGCCTCTCCCCACCAGGGGGATGGTAATTTGGTGACTCAGCTTCACCAGTTAATGAGGTTGTGCTGGTAGTGTCTGGGGAGTGGGCATTTGGCACTTTCTACTTAAAGTGCCATTTTGGTCTCTGCAGGTGTGGTCCCAATAAGACCCCAAAAGCCTAACTCCCAGACCCCCACAGAGACACGTCTCCTGAATTCCTGGTGGCCAAGCCTAACTCCCTGCACACAGCTTGCCCCAAGTGGAGGGGTCAGAGCACAGGCCTGGTCTCTGCCAGAGGGATGGTAAGAAGGGAAGCATTTAACTAACAAATGGGTGAGAGTGCAGCGAGGGTTGAGCAGAAGCCCCACCAATCCAGACTTCTCTCCCTTGCTCTGGAAGAAAAGCAAAGCTCTCACATTCTCCAACAGCCTGATTTGTTTTGCAAAATTTGAGGGTATTCTGGGCCCAGGCCCCAGGAAGGTAGAGATGGGCAGGAGGCAAATTGGGCAGATTCTGCTGTGTTCAGAGTACTGCTCGCCCCCACCCCCATGCCCCTCTTCATTCCCACTTCCAAACATTCTCCAAGTTCTACCCCCAGATCCCTCACCCCCTACTCTGGTACCTGTTTACTCAGGTATGGGAACCTGGTAATAAGGAGCCAGTCCTTCCCCCTAAATAGAGGGGGCAGCTGAATACCCCAATGCCAGCCCTCCCAGGGATACAGACACATGCTTTGTGAGCCTGGGGCTTGAGCACTTCAGGAAGATGCCCCCTCCACCCCCACCTGGACCTGGGTGTGCCCCTTGGCAGGCAGCAAGATGTCATGAATGCCCTTTGCCCATGGGGCAGGCTGGTGGGAGCCCAGCAGCTGCCTCGCCCAGCACAGCCAGGGCCCAGCACCCCTCCCCACCGGGGCGGGGCTGTCCTTCCTCTCCCCAAGCGGCTCCTGGGGATCGGGTCCCAGGGCTATACAAAGAGTCTTTTGTCTGGGTTGGAAACAATTGTTCCCCCCTTTATGGAAACAGGCTGTGTCTCATAATCAAACTTTCAGAGGCTGGATCAAAGGGCACTGCGGTGCTGGGTGCTGGGGATTATGGAGCTGTCCACAGAGCGGCTGACAGCCTGTCATCGGCCCCTAATCCTCACCTGCCCCAAACCCACTGAGAACACCCTTTCTTCCCTGGGCTAGGCTGGTGTGTGCTTTGGAGTGGACGGGAGCTGGGGGAGACCTAGGAGACCAGGGTGGGTCTCTCCCCCTCCTGGCACTTAGGATCAGGTTACAGCCCCTGCCAGCGCCAACGGGGCACTGGGTGTGAACGTGCAGAGAGGCACTGCCTGGTGAGAAAGGGAGGTGCCTGGTTTGGCCCAGGGCCACCCCCATCTTCCAGATCCAGATTCTCAGTCAAGGGGGCGCTCAACTTACAGGGGTTCCTTCCCCCACTTGCTCTGGCATGAGGTGAGTCTCTGCCTGGAGACACATGGGCCCAGCTTCTTATTCTGCCCATAAGGCTCCTGCCCTCTGCCTGTCACGGCTGCTAAGTCCTGGCCACCTCCCAGCTCCTCTCCCTGCTCCACCTCACCTACCCCGGCACCTCCCACCTGGGAGCAAGGAGCGCCAGCATCCACCTGGACCGTCCCTTCTCCCGGCACTCGTGTCCAGGCAGGAGACTGAGGACATGCAGGCTGCAGGCCACAAACCCCTTTGCCTCCTCAAAGGGCTCCATGTGTCTTTTTTTAAGAACCGAAAAAAAAAAAAAAAAAAAAAGGCCTAGGTCAAATGTAGATTAAAACCAGTCCTCCCTCAAGGTCGGAGCCTTCCTGGCTGGAGCTGTTCACTGGAGGGCAGAAAGTGACATAATCAGAGCTGGAAGGAGCCGGGGGACACCTCCAGGGGATTGTGACCCTGTTTCCAAATGGCTGTGAACTGAGGGCTGCTTCACTGCAGATTTTGTTGCATTGCAAAATAATGTATGAACCCCCCATATAACCCACGTGGCTACACAGATGGAGAAACTGAGACTCACAGTAGGGAAATCACTCAGCAAGTTTAGTGGCACAACTAAGGCTAGAGGCTGGGTCTCCTAACTCCTGGTGGCATTTGGGGGGCCCCATTCAGTCCTCTGTATGCTGAGCCTCCCCACCTGCCTACAGCTGCTTGTGACCTTTCACAAGGTCAGGGTCAACTCCAGTGGCTGGGATACCCAGTCCCTCCCCTGAGGAATCTCAGTCAAGCAGATGGAAGAGATAAGGCTGACAGGGACCTAACTGCCAAGCTGGCTCCATGCAGGCTTTACCCCCACAAGCTACTACATAGGCAGGAGCTCACCTTGTAAGAAGCAAGGCTGAGGGGGGCTCTGCACCTGTGCTCCCACCAGGCTGGCTATGGGCAGAAACTCAGCAGCCCCACCTGGGGACTGGCTGGGCAGTCCCCCCTCAGTACACAAGGGGCCCATGTGGGTGTCAGGACAGCAAAGTGTGCGCCTGAGCCCCCCGAAAGGGGCGCTGGTGTGTGACCTGAGCTCAGTGGACATTATGCACACCACTGCTCTGTTCTCCTCACCACAGACAGTTCATTGGGGGCCTCCCTGGTGGTGCAAGGGGTTAAGTCTCAGCACTGTGAAGCTATTTGGCAGCCACTGCAGCATGAGTTCGCTCCTGGCCAGGGAGCTACCCACATGGTGCAGCAGACCTCTCCTGTCTCGCCCACTGCTCCCCTCAGCGGTGTATTTCAGTCGATCTGGCTGTTGTGCTCTCCCTCTGTCTCTGGTGAATCCTCTCATTCCCCTGCACCTCTGACCTACACCCCAGCTCTTGTATGCATAAATAAAATAAAATAAATCTTCAAAAAAAAAAACCAACATATCGCCCTCAGCTTCAGAGCGTGGTCCTGCAAGAGGGACACCCTCAGGCCTATTCTCAGCCTCTGCCTCCTTGGCTCCACTCCAGCTGCACGAGGCTCCTGGCTGTTCCTTCCACACACCTCCTCTTCCATCTCCAGCCCACAAACTTCTCTCTGTCCCCAAGGCTCTTCCCCAAGGCGGCCTCACCACTCCGGCCTCCTGCTCATGTGGAGACCTTCCCTGGTCAACCACACTCAAGCTCTGTCTCCACCCCTTTCTTCAGCCGTATTTTTCTTCAGGACCTATCAGCCCCTGACATAATAATTTGTTGACTTATTGTTAATTATATTTTTGTTGTCAGTCTCCCCAAGGGGAATGTTGGCCCCTGGAGGACAGGATTTTCACCTCTTTTGTTCAGTTCACTGTCACTCCACAGTGGGTGTTCGATAACTATGCTAATTACTGTGGCTGAAGGAATACCAGAAGAGGAATGCTGGGTGAATCATGCATCCCAGCCCCCCCCAGCATCCTATGGAGAATGGGAGAGGACGAAATCAAAGTTCTAAGATTCTTTTGATCTCCAGGCATCTCCCAGGTGGACCTTGAGATGGGGCAGAGGGGGTCAGTCTGCTCACAGCCCCAGGAGAACAAAAGGAGGGTGCTGCAGGGTGAGGCTGGGCGTGGTGGCAGGGAGGCAGCAGGAGGGCTCTGCTCAGGACCTCTCTAAGGCTTTCAGTGAGATGGGGCCCAGGTGGGGGAACCTGTGGTTAGGGCAGGGACCCTTCAAGTAAACAGCAGTATCAGGAAAAAGCAACACCCCCACTCTGTGGGAAGCCAAAGTCTAGGAATCTTCCTTTTCCCTCAGTCTCTACATCTGACCAGTTTTCAGACTCCCAATTCTTTCCGGCCCTCCCGCCATCACAGTGATATTTACACACTCGCCGCAGGTCAGAGTCTGCTCCCAGCACCTGTTCCGTGCCATCTGCCCTGAAGCTGGCTGTTATGACCCCTCCAGCCCCTGCCCTCCCAGGCCCCATGGTGCTTGAAGGGCCTCCCAGTGGCATTTGGGTCTCAGGCTAAATGTCACCTCCTCCAGAAGGTGACACCTGGTCACCTTCTAACAGAGTCCTACTTTAATTTCCCAGGTAGCAGTTGGCACTCCCTGTGCTTTTCTGGTTTTGTGTCTGACTCCCCTGTTAGAAGGGAAGTCCCCCAGGACAGACATTAGCCCTGGGCTCACCAGGGTGTCTAACCCCAGAGCAGCACCTGGGCATGGCAGGCACTCGACAAAGACAGGTCGACTAAAAAGCCCCATTTTACACTTGTGGAAAAAGAGGTACAGAGAGGTCAAGTGACTCACTCATGGTCTAACTAAAGGTATTCGCCCTTCCAGGCTTCTGCCTGCTGCTACCAGGCCCACCTGTCTCCACATAGCAACCAAAGTGAAGTCAGTTTCCTTCTGACTCAACCTCCCATTCTGTCTTTTGTCACCCCCACACTTCTGATCTGGACCGATCCAGCTGCCTTCCTTGGGACTTTACCCAACATCATTTTCTGCCCCCTTGACAGATCACATCCACTCCCACCCCAGGGCCTTTGCACTCACTCTCTCCTCTCCAGGAAGGTTTTTTCTTGACTCCTGCTTATCCTTTAAGTCTCCTTAGCAAGGCCACCCTGCCCATCCTTCTAAAGTCGTCAGTGTCTTCCTCCAGTCCCCCTCACTGCAGCCCCCTGAGCCTTTCTTTCTTTGCATCACCAATGACTGCAATGACGGGTTTATAGTTTGGTAGCCCTCGACTACCCAGAGCATAAGCCCTATGAGAGCAGGGGCCATGCCTGGTGGCTTACCCTGTATCTCAATGCTGAACGATGCCTGGCATGAAGTGGGCAGCCATGAAGTATTTCCTAGAGCTGAGTGACTGCATGAGAGAATGCATTGGGGAAGAAGTTCTCATAGGCAGCAAAGAAATGAGGTTGGGAAGGCAGGGGTGGCTGCTGACCAAGAGTCACCCCTAGGACAAGAGCCAGGGCCTGCAGGCCTAGACACAGGTCGTGGAGAGGTGCACAGGCCACCTGCTAGGAGACCGGGGCAGGGAGGCTTCTTGTCACTCTGGGGATCTGTCATGGGGGTAGAGGGCTGGTTATTGAAACTGGCAAAAGGCAAACAGGCAGGACTGGTGAGCTTAACCCAGTGCATCTCACTCCTCTTATCAACTTTCTCTGAAGCTGCTATCTCTCTGGACTTCAAACAGCTGCCTCTTATCTGGGCCCAGCCCAGGCAGTTATCAGGTTCTAGAATAACAGCTTTCCAGGCTGCTAGGAGCCCGGTGCCAGGTCTCCAGCCTGGTGTGGGGAAGGCCGTGCTCTGCCCTCCCTTTACTCATCAAGGCTTCACACTCCCAGCCCCCCAGAGCCCCTCACACAGTTTTGGGAGAGACAGGTTGAATCTCCATGCAGCCAACTCAGAGATTAAAAAAAAAAAAATGTAGCCAGGGGTCCAGATGGTCTCTAACCTGCTAAAGGACAGGTACTAGGCTGCCTCATACAACCAGAGCCTTGGGCTGGAACCTGGCTATGGGCATTCCAGGTCTCCAAACATGTCAGGATGTGAGGTCTTATCCATGAACACCCCAGTCTGCAATACCCTCAGGGCAGGCAGAGAAGTTCGCCAGGGAGAAAGGAGACCAAGGTGCCTGGGTCTACCCTGCCCTGAAAAGTCACCTCCCACCTGCCCAGAACCAAGTCACCTTCACGACTTTGAAGCCAAAATGGGAGACTGGGTCAATTTGTGCATAGACCAGGCCCTTGGGGTTCACCATCCCCAGGGGAGCAGAGTCTCCCTGTGGAACTCAAAGTCCAGGGGCCGGGGCTGACATCTGCCTCATTCCTCTTCACCCAGGGGTCCCTTGGTCCAGGTCCCACTGACATGGCAGGGCCAGAGCCCTGATTTCCCTGCTCCCTGGGGCAGGGACAGGAGAAGGGGTACCACATGGCTTTGCTAGCAGAAGTTGTGCCAAATGCCTTCCATGGCTGCCCTCCCTCCCTCAGCTGCAGGAATGTGTACAAACTTGAGGATGGGAAATTCCTGGGGCATCTGTAAGTCAGCAGGTTCTTTATTTCCTCATATCATTAAACCTGGAAGCAGGGGGCTGCCAGGAAGAAAAGCAGCACAGACTGCAGCAGGCTTAGGAACACCACAGGCACCAGGACAGAGCAGTTTGTCAGTAAATAAAGACCTGTGTGATTGGAACAGAGAGAGGAACAAGTGCCAGGCTCCAGATGAGGCTGGAGAGATGGGTCAGTTGCAGCTGCACTAAGGAGCAGGGATTTGACCCCAGGGAACAAGGAAAGTTGTCCAAGTTTTCAGGAGGGGATGGACAGCACCAGATCTGCACTTGTCTTAGCCAAAAGGCCAAGACACAATCCGCCCCAGAGCTGCATGCAGCTTTGAGAGATCTCTGGCTGCAGGGATGGCAATGTAGGCCGAGCTCAGAGGGGAGGGACACACACTCGTAGGACCATCTGTTCAGGGCACAGAAGGAGGAAAAAGGAGGCCCAGAGAAAGCACAGCCGTTTTCTCAATAGCAAGAGACCAAAAAGCC
The DNA here is from genome assembly GCF_014898055.3 of Talpa occidentalis. NCBI lineage: Eukaryota > Metazoa > Chordata > Mammalia > Eulipotyphla > Talpidae > Talpa > Talpa occidentalis. The sequence continues at coordinate 76,511,187 of NW_023605194.1, forward strand.
CAGCTCCTGGCATGTTTTTGAAAAAGAGGTCTAAAAGGCTGGGGAAGCCTCCAGCTCCAGGGCAAAAGCCAGGCAGGCCTCTTCGTGCACTGGCTGGTGCAGTGTGGGCCAGTGCAGCTTCCCAGATGTGGCCCAGGCCAGCCAGCAGTCCTCCCCCTAACCCCCACTCTCTGTGACCATGACCGGGGCACCCCAGGCCTCTCCAGAGAGGCAGGCTCTCTCCTCTGTCCAGGATGCTTCTCTCCCTCTTGGGTCTTCTCAACGACCTGGCGCGGCCACACTCTCTGGCAGTGTGTGGTTGTTTCATGCGTCACTCACCCTTGACCCCACCCTGCAGAGCTCACACCTTACTACAGCACCCAGGCTGTTCTCTAACAGCCTGTTTACCTGCCATCTCCACCGGGGCCGTGTGCTCTGGGAAGCAGCAACCGTGTCTTTTCACTTTGGTATCCTTATAAGACCAAGGGATGAGAAAAGCAGAAGAAAAGGAAAGCTGCCAGGGCAGCCTGCCATGGTGAGAGACCTCAGACTGCCTGGTGTGGCCCGGTGACGAGCCAGGCAGGACCACCATCAAGGGCCACCACCAACTTTCCGGCAACCCAGCTGGGCGGCTCCTCTGCCAGGACTGGAGGGGCACCTCTGCCCTGCGCTCTAGGACACCCCTTTTGACTGGGCATTTTCTGGAGCAGCTCTCCTCTCGGAAAGGACTGAATTATCATCAGGAACCCAACTGGCCAGTTAGCAAACGATCACATCCCTGGGCCTTATAATTCTCATTTGTAAACTGGGATAGTAATATGCATCTCATAGAGTTCTGGTAATTAAATTAGAAATAATTATCCAAACTGGGGTACATTTGAGAATGAAAGGGGGGTCACTGTTAACAACTATACTGGAATAGTAGTCATAAGCCAGGGCCTCCCAGGCACATTGCAGGCCATTGAGCTTCCACAACTCAGGCCCCGCGTTGACAATGACTGTGGTCCTGCAACCCGCGCCCTCCCCTTGTGTAGTATAAGGCCTAAGTGCTTTCCCTTGTGTGATCCCCCAAATAGACAGAATTAGCTCTTCTACGAGTGGATTCACCATTTCAGAGGTGAACATATGAAGGCAGCGAGCAGTTAGGTGTTTTCAGTCACCCAGGAGGTAATGATGGAACCAGAAAGTCTGTGTGATAGATTTACAACACATCTTGGTCTTGGTGAAAGCTATTACGGGTGTTTGCTTGTTAGGTCACCCCACACCGATCCCCATGAGTCACGCACCTTAGCCGGCAGGTGCAGCTTCCTCCCTCAGGGGCTCCCCCACTCTTCTCCTGGGACTTTGTTGTTCTTTCTCCCCCAGCAGTCAGGCTCTGTCCATTTCCTTTCACCCTCAGCTACAGCGAAATTCTGCCGACCCACAGCTCAGCTCCAAACTAGCATATTCAGGGGCTCTGGGCGTCTCTGGTGTCCCTCATCTTCAAATGCAGCACTGGACTGGGGGGGCCTGGTGACCTCTTGCAGGGCATTCCAGGGTGGACGCCTCGGCTGGAGGGACAGCAGGGGCAGAACGTGGTCCTCCCACATTGCTATCGCCACTGGCAGCTACAAGCTGACTTCTGTCACAAGTCAGCCATTGGGGTGTCCAGAGGCAGACACAGAACCAGAGTTTGGGATGCAAGATGTTTCCATGAACAGACAGGCAGGAAGCAGGGCTGGGCAGAGGGAGAGGCTGCAGTGTGGGTCCCATTAAGCCTCACTCAAGCCAGCAGCCAGGGAATGAGTATTGCCTCCCAGGTACTCCACATGGCAAGGTAGCCAAGCCTTCATACCCCCATTGAACGGACAGCACCCCCTGCAGTTCCTGGGTGGGCCTTTCTTCCTGATGGGGAACTTAGAAGAGGCAGGTTATACATAAACTAAGTTGCTCTCATGTCTGAGATAGCTGCTCACCTTCTCTGTCCTCTGACATCCATTCTAGAACCCCTCCACTCCTGCCAGCACCACCTGGCCTCAGAGTCTAATGCAGCAGAGTGACATCCAGGGGTCTGAGCCCCGCTCATTGTGCCCTCCCAGACTGGCCTCACTCATTGACGTTGCCCCTCAACACCGTGTCCCTAAGGCCCTGGCATGTCGTCAGGGCCTTCTTGTGGAATAGAGCACACACTTGTCCCATGCGCTCTTCCCCGTGACTTTCTGTCACCATCTGCGCAGTGATTCTGCCCCCGCAGCTTCACTCAGTGTGAGCAATCACTAGAAGCCATCGTTGTAGCAAGTTCACACCATCTTCCCACACTCCTTGCCAGGGGGCTAAATCCTGCATCTTAGGAGAGTTTGAAAATGCAATAAATTCTTCTTTTCCAATTTTATGTTATAGCTGCTGAATCAAGCATCCTCAGAATCCTCTTGCATGCAAGCTCCTCTGGCCCTGCCAGCATTTGCCCACTAGTTTTCACAGTTCATTTGGAATATAAGCCCTTTTCATTAGGTGAGGACCCCACTCACGTCCCCAAGCTGGGGTACTTTAAGACTCAAAGGCTGGGCCTCTCTGGTGGCGCAGGGGTTAAAGACAGTGCTATCAAGCTATCATCAGCCACTGCAGCACAAGTTCCATCCCTGGCTAGGGAGCTACCCACATGGCACAGCAGACCTCTCCTCTCTCCCCACTGCTCCCCTCAGCAGTGTATTTCATTAGACCCGCCTGTTTCGCTACCTACTCTTTCTCTGGTGAATCCTCTCACTGCCCACATACCCATGGCTTACACCCCAGTTCTTGTATGCATAAATAAATAAATCTTAAAAAAAAAAAGACTCAAAGGCTTAGTGGCCAGACTAGGAGGTGGGGTGGGCCCTGATATGGTGCAGTTGTCTTGCTGGCCTGGGTATTGCCTTCAAACAGGAACGTGTGAATCAGTGCGAGCTCTTCTATGGAGGGGTGGGGTGGGCCATGTCTGCTCATCAGGTGTCTGAGGCATCAAATCTAGGAGCTCCACTTGATGCCTCCAGGCCCTGATACATCCTCTCTATCCCTGTGTCAGGGCCCCAGATTTTCCTAATCAAGCTCTGATTGTAGTATAGACCTGCCTGGTAGAATATTTAGCAGTTCTAAATACCAGGTGCTCTGTTAAGTCCTAGGCCTGGTTTTTAATTTTCTGGGCCTTCTGGCTACAGCTGACAGAGATCCCTCTAATGTTGACACCTGACTTTCAACGACCCGGTCATCCTCTCAGCTGCTCCTTATTTTTCTTTGCTTTTTTTTTTTTTTTTTAAGATTTATTTTATTTATTTATGCTCACAAGAGCTGAAGTGGGGCCTCCCTGGTGGCACAAGGAGTTAGGACACTACCTAAAAAGCTGTCCACAGCCTCTGCAGCACGAATTTGATCTCTAGCCGGCCAGAGAGCTACCCACATGGTGCAGCAGACCTCTCTTGTCTCGCCCACTGCTTACCTCAGTATTTCAGTCAGTCTGCCTGTTCTGTTCCCCACTCTGTCTCTGGTGAATCCTCTCACTCCCTGCACTTCTAGCCTTGTTCTTGTATGCATAAATAAATAAATCTTTATTTATAAAAAAAAAAGAGTTGAAGTGTAGGCCAGAGGTGTGGGGGTGGGGTGAGAGGATTCACCAGAGACAGAGTGGGGAGCAGAACAGGCATATCTACTGAAATACACTGCTGAGGGGAGCAGCAGGTGGGCGAGACAGGAGAGGTCTGCTGTGCCACGTGGGTAGCTCCCTGGCTGGGGATGGAACGAGGGCTACAGTGGCTGCACATATCTTCATAGTGCTGAGATTTAACCCCTTGCACCACCAGGGAGGCCCCTGCTCCTTATATTTCCTTATATTTCTATAGAGGATCAGTTATATTGAGAAGAACCTTTTCAACATCCCTCTCCTCCAAACGCCATTTCTGGACACCTTCCCGACTACTGGTTGGTGGCCCCCTGGTGAGTCTCTCCCCCTCCTCTACCCCTACCCCCACATACAACCCTGACCTACCACTAGTGAAAGTTTTAACGACACCACTGTATCCCCAGGGCCCTCCATACTCTGCAGAGCCCCATGGACGGGGTCATCATGCCAGCCAAGCAGGAGGGCACCCAGCTTCTAACCCCGCTGTCATCACCACATGGGGGTCTCCTCCCAACCACGTACTCTAGTGTGACAGAGCTGGAGGGGAAGAAATGTACTAGAGATCAGCGCTCTGAAGGAAAGGAAGAGGAAGAAGGACTTCGCACAAAGGTGAACCAAGCAGCAAGAGCTTTGTGAGCGCCTGTGGGAGCCCGCCTCACTGGGCTGAGATGGCAGGTCTGGCCAGTACGGAGCCCGGCTGCCCTGGAGGTGCAGGAGTAGCCGTGTTCTTGGAAGGCAAGGCAGACCTGATGGAGCTGACAACTGGAAATCACCTGGTGACCTCATTTCCTGAACCCGGACAAGCGGATCTGGGCAGCACCTCTCTGCATCTACCAGGGAACAGCTTAACATTCATTCACTCAACAAACATTGTCTGCCAAGCACTGTTGTAGGCGCTGCGGATGCAGCAGTGTGGAGACAGTTTCTCATGAAGCCCTGAGACCCAACAGACTGTTCATCGTGGAGCGACTTCCTTCTACCGTTCGTGTTATGGACTGGTTTAATGCATGAAAGGGTGAGGAAGTGGAGCCCCAAAGCTACACTCCATGTGGTGTGGCCTCAACAATTGCTTTTTTCAACAGTTTTCCTGAGATAGACAATTTACGCATTGAAAGCATATAATTCAATGATTTCTGATATATTCAGAATTATGCAACTGTCAGGACAATCAATTTTAGGACACATTTTCATCACCCCATAAAGGAAACCCATGTAAATTTAGCAGTCACTCGACTTCTTTCCCCAAGCACCTGACCCCCAGCCCAGGTAATCATCAATCTACTTTGTGTCTCTGTAGATTTGCCTATTCTGGTCATTTCATATAAACGGAAATATGGACTGTTTTGTGGCAGGCTTCTTTCTTTTTTTTTTTTTTTTTTTGAAAGATTTTATTTATTTATTTTTGCATCAAAGAACTGGGGTGCTGGCCAGAGATGTGGTGGGTAAGAAGATTCACCAGAGACAGAGTGGGGAGCAGAACAAGCAGATCTATTGAAATATACTGCTGAGGGGAGCAATGGGCTAGAAAGGAGAGGTCTGCTATGCTATGTGGGTCAGCTCCCTGGCACAGGGATCAAACTCAGGCCATCTAGGTGGGCCGTCTTGGTGGTGGTGCTGAAACTTAACCGCTAGGCCACCTAGGAGGCCCTGTGACAGGCTTCTTTCATTTAACACATGCTATCAAATTTCTTCCATATTATACAGCATGTATTAACTCCATTCATTTTTAATGGTTAAATAATACTCCACTGCATGGATATGCTAGCTTTTGTTTATCTACTTATTGGTTAAAGGATTTTTTTTACCTGCTAAGAGTAATGCTGCTGTGAACATTCTTTTTTTTTTTTTAAAGGTTTATTTATTTATGCATATGAGAACTGGGGTATAGGCCAGAGGTGTGGAGGGTGAGAAGATTCACCAGAGACAGAGTGGGGAACAGAATAGGAGGATCTACTGAAATGCACTGCTGAGGGGAGCAGCGGGCAAGTCAGGAGAGGTCTGCTGTACCATGTGGGTTAGCTCCTGGCCAGGGATCAAACTCATGCTGCAATGGCTGCAGATACCTTCATAGGTTGCATCTTAACCCTTTGCACCACCAGGGAGGCTCCCTGTTCTGAACATTCTTGTGTATGTTTTTTTTGTAGACACATTGCCCAGGAGTGGGTTTGCATGTAATAACTCTATGTTTTTATCATTTTGAGGAGCTGCCAGACTATTTTCCAGTCCCATCAGCAATTTATGAGGGTTCCAAGTCCCTCATATCTTTACCAATACTTATTTTTCTGTCTTTTTGATCATAACCATCCTTGTGTGTGTAAAGTTGTGTCTCATTGTGGTTTTGATTTGCATCACCATGACAATCGTACCTTTTCATGGGCATATTGACGGCTTCTTTCATTTTAACTTGGAATTAAAATGATCCAGTTCAGAGAGTTTCAAACTTGTTTGACCCTTTGAACGCTTTCACTTAAAGGAAATTCTAATCCACAAAAACAAAGAAGCCCAGAGCTAGGGGTCAGGGTGGGTGATAGGGTGAGAAGGAACCAAGACTTCAGCCACTGGACCGTGTCTTACACAGAACCTACCCCCCAATAACAAAAGCTCTGAAATGGTGGAGGAAAAGAATAGAAAACTTTGACACCGAGGCATAGACCCAAGCAGGTGTCAGATTGCTGTAGAGAGTGTCACAGGGCACAGGCCCCAGAAGAGGGTATGGACATTGTGGGTCAATGTAGAATCTCTGGTCCTTTTCAAATTCTACATAGTTATTCAAAATCAATAAAAATGAACCACTCCACAAAGGAATGAGCCCTTCCCAAAGAGAAGAAGATTCTGTTAGTGCAATTTCTGTTGGCAAGGGGCAGCAGTCCTTCTGCCCACCTGTGACTATGCAGGTGCTTCTTTTCAATCTTTTCCTTCAGTAAAGTAGGAGCAGTAGCGCTTCTGCCCGCCTGCCCACCTGTGCCTAGGCAGCCAACTCTCTTCTCCTACAGGGCAGCAGCCCTTCTGCCAACCCATGTGGCCATGCCAGGGCTTCTCTTCACTGACCTCCCTCTGCAGAGACAGCTCTGCTCTCCAGGCCGCCTGCCTGCGACCATGCAGGCCTCTCTCTTAGCAAACCTGTTCCTTTCAGGGCACTCTTCCTGCCTGCTTGGGGCTATGCAAGAAGGACCCGTTTGGGTCCTTTTTCCATCTCTCCCTTTTCATAATAAACATGCCCTTTTAGATAACTAACGTCTCTGTCTCATGGAGAAACTCACCTGGCAAACTCACTAGTGCTGCTGAAAGGGGAACTCTGGTGAAACTTTTTCCAGAGTTAACCCAAGGACCCCACACTCCAAACCCAACATCTCCAAAAAATGACTTCACTGACACTGCTAGAACTTGTAAAGCACAGTTTGAAAATTACTCACCAGGGGCCTCCCCTGGTGGCGCAGTGGTTGAGTGCTGGGCTGCGAAGCTGCCCACAGCCTCTGCAGTGCCGGTTCGATCCCCGGCCACCAGCGAGGGTCCCACATGGCGCACAGACCTCTCCTGTCTTGCCCGCTGCTCCCCTCTGCAATATATCTCGTCAGTCTGCCTGTTCTGTTCCCCGCTCTGGCTCTGGTGGATTTTCTCACCCTCCCACACTTCTGACTGTACCCAGTGCTTGTATAAATAAATAAATAAATCTTTGGAAAAAAAAAAAATTACCCACTAGGGCAACATCCCAACAAAACCAAAAAAGCAGGGCAGAAGGTAAAGGGGAAGTGATTGATCTGCATAAATGACATTTGATGTTCATCTTTTCCCAACCAACCCAGAGCTGCAGGGTGTAGCAATGGAAAACAAATACACAAGAATATATTGATTGAGCCCCTTTCTATGCCAGATTTCCTTGCTTCTGGAGATTAAAGCCTTTTGCAAATCAGACAAAGGCCTGCTCAACTGAAACTGGTCTTAGTGTGGATGAGGCAGGCACAGACAAACAAGAAAAACATCAGAGGGTAAATGAGAGCTTGGCAGTGACTGAGATGTCTCCAAGGGGCTGGTGGCTGCTTTAGATTAGGAGGCCAGGTCCTCCCAGATGGCACAAGTGGTTAAGTCTCAGCACTAGGAAGCAGAGCCACTATTGGCAGCCTCTGCAGTATGAGTTTAATCCCCGGCTGGCCAGGGAGCTACCCACATGGCGCAGCAGACCTCTCCTGTCTAACCTGCTGCTCCCCTCAACAGTGTATTTCAGTCAGTCTGCCTGTTCTACCCCCAACTGTCTCTGGTGAATCCTCTCACCACCACCCCACACCTCTGGCCTATACCCCAGCTCTTGCATGCATAAATAAATATAATCTTAAAAAAAAATAGATTAGGAGGTCAGGAATTTCCCATGAAAGTGACATTTCAACTAATAGCAGAAAGAGTAGGAGGCTGGGGAGACAGTTGGTGCCTCAGCCTTCGACTGGGACAGAGTGTGATCTGTTCAAGGCACCCCAGCAAGACTTGAGCAGAATGGTGAAGGGAGGCTGATGGGAAGAAGGACTGGAATGTTGGTAATAACCAGATTTTCTTGGCTTCTATGGACCAGGCTAAGGGATTTAGGTTTTCTTTGAAATGTGATAAAATCTTTGGGGTATTAAACAGCAAAGTGACATAGCTGATTTTGCTTTCTGTTTTTGGAAGTAACTTTTCACTTTAGAATACTTTAAAACCTCTAAAAAAAAATGGGGAATACCCAGAGTACCTTGCTATTAACATCTGCCATTAGTGCCGCAAAATTAATAAACCCATACTGTACAGTGCTCTTGCTTGAAATCCATCTTGCATCCAGATTTTTAAAAAAGATTTATTTATTTATTCATACAAGAACTGGGGTACAAGCCAGAGGTACAGGGGGTGAGAGGATTCACCAGAGACAGAGCGAGGAACAGAATAGGCACAGGAACTGAAAGCACTGCTGGGGGGAGCAGGGGTAGGCAAGAGAGGGTATCCCTGGCTGGCTGGGAATTGAACCAGTGCTGCAGAGGCTGCAGACAGCTTCCCAGCGCTGCGTTCAACCCGCAGCGCCACTGGGGAGGCCTTTGACTGAAGTTTAATGAGAGACACCAGTCCTGAACCCATCTGCCAACTCCCACCAGTATTCCCAAACCCAAATAAACTTGGGTGTTTTTTCAAACCTCTAAGCTTTAGAGCATTTTATTATGTAGTAAAAGAAAAGAAATTCAGAAAAATAAATTTATTTTTAAAGAACATACAGAGAATAAGAAAGAGCTTTAAGAACTTATATACATGAAAACAGAAATAATAAACTCAAAGATAGAAAATGAAGTTGAGGAAAATTTCCAGAAAGTAGAGGTAATGAACAATGAGATAGAAAACAAAAGGTAAGTTAGTTACACTTATAGAATGTTAGAGAATGGAGAGTTCCACTTCAATAAAATAGGGCTTCTTGAGAGAAAGAAAACAGGAGTAAAAATATAGTCTAAGAAAATTTCCCAAAACGGAGATAAAATATCATTCAGTTTCTCATTCAAAGAATGAGCAAGAGCCAGAAAGGTGTTTGAAGGTAGAAATACACCAAGGCACATCACAGTTATCTTTAAGAAACCAGGGCCTCCCTGGTGGGGCAAAGGGTTAAGTCTCAGCACTATGAAGCTATCTGCAGCCACTGCAGCACGAGTTCAATCCCTGGCCAGGGAGCTACCCACATGGCACAGCAGACCTCTCCTGTCTCACCTGCTGCTCCCCTCAGCAGTGTATTTCAGTAGATCTGCCTGTTCTACTCCCCTCTCTGTCTCTCCTGAATCCTCTCATCCCCTGCACCTCTGGACAGGCTTAAGTGTCCACAGGGGTTTGTAGAATTGATATAAACTTGCCCCTAGCTGTGACCAGATGCAACAGGGCCCCCAATCAAGTCTTCTCTGCCCTACCTCATGGTGGCAGCCCAGACACCTGGGGCTCCATCTTCCCCTCGACTCCCAAAACCTTCAGAATGACGGGGTCCTTTCAGAGCCCCACTACGTCCCATCAACCCCTCCACACACCCACTCCTTGTAGGGCTAGCAGAGCCTGTCTCTTCAGGTAAAGGACTGTGTGGAAGAAAACCAGAAAAGGCAGTTTTACTAGCTCCCACCCCCTTTCATTCCCCCAGGATATGTTTCCACTGAGACCCAGAGGGTCCCCCAGGCCACCCCCACTAATCTTGTTAATCTGCCCTCCTGGGGAAGCTGACAGGCCAGGTCAGGGACACTTTGGTCAGTGCAGTGTGACCAGCCGGGCCCTGGCAGTTACCGCCTCAGTGCCGCGGTGAAGATGACAACCCAGCTGAGTGTTTTGTTGGGTTCGTGACTCGGCCTGTTTGCAGAGTGCTGGCACCACACTCTCCCCCACCCCCCCACCCGCCCCCACCGCTCCCCCCCCCCTCAGCCAACAGGGCTGACTTTCTGCTCCGTTCTCTGGCCAGGGGCCAGAGCCACACCCGGCCACACACAAGGGAGGCCAGCTCAGGTTACACCAGTGTGGCTATCCTTACAAAGGAGCCAGGGCCTCCTCCCATCCCCCCCCCCCCCCCCCCCCCCCCCCCCCGCCCCTTGGGTGCCTGTGCAACACAGCAGGACCTGTCTGAGCTCTCTGGGAGAGCAGCGGCCCTGGTTGTCATGATACCAGGATCTTGGGGCAGGCTCCCTTCCCTTCCCAAGATTCACTGTCTGGTGTCTCGTCGAAATCACTCTGGGCTTGTCTGCACTTGCCCGGCCCATGGAGGCCTCAGTGCCAGCCCTAGCCCTTCCTTCTCTTGACCCCACTAGGCCTGGGAAAAGAGTTGCAGATAGTAGCAACAATAGCAGTGACCATTGTCATCCCGCTCGTGTCCAGCCCGTGTCCGTGGCTGCAGCACATCATCCTCTGAGCAAATACCTCGACACCATCATTGCTTTGTCACAGCTAATTTGTCAGCCAATGCTTTCAGGTCTCTGCCAAAACATTACCTAAGGTGCCATTTCTCACCCCGTCCACTGCTCTGCTATTGTCCATTGTCCCTTGTCTCCATGCTGAACGCAGGTAGTCGCCTCCAAACTGTAGTCCCGCCTCCACGCTGGCGCCCACCATGTTCTCCACGTGACCATCAGAGCAAGATTTTAAAAGCATTAAGTCCAATTGGGGTACTCCCCAAGTTAAAGTCATGGCTTCCCTTCTCCCTTAGGTTGACACTCCATCTTCCTTTTTTTTTTTTCCTTAAAGGTTTGTATGTATGTAAGTATGTATGTTTATTTATTTTTAAAGATTTATTTATTTATGCATATAAGAGCTGGAATGTAGACCAGATGTGCAGGGGGTGAAAGGATTCACCAGAGACAGAGTGGGGAACAGAACAGGCAGACTGATTGAAATATACTGCTGAGGGGAGCAGCGCACAAGACAGGAGAGGTCTGCTGCACCATGTAGGTAGCTCCCTGGCTGGGGATTGAACTCATGCTGCAGACGAGAGCCTGATAGCACGGAGACTTTAACTCCTGCACCACCAGGGAGGCCCTTTGTGTGTGTGTGTCTGTGTGTGTGTGTGTGTGTGGGTGGGTGTGTAGAAAAACTGGGGTGGGCCAGAGGTGCAGAAGGTGAGAGGATTCACCAGTGACACATCAGGGAACAGAACAGGCAGATCTACAGAATTACACTGCTGAGGGGAGCAGCAGGTAAGACAGGAGAGGTCTGCTACGCCATGTGGGTCAGCTCCCTGGCTGGGGATGAAACTCAGGCCATAGCATGATAACCCTGAGAATTAATCCCTAGGCCACTGTGGAAGCCTGCCATCTCATCTTCTCCCCGGCTTCCAGACCCTATGTGTTCTGGGCCCTCCATGGTCTCATTCGCTACTGCCATAACCCCACAGCAAACAGCAGTTCTGTCCCTGAAAGACATCCAGTTCACTGCTGTCTCAAGGCCCACCTCCTGCTTCCTCTCTTGGCTCACTGCTCATCAGACAGGACTTAGGGCACTCTCACCTACTCTTAGAAACTCTCACACTACAATCCATTTCAAACAGTCCTGTCCCCAACTCTGTCCACCTCCCAAGCACTACCCGGTCGTCTCCTGAGACCACTTATCATCGCCTGAAATTATTCAGTGTCTTTCTGTACTTGTTATTATCTGTTCCTTGCTGACTCAGATGCACGGTACCTGCGGGCACAGATCTTTCCTGTCATGCACATGTGTCTCCCCAGTGCTTCCACCAAGAAATGCTTAAGAGAGACATTTCGAGAAATGTTTGAGAAGTCAGATAACCTCTCTTACACCAAACCGAAGTCTCACCAGATTTTTGTAAAAAACTGTTTTGTAACTGTAACACGCGGTTGAAATATGATTTGGCAATAAAAAGGAATGAAGTCTATGCAACAACATGGATGAGCCTTGAGCAGTATCGAGCATGGCCACTGGTGCCTCTGCCCGCCTCACTCTCAGCCTCCCTCTTGCCCCCTATTCCTAACTCCATGTGCGCATGTGCCATGACATGACCATACCCCGGGGTTGTGGTCAGGGTCTGGATGAACTGGAATGAAATGAATTGAGTTTGTAGTCCTAGCACCCTGGATGTTCACGGGTTTGGGGGTTTTGTTTTGGTGTGGTTTGTCACCCTCAATAAAAGACGTGCATCCATCTTAGGAACAAGTGTTGACTAGTAGTTAGTTGTCGGGATGAGGGGTGGGAAGTGGCTGCCAATGGGCACCAGGTTTCTTTTGAGAATGATGAAAATGTTCTAAAATGAGCCTTGGTGAGGTTGTCCAGCTCTGAAGGTACTAAAAGACTCTGGGCCTCCCTGCTGGTACAAGGGGTTAAGTCTCAGCACTATGAAGCTATCACCAGCTACTGCAGCACAAGTTCAATCCTCGGGCAGGGAGTTAACCCATGTGGCGCAGCAGACCTCTCCTGTCTCGTCTTGCTGCTCCCCTCAGCAATGCATTTCTGTAGATCTGCCTGTTCTGCTCCCCACTCTGTCTCTGGTGAATCCTCTCATTCCCTACCTCCACACCCCTGGCCTATACTTGTATGCATAAATAAATAAATCTTAAAAAAAAAGAAAGGATGGCTTTTATGTGAATTAAGTATCAATAAAGCTATTATGGGGTTATATGATTCAAACAGTGGTGAAAAGTAAAAAAGAAGAAATGAAAACGGATCTACAATCTCCCCCTACTGATAATAATCAATAGCCTGCTGGTGAGCACCCTTGGGCCACAAACAGACAGATGGTCAATCTCAACCCTTTTGGAAGCAAAACCTGTGTGGCAGGTGACATACCCCCCGGGGGGCGAGAGCTAAGGCTGGAGGGAGTCTGGACTGGCAGCAAGCTCTGCTGGGGGGAGAGGTTTGCCCACAGCACTGTGATGATGGGGTACTCAGTAGAGACCCAACAGCCAATCCTAATATACAGGACTCACTGGCCATCTTACAGAAATGCACCACATTATAGATCTTCTGCTTTTGCCTGCTTTCTTTCTACTTTTTGCACTCAACCCTGTTTTCCTGGACAACCTCCATGTTAGTGTGTAGAACACAACACCAACCCTTAGCCACCGCCTGTCAGTCAACTCTGCAGTGCTGCATGATTTACTTAACAGCCCCCTGAGAAGGCCCCTTGTTCTTTGGGGCCACCCACTCTGGTGGGGGCTGCCTCCACCAAGCTCCCTGTCAATTTTCTCCAATGGGAAAGTTTGCAGGAAGGGCCTGTGTGCTGCTGCCCTTGCATCCTCAGCAGGACTCCAGAACTTGAATGGAGGCATACACGATGGGGGAAGATTTATAAAATGAATGGGAAAACAATGAATGAATAAATGAATGGCCCCAAATCTCATCAGACAGGATTTAGGGCAACTCTCACCTACTCCTAGAAACCCTACAGTCCATCTCACACAGACCCCTTCCCAACTCTAACCACCATGCTAGCACCACCCTGTCACCTTCTCAGAGCACTTATCAGCTGAAATTCTTTTCTTTTGTTTTTTAAAGATTTTATTTAATTATGATCCAGCAATTCCACTTCTAGGTATTTACCCAAAGGACACAGAAACATTGATTCAAAAGGGCATCTACATCCCTATGTTTATAGCAGCACTATTTACAATAACAAAGCTATGGAAACAACTCAAATGCCCAAAAATAGATGACTGGATCAAGAAGATGTGGTACATATACGCCATGGAATATTACTCAGCAATCAAAAAAGATAAGCTCATGCAATTTGCAGCAACATGGATGGCGCTGGAAGGGATCATGCTCAGCAAAATAAGCCAGAAAGAAAAAGAAAAACACCGGATGGTCTCACTCATAGCAGGAATCTAGAAAACCTAAATAAGGGACAAGGAAAAAGACCAATTATAATAAAGTAAAAATCAAAATCAACAAGCAACTACAAACCAGAGATACACTATTGGGAGTGGGGGGGTATGAGGAATTACGGTCAAAATAAAGGGGGTGGGAATTGTATGGGGACTATAACAAAGATGAAAATGTATACATTGTCCAAAAATGAAAAATTATATAAATATATATATATTAAAATCAAAATTAAAAAAGATTTTTATTTATTTATGCATACGAGAGCTGGGGTGTAGGTTTGAGGTGTGGGGGGTGAAAGAATTCACCAGAGACAGAGTGGGGAACAGAACCAGGCAGATCTACTGAAATATGCTGTTGAGGGGAGCAGCAGGTGAGACAGGAGAGGTCTGCTGCACCGTGTGGGTAGCTCCCAGGCCGGGGCTCGAACTCATGCTGCAGTGGCTGCGGATAGCATCTTAGTGCTGAGACAACTCCTTGTACCACCAGGGAGGCCCCTGGTAATTCAATTTTATTATGTTTTACAACAATATTAGATTGGAAAAGCAAAGCAAAATAAAAGAAAGCTAAGCCCAACTGGTCCCTCACCACACATGGTCTGGGAAGTTCTGGTCTGGGAGAGGTGGCCAGGGCCTGGCCCCCTGTGGGGTGTGACAGCTCAGCCCTGGAGAGCCACCTAATTTGTCAGACTCTTCCGTTTCCTCATAAGACAACCCTGGGGCTGTCATGAGTTAGGTCGAGGAAATGGGAGCTGCCTCCTTCCCCTTCCCTTCCTCCCCAGTGCTGACCCCGGCTGAGAGATTCTGAGACAGGAGGAACCGAGGGTCAGACGGAGATGGAGCAGTGATGGCAGGACACAGGTAGTCATGGGAACCAGCAAGGAGAGCCGGAGCTCCCAGAGAGAGCAAGAGCTTTCTTCAGAGCTCAGCCTCCCAGGGCGCCTGACACACAGGACCTGTGCTCCTGGCATCCCAGGAGCAGCTCTATCAATGACCTTTTGTCTGCCGTCCGGCTTCCCGGGGTCCCTTGCAGGAGGCCTGCAGACCACTTACTGAGCGGACGGAGGGGAATGGAGGCAGGCTGGGAGGGGAAACCACGGCAGGCTGGGAGTCATGGCTTGGGCTGTGAACTCAGCTCAGGGGCATGCAGGGCTGCAGATACAGCAGCAGGCCGCTCTCCCAAGTCTGGCCATGTGCTCCAGGGGACTTTGATGGTATGGGCTGGTGGGAAGGGCAGTGGGCAGTGGGCAAAAAATGAGGCAGCTGGGAGATTATATAGACACCAAACAACATGACCTGGAGATACACCTCATGACACTCCCTGGTGTGGGGAGCACCTTCACCTAGGTGTGGTTAGGAACCCCTGGCCTTGGCTCTTCAGAGAGCCTCACCTCAGCACCCACTGTAGAAGATAAGAGAGAAGGTCACCCCCAAAGACCTGTGGAGGGACCCCATCATCACCACAGTATCTATAGGTCTTGGGCAAAGGCAGGTGAAAATGAAATGGTGTCTCAGGACATTCCTGGTCAGATGTGGGTCACAGTCCATGGCGTGGGCATCCCAAGCAGAAGGCAGGCAGTGGAGGCAGGTGCTCTCAGCTGGAGGCAGAGTGGCCTCCCACTTGCCCAAAGGACCTCCAAAGCAGGCCCCAGGGGGGTCTTAGAGCTGAGCCTGCACTGACCTCCCTAACCTGAAGAGCCAAGCAAGGGCGAGACTCCGCATAGAGGGCCGGGATGGCTCTGGAAGCAGATTCCCCTGGGGCCACCTGCCCGGGTCCTACCAGTGGCCTGATGGTTCTGGTGATGGAGAACCATCACCAGATGGTTGCTGTCTTGCTGTCAGTTTGATGCGAGTAAACGAGGAGGCCACAATGCAGGAGCGGTAGGAGAGGCAGGGGCGCGTGGAGGGGATGGGAGGAGGCAGTGGTTGGGCAGCCCAGCTGGGCGGGGAGCCACAGTGAAGTCACCAATGAAACAGCCGTGACCCAATCGCCACAGAGGGCTGGGCACGTAGTAGGCAGTCAGTACATACCTGGTGGCTGAGTGTCCAGTCACCACCGCTCAGAGACAGAAGAGACCGAGTGGAAAACACATTTTACACTAAATAGGCCAGTTAATCCCCTGGGGAGGAGGAAACAGCTCCCACTGAGTCACGCCCACCACCTCCTGACCTTTCCAAGACCTGTGAGAGGAGATGAAGCCAGCCAGGCAGAGCCCGGGGGCTGGGCCTCAACCTTCGGGATGGAGGTTCTGCCTCCTGACTCTCCCCAGATGGGCCTCTCCTTCCACCAGACCTCCCCTCTGTGCCTTCCCCAACCTGCCCTCTTCCCTGGCTCCTTCCACAGATGCACACTCCTGCCTCACTCTCACTTGCCTAACTCCCCCCACTGCGGAGGGAAGCCCAGGAGGCAACTTGCCAGCTCCCGGCAGCCACCCTGCCCAGGCGGCCACCTTGTTCAAGGCATCAGGGCGCTGTGGGATCACTCCTCAAGGGGCAGGACCACCAGCACAGTCCTACTGCCAGCTCTTCTCTGACTCTCCCTAGACCTCAGTTTCCCTCTAGGAAATGCCCACGGTGGACAAAGAGTCTTTGGCACTCCTGTCTGGTGACTTGGATGTAATTTCCAGGCACTCCTCGGGCAAGGAAGCCCCTCCAGGGGCAGCTCGGTCTCCTGGCATTTGGCTAAGAATCACTGGCCCAAGGCAGCGAGCCGCTGTACCAGTGCTGCCATGGACAGGAGCTTACTCCCCAAGGGCCTGAATCACCTGCCAGTGCTGTAGCCTGCTCCCCACCCCCAAGAGCTCTGCCCAACCTGTCCTACAGGTGTGTCTGGCTCAGTGCCAGGGAGGCCCAGTGCCCAACTCACTTACGGGAAGGAAGGATGTAAACAGAGGACAAGGGGCGAGTGGAGGACAAAGGCAACCTGGGTCTTTTGTTTGCACATCACTCAGCCCAGAGGCTGCTCACATCACACCCCGGGGAGGCTGGCACCCAGGGCCCTCAGGACCTGGCCACCAAGGGGCGGCATGCAGGGCCACAGGCTGTCCCCATTTGCCTTCAAGACACCCTCTACCTCTTTCCCAAGGCTTCTGAGGGCTACCTGCCCACCCCCCCCCCCCCGCACCGCTGTGGTCTTGGCCTCAGCCCAGGACCCAGCTAGAGAGCAATGAGGCTGAATCATTGGCCAGAGTTTGCCACGTGGCCTGCTCAGAGGAGGCACATTAGGTTTCATTTTCCCACTTCAAGCAGTTGAGGCAGAGGACAGAAAGCCAAGGACATCTGGGAGGATCTCAGAAGACACAGAGTGGGAATCTAATACCACCTGCCTCTCAGGGTCAGTCCACTCGAGATGCTTTCAGGAGAGCTTGGCCCATTACTGACCTGGAGGTACACCCCCCTGACACTCCCTGGTGTGGGGAGCACCTTCACCCAGGTGTGGTTAGGAACCCCTGGCCTTGGCTCTTCAGAGCCTCACCTCAGCACCCACTGTAGAAGATAAGAGAGAAGGTCACCCCCAAAGACCTGTGGAGGGACCCCATCATCACCACAGTATCTATAGGTCTTGGGCAAAGGCAGGTGAAAATGAAATGGTGTCTCAGGACATTCCTGGTCAGATGTGGGGCGCAGTCCATGGCCTTGGGCATCCCAAGCAGAAGGCAGGCAAGCACCAGGCAAGTACTGTGCACCAAGTACCGGGTACCATTGAGGCACCAGAGGCATCTGTGAACAAATCACAGCCACACCTGCGCACTCCCCTCCACTCTGGTGGACGTCAGCTTTCCCTGGAAAACTAGTGTGCACCGTAGTGCACACTAGATAATAATGAGTGCCGAGAAGAATAAAAATGCATTATAAAGACAGATTTAGTTTATTAGTCTAAACAATTTTTTCATTATGGTGCAATAGACACAGCATAAAATCCACCATTTTAACCATTTTAAAAACAGCCCAGCGGCATTTGCATGTTCACATTGCCGTGCTGCTCTCATATCACCCGCCAAGAGATTTTCATTTTCCTGAGCTGCAGCCCCAGACCCAGCAAACACTAACTCTCCATTCTCCTTCCTGCCCCCACCCCCACCCTGCTGTTCCACTTTCTGTTTCTATGATTTTGACTACTCAAGGCAACTCATGCAAGTGAAATCAGAGCATTTGGCCTTTTGCATTGGGGTTTTTCACTTAGCATTTCATTTTTCATTCTCTCTCTCTCTCTCTCTCTCTCTCTCTCTCTCTCTAGGGTGTAGGCCAGAGGTGCAGGGGTGAGAGGATTCACCAGAGACAGAGTCGGGAGCAGAACAGGCAGATTTATTGAAATACACTGCTGAGGGGAGCAGCGGGCAAGTCAGGGGAGGTCTGCTGCGCCATGTGGGTCAGCTCCCTGGCTGGGAATGGAACTCAGGCCATAGTGGTGATAGAGCTGACTTAACTCCTAGGCTACCAGGGATGGCTTCATTTTTCATTCTTTTATTATAAAGTAGGGCTAATAACACTTGTTTCGACTCCCTCACATTTGAAGACCCAAGGAGGAGATAAATACAAAGATATTTTGTAAATGAAAATATCCAACCAACCGTTCGGATTATTATTGCCCTTATTCTCTGCTGGGCAGGTGTGCCCAGCTGGAGGTGACACAAGACATGCCACACAAAAGAATTTCTAAGCCCTTTCTAGACATCGAAGGGACAGTGACTGGCTGCCCAGTGCAGGGCAAATAGAAAACTGCTGTCTCTGGGTCAACAGTTTAGGGCTTGTTGGAAAAGGTCAGATAGCCAACTCCGCCTCCTCCAGTCACCTGATGCCAAGAAGTCTCATCTGTTGAGTCTGTGCTACTCACACTCCACACCTGCCACCCTGCAGTAGTGACAGAGCCCTGTGTACACCTCCCTGATGCTACTGGCCACCCTCAGCCAACCCAGGGCAGGCAGACTTCCCTGCAAGCAGCCTGCTGGCCTCCTATCCCTGACTGTATTTGCTACAAATGCCACGATGGAACATTGCCAAGGAATTTGGGGGACACAGAGCATCTAACCCAGCCTGGGGCAGTGGAAGAGTGTGTCAGGACAGTTTCTTGGAGGAGGGGACTATTGCTTTGCCTTCTGCTCAGTAATAGTACTAGAGGCTGTTGGCCTCAAATAAAAAGCACCAGGTGTTTCATCACCAAGTAGGTTTATTCAGAATCAACAACAAAAGGGCAATTTGGAAAGTGCAGTCTCGTGGGGAGATATTTTCACTTCCCTAGGACAAATGCAAGGACCAACCTATATAGTTTTCAGCGGAGTTGTTGTAATAGAAGAGTTCTTTGGAAGAATCTGGAAGTTTGGTTTTTGGTCAGTCTTATTTGTTGGTAAATGGCATTCTCTCCTTGGCTGAGCTTTTGCTAGGCAAGGAGGAACCGCCTCCTTCTGCTGGGGCAGGGAAAAGCCCTCAGAGATGCAAGGCATGCTGGGCTCTGTAGTTTATTAATTGCTGTGCCTGAAACCTCCTTTAGGTTCTCTGTATTGATTTTCACAAGGTTCAGGGAGAGAAGCGGTGTGTTGTGCTATGCGCTTTATGCATGTTACATCCTTAGTCTTCTCACCAACCTCGTGATGTAGGGGCTCAGCACCCTGATTATAGCTGAGGAAATTGAGCCTCAAAGAGCTTCAACTACTCATTCACTCGTTCACATCCCCAAACTGGAGCTTTGTTAGTCCCCATCCTCCCTGCCTCCTGCCAGTTAGGCCCCGATTCACTTCCTGTCTCTGTGACTCGATGTCTGACCTACAAGCAGAATCACTCAGAATTTGTTCTTCTGTGTCTGGCTCACTTCTCTGATAATGTACAGGGGAGCCTACTCAGAGGGGAATGTTAGGATGCACCACAGTCTGGGGGGCCTGCAGATGTGGCAATTGTCCGGGGGGGAATGTAGACGGGGACTAGTCAGGCTGGGACGCAGAGGGTTTCTCACATGCTGGTTCCCAAAGAGCAAGCCCAGGGTTAGATTTGCTGTGCCAGGAAATACAAGAAATTCTGGGGATGGAAGGAAGAAGAGACCAAGAAAGGGGTCAAGTGTTAACTCCTCATCCAGGGACTCAGCCAGGGGTCATTCAGTTGCTCTGGGGCATTTGCACTCCTGAGCCCTTGCTGTGGGGCAGGTCAACTATTCTGCTGATGACTGGTAGGCACCTGACAGGTGGCTACTCAGCAGCTCTACCTACACGGAGGCTCCTGGCTCCATTCCAAGCCTCTGGTGCCATTTTCTCCCACAGGTCTGCCTGGGCAGTGCCCAAGCGAAGGTGTCCAAGGGACTTCCTGCCACTGCTGACCCAGATCCACCTGAAACCCAAGTGGAAACCAGTGACCGACTGTACTGTGTCTCCCTGATCTGCCTCTTGGAAAGATAATACTTAGAACAGGACCTTAGCAGCAGAGACAAGCTGGGAACTCTCCAGTTGCTGGGCTTTTAGGGTGGAACAAATGAAGGTATTTCCAATACGGAGAGGGAGGCTGATTGTCCCCTAAGGATGGGATCCTGGCAGAGTCCAGGCCCAAGGTCAGAGCGGGCAGACTCCTTGGCACCAAGATCTCTATGCCCAATGAATCAGAAATGTCAGGATGTGGGGTTTGCTTCCAAGGATGGCATCACTGCCTGGCATTTTCTAAGTAAATGTAATGTGTAAGCTATGGGGTGATTTGCGCTGAGTCATCAGGTGCACTCAGGCCTGTGCAGGCGGTGGGGAGCCCCACTCTGTGGTGGGGCACCTCTGTGCATTCCAGCCCTGCAGCTGATCATAGTTTCTGAGTCAGATTAGCTGTGCAGTTTACAGGACTATCAATTCTTGAGAGAAGGGACCAGATCTGTTCTGTTCCCCCAATGATCCTCTGTCTAATACAGTGCTCAATATATAAATAGATAATAGTAGCTCATTAAATATTTGTGGGGAAAAAATCAATGTATACATGATCATTGACTCTGATGTCTATTATGACTTCTCATCTTTTTCGCACGGTGTTCTTTTAAAGACATATATACAGGGTAGGGTGAGGGGTATCCCAGGACCCCCAAACTTGCCCACTTTAAATGGGTTCTGCCATCTGCTGCATCAAGACAAAACATACTCTAGTGCATAAGATCTTCAATGGAAAGGAACAGGAATACAATTAGCATTCAATAAAGAGAAGAGAAGGGAAAGAATAGATAAAATGAAACACCTAAAAGTTACCTATCCCCTCATGGGTAAATGCCCAGACAAAGAGGGTTGGCCCAAAGCGAGGTCACTGGGACCCAAAAGCTTGTCACAAGTCTAAGGTACCTCCTGGTAGGGACCCACAAGAAAGGGGCAGATGGGGCCAGGCAAGTCTGGAAGGAAAAGAGCAAAATCAGAATCAAAATAAAAGCTGCCATTGTCAACATTCCCATGGGTCTCTCACCCACGTCTGTTTCAAGTGTCTCCTTCCATGTCCCCCAAGTCCTGGTACAAGGCCAAGGCTGGGAAGCGAGTGCAGCTGCTTCTCATGTCTCTGTTCCAAGTGCCTCCTCCAGGTCTCCTGCGCCTTCCTCAATCTCCTCTCCAGCTTCCCCTCCCTGCTCAGCTCCACCCTCCCTTGGGTGTGGCCAGGAACCTGGACCCTCCCCTTCCCTTGGAGACCACCCTGTTACATCAAGATAAATAATATCGGTATACATTATGAAGATACATCATGGGCCTCCCTGGTGGCGCAAGGGGTCAAGATGTAACCTATGGGGCTGTCTGCAGCCTCTGCAGTACCAGTTTGATCCCAGTCGGCCAGGGAGCTACCCCCACGGCGCAGCAGACCTCTCCTGTCTCGCCCGCTGCTCCCCTCAGCAGTGTATTTCAGTCAATCTTGCCTGTTCTGCTCCTCACTTTCTCTGGTGAATCGTCTCACCCCCCACACCCCAGTCCTGTACCCCAGCTCTTGTATGCATAAATAAATAAATCTTAAAAAAAAAGATATATATCATGTAAAATATATAACCTGTATGTGTATATGTATCTATGATGTTATTATATATATATATATATATATATATAGCTTGCTAGCTTTATATATTTTTTAAATCCAGAATCTCGTGGTATTTCTTTTCTTGTAAAAAGATTAGTTTTCTAGCATCGGCTTTGTGCTTCCTTTGCTGGAGGGCCATTGGCCAGTTCCTCCCATCAGTCCATCTGGCTTTTTATTCATCTAACCTCTGAAGGCCAATGGCTTCCCAAGAGACACGAGGTCTTCGAAAGGAGTTCCTCCCTAAAATTCACAATAAGCATGAGAAATCTTCTTTCGAAGGGGACACGATTCAAAAGTAGATGGAGTCATCAAGATAAAAAGTTCCAGCCAAATTCTTTTCTATATAAAATCCCTTTTGGGGGAACAATATCTCTTCATTTTTCCCTAGTGAGGAACTTGCTGCTTCAAGTGACTTATACTGGTTCAATGTTTTTCAATTCCTGGACCTGCTTCTGGGGTTGGAAGTACTTTTGGCATCACGGATAATTTAAAGACTGATGAACGAAACAGAATGCTGAGATCTTAAGTGGTAAAACACATTTTTAAAATATACATCCTTGGGCCTCCCGGTGGCGCAGCGGTTGAGCGCTGGGTTGCGAAGCTGCCCGCAGCCTCTGCAGCGCCAGTTCGATTCCCGGCTGCTCCCCGGCCACCGGAGGAGGGTCCCACATGGCGCACAGATCTCTCCTGCCGCCCGCTGCTCCCCTCAGCAGTGTACCTCGGTCCTTCTGCCTGCTCTGCTCCCCGCTCTGGCTCTGGTGAATTCTCTCACCCTCCCGCGCTTCTGACTGTACCCAGTGCTTGTATAAATAAATAAATAAATCTTAAAAATAAATAAATAAATAAAATAAAATATACATCCTGCATCTTAATTTAGGTGCAAATATATACTTTTTGAATAATGTTAGATGAATAAAAAGCCACCCCCACTTCTGCTAATGTAAAATACGGCTGCCATCAGGAAACCTTCCACAGCATAAGGATATGTTCGTTTTCCACCAATGCCTTTTTACAACACTTACGAGCAGTAGCGCAGAGAACAAAGGTGGCCCCCTACCCTGGCCCAGTGGGCCTGCCAACTAGGCCAGGACTTGAAGGCTCTGTGTCCTGGTCATGGCCTTCTGGTTTGAGAGCTGGTTAACCATTCGCTCTGCTCCCAGGGTGAGGTAATCTGATCTCCCTCGGGAGAGGCTGAGAGGTGAGAAACTTCGAGTGAACCAGCTGGGCCTGCACTACTAGGCTGACGTCACTTCTGACTCCCGCAGAGGCTGCTGCCCTGGCCAAGGGGGAAGTGGGTGGGGAGCAGGGGCAGGGTCTCTTGAGCTTAGGGTACTTTCCTGACCCTCATTCCCCACCCACCCCAGGCTGCTGATGGAAACACCTGGTCATCTCCTGGGTTCTGGGGCAGCAAAAGAACCTAGGACTAAAGGCAAGAGAGCTGGACGAGTCTTTGCCTAGTCTGAGGAGTCCTTGGTGATGGGGGCAGGGGAAGTGCTACTGCAGATGGCAAAAACATGGGGAACACTGTGGAGAAAGTCCTGAATGAGGAGCCTGCAGATTTAGTCCTGGCCCCACCACAGCTCACCCAGGCCCCGTGGGTGACCCACAACCCCAATCTCCAAATTCTCCTCGCCCTTTTTTTTTTTTTAAGATTTATTTATTTATTTATGCATACAAGAGCTGGTGTACAGGCCAGAGGTGCAGGGAGGGGGTGAGACAGAGTAGGGAACAGAATAGGCAGACTGACTGAAACACACTGCTGAGGGGAGCAGCGGGAGAGTCAGGAGAGGTCTGCTGTGCCATGTGGGTCAACTCCCTGGCCAGGGATCGAACTCGTGCTGCAGTGGCTGCAGATAGCTTCATAGGTTGCGTCTTAACCCCTTGCACCACCAGGGAGACCCTCCTTGCTCTGCTCTTTAGTGCCTTCATATGCCAGGTACTTTATATCAATAATTGTATTTAATATTCAGGGTTAGCCCAGGAGAGGGATATAAGTTTTAGCCACATTTTACAGATGGAAAAACTGAGGCAGGAAGTGCCTGTCCAGGACTGCAAGCGCGGACCGAGGACTCCACGCTGGGCAGGCTGCCTGGTGCCCTGAACCATGGTGCCCTCTTGCCAGGTGCCCCAGTCATCCTCCTCTCGGTCCTATCCACCAACCTGACATCCCCTACCTTCTTTGCCTCCTTCCTCTGACTTTTCATACCAATTCCTTGCAAACCCCAGTCCCCAAAGACCTGTGAAGAGTTGGTGTACACAGTTTCCCCACCCAGGCCAAGGGCACAAGGAAGAAAAGTCCATCAGTAGCTTTAACCCATATTAGGACAAAAGTCCTTGACCTTGCCAGAGGTCACCAATTAGGGGATCGAAGATGATAACTAATAAAGTTTGATTTCTTTAGGGATTTTGAGGTGAGTACATTCATGGAGTCAATGAATTATTTTGAATGCCTTCTATGGAATGGGCATTGGGAACAAAATGGGCAAATGCCCTTACATGTTAGTAGGGGAGAATGACAATTAACAAAAAAATAGATAAATATAGATGAAATAAAAAATATATGCATTTATTTATCTATTTAGTGTATGTCTCCTGATGACTACTGTGGAGAAATTTAGGGCAGGAAGAGGATGAGAGTGCTGGCCAGGTTAGGGTGGGGACAGGCTGCAGTTTTAATCAGAGAGACCAGGAGGAGGTGATATTTACAAAGACCCAAAGGAGGTAAGAGAGTGAAGCTTTGGGGCTGGAGGCGGAGAGGAGTAGCGATGCATAAGCTCCAGCTCGATCCAGGGGATCCAGAGCCTTGAAGGGTCCAGGCGTGAAGCAGGGTGGAGAGCAGGAAGAGAAGGGATAAAAGCAGAGGCTGAAAAGAGGGAGTGGGCCTTGAATACTTCTAGAAAGACCTCAGCCTTTTCTCTGAATAAGAAGGAAGTTTTGAGGGATTTGAGCAGATGGTTGACATGAGCGCAGGGGTAGAACTGGAAGGAGCAATTAGGAAACTTTTGTGTTGATCGCGATAAGAGGCCAGGGTGGCAGCAATAGGGCTGTGTGGGCTGGTGGGAGTGTGGATAGTCTTTGAATGTGAAGACAACATGGCACATGTATACACACCGGAAACAAAGTGTGAGAGAAAGAGAGGGGACAGGGTTGACCCCAAGGTCTTGGCTTAAGCAACTAGAAGGCAGAAGTTCCCATTCATGATGGGGGATGCTTTAGGGGAACATCAGAAGGCTGAGCAAATCCAGTTGGAACTCAAGCAGAGCTGTCAGAGAGTCCAGCCCCCATGAGAGTGCAGACAGCAGGTGAGGCCTGGCGCTCGGTAAGACCACGTGAGATAAGTGAAGAGAGGAAGAGACCACACTGAGCTCTGGACATGCCGCCATTTGGAGCTCAGGGAGATGAGGCTGCCTTGGAAGCCAAGCACAGAGTGTCCTTGGCAGATACCTTGGTGGTACCAGGTCACTGCCAGGTTAAAGAGATGTGGACTGAGATGTGGACTGAGATGTGGTTAAATTCAATTCGCTGTTGAATTTAACCCAAGTCACTGATAATGTTCACACCCTCATCAGTGCAGTGGGGGAAGCCGAAGCCTGATCAGGTGAGACCAGGAGACCACAGACACAGGCAGCTCAGGGCCATCAGGGGAGCAGTGAAATGGGCAGTGGCTGGGAGGAAATGTGGATCAAGAGTTTTTTTTAAGATGGGAGAAATTGCAGCGCATTTACATGTCAATGGGAATAAACAAGTAGAAAGGAAAACTTTGAGGAGAAAAGAGAACTGTTGAAGCATCTCCTTGAGTGGTAAGACAGGAGGGCTCACAGAGGGTGGGCTGGCCTCAGAGAGAAGGCCCCTGTGCAGCAGCAGCAGAGAAGACAGCGTGCAGGTGCGGGTGCTGTCAACGAGCAGGTGAGCCCTGGTGAGCAGCCAGAGCTGTCTTCAGGGCTTTTGTTTCCCAGGTGAAACAGGAAGCAACATCCTCAACTGAGAGTGAGGAGTGGAAGGGTCTCAAGAACAAGCAAATTTGGAAACTGTTTCTTTGTTTTTTTTTTTTTTAAGATTTATTTTTATTTATGTATGCATATAGGAATTAGGGCATAGGCCGGGGGTGCAGGGGATGAGAGGATTCACCAGAGTGCAGAGCAGAGCAGGTGGACTGACTGAAAGATACTGCTGAGGGGAGCAGCGGGTGAGACAGGAGAGGTCTGCTGCGCCATGTGGATCAGCTCCCTGGCTGGGGATTGAACTCATGCCGCAGTGGCTGCCGATAGCTTGAAAGCGCTGATACTTAACCCCTGTACCACCAGGGAGGCCTGGAAACCATTTCTTAATGTCAGAATCATTTGCCATTTGGCAAATTGACTGAGAAACATTTTGACCCATGCTGTGGAAGGAACAATATGGTCATGAAAGGGCACTGGAGCTGCTGGGATTAAAGGATTCACTGGAGTCAGTGTGGGAAGTAGAAAAGATGGATTTATTGAATTGCTGCATAGACACAGAGTGAGATGAGAAAGTGTTCATCTGGTAATTGGGGAAAAATTGGGGTTCTTTGTGAGTTGTCTTTAAGATTTAGGACTCAGGTCTGTGCTGGTTGTTACTTATTAAAGCATTAGGTTGTGATCAGTTTTTGCATTTCTTTAGAATTTATATCAGTTTTTGATGGTTCTAGGGGGGCTCTATGGCCCTGTTTCAATAACAATTATTTGATTCTCTTATTTGTTCAAAGTCTGGGGATTCGGTTCCTATGGTAACTTCTTCAGTTCCCTTTATCTGTTCAGAATTTCCCATCCAAAAACCCTGACCTCCCCTTCACCACCCAGAGTCCTGAGCATATGGCCTCCATGGGTCTCTTGACCCCTGACCCCTGACCCCATCGCAATCCTACCTCTACACCATCTCATCACTCCAGTCCTCCACCCTTACTGGGAGCTGTAACAGCCTCCAAGCTGGTGGCCTTGTCTTCCATGTTTTCCCATCACTCTGCCCTCTCGCTGCTACCAGAGGGATGTTTCCACGAACTCATTATGACTCTCACTTCATTGCAAATACCTTAACCCTTCAGTAGCTACCGTGACCCTCAGGAACTAACAAAGCATTGTGTGATCTGTAAACTCTCAGTCTCATTTTTTGCCATCCCCGCTGGAATGCTTTGTTCCAATCCTATCCAATTTCTTAGCATTCTCTGTGTAAATGGAACCGTTTCATGCACCATGCACCTTTGCACATAGTGTTCTTTCTGCCTGGATGACCCCTGTCTTATGCCCTGCAGAGTTCCCACTCATCTTCCCAGAATGCACACGCACTGGTTCCAGAGTGTGTGCTCTGCTCTGTGATTTCAATATCACTGTATAAATATTTTCGTCACACTATTAATCCCAATGTGTGGTAAATATCTGCCTAGTCATATGACTTCATAAGGGGAGAGTCTTTGTCTTTGCTTCCTTATATCATCATGCCCAACACATCACAGATTCCTTAATGAATCATCCCTTGAAATGGAGGTGCACTCCAGGTGATAAAGAGGTGAGTCATACTATTGTGCATTTACCCCAAACATTAGACATGTTGCTTGTTTTGCTTTTTTTGAATGACAAAAGTTTATTTTTCAAAACAAAAAGGGATTTATCTTTTTATTTTAAGAGCAATACAGGTTTATTACAAAAGAAAATTCAGATAATACAGACAAACACAAAGATGAAAATCAGCATAATCCCTCCAAAGATGACTTTTGTTATCAAGCTGATGTCTATCTTTCCAGATAGATATCTCTGAACCTATATACCCACAGTCATTTCAACATTTAAAAACTAAAAGTGTGACATACCTATACGTGTGGATTTATATATTTTTTATATTTTACTTATTTTGCATATCTTGCATAGGCCAGAGGTGTGGGGGGGAGAGCACTCACCAGAGACAGAGTGGGGAACAGAACCGGTAGATTGACTGAAATACACTGCTGAGGGGAGCAGCAGGTAAGTCAGATCTGCTGCCCCATGTGGGCAGCCCCCTGGTCGGGGATCAAACTCATGCTGCAGTGGTTGCAGATAGCTTCATAGTGCTGAGATTTAACTCCTTGCACCACTAGGGAGGCCCTTATTTCTGTTCTTAATGAGACAATATCAAGCAGCTTTGAGGCTGGCACTGCCCCCAGATAACCGCACAGTAGGTATTTATTAAGCATTGAGGTAAGAAATGGATGTGAAGACAGACATGTGGAGAGAGCACAGGACACAGGAAAAGCTGTAGACTTGGCACAGGGGGCTCAAATCCTGGTTCCATCATTGAATATTTGCTCCATTATAGATTTGCACAAGTGGGCAAGTCACTTAACACTCTTAAATCTTGATTTACTCAATTGTGCATTGGAGATGAAAATTCCTACTTCATATGATTATTGGGAGCCTAATGTGATTCTATGTTTTAAAACAATGCTAAAAACTGTTTAAAATACTCATATAAGGTAAAATATTTACGTAGTAAATTTATTTTACAAATAAAATGTCCTTCCCATTCACCTTGACTTCACATCATCTATCTGTTCTTGGAGACTGCTACTTCAAGTGGATACATAATAAAACAACAGCAATTTTGCCATCAGTTCATCGATAAGCAAGAATTAAGTTCCTATGGCAAATATCTGGTCACAGAAACATCGCCAAATTTCTAAATAAAGACACCAAATAGAGCCTCCCTGGTGGTCTAGGGGTTAAGTCTCAATGCTATCACTGTTACAGCCTGAGTTGGATCCCCAGCCAGGGAGCTACCACATGGCACGACAGACCTCTCCTGTCTTTTCCGCTGCTCACCTCAGCAGTGTATTTCAGTAGATCTTCCTGTTCTGCTCCCCACTCTGTCTACACTCCAGTTCTTCTACACACACACACACACACACACACACACACACACACACACAAGACCCCAAATATTTCTAACACAATTTATGTTCATTCCTTTCTTCATTTTCCCACTTGTTTATTTCAGTTCAGGGTTATGGAGTGTTGAGCCTATGCAGGCTGCTCAGGCACAAGGCTGGACCCAGTGCAGATGGAGTGTGTGTGTGTGTGTGTGTGTGACTGGGGCGACTGAGACACATCTATGTGGCCCCGTGCACATCTTTGAGAGCAGGAGGAGAGAGAGGCCCTGAGAGGACCAGTGCACCCAGAGGAGGACATGCAGGCTCAGCAGCAGTGACCCTGTCTGGGAGCTGATTTTCTTTTCCTCATCTAGTTACAACACATCAGCATTGAAGGCAAAACTGTTCTTCAAGGACCTGGGGTATATCTGCTTCTCCACTTAACCTGCTATGAAGACAGGCACATGTAAATCCATGCAGCGTGACCTTCTTTATAATTCATTACCATTTATCTAACAGCTATTTCTATTAACAGACATTTAGACATGATGCTAAAATGTAGCTCTGGAGTAAAACTACTTGAGTGTGAGTATTTGTTTCAAACCTTAGCTCTGAAACCTTGGATAACTGGCTTAGTTCTCTGTACCTTGGTTTTCTCACCAATAAAATGGGAATGTTGTAGACCCATCTTGTGAACATTTACTTTGCACATAAAAAATATTAAGGGACCTCCCTGGTGGCCTAGGGGTTAAATCTCAGCACTATCACCACTAAGGACTGAATTCAATCCCCTATCCCCCCTGAGCTGGAACACACATGGCACAGCAGACCTCTCCTGTCTCACCCGCTGCTCCCCTCAGGAGTGTATTTCAGTAAATATACC
Source organism: Talpa occidentalis (assembly GCF_014898055.3). NCBI lineage: Eukaryota > Metazoa > Chordata > Mammalia > Eulipotyphla > Talpidae > Talpa > Talpa occidentalis. The sequence continues at coordinate 76,540,838 of NW_023605194.1, forward strand.
TGCCTTGCTTCCCCACTCTGACTCTGGTGAATTCTCTCACCCCCTGCACCTCTAGCCTACTCCTCCGTTCTTCTATGCATAAATAAATAAACAAATAAATAAATACATAAATACATAAATCTTTTTTTTAAGTTATCAAATAGGTCTAGAACCACACAGAAGAACTGCGTGACACAGAACTGATGATAATCTCAACATGGACAAGAAGAAATAAAGATTGTGTTTCCCCTCATGATGTGTAACATTTTTATAACAACAGCAACAAAAAGTCCCATCTTTATAACAGAAAGAAAGATAAATGACAAAAATCACAGCTTTTTTGAACCCATCAGAGAACTAGGGTCTCAGGGCAAGCACTTAATCTAGAACCCAAGGACGACAGGCTTCTCACGAAGTTACACAGACTCACCTAAGGCAGAGCAGGGAGGAAGAAACACCGGGCCAGCACCAGTGGGTAAGAAGCCTGGGAATAATTTTTTTAACAGACTTTTTTTTAAAAGATTTATTTTATTTATTTATGCATAAAAGAACTGGGGTCTAAGCCAGAGGTGTTGGGGGCAAGAGGATTCACCAGAGACAAAGTGGGAAGCAGAACAGGCAGACTGACTGAAATACACTGCCGAGGGGAGCAGTGGGGGAGACAGGAGAGGTCTGCTTTACCATATGGGCCAGCTCCATGGCTGGGGATCAAACTCATGCCTCAGTGGCTGGTGATAGCTTGATGGTGCTGAGACTTTAACCCCTGCACCACCAGGGAGGTCCCCAGACTGCAAATAATTTTAACAAATTGCTAAAGGCTGAATGAGGACAGAATAGAGAAGCTAGGCCTGCACAAGCCCAGGGTGTTTGTCCTCATGAGGTGAATACTCCTCGGGATTCAGGAGAGGATGGGGTCAGCGGAAGACAGGAAAGGGCCTTCCTCGGTGGAGGGAGGGCAGGCAGGCCCACCCAGACCTTTCTTCCAGAGAAAGCAAAAAAAGGAGGAAGAGGAGAGAGAGGGGGAAGGAGAAACTTCAGCTGCTGGGGAGGGCAGTGAGCTCTGTAAACCAGAGCACAGGTAAGGGCCTCTTGCTGGAGGCAAAGATAAGAGAAAAAGCTTTCTACCTCTGGAGAGGCTGGAGACAGCCCTGGGCTCTCAGGATCCAGTCTCCTGGGGGACATTTGGCAATGTCCAGAGACATTTTCAGTTTTCTCGTGAAGGGAGGGAATTTGCTATAGGCATTTGGTGGGTAGAGACAAAAGATGCTGTTGAACAGTCTCTCACAACAAGAATTACCCAGCACAAAATGTTGATAGTGTCAAGGCTAAAGCCCCGTTACTAAAGGTACCCCACTGCTGGAGGAAAGGAAGGAAGCTCTTCCCCTCACAAGACCTGCCATGGACATAGGCCTACTTTGGTTGTCACAGGAAGGAGGGACAAGACTGTGGGCAAATCCCCAGCCCTGAGACACAGGCACACAGAACCTGCGAAAGACAACGGAACCACAACACTAGAACCTTCCTGGCCCGTGTCCCTATGCCACCAGGCCAGCACGCACCAAATAACTGATACCAGCCAGGCAGGTTGACACAGGAAAGACCGAAACAGAGAGGGCCCTTTGTGAAGGGTGGAAGGCACAGGGTGGAGCAGGAACATTGAGAAAACCCAGTTCAGAACCCCAGGTACTGCTGGAGGGACACAGAAGGTAGCCAAGCATAGCAACAGTAAGCTCAGACTGAACTAAACCCCCGGCCAGGCTGACTCAACTCCCCTATACACACATCCCACCACCAGGCAGAGGCAGCAACACGTTTCTAACCATCCGTGCCGTTTCTCAGTCCCTACTGTTCTACATAGACGTCTACCATTTAATAAGAATTTATAAGATATGCACAGAAATCCAAGGGAAAACCCCCACTGTCAAGAAAGCAAGCAGACTCGTAGATACTCCAAATGTTTCCGTTTCTAGTGAAAAAGGTGGACGACATGCAGGAACAGATAGGGGATTTCAGCAGAGATGAAAACTGCAAGGGTCCAATAGGAATCTAGACATACAGAACAAAGAGGAAGAATCACCTCACTCGGTTCATCAGAAGGCTGGATTCAGCTGAGGAAAGAGAATAAAAGAACATCATAATTTGCCCTAGATCTTTGAACAAAGTCTTAACCTCTCAGAGACAAAAATTTCTTACCAAATTGAAAGGAATAATTCTTGCTTTTGAGGGACAGAAAAGAAGAAACACACTAGAGACTTTTTTTTTTTTTTTTTTTTTTTTTGTGGTACCCTCACCGGTGGCCCGGGATCGAACTGGCACTGCAGAGGCTGCGGGCAGCCTCGCAACCCAGCACTCAACCGCTGTGCCACCAGGGGAGGCCCAACAATTTTTAAAAGTACAAAAGAAGTTAAATAACAGTTCTTGGAAATCTTCTCTAACCCCACTGATAATTTTTTTTTCAAATTTGGCAATAGTTTAACTTTTCTCCTTAATGATCTATATGGAATCTGGTTTTTTTTCCCAGAAAATACTAAGTTATTTTCCATGATGACAAATAGAGATAACCGCTAATATTTCACAAAAATGAAATCATTTTGGGCCTCCCTGGTGGCCTAGGAGTTAAGTCTCAATGCTACCACCTCCAAGGCCTGAGTTCAATCCCCAGCCAGGGAGCTAGCCCATGTATGGCGCAGCAGACCTCTCCTGTCTTGCCTGCTGCTCCCCTCAGCAGTGCATTTCAGTAGATCTACCTGTTCTGCTCCCTACTTTGGGCCTGGTGAATCCTCTCACCCTCCCACACCTCTAGCCTACACCCCAGTTCTTCTGTGCAAAAATAAATAAATAAAATCTTTTTTAAAAATGAGATTGGGCCTCCCTGGTGACGCAGGGGGTTGAGCGCCACACTGTGAAGCTGTCCACAGCCTCTGTAGCACCGGTTCGATTACTGACTCTGACAGGGAGAATCCCACATGGCGAGGCAGACCTCTCCTGTCTCGCCCACTGCTCCCCTCAGCAGTGCCTTTGGTCCGTCTGCCTGTTCTGCTCCCCGCTCTGTCTTTAGTGAATCCTCTCACCCTCCCGCAACTCTGGCCTGTACCCCAGCTCTTGTATAAATAAAAATAAATCTTTTTTAAAAAAATGAGATCATTTTATATACATGAATGCAAACTTACTCTTTTTCATTTAATATATCAAAGATAACTTTACATATCAATCCACATAGCTGCACAACATGAATGGCTGCTTAGAATTCAAATAAATATCTCTATTGTAGATAATTTTGCCAATTTCCAATTGACACTTAGGTTGCTATCTTTTGTCTGCAATTATAATATCACCACAGTAAGAGTCTTTGCACATGTAGCTGTGGACACTCATCAAATTATTTTCTTTGAAAAATTCTTGGACAAGAAATTACCATGTAAAAAGATATCCATGCTGGGTAACATTTTTTGTTTGGTTGGTTTTTGATTTTTTTGTTTGTTTGTTTGGTCTTTTCTATGTGAGTTAGAAAAGAAGCTTTATTGTAGGGAAAGTACTCAGGAGTGCGCAGGCAGACTCAGAGAATCGCTGTGTGCTTTTTAAGATTGTGAAATAGTTTGTCAAATGATTCTTCAGAAAGGACCTCCTAATTCATTCTGCAACCAACAGTTTTTTTTTTTTGAATGTTTTTAATCAGCTTTGTCCAGTAGAACATATTTTTTTTAAATATTTTGCGATAGAAGAACTGGGGTGCAGGCCAGAGGTGCAGGGGGTGAGAAGATTCACCAGAGACAGAGTGGGGAGCAGAACAGGAAGAATGACTGAAATACACTGCTGAGGGGAGCAGCAGGAGAGGTCTGCTGTGGCATGTGGGTCAGTTCCCTGGCTGGGGATCCAACTGAGATCTTGGAGGTGGTAGCACTGAGGCTTAACCTATAGGCCACCAGGGAGAGCCTGCAACTAACAGTTCATGTCAGCTCTGAGTTTTTTTACATCCTAGACTTCAAGGGCATTCTTTTTGTTCTTTGCCAACTTGACCTTTGAAAAGTAGTATCTCCCCTGGTTTTAAGCTGCGTGCATTTCAACAGCAATAGGAAAGAGAGTCTGTTTCTTTCCGCGCTCCCCACAGAGGTTCTAGTTTTCCAAACCTCAGCATTGCCATGCCATGCAGAGAAACTTCCCTCTTGGTGAGAAATCAGCCAGACTTGTGGTAGGACTCTGAATCCCAGCATGCCCTGGGGTAGGTGAGACTGGACAAAGGGATGCTGGGACTTTCGCCTTTGGGGCACTTAGTCTGGCAGGTGTGGAGTGGAGGAGGGCAGGTGAGGCTGAGTCATGCAGGACACTGGGCGTGGCTGCCTGGATCAGCTCCAGAGTTGACACAAAGGTTCCAGTAACGGGCGGCTGAGCTGGGCTAATTGCTGCTGCTACTACCCAGCCGCGCCTGCACTTAGCAGGACAAGGTGGAGGACATGCATATGGGAGAAGGAGCTGGAGGAGGAGGATGAGTGCAGGTAAAGGAGGCAACACAGCCAGGGGGTCGCCAGTGTGAGCTCTCCACCAATGACCATTCCGCATCCTCCCCCGGGACCAACAAGTCCCTGAAAGCAGCTCAGTGATCACCCCAGCCCAGGCGTGTGTGTGTGTGTGTGTGTGTGTGTGTGAACAAGTGTCTCTTAAACTGCACAGCTAATGGCAGAATCTCACGCACCTGTGCAACAGGGAGGAACTTGGGCTACTCAGGGCCTCTCGAAGTAGTGGGGTGGAAGAAAACAGGTCAGAAGCCAAGGTTCAAATCCTGTTTCTGAAACTGTCTAGCCCTGAAAACCCAGACTGGTTCTTAACCTCTCTAAAGCTTCAGTTTTGGCTTTGGACATGAAGGACTCATCCTACCTTGCAGACAATGTGGCAGAAATTTCTTCAACTCCTGCCTATGCCCTCCACCGTCCTGGGTGACACTTCCCCGCTGGCATGGCACCGGGCACACAGCGGACACTCAGTGAACACACTCAGAGAATGAATGAACCATCATGTCAAGCACAGATTGGCACCTTGTAGATGCTTCAGAAGGGGTCATGTGTCAATATTAAACTTGGGTTATGTGGCAGCATGCTGGGTGACTGAGCAAGTCTCCTTCCTTCTCTGAGCCTCAGTTTCCTCATCTATAAAAGGGGGATTGGGCCTCCCTGATTATCTAGGAGTTAAATCTCAGCACTGGGCCTCCCCAGTTGAGCAGCGTGTTGAGCACAGCGCTGTGAAGCTGTCCGCAGCTCCACGGCGCCAGTTTGATTCCCAGCCAGCCAGGGAGATTCCCACATGGCGCAGCAGACCTCTTCTGCCTCGCCCACTGCTCTCCTCAGCAGTGTATTTCGGTCCTCTGCCTGTTCTGCTCCCTGCTCTGACTCTGGTGAATTCTCTCACTCTCCTGTGCCTCTAGCCTATACCCCAGCTCTTGTACAAATAAATAAATCTTTAAAAATAAATAAATAAATCTCAGCACTACCAAAATGACAATGGTCCACCACATGACAGAGCTCACTCACCGCAGCCTGAGTTGGATCCCCAGTCAGGGAGCTGACCCAATATGGTGCAGCAGACCTCTCCTGTCTTGCCTGCTGCTCCCCGCAGCAGTATATTTCAGTGGCTCCGCCTGTTCTGCTCCCCACTCTGTGCTGAATCCTCTCACCACTGCACCTGTGGCCTATACCCCAGTTTTTCTACATATAAATAAATAAATAAATCTTTAAAAAAAAATAAAGAAAGGGAGGGCCTCCCTGGTGGCACAAGGGGTTGAGCACAGCACTGTGAAGCTATCCGTGGCCTCTCCAGCACAAGTTCGATCCCCAGCCCGGAGGGAGCTGACCCACATGGCGCAGCAGACCTCTCCTGTCTCACCCACTGCTCCCCTCAGCAGTGAATCTGTTATAGGACAGGGAGAGGGGCAGCCCAAACCCCGCAAACCTGCCTATTTTACATGGGTTCTGCCATCCGCCGCATCAACACAAAACATAGGAGACTTTAATGGGAAGGAACTTTAATAAAACTAGGAAACAATACAGGTAAGGCAAAGAGTCTAGTTTCTAAATGAAGCATCCAGAGTTACCCGTCCCCTCATGGGTAAAAGTCCATTCAAATGGGATTGGCCCAGAGCAAGGCCCCAAGGCCTGCCACAAGTCTAAAGCATCTTCCAGTGGGGACCCACAGAAAAGGGTCACAAACAACTGGACAAGCCCGGAAGGAAAAGAGCAAAATCAACATCAAGATAAAAGCTGCCATTGTCACCTCCCCACGGGTCTCACCCACATCTGTGTCACCCCGTCCACGACCAAAAGACAAGCGCAGCTTCTTCACGTGTCTCTAGGCTCCATGTGCCTCTTCCAGGTCTCCTGGCTCCATCCTGCTTCCTTCCTTAGTCTCTTCTGCAGCTTCTCCTCTTCCTGCTCAGCTCCACCCTCCCTTGGGAGGGGCAGGGAACCTCCCCCTTTCCTGGGGACCACCCTGTTACAATTTCAGTCCATCTGCCTATTCTGCTCCCCACTCTGTCCCTGGTGAATCCCCTCACCCCCTGCACCTCTGGCCTGTACTCCAGTTCTTGTATGCATAAATAAATAAATCTTTTAAAAATAAATAAATAAATAAATAAATAAGGGCTTTTCTTCTGGACCGACTGCCTGTTCTATAAATCTCCTGTAGATGGTTACGATGTGGGCACCACTTTAAGGCATGTATTTTTCTCAGAGAGATGAATTAGTGAAGAAATACATCAAGAGCATAGCACAGATGAATATGGTTCTGCTTCATCTCCTCCTCCCTCACCAGGGATGGGACTAAGCCACCCCTTTCTTAGTGGTGGCACCCCTGGGTGCTCTGGGCTGGGCAACCATGCAACCATGCCCAGCCCAGAAGGTCAGGGCTGATATTCCAGTGTGTGCAGGTGCCTGTGAGATGCCAGGCACTGCTTTGGGCTTAAACAGTCTTGGGAGTGAGAACATTTGTGTGAGGGGCTCTGCTTCCCACCCCAGACCCTCCCAAGTAGAAGGGGCTGCCTGGTTGCCATGCCTATGAGTATCCCATGCCCTACCATCACCTGCCTACTTCCTGACATCCTCACCAAGCCATCACCGTACCTGGTAGAGGGGGACACAGAAGGAGTCCCCAGTCTGGGAGGAGTGGGTGTTGGGGGTGGGGGAGACATAGATGTTTTCAATCAGCAGTGAGGAGGGTGATTTTGAGAACTTCTAGGGACCTAGACTGTGGTCCAAGGGAGAGCTCCCTCAGCTCTGCCAGATCTTCTGATCATCTAAGAGAAGATACAACTCCAAGTTATTCTGTGAAATTTTTCCTGATTTTAAAAGTGGGCAATGTGGGCATGTTTGATGATCGCCGCAGAGGATGTACCTGTGGAGGAAGGCATGGTGGGACTTCCATGGGCTCGGGCTGGGACGCAGAGGCAGCAGGGCTGGCCTCGTGGGTGCGCAGCCCATGGGTCCCTGGGAAGACCCACTCGTCCTGCTTGGGAAAGGCCCCGGGCCTGTCTGAAGGCTCTGCTGCAGCTGTTTTGAAAACTTTAGTAATTTTTAACAGGGCCCTAAGTTTCATTTTGTGCTATGCGCTGCGAATTACTGGAGGGAGGGCCCGAGCCTACCTGTGGGGTGAAAAGGTGGAGGGAGGTCTGGAAATGTGTCAAAGAGGGGTCAGCTGGACTGAGGGAAGAGATGAGCAGAGGGAGGAGGGAGCAGAGAGAGGAGGGAGCAGAGAGAGGAGGGAGCAGAAGGAGGAGGGAGCAGAGGGAGGAGGGAGGAGAGGGAGGAGGGAGCAGAGGGAAGAGGGAGGAGAGGGAGGAGGGAGCAGAAGAAGGAGAGCAGTAGTGTGAATAAGGACTGGAAGGGTGGGCCTGGGAGCTCACTTCACTGGGGGGCGGGGAGCACGCATATGTGTGATAGGTGTGAAGATAGTGTGTTGTGTGTCTGTGCATGGCTGTGTGAGATCCACAGTGTGTGTGAGAACGTGTGCGCGGTGTGGAGAGTGTGGCGTGTATGCCATGGCACACAGCTGGGTGCGAGGGTCCACATGTGTGTGAGTGTGCAGGTGAGTGTGGTGTATGTGCTGGGGGGGTGGCGGGGAGGTGGTGGCAGGACAGGGAGAGGCCAGAAGTCACAGGCTGCTTGACAAATATTTATTGAGCACCTTCTCTGTGCCAGGCGCCGTGGAGGTGCTGAGATGAGTAAGCCCGTCCTTGCCCAGAGGCCCTCACAACCCGGTCGGGAGAGAGACGGTAAACAGATAACTGGAAAAGAGGTTTATTGAAATAAACCCTTGAATAAAAATACACGTCACCTGCTTCACCCAGGCAGCGGGTAAAGGTAGATTTCCCTGGAATTGGGCGGGAGGGGTGCCTGTGGGGGTAATCCAGGCCGCCTCCCCTCCCCCCTGCAGGCACACCCAAACTCGGGAGGGGTGACCTCTCTCTGACCTGCCCAGCAGCACACCTGATCCCACAGAAGCAGATAAGAGGTGACCAGCAGCTCAGGGCAGGACCGAAACAGCCCAGCCCTAGGGCCTCCACTCCGCCACCCCTCAGCCTGGGCCACACCCAAGGAGACACAAACCCCCAGGGCGGGAGAATGCCCCCATCTCTGGGTGGGAGTCTGTGCAGTGACTTCTGACCTGGTGGGCGCTGGAGGTAGAAGTGGCTGATACCCCAGAGAGAGGGCGCCAGGCTGTGTCCCCAGGCTCTGTAAGGTCCTGAGGCGGGAGGGGAGAGGGCAGTGCTGGGCAAAGCTAACCTTTCTGCCTCCTGTCCCCAGTGCCCTGTCCCAAGCAGGGGCCTGGCCTCTAAGCACCCCCTGAGGCAGGAGTCCTGGCCCCCACTCCCACAGGGCTGGTGACCTTGGATCAGCCACCAGCCCCCATAGGGATCACAGGGAGGCCCAGTCTCCTCAAAGGGCTGTGGTGCGGATCAAATGAGATAATGGGATGAGGAAAGCACCTCATAAACTGAAAATGGCAGGACAAAGGTCGGAGGGGAGGCAGGGCCTGCTAGCAGCTGCCTCCCAGCCCTGTGGCAAAGGATCAGGGGCTTGGCCCCTCATCCCAGCTCCCATCCCCTCTGCACATCCTTTGTGACCATCACATGCTGTGTCTCCTTCCCACAGGGCTGAGGAAACCGAGGCTGGAGGCAGGGGAGCCGGCAAGAGTCTTCCGAGGCTCAACTGCATGGTGACTTAAGGTGACAAGGGTAAACCCTCCTCAGGGTGTGAGGAGCTCCAAGATAATGTGGGTGGGGAAATTTGCACAGCACCACACACAAATTAACTGTCAGGAAACAAGGATGTTATTAGGTTAAGGGACCGAAGGATGCCCAGCTGATAAGTGGCCTGGCAAGCAGGTGATCAGGTCTGAGGCTAAGCTGTGCCTCTGCCCATTAGCTCCTTCCGTTAACTTTCTTACTCTTCAGAAGGGAAAGGTCTTCCAGTGGCTCCAGCAGATTCTAGGTTCTTTCATGACCCCCTAATCTCTCCAACCAATTTCCCTGCTCTTTCTGACAAGCCCCGCTTCTCTCTCAAATTCTCTGTCTCTCTCTCTGTCTCTCTCTCTCTCTCTCTCTCACTCACACACACACACACACACACACACACACACACACACACACAGTTTTTTTGAAGATACCTTCTTTATCTACACGCCTTCAGCGAATAACCTGGTATTTCTAAGACAATAGCATTTCCAATTTACAAAATGTGCTTTTGAAGCCTTGGACTTAAGAACTTTCTGCTGGAAAGTTTTCTTCATAAGTAACTCCACATGCAGTTCCCATCAGTCAAATGTTCTAAAACCCAGATGCATCTTCACTGCAGAGGCAAAGTGACACGGTTCTGGAATCTACAGTCCCAACCTGAGAAGCTCCCAGGGAAAGGCCTCAGGACAGCAGGAGGCGCCGCGTGGGTGATGGTGGCCAAGTTACCATCCCACTGACCCTCACTGCCTGCGCCTGCAAACTGGAAATGATGGTCTCATGTCTCCTGTGGAGGGTGAGGGTGGGCAGGGAAGTCTAGCACTGTACCTGGTGTAGATGAGATGTCTGAGGGTCCACTCCTTCTCTCTTTCTCACCAAGTGTTCATCATCTCTATTTTATTTGTTTTTCCCTCCACAAGATCATAATTCTGATTTCATGTCGGACAACGAAAGCTAGGATTCAGATTACAGATATTCAGCTTACAGCCAACTTGTTTGGAATGCAAAAGGTTCTATTCCACAAGGCCAGACATGCAATGCTAGACTTCTTAGGGAACATCGGGTCCAAAGCCTAGCCTGGCAGCAAGGAAGCAGGGCAGGCCCAAGAAGGACTCGGCCAAGGTCACTGTGCAAACGTGAGGTGGCAACACGACACAGGCCCCGTGCTTAGCTTCCCAGGCTCATGTCCTTGCTTGCATGAAGTCTTGCATTTTCTCAGAGGTGAACAATCTCACTTGTTTTCTTTGCTCTCCTCCCAGGTCCCAGCCAGCTTGTCTGTAAACTTAGCCCTCCTGATATAGGAAATCCATTCTTACCCTCCCTCTGCCTTTGCCTTCACCTTCAGCCTGCTAGACCCCTGTCACTCTCCCCTCCCCAGCCTAATTCCAATCCACAGGCCCAAATTTCAGCACATGGGTAGCTAAGACGAAGATAAGAAAAAGCCCCAAAGGCACTTTATTGGAGGCCTCTGCCTCCACTCACAGGAGAAAGCAGCCAGGAACCTGCCGAACGGTCCCAGCATTGCCCCATCCATCCCTCACTGGCTCAGCTCAAGGCCTGGAACAGTCAGAGTGGCCACCAGAGCTTGGGAGGAGCAGGGAGGGGAACGTCTTAGAAAAAATAGATTTCTACACACATCTGACATTTATAGCACATAAATTAGGTGCTCCGACCCCCGCTGGCGGATCCAAGTACTGAGCGGGGAGGAGGAGCCAGTCCAGAAAGAAGGTGCGGAGGAGCCCAATACCCCTGCCGTGGTGTCCCTGGGGTCTCCTCAGTCCTCCTTGGCTCAGTCCAGGCATCTCCAGGAGGCAGGCTGCCCACAGCGGGGTTCCGGATCAAGTCTGAGGCGGCACCCGATACAAGTAGCTGCATTTGCAGCTGGTCAGCGGACTGGTTGTTTCAAATTCCAGAGCTTGTAATTCCAAAAGGAGGCCAAAGAGGGGAGGCCACGGACCCCCACTTCAGGCTGACGATGACAAGACCACAGCCTCCGCTTCTCTTCACGGCATAGCAGGGAGTGTGCCCAAACCGGGGTGGCCCAAGGTCCCCAGGAGAGAATGCAGGCCTCAACGTCCGTGCGTTTGGTCCCAGGTCTCCTTCGGGCCCTCAGTTCCGACTGCTGACCACCTCTTCCTCTTTCCAGCCACTGGAGTTTTTGCCAAACTTGTAGACAAGTCGCCGGCCATCCACGCGCTCCAGGATTTCACGCTTGTAGTAGTACCTGGGTGGGAGAAGGGAAGTCAGCCCAGCTCAGGTCACCTGGCCCACCTTCACCTGGTCTCCAGTCTGAACTAACCCAAGTGTCACTTCTCAAAGCTCCTCTCTCCTGCCCCACCGCAAGGAGGAGCTGTCTTTGCACCCTGGCCTACAACTGTGTCCATAGGCCTTGGTTCTACCCTGGCTTCTTTGTGCTTATGTCTACAGCCTGGGGCTTATCATGAAACCACATGATTTTAGGTCTGCAAGGGATCTGGGCCAAGATCTAGGAGGAAACTGAGGCCTAGATACAGCAACATAATTGCCCCAGTAGCGAGAGAGCAAGGCCTCCTTCACCACCAAGAGCCTGTCTTAGGACAAACTGGCAGATAGCATAAAAAAATTGTTAGGTAGTTAAGTGTGCTGACTGGAAGCCAACCTACTACTTTCTCTGTGTTTTCATTTGATCTGTGAGGTAAGCAGACACTGCTCTTATCCTCCCTCTAACAGGACTCAAACCGGCCAGGAGGGTGGTGGTCCGAGAGGGGAACACGAGCGCCCCCCCTGGTAGGAATGACAGATGGTGAGGGTCCCAGCCGCTCCCTCACCTCATGGCCCTGCTCAGCTTCTCGTAGGTCATGCTGTTGTTCTTTTTCTTTTGGCCCCACAGCTGGGCCACGGCCTCGGAGCGCAGGAATTTGAAGACACCCTCTTGCCGGTTCTCCCACTTCATGAGGCCCTCGTTGAGCTCCGGGTTGATGAGGATGTCCCGGATGAACTCCCACAGGTGAGTACCTCTGGGGGCTATAAGGCCAGATTCCATCAACCAGTGTGTCAAGGGGCCCCTCCTCCAGGCCAGGGGATGTGTCTGGCTGCCTGGCCTTTGCTGTAATGGCTGCTCCCTCCTGCCTCCCCCAACTGACACGGAGCTCCAGGACTGAGCTCATATGGCACAGATGCTAACTCCCTCGAATACTGGTCACACGTCCAGTTGGGAGACTAGAGTGAGACTGGCCTGGGATCTCCCAGGTCAGTGAGGGTCACAGTCAAGAAGCAGACACACCACCAGGTGGTGGGGGCTTGGCCTGCCCAGGGCTAGAGCTGGCCCCAGCCTGGGGACCGAGGGATAGCTTCCCGTGAAAAATAACCTCCTGAGCACAAGAAACAGCCAGGCCTCTATGTGTGTCTGTGAAAGGGCACTGTGTGGAAAACAGCACACAGGCAAGGAAGACCAGGGGGCATATTCCTGGGGGTTCACAGTGGCTGGACACACTCAAGGCCTGAGGCTGGCAGGCACAGACTTGGAGTGCAGGGGCCATGCTGCCTGGGCATTGGCGAGCTGGGAGTCACCTCTGCCTGAGCCCACAGTGGTCGCTGGGCTCTTCCCCTCCCCCCCACTCCAGCACCCACCAGTGCCTCCTCAGTGGAGTCCCAGCTGGCAGGACAGTGGCCACAGGCAGTGAGAACTAGAGTGGGGGAGGGGGCAGGAACCTCTAGCTCCAATAGCCTTGCTCTGGGAGCCTCAGTTTCCCCTCCTGTCCCTGCAGCACCATCCCAGGAGCTCACCATGCTTGCTCTTCTTGCCCTCCAGACAATCCCGGGACTCTTTGCTCAGCTTTCGTGGCCGGCCTCGTTTCCGTTTCCCGTGCTTAGGATCCCCCTTCTTATAGTCAGGAAAGCCATCTATGGGGGAAGGTGGAAGGAGAGACGGGTGAGGTCAGCCTCTTATGGGAAAACTGCAGGAAAGCAGGAGTGAGGGGCAGGGCCTGCTAGGGCACTGCCCAGTGGGGCAACCCCTGGGGACTGGGCCTCCCCACTCACCGCTGGAGAAGAGCTTGCTGTCTGTGGGGTCCAGGTCTACGTCGCTTCCACCAGAGTCTGAGGAGTGGGAACTCTGAGAGGTGCCGGTCCCTGGGGAGGCGGGGCAGAGTGAGGCCCCTCACCAGCCCACCCACTCCCCGAGCCAGCCTCAGAGCCTGCCCAGGACGCCACGCCTGCCCAGCCCCTGATCCTCCCAGAAAGCAAGGGTTCCGGTGTGGCAACAGGGCTGGAGAGCACTGGCGGGAGGGGAGCTGTGGCCCAGACAAGGGCTCACCTGTGGTGGAGACATCAGAGCTGCCGGGGGAGGGGGCGCCAGCACCGTAGCTGCCAGGGTAGTAGGGGCTGGCCTGCCGGGAGTCGTCCAGCATCTCCTGGATGAAGGGGCTTCCCTGTTCTGGGAAGAGGAGGTGAGACTTCAGCTGTGTGCAGAGGAGGGTGGCTAAGGCTGCCTGGTGACCAGCTGAATTTGAGCTTGGGGGAGACAGATGTCTGGGCAGGGAGGGTCATCTCCAGTGCTCCGGGGAGGGCCAGAGACGGGACGGGACAGGCTAGGATAAGAAGGGAGAAAATGGGCTCTCACCACCGAAAGAGCTGGTGTCTCCTGCAGTCTCCTGGAAGGCCATGCTGTCCTTCTCCAGCAACTCGATGATCCAGCTGAGCTCGTCAGGAAAGCTGGAAGCTGATAGTAGGAGGGAGGGTCAGGGCCCAGGCTGACTCTACTCCCCTCTCCCCCCTTGGGGGCTTCCGTCTGGCCATGCTCACGGGTCTCCCCACAGCCCATGCTGTACTTGGCTTGGGATAGGTGCTCAACCCCAAACCAGCCCCCCTCACTGAGAAGGAAACCCCCGCCCCCTCCCCAGGACCCCAAGTGGCACTTACTGAGGTCCCATAACTGGGAGTAAAGCTGGTCCCCCAGGGGCCCGAAGACCAGCCGCAGCTCCTCAGGGGCACAGCTGCAGAGCGCCGCCCCGTCCATGTCGCACCGCGAGAAGTCGATGGAGCTGGCGTCGTACTTGTTCTTCTCCACCTGGTAGCTGATCCAGTCCAGAACCTGGGCCTTGGACCAGAACTGAGGCTGCTCCCCTGACCAGCTGGCCTTTTCTGCAAGGGGTCGGGCGCAGTGACAGGTCAGCTTGTGCCACCCGGCAGGCCCTCACAGCCCACGTATGGGTTTAGACAACCCTCCCACCAGGAAGGGCTGGTATTCACGAGACACCCACACCCCAGTCTCTTCCAGGTTACCCCAGCCCCTAGACCTGAAATTTGTACCAGAGGCCTTTCTCCCTGTCCGATCCCCATTTATCTTAAACGGGTGTTAGATGGATCTGCCACCCTCTCTAAACATCCCCTCCCACCCTGCCGAGGACCCACCTGTGCCCTCCAGCGGCATCTGGGGGTTGCTCAGAGTCAGCACCAGGTCATCAGCCCCAAAGGTAGCAGCAGGGGGAACAGGGGCCTGAGTGGAGTCCTCCGAGCTGTACATAGTGCTGAAGTAGTTGCTAAAAACGTTGCTAATCTCACAGGTTGCGGCCATGAGGCTACCTGGGGAGAGAGGCCAGTGAGAGGCCAGGCTGGCCCCTAGCCTTCTGGCTATACTGTTCTAGCCCAGCCTGACGCGGGAGTAGCCCCAAAGGGCACAAAGGTCAACATGGCTTCAGACACCTTGCCTCCAAGAGGGCCTGACCTGGCTGGTGGTGTGAAGGCTGCCTGCTGGGCTCCCTGCTCAGCTCACCTGGGCTGTGGGTGGGCCCAGCAGAGACATGGCCACCCCATCCTTCCCAGGACAACCCCTCTCGGCCCATGGACCCTTGGGTCCCCCCACCACCCTACATTCCTGGCTCTGGGGTTCTGTCCTGTGGACTACAGTGTCACAACTGAGATCCACTAACCCCCTCCCCAATTTCCCAGGGTTCAGGCTGGGGAATATGGCAGGTGGGGGTCCTACCGGAGTGGCTGGTACGGGTGTGGCCAGCAGGCAGGCAGGATTAAGGGACAGCAGGTGGGCGAGAAATCCAGGAGGGAAAAAAGCTCAGCCAGGTAGTGCTGGGCTTCTGGCCCTGGGGCTCCCCCACCCGCCCTAAATAAAGGCTGTGGAGCTCCGCCTGGTGCGCAGGCTTTATAGCCTGGCCAGGCGGTAATCTGAGCTGGTGGCTCATTGGATGGAGGGGATTTCCTGGCCTTTAGACTGGGCTCCTGGCCCCAGGTGATTTGCATATTTTGTGCCACTTGGCCGGGATCCTAGCAGGCGGTGCTGGGAAATCAGGCCCAGCTGGTTTAATGATTGTCGGATCCTGTCATCCTGTACCTGCTGGGGTTGGGCACAGGGCACTGGCCTGGGCGGGTGGCGGGAGCGTCGCTGGGGTGGGCATCTGTACTTTCGGCCACCCTCTGGCTCAGGAAATTCCTTTCGGGGGCCAGGCCAGGGATGGGCCAGAGAAGGGAGAAGTGTGAAGGGGGAATCTGACCTCCTGGCTGACCTGGGTCAGAGGGAGCAGGTCTGAGGACAAGAGGGGCTGGTAGGAGGGAAGACACTGAGATTTGGGAGTTTTCCCACAGCGCCCAGGATTCAGGCGAAGACTCAGGACCCTAGGCAATATTCACAGGCTGATGGGTAGGCAGGGCCTGCCAGCCTCGCCCAGGGCCCCTTACTACTGCCGGTCCCTGTTGGCCAGGCATTCTTGGCCTGCCAGGGCCCCAACCAAGCATCAGGATTGCTGCGGCCACTTCTGGGGAGACCTGGCTCTACTGACAAGTTCTTCCCTCCGTCCCTGAAGGAGCCCTCTCTGCCTCAGGGCTGCTGGAGGCGCTGGAATCCGTGGAGCTGTTTACCCCTCTATCTGGACGCGCATCTAATCTCTGCCTGGCCCAGCCCAACGGTGCCTGTCTGCTGCCCTCTAGTGGCCAGAAGCCTCACTGCCTGGGTCAAGTCTATTAAAGGAAGAAAGGCAGGCCCATTTGCTTTTTTTTTTTTTTAATTTATTTATTTATGCATACAAGAGCTGGGGCACAGGCTAGAGATGCGGGGGTGCGAAAGGATTCGCCAGAGACAGAGTGGGGAACAAAAGAGGGAAACTGACCGAACTACACTGCTGAGGGGAGCAGCAGGCGAGGTAGTAGAGGTCTGCTGCACCATGTGGGTTGCTCCCTGGCGGGCCGGGGATCAAACTCATGCTGCAGAGACTGCAGATTGCTTCATAGTGCAGTGCTTAACCCCTTGCACCACCAGGGAGGCCCCCATTTGCTTTTAATGTCTCGCCTTAGTCCTCACAAAAACCCTGGAAGAATGTGTGGTTACCCCCATTTTAAAGACAACATTGCAGCTCGGTGGGGTTGAGTGATTGCCCCGGCCCCAGGAGCTGGTTAGGCGGTGGGGCTGAGATTCAGGCAGCCCAGGTGCTCTTCCCTGACCTCTCCTGTTATGAGGGTCCCCTCTCAGCACCACATTGAGCCCAGGCCCCCCTGTGGGCAGAGCCAGTCAGTCTTCTCTCTATGGGCTCAGCCCACCTACAGACCCTGCCGGAGACCCTGAACCCAGGCAGACAGGATGGTGAGGAGGCAGATTTGTATTCTGGAGTCTCCCAACTATGTGATCTTGGGTGAGACACTTGGATTGTGGCCTCAGTTTCCCCATCTGTAAGAAAGAGGTTCCTAATAACTCCCGGTATCTCTTCCAGATGACGTTTTCTATACTTCTAAGGTGTAGGAACTATGTCATCTCCCCCCCTTCATGGATCCACAGCCCTGGGTGGTTCACAGCTAAGCTCAGCCTCTGGAGAAATGGTTGGTCAAACAAAAGGCACCTCCACCTCTCCGGGGCCCCCTACTTATTCTACAGAGGAAGACTAAGAAACTCATCTCTGACAATCTGCTTCTCATTTTCCTGGTCTAGGAAACTGCTGGGTCCCTTGAAGAGGGGTTAAGGTCAGGACCCCTCCAATGGTCAGGGCCGACTGGAGAGCCCCTGGGCTCTGGCCATAGGATTTTCCCCAGCCCTTCAGGGGGCCTCCCCACCCCTCCTCCCACCCCGGGAGCCCAAGGCGGCACTCCCTCTCCCCAGTCAGTCCCCAGGAATGTAGGAGAACCGGCTTCCAGCCGGGACTGGAGACAGGACTGCTCTGTGCTCCCTCAACCAGCAGAATGCCTGGCTGAGGCTCCAGACTGAGTGAGAAGGTGAAAAGAGAACAATGAGAAGGAGATCAGCTCCCTTGCCTTCATGGGGATTCACAGGAGATATGGGAATTCCTGTAGGTTAGCACCTATAGGACAACAGGGAATTCCTATAGGTTAGCACCTCGCCTCTAAGTATTAATGCCTCCAGTAGCCCCCGCAGCCAGGGATGTTATGGGAGGTAAGTGAGTCTTAGTTGGAGGCCAGCGCCTTGGAGGAATGGGGAAAAGGTTCCAGGGTAGCAGTCAGAGGTGCTGAGAAGGAGGTGAAGGGCCTTTCCAGACCCTGCCTGTGGCAAGAAGAGCCTGCGCCCCTCTCAGAGCTGACCTAGACAGGGAGGTCTCCTCCTGGGGAGGAGGATGGCAGAGCGCTGCCTCCCAGCCCTATGAAAGGACAGGCACTGCTGGCAGGAATGGTGGGTGGCAGATGTGACTTAGATGTCCACGCTGTAAAGTGTCACAAAGTGCGGGCAGGGGTGGGGGGCGGGGGGGAGTGAGAGGACGCCAGAGGAAGAGCTCCAGGCTTTGGCTTCCAGAGTGACCCTTTCTAGTTCCTGGGCCCATCAATGCTACAGGCTTTTGTTCAGCATCAGGAAAGATGACCACTGGCCTCACATAAGACAGGCACCAATTTGGGGTGCAGGGAGAGCCTGAAAGCCTCCTTGCCTATAACTCATTGCCAGGAACAGCCCCCAAAGAACTTGGCAGTTTGCTATCAAAATGCCAGTGCCGGGCCTCCCTGGTGGCACAAGGGGTTAAGATGCAACCTATGAAACTATTTGCAGTCACTGCAGCACAAGTTCGATCCCCAGCCAGGGAGCAACTCACATGGCGTGGCAGACTTTTCCTGGCTTGCCCGCTGCTCCCCTCAGCAGCGTATTTCAGTAGATTTGCCTGTTCTGCTCCCCACTCTGTCTCTGGTGAATCCTCTCACCCCCCTCACCTCTGGCCTGCACCCCAGTTCTTGTATGCATAAATAAATAAATCTTTTAAAAAAAAATATGCCAGGGCCTCCCCGGTGGCGCAGCGGTTGAGCACTGGGTTTTGAAGCTGCCTGCGGCCTCTGCAGCGCCGCCGGTTCGATCCCTGGCTGCTCCCCGGCCACCGGAGGAGGGTCCCACATGGCGCGCAGACCTCTCCTGCTGCCCGCTGCTCCCCTCAGCAGTGTATTTCGGTCCTTCTGCCTGTTCTGCTCCCCGCTCTGGCTCTGTGAATTCTCTCACCCTCCCCCGCGCTTCTGACTGTACCCAGTGCATGTATAAACAAAAAACAAACAAATAAATAAATAAACATGCCTCTCTTAAAAAAAAAAAAAAGAATACTTAAAAAAAAAAAAAAATATGACAGTGCCTAGGGCAGCTCTTACAACCTCAGGGCCCCAGATCCCTAAGACCCAAAAGCACCCTCTTTGCTGGAGAAACCCCAGGTATGCCCAGGACTGACACTCCCCAGCCTACCCCCTTGTCAGTATCCCCTTGCTTTTGCTAAGAGTGAGAATAAACCTACCTGAGCAGTTATGTCTTAGGTCGTGGTCCCTTTTCCAGGCCCTGTGCAGGGAAGGAGGCTCCCTCAGAGCCACAAAGGAAAACTGGTACAGGGGTCTCTATATTTAAGGAAAAGAACCTTAAATATATTTAAATATTTCCTTGCAACCCACCCTCCTCCCATACCTCAACCCTAAGTTGCTTGCCCCCAGGCGGAAACCAAGAAATCAGAACTCAGTGCCAAGTTCAGAAAATACTCTACTTGTTATCACACCATTAAGAGTTGTTCAGAATCAGGGCCTTCCTTGTGGTGCAAGGGGTTAAGCATGAGCCCTATGAAGCTATCGGCAGCACGAGTTCCATCCCCAGCCAGGGAGTTACCCACATGGCGCAGCAGACCTCTCCTGGCTCGCCCATTGCTCCCCTATTTCAGTAGATCTGCCTGTTCTGCTCCCCACTCTGTCTCTGGTGGATACTCTCACCCCCCACACCTCCGGCCTGCATCCCAGCTCTTGTATGCGTAAATTTAAAAATTAATCTTTAAAAAAAAAAAAAGAGTTGCTCAGAATCACAGGCAGGTAGGGCCCAGCCAAGCCCAGGGATGAAGAGCAGGCGGGGGAAGAACACTGGGACAGGCTCTTCTGAAAGCACCGCAGAAGGCAAATAGGGTTGCTGCAGATTGAGAGTTTAGGGCCTCACAGACTCAAGTGCCATTCATTTGTACACTCTCCTGGCGCCAGCAACGCCACAGTCATATCCCCATATGTTTTCACATGCATGTCAGGGAATGCCCCTCCTTGAAGCTGGGGGTTCCCAAGGACAGGGAAATGCTGTCATCCTCTGGGCCCCCCAGAGGCTTTTTCTCAGAAAACGCACATGGCAGACACAACTGGACAGGAAATGTGACAGCCAATCCCAAACTCCACCGAATACTTTTCACTTAAAAATATTTATTAAAATAAGCATTAAACCTGAAAGAAAGAATTTCCAGGAGGCAGCCCTTTGCATAGTACTTCAAGAATCAACAAAGAAGGAAGGAAAAAGGAAGAAAGAACATCCCCTCTGCTCTTCCCCAAAGACTCCAGAGAGGAGGAGGGAGGAGACTGGCCCCCCAGCAAAGCCTCCAGCCTCCCTGAGGACAGCAGGGTGAGAAATGAGACCCCAAGACAATTATCCCAAGGGGATGTGAACTTTAGGAAAGTTGATTGGAGGTCTGGAATTTGGGGGCACTGATTCTGAGAGTCTGCAAAGTCTGGAGAGCTGGCGCCAGAGCCTCTAGCTGCCCTTGGGCGCCAGGATCTGTTGTATGTAGTTGACAACGTTGCTGTGGAGCTGGGCTGCGGTGGCCTCGAAGGTTTCCTGGGCGAGGGTCCGGGCTGCCTGGCTGCCCCCCACCATGGCGTGGTACAGTGGGAGGGTGTACTTCTGTTTGCCCTGCAAGACACACACACTCAGGCCACGTTGCCTGCCCCACACCGTTCCCCAGACACTTACCCCGCTAACGCAGGGGTGTCTACATCCAAGAGAAGGGTTGAGGAGCTTAGCACACGGGACTGTACTCAGAAAGCTGCAGGTGAGGATGGATGGCAGATAGGATGGCAGCAGCACAGAAGGCTAAGGAAGGACGTGAGGTTAAAGCAAACCCTAAGTCCTGTTCACATCAACGTGAGCCAGTCACACTACAATTTCCTAAGATCCAGAGGCTTACAGAAGCCTTTGGAGACCTCAGAACACGTCCCCGTGGGCACACAGTTCCCACCACAAGCATACAGGGCACCTAGGCTTCACTGCATACCCAGCCCAGCTCCCAGGCTGCTCTGCAATTGGACAGGTTCACCCTAAAAGCCCCTTGGTCCTTCCCAATGGGCAATGAGCACCCAGGGAGGAGAAACTTGTCTTATTCGTCACGTATCTGGCCTCTCTCCTACGTGCATTTTCCCCAAGACATGCTTCACCTTTCTTCCCAGTTTTGGGTTAGCTCTGACCAGCTTTTTCCCCTCAGGCCTCACAAGCTGCTCTGCCAAAAACTCACTGGCCTTCAGGCTTCCTCCCCGCCACCTTCCACCCACAAGCCTCCAGCTGCCACACTACAGAACAAGGGAGCTTGGAGGGATCCTCAGGGGCCTTCTTACCCTCCCTTTCCAGAAAAGGCAGCTGATGAGGCTCTGCCCACAGGATGAGGGACTGCCCCATGCAGAGGTGGGGGGGGGCGGGGTGAAGGGGGCCACCCACCTGGCTCTGCAGGAATGCCTTCACTTTCCAGAAATCCTCCTGGTGGTCATTCTTGAGCACGATTTGGCCCCATCGCAGCCGGAGCTCCGCATTCTGGGAGCTCGAGATCTTTGGGTATGCCTCTCCCAGTTTCTTCACATTCCCTGGACCAAAAGAACGGGTTATTAACTACCCTGTCAGCAGAGCCATGTGCCAGCGGCCCAGGTCCAGGCAGAGGAGAGCCCGGTTCTCAGAGCTGCCGTGTCTGCCTTCAGGCCTCCCAAAGCCCAGAGTTCCCTGGTCGCCACCTCCCATTCACCCTGCTCACTTTACACTCTAAAGTGGTCATGCCCTAGTCTCATACTCTAGCTGCCAAGGCTCGTCCACCGACTGTCCCCTTGTCCCATCATCCCCCTGGGTCAAGCTCATCCAAACAGTCTTGGAGAGATGCCTGAAGTGCCCTCCCCCACATTTTCTGCTACCTCCCGCCCTCAAAGTGCCATCCTGACTGCAACTTTGTTCTGAATAGCTCCCCTCGTGAGTATTCTCTCAGGCTGAGCAGCCAGCTTTTAAGAGCTCTGGCCTGGCAGGCCCAAGCCCAGCCCCCCACTTACTGGCTGTGCTGCCTGTTTGTGCCTCAAGTTTCGTCCCCATTGCCTGGAGATTAGAGTCACGTCACTTCACAGAGCAGTTATGAGGATTAAGCAACTTCCCAGATTAAGGGGCTTAGCAGAACTGCCCACAGGATGCGAGGACAGAACAGCAGCTCCCAGGGCCATGCACACATCCGCTGCCACATTCCCTGGCAGGGCTGTGTCCAGCTGTACCCTCCCTCCTGCATCTGGAAGTGGCCTTGGGCGAGCATCTCAACTTTTTTTCTGAGTCTTCCTCTGGCCCCATAAAAAGCTGAGCACACTGGAGCCTCGACTCACCTAGTTGAAGCAATCACCCTGGCTTCTTACCGGGAGGAAGAGGGGACTTCTGGAGGATCTTATCCAGGAAGTAAATCAGCTGGTAGGTCTTCCAGGTGGAGATGGCCACGGCATTGATGGCTTTCATGTCCAACTCCTCGGTCACCCACAGCTGGGCCAGCTCATTGGCCGGGGTCATGAGTGCATCCCCAGGGGAGAGGTCAGGGAGATAGGGGGGCCAGCCAGGGGTGTTCAGCCATCGATCAAACTCAAAACCTGTTTGGGAAGAGAAAAGAGCCAGTCAATTCTCTGGCAGCATCAGAGTCAATTCACCCTAGCAATTCGCAGAGGCCTTAAGATCCTGTCTGACTCTCTCCACCCCGAACTGCCTCTCCAGTATTTACTACCAAGTTCCCATGACTACTATGCCAGCAGGTCCCAGCCACCCCGTCGGGACTATTGTCGTTATACCAAACCACTGTTGTTGTTTCTACCATGAAGTGGGTTTTTGCTCCAAATGAACACGCTGCTGTCAGAGCCAAGGGGTAATCCTTTCTAGTTTCCTCCAAGTTCACATTCTCCTCCAGGGGACTGGACAGCCCAGTGCCTAAGTACCTGGGCTCCTGGACCAGGCTGCGTGGGCTCCTAGCCCAGCTCTGCCATTAGCTAGGAGAGGTCATGGCAGGTGACTTCACCTCTCTGCCTCCCAGTTTCATCTGTAAAATGGGGGTGACAGGCCCTGCCATAGTTGGCATTTGTGAGGACTAAGTAAATAAATGCACATGAAGAGCTTAGCATGCTGCCTGGCACACAGTAAGCCCCATAATCATTAACTGTCATTTGCCACGGAGTCTCATGACCTTGAAATTCCTCCAACCAGGAGCAGATGCTTCAAGGCCTGACCAATCCCAGCTGCCAGGGGGCTGGCTGTACCAGGACATTGGTGGGGTGCCTCGGAACTCGCCGCCAGAAGTGGGGTATGTCCAGTGGGCTGTTTCACCCACAAAGGATGTTCTCACTCTCTCTTAGGAAGCGAGTTCCCAGAGAACAGACAGGATCCTCTCTCCTCGTAAACAGGTTTTGAGGTTGATCTTGGGACCTCCCAAGCCAAAACTAGGGCCACAGCCATCACTCAGAATAGCACACGGTAGCTCCACATTCTCTGGCATGAGCCGAGAGTCTTAGCTTGGCAATGGGAGCCCTAAGCAAAGTAAGGTCGGACTACGCACCCCTAGGCACCAGGAGAACCAGGGGGTGAAGCAAGGGGCTGGAGAAAACGAGGCTGGGAGGAGGCGTTGAGAAGTCATTCCTATGGAAAAAAGTCTGGGACCCTGGACTGCTCCCCAAAAGGCCACTTACTAGGTAACACTGACTGTGCCCCAGCCCCACCATACTGTTTCCAAATGTAAATTAGACAGGACCCCCTGCTACTACCTAGAAGCCTGGGGACCAGTTCCTCTTGCTCACCTGGAATGGAATCTACTTTCCTTTTCTTCAGCTCAGGGAAATATTCCAAGTAGAATTCCAGAAAGTCATCCGCTAAGATACTTTGGAATTTAAATTCATCAACATAGGCCTGTGAGAAGGGAGGTACTCTTCAGTTACTCTGCATCCCGGGGTGGGGGCTGCCTCTCCTGCTCAGTCCCTCCTCCAACCCGACCTGTATCTCTTTCACCCCCTGCCTCTGCCCTTGCACTCTGGCCCAAATGCTTTATCTTTTCCTCTCCTTTCTCCCCTTATCTCTTAGGTGACTATACCTTGAGAAAATTGTCAAACTGATTCTGATCGCCCACTAAGTGGGCCAGGTATGACACAAAGCAGAAGCCTTTCTCGTAGGGGGTTTCATTGTAGGTATCGTCTGGGTCAACACCTGGCGGAGGAGAAAGCAGACACAAGTTGAACATGTGGAAACTCTCACCCTCACCGGGCCTCTCCAGCTCAAATTCAAACAATAATTATGGAAGAGTCAGAATTCAGCTTCTCCAAGGAAGCAAGGCCAGGAATACTTCCAGATCCACCTTGGCCTCTCCCTAGCCATTTCAAAGGAGGTCCTAAAGGGCCATTAGCTGTAGACTGACTAAGAGGACAGAGAGCACAGCCTTCTCAGGAAACTGGCAAGTTTCCTTATTCTTGGCATTTCTTTGCTTGGGTGGGTTCCATCAACTTTTAGGATTGAGCACGGGGCTCAGTGCCTTTTCCAGACCTATTGGTCACCACCTGTTCTCAGAACAATGAATGTTCTAGACTAAAATTAATTAATTACCAGTCGACAAGTAGTTCATTTTCATAGTCAATAGCATCAAGGAATGTGAACGTCAATTGCACAGAAAGGTTTTAGATTAGTCATACATGGAATTAAAGAAAAATGTTAGCAAGTGAAAATACACAACCTTGGACAAGTCACTTAACTTGTTTGGTGCTCAATCACGTCCTCTGTAAAATAAGGCTAACACTGGCTATACAAAACTCATAGGGCTGACTTGATGATAGGAAAGGGTTGGCAAAGAGCCTTGTAAAATGAAATGGACCTGTATAAATGCAAAGCAGTGAGAAAGTCATTAACAGCTGCAGGGAACCAGAATGACCCCCTAACTGGCTGGAATGGCCTATAGGAGGGGGCAGCTCCAAGGAGCTCAGGAGGGCTCCTCCCTCCCGTGAGAGTTAAGTGTGCCCTCATCAACATGAAGCTCAAAGTAAGCTGGGGCCCGAGCCAATTTAGGGGAGAGAGTCAGACAGAGAGGCCTTCTGGACCTGGTTCGATCTTCACCCGGAGCTTGTTGAGTGGGTGGTCCTCGCCAGTGATGTCCATGTGCTGCCGAAGCAGAGCCCGCCCGGTGGCAGCTTCCAGGCAGGTGTAAGCAGCTCCTGGGCAAAAGAAAGCAAAGGCTGGAACTTGTCACTACATCCCAGGATGTATTTTCCTGACAGAAGATGCTGTGCTGCCCCCTTCTGGTCACGACTGTTGCCTGACGCTAAACCCATCACCCTTTTGGGAACCAGAGGTAAAAGGGTCACTGATGGAGACCCTGGCTCAGCGCCAGCTCCCCCCCACCCCTTGCTCTGGGTCAGAAAGGACTTGGTCCCACTCAGGTTGTCTGTCTCCCCCAAACACAAAGACTCCAGGAATCACATCTCTTCCTCTGCCAATTGCAGTTTTATTTTTTTTAAACAGGGCCTCCCTGGTGCTGCTGGGGTTAAAGTCTCAGCACTATCAAGCTATTGCCAGCCACTGAGGCCTGAGTTCAATCCCTGGCCATGGAGCTGACCCACATGGTGCAGCAGACCTCTCCTGTCTCCCTGCTGCTCCCTTCAGCAGTGTATTTCAGTAGATCTGCCTGTTGTGCTCCCCACTCTGTCTCTGGTGAATTTGATCTTCTATGAAAACAGAATGTTTTTATTTATTCCTGTCAGTCAAGAGAAACTGTCAACCAAAAACTGTCTCAGGGTCTCTAAATCTTCTGGCTCTAAAAATGGCTAAGGCAAAGGTCGGTGGTGGGGGTCGGCGTGGAGGAAGAGGGGCAGGGGCACCCAGTTTCTGAACCAGCCAGCACTGCCACCATTACATGTTCTCACTCTGGACAAGGACTGACCTCTCAGCCTTAGTCGCCTCATCTGTGCAGCGGGATAATAACATTTGCTTGCACAGTTCTTAGTGGCTGATACAGACATTCACAAACAGGCTTTTTCTATATTCTGGACAAAAGTGTAAATTTGCACAAACTTTCTGGGAGGCAATGGATAATTTGTGTTAAGAAGCCTTTAAAACGTTCAGATCCAGAAATTATATTTCCTTATTGAAATAATCTGAACTATGTATTAACATTTTTATATAAAGATGTTTGTCAAAATATTATTTCATTGGAAAATTGAAAACAACCTATTTAATAACTAGAGTTTGAAGGAATATATTATGAAATGCCCTCACTGTGACTCTGTAGAAGAAAATGTAGTGATTTGGGAAAACATTTAACTGCACTAAATTAAGAGAGAAAAGCAATCGTAAAACTAGATATAGTCTGATGATTTGCATAAATAGAAAAAAAGTTTGAAAGGACATACATGGATTAATTGTGAACAGTGAGATTATCGATAAATGTTTTTGTGTGCTTTTTCATATATGCAAAATAGATTTAGGTCAGTAATATAATAAAAATAGAAAAGCCTATATTTTTAAAGCACCTGATATACAGTAGACTTTTAATAACAAGACAGTGCTCAGAAGTATTTTAAAAATGCATCAGGGCTCAATTTGAGGTTCTGCCCTTATCTGCAAAGTGGTTCAGGCATAGTTCTTAAGTTGCCTGAGTCACAGTAAACTCATAAATAAAACGGAAATAACATCTCTTTCCATAAAGTTACTGTAAAATCATTGAAAGAGGTCTAATACCTAGATGGTATTATAACCTAGGTCTAATACCTAGGTTCCTAATACAAAGATGATTTTCAGGTAACGATTAGATAGAAGATCAATAGAATGATTAGACAATCATTGATAGAAGGTAATGATTAGAATGATCTTATAGTTCCTTCCTAAAATTAACCAGCTATCTGGGTAAACAACCATGGACAAGCTCACCCAGCACTTAGGCCTGGCCTTAGGGAGATCAGAGGTTATAGAAAGGGGCCTGTTCACTGCTAATCCATCTATTAGTTCATTCAGTCCACATATAGTTTTTGAGATTCCTTCACCCTCACCCCTCCCCCGACTGAGTTAGCAACATGTCATGAAATCATTTACTTAAAAATAACATTTTTCTAGGACTTCCTGCACTATCTCTTCCATTCAACCCACACATGTCCCCAAACCTCAAAAGGAAGGCCCCCCTGGAGGTGCAAGGGTTAGTCTCAGCACTATGAAGCTATCGCCCACCACTACAGCACGAGTTTGATCCCAGGCCAGGGAGGTGACCCACATGGCACAGCAGACCTCTCCTGTCTCCCCACTGCTCCCCTCAGCAGTGTGTTTCGGTAGATCGCCTGTTCTGCTCCCCACTCTGTCTCTGGTGAATCCTTTCACCCCCCTCACCTCTGGCCTACACCCCAGTTCTTCTATGCATAAATAAAAAAAACACAACCTCAAAAGAAGATCACAACTGGCTTCACAGGGGAGGGGTGGGTGCTGGGTCCCTACAGGGATGGGCACCTGAGAGTTGGCTTACCATAGAGGACGGTGGCGATCCTCCTCTGGGCATACATGGTGAAGCCTTCATTGAGCCAGAACTCACCCCAGTTGGCATTGGTGACCAGGTTCCCAAACCAACTGTGGGAGATTTCATGGATGATGACATCAGCCAAGGAGCGGTCCCCTGCTAGCAGGCAGGGGGTGACAAAGGTCAGACAAGGGTTCTCCATTCCTCCAAATGGAAAGGACGGTGGCATGAAGAGCAGGTCATACCTGCCAAGAAAGTGGACGGTCAGGGAGGCCCCTTCCCGCGATGACTCCCAGCCTCCTTCCTAGCCTTGACAGGCACAGCCACGGAGCAGGCTGCATATGGCCCCGGGCCCAGCACTGATAATGTCGCACAGGCTCCTCCGTCCTCCTGCCAAGTGGCTTCCCTCTGCCAAGTGCCAAGTCTAGGACTTCCCTCTCCCAGGTGGTATTTGCTCTTTGTGAATTCTCATTTTTAACAGCTCTCCAAAACCTGCACCTTCCAGTCTCCTTGCAAGCATGGGATGGGCATGTCATCAGCGCAATCAGATTCTGTGGCCAACCCAGGGCCACAAAGACTAAAGTGGGGCCTTTCATCTGAGGGTGTAAGTCTGAAGACTTAATGGGAAAACAGGAGTGTGGGGCTACTGCAGCAGCTGGGAAGGATCCCCAGGGGTTCCGAACAGGGTCCCGCACTCCAGCTCAGTCACTTCAAGGCTCATTTTACCACTTCCAGACACCTCTCAGGTCCCTCCTCGGTGGCAAGGGACAGGGACAAGGCCTGGCTTCTCCCTTCTACTTCTTCCTCCTCTCTCTTTCAGGGAAACAGCTGGGGAAACAGCTCCAGGAAACCAGTGGAAGAGAAGCAGAGCCAGAGGGACAGAAGGGAAATCAGGGACTGTGCTGAACAGAAGATGTAAAAGTCAACGTGATACCACACCTTCCCCAGACGTAGGGTCCAAAAAGTTTCTCTCCGGTTGCCAAAAATTCTTCTATTACCCCGTCATATTCCTTCTTGGCATCCTCGATCAGGCAGGGCTCGGCCCACACCCGGCTCCTAGAGACGAGGGCACAGAGAAGCAGAGTGGGGCTTAGGAGCCCTTGTGGTGACTTGATCCTAAAGCACCATATTTTCCATAGAAAATTGGCTTCGGCCTCATATTTGAGCCAAGTGAAGAAATAAGAACCCAGCAACCTGGGGGGGGGGTACCCCCAGGCTATGGGCTCCAAGCCTCAACGCTATCATTTCTGATTCTCACACTGAATGCAACCTTGCAAAAATTATTTAATCTCGCTGGGTCTCAGCTTCCTCGCCTGTAAAACAAGGGGTGAAAACAAGAGCACATAAAGGCCCTTCACACAGGAGCCTCCCTGGTGGCGCAAGGGGTTAAGTTGCAGCACTATGAAGCTCTCTGAAGCTATTGCAGCACAAGTTCGATCCCCGGCTGGCCAGGGAGAAAACCACATGGTGCAGCAAACCTCTCCTGACTTGCCTGCTGCTCCCTTCAGCAGTATATTTCAGTCAATCTGCCTGTTCTGCTCCCCACTCTGTCTCTGGTGGATTCTCTCACCCTCCCCTACCTCTGGCCTGTACCCCAGTTCTTGTATGCATAAATAAATAAATCTTTAAAAATAAAATAAAGGCCATCCCTGTTCAGGAAAGAAGCAGAAACAATTCTTGCAATAGGATCTTTGAAACTGAAAGAAACCTAGGAGGTAAACCTATGAATAGTGAAAGGAAACCATTTCTTGTCTTGGGTGCAATAATGCTATTGTGGTTATTAAGGGGGAATCTCTTTATTCTCAGGAGAGGTATACTGGTTTACTTTTTTTTTTTTTTTTTAAGATTTATTTATTTATGCATACAAGAGCTGGGGTACAGGCCAGAGTTGTGGGGGTTGAGACGATTCACCAGAGACAGAGTGGGGAACAGAACAGGCAGACTGAGTGAAATACACTGCTGAGGGGAGCAGCGGGCAAGACAGGAGAGGTCTGCTGCGCCATGTGGGTTGCCCCCTGGCCGGCCGGGGATCGAACTCGTGCTGCAGAGGCTGTGAATTGCTTCATAGTGTGGTGCTTAACCCCTTGCGCCACCAGGGAGGCCCTACTTTTAAATGGTCTAGCAAAAAATAAAACAAGTTTACACATCAGTAAAAACCACAAGGCAGTGGCTGGGCATATAGGTATGTGCCCACTGCATCCTTCTTTCCATTTTCTGTAGGAAATTTTCATAACAAAAGAGGAGGAAACAAATGTGAAAACCCAGCCTGATGGAGCGTGAAGACTGGCAGGGAAGTGATTAGCCCAAGGCCAGTCACTGATTTCCAGGATGAGCCAACCCCAGAGCCCAAGGGGCCTGCAGCCCAGGCTGTGGCCCGCAGGTGCCCCTGGCTGCTCCGTGGAACCATCTCCCACATGGACACTCAGAATCGAGCGAGCGATGACAAAGCGACAGGCCCAAGGTCAGGAGGAGGGAAGCTGCCTTTCTGTGCCTGCAGAACCTCAGGAGTGGCTCCAGCAAGAAAGGGATGAGGACGGCAGTGGCCAGTGCTCCCCAGGAGCAAACCCAAGCTGAGCAGTGGGAGGGGCACATGCGACGAGGAAGGCAAGAGCCTGGGACAACCGGGCATTCAACAGCAAACCGGGGGTGGCAGCAGGGCTGGAGAGGCGGGAGGAGCGGGTCACCATGGCCTCCCATGCCTCATGACACACCAGCACCCTGAGAGGCCCAGGAGCACTGAAGCCCACAGGGGATGGTACTGACTGAGTTCTGGAGAGAGATCACTCTAACTCAGGACCAAAGAACAGGTTAAATCACAGAGATGAGTAACTTGCCCAGGAAGAGCACAGTAGTAGGAAGAACTGGCCAAGGACAGACCCCTGGGGAACATCAACACAGGAAGCCCTGGGCAGAGAAGGGTCTAGAATGCAGACCAGTCTGATCACCCAGGAGGCCCCAGAACCAGGAGAGGCCAGAGAGGGGGGTGAACAGAGTAGGTGACATGCAGCAGAACAGTAAGGACCAGAAAGTATCCCATGTCACATCCCACTGAGGCCAACAGCCTCTTACTCCAGGAGCTCCAGGGTTCCAGCGGGTATGTGGGGAGCTGGGGTATATACACTCCTCTTCAAAGAAACTGGACTCAGAAGGGGAGCAGAAAGGGGATAGGGGTGCTGGACAGGAATATGGACTGAGTTTTTGTTTGTTTTTAAAGATTTATTTTATTTATGCATGCATGCAAGAGCTGGGGTGTAGGCCAGAGGTGTGGGGGGCAGGGAGAGGATTCACCAGCAAGAGTGGGGAGCAGAACAGGCAGATCTACTGAAATACACTGTTGAGGGGAGTAGCGGGGAGACAGGAGAGGTCTGCTGAGCCATGTGGGTTATCTCCCTGGCCGGGGATCAAACTCAGGCCGCAGTGGCTGGCAATTGCTTAATAGTGCTGAGACTTTAACCCCTGTACTACCAGGGCCTCCGCCCTGGACTCAGTGAGTTTTTTGGATTGAATTTGCCTTTTCCTTTATTTTGAACCTTCCAGAGGAGGGAACATGTTTAAGGAAAGAGCTGACTGAGGTGGGGGCTGGCAACCTGAAGACAGAGGAGTCGATGTCAAATCAGTGGCTTAGATAAAATTTGGCTTAAAACAGAAGGAAGGGCCCCTTATAACATCCAGAGGGAGACAGGGAAGGATGGAGGCAGGTGAAGATGGCTTGTGAAGTGGAGGACAGAAGCTGATGTCCTAAGAGAGATTACATATTCTTGGTAAAGCAGGAGATAAGATCATCTGTCTGCTTGGCACATACTTGAATAAGAAAATCAGAAGGGCAGAGTCTTAGGAGAGTTTAAGGAGTAAGTGGAGAGATGAGCAGATCGAAAGCATCCCTGTAGCTGAAGACTACATTTGCTGTATTTTTCTTGAAAATGACATAAATGTCTATTTCAATTTTTCTTTCATTTCAACTTTTCACCAAGAAACCCGAAGTGTGTAGTGGTATCAGTGGGCCATCATTTTCGCTGTCTGCCAACACCCAGGTATAGAGGTAGAGGAAGGGAGTAGTTGGATCCAGGGCTGGGACACAGAGTCCCGACACCAGCAAGGGACTTGGGATATAGAGGGAGATTAGCCACCTGGGCCAGGGAGAGGAAGCTGGCCAGGCTGCCTGGCTGGACAAAGGGGAGGCCTCCCTGAGCTTGAGGAACAGATGTAGTGGAGTACAGTGGGAGGGAGGCTGCCAGAGAGCCAGAAGGCAAGTAGGGTACAGAGGACAAATAAGGTCAAGGTGTTTAAAATGTCTGATATGGTTCAGTTGACATAATGTCTGTATTTAGGTCCTGGATTCTAGAGTGTGGCTGTGAGTGTGGGTGGCTGAGGGTAAAAAGGGTCCCTGAGTGGAAGACAGTCTGGAAACTCTTAAGCTACCTCAACCCTTACAAGTGCGGCCAGATCATCCACAGAGAGAAAATGGTTACCCAAACAGGAAGCTAGGCTGACAAAAAAACAGGACCTAGACCTAGAGCTCTGTTCTTAAGGAATTCCTTTGTGATCTTCTGCATCACCAGCTTGGATATTGCAATTAGTCACCCTTTAGCCCATGAAACCTCAGCTCACTACACCTAGAAGAAGCTTAAGCTAGCCAGGGGACAGCCAAGATATTTCCAATGGGACATGTTTCTGTCTAACAAAGCTAAGACATTCTCAGTGAGGCTGGATCTTATCGCAGGGAGACAAGTGCAAAGAGCACTCAATCTACAACAGAAACACCTGGATTTGAATTCCAGTTTCGCCAACTGTGTGACTCTGTACAAGCCATTTCACCAAAGCCTCCATTTGCTTATCTGCAAAAAACACTGCTGAGGGGAGCAGCTGGTGAGACAGGAGAGGTCTGCTGCGCCATGTGGGTCAGCTCCTTGGCTGGGGATCGAACTCGTGCTGCAGTGGCTGCCCATAGTTTCATAGTGCTGAGACTTAACCCCTTGTGGATCAAGGGAGGCCCTGAAATGTATTTCTTAAATAAAAAGATTAGAAAGCTGAAATGACTCATTGTTTGAGGAGGATTTTTATATTTCCTCACTGCATGTATGTAAGACTTAGAAGAGCTAATTCATAAAAGGAAGGACTGGGATGGATCCATTACACTCTTATTTCCATCACACCTCTCCCCAGACTCATAAGCCCCTAAGATGTGACCCAAGAGGTAAGAATTGCCCTCCTAATGGGGCAGGGCTATGATCAGCATCAACTAATGGTTCTGTCCCATGGCTTGATATGTTGCTGTTTTATCACAAAGGGTTCCACAAAAATTATAATTATCCAGTGTGTTTAGAATATACTGTTGTCTTATTTCCTATTAATACTTAATACTAGTACCTACAGAAGTTTAGTAACAGTGATTTCTCCAAAATGGCACCCCTTAATTATATATTTTCCTGTCAACTGCCTAGCAAACATGTCTTTGGCTATCTTCTACCCAACTGTCGGGAAGACAGCCCTTCATCCTGTCTTTCAAGACTGGTATTGCTTGAGTGTGGGAGCTGGAATGGAATCCCATCTATCATTCCTTCTGAAACCCAGAAACTTAGGCTCATCATTCCGGCAAAGCTACAGAGCTCAGCTGAAGTCTGAGGTCTGTAAGTAATCCTGTCAAGGATACCACCATCAGCAGGAACTGAGAGCAGGGCCAGAGATAAAGAACAGTAAAGGAGGCAGGAAAAGTGGCTCTGTCCAACCTTTGATCCTCTCACATCAGGATAAAGCTATACTGGCAGATAACATGGCAGCCAGGAAAAACCTATATGCCTGCTCAAATTTCTTTCCTCATAAAACATTCCAAAATCATTATTTATCTTGACTAAGTCCATGGAAATTCATGGAGTTTCAGGTTTATGCATCTGGTGCAGACGAAGAAGGAGTTTCCAATCTCCTTTCTAGAGGGAAACAATGAAATCAAAGTTATTTATTTCTAGGAAGTAAGAACTAAAGAAAATGGGGAGGTGTGGTACAAAGATTAAAAAAGCAAATATAGTTGTTAAAAGGGAATCTGGAACTTAAACATACAATCTCCTAAAATTGCTGCCTAAGCTCCAACCTCACTCTGCAAGGTAGCCCACGGCAGCAACGGCTGATGATCTCATTCCAAACAGCAGGATTAGACTGGAGGGATGGAGAGAGGGAGAAAGAAATGGAAGGGAAGGGACTCCCTGGTGGCTCAAGGGTTAAGCATCAGCACTATGAAGCTATCATCAGCCACTGCAGCACGAGTTCGATCCCCAGCCAGGGAGATGATCCACATGGCACAGCAGACCTCTCCTGTCTCACCCCCTGCTCCCCTCAGCAGTACATTTCAGTCAGTCTGCCTGTTCTATTCCCCACTGTCTCTGGTGAGTCCTCTCACCACCACCACCCCCACTGCTGGCCTGTACCCCAGCTCTTGTATGCATAAATAATCTGTATGTACACTGCATGCTTCTTGCTGCAGAAAGACCCTAGACTCAGAGAACCACTCCAGCAGGTCTACTGGTCCAAGGCCTCCTGACTTCAGAGGTCAAGCCAACCTTGCCTTTGGTGTCTTGGTCTCCTACCTGGGTCCAACTTCAGCTGAAACCAGGTCTCCGACGGCCAAAGCTATCAGATAGGCGGGGATGGGCTGATGCATATGGAAGAAGAACTTATTTGGGCCTCTCTTCTGCCAGGTGTCAGCACTCATCACAGCTGTGAAGCCATCTGGGACCTGACAATAGAGAATGCTTAAAAGAGGTTACCTGGAGGGCCCCCTTCGATGAGCTTGAAGAACAGCACAAGCAGCAACCTGTGCAGAGCTAGAGTGCTTCTTGAAGCATACAGAAGTTTTAAGAAATTAAACTTGTGCTAATCTCATGGAATTTAGCACACGTAAGATTTCTGTTAAGTGGGGAAATTTTTCTGGGTGAATGTAATAATTCACCAAATGAAATATGACCTTAGATCTGAAATTATATTTTCAATTCCCAGCATAGGTACGCTTAACCTGAGACCTCTTACCTCAATAAGAGCGGAATATTTGCATTTCACTGCAGGAGTGTCAAAGCAAGGGAAGAAGGCCCGATTTAGGACAGCCTGACCTTGGGTATAGACAAAGGGCTTCTTCTTTCCTGCTGTCTGCTCAGGAGTCAACCAGCAAACCTAAGAGAACAGAACATTTCAGAACTGACAGCCCCTGCATGAACTCAGTGTTGCCAGAGAAAAGGAGCTGGTTAGCCTGGGAGAATTTTAGGTAAGCTTCACCATCTTTTTGTCAGCCAGTTTGGCTCTGACTGGGAAATTCTCTTACTGTGTATGATGTCCTCTTCACAGAGCGGAAACACCACAAAGGGTCCATTCCTCACTGTATACCAAGGGTCACAGACCTAGCCTCTGACCCTATCATTGTGTCTTCCTCCTCTGTGTCTGTCTCCTCATCAACAAACAAGTACAGAAGCAGCTGTATTTGAACTGGTATTAAACAACAGAAAAGCAGAACTTCCGGAAGGAGACCATGAGTAACAAATGTTTCCACTTCTAAATTGTAGATTTTTAGAATAAATGTATTTAACAGAGTAGGCATTTGGCTATGGTTCTTAACCAAGCAAAGGGAAGGAGGATATGTCTGCACCAAATGCCATATTAGAATTCAGTGAAGGGTTGGATGAGTCCAGGAAATTTTCACAGGGAAGCAAAACTTTCTGTTTGGGGCTTCAGAGGTGAACAGGACTTAGCTGGAAGGGAGAAGACATTCTGAGAGAGGCGGGCAGGAGGACAGGCATGGAGGAGGCACGCTCTGGGAAGTGGCAGGTTTCAGGACAAGAGGTGTGAGCATGGCTGGCACGAGTAACAAAGGGCCTTGAACACAGGGATACGAGACCTATTTTTAAAAAGCATAAGGAAGCCATACTGGGAAGCCGTTGGGCTTTCTTGGTTTGAGCTCATAAGTATATATGTGTGAAAAATTTTAATTTGGAGTTCCCTTCCAAAAAATACAGCACAGATGGAAAGAGGGGGAAAGAGTAACTTCACAGTGACCAAGGTCAATAACAGTCATAAATCATGTTGATAATGTACCCTCAATATGATGGAATGAAAATGGCATTTATTTCTGTGAATTTCCACTCAATTTTGCTAAAACTGCTCATTAAAATGTCTATTTTGAAAATCCATGATCGTGAGAAAACAAGATTCCAATAAAGGGACAGCCTACTTAAAACTGTCAAGTTCATCAAAACATGGCAAGTTTTTCATAGCCAGGAGGAGAGTAAGGATATAAGAGAGCTAAATATACTGCAGTATTCTGGATGGGATCCTGGCATGGGAAAACATTATAGGAAAACTAAGGAAATACGAAAAAGCTGTGGACTTTTATAATAATGTATCAACACTGGGTCATTGGTTGTAATAAATGCATCATACTTATAGGAATAGAGTGTATGGAAACTTTGTACTATCTGCTAGATTCTTCTTTTAATGTAAAGCATTTCTTAAAAATAAGTCCTGTTAATGAAAAAAATTGAACAAGCTAATATCAAGTATTCACTAAGTATCAGGCACTGTATTAGGCACTTACATAAAGATAACTCATTTAACTCCTGTCAAGCATAGACTAATGTCTGACCCATCTTACTACTGATCAGATCCATCAGAGGAATCACTAGCTATAGCAGTGATAATCTTAGGGATTTCTTTTTTTAAGATTTATTTTTATTTATGCATACAAGAGCTGGGGTATAAGCCAGAGGTACAGGGGGAGGAGGATTCACCAGAGACAGACTGGAGAGCAGACAGGCAGATCCACTGAAATACACTGCTGAAGGGAGCAGCCGGGGAGACAGGAGAGGTCTGCTGAGCCATGTGGGTCAGCTCTCTGGCTGGGGATCAAACTGGTGCTGCAGTGGCTGCCCATAGCTTCACAGTGCTGAGACTTAACCCCTTGTGGGTCCAGGAAGGCCCTGAAATGTAGTTCTTAAACAATAAGATTAGAAAGCTGAAATGACTAATTGTTCAAGGAGGATTTTTGTTTGTTTGTTTTGATAACATGAAGAAAATAAATGAAAGAGCCTGGCAATACATACATTATAGAAAGAGTCAAAAGTCCGGGGAAAGCTGATCCCAGCAATGATTAAGGTAAGCGGTCTCACTGGAGTGGAGGCAATGAGAAGAAGGAATATATATATACAAGTGCCATCAACATAGGCCTTCAAAGTGCAAAGGGCTATTCTCCGTAAAGCCCCACCAAAGAAGCAGCTCTGCCATTATGTCTGCAATGAAAGTCAGTTAGTTTTGCTGTTTAAGCTGAGATTGAATTCAGGGAGGCTTATTTTTTCCCTGTTATCCTGTTTTATTTCGAATTCCTGCTAAAAAGGGGGAACCAGAGTCTAACAACCAAACACATGACAGATGTGACAGTATCTCCAGAAGGTTTTGGGTTTTTCCCCAGGCCAATTTTGCATTGCTTTGGAATTGCATTTCTTAAAGTTCTATAAGGTTCATTTATTCCCCCATTGGTGAAAGATGGGAACAGAACTGCCCTTTGAGCCAGTCCCAAGAGCAGAAGGGAACTGCTAGTCAGATAACCAAGCTTGAGATAACCAAGCTTGGAGATTTGCAATCCATGGTGAAACCTGTACCTCACCCCATCTGAGAAATCACTAGCAACCACAGCCCAAGGCCTCCAGAGGATCTGCTGACTCCGACAAACGTAGGCCACATAACCTTCTATCTTACTTCTGCTTCCCTCAATTTTGATATTTGCTGATATTTTCCCCTAAAATATTTCCTAATAGTTGTCCCCCGATGAACATTTAAAATTTGAGAGTCAATCAACAAGGAGATGGCCAAGTTATTATAAAGTTCAGTATACCCTAATTCCATTATCACCTTATTCAAATTCTTTTGTTAATCAAATCCAGGACTTCAAGCAAAGAATCAAAAATAATCATCTGAGTTTCACAGCTATTGCAGCCTGTGGCACTATTAGGGCACCTACAACGAAGAACTGAGTCAGCAACCGGGCTAATTACCGGCCTTGTTCAGGGCCACCAGAAAGCAAAAACTAAGTAGCTAATGGTCGGGGACCGCGGCCCCAAAGCCCGTGACAGCTTTAAGTTCCATGCATGACTAGTTCGTTATCCAAGAGGCCGCCCAGGATAAGGTTACCTCCTCCGGCAGAAACGCAACGGAGAGCCGCGTGGGGACCGGGAAGCGGCGGTGACCTGGCCCCGCCACTGCAAGGCCAGGAGGGCAGGGGAAGGAAGAAGGTGCACAGCACGCGGGCTGAAGGGGTGAGAAGCCAGAAGAGGAAATCCAGGGCAGCCAGGGAGGGAAAAAAGGTGGGCGGGCAGGGGGTGTGCACAGCGGGAGCTCCGACCCTCCAGCAGAGCCTCGGGAACCTCTTCCTCTCCCTCCTCGGGGCGTGGAGGAAGTGCGGGCGCAGGAGCCCGCTCGGGGCCGGAAGGTTGAGCGGGAGGGTCGGGGGCGCGGGGCCAGGCCGGGCGGGGGCTCACTCACCCCGGGCCCCTCCCCGACGCGGTAGGTGAGCAGCAGCTGGAAGCGCTGGCCGGCGGCGCAGGGCTGCGGAAGGCTCAGGCACAGGGCCTGGCCGTAGCGCGAGAAGGGCTCCGTGCGGAAGGCCACGGGCTCCGCCGGCGGCTCCTCCACACCCGGCAGCTGGCGCCGCCACGCCGCCTCGGTCACCTCCAGGCACGGGTGCGAGTCCAGCCGCAGCTCGGAGGCGCCCTCGGGCTGCAGGCACCTCAGCTCCAGGACCGCCTGGCCGCTCAGCCCCCGGCTCCCCGGGCTGGGTCCGGGCGGCCCGAACTGGATCCGCAAGTCCAGGTGTATGTGAAGCATCGCGAAACTCCGGAAACTGGAGGCCGTGGCCACGTCCACGGCCCGCGCGGAGTGCAGCGGCCGCGGGATTGCGCGGCCGCCTGCGGAGGCCCCATCGCTCGCCATGGCCCGGCGCCTGTGTTTGCCGGCTGGGGAACGCCGGCCGGCTCCCGCCCGCCGGGGAAGCCCCGCCCCGAGCGCCGCGCAGGCCCCGCCCCGACGCGCAGGCCCCGCCCCGAGCGCCGCGCAGGCCCCGCCCCGAGCGCCGCGCAGGCCCCGCCCCGAGCGCCGCGCAGGCCCGCCCCGCCGCGCAGGCCCCGCCCCGCCGCGCAGGCCCCGCCCCGGGGTCCGCGCAGGACCACGCCCCCCTCCGGGTCTGTCCATCCCCGGCTTCTCTGCCTGTCTACAGCTACCTCGAGACCTTGAGCGGGAGAGAACGGTGGAATAATCTGGTCCACTTGTGCCCGAATTCATCCTTCCGAGATGTTGCAGTAGTCCGATGTCACCCCTCTCTGCGGACGGTGCCAGTGTTTGGATCTTCCAGGCAGTCAGGTGGTTGCGGGTTGAGCCCTGGCTTGGGAGTTCTCAAGCGCGGCTGTCAACCAGCTCTTAGGACTGTGCGTCTCCTTGGGCACAGCTCCCCCAAGGAAGGTGAATATTTCAAGTCTCTTTCTGCGTCTGGGGAACAGGAGTGATTCTCTCTCAGGAGGTCATTGTGAGAATTCAGTCAGGTGTTGGGTCTGAGCACGCTCGGTAGTCGGCAAATAATTCCACACCGGGTCAAGGGGCTCCGGGTATACCTGTCTTTCCTTCTCCTCCCCTTGACTGTCCTTAGTGCTTCAGTTTTATCTTCTTTCCTGTACTGTAAAGTTTATTGAGCTAGAAACACCTCTACTACTTTATACTTTCTCTTCTTAGCTCCTCTGAGACTAGGAGCCAGTCCATGATGCTCTTTATCCAGGAAAAGAATTTTTTTAAAAAAGACAATGTAGGGAATTGAGAATAGTATCCTATTACGTGTTTGCTGGTGTTAAAAACATTTTATCTTGTGAAATGCTATGGCAATTTTTAAAATTCCATGTAAGGTTGACGTCAGTTTTCTTGGTTTCAACTTACTGCCTGATGAAACACAAACATTTTAGAAAACCATTTTTCTGACACTGAGCACAGGGCTTGGTACTTATTAGATATTTAATAATCTACCTTCAAATTATTCTTTCTCCGATGCAATATATTTTTGTTGAACAGCTATTATACACCAACTGTTAGACTGGATATTGAGGATACAATTGTATTTTTTCTCTCAAATTGTACTGTTTTGTCAATCATTTACATAACTTTATAGTGTTGGGAATACAACTTCACACCTCTGTGTGTGCTCATCCTCTAGAGTCAGTCCACCATCCTCTTTGCCCCACCCATCCCTTCTGGTGACCAGCATATTTTTTCAGTGTCTAAGAATTATCTCTGCTGTATTTTGTCAGGTTTTTTTTTTTTTGGTTATTTATATTCTGCAAATGAATGAAACCATCAGTAAGTCTCTCGTTTTCAGACTTATTTCACTTAGCACAATCATCCCAAGGTCCCTCCATTTTGTCCCAAAAGGCACTATTTCATCTTTTTAACAGCTGAGTAATATTCCATTGAGTGTACATACATCAATTTCTTTATCCTTTCATCTGTGAATGGGCATTTCACAGACCTTTCTCTTGTGACTACACTGCTCTGCTAAAAATCTTGTTGTCATATTAGTGTTTTATGTTATTCTAGAAGGTGTTGCATTGAATCTTAAATTGCTTTAGGCAAATGGCCATTTTAACAAGTTTATTCTTCCAATCCATGAAGACGGGATATCTTTCCATTGTTTTGTATAAGTCTGTTATTTTCTTTGACTGTCTCAGAGTTTTTTCACCTCTTTTGTTAAGTTTACTCCCACGTATTTCATCTTTTTTTTTTTTGGTGTAACCATAAATGGATTGTTTTTGTAGGGTACAGTTTTCCTAAGTCTGGCATAGTCCCTGTCGTGCTAATGGTCAAGCTCACATTTTTAGCTTACAGGCAGGGACACAGGTCATGACAACCCATGTGCTGTTATGATTGGGGAGAACAGGATGGCAGTCAAAGGCAACAGGCAACACCCAGCCTTATCTTTCCAGTTAAATACTGAAGGAGGAAGAGAATCTATTATTCTTAGCTATAGGGTAAATTTTTAGAGTTAAGATGTCTGCTCCTTCCTGGGAATATGAGTAGCCTCATTCCCACTGTTCTAATCTCTGCTGCCCTGAGGACTCCCAAGGTGTCTGATTTACCTCTAGATGATATTGTAACAACTTACTCACAGCAGAGAGATTCAGGAAGGCTGCCCTCTCTGTAGAACAGAGATACTGTGGCCACAACCTGCCTCTCTCCCAAGTTGATTTCAACCTTTATTCACCATTTATTCAGAGATACGGCAGGTTCTGTTCCAAAGCACCACAGTAAAGCTAATAGTGTGGTAAAGCAAGTCACAATTTTTTTGGTTTCCCAGTGCATTGAAAAGTAGTGTTTACACTGTACAGTGGCGTATTAAGAGTGAATAGCTTGTCTAAAAAAAGAAAGTACATAACTTAATTTTAACATGCCATATTGCTGAAAAATGCTAACTTTCATCTGAGCCTTTAGGGTGTTGTTTTTTGCTGGTAGAGGTTCTGGCCCCAGTTTTGGCTGCTGACTGATCAGGATGCTTGGTGGGTGCTGAAGGCTGGGGTGGCTGTGCCAGTTTCCTTAAATAAGACAACAATGCCATTTGCTGCATTGATTGACTCTTCCTTTCATGAATGATTTCTCTGGAGTACGTGATGCTGTTTCATAGTATTTGGTTTTTTGTTTTTTTTTTTTTTATAGAGGCATGTTTTTTTTTTTTTTTTTTTTTATTTATTTATTTGTTTGTTTGTTTGTTTATACAAGCACTGGGTACAGTCAGAAGCGGGAGGGTGAGAGAATTCACCAGAGCCAGAGCGGGGAGCAGAGCAGGCAGAAGGACCGAAGTACACTGCTGAGGGGAGCAGCGGGCGGCAGGAGAGGTCTGCGAGCCATGTGGGACCCTCCTCCGGTGGCCGGGGAGCAGCCGGGGATCGAACTGGCGCCGCAGAGGCCGCGGGCAGCTTCGCAACCCAGCGCTCAACCGCTGCGCCACAGGGGAGGCCCTGTTTCATAGTATTTGATTCACAGAAGTTGTTTCAAAATAGGAGTAAATCCTCTCAAACCTGCTGCTGCTTTATCAACTATGTTTATGTAACACTCTCAATTCTTTCAATGTTCACATCTTTACCAGGAATAGATTGCAACTCAAGGAAGTGCTTTCTTGCACATTCACAAGAAGCAACTGATCCATTCAAGTCTTATCCCGAATTGCAGCAATTCAGTCACATCTTCAGGCTCCATTTCTAATTCTGTTTCTCGCTATTTCTACCACATTTTGCAGTGATTTTTACTGAAGTCTTGAATCCTTCAAAGTCTTCCATGGGGTTGGAATCAGCTTCTTCCAAACCTGTTAATGCTGATATTTTGACACAAATAAACACAAAGAATGGGATGCAAAATTGAAGGGTGAACCAAACCAGTGGATAAATTTAAACATTGTATAAAGCAATGATACAATGTATTCATAATGTTTGTAGGAGTGAATTAGATAAAGATAAATTCTAGGCTGAAAGAACACAAGGAGAAAGGTTGAAGCTAAAGCTCCTAGAACTATAAGGGAGTTCAAGATCACAAGGTACCATCTCAATGTATAAAACCCAGCTGAATTTCTATTTAGTAGCAATGCATAATGGCTTTTGACATTAAAAAAAAAAACTACTTAAATAGTACTCCCCAAGGGCCTCCCTGGTGGCCCAGTGCAGTGCTGTGAGGCTGTCCACAGCCTCTGCAGCACCGGTTCGATTCCCGGCCAGCCAGGGAGATTCCCACACGGCATGGCAGACCTCTCCTGTCTCACCCGCTGCTCCCCTCAGCAGTTCTTTGGGTCTGTCTGCCTGTTCTGCTCCCCACTCTGTCTCTGGTGAATCCTCTCACCCCCCTGCACCTCAGCTATTGTATAAATAAAAAATAAAAAAATAGTACTCCCCAAAATGAAATATGTACAACTAAATCTAACAAAATATATGCAAGATCTGTATGCTAGAAAATTACGAAACACTGATGAAATTCCCAATAAAATCCCAGCAGGCATTTTTTTTTTTAGATAGCAACAACTTTATTGTGAAGTTTATAGGGATAGGCAAAGGCAGCAGAATTGCCAAACAATGTTGGAAAAGGTGAACAAACTTGGAGGACTCACACCACCTAATTTCAAAACTTACTGTGAAGCTTTAGAGTGATACTGGTGAAAGTCAAACACACAGCTCAGTGGAAAGGAACTGAGAACCCAAAACTGACCCATAAAGCTAATTTTTGACCTAGGTGCAAAAATATTTAAAAATGACATGACAAAGAATTTGTATATATGATATACAAAGAAAAGTCAAGACCAAACAATAAGAAAAAAACAATAAAAATAGATGAATGCCTGGGCACTTTACAAAATAAGACATGCACGTGGACACATAAGGAGAAGCTCAACAGCATGAGAGATGCAAAGCAGAACCACAGCGAGCGGCCACTACCTGCCTATCAGCATTGCTAAAAGTAAAAACAAGAACAAAAATTAGTGCTACCAGGTGCAGGCAAAGATGCCAAGCACCCACAACTCCTGGATGTTGCTGGTGGGAGTACAAAATAGTCAGTATAGAAGACATTTTGGCAGATTCTTATGAAATTAAATCTACACTTACCTTCGGACCCAGCAATTCTAGAAATTTACCTAAGAGAGCAGAAAAGATGTTCATACAAACATGTAATATTATGAATACATTATGAATACATAATATCATTGCTTTATACAATGTTAGTTTAAAATTTTGATTCAGGGCCTCCCTGGTGGTGCAGCACTGTGAAGCTGTCCACAGCCTCTGCAGTGCCCGTTCCATCCCCGCCGGCCTCAGAGCAACCCACATGGCGCAGCAGACCTCTCCTGCCTCGCCTGTTGTTCCCCTCAGCGGTGTATTTCATCAGTCTGTCTGTTCTGTTCCCCGCTCTGTCTCTGGTGAATCCTTTCACCCTTCTGTACATCTGGCCTGTACCTCAGCTCTTGTATAAATAAAAAAAAAAATCTTTAAGAAAAAAAAATAAATAAAAATTTAATTCATGGACCTCCCTGGTGGCGCAAGGGGTTAAGCACCACACTATGAAGCAATCCACAGCCTCTGCCCTACGGAGTTCGATCCCCGGCCGGCTAGGGAGAAACCCACATAGCACAGCAGACCTCTCCTGTCTCACCCGCTGCTCCCCTCAGCAGTGTATTTCAGTAGATCTACCTGTTCTGCTTCCTGCTCTGTCTCTGGTGGATCCTCACACACATACACACACACACACACACACACACACGCATCTCTGGCCTGTACCCCAGCTCTTGTATGCATAAATAAATAAATATTGAAAAAAATAAATAAAAATAAAAATTTAATTCATAATGGACAAAATTAGAAACAACCTAATGTCTTTTAGCTGGTGACTAATGAACAAAGTACATCTGTGTGCAATGGAAAACTACTCAGCGATAAAAACACTGCTACTGATAAATAAATGAAACTACTGATTTACATGACATTATGGATGAACTTTAAATGCACTTTGGTCATTTATGACATTCTAGAAAAGAGAAAACCATAGAGACAGAAAATATGGGGGGAGATATATGTGTTCTGTGTCAAATGTGATGGTGGATACCTATCTCTGTGTATTTGTCAAAATCCATAGAAACTACACAACACAGAGTAAGTTTTACTCTGAATGTAATTTTTTTTTTAAATCATCAAGGTTATGGAAAGATAAAAAACACACGGGCAATAAATGGATCTAGTACAAATGAATCACATAACCCAAAAAAAGTGGAACTAAATAGCTTTGGAAATGTTTTGATACTGAAAAACTAAAGAGAACTATATATAAACATTCTAATCCAGTTTTACACAGAGGTAGAGATTAGCAATTATGAAACATTATTTGTAGTAAAGATTAAAAAATAAGCAAATTATTGTAGATATAGTCGGATTTGCTGATACAGATAGGGAGAGAGAGCTCGCTAGAATGAATCCTGTAGCACTGGACTGGAGTGGGAGGGATTGGTGGTTTGGTTTTATACACATATGGGCAGGCACAGAAATACAGAAGTGTATGTGCACAGGTTAGTCTATTACATGTATTTCCTAGTTTTATCCACTGAAAGGGACTAGCAGCAGTGACACCCCAGTAGCAATAGCCTACCTAGCCTCTAGATTTTGGTTTCTAAGTCCCATTCCTCAATAAAAGGAACTAGGACTTCTTGGAGAAGAAATTGATTCCAGGCTTGTATGGGGAAAATAGAAGATGAGCCTAGAGCATTTTATGGTGCTGGGAAGTAATGAAATGCTAAAAAATGAACAAAAACAAAAACCAACACTGAAAGAAAGGTTCTAAGATTCAACCTGAAAAGAACTCCAAGTGATGGAGTTAAAATTGCCTGAGCAAATTAGCAATGATGGTGTCGAATTATACACCCAAAGAAAATACCCATGAATCTATAGTAATACAAATTGAACAAACATGAGGGAAGAGATAACTCTTTCTTACAGAATTCCAACTACTACGTGTAGAGGGAATAATGGAAGCAGAAAATCACTATATAGAATACCACTTGCCAGGCCTCCCTGGTGGCGCAAGGGGTTGAGCACCATACTGTGGGGCAGCCTGCAGCCTCTGCAGCGCAAGTTCGATCCCCAGCCAGCCAAGGAGCAACCCACATGGTACCGCAGACCTCTCCTGTC
This sequence comes from Talpa occidentalis, assembly GCF_014898055.3. Classification (NCBI taxonomy): domain Eukaryota; kingdom Metazoa; phylum Chordata; class Mammalia; order Eulipotyphla; family Talpidae; genus Talpa; species Talpa occidentalis. The sequence continues at coordinate 76,585,690 of NW_023605194.1, forward strand.
TTGCCTGCTGCTCCCTGCAGCAGTGTATTTTAGTCGGTGTGCCTGTTCTGTTCCCTGCTCTGTCTCTGGTGAATCCTCTTACCCCCACCCACCCAATCTCTGGTCTGTGCCCCAGCTCTTGTATGCATAAATGGATGAATTTTTTTTTTAATTTCCCTTTCTGGGTATTTACTTATTTATTTATATAAGCACTGGGTGCAGTCAGAAGCGCGGGAGGGTGAGAGAATTTACCAGAGCCAGGAACAGAACAGGCAGACTGACAAAATACACTGCTGAGGAGAGCAGCGGGCATGGCAGGAGAGGTCTGCTGCGCCATGTGGGACCCTTGCTGGCAGCCGGGGATCGAACTGGTGCTGCAGAGGCTGCGGGCAGCTTCCCAGCCCGGCGCTCACTGCTGCGCCACCGGGGAGGCCCTAAATGGATGAATCTTAAAAAAAAAAAAAAAAGAATACCAGATGCCAAAATTTGTGGTCAAAATTTTAAGCAAAAACATGGTATTTGGATAGTTTCAGAATATCTCCCTGTAGATATTTATTAATAACAAAGAGAAAACTAGTAGTTGTAGGTGGAAAAAGCCAGAAGCCACCACTTAATCAAGTGGTCAAGGTAAACATCACCAGTATTACCCTTAGGTCCCACAGGCCCCCAGACATAAAGCATTGAGAAGGGCCTATCATCTCCCTAGTCTTTTCCAATAATGCATACTATTGAGAAAACATGAAAAATCATCAAACCTAAATCAAGCATTTCTTCAATAAAAGAAGAGAGATCTCACTACTCTGAAAATATTGAGGAAACGAGACTCAGAAACTCACTGACTGGAGGGAATGAAGGCAACTCACCCACTAACAGCACTTGGGGTCATCTGTTAGATCCTGAAACAGAAAAGGGACATTACAGAAAAAACTCGTGAGAGTCAAATCAAGTCTGTAGTTCAGTTAACGTCAATGTCTTAGTTTTGATCATTGTTTTTATGATTTTGTAATGTTAACATAGGGGAAACGGGTGAGAGGCATACTAGAACTTTCTATTTTTGCAGTGTTTTGTAAACCCAAAATTATCTCAAAACAATGAACTAAAAATATAAAGTAGTACATAGTAATGATAAGCACCAAATTCAAGATTCTTGAATTTAATTCTTGTGGGGAGGTAGGTGAAGGAAATCATGTAAGAGGTTTCATCTGTATAAAGACTTTATTTCTTATACGTGTGGATGCTACATGGATATTTATTCTTACTTTGTATGCCTGAAATATATCATTTATTTTAAAGTTTCAGATTTGGGGCCTCCTTGGTGGCATAAGGGGTTAAGTCTCAGCATTATGAAGCTATTGGCAGCCACTGTGGCTCGAGTTCAATCCCCGGCCAGGGAGCTGACCCACATGGCGCAGCAGACCTCTCCTGTCTCACCCACTGCCCTCATCAGCAGTGTATTTCAGTATATCTGCCTGTTCTGCTCCCCGCTCTGTCTCTGGTGAATCCTCTTATACCCCACACCTCTGGCCTGTACCCCAGCTCTTGTATGCATAAATAAATCTTAAAAAAAATGAATGTTTCAAACTTTTTAATTGGGTTTAGACACATCTACCTATAATTTATTCATCCACTCACTCGATATTTTATCAAGTTTTATAGAATGGGTGGGGTTCCTGTCCTCAAGAAACTGTTTCAATAGATGCAATCCTACTTCTGTGTTGGTTGCACAGAGTTCGAGATCACAGGGCACAATCTCAGTGTATAAAAAACAGCTGACTTTGTATTTAGTAGTAATGAACAATGGACTCTGATTACATTGCCCTTGGAGTGAGAAAGCAGTTAAAAACAATATGTATTTGAACAGATGGGGCTGTGTTCTGATAAAGTTATTTACCAGATCAGGCTGCTTGCAGCTTGCTGGCCCATGACGCAGTGGACAGGGGTTGAATAGAATTTAGATAGAGTTGAACACACCACAGGGTGGAGCTATGACCAGGCTTTTGTAATTGACATTTCGCATTTGAAAACAGATGCATTTTTTTTTTTAATTTCAAACTCCTTTGTCATAATTTTAATTTAAACTAAAATGACTGATTTCAATTTTTTTATTATAAATTTTTATATTCCCCATACAATTGTGACCCCCTTATTTTGACCCCAATCCCTCCCCTCCCCGCCCCCCATCCCCCATAGAGTGTCTCTGGTTCATAGTTGTTTGTTGATTTTGATTTTTACTTTCTTATAGTTATTCAATTTCCTGGTCCCTTATTTAAGTTTTCTAGATTCCTGCTATGAGTGAGACCATCCGGTATTTTTCTTTTTCTTTCTGGCTTATTTCGCTGAGCATGATCCCTTCCAGCACCATCCATGTTGCTGCAAATTGCATGTGTTTATCTTTTTTGAATGCTGAGTAATATTCCATGGTGTATATGTACCGCATCTTCTTGATCCAGTCATCAAATGCAGCGACCGCTTCTTCCATACCCTCCAAAATTCATGATTACCTGCCAATTTCAGTGTCAGATACCAAGAAAAAATGGGAAAAGCTGATGGAATTGGTCTGATGGACATTTCTATCTTGAAACTAAAGAATTAATTCCATTATTTTGGGAAAGACCCAGGGAGAACTTAGGTCTTTTTGATGATTAAAACAATTTGGTTATTTTAGCATTTATTCTGAGCCCTCCTTTTAGTTTCATAATATTTATTAGACATTTCAAATCATTTTAAGAGTGTTAGAATCTACCTGGTTTTCTATTACTTGTTAAACTTAGAAAGAATCACATCTTACAAAACTTATCAATACGATTCATAAATTGCAATTTTATTTAGAAATGAGGGAGAGATAAATAGGTATGTGATAAAGCAAGTATCACAAAAAGTTAATAGTAGGTGGGTATATGGGTATTTACTGTAAAATTCTACTCTACAGGTTTGAAGTTTTTCATTGAAAAAATGTTGAGGAAAAAGTGGGGTGGGGAAGAAAAACAAAAACAGCCCTTCCCATGTCTTCCTATTGTACAGGATGTGACAGCAGGTCAGGGAACCAGACCTGGCCCTCCCTCCCCAATCACTCAGATGGGGTTGCAGTGAGGCACCAGAGTTGGGTCTTCAAAGACTACCAGGAATAAGTTAGCACAATCAATAATAGAAAGGGGCAGGCAATAGGCCAACTAAAAACTCTTGTGTGATTATAAAACACCTTGGCCAGGAACACTGCAGATGATACTTAGGGTTCAAGTATAAAATTAAAGGAATAGTTTGTTCCCCCCAGATTGGACACCTCAGGGTAAGTCTGAAGTACAGGCTTCAAGTCAAGTTCTAGCAGTAAGGCTGGAAAACTTCAAGAGCACAGCCTGTCCTAACTAGGCTAAGGTGGTATGAGGAAATCCAGTAGGAGAGGCAAGAAGCCTGGGAAACGTAACTGGAAAGATTTTTATAGTTTTCACCTCATGTCACATGGAATGAATGAAATTCCAAGTCCTTTTTTAAGGAACTGGTTGTCCAAATTTCTCAAACTTCTTCCCTTCCACCTCACCCCTAATTCCAGAAACTTCATCTGTATCCAAGAATTTCTTCAGATAATGCTGAGTTAGACACTAGAGTTAACCAGTAAAATGGCATAATATTCCGGGATCACATACGCATGACCTGCAAAGAATTTATAAATATACCTTTGTTTGTCCTTATAACTGAAAACTAAAGAGCTATAGACTTAAAATCGCCAGAGGTATAAATACCCCAAAAGCACAGTAAATCATTAGAGAAATGCAAATCAAAAGCATGGTGAAATCTGATTTCACATATAGTAGGATAGTTATAACTAAAAACTGGAACTTGTGGGCCTCCCCAGTGGCACAGCAGATGAGCGCTGGGTTGTGAAGCTGCCCGCAGCCTCTGCAGAGCCAATTCTATCCCTGGCCACCAGGTGAGGGTCCCACATGGCACGCAGACCTCTCCTGCCCGCCGCTGCTCCCCTCAGCAGTGTACTTCATCAGTCTGTTCTGCTCTCTGCTCTGGCTCTGGTGAATTCTCTCACCTTCCCGCGGTTCTGACTGTACCCAGTGCTTGTATAAATAAATAAATAAATCTTTAAAACAAACAAACAAATAAATAAATGCTTTCTCAAAAAAAAAAATAAAAAATAAACAAACTGGAACTTGTGTTATTGCTGGGTAGGAATACAAAATGGCACAGCTGCTGTGGAAAAGGTTGATAGTTCTCAGAAAGTTAAATGCCGCGGACCAGCACAGCAGTAGCCCATGAGGCCACCTCAGGGTTGAGAGAAGCGTGCAGGGTGGTCAGGGCGTCGGCGAAAGAAATGACAGACAGACACACTTCAAGAGTGAAAATCTGAGTGTAATTTTCTTTAAGTTTGTGACTAGTATATATATGTTTTCCAAAAGCACAGGAATGAATATCAATGAAATTAGCTTGCTCATGGGCTCAGTCAATCATCATCAGGGAGGTGATCTACATAACAAGCGATGATTGACTGAGCCCATGAGCAAGCTAATTTCATTGATATTCATTCCTGTGCTTTTGGAAAACATATATATACTAGTCACAAACTTAAAGAAAATTACACTCAGATTTTCACTCTTGAAGTGTGTCTGTCTGTCATTTCTTTCGCCGACGCCCTGACCACCCTGCACGCTTCTCTCAACCCTGAGGTGGCCTCATGGGCTACTGCTGTGCTGGTCCGCGGCAGTTAAACACAGAACCACCATATGCCCCAGCAAATTCACTCAAATAGCTACCTTTACACCCATGTTCACAACAGCATTATCTAAAACAGTGAAAAGGCACAAACAATTCAAGTGTCCTTCAATAAATGAATAAACAAAACATGATATATATACAATGGGATATTACTTAGCCACCCAAGGAGTATGGTGGCATTTAACACAGATGGACCCTGAATTACTCTGCTAAATGGACAGAATGCTGTCTACAGGAGGCACAGAGAAAGTAGATTTGTAGTTACTAGGAACTGGAGGGATGTTTTATTATATGGGCTCAGAGCATGTCGGTGATGTTGAAGCTTTGGTTGATGGCTACATTGATTGCATATAAATGCTACTGAACTGTATACTTAAAAATAGTTGAAATGTCAGTGTTTTAAGTATGTTTTACACCAAAAAAAGGAGCCAACCACAATTAGTAAATAAATGCTTATTATGCATATGCCATTAGGCCAAAGGCTGTGTGCTCACTGTGCTAACATGAATTTGTTCCCCATGCCACGCAAATGTAGGCAACTGGGGAACTGAGAACAACAGGCCTTCTATAAGGCCCACGTCACTACCAATGGCCTATTATGAAATGGCAATCCATTTTCCAGGGCCAACCAGACCCCAAATACACCCTTTATGAAGATCAGCTTCGAGGGACTTGAAACATATTAAAAACAGCACATACTTTATTTCTGACCACATAATCAACAAACTTTTCCGTGCTACACCTCCATGAAGTCTTCTCCATAGAACTGAGTGTACTGGAACCAAGTTGTTTCTGATGATCAGGAATCAAAGATCAAGACACAGTGCCTCAAAGGTAAGAGTTTTGTATCTGTCCTCCTCAAAACCAAGACAAAGCATATTTTACTTTCAAAGTAAAGGTAAATATCTTATCATAGCCTTCAATCCATATCCATGCGGACTTGGCACAATTCTTCTCATACATAATTTACCTCCAGTGAGATGAGGACTTAACAATAAAACATGCAATTTTCAATGTAATTTGCATTATTTGAAGCATTTGAGGATGAAAAGCAGAACTCTACAACTATCTTAAAAGAAAGCAGGTTCCAGGAGTTTTTTTTTATTGTTTGACTAACAGAACACATGAAATTAGGCAGAGAAGTCCCCAAGGAAATGATGAAATGGTATTTCACTGCTGTTTGCCCTTTGGTCCTTCATCTTCTAAGCACTTACATTTTCTTTTAAAGATATTAGACATTTATTTTGATCATAAATGCAATCCAAGTGTGAATAAATGCATTTTTTTTTAACAATTCCCCTTCCTATCCATGTTTCTTTAAATAGAAAAAAGTGCTATATGTCTCTTCATAGCCTATTCGGCCACAGATGTCCCACATATGCTTTTAAAACCAGACTAAATTGATCTTCTGAAATCCTTTCTTGAACTACAGCTTGTTCTGTTAAAGTCCTGGGAAAGCAGTCCTACTGATATTGTCGATAGTCTCCAAAAGGTGAGGATGGTAATTGGGTGGAAGGCAACTGAGAGGGGTCTTCAGTAAACTGAGGACCTGCAATTAAGAAAGAAAAGGATTTTAAATCATCAGAATATTATATAACTAAAAACAAGTCTCTGTACAGAGTAAGTCAATCAGCTCAATAAAAATGTGCTCTCTCAGGGTTATAATCTCAATTTCTTTGTAAATGTGTCTCATTCTCATTGAGAACATCTTCAGATTTGTTTGGTACATGACAGACTGGCTTCTCTTGTGCTCCAGAATGAACAGCTCTCAAGCTACACCAGGAAAGTCAGATGGATTAATTACCGCAAGAAGCAATCATCAAGCTTGGTATTTTTTTTTTTCCTTTGCAGTTTCATGGTTTTATTAACACAATGCATGTGCACACTAGCTGGCTATTCTTTTATATAGAGGCATGTTTTTCATTTATTTATTTATTTGTTTGTTTGTTTGTTTTTGTTTATACATGCACTGGGTACAGTCAGAAGTGCGGGAGGGTGAGAGAATTCACCAGAGCCAGAGCGGGGAGCAAAGCAGGCAGAAGGACCGAAGTACACTGCTGAGGGGAGCAGCGGGCGGCAGGAGAGGTCTGCGCGCCATGTGGGACCCTCCTCTGGTGGCCGGGGAGCAGCCGGGGATCGAACCGGCGCTGCAGAGGCTGCAGGCAGCTTCGCAACCCAGCGCTCAACCGCTGCGCCACTGGGGAGGCCCTAGCTGGCTATTCTTTCTCTTTGCTGCATAGCCTGGCACTGGGGTGGGTGATGTGGATGCCCAGCTGTGCTGTTCTTTCCACAATGGCTTTTGGTTTTTGGAGGAGACGTTGTGAGCAGTCTCCGCACAGTAAGGTTGGCTGCTCAGCAGCAGCATGTCAAGCTCCTTGACGTTGTGCACCAGGAACCTGCAAATCACTGGACAGCAGGTGCTTTATTTTCTTGCTGCGCCCATAACCCATGCTGAGCCTCAAGATCTGGTCTTTGAATACCCTGTGCTCCCTGTTATCAATGCCTTTGGGTTCCTGATGGTTACATTTAATTTTAATGTGTCGGACTGACTGGTGCCAGATGAACTTCCTGGTGCTCTTTTTGACAACCGTGGGTTTCCTAAGGGGTCTGAGGGCAGTTATGATGCCAAATGGAAGATGGCTGCCACCTCCGTAGGCAGCACCAAGGAAGAGAGGGGCAACAGTCACGTTTTTAAAGAAACTGCTATGATGCTGCCATACCTTCTGACATGTTTTTCAGTGGCTATCTAAAAGTATCTTCACAATGTTTAAGAACCTTAATCATGGTTTAAGAGAACTCAGTCATTCAACTTATACAACCAATTAAGTAGGGATGAGTCCTGAAATGGGGAAATACTGCTAAACTTGCTGTAGAATAAAGTCATGTAGTATTTAGTTTACAAAGGATGGAAAAGCCTATAAACTAAGAAAAAATAATATGGCTCTTTAAAAAAAGACTCTCACGGGAATAATCCCCCCCACCCCCTGCAGGAAATCTAAGCAGACTAAAAAATATCTGAAGAGAGAAAAAGGGCAGTGTTAAAAATTAATTCTCTGAAGCTCCCAATGCTTTACCCAAGGGTATATTTTCATTTCACTGCAAAAGCAGTATCTGTCCACTGTAGAAAACTTAAGAAGCTATTGGGTGAAAAAAATAAATAAATAATAACCATTGTTACCATCCTAATACAGTTCTAATTTTTTCACTGTTTCAAGAACTTTTTCATGTAATTGGAAAATGATTAACTTCTCAAAGATGTCCCGCCACACAGCTTTTCAGAAACACATCTGTGAAAAATAAAAATGTACTTCTTGTGACAGTTCCCTTGGAGGAAAAAGCCTACGGCAAAATAACCAAAACTAATTTCTAAAAGACAATGTATGTTTTTGTTATATCAATTTCTGATGTTGTATGTGACATCTTTACCACACTAACATGGTTAAAAACAAACTAAGAAGTAAAATTAGAAAGTGACCATAACATGAGTAGTAACTCAGAAGTAATGACTGAAATACATAAGGTAGGAGGGTCAACATCAAAATCACCCCAAATGGCATCTAATGAACAGTGTGAAAACTGTGCCAGAGACACTGAACCTCTCGCCAGGTGCCTCAGGGAGATCAGATCAAATTGGGAGCTGTGATCTATTCCTAACTTAAAGCTGAATCTTTTCCACACTCCCAAAATAGTTTTCCACATGTCTCAGTATTCTGCATATTTTCTTCCCCAAATGCTAGGACAAGCGTTCGCTTCTATAATCCTCACAATATCTCTCTGCTTCCTTTCTATGCCAAGCTACATTCTCATTTAGACAACTAAGGTTTCTATAGTTTCAAGTAACTGCTTAATAGCTGAGATCTTCACGTAATGATCACCTGGTCCACAACTTAGTTTCTACCCTATCTAGCAGATAAAATGAATAATTAGCAATAAACATTACCAACTTCCAGAGACTTTCCCTGTGAACCCTACAGTGACCATCCCAAACATGAGTCACTTTTCTACCACTCTTTAATTTTTTTTAAAAGATTTCTTTACTATAAGATTTTTATTTATTTTGCATAGAAGAATAGGCCAGAGGTGCAAGGGGTGAGAGGATTCGCCAGAGACAAGTGGGGAGCAGAACAGGCAGATGTACAGAAATAGAAATACACTAAGGAAAACAGCGGCGAAATAGGAGAGGTCTGCTGTGCCATGTATCTAGCTCCCTGGCTGGGATCTAACTCAGGCCATCGAGGTGATAGTGCTGAGACTTAACCCTTAGGCCACCAGGGAGGCCTCACTCTTATTTTTTTCAAAGCAAGCAACACAATCAATAATCTCATTTATCTGCTAATATGTCAGTCTGTCTTCCCCTACCAGGAGGTAAGTACTTGTTCACCCCTGTATCCTTAGCACCTAGATCAGTGCCTGGCACGTAAGGGTATGGAAAGAAGTTATCATTGCTGTTACACATATGCAAAGATCTTCTAAACTGGTAATTTCTAATTGGTAATAAGCCTATGACAGTTGTCTCTGGTTCTATTTGAAAAGGTATGGCTGCAGTTACAGTGTTTAGGCACAATAATCAAAATGCTTTGGTTAGATAATGTGCTGTTGAGCTTTTCTTTTAGTTTTCTGGTTTAATCAGGGTTCATTTGCTTATTAAAAGAAATTACCAATTTCTTGAGCCACTTTTTAGCAGACAAAATATGTTTTCTCTAGATATTAGGATACCATTTAAAAATGTTTGCACTATGATATTAAGCAGAAACGAAACTCACCATTGGGAAATTGTGAAGAGGCAAATCTTGTCAATAATATACCAGCTCCTTCAATTAAAGCTAGGAGAATGCCACCCATTGCAGCTGACCCAACCATGGCCACTGGTCCATCTTAGAATACAAAACAACAAAGAGATTACTGTTAGAAATCTAGTTTAACGTAAGATAAAGAATTGTCTACATGGTTACTCCCTCTTACCCACTGGTAAAGACAGTAAGTCAAAACTGTGGCTCGTAGATAAAACTCAGCTCACTGCCTATTTATGTAAATAAAGTTTTATTGGAACACACAGTCACGTTCATTTATTTATACACTGTCTATGGCTGCTTTTGGGCTACAGCAGAGTTAAGCAGTTGTACAAAGACCTCAAACCCACAAAGCCTAAAATGTTTACAACCTGTCAATGTCTGACCTAAACCACTAAGCCTAAAGGAATTCTGGATTACTCTCTGGCCCTAAGACCTCAAAGAAAATGGTTCTAAACTCTTAATTTCTAACAGTGCTATGTGCAGGTGTTATTTCTAAAAAAGATTTATTTTTATTTATTTATGCATCCAAGAATTGGGGTATAGGCCAAAGATGCAGGGAGTAATCACCAGAGACAGAGTGGGGAGCAAAAACAGGCAGATCTACTGAAATATACTGCTAAGGGGAGCAGCGGGCAAGACAAGAGAGATCTGCTGCGCCATGTGGGTCAGCTCCCTGGCCAGGGATTGAACTCATGCCACAGTGGCTGGCAATAGCTTAATAGTGAGAGACTTAACCCCAGCGCCACCAGGTAGGTCCTGTGGGTGTGATTTTTAACTCCAGAATACAGATGAGGAAACTGTCAATGTTTATTAGTAAACTGCCAATCAGTTAGTAAATGGAAGAACCAGGAGCTGAACTGCTCTTAGTGGTTAGAACTCCATGATCACTCATTCTCCAACATTCCAAATACAGTCCAATACAGTCCCTTACATCCCCCCACCAATCACCATATACATTCATATTACACCAAGTTAGGAAATGCTTAGTTTTATAAGTCACAGATATCAGTAAATTAAGACACGAGGTTTTCCAAAAAGTCTTGCTTCTACTAGTGCCTATGACTGCTTACTTCTTGCTGCCAGTATGGCTCCTGTTAAGGCACCACTTGTGATGGAGTTCCAGGGATCTTCCTTCCCTCTGACTTGAACCATACTGCAGTCAATCATGGAAAACAGACCTCCCCAAACTGCAAAGCTACCTATTTTATTTAACAACAAACAAAAAAATACATATTTAATTTTTATCTGCTATTTAAAGTATTACAGTTAAAAATAAGTTTAAATAACAACACTCATTAAATTCTTAAAACTCTCATACCCCAAATACATGCAGATACAAGTCTAAATAAGTATTTAACAAAAGTCAGAACACCTATCTTTTTAATAAAACCTAGACTGTATTTCATCAGCGGGAATATAGGTCATGGTCCAACACCTGAAAGAAGTCAGGCCTGAAAGAATCAGAGTACCTGGGTCTAAACACTCAAATTCCTTTTGAGAAAAATGTACATGTTTAAATATCAATACATAAAACCAAACCACCTGCTCCCTCCCTCCTCCTATAGCTTGACTCTAACTCCTATTTTTTTCAGTAAGTGTCCCTGAGCGCCCACTCTATGCAAACCCCAAGAGGAACACAAAAGAAATGTATTCTATTCCGGCTGTGTTGCAGGTGTAAGCCCGCAGATGCTCAAGTGGCGGATGAATGGCACATGGTTAGACTTTGGAACATCAGGAGGACGGAAGTTCCCTTCCTCTCCTTTCCATCCTTTAGTAGTGCTCAAGCGTGAGGCTCACACTCCTCCTGAACACAGCTGACAATTCTGTAAGTAAAAGTCAAACACCAACACATACACACACACGTAAACAAGTACACACAAAATCTGGAAAGAACGAAGCTCTTCATCAGCATCCTCTCTGGGCACCACAACTGTAACTTAGTTCCGTGTGCTTTTATTTTCTAACTCTGCTAGAATGAATACACTTTCTATATCCTGGGAGAGTGACATGATGCCTCAGTATGTCAGAATCACCTCACAAAATTCCTCAGAGATTCCCACTCCCTCACTCCCACTCCCTATCCCCTAAGAATAACTGTCACACTGAGTTAGGGTTATTGATGAGAATGGAGATCCTGAGTCCTGGCAGAAAGGCAGCCTAGTGTAGGGAGCCAGAGCATTGTGGTTACCACCAGATTCTTCTAATAACTGTCACACTGAGTTAGGGTTATTGATGAGAATGGAGATCCTGAGTCCTGGCAGAAAGGCGGCCTAGTGTAGGGAGCCAGAGCATTGTGGTTACCACCAGATTCTTCTCCAGCTCTCACTGGAAATCTAGTAGATATAACCAATCAAATCTAACAAACATAACCATGCTGCAAGGGGCCTAGCTGCCCCAGCCAGGTAAAACACTGGCAAGCAGCTAAGAAAAGGGCCTCAAACCGTAGGGCCAACGTTTAAAGAGCCTCAAACCGTGGGGCTGAAGAAAAAGGGCCTGACACCATGGGGCCAAAGTTTAAAGAGCCTGACACTGTGGGGCTGAAGATTAAACATCCCTTTGTTTTTTGTTCTTGGTCATAAAAAGAAAAAACCTCATGGAATATACATTGGGCAATAAATCATATATATAAGAATACTGTAAGTACATGGCATGGAAAATTACTTGCTTAAAAATTAAACCCCGAATAATTTGGCCCACTTGACAATGGGAAATAATTACTGTGCAAGGGCATGTCTGATAAGCAACCTAGAGCTGGTCATAATAATATTCCTCATATGGAAGTTCTGTAAAGAAGCCTTGTAATGAATCATAAAGTTGATTGTGCTAGGAGCTTCTAGGTAGAAAAAAAGTTCTAATAACTGATTACTGGGAAGCAACTGGTTTCTAGCTGCAGGACAAATAGATAGAGGAGTCTCATGATATTGTAGCCTTGGCGATAGGGTGGTACCAAGGTCTGTTAGCTGACCTAGGTAGTTGTTTAGGCTGAAATAATGAGTCTAAATTTTAATTATCTATTTACTTTTTTTTTTTTTTTTTTTTTATAGAGGCATGTTTTTCTTTATTTGTTTGTTTGCTTGTTTGTTTGTTTTGTTTATACATGCACTGGGTACAGTCAGAAGTGCGGGAGGGTGAGAGAATTCACCAGAGCCAGAGCGGGGAGCAGAGCAGGCAGAAGGACCCAAGTACACTGCTGAGGGGAGCAGCGGGCGGCAGGAGAGGTCTGCGCGCCATGTGGGACTCTCCTTCGGTGGCCGGGGAGCAGCCGGGGATCGAACCGGCGCTGCAGAGGCCGCGGGCAGCTTCGCAACCCAGCGCTCTACCGCTGCGCCACCGGGGAGGCCCTATCTATTTACTTTTAAAGTTGTTTCTCTTCTTTTTTTTTTTTTTAAGATTTATTTATTTATTTATTTATACAAGCACTGGGTACAGTCAGAAGTGTGGGAGGGTGAGAGAATTCACCAGAGCCAGAGCAGGGAGCAGAGCAGGCAGAAAGACGGAAGTACACTGCTGAGGGGAGCAGCAGGCGGCAGGAGAGGTCTGCCCGCCATGTGGGACCCTCCTCTGGTGGCAGGGGAGCAGGCGGGGATCGAACCGGCACTCCAGAGGCTGCCGGCATCTTCGCAACACAAGCAACCCAAGCGCTCAACCGCTGCATCACCGGGGAGGCCCTGTTTCTTTTCTTAAAAACACGTAGGCACCAATATGTCTATGGGAAAGGAATGTACTGATTGTTTTGTTTTGCATCTATGCATATGATAATGTAATCCCATCGCTTGCTTAAAACGTATAAAGACCCGCTGAGACCCTCAGCAGGAGATGCTTTCACCAAAATAAGAGTGTTTGTATCTGCCTCACCTCCCCTTCCCTTCAGCCCTTAAAGTTTCGCCTAGGTCATCTCATCCTTTCAGGGACACCTGACCCGACATTTTGCTGAAATCTGGTCTTCGACATAACCAGTTAAATCTACCAGATCTAACCAGTTACAATACAGCATAAGCCCAGGGGTATCTATGTGTTAGCAGCCTGGCATGGGGTGCCACAACCCAAGCAAGGCAAGGGAGAAGGTAGTCATATGAAAATGAAGAATAATGAACCCTCCGGGCGGGACTAGAATAAGCAGTATCAGTGTGAATCATGATTCACCAAAAACAAAACACAAAGCATTTGATGGACAGAGATAAGATTTTTAAATGGATATAACAATTCCAGTTAAATTTCTGAATAACCATAAATCAAAAACCTACAAACACTAATTTGTGACAAGCTGTTAAACTGAACTAAAACATTAGTTGGTAGAATCTAAAAAAGAATAAAAATGATATATAATGTGTTACATACACATATAATAGATACATATACATGTATGCATGTCTGTATCTTTAACACAACAAAAACCAGAGTGTCTCCTTCAAATCAACAGGAAAAAATTTCTGGAATACATATGGAAAGATTATGCTTACCTCCCAACTGTGGAGCCCTGGTTTTAACAGCTGTCAAACTGCCACGTAGTCTGTGGTTTACTCCCTAAAAGCAAACGAAAGAAAGCAACCAAAAATATATTATAGGTACAATTCCAACCCACCAAAGGGGAAACCAGTGATATTTATCAGCTTCAAGTGATGATAAAGACTTTTCACCCACTTACCACTGGAGAATTGCGAAAGCCTTTGATTGCTTGAAAGATACCACCACCTATGGTGCCCATGGTAAAGGCCCCACCACAGTCATCCACAATTCGCCAGGGGCTAAGAACAGGGGGGAAAAAAAGATGACCATATTTCTCATTCATCAGCTTACATGAAACCTCTGCTAGCATAGTAAGAGATGCAACAGACTGTAGTGCAGGGTCCATTTCAATGTCAGTCCATTGCAATGCCAGGCCCATGAAATACAAAGATAAAGGATTCTGAACATCTTCATACCTATTCAGCCCCAAGTCATCTAAACCTGAAGGAATGGCATCAGCTTAAGTCCTCATTGCTGCTGTTGTAACTCCCTATAACAGCACTTTCTTCATGCATTTAACAATGAGTATCTATTTTAAGTGGAGCACTGTTCAAAAGCAAATAAACACCTATGACATTATAGGAAATGACATTATAATCAACAATGTTGAGTCAATCTCCTGGAGGTCAAGGTAAGTTCTCCAGCTGAAGCAAAAATTAAAGGTGAGACTGGAAGAATGAAAATTCAATAGATGCAAAGGAAAAAAAATTTTTCAATTTAAAAAAACTTGAAATTCTTTCTGCACTTGAAATTCTCTTTTTTTTTTGCATTTGGAACCTTAGTTTGTATTGGATCCATTTACAACATTGATTCCAGTTAGAGGGCAAATCTGTAAACTCAGCTCCCAAATGCAGCACCCCACATTACACAAAACACTGAAATCTGAGTAATCTGATTGATAAGAATAGAGCAACTATTCAAGGAATGTGATTTACAGTCTCTGACTATTAAATTCACTTGAACTCACAATAAGTAAAAGATACTTAGTTTCAAGTGTCAACTACTATAATGGACAGCTGGCAATCTACTTGCTCAAGTACACTTTTGAATTTAACATATTGTTACTTCTAGAAAATATGAATGAGTCATTTCCAACTTTGCCAGATAGGAACACAAAAACTTGACGTCAAAATAACACATTCTTTTCAAGTATAGTACAAATCCAGACTTTGTACAAAACAACTATCTCATGTGGCAGCTACTCCAGTTGTCAGCGGGCCTGCTTTTGTGGTCCTGAAGCAAAATCACCAACACTTGGGAGCTTGCTAGAAATGCAAACTCTTGGGCTCCCCCCAGGACCTACTGAACCAGAATGGACAGAATTAGATCCACACATGAGATGTGATTTCACTTTAAAAGTTTGAGGAGGGGCCTTCCTGGTGGCACAAGGGGTTAAGTCTCAGCATTGTGATGCTATCCATAGCCACTGCAGCACGAGTTCAATCCAGGGAGCTGACCCAGTGGAGCAGCAGACCTCTCCAGTCTTGCTAGATGCTTCCCTCAGCAGTGTATTTCAGTCAAACCGCAAGTTCTGTTCCCCACTCTGTCTCTGGTGAATCCTCTCACCCCACTGCACCTCTGGTCTGTATCCTAGTTCTTATATGCATAAATAAATAAATCTTAAAAAAAAAAAGTTTAAGAAGGAGTGCTTTGACTTTAAACCATTAACAAGAAATAAGGAAGAAAGACAAAGAATAAATTAGTGACTCCCTCAGTGTAGTGGGTCAGTACTTGTAAATATGTATGTAAAAAGGCTGGTGGTCTAATAAATCTAAGATTTAGCCTAAGTGATCTTATAAACAGTGATCTTATAAAATCAGTGACCATTAAAAAAGTCAGTAGGGGCCTCCCGGGTGGCGCACCAGGTTGAGCACTGCACTGTGAAGCTGTCCACAGCCTGAGTAGCACAGGTTCGATTTCCGGCCAATCAGGAAGAAACCCACATGGCGTGGAAGACCTCTCCTGCCTCGCCCGCTGCTCCCCTCAGCAGTGTCTTCAGTGTGTCTGCCTGTTCTGCTCCCCACTCTGTCTCTGGTGAATTCTCTCATGCTCCCGTGCCTCTGGCCTGTACCTCAGTTCTTGTATAAATAAAAATAAATCTTTAAAAAAATAAAAATAAAAAAGTCAGTAAAGAACAGCAGGATTCAGATCAGAGTGCAGAGTATTTCAAGAGAGGATGTCCACAACAAAGTTAAGATGGAAAGAGTTTCGGAACTAAATCACAATGTCCTCGCAGGGAAGTGATGGGCTACATAAATGGAAGGTGGAAGATAAAACTCCAAAAGAATGGAAATGCCAGAAAAATACAACAGAATCAGTAACTAACAGGAACAATATTAAGCTATCATTTATTAAGCATTAACTACTTTAATAAATCGACACGCTGATGACAGATGCATTTTTTTTAAAGATTTATTTATTTATATAAGAACCGGGGTACAGGCTAGATACATGGGAGGGTGAGAGGATTCACCAGAGACAGAGCGGGGAACAGAACAGGCAGACTGACGAAATACACTGCTGAGGGGAGCAGCGGGCGGCAGGAGAGGTCTGCGAGCCATGTGGGACCCTCGCCAGTGGCCGGGGATCGAACTGGCGCTGCAGAGGCTGCGGGCAGCTTCGCAGCCCAGCGCTCAACCACTGCGCCACCTGGGGAGGCCCATAACAGGTGCATTTTTACAAAAAAAAAAAAACCACTGTGATTTTCGAGAAAGCTAGGTTTACTTTCCCAGAGTAACTAACCTTTTAACTTTGCAAGAGTATTCCTGTCCCCTCTCCATTTTACAGAAAAACAGAGGCTCAGACAGAGATTAACTTGCCCAAGGTCACATAGGCAGTAAGTACAAGCAATTTAAATACAAACTCTGGTATGCCAAAGCCCTCAAATTCTTTCAACTGTAAAACAGAGACTAAGAGTTTTTGAAAAGAAAGCATTGTAACAAGTTGTATTTGGGATGAGTAAGTCCATAAGATGTAAAAAGGGCTAGAAGTAAAGAAAGCTATTAGGAAGCTATTGTAAAAAGGAATTAAAGGACAATAGATAAAATCTTGACAATAGGAATCAAAAGGCAAACATTTTGAAAGAAATTCAGACAGCTTATGCGTGCTGGAAGAGGGAATAGACAGAGAGAGGGCATTCCATGCAATTGTTTGAGCTTGGGTGATTGAGAAAATGCTCCTACCAAACAGGGCAGTCCAGAAGATCAAAGCAGTTTTGACTACAGAACTAACCAGGCAACTGACTGCATTGCTTCAGGACGTTATGTACTAAGTGTAAGTAAAGGGATTACCTAATGGTTTAAATAAATGAGACCCATTATGACCCCAGAAGCCTTCAACGAAGGCAACCTGAGACTTCTTACACCAATTACGCTATTTTACTATTTACATGCCTGATATTCTTCATGCTTTTATTCTTCGAACCTAACCAAGTGCTAGCTCTGAATAAAAGCTGAATGAATAGGTTTCTGTCCATAGCTTTTCGGAGAACAATAGCTACTATCTCTTTCTTTTCCAGATAATTTTTACCACCTCCTCCCGCCTACAGGAGTTTATCCAGACATCCTGGGCATAATCTACGTTCCACACATTTGAAATGCTTCGTCCAGGGGTCACATATCATACAAATAAAGCCCCAAACAATATCCCCCCCAAGGCCTAGCTTTCCTTTCTCGAGGAGGAGGAACTGAGCAACAGCGAGGCGTAGGGACGCGTCCAAGGTCATCTCAGCGGTCAGAGGGGATTATTACTGACCCCGCACCAGCCGACTGGACTCAGGGTTAGGAGCAGGTTCCGAGGCTCCGTCAGACCCAGGTGCGGACCTCCTCGCCGTCCGGCGCAAGGTCACGAGGTGCCGGGTGGGAACCGGCGAGGCTGCCTCACGCAGCCCGCGGGGTACAGGGCTGGGCCGCAGCCCTCGTGGCCTTCGGTTACCAAGCCCGCGTCGACACACCCGAGACTGAGTCCGCCCTGCACCTCGGGAGACTGGTCAGGGGAGAAAGAGGGCAGGAGACAGGAAGGTAAGGGGGGAAAGCTCACCAAGGCTCTCGCGCATACTCCTCCATCTTGACTCCGGCGCCGCCAGCGATGCCGGGCAAGCGGGGCGGGGCCTGACCCCAGCGGCGGAAGTGATCCCGAGAGGAGGGCGTTGCAGTCTATGGGGATTGGCTCGCTGTGTGCCCCTCAGCCAATGGGAGCCCGGGGGCTTGCGGGGGCGGGGCGGCGGCCGGTGCAACGAGGCTGGGCGCCCGCCAGGTCTTCGAAGGCAGCGGTTCTGGGCTGCGCGAGGGGCGGGAGCTCTGGGGCGAAGGGTTCAAATTACCTGGTCACTGGAGGGCCTTTGACCTGAGATAAACCTGGTGTTATTCCGCTGGGGTGCACTAGACTTCATAGATAAGGTTTCTTTGTTTTTAGTACTTTGTCAACTAATGCTACTAATTGGTCAAGATTTGAGAAACCTTCATGACAGCGATTTAGTGTTTTATAGTCGCGGTGCCTAGAATGCAGTAGGTGATCAATAAATGTCTGTGAACTGGATGTACCTGGGCCATCTAGGGTGCCCACTAGGGTCCCTCAATTTGAGGGACGAAAACAACAGTCTCTTCCTGGCCGGTGCCCCAATCACCAGATGTGGAGGATGTTTAGCTCAGAGACGAGAAATCCGAAAGAATGGGGCCCATCCACTGGCCCTTCGCGCATACTCAACAAAACCTCAGTCACTGATGGCTGCTGAAGGAGAGCTTCTCACTTCTGCACTTCCCAGTTTGACTTTAGAATATGAATCTTTATTTTATGGAAAAATTCGTGCCCTAATATTATGAAACTGCAGAAAGAGTGAGGTTCCCTCTGACATCTTGGGAATAAGATAAGCAGATAAACTGAAGCCTCCATAGAACTAAAGGGTGGCAGTACAATGTGACTTGTAACCAAGAAGAACAGTTCAAACTGCCTATTCTGCTCTGGATGTGTACATCCAATAAGTCCTTTTTGAAAAAATGCATGGCCGTAATTAAATCTAACTAACTGCACAAGCTGAAGAGACATGTGGGAGATGGGCAATGTGGAACCTAGAAAGAAGAACTCACAGAGCAAGAATTTGATGTTTACTCAGCACTCCAGACCTAGGGGTATAAATATTTCAGTAACTACGGGCTTGTATTCTCTTGAGCAAGGATATTTTTTTCTGATCTCAACAGACCCAGATGAAGTCTCCCTCAGCTCTAGCTCCCCTAGTGCCAGCTCCTCTCCTTTACTCCTTTCCTTGTTCATTATGCAATCTCCTAATTGTTATTTGCCTTCGGAGAAGATTTTCCTTTTGAGAAAATGCCCTGGCTGTTCATGCTCTTCCTGCCCACTTGAAAGTTGCTTTATGCATTTGCCTGTTGTGAGCTTGGTTCTTTGAATCAAATCAGTCACCAGGAATGGTGAAATGCTGAGTTTCTTAGTTTACACAGCTGAGGGCCAGACTCTAGGCAGAGGTTAGCCAGCTCTGCTCATACCAAAGTTCAACATCCTGAAGGAGTTTACTGTTCTGGGAGCTGCTGCTCTTGACCAGCAGGACTTCTCAGCCTCTGCCTTCTCTGTACTGCAACAATAACAGCATGCCAGGACAAGCTTCACTGGGCAAGGCCTGGGACTTTGCCTTTATTGGCTAGAGGTGAAAGATGTTACCCCTTCCTCGATCTGAGTGAACAAGCCACTTGGAAGAAGAGCTTGGTATTTTAATCTCCTCCTAGCGAGTCTTAAAGGAATCTGAAAAGTCTGAGAACAGAAAAACATGAAGGAATGAGAAGAATTGAGAGAAAACTCACCATTAAGGTAAGGGGGGGAGGGTGGACTGTCATTCAACACAGTGGTTATATTTTATGGAAAATCAGTGTTCTGGACTCAGCGTGAGACCACTGCTGGGACCTCCGCTGACCATCGCTTTGGGGACAACCTCTCCATATGTGACCTGAAAGAACTGTGACCCCCCCCCCAGAGTTTGTTTTACTGTAAGGTTTCCCTGAGTGAGCAAGGTGAGGAAGGATGGATCTCCCTGTGCCTTAGGAAACCGCATGGGTAGATGAGGTCTGAGAGGTCAAGTTCACAGGTCTTCCTCACTGTAAAGTAATTGTCTACCTCTGCCACCTCCACCCCACAATTAGCTCTTGTTCACCTTCCACTCTTGGAGAGTAGACCAGTTCCTTTTGTCTTGGTGGAGGAGCCACCAAGACTAGGATGGGGGATAGATATCCAGGGTGCTGAACCAAGAGTGTCACCAGCGGGATTAGAAATCCAGTGCCAATGGAAAGACCCTTACTCTGCTCTCAGGGTGGTCCTAGTTTAGGGTGCAGTTGGGGAGAGTACAGAAAAATGTTGACATGATTCCTACCCTCAGGGTCCTCAAACTGCCCTTGAGGTGAAAGAACGAATTCCTGTGAAATAGCTGTTGGGTCAAAATTATAAAACTCCACAGTGTGTGACGTAGAATATAAGTGCTAGAGGCTTTTGTTGGGAGGCTTTTGGAGGGTGCAGGGCTTCGAGAACTCCGTCCGCCAAGAGGTCACAGGCTGTACATATGGCTTTAAGCTCCCAGTCCCACCTGGTCTAGCCACAGAGAATCACAGGTTAGCATGGACAGGCAAGGCTCACACCATCGTCAGCTCTAGGGCTTAGAGTTCCAGTCTGTGTTTGGGGCCAGTGGCTTGCTTCCAGAGGCAGAGTCTGCTGTCTGGGGAAACTCCAGCCTCATCACAAGAAGAGAGTCAGTGTGAGTCTGTACAGTGGACCCTTGGACAATACAGATTTGAACTGTGCAGGTTTGCTTATATGTGTAGTTTTTCAGTAAATACAGTTGATTCTCCCAGATCCACAGATGTGGAAACCATCTATAAGGGATTTGAGCGCCTGTGGATCTTGGTATCCACAGAGTGGGGGTTGGGGATATCCTGAAATCCATCCCCCAGGATTCCAAGGGGCATGACTGAAGTTAATGGAGGTGGGGAGGGATGAGAAGTAATACATGGATTTTTAGCTGTGTGGGGTCAGCGCCCCTAATCCCCAGATTGTTCAAGGGTCAACTGTAGTAAGTCAGTACTCCCCCCCATCTGCAGATTTGTTTTCCTCAGTTTCAGTTATCCATGCTCAACTGAGATTCAGAATATTATGTACAATAAGATATTTTGAGGGGCCTCCCTGGTGGCGCAGGGGGTTAAGTTTCAACACTTGGAGCTATCCCTAGCCACTGCAGCACGAGTTCTATCCCCGGCCAAGGAGGTGACCCACAGGACATAGCAGACCTCTCCTGTCTCACCCGCTGCTCCCCTCAGCAGTGTATTTCAGTAGATCTGCCTGTTCTGCTCCCCACTCTGTCTCTGGTGAATCCTCTCACCACACCCGCCCCCCCCCGCCTGTATCCCAGTTCTTGTATGCATAAATAAATAAATCAATAAATCTTTAAAAAAAGATATTTTGAGAGAGAAGACCAAATTCACATGGTTTTTATTGTAGTATGTTGTTATAGTTGCTCTATTTTATCATTAGTAACTCCCTTGCTGTGCCTAATTTATAAATTAACTTTATCAGAGGCTTGTATCTATAGGGTTAGGTACTATCCACATTTCTGGGCATCACAGGGGACCTGGGAACATGGCCCTGGGTAAGGACGGCTACTGGAATAATATGTTGAGTGCCTATAGTGTGTCTGATGTTATGTTATGTGCTTTGCATGCATTGTCTTATTTTATTTAATATATTTAATAGTTGGCTATTAAATAGAGAGGTTATGTGCTACACTGTACTGCCACCCCATGTTCCTGAAGATGTGACTTTCCTGGGTTCATTTAGCCCAGTTGAGAACCACCCTAAGCTCTAGTTAAATTAATTCTGGTTCCCGTAGGCCTCCTTGGTGGCACAAGGGGTTAAGCACAACGTTATGAAGCTTTCCGTAGCCTCTGCAGCATGAGTTCGATTCCCAGCCAGCCAGGGAGCTACCCACATGGCACAGCAAACCTCTCCTGCCTTACCCGCTGCTCCCCCTCAGCAGTGTATTTCAGTCAGTCTGCATGTTCTGTTCTCCACTCTGTCTCTGGTGAATCCTCTCACTGCCCGCCTCCACCCCCGCACCTCTGGCCTGTACCCCATGCATAAATAAACAAATTTTAAAAAAATTCTTGTCCCCCACCTTCCCAAGTAATTTTTTTTTAAGATTTATTTTTATTTATTTATACATACAAGAACTGAGTTGTAGGCCAGCGGTGTGGGGGGTAAAAGGGTTCACCAGAGACAGAGTGGGGAGCAAAACAGGTGGATCTACTGAAATACACTGCTGAGGGGAGCGGCGGATGAGGCAGGAGAGATCTGCTCTGGTGATGGAACCATGCCGCAGTGGCTAGTGATAGCTTGACAGTGCTGAGACTCTAACCCCTGCACCACCAGGGAGGCCCAACACACCATCTATTTTGACTAAAATAATGGGGCCTCTTTTCTCTCCACACCCCCCTAGCACAATTTTGTGCTTACTTTTTCTCTAGGAAATAGGCTGTGCCAGAGTCCCCAGTACCCAAGATGGATTTGTTTTAGCTGGAAGGGGATGCTGAGCTGGGTAACCATGGTCTTGTGAGGAGTGGGTAGTGTAGGGGTCCCTTGTGCAGGGGCTGGAGGAGGCTGTACTCCTGGGCTCTGGGTTTTCAAACCCTCCAGCCCTAGCTGGGATGTCTTTCAAGGCAAGACTTTCAGGGTCTGTGGACACTCAACAAAGGCTTCCAACTGCGTCATATCAGAAGAGCCAGCTGTTTGGAATTGTAGGACATGAGGCAGAGAAGACACCTGGGTTGATGGCTGACAGCTGTGATTAGGAGGCTGTGGAGACTGCCCTTGAGTTTGGAAGCTGTGGGTTTTCTTGGGTATGCCCCTAGAGCAGAGACTACTGGGCCTAGAGGAGAAGGCCCCAGACACCAGATGGTGCAAGCCGGCCCTGGGGCTGAAGATGGGGGCTGCCCTCACACCCTCGCTCCTCTTCGGAAAGAGTGAACATTTTTGGCAGAAAGCTTGAGAAGGAAGAAGTCTTGGGGGCTGGAAGGAGAGCTGCTTTCAACTGACTAGGGGACCAGAGGCAGCTCCAGAGCTAGGGGTAACAGAAGATGATGCCCTTCTAGAAATCCTCTTCAGTGAGAGAAGACTGGCCTGAGGAGCGGTGGGAATTGGGAGGTGGAGTTTGGCCAGAGACTTGCTGGTGGGTGCAGGGGACACCCTTTCCAATCCACTGCCGCCATCCAGGAGACCTTGAGCCCTTTGTTGCCCCTCTGGGCCTCCTGGCCCAACTCCTCCTGACACCACCAGTTTGCCTTCTGTTGGGCCCTGAACAATTGCTTCTACCTTAGCTTCACTCTGCCTTAGGGTACAATTATTTTTTATCCTATTAAATTATACATTTGTATCATCTACTGAGGGTGGTTACTGCTGAGAAATAGAAAGAAAAAGATGAGAGAAGAGAGTGGGATGGGGAGAAAAGCACCCAGAATGAGAGTAAAGAGAAGTAATTATACAGCTGCTAGTAATGTCCCGCGTGTCAGGTGTCTCGACAAGTGTTCCACGTGTTTGTTTGAATTTAACTTTCACAACCATCTTCCGAGGTCAGCATGGCTACTGTCTTTTCGTGGACGATGAGGCCAAGTGTCCAGGAAGAGGAGCACTGGTTGCTGGCGATGGCAGGTGAGCCCTGGGCCTCCAGCTGCGCCTCAGTAGGGAGACGCCCGCCCTGCCCTCCAGCCTCTCCCGCAGCATTTTTCCGTAGCCCCTGTGCTTCTCTTCTGATGCATTTTTGAAACTCCTCGCTGAGTGAATGATTTGAAATTGTTTATTGCCTGTCTTCACTGACAGGAGATAGACTGCGGAAGGCAGGGACCACCCGGATTCATAACGGAAGTCACAGCCCTTGCTTGCATGCCAGTGCCTGATCCATGGTGAGTACTCAGTAAATATATGCTTACCCCAAAGAAAACACACTGGCAGAACACAACAAAAATAATTCTTAGACTCTGCTACTAAAAATGGAGCTACCATATGACCCGGCAATTCCACTCCTAGGGATCTCCCCAAAGGACACAAAAACAGTGATTCAAAAGAACACCTGTACACCTATGTTTATTGCAGCACTATTTACAATAGGTAAAAGCTGGAAACAACCCAAATGCCCAAAAATAGATGACTGGGTCAAGAAGATGTGGCATATATACACAATGGAATATTATTCAGCAATCAAAAAAGATAAACTCATGCCATTCACAGCAACGTGGATGGAGCTAGAAGGAATTATACTCAGTGAAATATGCCAGAAGGAAAAAGAAAAATATTGGATGGTTTCACTTATAGCAGGAATATAGAGGAACCAAATAAGACATCAGTGTAAAAAAATAATAACAGTACAAAACACAACAAAGCAAAAACAGACAATTATAAATCAGAGACATCCTGCAGGGGAGGAGGAGGGAGAGGGATCAGAGGGAGGGAGGGAGGAGCACAGGGGATTGAGGTGATGGTGCACGGGTGCGTTGGTGAAGGAAACTCTATGGGGACTACCCCTGAGGGTGTGGGGGGAAGCAAATATTGTTTAAAAATGAACAATGATGTAAAAAAAATTTAAAAATTATTTAATTAAAAGAGAATATTCAGGGGCCTCCCCTGGTGGCACAGCGGTTGAGCGCTGGGGATGCCAGCTCGTTCCCGGCCAGCAAGGGTCCCACAAAAAAAAAAAAAAGGAATATTCACTGCTAAAAAATATAAACTAAATACACGTTAGTTTCACACATTTGTAGCAATTTATTTGAAAGATGAATGTGTAAGGTGCCAAGAAAAACATAAAAATGTTAAGAAGTATTTTAATAAATGAGATGCATTAAAACATAAAAAAAAAAATTCTTAGACTCTGAAAAATAGAGGAGTTACCCCAGGGATTGGGGTGGGGAAGGCAGAGGTGGGAAGAGAAGGCAGGCGACAGGGCAGGGCTGGTGGAGAGTGAGGTGTGTGCACAGCTGGAGGTGTGAAGTTGCACTCCCCAAATTATATAGTTATGTAAATGCAGATCAATAAACTCAAGGGAAGGGCCTCCCCAGTGGCACAGCGGTTGAGTGCTGGGTTGCTGCCCGCGGCCCCTGCAGCGCCGGTTCGATCCCCGGCTGCTCCCCGGCCACCAGAGGAGGGTCCCACATGGCGCGCAGACCTCTCCTGCCGCCTGCTGCTCCCCTCAGCAGTGTACTTCGGTCCTTCTGCCTGCTCTGCTCCCCGCTCTTGTGAATTCTCTCACCCTCCTGCGCTTCTGACTGTACCCCGTGCATGTACAAATAAATAAATAAAAACATGCCTCTATTAAAAAATAAATAAAAAATTAAAAAAAATAAATAAACTCAAGGGAAGGGCCTCCCCAGCAGCGGTTGAGCACTGGGTTGCGAAGCTGCCCGCAGCCTCTACTGCGCCAATTCGATCCCTGGCTGCTCCCCGGCCACCAGAGGAGGGTCCCACATGGCGCACAGACCTCTCCTGCTCCCCTCAGCAGTGTACTTTGGTCCTTCTGCCTGCTCTGCTCCCCGCTCTGGCTCTGGTGAATTCTCTTACCCTCCCGTGTTTCTGACTGTACCCAGTGCTTGTATAAATAAATAAATAAATCTTTAAAAAAAAAATAAACTCAAGGGAAAAAAATACAAAGGCTTATTGTCTACCTCACAAATGGCAACCCCTAGGATTCAGCGGCTGTCAGGAGGGCAAGACTTCCAGTCTCTCCTTTCCATGGCCTGAAAGCAGGGCCTCTGCAGCAGCTGGAGCAAGACAGGCCTTTAGAGAGTTTCTTCTCTTTGAGCATCCTTTGAAAGGCGTGCAGCTGAGACTAACCCAAGGAAGCATTATGCTCCCAGAGCAAACGCCAGGAAAAGTATTGCAAGTCATGGTGGTAGCTGCGGGTAAATCTCAAAAGGAAGGGTTGGAGAGTTTCAAGGAGTTAGTGTGAAATTTGGAGATAAAGCTCATCCCCCTGAATGTGGAGGCACCAAATTGCTCTAAAGTCAAGGATCATTTCTTACTGAGAGATGGTGACATTCTTGAAAAGGATATAGATGGAAATAATTCACTGTGCAGTGGTCTCACACAAAGCTTCTCAGCCTGGGCCTCCCCTGGTGGCACAGCGGTTGAGCGCTGGGCTGTGAAGCTGCCCACAGCCTCTCCAGCACCGGTTTAATCCCCGTCCACCAGCAAGGGTCCCACATGGCGTGCAGACCTCTCCTGCCGCACCCGCTGCTCCCCTGAGCAGTGTATTTCGTCAATCTGCCTGTTCTGTTCCCCGCTCTGGCTCTGGTGGATTCTCTCACCCTCCCACGCTTCTGACTGTACCCAGTACTTGTATAAATAAATAAATAAATCTTAAAAAAAAAAAATAGCTTCTCAGCCCACTGAAGTTCTGAATCTGTCATCATGCAAATAATGGTCAGGCCTCATTTTTGCACTACTGATATTCAAACAAACAAAAAAAATGACAGCCCCCTTTTTCCTGTCTTCTCAGGCCCGCCTGCCTCACATCTGGACTGTGGTCCCCCTAGCCAGCCAGCCCCCATTCAGTCTGAACCTAAAGCTGGACCAGGGGCATTAAACGCCAGGGCTCAGTTTCTGTCCCCGATGATCCCTGGACTCAGCAAATGCTGGTCAAGTGACTGTTTCTCTCTGGCTTGGGATGGAAAGATGCCAGGAAAGATCGAAGCTTCTACCCTGATGGGTTACACCAGGGCTTCTAGGAGGGATTTTGTGGCAGGAGGGAGGGGGAAGGAGATTGAATGTCTCTGTGACTTCTGCAGGCTGCATGACGGATGAGAGTGGAAAGCCCTTCTATGAACCACGCCAGCCCTGGTGCAATAGTATCTCTCCCCATGGCCCAGAATTATATTTCCCTGAAGACACTCTGAATCGTGCTCTGGATTTGTGTGTGGGTGGCGACCTGCAGCTCCTCCTTGGGCCCCCAAAAGTCTGTCTGCAGATGCCCCTGCAGAGGAAGGGGCAGCTGAGAAAAAGATTTGAACCTGCTTCCTTAGCTCCTCGGAGCTCCATGGAGAAGGACACCCCTTTATGAATTTCCTGATTTTGGAAGATCATTCTTTCTTTCCCAAACAGCCTGCCAGTTTTCAATCTGGGTACAGTGAGGGTTTATTTTCTCTCTCCCTCAAGACGTGGCCAACGTGGGCCGGGGCCTTTGATGCTCAGCACTCAGGTTCTTGGCAGAAGACAGTGGGTGGCTGGAGTGGTTCCGAGTGTCTTAAATTGAGTCTCTTTCCCGGGGCTGTAAATAACTGGGAGTCCCCCAGCACATTACCAAATACAGTAGAGAGGAGTCAATGGACCACGCGTGACCACAGCAACACCCAACCCGGGGTGGAAACGTAAAATACGTGCTAGACCCGGGCTGGCCCACTCGTGAGCCTGACGGCCCAGTCCCTGCTTTTCTGGCTCTCCGTGGCTCTGATCTACTCCTGCCAGCCTCTGCATTTTTGTATCTTTTTCTCATTGCGTGGCCCCCTTGTCTTTAAAAGGCTAAATGCTCTGTACTAAATTTGGTCACACAGCGCTCCAAGATTCCCTGGAATGTCCTCAAGTTTCAAACAGCTCTGACGGAGAGGCAGGCCCGCCCCCCACTCGGGGATTGGCTTCTCTGTTCAGGGCCAGACAGTAATCGGGTCTTATTGGCCGCTGGTTAAGCCAGCCAGGGTCCACTAGCCCTGGGCTTGGGGAGGCTTCTGCTTCCAGTTAACACTTCAGCATCTGTGGCACAGCCGGGCAGAGGAGCTGTGGTCCTCAGCCAGCTGGGGGTTTGCTCCCAAGCCCATCCACTGCATCCAGAACAGCTCCTTTCTCCCCTCTGCCAGCCCCCCGACTCCCTCAGCCCCTGCAAGAGCCGTAGCCCACTTTGCCAAGATGTCCAAGTCCAAGGTAGCCAAGTACCGCCGGCAGGTGAGCGAAGACCCTGATATTGACAGCCTGCTGTCCACCCTGTCTCCCGAGGAGATGGAGGAGCTGGAAAAGGAACTGGACGTGGTGGAGCCAGACGGGAGTATCCCCGTGGGGCTGCTGCAGAGAAACCAGACAGAGAAACAGTCCACGGGCACGTACAGCCGGGAGGCCCTGCTCAACTTCTGTGAGAAGGAGACCAAGAAACTTATTCAGAGGGAGATGTCCATGGATGTGAGTGAGTGGCCCTCGAGGGCTGGGGGGCTGGGGACCCCGACTTCTGGCTAGGCTGCCTTCCTTAGAGGACAAGTTTTTGTGGCAAAGGATTTAGCGCTTCAGCTTCAGAGCTGATTCCCACCCGCTAGCAGCAGTGTGAGTCTCACCCTCACGTCTGTCCCATAAGCAGAAGTGGGTATGTTGGAGGAACTCATCATCCCACAGTGTGCAAGCTGGAGGGTGTCCTTGAAGTGTTCACTGTCAAGTGGACACCATCCTGCACTCCCCTCACCTGTTGTTTTCTTCACATTGGCCCCATCCTGTTGTGAGGAGGGGGTGGAGGGATGGGATGATGTTTGCAGTCTCTCCTGGCCGCCCAGAAGAGAAAGCTAAGCCCTCCTGGCCAGAGAAAGTCATTGTAAGTGCTCTGGCCCGACGGACTTCCCATGGCCCAGTGACCATCTGAGGAGGCTCAGGGGCTGCACAAAGCAGTGGGAATGGCCAGCTTGGGAGTGAGAAATGGTCTTACTTGAGAGCTTCGGGTTCATTCCCAGGGAAGATGGAGTTTTCACACTTGCTGCCCAGGGTGGTGGCCCCTGTGGAGGCCTGCAAGGCTCCTTGGCTGGGAGACTCAGGATGGAGATGTCTCCCAGGGGTGTTTCACCACCAAGAGGGAGCAGAGAAGGGGCAAGGGCTGACTCTTTTTAGTAACATCTGCCCACATCTGGGTTGGGCTTAAGCAAAACCTGCTTTCTGTCTCCTGGGCTGGCAACAAGGACTTTTCTTTCTTCACCATGCATTTCCTGAGTTGTTGGACCCTTTTTCCATGGTCGAGAGCATTTAGAGGGAAGCCACTCTAAGTCTTCTGCTGATTCTCTGCTATTCCACACCTACTTGCCTCACGTCTTGTACATGGTCCATTACTGGTGAATTCTTTTTTTTTAAAGATTTATTTTTATTTATTTATGCATACAAGAACTGAGGTGCAGGCCAGAGATGCGGGGAGTGAGAGGATTCCCCAGAGACAGAATGGGGAGCAGAACAGGTGGATCTACTGAAATACACTGCTGAAGGGAGCAGTGGGCGAGACAGGAGAGGTCTGCTGCGCCATGTGGGTCAGCTCCCTGGCTGGGGATCGAACTCATGGTGCAGTAGCTGTGGATAGCTTCATAGTGCTGAGACTTAACCCCTGCACCACCAGGGAGGCCCCTGATGGATTCTTTTTTTTTTTTTTTTTTTTTTTTTTAATAGAGGCATGTTTTATTTGTTTGTTTGTTTTGTTTATACATGCACTGGGTACAGTCAGAAGCACGGGAGGGTGAGAGAATTCACCAAGCCAGAGCAGGGAGCAGAGCAGGCAGAAGGACCGAAGTACACTGCTGAGGGGAGCAGCGGGCGGCAGGAGAGGTCTGCGCGCCATGTGGGACCCTCCTCTGGTGGCCAGGGAGCAGCCGGGGATCGAACCGGCGCCGCAGAGGCCGCGGGCAGCTTCGCAACCCAGCGCTCAACCGCTGCGCCACCGGGGAGGCCCTCCCTGATGGATTCTTGAAAGAAAAAATTAGGTCTCGTTTCTTGTCATTTACTTCATACCCATGGAAACTGAGGCTCAGAGCTTCAAATGACACATTCATTCTCACAGAGGAAATGAGACCGACGGTGGTACCATCTGAGACTTCCAAGGAGTATCTGGCTGGGTATGAAATTGCATCGCACACTCGTCATGGGGTGCGTCGGTGGACTCAGCCCTGGCTCCTTGAGTGTGGCATGGGCCGGTAGGAAGGAGGCAGGAAGGATGAGGCAAAGTGAGGCTGAGCCAGAGCTCTGCTCTGTCCCTACCACCCCCAGGCCCATATTTAAGGCTTTGCCAAGAAGTTGGAAAGTGATTGGAGCAAAGAGGAGCAGAAATTCATTATCCTGAGGGCAAGGTGGTTGCCTGTGATGCAGCTCTGCTAATGAGAAATAAATATCAAAACATTTATGGGAGATAAAAACCACACATAGGGGACTTACCTCTAGACCAGGAAATACAGGGAAGGAAATGAAATGCACCCAAAGGCTTGGCACCTCTGTGACTACCTCCCCACCCCAGTAAGCCCCAAACATTCACTCTGCTCTCTGCCTTCAGTCCCAGCCTCCTCCAGGCTCTGCACCCTTCTCCCTGGTGCCCAGTGGCGGCTGGTGCTCAGAAAGATACTCCTGGAGCCAAAGTCAATCACAAAACCCTCTTAATCTGAAAGTGAGGTGTTCAGGCCTCAGAATTTGAGGGACTCTGACGCACCTGAAAGTTTCCTCCTTTTTTCCTCAGCCAGTTAGTGCTGCACAAGCCTTTTGTCCCGGCACACAGAGCAGGTATTCAGCCTCTTGGAGTCTCGGTTTCCTAAGAATAAAATGCCTGTCTCTGGGAATTGTGGGGCTTTAGTCAAAGAAGGGGTGGCTGAGTCCTGGCTCCTGCCAGGTATACCCAGCGCCAGTCAGAGAATGGAAGGTACACACACACACACACACTTGTACTTCACCTGGTGTAAGAAGAATGGTTCAGGGGCCATTTTTCCCTCAGGGGGCCCACTCACTCTCACCCCCGAGGACCTGCGTCGACACAGAGGCCAGTTGGTGTGCAGGACACCTCCTGAGCCGAGGGTCCAGGTCATCTCTGTGAATCTGGGTGATGGGAGTGAGCCTTTAGAAAGAGTGACTTCTCAACACCATCAGCAACACGGAGAGGGGGAGGTAAAGAACGTGGGTGTCAGTACCAGCAAGACCGGGTGTGAGTCCTGGCGTCTCCTACTATCTGTATAACCAGGAGGCCCCAAGTGACTGTCTCCTCATCTGCAAAATACCCACCTCCTGGGACTGTTGTGGAAACTACAAGGGATAAATAGTGTAAAGCACTTAGCACAGAGCTGGGCAATAAACACTCAATGAATGGCAGCTATGAAATTATTAGCTCATTGGGGCCAGGCAACCCAGAAGTGGGAGCAAAAAGCAAATCGCTAGCCCTGCACAGGCCCTCCTTTCCCAGCGTCTCCTGAGGGCTGTCCAGCCAGGTTATTCCACCAGTGACCAATATAACCTGGCCAACCCTGGAGGTCAGGGTTGGGCCTTCGACCTCTGGGGCACAGAGCAGCCAGGGGCTCCTGGCTGGGCCTGGCTGCAGCTCTCACTGTTGGTGGCCTTTGCTGCAAGTAAGGAACTGGCAGTCAGTCAAAACAAAGTCACTCTGAGCCGAGTTTGCTGGACGTGAGGAAGTACATAGCAAGATGAGCCTGACTGGAGAACCTTCTACATGCAAAGCATCTTCACCCTTTTATTTAAGCCTCACCGTTCCTAGAAGATACGTATCTTTTATTCCCATTATGCAGGACAGGAAACTGAGACTCAGAGTCTCCGTGGTCACATAGCTGATAAGAACTGGCTTGGTGGAGAACTGTGTGTCCCCTCAGGGCCATAGCAGGTCACAGAGAGGAGAAGCAAAGCCAGTCCCTGCGTGAAGAATTGACAACCTGGGCCCCAAAACACACACACACACACACACACACACACACCACACCATCACCACCACCACCAGGAGGCATCTGCAGAGCAAGACTAGGCGTTTATGGGCTGTGGGAGCAGGGGCTGCTCCACAGGAATCAGCCCTCTGCCCTCCCCCCACCCCCACTGCCGCCCACCCCATCGTGACTATAGGAAAATAACAATCAAAACCAAGAGTGCAGAAAGAAAACAGAATTTAAAAATAAAAGCCAAGTGTGCATTAGGGATCAAACCTGTTAAAATCAGGTGTGGATTAGGGAAAGTAAACTGAACAGATGTCACTTGGCTTTAAGGAATTTTTGTTCATTCCTTTTAGGTGGGATGATGATATCATAGATATACTTCTTAAAAGGTCCTTCTCTTTTAGACAAAGAGTACTGAAAAATTTATGGAGGAAGATGATAGGATTAGAAAATTAGTTTTGTTATGATGTGACCAGGGAAGTGGGTGGGGGTGGCGATGAAGCAAGATTGCCCACTGATTGGTGATTGTGGCTCGAGGTGATGGGCCCATGGGGATGCTCCTCACACCCACCCCAACTTTTGTATATGTTTTTGAAAATTTCCATAATAAGTATTTCTTTTTTAAGATTTCTTTTTATTTTATTTATACAAGAACCACAGTACAGGAGAGTGAGAAGATTTTTTTTATTTATACAAGAACCAGATGTGCAGGAGAGTGAGAAGATTCACCAGAGACAGAGTGGGGAGCAGAACAGGCAGACAGACCAAAAACACTGCTGAGGGGACCAGCGGGTGAGACAGGAGAGGTCTGCCGCGCCATGTGGGTTGCTCCCCTGCCGGTGGGGATCGAGCCAGCACTGCAGAGGCTGTGGACAGCTTCACAGCTCTGCACTCAACTGCCTGCGCCACCAGGGAGGCCCAATAAGTATTGCTTTTAATAGTCAGAAACCAAGAGTGGGAGGCAGGCTCAGTTTGGTTTTAAATTTTGACTCTTCCTGGGGAGGGGGAGCCCCAAGATCCACCCTCTAACTGTTATGCTGGCAGGGTCTAGCCTGGAAGAACTTTAGGCTACTTCTCCCTGAAGTGGATCTCCTGGAGCAGTTGTCACTTCTTTCATGATATTCCCTCCCCCAGCCATGTCCCTCCCATGCCTCTTCCAGGTTAATTCTTAGTTGTCCTTTGGGTCTCAGGTGCCAATTCCTCCAGGTAGTCCTCCCTGATGCCCAGGCAAGTTTAGACACCTTGTCTGATCTGAGCATTCCAACATTGGGGGCTGTACCACCCACCCCCAGTCTTGAGATCACACTGTCATCATGTCTGCTATCTTTCTTGCTCCCTCACTGGCTTGTGTGATTCTGGAAGGCAAATTCTGACACAGGGTCTGGTCCTCATTGGGGCTTTAGCCTCTGCTTATTGAATGAGTGTCCACAGGGGGTCAAGGTAGGCAGGAGGCAGGGCTAGATGGAGCTGACCCCTGCTTCCCTCCCTCCCTCAGAAGAGGCAGACTCTCCGCAGTGTGTGCTGCTTTCCTTCTGCCCAGGTGGAGGCCCTTCTGCCCCCAGACAGGTGTGCAGCCAGCCGCTCAGTGAAACCCTCATCCTTGGCTCAGGTTTCAGGAACCGGATCCTAACAGGTCAACTCTTGTGTACTCTTTCCTTCCCAAGTGGGAAGACTATCTCCAGCCTGCCTCCCCCTTCCCTCTCGCTGCCATTGCCAGGGCTGGGGATTAACACCTGTGCCAGGCCAGGAGCAGGGGCAGCTGAGCTGGGGGATGGAGGAAGCTCTTTTAGTTTCTCCCTTGGGGTAAACCCAAGAAGTCAACCCCATTAGCCAGTCCCTGCTGTGCTCAAGACTCCTGACAGACCCCTCTCTTCCCTGCCTGCTCAGCCTCAGCACTCCCCTCCCCCACCAGCTCCAGTGCACAGGCATCCATGGGATCCCAGTGGTGATGGAGTGCTGGGAAGCCTGAGGCCTGAGGCCACAACACCAAGCCTGCTTGCCCTTTGCAGAGAGCTAAGCCCTATCAGCAATGCCCTGGGCAGCACGACTCATTGCTTAAGGAGATTAACCCCGACTGGTACACACCCAAAATAGCCCTGGAGGCCTGGGTGGAGAGGGCAGGAGAGGTGATGGGGGCCTGTTGACCCAGGAGGCAAGATCAGGCACCCAGGAGGCTCAGACAGTTTAGATAGCTCCCTGGCGTTTGAAAGCTGCCTCCACTCACAGTTTGAAAAAGCACTTTGGAAAAAAAAGAGAAATCAATTGACGATTTCTTAAACTCAGTGGTGGGATGGACCCTTGGGTGTTTTCACTTTTGTTTTTACTCATTTGTTCACGTTTTCCTTCTGTATATAGATAATATTGACTATAAAGTATCCCAAGGGGGTGAGGCATCAGCACCTGCTCTATCCTCAGCACTGCCCCCAGGCTTCCTTCCTTTTCCTTTTCAGGGCAGCAGTGAGAGGAGCTTGGCTAGGCAGGATTTTCTGGGAGAGGGAGACAGCGCAGATGGACAGGACAGAGGGGGACTTGTAAAAATGAAGTGGCTCAACGGTGCAAAGAGGATGGCAAAGGTGGGGTAGAAGCCCAGTGACCAAGGGGAGACTGCTTCAGCATCCGCTGCTGGGGGCGTCAGGGTTTCTGGGATCTTCAGTGGCACCAGGCTGAGGCCGGAGGAGACCCATTTGAGCAGACAAACAGGCTGGGGACCAAGCTCTCATTGAATCTGTATGTGTACCCGCAACCTCTCTCTTTACCCAAAAGACCCTGGAGTATCTGTCACCCAATGTGGGTCCCCCTCAGCAGGGCCACAACATGCAAGGTCTGGGTGAGGTGCCCAGGAGAGGGACAGAGGACAGGGGTTGCTGAGTGCTGTCCTTGCAGATATGAAGTCTAGATGCACATGGAGCATTAGAGCAAGAGCTACTTTGAGAGGAGACTGGGCACGCATGTGCGCATGCATACACACACACACACACAGAGTAACAACCAGAAAGTACAGTGAGCGGGGAGCAGGGGCTGGGCATCGAGAGCCACACGCCTGCCAAGTTACATAAATAGGAATATTCAAGCCCACAAATACACAGGCCTTTCCAAAACAGGCTGTGCTTTCTAGTTTATTGGACTACTTCTGGCATAACTAGCAAAAAAAAGGAAGGGTCTAAGTCAGAATTTCAGTTACGCTCGAGGGTTTGCGCAGGCCAGTGTGGGGGGCAGAAAACCCATGGGTGTCGGGAACCAGATAGCACCAGGTTTGAATTCTGCTTCTGCCCCTTGCTAAGCCAGTGAACTCAAGTGAGTTCCCTGAGGGAGGAAGCACACCAGCTCTGTTGAGTGACCGCTGGTGCCAAAGGCGGCATCGGTGCCAGCTCATTTACTAGCTCTTGAGGCTCCACTGCTTTACCTGTCAAGTGGGATGATACCATCAGCCTCTAAGGGTTCTCATGAGGATTAGATGGTCTAGGATATTGAGGAGTTTGGCACATCATGAGAGACCTCCCTCTCCTTACCCTAAATTCTTCAGACTTTACACCTGTACATATGCCAAATCAACGCTTAAAAAAAAATCTATCATAAAATTTAAAGATACTGTCGTGGGAGTGAGGAAAGGACAGGAAGGGAGAGTGAGAAGGGGAGGAAGAGAAGCAAGGAGCTAACTTAAGGGAGAGTGAGGCTGATTTCCTTGGGCCTTGGTCTAATCTAGTCTATGCCCCAGGCTCAAAGGCCCCCCCTGGGTGGCTGGCTGTGGCAGGGTGGGGGGGGGATGGGAGATGGGGAGGTTTCAGGGCTGTGAATTCTCATCTTCAGCCTTCTGCCCTAAGCACAAGCTCAGAAAAACGAAGGCTGCTTTGGAAGAATTTTACTTCATCTGTTTGTTTCTGGAGTCCTCTGAGAAAAGCCAAGCCAAGTTGTCAGAAAGGCCTCCTGCTCCCACACCCCTGTACCCCCATCCCTTCACCTCCCTTCCCTCACAGAGGACCTCGGGGCTCCTTCAAGTTGCCACTCAGCCGCAGGGCCAGCAGCACCTGAGTCTGTAAAGGGTGGGGCCGACCATGTCACTCTGGGTGCAGAGGGTGCTGAGCCTAGTGGTTAGATGTGTCTTCAGAGGCCAGCTGCACCGGGGTGCAGGCCCTGCTCTCTCAGCTGCTGCCTGAGAGACTAAAACTCTTGCCAGTGTGACTCAAACTGTTCACCTCTCTGCGCCTGACTCTTCCCATCTCTAAATGGAAATAACAGCTCCTCATCAGAGGGTCATTGTGAGGTTTAAATAAAGGACAGACAGCAGCTAGCAGGAGGTTGGTGGGAAACCTGGTGGTCAGAGCCCCCAGGTGGTCATTTCCTCCTGCCCTTCACTGCTGTCCTCTCCACCCCTTCCCCTTCTCTTCATTCTTTTCATTGGCAGAGATTATGAATCATGTTGTGTGTGTCCAAGGAGACAAGACTCCATTAAATCGCGACTCCTCAACTATTTCATGAGCTCCTATTACATTAGGCACTTTGTAAACACCGGGATAGAGAAGTGACTAAGACAGATGGGGCTCTTGCCCTCACAGAGCTTGTATTCTAATGGGAAGGTCATACGTGCCCCTGTAACACAGAACCCATATGTGGTATAGAGAACAGCACAGTTTCCGGAAAGAGGGCATCACTGACCATGTGGGTGGGTGAGGATTTCCAACAGGGTAGCAGGGAGGCCACCGCCAGAGAGGTGACTTTGCAGCAGAGCTGGGCATGGGCTGGAGGAGCCGGCGTTCATCACAGAGGGGACAACAAGCACAAAGGCCTGGGGTGGGAGCAGGTTTAGTATGTCAGTGGAGAGCTGGGCCAGTGTAACTGGAGCCACGTGAGCAGGGGGTGCTGGAGGAGATAAGGCCCAAGAGGTAAGCAGGGTTCAGATAATACAGGGCCCTAGAAGTGCAGCAGAGGGAGTTTGGATTTTTCTCCCAAGTGCAGTGAGACATCATTGGAAGATTTTGAGCTGGGGAAGATGTGATCTGACTTATTTTTAAAAAGCTCAGTCGCTCTGCCAGCTTCCAGGTGAACAGGCGGGCAAGGCTGGTGGAGAAGGAAGGCAGTGAGAAGGTGTGGCTGTAGCTCAGGCAAGAGCTCAGGAAGGTGTGAGAAGCGATGAGATTCAGGAACTATTTTAGAGGCAACTGACTGCTGGGGAGAGGGATGCAGGGTGACCGGCCCTGCGCTGTTGGGGAAGTTTGGTGTCGCTTACTAAGACAGAAAACAACAAAGGCAGGTGGTATTGAGGACATCAAGTTAACTTCATTGCCCTCAGGAGGTCCCTCCCCAGGAGGAAGTGTTGAGGTGACAGGATGAATCTAGGAGGGAAGGTAGTGCTGTAGCTTCAGTTAAGGAGCCACCAGTAGGTAGATGATCTTTTTTTAAAAAAAAAGATTTATTTTTATTTATTTATGCATATAAGAACTGGGGTGTAGGCCAGAGGTGCGGGGCAGGGCGTAAGAGGATTCCCCAGAGACAGAGCAGGGAACAAAACAGGCAGACTGACTGAAACACACTGCTGAGGGGAGCAGCAGGAGAGACAGGAGAGGTCTGCTGCGCCATGTGGGTAGCTCCCTGGCGGGGCTCCAACTCATGTTGCTGTGGTTGCTGATAGCTTCATAGTACCGGGACTCTAACCCCTGCGCATAGGTAGATGGTCTTTAAAGCCACAGTCCGGAAGAGATCACTCCGGCGTGACCGTGGATTGAGAATGTGAATGACAGACCAAGCCCTGCCCACGTTTAGGCTTGGAAGAGGTGATGGAGCCAGAGCAGGACGCTGAGTTGGTCTCACAAAAGCAAATGAATCAGGGTTTACAGGAGGAGAAAGTATCCCCATGTTCATTTTTGCTGAGAGGTTTAATAAGATGAGAAGAACAGAGACTCAATCATTGTAAATGGCAAGATGGTTCCCACTGACAAGCTAGGGGCCTGGACAGGAGTGGTTTCCCTGTAGCAAAGAGTGGGCAGGAGAGGGAACTCGGGTGAGGACTGGGGTGGGGGTAAGACAAGATCTTGAGTTTTGTTCTAGTGGGAAGGAAAGGATTAGTGGGGCAGCGGGAGGTAAATGTGGGATCAAGGAGAGCGAAGGAGACCTTGATGCCACGTGGCCAGGAAGCAAGAAGGGATGAAAGGCACGGGGTGGGGGGCCAGGCTGAGCAGGGGGCAGGCGCCCCTCCCCAGGAAGGGCAGGGTGTGCAGTGCTGCTCTGGGAAAACGACCCCGCAGCCACATGCAGGCTGGATTGAAGAGGGAGAAACTTCGGAGGCTGTGACAATAGTCAGAGGTTAAGCCTCAGTTACTCGAAGAACACTCAGTGCTCTCTGGGTGAGGGAGAGAAACACGAAGACACTTTCGGGTATGAGATCTGGCAAGGGGAACACCAAAGACAACACCCAGCTGCCCGAGCTGCTTGAAAATCCAGTAGCTTTTCACCTCCAGGGCATCCATCTTCTGTCCCCAAGGCCACCCATGCCCAAGGAAAAGGAGGGGGCCGCAGGCGCTCTCCCTGCTACCAGCTGACGGCTGGTGGTGGGACAGGAGGCCAGGGGGTCAGGACTCTGGTTCAGCCTGACCCTTCCCAGCTGTGAGCCTCAGATGAACATTGACATCGATAAACCTCACTTTCTGTGATTTTTATTTTTTAATGTCGAATCTCACAGTGTACTTGACAGTACTGGATTTTTTCCAATACATGTTTTTTTGAAATAGAAAATGCAATACGGAAAAGTGTACAAAGCACAAATGTGGAGTTTCATAAATTCTCACGAAGTGAACAAGGAGTCGAACATACGGAGCTCTGCACGCCCCTCCCTCCCCATCTCCACTGGCTCCTCATGGGAAACCCCTCCCCTTGCTGCCAGCTCCATAGGTTTGTCCTGCCTGTTTGGGTTTTTTTTAAAGATTTATTTTATTTAGACAAGAACCGGGGCACAGGCCAGATGTGCGGGAGGGTGAGAGGATTCACCAGAGACAGAGTGGGGAACAGAACAGGCAGAAGGACTGAAACACACTGCTGAAGGGAGCAGCAGGCGAGACAGGAGAGGTCTGCAGTGCCATGTGGGAATCTCCCTGGCCGGCCAGGAATCGAACCTGCACCGCAGAGGCTGCGGACAGACCCACAGTGCTGCGCCCAACCCACTGTGCCTCCCGGGACCCTGTCCTGCCTGTTTAAAAACTCTCTCTCTCTCCCTTTCTTCCCTGCTCCCTCCTCTCCTCTCTCCCTCCCCCTCCTGCCATCTGTGTGCTTTTGTATCTGGCTTCTTTCACTCATCTTGGTGAGGTTCATCCAACTCTTCTCTGTAGCGTTTTTTTAAACTTCCACCACTAGATCATGTGATGACACCTCTCTTACCCACTTACTGTTAGTGGACATTGGGATTGTTTGCAGCTCAGGGTTATTGCAAACAAGGCTGCTGTGAACATGTCTGTCCATTTTCTTGTGCACTTCTGATGTCATTTCTGTTGGTTATGTCCCCAGGAGTGGAATTCCTGGGTCAGAGAGAGTCTAGTAAACTTTTCATTTCTTTGTGCGTAGATAGAGGTGATGCTGCCTAATTTGAAGAAGCTCTCTGAGGATTGGGTCCAAAAGTTTGGAGAAGGTCTAAAACAGTGCTTTAAAAACAGTTGGTGCTTAATTAAGCACTGGCCATCATCATCATTTCTAGTGAGTCCTCCTCTGAGGGCAATGAGAGCCCGTCAGGTCCTTCGAATGTATCCTGCCCGCTGTCCCCTGACCCCTCACTGAGGTGTGGACATTTCCATAAGCCCGGGTCAGAGTCCTCTACCCTGGACACTTGGACTTTGCCAAAGATGGCAGTGCATAGGCCTGCCCCACGCCCCAGCCTCTTCTCATTCTGAGCCTTTCTTTCTCCCAAAGTGGACGGATGTCTCCACTTGATTTCCAGGCCCTTTCCAGATTTCCTTGTTTTCCTGTTGAATGCGTAGCTCACTCAGTCCTTCATCCCATCATGCTCGGCTCTCACTCTCAGGGCCCTGCTGTCGAACCCCGCAGTCTGGGGATGCAGACCATTTGGTCTGTCCACTGTTCTCAAGCTGCTGGTTAGACCAGGAGGAAAATAAGTCCCCCAGCTATCTGAGAGTAGATGGTTCCAATGTGGTGTGATTTGAGGGTCTGGGAATGCTTCCATGAAATGTTTCCATACAGATTAATGATAACAGCATTCCCAACCCAAAAAAATCACCTCCTGTGTCATACCAAATAGGAGCAGCCTACTTTCAGATGGTGGGAGACAGCAGTGTGCATTGCACTGCTGTGGGCCAAAGCCTTGTAGCTTCCATGAAGCCCTCTTGTCCCACCATCTCTCTTGTCACCCTCCGCAGATGGCCTAGCACCGTATTTCACTGAGAAACTTGAAGGCATCAGGCGAGAATACCCTCAAATTCCTCTTCTGCTGCCTGAAAACATAACCTTCCTTATATGCAGCCTTTCCCCCTTCTCTCTCAGCTCATGGAGATGATACCCCACATCCTCCCGTGCCAGGCTGGTGCCTTCACCCACTTTAGGATTCTATCCTCTCCTGTCCCCTCAGGAACTTTTCCTCCTTTGGAGTAGCACAGAGACTTCTCTCTCAGTCTCTCTCTCAGCCCCCCCCCCCCCCACCAATATGCTACATTCCTTTCTCCTGGCTCTTTCTCACCACTTCCCACCTTCTCTCCTTTCCTTAGCCAAGCTGTCGGAAATAGAATCTACTCTCACCATCACCCCACCAGCTTGGGACCACGTGGACCTCGGCCCAGCTAAGGTCTACAGGAGCCTCCCTGTTGCTTTATCCAGGAGATACTTTTCAGTCATTATCCTGCTGGATACCGCGAGCCCACGTTCTTCTTGCTTCCCTGGTGCCGGGATGCTACGCTCACCTGGTCTTTCCACCTGTCTACATGTTCCTTTCCAGCCTCCTCTCAGAGTCGCTCTTGCTCTGACGCCCACATGCTGTTCTTTAGGGCCTGCCCTTCCTGTCCTTCATGGGCACCCTCAGCCAACCCTGCCGCTTCACCTCCCACTTCACCTCCCACTTATATGCTCTACCTCTATCTCTGGCCTAGATCTCTATTTTGAGTTCTAGATCATTCACTTGCCTCTTGGACTCCTCAAGTGTCTCAAATTCAACTAGTCTAAAAATAAATTAATCATCGTTACCCCACTCCACCCTTAAGCCTGCTTTTCCTCCTACACTTTGATAAACAGAAGCACCATCCAACCAGACCCCAGGTCACAATCCGGGGGGAGCATGCCCTAGCCCCACTCCAAGCTCTCTGGTGCTAGAACACTGCCGGTTCTCCCTCTGCGGTCTTCTCCCCCTGTCCCTCCTCTCAGCTCCACGTCTACTATCACCCATGTCATTTATCAACTAGAAGAATGCCGTGACCTCCTACATGATCCCCCAGCCTCTTCCCGCCCCATTGCAATCCACCCTCCCACAGCTGCCGGCGTCTTATTATAAAATGAAGGCATGATCTGGACACTCTCCTGCGTAAAAGCCTTCAATTGCTCAACATAGATTCCATGATCAAATTCACACTCCTAAGTAAGGTTTAAAAGGCCCTTGGCAGCCTAGGGCCTCCTCGCCTTTCTGGCTACTTGGACTCTTCTCGGGACTTCTACCCTTCGCCACCGATGTACTGGACCATCTGCTCTCCCAAGGGGCAGTGCTTTCTCCTGCTTCCTCTGTGCCTTTGCACAAGCCGTCACCTCTCCCTGGCATGCCGACCCTACCCGAGGCCTGGCTAATCTTTATCTCTCTTTCAAGATTCAGCTCAGGGGACAGCATTCTCCATTCCTATCCCTCCCATCTAGGGTCTGTGCTCCACCCTTGTTCACAGAGCACCATCTGCAGCTTCTGTCACTTCGTGGGCTACGTACACTTAACACATTGTTGTGGCATTGCTTCTGGGCTTTTCCCAGGCTTCTTGACAGCAAGGCCAGAATTTTCCAATTCCATGTCCCCAGGAGTGAACATACCTCCTAGCTCAGTAAGTGCTGAATGAACAAAGGATAAAGAGTTTAAACACCATTCTTGGGCCTCCCTGGTGGTGCAGGGGTTAAAGTATCAGTGCTATCAAATTATTGCCAGCCACTGTGGCAAAGTTTGGTCCCTGGCCAGGAAGCCCACCCACATGGTGCAGCAGACCTCTCCTATCTTGCCTGCTGCTCCCCTCAGCAGTGGATTTCAGTAGAGCCGCCTATTCTGCTCCCCATTTTATCTCTGGTGAATCCTCACACACACCCCCTCCCACCACACCTCTGGCCTACACCCCAGCTCTCTGCATAAATAAATAAATCTTTAAAAAAACACCATTCTTACCATATGTGATGAAATCTACAGAAACAGTAATTCATCTACATTCTTTTAAAACTTTTTGAAATATGATTTTTGTGTGCAAATCCTAAAGTGAAGGGAGTTTGGCTCTGATATCTTTTTCTGTTTCTGTAAACAATCAAGTAAGTCCAAAAATTGACACTCTGAGACCTGAATTGTAGGGGTAGTTTCCTCACAGCCATATTCCCCTTGAGTCTGTTCCAGAATGAGTCTCCAGGACACATTTGTAACTTCATTCTGTTTTCCATTCTCTTGTTTTCCTCTTTCCCAGCTTTCTTTTAGGCTGATGTTTTCAGCCTGACCCAATCAGGTTTGCCTGTGATCTCTGGGCCCATAGATACACCCCACGAGGATATTAATAATCTGTTCTATTTACAGCCAGTGGCAGCCTTCAGCTCCCAACATCTGAATTCTTCCTTAAAATGTCTGGAGAATTTTGGCAGCTTTGCCTCTAGTTCTAGGAGGGGTAATAGGGTCCTCCAGAGAACTTACTACAGATTCCCCTTGGACCACACACACGGTAGCAGGGAGTGGCCTTCTTCCTGATCCACAGAGCCCATCCCTTTGGGAGGCCAGAGCGGGGATGTCTGATGACCCGGAAGTGATTTAGCCACATAGACAGAGACTTGCCCCCCCGAACACAGAACTGTAAGGCTGGAGCAGAGTTGGGGTCAGGTTCTTATAGGCAAGCTGTTCTCAGCCTTACAGGAAAACTTTCTCAGCCAGAGTTCTACAGGAGAATTAAGTCCTACAGAAAATGATTGAGGGCCTCCCCGGTGGCCTAGGGGTTGGTTTTAGTGCTATCACCGCCACGGCCTGGGTCCGATCCCTGACCGGAGAACTACCCACATGATACAGCAGACCTCTCCTGTCTTGCCCGCAGCTCCCCTCAGCAGTGTATTTCAGTAGATCCACCTCTTCTGTTCCCCACTCTGTCTCTGGTGGATCCTCTCACACACACGCCACTGCTTGCCTGCACCCCAGTTCTTCTATGTATAAAGAAGTAAATCTTAAAAAAAAAAAAAAAAAAAAGAAATGCTTAACAGCTGTTTCCCTCTGGATACTTAGAAAGTAACTCATTACATGCAACGGTTGCCTTAGGCCATTCAGGGCTTCAATTTCCTCCTGGAGTCCCAGTTGACAAGGGATGACTTTGGGCCCTTTTGCTTATACCAAGTCTTCCCACCATGGATCATCTGACCTACCCGTATGGCAGTGTCTCTTCCGCTTGCTACTTAGGGATAATCTGCCTGTGCCTGGCCATGACTGCACTGAGAAATGTAATGTATTTCCAGATCACCAGGAAAATATCTAATAATGACCCCAAGTGTTGAGGGCACGCAGTTTGCCAATGGCCCAGGGCCGCTCCAGCCTGGGAAGACTTTACCTCCAGCCCCTGCTCTCCTTGCTTAAAGACTGGAGTGGGCACAGAGTATGAAGGAGGTATTTCTAGATGTACTTTCTTCCAAAAAATGATATATAATTTTAATGTAATAAAGCTCATTATAGGTAATATGCAGAGCACAGGAAAAAAAGAGAAAATAAGCAATTACTTATTGTCCTATTAGCTAAAGACATTAGCCATTGGCAGATTTTTGTGTTTGTATGCTTTCCTGTGCACTTTTCCTTTTGTAGTTGAGGTCATTTTATGCACACATACATATTCATGTAAATTTTCTTTCCTCCCTTTTTCTATAATTTACTAATTACAGTCATTTTCCCATGTCACTAAAAATTCTTCCTAAACATCATTTTCAGTGGATGTTATCATAGTCCATCCTATGGCTGGGTCAAGCTATTTGCCTATATTTGGACATTTATAGGGTTCCCAATAAATGTACTTTCCAAGGCTCCAAACAGGCTCCTTCCCTCGGCCTTTGGCGCCCATCCCTAGAGGGACAGAGCCAGCCAGACAAGATGATGAATAGCACTGTTAACA
Source organism: Talpa occidentalis (assembly GCF_014898055.3). Taxonomy (NCBI): domain Eukaryota; kingdom Metazoa; phylum Chordata; class Mammalia; order Eulipotyphla; family Talpidae; genus Talpa; species Talpa occidentalis. The sequence continues at coordinate 76,629,649 of NW_023605194.1, forward strand.
CATGGTTCCCCCAGCTCAGTCTTATGGCTACACGGGCGAAGCAAAACTCAGAAAGGAGAGAAAAGGACACTAGAAAAGAAGGGACTTACGGTCAGTGAGAGGACAGATGCCTCATAAGCCAGGGAAACGTGAGGCACATAGGTTATTTTTTAAAGTATCAAGTTGCTGATGTGGAAATAGCTGCTAAGCAGGGCCAACCTCTGTCCACCTCTTGTCGCAAGTCTAAATGCTACTGGGTTGGTACCGTGGATGGCACAGGTGTGCCTGCCTTCCCTTTGTCTTGGGAGGAAAGAACTGTTGTTACATATAAAGAGAATCAAGACTCCAATCTTGGAAATTTTCAAGTCTGGGGAGGACTTCAAGAAGGGAAGGGCAACTAGTCCATCCTCCAGCTTCCAGAGGGCCCCAAAACACTCTAAAGTACCCTAACCAAGTGTGATGAATACCTCGCCATGAGGCAAAGTAATTTTTCCCTCCTAAGAAAACTAGAGGAAGAATAGCTTATGCCCATAGGTAACCCAGAGGTGAGTGCCCAATCACAGCCTTGGGTCATCATTAAGTTCCCCAGTCCATCAAAGCACCACAACACAGCCTGTGGCCTTCTGTTGTCTTGAGCCTCACGGACTTCCGTCCATGCTGTCTCATCTGATCCTTCCATGAGTTTGATGAGGTAGGTAGAGTAGACCTCTTTGACAGATGAAGAAACTGAGGCTTAAAGAGGTCGCACAGCTGGTAACCAGGGAAGGTCTGCAATGCTTTCTTCTGACTTCAAATGGCATAACTTAACAGGAAAATATAATCTGTTTCTCCTGCCTTCTTTTTGGGCCTCCATGTGAAGGGAGCATTTGTGAAACATCCCTGGATGTGCTGCTCAGTCCCGGTGGCCGTTAGCTGGCAGTTTCCCATTCCTGGGCCACCCTGGGCAGGACTCTGAAATGGTCACCAGCCTGGCTCCTGCCCTGTGCCCAGTGACCCTGGGAATGGCTGTCAGGAAACACCCCTGCCATCTAGGGTGATTCTGACTCCCACCCAGCAAGAGGCTGTGTCCCGGCTCCTGTGGCTGCCCTGCCTCCTCACTGGAGACCCCAGAGAACCCCCCCACCTGCCTCCTCTCTTCAGAATTGTCGCACTCTCCCTGGAGGGTCTCCTCAAGCCTGAGTGTGCAAGAGGCTGTGGGCTCTGATGCCTTCCTAGTGGCTACAGACCCCTCACAAGCCCTTCGTCAGTGAGGATTTTCAAGCGTTCAACACGAACGGAAATAGACAGGGAAATAAAACAGGCTCCCGTGGAAGTGACAGTCACTCTGGGTCTGCCTGTCTGAGTCCAAACAGAGTTGTGTTGTGAGGTGAAATTCACACTGGACAGCTATGACTTAGAGGGAAAAAATAAAGTCTCTAGTTAATAATTTTATACTGATGACATGGAAACGATATTTTACCTGGGTTCAAGCCATATATCATGAAAATTAATGTCACTTTTTTCTTTTCCTTTTTTTAATGTGGCAACTAGAACGTTTAAGGTTACAGATGTCACTCGAGCTGTACTTGCATTACACAGAGCTGGTTTGCACTAGAGTGTGGCCAACCGTGGTTCCTTAGCATATAGATTTCTGGTGTGTTTTGTTTGTTTTCCCTTTTTCAGTTCTTTATTTAATCTTTATCTTATAGAAATTAAAGCAAAAGAAGATAAGTCTACTATGTAAAGTAAGATTTTGTTTAGTATAACCTTTCTATCATTGCTCTTGTAATTCCAGATAGAATCTCTTTAAGTTATCTTCAATTTTTTTTAGATTTATTTTATTTATTTATGCATACAAGAACTGGGGTACAGGCCAGAGGTGTGGGGGTAAGAGGATTCACCAGAGACAGAGTGGGGAGCAGAACAGGCAGATGTACTGAAATACACTGCTGACGAGGGCAGCGGGTGAGACAGGAGAGGTCTGCGGCACCATATGAGTAGCTCCCTGGCTGGGGATTGAACTTGTGCAGCAGTGGCTGCAGATAGCTTGACAGCACTGTCTTTAACACCTGCACCACCAGGCAGGCCCTGCTTCCAGAATATTTTCATTGAGGAACCCAGATCTCCTTCCTGAGCCAAGAGAAACCCCTCGCCACTCTCCTTCCCCTCAAATCCTGGCAACCTCTGTCTGCTTTCCACCGCTGTGGATTTTTCCATTCTGGACATTTTGTTCTATTTCCATTTCAGACAAACAGAATCTCACAATACATGGTCTTTACGGCGGCTTCTCCCACTCAGCGTGGTGGCTCCAAAGCTCGTCGAAGGGCGTGTGGCACGTGTCGGTTCCATACTCCTTTCCCGGCGGGATGGTGTTGCTTGGGAGAGAGACCACACTTGTGATCCATCCAGCACTTGAGGGCTACTTGGGTGTTTCCACTTTTTGCCTGTTACAAATATTGCTACTGTGAACATGCGTGGCTACGTGGTACATTCATGTGGACATTTTTGTGTGGGCGTGTTTTCGTGTCCTCTTAGGATGGAACTGCAGGGTCATGTGGTAACTCTGCTTAACTCCTTGAGGGACTGCCAAACTGTTTTTCAGAGCAGCTCTCCTGTTTACACTCTATCAGCCATTGTGGTTACAGTTTCCCCACGCCCTCACTGACCCTCCTGAAGGGCTGTCTTCCGTTACTGTCCCCCCAGTTGGTATGAAGTATGTTTCATGGTGGTTCTGTCAACCCCAAAGGATATGGGCTTTGCTTTATTTAATAACATGGTCATTTTCTTGCTCTTGGTCCTTAATTCCTTTTCCTCTTCCTGACAACTCACTATTCCAGATTCCCCTTACTTACTTACTTACTTACGTGAGGTTTATTGTTTTTTTATACATTTGTGACTCCCAGGTCTACCTCAGAAGCCCAGATCTCTTTCCTGAGCCCCAGACTCTCATGAATGCCAACTTGTTAGGCATGTAGCTTTGTCAAGATCAAAACAACTTAACTCCACCCTTACCTTCCCCTCCGTGATCCTTGTCATGGTTCTAAGCCTCACTATAGATCCCGTCAAACAGACTGGAAGCTGGGGTCACCTTCCACCCTCTTCCTGTCACTCCCCACTTCATCGTGAAGTCATTTATATGCACCTTCTGATAGATGCCCAAGGGTTTGTAGGATTCATCTCCTCCTTCACACACACTGCTCATTGTTGGTCCAGGGTCTCACCATCCCTTGCCTGGACTTTTGTGGCAACCTCCTAACTGGATTCTTCTCCAAATTTTCCCAGTCTCAACTCCCTTCGCCAACAGCTGTCGGAGCAGTCTTTCTAAAATGCCAATCTGATTGGTGTTTTGTTAGTTAAAAATCGATATGTGTCTCCATCACACACTGGGTGGAAACTGGCCCCTGGAGCCAGATGTTGTGATCTGGCCTGCTGACAGCTCTGGTCTCGTCTCCCACTGCTCCTTCTGCTCCCCTCCAGGACAGATTGCGCAACAATCACTGTATAAGCCGGCTCCGGTAAATCATGTGTTTTGCCTGTTTGTTCCTTCTGCTAAGGAAGTCCTTCCCTATCTCTATAGGAGGCCACTTCTGAAGCTGTCCCTCTGCTTCCTCCAGGTCTCACCTCCCACTGTGTGTTCGCTGGGTCCTGCACTGTGCAGAGGCCACTGGCCTCCTTCATTTAATGGTTTGATCTGGTTGCTGCCTCTCTTCCTCCTACATCCCGATTCCCGGCCCCCGGCCCCCAATGAAATTACCAGGCCCGCCTCCTGGAGCTTAAAGACTGAACTTATGCCCAGGCTGTCCCCCAACTCTGCCTCTTTGGTGTGCCTTTTCCCTCAGCGAGCAAGGGCCGGTCCCATCTCTGGGGTCTTGGCGCATGAACTGGGCCTCCCTGGGTCTCAACTGGAAAATCCTGACACAGCTTAGTGGCCAGGAGGGAAAGAGGACTGGAAGGGGGTGCAGGCAGGTGGTTGTTGGTTCTCTGGAGGCCCCATGGAGGGTGCCAGAGAGCTCTGCCTGCCCTGCTTGCAGATTACCTGAAGCTGAGAGGGACAGTGAACTTTTAAACAGCAGAGTCAGGATCCAGAAAATTCTGATCAGGCTGGATTGACAGACTCAGGCTAAGAGGTATGCTTTTCTGGCCTGGGGGAGAGCAGCTCAGGGAGAGGACATCCTATATCCCAAATATGTGCAAGGGCATTGACAGAGCCAGAACTTTCTGAGATAGAGTCAGCTTAAGAAAAAAAGCTTGTCGTCCTTTGGAAAAACTGAGTTCCCTGTCACTGAAAGTATTCAAGTACCGCATTGCTGGGGGCAGAAATAAGGAACCTGTCTTTGCCCCCAAGTTGCTCACTTGTCCAGGGCCAGGTGAGTAAGTGATGACAGGTGCAGAGGTAATCGTGTGCCCTGATCCCTGCAGGGGCACAGAAGAGGGATCCTGCGCCCACAGCAGGGGGAGGGCCCTTGGCTGTGTTGATGACTTTTCTTTTTTATATAGGTAAGGTAGTGGTGGTGTAGCTCTATTTCTTTTTAAAGATTTATTTATTTATGCATACAAGAGCTGGGGTACAGGCCAGAGATGTGGGCTGTGAGAGGATTCACCAGAGACAGAGTGGGGAGCAGAACAGGCAGACTGACTGAAACACACTGCTGAGGGGAGCAGCAGGCAAGTCAGGAGAGGTCTGCTGCGCCATGTGGGTTGCTTCCTGGCCGGCTGGGGATCGAACTCATGCTGCAGAAGCTGCAGACTGCCTCATGGTAGTGCTTAACCCCTTGCGCCACCAGGGAGGCCCTAAACTTTTTTATTATGGGAAATTTCAATTTCCCAAGCTAGAGAGAACAGCAAATGACTCCCAGGTGCTATCGCCCAGCATCCGGTGATCGACCTCTGGCCAGTCTTGTTTCATCGACACGCCCACCCCTCTTTCTCTCATCTGCAGATTATTTTTTTTTTAAAGGTTTTTTTTTTTTTTTGTAAGATTTATTTATTTATGCATACAAGAGCTGGGGTACAGCCAGAGATGCAGGGGGTGAGAGGATTCACCAGAGATAGAGTGGGGAGCAGAACAGGCAGACTGACTGAAATACAGTGTTGAGGGGTGCAGCAGGTGAGACAGGAGAGCAGGATGCTGTCCTCTTGTGAGCAGAGGCAGCCGCGGGCCAGACTCAGATGTCTAGACTTTCTCCTGAAAGCATGGAGCCACTGATCAGATCTTTATTCTAGAACGATCTCTCTGGCTACAGTGTGCGATGGCTTAAAGAGAAGTATGACAGGAGGAGGGGAGAAGAGCTGGGAGGCAAGAGACGGAGGCCCCTAGAGCTGTGTGGAGGCCGGGCCGGGAGCTCCTCCAGGATGGATGAGGAAGGTGGGTGAAGGGAAAGTGGTGAAGGAGCAAGACTGACCTCCCATATCTGGGGACTTGGGGTGCCATTCATTCCTCCAATGGCACAAGCAGAAGATAGAGGTCAGCTCCACCCTTGACATCCTATTTTTCATTTAGGCCCAAGATTGGCTACAGAATTGGCAGGACCCTGCGCAAAGTTACAATGTGGGGTCCCTTGTCAGGAAACAGTAGGATTTTCCAAGATGGTGGCAGCAGAGCATTAAATGGATCACAGGGCACTTTGGACAAGGGCCCATGTGGCTAGTCCCTTCCTGTTGAGAGCAGGCGGGAGGGCGACTGTGTGGGAGCCGGGCTCCTGCCTGCAGTCCCAGGAGGCATGAGGACAGTGTGTTCCCCTCGTCACCCCCGGGGGATCCCAGAGGGCCCAGCGCTCTGGAACAAATAGCTTACTTTTAAGTAGCTCTTTACAATGTTTTCCAAACTCGCCTGGGTTTCGTCCATGCTGGGATAAAGTGAAGAAGCAGAAAGTAGGAGCTGTTCTTTCAGAGAGCAGAGCGTGAAAGTGACTTGTTTATTTCCATAGAGATTTCTCAGTTTCTCCAAAAATGGGGTTTGTACAGGCTTCCCAGTATGAGTCACCAGGCCAGTGGACAAAACAGTTAGATCTGCAGAGGACACTGGAGCTGACCCTTCGTGTAGAGAAGATCCCCAGGAGCCCCTGTGTCCCCCTGGAGAGGGAGTTTCTGTAACCTGCAGGCGGAGCCTCTCACGGGCAGCCCGGCCACCAGCCCTACCCTCCTCGGGCTCTGCCTTTCTCCACTGGCAGCGAAATGCAGAAGCCCGGCCCTGGTGACGGCTGACCTCCTCATCCTCCCTTCCTCACCTGGGGCTCTTCTGGGGCTTCTAGGAGGGGAGCAAGAACCACAGGGTCTCCCCCTATTTAGATGCCCTTTCATAAGAAATCCTTGCCCTTAGTGAGTCAAGATTCTCCAGATCCATAGATGGAGTTTGGCAAAACCTTTAGAACAAGAGCCTGCCCACCCAATACAGCCCTATCTATTCTAGAACATATCGTCCCTTCCCTTCACTTATGAGGGCAAAGCAGACGCTGAGAGACAGCACTTGCTCTCCCGAGAGCCTCTCTCTACGGTGGCAGAACGTGTCCACTTCCCAGGTTTGCCAACCACTGCCCTTTCCTTGGCCACCAGCCCCCACCCCACCTCCGCCCCTCCCCACGTCACCCAGGGAGGTGCAGGTGAACTGTGCAGCTTCTGTTTACGTTGGCGTTGAGGCGGTGCCCACGGCCCTCAGGCCCTTCTGCTCACCCTGCTTTCCACCCGGGCCGACTTCATTATCACGGGAACAGGGACACGCGAGGGGCCGCTCCATGGCGAGTCCCAGGCAGGGCCGCAATGAAGAGGAATCACCGCGGTCCCCTAACCCTTCCTCCCTCGTCCCCACCTCTGCAGGCCTGGTTTGGTATGCTTTTGTTTTTTGCTATGAGATGGAATTATTTAAAAATAGTTTTATTTCATTCGTTTCTTTTGTAAAACAACTTTTGCTTTTCCTGTTCCTAAGAGTGGTTAAAGCACTAGCTGTGTGTTTGGGGAAAAAGATCCAGCTCACATCATAATCCAAAATAAAACCCAGATGAAGTAAAGATTTAGCGCGAAGTCTCTTTAGGTTAATAATTAGGGTAAAATTTACCAGGAGAAAAGGGGGAAGAAGAGCTTCCCAAGTAGGGAGACTCGCTGCAGAGGCCTAGCTGCCTGGCTCCCTGCAAGAATGAGAGGGGCCACGCAGGGCTGGGCTGACCTTGGGGGAAAGCCGAGAGGTGGGCGCCTGGGAGGGAGGCAGGGCCAGGCAGGCAGGGCTCATGGACTTAAACTTTCTCCCCAGGGCACTGGAGAGTGGCCAGCAGGCTGTGGGCAAAGCAGTGAACCCATGGCTCTGTACCCCAGAAAGGCCCCGCTGGCTGCAGTGTGAGGAGGGCCCCAAAGGCGGTCACCCTAGGCGATGGACAGTGATGGTCAGTCATCGACATAGTGGACGATAGGACAGATTCCAGGGGCGCAAGGGTGTGGCATCATCTGTGCAGGAGATGAGGGAGTAACACTGTTGTTTATAAAATAGGCCACAGCCTCCCCCCAAATCCCTTGAGATGGGGAGAAGATATGAGTGAGTACAGAGGGGCCCGCTCTCCCCCCACGTACTCCTTCCAGCCTCTTCCCACCGGCATTTCTGATTGGAGCCCCGGGCCTTCGGAGGAGCCATTTGCCGAGAGAAGGACTCAGCCCGAGCGGGCCAGCAGGCCAGCAGGCCGGGTGGTGGGGAGAGAGAGGAGCTTGGTTTGGAGAAACTTCGGGCTGTGCCAGCTGACATATTCCTGAGACAGTTCGATGCAAGAGTGTGAAGCTCCAGAGTGGGGCCGCGGGCCCAGAGTGCCCTTAGAGCGCAGCTGACGCCGCGAGAGTGGCTGAGACCCCAGGGCAAGGGCTGAAGTGGGAAATCGTGGGAGGCTTCAAATAAGACCTTGGAAACACATTCAGGTGGCACGAGGGAAGGCGGCTGGAGGCGGCTGGACTTGGTGGGGGTGGGTGGCAGTGGAAGGACCTGGTTGGCCGGGTCAAATGTTTCCCAGACAATTAAGTAAGATAAAGAATCAAAGACGTGGGCCTCCCCGGTGGCGCAGTGGTTGAGCACTGGGTTGGTTGAGCGCTGGGTTGCGGAGCCGCCCGCGGTCTCTGCGGCGCCGGTTCCATCCCCGGCTGCTCCCCGGCCACCAGAGGAGGGTCCCACATGGCGCGCGGACCTCTCCTGCCGCCCGCTGCTCCCCTCAGCAGTGTACTTCGGTCCTTCTGCCTGCTCTGCTCCCCGCTGTGGCTCTGGTGAATTCTCTCACCCTCCCGTGCTTCTGACTGTACCCAGTGCATGTATAAACAAAACAAACAAACAAATAAATAAACATGCCTCTATAAAAAAAAATTAAAAAGAATCAAAGACGTAAGATCTGGATGAAACGAATTTCTGCGGAATGTTGGGCTGAGGTGAGATTGTTTTGGATCCAGGAATGAACTGGGATTATAAAAGAAACCTTTGAGGAAGTCTGGTCTAAAGGAAGCATAGAGACAGGGCAGCTCTGGAGTGAGGCAGAGATCGAAGACTTGGGAGAGATGTCTCTCTGGGAGACAAAGTGGTAGAAGGGCGGAGTGAGGGGGCGCAGGGGAGGGGGAGGGAGGCAGTCAGGTATCTGGGAGAGTGTGAGAACCAGAGCGCATAGGGAGGCGTGAGATGAGATGAGCCTTCCTTCCCGAGGCCTGGAGGGAGGTGAGCTTGGAGGTGAACAGGCAGAATGTGTAGCTACGGTGGCTGCTGCGGCAGCGGGACCTTGGAGGGCCCCCAGGCTTGGTTTCTGTTTATTCCTGGGACAAAAGTATAGGAGATGGTCTGCTGAGGAGCAGAGTGGGGTCGGTGCATGGGATCAGGACCCCAAGGAGAAGGCAGACAGCTTGGCATAGATGCCATGGGTTGCCAGGAGAACGCTGCAGGCCGAGGAAACTGATCCAGGTGACAGCTGACTTCCACTGCGGTTCCGGCACTAGGCTGTTCTGTGCTTCACACGGAGCCTTTTACTGCGGCCCCACATCAACCCGGTGAAGAATGGTGGTCCCCAAGTCCCCAGCTGAGCAAAGACTAGCATCCTGGCCTTCTAAATCTTGAGCCCGCACTCCGCGTCCTGCTGCTCAGGAGCCAGGCCAGGTGGGGGTGCCCGTCTCTGGCTGGGAGAGCAGTGAGATGCAGGGTGGGACCTTGCCAGCATGCACGTGACCTTGGTAGAGGATGTTTGCTAGAATATGATTGACACACTGGAGACCCTGGGGTGCATGTAGAGAAGTGAGTTTGGGTCTCGTTCCCACCCATTTTTGGTGCATTCCTGGAAGGATGGAAAGCAGCGACTTTGAGGGATGTTGTAGACCATGTTCCTAGTGGCATTACCCACAATGGCAAGAAGGTGAAAATGACCCATGTGTTCATCTGTGGATCAGTGGAGAAGCAAATTGTGGCATGTGCATGTAACGGGATATTATTCAGTCTTAAAAAGGAAAGACTTTCCGAATGTCAATGTTTTGGGGTGTCCCCTTTATTTATTTTTTAAAGATTTATTTATTTATGCATACAAGAGCTGGGGTACAGACCAGAGGTGCGGGGGGCGGGGGTGAGAGGATTCACCAGAAACAGAGTGGGGAGCAGAACAGCAGATCTACTGAAATACACTGCTGAGGGGAGCAGCAGGGAGACAGGAGAGGTCTGCTGCGTCATGTTGGTCAGCTCCCTGGCTGGGGATCGAACTCATGCTGCAGAAACTGTGGATAGCTTCATGGTGCTGTGACTTAACCCCTTGTGCCACCAGGGAGGCCCTTGGTGTGTCCCCTTTAGCAGGTGACCTCCTCCATAGAACAGGACTTAATTCTTACTCTTGTCCACAAAACCTTATTCAGCAATAAGAGAGTTGGGGTGCTCTGGATGGGAACAGAAGGATTAAGGGACCTCCAGTCTTGGACTGAAAGCTCATGTATGGAGAAAGTGGCTAGTGAAGGGCACTTCTGGGGACCAGCTTCTTAGCCTGCCGCTAACAAGTCTCTGGTTCGGTAAATCTGACTTGACCTCTCCACAGCTGCTCAGTCCTTCGGGATACAGTAGTGAAGATGGAGACTAAAATGGCCGTCAGCCTCCCACCTCTGGCCCAGGGCTGGGCTTCTTGTTTACTGCATTCCTTTAGGGAACGTCACGGTGGGCAGGCTCCCGGGAGTTGGCCTGGCTTGACTTGCAGCTGCTGGGCTCCCACCTCTCTCCCATTGGCTCTGGACATCCTCAAGGCCAGGACCCTGGCCGGCAACCACAGACCCAGGCGGTCTCCTCAGTGTAGATGGGAGGAAGTGTCACACACCTGGTGTGCCCTGCAGTCAGAGAGTGAGCAGGCTGGGCTGGGCCCATCACCAGGAGGGGAGGAGATGGGGAGCTGGAGGTGCCACCAGCAGAGGGCACAGTTTGGACTAGGGCACCTGTATTCTGGGCCTTGGTTAAGACCCTGCCTCACTGGGCCTGGCCTCCTCTGCACAGGGTGTGGACACTTAGAACTACCCGGGGGCTGACCTGGCTCAGCTGCAGCCAGGCTGTCCCACCAGAGGTGGGGCTACCTGCATCTGCTTTCTCCTTGGCCTGGCCATATACCCAGTGACTGGTGCCTGAGGCCTAGCTGGGCCTGCCCTGCGCCTTGGCCCCTGTGCCCAGTGGGCAGGTCTCTGCTCACTGAACCCCTGCTGGCCTAAATAGTACTGGGGTGAAGGGCTGGAGTGTGGCTCTGGGGACCAGGTAAGAAATCTGGATCAGGGCCTCCCTGGTGGCGCAGGTGGTTGAGCGCAGCGCTGTGAAGCTGTCCGCAGCCTCTGGAGTGCTGGTTCGATCCGCGCCGGCCTCGGAGCAACCCACATGGTGAGCAGACCTCTCCTGACTCACCCGCTGCTCCCCTCAGCTGTGTATTTTGTCAATCTGCCTGTTCTGTTCCCCGCTCTGTCTCTGGTGAATCCTCTCACCCTCCTGTGCATCTGGCCTGTACCCCGGTTCTTGCATAAATAAAATAAATCTTAAAAAAAAAAAAAGAAATCTGAATCAACCTGTGTTCCCATGCTGGGTCCAGGGCCTGGCACAGAGTCCTCTCTCACCAGCGAGATGGCAAATTTCAGTTCTGTGTTGTGTTTGCTGGGAGCTGCTGGGAGTCGCATGGTCTCTGCTCCTTAGTGTTTCTGTGTGTGGCAGGTGTGGGGTGGGGTGTCAGGGGGCAGGATCTAGGGGAGAGTGTGCACGTTAGAACTTGAGGGAGCTGAACTTGGACTCCAGTCCTCCCCTTACTATGGTGTGACTCACTCCAGAAAGGCACTGGGGTCTGCAAATGGGGATGTTAACACCAGAAGTCGTGATGGCCCCAGCACTGTTCAAGTGAATATTCATTAGTTTGCTTCTAAGAGACCATGATGTGGTAGGTAAGAAGATGATAAAAGTTTACAGCAAACGGTGGGAAGAGTGATCGTGAGGTCACCGGGTGTGAGGGGCCTGGCCCTCCCAGGAGGCAGGGAGGCTTCCTCCTGCCGGGACAGAGCCTCCCACGTAGGCCCACATCCCCAGGCAGCGCCTTGTATAAAGCACTTGGCACAGTGTCTCGGGCCTTGTAAACACTAAGTACAAGGTCTCGGGCCTTGTAAACACTGAGTGACCGTGGGTGGCAGTCACTTCGTTCTGCACTGAGCAGCTGGGGGTGCAGGGCTCTGTGGACCAGGCTTTCAGGAGAAAGACTGGCTTAGCGTGCAGCCGCTCACCCAAGATGGTGCTGTTACACCCAGTTCAGCTTCTAGACCCCTGGCCGCCTCCCATAGAGCGGGGTGATCTTGGGCTGCTTCTGTAAAGTGGGGGTGCCCTCACTAGCTGGTAGGGCCACGAAGGATCACACTCTACTAGCTCTGCAGAGCTCCCCGCTGAGGTCGGCGACCAAGATGCTTGAGAGGCCAGGGGCCCGGAAGTTGCTGTTGAGTGAGGATTTGGGGAAAGGAGCAAGCATGGGTGGCGAGCCTGACTTCTCGGGTGAACTGGCAACGGGGGATGGGGGCCATGCCCCTTAGAAATGTGGGGCTCAAAGCTGTGAAACACATTCTTCCATTTTTTTTAGTTTCTCTGCTTTCTACGTTGGCTAAGAGGGATGGCCTGAGTTTGCTTTGCCCTTCCCTAGAAATCTCAATGCCATTCCTGGACTTGTGGCCCAGCCATTCTGCTAAGGGGCTGGAACTGCCCACCACCCGAGAGTCAGCAGGACACTTACATGTGGCCTGGCTCCTGGAGAGCTCTGGGAAGCTGGGGAGAGGTCAAGCACGTGGGGTGGGACACCCGCGGGGAGCAGCTTTTCTTAGTGCCATGACTGCATGGGCCTTGGCTGCTCAGCGGCGCACCAGGTGCAGTGTTCCCAGGGGTGGGCCCTGGGTGACCCCTCGGGAGCCTGGAGCAAATTGGAGGCTTTCTTTCTTTGGAGTGCATGAAGCATCCCACATTGCTTCTCAGGTTTAGGGGTGTGGATTCACACGCACACTGTCAACCCCGAGAACCTCAGGTTGGCCACAGGGGAGTGAGGGGGCATCCTGGGACCACATGTGGGGGCTCTCTGAGCCTGACACCTGTCCGTTTCTGATGTTCTCGCGCATATTACTTGAGGATGGTGCACTGTGTTGTCACCCCAGTGAGCATTTACCGAGCAGGCCTCCATGCTGGCATTCTTAGAGTCCTCCCTGCTTTGCTGAGGCAGAAGCTCCAGGGCTGTGAGGTGGGGACAGAGCTCAGGGGTGGGGCTTTGTCTGCAGAAGTGTGCCTTCTCGTCTCAGCGAGCATTGAGAGAAGGCGTCCTGGAGCCTTACAGGGGATCTAACCCCCAACCCCACTAGGGATTCCATTTTGAGCCTGGGCCATGCAGGGATGAGCTGTGCTCTAGGGAAGGATTGCGTGTGCACACAGTCTTTGTGTGCAGACCTTGAGCAACACCCCCCGCCCCGCCAAAGTGTGTTTCTAGAGACTGGAACCCAAGGGGGTAAGGGAAACCCCCTGTGCTCGCATCCCCATTGCCTTCCCCTGAGCTGTGTTCAGGGTCTCTTGTCTCCCATGGGCCCTGACCAGCAAAGAGGTGTGACTCGAAAGGGATACCTAGAGTTTATTTTATAAGAGCCAGTGGGAACAATCAGTGTTAGCAGACAGGGGGGCTTTGAAAGAGGGGAGGTCGGCATGGGTGACCTGGGAAGGGTCAGGCTGGGATAACCAAAAAAGGGGGTTTCTGGGCTGAGACCTTGTCCTTGAACCACTGCCAAAACAAGAGTCAAGGAACTTTGGTCTGGAAAGGACCAAAAAGGGGCTGCAGGCCTTTTTAGGGAGATTGCAGGAGCCTGTGGCCAGGCTGAAGGGATGCAGTCCACTGAAGAGAACCTCTGGGGCAGCAGGTCCATTGACCTCGTCCCTCAGCTCCCTCTGCTACAGGCCCTTTGCTGTCCACTTACCTGCCACGCCCCCTACGGCTGCATCCCTATAGGTCAGGGGTGAGAAGCCACGAGGAAGGCCCTGGTAGGCCGGCTGCAGAGCAGATACCTCTTTGTGCGCCCAGCCCCAGCATGCAGAAGTTCCTGCACCGACTTGTTGGGGTGGGGGTTAAAGACAGGCCTGTCCCCACCCCACTCCACCCAGCCTCTGTCACCAAAGAACTGGGGTGGGATTAGGAGAGGTTTCCCAAAGCAACCCAGTACCTTCCCAGCTTCTACCCTCAGGCAGATTTCCAGGGGGCCATTCTGTTGACCCCTGGGCAAGTGCTGGTGGCACAGGGATTAAGGCTCAGCGCGATGGAGCTATCACCATCCATTGCAGCACGAGTTCTATCCCAGCCTGGAAGCTGACCCACATGACTCAGCAGACCTCTCCTGTCTCTGGCCTACAACCCAGTTCTTGTATGCATAAATAAACAAAATAAATAAATCTTTAAAAAAAAATCTAGTTGACATACTAAGTGAGGGAGTCAGAGGCCTCAGGTGGGAGGAGAGCAAGCCCCGGTGTGGCCATCACAGTTTCAGTGAGCCTCAGAAGGGAAGGGTGGGACCTCTGTCACTGACCTCCGATGTAAGCCCTTTTTGGCATCTGGGCCTTGGTTTGAGTCCTGGCTCTGTAACGCATAACCCTGGGAGGAGGTGCTCCAGATTGTTCAGTTCCATTTTCCATCTGCGACTACAGATTCAGAGAGGGTAAGTAACTTGCCTAAGGTCACACAGCTAGTTGGGGGCAGAGGTAGGAATTGAACAGGGGCCAGTGCCCATGTGGGGCCAATGAACTCCCAAGCTCCTCTTCCCCCGCCCCCCCAGAACTTTCCCAGGGCAACATCAGTTAAGAGCTCTGAAGTGCCTATGTTGCCATTGCTGAGCCTCTCCACTGACAGCCCAGGAAGGCCACTTACTCCAAGGGCACTGACCCTCTGCAAACTTCTTGTCAGAAGAATCTAGACCCTTTCTTCTAACCAGAGTTGGCACTCCATGAACTGCATCAAGAGTAAATGGCCTTGGCTCCCACGATCCGGGCCCTCCTACCTGCCCACCCTTCACGCCAGCCCTGAAGGGAGCTGCTCTCCCAAGGCACCTTTGGCAGACTGCCCACTCCTGGCCAGCTCCCCCTGCCCTCTCCTGTAGACAGATGACCTGGCAGTTGCCATGCCTGATAAGTCACCAGGCAGTCGAAGCCAGTGGGGCCAGAGTCAGGGGTCAGGCCCAGGCCCACTACTGGGTGTGCTTCATGAGAGAACCTGGGAGCAGGACTTGACTCTGAGGCTGGGGAGGGGCTCATGGGGAGCACAGGGGCAGGACCAGCAAGGAGAAGGCCTGGGCTTGAGGGTGGGAGCTGTGCCACGATTTTCCCTGATGCTTGATCCAGGAGAAACAAGCAGCAGCCAGCCAGGGTCAAGGCAAAGCGCTGTCTTCTGTCAAGCTCCAGCACACCCTGAGGCCCTCAGTGCACTCAGGGACCTCAGCTAAGGCCCAAGAGTTCACCCAAAGCAGAGTTAGGGACCCCATGGTCCCTGCCCCCAGCTGGGATCCTGAGCTTCAGCATTCTGGATGCCTCTAGAAAGAAAACCTTCAGGAGCCTCACCTGACATCCCTGGGGACACGGCAAGGGACAGACCTCAAACCTCCTGAATCGGCACCCCAGGGGCCTGCCGGGGCCTGGGAGTAAATGCCCCTGAATTCAGGGCTGCAGTGTCATGTGTGAGGGGTGCAGCCTTCACCACCACCTTGTCCCCCTGCCCTCCATGTCCCGGGTGCCTCCACCTCCCATCTCCCCTCTGAGGTTTGCCCAGGGTCCCTCAGTGCTGTGTCTGCTCCAGGGAGGGATGCAGACTCCCTGAGGTGCCAGAACTGCCTCTGGGCATGACTCCTCCTCAGGAAGAGGTGGCCTTAGAGGTGAGCATGAGCAAATGCACCCACAGAAGTTCTCTTTTTGTGGAGGAAGGAATTTGGAAGGCCCGAGGCAGGGGAAATATGGTGCATTAGGCCCATCTGAACCTCTCAAGACATTGATTGAACTTGTTTCCTGACTCAAGTTGACGGGCACAGAGCATCGTGGGGCCATAAGCCTGGAGTGGACAGAGGAAGCAGCTGCTTCCCACCTCCAAGCCTGGTCACTGGGTCCCAGCAGTGGGTCGCAGGTCGTCAGAGTTTCTCAGAGGTCATCCCCTGCCTCCGGAAGGTCCCTAAACCACCTGTGACTGCTGCA
The DNA here is from genome assembly GCF_014898055.3 of Talpa occidentalis. Taxonomy (NCBI): domain Eukaryota; kingdom Metazoa; phylum Chordata; class Mammalia; order Eulipotyphla; family Talpidae; genus Talpa; species Talpa occidentalis. The sequence goes on from NW_023605194.1 coordinate 76,645,289, forward strand.
TGGTCTCGTATTCACAGCCTGTGAACCTTTGCTGGGCGGAAGTTCTCCGAGTGTTGTCTCTAACCCTGTCACCACCATGAATAGACAGGCGAGGCCTGGGGACAAGAGCACGGGCATCAATAAGCCCTGGAGGTGACTGGGATGTACCACCAGTTCTAGAAGCAAAAGCGGTTGGCCTGGACTCGCATCCAGATAAGCATGAAGGAGGCAGCTCTGCTATGTCCCGAGGAGCTCGGCAGCCGAGGACTCCGCTCCTTCTCCTTTTAAGGCAACATCTGAGCTCTCAGGGCAGCACGAGCTTCAACAAGCCCTAGCCCCACTCATTCCTGGCTATTTGGAGGAAACCGATGATTAATCAGCCCTTTCCCCCACCCACCCCCAGCCTGTTTTTCATTAGGATCTTTTTAAAGGGTTGGCACACCTCCTGGAGGACAGACACCCGGCAGGGCCCAGCCAGCTAGGACCCCGAGCTACAGGGCACCGAGGTGGTGTGGGGCGGGGTCCTGGGTGAAGACAAAGGGGCCAGGTCAGGCTCTGGAGTGTTGGCACAGAGAGGGTTGACATGTTGGAAATGAGTGGGCCGGGTTGGGCTGGGAGAGGAAGGGCCGGTGTGGCAGCAGGCAGACAGGTGACGCCTCAGCCCTTGAGCAATGACAGAGGTTACGTCGGCCCATTGGTTACTAGACAGTTAGAGCTGAAATCCAGTTTTCCTGAGCTCCTGGGTAATAGTGGTGAAGTTATAGTCTCTTTGGAACCCCAATTTCCCCTCAGAGAAGCCGTTGGCCGCGCGGGAGTTCTGCAGGGGCAGCTGGGCAATGCTGCTGGGTTCGGAGAAATCCTGAGGGTGCACATTTGGGGAGGGGGAGGGGAGAGTCTTCACCTTGGGCCTGACCTCTGGAACTTGGGCTGGACTCTGTTGCCCCTCCCCACCCCACCCCCAAGCCCCAGAAGTGAAACCCAGTGGGCCAGGTACAAAGCAGGTGTGCCCTGCCAAGCTGCGGCGGCCATTCCGTGTCCCCTGAATGGGCTGACCCACTGGGTTTCCTACTAACCTCCCATGTGCAAGCTTGTCTCTCCCTCTCAAATCAAGATGCAGAAAACCAGCACTACCTCTGCCCCTGAAGGTCAAACCCATCTCCCCAGGAGCCAGAGCAAGTGCAAAAGAGGGCTTTCTCCATCCCCACAGCCCAGTGAGTCCCTAGCAGCTGGGCCCTGGGGCCTAAGGGGCAGAGGAATAAAGGGTACATTCCAAGGCCCTGTCTCACCGGGCTCCATGCCCCTTGGCTGCCTGTTGTGATTCTAGCAGAGGAGCCAAGGACTTTGGCTGTTAAATAAACTCTGGGGCTGGTCCCCAATGGCCTCTGTTTGTGGTGCAGGTACAAACTGTTTCCATAGGACTAACCAGCTCTCCAGTCCCTAGGGGAGGGGGTGAGGGCTGCCTGGCCAGAGAGCAGGATGGAATCTGCTTTTCCTCCCCTCCCCCTCTTCCCACATCCCAGCGAGGCATGCCAGAAAGCAAACCTTTCTGAAAACCAGGCCAGTTTCCTCCTCTAGAAAACCCTTAGGGAAGAACATCACTGCATTCATCGAGGCCTTGGTTTCTTGGGGTCTCTATCATAGTGGAACAGTTTAATATTTAGTCCTAGGTATGGAGGAGGAAACAGGACCCTGTGGAGGGTCCCTGTAGGTCCTCATGCTGGCAGGAAAGCCCAGGCCCCCAGCTTGGCCCCCATGACTCATTCACAGGCCCCCTCGGAACCCATTTTGCAAGTGTGGTCCAAATGGAGCCACTGCACCCTAGATCCTGAACCTGGCAGAGGCAGTGCCCCAAAAGTCAGCTGACCCGGTGAATTCCAGGGTTCTTCCAGAGAGGGGCTGATCCTTAGCAAAGTTTTTATGAAAAGTTAAGGGTGATTTTGTGGGCCTTCCAGAAAGCTCAACATGTCCAGTGTCAAAGTATGTCCTTTATTCTGTCCACTTTCTTTATTGTTAGCTCCTTCTCCAGTGAGATGACGGTGGTGGAGAGAATTTACGAACACATTTAATAGATAAAATAAATGATAGCAGCCCTATATCGGTCCCTCTGACGTTTTCTTCCCTCTGAAAGTGTATTTGCTGTAAAATTCCAGCTTTGGAGAGCCACCAGCCTGTACTCTGGAAGCAGGGCCAGACCAGGGTAGTGGGGCGAGGCACCTGCCTGCAGTGAGGAAGCCAGAAAGCTCAGTCCAACACTATAGCTGATATCTGTTAACAACAACATTCATGCCCCTCCCCCCAAAAAGAAAGAAAAATCCATGATGAACCAAAATACAACATTTTAAAGTAAAGACAGGACCAGAATGAGTGATTTTTCCTTTGACCTCAGGTTCCAATATGGCTGGGAGGCGCTGCTTGACAGCGTGCCTCCTGTCACCCGTGGGCAGCGGTGAGGGGGGAGAACAAATAACGTGTACATGACCAGAAAGGGGAGTTCTAGGTGTGAGAATCCTCTGGGGAAGGCAATGCCACCGCCTCCTCGGGTGTCCGCGTCGGCGTGTCCACACCCTGAGGAGTCGCGTCTGAGGTCCCTGCAGTCGCTGCGGCTCGAGACCAAGTCCCTCTTGCTGCTGCAGGGACACTGGCCTTCAGAGCAGGGGGCAGTTACACACGCTGTCCACGCTTGCCCCCAGGGCTCTCGCGCAGTGGCTCTTTATGTTTATTGTTCCTTCCTGAATTCCTAGGAAAGCAAGCAAGCAGGCACCCGGGCAAATGCCCAGAATGGAGACGAAAGGGCCAAAGACGCCAGCAAGAAGGCCCTGGGCCCCCGGCGGGACTCCGACCTGGGGAAGGAGCCGAAGAAGGGGGCGTTGAAGAAAAGCTTCTCAAGAGACAAAGAGGACGCGGATGGCAAGGGTGGGGAGAAGCCCAAGGAGGAGAAGGTCATCAGGGGCATCGACAAGGGCCGGGTGCGGGCGGCCGTGGACAAGAAGGAGATGGGGCAGGACGGGCGGGCGGGGGAGCAGGCGGCCGCCCCCAGGAAGGACGAGGAGAAGGGGCGTGACCGGAGCACGGGCTTGATCCGGGACAAGGACAAGAAGAGAGAGGAGGGGAAGGAGCCAAGCAAGAAAGAGGAGGGTGAGCCGGCGCCAGGGGCGGGCGGGAGCACAGGCAGAGGGAAGGAGGATGAGCAGGTGCAGAGAGGACGTGGGAACACAGACGGGAGAAAGGAGGATGGGAAGGTAAAAAGAGGGACTCCAAACGCAGACACAAAAAAGGAGGACGAAAAAGCCAAACAGGACGAGTCCCTAAGTGAAAAGGAGCCCAAAGCCGAAAGCAAGGCCCAAACCCCAGAGAAGCCAGCGCCCCGTGCCCCCGCCAAGCCCTCGGAAGGACCTGCCAAGGCGGAGGAAGCCGCTCCCAGCATCTTCGACGAGCCTCTGGAGCGGGTGAAGAACAACGACCCAGAGATGACCGAGGTGAACGTGAACAACTCCGACTGCATCACGAACGAGATTCTGGTCCGCTTCACCGAGGCCCTGGAGTTCAACACTGTGGTCAAAGTGTTCGCCTTGGCCAACACGCGAGCCGATGACCACGTGGCCTTCGCCATCGCCATCATGCTCAAGGCCAACAAGACCATCACCAGCCTGAACCTGGACTCGAACCACATCACCGGCAAGGGCATCCTGGCCATCTTCCGGGCCCTGCTGCAGAACAGCACGCTGACAGAGCTCCGCTTCCACAACCAGCGGCACATCTGCGGCGGCAAGACGGAGATGGAGATCGCCAAGCTGCTGAAGGAGAACTCCACGCTGCTCAAGCTGGGCTACCACTTCGAGCTGGCCGGGCCCCGGATGACCGTCACCAACCTGCTCAGCCGCAACATGGACAAACAGCGACAGAAGCGACTGCAGGAGCAACGGCAGGCCCAGGAGGCTGGTGGGACGAAGAAGGACCGGCTGGAGGTACCCAAGGTTGGGGCCCTGGCCAAGGGCTCCCCCAAACCCTCACCCCAGCCATCTCCTAAGGCCTCTCCCAAGAACTCACCCAAGAAAGAGGGTGCTCCAGCTGCTCCACCCCCACCTCCACCTCCCTTGGCCCCACCCCTTATCATGGAGAACCTGAAGAACTCACTGTCACCGGCTACTCAGAGGAAGATGGGGGACAAAGTCCTCCCCGCCCAGGAGAAGAACTCCCGCGACCAGCTGCTGGCCGCCATCCGCTCCAGCAACCTCAAGCAGCTCAAGAAGGTATGTGATGGTAGGCAGGGGCCAGCAGGCCTGGGCTGGGCAGGGGTGAGCAGGAAAGGGCAGGATGGCAAAAGGGAACCGAGCAGGGCCTCCCTGGTGGCACAAGGGGTTAAGCACCGCACTATGAAGCTATCTGCAGCCTCTGAGCACAAGTTTGATCCCCAGCTGGCCAGGGAGCTACCCACATGGCACAGCAGACCTCTCCTGCCTCGCCCGCTGCTCCCCTCAGCAGTGTACTTTAGTCAATCTGCCTCTTCTGTTCCCCACTCTGTCTCTGGTGAGTCCTCTCACCGCCCCCTCTCCCCCCGCCACCGTGCCTCTGGCCTGTACCCCAGCTCTTGTATGCATAAATAAATAAATCTTTAAAAAAAAAAAAAGGAACCGAGCAGCAGAGCTGTGTTAGGCTTCAGGCTACACACAGGCCACAGCTCCGCCTCCCTGAGACGCTTCCCTCTAGTGTAACCTCTTGTGCAATGCTTCTCATGTCTCTGCCCTGTCTCCTAGAAATGGAGGAAGAGCTATTTGTAGCATTTTTGCCTGACACCTTTCCCTGTCTTTTCTCACTCACTCTCCATACAAAATGGTCTCAACTTGACGAATTCCCTCTCAGGACCAGCCAAGTCCTACGGGTCAACCTATTCCAGAGGTCTGGGAGATCCAGCCCTCCGAGAGGCTGCCCTTGAGATCCTGTTTCTCAAAGCCCTACCTCTCTGGGTGCCAGAGTCCAGGCTCAGCTCTCTGTCTGACAAGATGGTGGCAATTAATCCCCTCACAATAGCCACTTGGACTAGACAGCGTGAGCTAAAGGGCAATCTTAGTTGTAATTCCAGTGGCCACTCAATGACATCCAGTTTCTAAAGAAAAGGAAAAATGTTCCCGTTGTGTTAACCCCTCATTTATCCACTCCACAGACATAGGCTGAGGTGTCTGGTGTCCAGGTGGTCCAGAAAGAAGGAGGTGAGGTGAATTGCAGATGGGGGCCTTGCCAAACTCTCTTCTCAAAGCTGTCTGCTTTGCTCCTACAGGTGGAAGTACCCAAGCTGCTCCAGTAGGACCGGGCTGCCAGGCGGCTGCCAATGTCATGTCTGCCCAGGCCTCGCCCCCCACCCCCGGCTGACCTGCTGTGGATGTCCCTGTTCTGCCACAGGAGAGCTTGAGGCCTGGGCCACGCTCAAGGAAGGACCACGCTCAAGGAAGCTTGAGGCCTGGGCCATGCCTTAGTTCTTCTCACTTTCCTTTTCTTGTCTCTCTGAGGCTCTCCGAAAGTTTCTTTTTATCTGGAGCCGAGGTTTCCAGACAAGAAGAGTCCTTCTAGCACGTTGCTGAGAAGATGGCATGCCTAGGATCTGTGTAGCCGGCCAACTGCCAAAGGCCTATGATCCGGGAAAGATGTCCCATGGGGATCACATCACCGCCCCAGCCCTGCTGCCCTGGGCCAGGATCCAGGCCTCTGAGGAGCCCTTGGGGCCATGCTGTTGGGCTGGTGGCACTCTGTGTGGGGTAATGGCAGAATGCTGAGAGGGCACGAGGGCCCGTGGAATACCCCTCACCCACCCTGGGCTCGTCAGAGGGCATGGCAGGGGCAGCTGGCCCACATGGACAGTGCCGGGTGGGTGGGGCACGGGAGGAGAGGGACAGACAACAGCGGGGCTTGAAGGTTGGATGCCAAAGCAGACATTTTGCTCACACCCACCTGCTGTTGTATAAATAGCCGTGTATCTGTTTTTCCATAAGATTTTGATAATATATACAAGCCTTTAGCTGAGAACGACTGTGTCCACTGCTCACTGGGCTCCCTGGAGGACTCTAGAAGCTCAGGTTCCCTGCCGTGCCATCCCCAGTTGACCACAAATTCAGTTCATCCCTGCAGACAGTGCAGTGCAGGGGGACGCCTCAGCTCTGAGTAGAGGGCACCCCACTGACCAGTTGTCCTGTCCAAGGAGACCAGGCCTCAGGGAGACAGACACTTGCTGCCTCCAGGACCTCAGTCTTGCTGCCTGAAGTCATTGGCCAGAGGGCTCTGGGGTGACAGGGCCGGGGAAGGCCCAGCACCCTGGGATGGCTATATTAGGCATGTTTGGGGGATGCTCATCCCATGACTCTTCCTGGCTGGGGCTCGGGGCCAGCGCCTCACAGCAGTCGCAGGCCCAGGAAAGCAGCGGTCTCTGAGCAGGCAACACCCACACCAGTGTTCCCCCCTCCCCCCATTGCCCATTAGCCTCCCTGCCCTCCCAGCAGGCCACACCAGGCCTGACAGCGCCCCCACACCTCTGCCATCAAAAGCATCTGTCTGACTTGTACTGGCTTTAATGTGCGGGCAGCCATTGGCACCTTACTGTGGCACTGCCCCCTTGGCTCTGGGTCCCCTGTAGATTTTCCAGCCTCCAGGTTGGCTTCAGTGGTAGGGAGCATCAGTTTTACCATCTCTGGGTAGGAAGTATTCTGGGCCCCCCCTGATTCTCCCCCTCTCCCCCCCACCCCCAGGAAGCTGGATGGCTGTGCTAGATCTGGGCAAAAAACGTAGGCAGGGGCGTCCCTGGTGGCACAGGGGTTAAGTCTCAGCACTATGAAGCTATCCCCAGCCTCTGCAGCACGAGTTCGATCCCTGGCCAGGGAGCTACCCACATGGCACAGCAGACCTCTCCTGTCTCGCCCGCTGCTCCCCTCAGCAGTGTATTTCAGTCAGTCTGCCTGTTCTGTTCCCCACTTGTCTCTCACCCCCCACACCTCTGGCCTACACCCCAGTTCTTGGATGCATAAATAAAATAAATCTCTCAAAAACAAACAAACAAAAAAAACAGGCAGGAAGGTCCTGGGAGCTGAGCTCCCGTCCCTGTCCACCCCCGGTCCGCTAGTAACCTAAGCAAGAGCTGGGACCAGGAAAGGGAGACAGTCTCTATCTCCCAGCCCTCAAGGGGTGTCAGCTGGAGCTCAGCCCACCCAGGGCTTCCATCTGCGGGCCCTAGGCGTTAACCAGGCACTTGCATTGGCCCCAGCCGACTCGTCTCCACTCTACAGGCCGCCTTTGCCCTGGAGCGGCAGCAGGGGAGCGGCCGCACAGCCAGTGCAGGCGCGGCCCGCGTCTCCAGACCCCAGAGCTGCCCCTGACGGCAGATGCTTCCTCCCCACGGGCCTGAGGTGAGCGCGCACCTGTCGCCTTAGAGGCCTTTTCGACCGAACTTAGTATTTAGTGAGAGAAGGAACACTTGTCCCCAAGCAAGCAGCTGCGGCGCCCGGTCCGCGGCCTCCGCTGCGGGTCGCGCCCGCGCCCGCGCCCGCGCCGGGATGACGTCACCCTTCCCCGGCGCCTGGGACCCGAGGCGGGGGCACAGCGCCCCCTGCGGGCAAACCGGTCCCAAGTTCTCCCGCCGCTCCAGGGGCGCTGCCGGGCGCCGGGGGAGGTGGGCCGGTGCGAGGCGGCGCGGGTCGCAGAGCGGCGCGGGGCTCCAGACCAGCTGAGCTGCGGGACGCGCCCGGACAGCCCCGCTCCTGCCGGCCTCCCTTCGTCCTCGCCCGGAAAGCGCCTTTTCCAGAAGGAAAATGCAAATTTCTTCAAAGCAAATGACTAGAAGTTGGTGGGTGCAGATGTAAACCCAGGTCTCCCTCCCACGGTCCACCTTACCCTCCTCGGAGATGTGGCCCTGCCGGGATGCCCTCGCGCTGCCACACCCGGGTGTCTCCCGGCGCCCCTGAGGACCACGGCCCCGCGGAGAAGACCCAGAAGGCCCTGCATCCTGCTCTGGCTCTTCTACCTGGAGCTGCCGTCTCTGTCCAGCATCTGAGGCATCCCCCCCTCCCCCACGAAAAAGCGCCTTTCTCCTAAGCCCTGGGGACCAACGCCCTGACTTGGCCTTGGCCGTTGGTGGGATGGCAGGTGCAGGGGCTGCCGAGGCCCTGTCATCCTCCTGTCTCAGGAACTGGGCTTGCTGGTGCCAGGGGCTCCAGGCCCAGGCGCTGCGAGTTTGCACACAACCCTGCTCCCCCACCACACACACACACACAAGTGGTCCTCTTGAAAGTATCTGAACACCCTCACCCACTGAGGGGACTTCTGAATCACCAAGGTGGCTAAGCTTAGCGTGCCATGAGCTGCTGCCCTTCCTCCTGCCAGGGGGAAGGCCGTCTCCCAGCTCCCTAGTGGGCTCCAAGGCCTTGCAGCCCCATCTGTCTCCCTGCTGTGGCCCACCTTGCCCTGAGCTCTACGCTCTCCCTGGCCTGCGCTTCTCTCCCTACCCCTTGGCTCCCTCCTCCAGGCCTCCAACCCCTTCCTATATGGCCCCCTCCCTCATCCTTGCCTGAAGAGTCTACTTTTCCAGCTGCCTCTGTTCTATTCCCTGACTGGCCCCCTTCCCCCTGCCTGACCCAACCAGCAGCGCTCCCCTTTCCTGCTCACCTTTTTCTTCTCCAAGCACCCCACCCTGTCTGTCCTTTTTCCATGGATCTCTGTCCTTGCATCTGAACTTCCTTTCCCCTTACAGCTCTGCTACCCTACTATGCCCAGCAGGCCCTGCTGCCCCAGGGGTGCTCCCCTTCTCCCAGGCCTCCCCTTAGGGTTCTCAGTGTCCCCTCCCAGCCTGGTGGGGCCCCATTAATGGGACACCTCAATCCTTGAGGGGCACTGCTCCACCCCTTCCTCCCCTTGCCTGCCCTTGCAGGGTCCTTGTCTGGTCTTCAGGGGTGCTGGTTGAGAAACAAGGTGGACAGGAGGGGCAGCTCCAGCTCTGTGCTCCTGCTGGTCCTGTCCCCTGCTGAGGAGCAGGTGAGATGGTGGGGGGGAGTCACAGGAGTTGCAGAATCCGAGGGACACGTAGGGGTACTGCTGCCAATTAAAGAACTAGAAAATGTCAAAGGAGCCTCCTCCCTGGAGACTGTGAAGGCCCCAGGGTAGTTTGCCCCCTTGTCTTAGAATTCTCTTGTGTTCAGTGCTTCACAGCTGACTGACTGGACATATTGCAAGGGGGGCAACCGCACCTCCTGGGTGGCAGCTACTGTCGGCTAAACCTGTCTCCCACCCTGACTACAAAGCAGTTTTTAATTGGCCCCGGTTGTTGATGGGTGAGGAAGGGACAATTAATTCTGACTGGCGTGACCTTGCCTACATTTACACCTCATTTCTTAGGGAAACTCAAACTATATCCTGCAAATGCTCACCTTGCAGCTTCAGGAAAGAGAGGACTGGGCTCTATACCTTGAGGTGACCTGGTAGCCCCCATGTTATGTGGGTGGGGGCCTGGGGCATGGTTAGTACAATCTCCATGTTCAGAAACCCACTCCCCCCTCCCCAGAAGAGGCTGCAGGAGCCTAGAGGCCTGGGGAATAAGAGCAGGGGGTGGGGCAGGAGAAGGGGTAGGAGGTTGTGGGGTGAGGGGAGGGGCTGGGGTACCGGGGGAGGGTGAAGGAAGGAGGGCTGAGCATAGGGGGTGCTGGGAGGAGGAGTCTGAGGGAGGAGGTGACTGTTGGTGCGGGTTTGCCAAGCTGAGTCAGCACTTTTCCCACTTGAGATAAAAACTGTATGTTCCTTCTCTAGCTCTGATCCAGGCAAGTTCTGAGAGCCCAAGACCCTCTCCTCAGACAGGAAGGTCAGGGAAGGGGTCTGGCTCGATGCACAACAGCTCCAGGTGTGGGGGCACCTACTGCCCTCCCAGATTGCCCTTTCTAGGCAGTATTTGTGGAGGGAGGGAGCACACATATTCCTTACTGCCTAGCGCAGAGGGAGGCACTGACCTGTGGGCCCCAGATTCAATGTCTCAGGGTCCCTGTTGACCCAAGGCAGCAGACACAGTCTTTGAGCAGCCAGTTTTTCCGCTTGGCTCCTAGTGGGAGACTAGGGTCAGGAAGGTTTCATGTGCATGTCGCACCCTCATGACAGCCCTGAGAAATCACCCGGTTGTGTGGAAGAAGAGACTGGGTCTTGGAGCCCGCCTGAGACACATCCTGAGTCAGACAGTTGTAGGGCCCTGGCGTGAACAGAAGTGTGCCTGACTGGCCGACGCCCATGTGTGGCCAGCAATGCCACAAAAGGCAGAGGCCTGCCCCCTTGTGGGAACCTCTATAATGCAAATGACCATCCTTTTCCCAGTTGTGGCAAAACCCAGCAGGTTAGCCTTAGGAATCAGCCCAGGGAGCCCTCAGCTTGTGGCTCCTCTGCATGGATGGTGAGGGGGTGCTGCTCCCACCCTGGGGCCTGCCCTTGGGGGTGTGCAGCCAGTAGTTGTCTGGACGCAGCAGAGGCTGCGCTATCTGAAGGGGTGGATGGGCTCAATGATGCAACTCACATGGGTTACAGCTTTACCGCTTTAATCCAGCAGGCCAATGCCCTGGCTGTGGGGCGACCAGGAGGAGGGCTTCAGCTGATGGAGCCTCTCCCAGTATCATCCCAGCCCACCGGGGGGCAAACAGGAGGGGCCCGGCCTTCCCTGCTGGGGTCCTGGGAGAAGAGGGACTATTTGAAAGCAGGAGCTGGGACCCAGACTTTCATGTCCTTCCCTTGCCCCCCAAGAAAAAGAGTCCACAAATCCCAAGCCCTCCCCTCCCACCCCTCATTATGGCCAAGTTCCCACTCTGTTCCTGTTCCATTGAACCGGGCCCTTCCTAGGAGGGTCCAGGGCTTCGCCTGGTCTGGGGCCTGGCAAGTAGAGGACCCCTGTCCACCCGAGGACCAGATGCAGGAACAGGTGGGGGCATCACTGAAGGGGCAGCAGACTTGGCTGGTTCCTCAGGCTCCAGGATAGGAGGGCTGGGCTGTCATGTAGGGGGGAGGAGCTGAAAGTCAAGGAGAGGGGATGCGGGTCAGTGGTGGCCCAGGGAGAGGTGAGGCAACTCCCAAGCCCCGGGCATGCAGGCTCCATAGGAAGACCAGCCTGGAGGTTTCTAGCTATAGGTGGAGCAAGTCTGGGAGAAGGGTCAGGGTGAGGGAGGCCCCAGAGCAGGGGGCAGGCAGGAGCGCTCCAGATTGCTTACTTACCCGCAGGGTTGTAGATAGGAGGACCAGCTGGGTAGAGTGGATACTGAGGAGCAGGACCGGTAGGTGGGTACATGAAGCCAGGCTGGGGGGGTGCAGGGCCAGCTTTGGGGTCCTGGGGGTATGGGTATACTGGCTGCACTGGGATGCCTGTCATTGGAATCTCCTGGCCTAGGTGGAGGACAAGGATACACTTTTAGGACCTCCTTGGTGGCCCAAGGGGTTAAGTCTCAGCACTAGGAAGCTATCTGCAGCACTGCAGCATGAGTTGCGTTTGATCCCCAGGCAGGGAGCCACCCCACATGGAGCAGCAGACCTCTCCTGTGTCGCCCGCTGCTCCCTTCAGCAGTGTACTTCAGTCAGTCTGCCTGTCCTGTTCCCCACTGTCTCTGGTGATCCTCTCACCACCCCCACCTCTGGCCTGTACCCCAGTTCTTGTATGCATGAATAAATAAATCTTTTTTTTTTAAAAAAAGATATACTTTTAGAGGCCCATCACTTATGGCAGCCTCCCCTGCCTAGGAAAGCAAGGCAGCTGCCCTCTGCCGGGCTCGAGGTCTGGCCAGCGCTGCCTCTGCCTTCTAGCCCCACGCTGAGCAGGGAGTATATTCACACCCTGGTGGCTCAGCATGTCCGCGTCCCTTCGCAGGTTTCAGAGACCTCGTGAACCAGAGAGCACAGCCTGGGCAAGGTGAGGGCGGCTCCAGGGGCTGGCACCTGGTACTCAAACAGAGCCACCTCCCGATCGTGGTCACGGTCCCCAGGCCCACATACGCAGTCATGTGCCACATCAGGCTCACATTCCACTGCGGCCTGCAGCTCAGTCAGTGGGTGCCCCTGCTCTGGGCCCACCCTGCGTACTTACTTAGAGACCCACGCATGCATATATCCTTGCACACGCACCATGGTGACAGACGGCACCGTGTGAAGATCTGGAGTCACATGTGTCATGGATGTGGACAGTGTTGGGTGTTTACATGGGTCCCTGACACATTCTCATTTCAGGGGTTACGTACGGGCTTGTGCATGTACAGAAGCAAATGCTACCTCTCTGCTCACACGTCCTTCTTCCTGGTGCCAGCCCAGGGCTCAGGACAGCCCATGCCAGGCTCAACCTTCCCAGTTCTGTGCATACCTTCAAAGGGGCTCTGCAGCTGCTGGCGCCGGCGGTACAGGTAGCAGCAGGAACAGAGGAAGCAGCAGATGGTGGTGGCAACCACAGCCACAAAGAGGATCACAGCTGACGCGATGCCTGCTATGGTCTTGGGACTTTAGACAAAGAACAGGTCCTCTCACCTTCCAACCCTTTAGTACAGTGACCATAAAACCACGCTCCGGCTCCTGGCCAGCAGGGGGCCACAGCAAAGAGATTTGGGGTGCCTCAGGGGCTCGTCCCAGTCCCTGTAAAGGACATCTAGGGGACCCCTACTTCCCAGGAGGCCACATTGCCTGACTGGCCAGGTGAAGCACATTGGGATTTGTAGTGTGCACCCCACTCCCCATGCCATCACCCCCACAGCTGCAACTTAATCGGCTAGACACACACGTTAGCCCAGAAAGGCATCTTAAAAATAATCTAGAGCCGTTTTCCCCCTCCCCCTTCAAATCCCAGTTCAATCACACGGTGTGGCAACACCCTCATTTATGAAGAAGAAACAAAGACCCGGAGGGGAAGTATCTCCCCCGAGATCACACAACTTGTGAGAAGAGGACCTGGGGTCCAGCCCAGCTCTCCTGCCTTCTCGCCTGAGCTCCCTCCACAGAGCCACCAGCCACCTGCACCACCCCCTCTGCAGGATGGACAGGACCAAGGGGAGGGCCCAGCAAGAGCCAGGGAGCATTCAGCCTGTGCAGCCTGGCTGGGAACCAATCTCCTTTCTGGGAACTCCCAGCCCAGCACTCACACCTAGCTCTCCCTCCAGGCTGACTCCTGGGTTTTGGCTAAGAATGTGGAGGTGGACTGTGGTGAGGGGGCAGGAGGAGGCCTGGGGGAAGCAGGGAGGGCCCAGGCAGTGTCTGAGGGGAGAATGGAGGAGAGGTTAGGCCAGGAGCCCCAGCCCACCTGAACGCCAGGCAGTGTTTCTGCTGCCGCTCGGTGATGAGCAAGGTCAGGTCCCGGCAGCAGTACCGCTGGTAGCAGGTCCCGCAGCAGAAGGTGAAGAACTGACAGTCGAAGCCCGGGTGCCAGGAGCCATTCCGGTCCAGGTACCACAGGCAGTCCTCGCCGGCCAGCGCTGCGGGCAGGGGTGGGGTGCCCAGTGGCCACCAGGCCAGTCCTCCGGCGCCCTTAGCCCCAGTCCCCCGGTGATCCCCAGCCCCCAGTCCGCTGGATCCCCCAAGCTGGGAACTGCTTTATGTCACCACCGTGGGGGTCCTGACCCCAGAGCTCCAGAGGCCTCGCCCCGGATCTGACTCCGCGCCCGCGGCGTCAGTTTCCCAGGGTCCAGCCTCCGGGGCCTCTCCTCTGCTCCCCGCAGACCCCGGGCATCCAGGGCACGAACGCACCCCAGGGTCTGAGTGGGGGTCGGCCCCTCCTCTTTCTCCGCCCCCACCCCAGCCCACCCGCGCCTCTGGCCCTTACCCAGGGGAGCCCCCAGCACCAACAGGGCGATCGCGGCGAGCGGTGCGGCCGGGCGGAGCCCCGCGGGCGGCATGTCGGGGATGGGGCGCAGCCGGAGCCCGGCCGCCGGGAGAAAGGACCTCAGGACGAAGCCGGCCAGCGGGAGAGGCTGTGGGGCCCTGCCCGCCGCCAGGCTCGGGCGCCCCTCCCGCAGCTCCAGGGGCGGGACTAAAGCCCGGCCCGCCGTAACCCTGCCCCCGCGCTCCGCGTCCCGCCGAGGGGCCCACCCACCGGCGACGCCCCCCGCCCCAGCCTCAGCTCGGGACTGGGCGCCCCTCATCCAGCTGGGCCCGGCCCTGCTGCCCCGATCCCCCGCCCCTGCGGCTCTACCCCGGCAGAGGTGGCCGGCGGCTCTGCGGCCGGGAGGCCTGGCCGTGTGCTGGGCCCGCCTCCTGCCTGGGGCCAATCAGGACCCCGGGCCCCAGAAGCCCCGATCCCGGTGCCATCTCTGATGGCCCAGACACATGGGCCAACCCTACCCCAGTGCGGGACCTCTTCTGCCCCAGTGTCCAGCCCAGGACGTCCTGCGGCGGGGGGTGGGGGGAGGAGGGAGGAAAGAGGCTGGGAATCACCCCACCCCCATTCCCAGAACACAGGCACCCATTGAGAGCCAGCTCAGAGCGGCTTTGTCCCCAGCCTGTCCACAGGCCTGGACCCTGCCAGCTGCACCGGCCCCCTAAGATGGCCCCTTCCCCCTCAAGTGGACAGCGCTGGCGTGCACCAGCCTATGGCCTCAGCAGCTGCGATGTCAGGCCACTGGAGTCACCAGGGGGCATCCAGGGGACATCCAGTTAGACACCTTCACAGTGAAAACCCCTTTTTTCAGAGCGACCCTGCCAAACCCTGCCGGAGCCAGGAAAGCACAAAGAGGGCAGGAGTCAGTACAGTGCAGCCAGTGTTTTAGGGCAGGAGGAGTCACTCAACCCCCTACAAATTTCCACTCTCAGTGACTGTGTCCCATGTCTCAAGCCGGCTTCGCAGGACGTCCCCTAACCCCAAACTGCAGATCAAGCTGGGGGGTAAGAATCAAAAGTCTGTTTTAACCCTTTGCCATGAACAACCCCTTACAAAGCACTTGGCCACTTTGACGGCCATCTCATAGGAGGCTCTCCGCATTTCACCAGTCACATGAAGTTGGGGGTTTTACTGTCAGTCTCCTTTTGCAGGTTGACAAACTGGACCTCAAGGGATTTCAAGGACTTGCCCAAAGAAGCAGCCAGTAAACAGCAGGGGCAAGAGTAGGACCCATGTTCGGAATCTAGGTGGTGTTCTGAGGCAGGGAGACCAGCAGGAGAGCCAAGCAGGATTCCAATAGGCTAGGGCAGGGCAGCCAGGAGAGGAGCTGCCCTCTCCTGGGCCCCTGGGGGTGCTGGTAAGCCTGCTCAGGAGAACTGGAGTAAAGAGAGAATTGGCTCCTGTCCTGGGAAGTTGCTGGCAGTCTGGGAGGGCCAGCGCACACACACACACCAGAGGCAGAAATGCAGCAGCAGAGGGACGGCAGAGATCTCTCCCAACTCACCGTGCCCAAGACACTGTGCCTATTCCTAGCCCCCTCCTCTTTCCTAGGCTGCACGTTCCTTACATGGAGCGACTACACCGGCACTGCGTTCCCTTGTCACCCCGCTGTAGATATCAGCACTGTCATTGCTGACTCGATGGCCCCCGAGGGAGAGCTGCGTCTCCTCCCATGAGAGGCTGCTGTGTGCCCTGGACCCCACCCACCCCTCTCCTCTTCACGATCCCCACTCCACGTCTTCGGGTCCACCTTCCTTGCCATCTTCTTTCCCCACAAAAAACCTCGTCTCTCCGATGAAAACAAAACAACTTGCTTCCCGGGACTTAGTCCTTCTTAGCTACTTTCCTGCTTTACTCTTTTTCTCCAATTAGTTCTCAAAGCTCAGGCCCTGGCTGAGCTTCCAGTTCACCAAAACGCCAGGCCCTCACCAATCATCACTGATGTTTTAATTGCCAATTCTAGGAAAATTTCCAGTCCATGGGGTGGGAGGTGATCATGAGACACAGGGCAAGCTAGAAATTAGGCAGTTTTAGGGACAGTGCAGGAGGGGACCTCTGAAGAATTTAGGGAGGCTTCAGAGATAAGGACAACCAAGGGAATGTAACCCATTCCACTAGGAAAAACAAACATCTCAGGACCAAGGACAACATTGTTAACGCTGGTCCTGGTTTCCTTCAGGTGGTAAAGGGAGGCGGAGATTGGTTTAATTTATGGACAACGTAGAAGGGCAGCTGTTTAACCTCAATGCAGGGATGCCCATCCAAGGACCGGGCCATAAAGATAAAGATGCAACAAATGGGGAAAGAGAAAGCTGTTAGATAAGGAATGTGAAGATCCCCCACTCAGTAGCAAATTAAGTGAGACAGCCGAGAACTAACCAATCACAGAGAGACTGGTGGAGCTTTAGAATAATGAGGGGGAAAAAGGTATATAGTCCCTGAGACACAACTCCACTTTGGCTTCCTTGCCCCTCCGAGGCCTGGTTTCCTGGCCTGGGAGTCCCACTTTATTTCTGCTCTTTTTCTCCTCAATAAACTTTTTCTTTCTCTAAACAAACTGCCTCTTCTCGCTTGCTTGCCTGAGCGTCTGCGAAGTTCCTGCTGCGGCTTCGTGAGACACCAACCCGTGGGGGTCTAGCGGCTGGGGCTCAGCGCTGCCCTGCAGCCCGGGATCCGTTCCTGGCTGGGAGACTAGGCCTGACAATTCCGGTATCAATCAGAGTAGCACAGGGGTGCAGAGGGGGCTCTTATCCCCAAGGCAGAGGGGAGAGCTGACTCTGCTGGGGGAGCTGGGAGAGGGAAGGCTGAGGTCACAGAGCTCAGTCATAGGGAGGGGCTGGGGGACCCGGAAGGGGTCGTCTGCACCTTGGGGCCTGGAGGGCTTCACTACACCATTTCCAGCTGAGGGCACACAGGAACACCCCACCCTCCCACACCGGTCTCCCAGCTTCCTGTGAGGGGGAGCAGCAGACCAGTAATCTGTGATCAGATGAGCTAAATATGGGCTTTGCCAGAAGCAGGTTCTCCCCAGGTGTCTGGAATATAATAGCAGCAGCTCACACTGCCCATGAGCCTGTCCCATTGTACAGATGAGGAAACTGAGGTTGGAAGCAGCTCATTCTTCAGCACACACCCCGGGATTTGAAACCGGGCTTTTGTGATTTTAAAGTCCAAGCTCTTCTCCACCGCCCGCTTCTCTTACATGTCTAAAATGCTATTTGCCGTGTGCCTGGCCCACTGAGCACCTCTCATGAGACTTTGCCGCCCAGCCCAATCCTCAGCAGTGGGAGGGGAGGTCGCAAGCAGGCTGAGTGGGAGAGGGGCAGGGTAGCACCAGGCCTATGACCGAGTTTGGATTTGGCCTGGGGCTGTGGCAGGAGTGCTCTGCTCGGTCATCTCTTGGCCAGCCCAGAGCGCCTCCCAACCCTCATGTGCTTCTTCAAAGGCCCAGGGATCCAGAACCTCCTTTCCTGAGGCTCCTGTCCCGCCCCACTGTCTGGCCCAGTCATTTGAGTTGAGCCATTTCCGAGATAAGCGGACTCCCCTCCCCCTCCACTTGCCACCCTAGTGGTCAGTGCTCTCTGCAGGAATCCTCCAGCTTACCAGCCCTCCTGCTCCCCTGGGCCTCAGGCAACCCAACTCCTCCACACAGGAAATTGCATAGTCCCATCCTCCAAAGCACTCTGAGTCCTTTCCTGGCTGCTTTGATCTCAATCTCCCTTCCACCCAGCCTTGGGCACACCATTCTCCTTGCAGTCCTGGGGGAAAGCAAGGTCCAGGAGCATGCCAGGAACAGGGCTTACTGGGGGTAGGAGGTGAGCTAAACCAATCAAGTGTCCTGACTCCCACTGCCCAGAATCAGAAGTGTCTCTGCTTATCAGTCTTTCCTGGCATCCAGCTTTTTTCTCGCCGTGATGAAAGACGGGCTCTCCTGTGACTGTCCTCTCAGTGGGAGGGGGCCAGGGTGGGCGCAGGGCAGTGGAGCTTGACTTCACTGCTGACCTAGCTCCTGCTAGGAGCTCTGTTCCCCAAGGGTGGTTTAGCAATGCCTTTGCAGGACTACCTCTCCCAGAACATTGCTGCTTTGAGCAGAGTCCCAGGTGAGTCTGGGCAAACTCAGGAAAAGCCAACTTGGGTGGCTTCTGTGAGCAGCCTGCCTGGGGTTGTGGGAGCAGCAATGGTCCCAGGCAGCTGTGGCTGGCAAGAGCCCAGCCGGCCAGGGAGGGCCAAGTTATCTTTAAATGGCACCTTACTCAGTCTGCAGCTCTGCCAGCTGGGCAGGGTGGGGGCAGACAGTGTTATTTTGAGATCTGAGGTTGAGAGGAAGAAGGCTCTGCTCCCAGCTCTGTCCCCACTGTCTGTCCCCACTGTCCCTCCTGGGAAGGTCTGGGACATGGGCCTCAGTCCTCCAGCTGACCCTTGCCACACCGGGTGTTTTCTGGCAAGCCCTGTGAGCCATCTGCACAGATGGAAACTTGGATCTAAGAGGTGCAGGATCTTTCTTAGTAAGGCCTGCTGTGTGAGGGCAGGTCTAGGTGAGAATTCATTAGACTCAGGATTAGACAGTAGCTGGCATGCTCACCACGAGGCAGCACTGTGGAGTCTCTATATTGACTTTTATCCTCAAATTCACTCCATGAAAGAGACACCAATACTACACCTGTTCCGTGGGTGAGGACACAGAGGCACGTCAGTGGTTGGTTCAGTCGCCAGCTGGTACGTGGCTGAGCCAGACTGCAACTCAGGTTGACTCCGACCTCATCCTCTGAACCTCTGACCAGCAGACTCCTGCTCTGCCGCTGATTGGCTCTGTGAACTTGAGAAGTCACTTACTGCCTTTGGTCTTGATCTCCTCATTTGTAATGGCCCATGATTCACTTACTAGAACCCCCAGCTAGCAGAGATGCTCTAGCCCATCCCCCCTGTCCCGTTCAACAGGTATTTTCTCAAGGTCATGGGCAGAGCCTGGATAGGAACCCAACCCTCCTACCTCCACATTTATTTCTGTGCTCCTGCCATGAACCTGGGTCAGCGATGAGACAAGGGAGCCAACCTGGAGAGGGACATGGGGCCAGGCATGAATTCAGTTATAAAGCCCGGTGTGGAAGAAACATCACATTTCTTTATTTTCTTTTCATTGAACTAGATCAGACTGGGCCTCTGTCCTACCAGCTGGTGGGGAATTCAGTCTGTTATTATGGTTTCCTCCTTCTTCCACGATTATGGAAAGGTTCTAGGATATCATACAGTGCAAAACACTGGGGTTGCACCCCGCAGGCCTCGTCCACACAGGTTCTGCTAGACTAGCCCAGGGGCCTGCAAGTCCAGCAGTTTTGGCCTGTGAGGCCCAGGCATGGGGACCTTTCCCGGGAGCCCAGGGTCCTCAGGTGTGTGCAGCCATTTCCTTGGGAGTCTCACTGCGACGTGCTCTGCCCAGACCCAGGGAAGGGCTCTCACTACTGACAGGCCCATGGACTTCTGTTCCCTTCCTGTCTTATGGGACCCCTTCCCTGCTTTCCTACTCCTCTTCCTCCAAATTCCCTGGACCCAGTTCAGTCTACCCAAGCTTCTACCAGAGGATCCAGAGCAGGGCTGTCCTCAAGCAGCTCTGCCTTCCACCCTACAACAGCAACCAAGGCAAGAAAACACAAAGACTCCAGCTATGTTCTTAGAATAAGTGGAGGGGAAAAACTAGTGAAAGCAAACAATACATGGGTAATTTATGTCACATACAGAAAAACTCTGCCTAGCAGGTGGAAGGCAGGAGCCGAGCCACCACCTGTTTCCACCCCGCTCCCAGCAGGACCGCGGCACGGCAGATTTTCTCGCAGAGCTGTCCTCCCGAAGACTCACCAGGACCTGAATATAGCAGCAGCATCTGTGAAATTGAATTGAGTCACTCTAATCCATGAGTCAGGGAGACTGAGCCAAACATAGCTCCTGACTATGGAGGGAGGGGGAGCCGGGGACTAGACACCCTTCACCGTTGGAGGTGTCTTAACGAAGTCATCTTTTAGTTCTAACTACGACCCTATGAGGTGGTAGGTCTTCTCTTGACTGAAAGGGGAACCAGGGACTGGAGGGGATGTCACTTGCTCCAGCTCCATCACTTTCCAGCTATGTCATCAGGCCAAATCAGAGCAACTCAAGACCTGAGGGGACTTCCTAGGCCTCCAGGTCAGGCTAGCGGTCCCTTCGCCACTTCATAGCACACCTGGCATGCAGTCATGTGCACCACATGGGCCAAGAAGGCCTGGTGCAAGTTGTAATTAGGAAACTCATCACGCCAACCCTTTCTCACCTACTCCAAACACAACAAAACAGGAAACGCAAGGGCCATCACATGGCCAATGCTGACCTTGCACCAATCCATCATTGCAAAAAATTCACAAGTTCTGGCATTTTATGAACAATTACTTTGGGCGACTTTGCTGCTGGGATCCTCATCAAGTAGGGTTAAGATCTCGTCTACACCCTGTGGGAAAGGGGGGTTTTTCCACGAGAGGAGACTACCAATTCCACGGCCAGGTCTGCTGGGGCACTGCCTTCAATGGGGACGAACATGGCAATTCATCCCACAGCTGCCATTTTAGAAATGGCATCAGGGGCCTCCCCGGTGGCGCAGCGGTTGAGTGCTGGGTTGTGAAGCTGCCCGCAGCCTCTGTGGCGCTGGTTCGTTCCCCGGCTGCTCCCCGGCCACCAGAGGGTCCCACATGGTGCGCAGGCCTCTCCTGCTCCCCTCAGCAGTGTACTTCGGTCCTTATGCCTGCTCTGCTCCCTGCTCTGGCGCTGGTGAATTCTCTCACCCTCCCGCGCTTCTGACTGTACCTAGTTCTTGTATAAATAATTCTTAAAAAAAAAAAAAAAAAAGAAATGGCATCAGGTCCCGTTGACGCTCCCTTGCCAGCTCGTCACTGACCTCTCTTCTGCTCCATCCCTAGTTGCCACCTTAGCCAGGCTGTCACTGCTGCTGCCAGGCTGATGGTTTCATCGCCACTTCTACACAGGTTTCAGGTCGCCCTCTGGTCACTTCTGGATCAACACCAGAATGCTTTCTAAAATGTAAACTTATGTCACTTCTCTGCTTACAATCTTGGGGGTGATTCCCCACTTTTTGGAGGCCTTTAAGGGACCTTTACTATCTGGCCCTCACTTTCAGTTTATTTCTAATCAAGATCCCTATGATCCATAAATTCCAAAACTTTTATTAATCTGCTTTAGGATCTGAAAATACAATTCCATCCTAATGATCCCTTTTTAAGCTTTTCTCGGGAATGTTCTACCCCACACTTTATGCACAGGGAGGCAAGAGAGAACTGGCAAAAGCACAATCTGTTTGGACTGGAATCACACACGTGCTGTGTGACCTTTGGCAGGCAGGAAATGTTTAATATCTGTGCTTTGATTCTATCACTTTGTACATGAGGTAAACAAAATTAGGTATTTTTTTAAGGTATTGTGCTGTAAATGAAATAAATGGCTTTTAATACATATTTCTGAAACCGTTATTGTTGTGAGCCACCTTGTAAGTACTAGTTCAAGGGTCAGCTTCTCCACGCACTCTTACCTAACTTCTTCCCCTATTACCACTGACCATACCCTTATTTGGGGAGTAGGGACTGAACCCAGTACTTATTCTCTCATAGCATTCCCCACATTTTTGGCATTATTTATTCCTGACCACCTACCAGACCACCTCCTCGAGGGAAAGGGCCAGATCTTTCCCGCATCTAGCAGGTGCTTGGCATGTAACAGAAGTTTAACATTTGCTGAAACAGAATAGAAACAAAATAGAAAAGTTGGCTTTTGGTTTATTCTCTACTTATTGGTCGTAGGTCTGCTTGGCTGGGGTGTGAAGTATAGCATCTTTCACGGTATGCTTTTATTTTCCACAGCAGTATCTTGTTTTCCCTGAGTCTTCTCAGCTCCATGCTCCTCTCCCTTGACAGTTTAGGTTCTCTCCATGGTCTTCCTCCTGCTCCATCTGTCAGGAGCATCCTGGATGAGCACAATGGAACAGCATTCTAGGATGGCAACAGCAGGCACAGGAACCTGAGATGATCTTACACGTTACTTGGGACCATGTGTGTCTCCAACCCCAGCCCGGGGCTACAATGGAGCTTTTAAAAGACCTTTCCAGTTCCTGATAGCACGAACACTCCAGACACAGAACACTTTATAGTCTATAATCCTCAACTTTTTTTTTCAAGAGTACATGTCAATCCACATTGAAACAACTTTCCATTTAGTTTTTGCCCTTCTTTATAGCTTGTAGAATTATCATCCTTCCCAGGGATTTCCTGTTCTCTAAAAAAAATGTCATAGCATCTCTTCCTTAGTGAGTACTACTTTCATACATGGCTTCAAGTTTTCTTTTTAGAATGAGTAAGGCATAGGAACAACACAACCCTTATCTGTCAAACAAAGTAACAAAGGAGAGGCCAGGGGCCCTGAGGTGCATCATAAATCGCCCCACAATGGGTGAATCTGTGGTCTAATGGTGGCCAGTTACCAGCTTCTCTATCTCCTTCATGTTCTAATCTTCCTGTGTCCAGATTTGATCTAGACTGTTAACACACTAGACCAAGAAGCCAGTTTGGCATCCCTTGTTAAGTTGTAACGAGTACCTATTAAACACAGTGATGATGTTTGTATCTGCTTGAGTCATTTCTTGGCTCACACTCATAATGGGAAACTTTACCTCTGTTTCTGTCTTCTAATATTCTTCTATCTTTTCCTTTCTCTTGACTAAGAGCTCAACAAACTCCTGGGAAACCCCGTGGTACCCTAGTTGCTATTTACTATGGTCAGGAGACCTGGAGTATCTTAAGAGTAGCCAAGTGCTTACTAGTCCCTAACTTGCCTCATCTTGAATTTCAACTCCTAACTGATGAGCCTGCCCTTGTCAAACTGAAGCTAGTTCTATGACCCAAAAGAGACAAAATAAGAGCTGGCTCCACAGCTTTTCTTCCCGTAGACAGTGGATGTAATTTCCCTCAACTCTCCTCAACATAATTGGGAATATCCACTGTGTACCTGCTGGAAAGGTTCAGAGGGGTGATGGGTGTGAAAATGTTCTGCCAACATGAAGAAATGCCTGCACCAGGGGGCCTATGACCCCCTGCTCTCATGCATAGCAGTTATGGTCAGGGGGCATGGCAATCCCTAAAGTGATTTTGGGACCCTTTCCTTCAGAACTCATGTTCTCCTGAGGCAGAAGACCCAGCAAGAAAGCAGGAGGAGAATTCTTGCCAAAGGGCCATTTTTGGCACTTGATACGGGCTATTTTCCTAATTAGCTCAGCAAGAGCCCACATCACACCTATCTCTGTGCGGGATCCCCAAGTCTTCCCAAACTCACTGGTTCAATGCTGCCGGGCATGAGGCCACTCTCTGTGCCAAAATTAAGGGCTGGTTTGGTCTTACAGAACCTTTAGCACTGAATCCAACTGGCACTGCTTTGAGATCAACTATGGCGTCTCTAAGGCTCAGGCTGTGGTTTTCCTGAGCACTGACTGGCTAGGGCTGCCATCATTTCCCCAGTATTAGTGACTCTCCCAACTCATGGGGCACAGGCAGTATTAGCTTTAGAACCTGGCTGGCAGCAGACACACTGTGAACACACACGCCCTCAGGCTTTTCAAAGATAGTAACTTTAACAGACGTCCCACCCGACTCAGTCCCGACTCAGTCGTGGGAGTTGCACACCAAGAACACCTAGTGGCAGGAAGAGTAAATGCCATGCCAGGGGCCCTCTCCTTGGGAATGAGGTTTAAATTCACTTATATTCAATTTCCTGTTTCTGAGCCCGCCAACGTAAAGAACTGTTCTGTACTTATTTAAAATGAGGCACCAGATTGGGCACTAACTACCAAGAAAAAGGGAAAGCTGGGCTTTACCTTTCTGCCCTGGATTTCTTATCCTCACTCTTTGAACCCACAGCAGACTAAATTTCCTAATTAAGGGAACTCCCTTAAAAATACTTGAACAAAAAATACTTGAACAATGCCAGTTTTCTAAGATTCACTTCAAGTTAGGTAAGCTAAAATGCCAGGGTGTCAAAATGGGGTCCACCCAACCCCTATGTCCTTATTTTTACTTTCCTTCTAAAGGGGAAAAAAAGGCAGATCTGCTGAGACCTTACACCATGCGAACTAAATTCATTTGTAAAGATTACTTTACTCTCCTAGAAAAATACACATTGCAAATCTGAGGGCTACAACTTAACCACTTTAGAGGATTCCTGAGGGAGAAGGGGTACACCTTTGAATATCAGACTGTGTGGGAGGGGCATATTAAATATAGGTGGGTCAGGGAGACTTTAAAAAAATCTGTTTTTCCCATTTCTTTTCCCTAAAAGAGGAAAAACAAATTGCCATCTGGCTTACTTTGTGTTTGTATACACAGAGATAGTTTGGGGGAGGGGCTGTCATGCAACTAGGCAAAAACAAGACGAGACCTCTGGCAGGGGCCTCAGTGTTGTAGGAGGGAGGTGGCCACTGGGGGCTCTGAACACAGCTACGTTCTTTCCTACCCAGAACCAGAGCACCTGTGCTGGAGAGCAGGAAACATACTTTCCTCTCAAGGGTGTCCTTATCTGCACACACCTGATGTCCTATGGAGCAGACAGGTCTGGTATAGGATCTGAGTGGTCATGCCTTCCTATGTTCCTGCAGTGGGGCAAAATAATCCATGAACACATAATCCTTCTGGGCAATGATGTTTCTGGACTACCCAGCAGAGGACTCTGGGAGCAGAGGTAGGGGCACATTTGGGGAGAAAAAAGGTTCTAGAGTCGGGATATCTTCATGGGGGCTTCGAGAAATGTCCTTTGTTCCAGCATTCCTAAATGACAGCACTGGTGAGCCTGATCTGAATCGTTATTGGTGTCACTCAGCCAAGGCCCAGGGCCAAGAGTCAGGAGGCCACTCTAGGTTGAGAAAGCACATCTCAGAGCCAGCAGAGCTGCAGAAGTTTGTGGCTGGGCTAGGAGAAGGAGCACATGTGGAAAGGCTCTGCTCTTTAGATGCCAATAGTCTGCAGAACCCGCCTCTCGTTTTCATTAAGGTGGCCTGAGAACATCATGTAGCAGGGCTGCTGAGCGAACTGGCAGAGGAAGTCCGTGAGATATGCCTGGGAGAAGAGAAAGAGTGGCATTACCTAGGACCCCAGGGTCACCCACCTACAGTGGTACAGGAAACAGTGGCTTTTAGACAAACGCCAGTATCCTGAAGGATGGTTTTCTCATTCTTGGATATAGTTAAGGTTCAATCCAGAGATTAAATTCCATAGGGAAATGAAAGTTCCCCAAGAATATATATCCCATTCTGAGGCCCTTTACACTCTGGCTTCATCATTAGCTGGGTTACAACACTTATATAATATAGTAAGGTGCAAAGTTGCAGCCCACTAGAGCCCTTGACCACTCAGCAAACAGGCTCTCTGTGGCTCCAGGATGAGCAATGAACGGGATTGAGCCCATATTCCTGTTTCTGTAGCTTCAGACATTGTCACTTGCAAGACATCTTCTCTGGACACCCTCACCTGCAGATCAATCTGGTAGAGAGGATCCTTCAGGGCATCAGGGTCATCTTCCTCATCGTCCTCGTAGTAATCCTCCTCTGTTAGACACAGCCAACACAGGGAGGGGTCAGGGCAGGGGCCCCTGGTTAGCCCAGGCAGTGAGGTGTCACCACATGGCTGAAGCTGAAGGGTTTTTAAAGTCCAAGAAATGTGCCTTGTGGACCCACCTCTCCCCTTCTGGGGCACCCCATTCTTGGTGGCAGTGTGCAAGGAAAAAGTGTCTAACATGGGTGTCCTCTTCTCAAATTGCTTACCATATTTACTTGTAGCAAGAATGTCAGACAAGAGCTGACCAGCCAAACCATCCTCTTCCTCGTCTTCCTCTTCTTGGTCCTCCCACATATCATTGGAGTCATCTACTTGGAGATGAGAAGAAGATGTTGCACACGCATGCATTCTCCCTCCCCAAGTGCAAACAGGCCAGACTGGAAGGCTGCAAGGGTTTCTGCAACATGGCCTGTAGTGCCCAGTGGGGGAGAACTAGGGATGACCAAACCCTCCCAGAAGTTTGAATGGAAGAACCAAGAGTGTTCTGTGGGGAGATAAAAGACTGAGAAGCTCCTGAGAAAAACTAAACTAAATCAGGAAGAGCTAAAGCAGCTAGCCTCCCGGCTGCCTCCCATCCCAAATTCTGTCAGATTTCATAAAGCCAACCTGAAAACCAGCTCTTTAGGTGCTTAGCAGTGCCAGCCAGAGCAGGTAAGTGTATGGCATTTTCTTTTCTTTTCTTTTTTTTTTTAAAAAGATCAATGGCATAATAAACCAAGCTAGTAATTTGAGAATCTGTAATTTAATCTGCCAGGCAAAGTCTCCTGGGAGAAGGGCCTGGTGCACCTTGACTCCATTCTGCGGGGGTAGCCTGGCGAGCGGCATTGGCCTCCATGACATTGGAGAGCTCATTGATGATCAGCTTTAGGATCTTGACCAGAAGAGGAATGTTGGTCCAGCGCTCAGGGTCTGCGGAGGAAAGGCAAGGCTTCAAGTCAGGTTGTCACTGGGCTCACCCTCATCTTCCTGCAGTGCCGCTCACCATCCCTCAGGTTTTTCACCATCCCAGACCATATCCAGCCACCAAAGAATGATTTAAAGTTAAATAACTTCATTCTGCTTATTGTTAAGAGTTCAGATTAGGAGAGATGAGAGAGTTCAGGAATTAAAGGAGGTAGGTTTTCGCCAGTAATAAAGCTCAAAAACCAAGAGCTCTACACAGCACAGCACTTGAGTCCCCATGACGTGCAATCTGAGAGGCATGGGTGATTATACACAGACCGTTACAGACAGCAGCCCTACACTCACTACCTACAACTCACTGAAGCCAAAGGCCAAAGGCAACCCAGTAACCAAAACATGCTACAAATGGTTATTAAAGACCCAAAATGGAGCTGGAAGCTGAGACTAGTTTTCATCAATATTGAGCAAGAGGAAGGAAGCATATGTTCTGAGTCAATGTTTACCTACAGCTTTCTGCTGCTTCTTATCACAGCCATCACTACAATGATGCTTTAGCAAGGCAGATGACAGCACAGCCCTGCCTCTCACCCAGGTACCCTTAGTTCCCAAGGAGAGGCTGACGGGGCAGCAGTATCACCCACTTTTGGCGGACTTGGAGCGGGTGCGGATGCCCTCGTCCACGCTGTAGATCTCCTCCCCCTTCACACGGATGTCCTGTAGCCGCTTATCATCCGCGTTGATGCCATGTTGCAGCAGCTTACACAGCGCCACGGAGCTGGCGAGAAAGAGCCAAAATGGCTCCATCAGTTACCCGTGCAGAGTTCACTCCAAACAAATAAGCAATTATGTCCTAAGACTCTTCAATGGTGACAATTCTGTCCACGACTAATTGGGAGAGTTAAGAGTTCAGCTGACATTGGGATCCGTGTTCATGAAAGTGGCTTCAAAGAGCTCCGATGGAGGGGTAGGCAAGCAGCACAATGGCACCCACATGGGAAGGGGCAATGAAAGCAGTAAGAACCACCGGGACAAAAATCCAGGAAAGAAAGCTTGTCTTAGAAGGAACAGGTTTGCAAAACCACTGGGCTGGGCGAAGTCTGTGGCAGTAGAGGACCTCTAGTCAGCAGAGGTCAAAAATAAATGGTCCGCCTGGGAAACTGAAAGTGGCAGCTATTTAAGTATGCAGATTAGCAATAAAGAAACAGAGGGAAAGGACTGCAAAGGACAGTTTGATATGTCAAACAAAAATCAATGAAGGAAGCCAGGGAAAGGAGAAAGGTAAGAAGCTGGATGCCAAGAAGAAAGATGAAGTCCTACCTGACTTTGCCTTCATATTGTCCATAGAAAAGATGCTGTCGGCTTGTCCACTCAGCCATCACGAACTCCAGAGCGGGTTTGCCGGTGGGCCCTGGGAGGCTGCACAAGAACTCCAAGAGGGGCTCCAGCTGGGTGTGCACCAGATGCGCGAACACCATGATCAGAGACTAAGAGGTAACAAGGACATCTGCTTCAGAGAAACGAGTTGTAGAGACGAGGGAACTGGACAGGCCAGTCAAGAAACAGGAAAATTTGGAGATTTTCCATTAACATTTCTTGGCACACAATAGATACATTTTACTTGACTGCTCTACTAGGACAGAAGAGAGAATAAAAGAACTTAGGAGCAAGACAGTGATTTCCGTATCACCAGGGGTAGAATGGCCCTGCCACCATATCCTCTCACCTGCATGACACTGAGGGTCTCTGCCTGCTGCATCTTACTGAGGATGGCACGAAGAATCTGGTCCAGGTTCTCCCCCAGTTCCCGCCCTGCCTTGGAGATGAGGGTGGAGACGAGGCGGCCCACAAAGGCTGCAGTGAACTCTGAGGTGCGAGGGTCCAGGAGCTGGCTCACCACTTGCATCACGTACCATAGCCCATTGTGGCCCTGCTCGTCATGCCACTGTGCTACCTGCTCCAGCGTCACCGACACATAGGCCCGCAGGCACTCTCCACCATTCTGGGGAGACAGGAGTGGCAGGTGACATTAGTGACTAGGGGACAGTGGCCAGGAGGCTTTCTATTGGTATGGGTACATGTTACTCTTAGAGGGCTTTGTCTCATAAAAGTAGTGAGCCCACTGGGTTAGCGCTGGCTTGCACATGGTGTCACAATCCCTGGTGACTAGTTACCTTGTCAGTTAAGTCCAAAATGCATATTTTTGATTTACAAAGGACAAACAATGGCCACATAAATAGTTTTAATCATAAATATCTATTCCGGATAGCAATCCTGGATATTCTAGTACCTACCAAGTAGGTACTGGAAAATACATCTAAGATTTAGGAGTACCTGCTGGTACTGCAAGTCTTTATAGGAATAAAGACAGTCCTCTACAAACCACCATTTGCCTAGAGATTTCCAAAGGCCTATTACTTTGCTGACCTTATTAACCATAAGACACATCCAGGAAAGCTTTCTTATGGTCCCAAGACTCTATGTCTGAAATCGCTTCTATCACAGCAATACCCAGATGAGAATGGGGAGGATGCCTGGCATTTACACTCTTTAAAATGTACCCCAAAGCTGCTTTTTGTAGTCTAACCCTTCCCGGGTCCTTTGGGTAGACACGGTTTTGAAACCTACATCTCAGAAGCATGAAACTGTCAACTTCTTCAGCCTACAACTACAAGCCCACGGCGGGGAGTTTTTGTCCCTTTTCTAGCCCCCACGGCCCCAAGTACCTGCATGGTGGCGTTGTCATCTGTATGAAGGGTGCACTGTGCCACAGCAGGGAAAGCCTGGCAGATGAGGAGCTGGGAGAGGGGAGGCTTTGTGTTCCGCACCACTGTGGTCAGGATATCAATGGCTGTCTGAAGAAGAGAAGAACAGAGTCAGAACTGCTTAAGGTGGGCGGGAGAGGCGTACCTAACCAAGATCTGACTGGGCAGACACGATAGCAACTCAGAGAAAAACCATTAATGAAAGGCAAGTTTCTGAAAGAGGAGTAATTAGATCGTAAACAGAGCTTTTGGCCTCCTCAGATAGCTACGGCTTGACTAGCCATGGAGGTAGGCAGTGTATGGCAGGTGATAAGGTAGCTGGGTGACATACTTAGTGGTGCTATGTAATGATGGCACTCTGTCCAACTCACTCAGGGCATCTCTGGCATCATCCACTGTCCAAACAGGCAGAACAACCCAGTAAGATCATCCCATCTCTAATGTTAATAGTTTCCCATCAGCTGCAGTACAGGTACATACACACCCCTCCCCCATTTCTGCCTCTTACCGCACAGAGCCCGGCAGGGATCTTGTCTGCTGGGGCCTGCATTATGCTGACTAGAGTGGGAATCAGCCTCATCTGCATTGGGCCCTGACAGGCTTCGATCTGGGAGAGCTCCTTGAAGATGTCCTGAGCCAGCGAAGCGACGACAGGATCTGAAGTGGGTAAGGCAACACGAATGCCCTGCTGAGGGTCTGTATGTGCTTCCAAGTTAGGGACTGTTGTTGGACCCTAACCTAAGACAGTTCCTTCTGTTTTGATTTCATATCACATACCCAAGACAGACTGAGGTCACATGAATAATCTGAAAGAACAGCAGACACTGAATCTCTAAGAGGCACAATATGCAGTTTCCTTAAGGCAAGGACTAGTCAGTAATAGCTACGCCTAAAATAATACTTGGCTCTTTTTCTGGGGCAAATCTTTTAAAGTTTTCATTCTTGTGAAATCTGGACTGATTGTAAAACCAAAAGCTTAGGGGGGAAAAAAAGGCAAATGATACTTTGTTAAGACAAGAGAGTTTAAAAAATTGCCCCCAGGTTCTTACATGTTGGGGTGATCTCCTAGGGAGTGATCGCGATGGACATAAAGAACTGCCAAAGCCATTTCCAGGGTAAGGTAAAAGCTTGAGAAAGCAGAGCCTTATGAAGAAACAGAACTTTAGACTGACCTACTTACCCTATGTAAGAAAAACATCCTCCTCTATCTAGCATGAAAAAAAATGCAGTGTGTAATGTACCAAGAAGTTTTAAAAGATTCCTGCAGCATTTTTTCTAACAGAAAAAAAAGGCAACAATCTAGATGTCCATTAAAAGAATGGGTAAATACTCATGACACAGCCATTCTATGGACTACTATATATAATGGTTGAAAAGAAGAAACAGACAAGATTGCAATATGGCAAGTTCCTCGGGAGAATTTTTAAGCAGAAAAAAAAAAGTTTAATATATTGTCTAACCAACCCCTACCTCTATACATCCTTTTGAATCTCAGTATTGGAGCTCCCTCTTTCAAAACAAACAGCTTCAATATTTTTTCTGATAATAAACTATTAAGAATACACATACACCACAGAACTTAAAATGCAGAAGAGAATTAAAAAATTCTACCACCAATGCCATTTTGATGTCTTTCCTCGGGCTTTTTTCTATATACAAATCTATATATGCTTCCTTTTCTAAAACAAATCCAAAACTTGGGATTATAATCTATGCACTTTTTGGGAATTGTCTTCATTTACTATAATGTGAGCATTTTTTTCATGACTTTAAATATTTCTTTTGAAGTTTCATTTTTTAATGGCTACAAAGTATTTCATCTTATGGATATATCGAATTTTATTATTTCCAAACTTCTGCTATTGTAAAAACACACTCACAAAATACCTTTGTTCGTAAACCCCTGTGTGTATCTCTTTCTTCAATATCATTATTTTCTAAATTATAGTTCTAGGTTTTTTTCTTTTAGGAAGTTCTTGATTTAGCTGCTCAACTTCCTACTTTATCATCAAAGTTATGATTTATATCTCCTGTTAGTCTTTTAGTCACTACTTTTTGCCAGTTTTTTATTAGGAAATAAGTTTTAGGAATAGGTATTCTTTTAATGCCATAGCACAACTCTACTCTTTACTAACTGAAAAGTCACTTTCTTCATGATGCTTCAGATCATCAGACTTAGGGAAACTTGCATCAGCCACCACCTTTTCCGTGGTGCCCTCGTCGCATCCTCCCGGGTGGCATACCGTTACTGTACTTTAGGAAAATGGCGATGGTGAAGGGGCAGATTTTGCTTTCCATGTTTGCCGTGAATTCTGGGTCTACTGTACAAACGATGCACAAGGTCTCCATCACCAGGTTGAGAACCTCTGAGCTGAACTGGGCCGCTAGGTGAATCAAGCCGTCCAGGATGCTGGGGAGGAATGGCTGGAGCACGTGGGTGCTCTCAGAGACTTTCAGTTGATCACAGTAACTAGAGAGAGACACAGAGAGAGAAGACAGAATCACTCACAAGCGGATCCCGCAATCTGTGGTTTTCCCATTAATATCACATGGCAGCAGTTTTATTTTTAAAGGCTTTATGAAGTTACTTATAGAGTTGGTTTTTTACATCTTCCTGTGGCCACTTCTACATTTTTCTAATTTATTTCCGCTTTGGCCTTTGCAATTTCCTTCAAAATTTCTTTCATTATCTCCCCCTTTCCCCTTCTGAAGCAAATTCTAGTCATATCATTATATCTAAATGATCAATGTATGATGGTAAATACCTTGATTCCTCAGATTTCTAAAATTGTGATATATATTCCCATATTTTACAAATAGTGTTTTAAACATCTTCAACACAATTATTTAAAAGGAGACTATTTATTAGCTTCCACGATATAAAACTTTCATCTGAGTTTTTTTGCATCCTAAAATGAAATTAATTTACTTAAACATTCTGTGTGCACTTATAAATTGGTGTACTATTTGTACAGTTTAACATTTTTTTATTACCTTATTCACCTCTTCATTTCTACTCCCTTAGTCATCTCTTCATTTTATCACAAAATATTTACTGGGTGCTGCTTTTCATGTCCAATGGCATATGATAAATATATTGCCTAGACAAGTCTTTACTTTCATTTAACTTCAAAGTGGCAGTAAGTTAAATGTCAATAGAAACACTGTATCTGTATGTTAAAAGAAACTAGTACAGACACAAGAAGCTCAATAGGTATCCAAAAAATGATTTTTCTTAACTAGCTCCCCAGAAAGACACTTTTCAAGAAGACTACAGCTGATGTAGTCAGAGACTTGAGCATCACTTCAAAACTTTTCTCTTCATATCATATGGGGTCTTAGATGCCAAGTTAAGAATATGGATTTGATTTTGGAAGTCAGGGTATCTCCAACATTTTTCACAAATTATTTCTAACACTTCATTTTTCTAATTATAAATGGAAGATGAACTTGTGAACAAACTATTTTTACTCTTAATTCAATTTTTCAGCTTTAGAGGTATAACTGCCTTACAGAAAATTATACATTTAAAATGCACATTGTGGTGATTTGATATTATACACATTATAAAAGAATTACCCACCCCATCTAGTTTATTAGCACACCTGTCACCTCACATACTTATCTTTTATGGAGGTAGGGTGTGGTGGGGATATTTAAATTGTATTCTCTTAGCAAATTTCAACTATATAATACAACTATATATACAAATAAAATATAAAATTCAACTATGTAATATATTTATCAACTACAGTCATCATGATTTACATTAGATCCTCAGATCTTATTCATCTCATAGATGAGCGTGTTGTACTCTTTTACCAACCTCTTCCTATTTTCCCCACCTGGCAGCAACTATTTTTCAAATTAAATCTTTTTAGCACAAAGCCCTGACGCTCCATCCATGTTGTCACAAATGGCAGGGTTTCCTTCTTTCTCAGTTGAATTAATACCGAATTGCACACACTTATGCACCATATCTTCTTAACCCATTCATTCACTGATGGACATGCAGGTTGTTTACCATATATTGGTTACTGTGAATCATGCTACAATGAACTTGGGAGTACAGAGGCTCTGTTTTTGCCAATACCTTGTTTTCATTTCCTTTGGATATACAGGCATTTCCTGTATTCCCCCTTTAAAAGTTTGTGTTCTGCCACTTTGATTTTATGAATGACCCACATTAGTACTGTTTTCACTAACCAAAAGAAACCCAAAGAGGATTTTTATTTTTACAACAAAAAAGTGAAAATAGCAATCAGTGTTTGCTTTGCAGTGAGATGTTCCAGATGCAGCATACATTCCAAACAGCAAGAAGGGCACCCCAAGTGCCTTCCCCAGGAATCACATAGGCTGAGTACTTATATCACTTCTGCTTTTACTACGTTAGGATTGAGTATTGATTTTATAGGCTATTTTGGGGTCTGGGAATGCTAAGAAATGTTCTCATACAAATTAATGGTAATTACTTCTTTGCTTTTTGCCATTTCAGCTTATAAAAGGTTTCACAGAAATACTTTCAGATGTTAGGGAACACCTATATACACAAAGGTGGGGCTACTAGATCAGTCTATCATTTCTAACAGATTTTTTGTGGAGTCTAGGATTTTCTATGTATAAGATCATATAATCTGCAGGGAGAGACAATTTTACTTCTCCCTATCAATTTTTATTTCTCTTATCCCCCTAATTGCTCTGGGTAGGACTTCCAGTACTAAGGTGAATAAAAGTGGTGGGAATGGACACTTTTGTTCTGTTCTTAGAAGAAAATTTTTCAGTCTTTTATTGCTGAGCATAGTGTTAGCTATTGGTTTTTTATATACACCTTTCATTATGTTGTGGTATATTCCTTCTACACTTTATTAGCTTTTTTTTTAATCATGAAAAGATACTGAATTTTGTTAAAAGCTTTTTCAGCATCTATTGAGATCAAATGATTTTTACCTTTCATTCTATTAATGTGGTATGTCATATTTATTGGTGTACATATGTTGATCGATACTTGCATTCCCAGGGGTAAATCAATCGTGGTATGTGATCCGTTTAATGCGCTGTTGAATTTCGTTTGCTAGTATTTTTTTGAGTATTTTTGCATCTATTCATCAGGAATACTGGCCTAAAGTTCTTGACTGGCTGTGGTATCAGGATGAATGTTGTCTTGTAAAATTAGGTTGGGAATGTCACCCCCTCCCCAACCCAATTTTTTGTAAGGTCTGATAAGGATTGGTGTTAATATTTCTTTAAATGTTTGGTAGGCTTTGCCAGCAAAGCCATCTTGTCTTTGGCTTTTCTTTTTTCTTTTTTTAAAAAAGATTTATTTATTTATGCATACAAGAGCTGGGGTCAGGCCAGAGATGCGGGGGGTGAGAGGATTCACCAGAGACAGAGCAGGCAACAGAACAGGCAGACTGACCGAAGTACACTGCTGAGGGGAGCAGCTGGTGAGACAGGAGAGGTCTGCTGCACCATGTGGGTTGCTCCCGGCTGGCCGGGGATTGAACTCGTGCTGCAGAGGCTGTGGATTACTTCATGGTGTGGTGCTTAACACCTTGTGCTACCAGGAAGACCCTTGGCTTTTCTTTTATAGGATTTTGTGCTGACTGATTCTTTTTACTTGCGTTGGTCTGTTCAGATTTTCCATTTCATCTTGATTCAGTCTTGTTAGGTTCTATGTTTCTAGAATTGATCCTAATTTGTTGACATATAATCGTTCATAGTAGTTTCTTACAAGCCTTCGTATTTCTGTGGTATGAGCTGTAATGTCTCCTCTTTCATTTCTGATATTTGAGTTCTCTCTTTTCCCCTTATATCTTATATCTTTATCAATTTGGTTATCTCTTCAAAAACCAACTCTTAGTTTGTTGATCCTTTTTACTGTTTTCCTGGTTTCTAACTTTGTTCTATTTGTATTGATAGTTCCTGAGATGTAAAGTTGGATTGTTTGTTTGAGATCTTTCTTTTTGCTTAATCTATATGTTTAGTTCTATAAACTTCCTTCTTAGAAATAATTCTGTTGCATCCTGTTGGGTTTTAGTATGTTTGTTTCCATTTTTGTTTTTTCAAGATTTTTTTTTAAATTTCTCTTTAGACCCACTGGTTGTTCAGGAGTGTTGTTTAATTTCTATATATTTATGAATTTTCTATTATTGTGTTCCTGCTCCTTTTGTGGTATCATGTTTCCTTGACTTTTTTTCATGTTAATGTTTCTTCCTTGCATTGTTGTCTTCACATTTGAAGTAGCAGCCACCTCCTCTAATCTTTACTGCCTGACCTCTTCCAAGTGTCAAGTCCCAGACTTGTACTCCAACTGTTTGCTGAACTATCTGCCAGACTCCTGAACTTCCACACAGGCTCTCTCACTGTGGGTGACTATCTCTATCAGTGTTCTCCAGGGCCTCCTGGATCACAGTTGAGAGGGCTGGAGTTGGTTCATGCACTACATTAGGGTCCAAAGCTGGGACAAAATCCTGTATTCCTATCACCTATCACACAGGTGGGTGAGACTACTCTTGGGTCTTTTGGCATATGATGCTGCTGACAGAACCCAAGTCAAACAGGGCTGTCATGAAGTCACTCAGGGTATAGAGCTGTGTCAGGAACGATAGCCAGGAGTATGGTCAGCAAGTAGCTGCTGGGGTGTTAGCCTGTTTGCTCAATACAGTGCTCCTAGTTCTTAGACTGCATGGGGGTTGGGAGAGTGGGAATGTTCACAATCTCCTGTCTGGGTCTCCTATTTCTTATAAAAGCATTTTTGTACACAAATGGATACCAAGTTTATATTTGTTGAGTGAGGGATGTGAGCCAGTGATGTCTTATTTGGCCATCTTGCTAACATCACTCCCTCTCAATGTTTTGTAAAAACACACAGAATAACACATGGCATCTTAATCTCTGCTTCAAAAGGTAAGACAGTGCAGAGAGGTAGAAGATGAATTTTAGGAGTTTTAGGATTAAATCAAGATCCTTAAGTTTAGTCTTTAAAGTATTCCTTAAAACAATGTTCCTCCTATTCTGGGTAGGAATATAAATAAACTGTTCCCTTATTCACTAATACACTAGCTGTGGAAAAGAGAAGGAAAACTGGGAAAAGCAGTGTTTCTAGGTCATACTAGCCCAGGTTTGGTTTCTAATATAGAGGTAATCAATCAACAGAATGACCAGAGCTCTAATCCTGCTTTTATAGCTTTTCACTATGTAAACCTCCATTACCCTAAAACACCCTATGTTACTTTCCTTGTGGATCCTCAGAGTTGGCCTAGACCATTTAGAGCTGGAATAATTTTAAAGGGATTGGGAAGCAAAAAGCAACAGAATATCACTGCCACTCACAGAAATCACATTCCTGGTCTGGGTTCTTTCCTTGTCTATTCAACATTCATTCTGCAGATCATCATCAGAAGTTTCCAAGCAACATAATCCTTTGGACACTACTGTTTGGGGGCATCTACTCTGAGCAATTTTTTTAAAAATGGTTCTTATATTCCTAAGGTTGCATACTTACCCCCATATGGCTCTCACGGCAGAAATTCGAACTGAAGGGGGTTGTGTCTCATGAAGACCACTAACTGTTGCTTGTAGGAACTGTTGGATCAGTTCAGGGGACATAGCAACAGTGAATCGACTGGCAGCCCAAAGTGCCCGGCCCAAGAGGAAAGGAGACACTGGGAGAAAGAAAAAGCAATTAGAGGCTGGACAATAAAAGTTCCTGTTACCTGCCCTTCTTCCTTCCCACCTTCATTCCTCACTGTCACAATAACTTAATATTATATAAATGTGTGCATGTACGTGCACACGCGCATGTGTGTGCATAAAATTTAACTGAGAGGAAAACATAATTTTGCAAGATAAAAGTAAATATGTGACCTATGGTACAGAACCATTTTCCCAGATTAACTGTTATTTGCAAAATAGATTTGAATATTCTTAGACTTAAAAGACTTAACAATCCCATTCCCATCCCTACTTTTCATTATTCCTTACTTTATTATTCTTTAGTCTGCTAAATGTCTTCATTGTTAGTTTCTCCCTTCTCATGAACCATTATTGGAACATTATAATTACAGTTTGGTCATTTCTTTATTTAAAATTTGTCAGTGAATGAACTTCACAGCCCACCACTTAGAGGCCACATGAATTAGCCCCTAAAGGCCCCTAAATCAGTGACTTTAGCATTACCTATGACTTTCCCTTATGCCTTCCAAACTCAAGCATACAACAACTCTTGCCCAGAACTCACATCTTATATTACCATCCCTTGCTTTATTTATATTGTAAGTTAACACACTACCCCCGCTCCTTGCACTACCTAAGTGATCTTTGGGTTGAAGTAATCCTAACCACTTCTGTGTCACTATCATCCTTTTAGTTTTCTTCCATGTGATTAATTTTGCTTAATATTCCATTCACTGGTATAAGAACTATTACCCCTTGCCTACTATAAGCTGCTTGAGGGCAGAGACCATACTTATTCAGCCTGTGATAAAGCTTAACTTAAGTTACTGCACAATAAGTGTTTAGTTGATGGGAACTGCCGAACAGAACATAACTATGACAGTCAAGTAATGACATACTAGTTTATATAATGCAGAACAGCAGCTTTGTTTTCTTTAACTAAGGTAACACTGGTTTACAACTCTGTACATGATTTAGGGGGATAGGCTCACACCTCCTCAGATATTTGTCACCATACTACCCTCACTATCAGAGTTCTTTAGCCTAGATCATTGGGCGCCCCCATCTCCATCCAGTAACCTCAATTTTGTAGTTATTTTCTAGGGTTTGTTTTGGTTAGTATGGTCCAAGGACTCTGGGGAGTCCCAAAGGTGAAAACTACTTTCATTGTCATACCAATACAGATATTAGCTGTCTTTTTCACACTCATCCTTTCTTGAGTGCATAGGGAGTTTTCTAGAGGTTACAGCATGGGCAACACCATGGTTCTGACTGCTAGTGTAATATATGCTTGCATTCATTGTATTTTAAAAATAAAATTCACGGGCCTCCCTGTTGGCGCAGCAGTTGAACACTGGGCTGCGAAGCTGCCCGTAGCCTCTGCAGCGCCGGTTTGATCCTCGGCTGCCAGGCGAGGGTCCCACATGGCTCCCACATGGCGCGCAGACCTTTCCTGCCCCCTGCTGCTCCCTTCAGCAGTGTACTTTGTCAGTCTGCCTGATCTGCTCCCTGCTCTGGCTCTGATGAATTCTCTCACCCTCCCATGCTTCTCACTGTACTCAGTGCTTGTATAAATAAATAAATAAATAAATAAATACAATTCGCAAAGACACAAATTCTTAATTGCTCTTTCTTTCTTTCTTTCTTTTTTTTTTTTTGTGGGACCCTCACCGGCGGCCGGGAATGAACTGGCACAGCAGAGGGCAGCCTCGCAGCCCAGCACTCAACCGCTGCGCCACCAGGGGAGGCCCTACAAATTCTTAATTTCTAATGTATTAAATACTGGTACATAAAACTCACAGAAAAGTATCTTTAGGATCCCTGACAATGTTCAAGGGTAAGACCAAAAAGTATGAAAACAGATGGAATAGAATAGCTTTTAGCTATAAGCAGGATAATAAGAGCTACTATGTATTAAACCCTTTTCCAGACTAAATATTAAATATTCTCAAATCTCCATGAATTTTTGAAGATTCTTTGCTAGGGCAAATTCCTTAAGAAATATGTTAATGGTTTTGAGAATTCTGAACACTTTCCTTCAATGTGTAATTTTGGAATGCCAATTACATGCAAGGCAGTGTGGGATACAAAGATATATAGACTTGATATCTACTCTCCAAGGCCTTACCATTCTAGTAGGAGAAAGAAAACATACTAATCAATTACAGTACAATGTAGAAGTGCAGAGGGAAAAGGATATTCCTAAGTGATCTGAACTCTGGATGCTCAACCCTCTTAATTCTATGATTCAGAGAACGGAAGTGAAGGAGTGAAATATTCTATAACAGGTTAC
The DNA here is from genome assembly GCF_014898055.3 of Talpa occidentalis. NCBI lineage: Eukaryota > Metazoa > Chordata > Mammalia > Eulipotyphla > Talpidae > Talpa > Talpa occidentalis. The sequence continues at coordinate 76,684,376 of NW_023605194.1, forward strand.
CTATTTAATCACAGACTAGAATGTTTTCAAATGGCCTAAACTGCTTCCTGGACAATCTTATGAGGGAGAGACAAGTCAATATCTTCAGAATGGAGCAAACAATGGCAAATATCCATGACTTAAGTACTTCAGGAAGCAAGGACAAAATAGGAATCAAAGACCATTTTGTCCTGAGGTGTGAATAAGGTAGAGTCTGGGCAGAAGCAATGTGGCAGAAAATGTCAGAGACAATAATGATTCTTAGCTACTGCTCTGCATTGCTGGAGAAATCAGTAAAAAAATATGATAAAGCCTTTTTTTTTTAAAAAATAAGGTGAGCAATTAACATGAACATAAGCGTGGAACATTTTAATTATGTAGAGACTGGCTAAGAATGAGTCTGAGAAAAATGACAGGAAATAGGAAGAATGAGACTGAAAAAGATTGCCAGAGGGTATTCTGGTTTACTGGGAGCAGAATGAAGGTAACAGTCTCAAGGTAGAGTGACCGAATTTGCATTTCATTCAAATGCCAAAAACAGTGAAGAATGAGATCCCTGACTCGGGAGGAAACATGAATGGCAGGGAAGAATTATGAACTAGGTAACGTTAGTCTTTTTTTTTTTCTAAGATCGACTTATTTATGCATATAAGAGGTACGGGGGCGGGGGAGTGGGGAGGAGAGGATTCACCAGAGACCGAGTGGGGAACAGAGCAGGCAGATCGACTGAAATACACTGCTGCAGGGAGCAGCGGGTGAGACAGGAGAGGTCTGCAGTGCCATGTGGGTCACCTCCCTGGTCAGGGATCAAACTGGTGCTGCAGTGGCTGCGGACAGCTTCATAGTGCAGTGACTTAACCCCGTGTGCTACCAGGAAGGTACAATATTAGTCTTTTAATTGGTGAAAACTGAGTCAACAACTCTAGGCTATTTCAGAGGTTCAGATGAGCCAAGTTCCAGGATGACAAGAATTTTCACCAAAGGACACATGAACACTAAGCTTACTTATCGGTGATGTTGTGATTTACAGGATATATGTATTTGCTCATTCAGATGAGCAACATGTATTTTCCTACATATTTGGTCTATAGTTTCTTGTCTCTTAGTCCCCACCCCTGCCAAGTCTTGGAGCTTCCTAAGTGTTGCAAGTATTAAAGGCACCTCTGATGTTAATGAAGATAATTTAGAAAACACCAGAGGATAGAGGCTGGCAGTCAGGAAAACCAACATGAACAGAGGTGGGAACTTCCCTCCTATGAGGGAAGAGGGGCTAGAGATTGAGTTCAACTGCCAACAGACAATAAGTTAATCATTTAGGCCTATGGAATGCAGCCTCCATAAAAGCCCAAAAGATTGTGAAGGGGGCACAGCGCATCAAAGAGCTTCCTAGTTGCAAACATGTAAAGATATGTGGGAGAAAGGTGCATGTGGAGAGGGCATGGAAGCTCCACGTGTCTTGCCCTGCATATCTCTTCCAACTGGCAGATGATTCTTACTCTTTAGCATCCTTTGTAACAAACTGATGATCTAGTGAATCACTGGGTTTCCTAAATTCTGTGTGCCATTTTAGCAAATTTATTGTACCTAAGAAGTGTACCTCTGATTTACAGCCAGTTGGTCAGAAGCACAGAGAATATCTGGGCTTGGGACAGATGCCTGAAGTTGGAGGAGGGAGTCATGGAAACCACAAATTTGTAACTGCTTTGTGACAAGCATATAATGTGGAGGGTGGTCCTGGAAGACAGAGACCTTAACCCCGTGGTGTCCAAAAATTGCTTAATGCTGTGAAGTGGACTCCCACAGCTCTATTTGAAATTGAGTCCGGGAACCTACATTACACTATCTAAGCAAACAATATAACCAGATTGATGACAGGTCTAAAGATCTTCCAGAATCCTGGCACTGTGTTGAAACATACCTGAGAGGTTGAGGTCTGCCAGGATGACATTGGTCAGGAACCCATGCATGTCAAAATGGACCCTGCCATTTTTCACACTGTCGGTGATTATGGACTTCACTGAGCCGAGGGCAAGCATGCATGCCTCATGGATCTTCCACCTGCAGAAGGGACCCCGAAATCTGGTAAAATAAACTATACAGCAAAAAGAGAAATATCTGAGGGAAGAGTGAACAAAGGGCAATCTTGTACAATCTGACCCAAAAAGGCTATTTTATCTTCCCTTTCAATCTAAACCTATAGCTAAAACCAATGAAGTTGAATAATTGTTTTCTAATTAAAAACAAAGGAAAATAGAACTATTGCAGCCACCACACCCCGTGAACGGGAGCTGAGGCGAACCCTGCAGGATCCGCCGCGGCGGTGAGCGAACGGCTCCGGGCGCCATTAGAGAAGAACAAAGACCCCGGGAGACGCGCACACAGCCCGGGCTGCCGGTAAGCTGGCGTGGAAACGCGGCGCGCTCGGGGAGCTTGAAAAGCAAGTGCAGACCTGGATCGCGGCTGCCCAGGTCCCCGCGCCTGCGACCTAGGCTTGCAGGGAGACGACCTAGGCTTGCGGGGAGACGCGCGGAGGTCCTCACTGAGGTGAAGGTCCCTCCCTGAGTGAGCAGGAACCAGGCACCCGGGCACGGGAGCGGTGCAAAAGGCGCCATTCCCGCGCCACTGAACTGGGCTACAGCCCGCGTCCTGGAACTGAGGGCTTTGAACTGAGACCCGGGGCACGAAAATTCGGGGCGTGGGTTCTCCACGACGGTGGGGCACAAGGCAGACACAGCACCCCAAAGCTGTTGAGGTGTACCCTACCATTCCCGCTCTGTTCCCTGTCCCACGGGGTGGGGGGGACGAAAAACAGCCCCCCAAGGACAATAGGAGAGATCTCTGGCGCCACCTAGTGACCAGGAAAAAAAAAGTCACTAACACCCCATAGAACAGGAAATTTCTTAAGACTGCTTGAAAAGGGCAGAAGGCTTCTGCAGTGGCCAGCCGGGAAGTTATTCCACGCCAGGCCCCTTCCGACCAGCAGTCTGAGCCCACAGAGGGAGCAGGCACCCACGTCCGGGGCAGACCGGGGGCGCAGAAGAGTGTGCCTGAAACCGGAGGCGCAGGGACTGCATCCCACTTCGCCATTTGAGAACAGGGACATTTCTTCAGTAAAAACTGCCTAAAACCAGCAGAAAGCTCCCCCAGAAGACAGAGATGGCTCCTGGAAGAGCCAGAGGGGAGCGGAGAAGTTCACCCAAGATGTCAGTCAGTCCGAGCAACACAGTGTCCCAACGCATACGACAAATTAGAAAACAGACAGTAGGGAGTAGAAGAACCACACGCAACCTAAAAACTCCTCAGGAAAGAAGCACACCACAAAAAGAAAACCACTCCCCAGATTGCAACGACAGCAACTTGGAAGAACTTCTGAGCCTTCCAGAAAGAGAATTTAAAATTGCCATGATTAAAAAAGTGATAGATCAGAAGAAGGAAATTGAGTCCCTAAAGAGGGAAGTAAGAGAAATGCAGGAGATCAAAGAATTAATGGAGGAACTAAAGAACTCTGGGAAAAGCAATGAAAGCAGAATAGATGAAATGGAAGAACGAATAAGTAATCTTGAAGACACAGAAATAAAAAGAACCAAAACAGAAAAGGAAAGAGAAGTACGAAGGAAAAAGAATGAAGAAAGACTTCGGGAACTATCTGACTCCATGAGGAAAGGAAATATAAGAGTTATAGGAATTCCAGAAGGAGAGGAGAGAGATGTAGGAACAGAGAAAATATTCATGGATATAATTGAAGAGAACTTCCCAAATGAGAAGAAGGAGCTGAAAATTGATATACAAGAAGCAAGAAGAACACCAAACTTCCACGACGAAAGGAAAAACACAGCAAGACACATAATAGTAAAGCTCCCAAGAATCCAGGACAAGGAAAAAATAATGAAGCTGACAAGAGGGAAGAAACAGATAACATTCAAAGGAAAACCAATCAGGCTGACATCAGACTTCTCTGAAGAAACACTACGGGCAAGGAGAGAGTGGAGGGACATAGTCAACAGACTCCAAGAAAACAGATGCCAACCAAGAATACTCTATCCCGCAAAGCTCTCTTTCCTCCATGAAGAAAGAATATGGACCTTCCCAGACAAAGAGAAACTCCGGAATTTCATTGCGACTAAACCCCCACTCCAAAAAATATTACAAGGAATCCTAAAGCCAGAACCTCAGAGGGACGAATAACAACGAAAGAAGACCAAAAAAAAAAAAGTTATTAAAAGAATAAATAAATAAAATCAAAGGAAAGACAAACATAATGGCAAATACAGATGCTAACATATCAATATTAACTCTAAATGTAAATGGACTAAACTCTTCAATAAAAAGACACAGAGTTGCAGCCTGGATTAAGAAACAAAACCCAACCTTTTGCTGTCTCCAGGAAACACATTTAGCTACAAAAGATAAAAATAGGCTCAAAGTCAAAGGATGGAAAACAATCCTACAAGCAAATGGGCCAAAAAAGAAAGCAGGAACAGCTATACTTATATCAGATAAAACAGACTTCAAACTCAAAAAAATAAAAAGAGACCCCAATGGTCACTACATTATGATTAAGGGGACAATACTTCAAGAAGAAATAACACTCATTAACATATACTCACCAAACGAAAGAGCACCAAAATATATCAGACAACTGTTGTCCTCTCTGAAAACAGACATCAGAGAAAACACATATGTAGTGGGAGACTTCAACACACCACTATCAACAATGGATAGATCAACAAGACAAAAAATAAGTAAAGAAACTAAAGCTCTAAATAAGGACCTAGAGCATTTGGGCTTAACAGACATCTATAGAACACTAAACCCAAAAAAAACGGAGTACACATTTTTCTCAAGCGCACATGGATCATTCTCCAGGATCGATCACATACTGGGGCACAAGACAAACATCAACAGATACACCAAGATTGAAATCATACCAACCATCTTTTCTGACCACGAAGGCATCAAACTAGAAATAAATCATAAAAAGAAGGCAAGGAACTATCCTACCTCATGGAGATTAAAAGCCACACTACTGGAAGACCACTGGACTAACGAGGAGATCAAAGAAGAAATTAAAAAATTCTTTGAATTGAATGACAAGGAGGACACCAATATCCTAAATGTATGGGATGCAGCAAAAGCAGTAATAAGAGGAAAATATATAGCAATAGAAGCTCACATCAAAAAACAAGAAAGAACTCAAAGAAACAACCTAATCTCGAAGCTCAAAGATCTAGAAAAAGAACAACAAAAAAACCCCAGAACCAGTAGAAGAAAAGAAATAATAAAAACCAAAGCAGAAATAAATGAAATTGAAACTAAAAAAACAATCCAAAAGATCAATGAAACCAAGAGCTGGTTCTTTGAAAAAATAAATAAAATAGACAAACCCCTAGCCAGGCTCACAAAGGAAAAAAGGGAGAAAGCACAAATACACAGAATCATAAATGAAAGAGGAGAAATCACAACGGACACAGCAGAAATCAAAAGAATAATCAGTAACTACTATGAACAGTTATATGGAAACAAGTTCAACAATCTAGAGGAGATGGACAAATTCCTACAACTCTACAATCACCCAAAGCTAGATAAAGAAGAAATAGAACACCTAAACAGACCAATTACAAGCAGCGAAATTGAAATGGTAATTAAAAACCTCCCCAAAAACAAAAGCCCAGGACCTGATGGATTTACAAATGAATTCTACCAAACATTCAGAGACGAATTAGTGCCTATCCTTCACAAACTCTTCCAAAAAATTGAGAAGGAAGGGACAATACCAAACACGTTCTATGAAGCCAATATTACACTAATACCAAAACCGAATAAGGACAACACAAAAAAGGAAAACTATAGGCCAATCTCCCTAATGAACACTGATGCAAAAATCCTCAATAAAATTTTAGCTATCAGAATCCAACAATGTATCCATAAGATAATTCACCACGACCAAGTTGGATTCATTCCAGGGGCACAAGGATGGTTTAACATCCGAAAATCAATCAACGTTATCCAACACATCAACAAAAAGAAATATAAAAACCATATGATAATATCAATAGATGCTGAGAAAGCTTTCGACAAAGTGCAACACCCATTCATGATAAAAGCCCTTGAAATTCTTGGGATACAAGGAACATACCTCAACATCATAAAGGCCATCTATGACAAGCCAACAGCCAGTATCATTCTCAATGGTGAAAAGCTGAAAGCAATTCCATTAAGATCTGGAACAAGACAAGGATGTCCACTCTCACCACTGCTTTTCAATATAATACTGGAAGTCCTAGCCAGAGCAATAAGACAAGAGAAAGACATCCAAGGAATCCAAATAGGAAAAGAAGAAGTCAAACTATCACTATTTGCAGATGATATGATAATATACATAGAGAACCCCAAAATCTCCACAGAAAAACTAATTCAACTCATCGGTCAGTTCAGTAAAGTGGCAGGATACAAAATCAACACGCAAAAGTCAGTAGCCTTCCTATACACAAACAATAAATCTGAAGAAGAAGAAATCAAAAAAACCACCCCTTTTATTATCGAAACAAAAAAAATCAAATATTTGGGAATAAATCTAACAAAAGAGGTAAAGGACCTATACAAAGAAAACTATAAAACACTGTTAAAAGAAATAGAAGAAGACACAAAGAAATGGAAAGACATCCCCTGCTCATGGATTGGAAGAATAAACATTATTAAAATGGCCATCCTACCAAAAGCAATATACAGATTCAATGCTATTCCAATCAAAATCTCAATGGCATTCTTCAAAGAAATAGAACAATTATTGATGAAATTCATATGGAATCACCAAAAACCCCGAATAGCCAAAGCTCTACTGAAAAAAAAAGAAGGAAATGGAGGCATCACACTCCCAGACTTCAAACTATACTACAAAGCCATAATCATCAAACTGCATGGTATTGGAACAAGAACAGACATACAGACCAATGGAATCGAATAGAAAATCCAGAAATAAACCCACAGATTTATGGTCAACTAATCTTTGACAAAGGAGCAAAGACTATGCATTGGAGCAAAGAAAGTTTGTTCAATAAATGGTGCTGGGAAAACTGGGTCGCTACATGCAAAAGAATGAAGCTTGACCACTACCTCACACCATACACAAAAATCAACTCAAAATGGATTAAAGAACTAGACATAAGACCTGAAACCATAAAATACATAGAAGGAAATATAGGCGAAACACTACGGGATTTGCACATCAAAGACATCTTTACAGACACATCACCCAAAGCAGTGATAGTGAAGAGAAAGATAAACAGCTGGGACTACATCAAATTAAAGAGCTTCTGCACAGCAAAAGAGACAATAACAAAAACAAAGAGAAACCCCACCAACTGGGAGAACATTTTTGCACCCAACACTAATGATAAAGGACTGATCACAAAAATCTGCAAAGAGCTGATGAGACTCAGCAACAACAAAGAAAATAATCCAGTCAAAAAATGGGCAGAAGAGCTAAAAAGAAACTTCTCTGAAGAGGAAATGCAAATGGCCAACAGACATATGAAAAAATGTTCAACATCACTTGTAATCAGGGAAATGCAAATCAAAACTACCATGAGATACCATCTCACACCAGTGAGAATGGCACATATTAAAAAAACTAGCAACAACAAATGTTGGCGAGGATGTGGAGAAAAAGGAACTCTTGTGCACTGTTGGTGGGAGTGCAAACTGGTCCAACCACTATGGAGAGCTGTGTGGAGATTTCTGGACCTACTAAACATAGAGCTTCCATATGATCCAGCAATTCCACTCCTAGGTATTTACCCAAAGGACACAGAAACATCAATTCCAAAGAGCACCTGCACTCCTATGTTTATAGCAGCACTGTTTACAATAGCTAAGCTTTGGAAACAACCCAAATGCCCAAAAATAGATGACTGGATCAAGAAGATGTGGTACATATATACCATGGAATATTACTCAGCATTCAAAAAAGATAAACACATGCAATTTGCAGCAACATGGATGGCACTGGAAGGGATCATGCTCAGCGAAATAAGCCAAAAAGAAAAAGAAAAATACCGGATGGTCTCACTCATAGCAGGAATCTAGAAAACTTAAATAAGGGACCAGGAAAAGGAATATAAGAAAGTGAAAATCAAAATCAACAAAAAACTATGAACCAGAGACACTTGTTGGGGGGTGGGGGGTGGGTGGGGAAGGATTGGGGTCAGAATGGGGCGTTTGCAATTGTATGGGGGAATATAAAAATAAAATTTAATATTAAAAAAAAAAAAAAAAAAAAAAAAAAAAAAAAAAAAAAAAAAAAAAAACAACAACAAAAAAAAAAAAAACAAAGGAAAATAGTACAGAGGGTTCTCAAAAATGAAAAATAGAACTATCAAATGACCCGGCGATTCTACTTCTGGATATTAACCTGAAAAACAAAAACACTAATTCAAAAACATATGTTCACCCCCATATTCATTGCAGCATTAATTACAATAGCCACGATATGGACCCTGAAGGTGCTATGCTAAGTGAAGTAAGTCACACAGAGATAGACAAATAGCACATGATCTCACTTACCTGTGCAATTAAAAAAAGTAAAGAAAAAAAGACTAAGCTCAAAGATGAAGAGAACAGACTAGTTCTATTCTCTGGTGGTTGCCGAGGTGGGACTGGGGTCTGAGTAAACTGGGTGAAGGTGACAAAAAGGCACCGCTCCAGTTATAATTAAGTCATGTGTATGTAATGTACAATATGGTGATCACTTTGCACAAATATTTTGCACATCTAAAACTAACTATGCTATGTGTCAATTATACTTTAAAAAACAAACAAAACATAAAACCAAAACCACTGCAAAGTAAGTTTATGCTTTTTTTCAAGGCTTTTTTAAAAGGGGGAAAACAAAAGCATGTTAACCAATTACTTTCAAATTAGAAGAATTGCTTTAAAACAGGTGATTCCAGGGCCTCCCTGGTGGTGCAAGGGGTTAAGTCACAGCACTATGAAGCTATCCATAGCCACTGCAGCACAGAACTGACCCACATGACCCATGGAGCTGACCCACATGGCTCAGCAGACCTCTCCTGTCTTGCCAGCTGCTCCCCTCAGCAATGTATTTCAGTCGATTTGCCTGCTCTGTCCCCCACTCTGTCTCTGGTGAATCCTCTCACCCCCACACCTCTGGCCTGTACCCCCATTCTTGTATGCATAAATTAAGATAAAAAAAATAAAGCAGGTGATTCCAAGTGAGTATGTATGTGCCTCAGATGCAGTGCCCAGAACACACCCCAAAGGTAAAGGTCTGCGGCTCACTCTTACCAGTGCTCAGTGCCACTATTTTTGGTTTGTTCAGCTTCTTGTAAATGTCGAGTGGCTGCAGCAGCCAGGGCTGCGGCACTCTCATTCTGGAAATCAGTGGCAACAGCCTAGGGAGAGAAAAGAGCTGCTAATAAATCTATTTGTGCCAATTAAACCCATTTTAATTTCAAATTTAACTGCCAACTGAATAGTTCAAACTCTTTCACCTACACATGCTAAACTCCAATTAAGGGTATTAATATGACCACTAATAGTTCAGTCTCCAATGAAATTCTGGTAATAATTTTACTTCTGCAGCATCTAGGTAATGGAATGCTCCTTTTGGTTATTTTCAGTGGAATATAAGTAAGTAAAGATAGATTTGAGTTTTGGATGACAATAAATCAGATATTTATTCTTTGGAAACCTGAGTGTGGAAAAATAAGGATAATCTACTAGCTCACACTTAGTGTGATCTTTCATAGGTGCCTTAGAAATACTAAAGAGTAACGAGAAGTGATTTACCAACAATGAGAACAAACCTCCGACCCAACAGGCAGCAAGTGGCAGCCTCTTCATAGAACTTCAGCCTAGAGATGATTTTATGGTCTAGTCAGGGCCAAAGAAAATAGGAGCAGATGTTTGGATGTTCATCTCTCAGTAATTTGAGCTTTTTTTTTTAAAGTTTGCCAACCCCTGATCTGTGCTCTAGATTCTTGTCGAAGAATAAACTGAAATGTTCCTGATTCAACTACTCTTAGTCATAAGAACACTAAATCCTCTGCACAATTTTTACATCTAATATTATTTACTTGTATCAGAACCAGTAGTAATGACTTAGGGAAATCCTGAGGCCTTAAACTTCATTTGAGATATTCCCTTATTACCCCCCAAAATATCTGAGATAAAGTCACCCAATAGTACTGCTCAGTTTGATTTAGATGTCTAGAAGAAGAAAAGCTCAAGCGACTGATCAGGATTATGGGGTTCAATATCAAGGTAATCCTCTTACCAGCAATAGGTCTTGGGCTGCAATTCTAACAGTATAGGAGAAAGTATCATCATCTTCATCTTCTACAAATTGTTGGGGGTTGGCTGTCCAAACTTTAATCTGTAAGGATCATGAAGTTGGGTCTTTGTGAGGCTGGCCAACCTGGCATATATGTTCTTTCTTTACATCAACAGACATAGAAAGACATTAACCTTTTGTAAAAAAAAAAAAATGTTTATCTTAAACAGAACTCTAGCCTTGAAAGTCTTTTTGATGTAGAGAAGCCTATCTTTTATCAAGGTAAGCCGCAATGATTACTGTTCTCCAGCAGACGCTATTTTAGAATCTGGCAGATGACCTGCTTGTTGCTAATATCAATGAGTTATTTCTCTTTGACAGATCAGTTTTCTGAGTATCAGATTGGTAGGATTTTAATGTAAACATTATCAATTCTTATGCTGTTTATGTAAGAGATCTGTTTTTTTAATGCTTTTTCTGGTCTAATGACCCACCAACCAGGCTAATGATCTCATTTCTACATTCACAATTTATGGTGGTAAGAATAGGTTCTTCTAGATATCAAGGTTCTTTGGCTAGAGATTGTCTGGATATTTTCCTAATGGTAAAAATATTCTGGAAGTCCAATCACCTAATAGAGGAATTGATAAAGCCCCCAACAAGCAGGGATTTGGAAAAAAAAAAAAAAAAAATCAAAGCCTTCTTACAACTTGAAGCAATGCTATACTTCCAGTGTCTATTATTAGAAATAAATTGTTCATTTGACCTAGATTCTCACATTCAAGTTGTTCTTTCCAAATATATTCTTGTAACTGTCCCCCAAACATCATTTACCTGTTCCTCAGTGATTTGCATGTACAGGATAATATAGTAAATCAACTCAGGCAAGGCTTTCTTAACTGTGCTTTTGAATTTGCTATTTTCTAGTAAAGCATGGACAAATTCAAAAATGCTAAAGACGAGATTTTCAAAGCCCAGGACTTCACCTACAGGAAATACACAAGAGAAGACTTTAATGACAAGAAAACAAAAGGAAAGCCTGTATGTTGGAAATGAACCACATTATCTTTATAGATTAATGAGTAAAGTACTTGCTAATCCTCAGGGAATGGAAGAGGGGGCTGAGTAGTCAAAGAAATAAATTTTGAAGATCATAAATACTGTTTTTTCAAATAAAAGAATCAGAAACACCGAATGTATTTTCCAGCATGACTACTTTTGATATGAAAGACTTAAAAATATTAAAACAGGGGCTCCCCGGTGGTGCAAGGGGTTAAGCACCACACTATGAAGCAATCCGCAGCCTCTGCAGCACGAGTTCCATCCCCGGCCAGCCAGGGAGCAACCCACATGGCGCAGCAGACCTCTCCTGACTTGCCCGCTGTGCCCCTCAGCAGTGTACTTTGGTCAATCTGTCTGTTCTGTTGCCCACTCTGTCTCTGGTGAATCCTCTCACCCCCCGCACCTCTGCAGCACTGGTTCGATCCCCGGCTGCCGGGTGAGGGTCCCACATGGCGCGTAGACCTCTCCAGCGGCCCACTGCTCCCCTCAGCAGTGTACTTCATCACTCTGCCTGTTTACTCTCCGCTCTGGCTCTGGTGAATTCTCTCACCCTCCCGTGTCTCTGACTGTACCCAGTGCTTGTATAAATAAATAAATAAATCTTTAAAAAAACATTAAAACAAAAATGAAAGTACCATCATCTGAGACCCCAAAATTAAGACAAAATGCCAGAAGTAGGCTAGATTAGATGGTCTTCCAATGCAGAAATTCTATTTTTTTGAGATTTATACAAATGCCTATGAGGAACAGATTAAAGATTTGTAAGTTTGCATTTTCCTAAGTCTAATATACAGAAAGGAAACTCGATTAGAAACTCACTTAAGAGAGTGAAAGCTCTAAATAATTGCTTTTTCTCTAATTTCTTTCCTTTCCTTAGATCCTTTTTCTAACTAGTGGTATTGTTGTTAAGATCATATAAACTACATACCATCAGAATCCACAGGATCTTCTACTTCCTCTGTGTAATTTACTTCTGTCCTCACATAAGTATGACGAAGAGTAAAGAAATAGACTTTGGAGTCTGCTTTACATATACTCTACAAGGGAATGTTATTTATACATTCCAACACCAAGAGTAGATACTTTAAAAAATTCATTTAAAAAAGTGGAACCATTGTAAACCAATGTTACCTCAATTAAAAAAAAAAAAAAAAGTGGAGCCACATGAACATAAGACCCAATGCAAGATTCCTAACTATGGTGGCAGCAGGTCCCTTAGCTTTCCGAAAGGATATAAAGCTGCACTCTCGGTCAGGGTGTTCCAAACAATAGGCAGAATCTGCTGCATGGAGGACACCATGTGCTTTGGGAAGTTTTTCACCAGGGCTGTCACTGCCTGAGAAGTTAAAGAGAACAAATCTCAAGAGTTACAAATGATATGAGAAAAATCAGTGATTTCAAGACCACCCTCTCAAACTCCAAGTACTGCAATGGTAGTAAATATTCACCTTCAGTACTTCCATCTTAAACCCACTGTCAGATGTGGGCCCATCTGGTATCTGGAGGGCCTGAACAAAGGCCTCTGTGAACTGCTGCACCACAGGAAAGATCAGGACTTTGGCTGCACCCTGATAACGGAAATCAAACTGAATTCAATGCACATATCCAAACACTGAGATTTGAGGCATCCAAAAATTTCTCCCAGCTGGGCCTCCCTGGTAGCTTAGTGGTTACGACTCAGCGCTATCACCACTGTGGCTTGAGTTCGATCCCTGACCAGGGAGCTGACACACATTTGGCATAGCAGACCTCTCCTGTCTGGCCTACTGCTCCCCTCAGCAGTGCTGTTCGGTAGATCTGCCTGTTTTGCTCCCCGCTCAGGTGAATCCTCTCACCCCCTGCATCTCTGGTCTGCACCTCAGTTATTCTACAAAATAAATATCAAAAAAAAAGAGACACTCTTTAAAAAATAAATAAATAAAGCAAAAAAAAAAAAAAATCTCTCCCAGTTTAAGTCTGAACAGTATAGCTATAAAGTCGCTGAGGTATTTCCAAGGCTTCACAGTTCCTTACATGACACTTTCAGTTCCTCACCATGGCTTTCTTAGAAGTTACTATATAAGACCAACTTTTCACACTGCTGCTCAATCACAGGGATGAGGGACTTTTAGCTAATTTTGCTCCACATGAGAGGACCATGAAAGAGTAAAGTTCTGGGTGATGACTCGTATAAAAGGGATAAGGAGGACAAGATGCTAGAATAAATAATGGTCAAACAAAAGGAAACTAAACTATACACAAGTGAAAATTTAATCAAAATGTTAATATCAACTCACAATAGTGGTTAGTTTGCACTGTGGTACTGCTGTAATGAGTCACTGCTTTACCGGCAATGGAAGGCATTCATAAAGGCTTTCTATCATAAAGTCTATTAGTGGTCCAAAGGGCCATTTACCTTTTCCAGTTCCTCCATGTTACAGATCATATGGGCACACGTGGTAAAAATCTCCACAGCACGGGAACGGGTCCGAATACCATATACCTGAGGGCAGAGTTACAAAATTACAGCACGGCCATGAGATTAGTGTATCTGTGACTGGAAGAAAACTATGACTATTCAATCCTGATGGGTTTGTATTCTCTACATAGGAAATGTTTTCTACTCATGTATGTCCAGAAGACAGACTTCTGTAGTTCAGAGAATGAAAGGTAATAGGGTGATCTTAGAACTTACTGGAACTGGTTTTACTCTGTAGGTTGATTTGATTAAATATATTTAATCACAATTTATTTCATTCAAAACAGACACTTAGCCTGGGCAGAGAAAAGCGTGGAGGTTAAAACATTACCCATCAGGCATTCTATCTTACAGTAAACAAGTTATACATACACATCAATCAAATATACACACTCACACACATACAAAACACACTGTATATTAAAGGTCTACTATGTGCAATGTAGTGATAGATGATTTTTTTTTTTTTCAAAAACTTAGCTGGAAATGAGCAAGTTTAGGTGGGACACCTCAATGAGAGGTACAGAGGCAGCATAAAGCCAGTAGGTACTAGGTACTTAGGAATTAAAGGATGCTGGGAGATTTGATATGTGAAGAACTACAGTGTGATTTCACTTTTTTAATCAAAGGTTTTGTAGTTGTAAGTGAAAGGTCTAAGGTTAATTCAGATTCAGATCTTGATCAATTCTATTTTTCAGTTGTGAGGGTCAGCAGCAAACCAAGTCTCCCACCTCTCAGGCAGGACCAGGATCTGAGCAATTCTTATTCACTGTGATCTTGGGAGTTGAGATTTCATACCTCAGCCATGGTAAAGATCTTATACATCTCTGGTAGAATGACAGGAGCAACAAGTGGCATCTGTGTGTCTGTTACTTCTCGAGTGAATTCTATAAAAAGGAAAGTGTACTGTAAAAAAAAAATACTGCTTTACAAAGTCATTAAGTGTGAAAATTTTTGAACTGCTTTTCGGAGGCAGTTCCCAAACAGACAGCATGCCGGTAAAGAAATTGGCCAGGTGAACTTACCCCAGAGAAGGAAAAGCTGCAAGAGTTACTGATTATTTGTTACAAGAGGAAAGAGAACAATATGGAGATAAAAGAAAATACATTAAGATTAAGAAAGAAAAACACCCTGTAACTATTGGAAAAGTCCTTAAGAGAGCTGGGTAAGAGCCCTTGTGAACATTCTACCTTTGTCTACGTGTCAACATTCACATGTACTTTGAGGTCATTTATCCTTAATTCCATTTTAAATATTCTCCCTGGGCAAGCTGGCTTCATGTACATAAAACATGCACAGGCTTACTAGGCTTCAACTCCATTCTGTATGTATTACTCTTGCCAGTGAATGATATTTATGACCTAGAAGTCAGGGACTGCTGCTCACTGGAGCAGAAAGGGATTTCATATGTGACAAAAAGCAAACCTACATATAGGATAAGACTTTAAGAAGGTGAGGGAAATATGGCTTATAGCTTTCCCTTCACTTCCGAAAACACCCACAAAGCATTGAAATAGCACGAAAAACCCTGGATTGTGTTACTAAGCAGTGGAATATAAGCTCCAGTTCTACTGTCTCTTCACTGAATCTACTGCTTTTTCCAGTTCATAGCCCTATAAAAACAACAGAGCTAGTTAACTGGGACATTTTTTAGGGAGGATATACAAGTCAGTACATTAAGAAAATCTCAGGCATTTATCAATCACCAGAAGTCGAATGATAATCAAATACTGAAAGCTGTGTCTTCTTTACTAGCTCCAGTTTCCTCCTGAAGAATAAACTCTAAGGGGCCTCCCCGGTGGCTCAGCGGTTGAGCGCTGGGTTACGAGGCTGCCCGCGGCCTCTGCGGCGCCGGTTCGATCCCCGGCTGCTCCCCGGCCACCTGAGGAGGGTCCCACATGGCACGCAGACCTCTCCTGCCGCCCGCTGCTCCCCTCAGCAGTGTACTTCGGTCCTTCTGCCTGCTCTGCTCCCCGCTCTGGCTCTGGTGAATTCTCTCGCCCTCCCGCGCTTCTGACTGTACCCAGTGCATGTGTAAACAGAACAAACAAACAAAACAAATAAATAAATAAACATGCCTCTATAATAAAAAAAAAAAAAAAAAAAAAAAAAAAAGAATAAACTCTAAGCTTTGAACAGGAAGTGAGTGTTCTATTTTATTTTGAAATGCAAGGAAATTAATCCAAACAAATGTGATGGATGGCATATTAATAAAAACAAGTTTTATGGAAAATGTACTGTGATTTAATTCTACTAACAAAGCTTTACCACATTTTAAACTCCTATAATCAGCCCTAGCATCTCAATTTATTAACATTTTACTCATCTGCATCCAAAATATGCATTTTAAGTCCACTCAGCAAGTCAGAAAAAGCTTGGGACACCAGCAACATTTTGATCTCTAGCCTTCTTTGAGTCTGAATAAAAAGCAGTTGCTTAAGGATCAAACTTTCAATCCTTAGTTGCTATGTTTGCATTTGTTCACACCATTTGCTTTAGTTGGCTTTCCTTTATAAACAGGGAAGTTAAGGGAAAATTGTGTTAAAGAGAGAATGCTACAGAATCTTAGAACACCCAAATGAGAATTAGCCAGGTTGCTGTCTACACACCGGCATCCTGCTAGCTTCAAGCATGCCTGTGTTGCTATCGTCAGAGCAGTCTACCTTTGCATGAAAATTTGTGGAGCAGCTATTGGGACTGGAGATAGGTGTTAGTCACTCCAAATCCACTGACTCCATTACAAAAGGATACACCTTTCCCCCATGGTTCTTTCCCTGTGGGATGACAAAAAGGTGATCTCACTAAACAGTGATTTCCCTGGTCAAGCACAATGAAGGTTCTTCAACAGCCTAATCATGATAAATGTACAAGCACCCCCTGTTCTCCAGATTTTTTGGGGAAAAAAAAAAGAGCTGAACGTTGCATTGGAAGAATGGAAAGGAATAAGGAATATGCTTCCTTTCCTTGCTAGAAACCACTATCTGTTAATTGATATTCTGGCACCATGAAGTTGCAAAAAAGAATCTTAGTAGGCTAATCCCTTGAAAGGAGGTATGTGAAGTCACCTGAATGAGTCATAAAAGAGAAGTGAGGGAGAGAGCAGGGAAATGAAAACCTGAGTAAAGAATGTTTTGGGGCTGCTCAACACCCTGAGATACTGAGAATTCAGTGGGTATTGCAAAAAGGCAACTTGGGCATGGAAAGAGAGGGTTTTGAAAGAAAAAATTAGAAGCAATTTGCTTCTGGAGAGTTTATACTATCTAGCATCAACATTACAGAGACTAGTAAAATTGTGTTAAGTTAAATTTAAAAAATGTAGAAACTGCATTTATAACTAGGTAAAAATTCATTTCAGGTAAGTTATCAAAAAGAAAGATGAGATATGAGTGGGACTTCCACAAGCTTGTATTAATCAAGGGGGGGAAGGATTTCCAAAAGACCAGTGTAAGCCAGCTAATGTCTAGGTAAAAATTCCTTGAAGGCAAAATAGAGTAGTAACTTCATCTAGTGGGGCAGGAAGGAGAGCAGAACTCGCAAAAGACTGGGTCATTCAGGCCATATCTAGGGATGTATGAAAATAGATTCTGTGGGGGCCTCCCTTGGTGGTGCAGTGGTTGAGCGCTGGGCTACGAAGCTGCCCGCAGCCTCTGCAGCGCCGGTTCTATCCCCGGCCACAGGCAAGGGTCCCACATGGCGCGCAGACCTCTCCTGCCGCCCGATGCTCCCCTCAGCAGTGTATTTCGTCAGTCTGCCTGTTCTGTTCCCCGCTCTGGCTCTGGTGAATCCTCTCACCCTCCCGTGCTTCTGACTGTACCCAGTGCATGTATAAATAAATAATCTTTAAAAAAAAAAAAAAAAAAAAAAGATGGGGCCTCCCTGGTGGCACAGGGGTTAAGTCTCAGCGCTATTACTGCCAGGGCCTGAGTTCAATCCCCAGTTATAGAGCTGACCCACATATGGCGCAGCAGACCTCTCCTGTCTTGCCCACTGCTCCCCTTGGCTATATTCTGTTCCCTACTGTCTTTTATTAATCCTCTTACGCACTGCACCTCTGGCCTAAACACTCTGCAAAGTGTTGTACCAAACACTGTACAAAGATTAGTTCATTTAACTACCAAAAGCTCCATTGAGGCAGATGCTATCATTATCTTTAGGTTCAAAAGGCTAAGTAATGGGTTAAACTATAGCCAGAACACGGGGCCTCCCTAGTGGCGCCGGGGTTAAAGTCTTTGAGCTATGAAGCTATTGCCAGCCACTGTGGCATGAGTTCGATTCCCAGCCAGAGAGCTGACCCACATGATGCAGACCTCTCCTGTCCTGCCTGCTGCTCCCCTCAGCAGCATATTTCAATAGATTGACCTGTTCTGCTCCCCATAATGTCTCTGGTGAATTCTCTCACCTTCCGCATCTCTGGCCTACAAGTCAGTTCTTCTATGCATAAATAAAATAAATCTTAAAAAAAAAAAAAAAAAAAAAAAAAAAGGATAGCCCAGAACATTAATTGAAACCTGAGTATTTAACCACTGTGCTATTGCTCTACTCTTAAATGGTAAAATTTCAACTTCAAAATTTTGGTATTAGTAAAAGCAATACACGAACTTACTTCTTTGGAAAGAGTCAATGGAGAGGGAGGATAGACATGGAAATAAAAGCTGGTAGGGAAAGCCTCCCTGGTGGTGCAGGCTGTTAAACACCGCACTGTGAAGCTGTCTGCAGCCTCTGCAGCGTGGGTTCAATCCTGGCCGGCCAGGGAGAATCCCACATGGCGCAGCAGATCTCTACTGTCTTGCCTGCTGCTCCCCTCAGCAGTGTATTTCGGTCCTTCTACCTGTTCTGTTCCCCGCTCTGTCTCTGGTGAATCTTCTTACCCTCCCGCGCATCTGGCCTGTACCCCAGTTCTTGTACAAATAAATAAACAAAACTTTAAAAACAAAACAAAAAAAGCTGCAAGGGAAATCAGCATCAGGGAGAGCTACTCCTCTAGGTCTGAGACAATCCATCACATAGTTTCTCTTAAGTGTTCCTGACACTTGGAGTGTAAACACTAACCCCAGGAAAAAGGCTGCCGATACCTGTCAGCACTCGCATGGCTCCATGGACTGCATTTAAGTCTCCGCTCACCAACATTTCCATGAGCAGGTTGAAGAGCTGGGGCCAGGCTTCAGGCCAGTCCCAGTGAGCAATGGCCGATACTGCGTAGGCCACACTGGAGCGGACCTTGCTTATTGATTCTCTCAACCCATTGGGCAATAGCTCCCGGATAACAATTTTTGCCTGTAGAGGAGAAAAGCCCACCAGCTGTTAGAACAGGACATAAGTGACTGGCAGAGTCCTATCCAGAGTATGTGCTAGAAAAACAGTGTGTACAACATATTGCATATCTATCAAAAACTACATACAAATCATTCAGAGAGTTCATCTGTGATCTCTAAATTTATGTTGTCTCTAACAGTAGGCACTACATACAGTCACTTACATTTCAATTAAAATGAAATAAAAAATTTAGCTTCTAAGTTGCACTAGACACATTATAAGTGCTGAACATCCATTTGTGGCTAGTAGCTATTGTACTAGACAGCACAGATACAGAACATTTTCATAACTCCAGGGAGTTCCAATGGATAGTCTTGCTCTAAACTGTATACATCAAAATTTCCTGGGGGTACAGAATGGTTGAATAATACTGTGCTAAATAGAAACATTATTTCCTTTCATCTTTAAACAACTGTTAGAAATTCTGATTCTATTTTTGGATTAGGAAACTAAAACTTAGAAATTAAAATGTTTCCAACATTTCATAGCTCCTCAAAGACAGAACTGGAATCTGAACACATGTCAGCCCCATATTCCAGTTCTCTTACCGAGAACATGGTGTCCATAATGCCAGAGACCAACCAACCCCCTTTTCTGTCTAGTCTTTCAATTGCTTCATGTTGTCTAAAAATGCTGATCGCCTAATCTCTTAAAATGGGCTCAGAAATCTCTACAGCTACACTAATCAACTCTCCTTACCCTTTCTGTAGTTTCAGGAGGCCTAAACTTCTCTGATTGAGCACACCAGTGAGTCTCCACATATTGCTTCAAAATAACTGATGCCAGCTGTGAAAAGAATAAGCCAAACAGTATAGCAAGAAAAATACATTCTTCACATATAAAAACCATGTATATAACTAGATACATTCACTTGAAGTACATATAAATCTGGTACAAAATCCTAGGTTAATTATAAAATGAGCCTCATTTTTTCCCCATAAGAATGATTCATTACCAAGGAAAGGGAAATTACTTGTAGATTGGACCAATCAGTCTGGACTTACCTGACGAATGGCCAATGCCCCCTGGGGATCTACAGTCAGCTCTGCCAGGTGAACACCAAATTCTGAAAGAGAAAATTTTATTGCTGAGTCTAAGCATCCAGGAAAGCTACAGCACATTACTGCACTCTTGTCATGGTGGAAACAGATTTCAGGAAGGAGATGGATTCACTGCTTCCAAAAATCCTGATAGCTAATGAGATTGATTCCTCCAAATAAGAGAAACAGGTAGACTGCAGGGCATGGCTTCTTACAATGAACAACTTCAGCATTCTCTTATTTTCTCCCATCATTACACAGCATCTTCCAGTCATCTTCCCTTCAAAGACAGCAAAACCTTCCTCCAATGAAGGTAGTATTTCATTGACACACTCTTTACCCCCAAAGGAAAATTTAAAAGGTGAGATTTCAGGAGTTGCCCAGACAAACATTATCAGATAAGCTTGAACACACATAATCCTAAAGACACATGTTATAAGTGAACGTTTTTCCAACATGCAATGTTAGCAGTAATCATGAACTGCATAATGGGAGGCTATAAACAACCCTTACTCCCAAATTAAAATTTAGATCCTTCAATGTGATCCTTATTAAAATCCCAATGATAGTTTTTACAGAAGTAGAAAAACCCATCCTAAAATTCATATGGAATCTTGAGGGACCTTGACAGCCCAAATAATCTTGAAACAGTAGAATGAAATGGAAGACTTTTACATCCTGATTTCAAAATTTATCATAAAGCAACGGTAATCAATGGTACAAACAGATATATAAAACAAATGGAACAGAAAGGCCAGAGATAAACCCTCCCATATATATGGTCAAATGAGTTTTGACAAGGGTACCAAGACTAGTCATTGGAGAAAAGGATCATCTTTTCAACAAATGGTGTTGGAAAAACTAGATATTCATAGCAAAAGGATGCAGTGGACCCTTACCTAATACCACAAACAAAAACAAAACAAAACTAACTTCGAATGGATGTAAATATAAGATCTAAAACAATAAAATTCTCAAAAGGAAAGCACAGGATGAAAGCTTCATGACATTAGATTTGGCAATGATTTCTTAGATGTGACATCAAAAGCACAGGAAATAAATTACACTGGATTTTGTAAAAATTAAAAAATTGTAGTTATTATCAACCACAGTATAAAAAGTCACGTTCCAGTGACATTTGATGTCCTTTTTGGGGCAAGGGCTGAAATTGTCCATATCATTCCACCATTTTTCTATTGTTTCCCGATTTCTAAGTTTTTAATACATTAAGGACATTATTCTTTTGTCTATGGTTTTTGCTGTAAAAAGTCTCCCAGTTGTCAGCTGTCTTTCGACTTTTTTATACTGGTTTTTGTCATGCAAATTAAAATTTTAAATATAGTTAAATTTATCTATTTTTTTTCTTCTTTTGCCTCTGGATTTTGAGTCATAGTCAGAAAACCTTTCTTTATGACACAGTTAAAGAAAAAAAATCACCCATATTTTCTTCTAGAACTTGTATGTTTTAGTATTTTAACCTTTAGATTCCCAATCCATTTTGAGCTTTATTTTTGCATGGTATGAGAAACCAATCTAATTCCAAACAGCTGTCCAGTTGTCCTTTTCCCCAGCACCCTGTATGATAAAGTCCAGTTTTACTCCGATAATTTTAGACACCACCTTTATCTGTACTAAATCTCCATAGGTACTTGTGTCTATTTCTGGACTTTCTAGCCCACAGTTTCATTGGTTTATTCATGTGCCAGTACCATGCTGTTTGAATTACAGAAACTTTATATGACATTTCAGTGTCTGGTAGAACTAGTCCCTCCACAGTGTTCCCCTTTTGGTGTTTTTGGAGCTATTCTAACAGACTTGTCTTTCTATTAGCTTTAGGATCAACTTGTTCTAACTCATCTAGAACATGGAGTTGCCCTACACAAGGATAGCCTTGTATAGATCAAGTATTTCTACTTGATCAAGTCTACTTTTAAGTCTCCCAGGAGTGTTAAGTTTCCCCTAACAGGTTCTTGCACATGCCTGTTAATTTTATTCTTAAATAATTCTTCTTTTTTTTTGCTATTATAAATAAGTTTTTAAAAAAGCACCATTATGCCCCTAACCTTTTGGTATACATGAAGACCACTGATTTCTATATTTCAATTTTTTGCCCTGCTATTTTACCAAATTCTTGAATTATTAGTGCATTCTTGTTTTAAGTTGCAGTATTTGATATGTTCCCACAGCACCTACCGTATCACCTTAGGAAAGGAAAAATTCTGCAAGACCACGACAAGAGAAGTCACATTCTCTCTAAGGTGGTTACTAGGTGACTAAATCTGAAGCATACATTTGAGGCCTACAGAATTACCTCTAGAGATAGTGAAATACAATTCAATTCCTAGGATGAGTATGGTTAGTTCAGAATCTGTAAGCCTATAATCCCATTTATAACAGAAAAACAAAACAAAACAAAAAAAAAACAAACAGTAGGCATTTACAACCCAAAAATATGGGACTCAACTTTCATAAATGAGTAAAAGAGATAAGTCAGATAAAATTTAGGAAGACCTCTTGGATACCAATGTTCAAGTTTAGTGGGAAAAACGTATGTGTGAAATCCAATGAAAGGATAAAGAGCACTTGTAATGGACCTGCAATTTCCTTGACTCCTGATACTTAGTATGATAATGCTAATTTATTATCTCCCAACTCTAGAGAATGTCCACCTAGACTTGGCCTTCCCAGATACAGTGAACCGATTCTGCTTTGCCTCATATAACATCCTTCAGAATGATCTATAAGCACACATTTGTAAATTACCCGGGCCATACCGTATTTTCTTTTAAGGTGCCATTTTAATAATCTTTGCATCATCCCTACAGGGACAAAGATGATCAAAGGATCAAGATGAACAAGACCTTTAATCATGTGGTGGAAGAAAGATTGTGAGGAATAAAATGAAATTTTTAAGAAAGACTCGAAACTTGAATTGAGACTCTAAATCTTAAAACAAATCTGAAAAATTACTTTTCCAATGAAAGTGCTGTTACAGTTACTATACAGCTGCTGCAAAGATACTGTTACAGCTGCAGGATAACCCTGAGGCTCACAGAAGGGAAAAGCCCACCGACTAAATGAGTCATTGCAACACAAAGAACAAGCAAACCTTAAGCACAGATCCTGCCAGTTTGGGGGCCCTTTCTCATCAATGCAGAACTTTTTAGAGAAAAACTTAGTGAACACATTTTTTCTGAACTAGTACCAAAGGCGATACTTTAGCAATGAGCACAACAGCTGAAGTTCTTCACTCAACCTTTAATCTGTGTCCCACTCCAATTTCCATTAGTCACCTTGCTTCACATATCACTGAAATTTTAAGAGATGGTGGAGTAAGAGATACTGGGAAGTTTAAGATCATGCGGGGACTAGAAGCCTAAATCAACCAGGGGATCTGTACCCACAACCAGCATTTTAAGGTGAATTTTCTCTGATAGTTCCTCCATACAGGAAAGAAATTGGAGAGCTTGAGTAACGTGACTCTGATCAAAATCACCCTTAACTAAAGACAATTTTTAAAACCGAATGGATGAACAGAACAGATGTCCTCTATAGGTTCCCAGAGTTTCAAAATGATGATCACATAACTGATTCTGATTTGGAAACCCAAAAAAATCCAAAGACAGAGAACTCATTTGCATTAAGTTATAAGGGCACTCTGTCTAAACCATACCCATTAGAAAATAGGGGTATCAATCACTACAGAAGAGTTTCATTCATAAAACCTTAATTTACTTGAAAGCTATAAGAATTGTTTACAAAGAGTGATGGTAGTGGCAGAGTGTTAACAGTGAACTCTGCTATAAAACTGAAGGGAAAAGCCAGAAAAAAAATCCTCAAGTTCTCTGAGTTATTTTAAATCTGACCAACACAGTTGGCTTCATCCCATTGCTGATTTCTGTTAAGCAGTAACAACCTTATTTGCAGAGACTAATCAATAATAAAGACTAATCAATATTTTTAAAGGAATATTTTTTAAAGTATGTTTGTAAAGAAAAATCTACTTTTATTTGCTTTACTGTACGTTGGGAATTTCCAGCTTTGCTTACTAGTATAAGCATAACTTCTATAGAAAGCATTGGCTAGAACAGCTGAGTAACTTACTTTGAGATGCTTTAAGCAGGGAAAATAGAAGAGACACAGACACAGTTATTTTATATTGTCTTGCATGCAAAGGACCAATTCACATTAAATTGAGATTTAACCTAAAGAGGAACATTCCCAAATAGGTAGTGTGAAGTTAGCTTTCTAAGCCATTTTTGCTCAGAAACTTAATTTCTCTAGGTTAATTCCCCAAGGTGAAATAAGGATAGACTCAGTCTGTTCACCTGAGTTTTCACTCTGACTCTAGTCTTGATTATACCTTTAATCCAAATGGCATGCCCTGACTTCCTTTCTAAGAAATCCTTTGCCCTTTTTTCTTAACCCACTCTTTGTGTTTTAAATCTTTTGTTCCCTTCTCTTGTTATCTTTGCTCTCTTTTCTCTCTTTTCATCGCAGTAGGCAAAAAAATAAACTAAAACTTGGCTCAGAAGGGAATATTCAAAGGAGATCACAGTGGATAGAGGACAGGCTAAGAATTATCCGCTACAGGTCTTAAGGATCTACTAGAGACATGAGATTTGGCAGTGCTTTGCTAGTCAGGGAAGCTACTCTTAGGAAGAACTATGAACAAGCATTGTTTGGGGAAGGGGGGAGTTCTAAGTATAGTTCTGCAGAAGCCCCTTTATCTCATGAGGGTCGATAAGTGCCACAAAACCACAGATGAAAGGAAATAGAAAACTCCACCACTGGCCTTTTTCCGAGCGTGGCCGCCTTCCCCTCGGCTCAGTGCCTGCCACATGCCCAGGTGTGCGTCTGGATCCTTGAGGGGTTCCCTTCGCAGGTGACAGTGCTTACGCTATACTGTAAGAGAGCCAGAAAAGTGCCCATGAGAACCAGAAAGCAAACTTCCAGCCAGCAGAATCATCTCTCTAGGCATCTAAGATGGGGGAATCAACATAGCTACTTGGGCAACAACAGAATGCCAGAAAAGGTGAGGGAGAGATAATCCCACCCACCCACCCCCTGTTCAATATAATGGTGGTGGAAGAAATTAAAAAAAACGTATTTTCGGTGATAGTTGTCTGTCTTTGTGACAGCAAAGACAAAGTCAAGGCCAAACTATGGGGGGAACATCGTCAATTTTGATAGACAAAAAGAAATAACTAAAGGAAAGTGACCTAAGGCCTAACTTTAATTATAGATGAAAGTCTGCTGTGCTGCTCTAGAGAACTAAAGCTGTGAATGAAAGCAACCCACTGCACCACCTGGGTGAAGTTACTTAGAGGAAAGTAGAGAGAGAAAAGAAAAAGTAGGGGGGAAAAAAAAACCCCTCATTCTAGGATATAAAAAAAAGCATAAATACATCAAAAATAAAGAACTGACATTTTCAAAAGTCATGATCTTACAAGTCAGACTAAAAAGAGCTGAGGCAGCTGAGTAGAGAGAACACCAGCCTTTGGCATAAGAGCTCTTTGGCAATTCACCTTTCCACTCTTTTTTATTTACCGTGTTTATAAAATGCTTGCTATTACCCTGCCAGTTAAATAAAACAGAATTAGAAGACTGTCCCAACAGATAAAAGTCTTTTACTTTATGGAGAAAAACTAAATCCCTGCAAACCCTGCTGCTCAAACTCAAAATTTCAATCCTCCTAAGACAAATGAAAGGATACCAATTACCTGCTGAAACACCACACAGCAAAGGCACTTCCAAACTTTCAAGTAATGTGCTTTGCAATTGAGAATGCAGTACTATCCAAAGAAGCAGTTAATGGTACCATCTCCTTTAATTTTGTTAAATAAATAAGACTTTAGTCAGAAACGTTTACTGAGTTTTCCCCAAATCCAAGTGGCTAGGAAAAATCGAAAGCACAATAACTAAAATCATTCCAGGACACAAGCTGATGAAACAACCTATCTTAATTCTTTCTATATCGGCCTTCTCACATATTCACACTTCCTTAGCTTAAGAGAACAGGCTACCATTCTGGAAAACGTGAACTAATTATAGGCAAATTATTTCTGGCAGACTGAATGACTGGGATGTACTTCAGGCTCCAGCAATCTCAGTTTTCTAAGATAATTGCTTCTTAAAAACTCTTCTACCTCATAATATGGTGAGAGCATGTCACCTCTCCTGTCTATCCATTTTACTGCACCCTTCCCTCCTCCCCACCCTGAAATTAGATTCTTTTATTTTATCCTCAAGGCTAGGAGTCATCACATGGAAGTCAAGGAAGGGGCACACCTTCCTGTCAAAGGTTCGTCTTCAGAATCAGTTGGGACCACTCTCCAGAGGCAATATATTGCAAAAACCCCATGATGATAATCAATCAGATTTGGTTGTCATCTGACTGAGGGCCACACAGAATCAAAAAAGGATCAAACAACTATCAGAACACAAATAATAATACATACCAACTCCCAGATTTCCCTAACTTTATTATAAGGAAGTGTGTTTCCGAGGACCAGAAAGCTTTATTAGGATAAAACTCAAATTTGCAGCAACTCCAAAGAAGTGGAGAATGACTCCATTAATTTGATTCAAATGGCAGGAACAGCTACTTGCCTTGGTCAGTAGGGTGTTCAAACAGCAGGAAAAGCATCCTGCCAATGCCATCAGTCAGATAGCTGGCCAATTACTGGCTGGGAAGACAGGTGTATTTTCATGTGAAGAAGGGCAATGGCTACTGAGAAGAAACCATGTTCAGGGAACATGTGAGATCCAAAGTCACCCTGGACCCATAGGGCAGGGAGAGAAGGGTGTCTGAGGAACGATCACCATCCTCACCTAAAAACAGGATACCAAAGGGAGTGAACATCTATAGTTTTAAAATACATATAAGGAAACAGAAACACAAACTGCCTCCAAGGGGACCAAAGCACCACACTCAGCTCCAGAGACTTAAATTCAATTCTACATACCACATTGTAAACCTGTGAATCACATGCCTTACTACTATACCATCAGGTCACTGTACCAGAGCTTCTCCATGTTTCTCACAGCATGTATGACAGTACAATACCAGTAAGTTATGGGGTGGGTATGTATGTGTTTCAATCTATTAGCATCAGTGACCTAAATCAAATGCAAATTCTTGCCCTGCTGTTTAATTTTTTATTTCAAGACATAAAAAGAAGAAAGTGAGAAACTAGAAGTTCAAGAAGCTTGTAATTGACTTGTACAGATGAGGCCACGACTTTGGCTAGAGTTGAAGGGACTGGAGCCCAAGAGGAGCTCGGGGTTTTGGCTAGTTTAAATATGAGCCAAGGTCCAACTTTTTCTTAGTTGCATTTGAGGCACCAGGAATATTGTGTATCATTCAAGGAAGGTATCAGACCCTCAACTTGTATATTCAAGTAATAACTTGAATGTGATGAAGTTGCTTTGCCTTGTCTTTCTTCCTCCTTCCTAGCCATGGGAGGCAGGGAACACTACAAGGATTAGAGAAATTTTACCTAGGAGGTTGTAATAACTTTCAGATTAATCTATGCAAGGCTTTCAAACAGCTCTCTCCTATCCAGTGGTTGTTCCAATCGCAAGATCTGACATTTTGTAGAACAATGACAATTACAACTAGGTCTTCAAAATGGTTCTTAAAATGTCAGCTCAAAAATCTCAGTATATTTCCAACTGAGGGAAATTCATTTTCATTGAGTTTCTCATGTTGTGAAAGAATATACGATTAAAGAGATATTTTGTCTTATATTCTTTTCATAAAAATACTAAGGCCAGTATGAAAGTCAACCACGGACAATTGCCCATATTCTCAGAAGAGGTCCTTAAGAGGTGTGGAAAAATTCTGTTGAACTGGGGGATCCTGAGCATTTGGAGTACTTCCAGGGAAGCTCTGACAGACCAGGTATCTTTCTCATATAAAGATCAAGAAGATTTTCCCTTCTCCCGTTACAGGATCAAATTGTTCTTTGTAGAGTGGCTACAGTGGGGTCTGACACAAGGCCCACTGCCCAGGAAATTGCTAAGACAATCTCAAAACAATAGTTTATGCTTTTTTTTCTCCATCACCTTAAAGCCTATAATAGGAGGATGGGGACAAAGGATCAAAGACAAAGGATGATCAGCTCCTCCAAATAGAAAGGCACGGAGGTATTTAAGTGCCAATTATTTTGAACATAAATGGGAACGTGGTTAGGAAGGCGAAGCAGCTGCACATGCATTTCATTTGATTTCTAGGAAAACACGACGAGGAAAAACGATCAGCTACATTTATAACTCAGAGGCAGAAACTTGTTTGCTGTCATCTACTAAGATTTGAGAGTCGCTTTCTCAAGGTCCTGACCTCTCGTCACTTCTACGAAGAGCTCCCCTTACTCTCACACCAGTGCAACCGAGCTGGCGGAGAGCAGCTACGAGAATCTGGTCCTAAACTAAGAAAAAATAAAATCAAATCCCAGGCTGCGCGACTTCCCCGCACAGCACCGGGTCCGGCTGCCCCGCTGGCCTCCGCAGATGCCGAGCTCCATCTCTCTCGAGTCTCCGCCCTCCACTCCCCTCCTCCCGACCCTCTCCTCCAGGAGCGCCTCCCCTCAGCAGGGTTTTCACAGCCCCCAGAGACATCAGCTCTCGATCGCTGCCCCCGCCCCGCCCGCTGGCCTCGGCGCCCGGCCGCCCCCGGCTCAGGCTCCCCAGCCCCCGCCGGCCCCGGCCGCGGCGAGCGCGCTGGGCGGCCGGCCCGGGTCCGAGCCATCCTCGTGACGGTCCCGCCTCACTCACCCTCTGTCACCTCGAGCACCTTAATCTGTTCCTCGGCCGCCGCCCGCACCTCCTGCACCGGGGACAGGATCCCGGTGAGCGTATCCACCAACGCCTCCTTCAATCCTTGGGCCACTGGCCCCGGCAGCCCGGAGGCCGCACCAGCCGCAGCCGCCGCCGCCATTTTCCCTCCCTTCAGCCCGCCAGCCCCGCGCCCGGGACCCGCCACTGAATGACGGCTCCTGAGCGCGGCCAATCCGCGAAGCCGCGCCTGCGCGCCAGCGTTGAACAGAGCGAGAGGGGGCGGGGAATGTACCTAGCCTCCGGAGACAGCGCCACCAGGCGGTCGACGACCGGGAACTGCACCGAAACTTGGCCCCAGAGAGGGATTAGGGGGTTTTCCTAAAGACAAGCAGTAATTTAGCAAGCTCACTTGGAATAAAGGCCATGGCATATGACCTTAAACTCTGGGATCGTTCAGGTATAAAACTGTTTATGGAGAGGAGATGGGATGGAAGTCTGGGTCAGAAATATTCGCTCCTCCTTTATTTTTTAAGGTTTTTTATTTATGCATACAAGAGCTGGGGTACAGGCCAGAGATGCGGGGGGGGGGGGGCAGCGGCGGGGGGGAGGGTGGTGGTGGTGAGAGGACTCACCAGAGACAGAGTGGGGAACAGAACAGGCAGACTGACCGAAATACACTGAGAGGGGAACAGCAGGGCGAAACAGGAGAGGTCTGCCTCGCCATGTGGTTTGCTCCCGGGCTGCGGACTGCTTCATAGTGCGGTGCTTAACAACCCTTGCGCCACCAGGGAGGCCCAATATTCCCTCCTACTTTAAACCAAACTCTTCCCGCCCCCATCCCCCATCCCCACTGTGCCACTGGCCCTTCTTGGGCCCTTCCAATGAAAGGAGTTAACCCAAGTGAGTCTCTTCATTTCTTCCTCCCAGGAATCCAAAGGGAGTGGAGAAGAAACTGAAGCTCACTGGGCAGTGGGGCGTGACCATCATCCAAAGGTGGCAGGCACTTGATTTCTGCACAGGTGAGCCCCCAAATGGAAATGGCTGAGCAGGAGGGAGCACCTGCGTGCTAAAGGCGCTTCTTCTAAAGTAAGTACTTATGTCTCTATTTGAGAAAGAATCCTAGGATCTGAGAATGTTAAAAATAATTTTGCCCCAGAGAAATCAGTGGCTGGCATTTTTAAGGCATGGAGGAGAAAAAATAGTTCATTATAGACACCCTGGAGCTGGCTCATGGGGTGCAGAGACAGTCCTAATACTGGAGCCGGTGGGCAGTACTACCCAGGGGTTAAAAAGGCAGGGCAGGCCAGAGCTGGCAGAAGGGATGGAATGGCTCATGGTGTTGGGGAAGGAGGTTCAAGATCCAAGAAGAATGGGTATATCTCAGTCAGCTGTTAAGGCTGAGTATCCTAAAATGGTTTTTAGGAATTATGACTCTCAATCCTAAATGGCAAAAGAAACCAGTGTAGCAATTCCTAGTCCCATTCTAAGACTGTGGATGCTAAACTGGTAACAATCAGGGTTTAAATCACCTCGTCTGAGAATTCTTCAAAAAGAATTAGTCCTTCATTTATTTTGGGAAACACATTTGTCACCTCCCGTGCTAGAGGCAAAGGTGGGCAATCACAATTTCATAAGGAAAACACTCCTTGGGCCCTGCCATTCTACAGCAGAAACAGGACTTCTTATTCTTACTTTCCTTCTTTCAGTGACCAACAGAAACAGAACTCTATTAGAATATTTTCTTTCCTCCCTAGTTAACTCACTTTTTTTTTTTATTTTATAGAGGCATGTTTTATTTATTTGTTTGTTTGTTTGTTTTGTTTATACATGCACTGGGTACAGTCAGAAGCGCGGGAGGGTGAGAGAATTCACCAGAGCCAGAGCGGGGAGCAGAGCAGGCAGAAGGACCGAAGTACACTGCTAAGGGGAGCAGCGGGCGGCAGGAGAGGTCTGCGCGCCATGTGGGACCCTCCTCCGGTGGCCGGGAGCAGCCGGGGATGGAACCGGCGCCGCTGAGGCCGCGGGCAGCTTCGCAACCCAGCGCTCAACCGCTGTGCCACCGGGGAGGCCCAAACTCACTTTTATCCCTGCAAAAAACATAGGAAAGTCCAAAGTGTGTTGTTTTCAGACACTGTGGCAGTGGAGGGAGGATTCAAGAACCTCGACCTTGGGGCTGGACATGTCAAGTTCCCGGGAAGACTGCTATGTCCACAGTGACCAAGCAGGGACCCTCCCTCTCCCGATCAAAAGGGTCCAGAGACTCCTGCTCAGACTTTGATGCTCAGCTATTTCTAGGCAGGTGGGTTTTACCCCTGGGTTAGGCAAATGACACAAGCGCTCTCACATTCCTGATCAAGGAATTAGCTACAAGATCAATGAGACCAAAACCAGACAGAGAGGGAGCTAGACAGACCCAGTGGACAATACAGGAAATAACTTTATTGAAACTCAAAATGGCATTGAACAGATGAATCTTGCTGGGAGGAGACATGCCTGATGGACAGAGGGTCCAGATGAGGGGGCCTCTGGTGGCGATGAAGGAAGGCCTCCTCCGCTGACCCTGGTGTGGATTTAATTTTCAACCAATTTTTTTTTTTTCATTTAAAATGCATTACTTAGGGGACAGTCCAGCTCTCTTCGTGATTGTTACCGCAACTATATACAATGTTCTGCTTTCCAGATTCAGTTTTGCTTTTCTTTACATTAGCTATAAAAGGGGGCCGATTGAAAGAAGGGCAGGTCAGATGAGAAAAAACAGAAACACACAGACACACACATATCCTGGTTTGGGGTCTTGTACCCAATAAATTAAAAAAAGTCCTGCCCACCTATTGCCTGAGGCTTGCCATGCATTTGAGAAACAGACTCCATCACATACAGTGCTGCCTAAAACAGAATGGGGAGGGGAGGAGCAGGAAGGAAAGGAATCTAGCAGGAGTTGGAATTCATTTAAAAAGATTATTCTGTTAAAAAGAAAATAATAAAAAATCAGGAAGTGGGAAGCTACTGCACAGCAGTAGCCCAGAGACTGGCTGGGAATTCAAAATGCTTATCTGACTGGCCAACATCTTCAGTCTCAGAAATGGCAAGAAGCAGGTCATCTCACAGGAGGTGCCCAAAGGACCCTTGGTCAGCCTTCTGGGAACTGAGGGCATGATTTTAGTGCAGTCCTTTTACATTTGTCATCCTCGGGCTCTGTCCCTCCTCCAAAGGTTTCATTCCAGAGCTGAGGGATCCAGTACTAAGTATTTCTTTGTCCTCTACCCACAACTCCCTCACAGGGAAAACTTACAAACTTGAAACAAAACCAGTTGTCCATAGCGCCTTCTCCCACTTGGGCCCGACAGCTAGAATCTGAGAGTGGAAATCTTTAAAATCAGATTTTTAAGGATTTTACTCTGTCACCATGGCTGAGTAGTTCTGGTTCCAGGTCCTGGTATGGGGGATGGAAAGGATGAGCCCCAGAACTCTGTCTCATCTGGCTGAAGTCTGCTGTGAGCAAGCAGAGTGTGGAAGGGGGCGCCTTCTGGAGCCTGAGCCCTCCAGCTGCTAGCTGCCTCCAGGGAGGGAGGTTCTGCACAGGTTCTCAGATTTGACATTGCCCTTTATAACTCAACTAAGGGAGAGGGATGTTGCTGGGAGAATAAGTTGTCATGGAAACACAAATCAGAATTTTTTAACTTTGCCCAACCTGTTACATAATCAGACCAAGGCTGAGCGTAGACACAAATAATCCAGCAGAAGAGCAATCTGGAAGAGACCTCCAGCTGCTTTTCTCTGTTGAAGCCCCTTAGTTTGCAGATAGAAATTTCAGAGCCAGAGACTCTTTGAAGGTTGTTTCCAAAGAGGGGAGACAGAGACACTCCCCTAGCTTCCACCCACAGAAGCAGGAGAAAGTGACAGAAATTAAAGTCTAAGTCATGACCTAGGACCTTGTTATTTCTGGTCCTAAAACCCTCACTGTGGGAAACTCAGGTACTTGACTTTCCCTTTAGAACAGTGAATCTCAAACGGTAGCATGCCTCAGAATTACCAAGAAGGTTTGTTAAAACAGATTGGTGGGCTTTATTTTAACAGATTCTGATTTATTAAGCCTGGGATGGGACCTGAGAATTTCACTTGTAACAAGTTTCTAAATGCCAGTGATACTTATGGTCTAGAACCTTGTGTTGAGAACCCCTGCTGTGAGAAAGGAAAGTGCTGAATCAAGGAACTAGGGACATTCACTCACTGCCATGTCTATGGCCATAGAAAATTCTTCGTGGCATCATCATTAAGAAACATGGCCAAAGTATTAAGCTGGGAGGCCCCGGTATACATATGTTTAATTTTCAACTGTAATGGTCTCTTTGCAGCTTCCAAATTACCACTGGTGTTCTTCCATCTTTTTGAGGTCTATAGCCAACAGCGCTTGATTCCAAGACTATGCTAAGCAGACACATACACATGGACTCTTGGCAGTGGGCAGACCAAGTTCATGGCCCCTTATATCCCTTTTCAGGTTGATTTAGGACTCATGAATATATAAAGCTGATTCAGTTATGAAACATAATTATCTTCAGGCTTTGGGGAACACAGTGACCCTAAGATTATTTTATTACTTGTGGCCTCTTCAGTGGGGCCGTGAACCAGAACTCACCAGTAGTTACTGGTCCCCATGAGAGGGTGCCACTTTCCATAGGAGAGCCACCTCCATTAATCTACCTCTGCCAAAGCACATCTCATCTCATCCCATTTTGGTGATCCTGATGACTTTAGAACACGAACCCTGTGTTAAATGTGTGATTAGGACAAGAACAACTTATCCCAAACAGCTGCCATGTAGATGTCATATAGGTCTCTCTTTGATCCTGCTTTGTAGGACTAAGCCCTACACAGCCAGGCAAATGTCATCTCTCTGCAGGGCTCTTGTATGTGAGTGCTGGCCCAGGTGATGATGTGAGGGGTCTGTGAGAAGCAGCAGGCGACCACTGCTCTCTTCCTATTCTTGTGGCATCTACAGGAATAGAGTAACTCTCGGATCACTAAAAGGGGGTACATCCTCTGTCCCAGGGAGCTACTAGTGAAGAGATGATAAGGTTAGGCTCTCCTGGAGTCTTGCAAACCAGAAAAACCAGAAGGCGAGAAATGAAACAAACCAACAAAACCACTATTTTATCTTAGGTCCTTAAAGAATATGGTAGATTACTTGAAAGATGCGTAATTCAAGACCAAAACCTCGCATACCAACTAGCAGGGACTTCATTGTAGGATCTCTGTGGACTTATAGCAAATTCTTCCCCGCCAGCCTCTAGCTTCCTAGTGGTTAGACTACATGAAAAAGATGTTGGTATAAGGATTTACACAAAGACAGAGATAAGCACCGAAGAGCTGTGACAAAGCATGGGTTTTGAAAGCTTACTCTCTGAGGCTCCAGAAAACAGGAAGCTACAATAGCAAGCTGCTTGGGAGAGCGAGAAAGAGACACACAGAGACATCAGGTCCCACGTTAGCCTCCAATTACCTAGTATTTTATTTTTAGTGCCTAGGCAAGGATTGAGAAACAGATATGCTGGATAAAACATGTTGGTCTTCTTCATCCAGAAATGTGAGGGACTCTGGTGAGGACCCTTTTCTGGAACTATGGCTCTCCCCATAGGCTGATGTTGGGTACTGAACCATGTCATCTGCTAGCCAACTTCGGAGAGGAATGGGGCTGGGGGTTGGAGAGAGAGGGGAGAGCATGAAATCCCAGTCTTAGACAGGCTGGATTCTTCTGAGGGTACTGAGGGTTGAGAATATAGCTAAGGGGCCCAGTTTCTCTTTTCTGAGGGATCCCAGTAGTCTCAACCAAGAAGCAGGTGCGTAGATAGCAGAGAAGGCTGTACACTTGCTCTTGTCTTTTAATTCTAGGGCAGTCGGGGGAGCTCAGGTTTTCTGCTTCAGAAAAGTCTGGAAGAGCATCCCAAGGGGTTATAGCACCATGAGGAGGCTCAACCTACTGCAGTTGCCACATACCAGGATTCCTTGGTGAGATGACTGATCCCCACAGCGAGGGGCCCAGGTGAGCAACTGTAAACAGGGCCCCACACTCCAGGGGGGAGCTGAGGCTGCAACACTACCTCATCAGATGGGAACACACTTTCTGGAGGAAAATGACTGAAGAGCTGGGCTAAATGCAGCAGTCAATATAGAGTAGAGGGTGGTGGATCCCAGGACTGGAGGTGAAAAGTCCTAACATGAGAGGCTTCCAGAATCAACCTGCTGAGGATCCAAATAAAATTCACGGTGGTTACCAGAGAGACAAGAATCCCGTTGGGGGTCTGAGGCAGTTGGAATGGAAGAAGGGGGTTTCCCCTTTCCTTTTTCTCAAGTAGCCAGTAACATCCATGACAGAAGGCACTGGCTGGGCAGCACCAGAGAACAGAGAATAAGGGCTCAGCCACCTGGTTCAGATGGCATGTAAAGTCTGAGCCTTGTCACGGGACTGGAGCTAAGGATAGGGTTCAGAAAAGGCCTCGGTCCCTTTCTTCCAAGTTGGAACACCCAGCTCTGGGGCCTCCTCATTCTGCACAGCAGAGACCTTAAGGCAGTGATTTCAGCACCATCCTTGGACGAACAGCCTCTTCCCACCACAGGTTGCATATTTTACAGCTGAGTTGGTTGGGGATCTTCACAGCTCATGGAATTAGCAGCAATAGCAAAAATAGTCTCCACCACAGAGGACCCTGTTGTCCCTGGGAGCTACCAGGTGAACGCAGAAACTCTTCTTGGGAGCAGTCCAGACTATCTCTTGAACCTAAATGAAAGTACTCTGGTAGAAGATTCGGATGCATCTACCCCTTGGTTGGGGAGGGACAGAGTCGTGTGGGTTAGGATGCCTGTAGAGTCTTGTGCTACTTAGGAATCTGAAGAGCAAATACTTGGGCCCGAGTTCATTGCACATCCCTGATCTGCAGAACCTGAAACTTCACCAGGGAGCTCAGCCTTCAGAAGTGGCAGGAAGCAAACTTGCACACATCACACAAGCAAGATTTCATAGTCTTTAGGATCCATCTTAACTGATCCCAGAGCTACTGTCCCCAGGGTATTAGACTTCGCATCACAGGCTTCCTTATAGCTGGCAACTTGGACTTTGGCTAATTTCTTAGATGACTCTGAAGGGTTAGGAAACAGGAATGCGCATTTAGTGGACGTTAACATTTTATTAGCTGAACTTAAGGGCCCAGGTCTTGTCCTTTTATTTTTTTAAACCTAGTGGCTGGCACTCAGTAAACAATAAATGTTTGTTGAGTGAAGGAATATAGACTATCAGATCTCCGGGCAATGTTTGTAAAAGTAGAGTCCCTCTGGGAGGCAGATTTTGGCCACCAAATCAAACTCCTTGCGCCTTATATTCTGAATGGGAGTATCTCATATGGATGTCCAGTCTCTTGTAAATGAATACTCACTTGTCAAAGACATTAGTAAAGGCCAGTTAGGGATTTTGGATTCAGTCAGGCAAAGTGGCTGCCGTCTGAACAGGGCAGTGAGGGGCCAGAAGGCCACCAGGCAGAGAGTTCTTTTGTCGTCTGTTTCCTGCAGTCCATGGTGAAGGTCAGAGTAGATCTTCTGTCCAGATGGGTGATATGCTGGCATGCCTGGGGTGGGCAGGTAAGCTCCTGGGAAGAATGTGGGCTTTCTCAAAAGGGATGTCATGTTCCTGTGAGACATCACTCTTTCAGAGCCAGTGATTCATGTCTCAGAGAGCCCCAAGGATGCCAGAGATAGTGGTGTGGTAGGTGTCTGGGTGGTGCCTATGAGATGACATCAGATTCTCCAAAGGAAACTCCACTTGGAAAAGCTAAAGAACCCCAAGTTGGAAAAGCAGCTTAAGCATCTCATGGGTATCTGAGGAGATGGAAAAAGGAAACAAAAACCAAAAAAGAAAAGGAAAATAAATAGGTAAATGGGAGGGGAAAAATAGAAACAAAACAAAAATAAAAATATAAAACGTAGGGTTTATTGACTTTCATGCATGTTAAATTAGAAGGCGGAAGACAGCTGGCGGGCTTTCTCCGAAGGCTGTAATGTTATTTTTGTGGTCTGGCGACTTCTTCAGCTGGCAGCTGTCTTGTCATCATCCCCTATGTCATCCAGAGGGCAGCAGCGGGCAGTGCGCGCTTTACCTTGGCAACTGGTTCCCTCTCTCCCGAGTCATCGTTTCCATTTTTTAAAAATCTGTTTACAGGTTGATTTAAACATTTTTTTAAACCACATGCTTCTTTTTCTGGGCTCCAGCCAGATCTCTGGGAGAAGAGTTGTTGGCAGTGGTGATGGAACTGGGGAGGGTCTGAGAAAATCAGGGGAGATTCTGCCTCCCTCAGACTTCCCCATACAGGACTGTCTCTCTCAGAGTTGTTCTTAAAAATCAGTTAGGAACTACTGCAGGTTTGATTTTTTGTTGTTGTTGTCTTCTGAACTCCTCCCAAGAAAGCCCAGGAGTTTTTAATTGAGACAAGAAATCAAGAGAAGAGACCCAGAATCATCTTTTCCCCAAAGTCATATGAGGAGACCAGTAAATGTATGTAGGGGACACAAGTTCCCAAGCTCCACCCCACCAATCCTTCTGAAAGGTGCAGCACCAAGAACCTGCCCCTCTCCCTTCACCTCCTCCTCCCTCCTGCTCTCTCCTTCTGGAGAGCCAGGAGGGGGGAGAGGGGGAGCTAACGTGGCTGACGCCAGCGTTCTGCTGTCCGGGGTGACAGTGACTGCTGGACCTTCAGAGCGTGGCCTGGAGGTTGGGGTCCAGGATGGTTTCTCGATCTGGAGACTCAATGTAATTGGCAGCTTCTTGAAGTTTCAGCAGCATGGCCATCTAGAGAGGGGCAGAAAGACAGATTAGCGAGGGTTGGGATTCCGGGTCCTGCCCACAGGAGGGAGACATAAAAACAACATTGTAGTCTCATCCTTGGTTTATAAGTGATTCCCAGTCCAGAGTGTTTAGAGGTGGTTCGTGAAAGCCTCGATGATTGCTTTTACCCGAAATGTGGGCACAGTGACACACATTTGGCAGCCTCACAAGATCAGATGCCACCTGTAATGCCAGAAACAACAAGACCACCTTCCAGGTCTTCCAGGCATTCCAGGCCAGTGGAGGCTGCACAGCTGCTATGATTGCGAGGATGTGGGAAGTGCCCAAAAAACACCTCAGGCTGACTTCTTCCAGTAAGATCTTGCCCAACTGAACTGAAGCAGCCACAGGAGGGTGTCAGCAAAGAGGCTGGTATGTCCTGCTTGTTTGGTTCATATTCTTACTTGGAGTCACCCGACTCAGGTCTTGGCCCGAATACATCTTGCTGGGATGCATTATTACTTATGTTAAGGTAGGCCACAGATACCCCATCTTTATTTATTTATTAAGTTATTTTATTTTTTTTGCATAGAAGAAATGGGGTGCAGGCCAGAGGCATAGGGGGTGTATGTGAGAGGATTCCCCAGAGACTGAGTGGGGAACAGGCAGATCTACTAAATACACTGTTAAGGGGAACAGCAGATGAGACAGGAGAGGTCTGCTGCACCATATGTCAGATACCCCATCTTCATAACACAGGACTCTCTGGTTGTGGAGTTCCTCATTGGCCTCATGCTCAGCTCAGCTTGTTAATTCTCCAGCCTCCAGGTCCCCATCTGGGTCTGCCTGCAGAGCTTGATTCTATAACATTCTTAGGTTTACTTTTGGATGGCTTCTACTCACCAGAGGGTCTGAGTCCAGAGAGCTTGGGGTACTGTCCTTGACTGTCCTGTCCTCAGGAGGCGAGGCAATGCTGTGGGGGCCCACAGTGGGTGGAGGCAGGTGATACAGCTTGGACTGGTCCTGTTGGGCTGAGGGCCAGGGAAGGGTGTCCCGGACCCACTCCACTGGGTCTTCCCATGCAGCTTTCTGTCCATGGACCTGGAGAGCAGACATGTGGTTACTGGGAGAAGAATCCAGAGATCAGAGGTCTGTTCATGGAGCCTCCTGAGGGGCTGTGTGTTTTCTCAAATGTAAAAAGGCCTTGAGGCTCTGATTCCCGTGGAATTTTCTTTGAGTTTCTCAACAAGGGAAATAAGGTGGTATAAATTGGTAAAAAAAAAAAAAAAAAAAAGTGGCAGACTGTATTAAAACAACCTGCACATACCTAATATCTCAGCATTTTTTTTTTCAAGTTGGAAAGTTTTCCATTTTAGTGACAACAGCCTTTCAAAATTTTTTGACTTTCTTGAAAACAAATGTTATCTGCATAGAAATGCTTAATTAGAAATCTATTAATGACAATGCAAAATTAAATAAAGTAGTAATTTCTGGACTCGATCTGTAGATAGTATCTCTGGAAACTTGCCCTGTCGTCAGGAGATGTCTGTTACAAATGACTTTCATGGGAAAGACATGGCCAATAGGGTCCAGTCCTGCATCATAACTCACTAGTGCTGGAATGGGCTTTGGTGAAAATTATGCCTTAATTTGCAAGTGAGAAAACTGAGGAGGTTTTTGAAAAAATACAACATCTTTTGCACCATACAACATCTTTCATTTCATCTTTAAAAACAACCCAGTGATTTAGACACAGCAGAATTTATTATCTGTCTCTCTCTTTTTTAACAGATGATAATGCTAAAATAGGTTAAGCAGTTTGGCCAAAATAATATGTTTATTGTAGTTAGTAATAAGCTATGGCTGTGAGAATAGGGCTTTAGCATTCTAGCTCCATTTTTTTACCATTTGCTCTGTTCCCTGGAAAGCAGTCTGAGTTTGGCGAGGCGGTAGAAGGCCTAAAACTGGAGCCACTGCCCCTGAGGCTGTGGTCGTGGAGCCATTTGCTGAATGGTGGCAGGAGCCAAGAAAGCGGCTCAGTCTGTCCAGCACCGACTCCATCTGCCTGGAAGGGAACCTGTCCAGTCTCAGCAGCCCAAGTCTATTACTGGAGAAGCATTTCTACTTTGTGAGATCAGGTCAGGGGCAGCCTGACCTTGGAGACGGAGTCCAGGTCAGCTCACCTTGATCCCGTCCTTGGCGCCTTCCTGCAGGTAGGGAATGATGGAGTTGTTCCACAGGTCAATGAACCAGGTCCGGAAGTCCTCAATGCCGATGGGACAGGACAGGAAGAAGCAGGGGCCTGGGGGAAAGGATGAGGTCAGGAAGACGGCTGAGAATCCAGCTCTTCCCAATCTGCTGCCGCTTTTGCTCCTTAATACCAGGCAGAGGGGTCTGATAACCCTAGACTGAAATTTAGAGTTGGGCCCTACTGACACTGCTGACAGTGGGAGCTGCCCGCTTGGCTGGCCGTTTCATAAGCAGTGCTTCACCCGGTGGAAATGAGCTGAGGAACTGAAGGAGAGCTTGTCAATTCCCTGGTAAATACTTTCCCTCCATTTAACTGTGAGCAACTTCCCCCATTAGCTGGGTCAGCTTTACCCAAATCATGGTAATACTCATACTTAAGTGGTTCTAAATCTGAAGCTACGAGACTTGCAAGTCTTTTACATGCTGAAGGCTCTGGAAAGAAACAGGAGCACCCCCAAGTGGCAACGTAGAAAAGGGAAGTTGAACCCCAGTACCGATGAGGAAGTCTGAGGTGCTGTGCTTCTCAAGGAAGGTGTGGAGATGATACCACAGCTTGGGCACCCAGTCGAGCACCCGCAGCAGCTCCTCTTTGTTGGCATTGATGTCACTGTCTGATTCCACCAGCTTCCTCCGCAGATAACGAACCAGGAAGCCGTTGGCTGGCTCCACGTTGTTGGAGAAGGTCAGCATCCTGCCGCCAGATGGGAGAGTGGGGTCAGAGTGGCTGTGGGCACTCACTTCTGCCAGCCTGCCCCTCCTCCTGCCTGCCTCCCACAAGAGCCTGCTGGGTCTCCCTCCAGTAATAGTGGGCTCAGCTGAACTCAGGGCAGTGGCCTGGGCAGGCGGAGCTAATTCTCAGGTCAGGGGCTTGCTGCAGATAACCGTCCAACCGCAGTAACCCGCATGAGGCTTGGGAACAGAGACCTGGCCTCGAGCGGTCTAACTGCGTCCCTAGCAGTGCAGTCCTTTCCTTCTCTCAAGCTCCTTCTCCACTCGGTAACGAAATGGCAATACATCTACTCTTTCTTCTCAGTCTAGAAGGCTCTGATTAGTTCTCACTCTTGTTATCTGCTGCCCCCTGGCCAGATCCTGGGATCAAGCTAGTCTATTGACTCTTGCAGTGTGTCAGAAGTTTCGTCCAGGGCTATAGTTTTTACCTGAAGCTCAAGTGCAAGCCATGATTGGGTGTCATTTTTACAGGCTGGTTGGTGGTACCTATAATATAGGGACTGTGGGAAGAAAAAAAAAGATTCATTGTTAATGCAACTGCTTTCTATGCACACACCCAGTGGACAGCTTGCAGCTTGGAGTGGGCAGGCTCTCTCTCTGCCGGGGAGGATGTGCGGGCCCTGACTCTCACTTACCACTTGTGATACTTGCAGGTGAGCGCCCCATTGACCAGCTCGCTGATGGAGCCTGCTTCACTCAGGTCGTCCAATAGGATCACCAGGGGGACGTCTCCAATTCCTGTTTCCCGGTCTATCTGGTTGGCCAAGTTGGAGAGATACAGTTGCAGATCCTGGAAGCAAAGCGGGGGTGTGTCAGCATCAGGAACACTGAGCACGCACCAGCCTTAGGAGGAAGGGTTTTGAAGATGCTCTGCTATTTCTGGGTCCCCTGGGCCTTTGGTTCCTGCATGACACACAGGACATTGACCGTGGAGGCTGACCACCAGAGACTGATAAACAGAGGCCTTACAGCCCCTAAAGTGACCCTCTTACCAAGTGGTGCCTCCACCCTCCCCAAAGGCTCTGGAAGAAGGCTCTTGCCTCCACCTCCCCAAAGGTGGGGGACATGTGCTATTCCCTAAAAGAATTTTCTCTGGATGGCGCCATGCCTCCCTAGGTGGGGAGAGCCCGGATCTGAACCAACTCCAGAGTGTCGGCGTGTGCTTAGGGGACAGTTGGATTCTAGCCCATCATGGTACATTTAGCTCCAAGTGCCTCTCCCCAGAGAGCCCTACATCTGAAAGTGATACTGAAAACAACAGCCAAGGGGGAGGAAGTAAGGGTCGGGATGGGACTGCAGGACTGGCAGAGAGTAAGGGGAAGGCGGGGCATGCAATTCGGCCAAGGATCAACTAAAGGGAGAGGAGTTTGGAAAAAAAAAAGAAAAAAATTTAAAAACCCATAAAAAAGGGAAAGGAACTTAACAGAGGCAAGGGCAAGGCTGGAGAGAAACTGGCTTCAGGGAGGGAGGAGGACGCCAGGGGCCTGGGGGAGCTGCGGGAAGGCCTGGGCAGAGGTGGGCAGGGGTCTCGGCACCTTGCAGGACTGCTGGTGCATGTTGAAGGTGCTGACGATGCCTTCCGTGACCTCGCGGCCCGAGCGCTCCACCAGGTACTCGGCCAACCTGTTGGTCAGGTAGGTCTTGCCGGTGCCGCTGGGGCCCGAGAGGACGAGGCGCCGGTGTTTGAGCAGGAGGCTTATGTAGTGCTGCATCATCGGCTTGGGGATCAGCGTCTCAAACACCAGGCTGTCGACGCATTTCTCCTTGAGACCTGAACCCCAGAAGGCACAGTCTTGACCGGGGCCCTGCGGGTGGCCAGGCACCCTGCAGGCTCGCCTGTCTTTACCTGGACGCCCACTGAAAAAACTCAGAGCCACTTGCTCATGGTTCCACAGGGATCCCAGAACCCCTATGTTTAGTAAACACAGATCTTATTTTCAGGGACATGCTGTGAGCTGTGTGTGTGAGCTGCAGGTTCGTGGGTGGAGGGAGAAGCCCAGACTTGGCAAACATTTCTCGGGGAACCAAAGTGCCCCTGGGAAAAGCACCAACACTGGCTCTTAATCATCGTTTTAGATCCCACGATACTTAAGCACAGTCAGGGTCTTAATGTAACTTCTCGCTAAATTCCTGTTGAATGAATGTATGTTGACTGATCTAATATCCTCTTCCTTCCTTCACCCCATATCACTGCAGCCCAGGCGACAGAGACTGACCTTTGAGGGAGACTGATATGTTATTGACACCTCGGCGGCAGGGGGGCATCTCTGGGGGCTCGGCCTCCAACACCCGTTTTACATGGCTGAGGCTGTAGCCGTGGATGGACTCGGTGCTCAGTCCCAGGGTGGAGGCTGGGTCCATCTTCGAAATATAGTCCTGACAGAGAGAGAGAGGA
This sequence comes from Talpa occidentalis, assembly GCF_014898055.3. Taxonomy (NCBI): domain Eukaryota; kingdom Metazoa; phylum Chordata; class Mammalia; order Eulipotyphla; family Talpidae; genus Talpa; species Talpa occidentalis. Next base: position 76,727,486 of record NW_023605194.1, read on the forward strand.
TGGTGAGGAACAGCGGGAACACAGAGATGTAAAAGTCACCAGAAAAAAGAATATGAGAGGGAAGGAAAGGCAATGCAGGATAGGGAGGACGCGTTTCCTATTCAGCATTTCTCCATTAAGCATGGACGGTCCCCATGACCCAGTGCTGGGGTGGGGGTGGAGAGTGGGGGGCATCACCCCAGGGGACCCTTGCCCCGAGCGCCTGTAGCTCTTTACCTCGAACACTTGGAAAACAGCCTCATCCAGCGTCTTCCAGTCAACTTTTCCACTGACCTTGCTACACCCCAGGAAGAATTCTTGCTGCTTCAAGTCCTGCAAGGTCACGAGAGAAGCACACGAGGCCCAGTGGGGTCGACTCCAAGAAAGGAGGGGCTATAGGCCCGAGGAGCAAGCACACAGGTTGGGGGCGCTGCAGCACCCAGAATTTGGGGGGATAAAAATGAGCATTCACCGGCCCTCCCTGAGGCTCCTTACCCCTTTGATGATGTGCTGCGGGGGCATCCTCACCACCACCCGGAGCGTCACTTCCTCCTTTGGCCCACAAGTACTGATGCCATCCATGGGTGAGAGGTCTGCGGGTGGTGGAAAGGACTGTTGGTGTTAGGGCACCCGCAAGCTAATCCTTTCCAGTAACTCTGATTACCACCAGGAGGCAGCCCGAGACAAAAGCCCTCTGTTCAGAGGGTTACAACCTCTCTCTGTGTTTCCTGACACTGACTGGAGGCGTGTTACCTCCCTGACCTAAGAAGACGCCACTAGGGAGGGTATCGCGGGGACCCCTTTATTCTCTCTACCCTTGTAGGTTCTTCTCTCCAACAAGTACCTGTGTCTGCAAGGCTGGGACTGAAGGAATGGGTGAGCGCCAGGCCCAGCGAGCGGCGAGGGGATGATAATGCCGAGGACCCAGGGGCCTGCCCTGGAGTGGAGCCCGAGGAGGGACCCGGGGCGACCTTCAGCCGGTCATTCTCCGCCTTCAGCAGGTCCACCTCCAACTGTAGCAGGGACAAACAGGGTCAGGTAGTGGGCGGCCAACTCTCAGCCAGCTGCCCCTTCCCGCCACGCTCTGCCCATTACTAACCTGCATGTTGTGCATGGTCTCCCGGAGCTGGTCCAGCTGGTGGGCAGAGTTGAGGGCTTCTAAGCGGATGTCTGTCAGCTTCATCTCTTTCTCCCACAGCTCAGAGCGCAGCTCTGACACCTCCTTTTTCTCCGGCTCCTCCTCCTCGCTGGCATGGAACAGCCTTGTATGGGGAACTGAGTGAGCAGGGCCCCTGTAAGAAAGTGAGAGTCAAGCCAGGCCGGAGGCAAGTGTGAGAGTGACGAGATGGCCGAGGCCCAGGTGATGGCTGAGGTTTCTGCTGCCCCCACGCTCAATGGGTAGAGAGAGGAAAGGTTTCCTCTGCCCAAGGGAGGTCTAGAGTGGGGTGTCTTTTATCCAGGGTCAGAGGGACTTTCTGGCAGCGTGGCCAGCGGCTCGCATAGGTGCCAGGCCGAGTGGTGGGTGGCACAGTCACTTACTCAGTGACATCATTGCCCACAGAGGACGAGTTGGAGGACTTGATGGAGGGTGAGGCGGTCTCCGTGGAGCCATGCTGAAGCTTGGGGGATGAGGGGGCCGAGGAGTCAGGGGTGGCAATTTCCTCAATATCGGAGTATGAGGAAGCTGACTTGGGTCCCTTTTTTATACTGAAGGCTTTGTTGAAGGAACTTCGAAGCTAGAAAAAAGCAGATCCGGGTAAAGAGACATCAGGCTCCACATGGGATGGGGGAGGATGCTCGGGACCTCTGAGACAGAGGTACAGAGGCAGGGGATTCGCTGGCTGGAATTAAGCCTTGCTCTTTAAGGCTTCAACGAAATATGGACAGAAGAGTTGCCTAGAAATTAGCGCTGAGAGAAAGAGTAGAATATTGTTTGCTGCTATGACAGGCTATGGGAATTTCTTGGGTCTTTTCTCTTTCAGGGGGGAACTGAGCCCCCAGAGGTCACAAGGTACACCTCTCAGTGATCCAATTCCACCTGCTCCAGCAGACCAGCAGCAGCTCAGTCTAGAATCCAGTTCACTTAGGGCCTCGGGACCCACCTCTGACCAGGGCTCACAGCCCAGAATGCGTTCACGATGCGTCTATTAACCAGAAACCAACCACGCGATTCTGCGGAGTCACCGGGAGGAGTGGCGGCGAGTTTCCCGTGCTCAGCACAGGATGGTTTACATGACCACATGAGGCGCTTTCTCTATTTCCACTCAAATATCCTAGGATAAGCAGCGATCCCTCGGAGACCTTGAGGTGTTATAATCTGCCCCCAGCTGTGTGATCTTAGGTGTTGACGAGCTTGGCTGTTAGGGAGGTGAGCTGGAGATGCAAACCAGGATCCTGTCCCGCACCCACTCACATGCGTCCACGCGGCATGCACACACACACAAGGACACGGAGATGGCAGCAAGAGACAGAGTCAGGGGGGTCGAAGGCTGTCGGGGAGAAAGGCAAACCAGGTCTTTGGGACAGTGAAAGAAAAGAAGGGAAAATTTGAGGGTGCTCTTTTGAAATGTCTCTCCTAGAGCACAGGAGGGCTGACAGGATGGCTGGAGCTGGTGGGGTGTGTTGGGGTCTCTATTAGCTGGGACACGAAGGAGGACCAAGGCTGGCTGCAACGGGCTGTGAGAGAGAGCACGTGTGCCACTAGTGTGTGTGCGGGGAGCGGTCACACTGAGCCATTAGGTTTCAGAAGTACTGAAGAGCCCAATTCTCTGTGGAGATGAAGAACTGAGGCTGAAAAGGCCAGAGAGTTGAGTTGCCTGAGATTGAATAACCAAAGGGGGGCGTGGGACTAGAATTTAGGCTTCCTAATTTTTAATCCAACAAAGGTACAGAAAGAGGTCCTGTGACCAAAATCTGCCGGGAACGTCTCCTAAGATCATTAAGACCCAGAGTGAGAGCAGTGCTGTATGAGGGCCAGTATCCCCAAAGCAGAACTGCTGGGAGATGCTGACTGCGGTCATGGGGAGGATTCAGGCAACAATGGATCAAACCAAACGAGGCAGGACTCGTTAGGGGCATCTGAGAGCTCCTGTGTTGATGTGCACTATAGAGAAGGCGGTGCTTATCAATTTTGATGACATCATTTTTAAATATGCATCTCAGTAGACTCGTGGAGAACACACTTTGGGAAATGCTAAAGAATCAAATTTAAATATATATTCTGGCATTTTAGGCCCATCATGAATATGCTCCACCCTTCTCACTGAGGGCTCTGGCCAGGCTGATTTTGTCCTCACCCCACTGCTCCCCTTCTGACCAGACAGTGTCTTTGCAGATAGCATCCTCACACCTTCTTCTCTGTCAGCCACAATCCCTTCTCGTTTTGCTTTTTTACCTTCTTTGGGGGGATTCGCTGCCTTCTCTAACTTGTCTCTCACCTATGGGCTCCCTAGCATTCATGGCCTGAATTGAGCACGTTGGCACTGCTGCATTATCGGTGTCATATGTACGATGTGGCTCCCCAGCAATTCTGCAGGACTCTCAATGACGGCGATTACAGACTCTCATTTTACATCCTTCACAATATCTAGCACAATGACAGAATGGGGGAGAAGTAGCCCCCAGTGAGTGGTTTGTGTAGGAAATTCCGGGTTCACTTTGCATCTGTCCTAGACGAGACTCTAATCCCTGAAATGTTTTTGGAATTACATGGATGCTCAGAGGGCTTCAGGCTTTCGGGTCACTTACAGGGGTCCCGCACTGGATCACAGCCTCACCCGGCTCTGGCTCATCCTACTCTGGAGCTAAATCCTCAGGCGGGACCCAGACTGAACTGGACCCTGGAAACGGTGGTCAAAATAATGTCCATCTGCCAGTGACTTTCTTCCTTTTTAGACTTATAGTTTTGATGGGATGAAAAATAAGAAAGCTTTTTCTGGATAGAAGGAGCTCAATTTGCTTTTTGTCGTGGGGGAAGACAGGAGGGAAGAGAAGAGGATTTTGTTTGACTTTCCCACCTGGCCCCCAACCAGGCCACTCCTCTGTCCTCACGTGGGGCAGTGGGATGGACCATGCAGTGGAGTGAGTTAGGAACTCTGGGGTAGTGGTGACTGTTAGTTTTATGAGTGGCTGTTCTTTTTTTAGGGGGAGGGAGTTGCTCTGGAAATAGGGAGGGTATGGCAAAGGGAAAGAGAAAACAAGGGAGAGGAACTGGGTCTCTTACCTCATAGACCTGGAAAAAAATAGGGATTTGAAGTCAGCATTTTGAAGGGGGGGGAAAAAAAAAGAAGTAACACTTAATCACTCATTTCACACAGCAGGTACCTATCTGTGCTACACCAAGATTTGTGGGCCCATCTTACTGAACAGGGGACAGAGGAGCGAGGGGGTCTCCATTTGGGGGTCTTCTTACCACAGGCAACAGAGGAGCTGAGAGTGCTTTAGATCTGCCTAAAGGATTTCAGAAAGGTCACCCAAAGTCAGAATAAGGTTATTTGGGGAGAAAAACCAACAACTATCTCTGGACCAAAGAATGAATGGCTTTGTTCATAAAATCTCTCCAGGGTATAGAAGGAAGTGGGTGAGTTGCGGAAGGGGGCTTCTAGGTGTTCACTTTTGGATATTTCTTGTTTTCCTTCTGTTGCCAAATATGTGTGACCTGGTTGCATGTATGGAGAGCCCACGGAGAGCAGAGGGGGCCTGGGGACAAGCGGGGATGACAGGGAGAAAAGGAAAGGTTAGCAGACCTGGCTGTGAGCAGGCTTCAAACTGGGCTTTAGCACTAGAAGGACTCTATGTTGGCCAATCCTGGAAAGCTCTGTTGCCTGCACTGATGTAGATGTGGTCCATTAAGGTGCTTCTATGTGGTCCCCTCCCCAAAATCCTTTACCTACCCAACTCTTCTTTTTCTTCTTTTTTGCGTCAGCATCCTTGCCACTGCCAATGCTGGAATGGCTGGTGATGCTGTTGAGGCTCGAGATGCTATCAGAAGAGTTTTGTCTCTTGATCCGCAGTTCTAGGGAACAAGTGCAAGTGGAAAGAACAAAGAAAGCATGAGACTTATGGTAAGTCTAGCTGCAGAAGGTAGAGGAGAAGAGAACTAATCAATTCCCAGGTCCATGTGATTCACTTTTTGGATCATTCATTCAACACTGAGAGCCAATTGTATCAGCATAAAGAAAGTTAAGGTAGAAGTTACTCCTGTTTGGGCCTCCCTGGTGGCACAAGGCTTAAAAAGTCTCAGAGCTATCAAGCTGTTGCCAGCCACTGTGGCATGAGTTCGATCCCCAGCCAGGGAGCTGACCCACATGGTGCAGCAGACCTCTCCTATTTCCCCGCTGTGCCCCTCAGCAGTGGATTTCAGTAGCTCTGCCTGTTCTGCTCCCCACTCTGTCTCTGGTGAATCCTTTTACCCCCTGCACCTCTGGCCTACACTCCAGTTCTTGTATGCATAAATAAGTAAAAATAAATTTTTTAAAAATTCCTATTTTCAAGAAACTTCCAGTCTAGCAGGAGAAAGAGCAGTGGCACAAAATAGTAGATTCAGACTGAATGGGTCTCAGAAGAGCTCGACTAAGGCTGGCCCTCTACAGTTTTAGGGAGACAGCAACCGGCAATTTTTCATGATTTCCTTCAGCCATATACTTACCTGGTGATCCAAGGCCAAGTATACTAACCATGTGCCCTGTATTTAACCTAAATGAGCTTTAGTTTTCTCATCTGAGGGGTAGAAAATCTTTTCAGCCCTTTGAGAATGTCTGTAAAGGCACTAAAGACCCATTAACAAGGGAGATGGTTGAGGGTTGAAACATTGGAATATTGGAAAAAAGCATTTAGGATTGAAGAAAAAGAACATGCAAAGGCCCTGGGGAACACTGGACAATCTGGAAAGGATATGTTGTAAAATTGAACAATCTTCAAAAAATTAGGAACCTTTTCATGGATTTTTAATCTGGTGCTATGTATATTTATTATCTATTGACAAATAAAATCAAGTTAGGCATCACTGCTTTAAGTATTAGCTCTTTGAAAGTTCCAAGAAGTCCTCAGGACCAAGCTGAGGCTGGGTCAATAGGAATTGAGGATAACATGAAAACTCATAGTAAATAACATGAATTATTTATTCAGCAGATATTTATCTGGAGGGCAAGGTGTCCCAGCGAACAGCTCGGTAGAAATAGCTCAGTATTCCGCATCTATCATTTATGAATTGTGTTTGGGCAAGCTACTTGTTTTCTCTGATCTTATTCTCCTCAACTGTAAAATATACTTTAGAGGATTGTTACCTAGAATAAATGGAATGACAGAAATATATAGCAACGAAATGTATTCTCCTGAACTGGTTTTTCTGAAATGTTTCAAAAATGCAGAAAAACTTAACACAATACAATGAATACCCACATGGCTAATATAGCACTTGTGAATATTTTGTTAAATTTGTATTTACTCTCTCTTGCTCCACAAATGCACATACATAGACATTTTCTTTAAGAACTTGAAAACAAGCTCTAGACAACTTGACACTTTACTACTAAATGCATCAGGATGCACCTTCTAAGAATAAGGATGTTATCCCACAACTTCATCACACCTAAGAAAATGAAAGGTAATTCTTTGTATTGACCATCTAGCTCATACGCAAGCTAGAATGATCTCTGATCTTAAGTGGCATGATTGGTTCACTCTGGGGCTACGTGAAGGAAACACTAGCACAAGCAAGACCAGTTAGGAAATTGTGGTAATAATCTAGGAGGAGAATGATGAAACCTGGGCAGTGATGATATGGAGAAGGGACAGAACCGAGATCTACAGAGAAATCTATAGAAGTAATATCTGTATTAAATTGATGATAGAGGAAACTCCCTGATGGCACAGGGGTTAAAGACAGCGCTATCAAGATATCACTAGCCACTGTGGCACAAGTTTGATACCCCGGCCTGCCTGGGAGGTGACCCACATGGTGTAGCAGACCTATCTCACCCGCTGCTTCCCTCAGCAGTGTATTTCAGTAGATCTGCCTGTTCTACTCCCCACTCTGTCTCTAGTGAATCCTCTCACACCCCTGCCCCCACTGCCCCGCTGCCCCATACCTCTGGCCTGTACCCCAGTTCTTATATGCATAAATAAATAAAATCTTTGAAAAAGAAATTCAACCATATAAAGACCAAGGACAGGCCAAGAATTTGAAGAGATATTTCTCTATGAAGATATACAAATGGCTAAATTAAAGCACATGAAAAGATGCTCAATAGCTTTGCCTATCGGAGAAATTCAAATCAAAACCACAATGGGATAGCACCTCGTAGTCACTAGAATGGCTGTAACAAAAATGTACTAACAAGTGTTCATGAGAAGGTAATTGGAATCCTTAGACATTGTTGGTAAGAGTGTAAAATGGTGCAACTTTTTTGAAAAATAGTATGGTATTTCCTCAAAATGTTGAACAGAGTTATGATATGGTCCAGCAATTTTATTCATAAGTATGTATCCAAAAAATTGACAGAATTCTTTTGGATATCATGTCACACAAGTGGCACATAGTATTCACAGCAGCATTATTCATATAGGCAAAAAGTGAAAAGGACCTAGTGTCCATCAACTGATGAACAAACTGTTGTCTATCTGAACAATGGAATATATTGAGTCATAAAAAGGAATGAAGTATATGAACAAACCAGGATGAATCTTGAAAACATTATGCTAAGTGAAAGAAGCCAATTACTGAAGACCACATATTATATAATTACAATTATATGCAATGTCCAGAATCTGCAAGTCTATAGATATGGAAAATAAACTAGTGGTTAACAGGCACCTGGGATGAAGGAAAAAAGAAGTGATTACTATGGTGTGTGGGTTTCTGATTAGAAGGGTAAGAATGTTCTAGAATTATACAGTGGTGATGGCTGTGCAACTTGTGAATACGCTAAAAATCAATGCTTTAAGAAGGTGGATTTTATGGTATATGTAGTAGCTACAGGATAAATATGTAGTCATAAGAAAAAAAAAAAAGCTGACTAACTGGAGTCCTGGGAAATAACTTGAGGGTTAATGAGAGGAAAAGGCGTGGATTCCATGAGGGAATCACAGTAGGAAGAGACCAAGATGGGAAAGCCAACTCAGAAGCTAGATGGAGTTTTTCATGAAGGAGACTTTAGCAAGAACAAATCTCTGAAATATTGGGAAATTGGCTTCCTGTCTCTCTCTGTCTCTGTCTCTGAGTTATTTCTTGAGCACCTAGTGTATACCTGGCAAGGGGGTGAATGTAAATATATATTCTCTGATTCAATACAACCAACTTCTGGTTACATTTTATAGAGGTCACATGAAATAAGTACTAAAAATTGTATTAGATGTTGGAAAAATTGGGGTCTCCGGTGACTTTAATGGAAGCAGTTTTGGCTGAGTAACAGTGACAAACAAAACTAAAGGGGTTAGGTGTGAAAGGAAAATGGATAGGTAAGTTTAAGTGTGAAGGAAGGACAGAAATAAGATTATAATTAGATATAAGGTAAATTATAATTAGAAATATGTGAAAGAAATCAAAAGATCACATATTATGAGATTCCATTTATATGGAATGTCCAGCATAAGCAAATATGTAGCAGTAGAAAATAAATTAGTGGTTGGCAGGGGTGGCAGGGGAGTAAGGGTGGAGGAAATAGGGACCATTGTTTTTCACCTTTAAGATAAAAGAGTCTTTGGTACTTTTTTAAAGATTTATTTATTTATGCATACAAGAACTGGGGTACAGGCCAGAGGTGGGGGGTGGGTTAGAGAATTCACCAGAGACAGAATGGGAAACAGAACAGGCCTATCTACTGAAATACACTGCTGAGGGGAGCAGCAGATGAGACAGGAGAGGTCTGCTGTGCTGTGTGGGTAGCTCCCTGGCCAGGCATGGAACTCGTGCTGCAGTGGCTGCGGATTGCTTCATAGGTTGCATCTTAACTCCTTATGCTACCAGAGAGGCCCCTCTTTGGTACTTTTATAAGCAGCAGGGAAGAGCAAACAGAAGAGGTCAGCAATGTAGAAAGAGTGAGTGTAGGGTGTATGGTATGTATAATTGTTAAAAGGAGAATCCCAAAGCACTCAATAATGGGTCACTCTTGGCCAGAGGGGTAGCTCCTTCCAACAAAATGGGAGAACGATAAATAAGGGTTGGATACTCCTTGGTGGCCTAGGGGTTAAGTCTCAGCACTACCACCACGGCAGCCCTCTGTGGAGGCCTGAGTTCAATCCCCAGCCAGGGAGCTGACCCACATGGGGCAGTAGACCTCTCCTGTCTAGCCCGCTGCTCCCCTCAGCAGTGTATTTCAGTCAGTCTACCTATGCTGCTCCCTCCCCACTCTGTCTCTAGTGAATCCTCTTACCCCCGCACCTCTGGCCTGTACCCCAGTTCTTTTATGCAAAGTTAAATAAATAAAATCTTAAAAAAAAGATAAATAAGGGTAGGATGAATACAGCTAATGGAGTGGGGAAGAGTCGATGTTCACCTTCTTGGTTGAGTCTGTATTCAGAGTGAAGCAAGTCGGGGCGGAATGAGGGGCTCAGGAGAGGAGACAGAAGATGGGAATCTCCTGCTAGCGGAATCAAAAAGAAAACTGATTACGGAAAGTAAGAGGATAGCCAAGCTCCTCTGAGGCCTGCAGGGTGCGCCATCACGGTGTCTGAGCTTCAGGCTTCCACTCACGTGGACTTTCTCAAACGTTTGGTTGTTAAAGGCAATGTCACTTAATAATGTCATCAGAGCTCCATGCAAACCATGTGAGCATTTTCTCATTAGGAAACTGAAATGAGAATCAAATAAGTTTATATGTGTGTGTGGAGGTACAACACATTTAGGTGAAAACATAAAGCACTAAATGTTTAGACTTTTTTTTTTTTAAATAGAGGCATGTTTTATTTATTTATTTGTTTGTTTGTTTGTTTGTTTATACAAGCACTGGGTACAGTCAGAAGCGCGGGAGGGTGAGAGAATTCACCAGAGCCAGAGCGGGGAACAGAGCAGGCAGAAGGACCGAAGTACACTGCTGAGGGGAGCAGCGGGCGGCAGGAGAGGTCTGCGCACCATGTGGGACCCTCCTCCGGTGGCCGGGGAGCAGCCGGGGATCGAACCGGCGCCGCAGAGGCCGCGGGCAGCTTCGCAACCCAGCGCTCAACCGCTGCACCACCGGTGAAGCCCATAAATGTTTAGACTTTTTTTAAGATCCATTATAGGTTCACAGTGAAATTGAAAGGAAGGGACAGAGATTTCCCAGCTATCCCTGGCTCCCACACATGCACAGTTTCCCCCATTAGCAACACCCCCCATCAGAGGGGGACGTTTGCTACACCTGATGACCCTACACTTGTCACATCATCATCAGGCAGAGGCCACCATTTATGCTAGTGTTATTCCTGGAATTGTACATCCTGTGGGTTTGGACAAATGTGTAAGGACAAATACCCACCATTACAGTACACAGTTTACTCTCCCGCCCCACTCCGCCTGTTCATCCCTCCCTCTCCTGCCCACCCATGGCCACCGTGATGGACACTTTCACTGTATCCACAGTCATCTTTTCCAGAAGGCCACAGAGTTGGAATCATACAATATGTGGTTTTTTCCGATTGGCTTTTTTCACTTAGTGATGAGCATGGAAAACACCTTAATACCTTTTCATAGCTCGATAGCTCATTTCATTTTTTTTTAAAGATTTATTTATTTATACAAGAGCTGGGGTACAGACCAAAGGAGCGGAAGGGTGAGAGAGTTCACCAGAGTCAGAGCAGGTTGCAGAACAGGCAGACGGAGCAGCGGGTGTTACAGGAGAGATCTGCCACGCCATGCGAGAATCACCCTGGCCGGCCGGGAATCAAACCTGTGCTGCAGAGACTGCGGACAGCTTCACAGCACTGCGCTCAACCCGCTGTGCCACCAGGAAGGCCCAGCTCATTTCTTTTTAATGTGGCATTATATTTCATTGTCTGGCTGTCACAGTTTATTCATCCATTCACTAACTGAAGGACATCTTGGTTGCTTCCAAGTTTTGGCAATTATGAATGAAGCTTCTATGAGCATTCATGTGTAGGTTTTTTGTGGGGACATAAAATTTTTACTCCTTTGGGTAAATACCAAGGATTGCTGGGTAATACAGGTAAGAGTACCTTTAGGTTTATAAGAATAAAGTGCTGTTTTAAAGAGCTCTTTGGCTCTGGAACTAAAGGTTCTGAAGAGCACCCATGGGGGTTACTGGTCAGCCCTAAGATGGTAGGGTCCTGTCCCTGGCAGCACTCTTAACGAGCACTGAGGGCATCAAAGGGCCTTTGCCTTCTATTAATAGATGTTTGATATCGGACCTGGCATACTGTGGGCACAGATAAAAATCTGCAACTGCCTTCCTTTTCCGCTACTCTGTCCTCCTTTGGTCTGTGGCTGACATCCCTACCTTTGGGTGTGGCTTCTGAGGCATTAAGGGCTCCCTGAATGACAGCCTGCGCCTCAGAGTTCTTTTTCTTCAGAAAGTCGATGGTTTCTCGTAAATCCAGCAGCTCAGTGTCCTGAGAGAGAAGTGAAGATAGTATCATTAGCTGGGGATGGAAATACCTGCTATGTGCCAGGCAGTAGGTGAGGCACTGAAATTCTACCAGACTTAATACAGAGGGGCACGGAAATCGGACAATTGAATGGAGGGTCAGGTTGAGAATTCAGGGAGAATTCAACAAGAAAACAGCCCTCAGGAGAGAGGGGATGTCAGAGTTGCATGTCTTTCCAGGAGGACCCCTTCCTGCACCCACCCCACTGGTGCAGGCCTCTTACCTTCTCCTCTGCTGTCTCGGCCAGGTGTCGTAGGCGGGACGTCATGTTCACCAGGCTCTGCTCGAAAGCCGCCACCAGATTGGCCTGAAACACACACAGAAGAGGGCCTGGGTTGCCTGAGGAACAGAAAGGATTGATGTGGGAAGGACTTCGAGCTGATTCTGCATGTCAGAGCTGACCGATGCCAGCAAACCTCTTAGAGATTTAAAAATGCTGATTTCCCTGAGCAGACAAGATGGGGTCCAACAATGGATTGACCAGGAGACAGTTCCTGGTGGGGACCAGCTTTTGGAGTGATGAAGTGGTGCAGACAGCATGAGGGTGGGGCAGGCGCAGAGAGGCCCTGAGGGACTTGGGGCCCTGTACCTGTCCTTTACCAGAGGTAGGATGGCCCCTCTGCCCTACTGGGGGCCGTCACCCACTGGCTCATTCCCGTTATCTTGGGGTAAGTCTTCACTGGTCTAACCGGCTGGTCCCCATGGGTCCAAGTCACCTCCTGGCAGAAGCTGTGGGGTACAGCTCTTCTACCTCTGCTCTGCCCTTCATTTTAATTTATTCTTCCTGTTCCCTGTTGCTGGCTTCAGGCTCTCTCTGCAGGGCTGGAGAGAAGTAGCTCAAGATTGTCAGGGGCTTGCCACGGCTTGGCCACTAGATGTCAGGCCGGTTTCATGAAGGCTCCCCAAGGACCTGGAGAAGAGGCGCTGGGGAAAGGAGCCCCATGGAGCTGTCTAATTGGGGGCAAGATGTGTAGGAAAGTGAAGGGAATGAGGCAGGGGGTGAGGAAGGGGGACACCTGCGGACCGGGATTAGTCATCAGTGGAGGCTTCAGAGGGTGTCCCCAGGAAGAAGCGATGGGCATCACCTGGAAGGTCCTTCACACAGAGCTCTGGAATGTCTGTGACACAAGCTCGCTGCTTGCTGTCAGCGAGTAATTCTCCCCACTGTTGGGTCAACTTTTTACCCACTGTCCTTGACGTGCCTAAGAGCTACTGTCATTTGACCTTGGCGGGAGGCAATCTGTTTTTTTCCTCGTGAGCTCCTCTCCCGCTGGATTATAAATCTGTCAAGGCCCGGGCTCCTCAGAGGATCTGTCATGGCCTGAGAGTTCACTCCAACCCGCTGTGCAGGGAATTCCCATGTTCTTGGCCTCCAGGTCTGCTCTTGTTGACTTCTCTCCATCCCTGTGTGCCTAAGCAGATGGTCCCTGGCATCTCCTCAGGAGAGACCCCCAGAGTCGCTGGCATCTTGTGGGCTCTTCTGTGTTGGCCTCTTCTCAGTGGGGGAGCTCCCTTTACCGGGATGGACGGGTTTTCCTTTCCTCTCTCTCCTGTATTTCCTTCTTCACCCTCAACCTTGCCAAATACCTCTAAGACCCCAGGGCTAAGCCATGGTGCTGGAGAGTGGGTGGCATTTGGGATGGTTAACATGGTCCGGGGGCCCCTCCCTGCTAGGGTGTGCCCTCAGCATGGGCAGCTGGCGGGTCCAGGGAACATGACCAAAGCTCCTTCTGGAGTTGGATCCTGAGGAGGCTACTAATCTTCCCAGAGTCTTCGCATTGTGTCTCCTGCTTGAGGGCAGGGCTCCGACCCTCAGCAAAAATCTGACTCTAAAATTCAGAACCTGTCATGTCTGGGTGCTTAGTTTGTTCTCTCTGAGCCAAAGGGAACTTCCTGTTCTAAGAAAAATCACCCTCTAAATTCATTTTCTTGGCTCTCACCCAGCCTCGACAGCATGATGGCTGACAGATTGCAGTGTAAATGAATCAGACACACTAATGTTCTCGGCCTCCCTGGCGCCTCTCCCCCCAGCATCTCCCAGACATGAATTTCCTGGGGTGTGTGGGACGTGACCCGGGGCCACTGGCCTTGGTGGGTGGGGCACTAGAGGTGGTTCTTGCTTACACTGCAATTCTTATAGATCCCCAAGACTGGAAAAAAGTGCTTGATACGAGCGTCCAACAAACTGGTAAGTACACAACTTATGAGCCAAGGGTTTGAGAGAGTAAGCAGTGTGGTGAGGGAACTGCTATTGAACTATATTGTACATGGGCAACTTCTGAGTACAGAGACTTCTACCTGATTCCAAGGGAAGACCCCAGGCCTGACAGCTGGGCTCCCCAGAGAGTTGGGGAAGAAAAAACCCAGAAACTACTGCGGAAATTACAGACATGGTGACTTTTGTGCAAACATTTGGAAGCGCCTGCAGATCCGGCTCAGCTGTTGTTTACACGGTGGGAAAAAGGGCTCTTATGTTCTCTGTTTGCAACTCGGTCACAGGGGAGAAGCCACAACCTGGTTAGAGGAGGTAGCTGCATTTGCCCCCATCTCACAGGGAAGAAAAACCAAGGCCTAAGGAAAAGAAAGAAACTCACTCTAAATGGCTGTCCTAGAGACAGGTTGAGGGCAGAAACAAAGAATTCTGGATCCTAGTCTGAACCTCAGATCATTTCTGCAGCTGCCCGGGGAAACTCCTAAGAAAAGGCAGCTGTGTGTGGGGAACAAGGCCTCAGTGGAGCTGTGCAGGGAATTCCCATGTTTTTGGCCTCCAGGTCTGCTCTTGTTGACTTCTCCTCATGCCTGTGTGCCTAAGCAGATGGTCCCTGGCATCTCCTCAGGAGGGACTAAGCAGCATGGTGGGTACAGGGGTTCTAAGCAGCATGGTGGGCACAGGCAGGGACACGCCCATGGCTCTGAGGGCCCACAGTGATAACCCAGAACTATTTCTCATCATGGCCAACGCAAGGCTGTTCCCACTTCCATGCAGACATGGATAGTGCCTTCTTTCTCGAGGGAGTGCAAAACCCTTAGACAGAACTCACCCATACTTAATAATAATGGTGGGACAAAAATGGTTCTTTACAAAACTCCCAGAGAAAAGGAAGGTCAGTCGCCAGACCCTCTGTCGAAGCACTCTGAAGGCACCCTTGGATCCTACGCTTGGGGACATCTTATGAGATACCTGTCCTCTATGGCTGAACTTCTCTAACTTAGAGCCAAAACAGACGCCTGGGTCTTGACCCACTTTATGGCACTCACATTGGCAGATAGTTGAGACGTGAGCGTGGCCACTTTTTCCTGGGACGATTCCAGTTCCCTACGCAGCTTCCGGATTTGCTGTGAAAGAAAGAGGAATATAAATGTATGGTGGCAGAAGGACTACAGGATGTGGAAGGAAAACGGGGTGCAGTGGTGTTAACAAGCAGACACAAAGGCTTTGCACCCTACCTCAGACTGCATCCTCTCCTCAGCCTGAAGAAGGTAGCACAGAGGGAGAGAAAGAGAGAAAAAGGAGGCAGTTACTATGGAGGTAAAGAAGCAGGGTGGAGAACTTGAAGCAGCGTGGCTCAGAGGTGCGGAGAGCCTGGAAGCCCGTTCCTGGCCCCGCCCTTCACAGAACCCACTCGCCCTTTACTAGGGCTTGAATAAAAGATGGCTTTTGTCATCTCCAGTCAACTCTGTCATTACCAAGACTGGGAAATGAAACTCCAGCTGACCTGAAGACTAATCCTTATTGTCACCAACTTGAAGGAGTAAAGAATTTGGGGCAGAACAAATGCAAGAATTAAGAAACACCCAGGACCTCCCTGGTGGCGCAAGGGGGTAAGTCTCAGCACTATAAGATAGCACTATGAAGCTATCAGCAGCCACTGCAGCACGAGTTCGATCCCCGACCAGGGAGCTGATCCACATGTTGCAGCAGATCTCTCCTGACTCGCCTGCTGCTCCCCTCAACAGGGTATTTCAGTAGATCTGCCTATTCTGCTCCCCACTCTGTCTCTGGTGAGTCCTCTCACCCCCCACATCTCTGGCCTGTACCCCAGCTCTTGTATGCATAAATAAATAAATCTTGAAAAAAAAAAAAAAGGAAGAGAAACACCCAGTAGCCACGTGGTGCCCATGCACCACAGTGAAAACAGGGTGAGTTCTACACACTTCGAGGGTTCTGGTGTTTAGACCCCTCCCCTTGCCATGAAAGCTCCCTGCTTCTCATGGCCCAGAATGGGCTTGATAACAAGGGGATCCTCCATTTTTCAAAGAAAGGGAACCACACAAGGCACCAGGATTCTCAGCAATTGGTCCTCAGGTGTAAAAGACCACAGGGGAACTGAGACGCCCACAGCTGAGTGCTCCAGTTTCTGAGTGCCTTCTCCCAACACCACCCCAGATCCCTAAGGCAGAATGTAGAGATATCCAACCAAAGGAGTTTCTAGGGATCAGCATAAAGGCAGGGGAGTGGGGATGAGGGAGAAAGAGAAGTGAATGCTCTTACTGATGAGTAAGTGGAGGAGGCACTGGAGGCCAAGGACAGCACCGAGCCGTGAACTGAAAAAGAAGCAGAACATGAAGAGTTAACAGAGGGAGGGTCCCAGGGCCAAGAGGTTCCCAGAAGAGCCCTAAGGCAGGAGTTTGGGTTCTGATTCTGGAAGACATCTGGAGCAAACAGAAAGAGCAGGAAAGGGGACCCAACTTGTATCCCAAGAGCCTAAAGCAGGTGTCTGCGGGGGAGGCAAGTCCTGAGGGGAGCTAGCCTCCTCCTCTACTTCTCTGGAGCCTGGGAAGGTATCCCTGGTCCCTGTTCAGCTCAGCCTGCCCTGATGGGCAGGAGGATTAAGGGAGAGGGAAAGGAGGTGTTCTCTAGGCGTCATCTTATCTTCACAGACAGGAAAAGTACTTTAGCTGCAGAAGCTGAGAGTTTATCAGAGTCGCTAAGAACAAATCCTGCAATTCTGCCTATGCCTCCTCTTCTCAGCCTTGAGGGATTGCCTGGGCCCCTAGGGATCATTTAGATGGAAAACATACTGATATGTAAAGCACTGTTCTGACTGTTCAGTAGAGCCCCACTGAGAGGACCAAGCGTCTGCTGGGACCCACTCCTGGAACCCGGGCCCCCTCCTGGAACCGGGGCCCCCTCCTGGAACAAGCGTCTAAAGGGAACCAGGGAGGTCTGGCCTGGCCACGGACCACTCTGACCACGACACCCAGATCACCACCAACAACCACAGGACTCTCCCTGAAGCTAATCTTCAGAACATTCTAGAAAGAAGAATGAGATGCCTAGTTCTTGGGAAGGATCTAAGAACTACCGTATGTCCCTTTATCTTTCCACATATTCTGCGAGACAGTGGGGAGGAAAGACGACCTGGAATGAGGAGGATAGGAGGGGGCTTCCAGTGCAGCCTTCCTTGCTGTATCCCTCCCCCGGCCCCAGTGGTAGATGCTCCATCCCAAAGCCCCAGTGCTAGACAGTGCCACCCAAGGTTTCTGGGCCCCCAGACCCTTCAAAGGGATGGGAACAAAGAACTGAAATGGCCCCAACTTGATGTCCTGTGATTCATATATGTGTGTGTGGTGGTGGCAGTGGTGGTGAGGAGGTGGCGGTGGGTGAGGGGGCCCAGCAGAGCTGGAATGAGCGTGAACCGCGCTGGCATGAAGTCTCACCATCGTCCGTGGGGTCTCGGAAGGATCCTGACCGAATCATTCCCTTGGGTCTCTCGGCCAGGGACAGGGTGCTCCCCATTTGGGAGCCGCTGTACAGCTCGAAGGCCGCCTCGTGGGTGGGGATGCTGTTGGAGCGGGTGATTCTTGGCGTGGTGGCCGCCGTGGGACTCACTGGAAGGACAGAGGGAAAGGGGACAGGAGAGGGAGGGGGAGGGCAGAAGAGGCAGGGTCATCAGCTCTCTGGCCCCTTGGGGGATGGAGCACCAGGAGCATGAGAGGCAAATGGTGGGAGGGCAGGAGAGGAAGGGGAGGTGGGGCGGTGGGAGTGTGCAAGCAGCTGGTGGTTAGGAGCGGGGGTCTCTCCTGGGGGGATCAAGCCCTAGTGGAGAAGGACCCTGCTGTCTGGAATTTAGGGAGAATAGCGTTTCCTACTTCAGACCTTCCCTCAGCCCTGTCTGCCCAGAGTTGGTACTTTTGAAGGTCAGGCTGGGGGCCTGGCAGTTTTTCCGAAACCTTCACATCACTTGGATGTGTTGATGAAAATGGGATGTTGTGAGTCTAAAATACAAATGGCAGTCAGGAGGACTGCAGATTCAGATCAAGACTGGGATCTGAATGATGAGAAGGAGCAGAGAAAGGGGCCAGGCTACAGGCCGGCGGGCTTGGCGTTATGGAAGGGGGTGTGACTCCCACCACAGTGTCATTCTAGGTCACTGGTCAGTTCTAAAGCAGCAAGAAACACGACCCTCTCTGTCCAGATGCCCCTCCCTGGCTTGAAGGTCAGACAGATGGAGCAGGCCAGAACATAAGGCTCGTGGGATCTGCTTTGAAGCCAGACTCGGCTGAAACCCTGTTACAGAGGGGACATTCTCCCTTTCTTCTTCTCCCCTTGCAGGGATCACAGCCTCCCGGGGCAAGCCCGCGGGCCCTTCTTTGCCACCACACAGGCAGGTGGGTGACTAGTCTCTCCATAGAGACCTGTGCGGAAGAAGACCTCACACCACTCTTGGCCCTTCTGAGCCAGGAAGTTGGCCACTGCTTAAGCAGCCCCTTTTTCTACAGCTAAAATGCCTGTCCCCCTGGTTGGTCCTCAGCAGAGATGGAGAACACACTGGCCCCTCCTCACTGAGTGGCCCTTCAGGGACCAGATGACCTTTTCTTAAGAATCATTCCCTTCTCTAGGCAAAGTGATCCCGAGTCTTAATTTTGCCTCAAATTCCCCGGTCATCCCTCAGGCACATTCCAGGTCCTTGTTCTAAATTACTATTTCCCTTCACTCAGCTGCAAGAGGAGATGGATGGATTTAGGCAGACACCAGGAGCAAACATGAGGCTGTCCCAGCACTGTCCAAAAGGGGTTCCCACTAGGCCCAGCATGGCCTGCTGCTCCCCAGAACCAGGGCTGGCATGCTTGCGTGCTGGGGCCGTGCCTGCCTCCCAAAGCGCTTCCCCTCCCTGTCTCTGAATCAGTCCCTTTCCTCCTTCCCAGCCCTCCCTTCTCCAGAGGCTTTTGAAAGAACTCCAGCAGACAGCACTGCCTTCAGGGCAAGGCTGGTCCTGGTGCAACCCCAGCAGCGGGGAGTCTGGATTTTCTGGGCTTTAAGGTAGAGCCCATCCTTGGCCATCAACACCCTTTCCCACCTTCATCCCCACCAGTCCAGTGTTTTAGCATCACCATGCTGGGCGCTGGATCCTTCTGGCAAAGCCAGCCTGCCCAGTGCACTCATTTGCACTCCAGGCCTTGTTGTGTGCCCGTCCTGTGCTCACTCAAACTCTCTGATGCCACAGGACCCTACCACCTGTGCCCAGGGACGGCTGTGCAGTTAGGATGTTGGAGCACTTTGTCTTTAACCTTGTTTCAGATGGAGACACCGAGGCACCAGGAAGCAAGCCACTGCGGTGCGGTCGGCTCCAAGAGGAGACCCAAAGCCGCTGCCTGGCAGTCTGCAGGGTGGCCCCTGTGTGACCCCAGGCCACAGTGAGTGACTGAAAACACTGACCTATGTTGGTGAGCTGGCCCTTTGCACTCAAGGACATGGAGAGTGCAGGGGGAGACGGCAGCTCTGCCTGGTCGTCGGGTTCAGGCAGCCCCCCGATGGTGTGGGAGTGCCGCCTCTCCTTGGACTCCTCCTGGGACTGAAGCTGGTACCTGAAGGGGGCACAGAAGAGTTCAGCCCGGGCAACTACAAGACGACATAGAAGTCCTGAAAGCAGGACAAGGAACGGAGGGAGCAGACAGGGCTGCCTAAGGAGGGAGCAAAAGCGGTGGCAGGTGCTGAGGCCTGGCAGGGCCTCTGTGGGATCTCCTGAGCTGGGGAATGCAGGGATGGAGGAGGCATGAGAACTTATTCCCCAAGCTCAGGACAGGGCTTTACGACTCCACGCGTGGGCTTCCAAGTAGTGAGAGCAACCGAAGTGAAGCCCTTGGAGTCACAGTTCGCGGGGAGGCCAGTGTGTCCTGCCTTTGCCATAAGAGTGATCCCACAGGCGCCTGTTCACCCTCAGACTTTGAGGGTGGAAAATTACAGAGAGGAAGCTCAGCCAGGATAGCGGCGATGGCACACGTTGGGACAGGTGAGGGTACGATCCCCACTTGCAAACCTGTTCCTCTTCTGTCTCGGGGAAAGAACACTGGCTACAAAATTGACTCACATATAATAGTTCACTGGGATGGGATGCTGGGCTTTATGAACAGGAACCACATACAGTGACTCGGCTGTGGCCTCGCTAAATTTGGGACTAGGGCCCTGGGCAGGTCAGGGGAGTTTTTCACACAGATCAGGAGCCCCTGGTCTAGGGAAAATCAAACACATTTAAAGGTTACCTGAGCCCTTTCTTGGGAAGGGTGTTCCGGTCTCGTTGATTACTGTGGGGGAAAAGAGAGAGAAGCATGAGGGTCTCTCTTAGAAACCAAAGTTTGGGGCCACAGGTTTGAGGGACAAAACATGAGGACATAGGACAGCAACGTGAGCCCCATCAACTCTGTTAACAAAATAAGAGAACAACTGGAGTCTGCCTCTTGGCTTGCAGCTTGAGAAATTCACCTGAAATGGTTTTCCCTGCTTAGGAATAAGGTATGGTTCAGTATTTACAAGATCGATTCATGATAGGTGAAGACCAGGTGTGATGTGACAGAAGTGACCGTGGACAAGGCAGCACAGGCTTTGGATGACAGGCTAAACTAGCAATGACAAGATCTCAGTTATTTTATGACTTTGGGCCCTGGCTTCCCCATATATAATATGAGAATAATTTAAAACCAAAAATAAGCAGAAATCCTGTCTCATAGATTATTGTGAAGGAAATGACATGAATGCCAAAAATTTAAAGCAATAAAGTGGTAAGGCCGTACATTATTACTCGTGGTAAAATGAGTCAGAGGCAAAGGGACAGGCAGGCCCAGCTCTGTCCCTCTCCACCTACCTGTCCAACTGCCCAGTTCTAGGGCTTCCGCTCCAGGTCAGTTCTTCTGTCTCTTCCTCTGGGGGTGCAGCAGGGGGCGCAGGTGGGGTGGGGGTGGGGGTGCTGCTGGGGAAGGCACTGGGCAGGCTCATGGGCATCTGTAGGGACTCCATGCTCCTGTGCAGTCCTGAGAGTTTGGGGTACATGCGGGTCTCCTTGGGGACACTGAAGCCACTCATTAGCTCCAGGCCCTGGGAGAAGCTGGCTGAGTTAATGTTGAGGATGGGTGCTGGACTGGGGGTGAAGCAAGAGGGAAGAGGACCCCCGGCAGCTGAGCTGGGAGCATGCAGCTCTGGGACCTTGGCAGTGTGGGTGTCGCTGGACGGCGGGAGATCCAGACTGTTGGAGTTGACCTTGTCCAGATTCGCCAGCGAGGGCGGCTTGACAAAGCTCTTAGATGTGGCCCTGAGGAAAGTGGGGACAAAACAAAATATTAAGAGTAACGGCATTTACAAAATAAGAGGCAGATGGGACTTTAGAGAAATCCTAGTTGGGATTTCAGTTGTCAGTTTCTGCCTATTTCAAAGCACACTGGCCTCTCCTCTGCTGTGAAATGCCCTGGAAGAAAGTCTGATGCCAGGCTCGGGCATCTTCAGTTCTTCATGAGGGGGGCACACATAAGGCGACACAGATGGATTTATTTACAAATGAGTACACGCATGTAAATAAGCATGGTAAAGCCACCCACACAGTGCCGAAGACAGGTTAAGGGTGATCGGGGATGAGATGGGTTTTGAATAAAGTCTTGAAAGAGTGGGAAGGAATCTGGCACATGGGAGAGTGAGGGGCATGAGCGGTGCAGGGGCCTGGAGATCACTGCAGAGAGCCACCCCACACCCCACCTAAGAGTGCCAGGATGTACAGAAGGTCAGAGCAGACAGACTGGGGGAAACTGCCAGTGCGGGTACCTGAGAGGGGTTGGTGGTAGCTCTGCCAACTTGGTGGCCGGAGGGTGGCTGGGCTGGCTCTTGGGCGTACTCTCAGGGGAGCCAACACTTTTCAGGGAGATGTTGTCTGAGTCCAAGGCCACTGCCTTGGCCTTGGCCTTCTCCTTTTCCCGATCGGTCTGATTGACAGGGGCTGGCGTGGTCCTCCCGCTGGCCACCTTGGAAGGCTCCTTCAGTCGGGAGGGTGTTAGGCTGCCCTGCTTGGTGCTGAGGAGGCTGGGGTCAATGCTGCTGCTAACCGGGCGCGGCCCGCTCCGCCCGCCGGTCACACTCATGGAACTGGACTTGGCTGGCCGGGGCAGGCTGCGGTACTGAATGTTGGAACGGGCTCCGGGGGCAAGGAAGCCGGGCTCTGCGCTGTTGGACACATCTAAGCTGGTTTTGCGTCCATTCACGGGCTTCACAGGGATGCCTGAGGACTTCTGGATCTTGCTCAGAGTGGCGGAACCGCCAGTCTGCATGACTGTGGCCGTGCCTGTGGCAGGAGGGGGCTTCTTGTAGCCAAAAGATCCTGAAGTGGAGGGGCGAGCGATGCCCGAGGGAGGCTTCTTAGCATCACTGAGCCGATCCCGGCCAGCGTCGGAGGAGGAGCGCTGGAGCCCAGCATTCTTCACTGCCAGCTTACCCTTGTCCGTGGCTTTGCCTTCAGGTTTGCCTGCAAGAGGGCAGCAGGTGAGGTAAGAGCAGCTGAAACTGGGCAATATCTTAAAAATCCTTTCGCCCTCCCCACGCCTCCACGGCGAAGGGAACACTGTCGATGTATTAGAGGATTTCAGAGAACAGAAGTGTGGGTAAGCAGGAACTACCTAAGCTCCTGCCTGAAGGAAGGAGACCCTGGGTGGAAGCTACCAAGGCTATTTCTTGCTTCCAGAGTAGTTATTCCGTTTCAGTTGAAATGGCAGAGGTCACCACAAAGGTCATCCAGAAGGAAGTGCATCTCGCTAGTCGGGGAGGGGGACAGAGGAGGGGAAGCCAATGAAGGTGAGCGGGGCAAGAGCTGCTGGAAATTAGAGACTAGAGGGAAGTGTCCGTTGAGGAGAACTTCTGGAGAGCTACGATTCTGACTTAGGGTTTTCTTGGGAGGTCAAGCAAACATCTTGTAAGGATAAGGACACCAACCAGGTGTCTCGGGAGAGGAAAGAAGCATCTGGAGTTGGGTCAAACTAGCCTCTGAACAAAACAAGCTCACTCCCTCCTTTACCTCCTACTCGTTGTGTGATTTTGCTCAGTCACTCAACCTCCTTGAGTTTTTGGTTTCCCTGTTTGCAAAATGGAGGTAGTAGACTCATCTTCCCTACCCCCAGGGCCACTGTGAAAGCAGACCAGGTAGCACCTGTGAAGGTGTGTGCTAGCATTCCCCCGGGCTAGGGACCAGCAGCAGCTACAGAGACAGGTCTTTGCCTTTTCCGTTCCTTTATTCCAGGCTTACCTGCCACCTTGAGGGCACTCTGGGCTGTGTGAGTGATGGGGGAAGTGACGGCCACAGGTGGGGTCTTGCCCTTCTTCAGGGAACCGGGGTGCCCCAGGCTGACAGGCTTTTTCAGTTCCCCGACCTTGGATGAATCATCACAGCTCTCAGGCCGCTCTCTGCGCCACTTAGAAGTCCCGGGTTCCATCTTCAGGCTTCCGCTGTCGTACTCCAGTTTTTTGGGGGCCTTCTCCTCTGATTCACTAAACCAGCTCAGCCCACTTTCTGCCAGCGAGCGCTTCTCTGAGTCTGTGCGGAGCTGAAGAGGGGGAGAGTGAAAGCAGAGTGAGACACTCACTTGAGGATGGGGAGACGAGGGCGGAGATTTACTTGGTTGCTGAGTGGCCCTGCTCATCCCAGAGTATCAAGTCATCCGGGATGTCCCTGGTCAGGTGCAGAGAGAAGGCAGGACAGGCCTCTCTGGGACAGAGCTTACAGCTGTCACTGCACGTACACTGTTCTGTGTATTTGGTGAGGCACGAAAACTGGCACTGCTCACTATGAAAATAGTGAATGCCTTAGGCCTCTGCTTGGTAGCCTCAGTTTCCCCCCAACCCCACCCCAAGCTCTAAAAGGACTTGGCCAGAGGCATATGAGCATGGTCTGGAGTGGGAGGGTGTGTATGTAAACACACCCAGGCATCTCCCGGCTAGCCGGTGGTACATCCTGAGCTGGTGGCCTCCAGGCTTGCAAATGCACATACCACTATGGTGGAGTTCCTGCGAGAAGCAGTGGGTGTCGTTGGGAGGGAGTTGAGAGAGGAGCTGGCATTGAACTCTTCCGAGCTGAGGTTGTCTGAGGCATCGCTGAGGCCACTGCTGATGGAACTGCTTTCATCCCAGCTGCAAAACAGAGAGAGAAAGGTGAAGGGAGGCCTACAGGTTAAGTCTCAGAACTGTCACTGCTGCCACCTGAGTTCAACCCTAGCTAGCCAGGGAGCTGACCCACATGATGCAGCAGACCTCTCCTTTCTTGCCCGCTGCTCCCCTCAGCAGTGTATTTCAGTAGATCTGCCTGTTCTGCTCCTCACTCTGTCTCTGGTGAATCCGCTCATACATCCCTGCACTGCTGGCCTACACCTCAGTTCTTCCACACAAAAATAAAATTAAAAAAAAAAGAAAAAAAAAAAACAGAAGTCAAGGCAAGAGATAAATTTTTCATGTTGATGGAGGAATGGCTCCACGCCAGTATACAGACTGGCCAAAAGGAGAAAGCCTGGGCGTTAGTGCTGGGTTTGCCAGTAGTGCAAAGTGTAGCTCCTTGTAATTCGGTGATGTTCTTTCACCGAATGTTCTTTCACTTGGCAAGAGACATTCCAGCTCCTTAGCAGAAACGTATATTGTAAAGACAAGGTAATTCTTGGATCAATTTAGTTATGCAAACCCATTTCCTCTATAAACAGGCTCCATTCTTAGAATTATATTTTTGTCACTTTTAAATGTGTTCTCCAGGTATTTTCCCCTCTCTTCTTTAATTTTTTTTTATACCTGGTAACAAGGAACAGGAAAGTATTTATCTTTTCTAGAACCTCTTAGAGCTTGTCATTTCTCATTGAGCCCATTTATATAATTCACCTTATCCTGGGGCGAGGTTTTGCTTTTAAACAGCATTCCTGCTCTTCTGGTATAAGAAGAACGTTTAAGCTGCTATAGCCAGGCAGAGGTGTCCAATTTGTGCTAATGGGTTTCATTTTCCTGCACTTGCTGGGAATATCAGCTTTGCAGTATCTGGGAAAGACTGTTTATTGTTAAACATCTGTGTATGCATGTCTTATCTAAAGAACTCGGTCTATGTACCAAGTAAACTAAATCCAGCCACCCTCACCCGTAGCTTTGGCTCTTCCACAGTGTATTGACCATTCATGTCGTGTCTCACAAGTTTCAGTCATAAAGTTTATTCTGACTGAATATCTCAACAAAGTCACTCCCTCTGACACTGACAGCAGGTTCCTTTCGTTCTAGTCTTTGCTACTCACACTCACACGTTCCTTTCTGATCCCACATTATCTTCTAAGCTTAAGTTCTGTCTCTGTCGATCTTTCTTCACTTTCTTCCATTTTCCAACTCTTTCACCATTTCTATTACTCACTTTTGAACCCTAAACACTTCTTCTGTTTTCACTCAAGTTTTAGAGCCTAAAACTGAGCGCAGAAACTTCAGTAAGATAGCGAGACACGAGTGTCCATGTGGGGAGGAACGACCCCCTAAAGCCTCGCGTCTGTGTTCATACTAGGTCTGTTGAGCAGATTTCATGTGTGCAAGGACTGCAGAGACTGAAGATGTTTTTTTGTGAATTAGTTGGCATCTGGAAAATTTTCCCTTTTTGATTTATTTTGAGTTTCATATCATGGAACAAAAATCAGACATATAAGTCATCTAAGTGCTTGGCCCGGATTTCAGCTGGCCTCCTAATTCATGCTCTGGGAATAGGAAGTGGGTGGTTTGGACATTTGGCTTGGTTGCTCTGCAGTGATTAATCCAAATGCATTGAGAAAGAACAAAGAAAACACTGGGATAAGAATACCCTAGTGATTTCTATTTTATTTCTATGAAATAAATATAATAATAATGTCATTATTAAGTAACACTTAACCTCTCCTTTCCCCAACTCCCTACCCCCATTTTTAAACATTTTAATTTCATATTTGTCCTGGGTTAAGCTATCCTATCCCCATTCTCACCCCACCCCGTTCCCCATTTTACAGAGAAAGAATACCGAGGAGGAAAGATCAATTCGGTTTTATGATCCTATCAGCTCTTCTGAGTCAAGATTAGATGTCTGGCAAGCAAACAAACAAACTATTCACAGCATATTCACTTAGGTCAAAGACAGAGGAAGCCTGTAGTACCGAACCTTCTGAGATTAATTATTGATAATCAAGGTCTTGGAGCAGTGAAAACTCTGCTCCAAGGATGATGTGGTTTACAAATACAGAAGAAACCCTGCTTTTGTTCCACATTTAGGGAAAGCCTAATATTGAAGTGGAGGAAAGGGAGGGCATGGGTTTTCTACTTGGGAGAGTTCAGGTCCTCCTTGCCCAAAGACAATCCCTCCCAAGTCATAGACTCTTTTCCTACAGCAAGGAAGTATAAGCCTAAAATTACAGGGGGAGGTTGGCTAGAGGATTTAAAGATTTCCTAGCAAAATTCCTTTGCAGGTTCCAAACAAAAGGATAATTCTGTTGTCATTATTAAACTGTGCAAAGGTGGGGAGGCAAAATGTCACATTTGGTGGATTCTCACCTGTAATTGCAGGGTACAACTCCAGCTCAAGGTTCAACAACAACAGAGTTTATTTACTGGGGGGGGGGGAGAGAGAGAAGTTGGGAGAGAGGAAAGAGTTAGAGGCAGAGCTAGAAGCATTAGCAATGGTCAGACGGTGGTTTGAAGCAGAGATCATATGCAAAGGTCTAGGAGGTATCTGCAAAGGTCTTTCCAGAGGTGGCACCAGCAGTCAGAAATAGCAATCTTAAGGTTGGGTCAGGTAGCACTGGACATGGGACTGGTCAGTGCCAAAGCAACAGCACCAGGGGTTGATGCCCGATGAGTCAGAGGACGGGACCAGTGTTATAGCTCTTAGAGATGCTGGGGATAAAGCCAACAGCAAAGAGCTCTTTTAGAGACACCTACTAGCACAGGGCCAGTGATGTCATTCAGCAGGTGATATCAGAGGCAGAGTCAGAGGTCAGGTCTGTGAAGGTATGGTGCCAGAGGACAGAGATCAGTGTTATAGCTCAATGAAGTTCTTCCCAAGAGAGCGATCCGAGGAATCTGCACAAAGCTGCACGAATCTGACTGGAAGCTGGCTGGAGCCTGACTTAGATAGTCTTCAGGGTACCCACCTTTTAAACCTGATTGGTCCCTTATAGTTGATTGGCAGCCATGGGAGCTTCCAATCAGATTGGTTCATTTATAATCCCAGCTATTTGATTGGTGCCAGTCGAACTGTGCCAGTGTGCCCAACCTGACCTATACTGAGGTTGGACTTCTTAACTGAAACTGCACTAGTGTGCCCAACCTGACCTATACCAAGGTTGGGCTTCAAAACCGAACACCAAGAGCCCCTTTGGCACTGGTGCAAGCTTGAACCTGATTGGTGCCCATAGGAGCTCCAATCAGATTGGTCCATTTTCAATCCCAAGCTGGTTTCATGGGCTTCTGTGACAATTACAAAAAGGTTAAGCTTCTCCACTGGAGATGTTCCATTGGAGAGAGAGTATTTTCTTTCATTAAAAAAAAATTAGAAAATATATGCTATAGTAATATATATATAATATATTTATATATAAAATATATAAAATTATATGAAATATAGAATCCTATAAAAACATAAAGAGGAAAAGAAAAATGCCCCCTTTTGTCTTCCTGCTTTTACTTTTAAGACTACCACTATTAAGTTTCTTGTGTTTCCTTCAAGAATACTACCATGTAGATCTCTGTCTTCTAGCTGTTTGCTCTCTGAGTCTGCAAAGTAGCTGACATTATGACCCTGCAGCATTATCTTGGAAGTTCTCTTTACGTCACTTTGAGATTGAAACTACAGTCTTCCTTTTTGTTGGTTTACTCTCTTGTTTTAGTGAAATACATCTTCCAGTAGGTTCCTGGCAACAGACACTTGAAAGGTACCTTTGTGAGATCTGATATATCAAATGTCTTTATTCTATTTTTACATATGAGATATGGCCTGGCATAGAACTCTATGCTGAAAATAACTGTCTTTTCAGAATTTAAAGGCATTGTTCCCTCTCTAACTTCTACTATTAGTATGTGACCCATTTCTTTGTTTCCTCTCTGGAAACTTTCAGTAACTTCCCTAGGATTCTGAAATATTATTAACAACGTGCCAAGGCGAGGGCCAATTTTCATCTGTTGAGTTGGACAACTTATTGGACCTTTTTAATCAAGAAGCTCATGTCTTTCAAATCTTGGAAATTTTCTCAAATTATTTCTTTGATGATTTTCTCCTCTCCACTTTTCAGTTGTTTCTTCTAGATTGTTACTCAGATGATACATTTTTCAAGCTGATACTCTGACCATCTTTTTTGGTTTCCAGCAGTCTATTTTAACCCTTTTTGGGCAGTGGTGTCAATTTTATCATTTATCGTCTGTCTTAACTTTTTTCACTTTGTCATATCTTTTAATTTCCAAGGATGCTTTAAAAATATTGCATATGGTTTTTCAAGAATGTTATCTCTTAACTCTCAGAGACATTCATCTGCTCATTCATTCAGAGAGCAGGTTTACAATCTCTTCACAGAGTACTGGTTCCAAGTTGCTTTTTTCTGTTATATTGGTGAGTCTTTCACATTATAGACCTTCTCAGATGTCTGAGATCCTTGACTGTTCATACGTGAGACTGCAACAACCACAAGTTATTTGGAAGCTCTGTATACATAGGGCAGGACTTGTTCTCTATGGCTTCAGTACAGGGAAATGTGACTGGATTGATTCCTTTTAAGGTTTTTTTCTCTTGGGCTGGTTGGATTTCCCAGACATGACTCTTCCGGACTGCTGACTTGAGAGGAAGGGCAGTTGTCTTTCTGGGAATAGTGGAGAGGGCATTTGAGAGTCTAAATATTCCTTACATACATTTTCAACCAATGCTTCTGTTTTTAGTTTCACCTATTCTACAACTAAAGGTAACTGATATAATCAATTACCAAGCTTCTTGCGGGTCCTGGGACACAAAGAGAGTTGCTGCACAGCTTTTCCACTGCTGGCTTAGGATTCAGCTTTAAGTATAATAAATCAATTCACAGTTGCCATTGTGATTTGCAGCTTCCCAAAATTGTATGGCCACCCTCTTCCTTCTAGTCTTTGTCCTTGTGGTTTTATGACTTAAGAAAAAAGCACCTTTATTGTATCTTACTCTTGTGGTAGCTGTGAATTATGTAAACTGATTTTACCAGCAGCAAGATGCCCCTAAATGACTCTGAACAAAGCTTTCTCTTTGGATGAGCACCCAAAACAAGCCTTTGGAATGGAGAAGAGGGGATATTAGCCTTGGAGTTCCGTCATGAAATCAGGAAGAGGCCAAAGGAACCATCTAGATCATTTTTTTTTTTTTTTTGGTAGAATCAAGAGCATTGGGAAAGAAGCAGAATGGATGCTCTCCTTGTTTAAGGTGGAAGGACAGAAAGTCTTTGGAAGAGGGCCTCCCCGGTGGCGCAGCGGTTGAGCACTGGGTTGCGAAGCTGCCTGCAGCCTCTGCAGCGCCGGTTCAATCCCGGGCCACCGGGGGAGGGTCCCACAAGGTGCGCAGACCATTCCTGCCACCCGCTGCTCCCCTCAGCAGTGTGCTTCGGTCCTTCTGCCTGCTCTGCTCCCAGCTCTGGCTCTGGTGAATTCTCTCACCCTCCCGCACTTCTGACTGTACCCACTGCTTGTATAAATAAATAAAAAAAAAAAAAGAATTCAGTATTAAGACACAAACTACATTAAAAAAAAAAAAAGAGAGTCTTTGGAAGAGTTTGCAAATCTATCAGCTAATAAGTCAGAGTACTACAGAGTGACTGACTGGTCATTCAGAAGTGCAAGGAGGAAAAAGAAAGCAGCTTAACTATGGCACCAAGAGGAATAAGCAGAGAGGTGGGCAGGGCTGAGTGTCCTGGAGAGCCCTGCAGCTGCTGTTTGGCAAAAGAATCTCTCTGCTCACTTCAAGCTTCATTTTTCCCTCTTTCAGTTGTCTTTAAATTCTTTTCTCACATAGATCTCAGGTGGAGAAAAAAAAAAAGTCAGGTCTAGATTCCCTAGGCATTAAAAAACAAACTAGCTAACTCAGAGCCCCTAATATTCTGTTCGAATCTAATCTATTTATAAATCCAAACAACAATTACTGACAGGCAACTGATGCATAAGAAATGGTGTGAAAGTTTTCATTTCTATGTGGGTTATTATAAGAACAATGACACTTTTCATTTTCACCCACTCTCAGAGGAAATGAGTCTGGAATAGGCATATGAGAGATTAAGTCAGATATAAACAAGACAATAAAAAGTGATTCTTGTCGAGGGGTATTTCAAAGTGCTAGAACAGGTCAGAGAAGTATATTAAAGAATTTTCTCTGCAGGATATTTCTTTTCCCCTTTACTGATCTCCTCATATCCCTTAATCCTCTCTCCAAATCTTAAACTTCTCATTTCCTATTTTCACTTAAAGTATCACTTTTTCTCCTGTCACCCTTTCAAAAACTTAGATATGTCTTCAATTACTTCCTTACTCCCTTCATCAAGACATCCCAGTAACTGTATTACTTGTCTCTCACATCGCTATCCTTTTCCTTTATATCTCTTTGGCGTTTGCTCTGGTTCAGGGGTGACTGTCCTCTTACTTATTTTTTTTAAAGTGGTTGGATATTTTTTACCGGTAATTTTATTTTTTTGCATAAAAGAACTAGGGTGTAGACCAGAGGTTCTGTCGGGGGTGGGGTGCGGGTTGTGAGAGGATTCAGTAGAGACAGAGTGGGGAGCAGAACAGGCAGATTGACTAAAATACATTGCTGAGGGGAGCAGCGGGTGAGACAGGAGAGGTCTTGTGTGCCATGTGTGGGTTAGCTTCCTGGCTGGGGATCGAACTCAGGCCGTAGTGGTGACAGTGCTGAGTCTTAGTCCTTCCGCCACCAGTGAGGTCAATGTCCTCTTACTTGAACTCCTGTGAACAACTGCTTATTTGTACCACTCTCCGGATTCTCCTTCCTTCCAACACTCACCAAATATACTCAGAACCCTAATTATCCCAAAGTGTGGCACTTACCAATACCTTTTTTAGCTCCTTCTAACTAATATAATATAATAAAATAAAATTTCAACAGCTCTCCATTCCAACCGAACTATGAGCTATCGTGGACATAGTGTAATGATTAAGAGCACAGACAATGGAGCCAGACTCTGAATTCAAGTCTGATAAACTCTATTTTGGGTTAAATTCAATTTCAGGTGGCAAAGATTCATTAGTTTCTAATATTTACAAGGTGGTTTCAGTTGTACAGACATCCAAAAGTGGGTGAACACCCAAAACAAGCTCACAACCCAAGGGTGGAAAAAGATGCATAAAGGAAATGAAGACCATATTGTATGTATGGACAACACACATAAGAGAATTCAGAGAAAGAAGTGATTTAATCCTCCAACAAAATTTGACTTTGCCATATATGGATGGAGATAAATATAATGTTCATCCTCTTTTCTCTACCTCCCAATACCAGTCGGGCTCCTACTAGGTGACTTGGTATTTCACCTAATTTCTCTTTTGGAAGTACAGGAAAGCCAGTACTGCATGAAAGCCAGTACTGATCACTCTGTGATGGCCTGTGTGAGGTTGAAGATTCTAAAGCCGTGGTATTTATCACAGGGATTTGAGAGCAATGGACATAAACTCTACCTATTCCCCCTGGGTTTTTCTCCCTAGCTCTGCATTTTGAAATCTTGTTTTTCTTCAAGGCCTGGATCAAACACAAGCTTTCTATGAGGCTTTCCAAACCTTTTCTTTTTAGAAGAAATCTTGTTCCCTTTTATGTTTCCATAAACGTAGCTTTACCTCTATTAGAGCATTTTGCCTCTGAGTAGTTCTGTCCATACATCTCTTCACTAGAATCGATTTCCTTGAGAGTCAGGATTAAGTCTACATCTTTGTAGGCCTCATATATTATATTGCCTCTAATGGGCTTATACGTACTTGCGGACTTTGCATTCCTGGCTTATGCATAATTCAGGGAAGGGGTTGATTCTGGAATCTCTACGTATCTGTTCTCCAAGAATGACTTGTAGTTTGGGGCCTCCCTGGTGGCACAAGTGGTTGAGCGCAGCACTGTGAAGCTCTCTGCAGCCTCTGCAGCGCCAGTTCGATCCCAGTCGGCCGGCTGGGGTCCCACATGGCGTGGCAGACTTCTCCTGTCTCACCTGCTGCTCCCCTCAGCAGTGTATTTTGTCAGTCTGCCTGTTCTGTTCCCCGCTCTGTCTCTGGTGAATCTTCTCACTCTCCTGGACATCTGGCCTGTACCCTGGTTCTTGTATAAATAAATAAATAAAATCTTAAAAAAAAAAAAGAATGACTTGTAGTTTGTTTCTAAGTGATCTTTGCTTCAGTGGGAGTTTATAAAATTCTCTTTTAGAACTTTTAATTCTCTGCTGAAATCCCCATCTATTCAAGAATTTCACCTAGCTTTTCCGTGGGATAATTAAAAATATTCATTAAAAATATTTTATAATCCTTGTCTATTAATTTCAACATCTGGATCATCTGTAGGTCTGTTTCTATTGACTATTTTTCCCTCTCAGTTTTATTTCCCCTGCTTCTTCATGACTCTTATAACATTTAATTAGATGTTAGATGTTGTAGATAAAAGAATGGCAACACATATACTAAGAAAAGGACATGCCCCTTCCTCTGTCAGCCTGCTAGGTTTGAGAGCTGAATCAATTAATCTGGGCTACATCCAGGCTTTGTTGTCACTTTAGTCAGTTCACTAATGGTGTCAAATGTTTTGAAAGCAGGATAACACTGTCCTTGCAGTTGGGGGTGTGAGCATGGTGAGACTCCAGAGATCACTCTCTATGCTTTACACCACAGAGTTCTCTTTGTTCTTGGTGGGGCACTGCTCTGCTACTGTTAAGTTTAGGGTCCTTGTGCTCTAGAGGGGTCTATCTTTGGCCCCCTGCTCTGCTCTCCAATTTTTCTGATTGCTCTGTGCACATCGAGTGGTTTTCTTTCTTAGCTTTACACTACCCTCAGTCATCAGGTCATTGTCACTGTGTACTTAGAGGAGACCTCATGGGAAGGAATTAAAGGTGGGTAGGTATATATTTGCTCTGTGATTGGGTCTCCTTAGAGCCAGCCCACATGTAGCCTTCAAAAGTCTGTATGAAGTTCAGCTATTTTGTCTTCATCATCATCTATGGTAAGCCTACTCCTTCTCCTGCCATACCCCTAGGATGAAAACAGTCATGCATTCTTTCTTTCCTACGAAGGGCTTGTCCCTTTCTGGAACTTATTTTAATTAGAATGCTACACATTCTTAGATTTCTAACTTTTCCTTTTCTAAGTTACATTTGTTGCTTACTCAGCTGATTCCTGTTGTTAGGGTAGGAGTGACAGTGCCCTGTGACACTATTCCATTCCTTTCCACAGGCTGGGCCCTGGAGTACTGATTCACTAACCCCTCCATCTAGATAGCTGCAAGAAAGGCAACTGGCTCCTCCTCTTGTTCCCTTGCTTACTTCCTACCGCTGATACCATAGTTCAGGGATACTCTGGTGCACCCCATCTCCTCTACAAGAAGAAAAGAAGGACTGTGAGAAGGCCACATCAACTCAACACTGCTCTCTTTGTCTCTGCTGACACATGGCAAAGCACGGGGCAGAGAACTCTCCTCCCCTCTGGGAAAATCACCAACACTAACGTAGCTCTTGGCTAGGCCAGGCCACCCCTCCCAGAATCCTCTCACACAGTCTGTTCCCCACATTTCAGGTCCAGTCATTTCATGGAACTTGAATGGCCAAGGGAGCCTGCAGGCAGCCAGAGGGCCCGGGTTGTGGGCTAGCTAGCGGGAAGGGTGGACTAGCTTGTGACAGAATAGGGAAAAAACCCTTACTGCATCTCTAGCAGAGCCTTGTTCTCACAAATCAGACCGGAACACTAAGTCAGTTCTCCTTTTGTCTGGAATATCTATGCCTGGTGAATCAGTTACCAAATTTCTGAATATTTCCCACTTCATGGATACAAGTTCTGTATATAAAACTATTTTCTCCATGGAGAGTAGAGACATATGTGCAATACAACAGGTTGGGTATAAGAGCTGGATTTTGTTGTTGTTTTTTTTTAATCTTTTGGAATTATTTTTTTAATCCCGGTAGTTTATGAAATTGGGAGCCTAATATCACATCCCCAGCAGATACCCAGGACTTCCTGCTCCTCTACCTAGGAAACAGAGTAACAATTCTTACCATCTAAATTGGAAAGAGACTCTAAGATAGTGGGGAGATGTTGAATCACACAGGGCACCCAACTTGTGGGAAATAAATTCGCAAATTACTTGAAAAGAAGTAAGAGTCAGACCAGGAAGCTCTTCAGCCCCTATTATTGTACCAACGAAGGGGTCTGTGTTCTTTATACACACAAATATCACATAGGGGGGCAGGGAAAGCTTCACCAATAGCCACAACCCTGTGTGTTGTCTCACTTGCAAGGGCTGATGGGTGGTGACCTAGGTCAGGCAGATGAACAGGCAGCAGTGACTGATGATGAGACAGTCTGAATTAGACCCAGGGACTGAGAACATCCTGACAGCCATGAGGGGTGGGGGCTGGCAAATGTGATAAGCCTGGCTTGAGGTTCCCCATGGCCTGCAGTGTTGATGGATCAAAATAAAAGGAACATTTGAGAATGCAAATGGTTTAGATAATGCTGTCAATGAATGGTTCTGCAGTCAGGGGTATTTCACATGTACCCCTGGTATTCAAATTACTCTTGGTACTTAAAGGGGCCAGGGGAAAGAAGGCATAAAGCTTGGTTGAGGACCAGGCAGAGTTAGAATTAAATATATAAAGAAATTCGAAACCAATCTGTCCTCTTGGTTAGGAGGCTACCCTTATTGCTAGAAACAGCCTGGGCTGACTTCAAAGGGTACACAACTAGCCAGATGCACTCCTGAAACTTGCTCTAGTTTGAAAATTTTCACAGCTTCCTTGGAACTCCACCAGCTTAGATAGTACTTTCCTTGTTCGATACCAGAACAGTCTTGCCATCTAGGGTGAAATGTAATGCCATTTGAAATATCCAATTTTGTAAGTCATAAATGGTTAAACACGGGTACTTTCATACGGTTCAACATCAAATCTATTTATTTCATGTTTGCCTATGCTTTTGTCTGGTTTGTTATGAAAGTGTGGTAGGGGGATTCTAAACTCTTACTAGGAAAAAACCGAGTTTTGCAAATAGCAGAAATAACAGCCTGTCCTGACCTACACCTAGGAGGATACATCTGAACAAAGGAACGTGGTCTGGACTCTCCTCCATCCAAAGTTCCAGAGAGTTCCCATTCCTCACTGTCTTTAATACTTTCTTCAGGCTCATTCATGGAGGAGAGCCACTCAGTTGATAGCTTGCCCACCTCTGCATAGTGTCTGTGCTTCCATCTGTTAACAAGGTGATAACTTGGGTCTCCCTGGTGGCACAAAGTGTTAAGACACAGCACTATGAAGCTATCCGCAGCCACTGCAGCAAGAGTTCGATCCCCGACCAGGGAGGTGGCCCACATGGCACAGCAGACCTCTCCTGTCTTGTCCGCTGCTCCCCTCAGCAGTGTATTTCAGTCAATCCACCTGTTCTGTTCCCCACGCTGTCTCTGGTGAATCCTCTCACCACCACCCCCACACCTCTGGCCTACACCCCAGTTCTTGTATGCATAAATAAATAAATAAAAACCAACAACAAGGTGATAACCACCTAGGGCTGGGTGATATGTGACTAGTCCTATGTAACTACTGAGTACTTGAAATGTTGCTAGTCCAAATTGAGATGGGCCATAAGATTTTAAAGACTTACCATGAAAAATGTAATATATCTTATTAATCATTTGATATCACGTATTAGAATGATAATAATTTAGATATATTTGATTAAATAAAACACTGTAATTAAGTTCATCTGTTTTGCTTTTACAAACGTACTGACTAGAAAATTAAAGTTGACATACATGGTTGAAGAGTGCTTCTCGAACAGGAAACTTGATCAATGAATTGTTAGCTTGAAGAGCTGGAGTTCATTAGCTGTGACAGTGCTTACATTTGGTCCATGACCTGAAAAAGCTATGGTCCTTCTCTTTGTGGCATCGAATGTGGCAGAATTGTTGGTACACACATAAAATAAGTAGCCATGGTTCTCACAGAGCATTCAAGAGGTTCAAGAGTTTAAGTGATTAAAAGAAAATAATAATTGAAGGGTCACAATGAAATTGGGCAATTTTGTGATGTTCAGTTTTGAAAATGAATCAGAGCCTTGTAGAGAAACCAACATTCTACTCAGGGTTCTCAAATCAAGAACCTCTCCGCTCCCCACCAACACGTGGCCTGAGAGTGTTCCAAGAGCAACGGGGAGTGTAGACTTTGTTATATGTTTGTGGTTTGGCAGAGACCGACCGCAGCAAGGTGGCTTGATCTGGCCAACAAGGCCAGGCAATGGGAGGAAAGGATGACTGGCACAGAACAAGAGGTTTAGAAGAAGAGATAGAACAGAGAAGCCAATGTAAATTATTTTAGCTAAGGGTTTGTCAAGTCTTAATGAAGGGTACAGATCACCAAGAAGGGACTCTAAATGACATGGCTATAAAAGAAGAACAAGGGGGTGGGGCCTCCCTGATGGCATAGGGGTTAAGTCTCAGCACTATCAATGCCATGGCCTGAGTTCAATCCCCGGCCAGGAGCTGACCCACATGGCACAGCAGACATCTCCTGTCTCACCCACTGCTGCCTATTCTGCTCCCCACTCTGTCTCTGGTGAATCCTCTCACTCCCTGCTCCTCTGACCTACACCATAGTTCTTCTACAAAGAAAGAAAAGAAAAGAAGAAAGAAAGAAAAGAAGAAAGAAAGAAGAGAGAGAGAGAGAGAGAGAGAGAGAGAGAGAAAGAAAGACAAGAAAGAAAGAAAAGAAAAGAAGAAAGAAAGAAAGAGAGAGAGAGAGAGAGAAAGAAAGAAAGAAGCTAGAGTCCTTGAAACTGGAGGATATGTACAATTAGAGAAATTTATTTGGCCCCCTCCATGGTTGGGCAGTTAGCTCATACTCCTATCCTACTCTAACTTGTTAAAGATACTTTTTTTTTTAAAAAGACCCACCCATTCATGCATATAAGAACTGGGGTATAGGCCAGAGGTGCAGGGGTGAGAGGATTTACCAGAGACAGAGTGGGGAGCAGAACAGGCAGATCTACTGAACACACTGCTGAGGGGAGCAGCGGGCGAGACAGGAGAGGTCTGCTGTGCCATGTGGGTAGCTCCCTGGCCAGGGATCAAACTCGTGCTGCAGTGGCTGCGATTAGCATCATAGGTTGCGTCTTAACACCTTGTGCCACCAGGGCAGCCCTGTTAAAGACACTTTAAACTCCAGAATGAATAACAGATCTGACCAATTTGTTCAAATGTCAAATACTGAGTATAATTCTGTGAATAGACTATGGGCCAGGGGCCCAAAAAATACAGATTTAATCGCCACAGACTGATCACAGAGTACTATTAGCTCCATTGAAGAAATCAGAGAAAACAGTCCCTACAGTTTTGGAGCCTATCATTTTAGGATGTTCTGTTGCAACATCTAGGTGATGAATTGCTATTCAGACCCAACTGGGGAGATCACAAAGGTGAATACCACAAAATCTGAAAATATTTTCTGAAGATCAAACCCAGCTTAAGTCAAGTCAAGAAAATTAGGTCCCAGTGCCCTACTGTTTTCTGGTCATTCTGTTAAACTCTAAAGCCACAGATTTCCACTGTTGCTTTTTGCTTTTAAACCACTCAGCTCATAATTTTTACAGTGACTGCCCAAGTTCCCTATGGCATCCAGGGAAGGGTGAGTGTAATAAACACAGGGCCACTATACTACCAGAATATAAAACACCTACCACCGAGAGAGGTCTTCCAGTCTTGCTGCTAATGATGCTTGATGTAATAGAAAAGTGAGAAAAAATGGGTCTGCTAGGTCCCAATTAGCTCACCTCAACTCTCTCTTATTGAGGAAACAGTTTGTCCATTTCAACGTAACTTTCACCCTGATGTCTTATTTTTGGGGTGAGAGTAGGACCTCAGGCCCAGTCCCAGGCAGAACCCCACTCAATCAAAATAAAGTCACACATTCTTGTGTCACACCCAGGGCCTCAATCTGTATAGATACCATCTCACCAGGCACCAAAGAGAGAGAATTAACCTACCAGGCTGGAGTATTTAATTGGTTCAGAGAACTGGATGCACAAAGCTTTGTACATATGTGCAATTTCCTGGTCTCTGATCTTACTCTTAGATTCTCAAATGTATCTAACAGTAAGAGGGAGAAAAAATCTTTTAATCTTTAAATCTTGCTTCATAATACCCTGCTTCCAGCATTGCCTTCTTGATTCTAGCATTTAATTTTTGCCCAAAGGTTTAGAGAGTTTCTTAAATTTAGACCATTCTTATAGACTAAATTGTGTGTCCACCCTCCCACCTCCCCACCCCAACAACCACCAAATCTGCATGTTGAAGCCATAACCCTCAAGGGCTGTGTTTGGAGACAGGGCCTTTAGGAAGGTACAGATTAAATGAGTTTATAAGGGTGGGGCCTTAATCCGATGGGAGCAATATCCTTATGAGAGGGCTCTTTCAGGGTGAAAGCGCAGAGGATAGGTCACATGAGGACAGAGAGAGGCGCTGTCTGCTCGCCAGGAGGAGCGCTCTGACTAGAAACAACCCTGACAGCACCTTGTTCTTGGAATTCTAGCCTCCAGAACCGTGAGAAAATAGCTTGCTGTTGTTTAAGCCACCCAGCCTTTGGTATTTTGTTAAGCAGCCAGAGCATACTAATATAACAAGGCAGTGATGAAGATGAGCAGATCCTTTCTTTCCAGCTAATACCCTCCTCAGCCACACTGGACGCTGACCCCCTCCCCTGGGTCAAGCTCATTTTCAGTTCAGAGATTTACTAACATGCAGCTTTTGACCCTGATGCCACAGAGCACTACAGCTGAAATAAAGCCCCCAGAGCCACCAGGCACAGTGGAAGTGAGACTGAGGAAAATCACGGGGGCAAGGAAAGTGGGAGGAATCCCCACTGCTGCTTGGACCTGGCAGCCAGTAAGCCTGGAGGGGTGCCCTATTTTTATGACGAACCCAGGTTTGACGCGTGCTCCTCTGATGACACGATGCGCATATTTTTGGGCCTGCAAACAGCTTGTATAGCACTTTGTGGAACCAAATGGATGCAATTGGATTAGAGGTATCCATATATTTTTATTGGGATCTTAATGTGGGAAAGGGTAATTGCAGGGTGGCGGGCAAGAGACACAGAAGTGAGAATATAAAGGGAAGGCATGAGAGACTGTTTCCGAGGTGTGGGTTAAAGCTTTGCCATGTCAGCTGGCAGGGCCAGAACAATGAAAAAAGGAGCAGAAAGTTGAGCTGTTTAACGGGAGTCTCCCTAATTAGGACCAACTGTGGGTGAGGAATGCTGACTCGGCTGGCCACAATTTGTTTGAGTTTTCTCTAGTTTCAGAGATTTCCCTCTTTGCCTGCCCCAAGCCTTTCCCCTCTCCTACTTCGTTCACAGGGGGAGGGATGAAGACACAGGCACCTTCCTTTCTTGTTTACGTGTTTCCAAATGAGGAAATTTAAATCTTTCAAAGAGTAAAAGGTGACTGGACATTCATGAGAGTCAAATTTGTTTCCTTGTCTCTGCCTCAGTTTCCCCAAGTAAAAACACCACGCAGTCAATATCCACTCACCAAAATGTTTGGAAAGTTGGACATAGGGAAAATAATTTTGATTCTTGGGCAAGAAAAAAATTTGACAACAAAAAAATCACACACTTAAGGTGTCATTTTACAGAAGTGGCCTTAATTTGAGTTTCCATGTTTTTATCAAAGAGGATCCCAAGGAGGCTCTGAAAATACTCAGTGGGGTACTAGTCACAGCTAATATTTCTTTCTTTTTCTAAAACCAACATTGATGTCCCATTTTATGGATTTTTGGAAAGGGATGAAAAGGATATTTAATTTAAAATTTATGAGCTACTTCTTACTTCCTCCCTATTTCTCACCCATGCGCCCTGAGATGGAGTCTTTCACAATTCCAAAATCCCTGGCTAATTGAAAGGAAATGACACAGCAGTGTTTGCAGGCCTGTATTTTCTTTAAACCAATAAGGAATTGAGAGACAATCTTTAGTACTCCAAAATGTGGGAAAGGTTCAGGTTAAATGCCTGGAGCAGGAGCTCACATATTTTTTTTCTGAAACAGCATAGAGTAAATATTTCAGACCTTGAGGGCCATCACAGTCTCTGTAACAATTACTCAACTCTGCTATTGTGGCAGGAAAACAGCATAGACAATCTGCAAACAAATGAAGCAGCTGTGTTCCAAGATAACTTCATTTATGGACAATGAAATCTGAATTTCATATAATTTCCATTGTCACAAAATATTCTTTATCTCTCGATATTCTCCCCACTCAAGCATATAAAAATGCAAGCTTGTGGGCTAGACAAAAGCAGGCAGTGGCTTGGTTTTGGCCCAGAACCCAAAGTTTACTGACCATCAGGCTTGACAAACAACAACAACAAAACCCAACTAACAAAACAACCCTCTAAAAACAAAAAGAAAAAAGTAAAGGACAATCTTTGAACTGACAAGTCTGGGACCAAAAGCAACTTTGGATGAAGAATGGCTGCTGGATGTCTACATTTATTCCATTTTAGTGCCCTTCTGATCTAACCTGCTCCTTTACAAGTCCAAACAAGATTTTTCTACCAGCAACACTGTTGGCTCAGTTCTGACTCAGGAAAAAAAGGGGGGGGGGTTCTGGAGGTGGGGAGGAGGGTGTGGAGAAAAAGGAAAGAAGGAAAGAAGCCCCAGTATTCCTGCACCCCACTGCCAATCTCTCATTGCAATTAGACAATGCCTTAGAGTAGGATGGGATTCAAGCTTATATGCGGCCTGTAGAACGATTTATGCAGAGGTGACAGAAGCAAAAGCTCTTTTCGGTTAGACACACAAACCCTGTCCCACAAGGCTTGGAAGGAGACATACAGAGGCACGTGTCCTGTCTCTATTACTGTTATGATCATGGCAACAAGGCTTTGGTATCAACGAGCTGCCTTTCCTCGGCAGATCTCAAATCATGGTGAATATCCAAAAAGGTGGGATGGGACAGGGATCCCAGATTCATACTACTAGGCTCAAGAATCTGTACAACTCTCTGCAGTTTCTGGCAGCCCCAGAGGATTTGGGCCAGGCTGCCGGTGTGAAATGCTGAGCTGGCAATAAACACCTCTCGCCTGTAAGCTACTTTCTCTTCTTGGAATGAGGCTTCCACCACAAACCAAATCAACTGCCAGGCGTTCCCTTTGAACACACCACTCTCCCTTTTTTGACTTCTTTGTGTCACATTAGATCTTCTCACTCCAAAATCCCTGGCCTTCCATTATCACCTTTTTTCTCTATTACTTTATTCTTTTAAAGTCTACTTTATAATCCCTTCCTTAATGTTGCCACATAAAGTGAGGAGATTCCCCCCACCCCACATTTTTTTAATCTATTCACTGAGCATCCTTATTCAGTCAAAATCCTGGCTCAAAATCAAGGACTAATACACCACCCTAGCATTCGACCCAGAATTACCCCAATGTTGTCCATATTCAATCCACCAAAGAAAAACAAAACAAGGAACATTTCAAAGGGAAGTCAGCAAAACAGAAACAGACACAAAGTCCAAATCTTAAAACCTAAAGAAAAAGGTGCTGAACCCTAATTCCTCCTGTCTGCTGCGCACACACCATCTGGCTGAACCACATGGGAATGTCAGCGGAATCCAATGATGCACCAATCACTCTTACATGTTTTTCATTTCAAAAATAATGAGGAACAACCCATAACAGTCCCCAAGCACATCTCTAGCAATTCATACCCAGTTGAGCTTTCTAGAGGGAAATTCAGTCACCAACCTTGGATGAAGATTACTCGAATACAAGTCAAATGCAGGATCATGCAAAAATAGTTGTCCCTTCAAGAAATATAAAGGGAAAGAAGTAATCCAGATAGGTCAGTCATAAATAGCAGAGCTGTTTCCTAGGTTATAGAAATGTCTAATGTAGCCTAGTTGGATCACTTTGAAGTTTTGACCTCAGTTGACTTTGGCTAGATTTCTTCATTCTCGTAACTTCTGCCCCACCCTCATTTAAATCCCAAACTAAAAATTTCAGTCACATATGATGGCAGCAGTCATAGGGGTAGGAGTACAGGGTGATAGAATTTTCTCCTTCTGCTTATCCACAAAGAATTAGAACCTGAGGCATAAAGGCGTGTTAGTGTGTTACTGGGAAGGCTTATTAATTTGTTAGTGAGGGTGCTTATTCAAAGCCTCCATGGGTGTCCTGATTTACTATTAAAACAAAAATCATGGGAAGGCAGGAGAATTTAAGGGCATACTTTGTTCCTAAACAATTCTTAATGTCTGTGGATTCAACTCTAAAGATGTCTACGGCAGCAAAGCAATCTATGCAGACGTCCGAGACTACTTTGTGGAAAGTTGCTGTTCACTTAATCAGCAGGCAAGCTGGGATCAAATTCAACACGAACTATTACTTATTCCACCCAGTCAAAAGAGCTGACATAACCTCTACGTTGCTGGACAAACATGCAGCAACGTACTGCACTTAACCAGAGGCAAGTCATGGCTTTCTAGAAGACAGCCTCAGATAGTTTAGGAGAAGACAACCAATTGGCACCAATGAATACACAGGATGGCTGCATCCTGCTAACCACTATCAGAAATGTTGATGTGCAGGGAAAGTACCCCTGCAGTCTGTGGAGCCACAGTTACACAGCTCATTCAACTGTGATCTGTCTATAAACCTGCCTCAAACCAAAGCAGTTTCTCTACTACCTAATGCCCTGGAAACCCAGGGTGTCTACAGTGCTCGCTGGTGAAAGGCATTTTTTTAAAAAGATCTATTTATTTATGCATACAAGAACTGGGGTGGGGGCCTCCCTGGTGGTGTAAGGGGTTAAGCACCGCACTATGAAGCAATCCACACCCTCTGCAGCATGAGTTCGATCCCTGGCCAGCCAGGGAGCAACCCACATGGCGAGGCAGACCTCTCCTGACTCACCCACTACTCCCCTCAGCAGTGTATTTCAGTCAATCTGCCTGTTCTGTACCCCACTCTGTCTTTGGTGAATCCTCTCATCCCCTGCATCTCTGGCCTGTACCCCAGCTCTTGTATGCATAAATAAATCTTTAAAAAAAAAAAAACAAAACCAAGAACTGGGGTATAGGCCAGAGGTGCAGCCGGTGAGAGGAATCACCAGAGACAGAATGAGGAGCAGAACAGGCAGATTGACTGAAATACACTGCTGAGGGGAGCAGCGGGTGAGACAGGTGAGGTCTGCTCTGCCATGTGGGGTCAGTTTCCTGGCAGGGGATCGAACTCGTGCTGCAGTGGCTGCTGACAGCTCCATAATGCTGAGACTTAATCCCTTGTGCCACCAGGGAGGCCCGGTAAAAGGCATTCTTAATCTGCTGCCTTTTCTACCGATCCATGGAACTTGTCAAAAGGGCATGCATAAGACATTATTTCTAGTGTAGGTGCCAGATTTGTGCTGACCTGTGCTAATACTCTAATGCTATTTTTCTTTGCAGACAATACCAGATCACTACTTAAACTAGCTACACTATGTCCCATATTTAAATATGTATGTCAAGCACTTTGCTGGGCACTTTCACACACATCAAAATCTCATTCAACCTTCCCATTTGTCCTGACTTAGATGTTTTTCTTTCATTTTACCTGTAAGAGGGCTGAAACTTAAGATAGGTAAAGTCACATGCTCAAGGTCCCCCAGCGAGTAGGAAACAGAACCAGTTTAGTACCAAGATGTGTCTGACTCTAAAGACCCTATTTTTAACCACTACATGCACTATAAATACTCCCATCATGAGAGAGGTGACTGAAGTTAGGGGTGGTCTCAAAAAAGCAAAACTAAATTAAGCATTTACTCAGGTCCCCAGGGAGTCACTTGGCGTCACAACTGCAGCGCATTATCTGGCGGCTGTCCAGATGGTGTCCACTGGAGGGCGAGGAACACTCAGGCATCTCTAGGGGCTCTTTGCAGAAAAAGGTGGTCTCCAGGTCAGATTTTATCTGTGTCTGCTCTGTCACTTTCACACCCACACCTCAATAGTTACTGTGGTTTGGGATTGAGAATTGTGGAAAAGAAATGGGGTTAGTTCCTAACCTCAAAAAGACTGCAAAAAAACATAATTTGTCTGCAGGAGTGACATACCCCTAGCAGCTATGGGAAGGGCTTTAGCAAAAATGGATGTGGAAACAGGCTGTGGAACTTGATAGAAATCTTTCATGTTTTCTCAAACTGGTTCCTGTCATTCCCAAAGGCAAATCCGTGCACTTTCTGAAACATGAGTGTTGCCAAACA
Organism: Talpa occidentalis; assembly: GCF_014898055.3. Taxonomy (NCBI): domain Eukaryota; kingdom Metazoa; phylum Chordata; class Mammalia; order Eulipotyphla; family Talpidae; genus Talpa; species Talpa occidentalis. The sequence goes on from NW_023605194.1 coordinate 76,771,746, forward strand.
AAATCTGAATGACACAAACCTGCAACAGAATGGGTGGCCTGAGACAGCCCCTAATCTGGGAGACTGACTATTCTGAATTCATTTTCATCCAGTGAGGTGTGAGAGAGAAGATATTCTCCTAAAGATGTTGAGTGCCCACAAGACTAGTTTTCAACAAGTTTGGGGCAACAATCTCTTCTGCATGGGGGAGTCTCTAGAGTTCCGCCATATTCTAGTCAAATTCAAGACCCTACTTTTCTAACCAATTGGTGCTGAGATGTGGGAAGAGGCTGAAGAGCAGCGAGGGATAATTTAAGCTACTCAGCTCTGGGTGAGTAGGTCCCCCCTTTTTGAACTGCCCTTCTCTACTCTTTCCCCTCTAGGAAAACTTTTTGAGAACTCTACCCAACCCTTGAAAATTACATCTCAATCTTCTGGATCTTGCTTTGCAAAGGAAGTAGTCTTTGCATCCGGTGGGTAAGGATCCAGACACCATTCCCAGTAATGGAGAAATGGGAGTAGGGAAGTGCTAGTTCAGCCACGGCACATCAGGCCACCATCCTCGACACTGGGCTCGGGCAGGATGCCCTATGGCAAAAGGGGTCACTCCACACGCGTGTGCAGCCCAGGGCTTTCTGCCAGAGACACAGAGCCAGCTGCATCAGCCCTAGGACACCTCATTTTACCCACACACACCCGGCTAGCCCAGTCAAAGTCACCCAGTGGTGCTTCCTCTTGGGACAGCCTTGTCTATCCCTTTGGACTTGGGTCAGTCATTAGAGTAGAAGTCATCAAACCCAGGGGTTCCCTCTGCTTAGATGTCCCAACACCAACAGCTTCAACTTAGCAGCTCTGCTCACTCTGCCCCATTAGAGGTACACCCCCAACTCCAGCCCACTGCCCTCCTCTCCCCTGGTCTATCAACATCCAACATGGGGGGGTGGGTGGCTGCCACTGATTGGTCTGGTTGATTAGTTGGCTTGGCCTTGAGGTCTGTGCCCTGCCTCTGTGGCCGGCCATGAGGGCTGTTTTCCTTCGGGTGCTCACCTTAGAGGAGGAATGAAGTTCAGGTTTATTTGGGCAGCTGTCATATTCAGGTAAACTGGTTTTTACTAAAAGTAGGGCCTTGAGTTTGACTGGAATATGGGGGAACTCTAGAGACTCCCCCATGCAGAAGAGATTGTTGCCCCAACTTTGTTGAAAACCACAGTCTTGTGGGCACTCAAAATCGTCAGGAGAAAATCTCTCTCACACCTCACTGGATGAAAATGAATTCAGAATAGTCTCCCAGATTAGGGGCTGTCTCGAGGCACCAGTCACTTGCTGACTGCAATGAAGATGCTGGGTATGGTCTGAACCCCAGTGTTGTATGCTCTCTATCCCAAAACAGATGATCAAATCTAGAAAGAAAAGAAGTCTCTTTGGGCCTACCTGGTGGCGCAAGGGGTTAAGTCTCAGCACTATGAAGCTTTGGGCAGCACGAGTTCGATCCCCAGCCAGGGAGCAACCCACATGTTGAAGCAGACCTCTCCTATCTCGCCCGTTGCTCCCTTCAGCGGTGTCTTTCAGTCAATCTGCCTGTTCCGCTTCTCACTCTGTCTCTGGTGAATCCTCTCACCCCCTACACCTCTGGCCCACACCCCAGCTAGTGTATGCATAAATAAAATAACTCTTAAAAAAAAAAAGAAGTCTCTAAAAACTCTTCTCCTTAAGAGATCTTGAGTAGGAGCTGGATTTTCAGATACTCAACCACTTGTATGATGTGAGTCAAGCCTGGGGGCAGGGTGTTGAACAGGGAAATAATGAGGCTGCTTCTCTGCCCTTGATAACAGAATATTCTGGTGGTGTGAGCCAGTAGTGTTGTTGCATTGGCTGCTACCACGGCTGTGCTTCTGTGGAGAGCAGGCTCTGGCACTCTCATGCCAGGCCTTCTACTATTATTATGACCACAGGATCACTCACAAAGGCAGCCAGAGTAGAAAAACACAAAAGGAATTTCTCATTAGTTCTGTGCCCCTTTTCAGATCCCGCAGAAGGCTGATGTGTAAAAACCACTGGATGTGTTAAAAAGAAATCTATTAGTCCAGAGAAGGAATTTTTCTTCAAATGTAGAAAATGTCTACATATTCAGTCAGGTAAAGTCAAAAACTGATTGAAAAACTAAGCAGCAAGGCAGTGAGGAGTTGTGAGGTGCTATGAACAGGAATGCCTCAGAGCCGCCCTGCTTGGCAGCAACTCATCATCAGCCAGAGGTCAAGTGTGCGGTTATCAAATGTAGGTGCCCTTGAGCTACTTCTTGGGCCATATGTGTAAATCTTGGAGAAATACATAAAACAATGCAAAAATGGCTTTGTTCCAGAATTAACAAGGAAGCATAAAGTGTTCTCGGGACTAGGCTTTTTAAAATGTCTGAAAATGAGATTATAGTGTGATAATCTAGATAAACTATAAAAACATGTAAAAACTGAAGATTTAAATACTTTTATATAGGCTCTGCATTTGACCCATATGTATGTATTTTTCCTTCATTTTCCACCTGTTTCTTGGAAACTTTTTTTTTTTTTTTTGGTGGGACCCTCGCTGGTGGCCGGGGATCGAACTGGCACTGCAGAGGCTGCGGGCAGCCTCGCAACCCAGAGCTCAACTGCTGCGCCACCAGGGGAGGCCCTGTTTTTTGGAATATTTTAACTCTTTTTTAAAATAAATTATTTTATTTTATATAATTCTTACATCATTTTTCATTTTTGCATAATGTATGCATTTTAATTTTGGTTATATATACCCCATACAATTCCCATCCCCTTTTTCTTTTTTTTTTTATATATATATATATTTTTTTAATAGAGGCATGTTTTTATTTTATTTTTATTTATTTATTTGTTTGTTCGTTTTGTTTATACATGCACTGGGATACAGTCAGAAGCGCGGGAGGGTGAGAGAATTCACCAGAGCCAGAGCGGAGAGCAGAGCAGGCAGAAGGACCGAAGTACACTGCTGAGGGGAGCAGCGGGCGGCAGGAGAGGTCTGCGCGCCATGTGGGACCCTCCTCCGGTGGCCACAGAGGCCGCGGGCAGCTTCGCAACCCAGCGCTCAACCGCTGCGCCACCGGGGAAGCCCCTTCCCATCCCCTTTTTCTGATGCTAATCCCTCCCCAACCCCCCCCCCCAAAGGCAACTTTTACCTCTCAAGAGGCTGCTTTTTTCATGCCAGAGCTACTTAGCTCGCCCTCCCTAATGCAGACAGACAATACTGCTTCTAGAAGCCTCTTCTCCATGTCAGGCATCAGGAGTGTGTTCCCTTGAATGACTTCACCTTCCAGCTCCTTCCCCACATACAGGGACTTGTGTGTCCAGTACAATAGGTGTCCAGTCTCATAATTCTTACCACCATGCCCATTAAAGCAAGTCTAGCCTTGTCTGCACCAGCGTTGATAGCCCATCATAACTGCGCCTTCAAAATTCTGAGAAAAACTAAGTTAGAAATAAGTATATTCCTTCACTTTAAGCTCTTTACAATGTAAAATATTTAATTTTTTATTTTACTGAGATAAGAATTTTTTTTTGTCTAGTGCTGCTAAAAACAGTTGAAATATATTTTGTGCAAAATGTCAACTTGGCATTATTTAGGAAAAGTATTAAGCCACATGTTTTCATTTTGAATTCTAATGTCTAAAGGCATTAGCTTCTCTCAAGTTTTATCTCTGAGTATCTAAAGTTATTCCTCTGGGGCCTCCCTGGTGGTCTAAAGGCTAAGTCTCAGCACTATCACCGCTACAGCCTGAGTTCAGTCCCCAACCAGGGAGCTACCCACATGGCGCAGCAGACCTCTCCTGTCCCGCCCACTGCTCCCTTCAGCAGTGTATTTCAGTCAGTCTGCCTGTTCTGCTCCCCATTCTGTCTCTGGTGACTCCTCTCACCCCTCCGTACTTCTGGCCTATACCCCAGCTCTTCAACACACCCACACACACCCACAAATTATTCCTCTGTTTTTGACTTTATTGTTTTGTTTTGATTATACCTGATACGACCTTGCCTTTAACATTTGGGTAAAATTCCACAGTATGAAACTACTTATTTTTCATATTTTTTATTACTAATTTTATCGTGAAGGCCTAGTATTCATGTTGAATGTAATGGATTATTTTCCTGCTTGAAAACTGGTTAAGTTTGAGATAATGTGATTTATAATAAGAAATATATACATTTATGAATATAGAACAAAATATATATATTTTTATATATATATACTTATATATGTGTGTGTGTATATATATATTCCTGAGCTCCTGAAAATCTCGGAAATCTTTATTTTTTTTTTTTAAAGATTTATTTATACAAGAACCGGGGTTACAGGCCAGATGCGTGGGAGGGTGAGAGGATTCACCAGAGACAGAGCAGGAAACAGAACAGGCAGACTGGTGAAACACACTGCAGAGGGGAGCAGAGGGCGAGACAGGAGACTTCTGCCGCGCCATGTGGGACCCTCGCAGGCCGGCCACCAGGGATCGAACAGGCTCTGCAGAGGCTGCTGACAGCTTTACTATATGGCACTCAACCGCCTGCGCCACCAAGGGAGGCCCTCTTGGAAATCTTTAAGTGATGAGCGGGACCAGGGCCCCTCATTTCAATGAGGTGAATTTTGGACCAGTCCCTAAGGACGGACCGGTAATGTCAATCATCTTTAGAAGGTTGGAACTTTCAGTCCCACCCCTGACCTCTGGGGAGGGCAAAGGGATTGGTGGCACATGATTTAACCAATCATGTAAGAAGCTCACATAAAACCCCAAAAGGACAGGACCCAGTAAGCATCAGGAGCGTGAACACGCGGGAAGGCAACACAATGTCTGGATCCAAAAGTCTGGAAGTTCCATGTGTGCCTTGTGCTCTGCATCTCTTCTACCAACTGTTCCTGAGTTATAACCTTTTACAAAAACCTGTCATCTAGTGAGGAAATATTTCCCTGAGTTCTGTGAGCCACTCTAGCAAATCAATTGAACCCCAGGGGTGTAGTCTTAGGAATGTTCAATCTTGAAACTCTTCCCTCTTCCACTCTCTTCTGACTTATCCAGCCCCTTCCTCACCCTCTGCCTACCCCTTTAACTCTGATCTTCCTCTGCATGTGGCCTTTGACTTACTGGCCCGCTGGAGTGACCCACTCTCCTGAGACCTCTGTCCCTGGCAAATATACTGGCAAAGCATTTTCCTATACAGGGTAAAAGGTAGTGGACGGAAGGGTCTGGCACAGTAGAGTCTCAATAAACACTTGATGAATGAATGAAAGAATCAAGGGGTCCTATTTAAATATTTCCCCCAGAATGGATACGGTTGAGAATCCTACCTGGGTCTGCGGGAGGAAAAGTCAATTGCTAAATGTTTTCTTCAAAACACTATTATCCATTTGGGAGCCCCGGGCTCTAGTTTTCTTTTATTTCGCCCCTTTCTTGGGCAGTTATCTGCAAGCAAACTGGCCATATATCTACTTTTGGTAGAGAGCTGAATTACATTTACCCACCGAACAGAGGCCCACCCTTTATGTAGCCCCAATGTATTTCTGGAATGTCCTCCTATGCACTTTTTCCAGAACAGTTTAAAAATGGCAAGATGGAAGCAGACTTTGCTGTGAAGTTGTTTGTGTGTGAAACTGTCTAACCTTCTATGATGAGATCTCCCCGAGACCTCGAAGCCTCGTTGATCTGTAGTCAAACATAAGGTCAATTCTTCTTTCATATAGTGGATGGTGGAATTTAATTAAATAGGGGGCTTCTCCAATGACTCAATCTGGGCTGAAATTGAATACAGCACAATTGCTTCTTTTTTTTCCACTTGTGAAATATGCTACGTAGTTCCTATAGTACTCATCAACTCCGTATTCCAGGATGGATTGCAGTACTTATACCACAGTGGCTCCCAGAGAGACTATATTAAAAGTATTTGCATTATCATCTTTCCCCTGAAATATTCACTATTTGAATGCTTTTCATTTGGGAGGATAGTTATGGGTGACCAGGAGAACTTACTTTTGGGTGGATTGGGGGGGAAAGGGGGATTAATGGGTTTCTAATCCATTTTCAGATCCCAGACAGATCTGATATACTATACAAGGTAACCTTTAATTTGAGCCTCCCCCCTCCAAAGACACAGCCCATACATTCTTTCCTAATGTAAAGATTTCCAATAACAGCATAAAACTAGCAGTTAATAGTAGCTCCCAACATGTAAATTACAGTGGTCTCTAAAACTAAAGCTTCATGGGGGAAAAATTTGCAAGTTACCACTGTGAGGTAGATGCAGTTAAAAAAAAAAAGAAAAAGAAAACCCAGTTTCCTCACACCACGGAAATCTGGATGTCTCCACACAACTGGCAGATACATGTTCTGAACACAATCCTTGGAAATGATTTTTTTTGTGTGTAAACCAAACCATGACTTTCCCCTACCTCGCCTCTCTGTCTCCCCTCTTCGACCAACCTTACAATTAAACAACCTAGGCTTATTCCTAAATCCAAGTCTTGCCTTACATTTCTAGAGCTCAGTGAAAGAAAAACAAGGCCAGGCAGTCGTGGTTACCTTCTTAGCACTCTATCTAAGGTGATGACAGGGACCACGCTATTTGTGAAGTTTTCTTTCTTGCCAACCAGCCCATAAATGCTTACATCCTAGAGACCCTGAGATTAAGAGTACTTGTTAAAGATTTCAAAAGAAGCGCTCCCAGAGGCCCTCCAGATTCATGCATTCTGAATAGCTTCCTCCCCCACGACTCTTCTTTTATCAATACTTCCAGGGAACACTGGGCAGGTCTGTGCAAAGAAATCCTAGCAGTTAAGAAATCGCGCTGAATAGAAAGTTTACTTGTCTCTTTCATCTAGGTCTTAAGGAAGGTTGAGTTGTGGCCCTTACCATGGGGGGGCTGTGGGGGGAGATCAGTGATCTAGTCATGGTGGGAATTGTCATTTTCATAGATCTCTTGCCTTCAGCTTTATCTCAGAATTAACCACCTTCTTTCTTATCTTAAGTCATTTAGTTCATGGACTGCTTACTCTTGGTGAAATATCTTTGTTGAGGGCTCTGAGGATTTTCACTTCAGAGAACAGGACAGCTGAATACTTCATTGTGCAAGGGGGTCAAAGGTCAGCATCAGAGTGAAAACCCAGCTAATGCATCGTGAAAGACCTTCATTTTTATGGGTGAGTTTCTGTGCATGTGAAAGTAAGCATCTCTCTCACCTATTAAAAAGTCTTGAACAAAAAGAATGAAAAGAAAAAGGAATCTTAATTCTTAACCAGTAAGTGGATAAAGTAAAGATCTTATTCCAGAGACACAAACTACATGCAGGTGTTCAGGCAAGGTAAAAAGCCACTCATTATATGCCCCAGGCATGACATTCTGCCCACTTACAGAGGAGGGATGAATGGAGCAAAAAAATAACAGGAATTGAAAAGATTTAAACTTCTCAAATGCTCACCTGCAAATGCAGCTACGCCAGACACTCTTGAAAGGCAAATGTCCTGCCCAGTTTTTACAGAATCAGGTATTGAAGTAGTTGTAGTGCTTGGCAAACATAAATATGTGGTCATTTTTGTCACTGGTATTGCTTTCAACACTCCAATGAGAGTGAATTGCCATATTTCCTTAGCAAATCCTTCCAGATGCACCTTCCATTCAGACAGCATTCCATTCCCACCGAACTATTTCATGCTCATTATGCATTAAGTGCCTCTCCCTGGCTGGTGGCCTTCATCCTCCATCACAGGAGGGGAAATTAAAGCTCAAAATTTTGCTCTGTGTTGTGGAACAAGTCAGTGGCAAAGTCAATATTAGATTTCTGGATGCTTTGTCTCTTCAGCTTATACTCAGCACCACATCAAACCCTCCTGGTCTCTTGGAAGTGTCTTTTTCACTTATTTACTTAAAATGCCTTTTGCCACATCACCTCTCCCAGGTCAAGAGAACACTTTTTATTATCTAGAGATACATATCTTAGGGAAAAAATAACAATTTTGAAAACACAGGAAATGACTGGCTAGGAAATTACTTTTGGTATTAACATGCTTTTCTTGGGCAAGTATGAGTCAAAGTCTGTTCTGAAGGCTTATGATCAGTCTGCAGCTTTGGCAAAATCCTGAAAGAACTCGAAAGACGGAAGAATGAAATTGAAAAAAGAGAAAATTAATCAAAAATCAAACTGGCTTTGTTTCTGGGGAAGGTGCCTCCAGGCAACAGACAGGAACAAAAATATCTTGGCTTGTCTTCCATTCTGCTCTGATGTGGGACAGATTCAGAGCTTAAGAAAGGGTCCCAGCAACTCCACCTCGGGGGGCCCCCACCTCAGACCCCCTTTGCTGGCCAAAAGAATCCTGCTGGCCTTTCTGAGATCTAGGAAGAACAAAACTCTAAAGGTGCATCTCTCAAAGGTGAGTCCCTGGGGTAGCGACCAAGTGTGACACTTGCATAAATACAAAATTCATCAGTTATCCCTCCAAAGGAGTTGAAAGTGAATGAACATAAGACATGACTTGGGCACTAAAAGTATGTCCTCTGGTCTTACCTACGGAGAGCTCAGTTCAAGTCTCAATAGATTTTGGAGCGAGACACAGAAAACCTAATCTAGTAGTTTACATACCTTTTTACTAACATTTTTACTAGCTGTCCCCAACGTGTAAAACAGGTAACAACAGGGCTTCCCTGGCTGAAAGGGAGGCTCAGGGTCCATCTGGCCGTCTTGGGGATCCCCTCACACCCGAACTGTCTAGTCCCAGCAGTGTCCTCCCCTACCCCCCATGCACAGGACATCCAGGCATCTCTGTGGTTTCCAACTTCAAAGATGAGGGAAACCCCTTGCAGGCGCGCAATACATGGAAAATCCTTGCAGCAATAAATTCTTGTTATAGAAAACAACACAGAAAGGTGCCAGTGAACCTCGGTGGCATCCAAAGCATTAGAAGCAGTAGGCTTTTCCCGATGAACATCTGCTTTTCCAGCTCCACTCTTCACACCCACCCTGCCAGGCATCCCGAGAGCCAGCACTGGTCTCTGTAAGGCAGATCGAGGTTTCCAGTACACAAAGCAATCTGAGCACAAACTCTTTCTAGAGTGCTATTGTTTCCTCCTAACTTTTTTTTTTTTTTAATATAAGCACTGGGTATTGTCAGAAGCGCGGGAGGGTGAGAGAATTCACCAGAGCCAGAGCGGGGTCCAGAACAGGCAGACTGACAAAATACACTGCTGAGGGGAGCAGCGGGCTCAGCAGGAGAGGTCTGTCGCGCCATGTGGGACCCTCGCTGGCGGCCAGGGATGGAACCAGCGCTGCAGAGGCCGCAGGCAGCTTCACAGCCCAGTGTTCAACCACTGCACCACCAGGGGAGGCCCAACTTTTTTTTTTTTTAAAGATTTATTTATGCATATAAGAACTGGAGTACAGGGCCTCCCTGGTGGCGCAAGGGGTTAAGCACCACACTATGAAGCAATAGCAACCTCTGCAACAAGATTTCGATCCCAGGCCAGGCAGGGAGCAACCCACATGGCGCAATAGACCTCTTCTGACTCACCCACTGCTCCCCTCAGCAGTGTGTTTCAGTCAGTCTGCCTATTCTGTTCCCCACTCTGTCTCTGGTGGGTCCTCTCACCCCTCCCCAACTCTTGTATGCGTAAATAAATAAAATAAATCTTTAAAAAAAAAAAAGAACTGGAGTACAGGCCAGAGGTGCGGGGGTGCAGGAGTGAGAGGATTCACCAGAGACAGAATGGGGAGCAGAACAGGTGGATCTACTGAAATACACTGCTGAAAGGAGCAGTGGGCAAGACAGGAGGTCTGCTGCGAATAGCTTCATAGTGTTGCACTTAACCCCTTGTGCCACCAGGGAGGCCCTCCTCCTAACCTTTTAAGTCCCAGCTGAAGTTTCCTAATGCCTTCATGAATGTAGTTTTTGTAGAAACAGTTTTCTTTTTCACACATTTCATCAATTTCCGTTATAATGAGATGGTACAATCTCAACTGGCATAAACAGGCTTGGGAACAAACAGCTCTTGGGACTCATTCCCCTTGATTGGCGGGAGAAGGGTGCAGGCCCACGAGAGGGCAGCCTGTTGGTAGCCAGAGAGCAGGGGGCATGGAGAATGGGCCTGGGGGAGAGGGCTTTGCTGCAGTGATGCCCAGAACTGCATTAGGAGGACAAAAGTCAAGTTCACAAAGCAGGATACATTACCACAGCTTCACTTCTCAATATATTCTTCCTGATACCTCTGACAGGACCAGAGGTGCAATGGTGAAGTGAGACTAACAGAAACGAAAATTCTGGTCATTCTGAATCCTGAGGATCAAACCACAGGACCAGCATTATTTTGCTTGGGTGGCATGATTTTACCAGTGGAATTGTTCTGGGCTAGTCAGAGTCCCATTTCAACTTCATTAAAGAGACACGGGGTACCTAGGGAGCTCGCCCAAGCAGAGCGTTTCTCTAAAGCCCAATAGCGAGCCCAGGGGTCTTGACTTCTCAGGAGGCTCCTACAGGTGAAGGGCATCCCTGGCAAAATTTTTCCCAAAATTTTTGGATTTTCTGGGGATTAAAGCTGCTTTCACAGTGAGTAGCTATGTGCAAATTCCCAGAATGAGTTTCTCAGAGAGTGGGAAGCCCCTGAGCAGGTCGTGCATGAGTAAGCAGTGATATCCTCCCTCCTGCAAGAGGCTCCTGGTGAGTTTCACAGGCAGAGGACTGGACAGGTCTTTTATGACCTGGGGCCCTGCGGCCCCAGTAGAGTTTGATGGAGGCTCTGAGGATCCCTGCCGGGGTCACTGAAGTGCAACAGCTCGGATCCAGCTCCCTCCTAACACCCTGCGCACACTGAGCTCTGTGCTGCATCTTCCATCTGGGGACTCCAGAAAAGAAAACCCCTTGAAAGATAGGGAAGAAAGTGATTTCTAGAAACTGCTTGAGAAAACTAGTGTTGTGGTAGGGGGAGGAGGACCCTTTTAATAATGGAACAGGATAATAGGAGAAGACAAATAAATCAACATACTGCTCTTTATACTTGGAATGTAATAATGCTAAAATACATTATAAAATACATATAAAATACATTATAAATACATTATAAAATACTATTCTAGTGGTCTTTTTGAACTTCCCTCATTCTGACAGTCACCATTTCAGGAAAAGGTGATTTGGAAATTTTCACCAAGATCATGTGAGGACTACCCTAAAAGGCATCTGCATACTTCTTAAGCATAGGTTGCATATATTAGAGGCCCCTCTCCTGGGGACTGCTGTGGGAAGCTCTGGGTGATGAGCGGATGCTCAACAGCAGAAGCTACAGAAATCAGGCCTGGGAACTGACAAGGATAGTTACCTAGAATTTGAGATAAATGAAATGGGGGAAAACAGTACAAGTTACGAGAATTGAAAACATGTAACATGAGAAATAGGAAGAAATGCCACAAACTTGCAGAATGGAATATGTCCCAATGTAAACAAGGAATTTCATTAGGACACTCCTTTCAGACAAGTGACATACATTTCCAGGAATCTGATCAACCAACCAAGCACTGCTTTTTAACCACATATCAGAATTAGGAGCTGAATCTAGGACAAGTGCCACAGGACACTGATGTTGTCTCAGACACTGTGCTTGGGATCAAATTCCAGAAACTCATGACACCCAGGAGTAAATCCCAAGTATTTGTTTTTCTTGAGAGCCTTTGAGCCATAATTCTAGCCACTGGCTAAAGTACTACTTGTTTTAAAGCTGTTAAAAACCTATTTTTAAAATCGTGTGGTTGACAGAACACCAGGATCAAAACCTGGTGGTCTAGGATAGTCTTATAGAAGAATTTAAATTAATCCATGGGAAAGAAATTCCAAGCCTGAAAAATAACACTTTAATGCTGTGAGTGCGTGCGAGCATACACAGACATAAAACACACACACACACAGAGGCATACAGACACACACACACAATCACTGCAGCATGTGTATATGCACTAGACAGCTGCTGGTACAGCCTTAAGAATAGGTGCCTTCCAGAACAGCAAAGATGACACTGTGGGATATGTCTATTTGCAGCTGTGTACACATTACCCATTGTCCCACTGCCCCATAAATTTTCTGTAAGATGCATCTTAGGCCGAGGGTCTTGGCTCTCTCTCCCTCTTCCTTCGTACCTGAAAACCTTCCTCTTTCCTGAATATCCTCTCCAAGTTTCCATGCAGTCTACCTGTGGACTCTGCCTGACATTGCTGCGTCCTCCCTTCGAGTTTTGCTTGCTGGCTTTGTAGTTCTAGCTCCTGTTATTCTTGGTATCAGAAGTCAACATCCATCCCCCTTGCAAATTTATCAGGCCACATGTGGATTGAAATAAATTTCTTTTGCTCTTTTTGTAGCAATAGCACAATTCTTTTAAAAAAAATCATTTTAATTGTATTTGTACTTCAAGAAGACAGCTTCGGTATATGAAAACAGCTTGAGTATATAAAGCAAAAATGGATAGCATGATGACAAATCAATAATGTAACAATTAGCATAACTCTTGACATGGGTAATTAACAAATGCTGGTGGATGATTAATTTGCCTCTATTTTATTTATGCAGCTGTTATGTTTTAGGAGCTAGGACTTGACCCAATCAAGAGAGCTCTAAGTGTGACATGGCACAGGATAAACAAGGAAAATCCAGGTCCATGCTGTTATCTAAGCTATTCGTTATCATCATCAAAAGACCCCAAGTACATCACCTGAATAAGCCCAGGGCCCCCGGGGAACTTATGACTAGACAACATGAAAGAATATGGGAAAAAATACATAAAGAGATATGTTGGAAAGCGGCTTCCCTGGTGGCTGGAGAGCCTCTCTGGCAGCTCTCTTCTATCGAAAATGACATTCCCCAAAGAGAGTCTAGATCTTCTCAACTTGCAGAGAGCACCACGCTCCTTAGCCATCATCCAGTGCAGAGCAGAATGAATGGGCTGTGGAGTTTGGATCCTGCCCCACCACCTCCTGGCTATGACCTGGGATAGTCACATTCCCTCTCTGAACACACTATCCATAACACAAAAATGGGCAAATCACCACTTTCAGGGTCACAGGAAGGAGGAAATAAAGTTAAAAAAAAAGTAGGGCCTCCCTGATGGTTCAGGGTCAAGCTATCGGCAGCCACTGCAACATGAGTTTGATCCCCAGCCAGGGAGCTGACCCGCATGGCGCAGCAGACCTCTCCTGTCTCGCCCGCTGCTCCCCTCAGGAGTGCATTTCAGTCAATTCGCCTTCTCTATTCCCCACTCTATCTCTGATGAATCCTCTCTCTCTCTCTCTCTCTCTCTCTCACACACACATACACACACACACACACACACACACCCCGCGTCTCTGGCCTGTACCCCAGCTCTTGTATGCATAAATAAATAAATCTTTAAAAAAAAAAAAGCACAGCTTAGTCCCCAGCAAAGAGTTGGTAGGCACACAACTTCCCTCCATTCTGTTGAATAACCCACCCCCTACTCAAGTGGCCCCTGCAATGTACCCAGTGGGAAACCTTGTTGGTGAGGAAACTCACACTGGCTATGTTCCTAGGCTACATGGAGAACTTCCTGGCTGTGCTAAGGGGCTTTGATGTTCTTTCCTTCTCAGTATTTCTTCCCCTCAGTCTTCCTGGGATATTGGCTCCCTAAGATTCAAATGTCCACGAATATAGCATTTCTAGAAAATTCCTGAAGCATTCCAGGAATGTTAGGCTGAAGATGAATTCTCTCATCCTACACATTCTCCATGTGGCAGAAATACGTGATTTCTTTCATGGCAAGGGCAACCTACTATTCTGGCAATGAAATGAACTTGAGATGACACTTATACCCATGTGCAGAGGAAACAAGCTGGTTGTACTATCAAGGCTTCCTGATAGGATTTTCTGGTGGTGTTGAGCAGTGAAAAACTGATTCAGTTGTCTGTTCCGAATAATTCTGTCTGACAAGGCGTTTGATGGTGAAAAAAGCCACAGCACTGGCGGTGTTGGCAGAGAAACTGGAAAGTGACATAACTTCTCAACCCTACTCGTCCCCAAATGAGCTTATTCCTCCGTAAAGACCTTTCTTCTGCTTCAAGGCCCAATGACAATGTGACCTCCTCCTTGAAGCCCTCCTTTATCTCAAAGTATGGCCAGAGTTACTGCACAAATGACCTAGTATTAGTTATTTGCTTCTTATCTTCTACTGGACTATATGTTCCTGCATTATTCCCTCTCATATTTTTCAGGATTTGAAATAGTATACAAATGTGTTTGCCAATTTCTTAAAAATTTGTTTTCACTGTAAACTGTAGGCTCCTGAAGGCAGGGATTAAGTCCTTTTCACTATTGTATCCCCACTGTGCCTGGCACCTGGGCGGTGCTCACTATAGTTAGTTGAATAAATAAACAAACACAAACTTCTTAGGGGTCAACCCTATTTCTCTAGCACCCAGCATAGTGGCTGGCACAAAGGTGCATGAGAAAAGTTAAGTAAGTTTTTTAAAATAAAAGTTTAATTTTTTTAAAGTGCCCTACTTTTGGGGCCTCCCTGGTGGTGCAGCGGTTGAGCGCTGGATTGCGAAGCTGCCTGCAGCCTCTGCAGCGCCAGTTCGATCCCTGGCCACTGGGTGAGGGTCCCACATGGCGCGCAGACCTCTCCTGCCCGCTGCTCCCCTCAGCAGTGTACTTCGCCAGTCTGCCTGCTCTGTTCTCCGCTCTGATTCTGGTGAATTCTCTCACCCTCCTGTGCTTCTGACTGTACCCAGTGCGTGTATAAATAAATAAATAAATAAATAAATAAATAAATCTTTTAAAAAGATACTTTAAAAAAAAATAAAGTGCCCTACTTTTATGTAAATTGCTAGCAAAAATAGGATATATAAACATGCCATCCTAATTAACAAGAGAATTTGGACTAAACAGAAATCTGAAGATGGGCAATTAAGAATTTAAGTAAAAATCAAAAGTATGTTGTAAGGTGGGAAAGCATTTAATCTATTACACTGAGAGGAATCCTCATTAGGGTCTGAGCAAGATGCTAAGGACAAAAGCAACCCGAAGAATCCAGGACACACTGCTGTGCCTGGGAGTGACTTCCTGCTATAGTGTCACTTGGAAAAGCTCCCGTGTGGAAAGCACTCAGCTCTTAGTATTATCTCACTGTCATTACTATATCCCAGTAAGGCGGATAGGTCAGGAGTTATACCCATTTTACAGAGATGGAAACTGAGGCTGGAAGCCGAGTCATCTGTGTAAGGTCAGAGAACCAAAAGTAAAATCTTTACAGAGGAATAAGAGCACATTTGAGGAGAAGGGGGTTTCGGAGGCAAATTAGTACTGGCGCCTGAGCTCCCAATCAGGTCAGTGGACTCCAAATCCAGTGCTCTTTCCCCTGCACCTCCCCCCCCCGTCTTGGAGTTCCAGGCCAATTCTAGGCCCTTTCAGAGCCTCAAATACCCTCACGGCCTGTATCTTCAACATTTATGGACCCTGGGACCAGATCAGTGCAATGAGTCAGTGGTTAGAGGTGGTTTTTGAATCAGCTCTAGGTATGGGGAAAAATACCACTACTGTGATCTCAGGTACATTTTCTTAACCTCCCTGTGCCTTGGTTTTTTCATCTGTGATAAGGAATTATGACCAAATGTTCCTCATATGGGTGTTGTAGGGACAGAGCGAGCTCTTGCTGACCCAGCCCTCAGCACAGGTCATTACGGTGACTGGCTCAGAGGCTGGACACAGGCCACCGCCCTTCTTATTTAAGGCTTTCCCCTCGGCACGCTCTCTCTCTGCCTCCCTGGCAGAGGCCAGGGCTTTACAGAAAGAGGTTAAACCAGCAGGCGTGGCTTAGCTGGGTGTATGCACCCCATAAAACCCTGGAACAAGAAGCAGATCGTTAGTTCTACTGACCCTGGGAGTTTGTCTTCTCACAGAGGCTGAGTCTGCGCCCAATTGAAGCCCTCTGTCCCAGGGCATCTCTGGGGGCTGAATGAGGAGGTCTTGTTCCCACTGAGCCCAGGCTCCAGCTAAGGATCCCTTCCAGGAAGACATCTAGATGTGTTGCCTGGATTCTGGGTTTCCTGCTTGGGAGACACTGAATGATGGTGTTTTCTGGGACAGGGAAGAGGGGTCTCTAGGAGAGACCCCGACACTTAAGATGTACAGGAATGGCGCTATGGAGCTGCCTTCCACGAGGATGCAAGCCTCCCAGGCATCTGAGGAGGTCAGCATGTGCTCCAGGGCAAATGGAGGGCCAAGGCCTCATGGCAGTTCAACTCATCAAAAGCTGGTCATCGAGTTATTTGAGGATCAATTAAGCCATTCACCAGGGGCTTAAGGGGAACCTGAGTCTGCTGGGGAACCTGAGTCTGCAGGGAAACTATCTCTTTGATCCCTGTTGGCCCCAATCAAACATCATTTACAGGGAAGGTTTTGATCTGTCCCCAGAGCAAAGGCCTGAGCTGAGCTCTCCCTCTATGGATTGGAGCCAGGGTAGTTAAATTTTGTATTTGAACTCTGGCAATTGAGGGCTGACTTCCACTTTACAACATCCCCTTTCTCCTTGCCTACTATGGACAGACTGCCTGAAAATCTTGGGCCTAGATAGAAAGAAATCACAGGCCCAACCCAGGCCCACCCCAGCAGGCAGCAGGTTGTATAGGTGTAACATGACCTGCTCCTCTCCCTGGGCTGTGGCAGCAGGTCCCGCCCTGGCACACCTGCCCAGAAGTCTGTTACTGGTGAGGAGTTAGGTGTGCTCTCAACAGCTGTGGCCTCAGGATGGGGCACCAAACTCACCATTCAAAGCCCAGTCCCCTGGGGTGAAGTGGAGCATGGAAGGGGGCAGTGAGAATGCAAATTCAAAAAAAGATGGGATGGCCCAGAAAAGGTTGCAGAGCAGGAGAGAAGGAGGCCAGGGCTCAGGGTAAAGGTACTGGAGTCAGTGAAAGGGTTTTCACATCCTCCAGGGGTGGGGGAGGCAAAGAACAAGAGTTGAAACAGTGTAAATCTTGGCTGGTGACAATTATAATTTTCCTTGGGCACACCCTGTGCTGAATCTAAAGTAGGTTCCAAAATGGGGGAAGGGGTGGGGGGCAGTGGTAGAAGTGGGAGAGGTTATGAACGATCCCCTCCCTGGACCTGATCCAGGCCTAGTGAGCCGGGCGCCACTCGGCCCAGAAGTTCATGGGGAGTAAGAACACCCAGAGATGTTCATGATGATCTGTTCTCCATCCACGAAATAGTTCTCCCACGTCATCTTAGCAGAGTGACCCCAAGTGTTCCGAGTCACCCTGCAGAGGGACTGCTCTCTGTCCTACTGTTGGTGGTGGACAAAAGTTTAGGGTCAGCAAAACTCTGGCTTCTAATAGGTTCCTGATGCCCACTGTCCTTGGGGGGAGAAACTAAAGCAGGAGGTGCCTCTCCTTTCCAGACCTTGCCCAATTCATTTGCTTTTACCTGAGGCCTGCATGTGCAGAGCTGCAGTGGAGCCCAGGGAGAGCACTTGGGGCCGCCTCCAAAGAGCCATGGGGGTGAGGGGCAGGAGCAAGTTACAGGGAGCAAGTATGGGTTCCTGGGGCTGAGAGCTTTGTAAGGTTTGGGGTGGGTGTGGCTACAGCACGAGGCTTCCAGCCTCCCATTCAACTCTCTAACCTCCATCTTCCCCCCTGTCCAGTCAGAACCCAGGGGAGGATGAGAAGCAGGGAGTGTGTTCATTGGGGTAAGAAGCTCCCAGAAAAACCAGAAAGCACCAGCCCTCTTTCTCAGGTCTCTGGCATTTCATGACTGTCTTTTGGAAGTGCAGTTTCCCAGTCAGCTCTGAGGGTCCCGGGGCAGGCTGCGGTCACTCTCTCTCCCCTTCATGGAGGGTCTTGGATTACTGCTCTCATCTTACAGGACAGGTCTGGTCAGCTATTCCCACCAAGCAGGCTCATCCCCAAACCACAGGGCTCTCATTCTCCCCAGAGTAGAACCCCAGGTCACTACCCTCAGACAGAACCAACCAGTTGTGGGGTCACAAAGTCAACAACCCCCCACCCTCAGCCCCCTACCCCTTCACCTCCTTTCATCCCAGGATGAGCCTGGAAGCTTCCAGAGTTAGAGAGAATCTAGGTTGAATGAGGCTGGCTGCAGCCCCCTCTCCTTCCACTCTCCAGATCTGCTGAGCCCCAGCACCTCCCCCCTCGCCCTGACCCCCACTTCACTGCAGCAGCAACTAAGCAAGTTCAATCAAGTTGTGCTATTGTCTCAGCTTCCTCCCAGTCTGGGGAGGGGGCCAGGCCTTTCCTTCCCTTTCCCCTCCTTATCCACTCAACATGACCACCTCCAACCCCAAAAGCCAAGCAGCCAAATGCTCAGGAGCCAGAGCTCTGGCGGCGCGGGCACTCCTCCTTCTGTCAGTAAAGCAGGGCGGCCAAGACCCTCCTTCTTGCAGACCCCACACCCACCGCCCCGAGGCTGCATCAGTGATGGAGCTGGGGAGCAGGAGCTGGTCCCGGGAGCCACACACCGGACCCCGGCGCGGCGGTCGGGCGGCGGGGTCGGGGGCGCTTACCTGCGGGGGCAGTTCACTGTCCTTCCCGCCCTGGGCAGGGGCAGATGAAGCATCTTCCCTGGCTCAGGGGGCCATTCGCCGGTCGGGCACCCAGCGTACCCCCGGACCCCCTCGCCCGGCACCCGGCGGACTCCCGAAATGTGTGAGGCGCCGGCCACGCCGAGGGCCAGAAACCCAGCCCTCGCCGGCCCTCCGCTCCCTATTCTCTCCTGCGCCCGCCAGGGCTCGCACTTACCGCTCCAGCTGTACTTAAAGCGACAGAGCCCCATTTCCCCGTCGCTGACTTCTGTCCCGAGCCCCGGCGAGCGAGCCTGCGAGCGGGCTCTTTAACGCCCAGAGCAGGTAGACAAAGAGCCACCGCAGCCTCTGCCGCTCCGGTGGCCTCGGAAGCCCGGAGGTGCAGAGCAGGCCGGGGGTCTCGACCTCCACCTGGACAGTTCCGGAGTTAACCCCTGGGACGCCAGCTGTGGTCCCATGTCCACTCTTAACCGCACAGGCAGAAGGGGGTGTGAGCAGCAAGGCTTTCTAGATCTCTCAGGCAGGGAGCCGCTGTGCACGCACTGGGTTGGGGAGACCTAGGCTGAGCCCTCCCCATACAAGGCTTCCTTCCAGGCCCCTCCTAACCCTTTCCCCGCTTTTGCATTAGAATGTGTACGTCGGATCAACACTTCGCCTAAAACAGGGTCTGTGTAGGAGTGTGGCTGGGATGAGGGTCAGAAGAGGGTACAGATCACCAGAGGTTGGCTTAGGGAATGTTCCATTTGGGGGAGAAGTAGAATGATAAGGCCTCCGTAAGCACTGACAACCTGGGGATGTGGGGGGTCTAACACTTTTCCAACCTTGGGGGAGACAGATTAGGTGAAAGGTGCGCACATTGGCACTTTGGGGAGAAAGAATTCACACCACGACAAGGTCTATGCCATCATCTGGAGGCATTTGGAGCTGACTAATTAGGAAGAAATGGATCCCAAGAGATGAAGATTTTAGTGCAGAGGAAAAAAAAAAAGTGGGATCCTGCATCAGGGTTCACCCTCCAGCCCAGTCCCCTCAGGGTCTTCTCCAGAATTGAACTTTCCCTGTTTCAAAGAGAGAGGAGGCCACACAGACACTGGACTGCCACTCTGCTCCTTCTGATTCTCACTCCTGCCCCAGCATCAGGCTAAGTATCCCAGTCCCAGTCTCAGTGTGAACTGGGCAAACTGGGAAGACTACTTTTAGAAATGGATACATTTTATCTACAACTTCTTTAAGCAACAAAACAGCAATGATTTTTAAGCCCCCCCAGGTACCTAAGATGACCAGGAAGCACAGTGCAGCCCTGTCTTGGTGTCTGGGCAGCATGGTGTGACCGAGCCACCAGCAGAGACCCGGCCATCTTCTAGACTTCTCCTGAACATCTCATGCCTTAGCTTTTGGGCTTCAGTTTCCAAAAAGGTTATGGGAGAAGAGATTGACTCCTCTTCAGCCTCTCCCTCCTCCCCAGCCTTCAGGAGGTCTGGATGGTGCTTTGGGTTCTAGGGATAGCTCGCCCCCGTTAGTATCCCTCTAAGTCAGGTACTCAGGTGGTCCAAGTCGCTGATGCGGCACGCAGCTCTAGAGAAGAGACTCGCTGTCCTTGGGGGGTGGGAAACCTCACTGAGAAAACTGTCTCTAGGTCCCCTGAAACAATCTGGGTTGGGGGGGTGTCTTTCTGAGGGTCAAATTGTACAAATCTGCTTTGAGATCAAAGAGGGCTAAAGGGCCTCCCTGGTGGTACAAGGGGTTAAGACTCAGCACTATGAAGCTACCTGCAGCCACTGCAGCATGAGTTCGATCCCTGGCCAGGGAGGTGACCCACATGGTGCAGCAGACCTCTCCTGTCTCTCCCACTGCTCCCCTCAGCAGTGTATTTCAGTGGATCTTCCTGTTCTGCTCCCCACTCTGTCTCTGGTGAATCATCTCACCCCCCTCCCCAACATCTCTGGCTTGTACCCCAGCTCTTGTATGTATAAATAAATAAATCTTTTTTTTTTAAAGAGGACTAAAGAGCTACAGTGGCCCCAGCACTGACCCCTCAGAGTTCCCCCTAGCATGGAGGTCAAATCCAACGTTAGCCTTTACCCTGTTCAGAGTGGTTTGGGTGGTAAGATAGAAAGATGCGCCAGGTCCCAGGCAGACTAGCTTTGAGGGCAAGTCAGAGCAAGGCAGGTGGTCCCCAGACCAAGCCCCTATACTGACTCTATTCCAGTTTGTGCCCTTCAGGCATCCCATGCTTACCACTGCCCTAAATGGAGGGCTCGTAATTAGTTCTCTAGGGACACTGGGTCTGTGCAGCTGTGTTGGGGCTGGCCCAGGTCATCTGGGGAACAGCTTATAGTGACATGCACCATAAGGGATTCTCTTCAGCTCAGCCAGCATGGAATCTGGAGTAGAATGACTGTCTCAGCCAGAGGAATGTCACCAGCAGGGGATGTTTTTCTCCAGATCTAGCTGTGCGTTTTCCATAAGGTTTCCTCCTTTGTGGCTTTCTGGGCAGAGCTTGGAGGGAGGGAGATGAGGCCTGAAAGGGGTAAGGCACAGGGTTTACTTGTAGGGACTGGAGTGTATGCCGGCTCTCCTGGCCTGTGTCACCCTATCCCTCTTCCTCACAACTGACAGCCTGCTTTTCCTCCCTCCCTTGGATCCACCCCTCCCCCAATCCTTCACTATCCCTCCCCACCCCCACTGGGGTAATAAGCCTTAAAGGGAGCAAGTCACAGCAGCTTATCCCAGGGAAGGGCTCCCAGCTTTCTGAGTCTCCCCTCACAAAGGATTGTGGGCTAGGGCACCTCTAAACCCCCTTCCTTCATGGAACTGATTCCTGAATCCAGAATCTGCCAGAAGCCAGCAGAACCAAGGTCTCCTCTGTATGTTGCTCTTTCCTGCTGGATGAGGAAGGTCCCCTGCACTGTGGTCTGGCGTCCTCTGCCTGTGACCCATCTTCCTGCTCGGTGGAGGCCAGAGTGGGCTTTTACAGGGAGAGGGCAGGGGCCTGGAGGCTTTGCTATTTAAATAAATAGCACACAAGTTAGCACCTGCTAATTTCAGCTCACAGGTCAAGGCACTTTGGGTAACTGGACACAGCTCTGAAGAGAAGAGCTGTCTGGGAGCTTTTGTGAAGATGGGAAAACAGCCTCCCCTGTCAGCAGGCCCAGCTCATGCATTTGAAGGGGACTGACTTTGCCCATCAGGGGTGTGGTGGAGGAAGAGAAGAGATGGAGGCCTAGTTGCCTTAACGACAGCGAGGAGGGGGCCACGTATGGGCTCTTCTTCCAGGGTACCAGGCTGCACGCCTGTGGCTTGGGCAGAGGGAGTAGGGGACAGCTGAGGCACACACGGAGGGGGAAGACGCTTGCTGAAAGGGAGCTGGGACTCAGGCACTTTTCCAGAAAGAAAACTCAGCCAAAGAGGGACAGAGGAAAAAGGCACATCTATCTAGATAGGCCTTCTCTGTGCGCCTCTGGTGCAGTTCTTCAAAGAGCCCTTGGGAGCCCTGGTCTCACTTGTCTCCTGTCCAAGGCCATCAGAGCAGCTCTGAGGCACAGAACAGCCAAGGTGGGGCCTCCCTGGTGGTGCAAGGGGTTAAGAAGCAACCTATAAAGCTATCCACAGCCACTGCAGCACAAGTTCAATCCCCAACCAGGGAGCTACCCACATGGTGCAGCAGACCTCTCCTGTCTTGCCCGCTGCTCCCCTCAGCAGTGTATTTCAGTCAGTCTGCCTATTCTGCTCCCCATTCTGTTTCTGGTGAATCCTCTCACCCTCCCCACACCTCTGGCCTGTACCCCAGTTTTTGTATGCATAAATAAATAAATCTTAAAAAAAAAAAAAATAACAGCCAAGGCATGTCCAAAGCAGAGGGTAGAGCCCCGACTAATAACCATGAGGCTGCTCAGGCAAATTCCTGAGAGGGAGTGGCTCCATCTCTGCTCCCCCTTCCCCAAGCAAAGGATCTCAGGAGTCACCATGGCTTGGGCCCAAGGTCATTTAGATCAATGTGTCATTTCTAACAGAGACACCCAAAGACTGTTCGTGGGAGGCTCTGGTTGTCTCCCTGACCATAATCGCAAAAGCTGATGGTGCTGGTTAGAGTGAGACAAGGAAAAAAGAAAGACTCTCCAGGAAGATCCATGTGGTTTCAGTTCCAGCATCACCTGCCTGGGGGTTTCTGGGTTTGGGTGTCACATGTGGGGTCTAACCACATACTCGATTTCCTGGTGAGCCCTGGAAGTGAGACCCTTGGGGAGATTAGAGTCCCAGGATGGGTCTCCACGTCTCTGTCCCATGACCTGCTCTCACTTCCCCTGCTGCCCATCAATTACAAGGCTATCTAATTCCTTAGCCGGGAAAGTTTCTACCCTGCACGAGGCTTGGCCAGTCAGAGAAGCTGCCTCGGGCCCTCTCGGGCCTGGAGACCCCTCTCCAACCTGGCCTGGCTGAGCTGGCAGTAACCTCGCAGAGACAGAACAAAGGGCATTTGCTGATAGAGAAGGGTGTTCAGAAAGAGGAAGAATTACACCAGAATGGAGAGTCAGGGAAAGGGGAGAAAGCACTCAGGAGAGGACCTCGGGAAATGGCCTTGTGCTGTCGCTAGAGCCCATCCTGTCCTGCCTTGGGTGACGACCTGGCCACATGGCTAAGCCCAGCTTTAAAAAACTTACCCCAAGCCCCACAATGACCCACCCCACTGAGTCATGAAGAATCACCTGTTGTGACTTTGATAGAAAGATCAATAGAGGTCACCCCACTCTCTGGGGAGTACTTCACAGCTACAGTTTTCTTTTCAAACAACCTCGTGATCTAGATGAGGTAGGTGTATTACACTTGCCTTAGAACTGAAAGGCCCAGAAAGGTTGCGAGTGGCCTCAGGGAGTCTGGCCACAGGTGTGGAAGCCACAATGACACCTGGTCCCAGGCCAGGCATCATTTTCCATCACATCTCCAGTGGGCTTCTTGATCCCGAGGGACGATGCCCAAGTTTCCAGGGGCTCCTTGTGCAGACCCTGGCAAGCCTCTTTCCCCTCTGGTCCTGGCAAGACTGTCACATTTCCTCACTAATCCTAGGGCCTTCCTGGTGAGTATCCCAGAGCACACCTCATTGTGTGGTCTGAGAATCTAGACTGTCAGAGCCCAGAAAATCTTTGGAGGGCATCTGGTTCAACTCCCTAGAGGATATTCAGTCTCTGAAATACAAGTGACTTGTTCAAGGTCCTCCACAGACCCCAGGATCTCTGGCTCCCTGGGCTGTGTGCTTTTTGCTCATCATTGCTGCCGCTTCTCATCAGCTCCCTCCCTGGGGTCAGCCCTGGGCTCATACAGAAGGGTTTCAAGGGCCTGCAGGAGAGGTTGGCTCAAGAGCACCGGCCAGCAGATGCTTGAAGCACCGGAGCCCTAATCCCAGTTGAGAAGTCTCTGGGGTAGCCAGAGAACCAGCTGGAGGGGGTCCTGTTCCCAGCTGTGTTATTACTCTGCAAATATTTACACAACCTCTGAGGAGACCTGCCTTCCTCACTAGCCCCACAGCTGGGAGAGGCAGCCTCTCCCCTGCCTGAGCCCACATAGCCAGCTACTGCTGCCTTAGTGGCCCTGGCTTAATATCCTCTTTCCACCATCCCCAAACCTCATCTCTGGGTGGTTCTGAGAGTATGGGAGAGAGACCCCGGTGCAGGGAGGCAGAGGGACCCTGGGCACTGAGGGAAAAAGGCTGAAGCTGTGTCAGAACAACCTGAGTGCCCACTGCTCCAGGGTTCTCTGTGACTCAGTTAGATCTCTAATCTCTAGAGAGAAATAGAAATTAAATCTCAGGCCTCCCAGGGGTGCAAGGGGTTAAGGTGCAGCACTATGAAGCTGTCGGCAGCCACTGCAGCACGAGCTTCATCCCCGACCAGGGAGCTACCCACCTGGCGCAGCATACCTCTCCTGTCTCCCCGCTGCTCCCCTCAGCAGTGTATTTTAGTCAGTCTGCCTGTTCTGCTCCCTACTCTGTCTCTGGTGAATCCTCTCACTCCCACACCTCTGGTCTGTACCCCAGTTCTTGTATGCATAAATAAATCTTTTGAAAAAGAGATTAAATCTCATACAATCTGAAAAGCCATTGCAAATATATCATCTCCTTTCACCCTCAGAACCTTTCTTACCACCTCCGCCCTGACCTCCCTGATCCCAGCCACCCTCTTCTCTTGCCTACATTATTATAGTGGTTTCCCTTCTGTGCTTCCAGGTTGTCTCTGGTTTCCCTGTGGTTTCTCCTCACAGTAGCGAGGCAGACTGTGTTGCATTTCATCGCTCCTCTCCCTGAAACCCTCTTCTGGCTTGCCCTCTCACTTTAAGGAAAAGCCCACACTGCAGAGTACAGCGCCCCGTTACCTGGCCCCTGGCTGCATCCTGATCTTATTTCTGACCACACTCCTGCTCATTTACTGCGCTGCAGCCACAATGACCTCCTTGCAGCTCCTTGGACACATGCTTCTTCTTGCCTCAGGGCCTTTGCACATTCTCTTCTGTGCATGGTTTACCAGAGAAGCCTTCCCTGACCACCCTATTTCAAATAGCCCCCACCCCATCACTGCCCACATCCTCTCTCACATTTCTCCACGCACACAGCAGCTTTAGTGCATTACTCATTGATTCGTCTGCTCCTTTGGATATGAGTTTAAGAACAACATCCATTTTTTCCCCCTGTTGCATCCTCAAGTGTGTCGGATAGCAAGTAAATATTTATTGACTGCATGACTAGATGTCACCAGTAGGCAATAGTATCATTTTTCCTTTCAGAAAATGACAATGAAACACAAAGAAGTTAAATAACTAATCCACAGTGGTGCAGGTGGTGACTGGCAGACTGAGAATCAAATCCAAGTCAGTCGAACTCCAGGATGTTCCACTAGCTCTGCCAACCTGCCTTCCAAGAACAGGAAGTAACCACAGGGCCTGGGATTGCAGAGCTGGTGCCTCCCAGACTTCAGGGCGGCTGCTCCGAGCTGGGAAGGCAGGATCTGTTCGTTGCAGCCTCACGTAAGAAGCTCCTTGCCCTGGCTACACCCAGGACACAGATTGCCTGCAAAGGTTCACCCCCAGCTAGGGCGGGGGCAACAGGCGAGCCCCAGGGGACCTTGGTGGAGGCCTGTGTTGTTGGGAGAGGCACGGTGACAGCCCCATGATAAGCTGTGTGCCCTCCACCTAGTTACACTCCGCAGAATGTCAGGCATCCTGGGAACCCCGAGTCTGTCCACACGGCCAAGTCTGTGTCACTCTGAAATTGCTCCATGTCATCAAACCCACAGGGGCCAAGACAGAAGGCAGATACCAAGGTGGGAAGGCTGAGAGATTGAGGAAGGTGACAAATGAGCCGGGGTCCAGGAAAAGAGCCTGCAGCTGGGAATAGGGGGCAGGGACTAGGCCAGAGGCGTTTCCCTGTCTCCCAGGTTGGGGGCCTCTAAGGAGGAAAGGACAGGGCCCAAGACAGACCCCTTTTCACTCAAGCTGGCCCAGGGGAGCAGGAGGGCTGGGCTGGTGAGAATGGCTCGCCCTGCTCTGGGGCAGGCCCCGGGCTGAACGCAGGATCACTCACCCCTCTCTGGAAGAGTCTCTCCATCTCTGGGACTGTGCCTGTCTGGCCCTGCACATCGGGGGGCCTGCCTCCGCCATCCTCTGCCAGCCGCACGAGCGCACACACAGCCTCTTTGTATCCAGCTACCTCCACACACGTGTTCGGATGCATCTCACACAGGGTCTGTCTGTCTCCTGTTCTCGTCCTTGGCGTGCACATCACGAACGCACTGGCACTGATTCTTGGTGGCGCGAGCCCTACATCGGCCTTCCCACCTTGTCTCTGCACGACCCCGTCTTGCAGATTCAGTCAGTGGCAGTCTGGCTCACATAGCTACATGTTTTGGTCTCTCTGGACCTGACTTTTACTTTCTGCATGTTTTTCAACCCCCCACCCCCACCCCATACACTTAAGTGTGTGGGTGTGCCATCACCTCCCCAACATATAGGGGGACAACTCAGTCCCGAGGCCTCTTCAGGGCACCCCATGCACAGCTCCGTGGGGAAGTGGCCTGCCTGGACTGCTGGCCTGCCTTCAACTGCAGTGAATGGCCTTTTGCTGCCTGGCCAGAGACATCTGATAGCCCAGAGGCCAGAGCTGGGCACTTGTGAGCATCCTGGGACAGCTCAGCCTTTGAGTAGGAGTCAACAAGGACTGGTATTCACAGAGGCCTGGTTGCTCTTCTGCAAGTCTGGCCCCGGGCTCTTGGCTGTGGCCACTTTGTGGCTCTCTGATCAAGACCCTATTCTGGAGGAGGGAGAGGTCACTTAGGGGCATTCCAGGAGGGGCTCTCACGATGATTCACTGGCCACTCAACAACATCGTCTGGGAACCTATGCTGGGGGTGTTGAGGGGAAACAGAGAGAAAAAAGGGACTCTGTCTTGGGGACACACGGCTATACCCTAACCCTAATGAAAAACGTTTCATGGTGCACACAGCAAGTGGGGGGCACAGGAAGTGGGGATCAGTGTTCTGGGTTCTGCTGTGGTGCTGCCACTTCCCAGTTACGTGACCCTGGCAAGCCAGTTAAGCTGGATCCCAATTTCCTCACTTGTAAACTGGAGCAAAGAATACTTAATTCAGAGTGTTGTTAAGATTAAATAAGATAATGCCATATTAATGTTCTACAAACCACAGGTGCTATAGAACTGTTAGAGTCATGCAAACACAGGTCACACAGTATAAACTATACAATCCAGAATCGGAGAGTATCCTATTGCAGTGGGATGAATTAGGGAAGGCTTCCTGGAGGTGGGGGAATTTGGCAAAGATGAATGGACAATTGGGCGTCACCACACAGATGGAAGAGTTCCATTGTTCAGATGGTTTAGGACTTGATGGTTTTGGTTTTCTGGGAGCCATCCCAGAAAAGGGGGGGGGGTGGTGACATTTACTGAGCACCTATGATATGTCTAGGGTATTGACATATATACACATATTCCATCACACGCTAACAAATCTTGTTTCCAGGTTACTATTTCTACCAGGATGGACACACAGCTTTCCCAAAGCCTCAGAGCTCAGAGCTGGACCCAGCCTGTCAGATTTCCAAACTCATACTCGTTACATGGAATTTCCAGGCACCACACAAACCCAGCTGGCTTAATACAGAACATATGATTTATAGGAAAAGGAGGAGATTGACAATGAAAGAGGTGAGACAGTGGACAGGCTGGCAGGTCGGCAGGGCAAGTGGAGAAAAACCAAACCCATCTCAACGGATTCCTCAACACTTTATCCATCTTGATTGCCACCAAATTGTATGTCATCAAACTCAGTGCAAACCCCAGCAGCTCGATTGTAGGTTACTAGGACACACCAGAGGAGGGGCCACTCCTCAGCCTGCATTAGTTGCCATGGCAACTAGCATACAGCCAGCTACCCCTCTGGAATACCTGGCTTATTCCTACCTTCCGCCAACCCTGCTGGGTATGAACAGAAACTGCAATCCGGTTTAACCCCATACAGACTAAGTATCAATATATTCAGTGTTAAGAATTAAGGGGTATTTCAAAAGCCGGGGGCTCTCTGAAGGCACCACGTTCCTCCCAATAGACCCAGATATTTGACTTCACACTCCCCTTCCTTTCTTCCCACCTGCCCTTTTCAAAATTGATGGCATTTGTGTCCCACCTCTGTGCCCTCTATAGTCACGGTTCCAGCAGATACCAGTAGAGCAAGACTGTGCCTCTCAAGCTAAGGGATTCCTCTCAGCCTATGGGGCACAGGGTAGAAAAACTAGGATGCAATGCCCCTAGAAGTTGCCAACAATGAATGGAAGTTGATAGATAAGGATCCACGGATTCCATGCCCTCTGGGCAGCTGTGAGAGGTGTTGCATGCAATCTCGCATGTGCCCACAGTGGTGCCCAGCGCATGGACAGAACCTGCATTGGCTTCCTTCCTCTTTCCTGACTCCCCCACAACCCACCAGTGCTTTCTGGAATCACCTCTTAAATAAACTACTTATACTCACATGCTTGCCTTGAGGTCTGCTTCTAGGGACCCCAGTCCAAGGCACTCTTCATAGACACCAAGCAGGGAAGTGGGGGAGAGATAGTCCTGTTAGCCAGGTCAGGTGGTGCCTGAACACAATGGCTATGTTCACTCGTGTGACCCTGTGTGCATAAGCTTAGCTCACAATCACATGTTGTACACACGGCCCAGATAACCAGCCACAGATGGTTGGTTTGCCATGCAAGAGCAGGGCATGAGCACATATAATTGGGTCAGGGCATCCCCATTTTGCTTGGCAGACCACTTAGTTTGTCACTTTCCCAATGAGGATCAGAAGCATCATTTCAAGCAGGAAAGTTAACACTCACTTTTGCAAACATTGTATTATCATTGAGAATGTGCCTGTGACAGTTTCGGTCCATCACCTTCTACGTCTGTCCTCAAACAGCCAACTAATGATAGCGAGGGTTTGTCTAACACATTATAAAGTAAACATTAACTTAAGCAAATCCTCACACATCTTACAGTAGAGGCACCATTACTTCCCAATTTTTCAGATGAGTAGCATAGAGATGAAGAACTCACCCAAACTCTCACAGCTGGTAAGACCAGCCTACTTCAAACCCCGGCTGTCTAGTTGAGACTTCAGTCTACACCATTCAACGAATGTACCGATCTGTCATATGCCTTTGATAGACTCAAAGATCTGTTTATTTGCACACCACAGGACTAAAGGGTATCAAGAGGGTATTAAAAAACAAAACAAGATCACCTCTGGCAACACAAGTCAAAGGCTAAATTCAATGAACTCATCTGCCAATTTTAAGAAATCTTATTTTGATACTCTAGCAGCCCCTAATAAAGACAGAGACCATCAGTTAAATGGACAGCACAGTAGGTTGAGATCAATCATTATAATATACTTCAAGCCAGCAGCACTTTGTATCTTTCAAAATATTCTTATGTGTTCTTTCCCACTTCATCCTTAGAGGCCAAAAAGTCCACCTTTTTACAATGAACAAATTAAGACTCAGAGCGGTTAATGACTTGCTCAGGGCCAACTAACGAGCTAGCAGTAGGCTTAGGATGGGCCCCCAAGCCCTAGATTAGTCTAGCAATGCTTTCCCGACACCACAGGGAAGTAGCCACAGCTACCCATTAAGTCCACAAGTCAAGGTGGTAATTGTTCAATGTTGTCCCCAAAGGGGCGATGACCATGTCTACTTCAAGAACAATGGCTTCTTTTGCCAAGGACCCAGTTAGCATCCTGCCTCCCTTTTAGATCTGAAGTCCTTCAAATGCAGAAACTGACTTTTCCTCTTGAGCCTGAATGTCGGGTCTTTGCTAGGATAGCCTCCTATGCCCCTCTGCCCCAATCCTTGTGTTCTATGGGCAAAAGCAAGACCTGGTCCAGTGGCCTAGTAGGTGGGATGCCTAAGGAACTACCAGGAAACAGAAGAAAAAGGCAGTTGACTCCTCTCCCTGTCCATTCAGATCCAAATGGGTTCTCTTCTTTGCACAAACCCTGCCTAGTCAGTGCCTACTGCAATGGAGTACGTGTCACTAGAGGTGGCTGGGTTGGGCATCGTGGGGTCTGCCAGTTAGACATCAGTCAAACCAGAGAGCAACAAATGGGGCTCCCTTTCAGGCGTGTGGCTGCAGGAGCTGAGGTCTGCTTCGCAAGGCTGGGAGGTGGCCCTTTAAGGCTTGGGCTCACTGCCTCTGGGAGCAAAGAGCTAGCCTGGGAGAAGGGAGGGCCTATAGTTTATTTTATTTGACATTTTTCAATGTCAGGACACTTCAGAGCCAAGGAGGAAACGAATCCCATCTGTTCCTGAGCCCCCAAGCACAGTTCAAGAGGACAGGCTGGGGAGGGGAGGCAAAGAGGCGAGAAGGGAACAGGAAGACGGGACCGTGCAGCCACCTTGGGAGCAGGTAACCACCTGAGGAGAGATAGGGATGGACAGCCAGTCACTGAGAAATCCCGCTGTCCCCTAACATACACTCCCAGAGCTCTTTCAAGATGGGGCCTGCTGGCTCTGTTCAATGTTCTGTGACCCTTGGCATAGGTCACTGAACATAATTTTATGTAATGTGAGTGGTGCCCCCTGGAGGTGTGCAATGTGCCAATACCCCTGCAGACCAGGCTGGGATTCTTGCCCATTGCGCTCCAAGGCTCAGACGATGGGGGCTCAGAAGACAGAATACACCCAAGGAAATGGAGGCATTGAGAGGCAAATCTAGGGAGAGGACAGAGGGCCGCCTGACCTCCTCCCCGACAGGGCACATGCATGTGGCCGCTAGACCCAGAGCCTGTATCCCGCTTCTGCGCCAGCCCTGGTGCAGGGGAGAGGACAGATGGCCACGGACTTATCTTCTTAGATTAAATTCCAGACCTTCCTATTTTTAGACAAACAAATTCCTTTTCTCTTTTCAAGAGGTAAAAATGTCCTGAGCTGTCATCCAGGATAGTCAGCAGCCAGCTGGCAGCTGTGAGAATGTCATGCGTTGGCTATTGCCCTGACAGTGCCAGTGTCAGGAGGTGATCAGCCAAGGTGTCAACTTGTAAGAGGATCACCGATAACTTGAGAGCTTCCAGAGGATGGTGGCTGGGAGAACTGGGGTCTGGAAAACTGGGTCATTTAAAAAGGTACTGAAATAAGCTGGGGCTTTCAGACAAGAAAATATCTGAGCAACGATTAAGAACATGTAAAATATTTGCATAAAAGTTTATTTACACTCATTCTGTTTTCCCCAGGTGACAACATTTTGAATCAATAGGCAGCAGATGCATGAAGCAGATTTCAGGTGAATATTTAGAAACTTTCTTAGAATTTGATTCTAAGAATAAGCTCCCTGTTACCGTGCCTGTGTAAGGCAAAGAAAGAACCCGGTGTTTGCAGGGAGGAGGGAAGAGCTGACTTGGGAAGAACCAGGTGGATGATGCCCCAGCAGATAACTGAGAGCGCTGACAAGGCCGCAGGACCACTGCCATCATGCACAGCTCCCTCGGACAGCTGTGGCTGGCCACTTTGCCCAGCGGGGAGCCTGGACACCCCCGCCCCCCAGGCCAACTTTGCCTCTCCTGCTGGCCCAGTGCCTTCCTGGCTGCTTAACCCCACCCTCAGGTCCCAGCCACCTTCCCTTTGGTGGTGATGGGATTTGAAGTTCCTAGTGTCTTTGGCTTTGGCCTGGGGTGGGGGGTGGAGTCCACAAAGCCTGTATGGAATTAGCTCTCCTGGGGAGAAGCTCCAGGGTGTCACCACGTGGGGGAGAGGGACTGTTGCAGGCTGTCCCTATGGGGAACAACCCTGTCCATTTTAGGAATAGGAAAAACAATTTTCTTTAGAATAGGGCATTTTCTAATGTAGGAAACCAGGATGGAATCCACAGTGGGCATGGAAGGACCAAGAAGAATCTCAGCAAAGTGGCTCAGGCTTGCA
Organism: Talpa occidentalis; assembly: GCF_014898055.3. NCBI lineage: Eukaryota > Metazoa > Chordata > Mammalia > Eulipotyphla > Talpidae > Talpa > Talpa occidentalis. The sequence continues at coordinate 76,803,733 of NW_023605194.1, forward strand.
TGTACCCTTAGCCATTTGCTGGAATCTAAGATGGCTTCTTTCTAATGAAAAAACACAACATTTACACATGAAAACACATAATTGAGGAGTGTCTGTTTACATTAAAATGACTGGAGATCATGAATGGACTCCCCTCAATTCTGACTTGCTAAGCACACAGGGTAGGTGTGTTTACAGTCCTGGCAGGGAAGTTGGCGGTGGGGAAACCTTAAAACCAAAGTGTTGAGAGTTATTGCTAATTGCAGACTGACCACAAAAAAATGCATGTGAGATGATCGAGGAAACTAGCGGCGCAGCTGACAGTGTGGTGGCTCCACTGTCTGGATAGGGACATGGCCAGGCCAACTCTGGGCTCCACAGCCCCCAGCTAACACTAGGCTTCCCTGGGCAGAGTCTGTCGCTGTGTGGCAAGGACAAGGTCTCATCACGTCTGCTCAGCAAACTCTGCTTTTTCTTTCCTGACTCAGGGGCATGCACATTGTCCCAAGAGCAGAAGAGAGAGAAAAGGTGGTAGCGGGTAGGCACGGGACACCTTCCCTGGCCCCTCCTGCCTTCCATACTCTGACACCTGCACGGTCTTCGCCCCAAGATGGGACCTGCTGTCCTTGTTGCTGATTCCCAGCCTACTCGGACATACTACACCATCCCGAGGGCAAATTTGGGACCCTCACAATGTCAAGGTCCTTCCCCTCCTTCAGAATGGTATTTCAATAATGATAAAATGATAATAGCTTAGCTATTACAGTCTACATAATTATTATATATCACATTTATTATGTATTTATTAATATATATTAATATATTATATATTTATTAATATATAAATAACATGTAATTATTACAATAATAACAGCTAGCATTTATTGAGTATTTATAATGAGCCAGGACTTTTCCAAGAGTATTATCCCATTAATCTTCATAATCACCTGGAGATAGTTTCTATTGTCACTAAGCAGACAGACAAATTGAAGCCTGGAGAGGTCGACTAACGTGTCAGGAGGCTGCTACCTGCCTCATGCTGGACCCCACAAAGGCACGAGTCCTGTGCCTTCCAACATGTGGGGAATTTTCTGTCACAGCCACTGTCTGGGTAGTGGGGGTGGCTCTCCCCTCCCTCATCTGGGAGCTCCCTGAGGGCTGGGGCCCTGGTTCTGCCAAGACATGAGGGCATTTTGGAGCCCTCTTCCCAATGGGGGCCGTGCTTCTCTCTGCCTTATCCAGCTGACAGCGGTAGGGTCACTAGAGGGGGTGGGTGGGCGGAAGGGAAACATGAAAGGGGTTATGCAGGGCAGCTCATCAGATGCCCCGTCTCTTCCTGCCCAGCATAGCCCCCTGAGCACAGGAGGAGCTGGATGACTTCTCTCTCCAGCCCCAGCTCCAGGCTGGCGGATCTGAGTGTGAGGTCGGGCGGGCCCCTGGGATTTAACAGGCAGTAAACAACCCCATTTATGCGTCAGTTGTTTTGTTCCAGAGCAGCTGGACAGGCCTTGACCAGATCCCTCCAAGCTTATCCTCAAGGGTGGAGAACAGCGGATGGCCTGGAACGCAGATCTTGGTCTTTCTGAGAAGGGGCACTTTCAATTCTCTTGAAATTTGAGTTTCAGTGAGGAAAGGTGGTCTTTAGGGGGAGGGTAGGGATATTGCTGTGTGGCCCCTTGGGGCCTCCCAGCAAGACAAGAAGAAAAATTGAAGTAGCAGTAAGCTGAGAGATGTCCCAAAGAAGCTTCCAGAACCATTGCAGCTCTTTGGCCCCGGGCCTGGAGCAGTTGGCCAGGCACTTAAGCCCTTCACACTGCCTTTTCCTGTCCTGTCCCGTCAGTTCCCAGACTGTCAAGTTGCCCTGTCAACTGCAGGAGATAATGAGGAGATGAATGTGGCAGTTAGTAGACCGGGATTGAGACTAGGAAGATGCATTATTATTGCAGATGGTTTGCTGAGGAAGAAGCCTGAAGAGAAACTGAGGGCCCGGGAGAGAAGGGGTTTGAAAGGGGACAAAGGACTGGGGAACTCCAGAGAAGGAAGGAGAGCTAACACTCCTGCTCTCTGTTTCAGTGGCGCTTTCACCTAGGTGCTCTCATTGCCTCTTCTTAGCAGCCCCGTGAGGTAGATGGATACCGGGAAGCAGATGAGGTTCCCCAAGGTCTGCAGGGAGTTAGCAGAAGAGCTGGGACTAAACATCCATCCCGCCTGCCAACCTTGTGAGGGCAAAGGACCAAGCGGAGGGCGGGCATACTAGAACAGGCAGCCACCGAGACCAGTGAGAGGGAGGCACGCACCCCCACCTACCAATCAGCTCCTCAGGTGTCGGCCCCATGCACTATGCCAAAGCCTAGAATATTCCCTATCAAAGATCAAGGTCTACACCAACCTGCGCAACTCAGGCTAGTCAGTCGCAGCTCACCAAACGCACACCCCTGTTGTGAGCTCCACCCCATGTTTAGGAACCCCATCCCACTGGGCTTTCCGCTGTCCCGCTACCCCCTTGACCCAGCTGTCCGCGGGGACAGCCCTTACCCCGTAGTGATGTCGTCGTCCTCAGTCATGGTCTTGCCCATGAGGTCGCTGTCGCTCATGTAGCCGGACTTGAGGTCCACCTCGTCCGAGTCCAGGGACTCGACCAGCTCCAGGCGGGAGATGTGGCTGAGCTTGCTGGGGCTGCGCATGGGCATGGTGTGCGAGTAGTGAGCACGCTCCCCATGCATGTACCAGGCCGGTGGCCCCTCTGAGCGGCAGCTGCCCCCCACCGAGGGCGCGTCCCCTGCCTGCAGCCGCGGGCTGGACTGGCCATAGCGCCAGGAGAGCGGCGAGGAGCGGTTGGAGAGGCTGGAGACACTGCGCGGGTTGGCATCGTCGCTGTCATAGCAGGTCATCTCCAGGGAGCTGGACGGGGGGAGCAGAGGGCCTCGATTACTCCCTGGTGTAGCTTCTGGTCCACTCACCCCGCACCCCAGTAATGCCTGCCTCCCCGGTGGTCTCCCTCTGTTCAGCTTCACCTACAGGGGATCTTCCTTGTGTATGTTACCTGTTGTATCTCAGGACATCCCAGGAAAGTGATTTTAAGTGTTGTGGAAGCAATCAAGTATTAAGAGTGTAGATTTTGTACTATAGCCTGGGTTTGAACCCTTTTAAATCTGCCATTTATTAATAAGTGAGTCAGAAGGAAGTAATCAACCTTGCTAAGCCTCCCCCCCTCATCTGTAAAATGAGGGATAACAGCATAATAGCTAGTTCACAGAATCATGCATGTAAGGCCCCAACACTGTGCCTGGCAGGTAAAAGGTGCTTAATACATGGGAAGGGGCCAAAGGGACCTGCAGGCCGGGTGGGAGAGACCAAGCCTGAAACACCTTGGTCATTCAATTTGTTCATGGTGTGTGTCCATCACCTTTTTTCTGTTAGTGTGCTGAGGGCTAGTTTGTTCCCAAACCACAGATAGAAAAATCTGGAGCAGGGTATTTAGGGGACAGGAAAAGCTTTAGGAACTTAAGATGTGTGGCAGATTCCTAGGTAAGTCTAGTCCCAGCCAAAGGCCTACAAATCAGGGGAAACAGCAGAACTTCTGCTTTTTTGCTGGACAGAGAAGAGGTCATGGGGAAATGCACAGGGAGGTGAATGCACAGTGTCCTGGGCCCCAAGTCTCAGGCCCTCCTCCACCAGGCCCAGGAGGCATACTTGGGTTAGTGCTAGAAGGCCTGAGCCCCTGGGGTGGGGGCAGCAGAGGGAAAGTACAGTTGGGATCTACTTGGAGAGGCTGCCTGGATTCTGCTGAGACAGAAACTGATGACCCCATCCAGTCTAGCAGTGGTGCCAGCCCAAGTGAACCAAAGGTAAGGGTCTCAGGGGTTTGGCCTAACTGAAGCCGAACAGGGTTGAGTAATAAGACGGGGGCTGAGGGCCAAGAAAGCTGGGCGGCGAAGGCAATCTAAGGCTGCACATGAGTTACACAAAGTTACACAAGCAAAGGAAACGTCACTGTGAACACATCCATGTCCAAGTCACTTTGGGGGCTGGGCGGGGGAGTGGGGCATTGATTTTTCTGTTCTTGTTTTTGTACATTTCCTTGAAAAAAAGCAAATCCTCCACAATTGTCTCTACCTGAAAGAACTGCATTTTATAGTTTGATTAACAGAACTAGAGGGGGCTGAATGACGCCGGACCCCAAGCCGTGGGCAGTGGCAGCAGAAGTCCTAGGGGTCGCTGGGGGGAGCTCTGGCTGGGCGGGACACTTGGTGACTGCTGCTCCGACCCTTAAGAGCAGAGGGCCTTCCAACCTGTTTCACAGTATCCTCTCCCCTGGGCTCTCCTTCGTGACCTGCTGCATTTTGTCCTGCACCATCTTATTTCAGTTTCTAATTACTGCGGACCTCAGAGAGAATGGGATTTCCCTGCAGGCTCCCCCTTGATCACCATTTTGCACGGGGCCTGACTTGCAGTTGTTGCAAATCAACAGGCGCAAACCCATGACAGAGGTGCTGAGTTGAAGGGCAGGGGAGTTCTCGCGATAGACTCAGTACAGGGCCTCATGCAGCAAGGGCTTAATCAAAGCAAGTTGCCCGTGGCAATGAGAAGAAGAGCAGAAGAGGACAGTGCTGGCCAGGGTGGCAGGACAATGGAGAGCTCCGGGACAGCGGCTTTGTAGTATACACCATGGTAATAAAATTAGTGTGGTGTGTGGGCTGTGTCAGTACCCAGATCCCTCACTTCTATTCCTGGTCTGCCTCCTGTTCGCTCCCTGCGCTATTTCATTGCTCTTTTTCATCCTGAAACACATCTCTAAGTTGGTGGGGATGGGGTTTACTCAGAGCTTCGGTTCTTGGCTTCAGTTCCTATGTTCAGCCCTTCGTTCCTGCCTCTCTCTGGGGAGGACATTTGTGGGGTGTGGGGAGCAGTGGGCCTGGAGCTGAGGGAGGACAGAGTTTCATTTCCTCTCCAGTTCCAGCCCCCTGACCCAGACTCTCCTTGCTGGGGAAACAAGCCAGTAGAAATAGAGGAAGTAGGACAGGAATAAAAATTTCTGAAAAGGAACTGGATCTAGACTTAGACATTAAGTTCCAGAGTGAAAATAACCTTGCTGGATGCCCTCATTGGGCCACCTGGATAATGCCTGTGGTTGTTCTGAGGATCGGTGCCCAGGACTGTACCTGGCACACAATCGGTACAGGCGCTAAGCTTGCTGGATGCAGCTAACTAGCCTTACTATCCTGGGTACTCCTGGGTGACCCCAGCCTCAAATGTTCCTTCTCTGTACTGGAGGGATGGGGGATATATATATCCTGTCTACTCCCAGGGCTGTGGGGTGGGCTGATTGATGGGAAACACTTTAAAAACTAAAAGAGCCATAAAAAAAATCAGGGAGTTGTTTTGGCTCTCAAAGTGTGGAACAGGAGTAACATAAACCAAAGGCTATGAGAGGAAGTGGCTCTGGGGCCACAGTAAACAGAAAAGTCAGCTTCAGGGCTTGGTTCCTTTCCCATAAAGGGAGACAGAAGCCAGAGGCCTGAGGTTCTCCACCCCCAATGCGGCTCAGCTCAACACACAAGGCTTCAAGCACAGGATAGAAGCCAGAGGTCAGGGCTTCCCCACGTCAAGCAGAAAGCAAATAGCACTGTTGGGGTCACAGTGTCTGCTTAACTCAGGGTGGGGGCTCTGGCCGCTCAGGGCCATGGCACCAGGAGGCTGGGCTACGGCTTCTGCTCTTCCCTTGTGGGTGAGTCACCTGGGGTGTGACCCTCTGGGCACTTTCTGCCTTCTTTGGCCTGGGGCTAGCAGGTGATTGGGTGCTGAGCGCTGTTCCAACAACTTCCCAGGAGCCGGGAGGAGGAGGTGAGATTTCATTCTTTGGGTCCCTGGGATAATGAGTCAGCTGAGCCAGACCCCTGTCCAAAGTGGGTTCCGGCTCAGGGCTTGGAGACAGAAGTAAAGGCGCCAGGTCCCAGGGAGCAAAGGGCTGAGTATGGAAAGTGGAGGATGGGAAGGAGCTGGGAAGGAGCAGGGGAGGAGGCAGACGGAAGGGCTGAGCAGGAGGAGCCCTGGAGTCAAGAGAGCCTTTCACCGGCAGCACCTCAAGCACAGCACTGCATGCCCAGCACGGACTGGGGATTGAAAGATAGTGAGTTCTCTGGCACTAGAGGCCTGAGAGGCTAGTCTGGACAGCCGTGGCCACCTTGCTGAGTTGAGGAGATTGCTGTCCCCAAAGCCTGTGTCTCAACTTCGCTCTCATTTTCCAGCCCCAGGAGGTGGGGAGGAGCCCGTTTCCAGCCCAGTGGGAGAGGCTGACTAGCCTTCTCTCAGCCTTGAGGCTCCACACGCCCATGATTTCCCAATCCTGGCTAGCTGCTCCCTCTCGCTCTACCCCCTGAGTGGAGCCCGGCCCTCTGTCCCCCCTGGAACTGACAGCATGAGCTCATCTGGGCAGCCCAAGGAGCCAGTGGGGAAATTCTGAGTCAGAGCAGAGGCTGTGTCCAGGACGCCACTCAGGAGAGGTGCCGTGCCCCATGCAGCTGGAGGCTGCAAGGTCTCTGCAAGGGGTGGGGTGCGCCCATGTGGCATGGAATCTGGGTGACACAGTGTGAGCCCTGCTGAGCTCTCAGGCCTCCTTATGAGGCCTGAAGAGATAAGAGGGAAAGTAACTAGCAGAAGTGTGAGAGGATCCTGGGTGTTGGGAAGGGCACGGATCCTGGAATCCCAGAGTGATGGAAACTTCAAAACAGGAGAGGCGCTCACTTAGCAAATCCTTGACAAATGAGGTTGACCGCTAAGAAGCATAGGAGATAGCATGGCTGTCCATCCCCCACTCTGGTGGTGTTCAAACTCACTCACTTTAATGAAATCCAATGCTCACGCCCAAGCAGACACCCTACAAAGTCAGGCTTCTTTTTTGTACATGGCCCTCCCTACTCTGGTGGCTCTGTGGCTTCTGACTCTCCCTGCATGCCGTGGGCCTCCCAGCTGACCTGTGATGTCTGGCAGAGGTCAGGCGGGTCCAGCCTCCAGAATAGGAGAGAGAAGGCTGCTCCCACTCACCTGTGAGTCACCTGGGACCCTCGAAGGCTGGACATGGTCTCTTCCAGGTTCTGTCGAAGATCTAGAACATTCTGCACCGTCCTCTTTCTCTGGGATTCTGGGTCTGAGAGGGAGAAAAGGAAGGTTGGATGAGTGAAGAAAACTTATTGCTGAGAGGTAGGGGGTCAGGAAAGTGAAGGTAGACCACGTCTCCAGGAGGTCAGGCCTGAGGACACGCCGCTCACCTGCCTCTCAGGTCCTCCTAAAGGCCCTGGACACATGTTCTTTTTTTTTTTTTTTTTTTAAAGATTTATTTATTTATGCATACAAGAGCTGGGGTACAGGCCAGAGGTGCAGGGGGTGAGAGGATTCATCAGAGACAGAATGGAGAACTGACTGAAATACACTGCTGAGGGGAGCAGCGGGTGAGACAGGAAAGGTTCTGCTGCGCCATGTGGGTTGCTCCCTGGCCAGCCGGGGATCGAACTTGTGCTGCAGAGGCCATGGATTGCTTCATAGTGCGGTGCTTAACTCCTTGTACCACCAGGGAGGCCCTGGACACAAGTTCTTGAACCTTTTCTGGAGTCTCAAACCTGAAAGGCGGCCACAGTGTGGGCCTTCAGTGCTCTGCTTCCTCCCAGGCCCTCTGAGTACACTCCTCTTCCCTGGCTTCACCATGGGGACACCCTGCTTTTCACAGAGTTCCCATGATTGAGAATAGCTGGAACATATTCTGCCTGAAGCAGCATCTCCAGCAATGTGCTGGGAAATGTTTAACAACTGGCTCTTGGGGCAGGGCCACCCCAATATGTAGTGTTTGCCAATTTCAGTGGTGTGAATACCTCTGCCATGGCTGCTTTGAAGCTGCCGACCTGAATGCACTGACCATGAAGTTAGAAGGAGATGTTAGTGATTGGCTCTGGGGAGCCACTACAAGCCACAAGGCAAGGCATACCCTACTTCCATAGTCCTGACTGGGAAATATCTGGAGTTGGGGAGTATCTGGACCATGGGGTTCAGGGGACATAGCTCAGATAGTCTCCAAAAGGTGAGGCTGGTAGGAGGTAGAGGGATGAGCAGGCGTTTTCAAGACATTTCACCTGGCCTTGGTGTCTAAGTAGCTTAGTAGGATGAGAATCTACAACAGCAAACAAATTCATCCCATCACCTTTCTGGAGTGAAAATGAAGGGCACTTGAGCTGAAATCAAGAAATTCTGTGAACTTTCTCCTTCCATCAATCCAGCCAATGAGTCTTTTTCAAACATACCTCGTGCCAGGTGGCATGGTAGGCCCTGAAGGCCTGGCCTTGACTTTGGGATCCAAAGCCCTTAATGGCATCAACTCCCCCCACACTCCACCCTGAAGGACAATCTACGGGAGAGAGTGAGGGAAGGACAGAAAGGTGCCAATAAAGCCGAACCTGCATCGATTCTGACCCACAAGGCTACAGCCCTTTCCTTACATCCCCCAAATCTTCAGCCTCCTGTGCTGAAAGTCAAACTACCCACCTGGACCCAGCCCTGCCCCCCACCCCAGCACCTGCCCGAATCAGAATGAGAGGATCTCTCACTCCAAGAAACAGGAATGTTTCTGAATCATTTTCCCTAAGATTAAGTGCAGGCCGCTGGAGGCTGGGTAGGGTGGGCAGGGAGCCAGGCAGCGCCACCCTTTCCAGAAGCTTTAAAGCACCTTTACTGAGAACTGGTGCCACACCCAGGCCCAGTCACTACTCTTTCCCCTTCCTGGGGGCGCTGGTAGGAGGCTGGTGATGGTGATGAGAGGCACTTCGTGGTCAGCATGATGGATCCAGGTCTCGATGCTGGTGGCAAGAAGGGACAAATGGCAGCCTCTGGGCCAGGACCTGAGCTCTGTCCCCAGGCTGGCGTCACTTCTATGGCTGCTAATATCTATTTACCCTGGCAAGTGTCACCTTATAAGCAGCTCCATGGCTTGGCAGGGAACTCAGGCAGGATCAGAAAATGTAAATATATGTTGTTAAAGCTCAGTTCTAAAATGCCTATGTGGGGACTGGGAACACAGTGCCAAGATATGGGTTTCGGGGCCAGGGCATTTCTTGCCCAAGTTTGGCAGAGATGAGAGAAAGGCAGGCACGGCAACAGGGCTGTGTGATCTAAAGAAGGTCACTCAGAGATCCTGTGCCAACCCTTTTCAGCCATCATCTAGTTGAAACCTTACATTTATGAGAAATTTGTTATATCGTCCGATTTTACAGATGAGAAAACTAAGACTCAGAGAGATGCAGCAAATTGCCCCAGGTCACATGCCTAACATGCAGCACAGAGCAGAGTTGAGGCCAGAAAGAAACTCCTGTTTCTTTTGATATATCACAGGGCATCTCTGGACCATAGCATCAAGCATAGCAGCGGCAAATAGTAGGTGCTCAATGAACATTTCAAGAAGGAATGCGTGCTACCTTAATTTTTAAAATACATTGAAAAAAGAAAGCATAGATGCATGTCCCACTGGGAAGATGCTCCTTTTATTTTTATTTTAAAGATTTATTTATTTATTTATACAAGCACTGGGTACAGTCAGAAGCGCAGGAGGGTGAGAGAATTCACCAGAGCCAGAGCGGAGAGCAGAGCAGGCAGACTGATGAAGTACACTGCTGAGGGGAGCAGCAGGCGGCAGCAGAGGTCTGCGTGCCATGTGGGACCCTCACCCGGCGGCAGGGAATCAAACCGGCGCTGCAGAGGCTGCGCTGCGGGCAGCTTCGCAACCCGGCGCTCAACTGCTGCGCCACCGGGGAGGCCCAGAGGTTCCTTTTATTAGGGAAAATTTTTTGACTCACAGAGGCCAGCATCACAAGGGTCACTCTGTTCCCTAAGACTTCAAGGGTGCAGAGGAGGGCTGTGGGAACTTAGATCTTAATGCTCCAGTAGTGACAGAAAAAAACACTTTCCCACTTGTCAATGTATTGATCACAGTGCCCTCTTTCCCCCACAGACCCTGGCCCTAGCCCCCGACCCCATTTCCATGTCACCAGAGTTGATGAGAACACCCCAAAGTCTCCTAGACTTGCCAAGAATTAGTCACAGAGCCCTTGGAAGTGAGTCAGTCCAAACCAATAACTGGCAAGCTGGGCGTCTAGATATCTACAGGGTGGGGGTGACAAGCGGTAGGGTGGGGGTGACAGGAACATCTGCAGCAGCTACCCCCTAAAGGGAAGTGAGACAGCGCTTGACTTGCTGGGGGACCAGCATCTGCTGTCTGTTCTTAGGCTTGGATGAGTCCTTGGAGCCTGTACCCGACATCTCCCTCGGTGCCCCAGCAGTGTCCTCTGGTGGTCATCTTGAGCATGCCACCTGCAAAAGAGACTCCTGGGAAGTCTGACTCTGGTCTACATTCATCAGTGACACACACATTCTTGGGCATGCAGCAGAAGCCCCAGAATGAGAGGACTGGCATGCATGTAAAGGGAAGGTCTCCTGAGCTCAAGAAGCTTAGATGATTTGCCCAGACTGGAAGGCAATTTGACATTCACATGATCCTGGAAGAGCTCATGAGGTTGTCCTAGGCTGTCACCCCAAGGCTTTTCCTGCAAATGGAGCAACTGGGAGGATGTATGCAGTTTGGACTCAGAAGAGAGCAAGAGTCTCCCAATGCAGCCATTACCACGGCAACTCACAGTAGCCACAAACAGCAGCATCCTCCCAGCATGCACTGTGGCACTGCAGGATAGGGTGGTGTTTCTTTCCATGTCTTACACAAGACCACAGAAGGCACCCCAAGGATGAAGGACTAAGATCTGGGCCAAGGACTGGTGAGCAAATAAACCTGACCCATAGGTGCACACACAGACTAATGCAATTGATGCCATTTACTGAATGTGTACCAGGTGCCAGATGTGACACTAGGTGCTTCCTACGCTTGCGTGAGTCCCAAGTCCCAGTGGTTGCTTCCACTACAATACTCTGCCTTGAGAAGCATGTGTGTTCCAGATATACGCAGCTGCGTGGTCCAGCCAGGAGCCTGTGGACACCCACAAACTCAGTCATGTTGACACAGCTCTGCAGCCCTGCGGACACATGCATGCAGAGAATTAGTGGCCATATCTCCCATGACAGGTGAAGAAGGAAAAAAACTAAATCAATGCAGAGGGGGAGTTTATCATTCCCTGGAGGAGGGATGACCAGAGTGCACTGGCACGATGGTGGCAAAGGTTCCTTCTAGCTACACCAATGTCAGAAGGAGAACGGGTTCCCTTAGGAGGACAAGACTTGCTACCCAAGAGACTGAGACATGGGCAGGAGCTGACAGTGTGGTGTAGGAGCAAGAACACAGTTCAGATCCTGAGTTCAGATCCTGCCACTGTCCTTTCGTGACTGGTTTGACCTTGAACAAGCCACCTCGCCCTGTTGCTGACGTCTCTTCTATAAAATGCCGAGAATACTGGCACCCACCTGGTAGGACTGCCATGAGGATTAAAGAGCTAGTTCACATCAAGTGCTTAGGCACACAGTAGGTGCTCTATAGATGGTAGCACTATTCAGACTATTGGTCTGAAGGCACAAAGAGGTGGCTGAACCAGGGGTGCACCCTTGGATGGGGCTGGTGCTGACTCCCTGGCTCTTTTTTTGCAGGTAGATGGTGCTGTGCCCGCAGGTGGACCCCATTCTCCTCTGGCACCTCACTCTTCCTGGGGAGGCCCCCATTCTTGGAGACAGGGGATGGATGAAGGTATCCAAACCTTGTCCCTGTGTCATCAGGTCCGACTGGTCCGCCCCCCACCAGAGTGACATTCTAGCTTCAATCCTGTTCACTTGGGACCAGTTGATGCCTTGGGCCATGCTGGGCCTTGGGCTTTCCCTGCCGTCAGTCTACAATCTGATGTAGTCATGACTGGACCTCCGGCGGAGGGTTATGATCCCGGCAGATTTCGGGCCTTGCGGGTAGGAAGGAGGAGCTCCAAGTCAGCAGTCACATTTCCCCAAGTTCTGTACAATTTTAATTATTAGCTGACAATTAAGTAAATGGCAATAACTGCTGTTGAAATCTTAATTACTTCCACCAATGTTTCAGAGCCCACATTAGCAGCTGAGCCCAGGGCACAGGCCACAAGGGCTGCTTTCGCATCTGACTTCTACACCTGCTTTGTGAGTGGCTTTTGTGACTGCCTAGCGGGAGGTGAGTCAAGAGGAAGAATGTCTTCAAGTCATGGCAATTCAGGGCTTGAGAGAGTCCATTTCTAGATGAGGGGAAACAACACACCACTCAGACCAGAGAGGGGATAGGTTTGCCCAGTGTCACCCAGGGGGGCAGGGCGGGGCAGGGCACCAGGACACTGTCTCCTGGTTTCATGTTGTAGGTCAGGGTGAGACACTGTGAGCTGTATCACCAGAGGGGCCAGAAGGTTAGACAACCCTGTGGGATGGCATGGGAATAGATCCACTTGGAAATCCAGACTAGACTAAATGATCCAGAAGAGCATGTGCACACGTGCACACACACACACAAACACAAAGACAGATATTCCCAACAGCTCTCAAAAATCTCTCCTGACTCTGCTAAATCCCAAGGGCAGAGTCCAAGTCTTCTGTAAGTTCTAAAATTTGTGACATTTTGAGCTCAGTACACCCAGGTCAAATACCATTATAATAAAAGCCATTTCAACACAAATATCTAACAACCTCGCCCACAGGCTGCTTTCTCCCAATAATATTCAGTACAGTAACCACAAAGGCCCTTGGAGTTTGCCCACATCACAACCAGGATTTGCTGATGATTGGTCTGTTTCTAGTCGAGCAAACGTCTTTGGGAGTCGGGACCATTTTTTCTCCCTCTCCTCTGCTCAAGTCCATCCCTCTCCTCTGCAGGCCAACTCAGCGCACCCCTTGTTCTTCCGACCCCTTCCAGGCTCTAGCCACTGCTCAGAATCTGGCAGGGCCTGGGAGTGGGGCTCCACACAGCCAGCAGCCTTGCACTGAATGGGCTCCCCACTTGAGTCTTCAAAGGCTCAGTGTGGCTGGGGTGAAGGGGTGCAGAGGACCCTCATGCACTCTCCCTTGCCCTCAGCTACTCATTCCTACAGCAGCTCTATCTCCCCTCTCACCACCCTTTCTCTCACCATCTGAGGGCCTCACAACCTAAGGCCCCAAGGGCCTTAGAAAGAAAATTGGTGGGTCTCCATGCAAGAGGCACCCCACTTCCATGAAGAGTGCAGGTAGAGGACTATTTATTCTGTTACTAATCCTGTCATTTCACTCCTTGCCCCCCCTCCGCCCCTACAAGTCACAATATTGCCAGAGGTGGCTGTCACAGAACCCCGCAGTGAATCACTTGCTTCTAGTTGTTGCGAGCTCTTGCTCCCCAGAGGAGCTCCTGGGGATTTTCATCTTTGCCCTGGAGAATCCTGAACCCTTTCAACTACAGCGAGGCTGAGTGGCGCCCACAGTCCAGGAGCTGTCTGACTGTTGCTGTGTGGGGACAAATGCCTAGAAAAAGACTGAAAGAAATAATGTGTTGGCCACGTGGCCAGGAAAGGGGAAAAAGAAGTTGAAGCAAAATTGGGCTGGAGAGGGGGCCATGCATGGTCCCCCCTGGTCTGCAGTTCCCAGGCAGGGATCTTTCCAGATCACCTACAATTTTGACTCTGAGTGAGAGAGACGGCATGGGTTAGAGAACCTCCTGATGAGTCTCCACCGGGCCCAGAGGAAGTGGAAGGCACAGGGTGTGTGGAAGGAAGGCAGTTTGCGGCAGGCAGAGGGGACCAGCTTGTTTTTCCCCAAGGACACCCACTAATGAGCTATAGGGCCTTGAGTAAATTACTCCTCTTCCTTTCCTATAAAATAAAGAAGGTGGGGCAGGGAACACCCTAAGGGCCCTAATCATCTCTGGTAGTCTGGTCCTATGGTTTTGTGGTTGGATGAAGTCTGAATAAACATCCTTCTCCCAGAGTGTGTTAAAAATGCAGGTACAAGGGTGTCACCCCCAGAGGCTAGGCCTCAGCATGTTGGAGAGAGGGACCGGGAATCTGCATTTTTGCAAACTCCCAATCTGGGTGATGTGATACAGAGGCTCACATTCTAAGATCCTCACATCTGCCAGAAGAGGACAGAGATCACAAAATGAGCTGGACTCCTGGTGCCAGGTTGCTGGGCAGTGTATCAGGGACTTCAGACCAAGTCTACTCCCTGGGCACGAATTCATGGTGTGTTCACTGGGAAGGTCCACTCCTCACCTCCAGGCTTGGTCTAAGAGGTGCGCCCCCACCCCTGTTCCTCAGAGAATGCCAGGCCCAGTTCAGCGCCTGTCAGGGTCTCTGGGGCTTGCTGCTGAGAAAAGCCACAAGGGGGCACTGCCGGTCCTCAGACTGCGGGGGCCTTGCTGCTGTGGCAGTGCTGTTAAGGGCAGTTATCTCTCAGACTGGGGAGCAGCCACCCAAAGGGTCTCTTTCCCTCTATATTGTTAGTACAACTCCTTTCCACCCAGGCACTGCAGGATTTGCATTCTTGGCCACCCCGGGTCTCAGTGCCGAAGTTGTCTTATCATCCTTGGAAAAGAGTCAAGAGTTGGTAGTAACTACTCTGGGGACCCTGCAGCTCCTGGGAGAAGGAGCAGCACCTGGATTCTGCGGCTGCTGGGGACAAGCCAACCAGCCCTGGGCATGAGGGGGCTCCACTTGGCAACCTCGGATTTGCAGCCAGTTTTCAGAGACTACACTGGCCTTTCCACTCCAATGCCTGCAGGTGATGTGCTGCCTGTGGGGAGAAAGTAAGGGACTGACCTCACAACCTGAGGCCTCCGCCCACTACTCCACAATGTTCCTGGGGAGATTCATCCCCTGGCTCTTTCTGGGGTGTAAGAGGAAAAAGTGAGGAGGCACCTCCATGCCGATGGGTGCAGCTCATAACCAACTTGATGGCAGAAGGTGGAGCTTTCCAGACTCTACCCCCTGAGCAGAAGTTGGTGGGAAAAGGGTGCAGAGCTGGGGCTTTTGGCAACTAAACTGTTGGTGAATGGGGTGTCTGTGGAGAAGCCACCAGCTTGCCACCTGTGGCTTTGGCTTGGACCTTGGTGTCTGCACAGCGGACGCGAGCTAGGGTAGGACAGCAGCATCTGGCCATGTGCCAGCCTGTAAATTCTCTCTGTGGTCCCTTTTTTCACTCCTTGTGTAAATAAATCCTGTTATTGTTTCACACCATGTCTGATTTTGGGTCATGTCCTGCATTCTTAAGTCTGTGGGTGAGGACCCAACAATTGGGTCAAACTGTCCCTGGGGTGTGTCCTGTTTCAGGGGGAGTGTGGTGGCATCTCTGCCGTGAGGAAGGGCAGGAAGTGAGCCCAAGGGCAGCCCCACTTGGCTAGCTGGGTCAGCCCAGCTGTAGCAGCAAGTGCAGCCTTTGGAAGGGAGCTTGGAAAGTAAGCATTAAAGCTCTAGGGAAAGGGATCCACAACTCACTCCTGCATCTCCAACACCAGTTTATCACCTCAAGAAATGGCTTGTTGAGTCAATTAGGGGTCCATTGGGAGGACTGTGGGACCAGGAAAAGAGTCGTTAATCCTGTCTACTTCTCCCATCCCATTTCCCTCTGAGTATTTAAGTTATTGGATCACAGAGAAGATTCTAGAACATTTTCAGTGCCCAGTCTTGTCTCATTTAAAGACTTAGACTCTAGGATCAACCTGCAGTGTAGGCCTCCTACAGAAACTGGCTTGCCAGCCTCAGCCCAGGGAAGTGGTCCCAGTTCCCAGGTAGGCTCTGCCTCTCCTGCCTGGTGACCTCAAGGTTTACTAGAAATGCTTTCTACTCCCAGCGAGGCCCATACTCTTCCTATGATGGCCTGCTCCCATGAAGTCATGCTGCTGGGAGCTGGGAATGGTTGTTATAGCAACAATTTACACTGCAGAGCGAACCATCTGCAGGCAGTGTTGGGGGAGGGGAGAGGGCCTGGGAGGGGCTGGGGAGCTGGGCCCAGGTGTGGGCCCTGGAAGAGGGTCCTGGGGGATTTCTGGTTGTGAAACCAGTAGTATTATTAGCATTGGCTGACTCTCCTAGCGCTGTGTGCCAGGCATTCTTCCCGGATGTGTGCTGTATGTGTGCGAGACCATCTAATTTCTAGGACAACCCTTTGAAGTAGTTTGGTTAGTTGTCCCATTTGACATTTGAGAAATCTGAAGCCCAGCAATGTTAAGTAAGCAGCTAAGGTAATTCAGCAGTAAATGGTAAAGCCAGATAGTCTGCCTCAAGAAACACTTAGTCCACCAAATGGACAGTGATAAAATGCACATGCCACATACATTTGCTCTTTTAAAGTGTACAATGCATGATTCTTAGTACATTTGCAAAGTTGTATGACCATCAGCACTATCTAATTCCAGAATATTTTTGTCACTTCCCCCCCAAGAAACTCCATACCCATAGCAGTCATGTCCCATCCTCCCCTTGCCTTAACTCCTGGCAACCACCAGTCTACCTTCCATCTCTATAAATTTGCCTATCTTGAATGTGAACTAAATGTAATCACAAATGTGGGGTCTTTGTGACTGGTTTCTTTCACTTAGCATAATTTTTTTTTGCATTTTTCTATTTATTTTAACTTAGAAGAACTGGGGGTATAGGCCAGAGGTGCAGGGGGTGAGAGACAGAATGGGGAGCAGAATAGGCTGATTGACTGAAATACACTGTTTTTTTTTTAAGATTTATTTATTTATTTATACAAGCACTGGGTATAGTCAGAAGCGCGGGAGGGTGAGAGAATTCACCAGAGCCAGAGCGGGGAGTAGAATAGGCAGAAGGACAGAAGCACACTGCTGAGGGGAGCAGTGGGTGCGGCAGGAGAGGTCTGTGCGCCATGTGGGACCCTTGCTGGTGGCCAGGGATCGAACTGGTGAACCGGCGCTGCAGAGGCTGCGGGCAGTTTCGCAGCCCAGTGTGCAACCGCTGCGCTACAGGGGAGGCCTGAAATATACTGTTAAGGGGAGCAGTGGGTGAAACAGGGGAGGTCTGCTGCACCATGTGGTCTAACTCCCTGGCTGGGGACTGAACTCATGGTGGTGAGCCTTCACAGTGGTAGTGCTGAGAGTTAACCTCTAGGCCACCAGAAAGGCCCCCACTTGGCATAATATTTTCAAAGCTCATTCAGGTTGTATCACGTATCACTACCTCATTCCTTTTCATAGCTGAATACTATTCCACTGTGTGGATATACCACATTTTCTTTTTCCATTCATCATTTGATGGACATTTAGGTCTTTTCCACTTTTTGCCTATTATGAATAATGCTGCTGTGAACATTCATCAACAAATTTTATGAACATGTATCTTCATTGGATTGATACCTGGAAGTGTAAGTCTGGGTCATATGGTAACTCTGTTTAACAGTTTGAGGAGCTGCCAGGCTCTCTCCACAGTAGCTGTATCATTTCACATTTCCACCAGCAGCGTGTGGTCTCTCCACCTCCTCACCAACACTTGTTACTTTTTTTTATTATAACCATTCTAATGGGGGTGAAGTGGTATGTCACTCTAGATTTAATTTCATTTCCCTGATGACTGATGATGTTGAGCATCTTTTAAACTTAAATTCATTAAATTCAAATAAACATTGGAATTCAGTTGCTCAGCTGCACTAGCCACATCTCAAGTGCTCCACAGCCATGTCATCACACTAGCTGGTAACCACTGGGGCTCAGATGAGAACATTTACCACCTGAGAGACCCGAGGGCCCTACTGGATTGCACCACACTGCCCCAGGGGTGGGTCTGTGCTAACACTACTGGCCTTTTTTTTTTTTTTAATAGAAGCATGGTTTTTTTTTAAATTTATTTTATTTATTTGTTTGTTTGTTTGTTTGTTTATACATGCACTGGGTACAGTCAGAAGCGCGGGAGGGTGAGAGAATTCACCAGAGCCAGAGCAGGGAGCAGAGCAGGCAGAAGGACCGAAGTACACTGCTGAGGGGAGCAACGGGGGGCAGGAGAGGTCTGCGCGCCATGCGGGACCCTCCTCCAGTGGCCAGGGAGCAGCCGGGGATCGAACCGGTGCCGCGGAGGCCGCGGGCAGCTTCCCAACCCAGCGCTCAACCGCTGCGCCACCGGGGAGGCCCTGGCCTTGTTTTTTTTAAGATTTGTTTTATTTATTTATGCATATAAGAACTGGGGGGGCAGAACAGGCAGATTTACTGAAATACACTGCTAAGGGGAGCAGAGGGCAAGACAGGAGAGGTCTGCTGCGCCATGTGGGTCAGCTCCCTCGCCGGCTGGGGTTCGAACTCGTACTGCAGTGGCTGCTGATAATTTGATAGCTCTGAGACTTATCCCCTGTGCCACCAAGAAGGCCAACTACTAGCCTTTTCTGTTAGGCATTTGCCTGTGGGGTGCTTTCAGATCCAGTAACATTCAAATATGGCCCCCTTGAGAAAGCGCACCTGTAATCCATGGCCATGACGCTGAGGCCCAGTCTGGCCCAAGCCCAGGGCGGGCTTGGTTCCAGAACACTGCAATCAAGTGAGCAGGGCAACACAGCGAGTCACGCAACTTTTTTGGTTTCTAGAGGCATGTAAGGGTTACACTGACACTGTAGTGCAGTCTCTTGTGTGCACATGAGCATTATGTCTAAGAAACGAAGCACATCACTTAATTGAATGTGACCCAGAAACAGGAAGGGAGCACATGCTGGTGGGGAATATGGCACTGACAGACTCACTGCCATACACCTTCAGTTTGTAAGAGACAAGGTATCTGGGAAGCGCAGTAAAACACAGTGTGTTTTAATCCAGTGGCAGGCACATCCAGCAGCCATGTTGAGGGGAGCTGCGGTGAGGGCAGCTTTGGGTAGGGTGCTTTGTCGTCTAGCTCTACCCACACCACACACTCACACGTGCCTGTCCAGACCCCACCCCACACCTGCCCCTAAATGCTATCACTTCATTTCCTAGGGACTGCAGCAGCCAGGTGACCACTGGGAAGCAGCCACTCTTGCTGGGGGCCTGGCCCTGTCACGCTCCTGCCTGCAGGGCCCCAGGGCCGCTTCCTTACTGCAGAGTTCGAGCGAGGCCTTTGCTTTCTGCTCTGTGCACGCACCGCCTGGCACTGGAAGCGGCTGTACTCCAGCGAGGGGTCGTGTCCCATGCGTAGTGCCCTCTGAACATCCATCATCCCCTAGAAATCCTGGCTTCCACCTCAGACTCCAAGATGGGTGCCTGCCTTCTTGGAGCGGAGTGAGGTTGGCACTGCAGCTGAGTCAGGCAGCTCTGGTTGGGGACTGACTAGGGAGCAAGCGTGACCCTGGTGACAGGGCACTGAGTGCCCAGCTCAGGAAAGGTGCCTCCCACAGCAACTGAAAAAGGGCCGTCTCTGCACATGAAGTGTGGGAGGCCACGGGCACAAGCCAGCTCACCATTACCTAGCTAGGTGTGTGAGCAAGGCCTCTGGGCCTCAGTGCTCTCACCTGTGAGATGGGACAACACAAAACTCTCGGAGCTGTTGTTCAGACTTCACGTCTCTGCCCCCTGGACTGTGACCCCAGAGAGGGCAGAGACCTGTGGTGTCCTACCCAGCACCTCAGTACAGCGATGCACCACCCACTGTTTAAAAGCAGCACAATAGAAAGAGGGTGTGGCATCTGGGTGGTCGTGGGACATGGTGGGAGACAAAGGTGGGGGGGGACTGACAGCAGGCCCGGGGCATGTGTCTGTATAGATGGCCCTGCTATCGCCTGGGAGAGGGTGGTCATTATGCTGTTTTTGTTAATACAAAAATCAGAGCTGGCGTGAGCCTCAGAGGTCATTTTAGAAATGGAGAAACTGAGGCCCAATGGAGACGCAGCAAATGGGTCACAGTGACACAGGCTGCTGGTCTCAGGTCCGGCTGGGGGATAGAGGAGGTGGAGGCTGAGTTTTAAGGAGGATTCCGAGGGAGAAAGCCTGGGGCGGAGTATGGTGAAGCAGGGCTCCTTTGGAGGAAGAGGCCCCTCTGCCTTAGAGGCTGCACACACCTCCCTCCCCCCAGCCAGCTCTGCCTGCCTGGCATCTGCTTCTCATCAAAGTGCTGTCGTGAGCCCTGCCTGGCTACCTCCCCGGGGCATTCCCATTTCTGGAGAGGCCTTCTGTGTCAGCGAGCACCGCGACCCTCTGCTGGCTGCCGCTGGGGATCCTCCAGCCCAGCCCATCTGCCACCCATACGTTCCCACCTCCACCTCTACCTACCAAAAGGATGGGGCTGAGACAAAAGCCTAGGCACACCTCCCCTGCCCCCCAGAGCTTGGACATAAACTTAAACAAGAAGAAGCGAGGATAGCTTTAAAGATGAGCTCGATCCCTGGCCAGGGAACTGACCCACATGGTGCAGCAGATCTCTCTTGTCTCACCCACTGCTCCCCTCAGCAGTGCCTCTTCTGTCCCCTACTCAGTATCTGGTGAGTCCTCTCATCCCCTACACCTCTGGCCTGCACTCCAGCTCTTGTATGCATAAATAAATAAATCTTTAAAAAAAAAAAAGACCTGCAATTAAGAAGGTAGAGGAATCCTATGATGAAACAGAATAAGGTTTGCTGAGGAGATATTAGAAATCCTGCAATGCTCTTGAAGCAGAAAAGGGAAAGGAAACAGTTTTTCTTAGTGTTCCCATGTGCTAAGCATGGTCCCTGAATGATAGTCTGTCCCATTTTACAGATGTTGGGTTCAGAGAGGCCAGGTAACAGCTTGTATGAGTGGTACACTGGGAATCGAACCCAAGCCTGGCTCTGAAACCCATGCTTTTTCCAGAAATGATTCTGAAGGACAGTAGAGCAGGACATCAGGAGGTCCTTTCTGACTGACATGCTGAAACTGGCCTCCGTACAGATCGCAGGGGGAGGCCTGTCCTCCACTCTGCCGAATGAATGAGATAGAGGATTGCCAGGAGACAGGGGAGTAACGGGCCGTGGGCCAGCCCAGCCTTTCTCTACCTCCACGGCTCGGGGCCGCCAGCCAGTCAGGCCTCACTGGCAGTCACAGCGCCTGCCCCCACTTCCTCGAGGGAGTCCTTTCTCCTCTCTGGGCTTTGTCCCAGCCCTGGAACCTGCAAATCTTCTGGCCTTGGAAGAACCTTCCTAGAGCGTCTGGCAGGCAGGTTGTGTGGCCTGCTGGCCCAGACCCATGGCCGTGCTGAGCTGCCTGATCAGATCACGCCGAATGTGCCTCTTCCCTTTCCAATTCCAATGCAGGAGCCTGGGAACCAGCGGTGGCCAAGAGAAAGTTTCAGCCCCACCCCCTCCTCTTGTTCCCCCTCCTTCATGGGTAACATGTGTGGGACGGAGGCTCCCACCCCACCTCTCCTGACCCAATCCTGCCCCCACGAGCTGGCTTCTCACTGGAGGAGTCAAGGGGATCTCTGCACATCTGGAAGTTTCCCACACATCTGGAAAGGGGCCCCCACATCTGGAAGGGGAGGGCCTTCAGAGCTCCAGCAGCCTTGAGCCCCAGTAACAGCATCTTCTGGTGTTGGGAACACCTTGTTCAGCCTTTCTGGGCCTCAGTTTCTCCTTCTGAGAAGGAAAATCCATCCCATTTCCATGCTTCTCAGAATGAAAGGAGGTGAGAGAGAGAAAAGGGGTAGAGGAGAAAGGACCCGAGAAGCTCATGTAGTGGGTTAGCTTCTCCAGAGCTGCAGCATGAGCGCCTGCCCGGTGGGCTGGCCAGGTGGGGCAAGCCGGAGCTGCCCTGGAGAGCCTTGGACCCATGTCAAAGGGAGCCCCAGGGGTCAGGAAGAGACAGGAGAGGTGGCCACACAAGCCTACCAGGGCCTGCATATGCCCACGGTGGCCTTGGACACCAAGCAGCTGAGGGTCTGGCCACCTTGTAAATGGCACCAACTTGCCAGGAAAAAAAATCTCCCCTGAGAGATTTCCAGGTCTGCCCAACTGTAGGCCACATCTGAGCTCAGTGACTACACAACCTTCTAGCCCCACTCTCCCTGGCTGGCTAATGTGCCTGGTTCTTAGAAGAACGTGGCATTCCTTCTTTTTGGTGGGCCCTTTAAAGCAAGGGCAGTGATTGGCGAGAGGGAAAGAACCCCTTCGGTGTGCTGAATGAGGTCCAGCCTGGGCCAGGACACGCACAGGCCTCGGAAAGCACAGCTGAGGCTTCTGTTGGAAGCCTGGGGCCTGGAAGGCACTGCTCGGGGATGGCATGGACAGACCAGATGTGCTTGGCCCTTCCCCCTCCTTTCTACAGCATCAGGCCAGCACAGGGGCCTGAGCCTGGAAGAGATGGAGCTGGGGGTAAATTTAGAGCTGGGACAAAGCTAGATTCAGAAGAAGGTTCTCCAGAGGAGACAGTGGACGAGAAAAATGAGCTTCCATACTTGGAAACACATAGGCCCCTCGGGAGAACTGGCCTTATCTGTCCTTCCACCTACAAGCAAGGAGACAAACTAACACTTATTAGCTACCTACTGTGTGCCAGGCACTTTCACATTCCTAGTGGGGTTAAGCCTTAATAGTCCTGGGGCAGGTATTAGGATAGCTTGTTTGGCAGAGACCGATAAGCAGACTGTTCTAGGTCTCAGCTGCAAAATAAGCAGGGGCCGGACAGAACCAGCTTCTCTGACTCCCCCCAGCCCCCCATCCTTATGCAAGGCTCTGTGGGCTCTGCTTCCCTGCCTCTACAGATTGTCAATGAAAAAGCAACCTAACCACACAGAAACATGGACCCCGAGCAATTTCAGCTTCTATTGATCAGCTGCTAGTATTTGTGAACAGCACGTGCCTGTTGTTAGGGGTGTGCAGCCGACGGCCCAGGAGGCCACCATCCCCAGGCTGGTCCATGGTCTGGCTCACCCCCTCCCCTCAGTCCCCCCACCTGGTCTTGCAGCAGGGCTGGAGGTCCAAGCTGCATTCTCCCTGCAAACAATCCCTAGCCCATCTTGGGGCAAGAGGCCCCCGCAGCTGGTGACCCCTGTCCCCACCCTCCCTGGGGTCATCTATCTTTAATAAGGGAGAGGGGGCACCCTGGGCTCAGGAGGGACAGGAGAAGAGGGAATGCGCCTAGCCCCTGCTCCAGTCAGCACTCGTTTCTTTCTCCCTCAAAGGACAAAGGGAGTCCCGTGGTCAAGGTTTCCTGGCCATCACTCCAGCTCTCATTAGGAGCAGCAGCTCCCCGATGTCCCCCAGTGATGAGTGGGCTGCAGCTCTCCTCCAGCACTGAGCTGCTCTGACAGGCAGTTGTCATGGGAACAACAGGCCAAGACTTCGCTTCTGGGGACGGTGGGGACAGAGGTGAGTGGAATTGATGGAATTGATGTCTGTGCATGTCCCCTCCCCCACTGGGAGCCAAACTAGGGGATACCCGAGGCAGAGAATTTTGCACAAGAGTGCCAAGTCCTGGCTGGAGGCTGGGAGATGGCTCAGGTGGCTTCAGACAGGCCCTTCCCCCATCCCTTGGCTCCTGGGGTGTCAGCCACACCACCTTGGGCCTCTGCGGGGAGCGATTTCAGGGTCTGTCGGATGATATTCTAGTCTTTCGAGGCCCTCTGTTACAAATGTTTGGCCTGATCTCCCACAATTTCCCTGTTCCTTCCACTCATCCAGGCTGGTCTCACCTGCCTCCCAAGATCACACTTTTGCTTGCTTCATCGCCCCTACTGTGCCCTTCTAAAGGGGTGACTTCTACTCCTGCCTCAATGTCCCCGTCCAGCTGTACGTGCCTCGGCCACCCCAGTGATCACTTCTTCAGCTCTGGAACACTGAATGTCAGAGCCACTCAGTCCAGGAGCACATGGGATCTGTGTAGTAACAACTCCTGTCTTGTCTGGTCTTGTCTCCCCACTATGTAACCCTTCATGTACCCCACTTCCACCCCTGCCCTGGGCAGCACAGAGCAGATGAGTGACAGCAAGAGGCCTTGTCCCCTAAGAAGTGCAGACTTGCCTTGAGCCTGCCCCCCATTTCACACTCCCACCCAGCCCGCCAGGCCTCTTTACACATCTCTCTGCCTCCAGGGCGTGGACCACATGTTATCCATCCTTGAATGCCGCTGAGCACCTGGCAGAGGGCCTGGGATGTGGCAGGCCCTCAAAACACGGCTGCTACATAAACACATCCCCTGGACAGGGAGTCAGGTGGTAACCCCAACCCCATCACCTGCACACCTGTCCTGCCCTGGGGCTCTCAAGTTCACAGATGGCACAGGGAGTTGCCTCGTGTTCCCACCTGCCACCCACCAGTCTCTCCTCTCCCTGCAATCCCTTCCACCCCAGTTTCCCAACCAACTGTCTCAGCTCTTTCCTCTGCCTCGAAAACACCAGCAGCGACTCTGCCAGGTTCTCCCGATTCTGAGTGTCTGGCTGGACTCCCCAGAGGCAGGGGCCCATCTTTCTGTGCTCTATCTCTGCAGATGCCTGATGCAGGGCATCAGGGGGTAAATTTAGAGCTGTTCTTTCCCTCTTGCCAACCTACAGGTAGCCCTGGGGACGGCTGCTCCTATGTCCCCCGTGAGCACCTGGCTTGGCCCATCACACACGGGCTTTATCTTCCTCCCTGACATCTCGGCCTCAGTTCTCTCTTGTCAGATACAAATCAAAGGAAAATGGCTCCCCTGACACCATAAATGCTTTTAATGGAGATGAGGAGTTTGCTGTAAAGATTTCCTTGCATTTTGTAGACTATTACAAACTCTGATTACCAGGGAGTCAGCGTGGTTTTCCTGGACGGGCAGACGTCCATATTTTACTGGACATACAACTCTTTAACACAAATGCAGAAACGGCAATAATGCTTTACCCGCCCAGACGCCTGGAGCTGGAGCCGTCTGTCATCTCACTCCAGAGCCCAGCTCCCCAAAGGGGTCCTAGGAAGCCCCACTCAACCAGTCCTGGGAGGCCTCCCCCAAGCAGCTCCTCTGGACCCCCAGGCACACCCTGCCACCCCACACGACAATCACAGGAACACAGCATTCATGGGAACAGAGACATAGCAGACACTCCCCACGCTGTACCTGCTGCCCGGCTGCTGGCCGCTGTCCTATTGACAGGCAGGGGCCCTGCTGTGTCCACTGCTCTGTGTCCAGTGCACAGACACAGGCTCCTTAAGTGCTGTGAGCAGAGAAATGAGTGGTGAGAAGGCAGGGGGAGAGAAGATGTGGCCATGAGCAGCTCCCTGGCCAAGAAGCCACGAGGTGGGTAGAGGGGAGGGGGTAGCCCAACAGGTGAGCAACACACAAGCATGACCCGGGACCAAGAGTTGGGGGTGTCTCCTTTCTGGACTGCCTGCTGGCAGGATACCACCCCCCAAGTCTGCCAGTAGACCCCCGGAGAGGAGCCAGGGCAGGAAAACAGGTATAATCTGTGTTCCAACTCCGAAAACTGAGGGCTGTGTTTGGCCCATTCCAGGTTGCCCGGAAGGAGGGCTGTGATCAATCCCAGGGAGGCTGGCAAGCTGCTCCCTTCCCTCTCCCAGAGATAGCACTGCACATGCGGCCACCACCCACCCTGTTCTTAAGGATCTCCCAGAAAGGGGTTCCGTAGCCTGCTAAGCCAGAGTGGTCCCGACACAATCCTATTCTTGGCCCACAGAGTGGGGGCTGGGCCTGCACCTCCCTGGAGACATTTGCCCTTTTGTGCCCCTGGGGCCTTACCCAGTGCTGAACCTTAACCTGGAACACCCATCTCCCTCCCCGCTCTGTGCAGGTCCACTTTTCCATCCGTCCATCATGTGTGTGTCCAGGCAGGGCATCATCTTTGTGCCAAACACGGGTTGGACTCCAGGATAAAAAACTAAGCAAACAGGGCCTGCCTGGTGGCGCAAGGGGTTAAGCACCGCACTATGAAGCGATCCACAGCCTCCGCAGCATGAGTTCGATCCACACCAGCCAGAGAGAAACCCACATGGCGAAGCAGACCTCTCCTGTCTCGCTCGCTGCTCCCTTCAGCAGTGCATTTCAGCCTGCCTGTTCTGTTCCCCTCTTTGTCTCTGGTGAATCCTCTCAACCCCCTGCATCTCTGGCCTGCACCACAGCTCTTGTATGCATAAATAAATCTTAAAAAAAAAAAAAAAAAAGCTAAGCAAACAGACAAGCAGTGTTTATTCTTCATTTGGTCCCCAAACCTCTTCTTCCAGGGAGCTGTCTCTGATGCCAGACTTAATCACAGTCTCCCCCAGGCCTGAGCACACTACCTGAACCACAGAGGTTCTCAACTGCATCCTAACTTAGGATGGG
The DNA here is from genome assembly GCF_014898055.3 of Talpa occidentalis. Taxonomy (NCBI): domain Eukaryota; kingdom Metazoa; phylum Chordata; class Mammalia; order Eulipotyphla; family Talpidae; genus Talpa; species Talpa occidentalis. Next base: position 76,829,894 of record NW_023605194.1, read on the forward strand.
GGGCTACTGGCATCTAGTGAGTAGAGACTGGGATGCTACTGAAAACCCCACAATGCACAGCACCCCCCCTGCAGAGAATGATCTGGCCCTGAATACTAACAGGCCTGGGGGTGACCCCACTGTTACTCAACTCTTCTGTCGTGGAGTGGAGCACGATTAACCTTATGGATGCCCAGCCCCCAAGCCCTAGACTTTAACTTCCTTGAGGGCGCCATCCATGTCATGTACTAGCTGGAGCTATTCATGCCAAGTTTGAAGGTCCAGAAAGCCCCCGAGAGTATATGCAAACTCTTAGAGCCATGTGCAATGCTCATTTTTCTGGAGAGAGGAGTCTGAGACCGGGAGAGTTAAGAGACACAGCCTGGAGCCCAGCACTGCCAGATGGCCAGGCCACTCAGAGACAGAATATAGGCTCTGGGGGTCTTCAGGGCCCTTAGCAGGACTTCCATCACACTCCCACGGACACTCATGCCTTTCCAAGCTTGGGTTGGAATTCTGATCAGAGAAGAAAGCCCAGGGGCCTTTCTGGTGGTGCAAGGGGTTAAGACATAACACTATGAAGCTATCCACAGCCACTACAGCACGAGTTCGATCCCTGGCCAGGGAAGTGACCCACATGGTTGAGCAGACCTCTCCTGTCTTGCCTTCTCCCCTCAGCAGTGTATTTCAGTCAGTCTGCCTGTTCTGTTCCCCACTCTGTTTCTGGTGAATCCACTCACCTCCTGCACATCTGGCCTGTACCCCAGCTCTTGTGTGCACAAATAAATGCATTTTTTCTTTTAAAAAAAAAAAAAGGAAGCCCAGCTCCCTCCCCTGGGATCCCCTCTGAAGACTAAATATCAGTGCTGCTCTGAGGAAATTAAGAGGGGACTTCGTCCCAGAGCACCCCGAGACTGCTCTGGCAGATAAGGGCGTGCACTCTCGGTGGGAGTACTGGACGCATTGCTTCTCGGAGTCTGTGAAGATACCTGGCTAACTGATCACAAAGCTGGCCCTCAGTTTTCCCCCGGTTCCACTGGGTAAACTGAGGCCTTAAACTGAAGGTCAGGAGTGAGAAGGTAACACATCCAGTAACCCAGGTTGCTACTCCTCTGCACTGTTAATGGAGACAGGATTTATCAAAGTGAGAACCCAGTTTATTCTGTCATATTGGGGGGAAAGGGGACAGAGATAAAAGGACATCTGACTCCCTGCTGGCAGCCACAGATGCTAATGAATCCTTTGCTTCCGAAGACGATTATCGGACAGAATAATTCATGGCTAAAGATTAATTGGACTAATTATGTTGGCTCTCAGAATCCCCTGAATAATTATTTTCTATCAGGGCGGGTGTCAGTGATAATTGTGTGATATCTCAGCCTCTTTTCCTGAGTGAAAAATCCTGCAGAAAGGGATCCCTGGTTTTGAACGGTGGGCAGATGGCTGACTTTCAGCTCAGTGCTGACCTGGTTATAAGGCGCCCACATTGTATGTGGGAATCCTTTCTTTAGGGAAATCTTACCACTTCCGACATCCCAGATCACCTTTCTCGTATCCTCATCTGGCATAGTCTTCAAAACATCCACTTTCCCCGGGGAAGTCCTCCTTGATTGCAGGGGACAGGGGCCCTCACCTGTGTGAATTCACATGCTCCAGGGGGAGAGGTTCACCCAACCTGCCATGGCCTCCTCTTCCTGGGTCTGCCTCCCCTACTGCCCTCATCCCACCAAAGAGCCAACAGCTCCTTGAATTGCACATGCGGGAATCACGGCCTCTCTCCTCCACCTGCCAGCACTTCCACTGCCACCACGGTCCCACCACCGCAAATGCTCCCTTTTCAAATCTGAGCCAGCAGCCCTGCTGTGTGCACATAGAGGCTCAGGGCACAGCAGAAACATTTGGTGTTTATATAAAACTTACAACCTAGTTAATCTGACACATGTAATCATCATCTGCATTCTCACTTTTCTGTTACATAGAAATTATGCATAAAATGGCAGGGCAGGGCCTCCCTGGTGGCGCAAGGGGTTAAGACACAACCTATGAAGCTATCCTCAGCTTCTGCAGCAGGAGTTCAATCCCCAGCCAGGGAGCTACCCACACGGCACAGCAGACCTCTCCTGTCTCACCCGCTGCTCCCCTCAGCAGTGTATTTCACTGGATCTGCCTGTTCTGCTCCCCACTCTGTCCCTGGTGGATCCTCTCATCCCCTCCCACCTCTGGCCTGTACCCCAGTTCTTCTATGAATAAATAGATAAATCTTTAAAAAAATTATAGGGCCTCCCCGGTGGCGCAGCAGGTTGAACGCAGCGTTGTGAAGCTGTCTGCAGCCTTGGCAGTGCGGGTTCGATTCCCAGCCGGCCAGGGAGATACCCACATGGTGTGGCACACTTCTTCTGTCTCGCCCGCTGCTCCCCTCAGCAGTGTTTTCAGTTCCTCTGCCTGTTCTGCTCCCTCTTCTGTCTCTGGTGAATTCTCTCACCCTCCCACATCTCTGGCCTGTACCCCAGTGCTTGTATAAATAAATAAATAAATCTTTTAAAAAAATTATAAAGTGGCAGGGCAGTCATTCCTCTTTATTCCATGCAACCCCAATGAGGAATGTTCAAGAGTTGATGAAGGCATTGGCTCCCTGCCTATTCCCACTGAGGCAGGGCTTTGTAGGAACTGACTTTTGCTCTTGTCCTCCTATCAGTCTCGGTCTACAAAATAAGCCAGCTTCAGGAGAGGGGATGATAAAACCACATTGATTAGATTTGGGCTGCATTCTTCTCTGAACTTAGATCTGGGGTGGGTGGTGGCAGCCTTTAAAATCAGACATATCTGAGTTTGAATCCTGGTTCTACCATGAAGTATGTGAATTCATCAAGAGTCTTCATGTTCAAACATCTCATTTTAATTTCACCTGAATGAAGGCAGTTACACATGCTTCTTAGGGCTAGAGGGAAGGTTAATTTAAGTAACGCACTGCAAGTGTCCAGCACGCAGTAGACATTCAAATGGTAGTACTGTTGTTGTTGACTCTTTTTCTCTATTATTATAATTAACACTAATTAATAGTTATCATAAATGGGAAAGCCTGTTTGCCTTGCTCCCCTTTAGTTATGAATCTAGGGTTCCACAGAGGGGTCCTCAGTGTTGACTCTTACCAGTTTTCCATCTTCAGTTTTCCATCTCAGTGCAAGAAATTTGCCAGGAACATAAAACTGATTTCCTCTCTTCACCCAGAGCTGAATACACTCTTGGTGAATACACTGTAGGATTTAAGGGCAGTCGTATCCTGTCCCACCTTCTACCCAACTCCCTCTGGGGTGGGGTGGAGGGGGGAGCGGGGCAGGGGAGGGGATCTTAAAACTCTCTTTCAGTAGCTACCTAGACTCTGTCAATGAAATTTTAAGTCAGTGCAAAATCCTTAGAGCAATGATCGATAGTTGTAACGTGGTGTCTTTTACATAATGCTGTGTATGTTACCCATACAGCCTCTGTAGTCCAGCGAAGAAGACCTCCTAAATACTGTGTGTTATAAAGACTTCCAAAGAGAAAAAGGGAAAAAAGCACTTAGAATGAAGCTTGCCAGGAGCTGAGAGGTTCTGTTAATGGGTGACTATGCATAATCACAAAATACCTTTCACGCCAGGAAGGAGTTTCTGAATTAAGTGACAAAGCAGCTGCTGCTGGAGCTTTCTGCAATGGCAGCAGAAGTGAGCCTCCTCCTGTCATCAGCTCTTCCCGCAGCGCCTGGGGAGGGAAGGTGCAAGCAGGCTTGGGGGGCAGGAGAGGCAGGCTGCAGGGGCTGGCTATTTTCCAGAAAGAAAGGGATAGGTTGCTGCCGGAAACTGATTTAAGGGCTCTTTAGGAAGCAGAGGTGGCAAGATAAGTGGCCAGAGAAAAACTTACCTATATAGAAGCTGTTGAAACAGGCAAATGGATTGAGGGGTGGGGACGGGGAGTAGCATGCATGCAGATGCAAGTAAATGCAACTCTGCAACAAAATCACAGGGCTTCAGCTCAGCATGGAGAAAAACATGGCTGGGAAATGCCTGGGACACACTGCAGACACAGCATCTGGGGCAGTGAACAAGAGGACATCCAAACCCCTCAAGTCAAGGACTTGTACCCCACATATGAAAAATGGGTTAACAAATCTCTGAATTTTGAAAGCATCTTGTCCTCTAGTTTATCAGACTCCTTTTCAAACACTTTGACTCAAGAAATGATGTTTTGATGGGCTCTGGGGGGAGGGCTTCTCTGGATGAGAGGCAGTGAGGGGGGCAGGGATGAGGGCAGGATGGCAGCCTGAGAGGAGAGGGCATCGGGGAATTAGGAAGAGGGCAGATAATGGGAAAGGGTGAAGGTGCTAAAAACAAGTGCTATGATCTTGCTTAGGACTAACCTGACTTCCTCCCCTCCAGAAGCACAGGGCAACTGTCACTTGGTCCTGGTTAGATCTGTCTCTCCACACCCTCTTCTGGGGCTCTGCAGCCTAGTGTGCAATAAAATCAGTGAGCTGAGGACAACTTGACCTGTCAGTCCGTAGACGTCTCAGGCGGAAAGCAAGCCAAGAGTGCTCAGTGGGGTCTGAGATCATCGAGGTCCTGCAGACATGCAGTCAAGGGCTTCTGGATGTCCAGATCAGGTATCCAGGAAGGGACCAGCACAGCGGATTTGAAAGGCACACAGATTTGGGTTCTACTTGCTCTGCCAGCAACTGTCTATGTTTCCTCAACCTGTTCCTCATTTGTAAAATGACTTCAAACTTGTGAACTCTGTTTAGAGACAGACACATGCCTTGATTGTCACTGCAGGGAGCAGAAGTACTGCTGCTGGGCCAGGGGACAGAGAGGACTGTCACTGAAGATTCTGCTGTCACCAGTAATGGAACCCAGACAGCCTGGTCACACACCAGGAAGTATCAGGTATTGGGGGAATCAGATACAGAAGGAAATGAGCACAAACACCCAAACATGGTGTAATGGACACCTTGGTGCAGATTACAGGCTGTTTCCTACAGAACATCACCTGCCGGAAGGTGAAAGCTAATTTGCCTGCAGCCCTGGGGGTAAGAAGTACACTGGCAGCTGTGGAAATGCTGCACATCTGTTTGGGGCAGAGCTGAGTTTCTCTGAACTCACATTTAACAAACATCTGAGTGCTGGCTACTGAGTTTCTCAGCCCTGAAGATTGTAACTGGAAGAACTGAGGTTTTTAAAGGAAGGCAACAGTATTAACTACCATTTAGCTACACATACAACTGTGACTATGTGTGTATATACCTCACAGGTATATTCCAGAGAAGGTTCTACAAGCAGTGACACCTCAGCAGCAATGAGCACATCCAACATCTAGGTCTTCTTATATCATCTTCCAATTAAAGCAAAAAGGGGTCCTGGGGGTAATGGCTGGTTCTTAGACTCAGGCACAGAATATTCGAGGTGGGCCCAGAATATCTTGCAGGGCCAAAAAGCAAGGAAATAAAGGGAGGAGATGCTCTTAGTGACACAAGTGCCAAATGAAAGAGCTCCCACAACATCCAAAGCTGAAACAATTTGAACAAGATAAAAACATTATTATATATTATAATATGATTATAACTCAGAGTATAAAATAAATATCCATGAGTAAACACTGATCTAAATAAATAAATGGAATTATAGCTCTGGTAGAGAAGACTATTTAGACAGACACTCCCCCTTCCAGGCGGCAGAACTTAATTTCCTCCGCCCTTGAATGTGTCTTGTCTGTAGTGGCTTCCGTCTAAAGAGTACATTGTGGAAAGAGGGGGTAATAAAAACTAAACAACAAACCACTACTTTGGCCAGATGATTTAGGCCAATCTCTCTCTCTCTCTCTCTCTCTCTCTCTCTCTCTCTCTCTCTCTCTCTCTCTTTCGCGCACACGCACGCACACACACATACACACACACTGGAATACTATTCAGCATACAAAGAATGAAATCTTACCCTTTGGAACAACACATATGGACCTTGAGGACATTATACTAAGTAAAAATAAGTCAGACAGAGAAAGACAGATACTATATAGCAAATATCTTTCACCTGATGTCACCAGAACAACACTTTCTCTGTAGTCTGCCTCCCCCAAACTTAGAGACCCTGTCAAACCATGAAATAAACATTGTACAGATCCATGTGGAAGGACATTCCACAAAATACCCGACCAGTCGTCGTCATGACTGTCAGGGTCATCAAATGCTAAGGAAGTCTGAGAAACACTTTCTAAGGAGTGTAAGGAGAGGTGATGAGGATCATGGCATCCTGGGACCCTAGAGTAGAAAAAGGACATCAGGTAGGAGCAGGAGAGATCCAAATAAAGCTCAGCCCTGGGTTGGCAGTAATGCACTGGTATTGGCACAATACTGCCCCATAGAAATCTACAAAGTAAAGGAAGATGTTATCTGAAGGGGAACTGCACATGGGGTATATGACAACCGTGAAATGTCCTTGCAACTTTTTGGTAAAATGTAAATGTTTATTAAAAAATAAAAGCAGCACAGATGATTCTGAGGCACAGCCAGGGGGGCGTACTATGCAGAAGAGACCGAAGAGAGTAACATCGTAGAGACACAGCTTCGCTGTCAGACTGCCACGGGGGTCAAAGAAGAGTTTCTGGGTTGGGGGAGGGGGAAGTCCAGAAATATTTTTAAAATATTTTAAAATCCTGTAAGATTTTTACAGGACAATGTGGAAGCAGTTGTTTCAGGCTGGGAATATGGCTTAATTCAAGATACAGAGGACAGAAGATGTGAGGAAGATTCTGGGAACAGCAAGGAGCTCAGCTTGTCCCCAGGTAGGGAAGTGTTCACTAAACAGTTCCAGTGGCCACAAACCCTACAGAATATTCTGCAAAAAAAGGACTCCGTGGACAAATATATAGAGGAAATGTCCCTTCCTGGTAAGTCACAAAGCCCATGGGTATATAAGATTCTGGAAAATCCTGTGATAAATCTATATAACCTTTTCAGAGCCAGCGTTCCCTAGATTTATTTGACCCACAGTGTTTTTTATTTTTAAGTAATGTCAATTAATGAGTTTTATAAAACCCCCTCAGGGAAATGCTCACAGATGGTTTGGGGAGGGGAAAGAGAAGGAAGCTGGAAAGGTAGGAGGGTACAATTGTGGAGGAATGGAATGTTGGGGTAAGCAAACAGGATGTTATAGAACTATATGATCCTGCAATAGGTATTTATTCTACTAATAGGTATTTATCCAAAGAAAAGGAAATTACCAATTCAAAAAGATGCATGCACCCCATGTTCATGGCAGCATTATTTATACTACCCAAGACACAGAGAAAACTTAAGGGAACACCCACAAATGAATGAATAAAGAAAATGTCACACACATACACAAACACACTGGAATACTATTCAGCCTTACAAAGGAATGAACTCTTACTCTTTGGAACAACACAGCTGGACCTTGAGGGCATTATACTAAGTGAAGTCAGACACAGAAAGACAGATACTACGTGATCTCACATAGATGTGGAATTTTTTAAAAAAGTAAAGAAAACTGAGCTTGTAGATACAGAGACCACATGGGTATTTATCACAGGTGGGAGTGGCGGGGTTGGGGGAGAATCGACAAAGGCAGTCAGAAGGCACAAACTTCTAGTTTTAAAATAAATGCCACAGAGATGGAATGTGCAGAATGGTGACCATAGTTAATAATACTACGTTGCACATTTGAAAGTTTCGAAGACCTTAAAGGTTCTCATCATAAGAAAAATAGCCTGTAACTAGGTATGATGACGCTATTAACAAGACTTATTGTGGTGATCATTTCACAATATAAACCAACATCAAATCGTTATGTTGCACACATGAAACTAACATAATGTTATATGTCAAGCACACCTCCATAAAAATAAATTTTAAAAAAGAAATCAGGGTGTTATACTGTGGGGAAGCCACTGAAGGCCACCATGTTGGGGGAATGATAGGGTCTGAGCTGTGCCTTAGCAAGGCACCCAAGAGCAGTGTATGGGGGTGTACAGAGAGAAGGGACAGGAAATTTTCATGATAGAATAACAGGATGAATTGAGACAAGGGCTGGGGGGGTGGTTTGATGTGATATTTCAGAGGGAGAAGCAATGAGACCGGTGAGAGTGGGCGAGGGTGGGGGCCAGGTGCAGTCGGGGGAGAAGGGGCGAGGAGGTGGCCAGAGACAGCGCAGCCAGAGATATCTGCAGTGGAGCCCTCCCCACATCTATCTTTCTCCATCCCCCAAAACAAAGATCAGGGCATCATCTCTAAACCCCCACTGGGCAAAGGACACAACAAAACAAATTTAATCTGAGCAACAAAATAAAATGTAAAGTATTGGAGAATCACATAAGCACACTGATACAAATCGATGGTCAAATAAATAAATGGGGGAGAAGAAGAACCCAAATAAAACCCGGGTGAAGAGGAAATGCAAATGGCCAACAGGCATATGAAAAAATGTTCAACATCACTTGTCATCAGGGAAATGCAAATCAAAACTACCATGAGATACCATCTCACACCAGTGAGAATGGCACATATTAAAAAAACTAGCAAAAACAAATGTTGGCGAGGATGTGGAGAAAAAGGAACTCTCCTGCACTGTTGGTGGGAGTGCAAACTGGTCCAACCACTGTGGAGAGCTGTGTGGAGATTTCTGGACCTACTAAACATAGAGCTTCCATATGATCCAGCAATTCCACTCCTAGGTATTTACCCAAAGGACACAGAAACATCAATTCCAAAGAGCACCTGCACCTCTATGTTTATAGCAGCACTGTTTACAATAGCTAAGCTTTGGAAACAACCCAAATGCCCAAAAATAGATGACTGGATCAAGAAGATGTGGTACATGTATACCATGGAATATTACTCAGCATTCAAAAAAGATAAACACATGCAATTTGCAGCAACATGGATGGCGCTGGAAGGGCTCATGCTCAGCGAAATAAGCCAGAAAGAAAAAGAAAAATACCGGATGGTCTCACTCATAGCAGGAATCTAGAAAACTTAAATAAGGGACCAGGAAAATGAATAACTATAAGAAAGTGAAAATCAGAATCAACAAAAAACTATGAAACAGAGACACTTTTGGGGGGGTGGGGGGCGGGAGGGGAGGGATTGGGATCAGAAGTATGGGGAATATAAAAATAAAATTTATTATTTAAAAAAAAATAAGGGGGTTGCAATTGTATGGGGAATATAAAAATAAACTTTATTTTAAAAAAAAAAAAAGGTACCCTATGTTTCACGGCCCTCTTTGCACCACTCTAAAGCAAAGCCTCCCCCAAAGACCACAGGGTTGATTGGTCAAGTTCAAGGCCCTTTCCCACCACTAATGAACTGGGTCACTTCAGGCTTGTTACTCTACCACCTGTCAACCTCAGTTTCCTCATCTGCAGAAAGGGGACCAAAAAAGTCCAACTTTGTAGGCTCATTATAAGCAGTTGCAGATAAGTTAAGGTATGTGAAATGCTAGTGCTTTCAGCAGGCAACAGTGTTGGTAAGTGTTCTGATGTGGAAGGGGCCAGGTGGGAGCACTGAGAGGAAGGATGCAGTCTCTGGAGCCCTGGAGAAGGCTGACTACAATGGCTCTCAGTGGTAGACACTCTGGGTGGGGTTCAGCATCTGACTTGGAGAAGACAGGACACTGGGTTTCCTTCCCTTAATGGGGTAAAAGTTGCTCTTGTCTGTTCATTTGCATATGGCTGCCTCACTAGGCCAGATGCACATTGGCAATTAGGGAACAGGGTCCCTCCTCCAAGCACCCTGGGGGAAAGTGAGGGGGAGAGATGTGAATGAACCACTACTAGCTTTGTGAAGAGCAAGGTACTGAGGGGTCAGCAGGCCCCCCCTCTACCACCATTCTACCTCTCTCTGACTACAGGCCCTGGAGGTTGCAGATGGTGAACACCCCCAGGCTCCCAGGAATCTGACCACCTCCTCCCTTCTGGGTTTCTCAGATCTTGGTCCAGACTCACAGTTCTCAGCCTTGGGTGTCTCAGTTGGAAGCAGATGGTTGGGAGGAGCTGTGAAACCCCTCCCCCCCCCACTCTCCTCCCCCTTCACCTCTCTAAGGAGAGCTGGCAGGGTGCTTCCTTGTGTAAGCTTTTTTGTATATGCTGATGCTGTTGAGTTTGGTTTGGGAGGGGAGGACAGAGGAGAGGGTGTGTGTGTGTCCTTGAGTTTGAGTTTGTGAGCAGGTGGGTGGCAAGAAACAGTAAATTTACAGGGAGGAATGTAGCCTGGGACTTTAGAAAGCAGCATCTTGTTGGAGTTGGATGAAGTCAGAAAGAGAAAATTGCTGATATCATTATTCCTTTCTCACTGGGTTTCTTCCTCCTTAAAGTTTGCTTAAGTCACTAAGAGACCATTATAGGAGAAGAGTTAAGAATTCAGGCTTCATTCCCAAACTTTTGGTAGGGATGTCAACTGTGCAGCCTCTATGGAAAATGATATGGAGATTTCTTAAAAACTAAAAATAGAAATACAAACATGCCACTCATAGGTATTTATTCAAAGAATCTGAAAACACTAATTTGAAAAGATACATGCATTCCTATGTTCATGGCACTAGTCACAATAGCCAAGACATGGAAATGACCTAAATACCCACAAGACACACAGCTGGATGAGAAAGTTGTGGTATCTAAGTACAATGGAATACTACTCAGCTATGAAAAAGGATGAAGCCTTGCGTTTTGTAACAACATGGATGGAACATGAAGTGATTATGCTAAGCAAATAAGTCAGAAAATAAAAGACAATTACAGAATGATTTCATTCATATGTGAAATATAAATAACCAAAGTAAACAAACTAACAAAACACAACAAAAATAGCTCTTAGACTCTGCAAGAACTATGGTAGTTATCAGACATGAAGGGGGAGGGAAGTCTATTTGTTGTTGTGAATGGTAGTAAGACTTTGGTGGTGGGGGCAGTGAGGTATATAATGTATCAATATGTGAAGCTGCACTCCTGAAATTTATATAGTATAGTAAACCAATGGCAAATCAAATAACATTTTTAAAAATATATAAAATATAGATGTGAACTTCCTGTTAAAAACCATTTAATGCACTAATATGTGGACACTAATGTGTGCACTAATGTGCACTAATGTGCTAAATCAAAAATATCACATGAATACACATAAATTAATAACCAGGTTTTCTTATTCAATGAGAGAGCAAATGTAATTAAAGGAGTAGAAAGGTAAAAAAAATAAAAAGGGAAAAATAAAAAGGGTTAAAATTCTGACCACAGTAGTGACCAACACTGACCTCTGCTCACCTTCTCTGTCTGTACCTTGTCCTCCTCACCTGTATGCAAGAGTACCTATCCCTGTTGGCGAGGGTGTGGAGAAAAAGGAACTCTCCTGCACTGTTGGTGGGAGTGCAAACTGGTCCAACCACTATGGAGAGCTGTGTGGAGATTTCTGGGCCTACTAAACATAGAGCTTCCATATGATCCAGCAATTCCACTCCTAGGTATTTACCCAAAGGACACAGAAACATCAATTCCAAAAAACACCTGCACCCGTATGTTTATTGCAGCACTGTTTACAATAGCTAAGCTTTGGAAACAGCCCAAATGCCCAAAAATAGATGACTGGATCAAGAAGATGTGGTACATATATACCATGGAATATTACTCAGCATTCAAAAAAGATAAACACATGCAATTTGCAGCAACATGGATGGCGCTGGAAGGGATCATGCTCAGCGAAATAAGCCAAAAAGAAAAAGAAAAATACCGGATGGTCTCACTCATAGCAGGAATCTAGAAAACTTAAATAAGGGACCAAGAAAATGAATAACTATAAGAAAGTGAAAATCAAAATCAACAAAAAACTATGAACCAGAGACACTTTTTGGGGGGCGGGGGTGGGAGGGGAGGGATTGGGGTCAGAATGGGGGGGCTGCAATTGTATGGGGAATATAAAAATAAAATTTATTATTTAAAAAAAAAAAAAAGAGTACCTATCCCTCAAAGAGCTGTAGGGAACATTAACCGAACTATTACATGTCAAGTGTTAAGCAGGGTAAGGAACACAGTAAGCCCTCAAGACACACAGCAGCCTGAGGCCTCAAGAAACTCGTGGCCTTCAGAAGGGCCTGCTCTGACCAAGAGGTAAGAAGCCTGGCTTCATATCCTGGCGTTATCAACGCCTTGCCACATCAGATCATTACATGTCTCCCTCATCTAACAGGGATATTAATACTTGTCCTACCTACTTTATAAGGATGGTGTGAGGATGAGACCAAATGTGGCAGGATACATTTCTGAGATGTGGCTGTGCGGCGTCTCTGTACTCCACTCCCAGGCCACTTGGTTTTGAAACTCCTAACTTCAAGGGCACTGGTTGGGTGTGGAGCAGAGCCAGAGAGCTGGGTGAAAGCTTCAGGCTAGGAAGGAGGTGATTTTAGGGGCAGGGAAGAGACCACCTGTGGGAAGCAGCCGGGGGTAAGGCCCTCCAGAACTACAAGTGGAAAGAGCCCAGGAGCAAGCGGTTAGATGTGTTCCCAGGCATGAGAGAGGTGCAATGAGGAAGAGGTTTTCAGGCACAGGCTCAGACACAGGTTCCAGTTCTGTTGTGTCCCACAGAACTGGACACCCGCTGACCTTTGGAGGCCACTGTGGTCTGGGCACTGAGGAAAGCTGCAGCGACCAGAGGAGAGCAGTCTTTTCCTGTTTCCAAGCCCTACCTCAGCCTTCCTGCTCAGGGTGCAAACCTGGAGGCTGGGGGAAGGACCCCAGTGATACTGACAAGAAATGCGCAGCCACACCAGTGGGCAGGGGTTCAGAATTAGAATGAAGTTGATGCAAAGACAATCAAGAATGGGATGTTTCCTGAATGCCTGTGTTTATGGGCTAACATTAATCTATTACACACAGATTCCCAAGTTTAAAAGAGTATGGAGTGCCAGAAACACAGAACATGACACAATTATTAATTACCTGATTATTTTGGTATAAAATGCTTGGCAAGTGGGGAATAGGAAAGGCTCACCAGGGCCAGGAAGGGTTTGGGCTGCAGCCCCTGAGAGATTGTGCTGAGTTTTCAGCAGGGCTGACTGGGCCTGGGGGAGGACTGTGGAAGAACCATGGGGACCCCTGGCCTTGACGGCTCAGGTTAAACCATTTCCTTGCACGTCAACTCCCTGCCAGTTCCCACAACTTCCCACAACGTGTGGCCTCTGTGACCTCCCTGATTCCGCCCTCTCCAGAAGCTTCCAGCAAGGAGACTGGGGACAGAGCTGGGCCTGTGCCTGGGAAGTCTGTTCAGGGCCTCCTCAGAACTTCTGGGCAGCTGCACTTGAATCTTGAAGGAAAAAGGGGAAAGACACAGAGGCCCTGAGCCAGGAGACCTAGCTTGGCCCTACTTAAGGAGATGCTGTTTTCAGATGGGAGTCAAACTTTTCAGACTCAAGTTTCCTCTTAAGTAGCAGAGGGAGGGAGTGGGCACCATGACACTAAGGTCTCCAGAGCATGGCTCCTGACCCACCTGGGAATCTGGAGTCTTCTTTTCACTCCTCTCACAGGGTCTGGCCTGGAGAACACCCCCAGGGGCTGCGAGGAACCCACAGCACCAGAGAGGACTCCTCAGCAGCCCCTCTCAGTGTGGGGCCTAGAGTGGTGATTTGGGAATAAATCTAATTGTGAATGACAACTTATGGGCCACTGAAATTGACCCTCAAGAGGGTCCTCCCTGGTGGTGCAAGGGTCTCAGCACATCAAGCTATTGCCAGCCATTGCAACATGAGTTTGATCCCCAGGCAGGGAGGTGACCCACATGGCACAGCAGACCTCTCCTGTCTCTCCGACGCTCCACTCCGCAGTGTATTTCAGTAGATCTGCCTGTTCTGCTCCCCAATCAGTCTCTGGTGAATCCTCTCACCCCCTGCACCTCTGACCTGCACCCCAGTTGTTGTATGCATAATTAAATAAATCTTTTTTTAAAAAAGAGGGTTAGATCTTTTTCTTCCCTCTTGAAGCTCCTCTCCTACCATTTAGCTTCAGAAAATTGGTTCCAGATAGGCAAAGCCTCATTGTCCCAAGTGGCCCTCTGAGTCCAAGAGGCTAGGTTTGGGATGACTTGGAGGGAAGGGAGGAGGAATGTGAGTTGTATGACATGAGAAATGTACTTGGGCAGAAGTGTGGGAATCCCACCTTGTTCCTAAAAGTACCTCACATTCCATTGTTTGCCTTGAGAAAAAGTAAGTGGGTGAAGGAGATGAAGGGAACGTGATGAGACTTAAATATGCAAATTCCTTGGATAAAAGTGAAATGCCTTACCAAGTTAATGCTAAATAAGAGTAGTGTTAATGATTCTTTCCCCCCACAAAGGGGGCCGTATCTTTCATGGGGGTGTTGAGGAAGCTGAGGTTCTTGGAGGAGCGAGGAGGAGCGAGGAGGAGGAGCGAGCCTTGGCCTAACAAGAGGGGCCCTGTGAAAAAGGTATAGCGGATGTGGGAGCGCCAGGGGCAGGGGACCCAGGGGCAGGGCCAGGCAGCAGAGGGACATTTTGCTGCTTTCATGATTTTGTCAAAAGCAGATCTGGCAACAAAAGATACTGCTAGACATTCGTCAGGAAGTGGAAGAAGTGTCTTGCCCTGGAGGCCCCTCTGTGAGCTTCTTAACAGTGCCAATGGCTCTTTCCCACAAGCCCTGGGCTGGGTCCTGGAGAAGCCCCCAGCCTTTCCAGGGAGCCCCCTGTGGAGGGAGCAGAGCAGAATCACAGGCATGTGACTGCTGCAGATGGTCCCCACTGCACTTCCTCTCCCCTGAAACCCCTCCCCCAAAATACTTTTTGGTTTTAGACAAGTTTCCATAGCAACTGTGGTCCCTATCAGCCAGAAGGTTACCATGGTGACTTAACTTGGCTCAGTGTCCACAGTTAACGAAGGCCCTTACACCTTATCTGTCAAGAAATGCTCACAGGAAACCAAGTGCAGAAGGGCTGAGGCTTGGGTTCACAGGGCAGGCAGCAAGGGCTCTGGAGCCCTGGGGACCGACGCCTGCTGGTCTTGGCTGAGGCCTCAGAGCAATGGTGGCCCCGTTCCCCACATTTCCTCAGTCCTCTTTCACAGGTGGCATGCCTTCAGACATGCACATTCTCCACAGCTGCTTCTTCCAGGCCCTGCCCCTTCCTCATCTAGGAATCCTTGAACAGCTCCGTCAGGAACTCGACTTTTTACAGTCTATCCGTATTTACAAGTTCCATTTACACAGCACTGGTACAGCTCCTGGTGAACAGTCCCCCCTCTAGACTGCAGGCAGGACCGTCATTCACCTGCTGTGAGCCTCCCTGTGTCCCTTGTGCTTCCATATTAACTGCTCCAGGCCCGCACCATCCCTGTTACCAGGTCTGCTGTGCACTGGAGGCTCCATGAGGGCAGGGCCCGTCTCCCGACTTTGAGTATCTGCACTGGGCTAGGAAGCAGGCTGGTTGTAAAAAGGAAAGGTGTGAGATCAGTTGGACCTTTTGGAAGGCTGCTGACCCAGTCTGTGGATAATGGGGCTTCTACTTCAGCCTTCGCTGTCTCCATTTCCCCCACTCCCTCCCTCTCTTCTCACTCACCAACTACTATGCCAAGAGTAGAGAGCAGAAAGGAAATCTGATAAGCGAGTGCCTCCCACGACCATCCCTTACAAATGCCTGGGCCTGGATGCGAGCGGCCATCTGTAGGCCCAGGCTGCCCACTCACGGAAGCGCTGGGCTCAGAGCTGAAAAGCAAACTAGCAAATGCGGGACACATTCTCACTGTGCTCTGAGATACATTTTTAAGACTTGGTTGCATCCTTAAAAAACCTAAAACAATGCAGTCATTAAAAAACAGTGAGAGTGTTTGGTTGAGCTCACTTTTTTTTTAGCCTGCAAAAAGTGTTATGTTTAAAATTAACAGTAGTGTCTTTTTTTAAAGACTAAAGTCAAGCTTTTTTTTTTTTTCCACTCAGAAAGGGCCTACTTGCCGACTGACCGGTGGGCAGAGCTCTGTGTTGGGGCCTCACAGGCTCCCCAGAAGGATTCCAGTCACCACTGGTATCCCCATTGGTCTACAATCGTCCACAGGGCTCTTGTGCTCAGGCCTCTATGGCTGTGGCTTCCCAGGTCCCAGTCTGTTTTGCAGGTTCTTTACAGGATGCAAACCAGGCCTGCCTTCCAGAAGCACCTAAGTCCAGCCCTGGCTGCAGGGACCCAGCTGCTGGCTTCTTTTCATCTCTTTTTTCCCGCTGCCATCTCTTACGCCCCTTTGCTTTCTCTCTCCTGCCCCTTCCTCACCCCAGAAGCCTCACTTCATTTATAATAAGGATTTTGTTTTGTCAAATCATCCATACATAATGTCTAATATTTGTCATTGTCATTCTGACTTCTGTATTGTGCATAATTCCCTCAAATCCCTTCCATTTTGTTGTAAATGATGTTTTATCTTTTCTCATGGCTGAATAGTTTTCCATTGTGTGGACATACCACATCCTCTTGAGCCAATCTTTGTTTCATGGCACTTTGGCTGTTTTCACGTCTGAGCTATTGTAAGTGATGCTGCAATAAATAGTGCAGAGCATATAATTTTTGAGAGGATGATTTCATGTTCTTCAAACAGGGGCCCAAAAGTGAGATTGCTGGGTCACACAAAGTTTCCACTTTAAGCATTTTAAAGTAAACCCAGATCACTTTCCAAAATGGCCAGACTACTGGCTTTTCTCAAACATCACGACTACCCCGTGACAGGACCTGTTGATTTGGGGGGCCTCCTGGCAGCCAGCACAGACCAGTGTTGAACATTTGGGGTCAGGGGTTTGTATTCTTCCTAGCAGCATGACCTCAGCAAGGAGTTTAACCTCTCTGTGCCTCTGTTTCCTGGTCCATTAAATGTGTTGTACACAGTTGTACACAGCACTAGTACAACTCCTGGTGAACAGTCCCTGCTGTGTACAACTGTGTACACCTTAGGACAGTGACAACACCTGCATCACAGAGTGGTGGTGAAGATGAGCTGAACTGTTACACACAAAGCACCTAGAACAGTGCCCAGCACAAATTTGGGGAGCACTGTCTGACAGGAAACTTCTGTGCTTGCAAAGAAGGGCCTTTGAGGCCAGGGTTTTTCAAATTGCAGGTTGCAACTCGTTTATGGATCTTGACATCAGTTTAGTGGATTGCAACCAGCCATTTCAAAAAGACCACATATAATAAAATAAAACAAAATCAAGCCCACTGTACATAGCATCATTTTATGAAATTTTTGACTCAATATTGTATAGAATGGATTGGCTAAAGTGTATTTCTTATTGAGGGTCTAGGTAAAAAAAAAAAAAATTAAATGCAGGGCTTTAGAGTGTTGTCGGTTAGGGACAACCTCGGTGTGAATGAGTTCTTAGCTCTGTCCCGAGAGAGAGCAGAGTAGGGAGAGCTGGGAACATGGAGCCGGATGAAGGGAGGGCACTGCTGGCAGGGGTGAGTTGGGACGAACCGGATGCAGAGGATCAGGATGGCAGAAACAATTTTGGATCTGTCACATGTTTGCCATAAACTGGGCCTTCTTCTCAAAGAGGACTGGAAAAGCCTCCGTTTAAAAAGTTTTACCTCAAGACCGCCTGGCATGACTCACCAGAGATAAAGGCCAGCCTCCACACTCTGACTATATCCCCATGGGAACTTGCAGACAAGGGCCCCTTTGTGGGCCAGGGCTGCTGACCGGACAGCTGAGAGTCTCCACGAGAGACATGCTGCCTACGAACAGAGACCCCTGTCCCCCTCCTGCCCATGGGCTGTGCCTCCAGCGATGTCCATCTGTTGCAAAGGAGATGTTTGGCACCAATGAGCCCATTTGGTCCTCCCAGCAGCTCTCTGAACTAGAAAGGGTGGGGAAAGTATCCTCCACAAGAGATGAGTAAACTGAGGCCCTAGGGGTCAAATAATTTGCTCAAGGTAACAGTTGGCCCCAGAGCCCACAGTCCACCTTGTTAGTCCCTTTGCCTACCCTCACCTGCACTGGAGCTACACAGGGGTCTATGTAGATGGGGTGCGTAGCAGCAGGTAAGAGGAAGGTATCAGCTTGAAGAGGATGCCTGTTACCATACCCCGAGCTCCACATTCATCCATAACAGGCAGGTTCAAAGAGGAGGACTGTGAGCAGGGTGAGGAGGGCCTTCAAGATGTAGCGCTTGATTACCTACATCTTAGGAAGAGGATAAAATCCCCCACGCGAGGACCACCTCTGCTCTTCTGAGCCCACCTGGGCTCAGTGATACTCATTGACCAAGGAAATGAAGAAAGGGGCCATTGGAATGTTCCCTTTAGCTCTTATAATTGTGCATATTTGGGGCAGAAATGATGAGTTACCCCAACAGTGCCCTGGATTACCAACCTGGCCTCAGAAGTTGGCCCCACCATCACCGAGAGCATCCATTACCACCATCACCACCACCATCTCCTCTACCACCACCTGTAAAGTGCCACCAGGAGCAGCCCTTCATCACCACGGGCACCGCCACAACCATCACCATTATCACCACTGCCAAACCACCGTGTCCACCATCGCCAGGGTCCGCTCCCTCCTGCCTGCTCAGCTCACCAATTCTGCTTCCCCTCCTCTGAGTTCAGTGTGTATGAATCTTATATGTCCTCCAGTCAGTTGAGACGAGCTTATCTTTCTTTGAAAAGGCACCATGACTGCAATCGAGGGGATTTTGTTATCAAATGTGCTTTCCCCATAAATTTTTCTACTTTGGCAAGATGAAGTATGCCTGTTCCTTGCCCATTGTTTTTGTTTTTTTTTTTTTTTTTTTGGCCTCTCCATTTAAACTCCCTCCCTGGATCCTGCAGGAGTCTCCAACTCCCACCACCTGCAGTGCCTGCTCCCTACGCTGGCCATGGTCATGAACCCAGGGAACTTCCAGCCACCTCTGTGATATTTGAAAAACACAAACCTGACTTCACTCCCTCACTTGAAACCTTTTCTGTCTTTTCACTGGACGTAGGGATAAAATTAGAATCCTAACCTGACCTACAAGGCCCCTGGGTAGCCCAGCACCTCCTCATGCCCAGCCGGCATCTCTCCCGCCTCCACGACCTGCCTTCACTTCCCACAAGTACCTGAGCTTGTCCTATTCCTGGGCCACCGTCCTCTGCCTGGCTAACTCCTGCTCAGCCCCAGGGGGCTGGTGGAAGGCTCACCTCCCTAGGGAGGCCCTCCCTGACCAGTGCCTCTCACCCAAATCATCGACTCCTTTACTTTTCCTCCACAGCACTTACGATGACGGGTGCCTTCCTGTGATTATTTGCTGGAAGCGGCCTTTCCCGCAAAAGGAAAAGAAGGAATGGATCTATTTTGTTCACTGCTGTCTCCTCAAAGATGAAAGCACTGTTTGGCATATAGTCGATGCCCAACACAGTTGAGGGGTCGCCTGGCTGGCTTGCTGCCAGCCAGACTCGGGCTCTTGACTGTGATGCATCACGGCTCCATGGCTTCCCCACTCCAGCCTGGGACGCCTCTCTCCCCTTCTACCTTGGGGCATGGAGCTGGGCAACGTTTCACATGTTCTTCAGAAAACCACATCCAAGGCACCTGATTGTACTCCTTGGCCCACTGCCTGTGGCTCCTCGGCCAGCAGAGTTAAGAGAAGGATGCAAGAAGAAATGGCGGCAAGGCAGCTAATGGAAAAGCATGCAGGTGAGGTGAGAAGGCGGCGGGAAAGGAGCCTGGGAGAGGCCTCAGGGCAGCAAACCCTGGGGAATAGGAAGGGGCATGGGCTTATCCACCACAGAGGCAGCTCCCACAAGAGCATCTACCCTCGTCTCTAACCTTCCGAGCAGCTGGTGCGGGGGCTGCACAGACCCACTCCCAGCCCCACCTTCATCTCCCCACTTTCTAGAAAGTGCTTTCCACAGTGGCGCCCCACACAAGTGAACGGTGCTGGGCCCCTAAGGAGGAGCTGGGATGCAGCTGGGGAGGGGCTGGGGTGCAGGCAGAGAGCCTGGGAGGAAAGCCAGGCCCAGGCAGTGAGTGAGGATGGGCAGAGGCAACTGGCACAGCCACTGCCCACGTCACACTGTGCTCCATGCCAAGGCTTTTACAGTGCCCATGAGCAAACATCACATTTCATCCAAAAAAATCCCCCCACAAAGCGGTGATGGAAGCATAGTTCATTTCCATCTGAGCACCAAGCCTGCTAAAGCCATTAGAGATAGGGTGTTGGGGGGGTCGGGATGGGGTTGAGGCTGGGGGAATGTGAGCCCTGGGGCTGAAGGGCCCTGTCATCGTCTGCCTGCTCTCTGAGAGAGGGACTGGGGTTTCTGCAGACATGACCTCATTCCCTGCCTCCCGCTGTTACCATCTTCATTTTTTTTCTGAAGAGGGAAACTGAGGCAGTCGTCCAGATCCCAAGAACCCTCAGCAGCAGAAAGATGTGCCCTCCCTGGTTTTAAGTGCCTCATGCTGAGACTGTGAGCCCCAAAATGTTCTGGGGGCCCCAGGCCAGGGGCTGCCAGGACTCTGTAGTCAGACTGGCCTGTCAAAGGCCCGTTCTTGCTCTCACAGGAATGGCATGTCCCCAAACTTGGGACATTTGCCAGAAGAGGTTCCCTCAGCCACCCCCCACAGCGTGGAAAGCCAGCTCTGACAGCCCCTCAGGTTTCACTGAGGGGTTATGAGTCTTTGTGGGTGGGGAAAACTGAGGAGTGACTTTAAAAAGCATATTTATGAGGTTTAAAAGCCACAGAGAAAGAGAGAGGTGTGTTTGTTACTTGACCCTAAAACCTCAGCAAGTACAGTTTTAAAAATTCATGGGTCAGGACATGGGCAGCCATGTGCTGAGATGCCACTGCCAGTCACAGCATCCTCCCCCCACAAGTCAAGCTCCTAAAATAAGAAGGATATTGGGACAGGAATAGAGTTGGGAGACCTGGATTTGGGTCCCAAACTGCCACACACTGCTTGGGCAATGCTCCTTGGCTTTTTTGCTCTTAATGGGGCTGCTGAGGCCCCTCCGTGACATTGTGAGGAGTGCCTATGGCCACCCTGCTCCTTCCCAAGGTGGAGGCTTCCGCCTAGTGGGGAAAGGAGGGCTATTCTGCCCCTTTGTGACAAGGATCTGTTGTGGGTGCCAAGTGGGGTATCCTAATTTTAGAGCCTAAGAAAGGGGGATGAGTTGATCAAACTATGGAAGGAAAAAGTTGGGTGAGGGGACAAGGGAGCCCTGGGTGGTCCTGAGCAAGCAGTTATTTCTCTCTGGGCCTCAGTTTCCTCATCTGCAAAATGAAGAGCTTTGACACTGTGATGCTGTGGCTTGGGGGAGAGAGCCCCCATGTGCCATGCCCTGGCTGGATCTCTATTCTTGCCAAAGGAGAGGAGGGAGACTCTTTTCCTTGCCGGGGAGAGGAACTGGGTGCCTCCACCTCTATTCTTGGCTCTTGTTTTTTTTACTTCTGCTCAAAGAAATCCTGACAAGTAACATGCCGGAGGGGGCTGCCTGCTGGCTCTGCAGCGAGGCCCAGATGGAGCCACTGCCTACCCTGCTCCCAGAAATCCCGAAGCCTCAGATCCACCTTCCCTCCCAGTTTCAGGGTGGGAGGGAACCAAGACGGTGATGAGGCCAGCCCCTGGCCACCAGATGAAAGTAGGAGGCCCAACACCCACCCCACTTGCTCTTTCCTCTCTGTATTATGGAGTGGGGGATGCCCTCCAGGGGGCAGATGCCCAGTGGGTTAGGGATGGGCACAAAAGGAGCTGGCACTGGCTCCCTCCAGCCTCTATCGCTCCTGGGTCTCCTTATCATGAAGCAAGCTCTGGAAGTCTAACCTCAGTGCTTCTCGTTACTATCATTCTCTCCCTATCTCTCCTGAGCATGTATAAAGGACAGCTGCTCCGCCGCCCTCACACCCCATCCCCCACCCCATCTGTCTTCCCTTTTCCTTCCAGACTTATGTTTCCTACATACAGAGCGGCTGGAGATAATACATGATTTTTTTGTAAGGAGGGAGGCAAGAGGAGAGTGGGTGTGGGGACAGATTCCTTTCCAATTATGTCTGGCTCAGGCTGATGCTAGTGTCAGTTTGCATTCCCTGAACCTGCAGGAGCCAAGAAGCCAGAGGGAGGCAAGAGACAGAGGGAGCTGCTGGCCTCCCCAGCCTTCTCCGTGGCAGACCCAGGTGCTGGGATGAAGGCTTCAGAAATGGGGTCATTCTGAGAGGCCCCATTCCCTCAGCTCAGCAACAGGCTCCCTCTGGCCTCATCCCCATCCAGATGGAACTTACCTTTGAGGGGCCGCCTTCACCGACCGACCCACTCACTCAGAGCTAGCTGTTCCTTTACATCCTTTACACGTGACTTTAGGGGACTCCAAATGGAGACCGGCCATGTCCACAGCAATCAGAACAGAAAAGGAACACTGTTATCCATCCCAATTCTCAAGAGCAGTTCCAGGCAGACGGGAAGGTTTTTGTTGTGCTCTGTGTTTTGACTTTTACACTGGTGCGGATCATAGGAAAGTGAGTGTGTTTGTAACGTGGGTGCAGAAACCCCAAAGTCTCATGGGGCTTGCTGTTGGGCTGGTCGAGGGCAGGAGGCAGGGACAGGTCTGGCCTACGAGTGAGGACTCTCCAACAGTGTGACTGTAGAACAGGGGCCGGGATTCCAAGCACCACTGCTCTCTCCTCTGCTTCTGGCCCATCAGCCAGGGAGGAGTGACAGTGACACGGCAGCTGCAGGAGGGGGATCCTCTCCCCCCAACCTGTAGCTCATGCCCCATTGGACAGAGACTGGAGGAGAGGCTTTCCTAAGACCTCCCCTGCCCCGGTGGTTTCCGACCCCGGGGGATGTCGGGAGCCAGTGGAGCAGAGATGGAAAGGGGGCATCACCCCTCCCCCCACGATTTCCCAGCCACAGGCACGTAATTTCTAAGTCAGCAGCTGAATCTTGACAGTGACCTCTAGGAATAGACACAGTTGAAGGCATGAGGACAGGCTGAGCACAGGAACATCCACGGAAAAGAGGCAAGGAGCAAATGTCAAGTAGCCCTGCTGGAGTGGCGGGGCGAGGAGCCCCAGAGGAAGGTTTCCTGAGGTCAGCACAGGGAGAGAGTGGGGAGGCTGGGGGTGCACTTGGGAGAGAAGAAGGTCAGGGAAAAAGAAATGTGGGAGAGAGGCGCCAGTGCCTGTTAATCAAATGCAAATGGCAGGCAGACAGCATGCAAGCTGACATGTCTAATTTCTGCATCTGCAGTTTGAGGGGTGTTTGGAAGGAACTGGCATCCTGAGGGACAGGCTTCTAGAGAACAGGCTCAGCACACACTGAAGGGCCCATGAACTGTCACCAGGCAGCCGTAGCTGGAAATGAGAGGCCACGAAGATGCCAAGAGGAGAGAAGGGAGGAGGTGTGGAGGCCAGGGGCTCCAGCAGAACAACGGCCTGGGAAAACACAAGGATCCGGGACATTTGGGGGCTCAGAGCACAAAGCTGTGCTCCCCCCGCCCAATGGAAGCATCCTGAGGGCAGTATCCATGCTTCCCCCATGTGACTGGTGGATTCTGCGTCTCCTTCATCAGGCCAGGGAGCTCTTCAAGCACTGAGCACTGTGTTCTGTGCAGTATGTTATCAAATCTTGGTACCTCTGTTATTTGACACATGTAACAAACAAATGAGGAAACTTAAGCTCCGAGAGGTTAATTGGCCCAGGGTCTCAAAGCTAGTTAACACAGAGGCAGGATTTGAACTCAGGTTTGTCTGACTCCACACCCTATGCATTTGCCCCCAATATTCTGTCCTTTCTCCTGGGACCCCAAGAGAACAAGAGCGATGGTGTGGGGTACACAGAGCTGCTGCAAAGAGCAGGAGTTGAGAAGCTGGGAACTTTATGATTGTGATTCAGAGATACAATTTCAGCAGGAAACCCAATCTCTGTGCAGAGTGTGGGAAAATGGCAGGAATCCAGGTCCTGCCAGCCCCGAACCAGGCTGGCTCCTCTGTGGCAAATTTCTTTCCATGTGCTATCAGGCATCCCGCCCCTAAGGCAAGGTCAGTGGGGCTCCCTCCCAACCCAGTACCTGACCCCTGGCCCCAGCCTCACGGGACAGAATCAACCCAATCCACCTATCCACCCCCGAGATAAGTCAAGGAGCCAGGATGTCCTGGCTCCATTTCTCCCCATATGTTCCCCCAGCTGTGTGATAACAGGCCAATCCTGGGAGGGCTCTTCAAGGACCAACGGAGGGGTGTTGGCCAGTGGAGGGACTGAGAACAGGGCAGTTTTGGAGGCCCTGGGTGGGGAGGGGACAGACAGTCCAGGGCAAAGTTATGGAACAGTCCAGAGTGCTCATCACCACAGAAATGAAACAGGATGCTGCCAGCTTTGTACAGAGAGGACCTCAGCCCTGAGCTAAGGACTGGGACTAGGTAATGAACTTGAACAAAAGACGCTACCTTGGAAACCTTCATCTCGTGGTCTAGCCACATACGGTTCAACCACTTTTCTCATAGTGTCTATTATTTTCTCTTCATCAGAGTCTAAACAACCACTAACTAGGCTGACGTATTACCCTAAAAACTTCCGACAAAGCCAACTTCTGGAGAACGTGTTTTTTCCCTCTTCTTGTGAGAACCCATCAGACCCCCTCCCCCAGAGGAGACAGGGTGAGCTCAGTGTCATGTGGATGGGGTGGGGGCTGGGAGACAGAAGAGGAGCCTGTCTGTGATACAAAAGATGAATCAGTTGAGTGGAGCTGAACAGAAAAGAGAGCAAGAACACGGAGCAGGTGAGGAGGCTCAAGGAGCTGGTTCCCTTCCTTCTGGAAAGCTGGCTGATCCTTGCCCACTCACCCCCCGAGACAGCTCTGTGCCTGCATAAACTCCCCCTCTACTTAAACTGGCTCCAGGGTGGCATATACACGTGCAGCCAAGGGTCTGGACTAAAACATCAGAGCTGAAGTTCAACAGTCAGTGACTGAAGCCAAGTGGTGTACGAAGCCATTGGGATCACTGGTTGCCACTGGGGTCCTTGGGCAGGATAAGGAAGTGGTCAAGGGCCACTTAGAATGGTGGGTAGGATGAGGAGGCAGAGGGGACTGCAGGTCTGCAGGGTGAGGGACTAACTGTGCATCATTTGTAGCACCCAGATGTCTTCTAGTCCTTCTATTTCATCCCACAGTCACTGTGCAGGGGGAATGAGTCCCATTCCACAGGTGAGAAACAGGCTCAAGGAGGCCGACAGCAGCCAGTGGTAAACATCGGTGCTATCTGAACCCTCATACGCATGATGCAAAGCTGGTGCTCTTTCCACTACTCTAGCCAGTTAGGGACCCTAGACACAGGGCTCCGGGTGAAGGGCCAACCCCAGTCTTGTTGCCCCCCCTCACCCCCTGGAGTAGTCGTGCTGGCCCCTCTGATCACCAGGACAGCAGGGCAGGGTGGAGACATGAACACAGGTGGTGGTGAAAGTGAACTGATCACAGGCCCCATGACCTGTCCCAACATAGTGGCAGGTACCCAAGCAGGTTCAGGGGGTGGTGCACTTGGCTCCCACACCACCAAACTCCTACAAGAGGTCTCAGAATGGGAACACTCTATGTAGAATAAAGGGCCTGGGCAGCTCCCCAGGAGGGTTTGCCAGACCTGTGGGACACTGCAAGGCCAGCGTTCTCATGGGGAGAGGCTGAGTAGCACAGTGGGTTAGGAGGCAGGTGCTCCAGCCGGTCTGCTTTGGGGTCGTACCCATCCTCCTCCACATCCTAGCTTGTGACCCTGGGGAAGCTACTGAACCTCTCACCTCATCAGTGAAACAGGGAGAAAAAAAAAATCTACTCACTAGGTTGTTCTTGGTGATTAAGTGAATTAAAGCATGTAAAGTGCCTGATACCTAACCCAATAGGTGACAGATTTTATTATGCATCACTGGATCTTCCAGGAATTAACTCCTCCCCAGATGCAGCGCTCTGGGCAACCTGGCTGGGGGAGGGGGTTGCTAGAGAGTGCAAAGGGGAGGTCACACCCCAAAATGAACATGGGGCTGATTCTGGCACCAGCCACAAGCCTGCCCTGGCTCATGCAGTGTCTCCCCCAATCCTCCCAGAACTGGGAAGTGGAGGTCTGATCCTATTTTACCAGCAGGAAGCTGGGCTGAGGCATTAAATGGCTTATCAAGATCATAGATAATAGTGACAGATCAGCAATTCACAGTCAGAGGGGCCAGGGCAAGGGCTTATCCCAGACTTAAGAGTCTGACTCTCCCGGCAGTTCTAGTCCTCTTGCACCAGCTACGTCAGCCCTGAGCCTACAGGCCATGCGGAAAGCCTCCTCACTGTGAGTCTGTCCCGCCGCTGGCCCCACATATCATGTGTCACAGTCCCGCATATGTCTGCCTCAAGGACTGGACAGTGGTAAATCAGCAGGGTCCTGGCAAATCACTGGCACTCAAGGAATGTTTGCCGAGGGCAAGAGAGAGCCTATCCTTTAAACCTGGCCCTCAGGACCACTGCAAGACTGGTTCAGCCTAATGATTCTAGATTGTCTAGAGAGCAAGGGAAGCGGAAAGTTACTAGCTATTGTGCAAGAGGCAGTAGAGTCTAATGGCCAAATGCAGGGGCCTGAATCAAGCCTCATGTGAAGCTTAAGCCATGAACTTGCTGTGTGACTTTGAGCAAGCAACTCCCCGGAGTTTCCTCAGATCTACGTCGTGTGTGATAGCGGCGTTATCAGTCCACAGAATGCGCCAGGAGGATCATGCTGACTGTTAAAAGATATGAAGCACTCTCACACCGGAAGGTGAATAAGTGCTTCCCTGAGCCCTGGCGCTCCCCCACCACCCTGGCCATTGGGCCCAGCCTCTCACAGTCCACCAACACAGGGGGCAACAGGAGGGTCCCCAGGGCGCCTCTGGCTCTGCAGCCTGGGAAGGTCGTAAAATATTTGGCATAAGATCCTTGAAGAATTGGGAGGACAAGTGGATTTACACAAAGTGCTCAGCACAGCTGGCAAACAGTAAGTGCTCAGTAAATGCTAGTTATTATTGTCAAGAATCTAAGCGACTCAGGTCTGTGAGTGTTGACGGCCCACCCCGAGGTCTCAGGACGCAGGCTTCTGGCTATCTGCAGAGCGTAAGACCTCAATTAGAGTCCTGGGCACTGAGTACATCCTCCTGGGAGCCGAGCCCAGCAGCCAGGCTCAGAGGCCCTGAAGCTGCAAACTGGCTGCTGCACGAGGCAGGAAGGTCCTGTTCCAGTGCCCCTGGGAGCCCAGCAGGTCCCTTGATGGGAGCGGGAGCAGGGGCAGCCTCTCCACACTACCTGCTGAGCTGAAAGCAAATTCCACTGGGTATCAAGGTGTCAGGCAGCCTGGAAACTCTGCCCTTTCCTTGCCACTAGACGAACCTTACCTCTCACACCTCTGCCACCCCTTTCTTCTGATCACCACAGCAGTGGGAGCAGCAGCAGCACTGGCCTGCCAGTCTCTGCCCAAGGCACTGTTGCCTTCTATGCTGCTCTAACTCTCCCTGGGGGCTGCATCCAGGCGCAGAATGCACAGGGTAGGGGGCTATGCTGTGAACACCACATGTCACTATCAAGTCCCAGTGGGAGCATTGAGGAGCCACAGAAATTGAAACACTTGGATAGAACCTGCACCCTATGGCACCCCCCAAACTCCAGGACAAAATCAAGACCTCTACAGCAAAGCAGTCCAGTCTGATAATAGAATCGTGGGCACCGAAACAGCCTGGTGCAATTGCAAAGAACAAATTTGAATTTAGAGTAAGTTTCCTAATCATCAATGGGGCACCCTCACTCTCAGTGGGCCCTCCTACCCAGGCTGGCCTGCTCCCTTCACTGCCTGAAACACCATCTGCTCGAGGGCTCATAGCCAGTGAGTGGAAACCCAGTCCTCTTACTCCATGCAAGCAAAGCCTCTCCCCTTATACCAAGTGTTTCTGACTCCTTTAAATAGCTCCCCAACTTCCACTCCTCCAGGAAGGCTTCCTAGAGGGAAGTGTGTGGGCCGAAATGTGGCCCCCACCCTACGTATGCCAGTCTCTGAATCGCACCCAGTAGAAATACTCCACTGTCTGTTGTCAAGCTGGTTCAATATGTCAGTTCTGCCACATGGAGTCGGCCTCAGGCTTGCTGTGGGTCGTGGGTCTGCCTTTGGCCTGGCAGTCCCCAGGCTAGGGCAGCACAGTGTCCATCCTGGGCAGGACAGAGCCTGAATCAGAGCTGCTACTATTCGAGAGGCAACTCTGGGCACAGAGACATCCTTTCCCTGAGTCTCCCAGACAGGGGTTACGAGGGCAGTGTTGATTCAAACATGTAGAACTAGAGAGGCTGCATGCTGAGGGAGAGAAACGGGCCAACTGGCTCATACAATAGGGTAAGGTCCATGATGGGGGGAGGGGAAGGGGACATTTGAGCTGGGTTTCCAGGTGTAAGAGTTTGTCTGTTGGAGAGATTAGAGGGAAGGACAAGGCAGGCAGAGGCTCTGTCTGCATTTTTGCAGGAAACTGGCAGGGGGGCTGGGGGTTCTTGGTGCCCTGGCAAAGGAGCAAATGGGACCGCCATCTTGTCCCCCTGGGCTTCTGTTTCCTGCTCTGTTAGCGACCTCTCCAAGGACCAGTGGGTTTGAGATACTTTTGGAGATCCTGGGCTGAGGCGGAAACCTAAGGCTCTTCTCTGTTCAGCTCTCAGCCAAGAGCCTTCTGGGGGTGTCATCGCCCCACCTGACCTGTCTTTCTAGTCTCTTCTCTTTCATGTCCTTCCCCACCTCTTCTCTGGTGGCAGCACCCCAAAATCAAGTCCCTCAGTTACCTCCTCCCTTCCTTTCCCATCCCTTGGCTCTGTTGCCAGAATCCCAACCTTCTTTTCAAATTCATGTCACTTTTCTAGAGCCTCCCAGCCCCCCAACTGCACTGCAGTACTTCTCCAGCACCCATTCCAGCTCAAGGTGACCTTGCTCGCCCTTCCTAGCTTCTGCAGGACATGCCACATTTTGCCTTGTGATTACACTTCTCATCTCATCTCCCAGCAAGCAGCACCCAAAGCTCAATCTTTGGAGCACAGTGTCTGCTTGACAAGGAACCCTACATTAAATGGAATCAAACGCAAACTTGGGGGGTTGCAGGCTTGGGAAGTAGAACTTGAACTTCCTAGGGATGAAGTTCAAGTCCTGGCTCTGCTACACACTTACTTTACTCACTTTGGGCAGATCACCTGTATATTCCAGTGCCGCAGTCTCCTTGTTTGTAAGTACCAGGTCTGCAAGCTTATTGTGAGCATCAAGTGATTTCTTTCCCATTAAGGAACAAGTTCAATTCCAAATGGCTGACACATGTTCACTGTCATTGGATTATGTATCCTCAGGACCTATTTTTTCCTACCGGGAGAGTCAGGTCCCAGCTGCTAGGAGACAATCCTCTGCCTGGGGATTGTTGAATTTCGAGGTGCCAGGGCAGTTTTGGGATCCTACAGAGAGAAGCCAGGGTCTCCTGGGTGACTGTGAGTTTCCCCAAAAGGGAAGGACCTGTAGGTGTCACCAAGGGCCAAAGGAGCCTGTGTCCTCACAGTCTGAAGAGTCACCTATGCTAGCAGTGCATTTCTGGGCTCGGAGCCAGAGAGTCTGAACCCCTGCAGTCTCTTCCTGGGGGTCCGTTTAGGGAAGCTGTTCTATCCTGGTCATATTTCAGACTCTTTGAAACCTGTCCAATCCTCATGTACATGCACACCTACGTGCACGTGCACCTTCATTTGTGCCTGTGCGCCAGAGGCCGGTGAGCATTTCTATAACACACACACTGTCAAGGCCTGCCTTTTGTTCACACCCTCGTGTTCACACCCAACCTCACTGAGCTCTCAGGTGTATGTCTGTGTACCATTACCCCGCACCTCCCCACACACAGCCCAAGGCTTGCTCTCCCATTTACACTGTCTTCCTGCCCAGGTCAAGGTCACAGTTTACAACCTGGCTTATGAGATTGTGTACCTGGAAACACATGGCACTTATGACATTATTCAGCCTCTTAGGACAGATCACACCAACAGCAACACCCCCAAAAGCATCCCCTTCAAGAAGCACTGGGATTTGCAGGGGGCTGGCACTAGGAACACTTGCAGCTCACTGGG
This sequence comes from Talpa occidentalis, assembly GCF_014898055.3. Lineage (NCBI taxonomy): Eukaryota > Metazoa > Chordata > Mammalia > Eulipotyphla > Talpidae > Talpa > Talpa occidentalis. Next base: position 76,859,984 of record NW_023605194.1, read on the forward strand.
CCTGTGTCCACCTTGCTCTGGGCTCCCACACCCCCACCTTGCAGCAGCGAGCAGGCAGAGAGGCCCTGAGCAGGAGCAGCGGCTCAGAAATTACAAGACGATGGAGAAACCACCCACTCCAGTGGCCCCAAAATGTATTACTGGGATGTCTAAAATAGATTCCCAGATGGCTCAGGCCAAGGCCCCACCCAGGCTGAGCCCCGGCCGCCTGGCTGAGGCTGGCTAAGCTGGGCTGGATAACTGTGTGTCAAACACACCATGTACAAGGCGCTGGCAGCGAAAGCCTGAAGCTTTCAGAGCCAGGAATTTCAGGGGTGAACCTATAAGCTGCAGGTGGCTGAGCTCTGAGCTCTCCCACCAGCCACCTCAGCACCAAATGGGCTGGCGGAATCGGGGGACCCCCGTCAGGTCCTCATTCTCCTCTACTTCGCTTCCCCGCCCTGAGACTTGCTCCTTCTCCTGCCAGAGACATAGTTACTGTCAAAGAGGCTGCGCTCCTGGCCCACCTGCTGTCCCAGGCACACACTCCAGCACCACACGCAGACACACAGGACTATGCCGGACACACCCGATGCGACTCTAATCCACCCTCAGTCTCCAGCTGGGGAATATAAGCAGATCCCAAGCATCTCCCCAGTCGCATTCTGACTTCTACGGGTCCCAAGGAAGCAGAGACCTTGTGCACCACAGGAGGCAGAACCTGACCAGGAGGGGTGGGGTTTCTGGTTTCCTCTCCCACGGAGGCCCAGTCCCCAGAGTGACTATGGGGGCAGGTGTGGGGGGTGGTGTCAGCCTCAGGGGCTGACTGGCATTCTCAGATCGGCAGAGCCTGCCCACGCAGGGCAGGGAGCTGGCCTGGACCCCGGCCCTTCCTGTGCAGGAGAGGGGAGGCTGCAGGCTCCCGGAACATCAAACGCATCTGGGTAATCCAAACAGGGTGTGGGAGGAGGTCAGCCAGCGCAAATGAGAAACATGTGGCGCCCATTTCCCCTGCGCTGGCTGCTAGCAATGGGTTTCCAGGCAGAGGGAGAGGGCTGTGGGGAAGACAACAGGGTGGAGCCAGAAGGATGCTCAGCCAGGTGCTGTGGGTCCCCAGCAGGGAGCCACTCTAAGAGCAGACATGAGGGCCTGGAAGGGGAGCCACACTCCCATACTCCCAGAAACCAGGGTGAAAAGGGCTCACACCTCCTCCTATCAAACCTTACTCCAAAAGAAAAGACACGTGGAAGAAAAATGAAAAGCAGCAAGCAGCGAAGAGAGCAAAGGTGGGATGGAGCATGGATAGGGGCATGATCTTAAACACAAGAAAGGGGCGCTGTGAGAGGCAGGCTAGCTTAATCTGTAGGGATCCAGAGAGCAGATCTGGACCCAAGGGTGGAAATTCAAAGACAGAATCTGGGCTCCACAGGAGGATCTAATAATGAGCACTTTCCAGGAAAATTAGGTAGTGAGCCCTCTGCCACTAGGAGTGTGTAAACAGAACACCCACCTGCCTGGGATGCTATAGAGGGAACCATTCTGTCTTTAGGTGGGTGGCTCCTCCAGACAGTTTCCATTCTGTGGTTCTGCATCCCAGGAATGGGTGAAGGAGGTGCAGATGGCTGCAGAGGAGGGACTCCTCCCCTCTGGTGGCACAGTCCCCCCACTCTTCTGTGCAAGAAGATGCTGCAGTGCGCTGCAGAGGCACAGCGGGAGCAAGGGTGCAGCACTGCGGTCAGGGACTGGGGGGCTCTACTTAGCAGGTCAAAGCAGGACTGGCTCTCCTTGAGCCCCCAGGGAGTAACCTGCACCTCAGCCCTCGGGGTCAGAGGCCCTCAGCCCTCGGGGTCAGAGGCCCTCAGCCCTCGGGGTCAGAGGTGTGAGGGTGGTCCTGTGGATGGAGGAGCAGCTCCAGATGAGGGACATTGGGGTTAGAGAAGACAAAGTGCTGGCTTGGGCAGACTAGGACAGACTAGGGAATGGGTCACAGGGGCAGGCAGCAATAGCCACAGTAGCAGGTGTCAGTTGAAATGTGTGGAACAAGAGTGAAGTGCGAGGAAATACCCCAGGATTCCAGCTGACGTGGTCCTGTTACCCACCCAATCCAGTAGGAAGGGGGCTGTGGCCTGGGGTTGAGGTAACCATTGAGGAGAAAGGGCATCATCTCCAGGGCTGTTAGTGCTTCAAGGAAACAGATGCGCTGGGCACTGCTGTGGCACCTGCCCCATCTCCACAGAGGAAAGGAATCGCCTCTCAGACCTACTCACCCTCCCACCACTTCTTTCAGAAGCCGGGGGCCGTGGCTGCCTTGAAGGGAACAGCTATTCTGCAGCGATCTGGATGAGCAAAGCCCCAAGGACAGGCCTGGGTGGGCCCTGGAGAGCAACTAGCCCAGGCCTGGGAGAAAAATTTCTGAACCTAATGAGAAAAGAAATGTCTGTGGGGCCAAACTTGAGGCAGGTAGAAGGCCCGAAGGTTCTGTGCCAGCTCCACAAGAACGCATGCTCACCTGTTTGGCCACACCTTGCCACGCCCTCCCTCAGCCTGTGACTCTCCTGAGCACCCTCCAGTGGTACTGCAAGCCAGGGCAGGCTACAGGTGAGCTGTGTCCTCAACTTTCTGTTGGGCCTCGAAGAACCGCTGGGAAGGTCAGAATTGGCAATGGTTGTGGGTGGGCAGTGCTGGCACAGGGTGCTGGATGGCATGCACATGTCACTTGTTGACTCGGGGCACAAGTTCTTGGAGAACCCCTCGACCCATGCCTGCCCTCCAGTGCACTGAATGAAAGCATTTCTTCCCTGACCAACTGAAAGCAACCCAGAACATTCTCTGGGAAAACCCACTCCCCAAAACCCACATCCACCACTTGACTTAGAAACAGATAACTTCCTGACTTCCTTCCCTTTTCTGTTTGACCCGCTCCTCTGAGGGTCTGTTACCATTGCAACAGACCATTGGTCAAGACACTAATGGTGAGGAAGTGGAACTAGGGATTCCAGCCTTCTGTGTCCCTATACACCCTGACCTGGACTCCCCAAGCTGTCCTACTTTGTTCCTTTGCCTGCAGGACTGAAGGTCGAGGGAAAAGTCATAAGGGGTCAACAGATTGTTTTGGCTTTGAGATCCTTACATTCGGGGCTGATGAGGTGGGAAGAGGGTGGTTTGGGGCTATTACAGGGTGTGTCTGCTCTGTATTACAGGCTCTTACTCCAAGCAACCTGGGATAGTCTCAAGGTCCCACCACCTTAATCTGCACCTCCACCCCCAATCTCTACAGGTAAGGAAGATGTCTTTCATGGGAGGATGTCTTTCATTCACAAATGGAGAAACTGAGTCCCAAAGTTCAGGACTTTCGGACTGGGGACTCAGGATTGCAGCCTCCTGCTCTGCCCCAGATGCAGGCCAGGGGCTGGGGGCACTTTCCGCTGGAAGCCGAACTGCCTGCTCCTGCTCTGGACTACTGGCCAGGGTCCAAAGGCATCTGTTTCCTGGGACTGGCCCATTTCCTCCGGGCACTCACTCCTCATCTTCCAAGTTTCTAGGGTTCCCCAGTGGGACCCTAGTTATTTGGCAGCTTCCAAGGCAAGGGAAGGGGCAGAGAGCCTGCCTAGACCATCTGGGCGGCAGCTGATTTCTGGGAATGGGATGATCAAGTTTCAGTTCTTCTCTTATTCAGAAAGGTTCTCACTTGAGGCTGCCTCACACAGCACCCTCTCCTCAGAAATTGAGTCTTGGCAGCTTCCTGGGTCTGATATGGTACCGGGGAGTGAGTGTAACCTGACTCTGAGGCACATGGAGTGGGGAACAAACACCTTGTGTCTTTAGCCACCATCCTGAGGTGTCAAGGCAGCCATTCGTCTCCCCACAGAGGCCACCCTGCCCTCCACTGAGGGCCCATCCTGACAATCTAGAACACCTTCATGGGCTTTGGGAGACTGACATGATCCTTACCCACCTCCATCATTCAGTCTACCCCCTCCCCCACCTCTAGGAGAGAGGCTTTACCTGGAGGTCACTAGCTCCCCCATCATTTGAGGCCAAACACTGTCTTTCTAGGGCCTAAGCTGTCCCCTCTCTTGGGTCTCAGCTGGAGACAGTCCAGCTCATCTGCCAGACTTTCCACTACCTGTTTCCTCCTCCCGCCAGTGGGGTTATCTAGGCAAGTTTGGTGGCCATGACCGATAGACGCTGGCCTTGGCCAGCCCCTCTTTACCTCCTGACTCTTCCCTCAAGTCTCCTGGACAGAGCTGTGACTGGGGGTCAGGAGATGCATGCAGAACTGGCCATTATCTCAGGCTCTAAGATCCTCCATGCTTCTGGCCCTGCATTCTTCCAAGGGGAGGTAGGAGGCAGGTTTTTTCTCCTCATCTCGAAGGTGTCCTTGGAGAAGTGACAACTGCTGGACAGGAATAAGGACCATGTCTCAGCTTCCCCCTCCTGCCCTCCTCCCTAAGCTCTAGAACTGTTTGTCAGGGTTTCTGTGGTTACTGCCTCAGGAGAAGCAAGGGAAAGGGTTTCCACCAGCAGCCAGGTCCTGAGCAGCACTGGGACTTCTAGGTCTGGGGATGGCCCCAATCAAGTCAGTCACCCCCAACAGGTGAAGCCCTGATCTTAAAACAGCTGTGCCCTCTGCTAGTCCAGTGGCACTGCTTTCCACTCCCCAAGTTATACGGTCCATGTCTTCCTCTCCTCAGTATGCTTCTCAGCCTTCTCTCTGGCCCTCAGGGAATGCTCCCCCCCACCCAGTCAGCTTGGGGCCTCCTCCTCAGGCCTCAGTCATATTCAATTATCACCTCCTAGAGATGCCTGAAGCAGGCCTCCCCTTTCCAGTCCCTTCCAATTACAGGGTCCCTTTTCATTTTCTCCACAGCCCTTCTTGGTGCCTGAAATTATTCCTTTTTTCCATTCTAGTCAGTCTCTAGTCATTAGATTGTAAGCTCCTTGAGGGCAGGACCTCTGACAAGCTGAACTTAGCACAGAGCACTTGCCTTTGCCAAGGAGGGCTGCCCTGTGGGTTTCTGCACCCTCCCCCTCCCCCTCTTCCCTGCAGTGACTGGGCCCTCAGGAGGGGCTCTCTGGAGGAAAGGCTGCTTTTCCCTTCTTTGCCCTTGTCTAGTCTCCTAATTGCCTCTGCAACGCCCTTGTGCCGAGGTTCCACATCCAAAGCTCCAATTCCTGGTCAGGAGTCTGTCATTCTGGCCCATATAGGAGACTGGGGGGATCCGGGTAACCCCAGGACCGTGGCGAACCAGTCTTCTCCAGTTCTGCATTCCCCAGGGTTCGGCCGAGCCTTCCCCCTTCCATCCCCACCGCCCAGCCGTCCCGCTAGTCGCCCCACTGCGGCCGCGCCGGCCCCGCCCCTCACACGCGCGGGGACACGCCCCTCCCCAGTCCCCAGCGGGGAGGGCGGCCCGGCTGGTACCCGCGAAGCTCGGGTCCCTCGGCCCCGGAGGACCCACATCTCAGCCACCGAAACAAGTCCGCGGAGTCAAGGCGGCCCGCCGGGACTCCGGGCCTGGCCGCCGTTTTTCCGCGGCCTCGGAACGGCCGGGCCGGCTTTCCGAGGCGCAGGGCCGGGCGCCCCGGCATCCCGCATCTCTCGCTCTCCCGGCCAGCGCTCTCCCCGGAAAGCAAGCGCAGTTCCGGGGCCGCTCCGGGTTTTTTGCATAGACTCTTCAGGCTCGGAGAACAATGGAGCAGCTCTGCGCTTCCTCCGCCCGAGCAAGCTTTGTTCCTCCCTTCCCGCCCGCTCGGCTTCCATTAGCCAAAAGGCAAAGGCTTCCCAGCCGACAAGGAGTCTCCGCGCGAAAGCCCAGACCTTTCCACACTCCCTTAAAAAAAACCTGGGGGTAGGAGCTTGGGCCAGAGCCGGGGCCGAGGTATAGGACGTGCATCCAGATGTGCTGCACTGGCCGGCTGCCCGCCCGCCCCCTGGCCCCAGACGGGTCTCCTCGCCAGAACCCCCACACCCGGGAAACCCGACTCGGCCTCCCACCGGAGACCCACAGAGGAAGTGGAGCCTCAGCTCTGCTCCGGGGCCAAGCAGCCCTCACATCTGCTCTCCCCACATCTGTCCTCTAGATCCGGGCTCTCACTGGTCGCTGTCCTGGCAATACTGAATGCTTTCTAATTGAGCACAGACCACAACACAACTGAGCTCTCCAGCAGCCCCAGATTTTTCCGTCTTGCAAATCTGGGCTTTAAAATTCGAGGAAGCCCACAGGTCCTATTTCTGAGAACCGACGTCCCCGCCCCATTGTCCAGTCTCACCTCAGGCAGGTCGCAGCAGCGCCTGGGCTCCCGCCTGGTGGCATCTTTAAGGCACACTTTAACCTTGCGCATGTGGAGGTGGGCCAGCCCTGCACATCTGGGTGCAAAGCCCCCCACAACCTGATCCGAGATCTGGGAGCCCCACTGGGAGGAGAAGAGAAGGCAGTCGCGCCTTTCCAGCACCGACCCCAGCAGCTGGCCGGGGGAAAGCCCGGGGAGGGGTGCGGCGGGGGCAGGACTTACCCAGCATTTGGCTGAAGAGCAGCTGCTCCAGGTCTCCCAGCACGGTCACCACGAGCTCCGGGTCCACCTTGAGGAAGGCGCGCTCCTCCTGGCCCTTGGCGGAGGGCACAGGCCCGGAGCCCTTTTGCGCCTTGGCCTTGCTGGAGAGCAGCTCGTCGTCCGACTTGCCGTCGTCGCTCACGGCCGCCTCGGGAGCCTTGCTGAGCGGCTTGACCTCAGCGTAGGGGCCGCGCGGGATCCGGCTCGGCTTTCCCAGGCTGGGCGCGAGCGGAGCCAGGGGGGTCTTGGCGCCGCCGGCCGGGCTGCCCTTGGCCTGGAAGAGCGAGTGCTCGGATTTGGACAGCGTCTTCGACATCAGCGGAGCCTCGCGGCCTTTGGACCCCGCCTTGCACAAGCCCTTGGGCGCCTTGGCCATGTCGTCGCTCCACTCCGGCTCATACAGCTGCATCTTTTTCTCGGAGTCGGTGAGGAACGAGAGGTTGGTGAGCGACTTCTGCTTGCGCAGGTTAGAGGCGGGCGGCCCTCCGGGAACGCGGCTGTCCACGCTGCCGGACTTGAAGACCTTCAGCTCAGCCGCGCTGGCCTTGGCCATGCTGCCGCCGCCGCCGGGCGCCTTGGCGCGCTTGGGCAGCATGCCTCTGCCGTCCGCCGCCGCCTTCCTCCCCGCGCCGCGAGGCTCGTCCGCGCCCTCGTCGCCGGCGCCGCAGCCGCTCAGTTCCACCTCGGGCTGCACGCTCTTGACGCTGCTCCCCAGCATTCTGCCCGCGAGGAGCGCATGGACGATCCGCGCGTCTGCAGGCACTGGCGGGTGGGGGGGCGAGGGGCGGGTGCGCAGGGAGGAGCAGGCGGGGAAGGCGAGGGGGAGAGAAAGGACGGAAGAAACCGTGCAAGGAGGGGAGAGGAAGGGGGAGAGAGAGCGAGCCGGAGGGTGGCGAGTCGAGGGCACCGGGGAAGGAAGAAACCCAGGGAAGGAAGCCGGGGAAAAGGAAAGAGCAAGGAACCCGCGGAGCGATGGGGCGGGGCCGGGGGAAAAGGGGCGGGGAGGAGAAATAGAAATTAAAATTTAAAATCAATGCAAGGAAGAATGGAAGCCCCGCAGCATCGCAGGCACTCGGAGGCGCTTCGGGGCCGGGCCCGGCTCTCCCGCCCGCCGGCTGGTCTGCCCCGCGCTCGGCGCACAGCCCGGCAGCGCCCTCGCTGCCCTCCGCCCGCCGGCTGGAGTAGAGGCTGCGGGCTGCAGCTCCGAGCCGAGGAGGAGGGGAGGGGAAGGCTGAGGAGCTCGCGGGAAGAGGGGAGGAGTGTACGCCAGGGGAGGGAGGTGGGGGAGAGAGTGTGAGTCTATTTCTGGCTCCGGAGGGGGTGGTATGTGCAGCGGAGATCCAGGGTCGAATGAGTAGAGGGCTGGGGGGAGATAAAAGACCCCAGCTGTTTTTCTCCTCGCTTTCTACCCAGAGGCTGGGAGGGCTGTCGGAGGGCACGGATGGTGGCAAAGATTCTTTTGATGAGATGTGGGGATGCAGGTAAAAAGGGCCGAGAAGAGGGGCTCCATCCTGCGCTAATGGAGCCTGGGAAGACATGGTAGGAGAAGGGTGGGCAAACAATGTCCAGGCCGCTGACTCTCCCACCCCAACCTAAACCCCCAATCCCTCCCCAACCCCAGTTCCTCACTTCAGTCTGGAGGCACAAGGTTGCCCTCCTCAGGTTGGGGATCCTTCTTGAGATAGGGGGTGGGATGGGGAGGAGATGGGCATTGGAAGAAAGGACAAATTCTAGGGGCCAGAAGACTGAGTTCAGGTCAAATTGACTGCATGACCTTGTCAAAGTCATTGCCGGCTTCTGGTTCTCAGTCTTCTCTTACAGGATATAAGAGTTTCATGGGTTAAGAGACTCTGGAACTGTATCAAGCCTAGAGACTCAGGAGGAGGCTTAGCATAGATCTTTAGCCTGCCAAGCTCAAGTGGGGCTACAGAGCAATTGAAAAAGAATACTTTTCCTAGCCCTCCCTCCGCTTCCATCTGGGCCCAGGGAAGAGAAATGAGTAGAAGGGGGTCCTGGGTGGAGATAGATGGAACAGGCAGCCACTGGCCAGGGCTGTTCCTCAGTAGAGGGCGACACTGACCCTCCTCCCATGCCTTCCAAGTCAGGGCCAAGTGGCTTGAGCAAAGCGTACTCAGACTAGAAGGTAAGGGGCAGGGGTTGTCTAAAGCAGAGCTTGCACCAGCAGGGGCAGCAGCAAACTTGTACAAGGAGCCCCATGCTGGGGCTTATAAAGCCCTAAGAGCAACAAAATGCTCTCTTCAGATTATTCCCCCCAACCACAACCCCAATCTTCATCTCTCTAGCTCCCCCAGTTCTCTAGAATGTGAAGAACCATGTGTCTGAGTCACATGGCACTCCCGCTTTCCTTGCGCCAATCATCACCGCCTGCCCGGGTGAGAGGTGTCTGTATGTGTGTCTCCCCATCTGCACCAGAGCTGTCCAGGCGCAGAAGTGTGTCTTCAGCACCTTGCATGGAGCAGGTGTTTGGAGGCAATATGCAATATGCAATATGCTTGGAGGCCTCAGTGCTGTAACCTGGGTCTCTGACCTGAACGACTCAGGTCCTAGTGGTGTCCACAGGACTCTGACTTCCACAATCCCAGGGCTGAGTTGAGACAGCATCACCTCTGCAAGGACAACAATCTTAGCAGAGATGTGCTCACCATAGCACTGAGAACAGAGGTCTCAAGCAGCCAGTTGCTTAGTGAGAAGCATAGACCCTTGATGAGGCCGTGGAGATACAGAGAAAGATGGAAAGTTTGCCTTTAAGGGATGGGTGGTGGGGAATGTAAGATGGGCAATACCAGACCTGACAAAATACTAACCCTGTCTGTGAAAGAGCAATGTCACTCACATCGACGAATCCATCACAAGTACACAGAGGCAGGTATATGCAGCTAACTGCAGGGGTGAGATGAGGGAAACTGCTCTCGGGACAGCCGAGCCAATGACTGTTGTAACCCCCGAATCTGACACTTACTTAGTAGGTGCTGAGTACATGAGTGTAGGAGTAAGACATTGTGCTGGCAAATGGGAAAATGGTGGAGAAGACCTTGAAGGCTCCCTGGAATAAGATGTAGTATCAATACGGCAGGGGGTCAGGGTAGGAATGCAGGAAGCAGAAGGTTGTTCAGGCCCATACCTTGCCAGCATTGACTCTGCCTCATAGCAATGAAGGAAAGGAGTTGGGTATAGAAGTTTATCAGAAGTTTATCAGAGGGCACATGTACACTGGCCTTGGGGTCTTGTGTTCAGTCCTTAGGAAACTCAGGGCGGAATCAGGACTTCACAGGAAATGACACGTGACAAGAATCTGGTTAAAGGACTTAGTGGCATCATGTACAACTTGACTTGGGCAGAGAGAGCACCTAGCCACAAGTCCAGTCTTGGGATTTTCTCTCTCCAGTCCCTCCTTGATACATGCATACATGAGATATTCCTGGGTCTCCCAAACACAAGCACCCCCCTTCGGAGCCAAATCTCTGGGTAATCATACCCCTCCTGCCCCCATCTCATAGGCCACTTTCAGTGAAATTACAAGCACCTCTTCTTCACTCAGAAGTCATTCTCTAATCTGCACAAGACACACAAATTCAATCACAAGGGAACCTCACTTTTCCTAAAAATAGAATTTGAGAATCTGGGGACACTTGTACTCTGATGTGTCAGGTTATGGCAGTTCTTACTGGTCTAGAGGTCCTTTCCTACATTTAAATTTATCTCTTCCTTAGCAGACAAGGAGAAATTAACTGGTTGCCATCTGGCTGAAAGCCACGACCTCCGCTGTGATCCATTCTACCCCTATGTGCTGCTAGAGATGAAACCTGGCGCATTCTGCATGGGTTAATCCGATCCCTCACCTCTGGTGTTCATGTCTATAAGCTCACTCAGGACAAGCTGATCTTCAGCATTGCTCTGAAGCCCTGTTCCACTTGTTGCTGTGTCCACCTGCAATTCCTGGTCCCTGGAACCCTCTGCTCACTGCCACCGGGAGCTGATCTTCCTTTCTTCCTGCTTATCTCACTCCTGCCTTCCTTCCTGTGCTTCACCCTGGCCTCTACCTCCCCCTTTCTTCCTCCTGCTCCTCTGTGCCTCCCTTCAAGAAATATCATACGTATGTTCCAAATCCCAATTCTTTTCCCTGCATTCAATAAACATCTCCTGCAATTCTGCCTCATTGGAGACAGGCCTGTCCAGAAGAGAGGCAGGAGTCCTCCCCAGCATCTGAACCTCCATATTCACTCCTGCATGGTGTCACCTGTCAGTTTATGAGGTGGCAAATACCTTCCATGTTCATATCATGAGTTAGTTCAGTGCTGGTCCCCTCGGTGCCACCTCTCCCTTGGTCTATGTGCTCCTGCTCCCCTTCCCACTCTTTAAAGGGTCTGGCCTTGGCAAGTGTGGTGGTCCCTTTAAATAGCCATCTTGGTATTCTGGAACTTTCAGACGCTCCCTAATGCGACCTCTCCCTTGATCTAGTGCTTTTTTGATTCCTTTCACATTCCCTGAGTTTCCCACCATCCTCTACTGCAGTGGGAGTGCTCTGCTGCCTTGGCAACGACCATGCCAGCATCAGTCAATAAAGCCAATATGTGCAGCTTCCTCAAGTGATTCCTAAAAAGAGAGGGAACTGCCCAGTCACCCCAGCCCCAGACCCTTCTATCTTCCCCCTGCCAACTCCCTCTCCCCAATTCTGCTGACAGGCAGGTTGAAGAGAGCTCAGCCTTCAAGGAGGAGCTAAGTGATGAGGGAAGCCTGGCTGGGCAGGAAGTGGGTGCTGGTGACGTCAAAGGCCTGAGGAAGGGGCCTGGATCCTGCACAGTTTCTAAAGGGGAGATGAGAAAATAGGCTGTTGGGAATCAGGAAAGTCCCCAATCCCCAGGTCCCTCCAGACTGGCTCTTCACCCCATTCTCTCTTGGAGGCACTGACAGTTTCTGGGATGGGTTGAGTTGAGGGATAACTTAAAGCAAATTTGAGGAAGGAAGATGTGGCTCTGCAGCTGAGAAGAGGCAGCAGTGTGATCCTACCTTCTCACACCTGGGGCTTCGGAAGGGGTGTGGCCCAGGGTGGGGGTGGGCAGAGGGCTCTGCTCCTCGGATTGGGCTAGGGTTGCTGGGGGGGGGAGTGAAACTAGGGAAAGGTATGAAGAGGACCAGGCTGCCTTACCCAGTTAACCTTGAAAAGTGACCTTGGGAGAAGCAGGACCTAAGGGAGGGGGCAGTGGGCAGGTGAGTCCACATTTGGCTCCCTCAAAGGGTAAGAGCTGAGCAGTGAAGGGGAAAGGATTTTCTGGATTTCATTGCCCACAGACAGATTCTGGAGATTGAGGGCTGTTACTGTCGGGGTACAGGGAAAACTCCTTCAGTCCTCTGGGTTCTTCTGAAGCTGGATAAAGAAACAAATTAGCACCAGACATATTTGTAGGTGAAAAGACCAAATTTGGAGAATTTTCATGACTATAAATTCTAAAGTAAATTTGGTCTTTTTCTCCTATGAATCTGTCTGATGTTTGTCTGTCTGAAGGCCCCGGAGGTGTGGGGGAATTTTCCCCTGTGCATGACAGAACAGAACTAAAGGCCCTGCAAGCCCATCCACCCTGGACCAGGGTGGACCATCCACCCCAGCCTGCCTGAGTGACAGCCCTTTCTTCAGTGTGTTCTGCTCAGACCCCAGGAGGAGGTTACTCTTCACCTCCCCAGCAGATTCCCACACATCTGCCTTTGTGGAAAGCCTCCAGCCATTGTTCCCCACAACTTTCTGCACCTTTCCTTGCTATGTCATTTCCCCATGTCATTCTCCCTATCACCAGGGACTTCTTGAGCACCCAAAATGTGCACAAGGCCAGGCTGAAGGCTGCGAAACAGCTGCTGTCCTGGCACAGCCAGCTACTCTTGCTCACATCTTGTTGGGCCTTCTATGCCCAGCTCCATAGGCCCTGGAAGACACAGCAGAGAAAATCAGGCCAAAATTCTTGCCCTCATGGAGAGGCCATTCTCATGGGAGGGAAAACAATAAATTAACTAATTAGGCATGTTAAATATTAAACAGCGCTACGGAGAAAGGACAAAGCAGGAAGGGAAATATAAAATATCTAGGGTAGGGGTCAAACTTTTTATGGTGGCAAAAGAAGGCTCTACTGAGAGGGCGCACTTCAGTCAGGCGCTGGAGGCAGAGAGGGAGCAGCGCGTGTGGAGATTTCCTGGCTGAGCGAGAGAGCCTGGCAGGTCTGGAGATGTGACAGACCACACAGTCACACAGAAAGGAAGGAAGGAGGCAGGAGATGAGGTCAGAGACGTAACAAGAGGCCAGTGTGTGGAGGGGTGTTTAGGTCATGACACGTACGTGGCCTTCCGCACTGAGCCAGAGGGGAACCACCGGGGTTCAGGGAGGACTGACCTGACCTGACCTCCCCCACCACACCCCCCGAAAGGGTCACCTGGGCTGCCCGGCTGGACTCACGGGCAGAAGCAGTTGCAATAAACGAGGTAGAAAAGGCAGTGGCTTGGAACTGGGTGGTGACTTTGGTGGCAGAAGTGAGACTCCAGATGTTTTGAAGTTGTGAGAATGTGCGGGTAGGCCAGATGTGGGTGTGTGGGAAAGATGGGAATCAAGAATATCCCAAGGGCTCTGTCCTGGACAACTTGAAGACTGGAGCTGCCATTCCTCAGCTGGGGCGACCTCAGCAGGAGCTGGTTTTGGAGCAAGGCCTGGCATTTCTAGTCTCCCTGCCCTTCTTGAGGCTAAACGGGCCTCCTCGAGCTGCCTTCCCTGAAGATGGAAGCAGCCTTGAAGATGCCTCTGACATCTGTAGCTGACTTTCTTGATTCGCTCATTTGTGTTTCCCAAGAACCTATCTTTGGTTGGTCTACTGGTGATGAAATTTTTCTCAGAATCCATCACAGCTCTTTGCACATAGTGGGCTCTCAGAAATTTTTGATGAATGACGATTGATTAAATGAATGAACGTGTGACTCAGAACAGATGTGTGGAGATTGTAAACAGCAGTGACCTTTCAGTACCCCGTGGTGAGAGACAGCACAGCTGGTGTGCTGGAATGGGAGCCAGTCTTCTGGGATGGTGTTCCAGCAACTTCTTTTCTCCCTCCTCGGCAGCCCTGGGCTGCAGGGAGGCCAACACTCTCTTCACTCCTTGGAGGGAAGCTCCAGTTTTTCAGAGGAAGGACCTTGGAGCATATCACCACTGGGACTCTCCCCTGCCCTACATCTCTCTTCTTGTTGAAGTGTGGGGAGAGATTGGCCATACCTCTGGGCTATGAGCAAGAGTGGGCAAAGTTTACTGATGCATGTGGCAGCCCCAACTAGAAATTGAGCCCCACCCTCCACTGCCACCTGCAGAAGAAAGGGGGGCGATGGACAGAGTGGTCTGACATGGAAGCACATGTTAGCTCACACCTTAGTGCCTCACCCAGGAAGCCCTCCCAGACTGATCCTCTTGGTTCCCCCAGGAAGCCCTCCCAGACTGATCTACTCGCTTCTTCCTAATCTAGTCAAGATCTTTGCTTTGTCAAGGTCTTGGCAGTTGAAACTTTTCTATGGACTTGCAGGGCTTGGCTTGGGCCCTCTGGTCCCAGGAGATAACTTGAGCTCAGGAGCTGGGGATTTTATTTCTGGGACACAAAGTCAGGGGTGGGGCTCAGAAGAGATTTGCTGTCTATCTGTTGGGGAAAATGAAACTCAACAAACTGAAGGCTGGGCATGAGCCAGGGGTTATGGACCTTAGTCAGCCTTCAGGCCCAGTGTCATGGAGACATTTCAGAAGGGTGAAAAGGGAGAAGAGACACTAGGCTCTGAGAAGGAAAACAAGTCACCTCTGGTCACCAAGGAAAGAGAACCTGAGCCTAAAGCCCAGTGTTCCCAGCTGGAGGACCAGGGTCTAGAAGTCTGGGAGGGGCATAGGCCCTGCCTTCAGGGGCAGGATGCTCTGGGTGGTGCAGCCCTGGGGGGCAGGAGAGGGAGGAGGCTGAGGGGCTCCTCTAGGCCAGGGAGGTGACGGCAGGAGTGAAACCCAGAGGACTGGCCTCCTTCAGCTGTGGGCCTCAAGCTGGCCTGCAAGCTAGAAAGGCCAGGGCTGGGGAGGTCTGACTTAGAGCTGGGCTGCTGGTCCCTGTTCTGATTCTCAATCTTCTGAACCCCCAGCCTAGAACTTCTCTTTCTTGTGAACTTGTTCCTCAGCAGGGGAGCCCTGGAGGTATCCAGCAAGGAACCTGGTCTCTCCTCTTCTGAGGAGGGGGTCCAGGACCTCCAATTAAAGCCAGAACACCATGATGTCTCTCAGTGGGGTATGTCTCAGAATTCACAGCCTGGGTGTCTTCTCAGGAAAGGACTGTTCCCTGCCCTCTGATATCTGGTTGCCATTGAGGCCAGTGCTGACCAACACCCAGCACTCGAGGCTCACCATGCTGGCTTACTGGCCTGGTAACCTCTCCCTCTCCCTCTCCTAGCCACCCTCCAGTTCAGGCTCCATCCCACCCCTGCACCTTTCTGTGTCTTGCCCTTCTCCTGAATGCCTTCTCTTAATCAAATTAAAATCTAGTTCACCCTTAAAGACCCAGCTTCAGGGCCACCTCCTTCAAGAAGCCTTCTCTGACTACCCATCTCATACTGAGCTTTATCTTTCCTACCTATATAGTCAGGAGGCCACATAGTCACATTCTGCCTAGTCTCCTCCTAGAGAGACAGTCTCTCCCTCTAAGTTGCAAGCTCCCTTTATAGACCGCACGTTTGTGTCCCCCAAAATCAACAAATTGAGACTGTAATCCTCCAGGGGTGGTATTTGGAGATAGGGCATTGGGAGGTAATTAGGTCACCAGGGTAGAGCCCTCACGCAGGGCTAAGTGCCCTTATGAAAAGAAAGAGAAGCAAGTTTGCCCCCACTCACTTCCTCACCCCCGCTCACCCCATGGAAGGGCATAGTAAGAAGAGGGTGGTCTGCCCCTCAGGAAGAGAGTTTTCACCAGGAGCCAAGTTGGTAACACCTTTACCTGGGACTTTGCAGCTTCCAAAAGAGAGGAATAAATCTCTGTTCTTTAAGCCATCCAGTCTATGGTATTTTTGTTACAATAACTTGAACGGACTAAGCCGCCTCCCTTTGTAGAGCATTTAGCAAGAGCTCCCTGATGCTTGCCGAGGGGTAGGGGGTCTGACAACTACTAAGCAGCTACTGTTGCCAGGGACCCTCTTAGACACTTGTGTGCATTCCTTCACAAAACTCTGTGAAGCAGGGGGGCCTCCCTGATGGCACAGGGTTAAGTCTCAGGCTGTCAAGCTATCACCAGCCACTGCAGCATGAGTTCAATCCCCAGCCAGGGAGCTACCCACATGGCGCAGCAGACCTCTGCTGTCTCCCCGCTGCTCCCCTCAGCAGTGTATTTCAGTAGATCCACCTTTTCTGCTCCCCACTCTGTCTCTGGTGAATCCTCTCATGCCTCACACCTCTGGCCCCAGTTCTTATATGCATAAATAAATAAAATAAAATCTTTAAAAAAAACCTCTCTGAAGCAGGGATGATCATTATCTTCAGCTTACAGAGAAACACCCTTGGAATCAGCATTTGAATACGCTGGTCTCCCATGTATTCCCATAACTACATGTTGTTCCCAAGTAGCTGTACTGGGGACTGCCTTAGTGACTGCTGTGCCTGGAGAGTCCCTTAGCTGGAAACTTTGGGATCCTGGCAGGAAAAGGAGGACTGGGTCTTGGATGGAGAGTGTGTCCTGCTGAGCAGCTCCCACCGCCCTGGGGCCCTGCACTGTGGTCTGCCGGGGGCTAGGACCTCAGTCAAGCAAGACCCGCCCAGCAGTCCTGGGAGTGGGCACAGGAATGGGGCTCCTTGGCGCAGATCTGCTGGTCTACAGACCACCGGTTCCTTCACAGCTCATCCCGCGGCTGCTCTCCTGGGGTCCTGGTCCCTCCTGTGGGCCTGGCAGTTCTAACAAATCCAGCACTTTCTGGGCATTTCCCTATTCTCAGGTCTTGGGGGTCCTGGGTTCTCTTCTTCACTTGCTATGTGGCCTTAAGAGATGCCTACATTCTCTACATTTCAGTTGGTCACGTGAGAAATTAAGTGGAGGTGAGGGGGTGGGGAATCGCTATATCCCCTGCCCATGGACTCACAGCAGGGAGAAGCAGAAGGAAACATCGAGTCTAGCGGACTCTGAAATTGTACTCATTTAAAATCAGATCTGCTGCTCCTCAGGCTAATAAAGAGACCAGAAGAGAGAGGTCTAGATGTTTCCCACATGTGCTTTGCTTCTACGTTGTCATGGTAACAGCCCCATACACACCCACTGGGGTGTCCATTGCACCATGAGCCCCAGAGGAGCGCTTCACTACTCAGGTACATGGTCTTAGACCAGGACCAGCGCAGATCAGTTGTCATGGCAACCTCAGGCCTGTGAGGGGAACACGAGGCAGTGCCGGATGGAGACATGCAAACTGCTTGTGTGATTACGTACCCTTTGGTATGAGCAAACCCACAGTCAAATCTGACCTGTCCACGCAGAGGGAGCTGTTTTAAATCACAGAGTTAAAGTGGAACCTCAAAGATAATCTTACTCAAAATTATGCCTGACGGCAGAACTGGCCCATTTATAATAAATCCTGTTACCTCACTGTGGGTCAAGTAAACCCAAAACCTGAGGAGGAAAAACATAGGCCTGAACCCAAGATTGTCTTGCCAGCCCCATGAGGATACCCTACCACAGAGAGAACTGCCTAATCTGTGCTCATGGGGATTCAGAAGGCCATGAAGCCAACAGTCGAATCTAAGTTCTGACTTGTGAATACACCCATTTGTCTGGGGAGACATTTGTAGTGTGAATCATGTTCTTTTTTTTTTTTTTAAAGATTTATTTATTTATGCATACGAGAACTGGGGTACAGGCCAGAGGTGGGGTGTGTGGGAAGATTCACCAGAGACAGTGGGGAGCAGAACAGGCAGATCTACTGAAATACACTGCTGAGGGCAGCAGCGGGCGAGACAGTAGAGGTCTGCTGTGATATGTGGGTAGCTCCCTGGCTGGCCGGGGTGTGAACTCCTGCTACAGTGGCTGCGGATAGCTTCACAGTGCTGTGTGTCAACCCCTTGCACCACCAGGGAGGTCTCTGAGTCAGGTTCTAAAAAGAAGTTATGGATGCCAGGAAGCTAAAGACAACCCTGGACCCAAGAAGTCTTTACCCTTCTGAACTTGAAGCCTCTGCAGACATGGCAGTTTTAAAACAACCGACCTTCTCACTCCCCCACAGAGAAAGACACTTCCAATTCCTGGTTGCACTCACTTTCTCTATTGGCACCTATCTGCTTTATTAGAGTTTTTGTTAGATTTTTAAACGAGGCATTAAACTAAACAGAGGAATGCCATGGAGTTATGTTTCAATGAATTTTAATAGCATAATCACTGGCAGCTACTTGGCATGTAAAAACTGCTCTGCAAATGTTGAGAATATTCCTCTGTGCGATGGGTGGGAGTTTGAGCACCAGAAAGAGAACTTAGACTCTCAACCTGATTTAGGCACAAGGATCTTCCCACCTCTGAGCTCTTTCCTGCCTCCATGGAAACCCAGTGGCCAGAGGCTGGGGCAGGAAAGATGCATGAGCTCAGGGGGTCAAGTCACGCCCCTGGATGGGGGCAGTGAGGTCTTTCTGTGAACACAAGTGGACTCTCTGCCCACTCCACGGGCTGAACAGTCCTGCTCGGGAGTTCTGTCTCCTGACCTCAGCCATTCCCAACACAGACCTCACTCCTGTCCTCCAGTCCTCTCTGGGGGTGCAGTGATTTTCTTGAGCCTGGACAACTGAGCATTCCTCTACCCTCCCTCTCCACCTCGCTTGGATGACCCCACGCTCTCGGACACCCCTTTACCCTGACCCCATAATTATCTCCAGCTCCCTCAGCCTCCAGCTTCCAGCCACAGGCAGGAAGACAGGGTTCTGACTCCTTCCCCTCTTAAAGGACTCGGAGGGGGAATATTATGGCTGGGGATAATTCTCAGCACTTAATCTCCCGGTTAGGTTATTGTGTCTGTGTGGCCTCAGTCTCTTCAACTGCCTCTCCCCAGGGCTCCTTCTGTGTAAGCCTGCTGGGCAGCCTTATGTTGGGTGGGGAAGTGTCGCAGTGGGGAACCCTAATCCTCTTATCACAGGGTTGGGGGATTTGGGGGCTGCAGGGGGAGCTTCGTGTTCCACTTTCTGCCCATTCAGTGGTGCTGGAGAGGCCTGAGCCTTGAACGTGGCTGGCTGGAAGCAGACTCCTTGAGCTTCTCTATCTGGCCTGGGCCTTCTCAGGGAGACTGTTGGAAAGTTCAGAAGAGGACTGGCCAACCTCTGGCTGAGGGTGGGACCTACGAAGCCAAGTTTAGGGCAACACTGGTATGAATTGGTCATAGAAGTAGGAGGGGCAATGGTGGAAGTTCAGCTTATAGTTGAGTCTCCTTCCACCTCCCATAGCTGAAATTTCTAGCTGACCCCCAGTCCCTTGAATAACCACCCCAGAGCTGGACAGAGTAGTCACATCTGGAGATCTTCTTAGTAACCAGGTCTGTCTCCTCCCAGTAACAATCTTTATCCTCAGAACTGTCCTGTGAGCCAAGGGGCCAGGATTTTCTAGGAAGAACTGAAGAAGTTCATCTCAGGTCAGAGAGGGAATTTGTAAAATCTTGCCAGAGGAAGCTGGTTCTAGAACAGACAGGTGCAGGATATAAGGGGGCTATTCTTTAAGAAAACCACAACAGGAAGGTTATCACTTTCTTCTTCCACTCATTTTTCCCAGCTTCAAAGACTTGAGGTGGAAGGGGGTAGTCCCCAAGTCATTTCAGTCTCAGCGGGTAGCATGAGACTAGAGCTCTGCCCTGTGGGTTGAGACACATGTTCTAAGGCTAGGGCTGTGTATGTAAATCTTGTCCATGTAAATCATATACAGTTGCACAGGTTGCACACTGCACAGCTCCACGCTTCTACTTAAGTGTGGCAAGAGCCGAGATTCAGCCTTTTCTGCTTGTGGATATAGCTCAAGTATCTCAAGCAGTGTCTGCCACATAGTAAACATCTAATAAAAACTTCTGAATCCCTCTGCAACTGGGCAGTGCAGAGACCCTAGCATTTCTGGGTGGAGCAGGAAACAGGGCAGTGAGGCCTTGCAATGCTATAGATTGTTTTCCAAGTGTTCAACTGCAAATACTGCATGGAAACACTCATGCACCTTCTGAGCTGGGCCACGGGGAGGGGCCTGGCTCAGAGGAAATTTGGGAAAGGGGCTTCAGCCTGGCCAGTCTCAGCCATTTTTCACATATTTTTGACCAAAAAAAAAAAAAAAATGGTTTCCACTGGGTCAAAATCACTGCTTGAAAATAAATCCCATTCCCAGCCAAACATGGTCTTGAGAAGGAGTCACTCAGCCCTCTCTCCCTCCCTCACCCCCTCAAGGAAACAGAATCCAGATCCTTCCAGGTTCTATTTCAAACCTCTCCAATAGGCCACCTCAGATGACCTCAGTTTTCTGGCCTCTTTCTTTGGACCTCTCTGCCTTGCTGGCTGCCCACTGCCTCTCCTGGCCTCTGGGGCATCCCCAGACGGGGGACATGTTCCCCTTCAGTGAGGTCATGGCACGAATGGCTAAGGGCATGACCTTCGAGACCACCAGGCATGAAAATATCAATAACAAATAACAGCCAACAAGTATTAAGCAGTTACTATGTCCCAGGGCCCCTTGCAAGCACTTTACCTATATTGGTGATTTAATACTCACCAAATCCTAGGAGGAAGGTAGTAGTATCCTCACCACAGAGGCACAGAGAAACTAAATAACTTGCCCAAGGCAGCACAGCTAGAAGGCAGCAGAGAAGCGATGCAAGCCAAGGAGTTAGGTTCTGACCCTTAGAGCCTATTAGAAGGATGTCAGCGGGTTCAGCGGAGGGCCAGTTAGTGTCAGTGGCCACTACTAGTGCTTGTATTATCTCCCACCCTAACCCCTGGAAGTCTGCTTGATCCCAGACGGCTACTCTGCTCATCCAAACAGGACCACCTGGGATGCCCCAAACTCCCAGGGTCTTCAGTCCCCAGCACGCTGACCCCACTGGAGCACAGTCCATAGCAACTGTGACCCCACACAGCCCATAGCAACTCAGTCTGTGCTCTTGAGTCAATTGTCCGCACGTCCCCTCTCCACGGATGGCTGGGACATCAACCTCAGCTTAGCCTGAAGGTCCCCAGAGGCAGGGAACATGGCAGTGTGAGCGCAGCATGAAATAACACAGGTCTGGAAAGACAGAGAAGCCGATGCTTGCCGGGGTTACTCAGGTGCTGGGCGACGTCTGCAGGAACCATGGTTCACTGGTCCGGTTTCTTTCCCCACGTTTTGGTGGAGGTTCAAGGAGCCGGAGTTGAAGTTAAACAGTGTGCAATTACCACAGCGAGTACCAGCGGCAGATGGAAGGTAGGGGAGCGATGAGTAAAGCGTGACTTTTTGACAAGCCTGGATTCGAATCCTGGCACAGCCGACGAGCTGTACGTCTTCAGAAGAGTTATTTTTATAACCTCTCTGAGAAGGAGTTTCCTCAAATAACTGACTAATAATGCCGCCTGCAAAGGGTTGTATAAGGTGCTTACCAAGGACTTTATGCAAAGCACCTAGCACAATGCCCTGCACAGAGTGGGCACTCAATAAACAGCAGCGTCCATGGGCCTCCCTGGTGGCGCAAGGGGTTAAGCACAGCACTGTGAAGCTATCGACACCCTCTGCAGCACAAATTCCATCCCGGCTGGCCAGGAAGCAACCCACATGGTGCAGAAGACCTCTCCTGTCTTCGCCTGCTGCTCCCCTCAGCAGTGTATTTCAGTCAGTCTGCCTGTTCTGTTACCCACCCTGTCTCTGGTGGATCCTCTCACCCCACCCCCACCCTGCACCCCAGTTCTTGTATGCATAAATAAATAAATTAAAAAAAAAAAAAAAACCAGCAGCGTCCATGGCTGTTGGTCATGTGCTGCTCAGGGAAGCCAGGCGGACCTGGTTGCAATGCACCGCTAACTAACAGTGCAACTGTTCCCCGTGAGCCTCCTCTCTCCCCAGGAAAAGGAGGCCTTATTTGGGTGATGTGGAAGCTTCCTTAGAGCTTCAACATTTCTTTGAGTCCAAGTCATTTGCAGCCCTGAGGCTCTGGGATTTGGCCTGAATCTCCTAGAATTGCGTGGGGGTCGGCACCATGGGCTGAAGCCACTTAAAAGGCAGAACAAACTCCTCTCCTGCAAGGACTCTTACCAGACACTCTCCTGCCCTGCTCGAGGACACACCAGGTTTGCTACTCTTCTTAGAACAGGGTGGGAATCTATCTATCTCCCAAATCCACAAGCCATGAAAAGAGGTAATTGTGGTGGGGCTTAAAGATGGAGCCAGCTCAATAAGGGAGAAGAAAGGAGAAAAACAAAACAACCCCAGCGTGAGGCCAGACTCCACCCAGTCCCTCCAGTTCTCTATATATATCTACCCTTGTGTGTGAGAGCAGGCGGGAGGAGGTTCTGGCTTAGTCCTGGGTGACACATGTTAGGATGAGACAAGATGCCTTCATTATGTGTCCACTTAGCGCTCATTCAAACATGCCACAAAGTGGAAGTAATTAAGGAATCTGTGTCAACCCCAGGGTGACCTTTCCCAGTCCTGCAGCACGTGGCCTTACACATGTGGGCCTGTGGAACACCAGCCCTGGCTTCCCTTGGCTTTCCAAATTAAGATCTGCGGGCAGCCTTGCCTGGCACCAGCCACAGGGAGCGTCCGCAGGGGGATGGGCGGGGGACCGGGACCATTGTGGGGTTCTCCAACATGTCAGGTGGGTGAGGTGAGCATGGAGCACTCAAGCCAATGTCCGCAGGTTTGGGGCTACCCCACCGGCCCCCAGGCCAAGTAGGAAGGGCAGCTCAGTGTGGATGGTCTTCAGGATGCATGAAGGCCAACCCACACCCCTGCTTGGTGGCAAGTCATCATGGGAATGTCTACCCCCTGCCCCCAAGATTATTCAACCTCATCTGGAGCTGTTCCCAGGCACAGTAAGAAAGCAGCACACGCATGGCTGAGAATGTCTCTGGCCTTCTCCTGCTCCCCTCAAGGACCCTGTCCCTGCCCCAGATGCAGTGGGTCTGGGTGTCAGAGGGGATTATACTAGAAAGAGGGCAGGAAGACCCCTGCTCCTCCTCAGCTGACAAGACAAGACACATGATCTGTAGATACCGAGCTCCACCACCACCCCCGCCAATACCCTTCTCACACCAGCCACGAGAGTGTCAGAGAGGGGCCAGCACGAGGCTTTCCAGTGCCAGGTGGGTGAGGGAAGCACAACACACTCAAGCCTGTGTTGATGCTTTTCCGCCAAACGCATAAGCTAAGGATGGGAACCAGAGGGGTGCACAAGCGAAAAGGGGTGCCTGAGCTACAAAAAAAAAAAAAAAGAAAAAACAAAAGTGACCTGCTTTCTGCTGTATACAAACTGATATGGAAATAACAACGATAGCTAACTATGAAATAAATGTGCTGGGCCAGGTGAGTGATATCTATGCCTGACACGGCATCTCCAAGGCACACCTTTCTCCTTCTACAAAGAAGAGGGCTGAGGGCCTCCCTGGTGGCACAAGGGGTTAAGCACAGCACTGTGAAGCTATCTGCAGCTTCTGCAGCACAAGTTCGATCCCCGGCCAGGGAGCTACCCATGGGGGGCAGCAGACCTTTCCTGTCTTGCCCCCCTGCTCCCCTCAGCAGTGCATTTCAGTAGTCACCTGTTCTGCTCCCCGCTCTGTTTCTGGTGAATCCTCTCACCCACCCCCCACACCTCTGGCTTGTACCCCAGTTCTTGTACACATAAATAAATAAATCTTAAAAAAAATGTGGGGGGCATAAGCCCGGGCCCTCCTGGTGATACAGGGCCCTGCGAGGAGGAGGGATGCCCTGGTGAGCTCCTACAGGGCAGACTGCTCAGTGGACTTCAGTCTGCCCACAGGTTGCATGACCCAAGAGGTAGTGAACAGGCTGTGGCATAGCCCGAGTGGGGCCTGGGGTGGGGAAATCGGGCATAAAATGGAAGACTTCAGTTGTCTCCTTTCTTCCCTGTTTCCTCCAGACTTAGAAGAGTCCAGCCTCCCGTGCAAAGCGTGGACAGATCCAAATCTGTCCCCCCAGCCAACTTGTCAAAGAGCTCAGTGGAGCCTTGGCTGAGATGGGTGGATCGCCATGACAACTAGCTAGGACTAGAATAGAGGCAGCCCAAGAACCTTGCTCCCAGCCCAGAAGCCTTGGGGGGAACTGGAGGTCCTCACTTTTCTATATAAAGCCCACCCTCAAAGGTGCCCTGGCCCTTCACCCCACAAGTAACTTAACCTCTGATCTGTTAGTTATTTGCAGAGCTGGCTGGTGAGGGGGTCTTCCAACTGACAAGTCCTGAGGCCAGTGTGCAGCAGACGTGAAAAGTGAGAGCCCTCTCACCAGGGCATCAGATAACGCTTACAGACGAGTGCCTGGCTAGGTGGAGAGCTCTCGGCTTGAACAATGTGGCACTCACATAAGGAAGCCATTACACTAACAAAGCTGCAAATGTAAAAATAGAGTTCCACATAGTTTCCTGGTTACCACATTCTAATTTGGATGGTTTTTCAGTGCCAGTGAAGTTTGGTTTCCTTTGTCCCCCACCATGCCCTGCATGTGCACTTACTGTGGGAGGGGGTAGCCTGTTTGTTGATGCCTGGTCTTTACCCCAGGACCCTCCTCCACAAGGCTTGCCATGGAACATTGAGTGCTGCTACTCTGTTTTCAGGGTCACAGTGGCAATCAGGGCCACAGAGGGCTCCAAAAGGCCTAGCTCCCAGGTGGAGAGGGACACCTGGCCACCTGGCCAGCAGGGTTCAAAGGAGGCAGGGATGACACATCACCAGTGTGTCACCACACATCAGGCCAGACTGTTTTAAGCCCACTTTGCCCACCAAAGCAGGACGCTGAGAGGAAGTGTAAGACAGACCCTCCAGACAACATCAGGTTTGCCAAAAGCAAGTTCATCCCTGCCTGGGAGCAAGCCTAAAGCTGGCTGCCTGCAGGGTGGTCTTCTCCTGTGGGTCAAGATTATCTACTAGGCTTTTTTTTTTTTTTAATTGTTGCAAGAAAAGCAACACACAGGGCCTCCCCTGGTGGTGCAGCAGTTGAGTGCTGGGCCGTGAAGCGCTGGGACACCGGCCGCCAGCGAAGGTCCCACATGGCATGACAGACCTCTCCTGCCTCGCCCACTGCTCCCCTCAGCAGTGTACTTCGTCGGTCTGCCTGTTCTGTTCCCCGCTCTGGCTCTGGTGAATTCTCTCACCCTCCCGCGCTTCTGACTGTACCCAGTGCTTATATAAATAAATAAATAAATCTTTAAAAAAAGAAGAAGAAGAAGAAGAAGAAAAGCAACACACAGCTAGGACCTGCTAAGAATTTAGAATCTAACCCACTTAGGGCCTGGCTTACTGTGCACAATGCATTCACTTGTCATTCACTCATTCAGAGAGCCCGACTGAGCACAAGGCCCTGGATGGCACTGCGTGCGCCTGGGACCAGGCTGCGTCCCTGAGCTTCATCACTGCCTTCCAGTTCAGGGGTCTTCCTCGTGAGTCTCTCCTTCTGGTTCAGCGAATGGTACTTTGTGTATCAGGTGAGCTGTTATGACTTCAGGATGCCATGGGGAAGGTGACACACAAGGCAATGCTGTTAAAGTGGCCAGGGAGAGGCAGTGGCTGTCAGGCAGTTGGCCAATGGATCTGGACCGCTTCCCTGGGCCCCTGCACCTTCATTTTAAACCTGGACTTTGCTTTGCTTTTGGCTCTCGATCTCCCAGCTTGTTACCTTTCTGTCATGCCTCAGTGACTCCCACAGCCTGGGCACCAGATAAACATGGTGCCCAGTGGACACTTCCGCTCCAGACCTTGAACTGCAACTGCATTTGACAGACCAAGCCTGGCTTGAGTCAATGCTCGAAGGGCAATTCACAGACCCATGTCTCCTTGTTTAGCAAAATCACTGCTTCTACCATGTGGACAGGGAGACCTGCAAGCCAGTGGCCTCCTTATCCAGAAGACGAAGACATTCCCCAGAGCACTTACCCACACAGAAGCTCTCCTCAGTCCTGCCAGGGGGGCCAGAGCAGCCATCAGAGGCCCAGCTGCCTTGGGGGACGGGGTCAGGTTCCTGGTTGGTCTGCAGCCTGTGGGGCAGAGAAGGGTGGTCACTCATGGTGGAGGTTGTCCTGGCCTCAAAGTCTCTCCATGGTTCTAAGGACACCCCAGAACTTGGCTCTTCTTTTCTGCTGGTGCCCTGCACTGTCTGGATGGGCATCTCCCTGATGGGCATGAGTGTGCACTCCAGCAGGGAGCAGCCTTCTGGACAAAGTTAGTCAGGGTGAGGGTGGGAGGAGAGCCCCCAAGGGCACTGGGGTGCCTGACACCCATTCCCCCACGGGGCAGAGGGACCCCATAGTAACCGCAGACCTTGGGGCCTTAGTCTTGCACGGACTCTGCCGTCAGTCCAGGCACGTGTGTTCAGCTAAGCGCACGCACATAGGAGAGCTCCCTCAAAGCTGACGTCACCCACGTCATCGACGCTCTCTGAGAGGTCAGGGCACACAGTCCAGGCATCAAGGAGGTCGGGAAAGAAGGAGGGATGGACAGAGCTGGGGCCACAGCGACTCCTGGGAGGGCAAGTCCTTGCCAGGCCACTTGTGGCAGCAGGAAGGAAGGGTGAGGTCTCTGGGCACCAGATCCCAAGCGCACACAGGCCTCCGAGCACAACCCCAACCACACAATCACTCCCAGGAACAAAGGCTCTGGGAGCTTTTATTATAGGCAATTACCCTGGGCTCTGGGAGCTGGCCCGCCCACCCATCCGCCAGCTGTCTCCAGCTAAATGGACCCTTTGGCAGCTTGGCAGGAGGGGGAGGGGAGGCTTGCCGGCAGGAGGGGAAATTGAAGGCTGGTCCTGGTGGGCGGGGTTGGGGGGGGGCATCCAGGGGACACGAGGGTCTCCTCGTATTACTGAGATTTGTCTTTCTCTCTGTCCGGTTTTCACTTTTTTCAGCACCTAGATGGGAGGACTCTGGTCATGCTGAGCCAGCCTTCCCCCTCTCCCCACCTCACTCGTCTCAGGGTGGGGGTGCAGGTCCGCCTGGTATCTGGGATCGGGAGAGGTGTCTGAGTGGGGCCAAGGTCTGGTGACTCTGGGCCCCCTGAGCTGGGTGCTGGGGATGTGGGGAAGATGCTCAGAGAAGGTGGCGACCTTATCTTGCCCCTGGGGTGCTCAGTATACTGGGGTTACTCACCACATGCTACTGCCAATTACACACTGGCCCAGATATACGAGGATCAGGGGGACACTGGAGCAGAAATGAGCGTGGACCTGGGCATTTGAAGTAAGGGGTGTAACAGACCAGTAAGAAAGTAACAGGACACTACTGGGGAGAATGCCAGATAACATCTCCGTGTTGATGAACTGACATGGTGCGTGTGAAGAGCTGGGGAAGTTCTGCCTGGCCCAGGGCAGGCTGGCAGCAGCCAGGAGTCATTTGCTGTGGTGTTTATGACGCATCATCTCGATGCAAGGAGGGGTGAGGGTGCCCTGGCCATCTGGGTCGGGACCCAATCCAGAACAGACACCAGTCTCCAAACTCAGTGATCATACTTTGAGCTACGTCCGCCTCCCCCACCAACACAGCCGGGCGACAGCATCTCCCTCACTTTTCAGACAGAATGGGCAGTGCTGTCCATCTGTGCGGGGTTGGGTGGAAACTGAACCAGAGATTAAAAAAAACAGCAACCCTGACACTGCTAACCAATCCCTCTGAATTGAAGCCCGACGGCAGGCCAGGCTGAGGAGGAAGGAGAGAAGTATGGGCCAGGGAACACCAGGCAGCTGGGGAAGGGAGCAGTGGCCGCAGAGTCAGCGGCTGAGCAGAGGGAAGAGAGGCTAAGACCTGATAGACCCAGAGGGCAGACCAAGGTGCATTTACACCTTCTCTGGTCCAGGGAGCAGGGGCTTCCAGGGGGAGGTGGTGGCTGGGTCCGAGGAGAGGCAGGAGGAAAACTGTCCTGGGGGAGGGGCACACCCAGGCCCCTGAAAAGTGCTTGCTCTGGAGGAGGCATCAGGGAAATTGCTGACAGGCTGGTTCCCTGGAGAAGCAGGCAGGGCAGGACCAAGCCAGAGGACTCGTGGATACCACCATCTCTGCTTCTGCCATCACTTGCAGCTTAGTGGAAGGCCCAGGTGCCAAGGCTGGAGGGGAGCAGATTTCCATGAAAACGGGAGGTCTGTGGCTTCTAGGGAGCAGATGGCACTTCCTTGGCTCAGGAACTTGAAAGAGTAGCCCAGCCTGGCCCTGGCCAGTGTTGCCTATGGTGGGAGCTCCTGGCCTCATGGGGTGCGTGGAGCTCCCACCCATCTGCCTGTAGCTCCATGGGGTGTCCTTAGTTTTAATCTTCCCTTGCCCTAACCGTGACCCCACCTGCAACCCTATTCCAGGACCTGAAAGGGGCAGGGTCCAGGAGCTGGGGCAGTGACGAAAACCTCCATTGAGGAGGGTGACACACGTTTCCATTTTGGTTCAAAATGCAAAGATGCACTAAATGTTTGTTGAGTGAAGGAAACATGATCTGTTTAAGTTGCATCGAAATGTTCAGAAGAAAAAATTCCGACCTCTTTAGAAAATGTCAGATTCTAAATGTGCCCGGGGATTTGTAGGGTAGATCATATGAAGTCTGCAACAATTTAATGCTCAGACACTTTTTCCCAGAGAATGAATTCAGAATGAAGGAAATCAGGTAGGAGAAGAAAGTCGACGAGCCCACAGGGAAATACTTCACTAATTGGAAAAAACCATTCAGAAGAGGTCTGCCCTGTATTTCTGTTTCCTGGAGTTCTCTCATCAGCTAGAGGACCTAAGTCAAGGGGTCACCAGGGGCAGAATAGAGTTGGCCTTAGGAAAAGGGACAGGGGCACTGATGGGCAGTGGCATCCGAGAAGATGCTCTGGCAGGCAGGAGTCCCCAGGGAAGGGCTGCCTTCAGTCAGGGAGTTGGCTGGAATTCCAGCCATGAGAAGATGCCTTCTAGGTCATTCGTAAACCTCTCTCCTTGCTGGAAAGTTCTTCCCACTGAGCTTCAAATCTCTGTGAAACTACATCTAACCACCACAATGTTGACTCAGTTCTTTGGAGCTGCACCAAGAAAATCTAATTCATCTCACAACACGACAGCCCTTCAAATATTTGAAAACAGCCCTCAGACCCTCTCTAAGCCTTCCTTTTCCAAAGCAAACTGCTACAGGTCCTTTAATCATTTTTATAACACTCTTATTGAATCCCCTACCAGCCTATCAGTCTTTCTTTAAATGTGTTTTTGTGCATCAATTTCCTTTTAAAGTGTGTTGTTCGTAACTGAATGCAATACTCTAAATGAGGCCTGAACATATGCACAACACGGTAGGACTATTAACTTCCTTGTCCCGGACCCCAAATTTCTATGACTATGGTTTGAGTGCCTCAGTCTTTTCAGAGATCAAGTCACATTGTCCCAGCAGCTCCCTACCCCCACCTCCCAGACACTCTGACGCCACAGAGGCTCCCAGTGTCTAGGGAACCACTAGCAAGCTTTTCTTCACCCAAAATGTAAGTGTGAGTTTCTCCTCGAATTAGCATAGGAAAAGAAACACCCAGGACATCAGGTTAATCAGGTGGCACCTAATTTGCATTTGAGCATTTCTAAGCTATAACACTTACTAAACAAAAATTTAGTTTTCTTAATGTGGTCATTTCCTGGAAGAGTTACGTTTTTATTTTAAAAATGTCATTGACCCAAGTGTTTGCTTTGCTATGGACTCAACTCTCCACCTCTGAAGAAAGCTGAAGGGATTAGGCACCGCCATGGCCGCAACCCTGTGTGATCATTTGAGAGACATTACTGATTATTCTTGGTATGCCAGGCCCAAGGCAAGATGGGAAGAGGAGAGGGATGCCAAGGACAAGCAGCAAGGATGTTAGTTCCCAAGAACAGAGGGCTGCTAGTATAACTTCCAGGGTGTCAAGGGTCCCGGATGAGCTGGGCAAAGCTTACCCACTTGGGAATCTGCAGCTTAAGCACCCACAGGATGCTAATGCACAGGCCCCTAATGCCTGGCTCATCATTTCCTAGGGAGTCGGAGAAAAGGACATTATAGGGACAGTTCTTAGGAGCCTCTGTTGGGGAGTCCCTGCAGTTGAGAAGGACCAGAGCTTGGGCCCAGTCCCTTGTTGCTCCTAATCCCACCTCCGTTCTCCGAAAGCCCCTCTCTGCAGGCCTCCCCCTGCTTGACTTCTATGGTCTGGAGTCCTCTGGTCTCCACCAGCCACTCAGCACCAAGGCCCTTCTCCTCTTTGCTGGCCCTGGGTCAGCTCCCTGGCCCCCTGCCCCCAACTGCTCCCCAACTCACCTGTACTGGAAGGGGGCCACCGTGGCTGTGACTGGCTGACTCTGCGGGTGGGCTGAGGAGAAGCTGATGGCTCCCGAGGCAGGGGAGGAGTGCTTGCTCTGCCTTGGGCTGCAGACTGGGGAGGAAGCCCCTGAGGTTGCCCCAACATCAAGCTCCAAAGATCTGGGGACCCCTGAAATTTTATAGTTTATATCTCTTTGATCTTTCCCTGGACAGTTGGGAGGCTTTCGACCTTCAGGTGTCTGAGCTTCCCCTCGTGAGCTCATCCGAGATGGGCTCCTGCCCCGGGTTTGGAGGATTGGAATCCCTTCCTGGGCCCCCTTCTTCTTTCCTGGGGTGCTCTGCGGCTCTCCAGCTTTTCTGGCCCCAGCCCTGCTGGAGAGAGTGGCTCTGGGGGTTGCCCTGGGACTGCCCCATGGGGAACTGGAGAGGCCTTCACCACTCTCGGCAGACTCTCTCACAGCCCTGGAAGACTTGGGGGATCCTCTCCCCCGGGAGGCCCGAGGAGAGGAGCTTCTGAGAGGGCCTGTGTCTTTGCCCAGTCTTGGGGAAGCCGCTCGCTGGGGGCTCAGGGCCAGGCCGGCCTGGCGTGGCCGCAGCTGGGGAGAAGCACCAGGGGTGCGAATCCTGGTCTGGGAAGCAGCTCGAGGCACAGGGATGGAGGAGGCATAGTGGGGGCGGCTGGTGGAGTTCACATTGGCCATCCCATTCATGGTCAGCAAGGCAGGTGATGTGGACTAGCGTCCTGCAGAGAGAGGAGAGAGAAGACTATTAGGTGCTGGCCCCATCCCTGAGAGCTGTGTGTTAGATGGGGGGAGAGGCATCAGCAGCAGGGTAGGCCTGGGGACCCCGGTTCATTTACCTTTCCCTCACTCTGTCTCTGCCCATTGATTGGGGACAGACTGTCCTCTCCAGTCTTGGATATTTCATTGTACCTACATCTGGAAGGCCCTGCTGGTGGTAAACCAGCTGCCTTGTGCCCTCAGTCCTTTCTCGATGTATTCCTTCCACTGGCCACTTACCCTGACACCTGGTTCTCTCCTGGAGACCTCTCCAATACAGCAGAATCTTCTTCCAGGCCCCACTGGGCCCAAAAATGGGCCATTCAGTCTCCCCAAATCATAAACTTACCAACACCCCCACCCCTCCAGCTCCAACCACCTGGCCCACACCATTCACTGGTCTTTCATGTTGGTGCCACTGTCCTGGTCCCTCCCACAGGCTCATATGCTTCATTTCTAGCCCATTCTCTACCCACCTTTGCCCTGGTAAGACTGACCTCTGCCACCCTCGGATACTGAGTGCCCCACCCTTAGATCAAGGCAAAGCCCTTTTGGCAGCCCCTTGCTCCAGCACTTGAGCCCTTGATTCACAAATTATCCCATCTCTCTTCTAGATCTTCAACTGCTCCTCCTCTGCTGTTCCCCTCCCATGTTAATTAATGAACTAATTGATCTATTAATCACTTTCATTTCAAAGGGAATTTGAAACAGTTTTCAAAGACACGAAGAATCAATTCCAGATAGAGTTAAATGTAGAAAATGAAACCATGAAAGAATTCGCAGAATACATGCAGGCATGTTTCCATTATAATGTTGTGGGAAGGGCCTTTCCAAGCCCCACATCAAAGGCAGAAATCACAAAGGAAAACATTGGTAGATTTGAGTGCAGAAAAATTAAAATCTCAGCATAGACAAAAAAGCCCTTTCAAAAGGTTTAAGTCATCAATACACTATAAAAAATATTTGCAACAAGGAGTTAATACCTCTGCAGAGAGGGCCCTCTGCTGAGCCAATAGACTAGAGCAAACATCCCATAGCAGAAAGGGAAAAGACTAACACAAGAAATTCACAAAACAACTAACACAATTGGGCAAAACAAAACAAAAGACCTCCATTAAAATGCAAATTAAATAAGTTATTGTTTGTTACTATCAAATTTATTATCTTTTAGAAAATGTTAATTTTAGAGAATGTTAGAAAATGTTGCGCCTCCCTGGTGGCACAAGGAGTTGGGTCTCAGCACAATGAGGCTATGGGCAGCCATTGCAGTACTAGTTTGATCCCGGGTCAGGGAGCTACCCATATGGCGCAGCAGACCTCTCCTGTCTCTCCCGCTGCTCCCCTCAGCAGTGTATTTCAGCCAGTCTGCCTGTTCTGCTCCCCACTCTGTCTATGGTGAATCCTCTCACCCCCCACCACCCTTATACACACCTCTGTCCTATACCCCAGTTCTTGGATGCATAAATAAAATAAATCTTTTTAAAAAGAAAATGTTAGTATCCAGCCTGGCTCCAAGTACTGGATCCTTACATACCACTGTTGGGACAGCACCGGACTAGATACATACAAGGAAATGCTCAAGGTGACCTCCAAAGGTGGCACTGGGTGAAGAGAGAGACAAAGGAATTTAGGGGCAGCGTGACCCATCCACCTGAGACCCCAGGGCGTCCCCTTCACATCGTGGAGAAAGCTGTCAACCACGGTGTGGGACTGTGGATGGCAGGGCTGACCTGTCCCTGACATTTGACTCTGGCCCAGGACCAGACAAGCTCAATCAGTATAGACCCTCATGCAGTGATGGATTTCTAGAACTGCAGCTTGAAGTGACCACGCGTCGGGGCTCAGAGGATCGCCCTACTAACACATGAGATAATTTCCACCAGGAAGAGAAATGTAATGACCGCTCTTCCTTTCCTCTTGTTTGTATTTAATGACTTGCTACCCATATTGGATGAGCTAAAGCAACCTTGGCCTCCGCTAGCAGAGAGGGGTGGCAAAGAGATGTGTGTTCAGGAAACCACCCCAGCTTAGCTCCCCGCTCCAGTGCTCACCAGTCACCTAGACCTACAGGTTACAGTCCAGTCTCACCTGACCCCCACTCCCTCCCCACCCAACTCTCATCACTTCCTGAAAGGCCATGGACTGAAAGGACACTCTGAGTCACCCTCTGCCTGTGTACAGTCTCCCGTGCAGGTCACCTGCTTGGTCCAGTCCCAGCGTGCCCAAGTCAGCCCACAGGAGACTTTCATAGAGGAATCTCTGGGGTGTCAAGCAGGTACTGGCTGAAGCAGTGAGATTTTGGGTAAATTACTTAACCTCTTCATGCCCAGTCTGCAAAATGAAGTCTAGAATGTCAGTCACATAGAGAAATAGAGTATCTTTAAAACAAGAAGGGAACACATGTTTGAGCCTTGTCTCAGGACCTGTAGGGAAAATTTTTCCCCAGTGGAGGTGAGAGTGGATTTACTGCGTTGTCCTTCCAGCC
Organism: Talpa occidentalis; assembly: GCF_014898055.3. Classification (NCBI taxonomy): domain Eukaryota; kingdom Metazoa; phylum Chordata; class Mammalia; order Eulipotyphla; family Talpidae; genus Talpa; species Talpa occidentalis. The sequence goes on from NW_023605194.1 coordinate 76,893,255, forward strand.
AACTGCTCTGCTTGTGATCAGAGGCGTACATCTGTGCCGATGCCAAGCAAGACCACGGGCATGAGTGTGAAGCCACCGAAAGGCTCATCGGGGTTCTGAGCTGCTGACTTGGCTTCCAGCACAGAGCCAGACCATGTTCTGACCAAGTGAGCTGGCCAGCAACCACCCAGAAGGGCCCACAACCACTGATGCATCGCAGCCACACCTGCACACCTCAGCACTCCACCTAGACAGTCCCCTGCACTGGCACAGTGCTACCTGACTCACCTCTACTTTTCCCTCAGCCCCCATCCCCATCCACACCACACCGTATCTACGGGGACCAGAGCCATCCCGCACTCCAGACCACCTCTTCTCTGGGTGAACTCAGACCTCTTCTCTGATGAACTCAGAACTGCATTTGGGCTCAGCCTGTACCTTTCCTGGGAGCTGCTCCCTCTCCCAGGTTATTTCGACCAGGGGCCCCCCAGGTCTCCAACTCACCTCCATTGTCTTCAATCCATTCCCAAGCTCCCCTTTGGCCCAGACTCCCACAGTCCCTAAAACTGGAAGTGGTTGGATTTCCAGCAAAGAGCGCCCTGAAGTCGAGGAGGCTGCTGCTACCTCACTTGCTAATGGTGCACATGCAGTTGCTGCTTTTACTCCATCATCATTTTTTCAAAAGCTCAATGGGAAGAGGATTTAAAAACATTGCCATGGGAGGTCACAGGAGCCACACCCCTCCCTTCTCACTGCATCTTGCCCTGCCCTCTCCTCCTCCCCATGACCCTTCTCACCTCGACTAGGAGCAGCCTGCTCAGTGCACTCAGCATGTGATCACCACTGGGGGGAGGGGGGTGTACTGGGAGAATCAGACCCACTTTTGGGGTTGTGGAGGAGGGCTCCTTAAGCACAGCAAAGGGGCCCTAAAGGTGCTTTCTTGGTTTGCCTGCAGAGTGGGAGCTCACAGGTGCTTAGTACTTTGAGGGGATTCTAAAGACATTCTGCATATTCCTGGTCCTGGATGTGGTAACAGTTCCCCCTTTCACTAACATTATTCCTAATCCTCATATCAATCTTATAAGGTTTTATCACCCCTCTGTCCCAGGTCAGGAATGGGAAGCTGAGAAGGGTGAGCTGGAAAATGTTAGAACTGTAATTCGATCACAAACAGGACTCTGTTCAAGCTAAAGAGCTCAAGGACCAGTAAGACCACCCTTTGTTATTCCTGGGGTTTCAAGGGCTGGAGGTGCGCTGGGAGTGGGAGCAAGGAGCTATTCTTCAGGTGAGTGTGTGCGCGCGCCTGTGTGTATGTGCGTGGTGTCAGGTGATTCTACCAGGTCCCCTGCTCCTTAACGTCCTCTTTGCTCTTCCTTCTTCCAAGTGTCCTGACCAGAAATTTCACTTAACCTCAGTGAATGGATTCAAGACAAGGGTCTCGACTGTTCCTTGGTTTCCCAACCTGGGGATCCCTGCCCTCCAAAAATGACATTAGAGAATTACACCTCCACGTTACAAAAGTGCATCAGAGCAGGATTCCTTTGTTCAACAACCACACAGCTTAGTTGAACACCCTGTGCCAGGTGCATTGCCAGGTGCTGCACCAGGTGCTATGGCAACTGCTATGGCTGAGACCCAGGTTCTGCTCTCAAGGAGCTGAAAATCTGGTAGGAGAGAAACACATGCACACTCATCACCAACAGATGTGCAGGGTATCCAGGAAGGCAAAACAAAGTGCTGTGAGAAAGTGAGTGTCAGTGTGTCAGTGTGTCGATGAGACAGGAACAGGGAAGGCTTCAAGGAAGAGGCTGCAGCAGGATTGGGAGTTGGGGGTTGCAGGTCTGGAGAGCAGAGTTGAGGAGTGAACTCCCCAGGCCTGTGGGTCCATCTATCAGTGCTCAAATACTCCTCTGCTCTGCAGAGATTCAGAGTGGTATAGTGGTTAGAGAAGAAACTCGAGCCAAAAAGCCTCAGTATAAATCCTGGCTCTGCCATTTGCTGATGGTTTGCCCTCTGGCAAATTCCATATCCTCTGAGTTTCCTCAAATTTCTGACCTGAAATAAGCACTTATGGAGTTGTACGAATGTTAGGGGGAAAAGGATGTCCTAAAGCTAATTTCATACAGGCTTTGTGGACTCCACCCCCACCCCTAACACGAAGACTAAATAGAAGAATACTGGTAAGGCACCTAGCACAGTGCCTGGCACATAATAGATACTCAAGAGATGATAGAAATGATGTTAAGGAGAACAGTCACCCTCTTCCCAGAAGGGGATGTCAATTTCAGGCACAGAGTGAGGCGGTCTGGTGGATGGCAGGTGAGTGGGGAGACTCAAGGCTTCCAGGACAAGGAGGCACAATCAAACCCCCCAACATGTTATAGAGTCTGACCCAACATGCCCTGCCCCACCAGTCTCCAGTTCCGACCCTACTCCTGGAGCCCCGATTGTCTGCTTTCTCATCTTTACCCCAGTGCTTTATTTGATTTTTTAAATCCAATACTTTTTAGTGCATTTGCTGACTGCATGCCAGGCACTACTCTAAGTGTTTTTACCTTATTAACTTTCAATTGCCCTAAGAGTTAGTGTTATTGTAATCATGCCCATTCCACACACAAAGATGCCAAAGCAGAGAGACTAAGAACGTGCTCATGATCACACAGTCAGTCAATGTCAGAGCCTAGATTCCACCCAGACAGACTAGCTCCAGCCCTGTGCTTGTAACTGCTCTGCCTCTCAACCACAGCCTGAATCCAGGACTCCCCCTGCCTCTTTCCACCCCAATTTCCCACCCTTTCAACCTTGAATCATTCTGGCCCCAGGCGCCATTAAAAATATATATATATATATATTTCAAAAATGGAGGCTACAGTTTCAAAGTTCTGCAGTCCCAGAGCCAGGAAGTATTTTTGGCCTATAAATATTTCACTTTAAGCTCAGAAGGTGGCGAGACTTAAGGGCCAGCTTCCTTAGATCTGCCGGGCTGGGGGCGGGATGAAGGAGAGAAGGCGGACTTTGTATTTGGCTGCCCCTCCCAGGTCTGGTGGGCTCGCCGGGCCGCAGGTTCGGGCCGGCTCTCCGCTGGGCTCTAGCCCTCCAGCCTCTGGGGGCGCGCTGCAGGGGTGGGCGGGCGGGGCGCGCGGGGCGGCGGCCGTGGTGCTGATAGGACAGCTCCTCCCGCAGTGGCCGCGTTAAAGCGGCCGCGTCCGCATTTTGTGAACGCGTTCAGGATGCCCGTTTCAAAAAGGTCAGAACATTCTCACCGCAGCGCGGAGAGGATGGATATGCCAAAACAATTAATTATTGTTTAAGAAGTGACAGATATAAGAAAAAGAAAAGTCTGGGACCCCCGGTAATATCCCCATGAGTCCATCCTGGGCTGAGTGAATTTGGGCATTTATCATCTTCCCTGGCATGCTGTTTACCTGCTGTGAAGCAGGAAAAACCTGGTCTCTCAGGAAGAAGGTGAGGGAAACACTGGAATCACTCATGGTAAAGGGCAGGAGGCACAGTCATTGCAAGTAGAGTGGGGGGTGGGGTGGTTAAGAACACAGGTTGCTGGGAGTGCAAACTGGTCCACCCATTATGGAAAGCTGTCTGGAGGTTCCTCAGTCTACTAAAAATGGAGCTACCATACGACCCAGCAATTCCACTCCTAAGGATCTACCTAAAGGACAAAAAACATTGATTCAAAGAACACCTGTACCCTATGTTTATTGCAGCACTATTTACAATAGGCAAAACCTGGAAACAACCCACATGCCCAAAAATAGATGACTGGATCAAGAAGATGTGGCATGTATACACAATGGAATATTACTCAGCAATCAAAAAAGATAAACACATGAATTTACAGCAACATGGATGGAACTAGAAGGAATTATGCTCAGTGAAATAAGCCAGAAGGAAAAAGAAAAATATTGGATGGTTTCACTTATAGCAGGAATATAGGGGAACCAAATAATACATCAGTGTAAAAAAATAATAACAGTACAAAACACAACAAAGCAAAACCAGACAATTATAAATCAGAGACATCTTGCAGGGGAGGAGGTGGGAGAGGAATCAGAGGGAGGGAGAGAGGAGCACAGGGGACTGAGGTGATGGTGCACAGGTGCTTTGGTGAAGGAAACTCCATGGGGACTGCTCCTGAGGGGGTGGGGGGAAGCAAACATTGTTTAAAAATGAACAATGAGGGGACTCCCTGGTGGCACAAGGGGTTAAGACACAACCTATGAAGCTGTCTGCAGCCTGAATTCCATCCCCCACCAGCTGAGGAGCAGCCCACATGGCACAGCAGGCCTCTCCTGCCTCACCTGCTGCTCCCCTCAGCAGTGTATTTCGGTCAATCTGCCTGTTCTGTTCCCATTCTGTTTTTGGTGAGTCCTCTCATCCCCCACACCTCTGACCTGTACCTCAGTTCTTGTATGCATAGATAGACAAATCTTTAAAAAATAAAAGATAAATAAAAACGAACAATGATGTAAAAAAATTTTTAAAATAATAATAATAAAAAAGAACACATCCTGGAGCAGAGCCACACACCTCCCAATGCATTCATCCCCACCTTCCCATCCTCTCCCTACCCCCACCCCAGGACACACTAGCCTTCTTGCTGCTTCCTAGCATGTGACCTGTTTCCTCCTCTGTACAATGGGGATAATATACGACTACTAGCTGGTAGTGTCGTATAAAGATTGTTATAGGAACATCACTTAACTTAGCGCCTGGCCCATAACAGACACTGAATAAAAGCTAGCAATGAAGTCAAACAGCGCACCAGCATAGCATTTAGGTCCTCCTCTGTTCTACCCAAATTTTCTACTAGCAGCCTTATCACCCAATCCACTGAGAACAACATAAACCTTGTCACCACGATGTCTCACCTCTACCCAAAGCTTCTTTTTTCATAGTTGAGTACAAGTAGGACCACCAGTTTATCTGCAGCTAGAGTTGGAGGACAAACAATGACAACTTTCCAAAAGAAACTAGGGTGTGGGTTAGTAAGAGAGATGGGGAGCTCTCTTTTTACACAGATCCTGAAGTTGAGGTGCTCCTGGCCACCTCCGCGACCTCTCAGAATCCCCTTAGGAGCCAGAAGCCACAAACAGAATTTCTGTACTGCAGGCTGGCCTCCTGGCAGGCTTTCTTATTCCACCTGCCTCATACTGTCTTGAAATCCTGACCAGTTATGCCCAAAGCCAAACCCCAGCTTGGGCGTCACTCCAGTTGGAGGCTCAGTCTGGTCCCTGCAGGCTGAAGCACTTCAGGGGACAGACAGCTTGTCCCCTGAGGCCATAGCAATGAGGTAGCTTGTGCTGCCACACACCTCAGACAAACACCACAAATATAACACCACATGGGCACACACCTACTCACACCCATCCACTGTCACACATACACACAGATAAATGCCCAGTCACAACCTGACACATACATACACACATGCCACACACACACTCCACAGGCTTAAATGTGTTTTCAAACACACACACACACATACACATACTTCAGACTGTCCATGTTCTCCCATACTTGTCCATTTCGGGGGCTCCAGGCTTCCCATTGTGCTCACAGGCTTTCCCTGGAAATAGGGGCCCTGACACCCCCACTATGTAAACACAACTTTCATTCAACATGTGTGTTGTGAACTTTCTACAGCTCATGTGTGGGGCAGAGGGATAAAGGCCAACATGCCATCCCCCTGCTGAGAGGAAGCCCACCTTGAGCAATGGCAGTGCCCGGGGGTCTCCTGCCCCAATGCTCATCCCACACCACTCAGGAGACCCCGTGTCGGGGTGTCACGGGCAGGTTCCCAGGGTTGAGGACAGGGCTGTAACGGCCATTGACTAAATGTTTCCCCTTCTCGTCCAGCCTCTGGAGGATCTCTCAGGGCCGAGATGAAGGAAGATCTGAGAAGTGTGTGCATGCGTTGGGGGGCAGGGGAGGGCGGCAGGCAGTGGAAGGCATTTGAGGCCATCCTCCTTCCAAAGCTTTGGCCTGTCCACCCTGCCTTTGAGGGCCCAGCAAACCACATGGGGGTTTTCAGCTGGGCCCGATCCTTGGCAGAGCAGGGGCTCACTCCAGAGAGGGTGGACGGAAGGACGCGTTGAGCAGCCATTGGTGTCATCAGATTGGGGTGGGCCTGGGCAAAGCGGGCAGAGCAGTGGCAGGAACCCTAGGAACCTGGAGTCTGTAGAGTAGGACTCGGCAGGGGTGGGGCTCGGTATGTCAGCGCCCACCAGGGGAGGTCCTGGTTCAGTATGGGGTGGGGGGGGCAGGATTGCCCATGAGCAGTGGGCCTCTTCATGCTCCTCCCCATCACCACCCCACAGACTCTGCCAACCCTCAGGAATTCCTTTAGCTTTAAAACTTGGAACCGTCTTCTTTCTGGCCAAATGGCAACTTGTTCTTACACAGGAAAGATGGGGCTGGCTGGGAGACTCTCAGGTAATAAATGGCCAAGCTGGTACCAAGACTCCCTTTCATGCTCAGCCCAAGCTGTTTTCCCAGGAGAGCTTCTGAACACTATACCACCCAGAGTTGGCATTCTCAGAGATCCTTCAAATCACACCCCCAGCCCATGCCAGTCTGTCAGGCTGACAGGCAGGACATGCGTAGAATGCAAACATCTACAGGTAAGAGATGTTCAGTGCAGGTCTCTAGGCTGGAAGTTCTTCCAAATGTCCACCCTCCTCCCTTCCCACTGAGAATCAAGTTGACTTCTGGTTCTCCATTCGGGGGGGTTTGCTTCTTCCAGCCTTTGACCTCTAAGAAAGAGGGTGTCCCTCAACAATCTGGAGCTCTAGGAAGCTTCCAGACTTGCCCAGCTGAAGCCTTGTGCTGTGTCAGCATATACACAGAGTTGATCCATATAAACGACTCCACTGTCATATCCTTGGTTCCTTTTCAATTAGCCAAGAGAAATGATTTAGCGCTAATGAAAATCAATGGTTTAAAACTGTCCCACAAATCACAGGGGGCTGGAGGCTTAGTTATAAATACTTCCCAGGAAGCTGAGCTGGCAAGGGGAGCACGTGTGGGGGTGTGGCCACACACAGCTCCTTTCATCCGGAATTGAACAGAAGGCTCCAGAATACCTCCTGTCCTGTGGCCCCAGCCCTGGAAGCCCCCATCTTGGTGCTCCCAGCACGTGATTTGCCCTCTTGTAATGCACAGGAGAGCTTAGAGTTCTAAACCACAAGGTATGGATCCTAGGCCCCTGGGGAGGTACCCCAAAACTGTTCATGTGGTACACCCCTGTCCTGCCCTCCTCTCCTTCCCTTCCCCCTCCCTTTCTGCTTCCTCTCTCTCCCCTCTCCCCTTACTTTTCCTCCAGGAAGACTTACTAGAGATCTGGTTTCCCAAGCAATAGCTTAGATTCCCGATGGATCCTGGAGCTGATGACGGGGAGGAGCAGGAGTGAGTGGGGTTTTAGTGTAGGGAAACCCCTCGCAGAGAAACTGGAGCCTAAGTAGCCCCCCGGGCAGTTGGCCAGATGACCCAGTCCCCCACTAGACCTATCAGCTCCGCCTTTCTCACACTCACTTTATTATCATTTGTCATCCTCAGCTGAGGGCCTGTTCTGTGGATGGTTTTTCCAGCCAAGCAGATGGAGAAGGCATCACTCACCAAACCCCATATACTCCCAGGCCCCAAAGTCAGGGCCACTGGTAGAGGTGGGAATTCCTTGTGTAGCAGCAGAAGAGGCTGGGGGTTCTGGAGAGCTCTTGAAATCCCCCCTGCCCAGAGGCCCTTCCACTTTGCCTTGTGAGGACTCCCCTGCTCCCGAGTGAGGATGGTCCCCCTCCCGGGGGCCACCTCTCAGCACCTGGAGAGGCCTGGACTTTCAGCCTGACCATCAGTGAAACTGCTTGAGGCACAGCCTGGACCTCCTGCTGACAGGTCAGCACCAAGCGACCCTACAGTAGCCACAAATTCCACCTGCCCCAAGACCTCAGAATGAAGAGAGGGGAGGGGCTACGAGCAGAGCTGAGAGCTAGCGGCGGGCTCCACAATCAAGGGGCCCAAGAGGCAGACAACTGGGGTGAACTTCCCAGATTCTTCAGTCTCTAGACCTCAGCTTCACCATCTGGAAAGAGGTAAAGTAATTCTAGCATGAAGGAGAGGTCTATTTTTCTCCCTCTCTCTCTTATTCCAGAGCAGTGGAGAGAGTTGCCTGTGAGTTTCTGTGAATCTTGTGAAAACCAAGTACCTTGTCTGCTGGATCCACCAGTCTCCTAAGAACCAAGCTAAAACCACGCATGACCACCATTCCTGCTGGCTCAATTCAGCCAAACCAGGACAGCTCCCCCTTTTCAGCAGCAGCACATTCACGCAGGAGTCCCACACAGAGAGGCTGGGCCTGGGCTTGGTGTTGCCTCCCCTCTGACCCCAGTCCCAAGGACAAGCCCATGAGCCACAAGGATCCAAGAACACAGCTCCCCAAGGTCCAGAGTCCCACCAGACACCAGGAGCTGCCAGGTGAGGCAGGCACTCAGGTTTGGGGGGGACCCACGTCGGCTCATGGCGGGGAAGCACCTTCTCCTCATCTCCCATCAAGCCAGCAGACCAGGGGGCAGGGCCCCAACCCCTCCTACACTGGGAACCTCACGCTGTTACTGCCCTGTCACCAACACAGTCCCGAACAGGGCACACTCGGCTGTTTGACCAGGGCCTCCCAACCGGCGGAGCTGAGGTAACAGCCACAGGGGTGAGACTATTAACTTCTGTCTATTTGGACCAAAAACCAACAAGCCAGGCAGAGCAGCACCACACACGCCTCCTCCCCATCCCAGAAAACAGCTATTTATAAATGATGTGGCTTTGGAAAAGTTACTTCAATTCCCCAAGCTTTGGTGGCTTTTTCTGAAAACTGAGGACACGGCTTCACCGAGCTGAAGCAAAAGGATGGTGCCTGTGTCTGCTCAGGCTGCCTTAACAGAGCGCCCCAGATGGAGCACTTAGACACAACACAGCTTCCTCCTCACAGTCCTGGAGGCTGCTAAGTCCAAGCTGCAGGTCCAGACAGCCGGTGGTTGGTGAAGAGCTGGTTTGCTGGTTCATGGACAGCTGCCTTGTGGCTGCGTTTTCTCATGGCAGAAGTCAAGGGAGCTCTCCAGGTCTCCTTATGAGGGCACTAATTCCACTCATGGGGGCTCCACCCTTGGGACCCAATCACCTCCCAGAGGCCCCACCTCCTTCTGCCACCACCTTGGGGATTAAGGTTTCCACATGAATTTCAAGGAGATAGGAACACTGGCTGTGTGGAAAATGGTTGGCAGAGTAGCAAGGGAAATGCTTGATAAAGGGGAGTTCTTATTGCTTAACTTGGAAAATCTAGAACAGTATAAAGAAAAAGCCCATTGCCTATAGTCTGCTATCCTATACTTAGAATTTTCAAGTATTTTGGTTTCTCCCAGACTTTTTACTACTTACACTCATACATTATAATATTGGGATTATACTCCACCTATCTTACTTTTATAAAGTAAAATATTTTCACTTTAAAATCTTCAAAAATTGTTCCAAAACACACTTGTTAGTAGATAATAAACTTTTATGTGAATACATTATATAAAAATGATTTAACGAGGTTGGTTCCAATTTTCCACTATTATGTATAGTACTGTGATAAACATCCAAACAAGCGTCTCTTAAGCCTCAAATTATTTCTTCGGGTAACATTCTTAGAATGAATGGGTGCAAGGGGAGACTCTTGTAAAGACTGGGTTACCAACTACAGATTGTTATTCAAAAAGATCAACCAACTTGTTCTTCCTCCAATAGTGTCTGACTCACTGTGGCCTTGTCAGAACTTTGGATCGTGCCTCTAAACCACCTCGTTCAGCAGTGCTGGGGCCTGGCTGTCCACTAGCCACAGAGGCCAAGGGCTTCAGCAAATAGATCAAGCAGAGGAGCAAAGCTGGAGGAGGAAATGGGTGGAGTCGGGTAGCCGTCCTGCCAGCAGGCCCATACTCCCTCCCCTCTGAACAGAGAACAACACATGAACTACTCAACTTGGGGGAATGTAAGAGGTTGGAAGAACTTTCTGTCCCTGAAGAGCACTACGTACTGTGACGGGAGGCTTTTAGTCCTGCTGCTTTGAAGATTTGGAAGCAGCTAATGCTCAGGGTTGGACACACCTTGTTCAGCAAAATACCGGGATTGTTCTTGGTCTTAGGAGAGCCTTGAAGTACATGACAGGGCCACTGAGGAAAGTGTCAGCAAATATGGTGGCTGGCTGGCTTCTCTGAGTCTCTTCAAGGATCGGGCGCTGGGTCGGAGGCGTCTTCATGCACTAGCTACCAGCAGTGTAATAACACGACAATCACTACAGCCCAAGTGGGCCTCTCTTGCTCACAGGGGAAAGGTTTTGCAAGAGCAAGTTCATTGCCTTCATGAGCATCCTGGCTGGTCCCTGGCCACATGCCCAGGTGGGCTGTACCCAGTGCTCTGACCACCCAGTGCTTCTTCCCCTCTCTTTTTTTAGTTCTTCGGTTCTTCGCCTTTTTGAGCCCGTCACCCAACTTCCCCATCCCACATGGGTCCGTAGTCCTCAGGGACTGAGGCAGGCCCTCAGAGGCAGGGTCCTCTTTGTGAGCACCAGCTCAGGCACCTGACAGTCTGATGCTGCCTTCACTTCCTTTCCCGCCTCCTGATTCCTGTTTCCCCTGCAGGTTTCCTCCATGCCTTTGGAAATGAAGGCAAGGAGGAGACGCAGAAGTTGCTGAGATCAACAGCCACCAGAGCTGGACAGACCAGGAACATGTCATGTACAAACCCCTACCCAGTCCTCGGGCAGGAGACTGTGCTATTCAAAATCTCATTAAAGACGGGACCTCCCTGGTGGTGCAAGGGGTTAAGATGCAGCCTATGAAGCTACCTGCAACCACCGCCTCATGATCAATCAATCACCAGCCAGGGAGATACCCACATGGCGCAGCAGACCTGTCCTGACTTGCCCACTGCTCCCCTCAGTGGTGGATTTCAGTCAGTCTGCCTGTTCTGCTCCCCACTCTGTCTCTGGTAAATCCTCTCATCCCCCACACCTCTGGCCTGTACCCCAGTTCTTGTCAACATAAATAAATTTTTAAAAAATCTTAAAAAAAAAAAACAAAAAAATCTCAAAATCTTATTAAAGACATGCCCCATCCCTACCTCCTATTCTGGGCCTTCGCCCTTCCTAAATGTCGACTGCTCAGGCCTGGTCCTACTCAGAAAGACCCCTACCTACATCCTACTGAAAAATACTCCATTACCTTATTCAAGTAATTCCTGAAAAATCCTCCCCTGTCCAGGTGACTTCCTGAACTGCCCCCCAGAGAGGTGATCACATGGCCTGGTCCCCCTCTGCCTACAAAAAAATGCCTAGTTGGCCCTGCACAAGTGCCCCAGGCTACAGTCCACGCCTCCTTGCAGACTGCCTGTCTCATGACTTAGCTCAGGAGGTTTCGATTTAGTTATTTGTGACACCCACTGGGGCCCTGCAAGCAAGCAAGTTATTGCTGGCAAAACTGCATGAATGACCTGAAAATAGGGTCTCACCACTTTCCTCCTCCCACCACACCTAACTTTTTTTCCTCTCTTTGGGCGGTGCCTGTTGTCATGGAGAGTCTAACACAATGGGGCAGGTAGGAAGCCTGTTGCTTGGCAACAAGATGCTGGAAGTATTGGATTGGCTGCCATGGTCTAAAGGAGCAGAAAGGATGATGAGGGAAGGTGGGAAAGTAAAGAAACACCCTGGGGGAACACAAAAGCACAGAGAGAAGGAGACAGGACCACAGTGAAGAGAAAACATAGGCATGAGAAGAGAGAACCTGCAAGCTCCCCGGGGTTTGGTCACTGCTGTGTATTTGCTAGGATGCCCGCAGTGAGAACAATAGAGGAAAACAAACACATTAATGTATTTTCATAGCTGTGTTTACATTGCAGTAGCAGGGACAGAGATTAAGACAAAAAGAAGTTCCTAAAACCAGAATGGGAAAATTCTACTGGAAAGATCCCCAGTGCAATGGAAAGAGCAGGTCTGGGTTTTAGGTCAAAAATTTGGGTCTCCGTGCTTCCCATTCCTTGATGTGTGACCCTATCAAGTGTGTCCCCATCAAGCTCTTTGAGCCTCAGTTTTCTCATCTGTAAAATGGGAATGGAAACATCTATGGCACGAGGTTGTTGAAAAATAGATGACAGAATGAACACTGGTGCAGGTGGGGAGCACAGGAATGGCTGGGCCTAGGGCTGTTGAAAGGATGATGTTATGGACAGTATGAGTCTGTGCAGTGGGGTGGAAAGAGCCCTGTTCCCAGTGTCCAAAGACCTGGCTTCCATCCAGACAGCACACCCACCTTGGGAGACCTGTGCAAACCACTAGCCTGTCAAGGTCTCAGTTGCTCATCTGTAAAAAGGGATGACAATCTCTTGCTCAGAGTGCCACAAAGAGGCTCACATTCAACATGAGCATGTATTGGGTGCTTTATGCTAAGTGCTTCCACTCTGAGCTCCTCACCTGGGTCTGCTCTCTGGGATGGGGACCTACAGATCTGAATTGGGGCCATTTTCAATTTTCCTTCAAGGAGGGGAAGGGCTCGGTGGTGCCTGGGTCCTATTCCCAACAACCAAATCACATGCGACTGTGAGTGGTGACAGAGAGGATGTGGGCAGAGAGGGCAGCGCACAGCACATCCTCCGTGCTTATTTCCAAGCAAATTAATTTTGCAAACAATGAGTCCATCACTGGAAGTAAAAGGTAGCAGGGCTGACCTGACAGCAGCAGTAGGTGGGGGTGGACAAGCATTCCTGTGTCTCACATGATGCAGCAATTCCACGCTGGGACTAGAAGAGGTGCCTGGGGTGGGGATCCCCAAGCCATAGAAGAACAGGTATTCAAGAGGGCAGGGCTGACCTAGGTTACCCCAGCAGGTGGTGCTTTGGCAAATGACTGGATGCTTCCCAGGAAAGTGACACCATCAAATCCTTTGGGGTCTGTAAAGGTCAGGGAATTATTCTTGCTGTCTAGCTGAAACCTTTCCTGCTGTAACTTTGAGTTCGGTCCTTCTGGTGCTGTCGTCAGAGAGGATTTAACTGGCTGAGAAGGTAAGTGTCTCACCAGCTTCTAGGTTCATGCCAGGACTGGGGAGGCAGGCAGGAGAGCAGTGACTCACACAGACACTGTTTAATTCAGCTGTCTCGCTGTCTCCAGTGCTTCCCCAGCTCTAGCCCCCAGTGTTAGAAACCCCTCTGTGGTTTCAAAGCTGACTTTTCCAATAATGCCAACAGGCATCAGAGGGAGGCTGGCACTGTGTCTGCTTGGCCCGAGCCAGCAGCGGGAAGCATGGGTGGGGCTGTGGAAAGCCAAGAGGAGAGTGAGCAAGAGGTGGGTGGGGGGAGCAGCTCCCCCCACCCCCACCCCTGCCCTGTTCTGCCCTCTGGAGCACCCTGGTCTGGAGCAGCTTCCTTTGGGCCCTTCTCTCAGGGGCTTAGAAGGTAATGTCATGGTTAAAAAAGCAACAACAAACATAATTTAGATAGGATTAATTTCATCTTCAAGAACACAGAGTCACTTTAGATCTGATGGTGCCATTTCTTTTCTCCTGCACTGGGAGGAGACAGAAAAAAAGCTTGCAATTGCAGCAGGAAGAGGTTTTTAGGGAGACTTCGGGAGGATGGACTTGGCAGAGAAGTCCTCTAACACTCATGGTGTATACTAATTGTTTGGATCAGGGAGTTTTAAACCCTGCACCCTTAAAAGGTAGATTATGGCCAAACCATTCCCACTGGAGGGTCTGGGGAGGGGTGGGAAGCAGACATCTTGAATTGCTGGGAGGGGAGGGGGCAGTTTCAAAGGGTTCATGGGGACCCTACTGGGGCTGCCAGGAGGGAATAGAACGGGGAATGGGGCAGGGGCTCCTCTGCTTTAACTGGATTCAAATACCTGTTTTTGAATCTGTTTTAAATCTTAGTTCTCTGAGTTCTATTTTATTTAAACAATGTTATCCCCAAGTAAAAAGGTTTGAAGACCCCTCCAGCTGAGTCACTCCCTGGAGCCTGATGGAGTAGGAGATCCCCTGCCTGGGGGCCTCCTAGCTTAGGAAGAGAAAAAGAGAGAAGCAGGTTTATGACCAGCTTTTGCAGATGCTCTAGGAGAAGGCAAACTTCCCAGGAGAGGGCTCCTGAGATGGAGAAAATGAAGCTTCCAGAGCCAGACTTCAGGTAGGGAAGCTGTCAAGTGTCACAGGACAGTTCTCGCAGGATAAACTTGATCCCAACAGCTTTGAGCTCAGAAGAGCTCTTTGCTCCTCTACGAGGATTGAAGACTCAGACACATAAGCATTGTAAGCCTCACTTTTCTGGAATTTTGTGTCTGTCTTTGTCTATTTTTTGGTTTTCCCTCCATCTTAAAAAAATAAAGTTGAGGGCCTCCCCGGTGGCGCAGCGGTTGAGTCCTGGGTTGCGAAGCTGCCCGAAGCCTCCGCATCACCAGTTTGAACCCCGGCTGCTCCCCGGCCACCAGAGGAGGGTCCCACATGGCGCGCAGACCTCTCCTGCCGCCCGCTGCTCCCCTCAGCAGTGTACTTCGGTCCTTCTGCCTGCTCTGCTCCCCGCTCTGGCTCTGGTGAATTCTCTCACCCTCCTGTGCTTCTGACTGTACCCAGTGCTTGCACAAATAAATAAATAAATAAATCTTAAAAAAAAAACAAAACAGGAATTAATTTAAAAACAAATAAAGGTGATATCTTGAAGTAATTTTAGATTGAAAGAAAATTGGCAATAATACAGAACTCCATACACCCTTCACCCAGTTTCTCCGAATGTTAAAACTTTGCATAACCATGACACAACCATCTAAACTAAATTAATGCTGGCACATTACTGATAAGTAAACAATGGGGGTCAGGGTTCACCAGTTTTCCTACTAATTTCCTTTTTTTGTTCCAGGATCCAATCCAGGATCCCCCATTACGTTTCACTTCACCCTCCACCTCTGCTTTTAAAATTTAATTTTCCTGATGTCAACTCCAGCAGTCTGTCTCCACCGTGCATCGGGGCAAGGCGAGGGCATTCGAGTTTCTGTCCACCCTTGGAATGACCAGAGCAGGGTAATTCTCGGCAGGGCACGGGACAGGAGCAAAGGGCAGAAAAAGCCTCAGACACTCCCATGGAGCTGGACAAAGGCACAGAGGATTTTAGGATGACTGCGGGGTCTCTGACCCCAGGAGTTACAAGAGCAAGGCGCAGGTAAGCTGCTCTGCTCCAGACCCACCCCTCTAGGACAGGCAACATGGTCGAAGCTGTCCCCTGGGTTCTGAACCAAGAATTTGGCCCATGACTTCAGCATTCAGCCCCTATTTCTGAGCACATAGCACTTCATAATAAACAGGGAAAGAGAAGATGAGATGAGACTGCATCTCAGCAGAATCGTTTCCAAATAAAGTATTATTTTTTCCCCTCTCAAGCTCTCCCTGGAGATGACTATGCCACTTAAAAACCACTAAATCTCTCTCCTCGTTTATGACACAGACACCTTCCCCTCCTCAACCTGGTCTCATTTATAGCAATTATGTGAGTGGTGATCCTAGGAAGCCTGCCGGATGGATCCCCTCCGAGTGAGAGGAGCTTACAGGAAAGGCTTTGATTTCCTAGAGACACAGGTGTGTAGAGAGACATTCTCAAGACCTGAGCATCAGAGTGGGCCCTGTCCCGGATTTGGCTGGCTGCCTGCGGTGGATGCAAAGTTGCCAGAAAATCCATTCTCTTACCGACTGTGAGTCGGGGCCCCAGGAACCATCAACCAGATTGTTTTGTGCTCTGTGGTCCATAAGGGGGTACAGGGAACTGGAATTGGATCTGGGAAGAGGCAGATGCAGAGAGGGGCCAGATAGCAAGAGATTAATGGACTGAGGTGGCTTATCCCAGAGTGATGGTCAAGGGAAGGCTTTGCAGATATAAAGACTTTGTTCTCCATTCCTTGAAAACAGAAGCTTGGAAAAGGAAGTATCTTCCAGCCAGAAAGGTGAGGGTTGAACACAAGAAAATGACCAGATGACAACTTGGGAAGACTAACTAGGACCCAAGAACAGTATGACCTCACCTTGCCAGAAGAGCCTCTCTGTAGAATATTGCTTCCTGGGGGTCCCATTCTGGCCAGGCCAAGCCCAGGCAGGGAGGCCAGTAGGGTGGGTGATAGCCAGCCCTTGCCTTTCTCCTCCTGTGCTCAGCAGGACCCACAGAAGCCCCGTCCTCACAGAGGCTCCAGAAAAGGCAGACCTCTCCTGATTCTTATGCCTCATCTGATGGTCAGAGGAAGGGAAAGGGAGATGATGATGTCTGTAGGGCCCTGCCAATTCCAGGCTTGGTCACAGAGAGAAAACACCCCCTCCCACCTGCCCCCGTCAAGAACTGAAGAATCAGAGGGTGGTTGGATCACGTCAGGCGGCAGTTCCACGACCTTTACCAGTCATGAAATGCCAGCAACACAGTGACTGTTCCTCCTGCTGCTTTTACTTCCATCATTTCACCTCTTACTGTTATGTGGGAAATGCACTTCTTACACAATGAATTTAAGGTCAAGGTTATGACTGGCTGGAAACCAGGTCCCAGGATGTTCCGTGGTCAGTCCTATGGTCCTGCCAATTCTTCTTGACCTTGCACCTTAGCACCACTGCCCTATCCAGGCCCCTACTATATCTTACCAGGACATACAACTTGTTTTCTTGGCCCCAGCCTGGCTGGTTCATCCATACCACTTCTTCACTGAGGCCAGAGGACCTGGGAAAATTGGGGGTCTGACCAAACTCTCCCACGTAATAAATATAAGCTCCTTGAGTGTCTCGAAGATCTTCCTTGACTTGACTCCTCCCTATCTTGTCTTCCCTGACCCATACTTTGATCACCCATCCACACCTAATGTGGTTTTGAAGCTCTTTAGCTGATTTTTAGCCATTCTTTGTCTTCAGCTCAGAGTGGTTCCTCTCCAGGAAGGCTCTCCTAACCAGGAAGCTAGTGGCCCTCCCAGGGCACCGCCCACACAGCCTGGTTTCTCAGTCACCATGTATCTTTGACTTGGCTCCAAAGCTGTCTTCTCAAAGAACTTGGTCTTACTTAGCTCATGACTCCTGGCCCCTCATATGGTGCTGAGATAGCAAACACCAAAAAGTGGCAGAGGAATCAGATGACATGCCAACACCTCTGCACCCTGCAGCTGGGCTCACCTCCCCACAGAGCTGTGCCCTGACCCCTGGAGGAGGCAGGTGGCAGCCCTCCCAGCCCCTCCCAAGGCCCAGGGGAATGCACCACTTTGCACCAGAAAGGGGGCTGCCTCATCTCATCACAAGGGCCCAGGGCCACAAGAGGGAGAGCAGGAAATGAGACAGAGCTGGCAAGGAAACAGGCCAGGAAATCTTCCCCACTCAGCAGGAAGTAGGGTGGGGCACTGGAGGCCAAGCTTCCTGAAGAGTGGGAGGGAGGAAATCTGGGCCCCTGTACTGGACATGACTGTAAGGCCCTCCTGGCTCAGCCCTCAGTCCAACAGGGCCGGGGCTCGTGGCATGCAGGAAGGTGTCTTTGTGGATCCTCTCCTTAGCTTAAGCAGAGGGCCCTGGGGTGTGTCAGGAGGTTATGTGATAGTCGGCGGTTTCCACAGTGAGACCTGACCAGGAAGCCCTAAGTCAAAACAGTCACAGTCCCCAGAAAAACAGACCAGGCGCTGAGCTGGGAAGGAAGGTATAGAGAGACTTGGCCAAGGCAGGTTTGTGTGAATCCTGAGAAATGCTGGGTGCCATGGGATGATGGAAGCTGGGAGGTCAGGTGAGGTTGCAAAAGGCCTGGAATATTTTTCTCCTCACCCTCCCCCTTATCCTTAATCTCTCATCACCCTTAGTGACAATCTCCCTCACCTTTACACCAGACCACTGTTTCCGCTGCTTCCCCTTGCTAAGCCCATCCCGCAAGTTCAGTATCCTCCCACCTGTGAAGGCTGGGCTTCCTTCTGGGCAGAAACTTCATCTGGTCACCACTGTATCTCCACCATGATAAAGTCCTGTACATAGCAGATTCTCAATTAACACAATCAGCTGGATGACTACAAATAACTTGAGAATGGTGGAAAAGGGACTCTCACCACCAGCCACTAAATCCAGGCTAAGGCTCAGCCAAAGAATGCCAGGGTCAGTTCTTCCCTGATCCATAAAAAACTGAGAACTTCTTTGCTGGTCTAGCCCAGGAGCTGCCTCAGTTTCTCCCACATGAGCACAGTCAGTAACAGGACTGACTGTTCGCAGTGTGTTCAAAGTCCTAGGCTGACTTGAACTAACCTCAGGGGTGGGGTTGGAACACCCCAAATGAAGGAGGAGAGTCCCTGTCATCAGGAAGCCCTTGGGATGACAGGTTACATGTGACTGTGCCCTAGCCCATCGCCCAGGTGATGGGAGAGGTGAGGGCCACAGCTGGACAGGGGCTTATGATTCAAGAAGCCATAATAATAGCTATCATTTATAGAACATTAGCTGGGGCCAGCTCCACTTTTACACATATTGTCTCATTTCATCTTCACAAAACTCAGAAGGTAGATTATATTATTCTCATTTTATAGCTGAGAAAACCGAGGCAGAGAAAGGTTAAAGCATCTGCCTGAATCAGACAACTAAGAAGCAGGGTGGGTGATGCTGCAGCCTAAGTGATGTGCAGAGTGATGTGCAGAGCCCAGGGGCTTGGCCCAGGGGCAGTACATTAACAGCTTCCTGGAGGGGGCTGGGCGTGGCTTGGTGGGGAGGCAGAAGGACATCCTGCTTTCAGGGGACACACATGACATGAGGGAGGGAGCACAGGGAATGTGCTTGTAAATTAGCAAAAAAGAAGTGAGATGGAATTTCTTCTTCCTTTCTGTGGGAAGACAGTGCCAGGTTGAGCGGCCAACCTCTAACTCCAGGCTCTGCCCACCAGCAGTGACAGCATGTACAGCTCTCACTGCAAGTGGACGGGGCCTGAGAGATTAAAGAAGGTTCGGCTGAATAGGAGGTGTAGGGCAGTTGTGGGAAGAGCGGCACACCAGTGTTCAGCCCCAAGCACCAGTGGGTGAGGTGCCCTAGGCCACTCTGACATGTCCTTGTGCCTGCCACAGCACCAGGGCCCACAGAAGAACCTGCCAAAATGAGGGAGTTTTGCAATAGATGCTGGGTCTGAGATGGCCTGGGTTATCAGCACACAGGAGTAGGGGTCTTGCCAGTCCAGACCCAAAGATTTGAAAGTACGCTTGGACACATCAGTCGGTGGTGGTGTCCAATCCAATGGCCACCTTAGGGGGCCATTCAGCTGTTGGTTATACAGTTAACACTAGAGGCACTTCCCTGGTGGCACAAGGGGTTAAGCACTACACTATGAAGAAATCCACAGCCTCTGAAGCATGTGTTTGATCCCCAGCTGGCCAGGGAGCAATATACATGGTGCAGCAGACCTCTCCTGTCTCACCTGCTTCTCCCCTCAGCAGTGTATTTCAGTCAATCTGTCTGTGCTGTTCTCCATTCTGTCTCTGGTGAATCCTCTCACCCCCCGCACCTCTGGCCTGTACCTAGCTCCTGTATGCATAAATAAATCTTAAAAAAAAACAAGGCATGAAACAATCCTTAAATGCTAGAATGGTTCTCCCTCTGGGGGCTTCCCAGCTGTGCTGCCATAGGGACTCGTAAGAGTAGTGCAGTTTGCACCTCACCCTTGACTAATACTTACCTTTGAAGAGTGTTGCTTCTCTTCTCCCCAATGTCCTGCCCCAAGATTTTCTGCTCAGTGTTCTCTATCTCAGGGTTGACCCTCTAAACTGGTCCCTGCAGCAGAGGAGGAACAGTGAGCCCCAGAGAGAGCCCTGGGAGAGCCAAGACCCTTTCTCCCAAGGCCTCCTCCTGGCTGGGCCCCTGCTGGTTTCAGCAAGCTCTGTGCTGGACAGCTCCTAGCTCCCCGGCGCCAGGGTGGAATTTTCCTGCCGGCCTCCCATCACATTAGGCTCTGCACATGCAAGTTTGGTGGGGAAAAGGCCCCCTCCTACTGCCCCTCACCTCACTTGCTACCCATGTATCACAGAGAGAATTCATTTCAGATGCTCCCTCGAGGGCAAATGCTCACCCCACTGCTGGTCTTTCCTCCTCCCACCTTCCCTTTGCAGTAAACCAGAGCCTCAGTATGCTTGGGCCCTGTGGGGACAGGTCTCAGCCTGCAAGAAAGAGGACTCATGGAGACGCCACAGTGGCTCTTCTCCCAGTCTAGGCTGACCTGCTGCTTCTGCTACCACTCCTATGTTCCTCAGAATTCCCGTGATCACAGCCCTGTCTACAAGTTGGCTCCTGAAGCTTCTTTCAGTCCTGCCACCTCCCCCATCTTTTTTTCCTGAGTCATGAACCTCCCAACCTCCCAAACTTGGAGGCTCTAAAGCACAAAAGTGAGGCAGAAATGAGTCCCTGCATGCGGGAAGCACCCCCATGGCATGGGGCCAAGAATGGCTGGGCCAGGATGTCCTCTGGAGGTGCTGATGGGGCAAGGAAGTATCACTTCTTTTTCAGCAGACAGAATCCTCAGCCCTCAGCTCTTGGCTGGTGGTGTTCTTAGGACAGCTTGGTGCACTTGGCCTCTCTCCAGTGCTCTGAGGGCATGTTCTATTACGCTGACCCCTAGGACCAGAAGTCAGTCTTAACACCTGCTGTTAATTCATCACCATCCTGGTGAGCCTCCCTGACTGATGGCGCCTGGCTCATCAATTTTCCCTGCAGCTGCAGCTGGATCAGAAGCAGGAGGAATAGTTCTGGAAGGGGGGTGTGGTTCAGAGGTGGGAGGAGTCTGTGCTGAGCCATTGGGGAACCCCAATCTGATGGAGGGGTAGGGGACAGAACATATACTCAGCCACGTGCTGTACTGCTCCCCAAACTCACAGCAGCATCAGTAGATAGACTGGCAAAAAATTTACAAATGGCTGCAAATCTGGCACAGGCCTGTGCTCAGAAGCTTGAGGAACTGCTGAGGAAAGGAGGGGTCCTAAGAGAATGCAGGGAAAGGTCACCAGCGTTGGGATAAACTCTTACTTCTGGATTTGTTTC
Organism: Talpa occidentalis; assembly: GCF_014898055.3. Classification (NCBI taxonomy): domain Eukaryota; kingdom Metazoa; phylum Chordata; class Mammalia; order Eulipotyphla; family Talpidae; genus Talpa; species Talpa occidentalis. The sequence continues at coordinate 76,914,308 of NW_023605194.1, forward strand.
TGCAACCCTCTGACTCACCTATTGTCTAGCCACTGCCCCAGTATCTGGCTGATTGGAGGAAATTAAAAAGAGCCAAAAAAAAAAAACAGGGGTTAACATTGCAGAGCCCAGGTCCTGGGACATGGAGGGAGCACAGTCACCTCAATTTATGGGCCAGGGGAGAGGACGCTGCCTCTGGCCTGGAGTGGATTGAGGCCTGAAAACCAAAGCAACCCCAACTTGTTGACAGACTTGATGGGGCTGATGGATAAAGAGGACTGAGCTGGAGATACAGTGGGGCTGAGAAAGTCATCAGTTGCCAAGGGCCTCAGAAAGCCAGAGATGGGCAGCTGTGATTGAACACCTCTCTGCCCTCCTCAACACACACTCCAAGCCCTTGGTTGCAGACCCTATTCAGTCCCAATGCCTGAATTTCCTCTTCCAAATGGGCCTCTGCTGCTCAGGGGCTAGACAATCGAGGCAGTACTTGGCAAGGTCGATGTCTCTGATGATGGTTCCTGTGCAGGCCCGGGAGTCATCAGGAAGAGCAAGGAGATGGCACAGGCTGGGACATGGCCCCAAGCTGAGAAAACAAGCTCTGTGAGTGACAGGAGGGGTCACCATGGCATCTCAATTATCCCTGAACAGTGCCCTGGTCTGACAAGGAAAGCTCTGAGCTGGGAAGCAGGACAGACTCCTCCCCCCAGCTGGCTGTGGGGGCTTCTGTCCCTTTCTGCAACCAACATCCACTGCATCATGTGCACCTTAAGTCTTTTCCCACTCCCTGGGGTACAGCCCTGCCTCTCACTCAGCCTCCAAAGCACAATCCCAAGACCACTTCCCCCAGAAAGCCTTGTGGGTCAAACCACCCAGTCTTCACTGCTGTTACATGGACAGTGGCACCATCTTCAGCATGCAGGGGGCGCCTAGAGAGCGCCAGCCTGGTTATCAGGAGACCTCAGCTCCTCTGGTTCCTGACCCAGGACTACCAGCCCAGCTGTGTGACCCCAAGGGCGTCCCTCCACACTCTGGGTCTGTCTCATCAACGAGAGGGCATGCGTCGGAGCGCCCTGTCTGTTCCCGGCCTTTGGGGTTGGATTCTATTTGTTCTTTGAGCCTTTCCCCCACCCCTACCTTTCACAGGGGACTGAAGGCTTTATCAAGGGAAGGCCTGTGTGTCTTCCCCTCAGCTCTGGTTCAGGATCATGTGGCTGTTGCTGGCTCCACAGAGCTCTGCTGACGGCAGATGGGGATTGTGCACCCCAGAGAGGAGACTGGAGGCAGTGAGAGGACAGGCAGCTTTCTAAACCTGTGAAGGCTCAAACCAAGAGGGTCTGCTGCCACCAGGTGGGCCAGCTTCCACAGCTCAGGGCCCTTTACCAGAGGACCCTCCCCAGCTCTTAAGTGGGAGGGAGGGGGAGGTTGGAAGGGGAGGAAAGAAGGGGGTACACGTTCTCTCCCCACTGCTCTCCCTGCACCAGACATTGCCAAGCCCGTGCTGGAGTGCCTGCCTGCCGAGCCTGGGGCTGGTAGCTCTCCTGGCAGTTTCAGGTGCCGTCATTCTCTGCTTGGACCCAGGCCCCTTTCCTTCCCCACCTATGGCTCAGCTTTCTCACTTTCTCAGACTTTCTTTGGGGCAGGAGGGGAGGCCTGAGGTGGAGAAGATGTTCTTGGGAGAAGCAGGAAGAAGGAGATGTCAGGCCAGAAGGAGATGTCACACGAGGGGTGGGACCGGGGGTGGGCTGCGGGTCTTTGACCCAGAGATCAGCACTGTAGGCAGCAGAGCTGCAGAGATTTGCATACATCTGCATACATTTGCACATGCTCATTTTTCCCAGTGCCAGCCTAGCTCCCCACGCCCCTCTTTATGCCAGGCCTGCTCAGTCCCCACCAGACAGGACCAAGCCCTGGTTGGGAGCACAGGGGCACCCAAATGTAACCAAGCCCTGGGCCGGGCCTGACTCAGAGAGAAGCTGTGCAAATAGTCCTTCCCCTTGTACCTCTCGCCAAGAGGCCCCTGCGCACACATCTTGTGCGATCCACCTGTCGTTCGCTGCTAAGCATGACAACTATGGCAGCCTCTGTCCTCTGTCTCTTCTCTCCCGGGTGGCCCGGTGCTACACTGGGCACGAGAATCTCAGTGCACAGATGTTGGATGTTGGAATCTAGCATACTTGCTTTAGAGAAGAAGAAAAGAAGAGGGCTGGACCGTTCATTCATGCATTCTCTTGAGACGACTTGTGACAGACATCGCTCCAAGGGCTGGGAATTCAGCCCAAAGTTCTCATCCTTGGAGAGCTAACCGCCTTCTAGTAAAGAAATGATCATGAAAAAACCAGGCAGCAGCTTAGATAGTGCTTAGTGCACAAAGAAAGGGGAAGGCAAGTGTAGGGGGTGCCAGCTGGGGGTGAAGTGGACGTTATGGTGACAAACCAGTGTCTGGGGTCATCAGTGAGTCAGCTACGGAATCAGAACTTTCATCGGGTCCCCGAACTCCTGCTGTGCCCAGGACCCCATCCCACCCTGCCACGCTCGAGGTGCGCCAAAGGGGGCCAGAGCCTAGTGAAGTCAGTTGATCAAGAGCGAGGCCCAGAGCAGCCCCCCTGCTGGGACTCGGACAAGCTGGCCCTGTGCCCCACCCAACCCAACAGCAGCTGCCCTGCGGCCCTCCAGCAGCTGGCCACAGGCCCCGCCTAGACTTTGGGGAAAGGATCAGAGAGGAAAGGATCAAGTTGAATAAACTTTTTGAAGAGAAGGAAATGTTCAAACTGACTCTGCACATTTATAAAATCTCATTGAGTTTCATTTCCTGAAAACTATACCTTAATGAATCAGAGAGAGAGAGAGAGAAGCAAGGACTAATTACTGAGCAGATTTCTGAATGGAAGTCGGGGAGCATGGGGTCCCAGAAACAGAGGGACCTGGTTACCTCTCCTACCACATCCCTAACTAGTGCAGGAGACTTGGTGCCGGGAAATCACCTCCCTGGAAGCTCACTTTCTGGATCTGTGAGATGGAGGTAATGTAATAATGTCTTCCTTATGGGATGGCTTTGGGGATCAAGCACTAGCGCTTACATGTGGTGACCACTCCACAGCAGGTGCTAAGAAAGTAATCACAACAAACAATTACAGGCAGGCATCGTTTTAAGTGCTTTACACATGTTAACTCACTTCACATCACGGCAACCCTACAAAGTGTTAAGTATCACTGACCTCATTTTAAAGATTAGGAAACTGTGGCTCGGTATCCTGTCCTCATCTGTGAGATGGAATTCTTAGCCTTTCCTCATTTTTAACCCTGTTTCTGCTGGGTAATAACTGGTGTTCTCAGGTAAAAGGGTCTAAATTCAAATAAGTCAGGGAAATGTTGAGTTAAATAGGTTTCTTTTCACCGTTTATTGAAATAAAATCCACATACGTGCCTTTTAAAAATTTATAATTTATTGGTTTGAAGTATACTTACAAAGTTGTATAACCATCACCTCTATATAATTCCAGAACATTCTTACCATCCCACACAGAACCCACCATACCCAATAGGAGTCACCCAGTGTTTCCTCCGGTCTCAGCCCTGTCAACCACTAATTAACTTTCTGTCTCCCTGGATTTGCCTATTCTGAAAATTTCATGTAAATGAGATCATATGGGGGCTTCCCTGGTGGCGCAAGGGGTTAAGTCTCAGCACTATGAAGCTATCAGCATCCATTGCATCACAAGTTTGATCACTGGCCAGGGAGCTGATCTCTCCTGTCTCTCCTGCTGCTCCCCTCAGCAGTGTATTTCAGTAGATCTGCCTGTTCTGCTCTGCACTCTGTCTCTGGTGAATCCTCTCACCCCCCTAACCCCCACACCTCTGGCCTATACCCCAGTTCTTGTTTGCATAAATAAATACAATAAATCTTTAAAAAAAAATGAGGTGATATAATATGTGTCCTTTGGGGTTGATTTCTTTCACTTAGCAGAATGCTTTCGGGTTTGTCTGTGTGGTAGCATGGTAGCAGGTCACCAGCACATCATTCCTTTCTGTGGGTGTATAATATTCCACTGCATGGCTGGACGATATGTAATTTATCTATTCAACAGTTGATGAACATTTAGACAGTGTCCAGTGTGGAGGCTGTTATGAATAACGCTACTATAAAAATTCATGTGCAAATTTTTGTGTGGATGTATCTTTAATTCTCTTGGATATTTATACCTAAGAGTGCAACAGCTAATTCAAACAGGTACCCCTGTGTTTAACTTTTTAAGAGATTGCCAGATTTTTTCAAACAACTGCAGCCAAGTTTGAAGGTTCTAATTTCTCCACATTCTCATCAACACTATCTTCTGTCTTCTTGGTAATAACCTTCCTAGTGGGTGTACCTTACTGTGATCTTGATTTGCATTCCCTGATAACTAATGATGTTGAGCATCTTTTTAAGTGAGTACTGGCCACTTCTTTGGAGAAATGTCTATGCAAATCTTTTGCCCATCTTTAAATTATTTGTCTTTTTATTGTTGAGTTGTAAAAATTCTTTATTCTGGATTCTGGACCCTGATTAGATACACAATTCACAAATATTTCCCCCTTATGTGCTGGTCTAATAACTTTCTTCATAGTATCCTTTGAAGAATAAAAGATTAAAAAAACGTTTAATTGTGGTAAAATACATGTGATAAAATTTACCATCTTAGACATTTTGAGGCTTATAGTTCAGTGGAGCTAGGGACTGAACTATATTTCCTCCCTCCCCACCCCACACACATATTTAAGACTTAACCCTCAATATGACTCAATTTGGAGATAGGATCTTTAAGGAAGTAACTAAAGTTAAATAAGGCCATGAGGATGGGACCCTAATCTAACAGGACTGGTGTCCTGATAAGAACAGGAAGAAACCCCTAAGAGCGCCCTGTCCAAGAGTGCACAGAGCAAGGCCACATGAGGATACAGTGAGGGGGTAGCCATCTGCAGGCCAGGAGGGGAGGCCTCACCAGATGCTAGCCCTGGCACCATATCTTGAACTTCAGCCTCCAGTACTAGGAGAAAACAAATTTCCATTGTTTAAGTCATCCAGTTTGTGGTATTTTGTTATGATCACCCCAGCTGACTAATATAAGTGTCACTGAGAACACTCACATGGTTGTGCAAGCATCAGCACCATCCATCTCAAAGAACTGAAACTTATTAAACAACTCCCCTCCTCTCCGTAAGGTCCCCTCCCCCAACCCCGGGTGCTGGAATGCGTCATTCCACTTTATGTCTCTGTGGATTTGACCACTCCAGTACTCACTGAAGTGAAGTCAGACAATATTGGTCTTTCTGTGACTGGCTAAGTTCACTCAGCATAGTGCCTTCAGAGCCCATCCATGTTACAGCATATGTCAGAATTTCTTCCCTTTTCAAGGCTGAATAATATTCTACTGTACATGTTGACTGTCAGGGTATCATTTCAAAGAGTTAAAAAATTTAATCTCTGCACTTTGCTCAGCTAAACAGTGCTGGGAGACACAAAATAGATAAGAAAGGAAAACCCATAGAGTTGCTGTGGGAACCTGGCATGGGTCCACATAACCAACAGGGGGCAATGGAGAATTCAGGGGGATGCGGAAACAGGGCAAACAGAACCAGGAAGGACACCTCCTGTGCAGAAGGGCCACCAAAACCTGATGTCCCAGCAGATAAGAACTGGCAGAGACTAGCTCCCCCAGTTGTGAAAACAGGTTATAAAAGGGAGCCCCAAACCCTTCTCCCACAAAGACATCTTCCATTTGGCTCCTGCTCCCTTGCAGGTATCTCAATAAATCCACCTTTTCTGTTCTTCACTCTGTCTCTGGTGAAATCTTTCACCCCCATGCTCCTGGCTTACATCCCAATTTCCCCCAGACACAGACCACATTTTGTTTATCCATTTAGTCACTGATGGACACATGAATGCTTCTATCTCTTAGCTACTGTGAATAATACTGTTGTGAGCACGGGTGTACACGTTGTCTGAGATCCAGCCTTCAATTCTTTTGCATGTATATCCAGATGTGGAATTCCTGGATCATCCAATTCCTGGTAACACTATTTTTAGAAACCCTACCATACTGTTTTCCACAGCTGGGCCATTTTACATTCCCACCAGTAGTGCACAAAGCCTCCCTTCCAATTTTCTACATCCTCATCAATGCTTGTTCTTTTTTCTTTTTCTTTTTTTGTAGCGGCCATTTAATGGCTGAGGGGTAGTGTCTCATTTTGATTTTGATTTGCACTTTCCTGATGATTAGCAAGGAACATCTTTTTGCGTGCTTGTTGGCCATCGTGTGCCTCCTTGGAAAAATGTCTATTTAAAGTCCAGTGCCCTGGGCCTCCCCTGGTGGCGCAGTGTTTGAGCGCTGGGCTACGAGGCTGCCCGGGGCCTCTACAGCGCCGGTTCATTCCCCAGCTGCCGGCGAGGGTCCCATTAAATCAATCAATCAATCAATCAATCAATCAATAAATAAATAAAGTCCAGTGCCCATTTTTAAAGTGGGTTGCTTGTCTTTTGTTGTTGTTGAGTTCTTTATATATTCTGAAAATCAGGTCCTTATCAGGCATATGATTTGCAAATTTTTTCCTATAGATTTATTGTATTTATTTATACATACAAGAGCTGGGGTGCAGGCCAGAGGTGGGGGCATAGAAAGGATTCACCAGAAACAGAGTAGGGAACAGAACAGGCAGACCGACTGAAATACACTGCTGAGGGGAGCAGCGGGCGAGACAGGAGACGTCTGCTGCACCAGGTGGGTAGCTCCCTGGTCAGGGATTGAACTTGTGCTGCAGTGGCTGCTGATAGCTTCATAGGGCTGAGTCTTAAGCCCTTTGAGCCACCACCTGATTTGCGAATTTTTTTCACATTCTATCGGTTGCCTTTTCTTTCCCTTGGTAGTGTCCTTTTGAAACACCACCGGTTTTCATTTTGACGAAGTCCAATTTATTTATCGTTGGTGTTTTTGAAGGAAGAACATCTCAGAGCCTTCCCTATGGTGATGTAGACTGAGAGTACAAAGGCAGATGGATTTTTCTGCATTTCCTAATCTTAGCTAACCACATCTGTGGGACCTGTCTTAGGTGCCTCCCTCAGACACACAGATACTTGCAGGCACTCTCTGACATTTGCTGCTTTCACTCTAAGAACTGTATGAAAAACTCTTGGCAACAGAGAAGGCATCACAAATTCAGAGCCCCAAATGCAGGGGAGACCAGACCCAGGGCCTGATTACAGGATGAGGCATCAAGAACGTGCTTAGAGCTCGAGGAACTGGGGAGCGGAGCAGCTCCCTGGGGCAACTGCCCAAGTGGGTAACCAGGTCAGGAAGGACTTATCAGGTGTGCATGGGGCAGGGGTTGGGGGAGGTGGGAGGACTAGGTCAGTTGCTTCCAGGGAAAGGTTTTAGGACTACCTCTCCTTCTGTTGAGTACCTTGGGTAGGGTAGTACCCTACCCCCTAACTTTCTTCCTCATGGGGTGCCACAATCTGGGCTCCCTGCCAGTTGCTCAAGACTTTCCTGGACCCCCTCCATCCCTGTCTCCCCCGGCCTCTCCAGGCTCCCTCTGATCCAGTTCTCAGGATGACTCAGGAGCAGATTAACACCTGAATCCAGACCTCAGTGGAGCATTGGGACTGTCCCAGCCTGTCACCTGGACTGACAGGTAAGCCCTGGGCAGTTTCTTGGGGACTCAGGAAACTTTAAAAAAAGAGGTCAGAAGGGCCTGGCCAGGCTGCAATGAGCCACTACCCACAAGCATACCCTGGCCAGCTGCGTCGGCAGCTATATTCCGGTGCTGGACCTCAAGTGGCAACAAGAATCCAACGCCTGAAAGATTTCACTAACCTATTTTGTTTGTTTGTTTGTTTGATTACTTAATGAGTCTACACTCACATCCCAGGCAAACTCTCGGCCATACCCACAGGAAGTCCAGAGAGAATCAGATTTTTTCATCTTTCTTTTCTAAACCCACTAGGATTCCAGAGAAGTTAAGGGGTCAGAATTCAGACATCTGGTTGGGTTGCCTTTCGGGTCTATGCTCAGCTCTGTGCTGTTGGGAGTGAGGTTGATGGCAATCTGGAAGCAGGATGCATTGCGGGGAGCAGCTTTATAAACATGGGCTGGAACCAGAGCCTCCAGGCACAGGCCACATGACCTGAGACAATTTATTTAATCTCTCTGAACCTCACTTTCCTCACCTTAGGATGAAAAGGATAATAGATGTGTGAGAGAGCTGGCACCTACTCGGGGTTTGGTAAGAGCTCGTTTCCTTCCTTCTCAGTTTGTGTCTTCTAGAAGGATCGCTGTGGGAAACAGGAAAGGATCTTGGAGATTATCCAACTGGATTCCGTAATTTTTCCAAGGAAGAAATTGGAGCGCAGAGGATTAAATGACTTGCTAAAGGACACACTGAAAAGTGGGGGTGTGAATGCTGCTACATCTAAGTCCCTTTGGGCAGCTCATGGTGCGAACCAGCAAGGGCCCCCAGCAGGAAGGCCGCTGGTGGTGCGGGTATTGGCGTTTATCTGGAGGCATAGCACACTGGCTACTGGCAGTGCTGTGAGCCATGATAATGCAAGACTGGGGACCAGCCCAGTTACCAAGGGAGCTGACAACGTGAATGGCTTCTTGTTCATTTCCATAGCTTCCCTGGGCAAAGGCAGGGGAAGAAAGGATTTCCAAGGATCAGTAAAGGTAAATTGTTTGCCCAATGTTTCCCAGTAAGTCTGTAACAGAGCCACACCGCTGCCCCTGGCGCGCCTGGCCCCCAGCTCTCCCAGACATTTTCCTGCCAGCTCCAGCTGCCTCCTTAGCTTGCTTTGACTCAGAGGCCCACAAGCAGCAGGGAAGGAGTTAATGCCAACCTCTGTTGGCCTCTGCAGGTGCCGCTCTAGAGAAAAAGCCCTTTACAGAGGCTGCAGATAATGGGAGCAGGAGAGATAACGAGCTTTCTGTCTTAATTGCAGACAAGGAAACAGGGTGGGCTTGTTGGAGGACTTGGACAATTAACACAGCTGGGGCACTGGGGTTCATGAGCCCTGGCTGGGGCCTTGCCCCCGCTGTCTCCTCTCCGACACACAGGGCTCCGGGCTATTACACCAATGTAGGCCAGCCTGGCGCAGCGTGAGCCAGGCGGAGGCACACAAAGAAGTCAGCCCAGGGAGGAAGGAGGCTGAGAAACCACCACATGGGCTAAGCCCAGAGGGTACAGAGCCCCTGTGCCTGCCCGCTCAGACACTGGACTGTCAGGGTTTGGGTTGAGGCCTACTACATGAGGTCAGGGGTCCAGGTCTCAGAGACAAGGCAGGGGACACTGCGGGATATTGTACACACTGTCTCCAAATGCTGGGGGACTAGGAAGCAGCAAGGCAGAGAGCTGAAGACGGGGAGTGGGGTGTCGGTTTAGAATTCAGAAGGGGAGCAGTTGCCTCTGGTTGAAGGTGCAGAGCTGAAGGTGCTGTGGGCCCAGATCTGGTCAGCAGCAGCACAGTCAGCAGGCTGGGGTTGTTAGCCACTGGGACAGGACCTCAGCACTTCCCCTGAAGGTCACCAGTGCTCTCCTCACTGCTCAACCGAGGGACACTTCTCCTTACGTCTACAGGCCTCTCTGAGACACTAGGTGCTGTAGAATCCACCCTTCTTTAATAGACCCTCTCCTTGGCCTCAGTGCCCATCCTGGTTTGTCCTCACATGCTTCCTCAGCATTCCCAGCTGGTCCCCGTGTGGGGGAGTCTGGCTGCCTATCCTGGGGACCTGACCTCTTGCTGATGCTGAGCTCTGCCAACAGGAGGCACTGGCATGACATGGTGGGTAGGAGGAAGGGAGCAGCCAGGGCATTTCTTTCCCTCCTGTTCCTAGGTGGTGTCTCCTTGGTGGTCTAGCCCTGCCAGACTGGCCCTCTGTGGTTGTATTTCCACAGGCTTCTGGCGCCTTTGTGAAGAGAAGTAGCTCTCCCTCTTCTGTTTGGCTCCTCAACTCTGTCTCATCACTCATGTAGTTAGTTCCATGTATTCAGTCTCCTCTTGTAAAATGGAAAAGTGGTTTCTGGAAGACGGGCTGATATGAACTCATGACTCATGGCCCTCCCTGTCAACCCACAGCTCCCCCCAGGGCTCCACTGTCCACCCTTAGACATAGAGGCAACAGCCTTCATTTTCTTTTTTAGACATGGAGGCAACACCCTCTGAGTGAGCTCCATGGTTTTAACTACCAATCCATATGATGACTCCTAATCTGTCTTTCTTTGGCTTTAATTCCTCTGCTCATCTGACATCCTCATCGACTGTTTAGACACTCCAAACTCAATGTTTCCAAAGCTGAACTCATTTTCCTTCTTCCCTTCTCAAACCTGGTTTTCTGTTTCTCAGATAGGGCTACTGAGCCAAGGAGCAAAGCCCCTCCTTTCTCCCTATAAATTTTGTCTCCTAGGGCCTCCCTGGTGGTGCAAGGAATGAAGCACTGCACTGTGAAGCTGTCTGCAACCTCTGCAGCACGAGTTCAATCCCCAACCAGCCAGGGAGCTACTCACATGGCTCAGCAGACCTCTCCTGTCTCTCCTGCTGCTCCCCTCAGCAGTGTACTTTGGTCGATCTGCCTGTTCTATCCCCCACTCTGTCTCTGGTGAATCCTCTCACCCTACACACCTCTGGCCTGTACCCCAGTTCTTGTATGCATAAGTAAATAAATCTTTAAAAAAAATAAATTTTGTCTCCTAAACATCTCTCATATGTATCTCTTTAATCCATCTCCACCACCACTGTCTATGTTCAGCCCTCCCTGAACCATAACTAATACCTGCTTGGTAGCCTCTGCCCTTCCTGTGCTGTCCTAGAGGGAAATATAAACCCTACCATATAATTTCACTCTCAAACCCTTCAAAAGTCAGCATGGCAAACAATGCCCTCTGTGATCTGGTCCTTCCTCTGCCACTTTTCCGGTTTCATCATACCACTCCCTTCCCCTGCCATGCCAGGTCCCCAGCAAACTGCCTGCAGTGAGTTCTCTGAGCCCTCCCTTGTTGGGTGCCTCTAAGCCTTTGTACTTGCTGTTTTCCCTGCTGGAATTCTCTTTCCCATCATGTCCATCCAGAAATCTGTTTGTCTTTCAAAGTTTAGCTCTGATATAACCTATCTCTAAGAAGCCATTCTTGCCCCATCCCATCCCAGGTAGGGTGGCAACCCCCATCTCCTTCAAGCCTTCAACATACCTTATACAGTCTCCTACTAAAATATTTAGGATGTAGTGTTAGATCTCTTGTTTTGATGTCTCTGCCCTATGCTATACTTTAAGCTCTTTGAAAGCAAAAACACAATTTTCACTTGCCTCTGTATCTCTAAGGACTGGCATATCCAGGTGTTCAAAAAAATAATACCTGGAAGATCTGGAATACTTTTCCTTAATTCCTCCATGAAGTAGAACTAAAAGCCCTGGGAATTATATACAAAACAAACATAAGAAGTCCCTGAAAGGAGGAGAGAAAAAGGCAGATAGTTTAGGGAAACTTGGGACTCAGAGATGATACAGTGGTGAGGTCCCTGAGTTTTCTTTTTGCTTCCTATACCCCAGACAGAGAACAGAAGAAGCCACCAACTCAGAGATGACAATGGGCACAAACAAAAAAAACCTCAATGAAAACCTTTAACCAAAGGCCCAGAAAAGACACCAGCTAGCAAGACAAAATTTTTGGACAATAACCACTCTATTCCAGGCATAGACCACAGGAAGAACTGTGCCTTCAACTCCACCCACACCAGCAAAGACTGAGTGGGGAGCAGAGTCCACCCTCTCCAGGCTGAGGCTGTAATGAGACACCCTAACAATCCCATCAAGATTGTGTCACATAAGGTCAAGTAGGGAGCAGGCACATCTCTCCCTGTTGATGACAAGACCTCAACTTCATTGTTAATGGAGACCAAGTAGGGAGATGGTACTCCCACATTCTACCCAGTGGTAACAGAGATCAGAGTATAGAAAATATAAAGAATGAACAAATGGAAAAATTTAAACTGGAAACTATAATAACTAAAATATAAATCTCAGTGAATGGGAGCAACAACAGAATGAAGAAGACAGAACAAAGAATCAGTGAACTAGGAGACAGAACAATAGAACAATAGAAATTACCCAACATAAACAACAGAAAATAGGTTATAAAAAATGAGCACAGCCTTAGGGACCTGTGGGACTATAACACAAGATTAACTTTCATGTCACTGAAATCCTAGTAAGGGAGAAGAAAGAGGATGAAACTGTAAAAGTTTTCTAAGGAATAATGGCTAAAAGCTTACCAAAGTTGGTAAGAAACATAAACTTACTGATCCAAGAAGCAGAGCAAATACCAAATAGGATAAATCCAAGGACATCCACACCACAACATATCACATTTATACTTCTGCAAATTAAAAAACAAAGAAAAAAATCTTAAAAACATTCAGAAAAACAGGAAACTTTGTTTATAAGGAGAAACAATTAAAAAGATAGGGGGTTTCTCATCAGAAACCATGGAGGCCAGAAGAAAGTGACAATACTTTTCAAGTGATGAAAAAAAATTATCAACCCCAGTACTTACTCAGTAAAAACAGTAAAAACATCCAACAGGAATGAAAGGGGAAATCAAGAGCATACTCAGATGAACGGAAGCTAAGAGAATTTGTTGCCAGACTTAGCCTAACAAAATAGCTAAGGAAGTTCTCTAAACAGAAAGGAAGTGAAAAAGAGAAAATCTTAGGATATCAGGAAGAAAAAAATCAACTGATTAAACAAAAATATGGGTAAATGCAACAGGGTTTCCTTTTTTTTTTTTGAGTTTTCTAAATAATGCTTGATGTTTGAAGCAAAATTATAAAATTACTTAATGTGATTCTAAATGTTATAAAGGAACAATTTATAATGTATACAGGGGAAATCAAAGTATAATGTAAACAGGGGAAATCAAATACATCTTAGAAATCAAGATTAAAAATACAGTGCTATTTCCATTGCTCAAAAAAAGAATATGACACCAAAAAACAAAGAGAGCAAAAGTGAAAATAGATACAATGGACTACATCAGAATTAAAAACTTCTGTGTAACAAGGGACACAAACAACAGAGTGAAAAGGCAGCCTGTGGAATAGAAGAAAATATTTGCTCTTCAAAAGACCCTGTTAAGAGAATGAATAGAAAAGCTATGGAGTGGGAGAGAATGTCTGACAGTTACATATCCAACTAGAACTAGTATATAGAATCCATAAAGAGCTCTCAAACTCAATAGTAAAAAGAATGGGCAAAAAGTTAAAAAGTGGACAAAAGATATGGAGAAACATTTCACCAAAGAGGACACATAACTAAATAATGAAAAAAAATCCAATATTATTAGCCAGCAGAGAAATGCACACCTCATGAAAACCACAATGAAATATCACTGAAGAGCTAAAATTCTGAGTGACACCAAATGCTGGTGGGATACAAAGAAACGAGATCCTTCATCCACTGCTGGTGGAAATGCAAAATGGTGCATCTGTTATAGGGCAGCCCAGATATTGAACGGGTTGCCTGGCTGTGGGTCCTCACCCACGCGCTTAAAAGGGACTTATTAATACTTCACTACAGGCACACACAAAAGGTTAATAAAAGATTTATTTACAAGGGAAAAGAAAATAAGGAAAATGTACAACTCAGGGAGAAAATAGGGAAATAAAGTCTTTAATTCGTCCTACCCTATCCGCCGACCTGGAAACCCAAACGCACTCTCAGAGCTGGCCGGACGCTGCGAGCTGGCGGGGAGCCAAAATGGGGGAACCCCTCCAAAGCCCACGTGTCTGGCTTTAAACCAACCTGGCTGCTTAACCCCACCCTCAGGTCCCAGCCACCTTCCCTTTGGTGGTGATGGGATTTGGAGTTCCCAGTGTCTTTGGCTTTGGCCTGGGGTGGGGGTGGAGTCCACAAAGCCTGTATGGACTTAGCTTTAGGACATCCTTTTCCCCCTAACACATCCACTTTGGAAATAGTCACACAGTTTCCTTAAAAATAAAATATACAGGGCCTCCCCGGTGGCGCAGCGGTTGAGCGCTGGGTTGCGAGGCTGCCTGCGACCGCTGCGGCGCCGGTTCGATCCCCGGCTGCTCCCCGGCCACAGGAGGAGGGTCCCACATGGCGCGCAGACCTCTCCTGCCGCCCGCTGCTCCCCTCAGCAGTGTACTTCGGTCCTTCTGCCTGCTCTGCTCCCCGCTCTGGCTCTGGTGAATTCTCTCACCCTCCCGCGCTTCTGACTGTACCCAGTGCATGTATAAACAAAACAAACAAACAAACAAATAAATAAATAAACATGCCTCTATAAAAAAAAAAAAATATATACAGGGCCTCCCTGGTGATGCAATGGGTTAAACACAGCACTTTGAAGCAATCTGCAGCCTCTGCAGCACCAGTTTGATCCCCAGCCAGGGAGCTACCCATATGGCACAGCAGACCTCTCCTGCTTCGCCCTCTGGTCCCCTCAGCAGTGTATTTCTGTCAGCCTGCCTGTTCTGCTCCCAATCTGTCTCTGGTGAATCCTCTCTCTCACACACACACCGCACCTCTGGCCTGTACCCCCATTCTTAAATAAATAAATCTTTTTAAAAAATGAAATATACAGCTACCACCCCACCTGACAATTACAACATCCCAATAAAGTGTGCACTGAAGTTCACACGAAAGCCTCTATACTAATGAATGTAGCAGCTTTGTTCGGAATATCCCCAAGCTGCAAGCAATTCAGCTGTATTTCAACAGTGAGTGATTTAACAAACTGTGGTCCATACTCATCACGGAATATTCAGCCACAAAAAGCTGTTGACAATTGTACCTACAACAACAGCGATGAGGACTGGGAGGATTATGCTAAGTGAAAAAAAAAATCTCCAAAGATTATGTATTGCACGATGCCATTTACATAACAGTCTTGACATGCATAGAGCAGATTCCTGGCTACCAGGTGTTAAGGAAGGGGAGGAGGTGGGAGATAAACCGGTAAGGGGACAACAGGGCAAGCAGGGTCTTTGTGCTGAGGACTGTCCTGCGGAGGCTGCAGCACTAGTTTACCAGATGTTGCCACTGGGGGCAACTGGGTTAAGACTATACAAGTTCCCTTTACCTTCTTTCTTTCTTTTTTTTTTTAGATTTTTTTAAAAAGATTTATTTATTCACTGTTGAGGGGAGCAGCGGGTGGCAGGAGAGGTCTGCGTGCCATGAGGGACCCTGACCCTCACCCAGCGGCCAGGGATTGAAGCATTGCTGCAGAGGCTGCGGGCAGCTTCGCAAGCCAGCGCTCAACCGCTGCGCCACCAGGGAGGCCCTCCCTTTACCTTATTTCTTAGCACCGCACAAGACTACAATGATCTCAAAGGGAAAAGTCCAATGAAAATAACAATGCAGAAAGCTTGCAACAGTGAGTGAGCAAGTGAAAGAACACATGAATTTACGAGCTCAAGGACCAAGAAAGAACTATATGCACTGGTCTAGAATTTCTCTCCCTTCATAATTTGTCCCTTCTCTTGCTTTCTTCATAATAAACTCAAGAAACATTTTATGAAAGATATAGTCCCTAGTTGACCTCAGATTCTGATATGTCAACTCTCCACACTCATGTGCATTTTGAATATTCATGTTTGCTTTTAACATTAAGTAAATGGTCTTTGGGTTTGGATTCTCAAATTTTTTTTTAAAGATTTATTTATTTATGCATACAAGAACTGGGGTACAGGCAAGAGGTGTGGGGGGTGAGAGGATTCGCCAGAGACAGAGTGGGGAACACAACAGGCAGACTGTCTGAATTCCACTGCTGAGGGGAACAGTGGGCCAGACAGAATTCTCAAACCAAGTAGTCTGGGGATGTGTCCTCCATCGGATGGGGCTGGGGAGGGAGCAGCCAAGGGCAAGAAGCTTTTATTATCCCCCTGGGCACCTTCCTCCCAACAGAATTCAGTGCCAAGCTCTGCCAACTCTACTGGATTTCGATGTTGCCAGTGGCAGATGTCAACAAATTCTGGGTGAATTGACTCGTACGGGCCGTCAATCCCTTTGCGCACAGGACTAGATCCTACGGCTCAGCAGTTAATAAGACACCAGGAATCTAGGAGACAGAAGAGCCTTCTGGGAAGTGCAGGCTCAGAATCAGTGGAGGTCATGCAAAGCCACCAAGCTGTCAGGGCCAATGCCAAGGGGACCAGGGCTTTCATGCGGCCATGCCCAGGGCAATCATATCTGGAGCCAGTCACGTGGGAAGCAGGCTGGCCTGGAGCAGAGGACAATTTGGGACGCCCTCTATCTCGATGGAGGGCCCTGACCGTAAGCTATAGTATGTGACAGAGATGTAGGAAAGGCAGCAGAGGCTCCCAGTTAGGAACTGCTTGGGAGAGCTGGGCGGCAGGAGGCTCTGCGTATGGGTTTACCTGGGGTCACGTGGCCCTTCTTCCAAGATTTGCTTTAGTCCCCCCTCCCTTCCTTCCATCCCTCCTTTTCTCTCCTCCTACTTCCCTCGGGTCTCCCTTCCTTCTTCCTCCCTCTCTCCATCCCTGCCTCTCCTTCCCAGAGTGTGTGCACAGGCAAACACACTTTTCTCTCTCTCTCCTGGAGATGAAAACTTCTCTGGGTTAGAGCCATATTCAAGGAAACCAATACTCCAGGGCTGGCACCCTGTGGCCTGCCTGGCCGCAGCTCCTGCTGCTGTAGGTCACCAAATCAGTCAAGATGTCTGGTTTGGATGGCAAATTCCTCAGGGACAGGCCCTGCACCCACGTAATTCAATCTGAGCTTGACCAGCGCAGATAAACAATGCGTCAGGGTTTTAAACAAAGTCTGACTGTTTACTTTCATGGGGAGGACGTGTCCCTGGACTCTCCCCAGGGATGACATTTCAGCACTGGCCCAGGGCTGCCAGGCTCACAGTGCCTGACCCAGGCGCCCCTGGGATGAGGACGGGACAGAACGGGATGGTAAGAGCCAAACAGCATGGGAGGAGACGGCTACTGGGGCAGAAAGAGAAGTGATTTCCAA
Organism: Talpa occidentalis; assembly: GCF_014898055.3. Taxonomy (NCBI): domain Eukaryota; kingdom Metazoa; phylum Chordata; class Mammalia; order Eulipotyphla; family Talpidae; genus Talpa; species Talpa occidentalis. The sequence continues at coordinate 76,931,302 of NW_023605194.1, forward strand.
GAACACGCTTGGACACTGACCCGTGCCCCAGAGCATTCACCTGAGCAATGAACACCTCATTGTTCTGGAAAAACCCAAACTCTGTGCACAGTTTGAAGAGGACCACTGTGTCGCCTCATTTGAGCCTTGTCAAGACACAGCAGTAGTCAGGAAGGTATTGTCCCCATTTCACTGAGGCTAGGAGAAACCAGAAGCCGGGTCTGGTCTCCAAGTCTTGATCTTGCCCTACCACACATCACTCTTGGGGGTCTGCAGACACAATTCTGCAGGCTGGAGCTTTCTGTCCCCCACTGACCCCCACCATGTGGCATACTGAATATTTAGCCTTGAGGTGTCTAAATGCCCTTGCCACCACCCCCTCCCTCAGTTTCCTCACTATCCTATCATGAGTCTCTTAATTTCTTTTCTCCCTTAATCTCTAACCACTGTCTCATTCACAAACAACTTGATAAAACACTCTTATAGGACCTATTGCCCAAAAGGTACTGAATGAATGTTAGTTGAGCAGATGATTAGATGAATAATGAACGAATGAATGAACTAGCAATTCCCCAAAGGCGCTGAGCAAAGCAGATCCCTTTCCACTAGATGGCTATACCAAGCTATCATTAACACTCTGCTATTGTTCCCACTTTAGTTGTTTGTAACCTTTCCCTTTCCACTATGATAAACAGTCCTGCAGAGAACATTCTTACAGCTGCATCTTTGTACGCATTGATGATCATTTGCTCAGGATAAATTCCTATGCAATACCACTTTAATAGGGGGATAAACAAAACCAAATTAGGAAGGGAAATTTGCTGCAAATGAAAATAAAAGCTATAATAAGTGATTCTAGGCAAAACAGAAAGCCTGGCCAGGTCTCCAGTTCTTGACTGTGGATAATTGAGAGGCCCCTACAGCTATGTGGCTGGGCTCCCATAGCCAGAGACCAGACAGGTCCTGAGTGGCCACTCTGGGGTATCCTCTAGTCTGTGATCTCAGACAAGTGGGAGGTGGGGGTGGAGGGATTAAGGGCTAGGGTGGGGTCCTGGCTCCTCAGCTGTGCTGCAAACGCACTATCAGCAGAGACTGTACCTAGAACATGGAAGGTTTGACACTGTCAGCAGGACTGTTAAGGCATGACGGCATAGGAGGGGGAGCTGTCATTGATTTATGGGGCACCTGCTGTGTGTCAGGCTCTGTGCTGGGAGCCCTGTGCATGTTATCCTCCATGATCTCATTTCATTCTCACCTCCCCCCAGCTCCTCCAGCCCATGGGCTGGTCCAGAGTCCCAGGCCCTAGTGCCTGGGAGCCCACGTGGATCCCAGTGCAGGTGACACTCTGCTCTTCAGAATCAATGACACAGCCCTGGGCAGGGATAGAAGCCTCACAGGGCACCTGCACCCTGGTGAGGGAGGAGGGGAGATGTGGACATGGCAGAAATGGGTGCCAAGATTCTATGAAGCCCAGGAAACTGACGGGCTCTGTTGCCTTAGCAACAGACGACCCGGTCGGCAGCAGAGCAGCGGCAGCCGCAGGGTTGATGGTAGAAAACAGGTCACGCTGTCGGCCGAGGTTCCAGAAAGGGAGATGCTGCAGGGGTGACATACACCCACACCTGGGCTTCCAGGATCAGGACCCCACTCAGTGCAGACCCCGACGCAAGCATGGCTATCGGTGTCTCCTCTGAGTCGAAAGTGGGGAGACCCTCCATCACAGGCCAGGCTGGAAACACTTCATCCCACCCCCAGAGGCTCCAGAGAAATACCCCTGGGCCTCTCTGCAGTTCCACCAGGCACATCCTGAAGATTTGTCTGCCGTCCCCTCTGAGGACACATATTTGAGGACACAGCCCTCGCTGGCTGCTGGGACCCCTCTCCATCCGCTGACATGCAAAGGTGAGAGGCCAGGATGGGTCTGTTCCCAGATGCCTCCTTGGAAAGACAGGGGGGACAGACTGGCAGACAACAGGCTGCATTCCCCTGGGGGCTAGAAGGAGAGGTCTGACCTGACAGCAGGCGTAGGCACAGCCGGCATGTGAGCCAAGGGCTCCTACCTGCCAGGAAGGGGACCTGCTTTCGTCCACCTGCTTGTTTTTCTGTTTAGTGTTTTTCAGGTCAGCTTAATCAGGACACACAAAGGGCCAGAGAGTGCTGGCAAGGTGGCTGTGGTGCCTCCATTGTCATAAACGAATCATCACGAATTATAAGTCATCACAATTATAACTCATCATGAATTATAAAGCATCACATCACAAACAAACATGGGATTTTACAGGTGGAATATTTTCACACCCTTATCTCATTTGGTTCTCACAATAGCCCCAGGAGCTGGACAGGGCAGGTGGTATGTATCACTCTATTTCACAGGTAAAACTGCAAACAAGGAGTAAATTGACTTGTTCAAGGTCACACCCTTTGTCCAAAGGCCGGGTCTGGGTTTCTGCCCCTGGAGCCTCTGCTCGTTCTCTCTGCCCAGGTCTTGGAGGAGTATCCCCATGTGCGAAAAGGGAACCAGGATGAGGGGGACAGCAGAGGTGACAGGTTGCGTCATCTGAGGGAGCTCCACAGCTCCCAAACAGCAGCACCCCTCCTTGGTGCTGCTGAGGCAGTGCTTCAAGAGGAGGTACCAGAAACAGGGAGCTCCACAGTGCCGCTGAAACTCCTAGATAGAGTTTTTCTCAACAAAAGTGCTCCCTATGCCCTTTTCTCAGGCTTAGGGACACAGCACCCCTCCCTGCAACTCCTTCCTCTCCCCTCACTGACACCAGTTCTCCATGTGTTAACTCTGGTCTGTGGAGAGAAACCAGTGGAGCTCAGTTTGCAACCTTGTGAAATACTTTATTCTTTGACAATGCCTGCATCAGTCACTCAGACTGTGAATTCAGGCCAGGCCTACAGTAGCAAAGCCATGTTAGACCATGGAAGCCATGTTAGACCATGGAAGTGCCAAGCAAGAAAAAAGCCAGGAAGGGCCCACAGATGAGCTGGGATTATTTTTGCCTTGTTTTTTTGACCTTTTCTATTTATTTTTGACTAATTTTTTGGAAACCATATTAAAATTAGAGAGAAGTTCCATGTTTTAGTATGAAGAACTTTTTTTTCTGGACCACTTGAGAGCAAATTGCTGACTGAGGCCACCCCACACCCCGTTACTTGAGCGCTGATTTCCTTCCAGTCAGTACATTCTATACAACAGCTGTAACTACCACGGCCAGACACTGGCACTGCTGCCCTCTCCCACCAATCCTCAGATTCTTTCAGCCTTGTTTATAGTGTCCTTCGCAGTCAGGAGGTCTGTGTAAGCCCAGGAGGTGCACTCAGCCGGCCTGTCTCTGCCTAAAATAATTTTCTAGACAAAGACACGCTGTTGGCAATCTGGAAAGGCTGATAAGCCCCCAGACCACCAAGGATGCTTCGATAACCTCAAAAGTGAAGGGCAGGTGGGGTTCTCAGCCCAGTTCTCACCCTTTGAGCGTCCCTTGTGCTGTACCACAAGTGCATTTCTCTATCCCTGGAGTCATCTGCTTCAAGAGCTGAAGGTGATGTTCGTTTTGGACATCAATACTTCCATAAGTCAAAGCCCTTGCGGGCAGGCCCTTGGTGGCCATGAACCTGCCGCCCTGGGGGGGCCAGGCAGACCCTACTGGGACGAAGCTGTCACGGGGGCTGGCCCATCAGCCGTGGGCCTGAATGTGTTGAGCACCTGGGGTCAAGGCTGGCTGCCCACCCTGTGCAAGCCTTTGGCCATGCCGTCCTGCCCTCGTCCTGCTGCTGATGGCCCCCACAGAGGCCAGGTGCTGAGGGGCTGGCCCTGGTTTGCCCAGCACAGGGAGGAAACGCACTTCTCCCCAGGCGTCCCACTAACAGGAAGCAGCTGGGAGGGTTGGGCAGCTGGAAAGACCTCACCCTGCATAGCTGTCTGGGGTCTTATGTCCTGACTTCCAGTCTGACCATTCTCCCTGGGCCTGTCACTCAAGCCCAGCGACCTGGGAAGACCCCCAGAAACTTCTGTGTATGCAGAAGGACTTTCAGGCCAGACAGATACACTGGGAGGAGGGCGGCAAAGGGGTACCGGAGGACCCAGAGACCCTGCAACGGGCGCCCCATCCTGGGCACAGCTCTTGACAGGCCCTGTGCAGACAAGCACCACTTGCCTTATCTTCTTGAGTCCTGGCAACAATGACTTGCTTTCCCAATTCACAAACTAAGAGACTGAGGCCCGAGGAGGTACATCTACGGGCCTCAGTCCTTCCCACAGTCCTTGCCAGTCCCTGTCCCCTGAGCCCTTCGTACCACAGCACGCGGCCATGTTCGTGGGCCACTGGGAGCCGTGCTAGGCCCAAACATGGCCAGGCCCAAAGCTCAGAACAAGCAGACACAGCACCCCACAGGGACTGAGGGTGCAGCCTGGTGCTGGGGGGAGGGTTGATGCTGACTTAACAGGTGGGCTTAACAGGGCTGCTCGCTGGGCTGGAGGAGGAGACCCTTGCAGACACCCTCATCCCTACCATCTCCCTGCGCTTGGCCAGCGGCACACCCACATGCCCAGGCCCCCTTTGTGCACAGCCAGGGCCACTAGACTGCAGAACTTGAGGGCTCTCGGAGGTGGTGAGGCTCGCTCTAAAGGGTCTCGACTAGGAAAGATGATGGTCCATAGCTGGATGCACAGCTGGTCAAGCAGATTCAGGGAGGCTCAGTCTCCCAGTTCTGATCTATGGGGGCCAGTCACCTTTGCTCTGTGCCATATATACAAATGGACATTATAGATGGTCTCCAGGGCTCCACAGATGGGAGTGGCACGCCCTTGGGTGCAGACAACCCTGGGAGAGCAGGTGACTGGTGTCTGGGAGAAAACCAAGCCTCTCCTGGGAAGACACTGGCCAAGCCGGATTTGAAGAGACTCCGGGAGCTGTAAGTGCCACCTCCCGCTCCTCTCACAGTGCGGGGTACATCAGTGCTATCGCTGCACAGTGAGCCTCATCATAGTTAAATCTGACCAGAGGGATCCCTAAGGCCCTCTCTGGGTGCTGTTGCCAGTGGAACTAAGAGGGGCTTACAGCTGCACCCCTCAAGCCCTGCTCTGGTAGCCCACCTCCTCTAGAACAGGTTGTGAATCCTTTCCATCTCTACCAGTGACGTGGCTCAGGCCTAGCCCATGCCCAGCCCATGCCCGAGCATGCGGACAGCCCGGTCCGAAAAAAAACAGCGATAACCCCACACACCAACAGCAGCTGGTTCCCCAGGAACAGGGTGGGGTGTTTGTCAGCTACCCCCACAGCCCATGGCTTTCCCATCATGTCAGCAGGAAGGACAGGGCGTGGAGAGGGTGTGATACTGGTTTCCAACCAACACCCCGTTCAAGATCCTAATCACTGTGTGAGGAGCAGCTGGTGGTCTCTGTTGCCTTCTGCTGGTCGGGGGTGCGCTGGGGAGGGTGGGTAGTGGGAGGGGGAAAACAACTGATTCCCAAACACCTACTAATGAAGCCATCACGCTGTGGTTTGGGGATGATGAGTGAGGAGGGATCACAGATAGTTGAACAAATGATGTATTTCTACAGAAGTGTTTAAAATGATGTGTACAGAGCTGTGACTGATGTGGAAAATGCCTGAAATAATATTAAGCAAAAAAGCAAACCCAGAGCATTGAATGCAGGGAATGATACCAACTGTGCCAATATACTTGCCCAAGAAGAAAGACTAGAGGATCCCTTCTGGAGTAGGCGGGCACCCCAGTTAAGCGGTGAGCCCTGCTAACCAGAAAAAATAAACACTAGTTAAAATTTAGGGGGTGCCTCCTGGTGGTGCAAGGGGTTAAGCACCGCACTATGAAGTAATCCGCAGCTTCTGCAGCACGAGTTCCATCCCCAGCCATCCAAGGAGAAACCCACATGGCACAGCAGACCTCTCCTGCCTCGCCCACTGCTCCCCTCAGCAGTGTGCTTCAGTCGATCTGCCTGTTCTGTTCCCCATTCTGTCTCTGGTGAATCCTCTCACCCCCCCGCCCCCGCCACACCTCTGGCCTGTACCCCAGCTCTTGTAGCATAAAAGAAAATAAATCTTTAAAAAATAATAAAATAAAATTTAGGGGGAAAAGGACCATGGGTGGGGGGTGTGATGTGGCCATTTCCCAAGGGAGGAGGGGTTCTCTGTGTGTCTGTGGAGGGCAGGGGATGAACGGGGAGTGTGAGTTAATGTGGCTGTGGGACTCAGGGCCTCTGAGGGGAGCTGGGTGCAGGGACACCTGTCTCCCACTGAGGAGCATGTCCTCTGGGGACACAAGTCCTGAGGGGCAGGAGAAACCAAGAGTGGGGGTACCAGGTGAGGGGTGGAAGGCTCAGGGAAGCCTTCCTGGAAGCAGCGGCCCAAGCAGGCTTCAGAGCGAGTGAACTGGGATGGAGATGGTGCATCCCCGGTAAATGGCCAGAGGTGGTGGGATTGCGGAGGTGACCTCAGAAGAGGGAGTGAAAGGAGTGTGGGGAGAGAGGGCCTAGCCGGCCCCTTCCCCAAAGCCATGTGTGCAGTGTGTGAGAGAGGGTGCTGGGCAGTGGTACAGATACAAGGGGGAGGGCACTGGAGCCCACAGGAAGGAGCCTGGACTTGGAGGGAGGCAGTGAGCCCAGCACTGTGGGGGGAGGAGGAACAGCCAGGATCTGAGAGAAAGGACTAGCCGCAGCCCTGACATGCAAGCGGGTGACTGCATTTCAAATGGGGCTTTTAAAGCAAAGTCTGAGAGGTACCCGGGGCATCTGGGTGTTCATTTTTGTTCAGTTCCGTGAGCTGGGGGTGGGGGGTGTCTGGTGCCTGTGGCAATGAAAGGCTGATCTGAAGCCACAAGCCCCCTCAAGGTCAAACCCACTCATCTTATGACCTAGGGACCTTCCTCCACTGTGCGGGCCTCAGTTTCCCCCAGAGAGGCAGGGAGTGGGTGACAGCCCTTCTATTATCTTCAGGTCCCAGGGGCTCTGCTAATAAAAATGATTGTAAAACGCTTTGCAAATAGCAGGGCTGCCTCACAAGAGAGGCGATTCTTTCCCACAGAGGGGGTTCAGTTCCTGCAGGGACCCGCTTGGAACCTAACTGCCCTCCAAAGAAGGGGCCCTTCTGTTCCCTTGTGATCTTGATGAATGTGGCGTCCCTGGATGGCCAAGGGCCGGGCCCTGTGCCCGCTGCTGGCAGCCGCCGGCACACAGCACAAGGGAAACCTTGTGTGTATCCTCGGCCTGGAGAGACGCTGCCAAGTTCAGGGCCGGCTTTGCCTCTGACGGTGGAGGAAACCGAGGCACAGGGAGAGACAGAGCCCAGAGGAAACCAGAACCTGTCCCTTCTGCCTGGAGCAGTGGGCTGACACCGAGCGAGGTCCAGGGAGAGCAGTAGCCTGATGTTTCCCGAGAGCTCAGGACGTGCTGCCCCTTCACATGGAGTCCCTTCCCTTTTTCACACATATTTATTCCTCCCAACAACCCTCTCAGTTAGGGACCTTTATTATTCCTTGCAGAAAATGGACCCCAAAGATGTTCACACCCTAATACCTAGAACCTATGGATGCATTACCTCAAATGGCAAAAGGATCTTAGCCAAACAAGGTTTTCCAGGTGACCCCAATTTAATGCCAGGAACCCCTGAAAGTTAGACCCCTTGTGCTATAGAGAACCAGCAAGCTGGCAGCAGGGGAAGGCCTTGGCTGGCTTTGAAGATGGGGGAGGGGGTCAGGAACCAAAGAATAAGGTGGTCTCTGGAAACTGGAAATGCCAGGGACAGATTCTCCTCTGCAGCCTCATCCCTCCAGGGACGCATCCCCTCTGACACTGGGCCTCAGCCTCTTGAGTCCTGCCTGCTTCTGGCCTTCAGAGATGAGGGACGACAGGGTTGTGCTGTATGAAGCCACTGGGTTGGTGGTGACTCGTTCTAGCAGCTGTGGGAAGCTAATACAGGCCTTGTCTACAGGGAAGTACATTGATATCCAGAGAGCAGAGCCACCTACTACCAAGTGTAGAAGCTCAGACTGAATTATTCCTTCCACAGAGAACTGACCACCTGGAGGCACCAGACCAGGCGCCAGGCCGGAAGGGTTGCTGGTGACCCAGCGAATGGGGCCCCGCCACATGGGCCCAGCCATGGTGGGCCCGGTGCACAGCAGTGTCACACCATAACATCCTGCCTTCCAAGGCTCCGTCACACATCACCTCATGCTATCCTGAAAACACCCACAAAAAGCGGAATCCACGTCCTCTTGCAGATGAGGAAACTGAGGCTCAGAGATGCTGGTGTCCATCACATGGCCCACAGGCAACCTCGTGAGCCCGGGAGGACATGCTCCTGACACTGATTTCAGGCTTGGGTTCCTCTTCGTTGTACGGGTACTGGGGGGTTGCCTTGCTGTGCCCGTGCACTGGAAGCAGACATTTGGGGTGCCACCACCCCACCAAGCAGCATCTTGGGGTTAGCAATCTCATATGCTTTTTCCCAGAATCCAACACATCCTAGCCTTCTCTGCACCAGAGAAAGTCAGGTCGGGGCAGTGACGACTGGGGAGGGGTGTGGACACTCTGTCCGCCAGACTGGTCCATGCCTGGAGGCTCTTTGAGAGGATTTCTCCAGTGGACAAATGTTTCCTGCTGCTGGGGTTGCACAGGAGGGAGTCCAGGGGCAGTATCCCCTCCCCCGGGCTCCACACCTGCTGACTAAGCAAGCCTGCACTCTCTGACCATCCTGTCACCTCTTATCAGCCTGTCACTTCCCCCACACATCCTCCCAGGGGCGTCCGCTCAACCAGGAGGCCCGGCCATCCTAATACTCACAACCAGTCATTCTGGCAAAAACTGTTTACGAAGCACTTGCCTGTGCATTACCTCATGGGTCCACCCGCCAGCCTGTGCCGTTATCACCCCCACTTTCTAGAAGAGGAAACTGATGCTCAGACTGAGATCACACAGGCACGGAGGCTCCGGGACCTGGAACAAGGTAGTCAACTTCAGAACCCACGCTCCTTCCCAAGTGATTGCCTGGTGCCCTCACAACAAGCACCACAGACAGCGCTGCCCGCTCCCTGCCTGCCCCTCTCGAGACTGGCCTCCACCCACCCAGCCCAGGAGACAGCACACACAGTCTGGGAGTTCCCTGACCTCAAACAGAAAGAAGAGGCGCCATCCAGAACGAACGACTTAGGAAGATGCTTTTAAGCCCCATGCAGAGGGAAGCGGGGGCTGTCAGAGGGCCCCTGCTAGGATCCTGTCCATTTTTCCTGCTGAGATGCAGCTGTGCCCAAGGCGAGGGCACCACTGCCCATGCTGGCCTGGCCCACCAATCCTGCGCAGCCCAGCTGCCGAGGGCTGGCTGTGATGGAGGCTGAGTCACGGAGCCTGGAATCTGAAGCCTTCCAGAACTTCACCCATCCCAGCCAACTCCACATCTGTCCTCCAGATGTCTCCACGTCAGAAACATGTGCCAACAAGGACTCAACACCAAGGTCAGGACAGGAGGCATAGTTGACCTTGGAAAAATGTCTTCAGAACCACCAAGTAGATGGGGTTAGTCACCTGTCCTCCTTGGCCAATCAATGATTCTCAAACTTAATTTTCCTTAACCCTCAGGTGGCTTTGTTCTACCTTGAAAACCTTATTTCAAAACAGGGTTTTGGTGTCTTAGTGCCTGAAATGGGAGCTCCCAGCCTAGGGTGGAGGCAGCCCCTGTCTTAGGAGAGTCCCCCATCTGATGGGGATAATTGCTGTGGCATGGGGCCCCCAAGATGAGGGAGTCACAGCCCCTGCCCTCTAGTAAGTCCCAGCCTGATGGGGGAGACAGAGCCTTTGCCATTGGAGTGTAATCTCACAGGGGGCTTCGGGGAGGGGCTGGAGGGGTGGGTGAGCAGGACTCAGAAGAGAAACCTAGAAACATAGATGACAGAAAATGAAACTAATTTTTACTGAAATCAATTGTATTTTATTGCCTATCATGTGCCAGCTACTTTACAGGTTTAATCTTCTTTAATCCTCCTCAAATTACCTCATTTATCGGCAAGGAAACTAAAGCTCGGTGGTTAGTTACCAGGCCAGTAAGTAGCAGAAGCAGGATTCAAATCCAGGTCGCACAGGCCCACATCCTCCTTTCCTCTAACACCTGCTACATCATCCCTTAGGCTGGGAGCCCCCCATGCCACCCTTCTCACACTGACAAAAAATTAGTACATTTACGACAGCCTCGCTGCTTGACAACATCCCACTGCGTCCCTTTGAAACAAAGATAAGAGCGCACAGCAGACCTTCAGTCCACAGCAGGTCCCAGCCACAGGAGCCAGGCCCAGCATGGGGAGCCCCGCCCACCACGGGAGCCCCACCCATCAGGGAGCCCCGCCCACCACAGGGGCTCCTGCCTTTAGGACAGGTACTCCGGGATACCCACCCCAGGCTGGCTCCAGACCAAGCCCGGAAGAATGTACTGATTGGGACCTCTGGAAACAATAATGACTGGGGAGCACAACGGGCAAGCCTGTGGTGGTGGAAAATGCTATAGAAATGCTGAGTGTGCTGGCCCAGCCCACTGTCTGCCTTGTGGCACCCAGGCCTGACTGGCCTGTCACTGTGCCCGAGCCCTGGGAGGCTGCAGGGCCCATGGCACAGATCCCAAAACTCCCGCGTGGCTCCTGTGTCCCAGGGAAAAGTCTCTGCCGAGAGGGGAGGACAGAAATGTTGCCACGAGGCAACAGGGACCCCAATTTGTAGAGATATCAGCCTCCTTTCATGGGAACAGGAGACAGGCTTTTATTAAATCCCTGTCTCTGTAGACCCACTCTGGGGCAGGGACCCAACACCAATCCCTGCTCCTCCACTGCCTCATTCTGTGTCATTCTCCTTGGCACCCCAAACCACCCCAGATGCAGTCACTGGCTCCCGCCTGTTGGCTGGGGGTCCTGGGCTAGCTCAGTGGTGGTTCAGGGTGGCCTCTGCCCATCTGCAGTGGCAAGATTGACCTGGCCTGGCAGGCGGCTGTGCTGATGGTGGAGGGAAGGCTGGCCCTGCTAAGGGCCTTGTAACACAAAGGGGAGAAGATTCTCAAAGAGGAAGCCTGCCTGGAAAATCTCTGACCTTTTGCTCTTGCCAACCAGTAATATCCTAGCCGGCTCCATGCCCTGTCACCCAAGACACTTAACAGTCTTTATGGCCTGAAAAATGAAGCCAGAGCAAGCAAGAATGAAGTCTAAGCAAGCCTAAGCAAGCAAGCCTAAGAAGGCAAGAATGTTGTTTTTTGGTGGGAAGGTGGTGGTTAGTGGTAAATAGAACCGAAATCATGAATAAGACATTTTTTATACTACCCAGGAAAATTGGAGGTAAACACACCCAGAAGGGAGAAGGATACAGCTCCACTCTCCCCATGCTGCTGAACAGCCAGGACCTCCCTGCTGGCCATCCACACAGTGCAGGGCCCCCCAACACCAAGCTGTCTTTCAGTCTGGAGAGCAGGGTGTAGGGGCAGAGTTGCCTTCCCCAGCCCCAAAGATACAGCCCTGCCAGCTGCCTGCACCAGGAAGGAGGGCGTGGGGACCCGCTGGCTTCTGCTGGGCAATTGTGTCCTCTAGTGGTAGCAACAGGAGGCTGCATGACATGCAGACAAAGGGCCGAGCAGACCCCTTTCTCCCTTTCCCAGAATACCTTCAGGAGGCCTTTATTAAGCATCTATTGGCTGGTGACACCAGACCCTGCCCAAAGAGATTTGGACAGACATCACCTGTTCTTGAGGATTTCTGCATGAAACCCACCCAGGAGAGAGGCGATCCATCCTTCCACAGCTCCAGTTCCAGAGGTCCTGAAAGCAAAGCTTCTCCCCTCTGCCCTCACGCATGGGCCCAACCACCAGCTGGGCCAGAGTCACTTCTCACTGCCCTGGGGACCCTGCTCCTGGCCAGCTCTGCCTGAGGGCCCTCAGCCTCCTCACCCACAGAGGCTCAGAGGCCGCAGCTGTTGGAAGAGTCAGTGCTGGATGGTTTATATCGGGTGCGTCTCTCTAACTGGACCGGGGGCTTCCAGCGGGCAGGAGACAGAGGATAAAAGACAGCATCTTTTATAATCATGGCTCATCCTTGTGGAGCTGTAAGAACCACGAGGAACCCAGGGACACAGGGCAGTCAGGCTCCAGGTCAGGGGGCCTGACCAAAGCGACCACTGGTTTAACAGCCACGGTCCCCATGCCTGGCACTGTGCTGAGTGTGCTCCGGGGTTGTCTCCTCTGGTCCTCACAGCAGTCAATGAGCAAGGGCTAAAGGATCCCCATTTTTCAGATGAAAGTGTAGAGGGGACACACCATTCGTGCAAAGTCACAACTAGGAAGTGGCAGGAGAATAGGACCCTGGTGTGCCCCACACTTGTTCTCCTCCCTACCTTTCTGGAAGCCAGGCCTTCTCCTTCCTGCCCTCCATCAGGGTCCACACCACCTCAGGCACCCCCAGCACAGAGCTTCCTTTCCAAGACCCCTTTTACCTCCCAGCAAACCCCAGCAACTACCCAGAGATACAGCCTCGATTCCTCGGCATCCCCTCCTCATCTACTGGAGTAAACCATGTCTGCCACTCTTCAGCATTATTACTGTGCAGGGACTATCGTAAAGTCAGCTATTCCTAAGCCTTACTATTTCTTCTTCCCAGTCTGAATGGCCTAGGAAAGGTGGTCCTCACTTTATCCAGCTGAAAACTGGGCAGATAAAAAAAAAAAACTCCTGCCTTTGATTACCAACAGCAGTAGGGTTCATCTGGAGGTTGTGACTGAGTGTGTTGGGGGTGGCTGGGTGAGTGCTGACCTTTGTTCTCCCTTGGAATGACTAGCGGGACCTCTGGGGTCACAACGCTGTAAGTGATCTCCCCGTGGGGAGTTACTATCCTGAGGTGAGGGCCTAATGGAGGCCCCCTCAGTCCTTGCACACGTGTTCGGGTACACAAGCATCAGGACATGTCTGGCCACTGTTCTGTGGGCCAGGCCAAGAGACACTGGACATGCACATCCCCCCACCCCTGCCCCGCCCCAGCCAAAGGATTGGGTTGAAATTTGGCATTTCAACATTCCTGTTGGGAGCAAGGGAAGGCAAAGGAATCTTAACCTGACACCAAGCAGACATCTCTGGGGCTTTTTAACAGAAATGACAGCCCATTTTTATCTCAGTCCCCTCTAGACATTAAGGGGGGCCCTGTGGTCTGGCAGGACGATGAGGGCTGGGGAACCAGCAGTCAGGGCGCCAGGGTCCCTGGCTGACTCACCATTGTCCTGCCCCAGTGCTGAGCTGGCTGTCAGAGTCCTCCCTGTGACGTTTGCCACGGCAGGGGTCTCAGCAGGCCCAGCTTGTTTTTACAGGGAACACTAAAAGTTTTCTAGGTGCTTCAGTGATAGTCACTAGAGACCCTAACATGTTCTCAACACAGGAGATGGGAGGACAGTGCTCTCGGCTGGCCAGGAGGGGAGCAAGAGAGTGGCCCCCAGGAGGGGAGGGGACTGCCCCTCAGCCCCACCCCCCCCACTCCCCAGAGGCCCAGGGTGGACAAGGGTGGGACTAGGAGAGAGAAAAGAGTCAGGTCTTTCTTAGCCCTGCCTGAAATGCTACCTCTTTCCCCTGCACACCATGTTCTGTCCTACTAAGCCCCAAATGTCCAGCAGCTACAATTTCCTCCTCTGGTGCCCACTGTCTTCAGCCGTCCCTGCTGCACTTATTCCAAGGGCAGGGGCGTGGGGAGGGGGGCTGTACAATTGTTGCTTACTTACCAGACCACTGTTTGTAAATGCGCCCTAAAGCACTTGTCCTAGCGCTGGGCCAGTCCCAAGCTCTGGCCATTGTTCAGTGAATGAATGAATGGGTCAAGGAGTTAATGAACTGGCGCTTTCAAGTCCCTCTTTCCACCTGAAACCCTGCGTCTCCCAGCCCAAAGCCCCCTTGGGCGCTTTTCACTGCTGTTCTCCTGAGGTTCCTGAATCACAGACTCCAGGCAGAGCCATCTGCCAGCCCAGAGCTGGCACTGAATGTGCCCACTGACCCCTCTGCCTTCAAGCACCTCTCCTCCAGCACCCGAGAACCCATCTGGCTCTCCAAAGCCCACCCTTCCCATTTTCCGGCCTTTCTTTCGGAAACACCTTTTTCCTGCCCCATTAGGTGCTAAGTTTCCTGCACAGGAAGGTGCTATTTATAGCTGACCTCCCTCCTTCCAGCCTCACTGGGGTGAGGGTCCGTGGCCCAGGGGGTGCAGACACTCGGGGTTTCAGGGGAAGGAAGCTGGGCACACAAATGCGGGTCAGGACCTGGAAGAAGCATCTTCTGACTTCCCCACAGCTCCCCCACTCCCCAGACTCCCCCTCACAGACCCTCAGCCACCAAGAGTTATAGGACTTCGACCCGGATAAGACCTTAGAGACCAAATGTGGTGGGAGACTCAGAGAGAAAGAGATTTGAACAAGGACACATAGAAAGTTAAAAAGCAGGTGCCCCCTGGGCCTCCCTGGTGGCGCAGCGGTTGAGCCCTGGGTTGCAAAGCTGCCCGCAGCCTCTGCGGTGCCGGTTCGATCCCCGGCTGCTCCCCCGCCACCGGAGAAGGGTCCCACATGGCGCGCAGACCTCTCCTGCCGCCCGCTGCTCCCCTCAGCAGTGTACTTCAGTCCTTCTGCCTGCTCTGCTCCCCGCTCTGGCTCTGGTGAATTCTCTCACCCTCCCACGCTTCTAACTGTACCCAGTGCGTGTATAAATAAATAAATAAATAAATCTTTAAAAAAATTTAAAAAAAAAAAAAGCAGGTGCCCCAGCTAAACTCAGTGCCCTCCACTTGCCAACACATCCCCATCATGAAGACCTTCACAAGCTTTGTACCCCATTTTGTCTTGTGAGGCAGGTGGTATGTTATAGGTCAATGTCACCAAAAAAGATGGTTGGAGTTCTAATCCCCAGTGTCTTAGAACGTGACCTTATTTGGAGATAAGGTTGCTGCAGATGTAATTAGTTAAGATGAAGTCACATTGGAATGGGGTTGCCTTTTAAGTAGGATATCCTTATAACAAGAGGGAGATATGTACACAGGGGAGATGGAGCAAAGGCCACAGGGAGGAGGCTCCCCGTACGATGCAGGCAGAGCACGGGGTGAGCCTGTAGCACCTGGCGCTAGAGGAGGCAAGAAGGAATTCTCCCCCAGGTTTCAGAGGCCTGCTGATACCTTGACTGCAGACTTAGCTTGCAGAAATGAGACAATAAGCTCCTGTTGTTTTAAGCCACCCAGTCTGCAGTACCTGGTTAAGACACTTCCAGCAAAGTGCTACGTGGTGTTATTTATGCCCATGTGACAGGTGAGGACTGTGGGTGGCTGAGCCAAATTCCTCAGGTTTTATACTAAAAGGGCAGCAGGGGGCCTTCCTGGTGGCCTGGGGTAAGTCTTAGTACCATCAAGCTATCGCCAGCCACTACGGCATGAGTTCAATCCCCTGCCAGGGAGGTGACCCACATGGCGTGGCAGACCTCTCCTGTCTCGCCCGCTGCTCCCCTCAGCAGTGTCTTTCAGTCAACCTGCCTGCTCTGCTCCCCACTCTGTCTTTGGTGAATCCTGTCACCACCCCCCAACACACACCTCTGGGCCTACACCCCAGTTCTTCTATGCATAAATAAATAAATCTTTAAAAAGTAAAAGAAAAGGGACAACAGGGACTCAGCCAGGCCTCTGCCTCTTCAGAAACACAGTGCGGTTCTTGGCTCCTCTTCTCCACGTGTCCTTCCCAAGTTCAAGTTATCAGGTCTGGTTGGGGGTCTCCTTTGGACAACCTCTCCCACCCCTCTTCCTTTCCTTTCCCAGGGGGCGGCCCCAGCTCCCATCATTATCAGGGATGTGACAGTGGACCTGCTGCCGCCCACCTCAGCCTGTGCGTCCACTCAGCGCCTCCTCCCGCTGTGGCCAGACTGTGCAACGCTGGGCCCTCAGCCAATCAAGTAGACCTGGGCCAGATCCCGTCACAATGCCACTTCAGCTTGTCCCTTTCCTGCTCTGCGCCTCCTCCAGGCTGAAGCCCTGGCCTGACCCCTCTGACACCCGCCCCAGCTCCATCAAGCCTGAGGACAATTTTCTGTCTTACAGGGAACCAGTGGCCCCTCTGCCAATGAGCAGAACATTCTGGCTTTTGCAATTCCCAGTCCATGAAGGAAAGCAGAGGCTGACCTCTCCTGGCTCGCCCACTGCTCCCCTCAGCAGTGTGCCTTTGTCCATCTGCCTGTTCTGTTCCCCACTCTGTCTCTGGTGAGTCTTATCACCCCCCGCATCTCTGGCCTGTACCCCAGTTCTTGTATGCATAAATAAATAAATAATTCTTTTTTAAAAAGAAAAGCAGAGGCCCCGTGGCCTTGGACAGGAAGCCACCAAGTGGACATGGTCTGGGAACCGTGACAGTAACACCTCCAAAGACCGAACTCTCAAAATCCGGCAGGTACCCAGGAGAGGGGGATCCCCCATAAACAAACCAGCACCTTCCTACACCTGAAATTAAAAGAAATAAACTACATTATTCAATGGGAATGAATTTCAAAAATGCTATTTTGAGCCAAAGAAGCTGGACACGAAATAGAACTTGCTGAGGGTCAGTCTCCAGGCAGCCGGCACCACTGACTGGGGTGATGGGAGCAGGACAGTGGACTATGGCGGGGACACGGGCTGGAGGGGGCGGCAGGGGGAGTTTGTGAACTGACGGAAACATTTTCTCTCTGGATTGGGGTGTTGGTTCTGAAGGTGAATTCATTTGTCAAAAAGGCATCAGGCTGGGCACTAATCTGTGTGTCTCGCTGCTTGTAAACGGTATAGCCATTACAGTACAACAGAATAGGAAAAAAAGCAAGGATTGGAGTGGAGGGCACACAGGTGGGGGTGGATTTTGAGGAGGGGTTTTGGGGGGTGTCATGGAAGCAAGGGGCACTTTCCTCTGTTCCTCTCACGCAGCCCAGGATCTTTTCAGGCTCTGTTTAGGCCCCTGCTAAGCTTAGGCGCAGCCCAGGTCTCTTCAAGACAGACGGAAGCATAAGAGCAGGCAGATCTACCCGTGGCCATGAGCACAGGAGCTTTCTGGCTTCGAAGTCAGGCTTCTGCCTCGGAGGCAAGAGGCAGACCCTCCTCCTCCGTATCCCACTGCCATGGAGACAGCCCAGCCAGCATTTTGGCCACAAAGGCTTTTTGGACACAAAGGCTTTTGCTCATCATTTCAAACCTCCCACCTTCCCTATACTTTGCCTGGCCACATCTGTGACCCTCCTTCCCAAGCCAGTGCTATTTATATTGCCCTGGAAAGACAGCCTGGGCCAGATAATAGGCAGGCTTTGCCAAACAAAACCCCAGGCCATCGGCTCCCCTCACCCCCAGAGGCGGGCAGTCTGGAGCCCAAGGGGCCCAGGAGGCCCATAGATCTTATAGCTGGCACCGCTCCCACCAGGTCCTGCTGACCTCAGACAAGGAACCGCCCCCCCCATCCCTACCTGACATAGAAACACCCCTTTGGGGATACACTTGCAGAAGCATGGTCCGCAGGGTGGGCAGGCTGGATGGGGTGGCAGGTCAGCTGTGCTCGCTCACCATACCTGGGCTACATATATTCTCCAAGGACCCAGGGGGTGCTCAGGGGGCAACCAGATCGCGATGATGTAATGATCATGACTAATCTCAGTTTTTGGCCAGGTGGTTTTTGACCCCCGCCTGGGGGAGCTTTATGTGTCTGTGGGGTGCTGTTATCATCCCATTTTACAGGTGAGGAAACTGTAGCTCAAGGGAGTTGCAGGAACCCAGTCTCTCTGACCTTGTAGACAATATTTCCTGCCACACCGACAACCTCAGAGGCCTCTCAGGGACGGCCCTGGCGGCAGTGGCCTGTCAGCCAGCCAGGGAAATTAGGGGCCAAGACCACTCCTGTGGGCAGAAGAAAGGGGAGGAGCACTCACCCTTGCCTGTCCCTTGCCCCCTGAGTGGTCAGTGAGTACATACTTCCTGAGCCCCTACTATGTGCCGGACACAGCCAGGCCATTTCCAGCTCCCAGTCCCGTCAGCATGGCTTTCCAAGGTCCTCTCTGCCCCAGGCAGCTCCCCTTCCCGTGTCTGCACCCCAGCCCTTCCTCGCATCTGGTCCCAGCCCTGCTACCCCAAACACAGAGCCCTTTGTGCCGGGTGTCACCACCTATGGTCAGCTCAGCAGCAGCCCTTCCCACCCACTTCCCACAGCCACCCCAACCCTGTGGTCACTTCTGGGCCTCCCTAGTGGCCTCTGATTTCTCTCTGGCCAAGGCCAGCAAAGGAAGTGGGGCGATGACTCAGAAATATGATGTGGGCTTAAGAGATATGTCTTTGCGATGATATTCAGTAAGGAGATGGGTAATGAGTGACAGAGAGCCTTGGGTTAGAGACGGATAGACAGGGAGAGGTCGGCTCACTAGCTCCAACACCAGCTGAAAAGTGACTGAGACTTAATGGATTTCCAAACTAGGGCAGGTCTAACTTCATGCACAGTGTGTTTTTTTTGTTTGTTTGTTTGTTTGTTTGTTTTTTTTGTGGGACCCTCGCCGGCGGCCGGGGAACAAACCGGCACTGCAGAGGCTGCGGGCAGCCTCGCACCCAGGGCTCAACTGCTGCGCCACCAGGGGAGGCCCCTGTATTTTTAACTCTGATGAGAAAACAAGAAGCAGAACGCAAAATAGAACACTTTTACATTGTTCCTCCGACTAATCAGGTAAAATTAGCAGAAGCAATAAAATTGGTGATGTACTTTTCAGTAGCTTCTGTTGAAAGACAAATCTGAAGGATCTGTCAAATCAAATGCTATAGTAAAATTAATAATAGTGACTCAGTGTGATTTCTGCATTTGCCTAGCAGAGAAGACATCCGCAGTTAAGTTCATGGGTGTTTAAAAACACTGCCCGTGTGGCTGTGGGAAGGACAAAGATCAGGAGTCAAGTTTCCCCACTTGATTTGCTGAAATTGTATGGATTTGGGTGAATTACTCAGCCTCTCTGAATCCTGTTTCCCTCATCTGCAGGAAGGGGAATGTTTGTCCGCCATGAAGCATGAGTAGAGAAGCAGCAAGGGTCCTAATGCTGAACAGGAGGAACGGCTTCAGTGAAGGGCTGAGGAAGATGGAAGTTGGACCTCGGAACTTAAGACAAGAGCAGCTCTGCTGTCAAGGTTAACCATGCCTGCCCCAGAAGCGGTTCTCAAACCCTGGCCCACAGAACTCTCAGGGCCTGTGTCCAGCACCACACCTTCTCTGAGGACATCAGGCCCCAGGCTAAGGAGTTTTTCAGAGACTTATGGAAGAAAAGGTCATGGGTTCCAAAACACAGAAGGAAAAGAGCAAAACTGAGATTTGACATCTGTAAAAAGTAACATCATGTCCATTGCGTGGATATTTCAATTTATTTTGCATAAAAACATACCAAATTTGAAATGACCAGTATGTAAAATTTTTCCACCTCATAGTCATTTCTGCATATATTCAGGGATTCCACAAATAGCCAATTGAAAATGATTAAGAAATGAATAACTGATATCCGTCCACATGCTTTGAAAAGTGAAATGAGAAAAAAAATTTTTTTTAAAGATTTATTTATTTATTTATACAAGCACTGGATACAGTCAGAAACGTGGGAGGGTGAGAGAATTCACCAGAGCCAGAGCGGAGAACAGAACAGGCAGACCGACGAAGTACACTGCTGAGGGGAGCAGTGGGCAGCAGGAGAGGTCTGCGCGCCATTTGGGACCCTCGCCCTGCGGCCAGGGATCGAACCGGCGCTGCAGAGGCTGCAGGCAGCTTCCCAACCCAGTGCTCAACCGCTGCACCACCGGGGAAGCCCGAAATGAGAAAATCTTTAAAAATTTTTACAACAGGATCCTCCCTGGTGGGTCAAGGGGTTAAGTCTCAGGACTATGAAGCTGTCGGCAGCCACTGCAGCACAAGTTTGATCCCCAGCCAGGAAGGCAACCCACATGGCACAGTAGACCTCTCCTGCCTCGCCTGCTGCTCCCCTCAGCAGCATATTTCAGTAGATCTGCCTGTTCTGCTCCCCACTCTGTCTCTGGTGAAACCTCCCACCCAGGCACCTCTGGCCTGTACCCCAGCTCTTGTATGCATAAATAAATAAATCTTTAAATTTTTTTTTTTTTACAACAGAACCACTAACACTTCACACAGCAGGTGGGGTGTGGGTGCGTGGCCCCTGTGCCTGAGCTTCCTGGGCATTCACAGGTAGCAGGTCCAGGGATTCTGGGCTTAAAGTGGCCCCATTGCTTTTGGATCAGTACTATAGATAAGCTTCCCCCAAGATCAGGCCTTTTATGGTTTCTCCCACTCCCCATATTTAGAAGCCAGGATATCTGAATGGGTGGTCACCACAAAACTGTACAGAAAACAAGCCACAATTTCCTGTCCCACCTCTTCCCAGCCCCATCTGTTTGCCCAAACAGTTTTGTTATTAATTCTTCTGTTGGTTACCCACATACTACAGAGTATACTGATAACTCTATTCCCTGCTTTGTTACCTTTTAACAGTATCTATCATTACCCCCCAGAATAAATGAGGATAAGTCACTTACAATGAACCCAGCTCTCTTTCTCCTTTTCTTCCTCCCAGTATTTGATTTTAACTGCTTTTATTGGTAATTTTGCATTTTTATATCTTAAATGTTGTTTTTTTTAAACATTTATTTATTTATGCATACAAGAGCTGGGGTACAGGCCAGAGGTACTGGGTGCGGGGTGAGAGGATCCACCAGAGACAGAGAGGGAAACAGAACAGGAAGACTGACTGAAATACACTGCTGAGGGGAGCAGCAGCCGAGACAGGAGAGTTCTTCTGTGCCATGTGGTTGCTCCCTGGCTGGCCAGGGATCGAACTTGTGCTGCAGAGGCTGTGGATTGCTTCATAGTGTGGTATTTAACCCCTTGCGCCACCAGGGAGGCCCTGTTTTAGAACACTTTGACAGACTCTTTCAAATCCCCTCTGTGTGAGAGAGAATTGAGACCCTCTCCCTTCCCTCACCAGTGGTCGGATATACTTGTGTTCTTAATTGCCATTTACAGTCTGCCCAGCAGCTACAACCAACCATGCTGAATTTGCCCAAAGTTTGGCAATAAGGGGGGAGGGGTGGAGGAGGGGGAAAAAAAAGAGGGAAGGAAGAACAATGGACTGTGGTGCTGGGCTGTGGGTAAGTGGGCGGTGGGTACACTATGGTGGTAATACCTGATGGGGGTATCCAAATATTACCCCGATTAAAAATTGATTCGTTCATTTAAAAAAAGATTTTCAAGGCCTGCCTGGTAGTGCAAGGGGCTAGATCTCAGCACTGTGAAGATGTCAGCAACCACTGTAGCATGAGTTTGATCCGCGGCCAGGGAGCTGATCCACATGGCACAGCCAACCTCTCCTGCCTCACCAACTGCTCCCCAGTTCTTGCAATGCATAAATAAATAAATCTTAAAAAAATAAAAAAGGATTTTCAATAAATATCATCTCCATTATTGACTATGTAAATACTTTTTAGTACCAGCCTCCAAGGTCTCAATCTCTCACTTCCCATCTGTCAAATGGGTCTGGTCTAGCATGGCCAGCGCCTCCTCAGACAAGGTGAAGGGGATAAGCAATGTGGCAGGTCGAAGGCTTTCTGGTAAGTACAAGCTCTTATTTCTCTGTAATTACAGCACATAGCATGGTCCGGTAATAATACTATTGGGACTGCTACCTGAACCCCAATCTTTTCACCAGTAAAGTGGGGAGGATTCTAGTACCTATTGTATCTCACTGAGTGATGGTAAAGATTAGAAGAAATAAAACATTTGAAGTGCTTTGTGTCCATGCATAACTGCCCTAATTTAAAGACTCATGGCTCCATTTCCCACTTTTAGGGAGAGAAATCTGCAGTTCAGGCCCCAATACGGCTGTGGGGCCAGAAAGTGCACTGTGTTCTCTAAAGGGTGTTAGAGGAGCTAGTGGGAAATTCAAATATGGCCCATTCATGACGTAACCCTGTTCAGTCCATGGTGGGCGTGATTATGGAACTGTGGTCGGAGAGGGGAAAGTCCTTATTCTTAGGAAAAGCGTGCGACACATTTAGGGCTTAAGTGTCACAATGTCAGCAAACTCTTCAAATGGCTCAAAAAGCATTATTATACATATGCATGTGGAGATGATAGACAGACAGAGATAATGAAATGGATGATAGAGATAGACAGACAGAAGAACATGCAGCAAACTGTTAATTATTAGTGACTCCAGACATTCATTGTACTCATCTTTAACTCTCTCTACTGATTTAAGATTTCTCAAAATAAGGGGCCTCCCTGGTGGCCAGCGCTATCCTGATCCCAGCCAGGGAGCTACCCACACATGGCACAGCAGACCCCTCCTGTCTCGCCCACTGCTCCCCTCAGCAGTGTATTTCATCAGTCTGCCTGTTCTGCTCCCCACTCTGTCTCTGGTGAATCCTCTCACCCCACCCCCTGCACCTCTGGCCTACACCCCAGTTCTTGTATGCATAAATAAAAATAAGTCTTTGAAAAAAGAAAAAATACAAAAACCCTTGTGAGGGGGAAAGACAACTCTCAACACCAAGCGCCTGACTGTCCTGGAGCCCTCTGTCCTCCCCTGAAGAGGAGGAGAAGGCCCTGACTCTGCAGCTCCACTGTCCCTCCCAGCGAAGAGGGGCAGCTTTGCTGGCATCTCCTTAAAGTCCTCCTTGAAGCTGGCCATGCCCAGGAGGTGATGGAGCATGCATGCAGCACATGGTGGTTTTGGGGGTCCTGTGCAATTGAGTTCTCCTGTGCAAGTTTTGGGGAGGGGAGTCAGGGGACCATACTGAGCTGCCCTGGAAGAGAGACAGGGCAGGCAGCTGCCAGGTTTGGGTCCTGGCTGAGGATCCTTAACCGGGTGTCTCAACAGCTGTCTTGTCTTTGTTCAAAAAAAAAGGCAGGAAAGAACAGTTGGTATCTTAGCGCTGCCTGGAACCTAGCTTCTCCTTCCCAGTCAACTCAATTATCTGCACCAGTGAACTGGGAAAGGAGGCCCTGGTAATTGACTTGAGCAATCATGTATTGAGGGCCTATTGTATGCCATGCTTTGAGTCCCAAAATAATTAGGCAACATCGAAACAGAAGGAAACAACTCAACAAGCCACAGGACAAAACTACAGATGCAGTCGGACCCGCTTGCTTCTCTATGCCATCCCGGCCCTGATCCCAGCTCTCGGGTTTGCAGGGGCAGTCGACAAACTGAAAAACAAACCTGCTCTGCCTCATTGACAACGGGTGCCCCGCCCTATGGGTGATCTGTGCCAGAAACTCCTAGCCGATGCCATGCTGAGTTCTGGACACAACACACACTAATCGAGATAAACTGTAGCTTGCTCACAGCGTGATTAGGATCATGGAGGGTGAGGAGGGAATCTGGCATTTACTGAGCTCACACACTGCATGTCCCAGGGACTAGGCAAGGCTCACTCAGTCCTTGGAATCAGTCCTTGGAATGATGGGGACGGGGGTGATCATGGAAATCACTGGGTTGGGGGGCAGGAGAGGAGGGAGGTTAGATCAGTCAAAATGAGAAACATTCCTATGAGTAAGTCATTTTCATTCAACTTTTCCTGGGGAAGAAACTGAGTCTCTAGGAGGTTCCACACAGACAGAAATAATGATGTCAAGATGGAGACTATGACTCCAACTGCTAGTATTTGCTGAATACTCATCTTGTGTTAAGGACTTCACAGACAGTCAGGATTTGAACCTTGACTCCAAGTCTGGCTCACTTCATGGTCTAAATTCTTCCTATTGCATCATACATCTTCCCAGAAAAAAACTTGAGAGCACATCCAATGAAGGAAATCAGAGGAAAGACGGGGTAAGCACGAGGTCTCAGTTTTAAATATTGAAAGGCTGAGGCCTCCCGGGTGGTGCAGGGGTTAAGTCTCAGCACTAGGAAGCTATTACCAGCTACTGCAGCATGAGTTCAATCCCTAGCCAGGGAGCTGACCCACATGGCCCAGCAGACCTCTCCTGTCTCTCCCGCTGCTCCCCTCAGCAGTGGATTTCAGTCGGTCTGTCCTGTTCCCCACTCTGTCTCTGGTGAATTCGCTCACCTCCCCCTCCCAGCACCTCTGGCCTATACCCCAGTTCTTGTATGCATAAATAAATAAAATAAATCTTAAAAAAATATATTGAAAGGCCACCACTCTGCAGGGCAATGGCACTTTTTCTGCCTACTTTTTCTCCCTCTTTCTGTGCAGCTGCCTCTGGTGAAGCCCATTTACCTTTTGGTGTCTTTCACCTATGGGTGGAGATCACACCCATGACAGATCAACACAAGCATGACTCTGAAGACAGAGTTCCCATACATGGAATGAGATGACTTCAACACACTGTGTTTGGGGGAGTTCCCCAGCAATGGGGGTTCCAAGCTGGAGGATCCCTTAGTAGGACTGTTTTTGAGGTACCTGATATATCTGAAAAAGAAGAAAAAAAAAGGCTACAAGACAGTTAAGGTTCTTTCCAACTTTGAAAGTTGAATTCTATGGGAGTTGGCATTTGTTCTATTTACAAATGGATTGTAAAATCAGGGAGGGATGTAAATGGGTCACTATTACCGTCCAGATGAGGAGGAATTGCGTCACTAAAAGCTGGGAGCAGTCAAGGGTTCCAGGGAGTAAATCAGCTCAACCATTGAGCGGTTGTAACCCTCACTCCGCATCAGAATCACAAGGGAGCTTTTTAATAAAGACATTTTGATACTGGAGCTACATTCTAAACCAAACAAGCTGAGTCTCTTGGGGTGGGCCCAGGAATCAGTGATTTTTAAAAGTTCCCCTTGTGATTCTAATGTGCAGCTAGGATGGAGAACTGCTGAGTGAGAGGAAATGAAGGTCATGCTGAGGCTGGTCTTGAGGTTGGTCTTGGTGCCCTTTGAGCCTCGTGATGACCAGAAGTCTTCTGGATATTTGACCAGACATCTCTGACAAGGGCAGTTGTTTAGAAGTTTTATGCCAAGAAAATACAAACAGAAATTCCTCTAGAATGTTCCCTTTGGAAATAAGTCCTCTAACATCTTCAAGTCTTGACTTTTCTAGTTAATTATGTTTTCACAAATTCACAGAGATAGAAAGAATGGTGGGCTCCAGGGGTTGGGGTACTGGAGCAAGGGGAGTTATAGTTTAATGGGTACAAAGTTTTAGTTTGGGAAGCTAAACTTCAAATTTGCAAAGTCTGACGACTTTGGAAAAGTTCTGGAGATGGATAGTAATGATGGTTACAAAACAATGTGAATATATTTAATGCTTCTGAACTGCACTTCTAAAAGTGCTTAAAGCCTTAATTTTATATTATGTATCACTCACCAGAATTGAAATTTCCAATTGTGAAATGAATCTGCAGATTTTTAAAAAAAAACAAAACTTTCAGAGGTTTTTCCTAGGAATGCAAAGATAGTTCAACGTTAAAAAAAATTGAGATAGTGCACCAAAACACATAATTATCTCACTTGATGCAGAAAAAAGCATTTGACAAAATCCAACAGGCATGGGCCTCCTTGGCGCCCTAGGGGTTAAGTCTCAGCACCTTCACTGTGATGGCATGGGTTGGATCCCCTGGCCAAGGTGCTAACCCACACTTGGCACAGCAGACCTCTCTTGTCTTGCCCACTGCTCCCTCACAGTGTATTTCACTAAATCTGCCTGTTTTGCTCCCCACTCTGTCTCTGATGAATCCTCTCACCCCCCAACTCTGGCCTAAACCCCAATTCTTTTATGCAAAAATAAATAAATAAATAAATAAAATATATTTTTAAAAAGGAAGAAAATCCAACAGTCACAATAAAAACATTCAGAAAACTGGGAATAGAAGGGAATTTCTTCAACATGATAAAGGGCATTTATGGATAACCTACAGCAAACACCATATTCAGTGTAAATAGACTGAAAACTTTGTTCCCTCCCAAGATCACCAATAGACCAGGAAGACGGCTTGCACCACTGCTACTGAATAGCATTCTGGGAGCCCTGCAAGAGGAATTATGAAGGAAAAGAAATAAAAGACATCTAAATTGGAAAAGAAGTAAAACTTTCTTCCAATATGAGTTGATATGGAAGCTGATATGATCCTGACTTATAGAAGATCCCATAGAATCCATATGCAGAAAAACTAATAGTAAACAAATATGGCAAAGTTGCAGAGTACAAGATCAACACACAAAAATTAGTTGTGTCCCATACACCAGGAGCAAACAATCCAAAAAGGGAATTTCAAAAACAACCCTCTTCAGGAGAGCCATAGGAACAAGGAGGGACAAGACCGCCATCCAGCCAGCTCCTGGCCCTTTGAAGTGGAAACATTTTGTTATTAACGGTCCTTGGCAGGGCGCTTGCATCAGCACCTTTAATTTTGCATGCATATTAGAGCATCTCATATTAAAGTAGAGGAAATAGAGCTGCTGGGGTGGTGGTTTGACTGCACAGGACGTGCATAAGAAGCACAATTAAGTCCATAGTCAGATCAGAGTGGCCCAGAGCTCAGCCATCCTGCCTCCCTTCACGTCTCAAGAGTCACAGGAAGCGGGGAAGCAAAATCCCAGGCCCCATGGAGGAAACAAGGCCTGAGTCAGCCTTCCGAGGAGGTTGGGGGAACAGATTAAACCCAGGAAACCGTTTACTGAGGAGGGTGTTTTTCCCTTAAAAATTTTGTAGTTTTTTTTTTTTTAAGTTGAAGAAGGAACTAAAAGTGTTTTTAATTATTGTTTTGTGATGAGGGGCCAGAAAGAT
The DNA here is from genome assembly GCF_014898055.3 of Talpa occidentalis. Classification (NCBI taxonomy): domain Eukaryota; kingdom Metazoa; phylum Chordata; class Mammalia; order Eulipotyphla; family Talpidae; genus Talpa; species Talpa occidentalis. Next base: position 76,958,056 of record NW_023605194.1, read on the forward strand.
GAAGTGTTTGCCAAGTGTTGCCACATTTCTCAGTTCTCCTTGTTCCAGAGACTCTAAGAGCTGGTAGATGGTTCCCTCGCAGAAAGCCCTCCTTGGCCTGCTTCCTCTCTCTTGGCAACAGCTAAGTAATATCTCTGAGATCTACGGAGGGGACACAGAGAAAGGCTCAGAGTACTCAGAGGTGATGTCTGAAAAGGGTGAGCCCTGGGCTATTAGCCAGAAGCCCCTGTTCTAGGATGGTTTCTGCAGCCCCGAGGCGGTGGCTCTGTGCCCATCCCTCCTGTCTGCTGCCCTACAGTCTTGTCCTTTAGGGGAGGAAGGGTAGGGTGGGGCAGAAGGGGAAGAGAGCCTTTGACTTTATTCTAGTTTTTCTAAAGGTCAAACCTTTTAAGAATTCAAAAGACCTTTATAAGAGGAGGGAAGTGGCTTTCACTGGACTTAAAAAGATGACAGTAGGACAAATTGTAAAAGATGGACAAGAGATTTTTCTGCTTTAGGCCTCTTTTCTCTACTGGGTCAAAGCTGAACTGATACCGGAATGGCCTGTATGCCAGAGGAGGCCAAGAGAAGGAAAAACAACATTCTTGTCTTCCAGTTTCCCAGGCCAGGACTTCCTAAGGAACTCCCAGAGAAGGTCCCAAAGCTTCAAGTTTGCTTACCTGTGGGAAAATCAACCTCATCAGCAATCAGGTTTTGAGAAGGGAAAAGAATACTGAATCTAAATAAAACAACTTGCAAAGAATGAATAAATGGGTAAAATGAGTTAGATGGGAAGCTTCTGGGTGGTACTTAGATTTTTCTAATTTTATTAATTCAGCAAATATTTATAAAGTGCCTACTACGTACTGGGTATTGTGGGTGCTAAGACATGGCATCTGGTTGGAAGATATTCACAGGGAGATAAGCCATACATGCAATTACCCAAAAGCCTAAAGCACAAAGCAGAATGCCAGACCTGCTCCAAGGACAGCCAGGTAAATTTCTGGAGTTCAGAGTAGGGGCTGCCCCTTCCCTACCTGAGAAGTTCAGAAAGTGAACCCCAGAGGCTGAAGCACAGAGCTGAAACCCTTTTCTAGCCTTCCAGCAGTAGCACATTTCCCCAGCTCCATTTTACAGAAATGAAAAACAGGACAGAGAGGTGAGGAATTATTTGTTCTGTGATCATCCAGAGAGTTTGTGACAGACTGATAACAGAACCACAAACTGAAAACTTCCCAGTGGTGAAAAACACCTACCACTATAAAGGTCATTTTAGGGGAGGAAATTCATAATCCCAGCTATTCCCTCTTGTATTCCTCCCCAGTTTAATCCCCCAAGACACTCCAACCAAAATTTACAGCAGGTTCAAAAAGCACTCCTAAGCAGAAGGGAGTCACATGTACTTTTGGCCAGAAGGAGCCAAGGCTCCTGGAGAGAGGGCCCCGCCTACTTGGGGAGGCTTCTTTCTTTGTGTGGTCCCATTGCCGGTTCTAAGGGAGTTTCAGTGGACATCTGCAGCGGGAACGAGACACAAGATTAAAACCCAGGCAAGCCCCTCTGTTTTTGCAGCGCTAAGGAGGCCTCAGGCTTCTCAGCATTGAATTTGAACGAGCCAATGGTATTGCAATCATTGAAACAGGAAGCCAGATAAACACCATGTTATCAAGGGGGGATTCAGCGCTTCCCTTAAGCCGGCGCCAGCTGCGCCCCGTGGCAGTCCTAACAAAGTCCCATTGACTCACCAGCTGATTTTCCTGTGTTGGGCTGCGGGGGACAAGGCACCCTCTCTGATGGCCTACGTCACCCCTGCACACACGCCCCCCACTATCACTCACGTGCTCTACTGATCCTGCCTCCCCTCTCTCAACTCTGTAGACTTGGTTGTTTTTTTAACCTTTGACCAATTTCCACCGGTTGTGAGGATTGTAGGGACCACGAGCTCCCGAGAACCTGGCGTCTGTAGGTGAGCTCCCCCAGCTCACCCCGTCCCTCCTCTCTCCCTCCGTGTCCTCCGGGAAAGCTTTCTCTGGGCGGGCGCCAAAGACAGCCTGGGGGACAGGGGCGGCGGGGGGCTCCTCAGCGCATCCTGGGGACCCAAAGAACATTTTCTGGAACGGGTCCACAAGGTCACCTGCCCCAGCTGTTCTGCCCGCTCCGCTGGGGTGGGAGATGTGAGTAGCGGGTGTGTGTGTGCGTGCGTGTGTGTGGTGGGAGATGTGAGTAGCGGGTGTGTGTGTGCGTGCGTGTGTGTGCGTGGTGGGAGATGTGAGTAGCGGGGTGTGTGTGTGTGTGTGTCGGAAAGAACGTAGCATTTGGTGTCTGCTTTAAAATTACAACGCACTTTAAATCGCAGGTATTTCACTGGAGGGGAAACTGAGGCTCGGCGAGGGTGGAGTCGGGTGTCCCCTAGTGAGTCAGCGCCGGGACGAGGCGCGCAGTCCCCGAGGAGGTCGAGGCACACCCCCCGGGACGCGCTCGCGCCTCCGTTGCTGCTCCAGCGCCTCTCCGCGCCCCGCCCGCCGCCTCCGCGCCCGAGCGCCGCTCTCCTGGGGCGGGTCTCGGCCCCGCAGGACCCGCCGCGCCGCGGGCAGCGGCAGACCCGGAGCGGCGCGCCCCGCCCTCGCCGCGCCCCCCGCGGCCACTCACCCGCTGGGCTGCCCTCCAGGGCTGGGGGTCCGCGCCGCCCGCGCCGCGCAGAGTCGCGCATCCCCGGGCCCCGCGCCCGCTCCGCGCCGCGAGAAAGTTTCTCCGGGGCCCCCGGGCCGGGTCGGCCGCTCGCGCGAGTCTCGGCGTCCTGCGCGCTCGGCCTCGGGCTCGCACTAGGGCAGCCGCCCGGCCCGGCCCCACAATGAGCCGGGAGGCGGCATCCCGAACAAAGTGCGTCCCCGGGGGCCGGGGGCGGAGCCTCGCGACCCGCTGCCCCAGGCACACGCCGCCCGCCTGCAGCGCGGGCCGGGGGAGGGTGCCCGGCGCCGGGGGCGGGGGGCTCTGCTGGGGATCGCCTCGCGCTCCGCCTTTGCACTGTGCCAGTTTAACCCGCAGAGGGGCGGAGGCATGGGTCCCTTCCAGACTTTGTCATTGGAAAGCTATTCCCGTAACCCTTTCCTGCCTTCGCCTTCCCGCCCCGCCTCCCCGGCCGCGAGAGGCGGCTGCTGGTGGCGGGCAGCGGCCGAGAGCTGGCAGGCAGGAAGCCTTTGCACAATTGAGCCTTTCCTTTGCCCAGGGGCCCGCCACCGCCACTTCCAGGTCGGACCCTCCCGCCTCCCCCACCACACGTCCTGGGGTGGCCTGCCGTCTGGTCCAGGCCAGCCGTCTGGCCGTCCTCTGGCAGCGGACGGACGGATCCGTCGTCTCCCTCACCCCCTCGGGCCCTCCCCCTTCCTCTCGGCACCCGGGTCTGAGCCGGGACAGGGTGCCCAGCAGAGGGACGCCCCTGGAGTGGCTGTAGCCCAGGACCCAGCAGACTCGGTCAGAGACTTCCCCAGCTCCAGATAACAATCATGAAAGCGAGTTTATTTCCAGGGCGTTAGAGGTTTGAGGGATAGTAAGCAAAAATGCCTACTCCGTGGGAGGTCTCTGAACTCAGCCAGTGAGGCCAGTGGGGAGCTGAGTCAGAATGGAAGCCCCCACCCCGGCCCTAGTCCTGCCGAGTCCCCATTCAGGACACAGTGGCTGTGGACACAAGGGGAAGATGCGAGACAGTGGACTGTCCGTGTCACTGCAGTTCCCAACTGTTAGGGAAAAGGATTCTTTCCTTCCACGAAGGGAGCAGGTTTTTTTTTTTTTTTGGGGGGGGGGAGTCCTCAGAGGGACAACAGAGTCAACCCCTTGGCCTGTGTGTGTAACAGCTAAAAGTGGCTCTTAAGGCAGGCAAACTGGTTTCAAATCCTGGATCTACTACTAGCCTTGAACAAATTCTTTAACCTCTGACCATCTCAGCTTCTTTGTGAAGTGGGATAATTGTAGTTTCTCTTATGGGATTGTTGGGAGGATTAAATGAGACAATATAGGTGGCATGCAGTGCCTAGCATTACTCAACAAAGGTGAGTTGTTATTTTTATCTCAGAGCCCTAAAAACTTGCTTCCAATGTGCCCTTCAATGAATGATGTGCTAACTGGAACCCTTTCTTTCTTTTCAGTCTCCTAGGCCTGCAAAGGGGAGCCTGGTCCTTTAAGAAGAAGCATTGTCCTTTCTCGAGGGTGGGGTTGGCTGAGCTCTGTAGGCCCTCCTAGGCTCCAGAGCCTGGAACAATGACCAAGCAGTGGACATGCAAACCACTGGTATCAGAAACTGACCCTAGATGACATGCAGCATAGCCCTCTCCCACACTGGTAATGTTGGGGTGATTTTCCTTGGGTGCACCCAGGATGGGAAAAAGGCCAAAGTCTTGATTTTGTTCAGGTTAACTCTCTAGGATCAGTATTTCCCATATAGGAGTGGATGATCTTCCCAAGCCTCCCTAACCAGCATCAAACATCCCAGCACAACCTCCATAACATAAAAGCATCTGGACAGGCGGGGGACGGGGCGGGAAATAACAATAGCCAGTCTGGGTGGGGTGCACGGCAGAGGATATGAAGGCTCCTGAAAGAGAAGGTGGATAGGACAGAGCCGCAGAGAAGCCAGAAGTGACTATGGACAGAGCTGGGTCCCCGCCCATCCCAGAAGTGGCCCCACCACCGCCAACTTTGTGAGTGTTTTCCTCTGAACCCAGTGATGACTCAATTGCTCTGATTCAAGCAAATGGATTTTCCTTAAATATGAAAATCAATAGAAGGACAGGCAAGGGCCTGGTTCAGGGAGAGGGGTGGGGGGTGGTGGACTGAGTGTGAAATGGTGGGTGAGAGGTGAGGTCTGGGGTCCAGGTCACTGCAGAGGGACCCTTGGTGGCCGGAACTCTGTCCCTGCTAGCCCACTGCTCACCAAGAAGGTGGACCCTGCCAACCTTCTGAGATTCCTCAAACCCCTACAGACGTGTGTTCCCCTCCTCCCACAGACCAGAGCCAATCCTGCTTGGGGGCAGGAGGCTGTTAAAAAGAGGATTAACGTCAGGGCCTCCCCGGTGGCGCAGCGGTTGAGCGCTGGGTTGCGAAGCTGCCTGCGGCCTCTGCGGCGCCGGTTCGATCCCCGGCTGCTCCCCGGCCACCGGAGGAGGATCCCACATGGTGCGCAGACCTCTCCTGCCACCCGCTGCTCCCCTCAGCAGTGTACTTCAGTCCTTCTGCCTGCTCTGCTCCCCACTCTGGCTCTGGTGAATTCTCTCACCCTCCCACGCTTCTGTCTGTACCCAGTGCATGTATAAACAAAACAAACAAACAAATAAAATAAATAAATAAAAACATGCCTCTATATATATTAAAAAAAAAAAAAAAAAAAAAAAAAAGAGGATTAACGTCAATGTGACAGTGGGTTTGAAGATCAGCCCAGAACCCCCGTTGTTCCACTACGGAGTCTCCCACCTGGTCTGACACCACCTGAGCGCCTGAGGAGCCCCAGAAGCCCAGTGACATGATTTCTTTGCAGGGTGGGGGGCTCTGTCTCTTTCCAGGCCACCTTGAGATCTGCAGCCCCAAGCTAGGACTGTCTGACGTGGGCCTTTGGGGATTTGAAGCCAGAGTTCTGACATCCCCTGTGGCCCTGCCTGTGGTTCTGTTGTCCTGGCTTCCTTGGCAGGGCTGTGAGGACAGTGCGTTGCTCTATTTCCTTGATCATTTAGTAAGTGTCATTACAGTTGTGAGGTGGAGTCTGAAGCAGCGCTCGCTGCCCCAGCACAGTGGAAAAACACTGGTCCCAGTCAGGATCCCCAAGCCCGAGACTGTGCTCCCTCTGCCTGCTCAAGTGCACCTCCCAGCCTGCTCCTCAGTACAGGGGGTGCCAACTCCCAGGGGAAAGAATAACCACCTACTACCGCTGAGGTGAATATTGAGTGAGACACAGGAAGAAAAAGGGATTTGCGTACAGCTGTGCAGATGTGAGCCGAAGGGCAATTATCCAAGGCAAGCGTCCGCTCCTCTCCCAGCAGTCATGTTCACTCTGGTCATGGACTCAGTACTTGAAAACTCATTTCTTTTTTTTTTTTAAGATTTTATTTTATTTATGCATGCATAGAACTGGGGTGTAGGCCAGAAGCGTGGGGGTATGAGGATTTACCTAAGACAGAGTGGGGAGCAGAAGGCAGATCAGAACAGGTGAAATCCACTGCTGAGAGGAGCAGTGGGCAAGAGAGGAGAGGTCTGCTACGCCATGTAGGTCAGCTCCCTGGCCACGTATCGAACTCAGGCCGAAGCAGTGATAGTAAGACTCAACCACTAGGCTACCAGGGAGGCCCCAAAACTCACTTCTGTGTGGTGGGAATGTGCATTAATAACCTGCCCTTTCTAGTGTGACTCATTCACCAGCAAGGGGGGGTCATGTCAAGAGGGTGGGGTGGAGGGCCAGGCCGTGTCACCATCTGTAACCACTCTGGCCTCATGCCCCCTTTGAAGGAGGGCCCTCTGTTTTGGTCACTTGTACCTTTGAGGACCTGGAAGAAAGTCCATGGGGAAAAGCTGGCACAGTAATGAATGTTTTACGAGAGGGAGCAAGTCACTGCCTTATCGGGAAGATGCTATTCCACCCCCTCCCCCTCCCCTTCCCCCTCTTGTCTCTCTCTCTCTCTCTCTCTCTCTCTCTCTCTCTCTCTGCTGCCAGGAAGTGAGATGTGCTGAAGATCACCAGTGTTTTTCCAAAGATGGTTTTTGAAGAGAGGTGTTTCTTTAAGGGCCTGGGAGTCCAGGACTGGGTTGGCAGAGGGAAATGTTCCGCTTGAAAGGCCTGGTTTTGACTGGTAATCCCAGAGAAAATAATGATCGTTCAGACTTCTAAACATTTGCAGTGTGCCAACTGCTGTCCTAAGCACTTAACATATATTAACCCACTTAATGCTTTTAACAACCCTATGGGATAGGCATCCTTTTTATCTCTATTTTATAGGTGAAGAATTGAGGTCAAGAGTCTTGCCAGGAGCTCACAACCAGTGAGTGCTAGAAGCAGGATCTGAACCCAGGCCGTGCAGCTCCCGAGGCCATGGGTTTCAGGGCCCACGTGCATGAAGAGGAAAGGGGACTTGGCAGCAGGGCAGGCAGTGTAAAGGGCTCATCATTAACTATGTTTCTTGATTCCTTCCTTTAAATAGCTTTGTGGAGGTATAAGTTACATACTACAAAATGTAAAAAGTGCACAATTCTATGATTTGTAGTAAATGTATAGCATTTTGCTACCATCACCACTACCAAGTTTTAGAACATTTCCATCTTCCCCAAAAGTTCCCTGTTTCAGAATAGGTTTTACTCCACCTCGACTTCCTCATCTGTAAAATGGGGATAACTACACCTGCCTCACAGGATTCTCATATTCAGTGAGCATATAAATGGCCTGTCATCAGCATTCAGAGTATGTAGTTATTATTAAGAGTCTCCTTAATGTTATTAAGAGTCATTTAAATATAGACTTTCAGGACTGGGAGTGGTCTTAAACATGATCTATTTCCTCCCTTTCCTTTAACAGATAAACTAAGATGCCAAGATGTTAGTCAAGTTGCCAATTAAGGACACAGAGCAAAGTTGGCAGCAGGGTAAGAACTTGGTTGGTAGTTCAGTGCTCTCCTATCTCCCAAGAGACTTTCCACTCCAGGCACAAGGATGTCTTTGTCCAGCACCCCCGCTCTCATCGGTGCCCCCCGAGCAATGCTGACTGGCCGGCATGGCCCCTGGAAGTTTACATGGGCTGGTGCTGGAATGCCCAGCACTCTGGTCTTGGGCAGAGAAGGCTGGTGCAGATCCAGTGTGGAGGTTGGAGCAGGAATGTCCATGGTTGGGACAGGGAATGCATTGACTCAAAGAATCCAGAAGACAGCCAGTCTCTGCAGAACCCACAGGCAGGCCAGCTTCATGGGCAGTCACACAGAACCCCCTCTCCTCAGAAGGAGCCCTGCTTGGTTTAATACTTTGCTGTTAACCAACTTCAAATTTGTAATAATTTTTCAACAAGAGAGTGACATTTATTTTTTTTTGCATTGGACCTGGTGAATTATGTGGCCAGGTTTTTTTTTTTTTTAAGATTTATTTATTTTATGCATACAAGAACTGGGGTACAGGCCACAGGTGTTGGGGGTGAGAGGATTCACCAGAGACAGAGTGGGAAACAGAACAGGCAGACTGACTGAAATACACTGCTGAGGGGAGCAGCGGTGAACCAGGAGAGCTCTGCTGTGCCATGTGGGTCACCCCCCTGGCCAGGATTGAACTCGTGCTGCAGTGGCTGTGGATAGTTCCATAGTGCTGCATCTCAGCCCCTTGTGCCACCAGGGAGGCCATTTGTAGCCAGTTTTGCCCATGAGTCTGGGAGCAGATCACAAGCTAGACTCCTAAGGCCTCAGTAAGGAATAGTGTTTCTCCATCCCAAACTTACATATAAACTATATACTACAAACTGTATACTACATAACCATATGTATTAATATTGTTGAATATATTAAAAGACAAAAACTGTTAAACAATTTCCATACTGTGATCCATTTGTTTGTCAGAAGGTGCCCCACACAACTATATATTTCTACATATACATGTTTTACAAAAAAGTCTGGAAAGGCAATCCAGCAATAATAGGGGAGAGAGTTGACTCATCTGGAGTGTCATCAAGGAATCATTCATTTTGCTGTATGTTTTGAGTTGCTTTTGGGTTTCTTTAAAGCAGAGAATGTATTCAAGTATTATCTCTATAATGACAAACAAAACTATGAGATACTTCTAATAGATTCTCTCAATTTTTAAAAAAAATTTGCATAGAAGAACTACAGTGTAGGCCAGAGGTGCAGGGGTGAGAGGATTCACCAGAGACAGAGTGCGGAGCAGAGTAGGCAGATCCACTGAAATACACTGCTGAGGGGAGCAGTGAGCAAGATAGGAGAGGTCTGCTGTACCATGTGTGGGTTAGCTCCCTGGCTGGGATCCAGTTCAGGCCATGGTGGTGATAGTGCTGAGCCTTAACCCCTAGGCCACCAGGGAGGCCCCTCTCTGAACATTTCTTATATCGAAATTCTTAAAACTCTAAGGAGAGAAGTATCTTGAGAGGGGCAGAGCAGGGCATGTGAAGTGGAACCCCTGAAGAGTAAAGACAGAGGCAAAGGAAGGTTCAGGTCCGTGATAGGGCTGGAGGGGGCAGGATGGACATGGGGAAGGGGGTGCTGGCTTCAGAGGATTTGGAGACTGTGATGTCTACTTTGATAGTGTTAGGGGCTGTAGTTGCCAAATGAACCTGGAGATAAAATTTGCACACTGGCTTTTTGGTTCTGGTGATCAGAAATGGATGCAGTGAGGATGGGCAGGAAATTCCCTTCTAGAGGAAGGAGGGCTGGGTTGGCTGCCCAGAGGTGGGTTCATGGGGTGTCAGGCGGTGTGCCCTTTGGCTGGGGTGCAAGCTTTGGAGTCAGGGCGCAGTCAAGTCCCACACGGACAGCACTTTAACTGCGCAACTGTTCCTTGAGGTCCCCCCATGAGACAAAAATGATCCTGGTAACACTTACCTGGCAGGAATGCTGAGGATTTGGTGACGTGCTAGTAAATCCTCCTCTCACATCCATGTGCTGCATGTGACCAGGCAAGCCAGGTGCTCGGTGGGGACACACGGGGAGCAGGCTGTCTCAGGTCTCCCTGCACCAGCCACCAGGCTATTGGCCCTGCATTAGTCTGGGAGCCGCAAAATGTTCTCTTCCCTTTGAGTCTGCGGTTTGAGGCACTAAAACGGCAAGAAATCTTTAGCTAGTATAAAGGAGCCATTCTTCCCTGCACTTCCCTTCCAGTTTTCTCAGAGAGCTGCTAAGAGCCAGCATTCCGAGTTCCATCCTGCAAAGGCCTGCACTGAGCCGTCCAGGAGGGGAGAGCTGCTGGCTGCAGCAAAGGGCTGGGCAGCGGGACAGAAGAGGAGGCCCCAGTCTCCCACATCCACGCTGCCCTGGCTACCAAGGTTGACTTGTGACTAACCTCGCCACAGGTCCCACTTTGGGGTGTCAAGGAGAAAGGTGCTCTGTGAATACTCATCCCAGTTTCCCCAAATTTCTATCTCCTCCTTGGCCCTCTGGTCCACCCCCTCCCAGAACCTCTCCCTCCTGGGGACCCATGGCCCTGCTGCTGCCTTCACCCTGTGGGTCCAGATGTGCTCACACCTGTTGCCAGGTCAGCAGCTGGAACACTACACCTGGGAAATCACGTCAGGTGCTCAGGCTTTGCCAAGGCAGGTGGTCACAGCACAATTCCGCAGCCTGGAAGGTGGTGGGGCCTGGGAGTCTCGCTGGGAGGCTGCGGCCCTCTTCCAGCCCAGAGCAGCGTCCAGATGTTCAGCTGCCCCTCAGGTCCTCGAAGGCTCTCTGCCCCCATCCTCCCCAACACTACATGGGGCGGGGGGAGCTGAGGAGGCAGGAGAGAAGCAGAAGGTCACATGGGTGGCTGTGGAGCTCAGTAGCAATGCAGACCCAGATGTCAACAGGGCCTGGAGTTCGGAGATGGGGGGCAGTGAGGCCCAGGGTGCGGTTGCATCTGGAAAGGAGAGCAGAGCTTTCTCTCCTGTGGCTTTTCCGCCCAGACTTGGGTTCTAGAGCCCACGGCCCTGCGGGACTTCCACTCCAAACTGAGCATGTGCAAGGAGGCTGAGGGGAGTTGGGGGAGCCGCGACCTGAGAAAAGTGACCTTCCCCGGGAACCTGGTGCTGAGTGAATAATCCAGAAGTGCCAGACTCTGAGAAAATTTCAACAAGGCAAATCCGAGACACGCGTCTTCTGACATTGAGACTCACACAATGCCAGCTCACATAGAAGCCTGGTGGAAAGCCAGATGGTGACTTGGCTTTGCTGATGTCTGGATTACACACCCACCCACATCAGTCTTTCCCATCTCCCTCCACTTTTCGGGGAAAGGATCTTGAGCCTGCGGTGCTCAGAATGAAGCGAAGGACCCTCCAGGCAGGTGCGCTCCAGTCGTCCACCTGTGCAGCAGTGCCAGGAGAAACCGCAAGGTGGCAAGGGACTCCTGGCCAGAGGCGGGGCACTGCTGCCCCCTGCTGGCGCTTTCCTTTCTGCAGCCACCAGGGAAAGCCCCGGGGAAAATGGAGTATTGGAAAAACCTTGCAATCTGGCTGGGGTAGAAAGAAAGAAATACTCCAGCTCAGAATCTCCTCATCTGGAGTTCCTTTGATGAACCCAAGAAGAAATTAGAATGAAACCCAAACTGAATTTCTGAGAGGAGTGAGACGGACTAGCAGCACATCCCTTAGACCCTGTGGCTTGGAAAACTCCCTGCTGCCAATCCCTTGGAAACTAAATTGGGAAACCATTAGCAACACTCCATCAGCCAAGCTCAACCACAATAATAAATAATAATAATAATAATAATAACAACCACAGCAGCAGCAGCAGCAGCCACAGGAAAAAAGAGCTCTCCTTCCAAGCCATGCCCCTCATTTCTTACTCAGACGAAGAGCCTCTCTGAATTTTTAGCTCAGTTTATTGTGTTTATTGTGGGTCTCATGTTTCCCTTGACCTGAGGCCAGGCTGTGATAATGATGGCTTAAAATCTTTCTTTCCATGAGCTAGGTTGGTATTATGCTCTTTGGAAAACCACTACTGAAAGCTGTCATCTAAAGTATTTGCATCTGTGGTTAGATATTAAAAAAACCATCTTGTACACACCAAAGGATAATGCGAGTCTTCCAGAATCTTTACTGGAACAGTCAGAAGAACCAAAGGCTCCGAGGACCACGGTAACTCCAGCAGAATTAGTATAGAAGTCCCAAGAAGAAGAAAAGCCACTCATTTTTAAAACCCCTTCCTCTACTCTAGCCACAGACCCAGTGTACTTCAAGGCTAAAGTCCTGGGGTACATAGTCCCCGTCACCCCCCACCCACCCCCATTCTGGAAACAGCGCCAAACAGCCCCAGCAGAGGCAGTCACTGGGCTCTTAAGAGATAACTCTGATGTGCATTTTCCACTTCTCATTCTATCTGACCTCTACAATGTCTGACATTTTAACATTCATTCATTATTTATTCACTTAAAATTTTATGATGAAATATTTTAGACATGCCAAAGATATAGAAAATAATATAACAAACTGTGCCTGTTGAATCAGGTGAAATTGCTCCAGAGAAACAGACTCAATAGAGGACTGAATGATTGATTGATTGATTCTATGGAACTGGTTCCATTAAGGCCCAAGATTGCAGAGTGAGTTGGCAATGTGAAGAGCCACAGAGGCCAGTGATTGAATTCCATCTGAGTTTGAAGACCTGAGAATCAGAAGAGCTGATGGTTTGATTCTAGCCTTTCGGCCAGCAGGCTTGGGACCCAGAAGGAAACTGATCTCCAGTCTGAAAGCAGTGAGGCAGGGAGAATTCTCTCTTATTTGAGGGTGTCAGCCTTTTTCTCTATTCAAGCCTTCATCTAATTGATGGGACCCACCTACAACAGAGAGGGCAATTCTATGTACTCTACTCTGTCTACTGATTTAAATGTTAACACAAAAACATTCTCACAGAAACACCCAGGGTCATTTTGGCAAAATATCTTTGGACCCAGTGACCCAGTCAAGTTGATGCATAAAATTCACCCATCATAGCAGTTTAAGAAATAAAGCTGCACAAATATAGTCTAAAGTCTTTATTGCATTCCCCTCTCCCCATAGAGGAGATGCTATTCTGAATTTGGTGTTAACCATTTCCATGCTTATCTTTGAATTTTTACTATGTTGTACATATATACATGTATTATATAGTTTAATTATAAGATGGGATAATAATTACATATATTCTTTTACAACTTAATTTTTTGACTTGATGTTATATTTGTAAGGTTCATCCTTGTTGATGCAAAAAGTTTCATTCATTTCCACAGCTATATACTATTTCATTGTACAGTTTATCAGTTCCATTGTTTCTTTTTCTTTCTTTCTTTTCTTTTCTTTTTTTTTTTTTTTTTTTGACTATTATAGTGCAGTTTTGCTGCCCTGGAAATTCTTTTTTTTTTTTTTATTTTTATACAAGCACTGAGTACAGTCAGAAGTGTGGGAGGGTGAGAGAATTCACCAGAGCCAGAGCGAGGAACAGAACAGGCAGAATGACGAAGTACACCGCTGAGGGGAGCAGTGGGCGGCAGGAGAGGTCTTTCTCGCCATGAGGGACCCTCGCCCAGCGGCCGGGGATTGAACCGGCGCTGCAGAGACTGTGGGCATCTTCGCAACCCAGCGCTCAACCGCTGTGCCACTGGGGAGGCCCTGGAAATTCTTTTCTACTTATTTTTGTGTATATCTACACTTCTCCAGGCATTTACCCCAGAGTGGAACTGATGGTTGTAGAGTCCGGGTATATTTAACTTTACCATATCCATACCAACACTTGGTATTGCTAGATATTTGTGTGTGTGTGAGAGATGGATGTGAGATTGTAGAACACTGTGATTTTAATTTGTATTTCACCAGCTATTAGTAAGATTGAACATCTTTTCAGATTTTTAAAAAAGATTTATTTATTTATGAATACAGGAACTGGTGTATGGGTCAGAGGTACAGGGGGTGAGAGGATTCATCAGAGAGAGTGGGGAACAGAACAGGAAGATCTATTGAAATACACTGCTGAGGGGAGCAGTGGGCGAGACAGGAGAGGTCTGCTGCACCATGTGGGTTAGCTTCCTGGGAGACCGGGGATCGAACTTGTGCTGCAGTGGCTGCCCATAACTTCAAAGTGCTGAGATTTAACCCCTTGAACCACCAGTGATGCCCCAATACTTTGATTCTCTCAGGTCTTGCTTTTAAATTTAAAGGGGATGCCCAGAGCAGTTCTTAGTTCAGGGTCAGTGTCCTGCATTACTGAGGCAGACCCCTCCATGAGCTTTACCCAGTGCCCCATGAATCATGAGATCTCAATTCCAGTATGAGGGCAGGTAATTCTCCTGGCTTGTGTGCACACTGGGTGCTGTTTTCTCTTATTCTTTAGAATGTTTTTCCCCCAGCCTCAGAGCGTTCCCTCACAGGAGATGCTGATTATACTCCCCTGGACACTTGGGACCATCCCTGGACGCTCTCCAGGGTGCTCTCTCTATAGCAATCTCTTTGCAGTTTCTTTGTCTTGTGAATTTCAGTCTCCTCAAACTCTCAGCTCCTTCTCAGCCCAAGTAGCTTGCTGAACTCTCCTTGAGTTCCCTTCTCTGCACCATGCCTGAAAATGTTCAAGCAGTGAGCTGTATCTACACTTGTATCTACACCCAAGGCTAGAGTATTCATGGGGTTCATCCATTTGCTCCCCATCTTCCAGGGATCTCTGTCCTTTGTTGCCTCAATTCTAGTATGTTCAAAACAGTTGTTTCATGTGTTTTGCCTGTTGTTGTTGTTGTTTTTCTAGGCAAGAAGATCATTTTTCTGGGCCAGATACCAGAAGTTCATTCAAATGAAAATACCAAATTAAACAAAGTTTATTAAGAACTCACAAGTCCCCAGAAACGACACCTGTTGAACCTCAATGTAAGAAATGTTATTTAGCAATAAAAAGACAAAGAACTCAGTATAAAAGGTGGAGGATTTGAGTAGATATTTCACCTGGGAGATACACATACACAGAAAAAGATACTCAACACCATTGGTCATTAAGGAAATACAAATCTAAACCTTCATGAGCTACCACTTCATACCTATTAGGATGGCTGCAATTAAAAGACTGATAATAATAAGTGTTGAACAGGATGTGGATAAATTGGAACCCTTGTATACTGCTGGTAATGATGTTAACATAGTGCAGCTGCTCTGGAAAACAGTCCAGAGTTTCCTCAAGTGCTAAACATAGAGTTACACATGATCAACAATTCCACTCTACATATAAACCCAAGAGACATAAAAACCCACAGCCACATAAAAACGTACATGTGAAAATTCATTCTATAAAAATAACATTCAAAGTAGCCAAGAAGTGGAAATAACTTAAATGTCAATAACCAATGAATGGATAAATGTGTCTCATATCCGCACAATGGAGTGTCTTTCAGCAATAAAAATGGAGTACTGACACATGCTCAGTGTGCATGAACCTGGAAACACTATGCTCTGCAAAGTGCTAAGTGCTAACACTATGCTCTGCTAAGTGAAAAAAGCCATAACAAAAAGAACATGTACTCTATGATTTCACTTATGTCAAATGTTCTGTAATAGCCAAATCTATAGGAACAGAAAATAGATATGGCTGCCTGGGACTGGGGAGCCTGGGGGATCATAAGGAGTGACTGCCAATGGGTATGGGGCTTCCCACTGGGCTGATGAAATAGTCTAACATAGATTGTTGATGTTTGCAAAACTGTGAGTACATTTTAAAAAATCTACTAAAACCCATTAGAATGTGCATTTTAAGTGGGCAAATTATATGGTATACAAATGATATCTCTTTTAAGCTGGGATTTTGCAATGCAATAAATGCTGTCATATACTGTATATCTGTATGGGTAATGGGAGATTCCAGAACTCCTCCTGGAGTCCCAGTTTCCTGGGGAAACCAGATCAGGCATGACAAGGAAGAATTTATGATTCTGTTCTCTTCCTTCCTTCTTCTGTTTTTTTTTTTTCTTCTTCTTCTTCCATCTCAGCTACTTATTATGAACCACAAAGTATCTTAGGCACTGGGCATACAGAAATGGTCCAAGATACCATCCAGTCCTCAGAAAATTCATGATCTCTTGATTCTCCTTAGCCCTTTGTAGCAAAGGAAGCTTTTGTTGGGGGCACTTGTATCTACACCCAAGGCTATGAAGAACAAACCTTCTTTCTAAAGTAGCATCCTGTCTGGAGGGGGCTCAGGAGACACCCTCCCATGCTCATAAGCAAATGGGAAACATTGGAAGTAGGCATCAATGTCTTGTAACTACTTAACCCTCCTCTCCAGGCCTGGTCGTAGGAGGAAGCCCAAGTCTTCTTCCCTTTGGGGTCTCAGACATTGTGTAGCTGGAAGCTGCCCTGTGGGCAACCTCCCTCCTTCCCAGACAGCAGAACACCATGTCCGGACCACCATGTCTGGCTCTTCCAGCCTGGAAGCCAGGTGCATCCGTCCTTCCCTACAAGGCTGGTGGTTGATGTAGGGTTTCCTGGGCATTCAGAACCCAGTCCCACCAAGGGGTCTTGAGCCCTCAACTTCTGTTGTATCCTTAACCTCACTCCATTCATTGGTGCCAAAGGCCGCTAACCCTGGGACTGTATCTTTTTTTTTTTAAGATTTATTTATTTATGCATACAAGAACTGGGGTACAGGCCAGAGGTGTACGGGGTGAGAGTATTCACCAGAAACAGAGTAGGGAGCAGAACAGGCAGATCTACTGAAATACACTGCTGAGGGGAACAGCGGGCAAGTCAGGAGAGGTCTACTGTACCATGTGGGCTGCTCCCTGGCCCGCCAGGGATCGAACTCATGCTGCAGTGGCTGCGGATAGCTTCATAGGTTGTGTCTTAAACCCTTGCGCCATCAGGGAGGCCCTGGGACTGTATCTTATCTCTGACCCAGCTCAGGCAGGCCTGCTCCCTGCTCCTGTGTGACACCAGCACTGACAGCTACCATGTTATCTGTGTGCATCTCATCTCTCTTGCAACACCATAACGGTTTGTTAAGTGTTGTTTCCTGGTTTGGGCCCATATGAATCTCAAAGACTCAGTGTGGACAAAATCCTGACCAGAAGCTGGCCACTTGCTGAAGTGACACCCGTTCAAAGCCTCCCCCTCTAAGAACCAGTCTGGGCAGAAATCCACTGCTGCTCCCCCACTCCGCACCCCCGCCAAGCAATCGCAACTCCACTTTCTACCCAGTGGGTGCTGCCGCCCATCTCAGCCTTCTGTCTCCAGCTTGAGAATGACTACCAAAGGATTCCTTTCCCAGAGTCCTCTTTTCAGAGAAATCCTAGTGAAGACGGCTCAGGGGGATACTTCTGAAGCCTCACATTTTCTCTTAGCAATGCTCAGTCTGAAAGAGTTGCTCTCTCTCAGAAAATGCATCCCTGAAGTTCCCTGCATTTATGAAGATGCCCCCCTGGCATGACCTTGCTGTGTGTGGCAAGTTACGTGTTCCAAAATGGAGTGCAATATATGTTCCATCCAACACACTCCTCCAGAACCTCACCACTCACACATGAAGAGGCCCAGGTCCCCTTTCCGTGAAACTGGATGGGCTTTGCAACTGTCTCAGCTAGCAGAGTGCTGGGCAAGGCATCACTTCTTCCTGGTCCCCTGTGGGGTGCTTGTTGATGACCTAGCCGCATTGCTAAGGGAGTCCTGGCACCTCAGATCGGAGCACCTCATGTTTAAGTTCCTGGTAATGGCCTCAGCTGCCAGCCAGCAATAGCCTCCAGCCATGAGGACTCCAGTTAGCATCTGACTGCAAGATCACCGGGCAGGTCCTCAACAGGAGCTCTGAGCTGGGCTTATTCAACTCCCCAACCGTTAGACATAAAAGTAGGTGACTGTCCTTTTAAATTACCAAGTTTGGGGGCCTCCCTGGTGGCGCAGGGGTTAAATCTCAGCACTATCATGCTATTACTGCTGCAGCCAGAGTTCAATCCGCAGCCAGGATGCTGACCCACATGGTGCAGCAGACCTTTCCTGTCTTGCCCACTGCTCCCCTCAGCAGTGTATTTCAGTAGATCCACCTGTTCTGGGCCTCACTCTGTCTCTGAAGAATTCTCTCAACCCCCCCCCCCACACCCCTGGCCTACACTCCAGTTCTTGCATGTGTAAATAAATAAAATAAATCTGAAAAATGGTTGATAGAATATCAATAGTGGAAATGGTAGAATGGCATTTAAAAAAAAAATACCCAGTTTGGGGGAGTATGCTACTCAGTGTTAGATAACCTGAATGCAGTCCATGTCCACATGCCAAATATCTAAACACATTTGTGGCCCAGCTGATTGGCATATGTAAATATATGTAAATATAGCCCCTCTGATTCCACTGTGGAGTCCTGGGCACCCAGTGCTCCCTGCCTGTGCCAGTCGCTTAGTCCACAGTCAGTGCACGTATAGTTTCCCCTTACCCTTAAGTCTCAAATAACGTACCCCTGGAGAAGAGGATCCTGAGCTGCAAAACAGAGTTTCTACTACCTTGAAGGGTTTTCCTCCGATCAGTGTCCCATGGTACTTCCTAAGATGTCTGTAAGTGAGAGTCAAAATAATTCTCAAGTGATCCTGGGAAAATGAGGGTTGGTCTAAGCCCAGGGTGAAGGGCCACTAGGTTGCTGAGATCCTTCAGAAGTGTCCTTTACCACTTCACCAGCAGGTGGCAGCCTTACTCCTAAGTCTTACTTTTGCAAAGTATGAAATGAATTTTTTCTTCCTGCATACATAAAATATTAAGCACCTGCTCCACCTAAGGCATTGTGTGAGCTACAGAGGGCAGAGAGTTACAACACCTGTCCTCTGAGAAGCCATCTAGCAAACTCTACGTCTCTCTTTGGATTGTCATCTTTGGACTGCCGACTCCAAAATTTCTTCTATCTTGGAGTTTAATTTCATACAGACTCTGATGCACCAGAGGTGTCAAAGGTCTTGCTGAAAGTCTGGTTACTTCCATATACTTCACTGCCTTAAACTACTGCTGTCTGTTCAGATGACCACAGAGAAGGTGGGAGAAGCAAAGGTGGAGAGTCCTCTGTGGGAAAATAGCGAGAAACCTATCAGGTCATGGGCCTCCCTGCTGGTGCTAGGAGTTAAGCACAGCACTGTGAAGCTATACACAGCTACTGCCCCACCAGTTCGATCCCTGGCTGGACAGGGAGCTGCCCACACGGCACGGCAGACCTCTCCTGTCTCACTCTCTGCTCCCCTCAGCGTGTATTTCAGTCAGTCTGCCTGTTCTGCTCTCTACTCTGTCTCTGGTGGATCCTCTCACCCCCCACACCTCTGGCCTGTACCCCGGTTCTTGTACGCATAAATAAATAAACCTTTAAAAAAAAAAAAACCTATCGGGCCTCCCCGGTGGCGCAGCGGTTGCGCGCTGGGTTGCGAAGCTCCCCATGGCTTCTGCGGCGCCGGTTCGATCCCCGGCTGCATCCCGGCCACCAGAAGAGGGTCCCACATGGCGCGCAGACCTCTCCTGCCGCCCGCTGCTCCCCTTGTTATAGGACAGGGAGAGGGGCAGCCCAAACCCCGCAAACCTGCCTATTCAACATGGGTTCTGCCATCCGCCGCATCAACACAAAACATAGGAGACTTTAATGGGAAGGAACTTTAATAAAACTAGGAAACAATACAGGTAAGGCAAAGAGTCTAGTTTCTAAATGAAGCATCCAGAGTTACCCGTCCCTTCGTGGGTAAAAGTACATCCATATGGGATCGGCCCAGAGCAAGGCCCCAAAGCCTGCTACAAGTCTAAAGCATCTTCCAGTGGGGACCCACAGAGAAGGGTCAGAAACAACCGGACAAGCCCGGAAGGAAAAGAGCAAAATCAACATTAAGATAAAAGCTGCCATTGTCCCCTCCCCACGGGTCTCACCCACATCT
This sequence comes from Talpa occidentalis, assembly GCF_014898055.3. Classification (NCBI taxonomy): domain Eukaryota; kingdom Metazoa; phylum Chordata; class Mammalia; order Eulipotyphla; family Talpidae; genus Talpa; species Talpa occidentalis. The sequence goes on from NW_023605194.1 coordinate 76,977,580, forward strand.
GTGTCACCCAGTCCACGACCAAAAGACAAGCGCAGTTTCTTCACGTGTCTCTAGGCTCCATGCGCCTCCTCCAGGTCTCCTGGCTCCATCCTGCTTCCTTCCTCAGTCTCTTCTTCAGCTTCTCCTCTTCCTGCTCAGCTCCACCCTCCCTTGGGTGGGGCAGGGAACCTCCCCCTTTCCTGGGGACCACCCTGTTGCACCCTCAGCAGTGTACTTTGGTCCTTCTGCCTGCTCTGCTCCCCGCTCTGGCTCTGGTGAATTCTCTCACCCTCCTGCGCTTCTGACTGTACCCAGTGCATGTATAAAACAAACAAACAAACAAATAAATAAATAAAAATACATGCCTCTTAAAAAAAAAAAACAACTATCAGGTCAGCAGTGATAGGACCTGGGTGTGGTACAGAGGCCTCTCCTGAACCTCAGGCCAAGCCCATGGCCGCACTTCTGCCTTGAGCCCAGCAGGCTCAGACAGGTTCCTGGACCTCCCTCCCCCACTCCCAGTCCCCCGGTTGGCCCTGCCCACACTATGGCCATGAGCACCACCCTGCAAGCCAGCCCTACAGTAGACAGAGGCAGACTCACGGAGCAGGAGCGGAAGTGGCACTCCAGGGCTTTTAGGTGGGGAGGGAGAGGAAGTGCTCACTGAAAAGTTATCTAGCCTGTTTCACCAGACCCTTGAAGCCTTCACCCCAGCCTCCCTGAGAGTTTCTGAATCACCATTCAAGCTCCCTTGGAACTTGCTTTTTGGTTGCACATTTCCTTACCTAGAGCCTGTTTCTTTGCCCCCCAGCTTTTTTTTTGGTTGCACATTTCCTTACCTAGAGCCTGTTTCTTTGCCCCCCAGCTTTTTATCCTCAAGACATGTACACCTGGACTTTTCCACCTTCTCTTGCCTTTGGCTACTGGTTTCACATCTCCTGAAAACTCTAAGCTACCTGAGAGGTGGGAGGACTCCTCCAGGCCTGTGGAGACAGCTCAGGAATGGCACCGGGCCCACACCCTTCTTTGACTTGCCTGTCAGGTTTCAGAACCGCAGAGCATGATCCAGACCTAGAAAAATCCAGATAAAGCCTCGAGACCACTTCCTGCTGGCTGCGGCTCTTCGTCCCACGGGGTCCTGAAGCTTCATGTAAACATAACATGTTTTCCACAAACTTCCCTTCCTCCTCACATTGTCAATATTACCTTTTCATTAAAACAAACAGATATTTGTGAAGGAGAACATACACTTTAAACAAACTTTTCCAGTAAAGCCTGACTTCACAGATCTAGGGCCAGACTGATTTTGCCTGTGTCCTGACTGCTCAGAAGGGGCAGGGTCAACCTCTCTGTGTTTAGTGATGGAGGAAAGGAGATACAACATCAAGAACCCAACTCACACAGGAGTAGGGGTAGAAGAGATGCGCATAATCCATTAACCCAGTTATAGAAACCAAGACCCTTAGGCCCAAGATCAATGCCCAGATCAGGAGGCTCAACACCCAGAAACTATCAGACTGCTATAGGGAGTGTCAAGGACACAAACCATCCACCTACAAAGATGAGCCCCTCCTTGAAGGTGATGAAAACCTAACACAGCCCTCCCAACGGGGCAGCACTCCCACTGCCCATCTGTGACTATGCAGGTGCCTCTTTTCACCAACTCTCTCCTGAAGGGCAGCAGCCTTCCAGCTGCCCGTGACTGTACTGTGCTGGGACTTCTCTTCACTGACCTCCCTCGGCAGAAGCAACTCTCCTCAAGGCCGCCCTCGTGCGACCATGCAGGCCTCTCTCAGCAAACCTGTCCCTTCTGGGGCAGCTCTTCCTGCCCGCTTGTGTCTATGCAAGTGTCCTTTATTCTTCTGTCCCTTTCCCTAATACACCTGCTCTTTCAATATAACTGCTGTCTCTGTCTCGTGGAGAAACTCGCCCAGGAAACTCGCCGCGTGCTGCTGAAACGGGAGCTCTGGTGACAACTTTCCCAGATTGACCCAAGGACCCCGCACTAACTCCAAAAACCACATCAGTCAGGGTGCCTGAGTGGAAATGAAGTCAGTTTTGGAGAGATGTTGGGTTCAGAGAGTGGGGTCCTTGGGTTAACCCTGGGAAGAGTTTCACCAGAGCTCCCATTTCAGCAGCACCAGCAACCTTCTCCAGGAGACAGAGACCTTAGTTATATCCAAAAGGGCAGGTTTGTTATAAAAGGGAGGGAAGGGTAAAGGACGCTTGCACAGACACAAGCCGGCAGAAAGGGACATGTTTGCTAAAAGAGAGGCCTGCAGAGGCACAGGCAGCCCTGGGAGGGGAGCTGCCTCTGCTGCTTTGCAAAGGGAGAAGGACAGTGAAGAGAAGCACGGGTCACAGTGAGTCCCAGGGCAAGTCAGGGATAATGAGACAACTTCAGGGGCAGTGCAGGCAGGGACTTCAGGAGAGTTAAGTTAAGTTATCCAGAGATAAGGGCAACAAATTCCAAGGGAACTAATCAAACACCCCAGGATTAGGGGAAACAGGATATTCTGGAACAAGAATGATAAAGAAAGTATGCTAAGGGCTGGGACTCAGAGACTTAGTTCTGGGCACAGAGACATTAGGGCAGTGAGGGAGACCATCGGGAACGAACCAATCACACAGAGACTGGCGCAGCTTTAGAATAACTAGGGAAAGAAGGTCTATATTCCCTGAAGCATATAGACTCCACTTCTGCTTCCTTGGCCCTCCCTGGCCTGGTTCCACCGGCCTGGGAAGTCCCACTTTATTTCTGTTCCTTTTCTCCTTAGTAAAGTTTCTCTAAACACACCTGCCTCTTCTTGCTTGCTTGCCCTTGCATCAGCCAAGTTCCTGCTGTGGCTTCGTGAGACACGAACCCATGGTGGTTTAGTGGCTGGGGCTCAGGGCTGCCCAGCAGCCTGGGATCCATTCCTGGCTGGGGGACTAGGTCTGAAAACCTGACAGTATCAATAGGTCACAGGTCATGGGCCGGCAGGGGGGCTGCTGCCTGCAGAAGGAGAAAGCTGGTGTGAGGAGCTCCTGCACAGGCATGGGGGGGATGGGATGGGGGGGTGAGGGGGGTAGAGGGGTGCGGATGGGGGGTGGGAAGGTGGGGGGGCCGCAGAGGGGGGCAGCACTGACACAGTCTTCTCTTTGGAAGGGGCTCATTCCTTTGTGAGGTTAACTTTTGTTTATTTTGAATAACTACAGATTTTGAAAAGGACCAAAGATTCCCTAATAGTCCTCAGTGTCCATATCTTCTTTCTTTGGGTGGGGCTCATCCCTTCTGGGGAGTGACTAGGTTGATTTGTAAGGACCAGCAATTCTCTATAATAGGACTCAGTCTCCTTTTCCCCACCTCTGGTCATCACCTTGATACTCTCTCTATAGCAGCCTGACACTTGCTCTAGAAATTGACATCTAAGGGGGCCTCCCAGGTGGCGCAGCGGTTGAGTGCTGGGTTGCGAAGCTTCCCGCAGCCTCTGCAGCACCAGTCGATCCCCGGCTGCTCCCCGGCCACCGGAGGAGGATCCCACATGGCACGCAGACCTCTCCTGCCGCCTGCTGCTCCCCTCAGCAGTGTACTTCAGTCCTTCTGCCTGCTCTGCTCCCCGCTCTGGCTCTGGTGAATTCTCTCACCCTCCTGCGCTTCTGACTGTACCCAGTGCTTGTATAAATAGATAAATAAATAAATCTTAAAAAAAAAAAATAAGGGGGTTGCAATTGTATGGGGAATATAAAAATAAAATTAAAAAAAAAAAGAAATTGGCGTCTAAGGATTTTTCATTTCTATAGCTGGTTAATGGCTATATTAATCACTTCTACCCCCACCTCCAGCTCTCAGCATTGCATGAGCCAGGTTTCTGGTCTTGTAGTGCCTCCTCTCCAACTTTTCTACTCTTAAGCGCCATCAGTTTCCTTTTAAACACCCAAAGTTACCCATCCCCTTGTGGGTAAATGCCCAGACAACCACGGTTGGCCCAAAGCGGGGCCATTGAGGACTGAAAGTTTGCCACAAGTCTATGGCACGTTCTGGTGGGGACACATAGGAAAGGGGCAGAGGACCAGCTAAGTCTGCAAGGAAAAGAGCAAGATCAAAATACATGTCAAGATAAAGGCTGCCATTGTCAGCCTCCCCATGGGCCTCTCACCCACCTCTCTGTCTCTTTCAAGTCTCTCCTTCCATGTCCCCCAAGTCCCTGGTACAAGTCCAAGGCCAAGAAGCAAGTGCAGTTTCTTCACATGTCTCTCTGCTCCATGTGCCTCCTACAGACTTCCTCTTAGTCCTCTTCTTTCCTTCCTTGATTCCTTTCCTTCCTTTCTGGAGTCCTTTTAGCTTCCCCTGGCTGCTCAGCTCTGCCCTTTCTTGGGTGGGGCTGGGAAGCTGGAACCTCCCCTTTCTGTGGATATCACACTTACACGTTTCCTAGTAAACTTTCCTTTTAAAATATAACCTTTCCTGGGCCTCCCCTGGTGACGTAGTGGTTGAGCACTGGGCTGCGAGGCTGCCCGCAGCCTCTGCAGCGCCGGTTGGTTCCCTGGCCGCTGGCGAGGGTCCCACAAAAATAAATAAATAAATAAAGAAAGAAAGAAAGAAAGAAAGAAAGAAAGATATAACCCTCCCCTGCCTGTGTCTGTGCAAATGTCTTCATCTCCTGGGTAAACTCGCTGTTTGTCCCTGAAAGGGGAGCTCTGCTGAAACTTTCCTCAGAGGGAACCCAAGGACCCGACTCACCAAACCCTACACTCTTTAAAAGGACATGGAATACTGCTTTTAATGAGACCGAAATTGCAAGTGTAGTCCTGGCTCCTTTAAAGCACAGTGGCTCTTGGGGACTTCAGGAGCCTTGCTTTTCTCTGGGGTTCACTTCAACTATGAAAAGCCTCTGAATTTTCCTTGGAAGATAGGAAAAGCAACGCCCATCAGTATTTTAATCTATTCAGTGAAGTCTTTACTCCTTGTACCATCTTAGTCTCTAAATCCATTTCTTCACCTCCACAGAATTCTCAGAGAACTTGTGGGTGTCAGAGCACCGGCCTCCTGGTGCCTCTCTTTCCCTTGGCCTCCATGGTATGGATGATTCCCCACATCTCTGATCATTCTTTCTCAGTTTCCTTTGGGGACCCCCAGTCACCCTCAAATGTTGTTGTCCCTTGGGTCTTGAGCCTGCTCCTCTTCTCAGGCTGTTCAGGAATCCCCCCCTCCAAAATATCCAGTCCCAGCTTGTCTTCTGACCTTGGTGTCCAGCTGCCTACTGGACAGTCCCAACCATATGCTGCTCAAGCAAACCCCATAAATCTAAAACAAATTCACCATCCCTCCCTCAACCTGCAGCTCCTCCTGGATTACCTGTCCCAGGCTGCTGTCCAATCCAGAGCCATGCCAGCTATTCTCTCCCTCCTTTCGGCCTCACTCTGCACCCCACGCCCCAAAGCTAACTGCTATGTCACAGCCTCTGCCTTCCCAATGATTCTCAAATCCATCACCTACTTTCCATCCCAAACCTACTGCCAGCCCATCATCTCTCTCCTGGACTATTTCACTACTCTCCTGATGGCTCCCCAACTCCATCCTCACCCCCTTCACCCAATCTTCACAGGGAGCCACAGCCATCTTGCAGAAATACCTTTTCAACAAAACTATGTCCTTCCATGTTTAAGATCCTTCAAGTTTCCTCCCACCCCTAGGACAAATGGTTGACAATGGTGGCGAGTCCTCTGGTCCCTGCCTAGCTGCCAGGACCATCTCTCATGGAGCCTTGTCTGTCGCCCTAGGGCATCAGCTCTGCTCATGAACCTGAACAATGCCATTCTAGGACCTGGCCCCTCTTGCTTCCCGGCCAACTCTCACCCACATTTTAAGTCACCATTTTTATCTTACTTTCTCTATGAAATCTTTCCTGACCCTGCTCCGCCCCCAGAGAAGAAGTTTGATCCTCCATCCTTTATCCGCTCCTGCCCTCTGTGCCCCTCCCCTCATGCCCAGGAAAGCCATGGTGCCCTGGCATTCGTTTGCCACTAGACTGCAACTCCCTGAGGTCAGGATCCAAGTCACGGTCTTCCCTGTACTCCCAGCACAAGTCCATGTAGCACAAGACCAGCACAGAGCAGGCCCTCTGCGAATGTCTGCTGAAGGAATGGATGGACAGACAGATGGACAGTGAGAAATCTCTGGCGCAGCCTGATGCGCTGTCTCTGGGATGCTGTGAGAAGCTAAGTCAGTCACATGCTCTTCAGTTCAGCCTCACACCCAGGTCCCCCTTATTGGGGATAAATAGGAAAAAAGTACTTGACACAGGAGGGGAGAAAGAAGATGAGCCAGGGGAAAGAGTGTGTCACACTGAAGGTGAGAGGCCCAGAGAGAAGTCCCAGCAGAGGCACCCACCCACTTTTCTTTTCTTTTCTTTTCTTTTCTTTTCTTTTCTTTTCTTTTCTTTTCTTTTCTTTTCTTTTCTTTTCTTTTCTTTTCTTTTCTTTTCTTTTCTTCTTTTCTTTTCTTTTCTTTTCTTTTTTTAGATTTATTTATGCATACAAGAGTTGGGGTAAAGGCCAGAGGTGCAGGGGATGAGAGGATTCACCAGAGACAGAGTGGGGAGCAGAATGGACGGATCTACTGAAATACACTGCTGAGGGGGTTAGCGGGCGAGACAGGTACCATGTGGGTAGCTCCCTGGCCAGGGATTGAACTCATGTTGCAGTAGCCGTGGACCACCTGACAGTGCTGATGCCTAACCCCTTGCACCACCAGGGAGACCCAGCACCCACTTTTCAAAGCTGCTGTTCTGTTTTTTTTTTTTGGGGGGGGGAGCAGGACGTTCTCCTTTAAATAACAGGGAAGAAGGGGAAGTTGAGAGGACAGGAGCTGTAGGAGGAAGGAGGGAGATGTCACTAAATAGCGCATGGCTGGCCACAGAGAAGGCTCCTGGAACTTAGCATCTCATCCCGCCCTCCCCTACATCCCTGTTCCTCTCGCCCTTTCACAGATGCAGAGCCCCAGGCCCAAGTGAGCTGTGTCTAGGCCCAGGCCAGTTTATAGTTTGTAAACATGTTGTAAATCTGGTTTAGCAGGCAAGACAGCAAAGACATCTTCACGGGGACCATCCTGTGCATCTGCTACCTGAAGGTAAAGTCAGTCTTTTCAGGTAAAAAAAAAAAAAAAGAAAAGAAAAGTAACAGTGGTCACCCAGCCTTGCATCTATGCAGCGCATTCATTAGCAAGGGGGGCAGAAAAGGAAAAAATTTAAATCCTGCATGGCCTGCCTCTTGCATCAGCATCAGCATGGCTTTAGGTCAGGACAACCTAGAGCTAGAAGCCTCTGCTGTCAACAATTACATTCACAACATCAATGACTCACTGCTTCTACCCATACAAACTAAATCCAAACTTGTGTTGGCCTATTAATATGCAGCACTGTTCGGAGAACTGTGATGATGCCCCTTTGACTCTGATATCAAAGTGAGATGAACCGGGAAGAAGAGACTGAGTAGAAAGGGGTCCCTGCCAGCTGCTCCCGCAGCCCTCCCCCCTCCCTAGGGTGGGGCTTGATTTATAGAGGATAGAGACAGTTAGGGCTTTTGTTTTTGTTTTAAAGCCAAGGAGGGTTCATTGAGGTAAGCACAAGGCAGGAAAAAAAAGAACTCATTTTCAAGGGGTTGTTAACTCCCACACAGGGCAATGCCTACCTTAACTCCTGATCTCTGGTAGGTAATTTGTGTGTAAGAAAAGCTAGAGTTTAGGGTCTCCCTGGTGGGGCAAGGGGTTAAGTCTCAGCACTATCAAGCTATTGGCAGCCACTGCAGGGTGAGTTCCATCCCCGGCCAGGGTGCTACCCACATGGCACAGCAGACCTCTCCTGCCTCACCCCCTGCTCCCCTCAGCAGTGTATTTCAGTAGGGGCCAGTTCAGCTCCCCACTCTGTCTCTCACCCCCCATATCTCTGACCTACACCTCAGCTCTTGGATGCATAAATAAAGAAAATAAATCTTAAAAAAAAAAAAGAAAATCTAGAGTTTCAGAGGCAGAAGTTTTTTTTTTTTTATTATTTTACTTCGTCCTCTGTGGGAGCCAGGGGAGAGGGCTCAGCCTTCAGCCTCAGCTCAGGTTCGAGCCCAGGGCTGCACAGGTCAGCGCTCCTCACAGCAGGCCCACATTTTATTTTGTTTCCTTTCATTCTTGTGTTTAGGGAACAGGGCTGGTGGGCTGTTTTCCCTGCTCCAACCGTCATTTTGACGATCTAATAAACTCTTTGTCTATCCCCTAGAATTTATTGTCAGTTAACAGCTGAAAAGGCAGGATTAGAACTTGGCTCTGACCCTGCCGGCCGGTACAGGCAAGCGTGACCCGGCTTTCCCCTCTCCACCTTTCCCCTCTCCACCTTTCCCCTCTCCACCTTTCCCAAGCGTATCTGATCTCTCAGATTCCAACTCCACCCTCCCAGGCGACAGACAAGAAAACCTAGAGAGGTTCGGGGCAGGTGTAAGAGACCGGGGCTCTGGGACAGGCACAGTAGGGTCGCGGGGGAGTCTGTGCCCCCCGCCCTCCCCGCGCCGGCCGGCCGGGCTGCCCGGGACTTGGGGGGCCGCGCGCTGGGCTCCGCGCCATGACATCAGCCCTGCCGTGGTGCAGTGTGCAAAGCCCACTGGTTGGCGTGGCCCCGGACACGCCTTCAGCGAGCGGAACAAAACCGGGAGCAGGAGGGGCCACCCAGACCGCGCTTCTGAGAGGTTTCCCGCCCGCGCACCCCCAGAACCCGCTGCCAGGTGAGTGTTCCCCCGGGGTTTCTCGCGGGCTGCGGGGCCCTAGCGCCGGCCCCAGGGTCTGTCCCGCCGCGCCGTCGCCGGGGGCTGCAACGAAAGCTGGAGGCCAAGTGGCGCGGGCAGGGGGCTGTCGCGGGCCGAGAGTCCGGTAAGTGGCCGGAGTCAGCCTGGGGGACGCTTCTCTCTCCAGAAGGCGCTGGGTCCCACCCAGCCTAGGGCTTCCTGGACACAAATGGACCCTGAGTGACCCTGACCCTGACACGAGCGGCCAGGCGCCCACACTCTCCCCGCCCCCCTGCCTGCAGGGCCCGCAGCAGAACAATTGAGGATTCTGAGACCCACTGATGCGCTTTGTGCGGCTGGGGGATGAGGACATCCGTGCCACCCTCCCCTCCCTCCTGCTCCCAGGGGAGCCTGTGCGCGGGTGGGGGGTAGCAGCTGCCTTCGTGGGCCAGCCTGAGTGCAGGTGTGTTTTCAAGCTCCCAGAAGAACTAGAAGCTGCAATGGTTCACCTCCCTCCAACCCAAGAGTTGGCACCAGGTGGGGACAGTACTGAAGTCTGAGAGAACCCACAGTGAGTGTTGTGTGGCCTCAGCCTTGACAGCTGGACTGACAGTGAGAAAGGGCTAGTGTTGAGCACATTGAGAGCAAGGCACTAAGCAGCCTCTGAAGCCCGCGTTTCGTCAACTCTAGAATATTCTGTATGCTCCTGGCTCCTCGGCTGCTGCCATCCACTCAGAACTGGTTATAGGTTGCAGCATGAGGGTGGACTCAGGCCCTTCCTTTCTCAGCTGAGAGGACCCTGCTTTGGGGACCCTGTTATTTGGGGCCAAGATATCCTCTGAGCTCTAGGAGGGAGTGCATTGAAGAGGCAGCCTGAATCTCAAGGGGGGCATTGGACTGACAGAGTTTTGACTGGAATTTGCCACTTCACACACACCGGAGACCCTGGGCTCCTGATTTAACTTCTCAGTGCTCTCAGTTTTGGGGGGAATGTCCTTTGGGAGTATTTTACACACAGGGATGCAGGAATGCTCGCTGACTCTCCCCCCCTCAGCCCCCTATCTGAGCCCTTCCTAGGAACACGGAGGTGCTGGCTGCCTCTCCCTGTCATCTTAGGGTGCAGGTTGGGGATTTCCCCAGGTGGGATTTGGGGACAAGGCTGCTGGGCTTCCCTGCTCTCACTCAACACCAGCTTCGGAGCCCCCAAGCAGGCTCCGCCCAGGGCCAGCTCTTAGAACAGAAACACCATCCTTAACCCTTAGCTGCTAGTGGTAGCTTTCATCCTACCCTCTCAGAACATCCCAGCTTAGCAGCTCCAGCCTCCCAAAGCGAGTTCTGGGGACTGACCTCTGCCTCAGGGAGGATATCCGGGGCGGGGGTGTGGAGGTTGGGGGGGGGGCATCTAACAGGGAAGGAAGTTGATCCCACAGAGGGTGTGGCCAGAGGCGCCACCGTTAGCTGCCCCCAAGTAGAGGGTCTGCGGAGGTGCGGGGGAGACTGGAGCACTGGCTGTCAGCATGCGACTGCCTGTGCGAGAACGTGAGGCCTCTCCGCTCTGAGCTTGCCTTGCCTCACTGCAATTCTGCCTTGGAGCCAGCAAGTCCTCTCCAGGCCCAGTTGCAGCCTGGGAGTGTATTGTTGACATTTGGTTGGTGATCAGTAAATATTTGGAAAATGAATAGGGTAAGAATGGGCTTTTGGCAGAGCTTCTGTACAAGACACTAAGTGACCTTGTGAGTAGTGACCAGCCAGCTTTTCCTTGTGAGTAGAATCGAGGACCCAGTTGGAGTGGTGGGGGCGAGGGAGGGGAAGGCATAGTTCTTATTCACTGTGTGTCTCCTGGTGGGAAAAACAACCTGGGAAGGCTTTTGTGGTAGGCTGCCACTGTTTTAAATATTTATGCAAACAGGGCTTATTGTAAAAAGTTGGCCTCCTGCAGGACTGTGAAGAGCCTGGCTTTCACAGAGGTGATAATGAGGGGCCTTAAACAAAGTGGCACTCCTGCAAATGAAAGGACCCTTTCCTCTAAGGCAACCACTTGTCAAAGTTCACACAAAAAGAAACAATAGCCTAAGAGTGGCCTTCCTGGAATGACAGGAGGCAGGCTCTCTGCACTGTCTCCCAGGATCCTCTACGTGTGGTCTCTGGGACAGTCTCAGAGGTAGGTGCCGTGTTCCCATTTTACAGATGAAGACACTGAGGCTCAGAGGTGATAAGTAACTTGCTCGTATTGCGGCCCATCCCTGAGCAGCCCACTCAGACAGGCAGGCTGCTGCCCAGTCTACTGCCCCTGAGCCATTATCTGTAGTGGCTGCTTTGCATTTCCTATTTCTAGATCAACGCACTAAAGAATGTCTGTCATTTGTGAAACAGGTTAGCTTTGCAGCTCCTTGTAAACCATTTAAGGAAGTTGGGGCTCTGACTACTGTCAGAGAATGGGGGTGGGATCAGGGCTGGAATGGCATGGCCCAGGAAGAGAGGGGCTCTGGAAGTTAGGATCCCGATCCCAAGTCTAATGTGTGTTTGAATTTCAGGGAAGAGAAGCCTGGAAAAGAGCCTACTTGGGAAACACACACACACACACACACACACACACACGCACCTGAGTGTAAAGTAGGGGGAGTGAGCAGGGGTGTACTGAGTACTGACTGGAGCCACTTTGCCGGCTGGTTTCCAGTTGTCAGGGATTTCTGTGGTAATGACGGACAGAGCTACGCAGCTCCCCAGGAATTTGTCTGACGTCAGCATGGAGCAATTCCCATGTATGGTAAAGTGTGTAAATACCGAGGCAGCTAGCATTTCCAGACGCTGGCATTTCCAGTCCTTCCCCAGGCCAAAGGCAGCGTCTGATTCTTCAAAGTGACACAGGAGGAAGAAATAGAAGATTTGCAGATGGAGCACAGGCCCCTCCCCATCAGGCAAGCAGACACATCCTGCCCAGTGGGCCTGCAGTTCTTTCTACAGGGATGGCGTGGGCTGGGCTTCCTAAGAGGTCAGCTGCAGACAACCTGTTTTTGTAAGGTCTGTAAGCACTTTTATAAGTGCTAATTTGGTTTTGCTTTTTAAAAATTAGTCAAGAATTAATCAAGAAAAAAATCTTTCAGCTCTTTTCAGCTTGAGATAACCAACTGTTACCCCTCTAAGTTGATACCATTCCAGATTAAAAAAAAAAACAACATGCAAAGCAACTTGATCTATGAATTTGTCTGTGAATGCTTATTATAATATAGGATTTCCTGGAGTGGCTTTGGAATACTGAAAAGAAACCTTTGGCCTCCATTTCTACCTTTGTTGGCCTTCAGAATTCTGAACTCCAAGGGTGGAGTTTGCTGAAAAAGGCATTGGGGGTAGCAGGAGAGGAAGAGACAGCACCACCCATGTCAGCTCACAATCTCACAGGGCCAAGGGACACAGACTTGGGAAGAAAAAAATCCCACCACAGAGAACGAGAGAGCTGAGCTGAAACGGCAGTCCGCGTCCCCTGGGAGCCAGAGTAATCATGGCTCAGTGATGCTCATTAACTTCTTGAGAGCTGAGGCGTGAGCAGGGCTCCCAAGAAATCATGGGTAATGTGGGGCTGAGGCCAAGCTGTGCTCCATGTTGGCATTTGTCTCCCCACACCCCACCCATCAGTGACCATTACTTTCAGGGCATGTTTGTTTCTCGGGTTTTCAGTATCACCTCCAAGATGTTGACTCTGAACCCAGGCCAACGCCCCTCTTCTCTCCTTCCGCTCCTTGACTGCCCTCCAGATGTGGGGGTGTGGTGTGGAGATAGAGGCCGAGCTGTGGGTTGGAAAGGATGGCAGTGCTCCTGAATACCTGGCCACATTCCAGCCCAGGTAATGCAAGCAGCACATTTCCAACCAAGCACCTGACAGGTTTCTACCAGACCCAGTGGGTGGGTACTTGAGCTCTGTGCTCAGAAGTCACTCTTTGCCCCTGAGGAACAAGAGATTTTAGAAGGGCAGATGGGATTTTCCACTGGAGTAATAAGGATGTGGCATCAGTGGCTCATCAAATAAGTGGTTTGATATGAGGGGGCAGGACTCTCCATCAATCACTGGTCCCGTGGAAATTGTCAATGTTCAATGTTGTGTGTGTTCCACTCAAAACAAGTTGCGTGTTTCTAAGATGGCTTCTTCAACGTGAAGCTTGACCATACGGGACCCACCATCTCGGCTTAGCCTGTACGTGGAGTCTGTGCTGTGTCTGCTCAGGCTTTGGCTGGGTTCAGGCCACCATCTTGGATCTCTCCCTCAAGATTGAGGGTCTGGATACAGCTCTTCATGGGCCAGCTGGTTCTCGAGGTGTGAGCATCAGAAACCCAAGCGAGGTGCTTATCACAGGATGGCAATCTTTTTTCTTTTTGAAGGAAACAATTTTATTTATTTACTTATTTCTTCATTGAAGTAACATTACATAAGAGGCCAATCTTTTTTTTTAAGATTTATTTATGCATGCAAGAGCTGGGGTATAGGCCAGAGATGTGGGGGGGTGAGAGGACTCACCAGAGACAGAGTGGGGAAAAGAACAGACAGACTGACTGAAATACACTGCTGAGGGGACCAGCGGGAGAGAGAAGAGAGGTCTGCTGAGCCATGTGGGTAGCTCCCTGGCAGGCCAGGGATAGAACTTGTGCTGCAGAGACTGCTGATTGCTTCATAGTGCAGTGTTTAACCCCTTGCTCCACGAGGGAGGCCCCAAGAGGCCAATCTTTGACTTCCAATTTCCAGCCAGTCCTGAGAATCTTGACTTTTCAGGTAAATAGCCAACCCAATACATTTAGCAGAAAACTTCAGCTATTGAGATCATCAACATGTGACAAAGAACAGATGGAACATGGACAATTTCCAGTGAGAATGTCACTCTGAAGGGAACCGTTGTGGGCCTCGCCAGTGGCACAGTGGGTTGAGCGCAATGCTGTGAAGCTGTCTGCAGCCTCTGCAACACCAGTTTGATTCCCGGCCAGCCAGGGAGATACCCACATGGCGCAGCAGACCTCTCCTGCCTCACCCGCTGCTCCCTTCAGCAGTGTCTTCGGTCTGTCTGCCTGTTCTGCTCCCGCTATCTCTCTGGTGAATCCTCTCACCCTTTTGCGCCTCTAACCTATACCCCAGTTCTTGCATAAATAAATAAAATCTTTAAAAGAAAAAAAAAAGAAAAAGGGAACCATTGCAAGCCCAATGTGGACAGTGTGATAAGGAGGACAGTAGAGTGTCCTGATCACTCACAACAATACACAAGAGTTGCATGTCAGGATTTGTCTGTATCTCAGGTAGCCTGGGGGAATTAACCCCAAAGAAGGACAAGTCCCTGGTCCCAGACTCATTCACTGGGATGACAGATAAGTCAGGAATCCTTGATCCTTATTTGGTAGGTAGCTTCTCAAGCCTTGTTCCTTCCAAGTGTGGACTAGTTGGGAAGAAGAGTAGACATCTGGCCCCAAGTCTGGCAGGATGATAAGACATGGCCAGGCCAGTCCTGTTAGTGCTTGTCAGAGGGATGAGCAGTCAGCCAGGATTTCATTTAATCCCTTGAACCGCTTTTAGGAAGTCCGTGTGTTATAGGACAGCCCCGATATTGAACGGGTTGCCTGGCTGTGGGTCCTCACCCACGCGCTTAAAAGGGACTTATGAATACTCCACTACAGGCACACACAAAAGGTTAATAAAAGGTTTATTTACAAGGGAAAAGGAAATAAGGAAAATGTACAACTCAGGGAGAAAATAGGGAAATAAAGTCTTTAATGCGTCCTACCCGATCCGCCGACCTGGAAACCCAAAGTCACTCTCAGAGCTGGCCGGATGCTGCGAGCTGGCGGAGAGCCCAAATGGGGGACCTCCCCAAAGCCCACGTCTTTATACTCACTTGGCTCCACAAAGCCTGTATGAAATTAGTTTAGGACATCCTTTTCCCCCTAACACGTGCATGGTCCAGTTTAGAGACAAGCAGGTTGAAACTCAGAGAGGAAAGTAACTTGCCCAAGATTACCCATCTAGGAAGAGATGACTCCAGACCCCACTTTCCTAAGCACTGAAGAAGAGCACATTGAATTTTGACCCCGGGAGCTTCTCTCCCTCCAGTATCAGGGAGGGCCTCTGTTCCCCAGAACTGGAAAGGCAATTAAGAAGGAGCCAGGCATCCCTCTCCACACTCCAGGAGCTCAGAAGCAGGTTTCCTTTTAAGGCAATCCAGCTGTCCCCATAGGCAGCCTGCCTGCTGAATTTGGCTGCTAAAGAGAAGGGGCTGGGCTAAAAGCAGGGGTGGGGTGAAGAGCGGCCCCCCTTGCAGGGAAGGAGGTAGCTGGGGCTTCCTCCAGCTGAGACACCTCCCCAAGGCAGGGTTCCCCGAGGGTCTCCATGTGGACAGAGGAAATGCAGTCCCTGCCTGAGACTCTTCCAACAAGGGCGCAGTGCTTGCTTCCCATTGAGAGGTGCTGGGCCCCTTGACCCTCTTCTGAACTCCCGAGGGACACCCCCAACCAGGCTGTGGGCCTCAAAGGAACGGCCCAATCTGAGGGCAGATTTCCTCGCTGGCAGGGCCTTGGGTTTCACCCATTCTCCGCCCATGTTCCTGCTTCCCTGGGGCCCTGCTGGATGTGGGCCCCTGACATGAAGCCAGGGAGAACAAGGGAGGCCTGTATGGAGCTATGGATCTCCCCCAGAGGGAGAAGAGGACTTTTGTGTCTGGGAACAAAACACGGCTTGGGACTGGCTCGCAACCTCGAGGTGAGGGCAACTTTCCCCTTTGGGGAAGTATTCCTAGGGACACGGCCTGGCCCTTGCTAGTCTGGGCTGGGAAAGGCAGGAGAGAGCCATTGGGAATATACCGGTGCCCCCAAGTGAGGCACCCTTAAAGATGGCATGGTGACACGCTGGCGATGGGGGTGAGAGGACACAGAGATGAATGACCCTCATTGGAAACCCGGTTCTGCCTCTTCTAGCCCAGCGGTGGCGGCAAATTGTTTGACCTTCTTAAGCCTTATTTCCTTATCTGAAAAGTGGGCATTTATTCTTCATGTCCAGGTAGTGAGAATGGCATGGAACGTGTGGAAAATTCCGACGCACTGCACTTGATGGCCCTCTGTCTGGGGGTCCCATCCCGTCCCTCATCAGAGGCAGAATAGAGCCATAGGAATGGGCATATTTACCCCAGAAGCTTCCAAGCGGGGCCCCTCTGACATCTCAAGACCATGAATCACTTATGGCAGGAGGCTGGGTAGACTCAGTGGCCAGGCTCAACCCCTGAGCTGGGGGTGGAAACCCCCAGTCACTGTGTGCAGGAGCAACTGCCAGAATAGAGTCAGGGATCTGGAGCAAGGAAGGAAAAGAATGAAGTAGTTGGTGGGTCACATTCTATGGATTTGCTACTCTGAGCTCTTGCTCACGAGTGGAAGCCTCGGGAGTTCTTGGGGGATGAGGGGTCTGGCCCCTGGTTATCTGAGGAAGGCAGAGAGGTCATGAGCAATGAGAGAAACCCTACCTGCAGGTGTGTCTGTCGTGTGGTGTGTGTAGGCCTGAGGAGCCCAGAGCCTGGGAAGGGGACAGCTGCCTTAAGCCTGGGCCACCATTGCCTGTTAGACCCACATGGGAGAGGACAGCAGCCTCCATTGGGCCCACTGCCTCATCACAGCCACCTAGGGTGCTCTTCCCCAGGTCTGTGCTCAGGCACTAAAGGTGCCAGGCCCTGTGCTAGCACCCTGGGGGCTGAACCCTGATGGTGCGTGAGGTGGGAAACAGGAACAGATGGAAAGTTAGTGGAGAGTGTGGTGGGGATTGTCCAGGTGAGGCCTTTGGTTCTCAGGCCAAGGGGAGTCAAGGGTAGTTTTTGAGTGGGGGAAGCACCACAAAAAAGACCTGGCCTCTCAGTGGGGGAAGGGCTAGGAAGGGGATTCCAGAAGCTGAGAGACCCTAATGGTTGTCTCTGGGGATGCATTAGGGATGCCTTTCTCTCTCTCTAGACAAATCCAGAATTCTCTCCTCCCTTGGGGGAGAGTGTGCTTGCCTCCAGCTGACTCCCTCAGGAGATCCATGTTGTTTTTTCTCTAGAATCCCCAGAACTCTCTTATCTCATGACTTGAATTATATAACCGGCCTGCCCCTAAACCTGGGTTGATAGGTTTGGTCTAGGCACACGCCATGCTGAATATTGGGGTCCCAAGAAAAAAGGTGATGGTAGCATGGTATCTCCTTCAAGGGAGCAGGAGTAGAACTGGCTGAGGGTGACAGGTGATTGGATTGGATTAGGGGGAGTGGAAAGAGGAGAGGAGAGACTCTAAAGAGATTGCACCTGGTTTTGAGGTGAGGGGGTTGGTAAAGGGGAGCATAGAGTGGGCAGCAGAGAGATGGGCCCATGCTCTCTAAGGTTTGAGATAAGATTCCTTAGTGACAGGAGAGGAGGTTGGTGTTACCACAAGAAAAAAGAGAAGTCAGAAAAAAACAAGTTTGAGAAGGCAATGAGTTCGAGTCACTCTGTTGAAGTTGAGGCACTCGTAGGCCTTCCACTAGTAGGCCTTCCACTCGTAGGCCTTCCACTCGTAGGCCTTCCACTCTTAGGACTTGCTCACCTGAAACTGGGTGGATGAGCCTGAGCTCAGAGAGCCTGAGCTCAGAGAGTCAGAGATACATGGAAGCCCTAGAAGTGGAGGTCACTGCAGGCATGGGTGGGGGCATAGGAGATTGGGGGAGAGACACGGACCAGGATAGAACCCCAGCCTTTAGGAGTGGGAGGACAGAGTGGACAGAGTGAAAACATGTCTAGCTCCTCCACTTTGACAAAGCCTATCACTGCAAGATCTTTGGGGTTCCAACCCATCACCCTGCCCCCCATCCCTCTCCCCTTCACAGCCTGCACACCCCACCTCTGTGTGTCCTAGGCTATGGAGGTGCACAACGTAGAGAGCATGGGCCCAGCTGTGCCTTTCGGTTTTGGGACCCCCTGTGTTCACCCTTCAGCTGTTAAATGAACCCCCGCATGAACATGTGCTGTGAGCCCACAGGCTCTCTGCTTGAGCTGAGGCCTTTGTCCAGCTGGGGGAGACTCCAGCAGGGTAGCCCATGACCGAGCAGGCACTGAAACCTGAGGACTGGGCCTTGTGTGCCTGCCTCTGCTTCTTGATTTTTAACTTTTTGGTGAGGTGTAGCTTACATACAAGAGAGCATAGACAACTTGGGTGTATCCCTTAAGGAATAACTGAAATGAGCTCCCAGGTGATGACCCCCCAAGTTAAGTAAAAGCACATTGCCCCACTGGCCACCCTCAGGGCATGAGCCTGTTCTCCCTCCTTAGAGGTAACATTTCTAAGCTAATAGCTGATGTAGCCCCACCTTTGCTTTTCTTCATCACCACTCCCCTGCAGCCATCTCTTGCCCTTAGAGAGGCTTCCACACATGGTCTGCTTTGCTCACATCTGTGCTGGGGGCCTCACCCATGAAGAGCCACTGCCCCAGCCCGGCCTTGTGCTTCAGTCCAGCCCTCAGTATGCCTAGCAAGGGCCTGAGTAGCTGCTCCCTGAATGTCAATCTGACTGGGGGAGGAACCCCTAAAATAGGGTCCTGAGGAGGCTGTGGAGAGCATGCCAGAGGAAGTGCCTCTCAGAGTTGGGCCCTCTGGGGCTCTTCCTCCATCTTTCTCTCCTTCCCAGCTGCTGATGGATGCTGTTCTGACCTGGACAGTCTGTGTTTGTACTTCCCTGGAGGAGTCATGCCCATTTCTGTGTTCCTTTTCAGGATGCCGAACTGGGGAGGAGGCAAGAAATGTGGGGTGTGCCAGAAGACGGTTTACTTTGCTGAGGAGGTTCAGTGCGAAGGCAACAGCTTCCATAAATCCTGCTTCCTGTGCAGTGAGTGTGGGGCTTGGGGCTGCTGTTGCCGAGGGTACTGGACCTGGGCCTGCCCACACAGGCTGGGCCTGTCAACACCCCAGGAACTGATCCCAGGGGATATAAACAGCCTGACATTTGGCCGAAGCGCAGCTGGGGAGGGAAACACTTAAGGGCCTCTTTGTTCCGCTCAGAAGCCGCTTCTTCTAAGGGGATGAACTGGCCAGGGCTGGTGGGGGTGGCGGGTGTTTGGGGGCTTAGAGCCAAGTTGTGGAGACTTGGTTAGGAAAACTTTCCACTCCATTTTCTCTTCTTTCTCTCCCTGCCACAACCCCCTCATTTAAGAGGAAGGCACTTTTTAGCCCAATGTTTCACTAGCTTTTGGAACCAGTTATCCCTTGGAATGGCAACCAAAGTTGCCCTTCTGGGGTAGCTGGTCTGGAGGAGGAGCTGGGTTCTCCCTCCTTAGACCCCAAGTGGCCATTCTGTCCTCACGTCCCATTCCTACTGGCTCCCTGAGATAGGAGCAAGACCACACTTATCCCCGAGCAAGGCTTGCTCTGATCCCAAGCCTGGGTGAGCAGGAAAACAGCAGACCCCAGGCCTGGGGAGCCCCGGGTGGCCGTGGGGTCCTGACTTCACCCCCCCTGCTGACTGGTGCTTGGGTAAGCAGTGTCCACTTGGGGAGGCCTCCCCAGGGTCCTAAGAGATTTGGGTCATTGTGACCAGAGGACCTGGGGAGGAAGAAGAGTAACTCCAGCAAGATGTGTCTTCCCTGAGGACCGGCCGCGAGCGGACGGCCATCACTCAGCCTTGAGTCTGAGAGGCAGTCAGTCAGGGGTTGGGTTTGAGTTCAGTTTTTACTATCTGTGCAATAACAAGCAAATTACTTGTGATTTTTCTCATTCTTACAGAGCAGATAATAGCACTTACCTGGGGGGTGGGAGGGCGCTGTTGTGAGAATTAGAATGAGAGGAGTCTGGAAAACAAATAAAGCACTTAAAGTAATTATGGGTGTTCAAAAAAGGCTAGGCACTCCACACACACATGCACGCACACACACACACCTCTCACACACATACAACATGCATGCACACCACGCACACCAACACATGCAGATTCATCTCCCCGCAGCGCCACAGACACCGCTCACATACATCACACTCACCCTTGACATTCACCGCCCCCAACACACACCATACCCCCACACATGGTGCCGAGGGGTCCATGAGCAAGGTGGTGTGATGTAAAGGAGAGAGAGGCACAGGGGCTCTGCTGCTGGCTTCACAACACAAGGGAATGTTGGAATGTGCCAACATTCAATAGCCCCAGCCCATCTGAGACATCAGGCAGTGAGTGGGGCCCCCTCTATCCTGCGTCAGAGTTGGAAGTGTCCCTTGGCTTTGTCTCAGGTGACTCGTGCTCTAGGGTAGGGTGCAGGTGGGTTAAGGGCCACCCGGCTCCTGGCAGTTCACCAGAACTCTACCTGCTATTGGCAGACGAACCAGTATGGCTCCCGGGCCTCCACGCCCCAACAGGCAGCAAGGCCATGTGTGCTGATGGGGGGGTGCCTGAGCTCTCGGAGCCTCACTGGCCCCCAGCCCCGGAGGTGACCGCACACAGCAGTGTCCTATTATTAGCAGTTCACTGCACTTAGCAACTTTTTCCAGAGGGAGTGAGGTCTTGGCAGTGTCTGGGAAGAGCATCCATGGTGGGGTCCTCAGGGCCCCTTTTTTGGCTTCCAACTGTTGCTTAATCACTGATTAAAAGGGCCCGGCGTGGTGGAGAGGCATCATGCCGGCTGTGGGCTGTGGAGGACAGGCTGTTGGTCAGGCACCCGGGAAGCCAGGAATTCAGGGGGTGGCATTGGAAGGAAGGAGCAGGCCTGGTCGGGTGTGAAGGAGTGCTGAGGATTAGAAACAGTTGTAGAAAGTTAGGCTGGGGGCATGCGGAGGGGAGGGCGGGGGTGTTGTGAAACCAGCAGCATGAGGAGCCGTCTCCGGGTGCAGGACTGCGGGATTCCTGGCATCAGAGCTGGAAGAGGACCCAGCAAAGGGAGGCATCCCCCCAGCGTGCTTCTCCCCAGTACCTGGAGCAGCACGAGCTCACATAGGCCCTCGGGAAGACCTGTATGCACGGAGGAGTATCACTTCTCTTTCTCAGTGACGTGGGCTGTGTGTCTGGTTGGACTTCTGGAATTCAGAATAACCCACAGAATCATAGGCCTTTCCCTCCTCAGGAAGAGAAAGATCAGCAGGGTTTAGGCCTGGAGGTCATTTAGCACCTTAGGCCCTCGAGGGGCAGGGCTGGGTGGATCCCCAAAAGAATCTAACCATTCCTTGATTCTGGATTCCTCTCAGCTAGGCACCCACATTCCCTTTCTGGAGGGTCTGGGACATATAGGAGAAGTCAGAGGAGCCCACCCTGGGTGTGGCCTCTGACCCGGGAGCAGGGACTCATAGGGCATGCAGTACTCTGGCCTGAGAGGCAGCCAGGAGGCTCAGCTCTGTAGTGGGGGGCCTGCCCCATGCCATTGCCCTTCTCCAGGGCAGGTTGGGGTGGCCAGCAAAGACACAGGGCATGAGCACAGGGATGGCTCACCACGGTGCTGCCCCCACCCCAGGCCCCGCCCCGATACCAGTGTCTTCTTGCCCACAAGTTGAGGTTTTCTGCCACCCTCTTCTAGCCCCACATGCTCGACCTACTGAAAGGAACTATAGGCTGGCAGAAAACAGGCGTGCAAATCAGGGCTGGGTTCTGGCCCAACCCTGCTTCTGGTTAATGCTTGAACTTTTCTTGTGAGCCTTGGTTTTCATTCCAGAAGCAGAGAGAATCCATCTCTCCCACCTCTCACTTGGGCTGCTGTTTCCCTGTGCTTCCTAACAGCATCCCAAGGCCTGCCCGAACAGGTAGCATCTGGAAGTATGTTTTCTTTTTTTTTTTGGTGGGACCCTCACCGGCAGCCGGGGAACGAACCAGCGCTGCAGAGACCAGCGCTCAACCACTGTGCCACCAGGGGAGGCCCTGGTAGTATCTTTTCTTAATAAATATACATAACCAGTCTGTAGCTAGGTGTCTTTTTGGCTTAACACAATTTGCTAGAAATTTATTTAGGTCTTCACTCAAACTTTCCTTTAACTGAGTCTTTGGAGGAGAATAGAGGTAACCCAACTACAGCACCCAGATGAAGGTGGAGGGACAGAAGGCCAAGGTGGGGTGTTGAAGGTGGGTCCTGGTAGACAGGATGGGCCTAACAGAGAGGTCTTGACACCATATGTGGAAGTCAGGGCTCTGTCAGCACAACAGGGAACGCCTCTGGGTTGAGCTTCCCGATCTCTTACTGGAAAGATGGCTCAAAGGAGGACTGTGTTCCCTCAGCTGCTCTTGTCTGGGCTTTCTGTTTTCCTTCTGGTCCTGGAATTTCCAGTTCAACTTGGGTCTTACAGGAAGCAATTCCAGGCCAGCTCCTGACTTCCCACCCTAGAAGGGAATGTTGGAGCCCTGGCCTGCTGTTCTCTCTTGCTCCTTCCCGGGCTCCAAACCTCAGGGGAGGCTGTGGGAAGTTCCATATTTGGGCTGCCCAGAGTCCTGGAATGAGGTGGGGACCAGAGGGCAGGACAGGAGGGTCCTTATTTAGTCTGAGGTCTCTAACCTGGCGCTGGGGTGAGAGAGGAGCTGATGGAAAGCTGGACCCTTTAAAGGCAAGAGAATAGCAGGCCTCCCTGTTGGCCTAGGGGTTAAGTCTCAGTGCTACCACCATGTAGGCTCACCCAGGTGGTCCGAGTTCAATCTCTGGCCAGGAGGCTGACCCACATGGCACAGCAGACTTCTCCTGTCTCACCCACTGCTCCCCTCAGCAGTTTATTTCAGTAGATCCACCTGCTCTGTTCCCCACTCTGTCTCTGGTGAATCCTCTCACCCCCCCCTCCTTGCACCTCTGGCCTACACCCCAGTTTTTCTATGCAACATGAATAAAATAAATAAAAATCTTACAATAAAGGAATAATTCTTAAAAAAGAAAAAAAGAGGATGGCAAGTTGTAAGTTGCTAAGCTGAGGGCCTTCTCAGGGAGATGAAAGGTATGGCTTCTTCACTGGTTTCCATCTTCAGAATGATGTGTTTGGGGTTACGGTCCACTTGGGTGCACTGGATCAAAGTTCAGAGAATAACGTAGCACCAAACTAGTATTCTAGGATGAGATCTAAAGAAATAGAGTTGATAGAAGTTGGTAGAGGTTGGAAGCAGTGATATTTTGAGGCCTGGGCCTGTCCCTCCTGCCCCCTGAATCCCCATGTACTCACCTTACATAATATAATAAAAGTAGGCAACATTTATTATGTGTGCAGGGCCTTGTGCTAAGTTCATCACATGTTAGATATCATTTAATTTAATTCTCACACCCACATTTTGGGGCAGGTTATTATCTGTGTTGACAAATGGGGACACTGAGACTAGAAAGGCAAAATAATTGGCCCAAGATCACACAGCTGGAGAGAAGGGAGTTGGGATTTCACTCTGGGTGGTCCGACTCCCCTTGGCCCCAGGAACTGTTTTACTCTGGACAGCTGTACACAGCTCTCCTCCCAGATGAACCGGAAGATAAAGGAGGCCCCAAGCTTTCTAAAGCATTCCAATTGCTAACTCACCCCATTCCAGTCTTTCTTTCCCAAGAGTCAGGAAATTCTTCCATTTCTGACTTCAGTTCTTTCCAAGGCACAGTGATTTCTGAGATTAGAAACTTCAAATCTTGGGGCCTCCTTGGTGACACAGGGGTTAAGGTCTCAGCACTATCAAGCTATTTCCAGCCACTTGGCCTGAGTTTGATCCCTGGCCAGGGAACTGACCCACATGGCGCAGCAGACCTCTCCTGTCTCCCCGCTGCTCCCCTCAGTAGTGTATTTCAGTAGATTTGCCTATTCTGCTCCTCACTTTGTCTCTGGTGAATCCTCTCACCTCCCCAAACCTCTGGCCTGTACCCCAGTTCTTGTATGCATAAATAAATAAAAATAAATATTTTTTAAAAAAAGAAACTTCAAATCTGTGGTTAGCAGACTTGCACCCCATTTCAGAGCCCTGCCATGCTGGGGACTTACTATTCCATTTTCTCCTGGGGCATCACTGTGCCTGCATCCCTGCTCCCCAAGCGCATACAGATTGTCCTTCGGGCTGCCTGCCGTGGCTGGAGGCAGGGAAACCCTGCCCTTTTTCTTCCTTCCTTTCTTTTTTCTCTTCCTGTTGGGATATGAGGTCTCTTTGTCAAGGCCAGAATGAAGGCCCTCAGCAGGTTTCCTGTGGTTTGGGGTCAGCCTAGGCTGTTGCCCCTGACAACCCTGGGTTGCCCTACAGCCTGGAGGGGCAGGAGGGTGCAGGACAGAGGAAGGCACATGGGCTCCTGACAGCAGGGGCTGGGCCACTCTGTCTCACCCTCTCTCCTCCTGGCTCACTGGCCCTCATTTCCAGGCTGCTCCTGAAAGGTCATGTGTGCAAAGTGCCCCGAGCTACTGCTGCAGGCCTGGCTGGCCGCAGCTCCAGCCCCAACCCCTCACACTTGCTTCCCTCCGCAGTGGTCTGCAAGAAGAATCTGGACAGCACCACCGTGGCCGTGCATGGCGAGGAGATCTACTGCAAGTCCTGCTATGGCAAGAAGTACGGCCCGAAGGGCTACGGCTACGGGCAGGGCGCGGGCACGCTGAGCACGGACAAGGGCGAGTCTCTGGGCATCAAGCACGAGGAGTGAGTACAGAGCCTCTCCTGCCGCCTCCTGCGCCACCCCACTCCCTACCTTTGCTGGGTGAATTTTCAGCCACTTTTGGTTAAACACTCCAAAACCCATTGATTTCAAAGGTAGTCTTAGGGATGCCTGTTTATTTCAAAGGAGTCAGTAGCATGCCAATCTGTGGAGCGGGGGTTCCAGTGGTGTGTGTGGGGGGGGAGCTGGGTTCCTCCATATATGGCTTTTATAGGGGTCAGGGCTAGGAGGCACCCCAAGAATTATTTAGTCCAATTTTCTCTTTTTTCATATGAGAAAAGCCAGCCGTGGTGGCTCAGTAATTTGCTGGAGTACCCACAGCCCCTCAGTGTCCAAAGCAGGCTTTCAGGTCTGGGAAGCAGCTGCTTTGTCACCCTAGCCTTGCTTGAGCTAGCCAGCTGTTTCTCCCCACCCAAGGGGAAGTCACGTCTCTTCCTTGGCAATACCACAGGGTGTCACTCCGTCCCCAGCACCCCTGACCTCTGACATGTAGTCAGTTTGTGGGTCAGCAACTTGGCCCTAGGGGATCAATGGAAATGACAGATGAGTTAGCACATTTCAGCCAAGGTCATTGCCCCAGTGGGAATGATTTGTCAGCAGATTGCCTGGGAAGAAAGAATCTGCTGGTGGGCTGGCTGCAGGGTGGGGGACAGAAGAGGGCAATCTTAGCAAATGAGGTGCTAAGTGATTCTGATGGGTTCAGATGTAGTTGAGATTCAGTAAGTGAGGTCCAGATGAATGGGGTCCTTGAGGTCCAAAATCTGAGAAAGATTTTGGCAGTTTCCCCATTCAGTGGCACACAGCGAGTTTACTAAGGAAAAAGGCATTCCCAGGACACAGACAGGCAGAGGCCGCCCTTTAGAAGGGCAGGCTTAGGACCTCCCTGGTGGCATAGGGGTTAAGTCTCAGAACTACTGTCTCGCCCGGCCTGCTGCTCCTCTCAGCAGTGTATTTCAGTAGATCTGTCTATTGTGCTCTCCACTCTGTTTCTGGTGAATCCTCTCACCACCCCCACCCCCCACCCTCGCACTTCTGGCCTGTACCCCGGTTCTTCTACACAAAAATTTAAATAAATAAATAAAGGGGACTGAGGTGATGGTGCACGGGTGCATTGGTGAAGGAAACTCTATGGGGACGACACCTGAGGGGGTGGGGGGAAGCAAATATTGTTTAAAAATGAACAATGATGTAAAAAAAATTAAAAAAAAGAGACATAAATTATTATAAAAAAATTCCTCTTTCAGGCCTTCAAAAAAAATAAATAAAGGGTAGGTTTATTAGTAAAAAAGAGGTATCTGTGTAGACAAGGGTAGGCAGAGTTGCATTTTGCCAGAGCAAGGGGTACCTTTTTTTTTTAAAAAAGATTTATTTATTTATACAAGAACTGGGGTATAGTCAGAGGAGCGGGAGGCTGAGAGAATTCACCAGAGACAGAGCGGGGAGCAGAACAGGCAGACTGACTGAAGACACTGCTGAAGGGAGCAGCGGACGAGGCAGGAGAGGTCTGCTGCGCCATGTGGGAACCTCCCTGGCCGGCCGGGAATCAAACCGGCACTGCGGAGGCTGCGGACAGCTTCACAGTGCAGCGCTCAACCCACTGCACCACTGGGAAGGACCAAAGGGTACATTTACAGAGTGTTCTTCTGGGGGAGTTGTTCCTTTGTGGACTTTTACCTATTGTGAAATCTATCACTTCTGAGGTCTGGCTGGCTTGATCTATAAGGCCTGATGTTTCTTTGTAGTGACAGGCAGTTATTGTGCCCACCTCCAGTCCATGCCTACACATCATCCCATGGCAGGTTTAAGGCTCATTAATCATTTTTACCCATAACTCTAGTTTCTGGCTTGAGAAGATTACTTCCTGAATTTTCTGTTCTAAGCTTCCATCAATTCCAGCATTTTACCTAGGGACTGAGGAAAGGATGATGGTTCAGTCAAAGTGACATTGTGTTGAGCCCTGGTTTGCCCATCTGTAAAGTGGGTAATGGTCTGGTGAGACATGAAGTGAACTGCCCCCTGCCTGGTGCATGATGCACAGGGCTCTCATGCCCCCCCACCCTTTCTGTGACAGTCCCACCTGTATTTCTCACATGAGGACCTCACGGCTGTGCTTCCCTTCCCCACCCAGGGCTCCTGGCCACAGGCCTACCACCAACCCCAATGCATCCAAGTTTGCCCAGAAGATTGGCAGCTCTGAGCGCTGCCCCCGCTGCAGCCAGGCTGTCTATGCTGCTGAGAAGGTGATTGGCGCTGGGAAGGTAAGGCGGGTGCTGGCATCATGGGGAGAGGAAGGGGCCTTCCTGAAGTGTGGGTGCTGGAATGTTGTGAGTCTGACCCCAGCTCTGCTTAGGGGAGCCTGTGCCCTGGGCTGTCAGTGTTTCCCTCTGTCCCCGGAGTTGCTGGTCCTGGTGCCCCCCAGATGCTGAGGCCCTGAAATGACTCGTGAGCAGAACAGCCTTGGCACTGATTATTAACAGCCGGGGGCAAGTCAGAGCAAGTTACAAAGAACCACGTGTGTCTCTAGAGTTGGGGACCACAGACCTCCAAGAGTGGGTGGATGGGTTTCAGAGGTCTGCAAACCCCCTAAAATTAAATGTAGTTTTGTGGGACCATGTCTCTTTCCAGGAAGATCCATAGGTTTCTTTGGATTTTCAAATGATTTATGATCCCAGAATGTCCGTAACCACCTGCTAATCCACATCTATTTATTTCATTCAGAGGATGTAGATTTCCAGAAACCCTTCGTATACCCTTAAGACAGAGATTTGCAATGTTTGGGGCCTATCAGAACCCCTTGGGGGTGTTGTAAACTATTTCTAACTGCCACTAACGGCCTTTCCCCATATCCCAGTGAGCATGGCCTTGCCAGTATCTCTGCGACATTCTCATAGTGGCCCCATCCCCCAAAGCACAGTTAGACTCAGTGGAGGGAGCCCCTGTTTGTCGTGAGCCAGAGCACATCCCTCAGAGAGGCTGGAGTGAGGTGAAGCAGGAGGCTCTGCCGTATGGCTTCCCATCACAGACTGGATCACAGTTTCAGCTCTCCAGCTAGAAAGGGTTTCTGGATCATCACGGGGGCCCAGGGTAAGGAGGGAGTTGGTCATGTCCACGGCAGGCCAGTGGGACAGTGGGGCAGAGGGCCCATCTGCTGCAATTCTGCATGTGGGCTTGGCTTTAAGACTTTTTTACGCTGGGGAATGGACAGGGCACAAGCAGGCCAGATCTGGCCCATAGCAGGCTCTCAGTTCAGCCCTTGCAGGCATGGTTGGAGGGAGGGAGGTATTAGAAGCTCATTTTGTAGATGAAGAAACTGAGAGTCTGAGCTCTCAGGATCAGTGCAGATCTTCTTGCCGGGAAGTGGCCAAGCTCAGGGTCAGGCCAGGCTCCTCTGACCTCACAGCCCTTGTTCTTACTGTGGTTAACTCTGCTTCGGGCCATTTGATCTCTTTGAATCCATTTTCTCAGCTGCATGGCAGAACGGGCTCTTTTATTACAGCATTAAGACCTTGGGTCTTAGCCCAACCTGGTCTGAAATCTAGTTTTGCCACTCACTAATTGTGTGACCTTGGGCATTTAACCTTCCTAAGCCTCGGTTCTGTATCTGTGAAGGGAAGCAAATGATGGGCCCTGACAAGGTTGTTCCAAAAAATGAAATGAGACTAATGCCTGTGTCTCCTCGGCTTCTGCCGCCATTACTGCTTACTTTGTAGGATTGTTGGGAGGGTGGAAGGAAGATCCTTGGCATTGGTTAAATGATATGAAAACAAGAGATAGCATTAATATTATTAAGTTGCAATGTCTATGATAACAGAAAATTATTTAAAAAAAAAACAAACTCAAGGATCGGGATCGTTATTTCTAGCAGTTAACTTAAAGTCCAGGTCTTACCACTAGGGGGCAGGGATGAGAGAAATTCGTGCGCAGGAGAGGTGGAGAGAAGCATGGAGCATGGGGGTGCTCTCAGGTGTTGCATGGACTAGTGCTGTGCCACAAGCGCTGTGGGAGGCTGGGCCACAGGAAGGGAGGTGGGTGACTCAGTCCTTCCGCAGCTTGGAGACTATAGGGTGGAGGCCCTGCTTCTTGAAGGAGGATGCTGATTGCTGAAGGCCCAGGACACAAAAGGGGGGGTGTGGGGGACTCAGATCGGGGTCCCATTTCAGCTCCCTGGACCCTGCTGTCCCTAGAGCCAGGAGGAGATGCTGATATGTATAGTCTGGTGCCCAGGAGTTGAGGGATTTCAGTTTCGCTTCTCATCCTCCAACCCAGGCGCCAGTTGGCTGTTCTGAGGGCATCTCTCCCCTTAAAAGGCCTTGTTTTGTCTGATCTGAATGCTGCCTGTCTGGCAGAGCCATCTACACACTGGCCGCACAGCCAGATCAGGGGCGCTGGTGTACAGGCCCCCTTACCGCCTGTAGACCTGACCCCCTTCTCCCTGTAGGCCGTTAGCTCTGTATTGCCTCCGAGCTCCTATGAGAACTACAAAGGACCTTCTATGGTCCCTGGAGAAACTACATCCCGTGGCCTTCACTGCAGAGTTCAGGGCACTTAGGAGACCCTCGCTTCTAACCAAGTCAGCTGGACATAGGCTCTAGGCTCCTCCGGGCCAGGCATGTGACACTAGTAAGGTCACTGGATCCTCACAGCCTCCTGGTAGAGGAGACTCTGCCACCCTTCCCTCTGGGAGCTGAGGGCCTTGGGGCAAACAGGCCACCTGGTTCTAGAACTTCAAAGGCCAGGGTGGTTCTGAAAGCTCTCAGTTACCCCAGGCTTCCCTGTGCCAGGCCCCGGTGTGCATGTCCAGGCCTCACATCCGTTCTCTCCCGGAGAGGAAATGCTGAGGCTGTGCAGCCACACACGCTGCCAGGACCAGTCAGAAGACCTCGCCCATGTCGCTAATCCTGGGCAGGATTGGTCCGGAGAAGGCTTGTCTGACCCTGCCTAGAGGAACAGCTATCTCGGAGGTGACCGCCGCCCGCCTCCCCTTTGTGGTGGGTCTGGGTGCCACCCAGCTCTTGCAACACCAACTTGAAGGTGGTTCCAGATCTGCTCCACCACATCTGGGGCCCACGCATGCCCTGCCAGTGTGTCTCCAGCACAGCACATTGTCCTTCCACATCCTATGTCAAGGGGAGCGGAGCTGGGAGCAGGGACCTGCGGGTGGCAGCATTAACTCTTTTTCTTTTCTTTTTTTTTAAGATTTATTTGTTTATGCATAGAAGAGCTGGGGTACAGGTCAGAAGTATGGGGGGGGGTGAGAAGATTCACCAGAGACAGAGTGGGGAGCAGAACAGGCAGACTGACTGAAATACACTGCTGAGGGGAGCAGTGGGCGAGACAGGAGAGGTCTGCTGCGCCATGTGGGTAGCTCCCTAGCGGGCCAGGGATCAAAATCCTGCTGAAGAGGCTGCGGATAGCTTCATAGGTTGCTTCTTAACCCCTTGCACCACCAGGGAGGCCACGACAGCGTTAACTCTTTCCTTCCCTTTCCAGTCCTGGCATAAATCCTGCTTCCGCTGTGCCAAATGTGGCAAAGGCCTTGAGTCAACTACCCTGGCTGACAAGGATGGCGAGATTTACTGCAAAGGTGGGTGGCTGAGATTTACTTTTGGGGAGCTGAGGGGGCTCAGGAGTAAGTACTAACCAGCTGGTTAAATATAAACCAGTCCTGGCCTTGGGGTTAATTCCAGAGTATCTAGTGTGACCCCTTCAGTTTGCAGAAGAGGAAACCAGCCACCAGCCCAGAGGGGAGCACGGTGTGGTCAGAGCCTGTGGAAAATTGGGGTCAAGGGGCAGGGCCGGATTTCTGACTCCCCTTCATGCTCCTACAGCAGATAATGCTTCTCCTGTCATTTTGGGGACAGGGGAAATGGATACACGAGGGGCCAAGAACCCCCTCACTATTGGGGTTGGGGTGCTGTAGAGGTAAGGGGGTGCTGTGGGCTTTATGCTCCAGAGATGTGGTCAGGCTGGGGGTGCGGGGCCAGGAGAGGCAGGAGGAAGCAGTCCTCACCCTTCCCTTCTCTGCTCTCTCTGCAGGATGCTATGCTAAAAACTTCGGGCCTAAGGGCTTTGGTTTTGGGCAAGGAGCTGG
The DNA here is from genome assembly GCF_014898055.3 of Talpa occidentalis. Taxonomy (NCBI): domain Eukaryota; kingdom Metazoa; phylum Chordata; class Mammalia; order Eulipotyphla; family Talpidae; genus Talpa; species Talpa occidentalis. The sequence goes on from NW_023605194.1 coordinate 77,007,969, forward strand.
GGCTTTGGTCCACTCGGAGTGAGGCCCATGCTGCCCACCACACCCTGGCCACTCCTTTGCTTCTCATCGCCCTTCCCTCCCAGCAGCCTCGGCCACCTCCAGGCTCTGCCTCCCGCTCCCAGATCCACCACACTTCACTAATAACTTGAACTTGGCTGTTTGGCTCCCTTTGGTTTGGGGTCTGCCTGTGGGCCACTCCTCTAAGGGGCATGGCCTGCCTGGACTGTGGCGATGTCACCAGTAGGAGACCTCAGTGTTTTAGTCTGTGTGGGCCGAGGACTCTCTCCCCACACCCCAGCCCACACCCCTCTTTTCATCGCCTTTTAGACTAAGTGCCCATCAACTGTCCAAGACACCGGAGCCCACATCCCAGAGCCCTGGGAACAGCAGGGGACCCAAGGAGGGAGACATGGAAAGCTGTGGTTTACTGGACCCCGAGATGCCTCTGTGGGAAAGAGGGGGGCTGCTGCTTGCTGCTCAGCACAGGCTGGGGAGTCATCAAATGGGTGGGAGCAGAGTGGCAGGCAGGGTGTGGAGACAGGAGGCACCTGCTTCTCTAGGCCCCTTGCCTTTGACTTTAAGGATGTCCTCCCCCTCAGGCTTGGGGGAGAAGAAATTGGTCTGAGGACCCAAAGTCAGGACGTCATCTCACCTTTCCCGGCATCTAGCTCCCTGTTTGTTGGGGACCCTAATGAAACACCTCCACACACACTCCCACTTACCGGTGGCACAAATCTGAGGGTAGATCACACTGCCCCTCACCCTGGGTCCCCAGGCTCCTCCCTGTCCCAGCACAGCCCAGGCCAGAGCTCTCTAGGCCCTCTCTGTGGAGGAGCCACACAAGCCTCAGGCCTATCCTGACACCCTCCTTCCTGCATTGGTCCTCAGGAGCTTCCTGAGGCCCCTTCCGCTCCCCACTTCTCCAGGGACCCTGCTCTGGCCACCTCCCCCACCCCACCCCCACCCCCGCCTTCCAGGCCCCAGGGCAGGAACAGCAGGAGAAAGGGGTGGGGCCAGTCCAGGCCACTGCCAGGCCACTGAGGGATGACACTATGGGGCCATGGCTGGAAGGGGCCACGCGGGCTGTATTCAGGCTCACTCCTCATCTGGCCAATAAAGCTGTTACAACAGAACTCTGGTGTCCCATCCTGCTTCCTGAGCCCTGCCGTCCCCTGGGGGTGGGAGGGAGCTTGACTGGAACAAGCTTCACTACCCTAATAGCTTGACTAGCCTGGTAGAAATGAAAGTGCTCAGTTCCTGCTTCTCTCAGGGCTGCTTGGTCTCCTGGGTCAGTTCTGACTGAAGCACCTGCCTGGAGCCATCCCACCAGCCAAGCCCCGCTGTCTGGCCTCAGCCCCGCCCCTGGCTGTGGGCACTGCGTGGGCGCTGGAATTTGAGGGGCTCCACTAGGCCTCCAAACCATGCTCAGAACTTCTTCCAGCTTGGAAATTCCCAGAGTGAGAAGGAAAATACCAGACAAACTTCCACGTCAAATCCAGAAATCTTACTTCTTTTTTTTTTTTTTTTTTTTAAGATTTATGTATTTTTTCATAGAACTAGAGGTATGAGGTATGAGGTCGGGGTGTGAGAGGATTCACCAGAGACAGAGTGGGAAGCAGAACAGGCAGATTTACTGAAGTACACTGCTGAGGGGAGCAGTGGTCAAGGTGTGCTGCCATGTGGGTCAGCTCCCTGGCTGGGGATTGAACTCATGCTCCAACAGCTGCAGATAGCTTCATAGTGCTGACACTTAACCACTTGCATCACCAGGGAGGCCTGCAGAAATCTTACTTCTGTCCAGGAGTGGGGATGGAGTGGAGGGGCCTAACTCAGCCTGCTGTACTGATAGGGCCCTGTCTTGACCTGTTGGGGCAGCTACAACCAGCCTCCATAAATGGTGGCATATAAACCACAGAAATGTACTCCCAGTTTTGGTGACTGGGAAGCCCAAGATCAAAGCACTCGCAGATCTGGTGTCTGGTAAGAGCCAGCTTCCTGTTTCCTAGATGACTTCTCAACGTATCCTCACAAGACAAGTGGACAAGAGAGCTCTTTGGGGTCTCTCATAACGGTGCTGATCCCATCCTAGAGGATGGGATCCTCATGATCTAACCTCCCAAAGTCCCTAGGTCCTAATACCATCACCTTGGGGGTCGGGCGGTGGGGTGTAGGTAAGCCAAAGTGACTCCATCTTGTATTAATGCCATCTTAGACCCGTGACCCACACTGCCCTGGGTCAGTGAGCCAGTTTCCCCATAGTTTCTTTCACATGCATTAACCCGTATTCATGAGCCACACAAATCTATTCACCTTAGAATAAAGACACGTGTGATGCCCCTACTGCCATCTGGCATCAGTAACTACACAAGAAGGATCACAGGTGCTAAGCAGGGCAGAGGAGAGGCCCAGCCAGGGTGAGGGCATGGATGCTGCCCAAACAGATCCCTATCCCACAGCCTCGGCACCGAGGGCCTGTGTGTCTGTCAGTTGCCCTAAATAAACCAAGTGTGATTGATGCTTCGTTCTTCTGACTCAAGTTACCTTCTGAGTTTGGGGGAATGTGTTCGTTTCTGCAGCCACACAAGTTAGGATTTCAACTTAGACATTTTGGGAGGACACAAACATTCAATCTATACCATTCCCAGCTCCCCAAATTTGTATCCGTCTTACATGCCAAATGTATTTATTTGATCCAAATAGCCCCAGAATCTTGACATGTTTCCACATTAACTTTAAAGTTTAAGTCCAAGTTCCCTGAAATGTCCTTTACGTCAGATCTGGGTGAGACTCAGGCACGGCTCCTCCAGCTCTGAAACTGTCATGTGCTTCCCAAGTTCAAGGTGGGAAAAATGTAGGATAGATTTTCATGGCCAGAAAGGGAGAAATAGGAAAGAGGAGAGGAGCGACAGCCCATGTAAACCCAAACCTCAACGGGGAGAACTCCTCTGGACCTGGCAGCTTGAGAATAATCTGTCCTCTGACCCCACTGGGGTGGCAATGTCACCCCACAAACCAGAGGGTGCTGCCCAGGCCTGGGATTTCTGCAGGGTCCCACCTCTGTGGTGGCCCCTGCAGACCCTGTTTTTTGACTTAGGTGGAGGCAGCCGTGACCCTTGAGTCTACTCTCTGGGCCTACGACAGCCGTGGTAGGCTGAGGCCCCGAGTCACCTTCCAAGTCATTCTTCCATTGTCTTGAACAGGACTTCTGATGAGATGGCCGACTCCTAATGAGCCTTACCATACGGTCACTTTGCCACCCTTAGGGTTCCCATTTCTTGAACTATAGATAGGCTACGATTTCCCCAAACCTTTAAGTTAATGCTTTCTTGTTTGCTTACACAATTCCATCTATAAGTTGTCTCCCGCTTGCATTTTGCCATAAGCACTGGAGAAGTGCTAAACCAGTAGTAGTCTGCAGTGCCAGAGGTTGCTCAGCCAGACACTCAACTTCACTGCCCCCGAGTTCTGCCTTCCACAATGCACCACAACACTCAGAGCCAAGTCCCATGTGACTTTATTGCAAGGATCACCTTGTCTCCAGTTTGCAATAGACAGTCTCCATTTCTTCAACCAGCAAGGCCTTTAGCCACCATATTTCTACCCACATTCTGCTCAGAATTCCTTAGGCCTTCTCTGAGACCAGGAGGCTTTCTCTCAGGTCTCCTCTGTTCCTTCTGAGCTCTCACCAGAATCTTCTTTAAAGCTCTGTTCACAGCAAGATGGGTTTATTCTAGCAGACATTTCAAAACTGCCAGCCCGTCTGCCCACCACTGGGCTCCAAAACCACTGCTACACGTCCAGGTATTTGTGACAGCAGCGCCCCACATCTTGGAACCAATTTTTATCTTAGTTCTCGTTGTTATAAGCAACTACTATAAATAGGGCAGCTTATAAACAATTTATTTCTTACAGCTCTGGAGCTGAGAAGTTCATGACCAAGTGCTGGCCCATTGAGCATCCAGTGAGGGTCAGCTTGCCTCACAGGGCAGAAGGGGCAGGTTCTTACACAGGGCACGGATGGCAGGAGGGCCCTACCCTTGTGACCTGAGCAGCCCAGAAAGGCCCCACCCCCTAACACCATCACTGCGGAGTTTAGGATCTCACCATGAATTTTGGGGAGGACACCAACATTTTAATCTCTGGCAGGCCTCACAGTCAAGCCCGAACATTTTGTTAATGAGCTCATCTGAGGGATTGCAGTGACCTTCACCTCGGAGAGGGGGGTGGGGGGGTGTCTGTCTGATGTTTTAGGGCTGGGTTTCTCCGCCCACACAGTGAATTTACAAAACAATACGCAGATGCTTTAACAACAGCCATGTGTGCACAATGTCCAGGTCACCAGATTCAGCCTGAAAGGTGCCCTGTCCTTGACTCTGGTTGTGGAGCGGAAACATGTCCATGATCGTCAACAGTGCAGAACAGGAGGGAAGCGCAGGGTGAGAGGGGAGGAGCTGAGAGGAAACGCCCGCACTGCCTGTGAGTTCCCCGGGACGGGGACGGAGCTACCATCCTGATAACGGCCTCTAGGTCAGCCAGGGATGTGGCCATCCAGGCCTCCGGGGCGGGTCTGCACATAGGGAGGATGGATGGATGGATAGATGGATGGATGGATGGACGGTCTGACTGAGGATCACTCTGCTGATGGGCGCCTTTGGGGCTCCAAATTGGGGACAGACTGCCCTCTGCTGGCTGCGGGGCGGGCCTCTGGCACCCCCTCACAGCGCCACCCGTCCAGCCGCTCCTCCACGAGCTGTCCAGTTCGGGGAGCACCAGTCTTCCAGACCAGCTGTGTGCTGGGGAGAAGACCGAAGAAGCTCCTGGGGGTGAAACCGGAGTCAAGGCAGAGAGGAGAGTAAGGCGGAGGCCCCAGGCCGGCAAACACTGTCTCGGTGGCGAAGGGCGGGGCGGAAGGGCTCAGAGAGGAGGGAGGGGCACCCAGAGGTGGAGCCGTCTGGGGAGGGGCCCCTAGCCGCCGGCGCGACGCTTGCTCAGAGCCAGGAGCCACCAGGTGGCGCTGTGGAGACGCCAGAAGGCTTCCTCTGCGGACGCTGGGCTTTGGGCCCAAGTTTCTTGCAGGCGGGGTGCTCTTCTCCAGTCCCTAGATAACAGTCTTCCCTTGCAGGGTGTGCACGCTAATAGTGGCTTGCAGTGAAACAAACTGTGGAACAAACAGTATAACAAACTGACCCACAGGAAGACTGGAGCAAGGATCTTTGTGTCCATCCAGGTATTTCTTTTCTGTTTTCTGTGGTGTTTGACTCGTGTCCAGGAGCGGCAGGGGGTGGAGCAGTGCCCAGCTTGGTCCCAGACTCTGGGTAGTTAGGGTGCGGTGGGAAAGAGCTGCCCCTTCCGATGCAGTGGAAGGAAAGAGCTGCCCCTTCCTCCTCCAAGGGCCATGACATCTATTTGGGTGACGTGAGGATAGAGAGAGCAGAAGGAACCAGATGGAGGGATGAGGTCAGGGGTGAGGGAGAGTGGGGTGTCCGTCTGTCCATCCATCCTGATCCCCCTTTTGGAGGGGGCAGAAACCCAGCAAGGCCACCTTTCCCAGACCTGAATCAGGTGAGGGTGCTAGTGATTGGAACAGGATGAAGAACCCACAGAGATCAACTACTGAATGAGTCCTCCCCCACCCCCAAAGATAACCACTGGGGAAACCTTTTAAAATGGACTCCTCCCCTACCCACCCTAGAGATTATGATTCAGTGGGCCTGGTTGGGGCCTCAGCCATTCTGATGCGCAGGTTCGGCAGGCTTGAGGACCTGCCTATTGGTCCCTCCTCCTGCTGGTGCCCACCTGCACTCCACAGTCTGCCCTCTGTGGTAGAGTTGTCCTGGTGCCATGAGCTCAGCGCCCCGCCTGGCAACTGGCGCTCGGTTCTAAAGATTAGCAGGACTTCCTGGAACTTCCTATTTCTGTCCCCTAGAGTCATCCAGAACAGGTCTAATCCCTCTCTTGCGTGACAGGCCTTCAGAAATTTGAAGACAGCTGCCTGGCTGGCCTGAGTCTGCACTGCTCCAGACCAAACTCCCCCACCCCCAACCCCACTCTGCCTTTCAGAGGGTCCTGATTGAGGCTCAGGGGAGTCCGGTGAGGCCATTTCATGTGCTGAAAAAGAAAAACACAGCCAGGGCTTGTGGGCTGTCCAGGGGCCAGAGCTGCAGATTGGGGGCCTTGCAATAGGTCAAGAGGGCAAAGCAGAGCTGCTCTTCCTGAGAAAGACCCTGAGCCTGTCAGGACCTGACCTCTTCCACCTCCTTTCCTCTTGGACATTTTGGAAATAACATTCATCCATCTCTGGAGCTTCTTTGTGACATAGCCTGTTTGAAGACCTTAACTCAACTATTTAATCCTCACAAATAACCCTGTGAGCTAAATGCTATTGTTATATCCATTTACAAATGATCAAACTGAAGCCAAGAACCAAAGACCTTAGCTCAAGGTCAAATGGTGGAGCAGGCTAGAGATCCAGGCAGCTGGTCCAGGTTCTGCTCCTTGCATCACTGTTCCCAACACTCTTCTTTCTTCTTTTTTTAAAGATTTGTTTATTTATGCATACAAGAACTGGGGTACAGGCCAGAGGTGTGGGGGTGAGAGGATTCACCAGGGACAGAGTAGGGAACAGAACAGGCAGATTGACTGAAATACACTGCTGAGGGGAGCAGCGGGCGAGCCAGGAGAGATCTGCTGTGCCATGTGGGTTGCTCCCTGACTGGGGATGGGACTCGTGTTTCAGTGGCTGTGGACAGCTTCACAGGTTGTGTCTTTTTTTTTTTTTTTTTTGATTTATTTATTTATTTATACAAGCACTGGGTACAGTCAGAAGTGCAGGAGGGTGAGAGAATTCACCAGAGCCAGAGCAGGGAATAGAACAGGCAGACTGACGAAGCACACTGCTGAGGGGAGCAGTGGGCGGCAGGAGAGGTCTGCACGCCATGTGGGACCCTCGCCCGGCTGCCAGGGATCGAACCGGTGCTGCAGAGGCTGCAGGCAGCTTTGCAGCCCAGCGCTCAACAGCTGCGCCACCAGGAGAGGCCCCACAGGTTGTGTCTTAACCCCTTGTGCCATCAGGGAGGCCCCCAACACTATTCTTTAAAAGAAACTTCCCTGTGCCAGGAGATGCAAGGAGAGGTGCTAGAGCTATAGCAATAGCTAACATCTACTGTGCGTCTGAATACCTGGCACTGTCTGGGTCTCTGCGTCAGCACTATGAAGTGGTTGTATTAGCCCTTTATTATAGAAGAGGAAACTGAAATCCAGTGAATTTTGAGTGACTTATTCAAAGTCATTGGCCAAGTGGTGGAGCCAAGCAAGATTGGAACCAGCTGTGTGACTTTGGGCCAGCCTCCTCCCCTCTGGGTGTCAACCTCTCATTTGTGAAATGAAGATGTTGGCCTAAATTAATTCTAGAGAAGTGCTTCTCAGGCTTTAATGTGCACACAAATCTCTTTCAGATCTTGTTAAAAAGCAGATTCTAATTCAGTAGTTTTGGGTGGGGCCTGGGATCTGGCATTGCTCACAAGCTCCCAGGGGAATGTGGTGCTGATGCTGCCCATCCCGGGACCACACTCAAGCAGCTGGGCTCTAGGGGACCTGCCCCACTCTGATGTTAGGAGTTTATGGGCCTTGGAAGACTCACCCCGAAGGCCATGAAAATCAAGGTGGCAGTCTGTGTGGGCAAAGCCCTTCACGGACTCTTGCTCTGCCTCCCAAGCCCTTGGTGCCTTTTCTGAAGTACCTGCCCCTGACCCTTCAACACTGCCATGCTGTTGACCTCAGCCCAGCTCCCCCAGAGTTCAAGGGATTGAATCTAGGCCAAGGTGGGGCTGTCGTCTTGAAGGAGTGAATGGAAGTCCCTGCCTCCTGGGCCCAAGGCAGCCACACAGAAGCACCTTTAGGGCTCCTCACAGATGCTCCCCCTCTCCTGGGCATGTGGTAGGGTTATATTACAACCCCCCTCACCCTGGAGTTAGAATGGGCCATGTGGCTTGCTCAGGCCTCTAAATTGAGAGAAGTGACTTGTCACTCGTGGGCAAAGTGCTTGAGGAGTGCCCGTGAAAGTCACCATGTCCCTTTCCCGGCTACAGAGGGCAGCTGTCACCCCTCTCCTGCATTTCACATGCGGTGGCTTGTTTGAAGACCTGAATGTGTGAGTTTGCCCACTGCCCACAGAAGCCTAGGGGTGGGGAGGGGGGTGCTGTCATAATCTCATTTACAGAAGATCAAATGCATCAAGATGAACCTCTGTGGGACCTCCCGGGTAGCCTAGGGGTTAGTCTCAGTGCTATTACCTCTATGGCCTGAGTTCAATTCCCACCCAGGGAGCTAACCCACATGGCGCTGCAGACCTCTCCTGTCTCCCCTTAGCAGTGTATTTCAGTAGATCTCTGCCTGTTCTGTTCCCCACTCTGTCTCTGGTGCATCTTCTCACCCCCACACCTCTGGCCTGCACCCCAGTTCTTCCATGCAAAAATAAATAAATAATCTTAAAAAAAAAAAAAAAAGATGAGCCTCTGTCAACCTGGACTCACAAGCCCACAGTGCACAATCTGAGTATGTGAGATGTGACCTTTGCTGTATTGGCCTTTGGGGTTTGATGGGAGTTTGTTAGTGCAGCAGAGCCTAGCTTACCCTGACTAATGTGCATGCCAGAGTCAGCGTGGTGGTGTGAATGCCCTGGGTAGGCTGAGGCCAGTACTGGGGCCGTGTTTCTCCACCCCCCCATCTCTTCAGGAGGGAGAACATCTCCTTGCTGACCATAGGAGGGAGGCCCCCCCCCGCCCCCGATGCAAACTCTACCTCCTCTGTTTTGCCAGTTCCCTGTAAAAAGAGAATTAGGACCCACCCATTCATCATAGTATCCCCTGTGTCTCACCTGGTGTCTGGCTTCTGAACACTGAATTCACACAGGCCATAGAACTTATTCTGATGTCCCTTTCCATGAAGCTCCCTGTAGGTCAGTCTGAGACTGCCTGGAGCTTCCCCTCCCTGGCCCCCATGTCCCTGTGCCTAGAACCACTGGTTCATTTCTTCTTTTATTTTTTAAAGATTTATTTATTTTTGTGTACAATAACTGGGCCAGAGGTGCAGGGTGGGGGTGAGAGGATCACCAGAGACAGAGTGGGGAGCAGAGCAGGCAGAGCTACTGAAACACACTGCTGAGGGGAGCAGCGGGTGGCAGGAGAGGTCTGTGCGCCATGTGGGACCTTCCTCCGTGGCCGGGGAGCAGCCGGGGATTGAACCGGCACCGCAGAGGCTGCGGGCAGCTTCGCAACCCAGCGCTCAACCGCTGTGCCACCAGGGAGGCCCAAGAAGGAAATACTTTTGACTGTCACCTTTCCCTTTTCCTTTTCCTCTATGCAGTCCCTGCACTCCCTGCAACCAGCACCATTCGGGAGATCCTCGGAGTGGTTGCTGTTGAGGAGGAGAGGGCAGAGTCACTCAGGAATTCAGGAAATGTCAGCCCTGAAAGGGGACTTCTGAATGGGCCCGACCAGCCCCCCATAGTACCTAGGAGAGGGCTGCTTTATACTCTCCTGGGGGCAAACACATGCAAAATGAAGACCTGGCATTGTGGTCTCCGGGGTTGGGTGGTAAAAAGACACTTTTGTGTTTTACATTTTTTTTTTACAACAAAAATGCAATCACGTATTAGCTGCACTTAAAGCCGTCTTTATGGTCAAAGGAAAAGAAAAAGCAAGCAGTGGACCGGAGAGCAGTGCAGGTGTGCAGGTTCGCCCTGCTGCTGTGGCAGGTTGGTGAAAACCAGGGTACCCTGGTCACCAGCCAGTCTCCTGATGTCCTTGCCTCTCCACCTGGTGACGGCGATGGTGACACAGTCGCGGCAGGGCAGCCCCTTTGGGCCTGTAACATGGACACCCAGATGCCAGACGACATGGGAAAAGGGAGGTTGTGCAGGCCCCGACCTGAACCCTGGGCCCACAAGTCCGATCTGTGCCAGACCAAGCTGGGATCAAATACCTTCAAGCCCAGACTCAGCCCATCAGAGGGGGCAGTGGGCGCTCACAAGACGAAAGGGCTCTCTGGTGAATCAGGAAAGTTATTGGGCTGGAAAGTGATTAAAGGGCTGAGCGTGGGAGGGGATTTCCACTGAGAGAGCCAGGCCCAGGAGCAAGCCTGGGCGGGCCTGCTGCACGGTTGCTGCCCACTTGAGGTCTGTCGCAATGGTGCCATAAAACCCAAATCATTAGAGACTTGAAACCTTCCAGAGCTTTTTCTTCTGTTTCCCTTTAGAAAAAGATCCCAGGAAACCCCAAAGTCCTAGAACAAAGGACTCTGCATCAAAGAGGAGGGGGCATGTCAGGAGAAGCCTGAGGGAGAGTCTGCTGAGGGGGCCAGTCTCCCTCCCCAGGAGAGGAGGGTAGGGAGGGATCTCTGGGCTGGAAGGTGGGTGCAGAAGGGAGGAAGGGGGGCAGCAGAGTTGGGGGAGTCCCATTTTCCTTTCCCACCTAGGTGACCTGATGACTGGAAAGGTAGAGCAGGTGGTGGTGGAAATAGCAACTCAGGGGTGACAGCCTATATAGACCTTCTCTAGCCCCCCTAAACTAACCAGGATTTCTTTTAAATCTAACCCAGGCTTAGTGTTATGAACAAGGAAACTGAGGTCCTAGAGGGGAAGTGACTTGTCCCAGGTGTCACCGAGCTGGTGCTATCACTGGGTACCCTGTCCCCTGGCTAAGTGTCCCTTCCTCTGCAGCGTTGTCTCTCATACTTTCATGGGCATCGAATCACCAGGAGGGCTCATGAAGACTCAGACCACTGGGACCCAAACCTGGACTTTCTGACTCTACACTTCTAATGAGTGCCCAGGCAATGCCAAGGCTGCTACCATATTTCCAGAACCACTGTTCTAGGCCCTTATCATCTCAAGCATGTTCCATGGACTAGCAGCACCGGGGTTACATGGACGTTTCTAGAAAAGCAGAATCTCAGGTCCCACCCAGACTTACTGAATCAAAGCCTGTATTTACAAGAGCACCAGGTGCACTTTATAGTCTGAGACACTCTGGTCAAATCACACAGCCTCTTCCTGTGCTGGGCGTCAAATCCAGGCAGCCTAGGTGGCCTTCCCATCCCAGTTGCCAGGGAACAATGGGACAAGTGCCAGGGGCTTAGGGGAACCTGGTCCTTCTCAGGATGAGGAATGGGCAGGGAACTGCAGAACTGGGGGTGGGGGTGGTCGTTCTGTGGTGCCTGCACCCCACTCCAGGAAGCTCTATGAGCCCGCTCTGGGGAACTGCATGGCCAGCAACTGCCTTCCAAGTCTCTAATCAACCCTTGCTTCCAAGGCAGCTCTTGTGTTTCCAAGTATATACAATACACATGTGTTTATTTCTAAAATAAACACACACATAAAATATATGTGATGCATGCACCTGACATTCATACTCTTTAGAGGATGCTTATTCCCAGGACAACATTCTCAACCTGAAGGTTACAGAGGTGACACTGATATGAATCCTTCCAGGTACACTTGTGCAGAAGAGAGAGATGGACTTTTTGGGATCACATGATATACCAAATCACCCTTACTATGTTGAAATGTTTCCCCATGAAACAGGGTATCTTAGACACCTGTCCCTGTGAAGACCTATAAATCTGGCCATTCTCCTCTGACTCTGCCTTAAGGGTGTGCTGTCACCTGTAATAAAACTTCATTTCTAATTCACCTTAAAAAGAAAGACCTGTACATCTGTTCATTATTTGTAACACTTCCACTGTAAAACATTTGTGTATTGTGCATTTGAACAGATTTCCAAGGGAAGGAATGCATGCACATGGTAAGAAAAAACAAAGGTCAGTAGGACAGGATAGGGAGCCATGAAAAAGCCCAAGTCCCTGTCTCCTGTCTTCTCCTCCCCCAGAGGAACTACTACTAACCATTAGCTGTTTTATAAGCAATAGGCTTGATTTTCAGAAAAGCTTTACATTTACAGAAAAACTGAGCCAATAGAACAGAGTTCCCACTGCCACCCACACTAAGTTTCTCCTATTATTAACATCTTGTATTGGTGTGGGGCATTTATTACAAATAAGGAACCAGTACTGATAGATTTATTATTAGCAAGTGCCCATGGTTTACAGTAAGGTCATTTTATTTAGCTCTGTGGTCTTTGACAAATGCCAAGTGTCATCCATCCTTACAGTGTCGTGCAGAATAGCCTCCTCCTCCTAAAAAATTGCCTGTGGTTATTATTATTTTAAATAATACACCTAGACTTCTTTTTATTAGTTCACCATTTATTAGTTCATTAACACTAAGTAGCATTACTGACTTGTCGTAAAGACAGGGGAGCTACTGCTTGATCCTTTTTCCATCTCCCTGTTTTTGTCAGTTACATTACCATTTCAGTCACTCATTCAAACATCTATTTACCAAGGGCTTGTTGTGCACTAGCCAGCATGCTACACGCTGGGGCCAGAAGGAAGAAAGCAGGTAAGACTCTCTGCCAGTATGGAGCCCACATCCTAGTAGAGGAGGTAATAAATAAGAAAAACAAGGAATTTTTGACAAACATTAGAAAAATATAGAAAGAAAGGTGATATAGTGAACATAAGTGAGAGAGAGAGGGAGAGAGAGAGAGAGAGGTTTTCAGTAGGAGGGGAAGGCCTCAATGAGAAGGTGATATCTGAGTGAAGTATTGAAATGAATTGGGTCATGATCTGTGGGAGAGAGTAGCAAGTGCAAAGGCCCTGAGGCAGGAGAGCTTGTCTTGCTGGAGGGATGGATGGTGAGGAGTTTCATGATCAAGGGACAGGTGGAGAGGTGACAGGTGGAGCGGGGGACAGGTGGAGGGGGTACATGAGGGTCAGAGAGGAACTGCAGGTCTTGTAAAGCTGACCTGAGCTTTATTCAGAGAAAGAGAAGGGTCTGGTGGATTATAAGCAAAGGAATGACACCCCCATACTTCAGTTTTAAATTTTTTATGGTTGTTAATATACAGCCCATTTTGTAAATATAATGATCTTCCATGCTTTTTCTATAGATTGGTATAACAATTAATGATCACAAAACAGTATTTCTAATAAGGGTAAACAAATATCATAGTAAACAGAAGCCATATTACTTTTTGTGTCTCTCTGGGTCCCATTCTTGCCTCTACCCTCCTTAGTCTTTCTTTCCACCCTGTCCTGGGTGGCTACCCAGGATGGATTCAGGGCTCCACAAGAGACACCCAACTGGAGCTTTTCCTGCACTTCAGTCCCTGGCGCCATTTTGTAGTCTAGCCTGTTCCAGTTGGACTCAGCTTGGCTGACAGGGCAGATCAGCTTCCCTGGGGTGGTCAGAGGGAGGAGCCTGCACTGGGCTATGACCAGGGGACATTCTGTCCAGCAGTTGCATGCAGAGTCAACAAGTCAATAAGAATTGAGTGAGTAATTCTGGAACCCAGCACTGTCCCAGAGGAATGCCCCAAGAAGGGTAAGTTAGAGCTTGCATCCCAGGGGCAGTATAAGGTTTCCCTGGCAAGGAGGAAACATCAACACCAGTCCCCCTGCCTCTCAAATGCTTCTTCATCCTTCTGATAGCCCAAGTAATCCAAGCTGGGCCAGAGCCTCTCCTGGACGGGGCTCCCAGGGAAGATGCCAATTCTGGGGAAAGGTTTAGAATGAGTCATCTCCCCTTGTCCCAGGTCAAGAGACCGGAGGACAGGACTCCCAGTTTTCAAGGACCTACACAGGCCACTGGGGAGGTGTAGTTTGGGAACTGGATGTTTAGTTGATAAAGACCTTTCTCAATAGGGTATGTGATGATGAATTTCCTCCTACGGGCTTTTCTTTACCCACTCATCTTGCTATCCAAACTTTCTGTCTCTTGCTGTTTCTCCTACATCTAAAAGCCTGGCACCCTTCTAGCCAGTCAGCTGAAGAAAGACGTGTGGGTGGCCGGGTCATGTTTAGTAGGAGCCATGGGTGCTCAGATGACTATGGAGAGTTGGTACGGCATCATCAAAAGATGCTGGGTCCTCTTAGCAAGCCCACATTTTTATCCCCGCTTTGCCATTTACAAAGCTGTGTGACCTCATCTAGGTTGCTTGACCTCTCTGGTCCACTATTTTCATCAGCAAAATAAGTACCATAAAAAAGAAATACCTAGCATGATAATCAAAAACAAATGAGAGGATTCTGCAAACTTTAAAAGCACATATGATTGTGAACTAAACTGGACCCAGGCTTACTGAGCCTGGAGCTCAGTAAGGGCAGAGGAGGAGGTGCTAGCAGGGAAGCAGACTTAGGTCTGGAGTCTTGTTTCCTCAATGTTAGACATTTGGATGTGTCAGGATCCAAAATGACACTAACGCAGGAGCTGCTGTGGGTAGGAGGGCTGGAGGGAGAGGCTAGGGGAAGGCATGCCTGGCTCACAGGCTTAGTCCTTTGGGGTCCCTAAGGCAGGGGTGTGGGAACCTCCAGTTCCCTCTACTGCTGCCCTCTGGGCTTCCAGAGTTACCTTAGTGGATGCCTCTCTTCCCTCATGGTGCTGTCCACTCCCTACTCCCACCCAGGACAGTTGAGAATTAGGGAATTAGCTGTCCCAGGCATGGGGTTACTAAGGCAGGACATGGGCTAAAAAGCTGTGGAGGGGAAACTGACAGCTTCCTTTCCCTACCTCCTGATTGGGGTGTACTGGGAAAGGGCACCCTTTCCTCCACCCTGTCCCCGCCCCTGTGTCCGTTAGGCTCTGCATCTTTGGGCCTGAGTCTGGAAACACAGGGTGTGGGAACAAAGAGGTCTTATTACTGGTATTGTTACATACCATTATTCCCATAATAATCTGTTATTAACATGTCAATGAATAGGCCCTTAAGAAACTGCAGGCCTGGAGAAGCTGAGAAGGGCCAGAATAACGATCTAGGGGTGCCACCTTCCAGTGCCCAGCCTCATCTTGGGGCCCCTATTCTTCCCTAAGGCAACAAACGTGGGGGAAGGGGAGGAATAGTATTTATTGAGACTGAGAGTTGCCAGGCCCTGTCCTGGGCAGGTCTTATGCATGTAATCTTATTCATCACAACAGCTCCATGAATAAGAATAAATCAATGACCCACTGGAAAGAGGAGTAAGTCAAAGGGGATCATGAAATTGCCCCACGGGGACAGGACACAGTAATCAAGGGGAGAGAGGGGAGGTTTAGCCCAACTCTGCTAAGCTTTACAGTGTCTTTTCACTGTATTCTTCAGGCGGAAAAGGGAGGGGAGCCTTCTCTCTCCTCACCCTGCTGCAGCTCAGAATCCAGGGGGAAGGCCACTCTTAGGAGGGGGAGGAGAAGCAGGGCCCATGCTCAGGCCTGGGGAGACTCTGCCAGGCACGGCCAGCACGTGGGGTGTGTGCCCTGGTCCCTCCAAGTGTGTGCAGGGACACCCTCAAGGCTCCACTCAGTTGCCTTAACTCCTCTCTTCTGGCCTCCAGCTCGGGAACGCGGGTAGGGGAGGAGGGGGTAGTGGGTTCGAGCAGAGACAGCTGTGAGTTGCTTCTTTTGTGCCCAAGGGGGAGGAATTCAACACAGGCTCTAGCCCCCCAGCCCCGCCCCCAGGTTCTTCCTCATTTTTCAGATTGCACGCCGCCGTGGGGGAGCTGGCCAAGTTAGGGGCTGGGGGCCGGGGGCCGGGGCTCCGCGGCCTGGGAAGCGTCCAGAGGTTGTCTGATGCCCACCTTGCCAGGCCTCACCGCTGCTTCTGCGGAGCCCTTCACCCCTCGCGCCAGCCGCGACCCTCCCAGCGAGGACCCGCTCCCCGCCTCCACCTTCCCCCGGGGTCCCAGGCCGGGGAGCTGTGGTTCCCGGAGGCGGCGGCCTCCCGGCCGGGCGGCCCCCTCCCGGCCCAGCCCGCCCCGCCCGGCGCCCGGCGCCCCCGCCGCGGCCCCGCCCCCCGCGGCCCTGCCCGGGCGGGTGCGCGGCGGAGGGGAGGGCCGGCCGGGGCAGGAATGCGGGGCGGGCGGCGCAGGAGGCGAGCGGCGGAACATGTAAGGGCACATCCCGCGAGCTGCCGCCCTGCGCGCAGACGGAGCCCTGGGGAGCGCGCGAGCGGACCGCGGGCTCTCGGCCGGGAAGCCGCGGGGCAGCGGGAGCCGCGCGGGGAGCCGCGGGGGCCGAGGCGGGGCAGCGGGCGCCCAGCGGGCCGGGGGACGCTCGCGCGCCGCCGGGACTGCCGCGTCCGGACGAGCGCGGGGCGGGCGCGCGGGGCAGTCGGGGCGCAGGTGGCCGGGCGCGCGGCCAGCCCGCCCGGGGCGCCTGAATCCGCCGGCACCGCCGGGAGGGCGCCGCGCCCGCCGCAGCCGCCGGCTTTCCCGGGACCGGGGCGCCCATGACGGCGGCCGCCGCGGTGCTCAAGGAGGGCGTGCTGGAGAAGCGCAGCGGCGGGCTGCTGCAGCTGTGGAAGCGCAAGCGCTGTGTGCTCACCGAGCGCGGGCTGCAGCTCTTCGAGGCCAAGGGCACGGGCGGCCGGCCCAAGGAGCTCAGCTTCGCGCGCATCAAGGCCGTGGAATGCGTGGAGAGCACCGGGCGCCACATCTACTTCACGCTGGTGACTGAGGGCGGGGGCGAGATCGACTTCCGCTGCCCGCTCGAGGACCCCGGCTGGAACGCCCAGATCACGCTGGGCCTGGTCAAGTTCAAGAACCAGCAGGCCATCCAGACCGTGCGCGCCCGGCAGAGCCTCGGGGCCGGGACCCTCGTGTCCTAAACCGCCCCGCGCCCCATCTTACCTCCACGCTCCCCACCCACGAGGTGCGGAGATCCCTCCAGGTAAGCGTCCTGGGGGCTGAGCCCGCTTTCTCGCCCCCCTCCCTTCTCTTGCTCCTAGAGGGATGGGGCTCCCACTTCAAAGCTGGACCATCCCAGGGCCGACAGAGTAGGAGCTCCCGGGGGTGGGCTCCGGGGCCCCAGAGTTGGACTGTCTCTGGTGTCTCTGGCTGTCAGGCACGAGGGTTCTCAAGTGACCAGGGCCTGTGAAGGATGAATGGACGGGCCTTCTCCCAGGCTGCTGGGTACTGTCCCCCAGGCTGCTGGGCCTCTGCCCGGGCTGTGGCTTCTGGGAGCTGAGACGGTGAGCCGGGAAGGTGGGATGAACCAAAGCTTGACCCTCCTTTGAGGACGAGCATTTGTCAAGAACGGAATTAAGAAAGACAGTGACCCTCGGCAGAGTCATCAGGGGTTGGGAAGAGAACCAGGAGTCGCAGCACCCACAGTGGGGCCTCCGCAGGAGCTTGGCTGGGCCCCTGGGTGCCAGTGTCCACTTGAGTCCTGAGCTGGTGGGAGGCCAGGGGAGTCAGAGGGTGGGCAAACCAGGCCAGAGGCCAAGCCAAGGAAGCCAAAGGGAGTGGGCCTGTCTGCCTTCCCCTGAGTACCAACCTGTGCCCACTGTGCCAGAGGAGACGCTGTGGGAGGGGCTGGGGCACTGGAGCATGGTAGGCGGGTGGGGTGCAGGACAGGGTCATGATTGGTGATATCTTAATCCTCCTTGAGCCGCAGAGTCGCGTAGAGTCGGGGGTGGGGGGTGATTTGTGGTCAGAAAGACCCAGGGGAGGGACCAGGAATAGAACCTAGAAGCCCTGGCTCCAGCCCTGTGCCCCATGCCCTCTTCCCCAGATGCCACTCCCTCCCCATGGGAACTAGCAGCAGGTTGGAGGAAGAGGTTACAACCTTCTAGTTGAAATTTCTCTGGTGGAAACCTATACCCAGTCACCCCACTACCACCTCCTACACACCTTCACCCTCCCTGCCCTGCAGCTTCTCCACCTGAAAACATGAGGCCAGTGAGCCTGAGGGCCCCACGTGGGGTTCTAGAGCCCTGGCCCTCCTGTTAGCTGACACCTCAGGTTGTATTGAGGCTCCGAGGCGTGCTGAGAACTGACCCACACTGATCCTCAGGCCTCAGGGAGACTGTGAGGACACAGGTCCCCGAATTCACTTGTTTGTTGCACTCATGCTGCTGTTTCTGTGTCCCGATGTGGAAGACGTTGGGGCCCCTGGGGTACAACAGCTTCCAATAGATGCTCGTTACCCAGGTGTCTGCCCCATCCTGACTGCTGTTCTTTCTTACCAGCTTCCCTGCCCCTTTTGGCTTATGGGGGCATGACTGTGCCCGAGATGGCGAGGCAGAAGCAGTGGACATGTGGAGGAGACACTGGAGCTGAAGGAGTGGACAGGGCCCGGGGAGGAAGGCAGAAGGCCGCGAGGGGCTGAGGATGAAGATTCAGCCCCTGGACACTTTCAGATTCTCAGGACATAGCCAGCTATGGGCCTTGTAGTCCCTGGCCTGGCCTCTGGCATCGTGATGGAGAGCTGGCATCAGAGCCCCTCCCCCGTGCTGGCCCTGCCATCTGTTCTGCAGACTGCTGTTGGGCCCCAGCGTGGTGCCTGCCTGGAGGAGCGTCATCCCCATGGGGTTTAAGCCAGAGCCTCAGGACTTCGGGGGCCAACCTGGTACCCAGAGGAGGAATCATCCTGGACTCATCATGGCTGGGGGAGCTGATGGGCCTGATGCTCACACTTGGGGGTCTTCTGCTGCTTAGGTCCTTCTGGGACCCCCATCCATCCAGGCCCTCTCTTTGCACACTTCTTCCTCCACCTCCTGCCCATCTTCCCTCCACTGCGGTGCCAGGCCTGGAGGTGGTGGGGGTCTGGTGGGGGTTTGGCCATTACCATTTCATACCTATCCCAAAATGAAGTTGCCCTGCTAAGGGCAGTGACCACACTGTTTGCTGAGTGAAATTCTTTACCCACAGCCACCCAGTACTTGGAACATCTCTCCCCACCTCTACTTCCCCAACCTAAAGCTCATTCTGAAATCTCTAGCCTGGGTTGGGAGGGAGGGGACACAGCAACCAGGGAGACATGGCTTCAGTGGTCCCAGGAAGGAGGGATGTTAGGCCCAGGGCGAGCGGTGAGTGTCTTCTCCAGGAGGATGCCATCCTGGGAATGGCTCAGCTTTCTGGGCAGCGCCTCCCTCCCTGTCAGTTACACACTCAGGCTTTATACACGTGCAGAGCAAGGCTTCTGCTCTGGACGGTTGAATGGAACAATTTCAGCACTGGGGAAACCAAGGTACAGGAAAGTAGCTGCCCTGAGTTTTGCAAAAACTATGAATCGGTCACCCAGGAGATCTTTCCAGGTTGTCAGTTCATTCCACCTGCTTTCCTGTGTCATCCACCCACTTCTGGCCTTCCTGGCTGCAAACCAGTGGCCTACTTCGGAATCTCTGGAAAGAGCAAGGAGGCTGAATGGCCTCCCATAATTTTAGTTGCATTTTACTAGCCTCTTTGTTCTTCCAACCGGTTGGGCTCCCTGTCAGATTTATACCATCCTCTTAAAAACCTCTCTGTCCCACATCTCATTCCCTCAGCCACCTCAGGAGCGTCTTGTTCATCTGATATATGAACTACATCTCACAATCGGATAAGAATTTACTGATTAGAAATCTTTCCAAATATCTGTTATCAAGTTGTACACCTGCCCCCTGGGCAGCCCGGTGCCAGCATGGAGGACAAGCATCGTCTCCCCACAATGCTGAGAAAGAGCTGGGGGATCCATTTGTCTGTCGTGGGGTTTGGGGAGAAGGTTGGGGAGGGGTGTTGGTGTTTGCCATTCCTTTGATTCAAGCTCTGCCTGTGGGAGAACATCTCCCGCCTGTAAAACAGCAGCCTCTAAAACAGAGTCCTTGCTCTTCCAGAGGTGATGATGGGAACACCGGCATAAAGGAAGGTCTCCGGGCGGTCAGATGTAGGAGCCTGATGGAGCAGATGGAGTCGGGATCCGGCACTCTCATGCAGCCAACCTGCTAAGTGCCTCCGCTGGGCCAGGCCCTGCACTCAGCACTGGAGATGGGAGATAAAAACGACCCCACCTGTCCTGCCCTAGAAGCCCTGAGGAAAGTGGGGGGACCAAATGGCATCCTGTGCCAGCAGAGCTGGCTGGGAGCAGCCAGGGGAGCGCTGGATTGCCTGCGCCCAGCACTGCGGCTGAGCAGGGCTGGGAGGGATGGTTCTGGGAACTTGACAGCAAAGGCCAGAGGGGTGGAGGGACATAGGGAGGAGGGGAGCTAGAATTTGTAGCTTTTTGAAGACACCAGGAACTCAGAGATCTGGGCTCACACACCAAGTCTTGTTTTTATTTGTAAGAATCTGTGATGTCTGCAGAGTCTGCCTTGCCGGGCAAGGGGCAGCCAGTATCCTGGGCCCAAGGGTGTCCCCAGTGTTCTGACAATTCTGAATTCCGAAGGAACACAAGCCCTCACCCTAGGAACACTTGGCTGGACCACAAGTAGGGTCAAGGCCTCCTTGGGGGCACGAGCAGGCGGCAGACACGCACACACGCGCACGAATGGAAGAACTGTGCTCGGTTGGCCTGTGGGTGAGGGAGGTGGGGAGGGGCTGCTGCCACCGTCTCTCCCCCTGCCCTGGCAGCCCTGGCACCACCCCGCCCGCTGCATGAGTCATCAATGGGAAAATGAGACAGGGCAAGTCCCAGCTGAGCAACTGGGAGTCCGATGAGGCGAGGCGTGGGGAGGCTGAGAGCAAAAGGGATGGGCTCGCCTGGTCAGGGTGAGCTGGGCCTGGGAGCTGAAGTTTTGGCAAGAGTGAGGCTGTTGCCAGGGCAGAAGGAGCTAGAATTAAGAGTCCCTGAGCTGGAAGTGCAGCTGGGGGGGGGGGGCGGGGGTTGGGGGGGTTGGGAGGGTTTGTGTGGGGGAGGGATGGGGTGGCAGGGCAGTGCTGGCAGATCCACAGGGCGTCATGGTGTGTACCCCTGACATCTGGCCTTTCCCAGAAGGCAGGATACATAGATGTCGTGGGCAGCTGTTCACCGGGGCAGGCCCAGGACCCTGGCGAGACTTGCTGAGCTTGCTGACAACCTCAAAGCTGTGCTATGAGCTCTGTGTTGGCCTACTCCAAACAGCTTCTCTGTCTGGAATGCCATTCATTCTGCTCAGAACCTCCAGAGGTTTCCCTGTGACCGTGGGAGGAAGGCCAAACTCCTTGGAAGTGCCACTTTCTACAATCGGGCCACTTTCTAGTGTCTGTCCCCACCACTCCCATGCCCTGGGGCTCCCCGTGCCCTAGGCCCCCCTAAGCCCTGGGCTCCAGCATTGCAAACCCACCCCCTTCTGCAACTGACAAAGGCTGCCTCCTACCTCCAGGCCTTTGTACTCTGACACTGTGTGTTTGCCTCCTTGGCTCACCACCCTGCCAGCCTCCCCTGCTCCACAGTGTGGTTGAGTAACTGCCCGCTGCTCGGCGCGGCCACCCCTTCTCCATGCTGCTTGCTGCGCTGCACTCGCAGGCTTACTGATCTGCTGTCCCCCTAGATTGTTAGCTCCTGTCATTTTTGTATTCCCATTACTTTGAAGTATCTGGCACACAGCAAATTCTTACGAATAATAATAGCAAATTGCTTATAGTGCTCTGACCTGCGATCTGTACCATTATTGAATCATGTGATGCTCCAATTCTGTGCCGGAGGTAGGTGCCATCATTAAAATGTTTTACTTTAAGAAACTGGGGCCCAGAGAGGTTAGGTGACTTGTTTGGAGTTGCACAGCAGCTAATAAGTAGTGGAACCAGGGTTCAGCCCCATCAGTGGGGCTTTAGCCTAGCCCAGTACCAAACAGGTCAATTCTCACTGCATGAATGAATGAATGAATGAACCCATGATTTTGCCTGGAGAAGTTTAGCCGTAAGACAGCGAGAATGAAACACTGAGGAGTGGGGACCAGATGAAAGAATTTTCTGAGAGCTAGGGAATGAGGAAGCTTCATGGAGAGGTGACTAGCCAGTCCTTAAAACGAGGTGAGTCTAACTTCAGGAAAGGATGCAGGGAGGTGTCCTGTGGGCTGGGAGGATCTGGCCAGCTCGCAGGAACACGGTCTGGGGCAGAACCCGCCCGGAGGAACGGAGGGATACCAGAGTGAGAAAAGGCAGTGAGAACTCTGGGTGACACAGTATCCCAGGCTCAGAATCTGGTCCTGTGTTGACCCCAAATACTGCTTATCTCATGACCTGGGTATGGGGTGCCCCATCCTTCAGGGACAAAGGCGGGCCTCAGCAGATCTGACCCCATGCGGCAGTAGCCTTGGCCCCGAGGCCTGTAGGTAGGGCTCACACCTGCTTCGCTGGCCAACCATCCCAGTTGTCCTTGGCTTTTCCTAGGAAAAGTGTTGTCCAGCAGAATGCCCCTGTCCTGGACAATCTGGGACAGGTGGTCACCCTACCCCCAGAACAGGAAGAACAGGAAATCTTGCTTCTCCCACCCTCTTGTCCTCTGCCCACAGCACTCCATCCCCTGTAGGCCCAGGCAGACTCCAAGGCTGAGAGTGATATCACTATGGCGAGGGCCACACAGCCCCGACTCAGGCCATCCCAGGGGAGCCACCGGCATGCCAGCTGCAGGAGCTCTTCAGTCAGCTCTGCCTCTCCTGGACCCCAACACAAAGCAATTCTGTTCACCTCAAGCCAGTGCTTTGTAAGCACCTAGTGTCATGTGTACAGGGACAGAACCCCTCCATTATGCCCAAGGTGATGGAGACAGAGGGGGTGGCAAGAGTAGCAAGGTGGAGACAGACCTGTGAGAGGTAGGGCAGGGAACATTTGAGGAGGGCCTTGAAGGCAGGAGAGGATTCTGATTATAGGGGTGGAGGGGATGAGGGTGGGAGGGGACAAGGTGTTTCAGAGGGAAGAAACTGCCTTCAAAGCCAGGGCTGGAAAGGTGAGGTGGCTTGGGCAGCACAATAGGTTTGCACAAAACCTGGCAGTGGGCAGCTGAGCATAGCGGAGGAGGTTTGGCTTGAGGCAGGCCACTGAGTACTGGCCATGGGGTCTAGGCATCTTCCATAGCCAATGGGAGTGGATCACAAAGCTTGTGTTGTTCACACACACACACACACACACACACACACATTTATTTTTTCTTATAAAAATATGTTCATTGAAGGAAAATGTGAGAGTTATAAAGAAGAAAATAGCAATCACGTTCCCATCTCTCAGATGGAACATTTAGCAGCCTCACATGTCATGGAGAATGATTCCATATGTGGAATATGTAATTTCTCCCACATGGGGTCAGAATTTACATGCTCTATTATTTCTGATTTTTTGTGTATCAATATATTGTGTGATGTCAGGACATTCAATTTTTAATGTCTGTCATTCTATTTTATTTACTATTATGTCTTTGATAAATTTATTTGCAAAACCAACCCCTTATAGTTGTTCTTTAAATTTTTTCTGTTATAAATAAGCTGCAGTGAGCACTTGCTGGGTGAACTCTGTCCCTGTCTCTGGTGGTTTCTTTAGTAGAATTCTAAAGTGGAGTGGCTGGGAGCAGAGGAGGTGTGGTGAGTGGGTAGGTGGTGGTGATCAGGGGCCAGGGGAGCAGGGAAATCAGTTGGAGGTAATGAAGCCTTGGAGAGCTCTGGTGGGAATGGCAAGGAGCAGGTGGGAGACAATTATGGGATAGTAAGCAGTTGGGGTCAGGCCAGATAAGCAAGTTCCTTGTGCCACCCACATGGAAGCTTCCAGGTAGCAGGTAAAAGCTAGCAAACCTGATCACAGGCCTGAATGTGAATTCCTGCCATGTCTCCTACTAGCTGTGTTACTGGGGTAGGTTATTTGGCACCCCATTAAAACAGGGATGATAATAGCTACTTCCTAAGATCATTGTGAGGGTAATTGAGAGAATGCCAGTAAAGTAGATAAGGCACATAGATAGTGTACAATAAATGTTTGTTATTATAGTAATGTAATAATTCTCCTGACTACCTTGCTTTGCCTAATACCCTTCTAGAAAAAACTCCATGTAATTAACAACTTAAATTAGCAATGCTGCCTAGAGCTTGGACCTAACACCCTGCTCCACGTGTGCTGGAGCACAGACCCTGGGCTAAATCACACCCTTGCAGTAAGTGTTCTTCTCTTACAGAGGATGAAAGTGGTGCTTAGAGAAGGGAGCCGTGCTAAGGGGGTCAGGCTCAGTACTCCCCCACTGTCTACCTCCCTGGTACCACCTGGTTAGCAGTGAGGCTGCAGGACGCAGGCAGGCTGCGTGGGGAAGCCTCTGTCATCAGATTGTACTCATTGTCATTATCTTCACTGGCACCGCTAACCAGGCTCCATTCCAGTGGCTCAGTGCCCTTCACACACAGAAATGCCCCGTGCTCCTGCCAGGAGCGAGGGCAAGTTGCACAACCATCTGATTTCACACAGCGTGTGGCCAACCAAGCTGGGCAGAAGGTGAGAGTCTGGCCCTGGCCAGTCCAGAGCCCTTGGCGGATGCCCTTTTGTGGGGATCGTGGGTTTCTTTCCATGCTGAGCAAGATGGCACAGCCCCCAGCTGAGCTCGACAGCCACCCAAGGGAGCCGGCAGGGCAGCCTCTGCTCAGTGTACTGGCCGGGCTGACAGGCTGCCGTTAGGAGTTTTCGATATTCAGGCAGAGGGAGACTTGGACTCTGCTTCCCCCGCTTACGGAACACAAGCCTTCAGGGACGTTTCTCAGTCTGGGAGGTCTCCCCACAGTCCAGGACAACACCTAGCCCCTCCTGGCCAGGGTCTGGAAGAACCCCCAGCACACGCACACACATGCCCTGCAAGCTCCCACAATCCACTGGGCCTAGGTGCTGGCCCCGGGAGGCCATCTATCAACACCATCTCGTTCCTCCACTTCCTGATTCTCCTCAGACCATAGCTTGTCCTTTATGATTTTCTTTGCCAAATTGACTCTTGTCAAAATATTCCTTGAAGAAGGGAGACCGCATGGGACAAGTGGCCTCTGGCCACACTCTACTGTTTGGGTCTAGGTTTTCATAAATGTAGACTGAGAACAACAGCCTCTCTTCCTCTCTCCAGGAAATACACGCAAAGAAATGAACTCACAAAGACAACACGAGGGTCACTCTGGTCCCAGGACCAGACACCCAGCTGCAAGGCAGCCCCTTTTGCTCTCGCTTTTCTAGATGAGCCGCATGCTCTCTGGAGCCTCTGTTCTGGCCTGCCCTGCCCTCTCAAGTCCTTACTGTTCCCCTCATACTCAGTGTGAGATCCTGGGGGCACGTAGATCCCAAGAAGGCCCCCAAAGATCTCTGCCTCCCAATATTCTTGTCTAAATCCCTGGCCTTGAGAGCAGATTGGCCTGGTGATTTGCTTCTAACCAGTTGGAGGGGGGGTGCTACTTCTGTGATCCGGCAACAGCAGACTGGGGTCCCTGTCTTGCTCATGTTGACAAAGTGACTGCCAGTTTGGAAAGACCCCAATGGGAGACCCCTATGTTGGCCTCCTCTGGCCAGCACCCGAGGGAACACAATTGTGCCAATAAGCAGCTGAGTTTGGAAGCAGACTCTTCCTCAGTCGAGCCTTTGAGTGAGACCCCACGCCCGGCTGCCCTTTTGATCCCTGCCTTGTAAGAGACGGAGACCCTGGAGCAGAAATCTGAGTTCCTGGCTCAGAACTGTGAGACAATGAGTGTGTATGGTTTTACACCACTCAGTTTGTTACATGGCAATAGCTAATTAATATGCACAACTCCCCAGGATTCCCTCACACAGGGCAGGTGGCTTCCTTGCTCACATTCATCACAGCCCTACACATACTCTTGGGGTATAACTTTGAATTATTTGTTTGTCACCCTAAGTAGGGGCTACGTTCTCTGTGCCTTTGATCTCTAGTGCCTGGCCTTGTGCCTGGCACACAGGAAGATTCAGTGTTTGCAGAGTGATTGAGATTCTGGCATCTTGCCCTCATTATCTCCCCTCCTCCCCGAGATCTAAGATTGTGGGTGAGGTCACCCTGGGGTTACTGACTAGCAGGAGATAGCAGAGTGCCTTGGCTGGAGAGACCCACAGAAGAGGCCCAGGGCTCAATCCAGTGGTCTTGGAAGACTTGTGAGTCACCAGGAAGCTGGGGGCTGGGAGCAGCAGAGCGGCTTCCACCATTCCACGTGGGCAATGCCCCTGGTCCTGCCGACCTGACCAGTGCAGGGCACCCTGCCTGCCTATCTAGAAACCCTGGGAAGTTTTGCGCTGATATGATGTCCTTGGCCACTTAAGAAAGCTCCCCATGGCAGGGAAGACAAACTTGTTAAAAAAACAGTAACAACAATTCTCCAACACAACCTAAAGAGAGCTTGCCAAGAGTCAGAACCAGCATCGGCTCTCCTGATCCCACCAGGCAGGAGACTGGAACCAGTGGCTTCCTATGGCTGCTGTAACAAACCATTGTAAACTTGGTGGCCTAAAACAACAGAAATTTTTTCTCTCACAGTTGTGGAAGGCCAGAGTCTGGAATTAGTACAGGGCTGATACTGGACTCAAACCCAGGGGCCTGTTTCCCTGCAGGCTTTAGGTCAAATTTGGTTCCTGGCTCTTCCAGCTTTTGGTGGCTCCACATAGTCCTTGGCTTGTGGCTCCTTCACGCTAATCTCTGCCTCGTGGTCACATTGCTTTCTTCTATCACCTCCCTCTGCCTCCCTCTTATAAAGATGCTTGTGATAACATTTACTGCCAACCTGGATAATCAGGATAATCTCCCCATCTCAAGATCCTTAACATAATTACATGTGCAGAGCCTGCCATTCACTGGTTTCAGGGGTTGGAACATGTATATTTTGAAGGGCCATTATGAAGCTTGCCCCAGAGGGTGTGCCTGGAAGGAGAGAAACTGAGCCACAGAGCCACAACATCATATTTTCGCCTAGAAATGGAAGCCTGGATCTGACTCCTGGCCCAATTTCCCTGCCACTAACTACTGTCCCCAAAGGGGTAGGGGGAGGCCCAGGGCAGACAGGGCCCCTCTGCCTTTGCCCATGCTGGCCCTGCCTTCTCCCAGATCCCCTGCTCCTGGCTCTGCCCGCT
Source organism: Talpa occidentalis (assembly GCF_014898055.3). Lineage (NCBI taxonomy): Eukaryota > Metazoa > Chordata > Mammalia > Eulipotyphla > Talpidae > Talpa > Talpa occidentalis. The sequence continues at coordinate 77,034,816 of NW_023605194.1, forward strand.
GCTGGCGTCTGCGTGGGAGGCCTGGCAGCCTGACAGGGGAGCCTGACCACAGAGAGACACTTCCTTCCCTCTCCCCTCCTCCCCTCTCCGTAGAGAAGCATCTCTCCCCATCTCTGCCCCTTGGAGGGGGAGGCTGCAAATCCCCCAACCCGCCCACTGGAAGCAGCTGGTCCCAGGCACATCCTGTAAACTTAACTCTTTCTAGGCCTGCCAACTGCACCCTGGGCCTGTGCTGAGAAGGGCAGGGCCTCTTAGGGTCCAAGCAGTGGGGCTGCTCAGCTGTGTGACCCTGGCAAATGGTCCCAGTACCGTTTATTGGGGGACTTAAAACTGCCCATCCGGCCAGAAGTCAGGAAGGGGTGGGTCTGGTTAACCCTGATGTGGCTGGAGGGGGGTACCAAGCAGGAAGGGTGTTGCCTGGGGCCCACGAGCCTCCTCTTGGGTCATCACTAGCATCCAAAAGCCCTTTGTTCAGAGCCAATTACACCAGCTCTGGGACTAACCGTGGACTAGCTGGAAATAGCCACACCAGCCCCGGGGCGGGGCGCTGAATGGAGCTGTTTACTTAGCTCTCCTCCCCAGCCTGCCTGTGACTAGGGAATCGGGCCTGTTTACTTTCAGCAGATGGTAAATTCTGTATTAATGACCTAACTGACACCAAGAGTCTCCTGCTGTTTCGAATGATGTTCCCGACCTCTTCTGACGTGGGGTCCTTTGGGGGAAAATTACATGGTTTGAAGGGTGTGAAAATGCTTCGGGGAAGACAGAACATCACACCCCTGGGAATAATGAGCAGAGGATGAGCAGGGAAAGGGCACCTGGCTGTCCTGTAGCCAGTGGACTCAGCATGAACCCCTGTGAGGTGTGGCTGGCGGGAAAGTCTCTTGGGGCTTGTGACCACTATCTTATTTGATCTCCCCGACCGCCTGGAACAGAGATGATCCTTGTCTTGCTCGGTGGATAAAGAAGCTGAGCGTCTGGAGATGTTTAGTAATTTGTTCAGAAACACACAGCGATCTGAGTGATGTTGGGGCTGGCTGGGGTCAGAACCAGGTTTGTTGGGCTGAGGACTGCCTGGAGCGCAGCAAGAAGATGCTGAAAGCTGCAGAAAAGGCAGGGCCAGCAAGGCCAGGCAATAAACATTCAAAGTGAGGCCCTGAGTAAAGGCCTGGGAGGATGCAGCCCCTGCTCTGCGAAATTTAGGGTGGTGGCTTGGGAATCAAAGCATTTCATTGTTCACTGTGGGCAGTTTGCTGCCAGGTGTATTGCACGAACGATTAACTGATAATCAATTATTATTAATATATAACTGATATATTTATAAACAATTCTACTCCAAGAGAGCAGAAAATATGCAGTGATGGGTGCTACCTCGGCTTATTGTGGCGATCATTTTGCAGCGGATACAGATATCATTGTGTGGTACACCCGAAACCAATATATAATGTTAATGCCAATTACAGTTCAGCTAAAAGAATAAAGAAAACAATCCATTTCATAAAGACAGCAAAGCAACAAGGACGGGATGAAGGCTGTGAAGAGAGGATGGGACTTGAGCTTTCAGAAGGGGAGGGGAGGGGCAGGGCATCCTGAGTACCAATCTCCTTTGCCCAGAGGCTGCAGAAAGAACCAGCAATGTCAGGGCCACTGTGGGGTGGGAGGGAGGTATCAAAACCCACAGTCAGAGCCCCGAAGGAACTGGGCTGGGGTGCGAGAGGTCACTCAGGCCAGCGCTGATGGGTCCTGGTCTGGCTGCCCCTCCCCCAAGCCATAACAGAGACAATAGTCCCGAGAGACTCCTCCTTGGGACAGGACAGAGGGTGCCAGCCTGCCCACTGGGACAAGGAGCTCTTGTGCCGGCCTCAGCCTCAGATCCTGCTCCACCCTCCCTGGCTGTGGGGGTGGTCGGAAGTTCAGATCCTGGGTGGGAGGAGGCTGGAGCTCATACTACAGGGCCAGCACTAGGGCTGGGGTCACATGGAGGTCTCCAGGGTAGGGCTGGGTAGCAAGTTTTGGGTTCCTGGAGCTTGGAGAAGGCAAGGATTGGCTGCCCAGGGCTACTTCTGCTGAAGCATGAGGCGTGGCCTCCTTTAACAGAAATGAACAGAGATGTTGAATTTCTAGATCTTTCTCATTTGATTCTCATACAACCCTGGAGGGTTTGAATGGAAGGGATGATTACCCCATTTTACAGATGAGAAAAAAGAGGTTCAAAGAGTTTTACCTGAGGCCACTGAGTGAGAGGGAGCTCCAGGATCTGTACCAGCTGAGGCAGTGGGGGCAGGTGGTGGGGTGTGAGAAGTTTACCCAGGCTAAGTGGATTCAGGAGACCCGAGGGCCATGGAAAGAGCAGACGTCAGAGTCCTGTCAGCCAATTCTGTAGCTGAGCCCGCCTCCCATCACTTCAGCTTTCCATCCACTGCCACTGCTCCCCTAGTCCCTGCACCCCCACCCAGGCCTCTGGTAGCCCAGTCCAAGCCTGCAGCATTCCAGGGAAAGGAGGCCCAGGGTCCAGTCCAACAGTCCAAGTCTATTCAGCTTTTCCTTGAAATTCCATACACCCTGGGCGTTTGGCAGGAGCCCGGAATGCACTTCATGTGAACAATTTGTCTTTCATGGTGCATTTGCATCAATTACTCCATTGTTCCTTTTGCCTTTTCCTGGACCACTCTGGCTGGGGGAGGCTTGTGGGTGTGGGAATGTAGGGTGTGGGGAGGAAAGGGCTCCCCCTGGTGGCCCAACATGCACATACCCATCCGGGGCTGGAGCAGAGCTGGCATTTTAGGGCTTTTCCCAGGCACCACATCCTACCCCAGCTCGCCTGTTCCCAGGGCTCCTAGAAGGTGGCAGAGAGAAAGATTATTGGAGGCGAGTAGGCAGAGGTGGGGGCAAACACTTCATAAAAGGAGGGGTACTGTTGTGAAAGAAGGGACCATCCGTGTCCAGGATCGGGGTTCAGTCCCTGAATTGCCCCCAACACCTGTGTGACTCTCCTCTGGCCTCAGGGTCTTTTTTTTTTTTTTTTAATAGAGGCATGTCTTATTTATTTATTTATTTGTTTGTTTGTTTTGTTTATACAAGCACTGGGTACAGTCAGAAGCGCGGGAGGGTGAGAGAATTCACCAGAGCCAGAGCGGGGAGCAGAGCAGGCAGAAGGACGAAGTACACTGCTGAGGGGAGCAGCGGGCGGCAGGAGAGGTCTGCGCGCCATGTGGGACCCTCCTCCGGTGGCCGGGGAGCAGCCGGGGATCGAACCGGCGCTGCAGAGGCTGCGGGCAGCTTCGCAACCCAGCGCACAACTGCTGCGCCACCGGGGAGGCCCAACTGGCCTCAGGGTCTTACCTATAAAAAGAGAGATGTGGCCTGGAGATCTGTGCTCCACAGAGCTAAGTCACGGGCCTGCAGCCTGGCGCTGCCACTCGCTGGCTGGGTGTCAGGTATTTGCCCGTGAGCCTCAGTCTCTTGCTCTGGGAAACGGTGATGACAACGTCTCAGTTCTCACTTTTTGTGGATTCCATACTTGCAAATCAGCGTACTTGCTGACAGTGGTTGGTAGCCCCCAAACACTACTTGGGTGCTGTTGTGGTCACTGGCGAAAGAGGACAGAGCTGTGAAAAATCTGAGCCACGTGCTCTCGAGCAGAGGGCCAGCCCCGAACTCCGCAGGTCACTCCCGCTCGCAGGCGTCAACGGTCTTCGTCCCACAGTCTCTTCCGTGCTATGCTTTTTGCACATGTGTGCTTCTTTTGGTGATTCCACTGTTCAGATGAATTTTTTTAAATGCTTTTATTTTTTGAGCATGTGAAAGCATACCATTTAATTGACTTAAAAGCAATTATCTCCTTAAAGAATATATTTAAGACAAACTTTTAGTAGCAATGCCTATGGAAATGTAACATGTTGAAATTTAACATGTTTTATAATTAAATTATTTTATTGCAGTAACATTGGTTTACAACTGGGTATGCTCTCGGGATATAAGCTCACACCTGCAGATGTATGTTACCATACCACATCCCACCAAAGCTCCATTAGCCTCACCAGCCTTCACTGGGTCCCCTCCTAGCCTTGTTTGGCACCTCCACTTTCTCTGCTCTGGTAGCCTCAATTGATCTTACTGTTTTTTTTTTTTTATGTTTTTTTGAAAAAGATTTATTTTATTTATTTATGTATAAAAGAGCTGGGGTGCAAGCCAGAGGGGTGTATGGGGGGTGGGGGGTGAGAGGATTCACCAGACACAGAGTGGGGAGCAGAACAGACAGATCTACTGAAATACATTGCTGAGGGGAGCAGCAAGTGAGACAGGAGGGGTATGCTGTGCCATGTGGGTTAGCTCCCTGGCCAGGAATGGAACTCATGCTGCAGTGGTGATAGCGATGAGACTTAACCCCAAGGCCGCCAGGGAGGCCCCTGATCTTACAGTTTTAAATGGCCCCAAATGTAGCATTGCAATGCTGACAGCTTAGGGCTCCTGATTCAAGAAGGCAGGCTGTGATGTGCCCTGTGGAGCTAGTACTGATGGGTGAGTGACTCTGTCCTTGGCTGTGAGGTCAATGCTATTGAATCAACAACATAGACTAATAAGGTGCTTTTAAACAGAAACACACAGAACAAGGCCATGGGCTGAATGGTTGATGAAAATGTGGCCAGAGGCCCCTCAGAAGCCAATCCTGCATCTCCCTGGCAGGCAGCTCATCCATCCAGCATCCGTTAATTGAGCACTTGCTGTGACTTTATAGAACCACCTCCAAGAACAGGAAAGACTGGACTTGCCTCTCAGCCCTGCTCTGGGGCCTCAAGACATCTTCGAGAGAACCTTGAAAATCTTGCTGCTATTTTGTTCCATGAGGCGAGAGGGCCGCAGATCCCTGGAGGACCTGAGCCAGGAGGCAGGAAGTGGGGTCTGCCATGTGTCTTCAGGAACACCCCAACCTGGCTTTGCTCAGCCTGAACACCCACCAGCAACTCTTCATTCATCTGGTTTCATGCACTTGCTGACTCATAAGCTCTTTCTAGATGTTGTCTCATTTGATCCTCAAACAGTCCTGTGAAGGCAGCTTCACTGTCCCCATTTTACAGATGAGCATGGAGTTCAGAGGGGCCAAGTAGCTTACTCCCCTCCCCCAGGGTTATAAGAGAGAGTCAGAAAGCTTCACGATGCTGTCGCTGCCACCAGGCTCTGCCCTGTTAAAACATCAATGAGTAAGCAAGAATCTGACCTTGGCACTGACACTTGAGTTGAAGGGGTGCATTGAGGTTCCCAAGGACACTGGCTGACTATCTGAGCATCTCCTCCAAAAGCCACCTCCCACCTGCCTTTTGCCTGCAGTCCCTGTGGCTCTGAGTCACCTGTCCCGGTCACCATGGCTACCTTCCTACACTTAGGTGTGACATTGTTGCACAAATCTCTCGCCCCTCTCCCTACAGCCCCTCCCATATCTTCTCAATAAGTTTAGCTTATCTGAAGCTGGTTAGATTAAAAACATTTGCATGTTTTTAACTATATAACTATTTTCACATCCAAGCCATGTTACATGTTATGATTAACATTCCTTTTTTATACAACTTTTGATATTCTCATAACATAAGTTGTTATGAGAATTCTCAACATAAATTGTGTTTTTATTTGTTTAGTTGTCTGTGTCCATGATGACAAAATTAGCCAACATTTTTTTTGAAGGCAGAGTGACCCCCCTACCCCCGCAACTCACAAGGAAATCTAAAAATGTCCCTCCCAACCCTCCCTTCCCCTTCTCCCCCTCCTTTCCCTTCCCTCAATTTTCTTTCTTTTGTCTTACACTTCCCCCCAAGTCTCTTGACAGCTTCCTTCCCATCACTCTGGGAATCACTTTGCCTCTTCGTGGATCCTCAGTTTCCTGGAGCCCTTCCTTTTGTGCACTTGTTTCTTTCACTTTGGTGAAACACCACCTCCAGAAGCTTCTGGAAAAAAAAAAAAAAGGCAAGAGAATTTTGAAGCTTTGCACATTTAAAACTATCTTTCTGGGCCTCCCTGGTGGCGCAGTGGTTGAGAGCTGGGTTGCGAGGCTGTCTGCAGCCTCTGCAGCGCTGGTTCGATCCCCGGCTGCTCCCCAGCCACCGGAGGAGGGTCCCACATGGCGCACAGACCTCTCCTGCTGCACAGACCTCTCCTGCTGCCCGCTGCTCCCCTCAGCAGTGTACTTAGGTCCTTCTGCCTGCTCTGCTCCCCGCTCTGGCTCTGGTGAATTCTCTCACTCTCCTGCGCTTCTGACTGTACCCAGTGCTTGTATAAATGATAAATAAATAAATAAATCTTTAAAAAAAAAATCAGTGTAGACTTCCTTTTAAAAAAAAAATAAAAAAAAAAATAAAACTATCTTTCTTCCATCTTAACAGTTGATAGATAGTTAAGCTGGAGATTTAGTTGCAAATTATTTCCCCTTACAATTTGTAAGGCATTTTTTTTTTTTAATTGTTTTCTAGTTTCTAGTATGGTGGGGCGAGGCCTGGAGCTGTTCAGTTTTTCTCTCTTTTGCATGTGGCCTGTGTTTTGCTTTCTCTCTGGCCGCTTGAGGTCTTTCCTTTATCTCCTGAGCCTTGAGCCTTTGCTATTAGCGGAGCCAGGTGCTCAATGAGCCGGACTCCCTCAGCTCTGAGAGGTTCGGGCTTCATTCCTTTGATAACTATCTCCTATGTTATCTGAACTCTCTGAAATCCCAAATGGTAAACACTGGACATCTTGGATTACCCTTTAATTTTTGATTTTCCATCTTTTGGGGTACTTTCTGGAAGATTTCTTCAACTTTGTCATCCAGCCCTTCCTTCTAATAAATATTTGTTGCTATCATATTTCTAATTTCCCAGAGTTCTCTTTATTTTCTGAATGGTTCTTTTCCTTTTTACATGGCACTCACTTCCCATGACAGGGGCAAATTCTATCAATAACTTCTATTAATCATCATTTTTTTAAAAGATTTTATTTATTTATTTATGTAAGTACCGGGCACAGTCAAAAGTGCTGGAGGGTGAGAGAATTCACCAGAGACAGAGCTCGGAACAGAATAGGCAGACTGACGAAGTACACTGCTGAGGGGAGCAGCGGGCACAGCAGGAGAGGCCTGCGAGCCATGTGGGACCCTCGCCCGGTGGCCGGGGATTGAACCAGCGCTGCAGAGGCTGCGGGCAGCTTCGCAGCCCAGTGCTCAACCGCTGCGCCACCAGGAAGTCCCCAATCATCATGTTTTAGATGTTTTGCTCTGTTCCATGCACTGTGTTTTCTGCAGATTGCTTTTTAACCTGTTTTAGTTCTCTGTTAAGTTAGAGATTTCCCTCAAATATCTGGTAATCCATAAGTGCCCACTGATGTGTATAAATTCAAGTCACTAGACTGCTGACCCGCAGCTCTGTGTGTGTGTGTGTGTGTGTGTGCGGGGGAGCTGGTGTCTCAGGCTCTAACTCTGGAGTGATCAAGCTGGGACACCCCTCCCAGTCTCATGGACTCTTGGGTGCCAATGCTTCTCTTGGGATGGTCAATTTCCCTGGATCAGAATCTTCAAGTCTCCTGCCAGGGAGTGAGCCCTGGAGCCTGTTTCTGGAGCAGAAGGGGAGGGGGTGGTGTTCTTACCCTCCAGTTCCTGACTTTCCTGTAACCTCTTGTTTTTAGCAGAGTGCTTGTCCTCATCTGTGCCTGCTTCCTTGAATCCCAAAACTCCTGGCCCAGCTAAAACGAGGTTAAATGGTTAAATTGTTCTCAGATCCTGGAATATATAAGAAAACATATCTAATTTTTCTTTGCGGTTTCTTCACAACCACAGTTTTATCTGACCCAGCCTGAGCAAACACAAGTGACTCACACTGAGCTAAGGTCCGAGGCTGATTGGAGCCAGGAGGCTTCAAAGGCAGAGAAGAGGGGCTACCCAGAGGTGAGGCGCAGGCTCCCACAACCAGAAATTAAAAACTTCTGTTGGGCCTCCCTGGTGGTACAGGGGTCTCAGCGCTATCAAGCTATCAGGAGCCTCTGCTGGTGAGTTCAATCCCTGGCCAGGGAGATACCACATGGCGAGGCAGACCTCTCCTGTCTTGCCTGCTGCTCCCCTCAGCAGTGTATTTCAGTCAATCTGCCTCTCAGGCCCTGCACCTTTGGCCCGGCACCCCAGTTCTTATATGCATAAACAATTCTTTTAAAAAAATTTTTTTTAAAAAGGAAAAAAGGCATCAAGTCCAGGATCTCTGGCTTCCAGCATGCAGACTAGGTTTTGTGACTTACTACCACCCCACATCCACTCCTAGCTCCAATTCCTTTTGCTTGTTCCCAGCCTAGTCCTTCACACCCTAGTAAGAGCAAACTCCTGTGGTCCCCCTGCTCCTGGGCCCGGTGCGTTTTCATGCCACGGTGTGATTGCTCAGTTTGTTCCTTGCATCTGCAATGGCCTTTCTCTTTGTTTGCCTGATGAACACCTATACTTCCTAAAAGAGTCAGCTCAGAGGTTACCCCCTATGTGAAGCTTCCCTGAGCCCCCGCTCCAAGCATTAATTATAATTTCTCAGTATGCAAATAAAACACACATGTTATTAAGTGTACTACAAAGGTTTGGGAGGTTTCTTTTTATAAAGATTTATTTAATTATGCATATAAGAACTGGGGTGTAGGCCAGATGTGGGGTGGTGGTGAGAGGATTCACCAGAGACAGAGTGGGGAACAGAACAGGTGGATCCGAAATGCACTGCTGAGGGGGACAGTGGGGGAGACAGGAGAGGTCTGCTGCGACATGTGGGTCAGCTCCCGGGCCAGGCATCCAACCCACACCTCAGTGGCTGTGGATTGCTTCAGAGTGCTGAGACTTAACCCCTTGCACCACCACGGAGGCCCGAGGAGTGTTTTATATATTCACGTGGACAAGTGGGAGATGAAGACTTCTGTTCTGTCTATATTTCAGTCTGAATTAGGAAGAATTCCCATTTATCAAGGCAGAGAGAGGGGGTAACAACAGAAAGTGCAGAGCAGTGTGCATTTCATCCCAGACTGCACCCCTTGAGTTACTGTGAGGTGGCTGCACAAAGCGGTGGAGGTGTGGATGAAAATGAGTATTTGTCACAGGCTGTGAAACATCTTGGGACCCTCAATATCCTTAAAAAGTGGGATTTTCTTCATACATTTATCTCCAGAGGAGTCAGGAAGAGGTCCCCGCATTCCCTGCTCCACAGCGCCCTCTAGTGCCCGCAGCGTCTCCTGTTCCCTCTCAACCCCTCAAGCTCCACCCTTCGCAGCACCGCCCTTGGCCACGCCGGAGCGGCGGGCTGCAGGTGCCGCCTCCCTGGAAGGAGGGCCTGGAAGTCCTAGAAGACAGTTGTGCCCCACGACGGGCTCAGGCACCACCCCGCCCCTCGTATGTGTCCTTGAGTGGGTTTCAGAGGGTCTCTGAGCCTCCTGGAATTGGTGTATGTAAACTTACTGCTCTCAAAGGAAGCTTCACTCCCCTCAAAGTCAAGAACCACTTAACCACTTAGATCCTTAAGGGAGCCTTGAGCTGCAGGGAGAGCACACTTTATGCAAGATAAACATTTCAAAGCAGTTAAACTGGGGCTGCGGTAGCTGCATTGCAAAACACTTCCATCAGATAAGCTGTATCTGAGCTCTCCAAGCTTTAGCTGGAATTGACCCAGATTTCCTGTGCGAACGAGGGATTCGTGGAGGGACGGCTCCGCCGGCGGTGGCTGAGGGCCTGGGGCCTGGAAGGCTTTGGCGGTTTATCCCCTGGGTGCAGGGTGGGAAAATGAGAGAAGGGACATTCACATAGGCGAGCCAGTGAGAGGTTTTCACACAAACCATCTCGATCACGTACACACAGTGGGTAGGTAAAAACGCTCTATCTCTCTTTTATACACGCGCGCACACACTCGTAGGTGTGGGCACACACTCCTGCACGCACACGGCTGCTCCCTCTGGTGGCCAGGAGGAGAATTTCATCCCCACCTCCCAGAACCAGAATTTCAGCTCAAGGAGCAGACCTGTTAACCCCAGAGTTTTCCCACCTGCAGACATACACAGAGGCTGTTTCACGCAGTTCCTTCTGACAAACGTCCCGAATTGTCATTTTCGGGGCATTTTATTAAACCACAAAACGACAAAATCCCGAGAACTCCTAGCAAAGGCCAATTCCAACATTCAATAACTTAAATAGTAAAAAATATTTTTATTGATTTGTTATTGGTTGCCATTTGGCAGCATTACAACCATATTTAAGTTTTCCTTGATTTTTTTAGGATTTATTTTTATTTATTTATGCATACAAGAACTGGGGTGTAGGCCATAGTTGCGGGGGGGCGGTGAGAGGATTCAACACAGAGTGGAAAGCAAACAGGAGGATCTACTGAAATACACTGCTGAGGAGAGCAGTGGGTGAGACAGGAGAGGTCTGCTCTGCTAGTGATGCCGGAATTGTCAGGCCTAGTCTCCCAGCCGGGATCGGATTCCAGGCTGCAGGGCAGTGCTGAGCCCAGCCGCTAGAGACCCCACAGGTTGGTGTCTCACGAAGCCGCAGCAGGACTTCGCAGACGCTCAGGCAAGCAAGCGAGAAGAGGCAGGTTTGTTTAGAGAAAAAGTTTATTGAGGAGAAAAAGAGCAGAAATAAAGTGGGACGCCCAGGCCAGGGAACCAGGCCTGGGAGGGGCAAGGAAGCAAAGTGGAGTCGTGTCTTAGGGAATATATACTTTTCCCTCATTATTCTAAGCTGCCCCAGTCTCTCTGTGATTGGTTAGTTCTCGCTTCTCACTTAATTGCTACTGAGTGGGGATCTTCACATTCTTATCCAACAGCTTTCTCTTTTCCCATTTGTTGCATCTTTAAATTTATGGCCAGTCTTCTGGATGGCATCCCTGCATTGAAGTTAAACAGCTGCCCTTCTAATGTGACCATAAATTAACATCTCCATTTCTCCAATCTCCGCCTCCCTTTACACCTGAAGAAAACAGGACCAGCGTTAACAATGTTGTCCTGGTCCTAGCATGTTTGTTTCCTAATGGAATTGGTTATATTTCTTTGGTTGTCCTTATTCTGAAGCCTCCCTAAATTCTTCAGAGGTCCCTCCTGCACTGTCCCTAAAACTGCCTAATAACCCTAGCTTGCCCTGTCTCTAGGTGGGTCAGAACCTGGACAGGGATTGAACTTGTGCTGCACTGGCTGGCAATAGCTTGATAGTCCTGAGACTTTAAGCCTGCACCAGGGAGGCCCCTTTAATTCTTTTTTGAGGACTCTAAAGATCTTTTGCTGAAGTCATTCAGAGCCATCAATATTTGCCATATTAAAATAAAAATGGAGAAATTTTAAACTACCACTTCATTTAATAATTATAAGAAGCCTATCTTATGGAAACACAAATATAGTATTTATAAATGTTATCAATAAAGTAAACATAAATACTACAGATAAAATGTCATTTATTATAAATAAAATATTTATAATAGATATGAAACAAAAATAGCTTCTAGGAAGAGTGGCATTATTTTACATTTCTTTATAAAGTCTGGCTTAGTAGAACACAGATGGATTCCACACGTACTTCTACAGGCAATCTGTTATAATATGTTTTGCTTTAAGTATATAAAAATTTCTAGTCTTTCCCAGACATGTAATTGGAAAATAGAGTATTTTAATAGCTTTTTATTCAGAGAATTTCTTGGTTACAACATGAAACCCAGTTTTTTAAAAGTTAGCTGCAGTCTGGATTCTGAAACTTTATCAGCGAAGTTTGTATAGTCTGTTATGCTAAAATCCATTGGTTTGTCCACACTTTGGATAGACCTTATACCCATCTGTGGTTTTGTCTCACCATATACTGGTCATCTGGAAAATACTGGTGTTGTGAGTTATACAGATCTTCCAAATACTAACACATTTCATACACTATGCACAGATCTAGAAAATCATATTCTTTACAGTACTGCTGATCTTATCAGAAAAATGTACGTATTTGGAGTTGTTAAGCCCACAAAGCTAGATATAAATTTGCCAAGATTTAAATATTTTTCATTTTCAAATTTAGAAAATTTATTCTGTTTAATCTACATCTTCATATACCTTTAGTTAAAAAACAAACAGAAAACAAGGGGCCTCCCTGGTGGCGCAAGGGGTTAAGTCTCAGCACTATGAAGCTATCACCAGCCACTGCAGCACCAGTTCAATCCCTGGCCAGGGGGTGACGCACATGGTGAAGCAGACCTCTCCTGCTGTGGTTTTAAAGAGGGGTTCCTGAATCAAGATCATCAACATCACCTGAGAACTTGTTAGAAATGCAGATTTCCTGGCCTCACCCTACTCTCCTCCCGTACTTGCTGAGTCCCCTGCAGGGGATTTGAAGCACTATAAAGCTGAGAACCAGCTGAGTGGCAGAGGCCGCTCTGCTGTCCCCCTGAGTTCTGAGGGACAGAAGCAGGGTAGAAGCCCGATGCCTGCCTCCTGAGAGGGAAGGGAAAACTAAACCGTGTGAGAGGAGACGCAAAGCCCAGAAGCCAGTGAGCAGCTCAGACAGAAAGTCCAGTGACTGGAATGGCGCTGAGGAGTCTGGGAAGACTTCCAGGAGGAGGTGGCTTCCCTGGGGCCTAGAAGGATGAGCCGCATCCAGTGGGGAGAACAGGGCAGTAGCGTTTCAGCTTTGGAAATCTGCGTGCTCTTACATGAAACAGTGGGAAACCACGACACTGGCTGAGGCAGCAGTTGCACTCTTGTGGCCAGGGTGGAGGTGTAGGCAAGCTGGGGACTGAGCAGGAGATGCTCTGCTTGCTGAGCAGCAGTGCTGGGGTACATGGCGGTGCAGAGGGATGGCAAAGCGAGAGAGCGAGCTGGCTTCCCAGTTACCAAACTTGACACCTGCTCATGAGCCAATTCCAGCAGAGCCAACTGTACTGCATTTCAGTAGAGCTAACTGTACTGCTTCCCACTCTGTCTCTGGTGAATCCTCTCACTTCCCGCACCTCTGGCCTGTACCCCAGCTCTTGTATGAATAAATAAATACATCTTAAAAAGAAAAAAAAGTGGAGCTGTGGGGGCTCTTCCCTAGTGCCAGACCCTGCTGGGGCTCATGGGGTGGGGCCTCTCCCTGCTGTGTCTCTCTCTTGCTTCCAGATGGCCTGATGTTACTCACACCCCATCTCTGTCCCCACCAGGGCCTCCCTGGGGGAGAGGAGGGAAGGACAATGCGATTCTATCTCAGCCTTGATAATCATGGTTAATACCATTTGTTGCTATGCAGCCAAATTGCTTACAATTAGGCAGATAATCTGTAATCAAAAGCGTCACTTACAGTTTTTTTTAAATTATTTTTTCTAAAAAGATTTTTATCTATTTATACAAGAACTGGGGTACAGGCCACATGTGCGGAGAGTGAAAGGATTCACCAGAGACAGAGTGGGGACCAGAACAGGCAGACTGACGAAATACACTGCTGAGGGAGCAGCGGGCAAGACAGGAGAGGTCTGCCGCACCATGTGGGACCCTCACTGGCTGGCAGGGATCGAACCCACGCTGCAGAGGCTGCGGACAGCTTCACAGTGCAGCGCTCAACCCCCTGCGCCACCAGGAGGCCCCACTTACAGTTTTTACTGTTGGAGTGTATTGCATGGGCTTTGGAGGCCCAAGTCTTGTCCATTACAAGGTCCCAGTGAGAGTCACCACACGGACTGGAGATGAAGGTCTCCAGGTGGTGACGGTGGCCCCTGTGTTGGGCGCCCCCCATGCCAGGTGGTTAAGGAGACAGAGGCCTGGGCATGGTTTCAGCTGTGCCTCCTCTTTGCTGGGGCACCTTGGGTGAGTTGTTAACCCGTTTCCTCACGGGTAAAATGGGATTAATAATAGCGCCTACCTCAGAATGTTACCTTGAGGCTTCAAGGGCTAGTGTTTGTTAAGGGCCTGCGTGTGCCAGGCCTATGCAAAGCCCTTTCCACATGTGAATTCAAGGCCCCACGGCAGCCTGCCACTTGGCCAGAACTCACCTTGCTTCACGGAGGAAGTTGGAGGCTGGGAGGGCCGGGGCACTTGGTTACAGTAGTGAGGCCGGGCTATCTACATCCAGGGCCCTGTGTCCATTCACTGTGCATCCCTGGTCCCTAATGCCATGGGCCTGGTGGCTGGTGAGGCTGATTTGTGACAGAAATTGAGGAGGCTACATTTCAGTCCTTTGTTTCTTCTGTTCTAGTCTCCTCAGACTGCAGTTTTTTGCCTACTCTCTCAGGAGCAGGAAACCTGGCCCTGGAACACTGGTGGGCTTAAGAGGGGCTGGAGCAGATCGGCAGGGAGGCAGCCTGTGTGGGTTGTCACCTGGCGGGGCCCTGAGCAGTGGGGAGGGGCACATGACAGCGGGGGAGGCAGAAGCACTGAGCCCTGTCACTTGCTAATTTGGGCTCTGCGCCTCCCAGACAATGACAATGACAGGTGTCAGCCACGGGGATGGGGCCTTGACTCCACAACCCATGGCCTCCTGTCAGAGACAATGAAACTGGGCGCCAGGAGAACAAGAGGCTGGAAACCTCTTCAAGCCTCCTTTCACCTCACCACCCTCTCCCCTCCCCTCCCCTACATCTGGCAAGCCAGGTTCTCTCTTTTTTAAAAAAACATTTATTTATTTATGCCTATAAGAACTGGGGTGCAAGCCAGAGGTACAGGGGGTAAAAGGATCCACTGGAGAGAGTGGGGAGCAGGCGGATCTACTGAAATTCATTGCCGAGTGGAGCAGCGCACGAGACAGGCAAGGACTGCTGAGCCATGTGGGTTGCTCCCTGGCAGGCCGGGGATCGAACTCATGTGCAGTGGCTGGCTGTAGCTTGATAGCTCTGTCTTTAACCCCTATACCACCAGGGAGGCCCCAAGCCAGGTTCTCAATCCTTCACCTGACAACTGTTCTCATACTGGAACTTTCCACTGAGCTGAAAAGTCCCAGGAGATCTGAGAGTGCCTGGTCCACACGGGCCATTCCTTGGGATTGGGCTTCTGCTCCAGGCTGCCTGGATTCCCCCTGGAATTAAGGAGAGGCTAAGGTAGGCATGGAATGCCGTCAGTCTTGTGCCAGGATGGGGTGTCCCCTGGGGGCCAGGCTTGGCAGCAGGTCACCATGCACCTTTAACCTAGTTAGTGAATGAGGAAGCCAAGGCTGGGAGAGGACTGTGCGCAGCTGGGTCAATTCTGCAGTGCCCTTAAATTTGGGCAAGAATCTGGAAGGCCTGCAATAGGTAAGGGCTAATGATGGGAGCCGGAGCTAGGAACTCACAGTTCCATGGAGAGCTGGGGGTGGAGCCCGGGATTAGGCATATGAACAAGACCAGTGTTAGCATTTCACACAAAACCATGCACAACATGGATTAGAGGAGGCCCAGTGACCTCAGGCAACCAAGCCAGGGGAAAGAGTAAGATGAGGGTATTAGTGGTTAGAACTGCCACTGGAGAGCTGGCTGGGAGCAGGCAGGGACCAGGTGAGGAGCTGGTGGAAATATGGTGGATCCTTAGGAGCCACACGGAACTGTGGTGCTGAATCCCTGAATCCACCAGGAGGGGGCGCTGTTTTCCAGTTCACAAAAATAGCCCCAATGACCTGGTAGCGTGGTAGATTAGGTTCTAGCTTTGTGACTGGGTTTGGTGGGGTTAAAAGGAGGGAGAGTGCAGGGGTTAGAATCAGGCCAAAGCCAGGAAGTGAGTCCACTGGAGGGGCAGCTTGACATGCTCCGGCCTGGGGTTTAAGACTTGGCCCACTCCCCTGCTCTCCGGGTTTCCTCAAGGGCACAATGATCCCACTGGCCGGTCTTCCCGCTCTGCCATCCTGTTGGCAAGTTCGACCCTCAACCATGAGGTGCAGAGCCCAGCCAGTTCTTGCAGACATAATAGTTTATTGCTACTGTAACAAATCAACATAAAAGTAATGATTCAAAACAGCACAAATTCATTAGCCCACATTTCTGGAGGTCAGACGTCCAAAATCAGCCTCCCTTGGGCTAACAGCCCTTCTTCCCCTAGGGGCCCTGAGGGAGAGGGAGCCTTCCACATCTTTTTCAACTTCCAGAGACCTTCGTATTCCTCAGCTCACAATCCCTTCCTCTATCTTCAGAGCCAGCTGCAGCCTCTCTGCTCTCCCACCTCCCCTGCTGGTCCTTATGTCAGGCTGTGCCTAGGGTTTGCACAGCCTGTGGCACCATTTCTGGCTCTGTCTGTAGAGGGTCCTCTCTGCTGGGTGCCAGAGCCTCAGGCTCCAGGCACAGCTCTGCAGGCAGAATGGGAGACGGGTGGGCTGGTCCCTGCACCCACGAGTGTTGAGAAGGGGAATTTTTGTGAGAACAACCGTAGTGTGGGGGAGGCTGCCGCAACTTGGCCAGGACAAGAGAGTGGGGGCCCCTTATCTGGGTGTGGGCAGCCTCCTGCCAGAGATTCCAGGCCTTTGGGGACTGTACCTACTCCACACACAAGGGAGATCGGGGCAGGGGCAGGATGCCTGGTATCACCATCTGGTCTCTAGAGGCCAGCGGGAGCAGGAGAGAGACCTGGAGAAACTGTGTCTGAGACGAAGCCACTCCTCTCCATGCCTGAGCTGGGGGCAGATTGGGGGGACTGAGGGTGGAGAGGTGGATCTGTTACAGGGCAGGGAGAGGGGTACCCCAGAACCCCCAAATCTGCCTGCTCTAGATAGATTCTGCCATCCCCTGCAAACATATAAGAACTTCAGTGGAAAGGAACTTTAATAGAATTAGTGTGTGACATAGAAAAGGGAAAGAATAAAGTTTCCAAATTAAGTACCTGAAGTTACCCATCCCCTTGTGGGTAAATGTCCAGCCAAACACAGTTGGCCCAAAGCAGGGCCACTGAGGCCCCAAAGCCTGCCCCAAGTCTAAGGCACCTTCAGGTGGGGACCATAGAAAAGGGACAGAAGGCCCCCAGTAAGTCTGAAAGGAAAAGAGCCAAGTCAAAATCAAAATCATAGCTGCCATTGTCAACCTCCCCGCGGGTCTCTCACCCACGTCTGTCTCAACCAGTCCGAGACCGAGAAGCAAGAGCAGCTTCTGTACATGTCTCTGCTCCATGTGCCTCCTCCAGGTCTCCTTCTGGCTCCCCATCCTGCTTCCTTCCTTCCCCAGTCTCCTCTCCAGCTTCTTCCCTCCCTGCTCAGCTCCACCCTCCCTTCCCCTGGGACCGCCCTGTTACAGATTCAGGACACTATGTGGTTTCATGGGCGCTGGGATGAAGTCCCCTCCCCTCTCTGCCTCAACAGTTCGAGGATGAACAGCAACCAAACCCTCAGAGGCCCCGATGCCCCGTGGCCCCTGTAGAGGAGCTTCGCGGGGACTGCATCGCCAGGTCTTGCTGAGAGCATATGACTCCAAGGGCATTTCGGCCTCCTTGACGGCCCATTAACCAGGGTGAGCTCCCAGCGCTGCTTCTTAGGTTGACCTGCTTTTGCTCTTTGGTTTGTTAATCTGTTCTTGGTCTTTCTAAAAATCATGTCGCTGATTCATTTTTGGGAGGTGCAGATTAAGATCTTATAAGACTCACAAACAAAATAAATTCCAGTAGACTCATCCTCCAGCCCTGCCCCCCTATTCCTCTGTGATCCCCAGCTGTTTAACTGGTGCCTGTCTTTATTTTCTATCCCAGCCCCTCCATATGGAACCCTGTACCTCAACTCCCAAAATGTCCCAGACCCTGATCTTTCTCCCTGGGAGGCTCTAGCTTGGAGATTCCCCAAAGCTGAGCTGACCAGGGTTGAGTTAGAGCAACCTCAGCTGGGCACCAGGACAGCAGTGTCAGAGGGCAGGGCTTTACCTCTCCGTGGCACCTTGCGCGTGTCTCCCCAGCTGCCTGTGAGGCTTCTCCCTGGCCCCCCCAGAGGGTCAGTCTCCTGTTTGTCCTGCCCCAACCTGGGCTCCTGACCTATGAGCTGACCGACCATAATAGCCATGGGATTAACATAGCGGGCATTGTCCTTCTCCGCCAGTAGGGTGGGAATTATGTGCTCGTCACCCATCCTAAAAATACCCGGTGAACAGGTGCAGCCCCTCGGGCGCTAGGTCCCTGGATTCTGCTGGCATCTAACTGGAGACAAAGGATAGGGAGAGGAGAAGGGGAGCTAGAGTCCCCGAGTTCCAGGCATAGAATGGGTGCCTGGTGGAAGACACGGGATCCCCTTTGGAACCAGGGAACGGAGACTCCTGGGCACCCACCTGGAGAGGGTATGGAGTGTCTCGGGACTCCAGAGTCCACGAGCACAAAGGTGGGCCCATGGCTGTGACTTCAACTCCACCCGGGACACCCCGGAGTCTACGTGCAGCCTCTTCTCTCTACCCCCCAAGTCCCGCATCCTGGTGCTTATGTTCCAGCGTCACCAAGGAGGCTTAACAGTGGGCCACTGAGTCTCTGGCTCCTAGACTCTTAGAGTGTGGGTTCCAGGGCCTGGTTTCCACATTTTCTTGTAAGAGATGAATGGTCAGCATGGTAGCCACTCCCCCAGTCCCTGTTGCCCCCCCTCTCCTGCAACCTCTCTGGAGCCCCAGCCCCCTGCACCCCTGGCCCTGGCCCTTCGGATGCTCAGTGCCCTATCTGCTGGCTCATCGCTCTCCCTTCCTTTGGCTGGTGACTGCCTAGGTGGGGTGCCGGGTGTACCCTGTGGGCAGCCTGTGGTGTACAGATTTGTGTGCACTCCCGAGCCTTGCTCACCAGCGTCTTCACGCCTGTGTGTCTGTGTGTGTCTGATCTGAGAGGCGTGTGTGTCTGTCTGTGTTGGGGGGGAGGAGGGGTGGTGGGTCGTTTCTATTTTTACTGGCCAGTTGCTGCTGGTCTGGTTTTCATAGCCTCCCCTGAGCTCTCCCCCACAGTCTGCAGTCAGCTGGAGACGCGGGCAGCCCAGCTCACGGACGGGACGAGGTGAGTGTCCACAGCTCAGAAGGCTGGATGGAGGAGGAGCCTGGAGTTTCGGGAGAAAGCGGGCCTTGGAGGTGGAGGGAGGCATTTCTCCCTGTACAGCTGGGTTTGCTCGCTTAGGCCCACAGAATGTCTGTCCTTCTGCAACACTCTTGTTGGACGTGTAAAGGCTCATTTTCAGTCTGGGAGTGAAGAGCCGAGGGGTCCGCAATATGCTCTTATCAGGAGCAGAGCCTGGGGGTGTCTTCAGTCAGGTTCCCCTCGGAATCAGGAGGGAGGGGCTCCCAGGGGAAGGGGTGGCACTGGGGGTCTGGGGGCTGGTCCAGAGGGGCTGCATCTGGAAGCTTAGCTAGTGCCTGGTGAGCAACAGGGATGCTGCAGTGGGCGAGGAAGAGGCTCCCTGCGCACGGCCCTCCGGGGAGCCCAGAGACCACGGTGCCTGCCCACCCAGGAAACCATCTTGCCCCTTTGTTCTCTGTCTTTGAGGGACACGCTGCGCTCCTTTGCCCATCCATCCAGTGAAAGCCAACTGCCAGGCCTTCTCTCCCACTCTGGGGTGGGGAGGGCGCTTTGGGGAAGGCAAATGATGATAGCATTTGGGCTGCAGACAGGGGAGTCTGTAGACACATAATTGAGGGCAACTCCCGTGGTGGGCTCCGCCACTGGGGCTGGGGTGGGCGTCTTTAACTGGGGAGGCAGTCCCCCCACAGCTCTCAGATCGGGCTTTCCTATTGGAGTTGAAGATGGGGGTGGAGTGTGTGGCAGACAGAGTTGGGATCACACCCCATGTTAATGGGCTGTCAAGGGGGACTGAGATGCCCTTGGACTGGGGTCCAAGGTCAGGGAGGAGGAGTAGGGGGAAGAACATAAACTTAACTAGGGTTGTGGCCCTGATTATTAGGTGTGGGAAGAGATCACACACACGATCCCTTGCACACTTCCACTCAGACACACTCAAACATACACGTAGCCTCACCCTTGAAGTCTAGTGATATTTCATTCCACCTCCTGGGGCCTCGGGGATGGGAAAGCTGAGGTCAAGCCCCAGGTCCTTTGCTCCCTCCCTCTGACTGTGAATTTTTGAATTATCTCCTAGCTTGCTACTTGTGGGGGATGGAATGCTGCTCCCCCTCCCACTCACTATCTACATTCTGACTTCTTATCAGGTCCCTGCTTGCCTTCCAGGGACATGTCAAAGGGTCCTGTCTGGCAGGTGTCAAAACACAGGCTGGGGACCCCTTGACTTCGAGTTTGACAGAGGGGCAGGCTGGGGACAGGGCCTGGAGCTTGGCAGGAGGCCTGACTGGGTGTCTGCAGGTGGGCCCTGCTCTGGGAGAGTGGGTTCTCCGAAGGTGCGGGGGACAGGGTCACGTGCCCACCCAGGGTGAGGCACAGCCCTGTTCACCGAGGTCCAGTGCCCTCTGCGGGCTAGACACATGAGAGGGCGACATGGTGGACAGATGAGCCCCGGGGCGCTTCTCACCAGCTCCTGTTTCTGTTTGGACTTCCTCAGTGTCGTTGGAGGCGCAAAGCCCTCAGAATAAACAGCTGGTGATAAAAATCTAATTTCAGCCAAGTATCTCAGGAATTTATGGATTGGCTCCTACTCTCCCTCTGCGCTCCAGGGTGACAGCTGAGACTCTGGGGTCACACTCCCTGTCCCCCTCCTCTGCCCCCTCCTCACTCTCCCCTGGGGGTAGGGGGGAAGGGGAGGGTTCAGGAGAGGTGGCCAGGCCCAACTCGTGGGGTTGAGAGGATGCTTCAGGGGCACAAAGGAAAAAGAGAGAATTAAGGCAGAAGAGGGTGACTTGGAATGAAATTTTGGGAGGTCACTTCACCAGTGACCTTTCAATTTGGCCTCCCCCATACTTAACCAGGTTCTTGGACCAAATCCCACTTTCTGACCCTTGCACCATGACCCTTTCCCCAATACACACTTTCCCCCATCTTTCCCTTCACAGCAGCTCAGGGTCCTGTCCTGCCTTGCACACCTGTCATACCCCAGTTGTCCCCCTCCTGCTGGTCTTTTCCACAATCCCCTTCCCCCTCCCACTGGAATGCTCTTTGTCCAGGCGAGATGTCACATCAGACTTGAGAACACGCCCCTCTGTCCCTCTGCAGCCTCAGGGGCCCCAACTGTTGGGGCTAAACGGAGACCCAGGGTCACTGGGTCAGGGACCTTCAGGCTGGCTCCATGGCCAGGGATCCAGCGGGCCACAGGGCTCCTGGCCAGCCAGTGCAGCCTGTTCCTGTTGATTGAATTTGCTCCCTTCCAAGGAAAATTTGGTTTGAACAAAGGGTTCAACTGCTAAATATTAAGTGGAAACAATTGATCTAATCTCCAGTTTTGGAGAGAGGTCCCAGGAAAGTCCTTTCAATGTTAGAGAAGAACACAGCTTGTCCTGTATCCCCAAACCTCCTCCAGCAGGGTCAGCACCTTGCAAGCTGTGCAGAGAGCCCCTGGGCAGTTACCCCCATCGTGTGTGAATGCCATGCCCTGGAGTTGTGCCATGCAGCAGCCACCTGTATCCCATCTTCATTCTGTACCATTCATCTTCCAGATCCTTCTCTCTGTGGCCTCCAGTGGCCACTCATTATCCACGGGACAGAGTTTAAACTTGGCCTGTTTCTCAAGGCCTGGTGGGTGAGGTTCATGCTTACTTTCCAACCATGTTTTCTGTGGATTTCATTCTGTTGCCCTCAGGGGCTGGCAGGCTTTCTCTGGAAAGGGCCAGTGAGTAAATGCAGGGGATTTGCAGGTCACACAAGGTCATGTTGTGTCTTGTCTCACACCCTTTAAGCAAAAACAGGCTGGGACCAGAGTTGACCTGTGGTCTGCAGTCTGCAAGACTCTGCCCGACACACCTGTCCAGTAGAACCAAGTTTGGTTCTTACATTGTTCTGTGTCTTTATAAGACTCCTTTGTCTTGTGAGTGAATGAATAAGTGAGTAATGGGGGCGGGTGGGGGAGGAGATGAAAAAAATAAATGCACAAGAATCTATCCCGTCTATATGTGCTAGAACCCACTGAGTCTGCCTTCTTCTTGCTGTCTGACTCCACCCCGCAGGGCGGCTAAGCTGCGTGGAGGGGCAGCAGTGAGGACTTTCCCTCACTAAAGATTCTTTTGTGCCCTCAGGTGCTGCCGCCATCATGCCAGAAGTGTAAGTCGTCCCACCCCCACTGTGGCTGCAGGAAGGCCAGGTCCTTTGCTGGGGATTTCAGCCCCATAGTTGAGGGACTACCTGGAGCAGTTCCTAAGACAGGAACAGCTGGAGCACCTGTGTCTGCGCTGTGGCCATGAGTCTCCTAGCATTTGAGCAGAGCTCATGATTCCTGGCTGCCAAGGACACCTTTGGCCTGAATTTCAGTCTGTCTCTCCTGATTAAGTGAATCACACATTCCGGGCCGTGAGCTTATGTGGCTCCAACTGATGAGCTCCCATTTTCCCCCTAAGCCCAGGGATGGCAGCTTCCTTGCTGGAATCCTGTGTCCAGACTTCCCAGACCTTCCACCTCCCCATTATCCTGGCTAGTTTCTCCCAAAAGAGCCTCTAGCAGCCTGAAGGGTCATTGGGTTTTTATTTGTTCTGCTGGAACCCTTGACCTGGTCCCCCTCCCTGATGCCTGGTTTCCTTCTGGTGCACCCCTGCCTGCCCCCCAAGCTTGCCCACACGATTCTACTGCTGCTCATATTTACTCTGTGTTCTGTTCTCCCCCCGCCCGTTTCCTGTGGTGGATGCCTGAAGTGAGGTAAGTGATATTTGGGGGACCTCTTGTTCTGGTTAAGTCTTCAGAAGGGTGAAGGTGGGCTGAGCATCTGAGGAGAGGAGAGGACTTGGGTCAAGGCTGGGAGTGGAGTGCCCAGTGACAGAGCAAATGTCTAAGAGAATGTGAAGTTTGGGTGAGGATTCTGGATGTGGGGTTCCCCAGGATCCAGGGAGTGGGTGCCCCAGTGCAGTGTCACTGGAAGGCAGTCCTGGGCTGGGGCTGCGGTAGGGCTCAGTGTGCATCTGTACCCCACTCTGAGAGCAGCCCTGTCCGTCCAGCCCTCATAGGACTAGTACCTGGCAAAGCCACACTTGGAGGGGGAGGGGGAACCGATGGGTTCTTCCGCCCCTGCTCTTTGGCCCAACACTGAAGGAGGTGTCCTTAGACCCCCCTCAAGTCTTGGATAACCCTGACCCAGTTCAATCCGGATTTATCTGCGCTGCTGAGAACACAGCTGGTGTAGAACATGGGTGGGGGCCGTGCTCCGGTGGGCAAGGCTGGGGATGAGCAGCATCCCCGGTGGAGCATCTAGCACATATACTCAGTGAGAATCAACTGTACCTTTCCCAATAGCTGTATGAGTGTCTAGGTTTTGTGGAGGCTCATATTAAAGTGAGTCCCAGGGATTGGGGTCAGTGGTGGGAAAACAAGAGTACAGGAGACACTTGCCCGGGGCCATCGTAGTGAGAGCGCCAAGGGCGGGAATGACCTTAGCGAGTCGCCATTTCTCCCCATTCACACTGATCTGAAATGAACCCAAACTGGGACTGTGATGAGGGATAGAGACCACTCAGAAGGATCAGATTAGACACACCGTCCTACCTACTAAACTCGTTCATTTTCTCCTGAGAAAAGTGCTCCCTCAAACCACCTCTGCTCCCCACACTAGAAGAACACTCTAGAGCTATGGCGAGAAAACACACGTGTGCTCAGAAGGCATCAGGGTCTCACTAGTTAGGGCCAAACAACCTCCACCTCCGGGGGGGACCGCCTCCAGGACTGGAGACTCAGAACATGTCCAGTCGGCAAAACATGGTTGGTGCTTTGAATCAGAAGAGTGACTTCACATCAGTAAGATTTAGAGGGGCACCGTTAATGCTGAAACAAGTTTTCATGTCTGAAAAGATGTGCTGCTTTATTCAGGAAATTCAGAGCTTGTTCTCTGATGTGACAGGTCGCAGGGTCTCATTCATCACCCAGAATACTAAACGGTCATCTTGCCCCCCGTTTTCAGAAGGTTTGCACACCCATGATCTCGTTTGTCTGTGGTAACTCTGCCCCAAGTCAGGTGGGTCTCAGCATCCCTGTTCACAGATGAGGATGGAAGGACTCAGGAAGGACCTGACCCCCACACCTTGCGAGAGCCCATCAGTAGCACAGCCCAAACTGGAAGTTAGGGCTCCACCCCAGGTCAGGGGAGCTGATTGCAGCCATTCTCAGAACCGGAGGGTGTAAACCATAAGGAGGGACCTTAAGGCGAGGCCTGTGGGTGATGACTATCAGCCTGAAGACACACATCCTGGCTGAAACCAGATGTTCAGTTCTGCAGCCTCTGCCTCACCCACCTCTCCTGCTTCTCCCCTCAGAGAAAGTCCAAGATCACCGCATCCCGCAAACTCATGCTAAAGGTGACTGCTGGGTGCTGGGGCGGGGTGCAGAGGGTGTGGAGGGCCTGACAAGGCAACCAAGGGTGACAGGGAGGCGGAGGGAGCCTGGTCACTGCCAAGTGGCCAGTGCCTGGACTGTGGCACTCTGGGGTTCCCAAGGAGGCTGTGAGCAGCTCGGGGTGGGCATCGACTTGGTGCAGAGGCACTCGTTTAACTTTGCTAAAAAGTTCTTTCTGGCCTCTGTGGGCCTAAATGAGGAGAGGTGGATCAGAGAGGAGGACCATGGAGAAGCACTGTCAGGGCACCAGAGGGGTGTGTTCCTGCAGTGCAGCTCCCATATGGCTTGGCTGCTGTCCATGGCGCCCGTCCACATGGTGGCCATCTTGTTCACACCCTCCCAGGGCTGCGCCATCTGGGTCCTGACATATAGGAGCACTCACAGTCCCTCAGGGCCAGCTGAGGCCAGAGCTCACCCTGCCTGGGTTCACTGTCCCCTCAGGCCCTGATGTGGGTGGGGAACTTGAGGGTCCCGTCCAGGGTCCCTGTCCCATGCTCACTGGGTTCTGTCCGGTCCAGAGCCTGATGCTGGCCAAGGCCAAGGAGTTCTGGGAGCAGGAACACGAGGAGCGGGAGGCTGAGAAGGCCCGCTACCTGGCTGAGCGCATCCCCACGCTGCAGACCCGTGGCCTGTCTCTCCGTGCCTTGCAGGTGGGCCTTGTGGGTGGGAGACCTGGGGACAAGGGAGCTAGAGGGTTAGGGAGCTCCACTGGGTGACCCAGGACCAATAGGAGGAACCTGACATGACCATGGTTCTAAGCTCTGTAACTTCAAGTGGGAGGTGGGTAGGACTTGGGATACTCCATTTCTCCAAGTCTCTCCCAGCCTGCCTCTAGAGATGGGGACATCACTTTTTTTTTTTCTTTTTAAACAGCTTGGTTTAATTTTTTAGCACTTGAAAAAAAATATTCAGGAGCTTGAACATTCAGTCTTTGCAAATCTCCATGGAGGTCAAAGATTCCATACATACAAAGTTAGTTTACAAATATTTGGCAATTTCATCTTCATAACCCCTTTTTATCCTAATGCCATTGTGCCAACCATTGAAAAAGTTCCAGTAATGTGCATATAATTGCTTTATTTTCTTTTTTAATAATTCATTCCTTTTTTATCAAGTATAGTTTTGCATTGTATGGACATAGGCTGCAAAGTGTTCCTCCAGTGCATAGGCATTTACATGATTCTCAGTTTGGGGCTGTTACAAACAAAGCTGCTAGCTGCGTTGGTGTCTTTGATGGACACATGCTTCCTAAGAGGGAGTCATGTGGCTAGTATGTATTTAACTTCTTAAGAAACTGTCAAATTGTTTTCTAAAACATTTTCACCAGGACTATTGGAGAGTTCCATTTGATAGGCATCTCCACCAACATTTGATATGGTAGTTTTATAATTTAGCCATTCAGGCAAGATGGTGTTTCATGGCAGTCTCACTTGGCTTTTCTAATCAAGTTTAGCATCTTTTCTTGTACATATTTTTCCCTACCTGTATATCTCAAATCTTTTGTCCCTTACTTTGAGAATTTTTTATATATGTTCTACATATAAATCCTTTATCAGGTATGCGATTTTATTTACATAACAATATCTTTTGGAGAACAAATGTCTAAAACTTCATGTAGTCCAGTTTATCAGGGTTTTTTTGATTTGTGCTATTTTCCCTAGAAATTTTATAGTTTGATGTTTCAGATTTAAGTTTGTGATGTAATTTTTTAAGAAACATTTTTAAACTGCTTAGAAATAGTCATTGTGCTCTGGGATATTTACAGAGAGCCTGTGCAGTGTACAGGTGGGGGCCTGTAATGTTCTTGAAACATTGGTAATTGTTTAAATGCCAGTGACTGTAGAGAAGAGACAAGAAGGAAATCTACAAAATGGTTCTCGCCAGGTAGTACTGTCACTACTTATTTTTATTTCATTCTTTTTGTTTCAATATAGCTTCAATATTTCTTTTTTTTTTTTAAGATTTATTTATTTATTTATTTATTTATTTATTTATTTATTTATTTATGCAAGTACTGGGTACAGTCAGAAGCGCGGGAGGGTGAAGGATTCACCAGAGCCAGAGCGGGGAGCAGAACAGGCAGACTGACGAAATACACTGCTGAGGGGAGCAGTGGGCACAACAGGAGAGGTCTTCGCGCCATGTTGGACCCTCACCGGTGGCTGGGGATCGAACCGGTGCTGCAGAGGCTGCGGGCAGTTTCACAGCCCAGCGCTCAACTGCTGCACCACCAGGGGAGGCCCTAGCTTCAATATTTCTTAACATATTTTTATATAAGAAAACTTTTCTGGGACCTCCCTGGTGGCGCAAGGGGTTAAGCACCACACTATGAAGCAATCCGCACCCTCTGCAGCACGAGTTGAATCCCCAGCCAGGGAGCAACCCACATGGCACAGCAGTCCTCTCTTGTCTCCCCGCTCCTCCCCTCAGCAGTGTATTTCAGTTGGTCTGCCTGTTTTGTTTCCCACTCTGTCTCGGGTGAATCCTCTCACCCCCTGCATCTCTGGCCTGTACCCCAGCTCTTATATGCATAAATAAATAAATCTTTAAAAAAAAAAAAACAGAAAACTTTTCTAGGGAACTACGGCATTCAGAAAGGAAAATGGGGCCTGTAAGCCTCAGAGCGAAGGGGCTTGTGAGTGTCTCTCTAGAGCAAAGGTCTTGCAAAGAGGCTGGGGGAGGACCAAGGGCACAGGATGGACTTGGAGGCAGACGAGGGAGGCTGGAGACTGAGCGGCTCTTCTTCACCCATTTCCATTCCCTCCTGGTTGATCCCGCTTCCCCAGGAGCTGTGCCGGGATCTGCATGCCAAGGTGGAGGTTGTGGATGAGGAGAGATATGACATCGAAGCCAAATGCCTGCACAACACCAGGGAGGTGAGCCCAAAGCCGGGGCAGGGCAAGGTCAGAGCAGGTGTGTGTGGGGGGCGGTGAAGTCTGGGGCAATGGGGATGGCCTGGGTGGTGCAGGGTGGGGATGGTGACCACTTAGCAGGAAGCTCAAGTCCCATCCTCCAGCCCCTCAGTGGAGAGGGGATAGTCACACAGATGAAAAGCACAGACTTTCTCCCATATTGCCACCTGGGCTCTTTCTCTAACAGAAGCTGCCTTCTTTATTCACCCACATAAATAATCACATGTCTGCTAATAACATCCTACCTTTGTGAAGGGCTTTCTTGTGTCCTCTGTCCTTTGATCCTCCCTACATGCCTGTGGATGAAGGAGGTGCTGCTATTAGCTGCCCCTTACAGCTGAGGGCTCTGAAGTTCAGAGAGGCTGAGTAACTCAGCCCAGGTCACACAGCACTGGTCTCTGACCCTCACGCTAGTGCTCGATGTTCTCTGGGGTATTAGCTCCATCCAGACCCTGCTCAGGAGGAGGTGGCAGAGTAGGGGGAAAGGCAGGGCTTCCTGAAGCTGTTGTGAGATGCTTCTGGGCCTTGTTTAAGCAGGGGTGAGATGAGGGGTGAGAAGGGACACCAGAAACCACTCCCTCTCTAGCTCACCTCTCCCCACCAGGATGATATGCAGAGTCACTTATTTCCCCAAATTACCCCCAGAGAGCACATCCTGGAAATCCCCCCAGGGTCTGGGATCTGGGACGTTAGCTGCCCTGCTGGACCAAGGCTGTGCCCTCAATGAATTGCTTTGAAGGCTCAGTGGGGGTGGGAGTTGAGTTAGCATCAGGAAATAGAACAAACAACCCAAACTCCAAACAGGGCTCCCAAACCACTCTTGTGCTGAGCTTAGTGGGGCTGCTGTGATAGGACTGCTGGTGGGCTTTGTGAGCAAAAATGGATTCGCTCTTTCGTTATCCACAAATGAGTGATGGCTGTTTGCAAAGGGGTGCTGGATATGAGTGTCCTGGGTAGGGGGGCACGCCAACCTGAAGGCTGGAGGGTTTGGGGCGTAGGTCTGCTGGAACTCTAGAATCTGGAAGCCCCTGGAAGTCTGAGATCCTTAGGAAGGGTGCTCTGTGACAGCACCCCCTCCAGTGAGTCCTTGCCCGCCTTCGCCTGCAGATCAAGGACCTGAAACTGAAGGTGCTGGATCTCCGTGGGAAGTTCAAGCGCCCGCCCCTGCGCAGGGTCCGGGTCTCAGCGGACGCCATGCTCCGGGCCCTGCTGGGCTCCAAGCACAAGGTGTCCATGGATCTTCGGGCCAACCTGAAGTCTGTGAAGAAGGAAGACACTGAGAAGGTGAGGGCCCCTCTCCTCAGAACCTCTCACCCCGTCTAACCTCCACCTGCAGCTCCCTCACATACCCTCAGGTAGACCCGAAATGTCTCCTGGCAGCCAGTCGGGGTGTTAGAACATTCTAGAACCTCTTGGGAGACCAGTGAGGAAGTCTTATTATTCTATTTGGGAACATGAAGATTAGCTTGATCCCTTCCCTCAGGCCCTCTCAGCCTAAGGAAGGAACTGGGACAAAGAAAGTAGACCACAGGATAAAGTGAAGACCCTGCTCCCAGTGCGAGGAGACTGTGACACTAGGTGATTGGGGTACAACTGTCCTAGGTCACAATGGGGAAAAGATGGCAGGCCAGGGTGGTCCTAGGGCACAGAAGCACAGAAATTTAGAGAATGGAGTTGAGTCACCCCCTTGGCAACAGTCATTCAAACTGACTGAACTCACAGCATTTATGCCCAGAACTGACAGGCTCTGTGGGAAACATGGGTGAAAGGTGTGATCTCTGACCCAAGGAGCCTCATAAAGAGAAGAGGTGGCCAGGACTGCCGATGAAATGGAAAATGAGCCCCAAGTCAGGAAAAGGCTGTCTTCCTGGAAGTGGTGGCCTTGAGCTGCTGAGCATCTGACCCCCCCTGGGCCCAGGAGGCAAGGCTGGGCTGTGGTTCATTGGGGTGGGAAGGGGCCGTAACTCCGTCACAGTCACCACAACTCCTAGCCCTGCAGTTGCTTCCTTCTGTGGAGCCACTGCTTGTCCGGTGTCCCCTCTCTGGCCATGTCCTGTGGCCTCAGTGGGGCCAGGGTGTCTTAATTCCTTGTCTTTTGAAGAGGCTGATTCCCCACCACCATGTTTCTCATGCTCGGAGGGTCCTGGCTACTCTCCTGGCTGGGAAGTCGCTGACGTGTGTGTGGCCTGCCTGCAGGAGCGGCCCGTGGAGGTAGGTGACTGGAGGAAGAACGTGGAGGCCATGTCCGGGATGGAAGGCCGGAAGAAGATGTTTGATGCTGCTAAGTCTCCGACCTCACAGTAGAGGTAATAGAGACCAGCACCCCTTTCCTCAGGCCCCTCAGCGTCTAAGGATAACTGGGAGCCCTGACAGGGCCGGAGGGTTGGGCCTGGCGTGGCGTAGGGGAGGAGCGCTGGTGGGAGCCATTCCCACTAGCCGTTCTGGCTGCAGCACCCTGAGACTTGGGCATGATTTGCTCCCCTCATCTATAGAATGGGGGTGTATGGATTAAGGATTCTCCACTGTGGTCCTGGCACCAGCTGCACAGGCACCACCTGGCAGGTGAATGATCCAGTCCCACCCGGCCCCACTGGAGAGGAAACTTGGGTAGAGCCGGCCCTCTACTCCATGAAAGAACTGGAGAGCCACCAGATTAGGTGATCCTTGCAAAGACCATCCATTCCCTGAGGAAATTGATGGAAAAATTGGCAAAATTAGCCACTTCAGAGCTGCAGAGAGCATGAGGGGATATGCAATTGGGCCAGGGTCTGACAGAGAGCCAGTCAGGGAGGGCTTTCTGGAGGAAGTGATGTTCAAAGGGTAGTTATTAAGGAGGTGGGTGTCAGAGGGCAGATGGTGTAAGAGCCAGTTCTGGAGGACCTATGGTATGGCGGGACATCGAGGGGGATGCCTAGAGGAGCTTAGAGCCTTGGGCTGAGAAGGTTAGGCTCTTAGGAGTCCCTAGGGATGACGGTGAGGGAGGGGTGGGAATCCAGGGACTATGTGCTGTGGGTAACTGAGGGACTCGTATCTGCACACAGGTCCTGGGAACACTCCGTGCCGCTTTGTCCCGCAGGCCGCTTGCCACACTGTGTGTGGGCTCTCGCTTCACGCTCTTCCATCAGGTTCCATCTCTCTGCATCCCAGCCTGCCTCACCTTTCCCCTCCAGCCTGAATTTCTTCCTTTTGGAAATGGGATAAACACACACGCAAGAGAGGAGAACACCAGTGTGACCCTTATTGAAGACCTCACCCCAGGTGGGAGGCACCCTAGGTCTCCCCAGCAGCCAAGCTGAAGACGAGGACGTGAGGGCACCCACCCCAGCCTGGTGCGCCTCCTCCTCGCTGCTGTGTGTATGCGTGCATGGTGTCACAGCCTCCCCATTAAAAACCCAGTGTCCTGCCCATCTGTGTCCTGGCCTTGGGCACTCGGAGGGAAAGCAGAAGCTTGGGGTCGGAATGGAGGGCTGAGGAATTGGTAACTGACCAAGAAGTTCCCCTTGGACCCCTTCTGCCCAGTCTGGGTAGCATTACACAGCACACCCTCACCACCCGGACCCCTGGCTCCCCAAGCCTTGACCTCTGAAACAGCCCTATGACTGTCATCAAGATGGGCCTCTTCATTCAGAGCCCCTGGTCTGCCTGATGTCACACTCTCCTGCTGCAAACCTGGATCACCTCCTTCCAGTGTCCCCTGGGTGTCCCTGACCATTCAGCATTAAGAGGTCAGGGTACTTTCAACCACTCATCTGTCCTGCAGGCCCAGGGAAGGAGCTGCCCAGCACCCTGGCCAGGCCGGGAGGGACTCCTTGCAGGTCTAAGCCTGGCCACCAGGTGGCTCCTTCACTCGCCTGAGTCCCTGAGGCTCTCTGGGTCCTCCTCCCTCCCTTCATCGACTAGTCTTCCAATTATTTTCCCTTTCCACTTCTGAACTGATCATGCCCCGTAGAACTGTTTCCTTCCCTGGGTTGGGGCTGCCAGTTGTCTGTCTTTCATGTCAGGTCCTTTCTCCATCCCACTGACGTTTGGGCTCAAATCCCAGCGAGGGGCAAGAACTTGCAGGGTGGAATGAGGAGATTGGGGGCGCCTCTCACCCCTCCCCAAGACCCATGGAGGAGGTCTCACCCCTCCCCAAGACCTCTGTGGATCAAAGGCCAAAGTTGTGGGCCAGGTGGAACCTGGCTTTTTAGGGCGGTGTCATGGGGATTCCCCTGCTAATCTACAAAGGAGTTGGCTGGTTCCAGACCTGGACCTGTGGTCACCCCAGCAGAGTCTGAGCTGTCCAAGGAGCCCCCTTTCACCAGCACAGTCGGTCCCTGTTCTGCCCTCTGTCCCCTCTGCCATAAATGCGAGAAGCTGGGTGCAAAGTGCAGTGTCGGCTGCTCCCTGGGTCATGGCTCCCCGCCTGCCAGCCCCTCCAGGGAAGAGCCACTGGAATGCGTTAGGGGCAGCAGCTCTCTGCCCAGGCTGCTTGCTATAAACAGCCCAGTGGACAAAAAGATACAAGAGCACAACTCCCATCGCACAGAGAACCCTCCGGCACAGACACACCCAGTCACCCCCAATCTCCTCCATGAAGCTGGAGAACCGACAGAGCCAGTTTGTGCCACGGGGGATGGGGTTGGGCTCCGTGCTCAGGCAGCCCCAGAAACCCACCCCTCCCTGGCGCCCAGGCTCCTCCCAGCTGGCCCGGGTCCAGAGCACAGCCTCCCGACTTTGCTCTTCTCGGCCCTTTGATAGTGTCTGGCCTCAAGTTCCAAAGCCAAATCTCTATCTGCCTGCCAGCCAACTGTTAAGGTGCAGCCCTGCAGATCCGGGTCTCCACCCTGCTCCATAAAAGTGGGAGACCTTACCCAGGCCTGACTGAGAACACACCCCTGGGTGCAGAGAGCAGGGGAGGAGGAGGGCGAGGTCGGCAAGGGCCCTCGGGAAGCCCATCCAAAGGCCTCCTGTGGGTCATCCAGTTCCTCCTGCTTCCCACAGGGCCAGACGTGGCCACCTACCGAGAGGCTATAGCGCTAGCCCAGCCAGGTGGAAAGGCGCGGAGAGGGCAGACTGCAAGAGCTGCAGGGTCCTCTGGGTAGAGGCGCATCTATGTTTGTGTGTGTTGGTGGGGGGAGCTGTAGGTCAGTTATAGCCATGAACAGGGCCAGGGTGTGGGCACCGGGGACTGGAGAGCCCCGATTCCATGCCAGCCCCCTCTCGTGGAGGAGATGGGCCACACTTAGGGTGCACCACCCTATGCTAGCGCCGCCATGCACCTTAATCCACTTATTTAACCTCCACAGCAAACCTGTGGGGAAGGAACAATTCCTATTCCATTTTATAGATGGAAAGCTGAGGCTGAAGTGGTTGATGACTTCCCACGGTCACACAGCCAGCAAATGGAGGGCTGGGATTTAACTGGGCAGTCTGTTAGAGTCCATACTCTTAGTCATATTTTAATAATAATACCATACTATGCTTTATCAGAATCATATCATTACATTCTCACAAAAACCTAAGAAGTAGATGCCATTATCTCAGATTTACAGATGAGGAAACGGAGGCCCTGGGGACTGCAACTCCTCCTAAGTTACAAGGGTTTGATAGCTGTAGAGCTCTGTGGTTGGAATCCAGGGCAACCTGTATTTGGGGGTTGCCCTTTCTGGGATCAGACTTGCCTCAACAGGGCCCAACCCGTCCCTTTATAGAAAGGGCACAGCTGGGATCTGGGTAATCCAAGATCTCCACCAAAGGCGGAAACATGCAAATGAGTTGCAAAGTGAGTACCCCCTCTGTGGCTGAGAGGGGCCCAGGGCTCCTCCCTTCTTACCAAGATAGAGCAGGCAGAATGCCCCCTGCCACACCCCTGCCAGACCCAGAGCCCTCGGAGGCCAGCAGCCGCCTCTCCTTCCCCTGGAGGTCCCACATCCAAGGGGCAAGAGGCTTGGGCACCTCACAGCAGTGCTGGCAGCCCAGGGCTGCAGCTGTGGGGGTAAAGTGCTCTGTTGCAGGAGGAGCCCAGTTAAACATTAGCCTTAATGGCCCCCTACAAAGTGAGTCAGACTCCCTGCAGGGCTCTGGTCTGGGCAGCCAGGGGGGTGGTTTTGTTCCAGGTGGGTGACCAAGCTGGGACAGGTCGCTGGGACCAATGCAGCTAGCAGCCTCCTCCTGACCCCAGAGGGGCTCTCCTCAAAAATCTCCCACACAGCAGCCTGCAGGCCCTTCCCTGGCGGTAAGGGGCAATGGTATTCTTTTACTCCCCACACTCTACTTCTGGACTCCTGAGGCCGAGCGGCATGAGCCACTATAACCAGGCACTGGCACAGAGCGCAACTATCAATGCCTGGAGGCCAAGAGGGAACATGGCTTGTTCAAGGTCACAGCCTAACTGGACCCAGTTTACTAAGAAAGCTGGGTGTGGGCAGAGCTTTGTTCTCCCAGCCAGAGGCAGAGGCCGGGGACTTGAGAAGATGGCTTATCTCTGGGCCTGGCTCAGCACCCTGCCTGGCCCCAGCGCCAACCACAGGGTTTGTCCCTGGTTGGCACAAGTTGGGTAAACCTGGTCCTTTGCTCCAAGTTCAGGAGAGGAGCATGGCCTCACCTGGGTGCCAGAGCAGAAGCTCCAACCTAGGGGCTGCTGGGGCGAGTGTGTGTGTGTGCATGTGTGTGTGCTGGAGGGAGGCTTGCCCACCTTTGAATGTGAGGGACACCTGAGTGTGAGCACACATGTGCTTCCCAGGGGCAGTTCCCCTGATTGACTCTTTGTGTTCCAGGTTTCAAATGCCCAACTGCATCGTGGGGAGACCAGGGCAGGCGGGTGAAGTGCTCATCGAGTTAAAGCGCCCCATGCAAAGGGCTCTGCCTTCTGGGAGTGTGCACACCATCACTGGTTTATTTTAGCAGTAAAATATCCTTTGTTTAGAGGTTGGAGGATAGTAGGTGGCAATTGCTTTATAACATTCTTCACAAACTAGCATAGTGGCAAGGCCATTCAGGTATTCATAGTCATATTCAAAATTAACATCGTTTGTAAAAACCCCAAACCAGGAACCACTGCACTGGGTTCCTCAGGGCAGGTGTCAGCAACTCATTTACTTGTCTCCCACCCTGTCCCAGAGGGATGGGACAGTCACCCTGCCAGACGTATGAGCAGGAATAGAATTGATAGGTCAGGGTACGACTTCCAATCTGCTAGCCTGGGGCTGGGGACCTCCCTGGGCCCCCACTCTGGTCTCTTTGGAGGAGAAGCTGCCCTATGAGCCTCAAAGATGGGTTGAGGTGGGGGATTCCAGAACTTGACTTCTGTTCTGAGGGGAGGAAAGAGATGACCCCTTTCCCTGTGGTTGGCTGGGAAGTCTTGAAAACCCTTGACCTTTACTTTGGAAATCCCAGTGAGATCAGCCTTGTCTTGGTGGACTCTCCCCAAGGGATGTGACCAGCACAGGCTTATAGTTTAAAGAATTACAAAGGAACATCCACATGCCAGACACTCATTTTAAAAGCTAGGATGTCGCAGGGGCCTCCCTGGTGGCGCAAGGGGTTAAGCACCACACTATGAAGCTCTCTGCAGCCTCTGCAGCACGAGTTTGATCCCTGGCCCACCAGGGAGCTACCCACATGGCGCAGCAGACCTCTCCTGTCTCGCCCGCTGCTCCCCTCAGCAGTGTACTTCATCAGTCTGCCTGTTCTGCTCCCTGGCCTGTCTCTGGTGAATCCTCTCACCCCCCTGCATCTCTGGCCTGCACCACAGCTCTTGTATGCATAAATAAATAAATCTTAAAAAAAAAAAGCTAGGGTGTCACAAATGCTTTGGAAGCCCCTGCAGGCCAGCTCTGTTCATAGCCCCTTTGTCCCCACACGGGCAAGTGTGAGCCTTATTTTGTGTTCATTGTTCTCTTGGCTCTCTTGATAACAGGGATGCATGCTTCCTGCGTTTTCCTCTTTGAGTTTAAGGTTGTAAAGTTCATCCCTCTTCTCCTTCTAGCCCCCTTCTGGCTCCCCTTGCCGATATATTTAACTAGTTTGTTTTCAGGACTGTGAAATGACAACATATTGTAAGCACCATTTATTCATCCTTTTTCTTGTCCATAGGCCTTTGGGGGTTTCTAGATCTTTTGCTACCATAAGTAGCACTGCTTTGATTATTTGTGAATCTTCTGGTGTTCAAGAGTTTCTCTCCTTGGGAGTGTAAGCCCTGGGGCATCATGAATGACGTTTTCACTGACCGCTGCTATGCTCCACAGCTGGTTTTGCCAGATCCTGGAGGCCCAGGTCCTGGATGCTTAGAACCCCCAACTGAGCCTCCCCCAGAACTTGTTGCACTCAGCAGAGCTTCTTGGGCTCTTTCGGGTTTTCCTGTTTGTCATCCCAAAGCAAGTTAGTACCATTCTCCAAATCTTTATTGAGTGCAGTGTCGCGGGGGATGCTGGGCTGGGTAAGACTCTCCTGTTCTCAAGACTCACGGGAGTTAGGACATGGGCACAGATACTTTCTTTCTGTCTTTTTTTTTATTTTTTAAAGATGTGTTTATTTATGCATACAGGAACTGGGGTGCAGGCCAGAGGTGCAGGGGGTGAGAGGATTCACCAAAGACAGAGTGGGGAGCAGAACAGGCAGATCTACTGAAATACACTGCTGAGGGCAGCAGCTGGCGAGGCAGGAGAGGTCTGCCTTGCTATGTGGGTCACCTCCCTGGAGGGGAATTGAACTCATGCTGTAATGGCTGCAGAGAGCTTCATAGTGCTGCGACTTAACCCCTTGCGTCACCAGGGATGCCCCGGCACAGATACTTCAACACAAACCCTATCCTCATACCCAGGAATCACAACTTCCTCTTGCCTGCTCTGCAGTTCACCCTCTGTGCTGGAGGAAAACACTGGGCAAAGCTTGCTCCTAAGCTCCCACACCCCAAGATGCAATCTATGGACAGCACCCCCTTATTCCTCCAGGGAACTTACATCCAAGTGCGTAGAGGCCAGGGATTCTGCTGACCACATTACAGCACACAGCCTCCCACAAAATAGAATTATTGGGCCCCAAATGCTGTATCGCTAAGGCTGAGAAACCCTTGGTGGTCCTGAGTCACTTTCCTTGGTAAACACCTCTGGGATCCCCATCTCCCCTGTGGCACCCACGTTCACCCGCTCAAGCTAGGGAGCTGGGGGTCACCTTGATTCTCTTCTTTCACCAGACCTAACAATTCAGCCTTCCAAAGCTCTTGTCAACACTTCTCCACCTGCTCCCCCAAGCCCTGGCTGCCCTTGCTCAAGCCCCCTCCATCTCTTTTGTGGGCTGTAGACCAAATGAGTCCCCCAAGTGGTGTCCCCATTCTGGTCTGACATCTTGCCAAGTCTTTCCAAGTCTTATGGGCCTTTCCACACAACAGCCATCAGTTCCTTCCATTTTCTTCAACTTCACATATTTTAAAGGACAAAGGCCAGATCCTGAGCGCCAGCTCCTCACTATCTATCCACCCCCACTTTCGCCCTCAGCCATGAAGACCACACTATGCTTTAGGGACAACAGCCATGTCCCCACTCTACAAACACACACTACATTGGCCCTGTCACTTGGTTGATTCTGTCCCCCATGGCTTGTGCCCTCAACAGTTTTTCTACTTCACCTGTAAGATGCAACCCAGGTGTTCTTTCCTCTCAAAGATTCCCCAGTGTCTCCACTCAAGTTCATCCCTCCTGGTGACGCAAAGTCAATTTTTTGCACAGTCTTACTTGCATGAAGCTTGGGGTGTGTGTGTGTGTGTGTGTGTGTGTGTTTTCTTATGGAAGTAAAGATGTGGGTACACAGGCATGTGTGTGTCTTCCTTTCTAGAGTGGGATGTCTAGAGGTTAGGAACTAGGTTCTTGTCATCTTTGCATCATCAAGTGTCAAAACTACCTACTGATTTTAGTGAATGATGCCCCCCCCACCCCCAGAGATATACTCAATTCCTAACTCCTGGTGCCTGTGAATGAGACTTTATTTGGAAATTGGGACTTACAGATGCAGTCAAGTTAAAATGTGGACATACTGGATGATACTGGATGAGGGTGGGCCCTACCCCACGATGGAAGTTTTTATAAGGAGGGGAATTTGGACAGAGACTGAGGACAGCTCCCTGTAACAACGAAGGCAGAAACTGGAGCAACTGCCAAGTGAGGAAGCCCAAGAACACCAGTTGGCTGAACAGCACAACAGCTAAGGATGGGTTCTCCCCTGGAGCCTTGGGGGGGTAGCACGTCTCTGCAGACAGCTTGATCAGACGTCTGGCCTCCATACAGTGAGCAAATCAGTGTCTGTCGGCTTAAGTCACACAATTTGTGTGCTTTGTTACAGCAGCCCCAAGGAACTACCACCCGAGTCAGGCATCAGGACCTGTACGTAGGATGTGTCCCATGAAGATATGACCCCTGCCTCAAGAGACAGGTGCTGGCATGTGCATGATTTACTTTCCCAACTCCTGGAGTCATCTGCATGCCAACCTTCCCTGTCTTAGGT
This sequence comes from Talpa occidentalis, assembly GCF_014898055.3. NCBI lineage: Eukaryota > Metazoa > Chordata > Mammalia > Eulipotyphla > Talpidae > Talpa > Talpa occidentalis. The sequence goes on from NW_023605194.1 coordinate 77,072,507, forward strand.
TTTTATGTCCATCCACAGGGTGCTGGGTTTTGGACTTTAAGACACCTAGCTGCCCCCTGGCTACAGCAAATGTGCCAGGCTTCGAATACCCAGCAGTACTTTTCTTCCTAAATTGAGGTGCCACCACTGACAAACCCTGGGAAGGGCACTCCCTGGGTCTCCAGGGAGACAGCAGAGACCCTGAAGTTTAGGGCCCCGGGGAGGGGTACCCAGGGGCATAGGTTACTGTTCTTTCTCTTTCCTTGGAAGGAGCAAAGGGCTCAGGGCGCTGCCACAGTCTCTACTCAAAATTCTGTGTCCTGTCAACTCTCCCATTGCTTAGCCAGTGCCCAAATCTACCCACTTGATCCCCACAACCTAGAAGGAAGCAGGGCAAGGTATTGTTATGATTTCTACTGCACAAATGATTTTAGTGAATCGTTTTGCCCCAAGTCACATGCTTGCCCCAAGTCACACGGCTCATCGCTGGCAGAATCAGAACTCATAGGTTTCCAAGATTCTCCCCACCACTCAGTCCTTGGCCTCCTGGCCTCCTACAACAAGGAGAAATGCTCCCTGGAGGAGGCATCTGGGGGGCAGGAGCTGCATGAGCAGACTGGATGTGTGGGTGGCTCCTGCTCAGCAAAGGGTTTGCCCTTCGCTTGTGATCCAGAACTGGAGTGCACAGGAGAGACCACCAGGTCTGGATCAGAGCCAAAGGGATGCCAGATTGGGGACCGAGGTCCAGCAGCAGCCTGGTGGTCTGGGCTCCTCTCCATTGGGGCATCCTGGTGTGGCACCTCATCTTCTCAGAGCAGGAACCACTGCTGCTGAACTTGCAGTTCTGACCCATCAGGGAAGATAAGATCCTCCTTGCTCAGCAACAGACCCTCCCTCTGAGGCTGTTTCCTGGATAGGAAGCACCTGGCAGCCCCCCGGGGCACTTAGAGGGAGCCAGGTGGGCTGGTGGTATCTGCACCACCTCAAGTTGCTCCCCAGTTCTGGCCTAGCAATCTGTGTTCCCTGTTTCCTTCCAGGGAAAAGCTGAGCTTCCTCTGCCCCTCCAGCCCAAAGTCCAGTATCTGTCAGTAGGGACGGTGCCTTTGACTTCTGCATTTTCAGGGCTGTGCGCACTCAGTGCTGCTGGATTGAGTCTCAGGATCCATGTGGGGAGGGGCTGGCTCTACAGGGGGTGTGCTTTGTATGCTGTGCGGGAAAGCGGTGCATCCCCTCAGTCCTGGGGCCTGTTAGGGGAGATAAATCCAGATGGTTCCGGCGAGGGGGCTCGCGGAAGGCAACCGGGAGGCGCAGGGCGCTCACCACCAGAAATTACGGTACCTGTTCTAACTTTTCTGCTGAGTTTCCTGCTCTTGGGTTTCTCCAGGCTAAGTGGTTTACCAGCAAGCAGTGAGCTCAGTCTGACCCCGATCTGTGGGTCCCCGCCCCACTCCCCGGCACCCAGGGCCACGGCAGCCCAGCGCCCAGCTGGTTCTACTGGTTCTGAGCAGGATGTCTCCCGCCCTCGCCCGGGGCAGCCGACCAGCCCCGCGCTGGCCCTCGCGTCCTCCGGTCCCTTGGTAGCCAATCTGACCATCTACCTGGGCTGGTGGCCCCGCGGTCCGGCCGGCCCGGGCGGAGATCAATGCTGCTTTGTCTGCTACGCCCACACCCCAGAGGCCGCTCCCAGGTCGGCAAATCCAAGCGCGGCGGCGCGGGGCAGGAGCCCGGTGATATAAGTGGCCATGTGATCCTACCTGGGCCGGGCCGGGCCGGCGGGGGAGGGGCGCGCAGGTGAGGCGGCGGCCGTCCCAGCAGAGCGCCACGCACGCAGCAGCAGCAGCAGCAGCACGGGCTCCGGCAGCATGTCTGTCAGGAGGAAGGACTCGTCCTCCTCGATGTCCAGGCAGTCCAGGCTGTCCAGTCTGTCCAGGTGAGCGCCGCCTCCCCCGGCCTCTGGCAGGGCAGGAGCTGGGGGCCTAGGAGCACCATTGAATTGCCTCTCCTGGGGCATCTTCCCGCCCTGGGAGCCTGGCACTGACTCTGCATCCCACCTTACTGCTCCTCCGGGGACAGAACTGGGGCCCAACTGGGGTGCCCTCATATGACAGGGTGGGTGTTCTCACTCCTCCACAGCTTCCTTCCCTCCCTGCTGGGGACTGGGGGCACGCAGGGTGCTTGGGGAAGGATGGTCCCCAGCCTAGAGCACCCCCTGGGTATCCCCCTGTCAGGGAAGGAGACTTTTGGGGTTCTGGGGAGGTGTTCTGCGTTCCTGCCAAGTCTCATTTCCTGAGGGAAGGCTCCCTTGCCGCTCTCTGTCTCTGAAGGAAGCTGCAGAGTGGACCATGGGGAGGGGCCCCTTTTGCTGAGGGAGTGTGCCAGGAGTGGGGTATCACCCCCTTGGGGGGTCAGCCGGAGAGGGACTAGTGAGTAGGACCAGAGGGGACAGATCCCCTTTTCACGAATGAGATTCAAATTCTGAGAATGGTATTTTGGTGTGTGTCTGGTGACCTCAGATAGTGGCTGCTCCTCTGTGCTTCAGTCTTTATGTGTGAGCCGGTCCCCCCAAGGTCAGGGCACTGAGTACAGTATCCCTGCCTCTGGGCATCCTGTCAGAGAAACCTGGGTGGGGGTTGTTGAGGAGGCAGCTCCACCCCAAAAGTATCACAAGAGCATCTTCACCTTCTGCAGCCCCACTGCCCTACTGCACAAAACCCCCACCCCACCTCCACCCTGAGGGAACTGAAACCCATGTAAGAGCAAGGAACTGGGTGCCTGCTCCTTTAAGTCCTGAAGCTCTAACCAGGTGGAAGTTGCTGCTTGGCCCCTTCCAGGTGGGCTTTAGGTATTAAGGCTGGAGACCAGGGCTATTTCTGCAGGTGTAACCCCTCATGCTCCCCATCTAGGTAGCTTTCCAGCATCCTCCAGTGCTCTGGAGGACTGCAGAACTCTCCAGGGTCTCAGCCTCCCACAGCAGCTCATTTGCTAGCCCTGGGGGTCCACATCCCCAGGGTCATACTGCTGAAGCACACTTCCCTGTCACCCCTGTGTCTCCACACAGTGGCCATGGGTTTGACAGAGGGGAAAAGGTAAGCCTCAGGAATGGAGGGACTTGCTCTGGAAAAGCAAGCCAGGCTACCCTAGAGGTTAGGCACACCCAAGGAAAGTCTGTACTGAGGGTGGGGCTGGGGGGGCCAAGGTCTTAGACTCTGAATGTGTGTCCCTGTGCATGGGGTTAATGTGGGAGTGTCTGGGATTCTCAGTGTGGGCACCTGTGCCGAAGTATGTGGTCTTCTAAGTGCCTGGACATGTGGGGGGCGAGTATGCTTATGGCCTGTGGAGTGAGGAGATTCTGTGTGGGTGGCGGGTTCTCATGCTGCTGAGCTGGGGCCTTGGGAGTGCCAGCATGTTTGGTTTGCACATTTCTTGAAGACTCAGTATTGTATTGGGTTAAAAATACAAGACAGATGCTGCCTCCCCAGGAGCTCACTCTGGTGGGGTGTATGTGATTTTGTGTCTGAGTGCATGCCTGGATATGCAGAGGCTGTGTGTGTGTGTGTGTGTGTGTGTGTGTGTGTGTTGGACAGCCTGGGCACTGGAACTTTTCAAATAGGAGAAGGTCTGGCCTTAGCTTGTGTGCACAGATGGACACGGTCCCATGTGGCAGCGGGGGTGGGACCAAGATCCCATGGGATGTCCCAAGTAGGTACAGGGAAGCCCTGGGGAGCCAGTCCTGTCCCAGGAGTCCCATGCTGCCCCCCTGCTGGTCTCCAGTTGGAGACAAGCTGTTGCTAGCATTGCCTGGAACAGAGGGCTGATCCTGCTTGCTCCCGTCCCGCTAACAAGCAGCCTCTGTGGCCGGCAGGCGGGTGAGGCTGAGTCACCCCCAGCCCAGCCTCCCTGGCTAAGGAGGACTGTGCTGAGGGCATGAGCAGTGTGGCCCCCCAGGGCCCAGGTGTGGAGCTGTGGCCAGCCCACAGCCTGTTCTTTTAATGAGTTTAGAAATTTAGTTGCTCAGGTCCTGGAATGGAGGAGTAGTGAGTTGGCTCGGTGCCCTGAGTGTGGCCTTGTCCTTTTCTCCCTGGGCTAGCCTGGTGAGGAGGAGCTGGGCTGGGCCTGTCTGTGGGGGGTGAGGGGTGGATTTGGGAGTGCCAGGAACGAGCAGGTGGTTAATCATTTCCCTGCTGGTCTTCAGTGTCTCAGCTCCTTCTCTGCCCTCAATGCAACCCTGACATCTTTCCTTAGACCATCACTGCTAGAAGGGACCTCACCCACGAGACCCTCTGTGTGTGGAAGTGGAGCCTGCTCAGGGGCTGAAGACTGGCCCCTGGTCAGAGCAGGGCCCCCAGCCCAGGGCCAGGCCTGGGTTCCCTTGTTTCTGCTCTCCTTCTTACAAATCCTTTTCCTGCTCCTAGAACCCAGATGCTTCACATCCTTCCCCTACTTGAACCAGGCAGCTGAGCCTTGACCTGTCTGTCCTATAATAGCTCTATATTTGCGGTTCAATTTGGGAAGAAAGGTTGTGCTCTGAAACATAACATTTAAACAACAATAACAATGCACTTACCTGCTGCTGATATTTTCCCAGAATAGATGATTAGCCCACAGCCCCATGGGAGAGACCAAAGCAAGAACTTCAGTGAGCAATGGGGCAGATGCTTCTAGAATTATTTTGAGGAAAAAGGATCCCAGTGCTAAGCAATGGCATTAGTGCAGTCAGGAGTAGGGAGGATAGTAGCACTCCTTGGAGGCTGAGAAGGTGGAATGTCCCCCCAACCCCCAAGGCCAGGAAGTGGAGGAGAGGGTTGTTGAGAGGGAGGGGGTGGGAGGCAGCTGCCCAGGGTGAGTTGTTGGGACTCCAGGAGGGTGGCAGAGCCAGGGTCTGACTCAGAAGCTCCAAAGGGCCAATGCATTGAATTTCCCCAAACCTCTGCTCTCCCAGGCGACTCCACCAGCACCTTCAGAGGCCTGTTCAGCTCCCTGAATATTCAGGGGTTGGCGGTGCTCAGTATGATTAAGGACCAACCCTCCCAGGACACCCATTCCTGGCCCTCGGGCTTGTGGTGAAGGGCACAGGCTTTTGCAAGACTGACTTCTGCTGAAATCTTGGCTCCTTATTAGCTGTGCTATTCTGGAAAAGTTAACCCCTGTGAGCCTCAGTTTCCTCATCTGCAATATGGGGATCACACTGGGTGGCTGTGAGGTTAAGAACAATGGTATCTGAAAACTACTTAGCACAGTGCCTGGCATGACAGTGGCACTGCTGCTAGTGCCCTCCCCTCTTCCTCCAGTCCTCTGTGTGTTGATTTACTAGGGGCCACAATATTCCACCTGTATTTTGAGTGCACAGATCTGAGCCCTAGTTGTTATTTATTTATTATTGGGTTCCAACAGGTTCCTCCTGGGGACTTTGTCCCTCCGTCCCCTCCAGTTCTATCTATTTCCTCGTCTTCAGAGGCCAAGGGCTCTGCATGTTGCAGATGACATTTCTCCTCCCTGGTGCAGTGGTGGTATGGGAGCTTTACGTTTTGTTGGGGTACCAGGTTTTGAAGGCAGCCCCCATGGTCTCTGAGCAGCACATGGGGGGGCGACCATGTCACCTGGGGTGATTTGTGGAGTTTTGGAGCTGGGGGACACTCAAGGACACCTGGGCCCCACCTAGTAGGCGCCAGCCCTGGAGACCCCTCAGGGCTAGGACCTACCCAGAGAGTGAGTCATCTCTGAGGAGACCAGGCTCTGACAGATCACACTCCATATAGGGCCCCACCGGAGGATAAACAAATAAGCGGCTTCCCTGAGGGCTGAGAGGAGTGTGTGGGAACGGGGGTTGCTCAGGACCCAGGAATCCTGGAGGCCTGGCCCCACCTGGCTGTGGGTGTGGTGGGGAGAGGAACTTGGTGGGCCACTTTCCCCAGGATATAGACCCTCAGCTTTGGAGGAAAGAGCTGCTCCCCAACTGTGGACTTAAGGCAGGGGTATCTTCAGAGGAGGGGGCCTGGAAACAGAGCCTCAGAGGAGAGCCAGCTAAGTTAACATTTTAAAATCTGCATGAGGGAAGCTGAGGAGGGGTGGGGCTTCAGAGCTTGGCTCATCCAGGATCATCAGTCTGTACGCAGTGAACAAATGAATGAATGAATGAATGATCGGCAGTTGAAGACAGGGCATCTGAAGCTCCTGTCTATGGTCAAGGCTATGGCCTCTGCTGGAGTTCCTCCATGGAGGAAACCCGACTACAGCAGGATGAACTGAGGTTTTCACCAACAGCTACCCTGTCGGTCGGAACTGGGAGGTTCTAGAAAATTCCCTTCTACAGGCAGCTCCTTGCATGTTGGGGAGTTACTTATCTTTGCTGGGTAGAGATTCACTTTCCTTTCTCTGCTCTTATCACCACAGAGATTTGCTGCTTTCAGGTCTGAGGTCCACACCTTCTCAGCCCTGGCATCTCTGCTGCTTCCTGGTGGCACTGGTGTGGCTGCCAGAGCTGAAAGGCTCCCCACACCCAGCTCTTTTCTCTACCAGCAGGAATTCTTCACACTTTCTTTTCAAATCTCCCTGTTTTTCCTCCACTCTCCTTCCTTCCTGCCTACCTTGTCGAAGAAATACCACTTAAAGGCTGTGTGATTCTTGCAGGTTTCACCTCAAGTGAAAAAAAGCATTCTTTGTCCTCCTCCGGCTACCGGCTGCCGTGCCATTCTATTTGCTTTTAGTAAGACTTCTCAAAGGAGTCGCTGGTGGTCACCAGTTCCTCATTCTTGGTTCCACTCTCTCCTTGTCCAGGACCGCTGTGCCCTACTCCCCAAGCTGCTGTTTTTGGGGGACCAGGAAGGGCTGTGCTCGCTTCTCCATCTTGGTGGTCCTTACCCTTCCACAGTGCCTGGCAGGACCTGTCCTCCCCCCGGGCCATCATCTCCCTGCCGTCCCTGCTGCCCCTGGCCAAATGGCCTTTGCTTCCCTGGTGGTTCCCCAAGAAACTCTGAACAAACCAGAAACAGCTCTGTTTGTTCTGCCTCCTCACCCACATCTCCTCAAGCTCCTTCCTCCCTAGCCTTTTCCCTCGTAGCATAAACAGCAGCACCAAGTTAAAGTCACATTTTCCTTGATTTTTCTCGATCTCACCCCTCACCGCCCTCCAGCCCATCAGGATGCCCTGGCTGTGTCGTCAGGGTGTCCGAACCCGCCCCTGGCCCCAGGGTGCAGTCGGCTCCGGCTGGGCTCGGGCTGAGATGCACCCCACCCCTTTCCTCTCCCTTCCCCTGTCCCATTCTTATTCCATAAACCAGTCAGAGACTAAAATAAAACCTAGCTTGTCCCTCCTCAGTGTCGGCATACCCTGGCTCTCCAGAGACAACACCCAACTCTCCCAGCAATCCCTGGGCTGCCAGGACCTTTGCTCTGGCCTCTCTGTGCACCCTCTTCCTGGGGCACTGCCACCAGGCCTGGCTCTGGGCTCCTTCTCCCGCCCTCAGGGGCCTTGTCTCACGGACCTCTTACCTTGTTCTGGGGACTCACGGCACTCCCTACCTGCACTGTCTCTCCCACACTGACCCACCGCCCCTTCGGGTCCTCTGTCCTCTTGTCCCTGTATCCTGGTCCCAGGGACCACGTATGCCATGCAGTCAGAGCTCAAAAGTATCTGGTTTAGTGAGTGATGGATCAGCAAATAGGATGCTGGACCTAGAAAAAAAGACTGGAGTAGTCACGCGGCTGGTCCTCCTTATTTTAGGAAGGAAACTGAAGAAGGGGAGCAATGTCTGGAAGGAAGGGCCTGGTGACCCTGCCTTGCAAAAGACGCCCTGGAGGCCTTTTCTTTTGGAGGTGCCACAGATGCAGTTCATGTGCAATTCAGTTTATAAACCAGTGGACCTACTTGCACCTTCCCCCCACCCCCTACCCCACCCCCATTTTCTTCCTATTAACTCGAGGCTTGCTGGCCTGGGGGTAAACCTGCAGCCAGGGAAGGCCCTAAAGGAGCAGGGCTGGGCTGCTGGAGAGGCCGGGAGAGCAGGTTTGGTGTCTGACTGCGGCCTGGGAGAGGCCTTGCTCTCACTGCCTGTGGAACACTGGAGGGAAGGGGGAGGCCTTTTCCAGACCCTTCTGATGTGGCTCCCAGACAGTGCTGGGGGAGCCACAGAGATGCACCCTGCTGGCCTCACCCCTGCCACTCTCTTGATGGACCCTTCTCCTGCTCTGGGGAAGCACAGCCTCTCCACCCCCAACAAGCCCGTCCTTCCCACCTCAGGCTTGCTGGGGTCTCCTCTTTGCCTGGACTGCCCCTTCCCCATCACCTATTGACATCCCGACCCACTGAGCTCCACCCCAGCTTCCACCTGGTAGTCTTGGCCTTGCCAGTGTCTCTCTCACAGCAGGGCGATTTCTGTCTCTGGTGGGGAGTTACTGATGCACATGTGTGTTTCTTTCTCACAAGGCAGCAGTAGCTAATGGGTATGCATGAGGGGTAGTTGGATATGGGACCCAGCAGCCTTCTGTGAACTCATGTAACTGGTGTACTCTGGACCCATAGCAGCAGCTTTTTCTTCTTGGTTGGGTTGGAAGCGTGGGTGGATGGAAGCGGCTGCGGGCTGGTGGGAGGCAGATGAACATGATTGGTGGGTGGATGGAAATGGGAGGCTGCCTAGCACATGGGTGTTTGGATGGACAGGTACCAGGCTGGGCAGATAAGTGAGGAGGAGGAGACAGGGGACTGGAGGGTGGCCGGCTAGCTACAAGCTCCTATGAATGCAGGTGCCTGGTGGCTAAAAGCAGGGGCTTCCCCTGCTCCTGAGCAAGAAGAAGCTGGTTCTAAAGGTGGAAAGAGGCTCAAAGAGCTCCAGGAAAGTACAGGAAGACAATGGAATTTTTTGCAGGAGTAATTGGTCTTATTGTGAGTCTGCCCTCACAAGAAATCCTGTGGGAGTTGGTAGATGAGCAAATTTCTGCGATCGTCCTTTGAGGATTAATCTCTAGGAATTCCAAGAGTAAAATGAAAGAGGAATCTGTCAAGTTTACCTCCTCCTTGGGAATTCCAGGCTCACCCTCCTACATTGCCAGTCACCCCCAGGGAGGGAGGTATCATATCCCTCTTTGGGGTCTGGAGTAGGAACACCCCATGTTTCTCATCTGGGGTGGCTATTCCCCCAGGGGAACATGTGGGGAGTCATGCATGGGTGTGGGGCTACAGCCTTGGGTGGGAGAACAGGGGTCTGTTCCCAGTCCCCACGCAGGTCAGCTCTGCACATGGATGGATCAGCCAAGGCCCTGGGTGCCGAAGGTGAGGAACTCTGGTCAAATCTTTGCAGTTTGAGTAGATTTTTTTTTTTTTTTTACGATTTATCTTATTTATTTATGCAAACAAGAGCTGAGGTGTAAGCCAGAGTTATGGGGGGGGGTGTTGGGGGGATGTGAGAGGATACATCAGAGACAGAGTGGGGAGCAGAACAGGTAGATTGACTGAAGCATACTGCTGAAGGGAGCAGTGGGTTAGTCAGGAGAGGTCTGCTGTGCCATGTGGGTCAGCTCCCTGGCCGGGGATTGAACTGGTGCTGCAGTGGCTGCCAACAGCTTCATAGTGCTGAGACTTAACCTGTTGCGCCACCAGGGAGGCTCCAAAGTAAATATTTAAATGATACATATTGCAGGCCACAAATATGGGCCACATCTAACATTTCAAATTTTCTAGTAGACATCTCAAAAAGTTACAAGGAGAAACAGACAATACCTCGTATCTTTTTCTCCACTATAGTTGAAATCTCACGTCAGCCTGCAAATATGCCCAGTGACCAGTGAACTATTTTGCGTTGTTTCACAGTAGGTTGGGGAAAAGTGTGTTAGACTCATTCACACCAGCTTTTCCAGTGTCTACAGCATGTGCAGAGGGTGCAACCCAGAGGGGTTCGGTCTCTCTGAGCCCCACATGCAGCCACCTGGGAGTGGGCCCTGGGGTGTTCCCTGGACTATACTGACCTTCTCCCTTCCCCCCAGCCTGACCAAGGCGTGGTCTATAGAGGACGAGGAGGAGGTGGAACGAGAGCGCCGCAGACGAAACCGCCTACAGAGCGCCAGCATAGATGAAGATGTGGCGTCTGGGCCCACCCCCAATGGAGACCAGCAGCCCCCACACAGGTGCTGGGTTGGGGAGGCCTCATGTCTTCTCCCTACAGACTGGGATTTGAGGGTTCAAGGGGAAGGAGGAGGAGGGCGGGTATGAGAGTCTCCCGAGAGCCAGCACTGTGTAAATCAGTTTGCAGATTTGGAAACTGAGGCTCAGACAATGAGTTCACAGGCCTGGATCACATGGAGAGTAGGACAGTGAGGGAGGACAAGAATCACCTTTGCTGAAGGCCAGGCACTGTGGGTGGTGCTCCCTTGGGTCCCCAGGGGCAGGAGAACAGGGTATGTGTCCTGGGCTCCACCCTCCCATGGCTGTCGCCTCCTCCCTCAGACCCGTGTGACTGACAGGCGTGTGGACGGCACATCAGACAGAAGTCTGCGTGCTACCCCCAGCTCCACCAACTACTGGCTGTGTGACCTTTGGCAAATCCCCAAATGTCTCTGGTTTTAATCTAAGCAAGGGTGGAGATGGCCTTTATCCCTCTGGCCTCCAGGGCCTGCCGCTTTTGAAGTTTAATCAGTGTTTGTCAGTCAGAACACGGAATGGTTGATCCTGACAGAGATTCCTAAGTGCTTTATGAAGCTCAGAGGGCTTTGTTCGCAGGCATCAAAGCCCAATACATAGCAGATAAAATGATTCTTATTTAAGCGACGGTGGTGGGGAAGGTCAGGCTCTGCTTTGTCCTTCCCTACTGGGTAGACCTGCGCCATCTGCACCTGCTCAGGGTCCTTCCACCTCTCACATCTCTGATTCCCTTTCCTGTCCACTCTGGTCTTCTGGTGCAGGCTGCTGAGTGTGGAAGAAGAAGAGCCACCCACGTCACCACCCGCAGCCTCCAAAAATGAGGCTGAGGAATTCCAGTCCATCTCCCGGACTCGACAGGAACGGCAGCAGAGGCGACAGGTGGTGGAGGGGGCACAGGCCCCTGTCCATGAGCAGCCGGAGGCAGAGAAACGATGGAGCGGTGCTGGCCTGGGGCAGGCCAAGCAGCAGCCCCCCGTGCCCAAGAAGGAGGTGGAGAAGCCCCTCCCATGCAGACTGAGCCAGGAGCGGAGGGGCCCCTGGATAAAGGAGGAGGAGCACTCGGCCAGCAGAGAGCCAGGAGAGGGGAAAAAGCGAGTATCTGAGAAGGTCCTATCTCCAGAGAAGAGCCCAGTCTCAGAGAAGTCCTTCATTCCCGAGAGGACATTATCACCTGAAAAGAGACTGGCCTCAGAGGAAACCTCCAAGAAGGGCCTTGCCCCTGAGAAAATGTCTGTTAAGGAAAAGATAGCTGCATCAGAGAAAAGGTCCACCTCAGAGGAAAAATCGATTGTAGTAAAACGAAGTGTGTCAGAGAAGTCGCCAGCCCTGGGGAAGATACTAGGTGCAGGCGGAAGAGTGTCTGCCATATCACAGATGTTTGACAAGCCGCAGGTGTCACAGGAGACCCCAGCCACTCGGACAAAGCCAACCCCAAAGCGGGTGGCAGCCTCGGAGCAGCCCCAGACCCCGGAGCATCCCCGGGCCCCAGAGCAGGCAGGCTCTGGGGGAAGGCCAACTATCACCAAGCAGAGAGGACAGGCCCCTCCTGAGGAGAAGCCCCCTTGTTCAGCAGAGGAGGGAGAGCAGAGGCCCTCCCGCCTCCCTACTTCCCACTTCAAGCCCATCACACTCGAGGTGGGCACAGCTCCTGCCCCTGCCATCCTCCCACCCTCCCCTGTAGTCCTGCCCAGCTGGCTCTGACTCCTCTGCTGACTCCTGACCACTCACCTTCAGGCTGGCCTTGGCAGTTTCTTCCCTCCCTACCTGCTTTCAGGAACTATCAGAATAGGGGACACTGAGGCAGGGCAGGCTGCTGGCATCTGGTCAGGGTTCCAGCTGTTGAAGGGAAGCACCTGGTGCTCAGTGCCACCTCCTCATCCAGGGCCCAGATTCCAGGGTCACAGACACTTAGAAAGCCTCAGCAGCTCTCCTTGAAAGCTCTCCCTGGTGGCCTGGCCCCTCAGGACTGTGTCCAGTAGGTCCACAGCAGAGGCAAGAGGCAGGAGGAGCAGAGGAAGGCAGCTTGGGGCAGAGCTAGGCCACCAGGGTTCCCCAAGGCAGCTTGGTTTGGGGCTTCCCGGGTCTGGTAGGTCCCTATCCTCCCTCCTAAAAAACACTCCCCCTGCTCCACCAGGTGAAAATACCCAGCCAGCAAGAGGAAGAGGGGGACATGATCTCGCCTACCCAGGCCACCTACAGCAGTTCCCTCCAACGCTCCAGCCCCAGGACCCTCTCCTTTCGGGTGAGAACCCAGGGCATCTTTGTCTCCAGTCCCATGGAGGGCCAGCCAAGGAAGCCAGTGTGCATTGCAGCCTGGGACCTCATGTAGCTTCCATGAGGATCCTCTGGATAGGGAGGGGCCCTGGACCCTGCTGGGTGACCAAGAGCACACAAGTTTGCATTCAATAAAGGTCAGCAGGTTAAAGATCTAGAAATCATGTGTGGACAAGCCTGAGCAGCCCCACCTAGTGTGGAAGGAGGGAGCTGCAGGAAGCTGGCACTGGGCCGCGACCCTGGCTCAGACCCACACCTGCCTGGTCTGCTCCGGGGCTTACACAGGAGGCTGTGCAGGAGGGGAAAATAGGACAGAGAGCAGCAGAGCTCTCCTAGAGCCCTCTGCTTTGCCCTCCCCATATACAAGTGATATGGGGGGGGGGCACTCATCTTACCTCATACCAAGTTTTATTGGCTCTTCCTTGGGTCCTTGAGTCATCGACTCATCTCGGACTGACTGTGCATTGTGCTCCTAATGTGTGCTGGGCCCTAGGAGCAGGATGCAGGTCCCTGTCCACAGCGGGCTCGGGCAGCAGGGAGGCAGACGAAACAGGTGGTTGCAGAGACCTGTGATGTCCTGGGGGACCCCAAGTTGGGGCTCTGACCCTACCTGGTAGAAGAGGGCAGATTTCCCCTAGACAGGGGAAGGGGCATTTGGAGGCTTAGCTGGGGTGGGGCAGTGGAGTCGGGGGAGGTCTGAGGAGGAGGCAGTGTTCTGAGAGGCAGCCTTGGCTGCCCTGGCCCCTCACTCACCATTCTTCTGTTCTCCTTTCAGATGAACTTCAAAGAAGACAACATAGAAAAACCCTTAACCCGAAGGTGAGGGGCCTAGGAGCTCTGGCTGTCACATTCAGCTGTTCTGCTGGGCATCTGCCATCTGGGATGTTTCTCCCTGTGCTAGCCTGGGCCACAGGCCCCCAGGAGCAGGAGGGGTGCGCTCCTGGTCTTGGGCTCCAGATCTGGCCCAGAGGCTGGATTAGCAGAGACTGAGGCCAGATGAGATGGAACAGGCAGGGGAAGAATTGGGAAAAGCTCTGTGGAGGAGGGCAGGTGGGGCTGTCAAGGTGGGGGGGCGGTTAGTGTGAGGTGTGGGGTGGGAGGAGAGGAGGGCTTTCCAAGAGGGAGACTGTGACCAGCACAGGGAATGAGTCAGCTTTAGTACCTGATGCTGCAGGCCTGTGAATCTGCATTTAAGGAGAACACCACCACTTTTCTTCAATACCTGGTGTTGGTATGAGTAGACTAAGGACTGTGTTTTGATTAAAATAAAAACAAAAATAGAAAAGGCTCTGAGCCTCAGCTGTGTGGATGGGCCGAGATGTCCTGTCCTCCTCTACCTAGTACCCCTAACCACCCCTGGAGATTGGCTGCCCTTGGCAGGCCCTAGGGGGTAAGGGGATGGGCTGTGTGGGGCAGAGTAATAAGACACATTGGAAGTCACTCATCTCAGATCATTAAGCTCACAAGAGCCCCTGTTGGAGCTGAAGGGTAGGAAGATGAGCTAGGGGTTGGGGGATTCTGGGGTGCAGCTCTCAGCCAGCCAGAGCCAGGGAATCTGACACAGAAGAATAGACATCCAGATGGACTTGAGCTAGTGGTAGATGTCCAGGTGGAAAAGCAAAGGAATGGCTTTTTAATAGAGGGAACAGCCTTTAGGAGACAGAGGTGGGTGTCATCAAGCGTCTGGTTGGCTGAAATGTAAGCATGTGTGTAAGGCGCTTCAAGAGAGGCAGGAACCAGACCGTGAGTTTGGATGCTGAGCCAAGACCTTGGTCCCTATTTGGAGTGGAAGGACAGGATGGGCTTTATTTGGGGTAGGAGTGTTCTTGGGGGAGAGAACTTGGGGTCCCCAGGGGGAGTAGGCAGAAGGTGACTCAGTTTAATGGAGGATGGAAAGGAAAAGCCTGAGTGAAGAGACATTTTTGAGGTGGAAGGGATGGGATGGGGAGTGATGGAGATAGTTCTGATCCTGGTAATGTCCTAACTGGGATGTTTTAGAGGGCAGGGCAAGTCCCTGGAGTCTGTAGATTTTCACCTTGGTCAAATCATGCTTGGCTCGATGATGGCAGCCATATTCTCCTTGCCAGATGGTGGGGTGGAGGCTTCTCCTGAGGTTCGGGGGTCAGGCCTGGTCTGTCATCCTCTTTGTCTTGTCCTCCCATCCTGCAGTGCCAGCTCTAAGAACCCATCCCGCAGTGCCAGCTTTAAGGACCCATCCCGCAGTGCCAGTGTGAAGGTCCCGTCCAACACTAACAAGTTTGGGGACAGGCTAGGGAGATACAACTCGGCTGTACAGGTGGGTGGGGGCTCTTACAGAGGCCTGGACACTGGAATGGGAGGTGGAGGTTCCAGGCACCTCAGACTGGTGGGCCAGCGCTCGTGTTCTCTCTTCCCAGAGATCAGAATCTGTCAAGTATCCAGCCTCCTCCCGCACAGAGTTCATTGTGGCTCCCTCCACTGTGGCCAGCAAGCGCCACCTCTTTGAGAAGGAGATGAATGGGCAGAGCCAAGCAGAAACAGCCTCCAGCCTGAAGGTGAGGCCAGCAGGTGTCTTCAGCTTGATGAGGCCTGAGGTCCCCATCCCTAAAGCTTGGTTCTAGTGCTGCTGGAAAACTCCGTTTCCGTGTGTCGACTGTGGGGTCACCTACTGCTAATATGAGGGGCCATTCCTGTTCCTGAGTCCATGTCTCCTTTGGCCTGCTGGTCACTCCTGGGAGGAGGGGATGTGTGTGTGGTGTGTGCTGTGGGACAGTACTAGCCTGTGAAGCTGCTTTGCTGTGGCCAGCGGCCCAGCCCTGAGATGGAAGCCTCTGTTTTCAGGAGAAGTTGAAACTCCCAGGAGTGGTCACTTCAAAGATCAACCTGTGGATCAGCAGGACCCAGGGACCTGAAGAGCAGGACCCCCAGGTAGCCATCCCTGGCCAAGTCTTCTTTCTCTGGGCCTTCCCTGGGGGACAGCCTGATCAGTGGGTGGTACAGATATGCCAGGCTGGAGATGGGGTGTGGGCTGGAGCAGCCTGGGGCCCAGAAGCAGCGGAGGGGAGGATGGGCTGGGGTCCTCTGTCTCTGAAGGGGTGGGGCCTAGGGATCCAAGCCCTTACACAGCCAGCCTTAGTCCCTAGTGTATACCCTGGTGCCCCCACTCAGGAGGTGCAGAAAGAGCAGACAGACACCAAGAAGACCCAAGTGAGAGCAGAGACCTACCTGGATGTTGAGGTGAGGGGGGAGAGAGGGACTTGCCCTGGGAATACCCAGGCCCACACTCCCCAGCACACATAATAACTGCCCGAGGTTGCCCAGTCCACATCCAAGAGTGCCCAGGTCTTGCTCTGGCTGCTCCAACCCTACACTGCTCCTCTCCCTCAGCTGGCTTTGCTTCCCCTACACTCTGCAAACCCCAGCCCCTTCAACCAGCAGATTTGGAGTCTCTGGTCCACTGTGGACGTGAGGCGTGGTTGCGGGGGTGCCTTCCTGTCCAGGGACGCACTCCCCCTCCCCGCCCAAGGTGCCCCCTTCCCTTGTTCTAATGGACCTTTCCCGCAGGTGTGACGAGCAGACCCTCACAGACAGACGTGCCAGGCCGCTTCTCAGGGGACCGTTCTCCTGCCAGGCCGCTGCCTCCATCCCTGTCTTTCATTGTCCCTGTTCTCCTTCTGCTTCCACTTGAGACCAGAAGTTTTGGGGAGACTCAGCCAGCTGCTCCCAGCCCAGCTTCTAGAGGCAGGTGTGCCCTGGCCTCATTGTCCTGCTGCAGGCCCAGCACATTGTGGGATTCCATGTCTCCCAGGGCACAGCCTGAGGTCCCACCAGCACTGTGGGGCCTGGGGTGTCTTTCCAGAGAGGACCCCTACTTCTGGCTCACATCCAAGGCCAGGGTAGAGCTGACCCCCAACTCCAAGGTCACCTGTCTGATTCACCTCCGGCAGCTGCCTCTGTGTGCCTGTGATGTCCGTCCTCCCTGCGGCCTCCGCCCAGGTCCCTGGGCTGCTCCAACCTGCGGAGGCCACTCGGCCAGACTGAGGGAGCTGCCCTGGATCCCACATGGGCCCCACCCCTGCTTGGTTGCCCTCACTTCCTTGGCTGAGAGACTTGTGCCTTTCTGTACCTCTCTCACCTCTTCTGAAAAACCAATCTCAGGAAAAGATGCGGTTAAACTCATTCACTTGAGGAATAAGTGACTAATTATACATTAAAAAATAGACTCCTCCTGGAGTCTGCTTTATATCAGGGATCATCTGCAGTGTGTGGAGATTGTTTTTGTTTTTGGGGGTGTCAGTCATTTTCCCAGCAGCCCCTCCTCCCCCTGGGATCAGACTCATGGATCCCATGGACCTGCAGGGCCTCACAACTCCCAGGGACCCTGCAGGCCTGACTGCAGCGGGGTCTCCTTTGACTGCCCCCAACACCTGTTCTGAGCTGGGGGTAGGGACAAGGAACCCTGCCCTGAGTACCCCAAGCCCCACACCACGCAAGTGCCTCAGCAGGAGAGTTTGAGGAACTTGGACTGGGAGTGGGCTGGGCCATGCTCAGAGCCTTGGGGGGCCTGAACTTGGCTCTGTGGAACTTGGAGTTCAACTGAGGGACCTGAAGCATTTGAATATTCCTGTTCTGAACTTTGGGAAGTCCCCTAACATGTGAGTTGGTCCAGCAGGCCAGCTGTGCTCACGAAGGCGTTCTTCAGTGAAGTTCCCTGCAGCCTCCTTCCAGGGTGGAGGCCCGAGAGCAGACCGAGGGACTGGCTTGGTCTGAGGTCACTAGGGTATACAGGTATCCAGTGCCTCTGCAGTGAGCCCTTCATTCCCATACACCTTGCAGGGGCCCCCATTGAGGGTAGCTGCTGGGCAGAGCATCTGGGGACCTGATCTGGCATCCTTCTCCCATGTGTCCATGTACCCTACACATGAGGGCCCGACCCCATTCCTGCTGGGGACACAGCCAACAAACAGGGAGACCAGTCACACACAGATGACAGGCAGGAGGACAAAGGAGGGCAGGAGGCCAGGAAAGCCTCCTGGAGGAGGTGTCTGAGCAGCCTCTGGGCATGGAGCAGGTCCCTGCCCACTCTCCCAGGAATGCTCAGGATCTAGGGGGTTTCCTCTGGGGCTCCTGTCCTCCCAGTGACAGGATCTCAGATGAGGGAGCAACAGTCCCAGAGGATTGCAGGACCCGACACACAGCAAGGGAAAGCGGAGGAGGAGACTTTTCCTGCATAGCTCCAGAAGGCGGGGTTCCTGGCTCACCTGCCCTGAGTCGCCTCTGCTTCCTGTGTCTCTTCTGGGGTGCTGCCTGGCAGGCACATGGCTCCTGCTTGCCCTGCCTCCATGTGTTGGGGGCATGACGGCCACCCGCTGGGAGACTAGTCCACAGGTAGGATCCGTCCTCAGGCTCAGAGCCCCTGGGACCATGGAGGCGACAGTTTCAGCTGAGTGATGGTGCTGGAGCCAGAGAGCAGAGCACTGAGGAGCAGCTGGCCACGCTGCTGGGCAGAACACTGTCAAGGCCGTCAGGTGGGCAGCAGTGGGCTGTTCCCAGGACAGCAGGGCTGAGAGTAGAGTGTGAGGATCAGGGAGGCTGGAGGAGGGAGGCAGAGGATGGAGGGACAGACTTTCTGTGCTCATGGAGATGCTGAGAAGATGGCGGATTGCTGAAGGGGTTTGGGCTTCAGGGGCACATAGGACAGGCCCAGGTCAAAAGCCAGGCCTTCCTTCCTCAGAGTCAGGGTATGGAGAGTGAAGGTTTGGAGAGATGGAGATGAGCAAGCTCAGCTGCTACCAGACTTGCTTTTCTGCCCCTTTCACCCACACCCCCTTTGACATCTTGTGCTGAGCCCTAATGTGTCCCTAGCACTTCACAAAGGCCCTGGGCCCTGACCTTCTGGAGCTGGCAGTGCGGTCACCTTAACACATCTGGGCTGACCTATGTTTGAAAGCCCAGAGGAATGAGCTTGCACACCCTCACTGCCCCCACACACCCAGCTGTGTGAGGAGAGCCCTGCTTCTCACTGTGGTTCCTCCTTGTGTCTGGCTTGTGGTCCAGGTCGGTCCCCCCTGGGAGGAGCCTTGTCTGTCCCATGACTGGGGTCATGGAGGAGACCCACCCTAAGATGTCTCACTGAGGCCACAGACCCTGCAGCCGGCAGCCTGAGCCTCATCTGCCCTGGGGCTCACATGAGCTGCCCCTCCAGCCCTGACCCCCGCTCCTGAGGCTTCTGGAGGGTCTCAGAGGGGCTTTAGCCCAACCCCACGCCCCTCCTGCCTTCAGGCCAGGGCGCCGGCATGCGCTTTATCAGGGCTCTTAAGAGGGACAGCTGGCTTATGTGACGGGCCAGCTCCCTCCGTGTCCCCGCATATCTGCTGGGGTTTTAAATAGCGTCTTGAGCAACTGGCCCAGCACGTGGGCTTATAAGGCATGGGGTCTTGTCCCTTTAGGCCTGTGCCTGGCACCTGCCCAAATAATAGCCAACACCCCTCCCCATGGTGCCTCCCACCAGGGCAGGGCAGGGCTTGGCTCCCCAGGCCCCAGCCTGCCTGCTGCTTCAACTCTCCACCCACTCTCTTGACCTGATATTAAAAGTCCCCTTAATCATCATTTTAATTTTAGCATATATGTACATCTTCACAAACATATACTATACATTTTAAAAATGAAGCCTATAACAAGTCTAGTAAAAAAGTTAAATACCAAGCTAAAAAAATGACAGTTTTTTTTATTATTCTAATAATGCAGAAATAGCATTGGTAAAATTAATCTTCCTCTGCTCTAGACTGAATTGTTCACCCCCAACCCCCATCCCTACTGAGATCCTGACTCCCGTGACTGCATCCGGAGGCAATGATGTGAATGCGGACCCAAGGGTGAGACTCCAGTCACCTATGACCAGTGTCCTTATAAGAGACACACCAGCACCTGGAGAGCTGTCTGGAGACCCTCCCTTGCAGGCCAGTAGGCTTCCAAGCCTCCTATGGCCCCGGGGATGGATCACAGCCCCATCACCTGGATGGAAGTCAGGACAATTCACAGTGGCCGTCCCCACTAAGTCCAGGTATAAAGGAAAAGGAGGTAACACTAGATGCAGAGGTACGAGAGAGAATGAATCTAAGAGAGAGCTCATGTTAGAAGAAGATGTACAAGAATGCTCAAGTCATCACATTGTTGGGAAACTGATGACCAGATGTGACGTGTTTAGACGGTTAAGTCCCATCCAAGAGGAATTGAGAAAAATGTGTGGATAAATACCCCAAACATAAGGTACAGGAGAATAAAGTGGGAATTTTAATATACCATGCAGATGAAGATAGAAGTCTGAGGCCATATGGCGGGCTCCCGGGTAACGAGAAAAGAAACGAAAGAGCCAGAGCTGGTCCTGGAGATCAGGGTGCAACCCAGCTGATGGCTCCGGAGAGAATGACAACATCAAAGACATCTGAACCAAAGCCAGCATTTTATACTCCTTTTCCAAGGATTGCTCAGTCATTTGGATTTCGTGTGTGACCTGTTCAAGATTAATATTTTCGAATATAGATAAAAAACAGATTGATTTGTTTTGAAAGTATTTGTGTTTATTAAAATGTGGCAATACTGAATTCTCTTAAGTGAAATGTGAAACCCAGTTTGATCTTTGGATGTAGGGGAATGTCTGGGTAAAAGACCAGCTCTGCTCTTTTATAAAAGGCAGCATCAAAGTGCATAGCCGCCCATCCTGCTGGACCTCGCCCAGTGGGGCAGCGAGTACTTTGAATATGCCACTTGCCCCTCACCTACTCTGGTCTATAATCTTGTCTGGATCAGGTAGCCCACTGACTATACAGCGACTTCTGATCTCTTCCAGTTATCTAGCTGTTCCTTTGATACGATTTAAGTAAGGAAGAAATCTGCATTTGTGTTTTTTTTTAAAGATGTATTTATTTATGCATACAAGAACTGGGGTACAGGCCAGAGGTACGGGGTGGGGGGGTGAGAGGATTCACCAGAGACAGAATGGGGAGTAGAACAGGAGGATCTTCTGAAATACACTGCTGAGGGGAGCAGCGGGCGAGACAGGAGAGGTCTGCTACGCCATGTGGGTTGCTCCCTGGCTTCCCCGGGGATCGAACTCTTGCTGCAGAGGCTGCGGATAGCTTCATAGTGCTGTGCTTAACCCCTTGCGCCACCAGGGAGGCCCAGAAATCTGCATTTGAAGTCAAGCATCTGTTTCTCATATCTAAGTAACCTGTGACTGTTTTTTTTTTTTTATTTTTGCATAGAAAAACTGGAGTGTATGTAGGAGATGTGGGGGAGGGGTGGGAGGTGAGAGGATTTACCAGAGACAGAATGGGGAGCAGAACAGGAGGATCTACTGAAATACACTGCTGAGGAGAGCAGCGGGCGAGACAGGCAAGGTCTGCTGCGCCATGTGGGTCAGCTCCCTGGCTGGGGATTGAACTCAAGCCACAGTGGTGACAGCACTAAGACTTAGCCCTTCGGCCACCAGGGAGGCCTGCCTGTGACTATTTTTATGACAATTTTGAGATCACATGCATTCTATTCGTGATCTTATTTGTCACTACAAATATATCAAGAAAAAAGCATTTCAAAAATGTAGGGGTTTTGGTTTATTTTTTATTTTCTTACATCATTGCTCATTTTGTACAATATTTGATTTCTCCCCTCAGGTGTAGTTCCCGTAATTCTCTCACCACCACAGCACCCCGGTTTTTAGCAGCTAGGTTTTAACAGCAATTTTAAAGGGTCAGGTTGGTAGTTGCAAAATCCCAACACTAGGTGGCGCCCAGTCATTTTCGCATTGGAAGTCACTGAGCTGTCAACTTTATTTCCAACTTAATGTGCATAGGAAATTTCACCAACAAAGATTGTTTTGATCACATTCATGTGTCTGGTATATATTTACAAAACAAAAAGAGTGTGTGAAAAGTGTCATTTTATTTTCAGAAGTCATATATATGTAAACTACACCTTTGAGTGCTTAAGTGATACGAAAACAAAATTTCCAAGCAATGTACAAATTAAGCCTTTTTAAACAAACAACCACGAATATGGAGAAACAGGATGGAATAACAGCTTAATAAAAAGGTGATCTCCTGAATGCTGGAGCTACAGCCGAGAAATATAATGAAGACAATGTCATACTACAGAGTATATTATGGAGGGGGCGGAGGACCAGCCAACCAAGGATGCGTTTGTAGAGGAAAGACCATGTGAGAACACAGAGAGAATCTTCCTCAAAGCTTAAATCTACCAGTCTTTGATCCTTGTCTCCAGGCTTCCAGAACTGTGAGAAAATACATTTCTGTTGTCTAAACCTCTCAGTCAGTGTTATTTTCTTATATCAGTTCTTGCCAATTAGCACCTTTGGTGGTGATTTGAAAAAAAATAGAAAAGAAACTCTTGGCTAACTAGTAAAAAATGGAACTTCTTTACTCTGTAAAAGGTTGTCTACCAGGAACCCAAACAATGGTTAAAATTTTGACAGTGTTCTCTCTGGGAATGGAAATAGGACAAGATTTCTGCTCTCCAGTCTCCAACACTGTGTTGACATTTCTGAGCAGTGCAATGAGGCATGTAAAGGAGGAAGCATAAAGGCTGGAAAGGAAAAAATAGCCTGTCGATTTTTCAGATGAGATGATTTTTCACACGGAAAATCCAAACAATTCATAGATGAAGTATTTCACGAGGCCAATGTTGCAAGGTTGACACAAGGCATAAGAATAATTTAAGTGTATTTTTATGTGCTGGACTCCTGCACTGTCTCCATGCCCTCGAGGTGCGTGCACACTCACACACACACACACACACGAATGTATGGCCTTTGTGTGTGGTTCTCACCTTGAAGCATCTATTATGTGATTCGGCCCACTGTGGCAAACACCATCAGGCGCCAGAGAAACACCATCTGAAATGTGCTGTCCCAGCCCACTGCACCAACAGCTATCTCCCTCCCTGCCCTGTGGGCTGAGTCGTGGGGCAGCTGGCTCTAAAGGATCCTGCTTTGAACCTGCTGTAAGAGCGACTAATTTTTATCATTTTAACTTTTACTTTTAGTTAGATAATTTGGACTTAAAATACTGATATACAAAAATTTGGATTTAAAATATTGATATTAGACATAATAATTATGGCTGAAAAGGAAGAGAAATAGGTAATTGTGACTAATACAGACAACAAAGTGGTGTTTTTGATGCAAGTGGCACTTAAATCGTATGTGGACAGAGATAACAGCTTAAGAGATGGAGAGGGTCAGGACATGTGATAGTGACTTTGACATTTTATTAAATTATTTTAACTTCACTTTGTTGAAGTAATTTGTAATACGCAACCCAAATCCATGTTTGACAGAGATAAAATTCACTGTTCACTTTCATTGTACAGACGCCTTAGGAATGTCTTTGACAATTCCAGAAACTCCTGCCGTAGCAGAGTCCATACCTGCACCTGAAAAAATTCAAGCAACATTTCTCTGAGAATGATCATTTAGCACAAATTTTGTTAAAGGATTTTTCTGTCAATAAAATGCAAAATTGGTGAATATTTAGAAAACAACAATTATTTTGCTGAAATAAGTTAACAGTTATGCAAAAATATAATTAAGTTATACATGAAGTTGATTTCTTATTCATCCAGATTTTGACAGCTCGTGATCAAAATGCCAGGCATGAAATGGTCACTCAGTATGTGCCCTTTTTTTCTGCCTTTCTTTTTCAGAATAATATTGTTAGTCAGTTGCTCATTCACTGTATTGCTGAAGCATCCATTGCACAGACCCCTTCATGTTGATTCATTCATGCACGATAAAGCAAATGTCTCCCGTGGTTGGCGGGAATTGATGTTTTTACCCATTTTTTACCCTTGTAATTATTGGCAGGGACCTCAAATATCAGTTCCTGTACAGATGAGTAATGGAATATAGATCGCTCTTTATTATGAGGTTACGGGAGAGAGAGGGCCTTGCCCCTGGGGATTCCCAGGCCCACACTCCCTAGCATACACACTAACCACCCGAGGTTGCCCAGTCCATACTCGAGAGTGCCCGGGTCCTGCTCTGGCTGCTCCGACCTTGCGCTGCTCCTCTCCCTCAGCTGACTTTGCGTCCCCCACACTCTGCCAACCCCAGGCCCCTCAACCAGCAGATTTGACCATCTTTTTGCCAGGCCCCTGCCTCCTGCCTCTGTCCCTATCATTGTACTCTTCCCCTCTGGGTCCATAAATCTTGCACCTTCCTCCAGTTGGGTCCATAAATCTTGCACCTCCATGGCGGTTCCTCCTTGTGTCTGGCTCGTGGTCCAGGTTGGTCCCCCCCTAAGCCCAGGAGGAACCGTGTCTGTCCCATGACTGGGGTCACAGAGGAGACCCTCTCTGAAGTGTCTTACTGAGGCCACAGACCCTGCAGCCGGCAGCCTGAGCCTCATCTGCCCTGGGGCTCACATGAGCCTCCTCTCCAACCCTGACCCCCGCTCCTGAGGCTTCTGGAGGGTCTCAGAGGGGCTTTCAGCCTGACCCCACGCCTCTCCTACCTTCAGGCCAGGGCACTGGCATGCGCTTTATCAGGGCTCTTAAGAGGGACAGCTGGTTTATGTGACGGGCCAGCTCCCTCTGTGTCCCCGCATATCTGCTGGGGTTTTAAATAGCGTCTTGAGCAACTGGCCCAGCACATGGGCTTATAAGGCATGGGGTCTTGTCCCTTTAGGTCTGTGCCTGGCACCTGCCCAAATAATAGCCAACACCCCTCCCCATGGTGCCTCCCACCCCTGGGGTGTCCCCCCTCCCATGTCTCCTGCTGCAAGTTCCTCCCAGGGCAGGGCAGGGCTTGGCTCCCCAGGCCTCAGCCCGCCTGCCGCTTAAAGCCCTTCCCAGCCCCTGCCTCCCCCAGTCCTGCCCAGGCTGAGCAGACACCTGAGGCCCTGTCAGCAGCTCCTATTCTGAGGTAAGGCTCGGGCAGGATGCTCGAAGGGGGAGAGCAGACAGTGGGGACCAGCTTTCCAGGGGCTTAGCCCCTTGACCCCAAATCAGCCTATGTCCCCTCGGGGTGAGGCTGGTGGTAATGGAGGTCTTGGTTCCTGGACAGAGCCACACATTTGAGGGGATGTCAGGACAGGAGCAGCAGTGGGGCACAAGAGTCCCTGTCGGAACCCAGACTTGGGGTCAGTCCTGGTCCAGAAGGTCCTTCTTGGGCCCCACAGAGCAGAGCCAGACTGCAGTGCCATTGGCCCTGGTTGTCCAGTTCTCATCCCCAAGAAACAGAGGGCCCTGATGAAGACCAGACACCCGAAGCAGGCAGTGGTCTCTGGCCGCTTCCCCAGAGCCACCCCAGGCATGGCCCCACAGCCCAGGCTCAGCAGCACAGGGCTCAGGGGCCCAGAACCCTCTAGAGGTGTGGGCTCAACTGCTGGCTCCCCAAGTATTATCCCTGAGTCTAGCGCTGCCCTCCCCCTACCCCCCCCCCGCCGACCCTGCAAGTGTGACTCTTGCCCCACTGCACCCCAACATGCCCGTGAGAACAGACCTGCTCTGTACTGGGACTGGTGGAGGCAGCAATACCTCCTAGTTTCTCAGCTTCCCTTGGTGGGATGAAGAGATATTTGGGGAGGGGCTGCCTGGAGCGGAAGGAATTTCAAAGAACATTCCTGGCCTAGTGCAGGAGGAGCACTGACCTCCCCAATTCCTCCTCTGGAGGATCCGGGAGGCTGAAGTTACCTTCTTCCTCCTTTCTCCGCATCCGATTCCTCCTTCCTTCTCCCCTGTCTTCTAGTTCTCTTAAGGGGCCGGGGCTGACAGCTTGGGATGGAAAAAAGATTCTGAGTAAATGTTGAGGACAAGGGTTGAGGGTTGGGATTTACAATCCTCAGAAACTCGGCGACTGTTTCTTTAAGACATTTATTTATTTTCTAGATCAGTTAACTGAAGCCCAGAGAGGTTAAGTGACTTAGTTTTGGTCACACAGCAGAAGTTGGGTTTTCAGCCCAGATCTTATGACCAGTATTCCTCTGGTTTCTCTTATTTTTGTTTTCTCACTAGAAAAGGTGATCTTTTATCTTGTCTGCGAGGAAGTTATGTGAGGAAGGGTCTGGAAGCAGGTAGGTTTGGATGTGAGGACACAGGACACTTAGGACTTCATACCTCTTACAGGGAGTTCTTGACTGTCTCCCTAGTGGGACCCCCAGCCTCAGCCTTTCCCCTTCCCTATCTTCAGACCTGACTAGAGTAATTGGCTTGGCAGCCCTTCTGGGTTGAAGGCACCCTCCCTCAATGGTCAGCGTACTGTGTTAGGAGCAGGGTGGTGAGTGCACAAGAGGGCCTGGTGCGCACAGTCAGTCCTCCAGTGTGTCCTCTGGCCAGGCAGCCACAGCAGCGCCAAGCCTCACAGCAGCAGTTTCACAGAAGCGGGAACTGGGGTGGAGGGAGGCCGGGTGCCCTCCCCAGGTCACATGCAAGGTGAGATGGAGCCAGCATTTAAAACCTGATTAGTCACACTCAAGTGCCTGCTCTTTCCCCCTCCCCTCTCTCTGTAATGACACAGAAGTTCCAGTGAAACCTGGCAGGTGCAATGCCTTTCACGGCCACCATGTCACCTGGTCCATGCAAAGGTCCCCCGCAGCAAGGGGTGTCCCTGTGTCTCCACAGTGCAGAGACACCTCAACAGAGAAGATGAGGGTCTTCCCTGCACTGTGTTTAAAGGTGTGTTAAAGGGACCTCCCTGGTGGTGTGGGGGTTAAGTCTCAGCACTATGAAGCTATCGGCAGCCACTGCAGCACGAGTTCAATCCCCAGCCAGGGAGCTACCCACATGGCGCAGCAGACCTCTCTTGTCTCCCCGCTGCTCCCCTCAGCAGTGTATTTCAGTAGATCCACCTGTTCTGCTCCCCACTCTGTCTCTGGTGAATCATCTCACCCCCTGTACCTCCTGTCTGCACCCGGTTCTTGTATGCATAAATAAAGATAAATCTTTAAAAAAAATAAAGTTGTGTTAAAGACTTTCGCAAGGGAGGAGGTTGAATCTGGATTGTCTGTTGCATCACAGTGGGGTCCTCTCAATCCGAGTTTCCCAGGGAAACTTTATTAAGAGGAATTTTTATGGAGATAGTGATAGATCGGCCTGTGCTTGTAAGAAATGACAATCCCTGTGTGCACTGCCCTTTATCCAGCGCTCACAGCCAATCCATGACCTTATATAGATCCCCCCAACTTGTACTCGGGTGTGTGTGTGTGTGTGTGTGTGTGTGTGAAATTCAGCACAATTTTAGCCTGTGTGAGTTCATGTGTGATCAGCCAACAGCTCGAAAACCTCAGCCATCTCTCTCTCTTTTTTTATTTTAAGATTTATTTATTTGTTTATACAAGCACTGGGTACAGTCAGAAGCGCGAGAGGGTGAGAGAATTCACCAGAACAGGCAGGCTGATGAAATACACTGCTGAGGGGAGCAGCGGGCGTGGCAGGAGAGGTCTGCGCGCCACATGGGACCCTTGCTGGTGGCCGGGGATCGAACCGGTGCTGCAGAGGCTGTGGGCAGCTTCGCAGCCCAGCGCTCAACCGCTGCGCCACCAGGGGAGGCCCGAGAGTCACCGTTTTTGACCCAAACGCTGAAATGCCAAAGTCTGCTCTTTTGGGACAGTGACATGGGTGCTGGCTGTGGTCTTGCTGTGGGGTGGGTGTCGTACCCCCTCAAGAGGCAGAAGCTCGCTACAGACTGCAGGTCACGGACAGAGGCGCACTTACACCACAGCGCTCTCTGGTCTGGATCCTCTGCTGTGGCGAGGAGCGCGGCTGCCCCTCCCGCTCACAGGGACATCTTTCTCTCCCGAGGGCACGCAGAAGCCATGTCTGACCAGGAGGAGGCCCTGGAAGAGTGTGAACAGTGAGTACACAGAACGTACTGCCTGGGGTGCTGCCCTCTGCCCACCTGGCCCAGGAGCTCCCTGGGGTGGGGCATAGCTGTGCCTGTCTGGGCACTAGAGAAGGGACATATCCCCTTCGTTTCCTTGTCTGGGGCTGGGGACCCCAAGCTAACCACAGGCTGGGGGCCATTAGGGAGTAACCAGTTTCAGCTGCTGACGACAGAGAGAGAAGAAAGTGGGAAGGACTTTCAAGAAGGGATACAGCCCGGGAGAGCTCAGAGGTGACTTGCAGAACTAGGAGACAAGCCAGGAGAGAAGAACCCAGAAGCTGAGTCTCCTGATAAAGGATCTAGAAAGATTCAGTGACTGTCCAGTAGACACAGCCGATCATGCCATGAGACCCCCCGGCCCCCCGCCCACCAGAGCTCAGCATTCTCCCATCACCAAGAGCCACCCTCCCAAGGGTGCCCTTTCCACACTCCTGTGCTGGAGGCACCCTGTGGGGTGGCAGGTGCTGGGTCACTGTCAGCCAACCCACTATGGTCTCTGGGGAGTGGTCACTGGGGATAACAGAGGTGTGGGCAACAGCTCCTGCCCCTATGGAACTGACTCTTCTCTGTCTGTGGAGATGTGAAGAGTTGGAAGCCACCAGTAAACTGGAGCCCATCTGGAAACTGGGCTGTGTGTAGTGCTGCATGGGGGAGGGGACCTCTGGGGACTGCAGCAGTCAGAGGAGACTGCATGGAGGAGGCAGGTCTTACCAAATGGGGTTTGGACAGAGAGAGAAGAAAGTGGGAAGGACTTTCAAGAAGGGATACAGCCCGGGAGAGCTCAGAGGTGACTTGCAGAACTCCGAGGGACCAAACTGGCTAAAGTAGAGGTTCTCAGGGTCAGTAGATGGAGCCCTGCACCAGGATGCTGGAGGGTTAAGGGGTGCATGAAGGGGGAGATGCGTGAACTCCATTAGGCAATGCAGAAAATAAATGGGATTTTTCCAGTCTGTGTGTGTGCCTCTGTGTGTGTGTCTGTGTGTGCTCGTGCATTCTTGACAGTATCTTCTGCTCTGCAGGGAGCAGGAAGGTAAGCACACACCTCCACTCATTTGGAGGAAGGACAGCCTGGTTTGGAACTGACCCATCTCTTCTCTTCTCTCCCTGGCGGCGACCATCTCCTCTGAACAGAAGAAGCTGTGGAAGGTATATGGGGCCTGGGGGAAGAAGGTCACAAAGGAGTTGTCCTTGGGACCCAGTGTTGCTGGGGGCACTGGGAAACAGTTAGCCTGTTCAGCTTGTCCCCTCTCTCTCAGCTGGGCAAAGATCCCGCCGCCACGGCTCCTGAGCAGAATCCGTCCAAACCTTGGTTGCTCAGCTCTTAAGGCAAAAGGTTTAAAGCTCTCTACTCCGCCGTTTTGTTCAAACACCATCACCACTTTTTCCAAATATTAGATTTGCTTTCCTTTCCTTTAATTTTATTTTACCTGGAAAAGTTTCAAATGCATGTTAAAGAAGCAAATTAAGAACGTCCCCCCACCATAGCTTTGTCAAATATCAATCTCTGTTTACCTGTGCCCTGCCAGAGATTCCCAGCAGGTATCCAAAATAATTCCCAGATATCATGCCATTTCATGCTTAAATATTTCAAAATGTGTCTCTAAAGGAGGCTATTGAGAAAAACCATAATACCATTGCCATACACAAAAACAATCAATTTTGTAATTTTTCAAGTAAGATTCTGAATAGAAAATTGTTCATTTAGCAGGAAAATTTATATTTTTATTATTGCCTGCCTGGGGGGTGGGACTGTAGGTCCTTGTGATTCCTGCTTTTCCATGTTGACAGCTGCGCTGCCCAGCATGGCCCATCTGGCCACTGCAGCCGACCCTGACCTTTCCTTCCTCCTGAGCGTGTCATGCAGGAGTGATGAAGAGGCTCCCCTCCAGCCTCACCTGGCCCCAAGTGGTCCAAAACGCTTTCAGCACCTCTGTTCCTGTACCCCAGGCGGGACAGAAGTGACTTAGTGGCCCCACAGACACTCAGAAGTACCCCATCAGCACTCGGAGTGTGAACGTCAAGGGGAGGACACCATAGAGGTCCAGGGCAAGAGTTGGGGTGGGGTCAGTAGCTGCTGGTCCTGCTTCCTGTGTCTTCTAGGGAAAATGGGGGACCTCTTGCACATTTCAGGCTGTTCAGGGGCGTCTGGTTTAAGAGGCGTCATAAGAGGAGCTCACAGGAGAAGCAGAGGGGCTGTGGGTCCCTTTTGGTTTCCCAGGAAACCCAATCGCTTCAGAGCTATTTGAAATAACTTTGGATCAAAAATCTACCCCCAGATTCTGCTGTGTTCCCTGCACAAGACTCTTAGTGTGGTGGGTCTTCCCTTGCTTGAGGGTTTTGCCAGCTCACAATAGGCATTTTGGGTGAGGTTTGAGATGCGGACATCTGGACTGGGGACCAGGCTGCTTGCTACACCAGCAGAGGTTGGCTGTGAATTAACGAGGTAATTCCCTGCTGCGAGCAACCCGCTGGGCTCAATGTCGCATCTGCCTTGCTTGCTTGAACAGACGACAGCTGCCTCCTGCGCGCGGGCCCCTGGCGTGAGTGACCAAGGCAGCAGAGGCGTGCCTGTCCCCTAAGCCCGGGTGTGGACAAGTCATGTCACCTCCTCCCAGAGTGAGAGGGAGCCCATTGCTGGATGCTCCGTCCTGGAGCGGGTGTTCTAGATGCAGTTGCTTCCTATGTCAGGTCTCCCCTAGAAGGGCAGCTGCATGGACAGAGGCAAAGCGCCTGGCGCTGGTTCTCCTGTGGGGCTTTCCGAGCTGTGATCCTGCAAACGGCACACATTTTGGGTGATATCCAAGAGGATGATTCAGGGGGACACTTGATGTGAGTTAATTGCTGCCCACTCTGTCTTTTGGGGCCTCTGGTGTTGTGAGAGGGGAGCAGAGTCCCATGTCTAGAGGCAGGGCAGGAGCGGCCTGTTGCTCCCCACAGACTACTCAAGCCCTTAATCTTTCCATAGGGGTAGTGAGGACAATTACAGCTGACCCTGGGACCAGGCAAGGGGTTAGGGGAGCTGAACCCCACGCAGCCGAAAATAGACATGTAACTTATCCTGGGCCCTCTGAGCCTGCAGGTTGAGCCTGTGAGTTCACAGACTGTGCGGAGAAAAAGATGTGTGTAAGTGGATCTGAGAGGCCGAAACCTCTGTGGTTCAAGCCAAGTGCATTTCCCTTTCACTCACGAGGCCCCTGAGACCCAGGGAGGCCCCTGGGAGGGGGCTGTCCATGGAGCTCCGGTGGTAGCTGGGCAGTGAGCACCCAGCCGGCCTGGAGGGCCCACTCCGCACACCGCGCACTGACCACTCTGTCGCTATCCCTCTGTGTCCAGACTAACCTGTCTTGCTTCTCCCCTTGCCGCTGCTGCTGCCTGAACCTCAGAGGAGGAAGACTGGAAAGAGGACGAAGACGATGGTAGTACAGCCTGCTTGCTCTGTGCTTTCCCCCCCTGCTGTCCTCTGAGCACCTTCTAGAAGGGGTAGGGGGTGGGGGTGGGAGAGGGTAGGTGGGGCCTGGGCCAGCACATCCATCTTCAGAGAGATTAGGCCTGCGTTTCCGAGCTCTTCTCTGAGTCTCTTTGGGCACTGCTCCTTCCCCGGCTACCATCCCACCCTGGGCTGGGGGTTGGAAGGCCCAGGATGGCTTGTCGCCCATCCTACACCACATGAGTCTGCATGAGTGACTGACTCTGCCCCAATCTGTGTTCTGTAGTGGACACTCCTGAGCTGGACAGCTCCCAGGCAGGGTGGGTAGAGCATGAGGACCTGGCATCAAAGTCATCTGATGAGCAGCTGGGAGATCTGGAAGTGGCCAGAGCAAAAAGGACATGATGTCAGCCTTCAGCGGTGTCCTGCTGGGGACAAGAGCTGGGACTGTCCTCTTGTCCAATGATAGGACTGGGGCCAGGGAGACAGACTGAGGCTTAATTTTTGAAGGAGCTTTGTCACAGTGATGTCCCATGATGGGTGGGTGGCCTGGGAGGCAGTCAGTGCCCTGTCATTGGGGGTGTTGGGGGGTCCCTGAGGGGGGTGTCTACAAGAAATGAAACATCAGATGGGATGGGGAAAGGTGTTAACAGGGTGGCCTGGAGGTGGACTCCACAACTGGATATATCCTTGCCATCCTGTTCTCTACTCTCACCATTCTAGAAGGGCCTTCTCTGAGGCAAGGCTTTTGTAGGAATCAAAGAAGAGGTATTTCCAGGCCTCAGAGCAGACTCAGGGAAAGAGAACAAGAAGGATGGGGGCAGAAAGAGTGGGCCTAGGTTTCTGGCCTATGGGCTCCTTTCAGCCAGAGGCCTTCCCCTCCCACTGCCTGGAGGCCTCCACCAAGAACTTGCCCGGAAGAGCCCTGCGCTGTCTCACTTCACCATTGTGGGGGCCATGTATGTGAAACAAATATGAAGATGGAAACTCGTGCCAGCTTTCTAGACACCCAACCCAACTCCCACTAGCTTGCTTTTTGGTTTCTTTTAGATACAGAAAAGGGTCTTTAGCATGACCAGGGCAGGAGCTTCCCAGACACCTCCCCTTGAGCAGACCACAGGCTTTGATCACTGGGCAGAAAGTAGGGGAGTGGGGTGGGGGGCTGTTGGAGAAAGGGGAGCTAAGTCAGGCAGAGAAAGTCAGGGACTCCCCCTACCCCCAGCAGGGTCCTTTGCTGGGCCTGCCCTCTGCCCATCGAACCCTAACCTGGGACTCCTGCCTCAGGGTGCTAGACCCTCATCACACTAGCAGAGTAGGTCTTCACACTGGGAAAGGGCCACTTCTGATCCCAAACTCCCAAGGAGACAGATTTAGAACAAAACGCCTTCATGCCCTCCTGACCCGGTTTCCCAGGGCCCAGCAGACTATTTCTGTAAAGGACAGGTTCTAATATTTGAGGTCTTGTGGGCCACACAGTCTGTGTTGTAACTACTTGTCTCTGCTCTTGTAGCATGAAAACAGCCAAAGGCCATACATCAATGAATGTTTGTGGCTGTATTCTAATAAAACTTTATTCACAGAAATGATCTGGGGACCGGATTTGGTCCTGGGTCAAACATTGTTTGCTGACTTCTGGTTTCAACCCAGAACTGAGCAGTCCCAAGCATTCGCATTGGTTATGCCCATGTTCATCTTGAACCCGGATATCCCCATCCACTCTGTTCTATGTCTGCTGGCATAGGCAGGGCCTGGCTGTTCACTATGTCTGGTTTGCTTCTCCAGAGCAGGAAGAACAAGCAGAAGAGGCCGAAGGTGAAGCTGAAGGTGAGGATGAAGCTGAGGAGACCAATGTGGAAGGTAAGGCTCTGTGGTGAGGGTGTGGGGGGCCTTTCATGGTGTCACAATCTCTCAAAGCCGTTGCCATGGTGATAAGAACTCCCCTGGGACATTCTCTTTGATCAGTGCAACTATGCTCGACTGTGGTGTCTGACCTGAAATTGTCCTAACTATGAGCCAGAACCGTGTGCTCCTTTCCATGGATGTGGACATGGCATGTGACAGACAGCTCCCTGGCTTCATAATCCAGCAGGGTGCACTCTAGTTAGGACCTCTTCAAGGGCTGGCCCTTGGCAGAGGGACTTGGGCTCAGAAGAAATATCTTTGTTGACTAATCTTGTTCTGTTTAGGAGATGCACAAGAAGAAGAAGAAGCTAAAGAGACTGAAGGTGAGGACTATTAGACACCAAGAGAAAAGATTTGGGATGACAAATGAACCCCTCCAAGCACCTTGGGGGGAGACTGCCAACAGGGCTTCCTCTGGGCAGGTATGGGAGAGAGGCTCAGGGAAGGAGAGAACTCATGGTGATGCTGGTTTTGGATGAGGGTCTCTAAGCCTCTGCCCTTCTTCTGGAGCAGCTGCTTTAGGGACCCAGTGGAAGAAAGTTCTAGTATCCTGGCCCCTGCTGAGTGGGGTGCTCAGGAGTCACGTCTACACCTGTGGCTCCCTGGAGCTCCCAAAATTGCTTTATGGGTTTATGTTGGAATACAGCCATGCTGCAGCCTTTACAAGGAGACCAGGGGGTCCTAGCTATGTTTCTGGAGAGGAGGGTCCCCAGCGGGGGTCTGGAATCATGCCATCAGCTTCCTGGACCTGTGGCTACCATGAAATCCTGGGGGAACCAAGGAAGGAATACTTGGGAGGGGATCTGGAGCCCCAGGAGGCCATGGCAGGGATCCCCAGGCTGTAGGGGATACTGTACAAACAGAAAATGGAGCCCACACTTAAGCAGATTGTGAGGGCAGAGCTGGGGCCAGATCTGGGGCCTCCTGACCCTGTGACTATGTGCTTCTCTTCTCCCCAGATGGCCCAGTGGAGGAGTCCAAACCCAAGCCTAGGTGAGTGGACACTCCTGTCATGAAGTCCGAGGAACAGAAGCCAGCAAGGGAGAATGATTAGAACAGGACAGGAATGCAGGGCCCACTGGGTGTGGACTGGAAGTGTGTTGGGCACAGACTACCTGTACAGTTGTACAGGTTGTGTACTGCACAAAGGTCTGTCCTGATGGAGAGAGTAGGAGATGAAATCCATTCCACACTCCATTACTAACTGCACACCCTGGCACAGCGGCACTGTATTCACCTAGAGGAAAGAGATGGGTCATTGCACTGGGCAGATACCCCCTCCTATCCACAGATGGTTAGAGAGCCTGCCTTTGTATCTGAGGCTGGTCCTGGGGGAGGAGGGAAGAAAATTTGGGGGAGCCGTCAATGAAACCATGCCAGCCTAGGCTTTGCAATGAGTTGCAAAGGGGTGGGGTGGGGTGCTTAGTCCCATACACATAAAATCACCACTGTGGGTGTTGGTGTGGTAGGGGCCACATGGCTTCCTGTTGTTGGTGCTGCACCCACCAGCAGATGGCGCCTCAGCACAGCTTAGGCTTCTGCCCCGCTGGGTGACCTCCTGAACCACCCCAGACCAGAAGGGACCATCCAGGCTGCTTCTTTAGGGCAGCACCTTCCCTTTGCAGTGTCTCATTTCAGCTCCTCACAAGTCTGAGGGCAGATGGGGAAACAAAGGACCAGTACACACTGGGCCGGTGACACACAGCAAGGGGCCAAATTGCTAGAAAGGGTTCAGGGCAGTTTCTGCGGGGTCCACCCACAGACTGAGATAAGCTTCTCTGCCCTCACTGTGCGGTTTTGAGCAAGTCTCTGCCTGAGTCTCAGTTTTCCGAAATAAGATGAATGGTACCTGCTTTGTGGTATGTTGTGAGTAGAAATGACACATAGCGAGAGCCCTCTGGGTGTTCCCAGGGTAAGCTGGGCTGTGACAGCACAGCAAGGTCATGGATGGGGTCAGCTGTGCCGGGGAGGCTGTCTCTGCAGGGGAAGGATGTTCCAGGCCCAGGCCCCTCGGCACCCCAGACCCTGGGCAGTGTTGATGCTGGCGACTCCTTCTTTCCAATAGACCGTTTATGCCCAACTTGGTGCCACCCAAGATCCCCGACGGAGAGAGAGTGGACTTTGACGTGAGCTCTGGTTTCAGGGGAGCAGGCCTACCTGGGGTGGACTCAAGAGCGCCTAAGGGAGAGACCTTGTGACCTTGTGGGCAGGGGAGGCTGCAGGTGGTGTCCCCTTGGGTCAGGCTGCAACCTCTGGGTTCAGCCCACATTTGCCCTTTTGTGGGCAGGCCTCACCTCTGGCACTGCACATCCCTTTTGCATCGAGAAGGGTGGTTTCTATTCACCCATCTCTGCCCTGAGCTCAGGGGTGAAGCACCTCTGACCTGGTGGTGCCCCCCAGGACATCCACCGGAAGCGCATGGAGAAGGACCTGAACGAGCTGCAGACGCTGATTGAGGCTCACTTTGAGAACAGGAAGAAGGAGGAGGAGGAGCTCCTTTCCCTCAAAGACAGAATCGTAGGTGTCCAGTCTCCCAGGGGAACATTGCTAAGCCCCCTCTCTGGCTTCCCCTCTGTGTTCAACCACCTTCTCCAGGCAGCCTTCCCTGGAGCCCCTAACACCGCTGGAAGTGGGCTGTCCGTCAGGACCCTGCTGCTCCAGCTGCACCCAAGGCCCTGCCCTGGGGCTCCTGGTTCCTGCCTTGTCTCTCCTTCTGGTTCAACCACCTGTCTATCCTGGGCACCCCACCCGCTTCTATGCCCAAGCCCTGGCTGTGGATGACTCTGATGCCTGTGACCCTTCTCTGCCCTGGCCTCCTTCCCAGCCAGCACAACTCCCCCCACTGACGAAGGGGGATGCGTTGAGCTCCTAGTCATGAGCAGGGAGGTTATTTCCATTCCTCTTTTTTCTCTCCAACCGACTTGCCCTTCCCTGGGCCTGCTGCTTGACTGGCAGCTGGGCCTTGGCCACCTGTCTGAGCACCCAGCAGCTGCCAGGGTGGGGCCAGAGGGTAGTGCTGTGGGGGGACAGGAGCAGCTTGCCTGGCATTTTCTGAATTGTTGGAGATGATCCCACAGCGACGGATGTCCAGCAAGTGCTGGGGCACAGGCTTGGGTGCTGGCAGGTATTTTCCCGGAGCAGCTTTGTCTGCACCTGTCTGGGAGTGGTGAAGAGCAAAACCTTTGGAGGAAGTGCATTTTCAGGCCTTGGGTTCCCTTGCCACTCTTCCCCTGATTGGTGCCTGCACCCCGTGACTAGGGGTCCCCCTGGCAGCCTTGCAGGCTTCCCATTTTTCCCATAGGAGAAGCGGCGGGCCGAGCGGGCGGAGCAGCAGCGCATCAGGAATGAGCGGGAGAAGGAGCGCCAGACCCGCCTGGCTGTGAGTGACCCAGCGCAAGGCTCACAGAGCCCCCTGTGCTCCCAGATCCCAGGCCTCTCTCTGTTCAAGGACATGGACTCAGTCAAGAGGCAGCAAGTACCTCATGAGCTGGGCCGTGTTTTGGCTCAGATGATGCACATGGGCCAGACAGAAAGCTCTGACTCCTTTAGTGGCTGGCATTAAGACCCCTCGGCCCTCCTCCCTGCCCCAGCGTGGGTGCCCTGGGAACTAGAGGCTCCAGAGCCTTCTTCCTGTGGTGCTGTTGCTGAAGCCCTTCCAAAGCAACAGGCTCTTGGGGTGCTCACAGCCGAGGGGCCGGTGGGACCTCTCAATCAGGAAGCAGGACCTCATTCATCCAGCCAGTCATTCTTCACTTGGTCAAGAAACAAAAGTTGCCCCACTCCGGTGTGCCAGGCCCTAGGCTGGGGAGGTCTCAGCAAGCTTCTCACCCAGGCAGGGAAACCCAACTCAGCTCCCCCCTAAACGCCTCCAGCTCCAGCAGGGTTTCCTGCCCCTACCCCTAATTTGCTCCCTTCCTCCTGCCTCCACACCAGGAGGAGAGGGCCCGGCGAGAGGAGGAGGAGAACAGGAGGAAGGCTGAGGACGAGGCCCGGAAGAAGAAGGCTTTGTCCAACATGATGCATTTTGGAGGCTACATCCAGAAGGTACGTGGGGGGCAGGGTCTTCAGGGGGTCCTGGTACAGCAGGAGGAGTGAGGTATCCACTGCGGCAGAGGGGCTGCCCTTGGACCTGAGGAGAAATTCCCTGCCACTGTGGGTGAGAGGTGCGGCCTGGGGCTGCTCTCTGCCTGGCGGCAACTTCACTGTGAGACTGGCTGGGGCTGCTGCGGGCAGAGGCCTGGAGACCTGCTCCTCTCACCGGGTTGCGGTGTTGCCCGGTGGCCCCAGGTGGCTGCGTGTGGCCAGAAGAGCCCTATGCCTGCTGAGAGCTGTGCTTGGAGACCCAGATGGGACACATGTGTACACACACACACACACACACACACACACACACACACAGCCTTCTGCAACCTGGGAGCCTCCATTTCTCACGGGACGCTGGGCTTCCTATTACCCTGCCTGCTCTGAGATCATCCAGCCAGCTAGCGGGCAGAGTGCCCGTGCTGCGGATTTGGTGTTGTTCTTGGAACACAATTCCTAGCTTTTGTGCCCCAGTCTGACGATATGTCCATCCTCCAGGGCCGCAGGAAACATGAAATGGATATTCTCCATGCAGGGGGATCAGAGTGTTTCCCTAGATTTCTAAAGTCCTAATCAGAACCAGGCCTGCCAGCCTGCCTCCACCCCAAGGTGGCCACGCCAGCCCCTCTGCAATTGCTCTACCTCCCACCCGCCCAGGCTCCCGTCCTGGTGAGCCGGGGGCTCTGGTGAGCAGGGGGCTCCAGTGAGCCTCTGCGTGACCTTCTCCTTCTCCCTCTGTGTCTGTCTGCCTTTGTCTCCCGCCCTGTCCCTGTCCTCTCTCTGCCTCTGTCCTGTTCTGAGCTTTCTATCCGGGTCTTTATCTCATGGTGTCCTGGTTCTGCAGGCCCAGGTGGGTACCAAAACCTCCTCTTCCTCCTCCTCAGAGTCCTGGGAGCTCCCTGGAGGGAGGCATGTGGCTATTGGGCAAGGTGGGCCGGAGAAGTCTGGAGAGAGATGGGGGTGTTGGGGGAGGTACTGAAGAAGGGACAGAATGACAGTCCTCGCTCTTGCCTGAGTCCCCAGGGACCCAGGCAGTCAATGGTGCGGGGTAGCAGGGATAAGAGGACCAGAACCGGCTCCTTCTGCAGGCCTTGCCCTGCTCCCCACTGGGTTTGGGGAAGGGTGCGGGATGGTGGGAGATTGGTGGGGGATCCTCTAGCCAATTCCCCTTCTTGCCATTTACTCCAGACTGAGCGGAAAAGTGGGAAGAGGCAGACGGAGCGGGAAAAGAAGAAGAAGATTCTGGCTGAGAGGAGGAAGGCGCTGGCCATCGACCACTTGAATGAAGATCAGCTGAGGTGGGCCAGGGCTGGTGCCCAGGGGCGGCCAGTGCATGGGGAGGGTCAGGGCACCCCCACAGGGCAACAGCAGGGGGCGCTGCCTCCTGACCAATTTTCCAAGGGCGCTGGGTTGGGTCAGTTGGGTGTCTGCTTTGCTGAGAGGGAGAGAGAGGGCTGAGCAGGTACCTCACCTGTCTGAGCCTCACCTAACTCCCCTGCACACAGGAGGTGGAGAGGGAAACGAGCCGGGTGCTCTGCAGTGCCACAGGGTCTCTCCCTCTCCTCTGGCCCCAGAACTTTGTCCTGCAGCCCCTGCTGCCCTTTCCTCAGCTCTAGACACTGCCATTTGGATTTGGGGCCCTGTGCTGGCCAAGCCCTTAGGGTGGGGGCAACCCCCAATGTAATCCCTGCAGGCTGGAGGTGGGAAGGAGGCTGTCCCCCTGGGGGGCCAGGTGGGCATCTGGATAGAGGTGGGTGGCACCCTGATCCCCCAGCCCAGCCTCACTGCAGCCTTTTCCACAGAGAGAAGGCCAAGGAACTGTGGCAGAGCATCTACAACCTGGAGGCAGAGAAGTTCGACCTGCAGGAGAAGTTCAAGCAGCAGAAGTATGAGGTGAGCCAGCTCCTTGCACCCCCAAGCTCCCATCCTCTCCGTTTGTTGGGGTTTGCAGTCTGTTGCCCTTCAGGCACCTTTTCCTGTCCCTGCTCCTCAGCACCCCCAATCCCGCCTGCTGCCTCCTTTCCTACAGTCCTGGGTGCTTGCCAGGGCCATTGCTTGCTGGGTTTGAGCACCCCAAACTTGGGGGGCTCCCTGCCTTTCCAGGCCACACTGAACCAGGCCCCTGGGGCCTCTCTGGACCCCTGATTATTCTCACTCTCATAGTATTACTTTCCTTCTTCTCCCCTCTCTTCCTCCTCCTCTTTCCCCAACCTTCTCCTTCCCCTCCTGCTCCTCCCTCTTCTTCTCTCTGCTGCTGAGCCCCCTTCTCCTTCGCCCCCAGCCTACCTGGGACCTCAGCAAATCAGCTCCCACATTAGCCTGTTTCCCACTTTACTTCCAGATCAATGTTCTCCGAAACAGGATCAACGATAACCAGAAAGTGTAAGTGTCTGGGCCCCTCCTGGTCTGCACCGCACCCCCCATCTCCCGGCATCCCACCAACCTTCTCCTCCCCTGGGTCCTCCTCTCCCCCTTGGCTGTTGCTCACTGATGGGGAGTGGGGTGGGGCCAGAGAGGTCTCACTGCAGCCGCCCTTGGCCCTTGGCCTAGCTCCTCCCAATGGAGCCCTGCTGCCCTGTGTGCCCTCTGACGGTCCTGCTCCTCTTGTAGCTCCAAGACCCGAGGCAAGGCCAAAGTCACTGGGCGCTGGAAGTAGAGGCAGCAGCCTCCTTAAAGGATGAGCCTCCTTCACCAGAGATGTTCTCCTGGCCATGTCCCTGTCCTGCATGTCCCCAGCGCCGGGCCTCCTGGGCACCCGAGGGAACTCCTCGTGGAAGCTCCTCGTGGAAGCTCCTCGTGGAAACCAGGGGCTGGCCCAGCGGAAGCCACTGCCCGCGCCCCGCCCCACACGCCCCCACCACACCACTAATAAAGAGTCACCACACACCTAATGGCAATTCTGTCACTTCTCCTTCAGAGGGGGGAGAAACTGAGGCAAGACCCAGTCTCACAGGGGGTCAGGGTGCACAGTATAGACCTGCAGAGACGTAGCCCCTGCTTCCGGCAAACCTGGACACGCTCTCGCCTGTCTGACTCCCTCCTACCAGCGTTGGCCAGGAAAGGCTGGGATGCTTCAGGGGCCAGTGGGGAGGGGGCACCAGCTACAGAAAGGGCTTGTCACGTCAGCGCTGAGTCACCAGGGCTCACCCAGCAGTACTGCAGTCCAGGGGGATGGATGTGCCCTGCCTGAGTCACCCCTGGGAACCGGGAAGGCCTCCTCTGAAGGTCCTGCCTTCTCCCCCTCCTGGCCAGGGCTATAAGGAGTGGGCATCTGGGAGGTAGGGCGCCCTGAGGAAGGAAGGACGGCCAGTTCACTGGGCAGTCTGATTTGCCAAGAGGGGAGGGCTGGCCTGGCTGCCTCGGTTCCCGCTTTCTGTGATCTGCATGTCCTCTTGGGCTTGAACTATAACCTGGGGACCACAGGGGCTGTGCTGAAGAGGACAGCCTGTAGCGTCCATCCAGTTGGCAGAAGGCCAGGGAAGCGAGGTGGGATGAGACTGCCGTGTTCCCCAGCGCTGCAGCATAAGCCGGAAGGAGTCCTCCCGTGTCTGTCTGAGCCCTGGCTCGGCCTTTCCCTCTGCCTGGAGGTCTCCTGTTCTCCACTGTCAGCCCCCCAAAGGGCACTGAGAAAGTGTTGTCCCCAGCAGGCTTCCCAAGCTCTGCCCCACTGAGTGAGCCTTCTGGACCCTGCTCTGGCCGTGCTCACAGGAATGGAGCGCACAGCCCAGTGGGGGAGAGGCACAAAGAGAAGATTCCAGATCACTGTACTCGTAGGTGAGGATGAGTCACACCACCTGGCCCCGGCGCAGGGGCTTTCCAGAGGAAAAGATGTCTACACAGAGGGTGTCTACACGGAGGGTGTCTACATGGAGTCCCGGAGAAGGGGGGAGAAGGTCAAGGAGAGGCACGGGTGGAGGGAGTAGCCTGCAGGCCCAGGAGAGGGAGCCAGCCTGGTGTATGAGAGGGTCGCCACTTGCAGACTCCAGGGCTCTGGTAGGGACAAGAGGACTGACCCTCCAGAAGTGATCCGAGAGCAGGGAGGCAGGAGGCCGGCCCTGTGGCTGTGGAGGGCCCTCATCCCTGTGTCTGAGAGATCTGAGGGCAGCTCCTGGGTTCAGTCCTAGCCCCGTTCTCCCCCATTTGCAGCAGAGTCATGGCCCCTCTCCCATAATGGGGCACTGCAGCCCCACCCTCACATGCCACCAGAGAGGGGGCACGGGGTCCAAGACTGGGACACTGGATTCTCCGCCCACCATTAGGTCCCCTGAGAGCCCCATCTTGTCTCCCTGGAGCAGCAAGGGAAAGGGGAGAAGTGCCTGGGTACCCCCCCCTCCTCCCCAGCAGGGCCTCCTGAGGATCCCTCCTCCTGCAGACCAGACACACACAGAGGTTCCTTTAAGAACCACAGACCTGTGGGACAGAGGCAGGCTCAGCCCTGTCAGACCAGATCTCCCTTGTCTCTTCCTCTTAAGGTCACCTAGTGTTCTGGAATGATCTCTGGAGTACCCCAGACTTTGTCCCCATGCAGGGCTGGTGACTACACCCAGACCAAGTCCCCCCAGCTTCACTGACCTCCATTACACCACGATGCCCTGCCCAGCCCAGGTACCGCAGTTGTGCCCACCTCCCTTGGCCGCAACACCCCTTGCCGGGTCTCTGGGCCCCTGTGTCCACCCAGGAGCTTGGGAAAATGGCAGCAAGCTCTGCTGGGCCCTGGGAAAGAGAGCCCTGCCAGTCATCACATCTCCAAATGCCTTGGAGTCTTGGGCACACAGGCAATTATGTGCCCACTTGGGAGGGAAAAGTCTGGCTCCCCAGGGGCTCGCAGCCTTGGACTCCAGCCCTGGCCCTTGCTTGGAATCCACATCCCCACTTCCTCCCATCAGTGTGGCCCTGCCACCTCCCAGCTCTGGGGCCAGATTCCTTGCTCTTCTGCCCGAGAACTTCCTTATCTAGGGATTGCTGGGGAGGGTAAGAGAAATACCACCTGTGTAGCCCTGGTGCTACTCTCCGGGCACTTGACAGGCGCAAATGACAGCCACTGTCACTGCTGTTCTGGTCTTAACATGCTGCCAGCCCCTCTCCAGGCTCAGGGTCTGGGGAAGCTGGGTCCATGCTGGCCCCTCCTCATGTGGGGTTGCCCCTAGAAGCTTCTTGGCCTGGTCAGGGGTAATAAGGCCCTGTTGGTGCTGGCCCAGGTGGGTGCAGTGCTGGATGGAGGTGGCAGAACTGCTCCCAGGCCAGCCCCACCCCTGACACTGCAGCCTGGTTTCTGGAAAGGGTGGGGTGTGATCCGCCCTGGGTGGGAGGCTGGATTCTCTCCAGTTGGCCTCCTAGTGCAGACACTGGGGGAGGTGCAGGGTAGACCCTGGGTACTCTGTCTCCTGGCAGTGTGGCCGGTGGGGGCCTGCCCTCCAGGAAAAAGACTGTGGTAGGGAAACTGGGGTGATCAGGGCACAATTGACCCCCCTCCCCCTGCACAACATACCCCTCAGGTGTCCCACACTTGAGCCCTGGGCCAGACCCTGTGCTGCCTACTCCACGTATTTTCTCTGACCAAGTACCAATGGCCCCAGGTCTCAATCCCAAGTCTCAGAGAAGAAACCAAGGCTCAGCGTTTTAATCAACCATCCGAAGTTAGAAAGTGGCAAAACTGAGCATGGAACTCAGGTCTATGGATCCAGAGTTCCCTGGTACATGGCCCTAGCAGATTGAAGGAGTACCCCCAATCTCTCCCAAACGCAGTGCCAGGGCTAGAATCCCTGTAAACTGGCTGGGGTGGGCTGAGGTCAGAGCACAGGACATGAGGGCATGGGCTCAGCTTCCTCATGGGAAACACCAGCCTTCCTGGCACCTCTCTGCCTGTCCCTCACAGCCTGCAGGGCTGATCTTTCTGCCCCATCCTGTGTCCCGGGGTGATGGGTGTCCTGTGGCTTATTTCATTGCTTTTTCAGTGGGTCACCCCTCCACCCTGCACAGAGCGTGAACCCAGGGCAGGGGCTTGGCCTGAATGCCAGCAGTCAGGCTGATCCACGTTGCTGGAGCAGTGGGCCTCCTTCTGTGACCTCACCCCTGCTCCCAGTTTCTTAAAGTCCAGCCAGAAGGAGCTATCTATTTTTGCTTCCCCCAAATGCCCCTTGCTCTTCCCTCTTTGCACTGCTCTTTCCTACTCTACAAACCCCTGCCTCCCCAGCAGCATCTCACCCCCCAGGGCCTGGCTAAAGTCACAGTTTCTCCAGGAAGGCGCCCTCCCCACCCCGTGTTGTCTTGAGAACCCCACATTGGGAAAGGGCGGTGCTGGGAGGCAGCTCAAGCAGGCCAGCTCCCTGACGTCCCCTGCACGCCCGGCCCGGCTCAGCCTCGTCTCCCTCT
Source organism: Talpa occidentalis (assembly GCF_014898055.3). Taxonomy (NCBI): domain Eukaryota; kingdom Metazoa; phylum Chordata; class Mammalia; order Eulipotyphla; family Talpidae; genus Talpa; species Talpa occidentalis. The sequence goes on from NW_023605194.1 coordinate 77,115,545, forward strand.
GCAGCGCCGGGAAACACCCCTGCGCCCGGGAGTCGGCTTTCCTGAAGAGCAGCCCCAGCCCCCGGCCTCGGGCGGATTTGCACTGCCCGGGCCCCTCCTGCTTGACGGGGAAAACTGCTTGGGGATTGGGGTGCGCTGAAGGTGTGGTCGGCGTGCCCAAGACCCAGAGCAGGGTCAGGGGGCGAGGATGCCCCCTGGGGCCTGGGCGCTTTACCCAACTGTGGAAACATTTTTCTCCTGAGTCTTCAATTGAGGGCAATTGAAATTGCCATAGAGGTTGGGTGGGGCTGAGAAGTGGGGTGAGCAGGTGGGTGGGGCTGAAGCTCTGGTGACGGCGCCAGGGAAGGGGCGGGGCCGGGCCCCCACCTGGTTTCTATGAATCACGGGACCGCAGTGAATGGGCTTTCAGAGGCTACTTCCCACAGGGAGATGGGGGTGTGGGGGGAGGGGATGGAAAGGAGGTGGGGGGGGGTTGAGGAGGAAGGGAGAGGTCACTTCATTCCTGCTAGGGGAGTGTTTCCAATGAATTTGACACAGAGGCCCCTCTGGCCCAGGCATCTCCCATCCACAGGGGCCCAGGTGAGGTGCTGAGCCCTGGATTCTGCTGGGAGACTGACTTGCTTTATCAGTCAGCTCCATGATGATACCAAAAATGGCATCAGCCTGTACCTCTCAGGCACTTGCTGTGCGCCAGGCATCGGCTAAGGAATTTAAGTTATACACCCTAGTTAGATAGCAGGAAAGTTAGGGCCCACATAAACAGCTCCATTTAGACATGAAGAGATTGTGATCCAGGGGAGTTAGGTGAGCTATCCAAGGTCACACAGGGCAGGATACTGATGATTCTGATTTTTTTCCTCCAGTATACTTTCTACCAAATTAAATCGGACTTTTGATAAAAACAAAGAAAAGCCTATTTTTAAAGAAATAGTTTCTGTATTTAGTCAACAAAAACATAATCTCTCACTATGTGATGAGTACATGCTCGTCAATCCTTATCATAGGAAAACTTGGGTGAAGTAATGTTCAGATCATCGAGTGCCAGATTTTGCTGACTCACCAGACATTCTGGGATGCTGAGTGTAAGGTTTTACACTGTTGCTTGCTTGGGCTAAATAACTTAAGAATTATCATATGCCTCTTCCCACTCAGCTGTGCCTGTGATTTCCTCATCTTTCCCCCTGTCTAGACGGGGTGCTTCTTGAGGCCCAGGGCCCTGGTTTGCTCATTTCTACATCCTGGTGCCCCTCTATACATGTTGAATGATGGAAGACATTGTTCTCATCCAGCAGACCTCCTACAGGATTTGATCATATGAATATTAAATATTGACAGGGAGGGAAAATATTCACCTGAGAGTTGTATTGTCTTTAACAGTTGTCAAAACACTATAAATTAAAACACAGCAATGGAAATTTAGAAAAGAGCAAATTTGATCTCAAAAGATTCAGATGTTTGCCTTGTTCATGGGATATCGGTCTAAGCATAGAGTCGGCTTGGTTACCAATATTCTTATCATAAGGGTCCATTCATTCATCGACTCCATAATTGCATAAAGCTAACATGTATTTATGTAGTGTACATTCCATGCCAGTTACTGGCCAGTTATCAGGGCTATTCCTGGGAACAGACCAAAGCTGCTCCCCACCTTCATAGACCAGGGGAGAGATGTTACATAGACATTCAACCATTATGGATGGATAGAGAGATGGCTGGCTGGATGGCTGGATGGCTGGATGGAGAGAGATGGGTAGAATGGGAAGAGAGGTAGATGGATGGATAGATGGATGGATGGAGATGTGGGTGTCCAGGTTGTCGCGTACAGACTTATGATTTTTTTTAAGACTTATTTATTTATGCATACAAGAGCTGGGGTACAGGCCAGAGGTGCAGGGGCACGAGAGGATTCACCAGAGACAAAGTGGGGAACAGAATAGGCAGACTGACTAAAATACATTGCTGAGGGGAGCAGTGGATGAGCCAGGAGAGGTCTGTTGCACCATGTGGGTTGCTCCCTAGCCTGCCGGGGATCAAACTCCTGCTGCAGAGGCTGTGAATTGCTTCATAGTGCTGTGCTTAACCCCTTGCGCCACCAGGGAGGCCCAAGACTTATGATGTTAAATCCAAGTTTTGAAAGCTTACTTTTGACAAGTTTGTTGTGGTTTGAAGTTGTATTAAATCACTTGTTTTGAAGTTGACCATTAGGACTTTTTTTTTTAATATTTATTAATTTATTTATACAAGCACTGGGTGCAGTCAGAAGCACAGGAGGGTGAGAGAATTCACCAGAGCCAAAGCAGGGAGCAGAACAGGCAGAACCACCTAAGTACACTGCTGAGGGGAGCAACGGACTGACTGCAGGAGAGGTCTGCGCGCCATGTAGGACCCTCGCCCAGCGGCCGGGGATGCCAGGGATCGAACTGCCGCTGCAGAGACTGTGGGCAGCTTTGCAACCCAGCACTCAACCGCTGCGCCGGGGAGGCCTGACCATTAGGACTTTCTTATCAAACTCTCCCCAGAGTGGAGAGGACCACTGGGTCATTGACACCAAGGTGAAACAGCAGGACATGCATCACTGCATAATGAACTTGAAGTTTAAAATGTGAGAGGTTCGACCAGCAGCTTGAAAGCAATAGGTCTGGGCAGGGCCTCACTTTGTTGATCTCAAGACAATTGCTCCTGCCAGCCAGGCTCCCTTGGATAGACAGTGCTGTCCAGCTGTCCTGCAGATGCAGCAGAGAAGGGACTTCTACTCCGTGTGGCAGCAGCCAGTCTGTACCCATCCCTGGGGTAAGGACCTTCGACCTTTGGAGTGGCCCACCCTGCCTGCCCACACCTGTGCCCTCGCTGCTAGCCACGCACACCCCGCCCGTAGGGTTCACAGCAGCATCTTCTGTGTTAAGCTCATCCCCAGTTTTTAGTTGGAAGGCTGCTCTACTGAGAACCAGTTGTAGAAAGAATAGCTCAGCAAAATGTGGACCTTATTTCTTCATCTCCCCTTCAGTTGGAATAAAAGTGTGACTAATCTATCAACTCTTTGGAGTATGTTATTTCTTAATTGGCTTATTGAGAGACGTTATCAGGTATGTATCAGCAGACATTATCCTGTATGTTATAAATTACAATTCCTGCAGTGAATGGGTGCTGAATGAATGATTGGCAAAGAACCTCAGTGTCTGAGCATAATTGGCTATGAACAAAATACACGTACGCACACATCCATATATACACTTGTACACACATGCATGTGTGTTTCAGAGTGTCAGATTTCAAAGGAAAAGACAGCATGGTGCGTGAGAAAATAACTGGGGGTGGGAGTAATTTAAGTGGAGGGGCTGAATTGGGAAGGCTGCCTGGTAGAAGCCATTGGTGAGTTAGCAAGAAGAGCGTGAGATGCTGGAGCTGATGGAAGGCAATGCAAGGACCCTGGTGTGATCAGGGACTGAAAGGCCCAGGCAGGGGTGAAGGGTGGGAACTGAGTCTGGGAGGCTGGCAGGAGTGGGAGGAGGGATCTCATTTTCTGGATGATGGAAAGTCACTAGATTTTTATTTTTTTTTTATTGTATATATTCTATTTTTTATTATTTTTACATCTTTTTTTTTTTTTTTTTTACAATATTTTGCTCTAGGGGCCTTTGGAACAAGGAGTCTGCAGGTTCTTGGGAGACTCCTGCCCCCAGGCCCAGCCCACTCTAACCAGAGCTACTCCAAAAGATACTCCACATGCAACTGGGGACTTGCCCCAAGTCTTTGCACTGTCTCCTTCATCAGGAAAATCTTCCCACTAGAATAAAAGCCTGGGGAAGTAAAGGGGGCTTAGTGAACAGTCTGTCTGTGTCCCGGCTCCAGCGCCTCTGTGGTTGTGGACCGGAAGCCGCCCCTTTCAGCATGCTGCTTAGGCCACGCATGATTCTCACGGTCAAATCTCTGACCTCGGGGGTGGCAGGGGCCGCCACAGAAGCTGGCTGTGTAGCCCCCTTCTCTGACCTGTGCTTGGGCCCCTCGGGGCTGGATTTTCCTCCAGTGCTTTGTGCCATCTTTTCACTCTGTTTCTTTTTTCTTTTTAAAGTTTTTTATTGAATTAACCTTGGTTTATAACATTACAGGTTTAGAGGCCCAGACTTCTAATTTGACATCTGTCTATAAATACACCATGTTTTCATTATTGATCTAGTTCTTTGCTTTTTGCCATTTCCCTGACAGATCCAGGAGATGGGGACTTGCCTGTTGTGTTCACAGCAGCATCTTCTGTGTTAAGAGCACAGACAGCACCTGGAGCACTCGCCAGCTGTTTGCTGAATGAATGGAACAACGAACGAGTGAATGAATGAATGGTGGTTTATCTCCAGCGAGACGTCTCACCCACCACAGTGTTCCAATAGGGTCAGAGAAAATCTTGCTGCTCAGAGAGATTTGGGCACCCCTGGGCATGGGCAGTTGGATATTTGAGAGCCTAAAGAATTCGGGCACATTTTCAGCTGGTGGAGGTGTAGAGCCCAGACTTGCAGTGCCCTGGAGGAGAGGCTGGAGAGGAGTTTTTCCTGAGAAAGAGATGGGGCAGCCTTATCAAGCCTGGCAGGTTTGTGTCCTAGCCAGCGGCAACCCATTCTGCTTCCTGGTTGGCCAGGGGGTGGGGTGGGAGGTAGTAGAGAGTGGACACAGGTCACATGTACCCCAGAATCTGTTCAGGACACAAACTTTGACACCAGACTCTCAGATTCCATCCCAGGTCTACCACGTACTTATGAGTGACTTGGCCAAATTCTTGCATCTCTGTTTCTTCCTCGCAAATGGGGGTGATAATATCAGCTATCTCCCTGGGTTGTCGTGAAGATGAAAAGAGCTTGTAGCAGTTGATGTGCTTGGGACAGTGGCCGGCGCGTGGTACGAGGATGTGAGCACTGGCTGCTACCTTTCCATATTGTGAAGATAGAAAGGGTTTCCCCAGCTTGCCTCCCATTTTTTTCCCTCCCTGCTGCTCCCGTTCCCTCTTTTTGACTACTCCTCAGGTTTCTCCGGCTGAAGTCACTCCTTTCTCCTTTGCCCTGTGTTGGGCCTAGGCAGGCTCCTTCCTTCCCCACATCTGCTTCCTAGAGCTGAGCCAGGACGGCAGGTCTTGGGTAGAGGGAGCTGCTGGGTGAGTCAACCCATCCTGTCTTGTTGTAGCCCTAGTGGTGGGAGGCCAGGGCAAGGCGCTGATGACACCTTGCCACCCACCAGGCTGCCTCCGGGGAAAGGAGGAACTTGGAGCCCCCAGCTGCCACAGCTGTCTACTGAAGGGTCAGTACTCACCTGGGCGTGGGCCCTGGACCTCACTAGAGTGGCCGCCACCTGTTCAGTCCATGCCAGGTGTCCACCCCCATACCAGTGCCTCCCATCCTGTCCCATAAACTTAAAATCTGCACCCCAGAATATGCTGGCATCCTTGTCCCCATCATTCCTTTACCCGCATCCTGCTCTGACAGTTTCTATCCACTTCCTCCAGGTCTCCTCTCTCTTGCACATCTACCTCCCAGGAAGCCTTCCTAGATGAGCAAGGCCCTCACTGCTCAAAGTGAGTCCCACAGACCAGCAGCAACAGCATCACCCTGGGTCTGCCAGGAAGGCAGAATCTCAGAATCCGCTTATTAACACCATGGCCAGGGCACTGCACGACCAAGCAGTTGGAGAGTTCTTGAGCGAGGATAACCTTATAGTTCCAGACCCTGAGAAGATGGGGGTTCCAGGAAACAGGGCCAGCTCATACCAGGCTGACTGCAGACGGAAGGGCCAACATTACCAATTTTCTATATGGTGAAATAGGCCCCGCTCTCCTCTTTCATTCAGATTCCTACTGAAAGAAACAGCCTGCTTACCAGCCTCCCCAGCTAGCTGAAGCTGGACTCACCAGAATCCCCCGGAAGAACTCACCGGTACCACTTGGTCAGCTGGGACGGGTCTTTCACAGGCCTGCCTGGGATTCCAGAAGCTCTCTTTAAAAGTAAGCCTAGAGAGCCTGTCTGAGTGTTGCCTAAGGCTGGTTCTCTAGAGCACAGGCTCTTCAGCGAGACAAGTTTGTGAGGGGCTTTGTCACCCCCACCCCTCTTTCTGCAGTGGGATACACTGTAGACATCAAAACTAGAAATTGTGAGGAAAGAAAACTGTTGTAACCGGGCCTCCCTGGTGGCGCAAGGGGTTAAGATGCAGCCTATGAAGCTGTCCACGCCTGTCTCCCCGCTGCTCCCCTCAGCAGTGTATTTCAGTCATTTCGCCTGTTCTGTTCCTCACTCTGTCTCTGGTGAATCTTCTCAGCCCGCACCTCTGGCCTGCATCCCAGTTCTTCTACGCATAAATAAATAAATCTTTAAAAAAAAAAAAGAAAAGAAAACTGTTGTAACTCCTTTTGTTATAGAGCAACCCCGATATTAAACGGGTTCCTGGCTGTGGGTCCTCACCCGCGCGCTTTAAAGGGACTTATGAATACTCTACTACAGACACACGCAAAGGGTTAATAAAGGTTTATTTACAAGAGAAAAGAAATAAGGAAAATGTACAACTCAGGGAGAAAATAGGGAAATAAAGTCTTTAATGCGTCCTACCCGATCCGACGACCTGGAAACCCAAAGTCACTCTCAGAGCTAGACGGACGCCGCGAGCTGGCCGAGGGCCCCAAAATGGAGAGAGAGCCCCAAAGCCCACATGTCTGCCTTTTGTATCCACCTGGCTGCTTAACCCCACCCTCAGGTCCCAGCCACCTTCCCTTTGGTGGTGATGGGATTTGGAGTTCCCGGTGTCTTTGGCTTTGACCTGGGGTGGGGGTGGAGTCCACAAAGCCTGTATGGAATTTGCTTTGGGGCAGCCTTTTCCCCCTAACACTGGGGTGGGGGTGGAGTCCACAAAGCCTGTATGGAATTAGCTTTGGGACAGCCTTTTTCCCCTAACAATTCCCCCCTTTCACTTTTTGCCACCATTTCCATGGTGATGAAGATCGAATATATGGAGGTTGGGATGCAGTCTCAGATGAACATTTTGTCAGGTTCCAGTGTGAAAGAAACCAGTCTCTCCAGGTATTTGTCCATTGTGGAAAGCAAAAGTCCTCCACTCCAGGAAAAATAGTTCATCAGTTTAAGCCAAAAAAAAAAAATCTGGAGGCGTTAGCCAAAACAAGACAGCAGATATGTAAAAATTTCAGGAAAAATCTTAAAATGGTTCAACTGATGTAAAAACAACAAATTTTCTCAACCTTGATCCCAAACTTTTAACAGCAAAGCAAAAGTTTGCAAACTAAATCTACTTTTAAACCATTTTTCCTATTTTTTTTTTTTTTGCATAAAATCACAGGGTAGAAATAACTAACAGCAATTTTTAGCTGGCTTTGTTGAAATACTCCACACAGGATCAGAGCGAACCGGTGGCATCCAGTCGATGTATGCTTCAGGTATAAAGTTGGTCTCATCAGACTCCACCTGGGCTTTCCTCTTCTCGAGGGTACCAGGGCGTTTTCGTTGGCCGGGTTGTCCAGTCCTGCCAATGGAGGCAAGCTTCCTCACCTTCTTTGGAGGTCTCTGGAACCCTACAAACAAGGCAAACAGGTTCTCCTCTTCTTGGTTCAGCTCTTTTTCAACTTTCTGGAAGAACTCCACACAAAGCCACACAATCAAACTCGCGTCCAATTTTTTTTTTTAAAACAGACAAAATCCCTATGGAAGTTATGCAAAAACAGACTCTGAGATAAGTAGCAAAAATTACTACCACTATTTGTATGCTGTGTTGGTATCAAGGGGAGAGAAAATGTGACAAGTTAGTTTTGCTGGAAAAAAAAAAAATTACAACCTTTCTGCAGATCCTGGTTACTCAAAACAAAACAAAACAAAACAAAAACTTTGTGGATTCAGGACAGAATGCATAAAAAATTTCCAGTATGTCAAAGAAATCTTAGTAAATGTCAGGTGTATTTCCAGGTCTATTCAGTCCTTTGTAGGAAAGTTTTTTCCTCTCAACAGCTCCATTAATAGGAATCTGTTGAGACCTTTTCTCCCTATATTTCCGGAAACAATTTCTGTAGGTGTGAAACAATTGAATTATACAATATTACAAGGTGACAATCATCATTGACAATTTACATACATACCAGATACTACTGTTAACATTTTGTACATACCAAAGTTTTACCATTTTCCCAAGTGACAATGCTTCCCTTCCAGTTTTACTCCATTAGGTAAAAGCCAAATAAAACAAATTCATGTAATGCCTTCCCAGGAGGAAAAGGAGAAACTTCGTGGAGTGTCTCAGGAGCTCTACTGAGGTTCCACAAAATTTCCTTGCATCAGTCAAATGACAGGCTACCAAATTTGTACTTGAATTTAGATTTCTGGGAAGCTTTGCCATAGATATCAGAAAATTGACAGAAACAACAATATTCAATCTCTATGAAGGCACCGGCTTAGTTCAGTAGCACAATGTTGACAATCAAACCATAACTTTTTTTTTTTTCCATGTCTGTGGGCACCATGTATACCAATTTGTCAATCACTAGAGGTCAAGATGGTTAGACACAAGGACATACTGACAGACAACATATAGACACAAAGAGCTCTTTAGTTACCATTCATCACGCGTGGGATATCCCATACAACTGCAGTTTGTCTGATAGGCCAAAGTAACAATAAAAAAACAAGCAGGAAAAAAGAACTTCAAAGTAAAAAAAAAACAAAAGTTGATAGGAAATAACAAAATCAAGATTAAAAACCTTTCTATGTAAAAAAAATACTGTCAGCATATGCATGATCCTAGATGTTATTTCACATCTCCTAAACTTTGAAAGGAAGAGATTGGTTAGAGCATGGTAGTTTTTTTCTTCTCAGGGTTTCTTCAAAAAAAACGAGTTCTTGGGTATCCTGCAACAATAACTGGAAAAGGAGTCAGTAACATTCAAGTGTCTTTCTGTTTCTTAAATAAATATCTCAAGTCTTCAATGGGTTCACAAGACCAATGGGACTTTGTCTCTGGGTCGGTTCCTTCTGGCGCTTTCTTAACTCTGGAATGATGTACCCAGGGTTTTATACCTGCAAGTTTTAGAGAAGTATGTGTGCTTAGCAAAACGTCATATGGACCAGTCCATTTTTCTGACAACTGGTTTTGGGCATCCCCACTCTGCCAGGTCTTCAGTAAGACCTGATCTCCAGGTTTGAAGGGATGCAATGGTTGATCAGGAGGCATAGAGATTCTCGAGGTTGCAAAGTTATGAATTACTGTCAGAACCTCCTGGATGTGTTTCACATATTGTGTGATCCGGCAATCTTGAGCTATTTCCGGACTGGCTTTCAGAACTGAGGCCTGGAAGGGTCTTCCAAACACAATTTCAAAGGGGCTTAATTGTAGCCCACTTCTAGGTGCCACTCTTATGCGGAGGAGGGCAAGGGATAGTACCTGGTCCCAACGAAGCTGTGTTTCTTGGCACAGTTTCGCCAAGGTTTTCTTTAAGGTGTGATTCATTTTCTCCGTTTGTCCAGAAGACTGCGGTCTCCATGCAGCATGCAATTTCCAGTTGATCTGTAACGCACTGCTTACTGCATGAGTAACATCAGAGACAAATGCTGGCCCATTATCACTCTGGATAGAATCCGGCAACCCAAAGCGAGGAATTATCTCCTTTAGCAGCTGTTTTGCAACCTCGGAAGCTTTTTCCGTCTTTGTGGGAAATGCTTCCACCCATCCCGAGAACGTATCCACAAAAACCAACAGGTATTTGAAGTTGCCTGTTGTTCTAGGCATTTGTGTAAAGTCCACCTGCCAGTCCTCAAAAGGGCACTTGCCTCGATATTGAACCCCAACGGCTTTGGGGTGGGAGTCAGTCTTGGGGTTATTCCTGGCACATAGTTGACAACCTCGGGTGATCCGTTGTGCTATTCTATGCAAATATGGTCCCTTCAAATATGGGCGCACAGTTTCTAATAAGGCATCTCTCCCATAGTGGGATCCTTCGTGAAGATGTTTTAGCACCGGATATACCAGGGCCTCCGGGAGGAGTATCATCCCATGGGAGTTTACTCTCCAAGTAGAGCTGGGGTCAAACTCAGTAAATCCCCATGCACGAGCTCTCTCCTCATCCCGCTCGGTGTATTCAGGAGCATACTGAGTCAGGTCCACAAGAGGGATGAGTGCACCCTGGAGGGCAGAACGGGCAGCGGCCTTAGCTGCCCGATCAGCTGCCCTGTTGCCCTTTGCCAAGTCAGACCCACCCTTTTGGTGGCCGGGACAGTGCATCACAGCGACAGCTGATGGTAAAGCTACTGCCTTTAACAAGGCCAGGATTTCTAATGGGTGTTTGACATCCTTGTTGCTAGCCGTAAGAAGTCCCCGCTCCTTCCAAATGGCCCATGCATGTGGAGAATCATAAAAGAGTATTTTGAGTCGGTAAATATATTGACTCTTTTACCTTTTGAGAGTTCCAAGGCACGGGTCAGGGCTATTAATTCGGCTTTCTGTGCTGATGTACCTGCCGGAAGAGCCTTGGCCTCCACGGTGTTCTGGAGCGTCACCACTGCATATCCAGCACATCGACGGCCTTGATCCATAAAGCTGCTGCCATCTGTAAATAGCTCCCACTCTGGATCCGGCAGAGGCTGGTCCGTTAGATCTGGTCGGCTGGCATACACTGTGTCTATGGTTTCTAAACAGTTATGGATTAAAGCGTCATCCTCAAGTCTGTCTGCATTGCTTGGAAGCAGTGTGGCAGGATTCAGGGAATTAGAAACTTGCAGTTTCACATTAGGATTGTCCAACAGAGCTGCTTGATACTTTCCCATTCGCCCAGCGGTTAACCAAAGTCCACCCTTCTGCTCCAGCAACGTCAAGACCTGATGTGGCACACACACAGTGATGGGCTGACCCAATGTAAACTTCTCTGCCTCATGTAGGAGGTCACAAGTGGCAGCCACAGCACGCAAGCATGGAGGCCATCCCTTAGTGGTGTGGTCCAACTGTTTGGACAGATATGCAACGGGCTGCATTTTTGGTCCCAACAATTGGATCAGCACTCCTAGGGCAACCCCCTGTCTCTCATGTACATAAAGTCTGAATGGCTTCCTAAGATCCGGAAGTCCTAATGCTGGTGCTGAAATCAACTTTACTTTTATTTCATCAAAAGTCTTTTGACATTCCGGAGTCCAAGACAAAGGTTCAGAGTCCAGGCCTTTGAGAGCATCATATAAAGGTTTTGCTATTAGTCCAAAATTAGGAATCCAAATCCTACAGAACCCAGCCATACCCAAAAATCCGCGCAACTGTCACCGGTTACTGGGGATTCTAAGGGCTGAAATTACCTGTTTTCTTTCCGTCATCAGGCTCCGTCTGCCTTTCTTGATTTCAAACCCCAAATACGTCACAGTTTGTTTGCATATCTGTGCCTTGTTAGGTGACACCTTGTAGCCACATTTTGCCAGGTGGTTCAGTACCACTATGGTATTTTCCAGACAAGATTCGTAGTCTGGACTTGCAATCAATAAATCATCTACATATTGCAATAAGACACCCTGGGTTAGTTGGAATAAAAATTAAAAGGGGGGATTGTAACAGGGTGGTCCCAGGAAAGGGGGAGGTTCCCTGCCCCACCCAAGGGAGGGTGGAGCTGAGCAGGAAGAGGAGAAGCTGCAGAGGAGACTGAGGAAGGAAGGAAGCAGGATGGAGCCAGGAGACCTGGAGGAGGCCCATGGAGCCTAGAGACACATAAAGAAACTGCGCTTGTCTTTTGGTCGTGGACTGGGTGACACAGATGTGGGTGAGACCCGTGGGGAGGTGACAATGGCAGCTTTTATCTTGATGTTGATTTTGCTCTTTTCCTTCCGGGCTTGTCCGGTTGTTTGTGACCCTTTGCTGTGGGTCCCCACTGGAAGATGCTTTAGACTTGTAGCAGGCTTTGGGGCCTTGCTCTGGACCTGTCCCATATGGATGGAGTTTTACCCACGAGGGGATGGGTAACTTTGGGTGCTTCATTTAGAAACTAGACTCTTTGCCTCACCTGTATTGTTTCCTAGTTTTTATTAAAGATCCTTCCCATTAAAGTGTCATATGTTTTGTGTTGATGCGGCGGATGGCAGAACCCATTTAGAATAGGCAGGTTTGCGGGGGTTTGGGCTGCCCCTCTCCCTGTCCTATAACACTTTTAGCCCAGTGTCCAAAACTTACTTTGTCATTTGATACTCTTGTCCTAAGAGAATAATTTTGGAAAATTTGAATCTAATTTCCTTGCATACACACACTCACACACACACACACACACTTGCTCACCCACATACACCAATTACTAAGACTGTTATGTGAGGCTTTCTGAGGTTAAGAGCCCCCTTCACCGCTTTCCTGAGATAAGAGACTGGGTTTGGGGGTGCTGGGGAAGGTTGGAGGCACTTCTCCTCCAAGGCCTTCCGGGCGGTGGCTGTGTGGGTGCAGCCATGTCCCCCTACCCGCCAAGGTCATGGGGCTGGGTATCCTCACAGCTTTTGTTCTGTGTCTCACATGCCATCTGTCCTCCGCATCCAACTGCCGAGTCCTGCAGCCATTGCCCCTCCCCTGGGCCTGATGGGCCTGGTCATAGAGGCGTGATCCCCACCTGAGCAGGCTGGGGGACTCTGCAGACCTATGACCTAGCTCGGGGTGGTGGTGGGGAGTTCTGCAGGCCAGCTCCACTCCCTGGCCCTCCGGGAGTGTCTGTGACCAGTGGGAGGAGGTTTCCATTGAAGCTGAAGCTGGCCTGGGCTTTTGCTGACAGTGTGGTTAGATGGAAGTGGAACTGGCGGGGCCGGTCCGGCAGCCTGACTCATGGCTTGCTGGGCTCCTGCTCCCGCCATGCCATGGGCAGACAGGTGCAGTGTGGCTGAGGAGACTGAGGGAGGGGTGGGAGGGGTCAGTTGGAATGACAGACTGTGGGCTCCTCAGTCCGGGCCTCAAAGCCAGGGCAGGCTGGGGTGAAAGTTTGGGGTGAGTGAAGATCCCGAGGAACTTGGTAGATGCGGGAATCTTTGTGAGCAAGGCTACTCTGAAAGCCACAGGTATCAGTTTTTCATAAGTGGAAAAACTGGAAAGGCCTCCAGACACCGCCTTCCTTTAGTAGGAAGGAAGCTGGTGAGAGGCTCTCCCAGGCTGGCCAGTAGCTCTGTGACAGGCGTGCTGAGACATCACTGTTTTATGGCCACTGCGCTTCCTCCCCAGCCAGAACCGAATGACCAGAGAATAAATATATCCAGAAGCTGGACCCATCGACTCTGGAGAATTCTATTTCCAAATACCGATGTGTGCCAGACCCCAGTCCTTGCCCTTGGAACCCAGGTCCTGGAGACCTGGGGTGGAGAGGACATTATTTACAGGATCCAACACAGACCTGGGCTCTCTGACAGTCAAAACAGACCTCTGCATGGGTGCCCAGGGAACAGAGCTCCGAGACGCCAGCTCCAGGTCTGAGTAGCAGAAATGGACACTCCAAATCTGGGCCGCCCCAGCCCACAGTGCCAGCTGCTGCTTCTCAGGCCACATTGGCGCCCCATGCCCCATTCAGAGCTTCAGTTCTGATAAGGGGCCACGACAACACGAGACGTGCAGTGACAGCCAGAGCAAAACTGTAAGGAAAGGTGGGAGGACAGAGAAGTGTAGCCTGGTCACGAGAAAAGCCAGAGCCCAGGATGGCCGGGTGACGAGGCTCTGGAAGGACTGTGCTGGGTCCAAGAGGGGACCCACTTTCCACAGGTCAGCGGGTGAAGACAAGGGCAGGGAGAGGAAGCCACAGGGGTTAAGCAGCCTGCCAAGGATCAGAGCCACTTCTAGTCAGGGCAGCTTTGAGGCGCCTCTCCCTGGAAGTGCCTGGGAGCAGCGTGACCAACTTGGAGGAGGTGGTTATGGGCCTACAAGGTCAGATAGTGGGGAGAGGCCTGGAAGGCTTTTATGATGAGTTTACATGGGACATTCTGTGATGCTCAGAGTTATGCTAACCCTGCTTCTGTGCCTGCTGGGCCTATGCTCTGTGCTGGGCAGTGCTAGGTGTTGAGGAAGTACACAGAAGCGAGTAGGCCCCTCTTCCTGCCCACGAGGAAGTCCACACCCCATGGAGGGTCACACAGGTGTGCACACAGGGCCAGACCCATGGGCCTGGGAACCAACACCAGGTCTCACAGAGGGAATGGCCTGTGAGTCAGACCTCAGGGGGTGACTAGGGTTTGGCGGGCCAAGCCAGGGGACAGTCATGCTGGGCAGAAGAAACAACATGGAGACAGTGGGATTAAATGGGCACATTGTGTTTGGGGAGATGTTTGGTGTGGGTGGAGTGGAGGGAGGGAGAGGGAAGGAGCAGGGACAGTGAGGGTAGACTAGGGCCAGCCTGGACTGGCTGTGGGTGATGGTTTAAGAATTCTAGCTAGAGAGTGGGAGCTGGCAGATACTTTTAGACAGAGGATGCTATAACGAGCATTCCCTTCTGCAATGGCCCTGCCTGGGGTGCTCTGGTAGCTGGGAGGTGAGAGGAGAAACCAGGTGCGAGGCTTGGTGGTGCTGTGGCAGAGGTGGTAAGGGAATGGGGAAGGGGTAACATTTCAGCGCTGTCTGGACTTGGTGCCTGATGGAAAGGGAAGTGTTAGATGAGGCCAGAGTCTCTTGTGTGGGTGATGGGGTGAGTGGTAAACTCCTTAACTTTGTCTTTTGTTCCTCAAAAACAAGCAAGCCAAAATATTAATATATGTGATTCCAGCAGGTTTTAAGTGTCATGAAGCCCGGAGCAAAGAAGGGACAGCCCAGGGAGATGCTGGGAAATCACTTTGAGAAGAGCAACAAGAAATTTGACATTTGTGGTATGAGTTCTCCCTCTGGCTCTCAGTTTCTCCTGAATAAGCAGGTATAACTGGGCTTTCTAGCAAAGATCCAGACCCTCTCTTCTGCCGCCCGGGCTCATTCCTGTGCCTCTTCTTCATCCTGGCCCTGTGTCCATCAAGCGCTGCAATTCTCCTCTCAAGGTGACCTGATGGGTGAGCATGGACTATGCTTGTAGCACCCCCTGCACCACTGCACCTCCACGCACCGACTTGCTCGCTGTGAGTTAGCGTAAGCACCCCTCCATTCCTTCCCCTAGCTGGGCATCTTGGTCCACGGGACTCTGAGCCACCTACCAGACAGGAGGAATGGGGCTCTTCTCTCTCTAACCCTAAACAAATTTTGGGGGCTCAGAGGGTGAACCCCATCACCAGCAAGTGTTAGTGCATGGCTGGAAACTGCTGGAAGCAGGGCCCAGGAGAGAAGGACTCTGGTGCTGCCCTGGAGTCTTGCATCCACTGTAAGAGCGCTCCATGACCCTCCATTGTAGGCACCCCAGGCCACCCCCCTCATTTACCTGGAGGCTGTCATCACTTTTTCAAGGCTGGTTTTGTTTGAATTCTTGGTACTTTCTGTGCCCAGCAGTGTAATCTTTCCAGTAGCTGGCCTTGACCTCCTCCATACAGTGCTTTCCCCTCTGTCCTCTCTTAGCCATTCATCCTCGTGGTCAGCTCGTTTTATCATCACCAAGAGTGACAATTTCACCACATTTGTCATTTCAAGCCACATAATCTAGCTACTCTTTCTAACCTACAACTCTTCCCCTCAAGTCGCCTGACTCTAATATTCATTTTGATTAGTCTTCATTTTAATCAGCTCTCAGTCCCCTCACGCTAACTCCTTCTTTGCCCAGTTAAATTCTGTGGCCATCTGTAACCACTCACTCCTAATGCCCTCACTCCTCCCTTGTCTCAGGGCGTGGGAAAATCCCTGACTGTGAACTCTTCCCCTGCTCTGCCCCTGGCCCTGTGTGGTAGCAAAGGTGGGTGGAGAAAACACGGGCCTGTGCTGCGTTTCCTTTAAAATCACCCCACCAATCTCGCGGTTCTCGGTGCTGGCCGGTGTCCTTATTATAATTTGCTAGAAAGATTTTGATGCCTTCTCTCACTCATCATCCTCTATTCTCACTCTCAGATAACAATCAGGCTTCCTATCTCACTGAGAACTGAGAAAGAAAGCAAAACACAAAGAACTCCAGCAGGCCTGTCCTGCCACATCTCCCTGCCCCATCTGCTGTGATAAAGGAACTACATAGTGTCCTTGTCAGCCCCCTACCTGGTGGTCCTGTTCCCCTTACCTGCTCACAGGTTCCCCTCCAGGAGCTTTCCCCACTCTCTTCTGCATCATCAACTTCTCTGCTAGATTATTCTCTAGAGCACATATAACATGCTTTCCTCTTACAAAATGGCCTCTCCTGACACCACACCCATCTCCAGAATCTATCCATTTTTCTTCCTCTTTACAAGAGAACTCCTCAGAAAACTGCCAGTTTTCACTCTCTTTAGTTCCATTGCATACATATTCTCTTGAACCCACTCAAGATTCTGCTCTCACCACATAGCCAAAATTGCTCTTGTCAAAGCACCAGTGACTCCATACCTCTAAATGGCATGGATTTTGGTCAAATGGCATTTAATGGTCAAAAGTTCCATTTGTGGTCACGGTGGGGTAAGACCTCTCAAGGAATCTTTTCTGCAGATAATATCTATGAATTTGGCATAAAATATAAAATAACAACTTCTGGGAGGTATTGAAGCAGTCAGAAACTGAAATGGCATTGACACTCAGAAGAATAAAGATTGTGGTGGGCAAGTTTTCTGTTTTTTGTAGCTTCTCACCCAAAGTAGGCTGCAATTAGTGCCACACTACTGCCTAAAACTAAAATAAAGCTCATGGTCTCACTGGCTTGAAGAATTTGGGGTGAGACTTGGAGACAGTTGGAAAGTAGAGGAGGGAACATTCAGAAAGTAGAGAACAACACAGAGATTTCCTCAAATTCTGAATATAAACTCTGTCTGAAATTCTGGCTTACCCTTGAACTATTCCTGCATGGACAAGAATTCCTGCAGTGTGACTAAAGCTAAATAAACTGAATAGGGATTTCAGCTACTATGAAGGAAGATTGAGTTCAGTGAATTAATTTCCTTCTTAAAAAAAAAAAAGAAATCAACAATATTTGAGAAATGTAGCAGATTACAAAAATTACATAATGTATCATTTAAAATGTCCAAAATGCAATCCAATTTCAGTAACATAATAAGAAATAAGAAAACATGACCCACATTTGAAATAAAAGGCAATGAATGGTGATTGATAATGAAATGATTTAGATGCAGGAATTACCAGTCTTGATTTTTTTTTATTTTAACATTTATCATTTTTTACATTTTTTAGACAATATTTGCTTCCCCCCACCCCCTCAGATTGAGTCCCCATAGAATTTTCTTCCCCAAGACACCCGCTCCATCACCACAGTCCCCTGTGCTCCTCCCTCCCTCTTCCGATCCTTCTCCCTCCTCCTCCCTGCAGGATGTCTCTGGTTTATAATTGTCTGTTTTTGCTTTGTTGTGTTTTGTACTGCTATTATTATTTTTTTACACTGATGTCTTATTTGTTTCCCCTATATTCCTGTTATAAGAGAAACCAACCCCCTGATATTTTTCTTTTTCCTTCTGGCTTATTTCACTGAGGATAATTCCTTTTAGCTCCATTCATGTTGCTGTGAATGGCATGAGCTTATCTTTTTTGATTGCTGAATAATATTCCATTGTGTATATATACACCATATCTTCTTGATCCAGTCATCTATTTTTGGGCATGTGGGTTGTTTCCAGGTTTTACCTATTGTAAATAGTGCTGCAATAAACATAGGTGTACAGGTGCTCTTTTGAATCACTGTTTTTGTGTCCTTTGGGTAGATCCCTAGGAGTGGAATTGCCGGGTATGGTAGCTCCATTTTTAGTAGTACCCGTCTTGATTTTTAAAGCCAAGAGTATAACCTTGATCAAAGATATAAAGGAAAATATACTTGATAGAATTGTTAGGGGGAAAGGATGTTCTGAGCTAATTTTATACAGGCTTTGTGGACTCCACCCCCACTCCAGACCAAAGCCATCAAGACATTGGGAAAGACAAATCCCATCACCACCAAAGGGAAGGTTGCTGGGACCTGAGGGTGGAGTTAAGCAGCCAGGTCTGGTATAAAAACCAGACATGTGGGCCTTGGGGTCTCTGTCTCTCTCTCTCTCTCTTGAGATGTGAGCTTCACATCTCAAGGCTCACGGCTGGCTCTCAGAGTGCCATTGGGATTCCAGGGCAGAGGAAAGGGTAGGACGCATTTAAGACTTTATTTACTCCTTTTCTCCCTGAGTTGTACATTTCCTCATTTCCCCTTCCCTTGTAAACAAACCTTTTATTAACCTTTTGTGTGTGCCTGCAGTAGAGTATTAATAAGTCCTTTCAAGTGCGAGGGTGAGGACCCACAGTTAGGCAACCTATTTTATATCGGGGTTGCCCTGTAACAGAATGAAAAAAACAGTAAATAAATAAGAACTCTCATGAAAGAAGCAGGTTATTAAATAGAAACAAATGGGAATTCGTAAACTAAAAATTACTTGAAATAAAAACTCACTGGATGGGCTCAATAACACACACACGTGGACAGAATAAAATATCATTTCTAATAGAAATGAACTAATCTGAAGAACAGAGATAAAAATCCACAGTGATCTGTAGGAAAATATTAAAAGGATCCTTTATACTGTGAAAGAAAATATTATTAAATGTAGAGAGAATATTATATATTCTATATATAGAATATTTATTATATGATATATAGTTTTATATATATTCTAAATAAACGATTTTCAATTTTATGTCTCTAAGTTCTTTTTCTGGGCAAGTTATCCACAGATATCTGGACCTGCTGTCTGAATTAAGAACTCGGAATGGTAACCCTGCTGTTACTAGTTTTTGACATTTTTATCAATGCCTTCCTTTAAAATGGGGGCATTTAGACAGTTCTGGAAGTGGTTCTCATGATATAAAGCACATTGATGTGCAAAACTGCATGGTATTGGAACAAGATCAGACACACAGACCAATGGAATCAAAGAGAAAATCTAGAAATAAACCCATAGATTTATGGTCAAGTAATATTTGACAAAGGAGCAAAGAATATGCACTGGAGCAAAGAAAGTTTGTTCAATAAATGGTGCTGGGAAAACTGGGTCGCTACATGCAAAAGAATGAAGCTTGACTACTATCTAATGCCATGCACAAAAAAAAACTCAAAAAGGATTAAAGAACTAGACATAAGACCTGAAACCATAAAATACATAGAAGGAAATATAGGCGAAACACTACATGACATGCACATCAAAGACATCTTTACAGACACATCACCCAAAGCAGTGATAGTGAAGGTAAAGATAAACAGCTGGGACTACATCAAATTAAAGAACTTCTGCACAGCAAAAGAGACAATAACAAAAACAAAGAGAAACCCCACCTACTGGGAGAACATTTTTGCACACAACACTAATGATAAAAGACTGATCACAAAAATCTACAAAGAGCTGATGAAGCTCAACAAAAACAAAGAAAATAATCCAGTCAAAAAATGGGCAGAAGAGCTAAAAAGAAGCTTCTCTGAAGAAGAAATGCAAATGGCCAACATGCATATGAAAAAATGTTCAACATCACTTGTAATCAGGGAAATGCAAATCAAAACTACCATGAGATACCATCTTACACCAGTGAGAATGGCACATATTAAAAAACCAACAACAACAAATGTTGGCGAGGTTGTGGAGAAAAAGGAACTCTCCTGAAGTGCTGGTGGGAGTGCAAATGGGTCCAACCACTATGGAGAGCTGTGTGGAGATTTCTTCACCTACTAAACATAGAGCTTCCATATGATCCAGCAATTCCACTCCTAGGTATTTACCCAAAGGACACAGAAACATTAATTCCAAAGAGCACCTGCACCCCTATGTTTATAGCAGCACTATTTACAATAGCTAAGCTATGGAAACAACCCAAATGCCCAAAAATAGATGACTGGATCAAGAAGATGTGGTACATATACACCATGGAATATTACTCAGCAATCAAAAAAGATAAACACATGCAGTTTGCAGCAACATGGATGGAACTAGAAGGGATCATGCTCAGTGAAATAAGTCAGAAAGAAAAGAAAAATACCAGATGGTCCCACTCAGCAGGAATTTAGAAAACCTAAATAAAAGACGAGGAAAAAGACTAATCAATACAAAGTAAAAATCAAAATCACCAAGCAACTATAAACCAGAGACACACTAGGGGGGAGAGGGAGGGGCGGGGAAATGAAGGACTAGAGTCAAAATAAGGGTGTGTGTGCAATTTTATGGGGAATATAACCAAAATAAAAATGCATACAATGTGCAAAGATGAAAAAAGATGTGAGAATTATATAAAATAAAATATTTAAATAAATAAAAAAAGCACATTGATGTGGCCTCAAAAAAAAAAAATTAAAAGTGGTAACATGTATGTAACTGCAACCCCAACATGAGAGGAAAGAAAAATGAGAATATAAAATAATAATTAAAAAAATGACCAAATTTCGTCCAAACATGACAAAAGACAAAATGTATAGTTTTAATAAGCCCAGCAAACCCCAAGCAAGAGATATACAAAACAAACAAACAACAAACACATGCTTGGGCACATTATAGTCTGTCAAAAGCCTAAGATGAGAGGAAATCTGGAAAGCAGACAGAGAAAAGTGATACACTACACACAGAGGAACAACATATGGTGATTGCTAAAGCCCTAGCAGACACGAAGGAGGCCAGAGGCCTGTAGAACTGCATCCTTAAGTGATAGAAGAGAAAGAGACACTCCCAGCCAGAGTTCTATATCCAGAGAAATAGCCCTTCAAAAAAGGTAAATGTAAAGCAAGAGAATTCATCAGCAGTGAGTGGACGCAGGACCTGACACTGAAGGCGTTTCTCCAGACCCTGTGGGAATGATACCAGTGGGAACCTGGATCTTCAGGAAAGAAATGAAAGGAACTGGAACTGGTAAATATTAAAGACTATTTACTCTTCATTTCGTTCAAATACATGTGACATTTTAAAGCCAAAATGATAACATTTAATGCAGGTAGGTGTGTGTGTGTGTGTGTGTGTGAGAGAGAGAGAGAGAGAGAGAGAGAGAGAGAGAGAGAGAGAGAGAGAGAGAGAGAGAGAGAGAGAGAGAGAGAGAGAGAGAGAGAGAAATTTCCTCTACCTTTAGTTTCGTTAGTTAAATCTTGGAAACCAGATAAAACAGTATTCCAGACAAGAAAATATTTCTCTTACCCTATTAACCATTTCCTTTCCAACCTTGTTCATTAAAAAAACAAAACCAAACAACCCCCCAACCCTTTCTCTGGCCTAGTTACTGCTGGGCCCTGCCCTGGAGGAGTTCCCCTTCCAGGACAGAGAGAGGCAGCTGAGGGCTCCAGGGAGGGCATGGGTAGGAGCAGCAGGAGGCCCACTGGGGAGGCCGCTGGGGAGGTTGCTGGAGGGCTGGCCTGAGGGAGCGCTGAGCCTGGCTCTCTGTGAAAATGGCTTTGCCATTCATGAGCAGTCACCTTCCCACTCTGGGCCTGTTTCTTCTTTTGCAAAAGGAGGGAGTTGGGCTAGACAAGAGGTTCTCCGTGGCTCCTCGGACATCCCTCCTGGGAAAAGAGGGAACTGCAGGCCTCTTCTGTCAGGGCTTCCATCTTGCCTTTCGTGTTGGATTTCACTGAAAGTATCCTGCCTCTGCCAGACGTTCGCAAATCACAGACACTCTGATGAGGCTACTCTAGAGAGAGGGTTCCAGATGCTGGATGGGGGCCCCACGTGGCCACACCCCAGTGAGGGTCCCTGCCAGCCAGCCTTCCAGCCCCATCACCCCCAACCCTCCAGGGCCACCGAGCCCCCTCTGTGGTCCTGCTTTCATCAACCATCAAGGAGCTCTGGTCTGTTAGGGTCAAGAATAAAGGTCATTTCCCAGGAGGCCCCCAAGTCAGACAGATGTGGGGGCCAGCGGGGGCCGTCTCTGATCTGGCAAAAGCGAAAGAGATGGAGAGTCCGCCAAGAAGTGGCCTCCTTCTGACTGCGGAAGGGAAAGTTGCCTTGGAAAGGGCTTTTCTCAGTTCTCAGGAGCAGGCCAGGGTGGGGGTTGACTCGGTCTTTGTCTTGAGTGGCTTTTCGGAGGACAGAAGGTTTTTCTCTCCTGGATGTTTGTTGAATTAAAAAAAAAAAGTGAGCAGCATGTGATGGGGACACAGGAGTTTCGGTCTCAGACTCAAGCTGAGAAGCTGAGGGGCAGCACTGTCTGAGGATGGGGTCTCTAGAAGGCAGATTAGAAGTCAATCTCACCATTGGCACCTGCCACCTCAGATGGCAGCTGTTGCAACAGGGGTAGAGCAGAGCCTCAGCTTCAGAACTGGTTCAAATTCTAAGTCCTTCACCTCTACCAGCTGTGTGACCTTGAAAAAGTTCCTCAGTCTTCCTGAGCCATAGTTTCCTTATCTGTGAAATGGGAATGGTCATATTTGGTTTGTGGAATTGATGTTAAGAGGAATGGTGATTAACATGTGGTCGCATAAGAAGCTATTCCTCCTCTCTGTCTACACCCGTGCCCCACAGCCCAGCTGCCCCCCCCCACCGAAAAACATTGGGCCCCAGAATTCAGAAATATGAGCATGAAAGGATCCAGAATGACACACGTGGGTTCCTTTTGGACCCCACTGGACTTGCAGACCTGGGTGCAGATGCCTTTTATGGGAGAGCAGGGTTTCAACAGTGTGGTGGAGGGTGGCGTTTACAGCCCAAAGGTTTAGAACCACTTGATAAACTTGGAGCACTTTTTTTTTTTTTAATTAATTTACCAGTCAGGAAACTTCTTAAGGGTTGACTAAAGGGATTTGGAATATTGGGTGCATGTGGACCTTTTATCTGGGTGTTTGCTGATCCACCATCAGTGGGGCGCATCAGCTTTGATACACTTCCCCCAGAGTGCTGAAACCGGGGGCAGTGTCTGCGGGATGTGCTCCTGGTCTCATTAGCCCCGTATTCTAACCAATCAAACCAGCAGGCCTCAGACTAGGAGACTTCACAGTGGTTTCTGGTCTCTGATTTCCCATGAATCAAACTTTCTACTAATCAGCATATTTGCACAGCAACCCAGCTCTTAAAAGGGACAATCTTAGACTGCCTAAAAGTATTGTGAGCTTCTGAATCCCTGAAGACTGAATGACGGGCCACATCACCTTGGTGCTGGGAAGGCCCTGTGATTCAGAGCTCTCCATGGGGCTGGCAGGAGGGGCCGGCTTTGTTCTGGCACAAACTTACTGAAGTGACCCTGGGTGAGTGACTCTCTCCATGCTCCATTTCCTCGTCTATAAGCTGGAATTTAAAACTCAGCTCTGCCTGTCTTATTAGAATAAAGATCAAAACAGGAGATGGATGTTCTAAGGTTCTGAAAGGCAGGGGTTCTTTTGTGGTCCCTCAAGTAAAAATTTTTTTGTTGTTATTAATAAGTCTTTCTCCCACTGTGCTGGAAGTCATAACGTGAGGACTGCTTTTTCTCTAGAGTAGCTGGACTCCAGGCCAGGCCACTCGAAAAGATGACAGGAGGAAATGACATCAAGGGTCCAGGGCAGAGAGTCTTGGGGCAGCCTGGACATGAGGCTGGGAGGCTCAGTTTCAGGACCACAATAACTTTTCCCTGCCACATAGGCTCCCAGCGCCTCCTGGTGCCCCCAGTTTGGTCTGACCATCTGCTATGGACAACACGGCCCTCCCAAATCCTCCACCTGTCCTCTGAGCGTCAGCCACCCTCTTGGCTAGGGATGGATGAATTTAGACCTTTGGAGCCCTTTGGCACACCTACACATTAGCTGCATCCACATCCCACATAAAATCTGATTTTTCTACTGTTAGTTGTAATTTCCCAGTAATCTTATTACACATGGATTCCGGGAAAGTGACAACTAATCCACACATTGTTTACAAATGCTTGTAAGCACTAGACCCAACAATGATGATGAGGTAATGCTTTTTGCATTGTAAGTGTTGAGTCAAGCATCACTTTAAAATGTTCTAGTTACAGGGGACTGAGGTGATGGTGCACGGGTGCATTGTGAAGGAAACTCTATGGGGACTCCACCTGAGGGGGTTGGGGAAGCAAATATTGTTTAAAAATGAACAGTGATGGGCCTCCCGGTGGCACAGTGGTTGAGCGCTGTGCTGCGAAGCTGTCCGCAGCCTCTGCAGTGCCAGTTCAATACCCCGCCGGCCAGGAAGAACCCCACATAGCACAGCAGACCTCTCCTGCCTTGCCCACTGCTCCCCTCAGCAGTGTCTTCAGTCTGTCTGCCTGTTCTGTTGCCTCTCTGTCTCTGATGAATTCTCTCACCCTTTCGCGCCTCTGACCTGTACCCCAGTTCTTGTATAAAATAAATAAATAAATCTTAAAAAAAAATGATGATGTAAAAAATAAAAAAATTAATTAAAAAAATTTAAAAAGTATATAAAATTAAAAAAAATAAAATGTTTTGGTTTAGGATGGACTTCATATATGATAGTGGTGCCAACAGGCCGTGCCATGCAGCCTCAGTGTGTAGCAGGTCACACCCTCTAGGTTTGTGTAATTACACTCTGTGACATTCTCACAACAATAAAATCACTGAAAGGGGCAGTTCTTAGAACATCATCCCTGTCATTAAGTGGCACATAACTGTAGTTACACTATGGACTAGTAGACAGCAGTGAACATGACATGCAATTGTGATGCTAAATCTCATACACATGTTGTTGAACTAAAGAAGCCATGGGTCTCCCCTGGTGGCGCAGCAGTTGAGTGCTGGGCTGCGAAGCTGCCCACAGCCTCTGCAGCACCAGTTTGATCCCCGGCCACCGGTGAGAGTCCCACATGGCGCGCAGACCTCTCCTGCCACGCCCACTGCTCCCCTCAGCAGTGTGTTTCCTCAGTCTGCCTGTTCTGTTCCCCGCTCTGGCTCTGGTGAATTCTCTCACGCTCCCGCTCTTCTGACTGTACCCAGTGCTTGTATAAATAAATATATAAATCTTTAAAAAAAAAATAAAGAGGGCAGACACACATGCGGTGACAGATATTAACTAGACTTATGGTGGTGATGTTTTGCAATGTGTGAATCATTACATTGTACATATGTGAATTGTTATGTTGTATACCTGAAACAGCATGTTATGCATGAATTGTATCACAATTAATGAAAAAGAAACCAGAAGCAAAAAATATTGATTCCACTTATATAAGTTGCAAAACCAGGCAACATTACTAGATGGTGTTAGAAGTCAGAGTAGTGGTTACCCTTGGGGAGCAGGATAGTTACAAGCAGGGTCCTGAGGGGCCTTTGGGTGCAGAGCCTCTGTTCTTGATCTGGGTGCTGGTCACATAGAGGTGTCCAGTTTGTGAAGATTTCTTGAGCTGCTGGCATTTAAGTCTGCAAGTGTGCTCTGCTTTAATGAAAACTTAGCAATTACACACTGAAAGATTATGAATTTGTAAATTTTGGAACCCACACATTTTTAGGCTCCAAAATGTTTTTGGAGGCCCTAGGCCAAGTGCATTGACAATCGGGGTCACAGACAGGCCATCTTCTTCCCTCTGGGCTGAAGCATAAACCCCTCTTCCTGGCCGCCCTGATCATTACCAAACTGAGGCCAGAGGTCATAGCCATGGGCTCTGTAGAGTGGCCAGGCCAGTTAAAGGGAGGAAAAATCAAAGATCATAGAGAAATTTAGCATTTTAATTCCCAGGTCTTAGCCCCTCTGCTTTTAAATCCTCATGGTGACTAGTCGCTAGTCTCCAAGGTGACTGCCACCTGTGACTTTCCTTCTTATGGCTCAGGCCATTCCTGCCTGGAGGAGCCGAGCCCCTTCTCTGCTCCCCTTGAATCTGGGCTGACTCTAGTAAATTGGACAATAAAAAGCTTGCCGCAGCCACTTCTTGAAGCATTCCCTGTCTTCTCAACCTTCTCCAGCCAGGAACCCTGACTCTCACCAACGACCCACAGCAGTTATGTCCAGATCACCACTTGGACTTTCAGAATCACATCTTAGAAAGTTCCAATGTGTGCCTTGTCCCCTTAAAGCCCCCAGAGGCTGAACCAGCACATCTTTTGCTTCTGCGAGCCTCCCCGCCTCCTCCAGGACTGGCGGACACACACAGCCAGCCCCTGAGCCTGCTTTCCTGCAGGGTCAGCCTCCACTCTTGGCTCAATCCTTTACAAACTGTGCAACCCCAGGGTGGGGGGCGGAGTTGCTTCCCTCCCCAAAGAGGGAAACAAGACTAAGGTGGCACCACTGTGAGAGCAGCAACAGCTGCTGCAACAGCTGCTGCAGCAGCCCCCATTGGGGCAACATCAGCCGCAGTGTGAGGGGTCACCACCCCACTGGATGCAGGCAGGTTTGGGTTTTAGAGGGGGAAAAATGCAACTGTTTAAACCTGACCAACTCCACTGACCCCCTGCACTGCATGCCCAGTGCCAGATGGCAAGGCCGGTGCAGGGCCCTGGACATGATACCAGGTTTCAGGCTTAAATCCCCAGCTAGCTTTGAAAATGGTCTACCACATTCTGCTGTGCCACCCAATCTGGGCTGTCATTGGAGGGACCACACTACCTGGCAGGAGCTGCTTTTGGTTTGGACAGCCAGACATGGTGGCAATATCTGGGGGCGGACAGCCAGCCACTTGGGCCTTAGAAATTGTTCTTTTTCCCAGTCACTCTGTAATAAACCCTATTGTTGTACCTGAGCTTCCCTTCATGTCTTGCGATTGTGAGTACAATAGTACAATTGTGAATCCACACACTGTGAAATCCCCCAAGCTTTGCCCAGTTTCACCACGAGGGTGACAGAGCTGCTGCATGGATCAAAGGCACTAACACAGAGCAGGAGCCTGAGTGGGTGTCTCACACCCTCCCCGGCCCAGCCCGTGGTGCTCCCATCCCTGCCTGCCAGTCAGCAAAGGAAGCTCCCAAGGAGGTGAGCAGCCCTCACTCCTCAACAACACCCCAAATAAACCACTGCTTGAAGAAGTTCAAAGAAACGCCAGCAATTTATTGATTTCCTCTATTTCCAAAAAAAAAAAAAAAAAAAAAAGCAAATACATAGAGTATCACACAGGGAAACTGGGCGTAGCCAGCACCAGGTTCTTACATAAACATCGAGCAAGAGGAGGGATGGGTTGGGAGGGGACCAGGATAACTCGCAGCATCCCCCCAGCCTCCTCCCCTGCCGGCAACCTCCTTGGCCATCCCTGCCATGCCACCTCTCAGCCAGACTGCGAGGTGCACAGGGCGCATCACCACCCCAAGTCCCAGGGAGAAGAGCGGGGTCTTCTGCTGGTCTGCTCCCTGCTGGACAGGCTGCCAGTGGCCGGTGCCTGGGCTTGTCAGGCACAGGAGACAGCGAGTGGTCCATGTCCTTCCCCAGCTGGGCTCACATTGCCACGTCTTGTTCAGGGGTCTGCCCTGGTAGCGTGAGCCGGTGCAGAACATGCCTCGGCTAGGAAAGGCTGGCACACCCTTACTCTCTTTCTCTCGGACATGCATTCAAGCCTCCACCCCACCACCCCCTAATTTCACCTCCTCCAAAGTAATGGGCTTGGATCAGAGGCCTGGGTGACATGCCCCGCTGACTGGCCTGAGCCGGCATGACAGAAGCCAGCCCAGGCCCCTGTGGTCTATAGGGTTGCACCTCCCCAAGCAGAGGCCTGGGCCCTCTGGCTCCTGGTCAGGCCAGGACAGTGAAGGGAGAGGCTGGGGGTCAGGGCATCCCTGGGCGGGCACCCCCCGGGGCTGTCATGGGCTCACTTGTGGGCTGCTTCCCTTTTACCCCAACCTGACTAGACAGTCCTCTCAGACTGGGGGATCCCCAAAGCCTGACCCTGTGTCCGCTTTTTCCTCCAGGAGAATATAAGCCATGAGAGTGCAGGGGTAAGGTTTGCTCACTGTTGTGCCCACAGTGAGAAGCCTGCCTGGTGCATAGTGGTGCTCCAGACATGTCACAGATCTTTGCAAGAAATTAATCCCTCTGGGCCCCGACTGGCAGGGGGGTCTCCAAGAAATTTACCTCTGGGACGGTTGCACACAGGCCCCTAAAGCAAGCATTGTGCCATCACGTTTGCCAGAAAGTACCTAAGAAATGGCTGGAGACGCTCTGCAGAGCTATGTTCCTCATCTGCCCTCCCGGCCTCAGAGACCAAGTCTCCTGAGCCCAGAAAGATGTCTTCAGTTCTGATTGCTGGGGTGAGGAGGGGGTTGAATTGGGGAGCACAACAGGGGAAGGAACTTGGGAGGAGGAGGAAGGGAGATGAGGATTGAGGGGCACGTTCTATTCTCGAAAAGGGTATGAACAGGCAGTGGATTCCTGTGTGACACCAATAACACCAGTGGGGGAAGAGGGGCTGCTACCCGGGGAGCCCCGGGGAGCCCATCCTGCTCTATTTTACAGTCTGTACTGGGGGCTATTTACAGCACGCTTTTTTGACAAGGCCCTCAGGAGGCCCTGCTCCTACTTCTTATCTGAAATACACGAGTCTTGGGGCTTGGATGTGGCTGGTGTTTCTGGTGGCTTCTTTGATCACATTCCCAGGTGGCTTCAAAGGCGGCAGAGACAGGACGACTGGGGTTCAGAGGACGGCGGGCATGGCCTCTGGCTGGGGGTTGGGCTTGTTGGGGCCCTGAGCTGACAGTCCCCTTCCTGGTCTCTCCCAGTCCGCTTTCCCCAAGTCTCCCGGGACCCCAAACACACCCTCCCTGGAGTCTCAGCAGATAGCCAGGGCGGGTGTCCTCCTGGTCAATTCCCAAATGGTTGTCATTCCACTGGAAGCTGAGCCCTGCCAGCCCCAGGCAGCCCCTCTCCACTGGCAATGTGAAGACCAACCCCTCTCCAGCACCTCTTTGGCTTTGAGCACCATTTCACCTTCTTTCTCCTGCAACTAGTTAGATTACATGCCCCCTGAAGGTGGGGGCTTTGTCGGTTGAGCTGCTCTGTCAGTACAGAGCCCAAGAGAACAACAAGTCCTCTCTCCCTCTCCCTCTCCCTCTCCCTCTCTCTCTCTCTCTCTCTCTCTCTCTCTCTCTCTCTCTCCCTCTTTCTCAGACAGGCTTCATCTAGCAAGGCAAACGTGATTGTTCTTGTCCATCTCCCAGGGCACCACTCCCTGCCCAGCCCCTGTGGGGTGGGGCTGTGGGGCAGGGTGACTTGGTCGCATGGCTAGATTCCCCATGAGATGCACTGAACCTCAAGCCCCCTGCTGACCTCCTGCCTGCAAAGCTGCCTCATCGGGAGGGAGGTCCAGCCCTTATTACTCTCCCCTCCCGACTCATCCCGGGAGGTGGCAGGCAGGATGCTGCGGGACTCCGCCTGGACAGTCCATGCTGAGGGTCCCCACCCTGGCATGGTACATTTGGAAACTATGGGCAGCTAATCAAAAAGCACATGAGTAAGAAACACCGGCTGCAGGAAAGCAGCTGACCTAGGTTTTTGCAGTTTGTGGTCATCTTTCAGGCACTCTATGCACACAAACACACATTCGTACTTCCATTGCACACACATGTACACACACACACACATGCACATTGTTTCTCAGCAAAAGAAGTATTGACATCAGACATAAGCCCCTTTAACTCAAGAAAGGTTCCCCCTCCCACCCCAATCCCCATTGACTGCCAGTTCCCCGGAGGAAAAAAAAAATCTAAAAAGATTTCCATCATCCACAGTTTTCAGATTTGCCCTTGGTTGCATTTGGACTCTTCCAAGTGCTGCACAGGGTGGACAGAACAACCCCTTCAGCAAGGCTCGAGGTCTTCTCAGCCGGTCACATCATTTCTGGAAAAGAAGCCCTCCAGTTAACATTTATAGGGTGATGCTCCCACAGGGGGTCCAGCCAATATGGTCACCCCCTCCCCACCCACATCTGCACTGACTCTGGCCTACCCTGAATTCAGGGCCACCCTTGATGCACCCACAGGTTGCTCCTATTGACTGAGAGCTTGTCAGCTTTGGCCTCCCACTGCCACACCCACCTACTCCCCTAAACGTAGTTCCCAGCACAGAACTGAGAGACCAGACAGTGCTCATCAAGGCGCCACTGAATGTAGCCTTCTCTGCCTTTCTGTCTCGTGTTGTCAACTCCTCTGTCAGGAGAGGGCTTCTGCAGTCTTATTGAATTTTCGTCTGGACCAAAAGTACAGACCTCTCCCCAACCAGGACCCTCCTTGGGTGTCAGTGTTGGGGGTTAAGGCAGATAGTTGGAGTGCCAAGGAGTCCCCCTCAGCTCGGGAGAGCCTGACCTCGTAGATGGCTCCACGCTGAGGCCACCTCTGGGGACCGCTCTCGGGCTGATGTCTGCTTTGAGTCTTGAAGTGTGCGCCTTGGTTCACTGACAACACTAAAAATGCATTTTCCTGGAGCCCATCCAGAGATACGACATCAGAATTGTTGGGGTTGGGGCCAAGATGTGCATTTTAGCAAGCGTCCAGATGATTCTGATGGAAACTCAGGCTTGCCAGTCTCTGTCATACATAGATATTGGTTCCGTGGTTTTGGTTCTCAGAATCATTAGCTGGAAAGAAACTTGCCTACACTGGGCAGGTGCAGAGGCTTGAGTGGATTATTAAAAGGATAAAAAAAAGAACTATGGATGCCCAAAGCCATAATGACATAGGACTCCACTGGGGTCGTTCACACCTCAGTCACCGGCAAGCCTCCACCTGAGTCATGCAATGTGCAACTTAGGTACTGGGACACAGCACTCCCGCCAGACCTCTGGCCTACTGACTCCCCCAGGCCATGGCACATCCCTCATGTCATGGGATGGGACTGCTTGGCACCCTGCACAGTTGCCCTCAGAGCCCTGTGTCTGGCTGAGTGAGGTTCTCTGCCAGGTAAAAGGATGTTTCTGAGCCCCTGGGGAGCACAGGCCTGGTCCCTCTTTCTGAGACTCGTTGAGTTGCTGCAGGGTCCTGGAGGCACCCCCTGCTCCAAAGGTGGGCTGATCCTTACCTCCCAGTGGAACTTGAGTGGGCAGCCTCTTCTTAGAATCGGGAGGTGAAGTTCCTGAGGCTGTTGGCCCCAGCTAAGGTTCCCAGCATGCTTCTATCAAAACCTTGCTGCAAGAGGAGAAACATCAGCTGTATGAGGTACCCCAGACAAAACAGTGTGGGGCTCCCCAGGGGGACAGAGATGACCCTTCTAGAGTACCCTTGGCCAGAGCCCTGGGCTTTTGAACAGGCTCCACAAAACTGGCCTAACTGAATGTGCAACCAAACCCAAGGCCCTTAGTGGGATGACTGGACTTCTGCCAGCACACTTGAACTTCCTCCCTGCACTGGCAGAGACCTGATCAAGGCTTGAGGGTTTCGGCTAGGACACTCTCTTTAAACAGAACAACCAAGATCAGATCAGAGAAGTTATTAACCACCCTTCCCTCTGACTCTGCCTGACCTTTTGTCTCTTTATATCCTGATATAAAGAGCTCTTGACGGGGGTCATGGCCGGCACTCCTCGGACCCCCAGCAGGCACTGGCACTGGCGCTGAGGAGCGGCTCTGCTGCCAGCTGCTCACTTCCCCCAGCCCTCACTGACCCCTACGCTCCTGCTGAGTGGAGACGGAATCTCACTCCTGCCATTTCTCCTCACACACAGTAGGCGCTCCCTAAATGCTTTGGTGTGAATGAGGCAGCAGCAGGTATCCAGGGTCCTGGAGAAGAGGCCCCAGGTGCCATCCCTGGGTCCTGGGAGCCTGATCAGCTCTCACTGGCCCATGGAAATATGAGGGGTCGCCGATAGCAGGCAGTGCCCAGACCCACCCCTACAGGTCAGGGCACCATGTGGCATGGATTTCCCCCAAAGGCTTGCTGGCTCATTCCCCCTGAGCTTGGCTGGGTTTGGTGGAAAGAGCCCAGGAAGGAGAAGTCCCAGGCCTCAGCCTGGCTCCTGTCCTGACTCTTGGAGTCCAGGCTAAGCCCGTACCCCGAACCTTCATCTGCAGGATGGACACACACCCCGTGGCCTGCCTCGCCATGGCTGGACCACCCCAGCAAGAGATGGGTGTGCAGGAGCTCTGGGAAAGCAATGTCTGCCGGCATCATGCCAGAGCCGTGTCCAGTGCCCAGAGGGAGGTATGGGTCTGAGCAATGGAGCTACTTCCCATGAGCCTGGGAAGTGGTGCCCTGAGTATCTGAGGCTAGGCGTGGTCTCTGTTTGTATCTGGGGTGAGCTGAACCCTCTGGACCCCCAATGAAGCTCAAGGAAGCTCTCCTCACCTTCCTCCCTTCCACTTGGTCTCTCAGGCAGCTGCTGCCTGGCCAGGCCCACCCTCATTGTGGTGACTCCAGAAAATGGAGGACGCAGGCCACTACTGGCCAACACCTGCATACTTTCCCAACTGACCGCTTCCTGGTAAGGTCACCAGAGTCTCCGGGCTAGAAGTTTGAGCATTGTCAGTTCCTCTGTCCGCTTCTCCTGCCTTCTGCCCTTTATTTCCATCCCCGCTACTGTCTGTGGGTCTAAAGAGCGGCTGCCGTACGAATGGGGGGCCGGGAGCGTGCAGTGATGCTATGACCTCTATAATTGAGAGGAGACAGCCCCGGAGATGAATGGGGCTGGGAGGCGTGGAGGACAGGGGGAGCCAAAGGTCAGGGGGAGCAGCAGCCCAGGGTCCCCTGTCTGCCCTGCCCTCATCTTGTCCTGGGAGATGTCTTCCTGGTGCTGCTTTCATCCTGAAAGTATCTCCTTAGAACCCCTTGTGGCTTCCAAAGGCCAACCCTCCACTCTGGTGTGAAATGAAAGGGGCTTTGTAGTTCAGCCCAAACTGAACTACTTTGCTGTCCCTGGCCCTGATCCTGAGTCAGCTGGTATCATTCCAGAGTACCCAGTGTACCCCCAAATGAATTCCACGCCTTTCGTCCACCCTGCTGTTCACTTTGTGCCTAAAGCATCCCACCCCAGGCCTCGGTGCATTTCCTTGATTTGCCCCCCTGTTGCCCAGGGCTGTCCCACACCAGCTGTCACATACACTCATATCTGGGACTACAGCACCATTTCCCCACGCCCCCACCTTCTTGACTCAGTGAGACGTCACTCAGTACAGGGGAAGTTCAGGGGTGCCCCGACAGGCTTAAGGGAGCGGGCCCTTACCTGTCTGAGGACACCCTGCAGTTCCTTGCTGGACCACATGTCAGACAGGAGGAGGCGGGCAGCGTCTGCTGCCTTGGGCGAAGCACTGGGCAGGAGGGAAGTTTGGTTGGGTGAGACTCCAGGAGACATAGAATGAGGACCCTCTCCCCTCCCCATCCCCCTGCAGGGTCTTGGAGATGTGGGGAGGCCTCAGGGGTGCGTGAGAGAAGAGCCCCTTGGGCAGGTCACTCTACACAGCAGGCACAACCCCATGCCCCGTGCCCACCTAGAGGTACCAGGATGCCCTCGGGGGCCATGCAGGGACGTGCTCTCCCATCCTGGTCACCCCAAGAGTCCATGAACCAGAATAAAATCCCCTGCTGCTCCAGGCCTTCCTGCTGCCCCCCCGAGGGCTCATGTCCCCTGTGCTCCCCAGTGGAAAAACATGCTGCCCCGCCCCTCTGTGCAGCCCTGAAGCCTGGCTACTGGACCCTTGGGCTCCACAGTGCCCTCAGCTTCTGGAACTTCTCTCCATTTGGGTCTCCCCATCCCAGTGCCCCGGCTCTAGGATCTGTTCCTGCTCCCGACTTGTGTCTTCCCAGGGTGCCAGGTAAGGAAGGCGGGGACGCGGGACACTGGCCCACCTGCTACGGCACAGGTTGAGGACGTTGTTGATCATGCTGCTGGAGAAGTACTGCTTGGCCATCTGAGGCTGGGAGGTCATCAGGTTCCTCACGGTGTAGCAGGCCGAGGACAGGATGTCTTCTGAGTTGCTGGTGTTGCCAGTGTGACTAGTGAGGAGCCTGGTCACCTCTGGGAACACCTGGTTCCCTGGGGAGAAAGCAGTGGAGGAAGGGGTCAGGGTGAAGGAAAGGGCTGAGGGGACCCTCTGGGGCTGCCGTCCCAGGCTGCCCTCAGCCAGGCTCCAAGCAAGATGGCTCCCCAAAGTCTAGCTCCAACTCAGGGTACAGGGTCTGGCGCTGCACACCTCTCATCCAGCCTCTCTTGGGCTGTCCCCCATCCTGGAATGCACCTCAAGGAGCGGTTGGAGGGTGAGCTCCCACTAGTCCCTGGAGAGTAGGGGCTGCCAGCCCTAGGGTGGGGCAGCAGGGCAGTCAGATGCCTCTGGGGGGCTTACCCATTGCTCTGTGCAGCACAGGGTGGCGGGACATGTTGCTCAGGAGGGACGCTCCAGACCGCACCACGTCCGAGTTACCAGACTGCAGGAGACGGGCGATTTGTGGCAAGCCCTTCTCCTTCAGCCCGATCAGCTGGCTCATGCCGCTGGACATCTGAGAAAGAAGGACTGAGTGAGGACCTGGCCTGTGGCTTCCTGGACACCAGGGCAGGCAGGAGTTGAGCAAGGCGCCCCAAACAGAGAAACCCAGGTCTTTTTTCTCTTTCCTGTTGGGAGCACTGGCAAAGACAGACAAAGTTGGCTCACACACAGCAACTACAAAGACACAGGTGCAAATACACCTCCTCTTTGCTGTCCCTGGCCCTGATCCTGAGTCAGCTGGAGCCCAGCTAGGGGAGGAGAAGGCAGTTCCCTCATTAGTCAGGGACCCAGAGTCAACTTCCAGATGCACCAAAGTATCACACACCACACTCCCTGGTTTGTCTCCACTCTGCCTCCCTCTTCTTTCCCAGCAGTGTCTGCTCACATAAAGCCCTATAGTCAAGGGAATTTGTCAACTGAAGACATGCCAACCATCTTCTTCCAACTTCCCTATCTTGTAGCACTCAATACGTGTTTGTTGGGCCTCCCTGGTGGCACAAGGGGTTCAGCGCAGCACTGTGAAGCTATCTGCAGCTTCTGCAGCATGAGTTCCATCCCCAGCTGGTCAGGGAGCTACCCACATGGTGCAGCTGACCTCTCCTGCCTGGCCCACTGCTCCCCTCAGCAGTGTATTTCAGTCAGTCTGCCTGTTCTGTTCCCCACTCTGTCTCCGGTGAATCCTCTCACACCCCTGCACCTCTGGCCTGTACCCCAGTTCTTGTATGCATAAATAAATAAATATTTAAAAAAAAATGTTTGTTGAGCACTTGTTGGAAATAAAGATGGGTAAGAGAGGGCCTGGAAATCCAACCCAGGGTACCCATAGGGCTGGTCAGTTCAGTTGGGCCTCTAGCAACATAGCCAGCTTGGCTGCAACATAGTTCAGGCAGCTCTGGCGTTCTCACAGACCCCAGCCCCACCCTCTCCCAGTCAGGAAAGTTCTTTAACCTCAACTCACTCTTGTCCTGCTGCTATCTGATGACCTTTTGTCCTAAGTAAAGGTGAGGGAGAGTTGGCTGCCTCCCTCTCTAGATGCTTCTTCATTACAAACAGGCTCTTCTGGTTCCACCCATGCCAGCCTGTCCTCCATTAGGCCTCAAGATTTCTATTGACAATGCCACCTCTTCTTCTGGACCTGTGCATACCCCAAACACTCCACTGCCACCTCTGTCAGTTCGACAAAGAGGAGACTCCTCCTGCCACCAACACACCCTTCAGCCCTGCCAGAGCCCAAGAGGCCAGCATGGGACCTGGGTCACGAAAAATGGGGGTTCTTGGGCTCAGAATCCAACCAGGGTAGGCTCACCCATTACACACCACCAGGGGTCCTGGAGGCCTGGGATGTCTCTGCTCCCCTGACACTCGTTAGGCTTCCCAGAGCCTAACTCTCACTGCCCCTACACTGGTGTTTGCAGAACAAACTCTGGATCAGAGTGGTCGAGACAACTCAGATGGGGGACAGGTTGTAGGAGAACTGGCGAGTGGGCGGGGGTTGCGTGGGCCCCTCACCAGGCCCTTGCTGGCAGTCAGGTTCTGCAGGGCACCAGCACAGGCCTCCAGGGTGGCGTCCTTCTTGCTCTTGCCCATGAGGTTCAGGTAGGTGCGGATGGCGTCCGAGTGGTACAGCCAGCTGCTGCCCTTGGGGTTGGTCTCCTCCTCGGGAAGGGGGCAGTCGTAGTTGTTGTTCTGAGGACAGAGGGAGGGTCAAGAGGAGCCTGATGAGGGCACTGAAGGGGGGCTCCCCCAACATCCAGCGGCGGGTGCCTAGGGGGTGCCTGAGTGAGTGGTTGCCTGCTCCCCTCGCCATGGTCCAGTGTTGTCTCTGAGGCAGGCAGTGAGTGTTCTGGGGTCTCATGAAGTGGACTCCAGAGCTACCTCTGCCCAAACCCTCCTGCTGCATGATTCTTCCTCCCCGCTGAGCTTGACCCACCCTGGGCCTACAGCCCCGGCTCCCTCCAGATGAGGCCTGCAGAGGGCTGGAGATTTTGCCCTCAGGGCTGGCCTGGGCTCCTACAGTCCAGGAACACAGACAAGATAGAGGCCCTTCACGCATCTCCAAGGGCCTGTCCCCTCGGGTTGGCTTCTGGTCCATCAGGGCAGAGAGGAAAGGGTGGAAGAGCCCAGTGGGGTGCTGAGTGGGGGGCGGGCCCTCCTCTGCCAATTGGCAAACCAGTGGATGATGCTCACCATCATCTTGTCACTCTTGTTGCTGAAGCAGCCAGTGGAGGACTTGTCTGTGTAGGCGTTGCGGGCGTTGTACTCCAGCTGGCGGTAGCGAGTGGGCACCTCCGCGTCCAGGCGGTAGGAGAGGTTGTGCAGGATGCACATGCAGTTCTCCACGGACTGGGGGCCAAGCAGAGGCACCCGCCTGAGCCTCTGCCTGGCTCCCATCAGGGCCCAGCACACAGTAGGACGCAGCAAGAGGGCCGCGCCAAAGTGAGTGGACACTGGGCCACTAAGCTCGCCTTCCACCGGCTCACACTCCCTCAGGAGCAGCCCTGGCGTCTGAGGTTCTATGGCCAGCTGGTGCCTATGTCCCTCCCACCCCCTTCTTTGTGGCCGGTCCTCAGCATCCATTTCCAAGTCCACACGGACGGTGAGACCTGGGACTGCACGCTACAGCTCTTTGCATTTTCCTTAGGGAACCTGCCAGGCTAGTGTTTGGGGCAGCAGGTCTACCCTCCTAATGACGCTTGGCCCTGCTGGGCTGAGGGGACTGGACTTCCAAAGCTGAGGTCCACGGGGACCAAGCCTAGCAGCCGTGATAAGCTTCTCTCCTGAGGCCCTATTGTTGCCTCAAGTGGTGGGAGAAGACCAGACCTTCCACAGGGAAACTCCATGGCACATATGCCTGGGATGCCGGCCCAGGCCCATCATCTGGACTGCACTGGCCCTCCTTGGTGCCACTCACAGCCTGAGGTAGCTTCCCTCTGTGACTTTCCCTTTCTCTGTCCATAGTTAGGAGGGGGCAGGAGGGTATCTGCCCAAGGCCTGTCTGGGAGGACGAGGGACAACTGCAGCAGGAGGCTCAGGGAGGGCCAGGCCCTGGAGCACCAGTCAGCCTCTTGTCAGAGGACAGCAGTGGCAGGAAAGCATTCTGGGAGGTCCGCTTTGCCACGTGCTGCCTGTGTTCTGCTTCTTAACTTAAAGCAACCCAAGAAGTAGATATCATTATGATCGTCTCCATTTGAGCAAAGTGTCATCTGCGGAACACAGAAGCTCATGGAAGCATCTGCTTTTAAAAAACCCCTAAGGGAGGGAGATGACTTGATTCCAGGAACTGACAACCACTGTCCGGAAGCAACTCTGACAATCACTGTCCTGGGTGCCACCTGTGGGGGTGGGGGGCTACACTGCACCCAGGCACCCCTTCACCCCACTGGCACTGACAGGCTCCTGTCCAGGCCACACCTTAAAGGCTCCTTTGGAAAGAGCAGACTCGCCTTGTGGAGTCTGGGGGAGGAAAAAGTCAGGACGGAGTCCAAGGAGATGCCCTCATTGCTTAAAGGCCTGGAGCTCTGGACAGAGGGAAAGCCTGGGGACTGGGGCCCAGGGCGGGGACCTCCTGAGGCCACTCTCTCACCTTGTCGTCACAGCGGCTGGCCGCCACACAGTTCTGGACATAGGCCATGAGGGAGTCGATGAGGCCTGTGTAGTTCCGCATGGTCTGCCGACCTATATCGGCAGAGCTCAGGTTCCTGTGCGAGAGAATGGAGAGGGTGGGAGGGTGCAGGGAAGGAGGGGAGAGAGAATGGTGGGGGTGCAGGGAGAGTGGTGGGGGGCATCGAGGGAGAGAACAGGTGGAGAAAAAAGGAGCAGAGAGGATATGGGGTGGAGGTTGGAGGTTGCGGGAGGGGAAAGGAGAGGAGAGGAAACAGAGGAAAGGGATGAAGAGGGGAAAAATAGGAAGGAAAGAGAAATTATTCAGCCTATTCTGCCCCCAGAGCAGCCTGGATTAAGCTCTTGTTTGAACTTAATTCTTTCTTTTTGTAAATTTTGTCCTGGCTGGTTAACTGCCAGGCAATGACTACAGCTTAGCAGCCAAGCACACATCTAACCACCAGGGGGCACTTGCTGAACAAGATTAGGGCCTGGCCTGCCCAGTGTCTGGGTAAAGAGGCTCCATTGGGTCCTGGGCCATGGGCTGAACAGGGTCTGGAGTCACTGGGAGGCTGGACTGGGGGCTGATATCCCCTCCCGCTGGAAGCTGTGTTATGGCTCCACAGGGACCCATTGCCAAGCAGTCTGGGCCCACCTGCCTGGTGCAGGGGGTGTGGCTGCTACTGCCCGGGTTAAGGCCTTAATTACCCTGGCTTTTCATCTCTCCAGCCTCTCTGCTCTTGGAGGCCAAGGCTGGCAGGAGGAGCACAAGTTGAAACACAGGCACACATGCCAATGGCACCCCCATTGCGGGGAGGTTCCCAGGATTTGGGGAAGACAAACCCCATTAAAGCAAGGTGTGACCCTAAAAGGGATTTGCTCCACTGCTCCACCTCAAACCAGCAGCCTCACCTCCCCAGCCCCCCAGCTTGTAAACCCCGTCCTGGAACAAGCACGCTAAGGGTCCTCCTCCAGCAGCCCCCCAGGGGCTCTGCCACACCCTGGTGTGGAGCTCAGGAAACTTTGGGGAAAGCAGTTCCATCTTCATGCCAATGGATATGGCACATGGTTTTAGCATTGCAGCCGGGAAGTGACTCATTGAGAGCCAATCAGTAAGTAGACCTGGTCTAAAAGAATGTTCTTCAAGATAGTACAAGAAACACATTTTCCAGGAGTGGGTGAGGGGAAAAGGTGGAAACGGTTTGGATATTCAAACCCAGGCATTTGCACGCTTAGATTCCTAACTGAGTCTTCTGCAGCCCAGCAGAGGAAGCTGTGGGGTCCTGAGCCCCATTCAGATGTAGGAAAGCAGGTGTGCCTGGCACCCCGTGTCTTGGAGTCTGTCCATGAGGTTGAGGAGGTTTCACGTCACCTTCTCTGCCCCGGCTGTGTCTTGGCTGAGATGGGGCTGTCTGGGGCAGGGCCCACAGCTGGGGCAAAAGATCCAAGGGTCCCCTGCTCTCACCTCAAGCAGCCCGTGGCATTGAAGAAGACCTCAGGGTCCACCATCTCCCGGGACCGGTTGCTGTTGCCGTCGCACAAGCCGGAGAAGGGGATGATGACACGGTCCGCCAGGACGGGCAGGGCATCGGCGATGAGCTCCTCCTTCAGCTCATCAGTGGAAGACAGGTTCCACAGCAGCCCTGAGGTTTGGGGAGGGTCAGCGAACACATGCCAAGCTCCGCCGACCCCACGGATTGTGGGACACCGCCCCCCAACCCCAGCTCTAGCAAATGAAGTACTGTTGCGAGGTCCCTTTCCAGATAAATCTAAATCTGCTGCCTGGTTGTTTTATGAGCACTGTTCTCAGTGTCTCAGTCAGGCTGCAGGTTTTTTTGAAGAAATTATCAAGAATTCTCTATCCAGGTCAAAGCAATGCCCATGGAAAGAGATCCAAGCACCTTGATTAATTCGTGGTTTTTCATAGACATTTTAGCATCCAGAATCTTCTAATGCTCTCCATGGGAAAGTCATTCCAGAAATACCCACACCCATCATGGTTAGTTTGAACAAGGTCTCATTTTCTTGGTTCAATCTGAGGTCTTCACAGCAAGTTCTGTCTCTTATGCCCCCACCCCGAGTCTTGGTCATATTTTTAAGGGGTTGATTCCTGCTCCCATCAGCCTCACTGTCTTCCCATAACCATAACAGGCAAATCTCAGGGCCAACTTGGACTCCTTGTATTCTCTCCTTAAAAAGACCATGGTCCCTTGCGGCTAGGTGCATGCCCAGGTCACCACCTGGACACCACTAACCTGGCCATTCCAGTGCCATGGGGCTCCAGGATACTAGCCTGAGGCCAAATAACCTGCACCGTGTGCCTTGGCCCAGCCCCAGGAGTGCCCCACACCCTATCTGGGGGCCACAGCCAGAGTCCTGCTCAGGATCCCCTCCACCGGCTCCCTGTGGCTGGCTTCCCTACCGGTCAGTTGTTTCTGGATCTCGGTGCACCCAGTTCTCCTCAGGAGGCTGACAGCCTCGCGGATCCCATTCTGCCTCCGCGTCTCCAGCTTGTTGGCAGTGCTGCGGAACACCAGGTTGCGCAGGGCACCTGCTGCGGCCTGCTGGACATTCTGGTTGGGGCTGCGGAGGAGGTCCACCAGCTTGCAGATGCCTCCCAGCTGATAGACCTGCCGGAACAGGGGCGCCGCGGTCGAGTGAGGAGCTGAGCGCTAGACGCCGAGCTTCTCAGGCCGAAAGTCTACTTTCAGTTCAGAAACACATCGAGGTTGAACAAAACAGATGAGGAATGGCCACAGGGAGCTAAGTCAGGTGCCCGAGCTGTGCTCCTCACACCCTGGCTGGAAACCTTCCCGGTAGCTCCCTTCCCTGCACCAAGGAAGCAGGACAGAAACGCACTCTGTAAGGGAGACTCTCCTCGAGCAGAAACCCAGGGGCAAATGAATCCCAGACTCTAGCAAGTGCGATTATGGCTGAGCCCTGCGGGTGCCCTCCCTGCCAGCCAAGCTCAGGAGGCACCAACAAGCCCAGCTTTCCACGTGGATGCCTGGTGAGAGAAGACCATGGCATGGAGAGGGACAGACAGAGGGTGGGAGGGGCTCGGGGATGGGACAGGGTGCTCTTTAGTAGAAGGTGAGAAGGTTCTGCTGAGCCCCTGGTGTCACTGCCTTCCAGACGAGCCGAGGAAATGGCTCTGGCTGCTGTCCACTCAACCAGAGGGCTCTGCTCTGCACAGAGGGTTAATGTGCCCAGCTCTGTTCTTGGGCGATGCCCAGCACACTCCTTGCTCCAGGCAGCTGGGCAGGGTGAGAAGGCGCCAACTGCAAATGCCCCCACCCATCTCTAAATGCAGGGTCAGGCTGACACACCCAGGCCCTGCCCAGGCCCACAGAGAGGAAGGTACACAGCGTGCTACCTGCTGCTTGGCAGATTCATCCTGGAAGCAGGTGTGCTGGATGTAATAGGCCCCGATGGCCTGGTACTTCTCTTCCTGGGAGCTCAGGTACTGCACAGCCTTGGGGATGGTCAGCCCGCTGCACTCGATGTCCTCACTGCAGATCCTGCAAGAAATGGGCAGTGTGGCTGGGTTGGGAGCCCTGGTGTAGGGGATGAAAATTCCATTTGCATGTCCAAGCTGGCCTTCTGGAGACCTAGAATGAGGCAGCCCTGACCTCCCTGGAAAGCACCCTGGGAAACAGCTCCAGGGGAGGGAAAAGGCTCAACCTGCAGTGAACACTGACTCTAATGCGGCTCTGGTCATGGGTTAATATCCAAGCAGGTAAGTTACCTCTGCACTGAGAAAACACTCTGCCCTGTTCCCAAGGGGACACTCCCCGCCCACCCTACCATTTCTCATGTCTCTGCCTGGTGTTAGGAAAATGGAAAAGAATGACAGTAAGCCTGTCCATCCATCCATCCATCCATCCATCCATCCATCCATCCATCCATCCATCCATCCTTTCATTCATCCATTCACCTCTCCTTCCTCCCTCTTTCCCCCTCCCTTCACCTTCCCCCATCACTCCATCCATTTACCTTCCATCCCTCCATCCATCCATCTTCCTTCTCTTCCTTTCTCCATACATTCACTATCTATCCATGCATCCATCCATCCACCTGTCACCATCCACCTGCCCTCCATTCCTCCATCCATGCATGATCCACCTTCCATCCATCCATCCAGCCATCCATCCATTCTCCCTCTCTGTCCATCTACCACCCATCCTCTTATCCATCCCTCCCTCCCTCCCCTCAGTCCCAAATACAGCTAATTCTTCTTAAACAAAAATTCTCACATCTATTCCTTCTTCCTATTCTCATGGCCACCACCTCTGACCGTCATCAGTCTCTGTGTGGGGCTGCAACAAATCAGCCCCCACAACTTACTCTCTTCTTTAAGCTCCCAATTCATTACTTCATACCCCTTTACTAGATGAGCAGTCCTGAAATGCTGTTCGCTGTGTTGTTGCTGTCAATAACTTCCCTGAATGGCAGGTTCAAGTTCAAACTGCCAGACTGCTATCAAGGGCATGTGTTAGGCCAAAACATATGAAATGCTGGGTAGTGTACCTTAGCCATAAAACCAGAAATGGCACGTGTTCACCTAGGAGTCTGGTTGTGCTGTGTCCTCTTGCACAGTCCCCGCCCATTAAAGGGTCTGCTCCAGCAGCTCTTCTCCTCACTGTACTCTGATCAGGCTCAGGAATGCCCGTGTCCCTTCTCCTCACCACCCATGTGACCAGCTGAGCCCACTTCTGTGAACCTTCCCCGGAAGGAATATATTTCTTCTGGGAACCCCTCTGGCTCTCATGGTGCTGATTTCAGGCTGCCTTTCCACCTGGCTCTTGGTGCCCAGCAGAGATGGTGTGTTCCCCAAGGGCAGGGCAGTCCCTTCTGTGGCATCCAGCCGTACACACGAGAAGTCCTCCCAAAATTTCTAGGAGGAACCCTGCTCTCATCATGCTAGCCTCTTGTCTTGCCACAGTTTATCTGTGCTTGTGGTTTTAGTGTGGCCAATCAACTCCATTTCTGGAAAAATCACCCAAGGGACAGAGTTCCTCTGGTCTTGTGTCCTTAGCATCCCTACCCCATACTAAGAGAATGTCACCTGCATCTGCTAGTCAAATATTACCCCTAAATCACTTGCCACTCATTCCCATCTGCGTTTCGGCTACACCCTGCCTTCCATGGGTCTCTCATTTGGGACAATGAGCCAGGGCCAGGGGTTTCCCTGGTCAGTCTCCAAGGGAAAGAGGTTTCTTACTTCTCCTCCCGGTCATTCTCAATAGACCTATGACTTTCAAGTAGCTATAGAGGTTCAATTCTAGAATGGGGTTCTGCTTGTTATGAAAAGAGTATGATAGAGTAAGGTAAAGCACAGGTTCTAGCATCAGCTGTGAGGCCTTGGGCAAGCTCCATCAGGAAGCTGTAGAACAGCGCTGAACCATCCTGTCCATAGCTGTGTGACCCCTTACTTCCCACACAGTCTGGCACATAGGTGCTCAGTGAGTGTCCATGGGCTCAGCGTCCTGGGGTAGGCTCAGTGTCCCCAAGCCACCCCTGCCCGTCGGCTCTTTCGTTACTGGCAGCTCACTCGGGCCTTTCCCTGCCACTCGGCAATGGTCCTTCTGTGATCACAGCCAGGAGTGTGCCCTGTTCTTTAGCACTGATCAGTTCTTATGTTCATTTGTCCTGGTTTTCTTTTGGCCTATAAGACGGAGCCCCCTTCCCATCGTTACACCGAGGGAAGAGGGAAGAGGGAAGCTGGCACCTTCCCTCTTGTGGCCTCTCAGGCTAAAAAAGGGTGAAGGCATCTTGGGGCTCTGGGTGTGAACCTCAAGTGCCCAGAGCTGAGACATTGGGCAGGTGCACACTAGGTGGGCATTCAGAATGCAGAGATTATCTGCCTACGCTCAGAGGTTCTCCAGAGCTAGCCCATCAAAACGCGTATTTCTGGACCCCTCTCCCAACGTTTCTGAGCCAGTAGGGCTGGGTGGGGCCCGAGAATTAGCATTTCTCAGATTCCCAGATGATGTTGATGCTGCTGGTCAGAGGAACACACTTTGAGAACCACTGACCTCGCTAGTCTCCCATTAGCTGCCCTCTACTCACAACCAGTGACCCCTTGAAGCCTACGTACCCAGTGCATTTGTTTAGTGGGTTCTGCTTCCCCCTCACGCTGAGAACTCTCTGACGCCAGGGGCCCATGTGGCCAGGAACTCCCCAAGGAGGTACAGTGAACTCCTTGGGCACAGACCTAGGTCTCTCCACGCCCACATCCTAAGGGGCCAGCCCTGCTAATGTGTCTCCCGCCGCCCCGCCCGGCCCCACGCCAGCCCAGCAGCACTCACTTGGAGCTGGCCCTCGAGTGGCCAAAGGACAGGTCTTTGTTGCAGGAGATGGGGGGCACGTAAACTGGGTCCTGCTTGGAGATGCAGGAGGGGGGGCGCATGGGGCACTTCTTGACCGCCTTCTGGCCGCTGCAGGTGCTGTAGAAGCTGTAGCGGTTCTGGGTCGTCTTGTGGCCCTTCCCGCTCAGCGTGCCCTTGCGCAGGGTGCCCCGAGGGTCGCAGTACAAGTCAGGCTCACTGCGGCTCGCCTTGATTTTCTGCATGAAGCAGATGTCGCTGCCTGCGCCAGTGGTGGCACAGCCACCCCGGGTGTAGTGCCGGCCCCAGTTCTCCATCTGGCTGTAGGAGCTGAAACGCCGGTTGTCCGTCTCCCGCTTGAGGGTCCCATTGTAGATCTGACCAGAGGAAAGGAGAAAGGCTCAGTCAAGGTTCCCAACCAGGGGTCCTCATCAAGCTGACCCCGGCCAGCCCTCCCCGGCCTCCA
Organism: Talpa occidentalis; assembly: GCF_014898055.3. Lineage (NCBI taxonomy): Eukaryota > Metazoa > Chordata > Mammalia > Eulipotyphla > Talpidae > Talpa > Talpa occidentalis. The sequence continues at coordinate 77,160,236 of NW_023605194.1, forward strand.
ATGACGCTCATGGGATGGCAGATGTTTGGAATAGAGGGGACTTAGCCATCACCTGAGCCATTACGTTTCAAACTGCAGGTTGTGACCCATTACAGATTATGGCACCAATTTGGCAAGCTGTGATCATCCCAAATATAGAACATCGGAAATCGATGCAAGCAGTGAGAGTGTATTGTTTTGTGAAGCTGCGCACGGGGCCGTGGGGGCAGCAAGGAGCTGGACAGCGCAACCCACCTGGGCTCAGTGCGGAGAGCAGCCAGAGGCCCAGAGATCCAGAGAGGGTCTTCCCACAGGCATTTGGAGAGGGAAGGACAACACAGGGCTTGTCCCTGCATCCCCACGCTCCCTCCCCGTCACCCACGCCACTCCTGGCACCAGCAGCTTCTGGCCCCGCCAGGCCTTTTCGACAATTGTATCAGGGTGGGGGGGATCACTCCTGGCTAGAGCTCTGTTACTTCTCACCTGAATTCCTCGTGTTGCCTCCCCTCCGCCAGGCAGACGCTTATGGGGACAGGTCACATGGGGGAACCCCTCAAAGGCCAAGAGGAAAACATGTGCTCCCTGGAGCTTCTGTCTCAGGGGTGACTGCACAAGTGGGGGCAGGCCTGGAGGCCGCAGGGTGGGACCAGGGAGGCCTCCTGAGCTTGGTCACTGGGCTTGGGGGTGGGAGGGGAGAGATGGGGCAGAGGCTCAATCCAACAGGAAAACTTACAACAATGAGGTGTCTCTAGGGCCACATGTCTGCCTAACTGGGGAGCCAGGCACCCTGAGAAGGGCCAGCAAGGCTAGAGACACAGTGGGAATGAGCTCCCAACAGAGCCCTCGAAGGAGGACTTTCCCAGGAGCTCGCAGGCCGGTGGGGTGGCCTGCTCTGACTTGTCTTCAGACGAGAGGATCAACATGGAGCCTGATAAATGTCTCCACACAGGTGCCGACTTGGGACTCACCTTTGCTGGTGAGCCAGGGCCAAGTCCAGCAGCTCAGAGCCTGCCTGCCCCACCCTGTGTGTGTGCAGGTGTGTGCATGCATGTGTGCATATGTGTGTGCGTGTGTGTGTGTGTGCCAAGGGGGTGGGGGGCAGTGGGCGTCATTAGGCACCTGGGTACTTCCCCTTCACACCAGAGTTGGCCACACAAGGTTGGCCAGTCCTTGGCCAGGTCCTCCCCATCTCTCTGGGTGTGTCCTAGGGAGCAGCTGCCCACCTGTGGGTCAGAAGTTGCTTCTAAAACTCAGAAGCCACAAACTTGGCCTAATGCTGCTTCCATCAACCCCACCCACACACAGCTGCACACTCAGGCAGGCACAATTTTCTTCCCCAAACTGGGTCAAACCAACCTACCCCAAAGGCAACTGGGATGTGGTGTTGGGGAGGCCTAAGCAGACAATAACAACACAAGAGGAAGGGGTAGGGGCAGCTTTCAGAGTCGTGGGGCATGGGATGGCACCTCGCAGGTGACATACAAGATATGCCATTAGGCCCGGCAGCTCCGGGCCACTGGCCTACCCCTGCCCAGGTCTCTCTGGGGAGGAAAGTGACAGCTGCGCTTTGGAGTGAAAGCGGAGCTCTCCCCTACGGCAGCTAGACCTTCACAGAAACACAAGGCCCTCTCTTGTTCTCTGTCAGCGACACCCCTGGGCGTTATCTCAGACACCTGGTGAGGAGGCCAGTGCTCATCCTGGCCCCAACCCAGCAAAATGCAATCATGCTGATGGAGCCTGCCGGAGACTCGGGACTTTGCTGTCCTGTCTGGGAAAAGGAGCAGTGGGCAGCCCTGCCAAGTCTCAGCAAGGGTGGGCTGCCCAGAGGGAACGGGAGCTGCCTGAGCCCCAGCGGGTGTAGTGGAGAAGGCAGAGACACCCCGGTGGGACTGCATTTCCCACCAGCCACACCCGCTAGTGTCACCCTTTTCTGGGAACCACAGCCGGCTCCCACAGCACGGTGGCAGGCAGGCTGTGTGGCAGCAGGGGACAGCTGCGGTAACCCTCCCATCACACTCTCACCCTCCTTGTACTCGCAGGAGCAAAGCGCCTCTCAGCCAGGCCTGCCTCTCCTAGTGCCACCGAGGTCTGGTCTCCTCCAAGGCTCAGACAGAGCGAGCTGCCACCCTGCCCTCCCCGGGGCCTGTAACCTAGCTGAAGCTGGCACCTTCCCTCTTGTGGCCTCTCAGGCTAAAAAGGGGTGAAGGCATCTTGGGGCTCTGGGTGTGAACCTCAAGTGCCCAGAGCTGAGACATTGGGCAGATGCACACTAGGTGGGCAACAGCACAGGCTCTGGAGCCAGGCCGCCTGGGTTGAGCCCTGGCCATGTCGGCTCGCAACGACGGCCTTGGGCAGGTGACTGAGACTGTGAGCCAGTGTCTCTGTCTGTAGACATGGGGCTGCTCTGGACCAGTGTGGGAGACTCCAGGGAAGGAATGTTTGCACTTAGGCCCATGTGTGACCAAGCTCTTGCTCAGGAGGGATGGCTTGTCCCTCTGATGCCCAGACTGGGGAGAGTAGCTGTTTGTGGGACCTGGCTGAGGGTTTTACACCATCCAAGCTATACCTAAAGGAGCTACCAGGTTGGCACATGAGAGGGCAAGCCCAGGAAGCCTGAATAGCCCAGGAAAAGGGGTACACTGGTATTTAGAGCAGGCCTCAGTAGGTTTCAGAACAATAAGAGGAGTGCTGTCCACTCAGGTGGGGTGCCCAGAATGAAGCCCAATCCTGATAAGATAGTGGGGTGTGTCTTTACACGGAACTATCAGCATTTGGCACTGTTCTCCCTGGAGCAGGATGCCCCAAGCACTGCAGGATGATTGGGAGCCCGGTATCAGGCCCTACATGCCAGCCACGCCAGACAGTCATTGTGACTAGCAGGAATGTCCCCCCACATTCCCAAACACTCCCTTCCAGGTCAGGGTGAGCAGCTGCAGCCCAGCGGGGTGTGCAGGGCAGTGCACACGTGTGCCCACAACAGGTGGGAGAGCTTAGCTGCCAATGCCGGGTCTCCCGGGCACACTCCCACACTCAGATAGCAATCAGCTGGCAGCGTCCTCTGCTTTGAATACAAAGGACAGTGAGACACACACACACACACCTCTTGTCTGGTTATTTCATGCTTCCTTGGGAAACTCCAGCCTCAGGTGGAATGGCCTGTGGATGGGAACATTCCAGAGGCTAGACACTTGACTTCCTGGGAGGAGAGCTGACCCCTCCTCCAGAAAGCAGACTGAGCTGGACAGCTAGGAGGAAGCCCAGGTGTGTGCAGAGAGACACGTTTCTCCACTGGAGAACAGTGGGTTCTTGGGGGGTCAACAACTGGAAACATCTTCCAAGGTGGGCCAAAGAGGGGCGCTCTTAGCAAGGAGCCCTTCCTCTCCAGGCCTTTCTCTGCTCCCCTCTTGTGCTAATGACTTAGGCTTGCGCTCACACCCCTTTCTACCTTTCCTTCTTGGAGAAGTGGGTTTTACCCCCACCTCCGCTGAATGATCCTTAGGACCTCAAGACAATCATTTCTCCCTGTTCTTCCTAAGAAGCGCTCAGAGCCCAAACCCTGAGGCAAAGAAAGTGACTTCTAGAGGGAAACTGGACCAAAGTTAAACAGCATAAGCTCCAGGTTCAGGGTCTTCAAGAGCTACATAGGGCCAGGGTCCCCACATGCATATCCTTCACTCTGAAGTGGCCCCCAAAATGTAAAAGCTCCAATTTAACCATGATTGTTGACAGGACAGTGGCAGGCTCAGAAAGATGGCGTCCTTTCTGAGTCCTTCCTTGCCACCCCTGCTGCCCAGACCATGGGCCTGAAGCTCATCAGTTTATCGCTGGCCAATCCAGGGCCCCCGGGGGCTGCCCTGCTGGGCTTGTGGTGCCATCACCGTGACCTTGGTCCACAAAGCTCTCATTAGCCCTTGCCTGTTTGAGAGTGGGCAGTGTCTCTCTGCTACTTAGGAGACAAACCCGCCAGCCTGGCCCCACCCTGCCTATCCAGTCATCTCTGCCCTTCCCGACACACCCCTCTGCGTGCGCAGCCTCGTCCAGCCTCCCGCTTCTGCTCAGAGCCTCCTCTATCCTGGGCGGCCCTCCTTACCCACGTCCTCTCAAAGCCTCACGCTCCAAGCCCTTTCCCTAATCTGTCATCTCCACGAAGCCTTTCTCCAGATACCAGCCATGCCCAGAGCTAGCCCAATTCACTCTCACACCCAGAGGCCTGTGTTCCTGTGTGTTCTCTAGCTGCCAATGTCAGCTTCTGTCATTTCCCAAGCTGTCTGAGCAAAGATGTCCTTTATGGCAACAGGAGCAGGGCTCACAGAAACTCATGCTGGCAACAGGGACTCAAACTCCTGATGGACACTGGGGTGTCACAGCCCAAGGGGGCCAGGGGAGCCATAGTGAACCAAGGGAGCTGCTGGGAGGGCAGAGGTCTAGGCTGAGGGGCACAGCAGCTGGGGTCACCTGTGATGACCTGGGATGGTTCCCTTTAGCCCTGGACAGCAGCAGCTGGTTGGCTGAGCCCAGAGAGTTTAATTCCAGCTCTGGCCGACCAGATCGAAGCTGCCTGGCTTCTTGGGAACCAGGTATGTGCTGGGCAGGCCAAGATGAAAAGAGTGTCTGTGTCCCCAGCTATTAGCCCATTTGGAAACCAAGCTTCAGCCAGCTAGGTGGGGCTGGCCAAACCGGCTCCCCCACGGGACACACCCTGCTCATCCGTGCCTGGTCACACAGCAGCAAAGACCCGAACAGCAACGTGGCCAACGCCCTGATCTCGCATATGAGCATGTCCCCCCACCTCATCATTCCACAGGGTCCTCATGCCTCCTGGGCCTAAGGGGCTCTGCTGCCTGCTTCAGCTGGTCTGGGGGTAGGCATAGTTAGCAGTCAAAAGGAGGAGGGACGCCTTCACCCAGACACCCCAGCCCTGCTCTGCCCACTCCAGGGGTCTGGAGAACACAGGTCCTTGGCTAACAAGAGAAGCCCAAGAGGAGGCACTTGGGGCTTCAGGGTGTGGGAGCTTTCCCTGAGGCAGGGGTGGGGGCGCAGGGGGCTGCTTACTCAGCACTTTGAGTCAGCGTGGGAACCACCGGGCCTGAGTCACCACAGGCTGGAATTGGGCAGGGGGAGTGCCAGTTCCTGTCTCCTCCCAGACACCCCTTCCTCTCTGGCTAGGAGCAGGGGTCCCACCAGAGCTGATTCCCCCCTTCTTTTCCCAGCCCTTCACTTTGTGTGTTGTGTCAGGTGTGAGTGACAGTCCATCATGGGAGGGGGAGGGGAGGCTTACAAGGTGCCAGTGTGAGACAATCCCCGGGATATTGGATGAATTGCCAGTTCTTGGAAGAGCACCTTAGTGACTCAGGAAGACCCCACTGGCCAGGCAGCCCGGGTCTGCACTGAGAGATACTGGGGGAGGCTCGCTGGCTCCCTGAACTGGCCCCACCCGAGCTACGAGGTGCTTCCCAACCCTAAGAAGAAGAGGGAAAAAATGGGTATATGCTGAGGGGCAAATGCCTATTTGCCCCCAAAAGAACACCTCAGAGACACCAATTTTGGAAAGAAACCACTCCTGCTGGAGAGTTAAGAATTGCCCACGGAGGGGAGGGACACTTGGCTGGACTGGGTGCCAGATCCCCATTTGGAAGATGAGTCTGCACACAAGTATGCTCCAGCCCTCCCCTCCACCACCACATGTACACACTCCCTGTGCACACCTGGCTAATGGACTCATATCTCCGCACTCTACTGGGGAACAGACCAGGGAGGGGAGTCCTTGACGTTCCTTGAGCATGTTCTAAACACACCTTAGCAGGCGGGGTGCTCTGCAGTTTGCAAAGAGCCTCCCTTCATCATCTTGTTGGAACCCCACAGCACCCCTTTCTCTGCCTGGCTGGCGAAGTGTCAAGACAGACAGCAGAGTCCTCATTCTCTCTGTTAGCATATGAGACTCAGAGAACTTGCTATACTTGGTCAAGGTCATGCAGCTAAGATGCAGCAGACCCTCAACCAGGGCTCAGCGCTCCAGCCTCTCTCCCCGGGTTTGTCCCCTCGCTACTTAGCCACCAGTGTCTGGTGACTCAAACAAGTCCAAACTGCAAAGAGTTTTGCAGCTGGGGATGCCCTGCAGCAATGCCACCAGGGCCTCTGGCAGGCTGGTAGCCCCCTCCCCAGGGATTCCAGACATAGAAGGGGCCCACAGTTCCTCTTGGGGCTGATTATAGGGAGTCCTTGGAGATATTTCATGAGAATGCGTCTGCCCAGTGACAAGACTCTACTGGCTAAAGATCTGGGCTGGAACGGTGACTATTTGGTATGCTTGTAATCACACTTTAATCCAAATGCACCCCTGAGCACACACACAAGTTGGGCTAAGAAAACAGAAAATCAAGGCTGGTAACTTGAGGCTGAGCCTGGAGTTTCCTGGGATTAGCAAAGTCTTGCTGAGTTTCTTTGGGTCTGGAAGTCTCTCCATTCTGCTCCCAGCCTCGGGGAGGCCAGGAGGGTGGAGAAGGGAGGGATGGGCCACCTGTGCGGAGCTCCCTAAGCCTCTCCAGGCTTCCTCCCACCACACCCGCTCTCTGTCCCCAGTGCTGGGGGTCCAGCTGCTGACTGGGGCTGCCAGGAGATGTAGAACTTCTGGGATTTCCTGTTGGCCCTGTCCAGGTTGGCCCAGGGAGCAATTCCACAGAGCCCCGCACCCAGCAGGCCTGCTAAGCACAGAGCTACAACGCTCAGAAGCAGTCAATCAGGTGTGTGGCTGATCACCCCAGTGAGGAAGGGGCTCCCCTTTGCCACTTTGTTCCTTGGCCCTCAGCTCTGCCCGACAGGCTGGACCAGTTTTGGGACAATTATTCTGCAGGATGAGCTTTTGCTCCACACACTCCTCCCAGGCAGACACACGGAGGGGGTCGGTCAGAGGCTCTAGGATGCTTTAGGATACAAATGACACCAACTAGAGAGAAAGCGCCTCCTTTTTTTCTGCTTCGATTACCACGAGGAGAAAGTCTAGTTCGGTGTCAGCTTCTACCTTAGCACTTGTCAACCTTCCTTTATGAGCAGAAAGGAAAAATGTTTGGTGTAGGTAGAAATAAATAGTGATTTGCTTTCATTCTGCTATTGGTAATAAGTTGTGGTTCACCTTCATTTATGGCAAAGGATATTGCCATATTGCACTCGTGTTAGTGATGACAAATTTCCTTTCACAGTAAATGCATGAAATTTTAAAGTAATTCTATTAGAAATTCTGTAAAAAATAGTTGGTGTGATGATTTTGTGACCATTGTGATAGCAGAAGACCAAGGAAGAGGCTTGGGAAGTTCTGTTGCTCCACGACAAGGCGTGGGATGAGGAGCACAGCAGAGGGATGAGGAGCACAGGGGGACGAGGAGCACAGGGGGATGAGGAGGACAGCAGGACGAGGAGAAGAGCAAGACAAGGAATACAGGGGGTTGAGGAACACTGTGCAGGGAGCTGAAGAGGGGCTTCTGGGCTTGGCTCTTCCCTGTCTAGCTGTGCAACCTGGAGCAGTCACCTCACCTCTCCAAGCCTCAGTTTCTCTAACTGCAGAGTGCCCTGGAAGGCCACTGTGACTTTTGGTGATCTGGGATCCAGCCCTCACTGAAGCCACGAGGAATGTCGTTCCCAGCTGGCTCAGTGCTTCAGAATAACCCCCAAGCCCTGCTCTCTCCCCTTTCAGGCCAGGCCCTGAGTGAGGGCAGGGATGGGGGGCTCGAGGTCTGCCCACAGCATCAGCTGCCTCCCTCCCATGTCTGCCTCTACATCCTGCCCGGTTTGATTTTGTTTTTCAGCTGAGTTTGCTCTCCGGGGCAGGAAGGCCTCCGCAGAGACATGCCAGGGCCCTGGGGGAGAATGCTGAGCCTCACCCTAGCCAGGGCGGGGATGGCTCTTCCACCCACCTGGGAAAGCTGCTGCGTTTGTCTCACTGAACCCAGTGACAAAAGGAAAACTCTCCAACCTGAAAAGAGGCACCAGCACATCTACCCAGGAGTTTGTTTTGATGGCCCTTCTCCATGTGCCCTGCGTCTTGCTCTGGAACATTCACAAGCCAGCCTGGAGGGGACGAGCTGACTCACATCTCTCCCTACCTTTGCTGACTGGCTCCTTCCTCCCCTCTCTTCAGGCCCCCCTAGCCCCAATACACAAAGCCCACAGGGCTCTGGACTCTGGTCTGCCAAGTCTACCTATGAGGTCCCAGGCAAGCCCTTTTCTGTAGCTTGATTTCCCTGCAAATGAAAGTAAAATAACATCCAGTTCATTCGAGAGCTCACAAAGATGGAAGGATCAGTGGGAAATGAACACACGAGCGCTCTGTGTAAGGTCAGATGCTGCACGAATTCAGGGGATTATTGAACGAGGGGGTATAGGAGCTCTTCCCACGTGAGCTCAAAGGGAGATGAAGGGCGGGCCCAGCAGCCTGGCAAGCTACAACTTGTCTGCTAATCCAGAATCGAGGGCCCCAGCCCAGACCTCCTGGTCCTCCTGCTGACCGACAGGCAGAGCTGGGGAAGGCGGCCTGGAGACCGCGGGTCCCGCCCGCCATTTACAGACCTGGAGAGGCTGAGTTAGCTTGGGCGGCAAGAGGTAGCATTTAATTACATCCTCTCTTGTGCTTACGCCTCCTTTCATCTATTAGTTGTTGTTAACTGGAGTGTGAAGACTTTAAAAACTTGTAGGTTGAGTAGATTAGTTCTTTTCAGGACCACAAAAAAAGGGGGTCAAAACCAAAGTCCCCAAATCCCATTTTTCCTTTGGAGCAAAATAAAGATGTTTCCAATGATTCTCGATTCTTTAAATCTTCCCTCTGAAGATTCAGAAGCTCGAGTTTGAATACATGTGTGAGGAGCGATGGGTCACTCAGTGGAAACTCCTTCTTTGGAGAATCGCCTGCTTCAGGATATCTCAGGCAAGAAGAAATGGAGGCCCTGGGCTACCCCAGCTGGTCCCCTGCCCAGCCAGGAGCCCCGGGCTCTGTGCGGGCTCTGTGACTGACGAAGACTTGCCGAGGGAGTAGGCAGGAAGAAGATGCTCCGGCTCTGTGACCGCTCACGGGGAGTGGGATTCCTCCTTGTGGTCTGAAGAGGGTCCGTGGCTGACCATGTCCTGAGCTGGCAGAGCCCGACACCCCCACCCTCACGGCTGTGGGCGGAGTCTCTGGGTGGGGGCATGTCTCTGTGAACACTCTGACCAAATCTCCCCTTTCACCAGGGCAGGTGAGATGCTGCTTTCTGCTGGGCCCCTCAGTGGGAGGAGGAAGGGGTGGGCCTGTGGGCTCGCTCAGCTATGAGGGGCCTTGTGGGTTCCGTGTCTCTCGGGGTTTGGCTGCAGTAGTTTGGGAAGGTTGTGAGGCCTCTGAGCTGCCAGCCTGCTCCTGCCGCTCCTCTGGGGGTGAGCTGGTAAGCCTATTTCTGTGACAGTCAGAAAGGAAGGGGCCAGGACTAGGGCCTAGCCCCCAGCCCAGAGGCATTGCTCCTTGCCAGCAGCCCTCCCCTTGCCTTCACACCATGCTCCAAACTCAGCTCCTCCAGGCATCCGTCCTGTTTCCTCCGCCAGGGGCCAGTCCCGGAAGATACCACTGGCATAGACGTGCTGGGACCGTGTGCTCCTCTCTCTGCAGGTCTGTGGTGCTGACACGGGGGACAATCTTCAACTTTCCCAGGGAAGGACACAGAATTCAAAGACACAGACACAAAGATGTGGTCTGAGAACTGTCTAATCTTATCCATGGAAAACCTCAGGCCCAGCCAGGAAGGTCCCAGCAAGGGTCACCTGGTGACCCATCCCCAGATCTGTGCTGTCTTTTTCCCCACCCTATCTCTCTCTCTCAAGAGCTCTTCCTGGCCCACACAGCCCCCAGGATGAGGGCCTCCAGCTGCTCAAGCCAGGCAGGGAACACAGGCAGGAACAAGCTCCTCTGGCCCCTACCCTGAAGACCCTGCTCACATGAAGCAGGGCCGTACCATGGGGCTGCGCTGGCATCTCCGCAGTCAACACAGGGCATTCAGTACAGAAAGGTCCCGGCCTAGCGGGGTGGCTGTAGGGGCACAGTGGGCGCTCAGGACTCCATTTGGTTCCACATCATTTCGTTGTAATGAGGACGAGAAAAAACAATCCCAGCCGACACTGAGTGTAATGACGTTATTCCAGGATCTGATTTCAAACAAAGCTGCTGTTTTACTTGGAGCTGCAGCTTCCAAGAACGGATCAACAAGGCTGCGTGAGGACTTACTGCACTCTCTTCGTGGAGCCAGCCCTGTCGGCTCTGCTCCCTCAGTTCATTCTCGCTCAGCACATTCTGTCTCTTGGCAAGTAGGATCATTGTCTCTTCTTGCTGGGTGAGAGCCTGAGGCCCTGCGAGACCCTCCTATCTCCCAGGGCTGGGTGGGGGTGAGTCATGAGCTGGCAGCAGGGACACTGAGTCGGCAAACCCTCCCTCTTGGAGCAGGAGCCAGGGCTGCTGGGGAACAGCCTGCTTCCCCCCACCTCTCTCTTTTCGGACTTTTCACGAGCAGAGGCCCAGCAGGCACTGCCAGGCAGGGAAAGCATCACAGCTGGTGCATCTGGAAGGTGGCATTAGCAGCTGAGAAATGGGAGCAAGGGAGGAAGCTGGGGCTGAGTCTTTTAGTCAGGGTAGTTACGAGGCAGTGGCTATGTCTGATTCTCCTCTGAAAGCTGAAGTCAATGGGCCTACTACCCCTCCATCCTGTTGTAAGGGTTAATTAACTGCTGTTTTCCTGGTGCCTGGAGATGCTCAGATGAAAGCAGGAAAGAAGTATAGGAGGGGCAAGCCATGTAGATTGGAATTGGAGATCTCTGCAGGAGGAGCTGTCCCGCCCCTCGGGGTTTGACCCCTAACATGGGTTTCACCGGCAATGGTCCAGCCTGAAGGGACTCTGCTTGGGTCCTTAGCCAGGAAGGAGTGCCTCAGGGAGTCTTGTTTTTATACAGGGAATGAGAAAGAAGATACCCTCACCTAGGGTGGCCAGATTTAGCAAATAAAAATACAGGACATCAGTTAAATTAAAAGTTCTCCTGGGGAGACCACCACTCAGACTGGCTGCCGGCCTTGCAGTCAGCTCTCAAGCCACACAGGGCCTGAAGAGTCGGCGCTGAGTGAGTCCTCTATTAGGATCTAGTCCAGCTGTCTTGCTCCGTGGATAAGGAAAGCAAAGTATAAAGAGGTGAAGGCCTTCTCCCCCAACGCCCCTCAGCATGTAACAACCCTGCTGGGCCTAGATTCAGGCGTCCCAGTTCTGATCTGACACACCACATCCATAACCCTACCGACCTTTGGAATAGACATTTCACCCATTTCAGAGATGGGCAAGTTGAGGTGCAGATTAAGAACTTTTCTAGGGTCAAATAACTAGTCAAGGGGCAGAGCTGGAATTGGGACTGAAAGGTCTGGACTATTTCCGGGAGTGGATCATGTTAGCTGTGGCTTGGTCAAGATGGCCTCTTTCTGCTGCTCCAACGGTCCTGCCCTGTGTCTCTCTCACAGCCCCTCTGCAGTACATGGCCCAGGGCCCTGCCCTAGTGGACACCCCATCCACATGGCGAACTGCAGATCCCTACCCCAATCTCCATGAGACCCCAGCCTGCTTGTAAGAGGCTCACCCAGCTGGTGTTGGGTGGGAGTAGGAAGAAGCAGTTCTCAGGGTGAGGGTCCTTAGTATGTTCCCACAACACCCAATCAGGTGGGATCATCAAATACGAGGACAAGTCCATTAGGGAAGCACAGCTAAGGGGGGGCAGGGACGATGTCTAGAGAGTCCTAGGCTGAAGTACAGAGCAGCGGCCAATGAGTAGGACAAAGCCAGGACAAACCAGAGCCCTCCCCAGTTATACTCTTCTCACCCTCAGGGCTGCTAGGCTGGAATTAACTGAGCCTGGTGAAATGATTCAAGATGGCGTCCCCACGGTCTACCTGACCCAGATCTCCTGGCTGGTGATGCCCACATGGCTTCTCTATGGATCAGGTACAAGAGATTTTGGTCTAGTCCAAGCCATAACCAAAGAACGGCACACTTGACATGACTCCCAGAACTGAGTGCTTAGATGTGCTTCTTAATTTGTAAATAGGAAAGCCCTTTAGGGCTGAAGCTGTTAGAAAAGGAGATTGTCATCTTAATCCAAAGACATTCCTGGAAATTAAAATTATCTACCTGCCTTAGTTTCATCTATATGAGGGAGGTCCATGTTCAACTTTGAATAGAAGGGATGTGCCTTCCAAGCCTCCAGCTCCCTGCTCCCCCATCCTGGTCTCAGCAGAGATAGAGGAAGATATTCCAGGGATCTGTTGGTTTGACCCCTAACATGGGTTACACCAGAAATGGTCCAGCCTGAAGGGACTCTGCTTGGGTCCTTAGCCAGGAAGGAGTGCCTCGGGGAGTCTTGTTTTTATTACAGGGAACGAGAAGGAAGATACCCTCATCTAGGGTGGCCAGATGTAGCAAATAAAAATACAGGACATCAGTTAAATTAAAATTTCAGCTGAATTACACAGAACATTTTAGTATTAGTATATATTTTATCTGATTATATTTTATCTGACGCTACCCCAAGCCCCACCAATGCTATGGCTGTGAGTGTAGGAAAGGGAAAAACAGCCACTCTCCTGCCTCTTTTGAGCTAGGCTGACTCCTCAAGGAAAGAGTGGTCTTGGTTTGGGGACAGAGGGAGAGAAGAAACTGTGGGGTCCAAACTCATAGGTCTCTTGCAAGCCTCAGAGCATGATTGTAGCAATATGGATATAGACAATGTATCTTTGGAGTGAGGAAAACAAAACCCATTAGATGAGGACTCAACACAGGGGTCTAGGCCATTCTCTCCCCTCAATAGCTATGTGACCTTCCAGTCACTGAACCTCTCTGAGCTGAATTTCTATAGCAGTGAATGCAAGTCTCGTTGGGGCTCTAATAGCCACGAGTCTTATCCTGAGGACTGGAACAGCATAGCTGAGTCTGTTCTGGAAAGCACAGTTGAACTTGGGAGAAGCACAGAGGATAGCAAGGGTTAGAAAATGCCCTTCTCACAGGGCACCTCCTCCTCCCTGACATCTGTGGCTGTGGGGCTTCCATACGCCATGAAGTAGACCGTGGAGGAGCGGTCAGGGCGGCCAGTGCAGTGGGGACCTGACGGCCCAGGACTTTCTGTGACCCAATCTTTTCTTGAAGCCCATTGATGCTTTCGTTATGTTAGACTGACTTTGGTTTAAGTTCTGCTTTATCACAAGATTCTCTACATTCAATTTTTCTAATTTATGATGTAAGCGAGCATAGATTGGTAGCATGAATATATGTATGTAAGTATATATATGTTTATAGACAGAAAACTAGAGAGTTAGATGAATAGAAAGATGGAGAAAGAGAGGGAGGGAGGGAGGGGTGGAGGGAGGAAGATGAAAAGGCTATTACTGATACAAAATATATGGCCAAGCCACTGCCTTTAGAATATTTTTAGAACGTTCTTTTTGGAATTGACTACAGATTCCTTTACATATTTAAATAAAAATCTATACTCAATCGTGACAAATTTTGTATTATGAGGGTGATTTGCAATTGGGAACTGCAGCCAAATTTGGGAAGTGAGTCACTCAAAGTGGTTCATGTAATTTTTGGTCAAACACAGGTCACGACAATAAAGAAATGAGACCGTCTTTCCTCACATGGCCCCTAACATGACACTGAAGACTATTCTATTGGAAACCTCTTTGAGGGTCTGGCAGCAGTCGGAGTGATGGTCATGTTGCTGTGATACTCCAGGGTTGTAACTAATACCTGCAACTGATTCGTCTGCTGCCCTCTGTGCTTCTCCCAGCTCAACTACAAGTTCACTCAGGGCAAAGACAGAGTCTCTTCCTCCGTGTGTCTGCTGTGTGCCTCGCTCCCTGCCGTGCCCGAGCGGTTGCTCAATACAAGTTGGCTGACGGAGTGAACATAAAGTATCTACAGCAAACGGTCCTTCAGCAGCTTTCAGAAGCTCCTGAGACCTGCTGACGGGGCTGGTGCAGACGAACCACACCCAGCTCCCTCACTAGCTGCCTGCTGTCGCCATATTGTTTTCACCAGAGGGTAGGAAATAAAATGGTTCTGTGCCAGTTGTGCCTTCCATGGGAAAATCCCACAGGCATAGGCTTATCCCACAGCTACCAATCCCTATTGCCTTTCCTTCTCCTCTCCTTTTCCCTAAGTCTGGACCCCATTTGGTTTTGCTCAGTCCTTGGCTGATTATATACCTGGCTCCAATATCAATTATTCCATTTCCTCCCTTCTTCACCCCCTCCCTCTGCCAAATCCTCATGTATGCTCAGCTCTTAGCTGTTCCCATAGCCTCTGCTGAACTGAGAGGAGACAGGACATGCCTCAGCAGCTACCCTGACATGAGTCATGTCTGAAGTCCCGCCAGCAAGAAGAATGAGGAGGTTGGGCCTCCGGGTGCGGGAAAGGAAAGGAATTTTCACCGGTTGTCAGAAAACAGGCATAGCGAGGGAAGGTTGCAGTTTGGGAGCATAAGAGCTGGTAAGATCGCTGAACGCTGAGCTAATTAGCCAGAAGAAATGCTCAACAGGGCCACATAAAGATTTTCTTTCCAAGAAAATCTCTCCCAAAAAGTTCCCCCACAGTTGTCAGTTATAAATTTCCATGTGTAATTACCCCACACCACCATTTTGAAAATATGTCACAGTCACCAGAACATGCCACTCCGTGAGCAAAGTGGATACACAGGTATTAAAATGACCATTTTGCAGGGCCTCCCCTGGTGGCACAGCGGTTGAGCGCTGTGCTGCGAAGCTGCCCGCAGCCTCTGCTGCGCCAGTTCGATCCCTGGCCGCCGGTGAGGGTCCCACATGGCACGCAGACCTCTCCTGCAACGCCCGCTGCTTCCCTCAGGGGTGTATTTCGTCACTCTGCCTGTTCTGTTCCCCACTCTGGCTCTGGTGAATTCTCTCACCCTCCCGCAATTCTGACTGTACCCAGTGCTTTTATAAATAAATAAATAAATCTTCATAAAAAAATGACCATTTTGCAGATGAGAAAATTGTTGCTGAGAGAGGTTAAGAGACTTATCTAGAGTCACAGAGCTAGGAAGTGGCAGAGCTGAGACTAAGATTAAGCCTCTAAGCACTGATTTGCTAACACAGCGTGTGTGAAGACACGTACCAGCTGCCTTCTCAGCCGGATTATCTCTTTGATTGCGCTCCAGCATTGGGTCTCACCTAGCCTTTTATACGGCATCACTAAGTCATTTTTTCAGATTCTGTCTGGCCATTACTTGGTGCCAAAGTCCTTTCTTCACATCTACGCCCAACCTGCCAATTTTGTTGGTCTCAGTCATCCGTATTATGCTGCACTGAGGGTATCAATTGACATCATGAATCACAAAAATTTGCAGCAAACCTAGTTAAATTTTTCCTTTTAGTCCTTCAATTACAACATGGAAGAGAGACAAATCCTCGGAAATTAGTCCCAATGAGAACTCAAGAAGGAAGGAATTATGTTGATGAAGAAGGAACACCGCACCCTTAAACCACTCGCGCTCTCTCTTGCCCAAGACCTCAACAATTAGGGAGGCATCTGTGAACACAGCAAATATTGCTGAAATCCTGAATTTCCACAAAGACGGTGCCCCCAGCTTTCCCTAGATATGTAGCCTTTATGCCCATTTGCACAAGGTCTTGAGGGTCTCACAAAAGAATTCGCAGGCTAATGTCCAATGTGAGCTAATGTTGAAACCAGCAGAGATAAATGAAAGTCACAGAATTTGGGCACTGGGAGAAACCTTGGTTGTCAGCTGGCCCAATAACCCAGATTTTAGAATCAAAGAAAAGTCCTGCCCTGACTGGTGTGATTAAACCAGAGTATCAATCGTGGTGCTGGTGCAGAATTAGGGCTCAATAAACATCTGCTCACTAATGGGTGGAAAAGCATAGTGGGTTGAAATAGCATAGAAGACAGTGATGGGGCAAGCATTAAGAACCTGGAATAATCTCTATTCATGTTATTTCTTTAAAAATATTAAGAATAATTATCAGGGTTTTTTTTTTTCCCATGGACATTATTTCATTTAATCCTGACAATGAAGCAGATTTTATTGTATCTATTTTGTATGTGAGGATAAGGAGGCCCAGGGGTAAAAGTATCTTGCTCAAGGTCATGTGCTCAGCCGAATAACAGAAGTTAAATTTGAACCTAGGTTTGTCCAATTTACAAACTCAAGCTCTGCTCCAGCATCTGTCCTCTTATTCAAGAGTCCCTGCAGAGGACGCGCTCTCCTGGCCTTAGGGAGCCTGCCAGGACCCCTTCTGTGACCATCAGCACATACAGGGGTAGAAAGACATTTAGCAACTTCTAAATTGATCCACAAATGGACCTTATTAATTCAAACTTCTCCCAAATCCATGATTGAATCAGAAGTATTAGGAAATGGGCTCTTTAAAAAAAAAAAGGTTCTTTATACTTTTCTAAAATCTTCTTATTTGAGACACTCATGGAGTGTCATCCAAATGGGAGGCCCATTAAGAGTCATCTATGAAATAACAGCAGAGCAGCAGACCTGGTCAGAAGTGAAAGGCCGCACCTCACAGACCAAAGGGGCCTCTTCCCACCCTGCATCACTCTGATCAACCTTGTAGACACCGTCAACAGACACCCCCAACTGTGCCCACGAACATCAATGCTCCTTACCGGATACCCCCAGGAGCCATTCCCCGCCTGGAGCTTGGAATAGTAGCTGCTCCTGCTGGTGGTGCCATAGTTGTTGTAGTTGTCGGCCAGGCCATCGTACATGGAACCTTGAAAGCAAAGGTGGGCGGTTAGGACAGCGATGGCTACGCTCTTCCCCAGCCCCCTCCCCGCCACAGCCCCTCTGCACCCAGGCCTGCCATGAACCCTGGAGGAGACCAGGTCTGAGCTCTTGCAGGGGGAGGATGGGAAATAAGTCATCCACCGGCTTCTCCCTCTACTCCACCTCCCCATATCCCCGAGAGCCCCGGCCACCTCTCCCTGGGGACTTAACGCTTTCATGCTGCTGAGGGTGGTGGCCACCTACAAGTCAGAGATCGGCCTGGAAGGGCTCGGAGAAAGGTGGTTCCATTCCAGGGAATCACGATTCCCCGCTCCACAAGGATAAGCTTCCCGCCGGGGAGAGACAGGCTGGATCTCGACATCCCAGGTCCAGGCCGCGGAGCAGCAACGGCTGATTAGAGTCCACTTCGGGCAAGACTCTGGTTTCAAAGCTCAGCCCGGCCCCCGCTAGTGACGAGATGACTTTCCACCCCTTCCTTCACCTCCTAGGGGCTCCAGCTGGGGAAGGGGGAGCGGCCATCCACCTCAAAGGCCCCAGTGAGGATTAATTAATGTTTTCGGAGCGCTAGAGACCCACAAATGACAGGCTCCAAAGGAAAACAGAGTGTCATTAGGGTTATTAGTGACAAAGTGGCTTTGAATTACAGAAAGCAGAGCTGGATTTGGGCTCCTGTTGGGGACCCTAAAGGAAAGCCCCAACTCTGTAAAAGCTGGTCGTGTTCACTCTCCTGCTGTCCTTGAAACATGGCTGATGGCAATGTGTCCAGGACTTGGCTCACCTCATGCCCCTTGCCAAGTCTCCATCAAATTCACCCATCCTTCAAAGCCAAGTTCAAGACCTTCCCACTCCCGGAAGCCTTCTTTGACCACTCCTGCCTGAGGCACTCTCCTGCTTCTAAACACAAACAGTCCTGCTACCTGCACCCCAAGTCACATCCTGCGTAGTGTCTCAGTCCCCACACTGGGAGTGGCATGAGGCTAGATGACCCAGATGTCCAGAGCTGGCTTCCCCACACTCTTCTTAAGTAGTGGCCTCTGGGGCAGGGAGAGGAATCTGGGCTCCAGTGAGAACCTCCTAAGGGGAAAGAGCTCCCCTTTTTCTAAAGTGATGGTCAGACTCCAGCGTCGGAAGCTCCGTCTATGAGGAAGGTTTGACCTGGTCAGTGATTTCACCTGGCTCCTCTCTCACCTGCCACGCCCACTCAGACTCCCCTGCCTTTTGGGGGTGGGTGGTGAGACTGGACTACCAGAGCGGGGAGTAGAAGGAATAGCAGAGGGGCAGCTTTGGGGTGTGCCTGGGGTTAACTCCCCTGTTCAATGCCAGGTGACCACCCAGGGCTCACAGGAGGGGGCACCACCCTCAATTCCCTGCCTCCCTCACCCCATCATGGAGGATCTGTTGGCCATTAGAGCTCTGGGCAGTGGCAGAGACAACTCGCCCCTGGAGCCCAGAGGCGGTGAACTTGACCCCGGCTCTGGCATTTGGGCAAGTCACTTGTTCTCTCCATGCCCTGCTCCCTCTGTACAAAGACAGGGATGGCCTCTGCACACCACAGGCCCCATCCTGCTCCTGTGCCGGTGATGGCGTGATTACAGTGACACCTGCCTGCTGCCATTCAGAAGAGCCAGGCTTCTCTTCTCTGGAGATGGGGCTCAGCTTACAAGGAAGAAGGGCAAACATCAAAGGCTGCACCACGCCCCGGTTGCCTGCCCCAGGGTGCTCCCAGAGGCGGCATCCCTGAAAAGCCCAGGCCCAGGCCCAGCCTGCCTCCCATAGGGACCGCCCTCTGAGTCTGCTAGTCTGCGAGCTCCCTACTAAGTGCAGGCGGCATGTCTCTCTCCTTTCCCAGAAGCTGCCCTCTGGAAAGGCTGCCCTCGTCCCGAGGTGACCGGCTGCATCTCAGGGCTCTGCCACCAGAGCTGCCCCACCAGGGAAGAGGCTGCAGCCAGGCACAAGCACAGCCAAGCCCCCAGGCGGCCCACAAAGAGCCAGGTCTCAGCCACCTCCCCTCCTCCCAACCCACTTCCATCATCCCTCCCAAGGCTTGGCAGGCCAGAGTTCACTTGGCAACTGCCCCATGAGCAGGGATTTCTCACCAAAGGGCAGACATGGGTCAGCCAGCTCTTCTGGATGGAAAATCTAGGGTGGTGACAGACAAAGCGTTCCATGGAGTCCCAGGGAGGCCTCCTGTGAGGAGAGGCATCCCCAGGAGGCTCTGTGGAGGGCAGGCTCCCACGGGGCCTCCGCCCCTTCTCACAGGGGAATCTGTCAGCGGTGATGTCACTTGCCCTCTTGGCCATCAGATGAAGCGTCTCCTCCCTTCACGCCCTGCACCTGCCCGCCTCCCTCTCATACACTGTCTCTTCTCCCAGGGACAGGGAGGCAGCTTCTGGAATGCCCTAGATTGCAAAAATCAGTTCCCATATCCTGGTGGTGACTCTGGGAATGATGGGTGTGGGCAGTAACTCTCAATTTTGCTTGGGCCGAGGTCTCCAGGACCTTCTAGGTTAGTCATTAAGGTACCCCCTAAGATTCACATTTAGGGACCTAACTGCCACCAGAAGCTGCTTTGTTTGGCTTCCTTGTGGCAACAAAGCAGCCATCACCCCAGCCAGTGCATCTCTGATAGCAGGTAGATGCACTTGGGGCCACTGTGGTAAGGCGGGAGAAGAGTTTGGAGACATTACACACTTGAAGTCATACCTTGCATTGTACCAGATAATAAAAGCGCACAGGTGGGAGGTGAGTTCTGTTTATGAGAACGCTGCTCCTACAATAGAAGTGATTGCCTCCTTCCCTGACCCCAGGGTGTCTAGCTGAACCACCACCTGAAAGTCAAGCTCAATAGCGAAGGCATGGGGTTTCTCAATGAGAGTGAAGGTGATAGCTCTGACAGCTTTCCCTTCCTCACCGGTTCCCCAACTTCTCTAGAACTCACTTCTAGGAAACCTTTCCTGATCAACTCCATCTGGTCCTAGCTCCCCCAGCCCACCCCAGCCGACTGTCTCATCACTACAGGTAAGGTGTGGTTGATTTTCCCTCACTGTTGGTGGCAGTATCCACCGTCAAATCCTTAGGGCACTCCCTGAGCGAGAATCATGCCTTTTCTTTCCCTGGATTCCTGGCATAGGGTACTGGTCCAGCTGGGATTGGGCCAACCAGGACTGAGCAGGCCCTTTTTGTCCACCAGATCTCCCTTGCCCCCGCCCCTGAAAGTGAGGTTCTCTGGTGCTGGGAGGTTCAATGTCCCCATAACTGTAGTGTGGGACCAGGGTTTAGAACAGCCAGGACTACCTTCTTGAGGAGGATGCTTGGTCAGGCCATGGCATGGGAGGTGATCTCAGCACCCAACTCACCCACAGAACCACTCCTACCCTCCCAGCCTAGCATTCCCACTGTTCCCTACAGAAGGCCCATACACGGGAACAAAGGGTAGCAGCTTCTGCCTATGGCTGGCTGCCAGCCCAGCCTATTATCAGCCCCGGGAAGCATGCGCCTACCCTCGGAACCCCAAGGTTAAAGAGTAAATGTCTCAGGGAGCAGATTGCTTTCCCCAGTATACAAGCCATACCAGCTGCTCTGTCCCCACATTTTATGTCAATGTTTCAAGTATAAAGTCATCACAGACAATCTCCCATCAGAGGACCAGCATCCTGGGGTGCTGTCTCCCTGTGATGGTGCCCCAGACCACGGCCTGATGCGCCCTGTGTCTTGGGGCAACCCAAGCTCTCTCACCTCCAGAGGCTTTGAACATGGAGGCAGCTCCTTTGTTAGGACACATGGAATTCTCTCTCCAAGGGGTAAACCTTGCGAGGATGACTCACCCCCTCCACCTCCAAGCTTTCAACTAGGTCACACCCACCGCACCTGAAACATTCCTTCTCTTCTTCTCAGCCAAACCCTCTCCCTGCATTCAAAACCTTGCACAAAAATCAGCTTCTCTAAAGATGACCCCACCCAGCTCTGGGGCCTCTGAACCCTCCAGCAACCACATCAGCACTGCGTCCACTGTTCTCAGCACTCTGCCAGCTTGGGTGTTCCTTGGAATGTGGTTTCTGGGCCGTGTGTGTGCATGTGTGCATGTGTGTGCACCCATGTACCCTTCTCCCAGAAAGCCTGTCCTGGATCTCCCCCAGGCAGGCTGGAAACTCCTTGAAGCAAGGTACCTTCTGCTTCTGGTAGGTCCCCCAGCCCTGCCCCAAGTGCAAGTTCCAGGTGGGGAATGTCTCCTGGGGACATCTGGGAAGGAACTTCTTCTGTTCACACAGGCCTGGAATGTTGGGGTGATGGTTTGGAGTTTATACTCCAGGGTGTCTCAGTGGGTCTATTGCTGAATCTGTACCCCCCAACCCCCCTCCAAGGTCTATGTCTCTTCTAGATTCTTTTACACTTGGGTAAAATCCATCAGTTCCTCAGCACAGAAAGTTCAAGAAAGGAAGCCATGCTCTTTCAGCCTTGAAAATACATTTCTTCACCCCTGAGGTCTTTCCCACCATGAGACCCAGTAAAGCTAGGCCCACAGTAAGAGGATTTTAAATGAGATAAAAGGAACTGGCAGGAAAATAATTCTGAGACAATCTCCCTCTGAGATGTCTGAGAGTTAACGAGAGTTGTGTCTGGGACAGTCTCGGACCTCGGGACGAGAACAGCCAGCACCCCCTGCTCCGTCCAGGCCAGCTGGGAGCAGGTAGGACGTACAGCCCCGTCCCAGAGCCTCTGTGTCCACAAGGAGGCACTTTGGTGGGTTCTTGCCCTTTCCCTGGGCATGTGTACAGAACAGAGCCGCGGAACAGAGGGGGCTGCTCTGTGTCCGCCCTGGTCCCGCACCAGCGCACGCATTTCCCACGGGCTCTGCTGGAATCTGTTCAGGCCCCTCTGCTAGGTCTCGCCTCCCTTTCTGATGATCTGTTCGGGGCCACCAATACCTGAGGATTGGGCACAGGGTAGGCATGTCTTATGGGGACAGAACTGGCACAGGGACAGTGCGACGGCTTGTTGCGGGCGAGGGCAGAACAGGAGTCAGCCACCTGACTGTGGGTCGGCAGTAAATTGTCATCAGCAGCTACTATGGTAGATGTTCATCTGAGCGTATGTGTGTGTGTGCATGTGTGTGTGTGAGAGAGAGAGAGAGACAGAGAGACGGAGAGAGACAGAGAGAGAGGGAAGGAGGTGGGAGGGTGCCTGTTACAAGGTTGATTCCCACACGGGGTGTGGACGTGAGTGAAGAACCAAAACAATGATTCTTGGATTTTGCTGTACATTAGAACTGCCCTGGAGATTTAAATTCCCTGATACCCATGTTGTCCTCCATACTGATTAAGTCAGAATCTCTGGGGGTTGGACCCAGGCATTGGCATTTTTTAAAATTCCCAAATGATTCCAACGAGTTAAAGAGCAGCAGACTAGAAGATGTTTTGGGTAAACGAGGGTGTTTACCAGGAGCAACTCTGACTGATATGCCTCCGGGGAAGGAGCGCTTTTGCGGGACAGCTGCAGGCTGAAATGTTTTGCAGAGGGAGTGAGTTATACAGTCGATTTCCAAAGAGCATTACCATAGCAAGCACTTTGGTGATGATCTCATTCAATGTCTTCCAGCCGCAGAGACCTGGAGAGAGGCAGTGACTTGCCCAGGATCACACGCCTGTCAGTGTGTGGATGCAAAGAGAACGCAAGTCTCCTGCCACCTAGCTGGCCTCCTGCACAAGGAGTAAGGTGGTGTTGATGGGGGTGGGGTGGGGTGGGATGTGCACACCTGTTTATGTGTGTATGTACATACGTGTGTGTATATAAGTATAAATGTGCATGCATCTGGAGGACGTTCTTTCTTATAAAAGCCTTCACATGAAGGTACCTAACGTTCTTCCTTTTTATTTTTGTTTAAACGTCATTCACATTCTGGGGGCCACACCCCATAGCATAAGTTGTTTCCAGATTTTTAAAGCTAGAACAATTGGCTTATTGATATTTTGACTTTGGTGTGTGGGGAGAGGAATTTTTTTTTCATCTTGCCAGTGAACTTAACGAAGGAGCAAGGTGCGGAGACACAGCATTTGCTGTGAAACAGCCTGGAATACCCAGCATTTTTGCATGTGTTTTAACAGGCCAATGGAAATTCTGATTCAAATCTGACTTCTAGCCAAGAGACTTGTAAAGAAATAAGAATTGGATCATTTGCAGTTTAATTAATATGTTTTTGCTAAGGCAGAAACGTGCTGTTCTTTAGCGGCCATCTCCCATCTTGGCTTTGCTCTGACAAAACCACCCCAGAAGTGAGGTCTATTCAGTCTGTAGTCTGCAAAGGACAACTTTCCAAAGGGTAGAATGAGCAAAACCCCATTCAGTCAGCGGTCCAAGCTGAGACACAGCTGAGCACAACCTAAAAGCCTGCATGGTGGGTCTTTTCCCGCTGGCTGCAGTGCCATTGAGTCTGCCCCCTCTGAGGGTCTCAAGCGGCATCCGCCAGGGAGGGCATCAATGCAAGATGATGAAAGAGAGACAGGCAGTTCCTCTAGCTTAATGCCAACTCAACTCCTATCTCTGAGCAGGGAGCAATACAGGCTTAGACACTTTAAATGGGAAATGGTGCTTCTGAGAAGGGAGAAGAACTTCAGGCCCAAGGTGGAAAGTAAAAAGTCACAGTCATTCAAGCAATGGTGAGGCAAAGCAGGCCAACGGCACTGCCAGTGTTAGGTTTTCCCTAGAAAGGGAAGTGATATGAAAATGGAAGCTGCTTTCATTAAAATTTGTGACATGTCTTTCAAAGTGGTAGCAGCTGGCGGCAGGGTCTGGATCAAATGAGATTGGGGTGAAGCTTTAGGAAGAGATTCCAAGTGAGGTTACAAAGAATCTGAATGTGGAAAAGTGTTTCCTTGCAGCCAGATCAGCAGTGTGCCAGCCCTTTACCCTCCAACAACACTTGGGTAATGAGCTAATGTCCCGATCAACACCTGCGGGAATTTCCCAGACTCAGGGAGGTCAAGTTTCTCCAGCAAAGATCTTTGGCTGAGTGAGCACATTCCCCTGGGATTCCTCCTGCTCCCCATATAGTCTGAGAAGACACCCCAATGCCCACAGGGACATCCTGGGGTCCCAGGCCCAGGGGGTCAATATTTGGGAACTGAACAGGAAAAGACCCAGACAGGTTCAGAGCAACCCCTTTCAGCCTCAGAGACCCCCTACCTCCTCCCTGGGGACCACCTGACCTGGGCAAAGGCATCTGTCTCAACTGCTGAGTTTCAGGAAGGCCTGGGCACAGCAGACTCTGGTGCCAGACTCCTTCCATGGGCTCCTTTGAGCCCTCAGTGTCTAACCTGCCCCTCCTGGCAAGTTACAAGAATCCAATGGGAGAAGTTTGCTTCTATTGCTAGGACCAGGCTGGGAGTTTCCTGACAGTCCTTCAGGAGGCACACAGAGGGGCAGCTACTCTGCCAGGCAGCCTGTGGGGTGTGGCTGGCCTTTAGGGTGGAGGTTCTTAACTAGAGGGGACCTGGATGCAATTTGGGGGCTCAGGAGATCTAAGACCCCAGAAAAACTTTTCCTTCTCTGGTGGGGGCACGGGGAATGGTCTGGGGCCTGGTCCTTATACCATTACTAATCACCCAACAAGGAGCCAGAGCAGACTCAAGAGGAGCAAGAGAAGCAAAGTGAGTGCAGGTGGCTGTGGAGCAGCTTGGGCGGTTCTGATGAAGAGGAGGGGGAAATCTGATGAAAACAAAGCCAGCCAAACCAGAAACACCAGCTCCAAGCGCCCCAACCGCCTCCTCCAGTTAGGGTGCTGCTAGGGAAACTGGCCCTGTGGGAGCCTGGCCAGAGCCGAGGGTAGAGGGGCATGCCCACAGGGCCAATCCTTGGAGAGCCCCTATCTCTGGAGAGAGAGGCATTAGCCATGGGAAGCCACCCCCACCAGAGGAAGGCCCCTTGAGTACCTAGGAATGGAGATGTGGCCGGGACAGGAGAGAGGTCAGATAGATGCTGCCCACAAAGGTCAAGGCCAGAAAGAACAGTGGCAGATACTCGGCCCGCATCATGAGAGGTAGGGAGAGAAGGGGCGTTTGGCACACCAGGGCTCCTTTGAGATTTTTCTGGAGTTGTGGGCCAGATCTCAGGCCAGGAGTAGGACTGGAAAGGGGACAGTAAGTCTTGTGCAAGGGGACTGTGGTGATGGTGCACGGGTGCCTTGGGGAAGGAAAGTCTATGGGGACTCCACCTGAGGGGGTAGGGGAAAGCAAATATTGCTTAAAAAAATGCAAAATACAAAAAAATAAGTCTTGTTGCAGAGAAAAGAGTAAGTTGGCTGGAGCCTTGACTGGGTGGAAGTGAAAAGTGGGGTCACTTTGTTATCCCAAAAGACTGGTTTGTGGCACCAAGGCACTAAATCAAGGGAAAGGAGGCAAAGGCTCTGGGGGCTCTATGACCCCAGCGGAAATCTGGCAGGAGAAGGACCAGGAGCACAGACAAGAGCAAGACACAGAGCAACAAAGACCTTGAGGTTTGGGGGTTCAGCCAGCCATTTTCTTTTCCTTACTTCTATGCAGGGCCTCTCCGGAAGGAGTGGGGTACGGGAAGGAGGAGGAGGGAGAGGAGGAGGAGAAGCCAGGGTAGAGTGTGCTGGTGCGTGCGTGTGTGTGCGTGTGCGTGTGTGTGCGTGCGTGCGTGTGTGTGTGTGTGTGTGCGTGAGAGAGAGAGAGAGACAGAGAGAGAAAGAGAGAAGGGACAGGGTTCTGTCTCTTTTGTCCTCTTCTACTTTGTTACCCCCACTCCCCTCACTTTCTCATGAGGGCCCTAATCAATAAGTAAATATTGATTGACCCGCATTGGTTTGAAGACTGCAGAGTCTTTATCAGCATTTTACTTATTTAGCCAAATAAATAAATAAATAAATAAATAAATAGAAGGTTCACTGATTTGTGGGTAATTCATATTGGGAATCCTTTGTGTTAAAGTATTTGGTCTTAAAAAATAAATAAAGTATTTGGTCTTAAATTCTCCACGAAAGCCCCCACCAGATAATCTACCTTCCTCCTTAAGTTTGAGGGGTCTTACCCCTTTCTTCTAAGCTTTCCCCGTTAGCGGGGACCTTACCCCTGGGGGAGAGGGGCCCTGGGCAGGTCAAGCACCCAAATGGGACAAGAGTCCATCCTGACGGCTCAGCAGGGAGGGGCCCAGTGGGATTTCCCGCCTGTCACCCCAGTCCTCTGCTCTCTCCTAACACAGGGGTCCTACTTGAGCCTATGGGAAGCAGGGAGAATCACAGCAAAGGCGTTTCTTCCTTAGCTATAGGGAGAAGAGGGCATTCCCGGAACCCCTTCAGGGACCTCAGGGAGCAAGCTGCCCTGGGGTGACCTTAGAACCAGACTTGCTTCTGGGGTGTGAGGCTCCCTGCTAACACGAGGAGACACCCGGAGGGTTTGTGAGTGCCCCCTATGCACCCCCGCAGCGCCCCTCCTGAGTCCCCACTCCAGTCTCAGTGACTCCCTTGCACCGGTGACCCCTCCTGCACCCGGACCCCGAGGGCTTGGGCGCTGGCCGCTTGCTTGCCCAAGGCGCAGTGGACTATGAGGCCGAGGCCGGGGAGGATGGGGCGAAGAGTGGGGGTGGGCGAGAGGGCACACTACCCTGGGGGAACCCTTCAGTCACAGTCCCGAGGGAAGCCAGGGTGGCATAAGATGGGGGGGGACTCTGAGCCCACAGAGTAGCTCACGGGAGCTCCTCAGCCTTCTGGCGTGCGGAAGAGACTCTCCAGGCCGGGCCCCCTGGTGGGCCAGCCTCGCGCCCACGGGAGGTGCGTCGGTGGGTCGCGGAGCTCCTGGAGCCCGCGCGGGTGGGTGTCCTGCCGCTACTCCACCCTGTCGGAACCTGCCCAGAGCTCGGCAGCTCGCACTCCGCGCACCCCTGCCTCGGGCGGGCATCCCCGCGCCTCCCTGGCCCCAGGATGCCTGCACCAGGCCTGGGTTCCTGCTGAGATGTGCCCGGAGCGTGGTGGGAGCGCGCGGACGCCGAGCCTTTACCTCGGTTGGAGTGGCTCAGCGTGGACGACTGCGAGGACTTGGACTTCTGCCGCTTGACGGTCATCATCACCTGCTCCTGCACGCGCTGCCTGCCCGACGTGCCTGTCTTCATCTTTTGGTCCGACGGCAGAGCCAGCGTCGAGCTGTCCTGGTCTTGGAAGCATTCGTATGCCAAGGCGGTCTTGAGCGGCGAGTGGTTCATGGTGGCGGGAGGCGGAGGCGCTGGGGCCGGGCCCTGGGAGAGCGGAGCGGAGGCGCGGCGGGGTGCAGTGCAGTGGCGGCCGGAGCGTGCTCTTCAGGCGCTCAGCGGCTCCCTATGGCCATAGAGTGAGTGGTCCGCGTGAGGGCTCCCGGCGGCTGCTCCTGGCGCCTCCACCCTGGCTCGTCCCTCTCCTGGCACTGGCGAGGCCCGCCCTCCGTCAGACTGGATATACCGCCCCTGCCCTGCACCACCCACTCCACTCCGGGCGCGCCGCGCGCTCAGGTGCGGAGCTGCAGGGCACTGCCGCGGCGGGAGCGGGCGCTGTCGGGGCAGGGCTGCCAGTCCCCAGTGCGGAACAGCCGGCCCTTTCTGGCGCTCTCTCCTCTTCTCTGCCTTCCCTCGCCGCGCGGTGGCTAGGGGAAACCCGGCAGGTGGCGAGGCCCCTAGGTGACGCCCTCTGTCCTGTTCCTGCTTGTTCAGGGCGGCACTGGAAGGAGGGAGACTTCTCTCTAGGAAAAAGGAGTCTTTCTTCACCAGGCCCCCAGGAGAGCCAGATGCCTGTGTCCTGAGGTCATGGCCCAGACCAGACCAGTGATGTGGTGGGTCTCCCAGAAACTCAGCCCCTGTCCCAGGGGAGTGCTGACTCTGAGTAGCAGACAGCCCATTTTGTGCAAAGACTGCTTCCAACCTGCAGGGAGTGGGTTTGGGGTGAACCCACACCAGGGACCAGATTTGAGAAAAAAGCACCACCACTGCCCTTCCTGGGGTTTCTGGGGAAAACATCAAGTGAACAAGGATTTTCTCTATTAACTCCAGATTTAGCCCCTAAAATGATGCTTCCATGTATTAGCAACTCGATATAAATATTTTTGAGTGGATGAATGAAAGCTAACTCATGTAAAGTCAATTCAGTCTAACTTGAATCCTACCCACATCCTTACTAGAAACCTGGAGTTTTGTTTCGCTCTGCAAACCATCCCACTGGAGGCCTGGTATTCTAGGCTTCTGTGTGCGTTCTCTCACACACACTGGAAACTCATGTGCAGCCATGGAGCGACATTCTCGGGCACCCACACCAGAGGATTTGGTGTGGGACAGGTGCTGGGTACTTTTAAAACTATGTCAATGGAAATCTTTCTACAAGGAATTGCACCCCGCCTTGCCTCCTTAGGCAAAAGATCATGAACATATTGGATGAACTTCTTGTGACTTAGGGTTTTCACTTTCGACTTCCATCAATGAATCGTGTAGCAGTGTGGTCCTGGGGGGTCTCTTGTCCCTGGGGGCCGTCACTTCTGCTCATAGCTCACACACTTCACCTTAAGTTTGAACACTTCCAATCTACAGAGGAAAGGCCATCAGTATCTATGCTTGCTGAGAGATTTATGTCCAGGAGGGATCAAGATGACTGAGTGACAGCCTCAGGGAACACATGACTTTTTAGAGTGGGTGTCTCATGCATGAAGCCCCAGTTTTCCTCCAGAATGAATGCCTGGTAGTCACATGCAGAGCAGAATCTTGTAAAGTAGTTCATCGTTTCCAGTAGAAATAGCTTCATAATTGAGGGTTGTGTCCTTAAGAACTTATAGGTCAAATAAGCCAGAGAGGTGACCAACATGTCACAGATACAACACTGAGACACCTGGAAAGGTTTCTCATCACCTACAATGTTAAGATTCTGCTCCAGCCATAGACTGTGGGGGCTGGACGCAGCATTGGCCATCAGGAACTTGGCCATCAGCCCGGCCTCTGCACTTTTCTAAGGAGAAGAGGTGTCTTGCCTGGAGTCACCAGCTAATACACAGCAAAGCCTCAGTTCTAATCAGGCCTGGTGTCTCCTGGGTCAGTGTGCTCCCCTCCAACCATCCAGCCTCCCTTATAAAAGTCTTATAAAAGGAGCATTAAAGTACAGTGCACACTGAATATATAAGGACCCAATGTACACATAACAGCACATAAAAATACAACTCCATTGTATCACATATTGGCCTATCTAAAACCTAATGCTAGCCACAATAAGCATTAATTACATCTTTAAATAATGATAACCTTGAGAAGGGCCCTGGAGGTCATTAGGATGGCCCAAATGCTGATCATAAAAGGCCCTACTTAGCCCCGGCAACTGAAACTGATTCTCTGTAAAGTGTTTTCCAGGTCTCATGTTCAGTTTTTCCAGATATTTCTCCATTATTTTGATATTGACATTATTCTGATAGTTAATAGCAGCAGCCAACATTGGCTGTGCTGTGAGCACCACACCTGCACACCAGGCCTGGTTCTGGGCCTTTCACACAGGCCACGGCATTTGAGTACTTAAAAAGATTCTGTGAGGTGGGTGCCAGGGTCATCATAGTTCTTTTTCAGGTGAGGTAGGTACAGTGAGGTCACAAACTGGTAAGTGACAGAGGCAGGGCCAAGCACAGGTTGCCTGGATCCAGATACTGGGCACACAGTGGTCAGTGGTGCTGGGCTCCCTCCTTACCACACCCCAGTGACCAGCAACGGGCTCAGAGCCTCATAGGGACCCATCTTTGAACAGCATCTATTGATACCTCCATCCCAGGTCATCAAAGTTGGCCACCCACTTCCCGTTCCAGTTGAGTCTCAAGCTTCCCAGTCTGGACAAGTCCTGCCCTTCACCCCCACCCCCCACCAAGTCTGTAAAGGAAGGCCATAGATTTGACAGCTCCTAAAATCTGTTCTAGCCCCTCGCACTGTCATTCTGATGCCATTTGTGGGGATTTGTAGAGCAGGAGAGTCTTGAATTGGTTTCCCATACCCTTAACATCAAAGTGAAGGGAGTCTAGAAGCGGGCTGTGGTGTGTAACACCCACCGGGTCATTGAGGTACCCCAGTTGCAGGTCCACGTTGCTCACATTATTTTGATCTAATCCTCCATAAACACCCCCCCCACCCCCTCCCTGAGGTATTATTCTGTAGATGAGGAAATAGACATGGCCTGATTCCCACCTGGGAAGAAAGGACAGTTAAATCACACATTTGGGTCAAAGAGAGGGGGCATATCCAGCTTGGAAATGTTGGTTTGGGGCTTAAGGGTATGGTTTTGAGCCAACAGGCCCGAGGTTTATCCACCACCCACATGGGCCCCACCTCAGAAACAGACGAGAGAACAGAGACACATTCCTGGCTCAAGGAGCAAACTTTGAGGAGGCGCAGGCACAGGAGCCGAGCCCTGAAGTGGCTTGTTTTCATTTATTTCATCTATTTAGATGGTGACAAAATTCATTCAAACAGTTGTGAGTTCATTTGAGTTTAAATGGGGTGGGGCGGTCTGGAGAAACCTTCATGAACGAAGTTAATTTAGACCTGATTCTGAAATGAGTCAGTTTCATCCTTAAAGCCACTGGAATGAACAGAGCCGAATGGGGTTGGGGCTCTCTTTGTGGGATTAGATACCACATTAAGTGTGGTGTTAAGTGCGACTGGGCTTTCCTATGCCACACTCAAGCCCTCCAGTCTGCACGGCAGTGAAATATCCTGTGACCTCAGTAACAGTAACCAAAGTGGACTGTGGATTCATTTATTACACAAGTGCTGATGAAGCACCTGCTCCGTGACAGACCTTTCCGGGGTACCGGGGTGTGAAGGTGAAGTGGACAACAGCAGGACCACGCTGCTGGACTTTCAGAGCTCACCTGCAAGAGAATGGGGCGGGTGGGGGAAGACTGGGCCAGCTGAAGGCTGAGACGTGGCCTCTGGGATGCCTTCCTGCTGCTTCCTAGTCACTGGGATGAAGCTTGTTCAGTTCCAATCCCTCAGCTTCCAGCGTCCACCTGAAACCCAAACTGATTAAGATGCCCCCAGAGAGCAGGAAGAGGTAGCCTTCCTTCATGGATGCCATCATGGCTCCACCTTCTTTAGCCCAGTCCTTCTGCAGCTAATCTGCTGCCCTTTCCTCTGGCTTCCTGGACTGAGGCCATAGGGTCAGTGCCCTACTGCCTGGCCATTTCTAGCTAAGGCCCTGTGGTGAGCTAGTAGACTCCTCAGTAGCTGCCTCACACAGGAAGCTTATAACCTTCCCCAGTCTCCAAATAACCTGTGTTCTTTCCCTTCTCATCCTGTTTCCCTTTTAGCCCTCAACGCACTCGCCCTCTGCCAACGCTTGTCTCAGTGCCTTTGCACATCTGTGTAGAACTCTCTCCGTCATTTAGGTATATCTTTAAAAAAAAAAAAGAAAAGAAAAGAAAGGTTTATTTATTTATGTATACAAGAACCAGGGTCTAGGCCAGATATGTTGGGGGGGGGGGAAGCGGGGGCTGAGAGGCTTCACCAGAGACAGAGTGGGGGCAGAACAGGCAGATTGACTGAAATACACTGCTAAGGGGAGCAGCGGGCGAGATAGGAGAGGTCTGTTGCACCGTGTGGGTCAGCTCCTTGGCCGGGGATCAAACTCATGCTGCAGTGGCTGATGATAGCTTGACAGCACTGTGTCTTTAACCCCTGTGCCACCAGGGAGGCCCTCGCTTAGGTATATCTTGAGCATCTCAGGGGTTACACACCATGTCAGTCCCTGACATGAAAAAAGACTGAATCCTGCTCTCATTCTAACCAGGGAGACAAAGAGTAAATTTGTAAATGAGCTAGCAAAATGGTAACATTATATGAATTCTTTTTTTAAATTAATTTATCTTTTTAAAGATTTATTTATTTATGCATACAAGATGCAGGGGGTGAGAGGATTCACCAGAGACAGAGTGGGGTAGCAGAACAGGCAGATCTACTGAAATACACTGCTGAGGGGAGCAGCGGGCGAGTCAGGAGAGGTCTGCTGCGCCATGTGGGTTGCTCACCTGGCTGGTTGGGGATCGAACTCGTGCTGCAGAGGCTGCGGATTGCTTCATAGTGTGGTGCTTAGCCCCGATTTATATGAATTCTGTAAAGGAAGAGAATAAGAGGCTGATGAGAATACAGAAAGGGCGAAGCAGACTTCGTGGTCAGGGACACCTTGGCTGAGACTAAAGCTTGAGCGGTAGTCACTGGTCTTACAGGTGGGGGGAGGTGCTCCAGGCAGAGGTGTAACAGGCCGGTATGGCCTCCACATAGGGAGGATGGTGGCGGGGCAAGGTGGCACGGGATGGACACGGAAGCAGTTAGATTGCACCGTCCTGCACAACCCTCTGTGGCGATGGCAATGTTCTATGTCAACACTGGCTATTTGAATCAGTTTAAATTAAATAAAATTTAAAATTCAGTCCCTCGATCACACCAGTTGCATTTCAAGTGCCTGACTGCCCCTCATCATGCGTGGTGACTATATTGGAAGGCATGGGATCATGCTGGATCTTTTAGGGCTTTTATTATAAGAGGAATCGGAGGTCACTGAGAAGCTGTGGACAGTCTTGCCACTGCCTTCCGGCTGCTTGTCAGCTTGTCAATCTGATTTCTCCTTGCTGTGGACTAAATTCAGTGCCCTCTCCTGGGACCCTCTGGAACAGTGCCCACCTTTGTTTTGCCCTGTCCCATGTCATCAGTCACATGCCCCTGAGCCATATTTCGCTTTCCCCTCTGCCCACCATATTGGTGGACACTGGGGTGCTCCATCCACCCTCTTACCCCAGAGCAAGGCCACATCCAGACCTTTACTAAGTCTCTTGGAAGAGCTGCGCTCATCCTGGTGACGCTTTTGCCTTTCTAGAGGTCACTCTCTCTTATGACCCTTGTCCTCACTGCCTGTGGGTTAGGACTATTCTTGGATGCAAGCACAGCCTCGGGACTCTCTGAGGGCTTCTGAGCAGCACCTGCACCCGCCTTTCTCACTTCCTATGGGTAATTTACACTCAGAAGTCAGAACTTGTCTGCCTACCCCCCGCCCACCCCTGTCCTGATCATCTCAGGAAAATTCTGTCTAGGAAGGAAGTCATTCCCAAGGATCCCAACGTCATACCAGGTTTACTATCCAGGCCATTGTGCCAGGACAAGGCGGAGGGTGAGCAGAGAGGCTCCCAGCCATGACTGGAACTGGAAAATGGAAGGGTGGGGAAAGCCACACCCCAAGCCGTTTCCAAGCACCAGGATTGAGTAATGGGCGCATGTGCCCGTAGATGGCCTATGGCGGGATTAGAGGGCCTTTGTCCTGGAGGAAGGCAAGGCGCAAGGCTGGCAGAGGGCAAAGAAGAACCCAGGGGCTGGGTAGAGGCCAGGAAAGCAGAGCCTGGCTGAGCGTAAGGCGGGCCAGGCTGGGCCTGCTGAGGGGCGAGGCCTGGGTGTGTACCTAGGATGCCCTGCACGCCAGGACTCTCACAGAGCTGCCATTCTGGTCTCGCTGGGCAGGGTGGGTGGGGCAGTGGCAGGGGAGGAGGGCCAGAGATGAATAACACAACAGGGACCCAGCCCCAGCCCTAAGGCTGCTGTCAGCACTAGACTCACTCCCTGCCCCTCTGCCAACCCAAAATTCCAGTTCTGTCCTCCTGATGCTGGTGTCCTAGGGTCCCACCTTTCGGTCTGCCCTCCAACCCCGGCTGGCAGTGCTGTTGCCACCACGATAAGACACGGGTTCTGAGCCCGAGCCCCAGCCTCGGTTCCTGGGGAAGCCATAGTTCTTTGCTGGATCAGAAGCCACTTGCGTGCAGAGTCCAGGAAAGCTTTCCCAGGAGGCAGCCTGGGAGAACAAGAAACAGGGGCTTTCGGGGGAGCAGACCAAGATTGCAGCCAGCTGTGGCCACTATTACCTGTGTGACCTTGAACCAGCCTCTCCTCTATGTAATTCAGTTTCCATTTGTGATATTGGCTTGTAACACCTACCTCACAGGGTTCTCGGGGCCGTGAATATATGTTATATATAAAATGTCCAGCACAGTGCTTGGTAGCATAATAACTAACGGTCTTCCTCCAGTAGCACCTCCTAGCCGCCTATTGATGTGCTCTCTGTTCTAGATGCTACACTTAGAGTGTGAACCCAGGGCCAAATTCCCAACTGGCGCCTCTGCTCCTTCATCTCAGGCCCTCAAACCTTGCTCCCTCCTTCCAGGTCTCACTCATAGCCTCCACCCATTTCCCCCACTGAAGATCCCTTTGAGGCCCAGCACTGTGGCCTACAGCAGTGGCCGGTCACTGTGTGCCCTTGAGTGGAGGGGATCTCAGGGGCCATCTGGCCATGCCCTGGGATTTGTCAGAAGAGGTGAATGAAAGCAGAGAGCCTGGGGATGTATTCATTGGAAGACTGGGTATCTGGGTCTTGGGGCCCAGGGGCCCTCTCCCTTGTGGTGGTGGTGGGGGGGTGGTGGTGGCGGGGGAAACAGGGGTGGAGGGACTGAGCCACAAGGAGCAGAATCCAAGCCGTGGTTCCTGGAGACGCTGCTCCTGCTGCCTGTGCTGGGAGGACCACTGGCCTTTGGGAGGTGGAGCAGCAGCCGGGAAAAGGCCAGCAGGAGCTTGGGGTGTGTGCCCAAGAGCTGAGCAGGCCCAGTGCTCGCCCTCTCTGTCTCACAGTCACCTGCCCAGCCCCAGCCCAGCCCTGCACAGCCTCGAAGGTAATTTGATGAGTCACCCGCTCACGCCCACAGACAGGGCGGCCACACCCAGGGCAGCTGGCACCTCAACAGTGTTTCTGCTCTGGACTTCTGGGAAGGCAGCCTGCCAGGCCACGGATGGGCACTGATGGGGAGCCAAGGCATTTCAGCGCCAGGCTACGAACCTGCTGAGTGACAGAACCTCCTGTCTGTGTTATCCCAGTGCCAGGACTGGGGTCTCCCATAGAAAGCCTGGCCCAGGTGACTTAGGGCTTCCAGTAACAAGCAGAGGACCTCATCTCCCAGATCTGTGCTCACCAGGGCCCTGGGCTTTGCTCCCAAAGGGCCTGTAGCCTCCCAGGTTGGAACTGGAAGCTGAGAAGGGTCATTTGTGGCTCCCTCTCCCCAGCAGACCTGCGGCTTTTCCCCTGCTGTTCAGATAATGGTATCCCCAGCCCTTCAAGCCCAGCTCCCCTGAGGGCCCCAGATGTCCAAGCTGGAAGTTTCTCCTCCCTCCCCCAACTCCCGGAGCAGCTGTGCCTCTCTTGTGCTCGCCCCTGTGTGCTTTGAGCTCTCCACATCACCGCGGGCCTGCCACTGTGCCCTGGAAACTGGCTCAAGGAATGCTTATCCCATTCCCATGCATTCCATGTATGTGTCCCGTTACGACACTCCTGGGACCAGATCCCCCTTCACGTGTCTTTCTGCTCCCACCTTCTCCACCTTCTTCCCAGGCCTTGGCAGCATAGCAAGCTTGACCTCAGGTCCTCCAGAGGTTGGGGCTGAACCTGGGCCTGTTTTCATGAAGAGGAATGTGTGTGTGGTGGGGGCGGCGTTCTCGGTGATGTCTCACCCCCCAGCCATCTCCAGCCTTTGCTCTCTACTGGCTGCTGGGGGATCAGGGCGGAGGGGTAGGGAGTCCAGGTCTGCATTCCACGGCTCTGGGCATTCTGTCTCTCAGTCTCCTTCCCAAAGGGTCTCCAGACATGTTTTGTACCTGCTGATCCTGGCCGTTGATGGTCTGGCTCTGGAGCCTCGCCTGCTCCCAGGGAGACCCCGGGTGGCCTCTATCCTGGCCAGCCAAGCGGGGACTTCATCACCAAGATGGGTCACCAGAAGTCCAGTGACTTCTGGCCTGACATAAGCCAGATACACCTGCTTCACTGTTCTCAGTCCAGGATTCAGACTGGGGGTGAGGAGGGGGTTGGGAGGGTGGGTATTTGACAGACAGAACTTGGAGGTCTTTTAGGAAACAGGGAACACCAGAGAAGCATTTTGCTGTTCGGCAGTGCACGGGACAAGTATTTTGCTGTTCACGCTGCCAAGGGAAACCGTGGCGGCTCTCAGCTCCTCCCTACTGCAGTGTCACCAGGCTGTCTCACAGACGTCTAGTCCTTACCAGGCTACAAAGTGGCACCCTGTCCTTTGTCTCTGGGGTCTTCCCCTCGATTCCTTGGGGGATTTCCATCCTGTTCTTACCCCATCACAAAAGAGACTGAGGCTCAGTCCTTAGCCCACAGCCCCTGATGCCAAGGGCAGAGCCAAGACTCAGAGGTTCTTCCTGCAACCCAAGCCAAGTTCTTTCCTCCCCACCCACACGAGACACCTGTGGGTAGAGAGGGTGCTGAGCTTCACGGTCCTGACCCCCAGAACCTGTGACCGTGACATGCTGAAAAAAGGGGTTTGCAGATATAATTAAGTGAAGGTTCTGCAGATGAGGCTGTCCTGGATTTAGGGTGGCGCTAAGTCTGACAGAGAAAGGTCCAAGGAGCCTTAAGACACATAGGGGGACGGCCAGGTGAAGCAGAGGCCAGAGTGACACTACCAAGGACCAAGGACAAATGGGGCCAACTTCTCTGTTGTTAAGGCCCCAAGTTTGTCGTAATTTCTGTAGCCACTCCAGGAAACAGCGATGCTAGCCCGAAACCCCGTCACCAGCCATGAGCTGGCAGCCTGGCAGCAAACCATTCGGCACGAGCCCCGGTGGGGGTGTGAGACCCAGGGCTGGGGGGCGGGAGGATGCCAGAGTGACAAAACCCCTCAGCAATGGCACCATGCAGGGCTGGAGGAGGCCGGCACAGGACAGTGAGCCCAGCCATCCGCCCCCTCCCCTGCCCCCTGCCAACCCACTCTCTGTTTGGTTTCACTCCACACCAAGAGAGAATGATGCTCCATGGCCCTGGGAAAAGAGAAGCGGCCGAGGGCGACGTCACCTCCCCAGCAGGAGGAATTTACGAAGCCAGTTACGCCTCTGCCAGGAAGTCAGAGGGGCCCAGCCTCTAATAACCGCCAGCCTGGCGGCCCATCATTTCATACTTCCCCACTTAATGGGATGTCTTTAGGCAGTCCACGCAACAGCCACAATTAAACACAACAAGAAAACATAATAGGACTTTGTCTTTCTATGGAGCCTTTCATTCTGAATGCACAGGCAGTTTTATGAACCCTGGGAGGCCCTTGATACTCTTTTTCAGATGGGTAAACTGAGGCACTATCCAGGAAGCGAGTCAGAACACGTCTCTGGTCAAGTTATATCAATACTGCTGGCCAAGAACTTGGCTCTGAAGGTCCACCCGGTTCCCTCATTGGTCAGCAGGAAGCTTAGTAGTTTCAGGACATTTGCCCCGGAAAAATGTCCTCAGGAATCTCTATGGTTCTAGCAGGCTCAGCCAGCCGGCCCACACTGACTGGTGGTGGGAGGTGGTGGGCAGGAGAAGGTGGCCATTAAGTAGAACAGCACTGCGGTTGGAGTCCTCACGCTGCCTCAGACAGAAGAAATGGGGTCTGGCGTGGCCTCCAGCTTGCTGTGTGGCTTTGGACAAGTCAGTGGCCCTCTATGGGTTTCAGTTTCCCTGCTTGTAAAGTGAGGGGGTTGGATGCTCTAAGTCAGTGCTTCGAGAATCTTAATGTGATTGAATCACTTAGGAATCTTGTTAAAAGTGCAGCTTGTGATTCAGCAGGTCTGGGGAGGGGTCCGACTCTGTGTTTCTAATCAGCAAACAGCTGATGCCGTGTGGCAGGTCCTTGTGCCACACGCAGAGCAACATGTCTCAAGGCAGCCACCTCACTGTGACCATTAAAACACCGTCTCGTCGTCACCGCCTCCCCCGGTGCTACTGGGGAAACAAATGGGCTGCTGTGTGCAGGCCACTTTGTGAGCTATAAAGCACCATAGAAATATATGGTTTTAAAAAAAGATCACCAATAATATGACTAAGACTTGATATTTGAAGCCAAGAGACTTGGTTCAAGACCAAGTTCAGCTCCTCTCACCAGCCAAGGGCCCCTTAGGCAAATGCTTCTCTGAGCCTGTGAAACAGAGGTGACGGCGTCTCCCTCCTGGGCTGTGGTGCACATCAAGTGAGGCCCAGAGCAGCACCAGCACACCTGCACACTGGTGACAACTGCTCTCATGCTTGCTCTGGACCACTGTCCCCTTTCCAGACAGCATGGCACCAGGCGGAGGAGATTGGTGCTCCCATCGCACCTCTTCTTTCCCTTCCCATGCTGGACTCCAACCCACAGGGTTACAAGATAGTGGCCACTTGGCCCCCGGGTCCCGCTCAGGTGCCTCTGCTTTCCTGCTCTGTGGAGGCCGGACCCTAGCTCCCTCCGTCAACACCCTATGAGCATGTGCTCCCCCACCACCCACCCTCAGCGCTGTTGGGGGAGCCTGTCTGTGCAGCCTCAGCTACCACCACCAGCAGTTGGGGTTTGGGCAGGAGGGAGGCCACTTGGCTCCCATCAGGGGAATCTGCATTTTACTTCCCTTGGGAAACTGCCTGCTGCCTGAAGGTGCTTGGGCTTTGGCAGGAACAGCGGTCAGTCTCCATGGTGATGAGGTTTGTGGGTGTAAATGGGCAGCAGGAGGCACAGCGCCCTCTGGGTGCTGGGGGCACACTCAGAGCTCCCAACCTCTTCGCAGATGTGGGCTCTTGATCACGGGGCCTTCCCCGACCTCCACATCAGTGTCCTCTCCTCTCCTGCAACCTGAGTACCTGGCAAGGTGGGCATGGCAGAGGCAGAAGCGTGCAGCTCTCTGGAGAGGCTGCGGGTTAGACTCCCAACCTGTGCAGTGAAGTCTGGTTAAGTCTAAACAGAACAATTACCCTAATTGCTGTTTGTGCTAATTATACTGTCATCATTAGTCTGACAATAGGATAGGCATTACTCACCCCAACTGGCCAGGAACAGCAGCTTGCTGCAGACCAGAGCCCCGAGTCCTAGAGAGGTGGCTCAGGTGGACCCCGAGACCCAGCCCACCCCACTTTGCCCACCCTGCACGCCTGTGGAGGTCTCTGGCCCTGAGTTGGCGCTCTCGGTTTCTGGATGTGAGGTCGGACCTGGCTGGTGTGCAGGATGCACAGCAACGCAAGCAAATTCCCTCATTGTCTGTGCCCAGTCCTAGGAGGCTCACAGATGCTCTTCTAGTTCCAGTGATGGTGGGGAGACAGCAGAAACCAAACCAACATGGAAGCTGGGGTGCTTATTTATAGCAACCTTGTTTGTATTCATTGAAAGTTAGTTGGATAAGAGATCAGTTTAAAATTGAAACTCCCTATCAGGGCTGTGTTTAGCTATCTCAAGGGTCCCCTCCTGTTCCCTGTCCCAAAGCCACCCTGGTGTCTCTCACACTGCCATGCGGCTCTTACACTGCCCTTTGTAGATCCTTCTGCCATGTCTGAGGAGGGGCCTTGGGGTTGCTCCCAGGGAGTGCGGCCATGTCGTCTGCTGGATAGACCTACCTATTTCAGCTCTCACTGTCCCTGAAGATGTCCCAAGTGCTGGTTGTGAAAAGGACTCCACCCCAGCCTGGCTGTGCCACCCTGCAGCCTGACTGCTTGGTAGGTCCAACTGTGAGTCTTGGCAAATCTGCTAGTCTGTGCTCTTGGCCCCTGTTGCAGCTTTCTTGGGGGCATGCAGAACCTTCTAGAAGCCCTGCAAACCACATGACACCAGGGGCAAAAGCTCAGGGTCATCTCTCTACACATGGAGGAAGCACCATCATTTCCAATCTACTGCTCTGTCCCTTCCTGGATGTGGCCCCAGGAGGAACATGAGAAATTTGGAGGGGCTTGCAATCTTCTAAACTCTTATTCTGAGATGCTGGAATGAGACTCCTGCACAGGGACCCCCAGCAAGGTATTCCTACCGGTATTTTACAACTCTTCCCACATGCAACCCCCAACCCTTCAGCCTCCATCTTGAACCTAGCAGTCTGGGAGGAGGGCAGGGCCCTCTTCTTCCCTCCCCCGTCGTCTTTTCTGTCCCGTCTCCCAGGCTACACAAGAGCTTCTTCATCCTGTGAACAGACGATTCTCTGTGTCATCCCCCTTTTTAATATCCTTCCCTGGGCAATAAACCTCCAGAATTAGCCTAACCACAGAAGAACTGTAGGGAAAGGAGGAAAAGATCTGGATTATATCAGGAGAGATTTGAAAACCTGCAATCATTTTACACAGAAAACTCATAGCAACAAGGGGAGAGGGACGAGCTGGGACTTGGAGCCAGAAGGACTGGTTTGTGTCCCGGCATGCTCCTTCCTAGGTCTTTTGTAGACAGAAGGTACACAAGCAAAGACAGAGGTGTGGGAACAGTTAGGGGAGATCTGGGAGTAGGGGCTGCTGGGATAGAGCTGGAGAGCTACTATGTGCCATGCAAGGGAGAATTTGCACTGGTATGTGGGAGCCAGGAAAGCATATTTGACCTTGTGACCTTGGGCCCTCCTGGCCTTTTTGCAGGACTCTCTGCAGTTTCCAGGCTTGCAGCAGCTCCTCTGCAGGAGCCCTGTTAACGGAGCTGGCTCTGCACCACCCCCAGATATGGCTGATTGGTTCAGCTTCCTTCAACTGCTCCACACATAGCAACCCTGAATATGGAACTGGGACTGTGCTAGGAGGCTGGTCCCCCCTGTTGAATGGCATGCAGAGAACTCTGTGCACAGAGAGACAAAAGAGGAGAAAGCAGATCACAGAGAGCCGGGGAGTGGTGCAGTGAGTCTCAGCCGAGTTCTAGATTCAGGCTGCCCAGGTGACCTTGCAGTACCCTTGTGTTTGGGAACTGTGATAACAAATAATGGAGTGTTTTGAGCAGGGGAGGGGCCTGGTCCATGGGGAATAAAAACAATGACGATAGAGCACGCATTTACCAGGTGATTCCACTCTGGCTCACATGATGGTGTGTGGCCCTCTTGGCTGCCAGCCAGTGTCCACCCTCTCAGGTGCTTCCTGTGGACACTTCTCTGCAGACTGGCAGAGAAGTGTGGATGGGGAATTGCTCTGGGACCCAGACATGGGAGGTTTGGGGTACAGGGGAACCTGGCAGTGATGGATGAGGGTGTAGATGACCTGTAAGACTTTATTTCTCAGGGAACAGCCCTGCCAGTGTCAGGTGGAAGCAGAGGTGGAGCTGCTGCAGGGGCGGCAGCAGGCCAGGTTCTGCTTTAACCAGATTGGGCAAGCTGCTGCTAGGAGGGGATCCAGAGCCCACAGAAAGTGTGAAATGGTGCAGGTGCCTGAAGGCTCCTGGGCACAGCCCACTGGCCTTGGGAACACTGTGATCCTCCTCCAGCCCAGTTTCTTTCTTTTTTTTTTTTAAAGATTTATTTATTTATTTATGCAAGCATTTGGTACAGTCAGAAGCACAGGAGGGTGAGAGAATTCACCAGAGCCAGAGCGGGGAGCAGAACAGGCAGACTGACGAAACACACTGCTGAGGGAAGCAGCGGGCTGCAGGAGAGGTCTGCGCGCCATGTGGGACCCTCGCCCAGCGACTGGGGATCTAACCGGCGCTGCAGAGGCTGCGGGCAGCTTCGCAACCCAGCGCTCAACCACTGCGCCACTGGGGAGGTCCCAGCCCAGTTTGTTATCACTAACCCGGCCTCTGTATCCTGGCCAGTGGTTAAATCAGAGAGTCTAAAAATCATCTGGCAGCACCTGCTTAAAAAGGTACATTTTAGGAACCCAACCCATGTCTGCGGGGAGGTCCAGCAATCTAAATTTTTAAAGTCCCCTCCAGGTCCAGTTACCACATTTAAAAAATTGTGATAAAATAGACATAACACAAAACTGGACCATTTTGACCATTTTTAAGTGTGGTAAGAGTATCACATTGTTGTACAATCATCACAACCATCCACGTCCATCCAGAAAGCGTCCATCCTTCCCAGTGAAACTTACTCATAAGTCCCCTCCGCCCAGCCCTGGTTCTCTTACTCCCTCACGCTATTGTTCTTAGTGACTCTCCAAGAAACTTCCTGGAGGGAATCTGTGCCTCCAAGCTGGTGACACTTGGGCCCCAGGGAACAGAATCCAGAATGGGGCTGTATTTTTCACTGTGGTGAAGTACACAAGATAAAAGTTAACCACTTGAACCATTTTAAGTCGTACAACTTAGTGCTATAAAGCACTGTCACAATATACAAACATCACCATTCTCTAGTTCCAGAAAATTTTTATCACCTGAGTGAAAACTCTGTACTCATAAAGCATTAATTCCTCATTCCCTGTTCCGCCTGCAACCACCATCCTATCGGCTATGAATTTGATATTCTAGGTCCTGGGAGTGGCATGGTACAGTATTTGTTCTTTTGTGTCTGGCTGATTTCACTCAGCATGATGTTTTCTAGGTTCTACATGTCAGAATTTCCTTCCTTTTGAAGCTAAATAATATTCCATTTTGCTATATAATAATGTGGTGTAGACCCCAAAGGTATCCCATGGTGTATTTTGTTTTTCCAATCATCCCTTGGAGGACATTTGGGTTGCTTCCACCTTTTGGTATTATGAATAGTGATGCTACAAGCTTGGGGGTGCAAATATTCTTTGAGACCTTGCTTTTGATTATTTGGGAGGGCAAATCCAAACCCATCCCCCACCCTAACTTTGCCATTCCACCCTTTTTGTTCCCATTACCATGAGCATCTCCTTGATTTTGTCTCCTAGGTCCCACGTAATTCCTCTTCTACACCTGCCTACACTTCAGGCCAACTTGAGGGGGCACTATAGTGGGGGCATATAGGCTTTGAGTATGCACAGGGTGGGTTTGTGATTCTGTCTTGAAGGGTCACCAGCCTGTGTCCTTGAGCTTGAACTAGTCATCTAACTCTTCTTTCACTCTTCTCATCTGCACAAGAAAACTGATGAAAACTATCTTGTAGAATAGTTTGGGGAAGATTGAGTGAAGATAAATAAATGGCATTGGGGAAGATAAATAAATGGCATTTACTAAATGGTGGTACTTGTTGGAATTATATTAAAAAGCTTTTCCCACCAGGGTGGATGGAAGGTATGGGCACAAGCTGTGCACCCAGATAAAATGGAACAGTAAAATCCACTCCCCACCCTGACAAAACCCTAAGGATTTTGCTCCTGTAAAATGACTCAGTGGCAGGCAAACTCTTGGAATTTAGCATGTTTCTGAGTAACTTCAATTTATCTTGTGGATTTAAACACATTTTCTATTGTTTTGTCATCAATATGCTTCCAAAATTGCTGTGAAAAATCTTTCATAATAATATATAAAATATATATATAATATATATCTTCCATTTATTTATCTTCACTCAATCTTCCCTAAACTATTTTACAAGATAGTTTTCATCAGTTTTCTCATGCAGATGAGACAAGTGAAAGAAGAGTTAGATGATTAGTTCAAGGACACAGGCTGGTGACCCTTCAAGACAGAATCACAAACCCACCCTGTGCATACTCAAAGCCTATATGCCCCCACTAAACTGCCCCCTCAAGTTGGCCTGAAGTGTAGGCAGGTGTAGAAGAGGAATAGTGTGGGACCTGAGAATTTAATATCTCCTCAACCTCTGATCATTCTAGTCAAAGCTCACACATCCAGCCTGGTCCAGCCATGTGCCAGGGAGCAGAGAGGAATGAAGCATGGCCCTTGTTTCTGGGACACTGCAGGCATGAAGGCAAAATTTGCACACATGAGGCAATCCAGGGAACAATACAAGACAAATATGATTCATCTACTTTATATCAAAGCTAATGGAGGGTGTGGACAGAGGTGCTCATGTTAGCATAAGCAATATGAAAAAGAAATAGCACAGCAACTATGAAAATATTCTATGGGGGCAGGGAGGCAGGAAGGAGCAGAGCATGAAAAAATAGCTGAAGATTCAGTCTGGAAGAAAAGCTAACCTAGAAACAGAAACAAATTCCTCACTGGTGTTTCATGCTTTAGAGAGTGTGTTAATACAATATGAATTCAAAGAGCAGATAGTAATAAAACTGAATGAGATGAAAAGAGATTGCAGGGTTAGGAAAACAAATTAAGATCTAAATACAATTACATATCTAATAAATGATTTAGAAACAACAACATACAATGCTAAAAATAGAACAGCACAAAGGAAAGGGTCTGAAACCATCAAAATCAATGTCAGAAAAAAGAGATAGAGATGAAAGCAAATAACTAGAATAGAGATGATAAGCTCGGAGGGGAAAAAAATCAGTTAGCATAAGAATAATTATTATCCCTAAAGTCGGAGAACCATAGAAATAAAAAGGTATTTAGGGTTAGCTTACAGGAAAGAAAAATTTCCATAAGTAAAGGAAGGCCTGGATTTACTGGTGGAAAAAGGCATATGGAAAACCAGGAAAAAACCGAGGGTGACCAGCACATCCTGTTTAAGTTATAGAACCTTAAAGCATAATGAGTTTTCAGTTATCCAGATAGAGAACAAAGACCAGTTGTCACTGGAGGGGAAATGAGTTACCCTCAGGCTTTTCCACACTCAGTACAGAAGACCAGGGGCAAAGTACACAAAACAGGGAGAGAAAAAGGCACCAGGGCCTCCCTGGTGATGCAGCCTACAAGGCTATCGACAGCCACTGTGGCACTAGGTCTATCCCTGGCCAGGGAGCTACCCACATGGCACAGCAGACTTCTGTCTCACCACTGCTCCCCTCAGCAGTGTATTTCAGTACATCTGCCTGTTCTGCTCTCCACTCTCTCTGGTGAATCCTCTCACCTCCCACACCTCTGCCCTGTGTCCCAGTTTTTGTACGCATAAATAAATAAATCTTTAAAAAAATTATAAAAAAAAGAAAGAGGCACCAGATGTCAACAGCCGCCAAGCATGTCCACAGGCTGCAGAGCATCCTCAAAATACCACCTGACCATAAAAGCCAGAAAACCATGGAGGACTCTGGTGGAGGGACTCGAGAATAGGGGGC
Source organism: Talpa occidentalis (assembly GCF_014898055.3). Taxonomy (NCBI): domain Eukaryota; kingdom Metazoa; phylum Chordata; class Mammalia; order Eulipotyphla; family Talpidae; genus Talpa; species Talpa occidentalis. The sequence goes on from NW_023605194.1 coordinate 77,204,901, forward strand.
CCAGAGGAGGGAGGACTGGCCAAGCATCATATTTGCATGGACACAGAGCACCTGCAAAGCAGCATACATTGAAAACTCACTGTAAATGGAAACCATGTTGATCAGCCACAAAAATCAGGATGTGAGGGAGAGAGGGGTGAAGGGCAGTTTGAAGATCACCTGGGTTTCATGGCGGGGAATCAGCATCTAAACTGTCTATAAGAAAACAAAATTTAAAAAAAAATATTGAATATAATCTCTTAAAATGATTTTAAAAATAATTGACTTTCTTATGTACAGAGGGATTTTATAGGTGTAAATGCCTCTTGCAGTTAAGAGACATTTAATGCCTTCACCTTTCTTTATTTTTTTAAAGATTTATTTTATTTATTTATGCATACAAGAGCTGGAGTCTAGACAAGAGATGCAGGGTGGTCGGGGTTGGGGACAGTGAGAGGATTCACCAGAGACAGAATGGGGAGCAGAACAGGCAGACTGACTGAGATACACTGCTGAGGGGAGCAGTGGGGAGACAGGAGAGGTCTGCTTCACCATATGGGTCAGCTCCCTGGCTGGGGAGTGGCTACAGTAGCTGCCAATAGCTTGATAGCGCTGAGTCTTAACCCCTGGGCCACCAGGGAGACTCCCATACACCTTTTTCTTTTTTTCTGTTACATGTTTCGATGAACTTACTGTTTTCATATTTTAAAACCATGTGACATAATATCCCATTCTTACACAATTATCACTTCTGTTAGTCTGCCGTCTGCCTACCACCCTATCTCTATTGAGACCTACAGATATGTCACAACTGCTGTCAGCAAGTATTCATGTTGGGTATTTCTGGGTGGTCGAATAGGGGCTGATTTATTAAGTCCTTCTTTGCAGATTTCTGTGCCACTTGAATTTTTACAATAAGCTTGTAACATTTTGACAAAATCATCCAAGTCATTACTTAGAAACATTAAAGGGAAGATTGAATGGAATGAAGCCAGTGGCAGCCGGCCCACAGCGAGAGGCTAGTGGCGGCCCAGTGTGGATGCCCGGGTCTTTCCTGGAGCTTGGGCTCCAGGAAGGGTGGACACGGGAGAAGTCTTCTTGGAAGTGATGGAGTCTGAACTGGACTTTGAAGAACAGGCAGGTTTGGTGCCTCCATTGGGGCATCTCTTTGGCCAGGAGTTTCAGGCATTACCTTCCCTAACCTTTCTAGTCTGTGGAGTAGAGCATGTCACATCCATTTTATGGATGAGGAAACTAAGGCCAGAGAGGGAAAGCCAGGTAAGGCCATGTGACAGGACTTGAGCAGAACGCTGAGGGAGGCATGGCCTACAAGGGTGATGAAGTAGGATAGGGTGGGGCCGTATGGAATCAGCAGGAAGCCCCTCCACACTGGAGTGCAACGGTGGTGACCCGCACCCATGATGGCACCCATGTGCCATGACCAGCAAGGTCTTGGGTTCTGGGCTGACTCCCAGCAGCGCTGGACACAGCCTGGCTTGGCTGCATGTCCCCCATGGGATCCCCACATTCACGAGAGGAAGGCTTGAAGTTGCTGAGGCTTGAAGTTGCTGGAGGCTTGAAGTTGCCAAGCAGACAATGACACGCACTAGCAGGCAGGGGGTGAGCATTGCACATACATCACTAGCAGACAGGATAGGCACTGCACACACATTGCTAGCCCGGCAGTGGTGAGCATTGCACACTGCACACACACTGCTTGTGGCCTCTCTATTTGGGATACATTATTGAGTCCAAGGATCAATCTAGAAGGGTGCTGGAAACCAGTACTATCAGAAGACCAGGCTCAGCAAACCGGGATATGCTTGAGGTCAGATGTCCAGGGAGTGACAAGGAGGTCCAGGGCTGGGCATTACACGTTTCTGGCTGGGATCAGGCCTGCTTCCTTATGAGTGATTATCTTTGTTTAACTCACAATAAAAAGCCAGCTCAAAATGACTTGTGGCGGCGGTTTCTTTAGGTTGTTAACCCCCTGCCTTCTCAGAATTGCTGGACTTTTGAATAAAGCACACCTTAAAAATTCAATTTCTGTCTCTGCTTATTGGCACTTGGTGGTGATAGGTATCCACCGGGCCTGGAGGGCACAGAGACGCAGTTATCACAGGGGTCATGCACGTAGAGGCCATAAATGTTCTCCTGACCTTTGCCTCCCAAAGGTCATTAAGTCATTAATTATAGAGCAAGTGGCAATAAAATGGTGTTGGTCTTCTCATCTTCCCCACGGCCCAGGGCCCAGGGCCTGGGGACCCATGACCCAGGACGTGTTTTGAGCCAGCTGCCTTGTCTGGGCTTCATGGCCCTGTTGGAACTGGGCCTGAATAGAAGGACTGTCAGGGCCCTGGCCTGGAAGCCCAGCCCAGCACTCACCCAGAGTAACCTCAGCCAAGCCATTTAACCGTCCACCTGTAAGCAGCCCTGGTGCACAGAGGGACTTGGAGTGTCTTCCAAGAACACGGGTCCTGCTGGCATCATTGTTCTGTCCTCTGAGACTCGCCGCCCCGCCCTGTGGGTGGAATTCCCAAACCCCACTCTCACCTCCACAACTCTGGAGCTACCTCAGGGGACAAGCCAGAGGTTAGGAGTACAGGCTGCAAAGTCCAATAAATTCAACCTGAATCATGGCTCTGCCAATTACTAGCCACGTGACCCAGGTGATTTGGTTAACCCCTCGGAGGCACAGCATCCTCAGCCATAAATGGGCATGTTATCTGCCCCACACCTCTGTCCTGGGCATGAATGGGGCAGCACGAGCCCCTTCCTGCCAGCCCCTTTCCTTAGGGCCATGTCGCTCGAGGCCCTTCCCATCCCTGACCCCTGCTAGGTCCAGCTCTGGGTGGGTAGGTGTCCTCCCTGGAGTGTTTATTCCCTAACCAGAACAGGCTGTGAGTGAGATGGCCTGCGAGGTCTCTGCCATCTGACCCATTAAGGCCCAGAGGTCAGTCGTTCTGGAGGGCAGGCCTGGCTGCCCCTGGCCAGAGTCCCAGGACTGGGAGAGCAGCCAACAAGAGTCGCATGGAGATCACACTGCCCAACACCAAGAGCATGAAGCCACAAGTGCCATTTCCAACGTGCCAGTGAGTGTGTTTACAAAAGTAAAAATAGGCAAATTCCTGTTTAATGACACTTTTTACTCAGCCTATTTCTTGCAAATTATTGTCATTGCAACATGTCATTATGTAAAAATTGAGATATTTTAACATTCTTCTTCTCATGAAGTGTTCAAAACCTGTTTGGGCCTCCCTCGTGGTGCAAGGGGTTGAGTCTCAGCACTATGAAGCTAACTGCAGCCACTGCAGCACAGTTCCATCCCCGGCCAGGGATCTACCCACATGGCGCAGCAGACCTCTCCTGTCTCACCTGCTGCTCCCCTCAGCAGTGTACTTCAGTCAATCTGCCTGTTCTGCTCCCCACTCTGTCTCTTACTCCCTACATCTCACTCCTCTTACTCCCTACATCTCTGGCCTACACCCGAGCTCTTGCATGCATAAATTAAAAAAATAAAATTGTTAAAAAACAAAAAACCTGTGCTCTGCTTTTCAAGATAGAGAAACCAAGAGGATTATGGTAAGGAGACCTGTGCGGACAAAGAGAGCCATCAGATGTGTGTGCGTTTATTTATTCTTTCATTCTACCACGACCGGTCCCCCTCCTGGAGGCTGTCCACAAGATGTCCCTTGCTGGTGACATCCCCACCACCCTCCTCCCCCCGCAGCTCATCAGCCCTTCTCCACACCCCCAGAACTTGGCCCTATCTTCCCTCTCCCAGGGACAGCTCTGGGCTAAATGGGGAGGCTCCCACCCAATCGTTGCTTCTATTTTTCCCAATTCTGATCTCAGCAGGCCCCCCACCTGGGGAAGAAAGAGAAAAAAAGAGACAGAGGGAAGAAGTCGTCCTGCATCTCTAGCCCTGGGGAACTTGGGGACATGAGATCCAGCTCCAAATCTCCTTCTCACAGCTTCTTTCAACACATATTTACTGGGGCAGCCCAGTGGCAGGCCCGGGACAGGGAGTAAGTGGGCCAGACCCGCCCGGCCCTCACGGAGCTCCCGTATCACTGGGGAGGGGCAGACGTCCCTGGTGCTTGTGAGGCTCCACGGGTCTGAAAGGGCTGGAGTCAGACTCCCAGGGAGGCTGAGGAGCCCTCACCTCCAGCCAGGTCTTGCCCAACCAGCAGCTGGCACAGGAACCCAGTCCTCTGCTTCCCACGTGCCACTCACCATGTCCTGTCAGTGGGACCCAGGCCCACCTCAGCGCCCCTCCACAACCATACTCAACCCTGCCCAGGGAGGGGGAGACTGGCCTGCCTGGTCACAGAAGTCTGGAAAGAAGCCTAATGCCTACCTCCTGCTGCCCTGTGCAGAGAAAGCACTGTAGTCAAACTTCTGGTGATGGGCATTGCTGGGCAAGGACCACCCCCTTCCTGCCATGACACTCTCCATGCCTGGCATGTTTGCTGAGTGACTACTGGGTGGCGCACCTCTCCCAACACAGCACAGCATCCACCTAGCCCAGAGGTCTCCCACCCTGCTGGGCCCCCCACTGCACCCCTCCTGCCACTCCTCACAGGGTCTCTGTACTGAGTAACATGTTCTCATCTGCCAAAAGGGGTGGTAACAACCCCTCTCTGGAATGTTCTTGAGAATTAAATGAGGTTACAACTGTGACTTGATGCCCCTGCAGACATGGCTGTTGGTCACTGCCTCTCCCTGCAAGGGATGCCCATCTCCCATCGCCCCTTCACACATAGCCGGGGGCAGCTCAGGGTGTCTGGTGGTGCCTGCGGTCCATGAGCCACTCAGAGCAGGGCCCTCTCCCCATGGAACCCAGGGATCTCCCGGGCCCCGGGAAGGGGCCGTGACTGACCCACCAGAAGAACTTCTGGGCCCTTGGTGCCCAGAAGTGGCTTGACTTTATTTGCTTTATGATTAGGGTTTCAAATATCATTGTTTGAAAAGAAATTTGGGGGTGCCCCTAAAGTTTTGAGTGACTTCTTTTTAGCCTCCCCACTTCATAGATTGGGGAAACAAAGACCTTACACCAGATCAGAGAGAATGAGTTGCAGGGCCCCACACTGAAGCCAAAGCTTTTATAGTTACAAGGGGGCCGACTCCAGCTCTGGAGGCTGTGTGTGTGTGTGTGTGTGTGTCTGTGTGTGTATGTGTCTGTGTGCACATGTGTTTGGCCACTCACATGCCAGGGGTGTCTCCCACGGCAGAAGAGCTATCTTCCTTGGGCAGTGCCCAAACTCAAGCCGCAGCTGGCCACACCCCTGGAAGGGGCAGGGCGCTCAGCTCCCCTCCTTGCTGGACCCCAGGAGTCATCTGGCGCAGGTGGGCAGGAAGGTGGTGGTGACCACAGCAGCCTGCGTGTCGCGGTTCTCAGGGAGGGGCTCTCGTGGGGCTGGGAATGGGCTCTTGCTTTGCACACATTTATCAAAACTCATCAAAACGTACAGGTAACGTCTGCATGGTACTGTATGTAAGCACGATGGCTGAAAACAAGCGATGGGGAGAGACAGGCCGGGCGGGAGGGAACAAGGAGCTGGGGCTGGCAAACAGGGACTTGCCTTCTCACAGATGCAGCCTGGGAAGCCAGGCTGCGCCGAGGGTGTGGCTCCAGGCCGAGCAGGAGCCTGGGAGTGACAAGATGGATTCTCTGCCCAGAAGCCAAGGCTGGACACACCCATGTGAGCACAATTTTACCAGAACCTGCCCCAGCTGTCCTGGCTAGCTCACTCTTGGTCCTTTTGGGCTCCGGCCCCACCCTCGGGGCTTGGCGAGAGGCTGGAACAACTGTCCAGAGCTAAATGGGGAGGGTTTGGCCACCTGCAGCATCATTCCTTGGATTCCACTGGCTGGAATCTTCCAGACTGATCAGGCCAGGTCCCCTCCCTGGGTGGCTGGGGAAGTTGGGGGTGATCACGGTCGCCTGCAGAGAGGGGCTCTGCGGAACACTCCAGTTGCGGTGGCTGCCCCGATGACAGGGTGTGAGCTGCCAGTGGCTTGGGGAGGCAGGCAAGAGCTGTGTCTCATCGCTTGGGAAGCTGGATGCAAGCGCGGACAGCTCCCCTGACGCAGGCGAGGTTGGGGGGGGGGCAGGTGCCTCTGCCAGGGGAAGCAGCAGGCACTTACCAGGGCTGCTGAGCCAGCCCCCACCCTGAGAGCCTCCCTAAGCCTGGGGGTGGGGGAAGTCCCCCCAAGCGCACCATGCACCCGGTGCACTGTGCCAGGGCCCTGGCCTGCTGGTGGGGAAGGGACAGCTCTTCCTGGCTCTAGAATAAGGTGCTCCTGGATGACAGCTCCCTGGGGGAGGCCAGGCCTGGGGGAGTAGTGGAGCCAAGAGCTGCAGATCCCAGGAAACTACAAAGCCCCACTTGGCACTTGTAATAATGGGGGAGCAACACCCCACCCCACCTGCCTGGGCCATCCCATCCCCTGCCCTCCCTCACCTCTGGCCACTGCCATGATGTAGCCTGATTGGCCCCTGTCAGTCTGGTCTCCCAGCTTCAGGGGGGCCCAGCATGTCAATTTCATGGTGGGATCCTCCAGAGAGGGGCAGGGACACCCCACGCAGCCCCCAGTTCTCAGGGCTGCATGGAGAGCTTGGCGGGGCCTGGGTGCCACCGGCGTGAGCCAACTCTCTAAGCATTAAATCAACAAAAACTTCTCAGGAAAGTGTTTGAAAACAGTCAGCTCAGCAGAACCAAGGGCCGTCCTCTCCCGACCAGCCAAGCGGCAGAGGGGCCCTAGCGCTATCAGGCCCTGCTACCCCCACGGCCGCAGTTGCCAAGGCCCACTCTGCCCAGTGCACGCTGCCCAGGTTAAAGGCCATGTCTGCTCCAGCTTTGGGGCTGCAGTGACCGTCCTGGTGGAGGTGGGACAGGACATCAGGGTGGCGGTGGCCACTCAGGGCCAACTGCAGGCTCCCCAAACCCACGGCCCCCCAGCACGCCCTGAGCCAGCCCTCTGAAAGGAGTCCAGCCAGAGGGCAGGTGGCGACTCAGGCATCTCTGCCACCCAGCCACACACCCATAAGGGTTCCCTGGAGCCCCCATGCCTGCACAGCAGGTGTCTGCTGTGTAAACTATTCATGGGATGATGAAAGGGGGTAGAGGGACAGAGGTGGGCTTCCTGGGGGGGTGCTAATCCCTCTATCTGTGGTGGGGTGCAAGTGGCAAGGCTGGGCACAGGCTGCTGGGTTGGGACCTGGGCTGCATACGTGAAGGTTACCTCCATGGGGAGCTTGGGGCAGCCTTCCAAGGCAGGGACAGTGATGGCGCAGGAAGGGGCCCTCCCCCGAGTCAGGCTGTCCTGCGGTGTTGACTGCAGCAAACTGCTGAGAAGACCTGTCCCCATGCCCTTGGGAGCCCCACCCTCCCCGAGCCTGGGCCCATCCTGTGCCCCACATCCAGGCACCTCACCCAGGACACCATGTCCCAGGAGAGCAACAGCACTGTCAGCAGCTGAGCCGCACCTGGTACCTCCCTCCTGCCAGCCCCCCAGCTCCCCAGCCATGCTTGGCAAGGGTGGAGGGAGGGGCCCCCACTCCATTTGCCAGGGAGGACTCTTGCCAGGTGGCCTAATTCTCGCTTGGGGCCTGAGCCCCTGGGTAAGCCTTGGTTTCTGCTGCTAGCCCCATCTGCTCTTCCTTGGCTCTTGGCCTCCGGCCTTTGCCCAGGTCCTTTGATGGACCCCTTGGTCCTCGCCAGGCCGCCAGAGCCCCGGGAACAACACTGTGGATGGACCTGCGCCACTCCTTGAACCTCAGGGAGACCTCAGTTTCCACCCAGGAGGAAGGGAGGAAGTACATCTGCATGTGGGGCCCCGCTCTGCTCTTCCCCTGCCCTCCCGTTTCCAGTGGAGGGCTTGGGGAGAAAGCTGGGATCCCACCAGGAGCCAGGAAGGAAGGGAAGGTCCCGCTGAGGAGAAGTAAGTGACCTCCTGCCCTGGAAGCCACAGGAGGGGGAGATGCATCAGTCTGAGTCCAGGGCCAGGCCTGGGTGGGCTCACTATTCCCACCCAGGACATCCAGGCACCCAGACCTCCCAGGATCCTGCCCAAGAAGCTCCTCTCAGGGACACACAGGGTCCAGGTCCCATCACCAGAAGACCCCAGGCTAAGAGCCAAAAAGGGTGGAAAGGGGAAGCCCAGGGAAGGAAATGTCCCTCATGAAGGGCCAGGTCCTGGGCCGAGCAGGCAGTTCTGGAGACATGGAGGAGGGTAGAAGTGGGCGGCTGGTTGGAGGGAAAAACAGCAGGTGCCCGCCACCAGGGCCCCAGTTCCAGGTTCCCTTTCATACCTCTTTCCTGCTCCCTGCCCCAGGCTGTCCCCACTTTCACAAAGGGTCCTTTCTCCTTCCTCCACCTGCCACCTTCTCTGGCACTGCTGCAAAGCCTATGGCGCCACCTGTTGGTCATGACAGGTTGGCCAGAGGCTGACCCCAGGGGGCACGCCTGGCTTGTAGTCCCTGCACTGCCCAGCACTCCCTCTACCTGGCTATGCTTTTCGGGGGGCTTCCAGCCTGACTCTACTGCTCCAGCGGCTCCTAGTTGTATTGGAGAGCTGGGACAGACTGGCCTGCCCCTGGGAGTGTGAGAGGAGGTTTAGAAACAACAGCAGTGTCAGGATACGGGGTGAGGTTCTGTGGTCTCTACTGGACAGATGAGAAGCTGGGTGCAGGGATATTAAATAACCTGCCCAAGGCTGCACAACTAATGGAGGAAGGCCCTGGGACTGAACTGCACTGCCAGGACGCATGCCCAGGGCTTCCAGAGGTGCAGAGTCTGTGGGCGACCCCTGCAGGTGCAACCCTGGGGGGAGAGTGAAAACACGAAAGTGGGAGTTTGATTTTAAGTTCAGTTCTGCTGCAAACTCACTATAGGATGCGCATAAGACCTCTCGGGCCTTACGCAGGCAAAGGAGTCAGAACAAGGTGCAGAGGCTCAGGGCTCAGGCTGCCCACTGAGTAACAGGACCCCAGGTTCTGTCAGGTGCAGGAATTGCAGGCTGCAGGCTGAGTGCGCAGGGACTCCTCCTCTCTGCCCCTCTCTCCCAGTTCTGGGAAGCACTTCTGGCAATTTCCTTAAACCCTTGGTTTTCCTGCTAATGGGCCTTGAGGCACACAGGCCATGGCTCTAGCCTGCCTAGGTTTCTGTGGGTGACTGGAAGGCATGTTGTCAGGCCTCAGGCACTGGCTTTCTTCTGTCCACTACCAAGAATCTCCTAAAGGGCAGGACTGGGGGGGGCAGTGCAAGTCTCCGTTGGCTCCAGAGGATGCGGCCTGAGGCTACTGGAACCCTAGCCTCTACTCCTGCCTCTGGCTGGCCCCCGGTCTTACACATTCCTCTCCTTGGATCTCCAGCATCCCCTGGCTCTCCTGAGGCTGGTGGCCAGGGACTGGACAAGGCAGTCAGATGGGAGGAGGCCTGCTGCCCAGGTTCTATCCAGCCCCTGGCTGAACAATCTTGGGGTCTCTCCTCCAGATGAGCCAGCCTCTCCTGCAGAGCAGCCAATTGCCCCTGCCACTCCCCCCAACCCAGCCTGGAGCCAGTGTCCTGGGGGAGGGGGGTGTTGGCCAGCACCTGCTCCACCCCTTACGGCTTCTTGGAGCTTCAGACCCAACTGGGCCCGTGCCATCCGCCTCGGTCAGCTCCTGCTCCAGGACCTCCTGGTTGAAGCTCTGTACCCCAACAAAACAGGGATCATGTTCCTCCTTGGAAAGCATCCCGTAGCCCTTGCTCTTACAGGTACAGCAGCCACCCTCCATGTTCTCATGCCAGCTCCCGTGGGAGGTGTATTATGCACTTTTACTTCTGCAACACCTGGAAGAAGTTCTGTCTTATGCCTATTTTATTTATTAGATGGTTGAGGTTCATTCAGAGAGATAAAATAACTTGCCCAATATCACACAGCTGGTCTGTTTGTTGAGCTGAGGCAATACTCTGATTCCAAATTCCATTATTTACTAACATTTTAGTATCTGTCGTATGCCAAGCACTATTTTAGACCAGGGGAGAAAGCAATGAACATAACAGACAAGAAAGTATCTGCTCTCATTCCTACTGGAGGAAGCAGATACAAGGCCACGTCAGATGGCGCTAGGTGCTTTGGAGAAAGACAAACCAAGAAAAATGGACAGAAGCTGCTATCTGGCAGTTAGGCCCTGGCCTGTGCAGTGTAGGGTGAGCCTGTGGGATCTGGAGGAAGGTGTTACAGGCTGGGCCAGCAAGGAGGCCAGGGTGCTGGAGACAAGGAGCCAAGGCCAGCAGCTGCTTTTCACTTGGACTGCAGGAACTGCGAGCTCAAGGAGACGAGGAGGACTCGAAACAGGGTCCCTAAGAGCACCCCGCGGTCCCTAGCTGAGCTATTGAAAGGTGGGTATTCTGATTTTAAAGGGATGCTTTCAACATTTCAACATTAATTGTGATGTTTGCTGCAGTCCTTTGTAGATGCTTTAAGGAAAGGGATGCTTTTCTCTTTCCCTAGTTTGCTAAGAAGCTTTCCCCCTTTTATGAATTAGAGCAACCTTGTATTACAGCATGCAAGGATTATTCTAAATGCTTTACATATAAATTATTTTAATACTCACAACAAACCTAGGAGGAAGGACTATTATCTTTGTCTTTATAGATAAGGAAGGAAATAGCAGCTCAGAGAGATTAAATACCTTGTTGAAGGTCACCAAGCTCCTTTTTTTTTTTTTCAATTTTTTTTTTTTATAGAGGCATGTTTTATTTATTTATTTGTTTGTTTATTTATACAAACACTGGGTACAGTCAGAAGCGCGGGAGGGTGAGAGAATTCACCAGAGCCAGAGCGGGGAACAGAGCAGGCAGAAGGACCGAAGTACACTGCTGAGGGGAGCAGCGGGCGGCAGGAGAGGTCTGCGCGCCATGTGGGACCCTCCTCCAGTGGCCGGGGAGCAGCCGGGGAGCGAACCAGCGCCGCAGAGGCGGCGGGCAGCTTCGCAACCCAGCGCTCAACCGCTGCGCCACCGGGGAGGCCCTCACCAAGCTCCTTAATGGCATAATCAGCATTGAGAACCAGGCAGCTGGCACCAGAACCCATGCTTGTAACTCTGCTATGTGTATCCAATACTTCAACTTCATGGTTAGTGATCTCCACATTTTCTATATCTCTATTGTCTTTTTGCCTGCTTGGTATATTAAGTACTAAGAGAAGAATATCACAGTACCTAATAATTTTTCTCTCTCTCTTTTTTTTAAAAAGATTTATTTATTTATGCATACAAGAGCTGGGGTACAGGCCAGAGGTGTAGGGGATGAGAGGACTCACCAGAGACAGAGTGGAGGACAGAGCAGGCAGACTGACTGAAATACACTGCTAAGGGGAGCAGTGGGTGAGACAGGAGAGGTCTGCTGCACCATGTGGGTTGCTCCGTGGTGGGCCGGGGATTGAACTCATGCTGCAGAGGCTGTGGATTGCTTTATAGTGCAGTGCTCAACCCCTTGCACCACCAGAGAGGCCCCCAGTACCTAATAATTTTTCTTGCAATTCTATCAATTTCTGGTTTTTGTTGCTTTGTGGCTGCCATTTAAAATATATTTTGGGCTTTATTTTTAGGTGCATGTCAATTCAGAATTAAATTTTCCTGGTAAACATTTTAACCTTCTATAATGATTCCAGTTATCTCTAGAAATGGGATTTAAAAAATATATATTTTATTTGATTAGAATGTTGCTTGTAAAAAATAAAAAATAAAAAATAAAAAATTTAAAATAAAAAAATAATAAAAATAAAAATAATAATATTGTTATGTTAGAGGTAATTTGTTTGCTTTTGCCTTAGTTTCTGTCTGGTATGTACTTGAAATATCTTTTTCATTCTTTAATAACTTTTCATTTTTTTGGATCCTGTGTTTGTGTGTCTTGTTTACTAAGTAAACAGTTTTTTAAAATCCAGACTTGATGATGTTGGCTTCTAACTGGAGAATCTGACTTACATTTATTGTTACTGGTGTGTTTCTGTTTTTCGTATTTGCCCCTTCATTTCTGTTTTTTCTCCCTCCTCTTTTTCCTCCTCCTTCCTCTATCTTCTTTCCACATGTTCCTCCATTTTTCCCCACTTGCCCTCTTTTGAATTAATTGGAGTTATTTTTCCCATTCCATATTTTGTTTGGAACTTATACACTCTGACCCTATTATTTTATGCATTACTTATTCTTAATATGCACATTTAAACTTTAAAACAATAAATATCTTTTTCATATTTCATTTCTGATCACTCCTTTCCAAATGACATTTGATTTTTATCCAGTACCTTAGTCTGTTCTATTAGATATCATCACCATCATCATTATTTTATAGTCATTGGTTATTATTTACCCAAATATCTAAAAATGTCTTAGCTGATTAGTCTTTATAATGCATCACAAAACTGAACCTAATTTTTCTTCTCTCTGAATTATAGAATGGAAGCTATTCGGAGTTTAATTCATAATAAAGTCTCTCAGTTTCTGTTTCCCTGAAAGTCTCTATTTTGCCATTATAACAATAAAAGCAAAGAAGTGAAATTACTCCATTACCAAGAAATTTATATCTGTCAAGACACTTGGTTCGTATTAACTTACGTTTTCTGCAGAGATATTGTATCGTCTTACAGACCAAAGGCACATGGAGGGTTATATTTTTAACACACTATGAAAAATGAGATATTATGATTCTTTTTAACTTTTACTAAACTTAGTTAGCAAGCAGCTAACTAATAATTGTAATAATTAGTTTTTTATTTCTTAAACTACATGTTTCCTTTTTTGTACAAATCTACTATACAGTGTTTGCTGTTTTCTTATTGGATTATAAGAACTCTTAATTTATTATTTTTTTATAGTCAGATGTTTTAAGTTTTAAAAATTAATTGTTGCCTGTCTTTTAACTTTATGTTCTTTTAAAGTCCAAGTTATTTTCTTATATAATCAACTCTATAAAAAGTCTTTTCCTTTATGTAAAAGGCTTAGAAAATCTTGTACTAGATCCAAGATAAAATGTAAAATTATTCATATTTTTTCTAATACTTTTAATAATTTATTATTGCCTCTTTAATCCATTTAAAGTACATTTTGGTATATGGTGTGAGGAAAGCATCCAACATATATTTTCCCAAATAAAACTATCAGCTATCCAAGTACCACTTGTATATTAACACTATTTCATTTTTCATTTTTTAACTGTTATCTTTCTTCCCATCCTAATTTTGAAATAGGTGGCATTTTCAAATCAATCTCATTATATTGATTTCTAGTTTATATTGTGGTTCAATAACATACTTTTCTGATTTAACCACTTGAAGTCTAAAGAAACTTGTTTCATGGCCCAGAATGTGGTCTATCTCGTTCAACGTTCTCTGTGCATTGGAAAGAACATGTGTTGTGCTCTTGCTGGTATTATTACGCCAGTAGAATTAAGTAGATTGGAATAAGGTAGATTGGTTCAGTCCAATAAGACCAAAGGTTACATTTGTTTTTAAAAGATTTATTTATTTATTCATACAAGAGCTGGGGTACAGGCCAGAGATGCGGGGGGTGAGAGGATTCACGAGAGACAGAGCAGGGAACAGAACAGGCAGATTGACTGAAGTACACTGCGGGGGGGAGCAGTGGGCTAGTCAGGAGAGGTCTGCTGTGCCATGTGGGTAGCTCCCTGGCCAGCCGGGGACCGAACGCATGCTGCAGAGGCTACAGACTGCTTCATAGTGTGGTGCTTAACCCCTTGCGCCACCAGGGAGGCCCCAAAGGTTATATTTTCATCAAACATTCACTTCAATTTCTGAACATTTGCCTCCTACTCCTCTTTTAAACTTCTTTTCATTTTGATTACTTTGAGTCAACAGAGAAGAGATGTGTATGGCTGAGTCTCTGCATCATCAGGTTTAAACAACAAATACTTGAGCTCATTGTATTTTGGGAACTAATCAAGAAGTTGAGGTTCCAAGAATGAACAAGAATGAACATAGAGCTAGTCAGCTCTATGATAATCAGTAGAATAAGAATCTGCTCTGATTTTTTACTTAGATTTATTTTTGTAAATATGTGTATATATTTCTGTATGCATTTGGGAAAAAAGAGTCTTCTCTTTTGAGATGTAATGATATTTACTGTATTACATAGCGATTTGAGCCTTATTATTTTCAATAGCAAGTTAATTGTCTTAAATTTGATAAGTAATCACATTAACTAAGTGAAGATTACTTTGGATCAAGCACTTGAATTCATTCATTTCTTCAGTAAAAACTTATTGAGCGTTAGTATGTGTCTGGCAGAGTTCCACCTCTAGACTAGGATACTTTATCAAGTCTATGCAAACTTTTCCAGAAAAGGAGTAGGAAAGACAGAATCCAAATAGTGAAATAATAAACTAAGCCCCTGCCCTCGTGGAGAGTAATAATTAATAAATGAAAAAACATTTATTTCATGTTGCCAGCTATTCATGTTCCCCAAATAGAACATCTTGACTTCTAGTTTTCTGAGATTCTGCTCTAAAGAATTGCTGCCATCCATAACACACATCATTTGAAGAGGAGATAAGGATGTATTTTCTCTTTTATAATTTAATTACATATAGTAAGAGGAAGGGGAGTTTCGAAGGTGAAGATAAAAGGTGTTGAAGTTTTCTTGCTGGATCCCAGATAGTGAGTCTTTTCATCTAATTGATACTATTTAACATCTGTGCAAATTCTTGGGGAGACCTCCCCAGTACCTGACACTTTGGGGATATAGACTAAGGTACTTTCTGGTGCATTTTATGGCATTTGGACACCCTCTAGAGGCCAGATAGTATACCTGAAAAAATCTTGCTGCTATGCTGAAGTGTTTTTTTGGTGATAAATGTCTGCAATTTACTATGAAATGTATTAAAAATAAGGCCAGTTAAAAGATGACTGGACAGATACATAGATGGTTACATATGTAATAAAGCAAATACAACAATGTTATCCTAGAATCCAGGTAAAGGGTATATAGATCACTGTGTAATTCTTTCAACTCTTCTATGAACATTTATATCATGAAATATTGAATAAAGATCTGTGTTAGACTCTGAAGAAAGAAATGGAGAAACAAAGATTTTTCCAGACAAACACCAATTGACAAGATACATTGCTAAGAGTCTTGCAAAACAGGGCCTCCCCGGTGGCGCAGCGGTTGAGCGCTGGGTTGCAAAGCTGCCCGCGGCCTCTGCGGCACCGGTTCGATCCCCGGCTGCTCCCCGGCCACCAGAGGAGGGTCCCACATGGAGCGCAGACCTCTCCTGGCGCCCGCTGCTCCCCTCAGCAGTGTACTTCGGTCCTTCTGCCTGCTCTGCTCCCTGCTCTGGCTCTGGCGAATTCTCTCACCCTCCCGCGCTTCTGACTGTACCCAGTGCATGTATAAACAAAAAACAAACAAACAAACCAGCAAACAAATAAATAAAGCATGCCTCTATTAAAAAAAAAAAATAAGAGTCTTGCAAAACAAAAAATGTTAAAAGAAGCTTGTTAGGCAGAAAAGAATGATTCCAAATGGAGATTTTGATCTACACAAAGGAATGAGAGTACTGAAAATGGTGAATATGAAGACTTTTTTCCTCAGTTAAAATATGTTTGATAGATAATTGTGTGCTTAAAGAAGAAGTAATAACAATATATTTGGAGATTATAATTTTATATAAACTAATAGAAGTAAAGGGTATAACAACAAGGAAAAAACAGCACAAAAACACAAAACTTGAGATCGATGGATGGAAGTATAGTTCACTTAAACTTTATGTGAAGTAGGACATTTGAAAGTAAGTGGAGGTAAATTAAAGATATTATACACCCTGGACAAATCCATAATTTAGCTGACTGTGTTAACACGCCTTTTTCAGTAATTGAGCAAACAATTAGAATGGAACTCAGTCAGGACACAGAAGATTTGAACTATACTGTCAAACAACTTGACCTAACTGGCATTTACATAATATTACTGGCATAATAATACCAGCAAGAGCACAACACATGTTCTTTCCAATGCACAGAGAACATTGAACGAGATAGACCACATTCTGGGCCACGAAACAAGTTTCTTTAGACTTCAAATGGTTAAATAAGAAAAGTATGTTATTGAACCACAATATAAACTAGAAATCAATATAAGGAGATTGATTTGAAAACCCCACCTATTTCAAAATTTAATAACATACTTCAAAATAGTACACAGGTTAAAGAAGAAATCATGTTATATCAGAAAATATCCTGAATAAAAATAAAAACAACATATCAAAATGTATGAGATATAGTGGAAACAGTTTAAAGGAAAATCCACAGTATTAAATGTGTGATCAATGAATGAAAATTTAAAAACAATGATCCAACATTTCAACTCATCAACCTAAGAAGAAGAGAAACAAATTAAACCCAAATTAAGCAGAAGAAAGAAAAAAAAAAAGGCCAGAAATCAATTAAATCGGAAACATAAAAACAATAGAAAAAATAAATGAAGCCAAAAACTGGCTGAAAAAATCAGTAGTCAAAATGATTAAGAATTAAAAAGACACAAATTATCAACATCAAGAACAAAAGAGGAGACTCATTGGGATCCTACAAATAGTAAAAGGATAAAAAAGGAATATTATAACATGCCCAAAGAGTCAACAACTTGGATGAAATGGATAAAGTCTCTGAAAGTCACCAATTTTCAAAGCTCATTTCAGAAGAAATCAACTCCTGAATAGCCCACCTACTGAAGAAATTGAATTTGTAATTCAAGCCTCCCCACAAAGAAAATTCCTAGCCCAGCAGCTTTATTTTGGTAAATGCAACCAAACATTTAAGGAAGATACTGTATCAATTCTATGCAAACTTTTCCAGAAAAAGAGTAGGAAAGACAGAATTCAAAAACAGACTCACACATATATGATCAATTCACTTTTAACAAAAGTTCTAAGATAATCTAATGGGGAAAGAAAAATCTTTTTTTCCTGAATTGTGCTATATCAACGGAACAATCAAAACAAAAAAAAATACCTTAACTATTCCTTACAAATTATATTCCCTATGAACTATTCATTCACACCACATACAAAACTTAACTCAAAATGGGTACACCTAAAGGTGAGAATTAAAAGCGCAAAACTTCTAGAAAACACAAGAGGATATCTTTATGAACTTGGATTAAGCAACTAGGACAGTTTACAGAAGCTGTGGAAGCCACACAGCTTGTACCACTAGTAGCAGAACCAGTCTCCAAATCTTTAAATTCATGCTCAGACTTGGTCTACTGGACGGGCAAGGGATTATGGGCTTTGTGTGGAAATGAGTGAAAAGTCAGTGACTGCTCCCTTTTCCTTGTCAGCGTACCCCAATTAGAGAAGTAAGCGAGCCCCTTCCCAGGGACACCTAACTTACTGTCCCCGGGTGCCAGCACCCTCCTGTCTACCACCACACAGTCCAGCTTTTGTAACAGAGGCAGCTCCTTGAAAGGGGGCGGTGCCACACTCCCCACCCCACTTAATGAGGGAAGGAACTGAACTGCCAGGAAGTTAGAGATATGGAAGGCAGGTGGGCTCAGGGGGACACACAGGAGAGAGACTGGTAGAGAAAAGGGTGTGGGTGCGTCTCACCTTTGGACATGCACCAGGAACTTGGGGGACAAGTGTCCCTCTGCGGGACTCTCGGTCTGTTTTGGACAGACAGCTATCTCTCCAATTCAGAAAGCTCTCTAGGTCCCCTAGGCCTACTTCCCAGAAGGTGTTTAGACATCCATCCTCCATACCCCTGGGCACTCAGACTCCTTCCTTCCTGCACCTGCAAGGGGAGGGGGGCAATGGGGAGACTTAGAAAGCAGGATCCAAGCAGGGGGAGTGAAGAGTTGACTGTGTTCCAGCTCTATGGGCCACTAGCCAGGCCTCAGGGCTCACGCTCTGGGAGAGCAGGCTCCCCCTTCCCCAGGGTCCCCTCCTCTCTCTGACCCCTGCAAATATTTCCTAGGAGTCTGGGAGATCAGGGCCATGCTGGAGGGTGAGGAAGGACAACAGGGGTGCATGGGGTCCTTCCCCGGAAAGGGAGGCTCCCCTCCCCTCTTTGACGCAGGTCAGTGGGGACTGAGGAGAGGACGAGGAGGGCCCCCAGAGCAGAGCCCAAGTGAGGGTCAGATCCCTCACAGTTGATGGACTCTCAGCCCCTCCCCAGGGGCCCCCACAGCACTTTCTGGACCCAGACGTTTTCTGGCCTTGGGAGCAACAGGCCTGAGTGTCGGTCCTGGGCGATCCTGACCCTGTGGTCCCCCCACCCAGGGGTGCCTCTGGTTCTTCTGTTCACACCCTCCCTGAATGAGCCATCTGGGTTTTCCTGCCCCTGGGGCTGCAGGGCCCCATCTGACTCAATTCTCCTCTCAGGTCAGAACCCCTCATCCTCCCAGCAGGAGCCTGGTTGAAACACTCTGCACTGGGAATATTTTCTCTGACTCACCAGTCCCAAGTTAATCTGCAAGTGATGTATCTCGGTTGGTATAATGTTTTAATGAAGAAAGGTACAGAAAGCTCCCCGCAACACACATGCCAGCGACGCCCTGCCGCCCCCACCCCCCCGCCCCGACCCCAGGTCCTAGGACTCTTTAGCTCTTCCCTCTTGTGGTCTTACAGCCCCCAATTCTTTCTGCGCTCCTGTTAAGCCCCAGCACAGGAAAATGAGGTCTTGGCCTCCATACTGCAATGTGCTCTCTCTGGATCTCCTGAGGTGAAGAAGAAAGACACCCATATGCAAGGGTGGGGAGCATGCTGTCACCTCCATGGTCACTTGGCTTGGGACTGAGGCTAAGTAGCCCCTCCTTTTTTTTTCTTTCCTCCATGCCCTCCTGGCCGAGCCTCCTCACTCCCAGCAGCCTGGAGCGCCCGCCACTGCTGGTGTCTTCCATCCTTCCACACTTGGGATCCCCGAGATCCATCTCTTGGTGGCTGAGCCAGGCAGGGCCACCTTGGGAGACAGGGCTAGCAGCTGGGTTCTGCAAAGACACAAGGCTGGAACGTTCCTACTGGTCTCCAAGTGCAGCCGCCCCACCCACACACCTGGTACTGGTGAAGGCAAAGGAGCAAGAGGTCAGCCTGGCTGCTGTGTCCTCGGGGGCACTGGTCCCAATCCAGAGCCAGCATGTCCTCTCCAAGCCTGAGTCAAGCCTCTCCCTGGCCCTGGGGTGTCCCTACCACCTCTGACACCCCTTCACCCGGTGCAGGCACCGGCCAGGGTGCTGAGAATGGCTTCCCAGGTCCCTGAGTATCACAGACAGAAGAGACACCCAGTGCAGCACGGGGGCCACCTTTACACCAATTTCCATTCCATGTTTAAGGTGTACTTTTTTTTCTCTCCAAAACAGATGTTTTAAGTACTATTGGCAAAAGGTGTTTTTGAGCCAACATAGGCTATTTGTTTTACTAAAAGATCACAGAGGAGAGAATGGGCTTTGGGAGCACAAAATGCTTGTGACTGCATATTCGTGAAGCTGCAACACAGAGAAAGCCATAACGGCTTGACTGGAATGTGCTGCAAGGCCATAGTGGGAAGGTGGGCTCACACTCAGCCCTCTCTGAGAGCTGGTGATCCCACATCCTGCTCAAATGCAGCCTCTTAGAGATGGCAAAGCGAGGGCAGGAGGGAAGGTGATATAGCAGAGTTCTGACAGAGCCAGGTGGAGAACCCGGGGCCCTGGTGCTGACCCCCCACCCCACGCCATCACTCTAGAGCAGATAGGCCCCCAGGAGCTCCCTGAAGACCAGGTGGCCGCTGCTGTGGCTCTCCCCCTCTCCCCCCCACCCCGGCCAGGGCAGACACCTTTACCAATGACGATGAGGGTGGCAGTGCTGACCGCCTGACCCAGCATGTTCTCAGCCACTGCCTTGTACTCGCCGCTGTCCTTGAGGGAGACGCTGGGGATGACCAGGGAGCACACGCCCAAAACATCGGTGCTGTACACATCAGGGTTTCCTGCCAGGCTCTGGCCATTCTTGAACCAGGTGATGTGCGGCCTGGGCCAGCCCCTCACGGCACAGCTCATGCAGCACTGGCAGCCCCTGGGCAGCAGGTGGGCCCGCAGGCCCACCAGGAACCGGGGCTTCTGGCTCAGGTCAGGCCCCCGGTAAATTGGAGTCTGGACTCTGAACTTGTCTGTGGAGAGGAAGGGGGGGTGGCCAGAGTGGGAAGGGCTGGCTGAGGCACCCATGAGGTAGGAAGCTCCTGGGGCCACATGAACATCTCCTGGGCCCGCCTTTCACATCCTGCCTGCAGTCTTAAGGTCAAACGCTTCACTCTCTTTTTATCCTTCACTCAAAAGACTTGTTTCTTTTTTTTTTTTTTTTTAACTTCAAGGGGACACACTCACTACGGCCAATTAGAGTAAGAACCAAAAGGAGAAAGAATAAAAACAATAATCTTACTACCTATGGATGACCAAACTGTGGAACTTTCCAGACGTTTTTGGAAAAATGAAATCATGCAACCAGTTGTAGAACTTGCTTTTCCTACTGAATGTGTTCAAGGTTTGCATCTATTTGACTACAAAATACACTTTGTGTTCAGAGAAACATTAGCCTTGGGTCACCTGCTGCCCGTCACTGATTTAACAAGTGCAGCATGGCTTTCTGGAGAGCAGCTACCCACAGCCCCTCAGCTCTCCCAGCGAACGTGGGACCCACCCCAGGTCAGGGCCCAGGAGAGATTGCAGGTGGGGCAGCCGGCTGGCCTCAGCTGTTCACTGAGAAGTGCTGCCAGGGCTACCCCCCACCCGCACCAGCTCAGCCGCCCCCCCCAACTCCCCCGGACACTCCCCCCACTACTGTGCTAATCCAGCGACCCCGCAGAGCTCACCTCGCCGCCGCCGGGGAACGCACCACGGCCAGGTGGTGTCCGAGGGCTTGCTGGTTCCCAGCTCGGTCTTGGCCACCACTCGGAAGTGGTACTCGTGGCCGGGGAGCACACCCGGCAGGGTGAAGCGGTTGGTGTGGACGCGGGCCGCCACCTCGCGCCAGGGACCCAGCGCTGAGGAGCGGGTCAGCACCGTGTAGTGCAGCGGGACGCCCGCAGCCTCGTCCGGAGAGGGCTCCCACTCAGCGGTCACCGTCCCGGGCACGTTCTCCTGCAGGCGGATGTGCCCAGGCGCCTGGGGGCTCGCTGCAGGAGGGGGCAGAGGGAGCCACATTTGGGACCACCCAGCAGCACACCCAGAAATGCCCATGGGCTTCTGCTGGGGGCCCTAACCCAGTCGGGGATCCTGGGGGAATGCAGTCTTGCAGGGGTGAGAAGTGGGTGGGGGGAGGCGCTGGAGCCACAGAGAGCCCGGTCAGGGGTCTACATTTATGCCGGAGGGGTGGACAATGTCTCCAAAAAGAGTCAATTTAGTTCATTTTGGTTTGTAAGTAAAATGACACAGGGCATGGGCAGATAGGGACTTTCATATGGCCAGGCCACAGAATCCCCAGATTCATTGATTATCCGTTCTGTATTCTAGAAACTTCTCCAGGTGGGGACTGTGTGAGAGGTGCACCAGGGAAGGTGACCTGTAACTCCCACAAGGAACATAGATGCACTTCCCAAGACTCATTCAGGGGATGCGCTGGTGACTGCTTTTGCTCACTGACTCAAAATGAGGAGTCACGAGGGCCAGTGGCTAAACTGTTCCTAAGTTTCTGAGGCGGCAACAGTGAAGACATGAAGCAGTGACTCTCCCTCGGCATGTCCTGCGCTCCCTCTTCTAGCACACAGGAAGGGCTAGGGTGTGGCTACCTAGCACAGCCAGAGGGTAGGACAGCTGAGGCCTGCGGCCAAGCCCAGGGGAACCTCCAAGTGTGTCCCCGCCAGTGTGGGGGCCCCACCCCTGCTGCCTCACCTGCCACCCTCAGCAGGAAGTTATAGGTGGCCTCCTTGCCCCGCAGGTCCCTCAGCACCACTGTGTAGAGGCCACTATCTGATAGGCTGGCGGCAGGAATCAGGAGCTGGGTGAGGCCGTCCTCAGTGGAGGTCACACTTCTTTTAGGCAAGGGCAAGCCGTCCTTCAGCCAGGTCACCTCAGGCAGGGGGCCAGCCTGGGCAGCAGGAGAAAGGAGATGTGGAAAGGGAAGTTTTATAGCGAGAGGACCTGGAAGTGGACTAAGGTAATGTAGAGAGAAGCACACTCCAGGAGCGGAGCTGTCTGCTGCTAAGAGGGGCTGATGAAGTGTGGGGCTAACAAGTGGGTGTGGCTGGCATAGTGGGATAGTGAGGAAGCTGGGTGGGAGGAGCTGGGCAAAAAGGTCAAGCGCCCTCACAGGCACCTGTAGAGACGTCTGGATTGTATTCTGTAAGCAACGAGCAGCTTTGAAAGATTTTGAGCAGGAAAACATAATCAGAGCTGCGCCTCTTTGGCCAGAGTGGGAACGCAGCAGGACAGACTCCAGGGGAGGGGAGTGTAACTGGCTCTCAGTGGCAGGCCCATGTGGGGGTGATGTGGGCATCCCTGCAGGAGTCCAGGGAGGTCTCAGTGGTCTGGCCCAGAACAGTGGTGACGCTGACTGCACCTGTTGGGGAGGCGGGTCCAGTTGCCCCATGGCCACGTTGCCCATATCCATGAGACCCTTGGTGCTGGCACAGCGTGAAATGGGGATGCTAACGGTGTCCCAGGGGCAGGTTGAGAAGTCAGGAACTTCATTACTCATGAAAGCACAAGGGCAGAGCCTGGGACGCAGTAAATGCTCGGCGTGAGTTACTTCATCACCATCATTGTCACAGCTATGGTCTGATAGTTGAGAACATCTAATTTTGGGTTAGATATAGGTTGGTTTGTTTTTTATATCCAAAGGGGCAGTTTTATTATATAAAAAAGGGAAGGAAAGAAAGAGACACCTGCATAGACACAGGCAGGCAAGAGAGCTGTCTAGAGATAGGTTTGAATCTGGTTCTGCCACTTTTGCGCTTCCCACACAAAGATGATGATTTTAATAATAATAACAACAACAATAATAGGGAACTCATACTGGGTGCTTTCCATATGCCTGGCACGATCTACGTGTTTTCAATTACTAATCCCTTGAATCCTCAGAACAAACCCTTGAGATAAGTGACTGTTATTATTCCCATTTTATAGTGAAGGCAACTGGGGCGCAGAGAGATAAACATGTCTGTCCAAAGTCAAACAGCTGGCGAGTGGTGATGCCAGAATGTGACCACAGGCAGCCCGAGCTTCTAACCACCACTGCTGTACATCCAGAGACAGGTGCTGTTGGTTGAGGGTCTTCCTGAAGTCCAAGGGACCTCTGCAGACTGCAGGCCCCCTGAATTCCCAAGGGGAGGAGGGGGAGAGGAAAGTGGGTGCCCTGCAGTACCAGAAGCTACCACTAGAGGGATGTGTAGTCTCAGAGCAGAATGGCCACCCGGTGGCCAGGTGAGGACTCTGAGTGCAGGGAGGACCCTCCTCCTTCTTTCCTCACCTCTGACCTGACTCCCAGATCACTGACTAGGAGCCAAAAAGAAGCAAGGAAGAAAAGAGAACCACAGGGCTGAGTCTGGCTCCCTTGGCTACCCTGGGTTCCCCTCTCCACACCCCATTAGATATACTTACTACAAAGGGGACAGGCACACGAATGGTGTCCCCAACTCTGACTGTCAGTGAGTCTTTTGTGCTGGAGTCCATGAGGAACTTAGGAGAGACTGGAATACAAACAGCGTGTCACCTCCTTCCACAGCAGGCCCTCAGGCCCAGGTCAGCACCTAGGCAGGGCTGGGGCTGTGGTCGGGATGCAGCCAGAGGGAACAGGAGGGGAAGCTGGGGTAGAGCCCAGGGGGCAAGCTGCAGGAACTGGTGGGGAGAGGTAAGCAGGAGAAGGATGGAAGCTGAGAAAAGGAAGGCACCTGGGAGAGGGCTAGGGTTTAGGGGGGAATAGAGGACAGTGAAAAACTACCCAACTCTTCTGTTTTGAGGTAACCATTGATCTGAGGCAGGAAGTGCCATGCCTGAGACCCCAATGAGTTAGGGGCAGAGCCAGGACAGATTCAGGGATTCTGGGCTCCAGGGGCAGTGCTCTTTGCACGGGACAAGTCTCCCAACTATTGCACTGAGTAGAAGGGTCAGCTTGGGTCAAAGACCCAGCAGATTCCAGAGATGAAAGCCCTAGTGGGTCACAGAAATCTGGGGTGTCTTCTACCCTGAACCTGAGCCGAGCATGAACTAAACCCGAACATGGGCTGAGTAGCACATATGCCTCTTAGGCCATGCTTGGAGCAGGCCTGGGTTTTGGAGTCAGGGCCTGGCTTTGGTCCTGGTTCTGCATGGACCAGGGGTAAGGCCCTGGACAAAGTACTTGGACCTCAGTTTCCTTATCTATAAATTTGGAATAAAAATATCAACCTTGTTAAATTTGTATGAGTTGTGATGAAATATTTCTAAAAGGACCTGCCTCGACCAGTGCCTGGCAATTGGCGGACAATGAACGGAATATCATGACACCAGGAAGGAGCTCCTGGCTCGGGAAGTACACAGACTCTGCGCAGAGCCCTTCAAGGTATGGGCAGGAGACCACTCACCAGTTCGGGGCATGGCTTGCACTAAGGTGTCCAGGACCATGGCGGGGCTGTGACCCCCGTCGTTGACTGCTGTCACCCGCACCAAGTAGCTCTCTTGGGGCCGCAACCCCTTGGCTGTGTAGGTGGTGACAGGCACTGTGCCTGAGTGGCATGGGCTCCACTGGAGACTGTCTGGGCCACAGAGCTCCACCACGTATCCCTGGGCCTCGTCTTTACCCTGGGCATCTGGCCGGGCCCAGCTCAGGGTGACACTGGTGGATGATGTGTCTGTGACTTGGAGATCCCTCACTGGTCCAGGCGGTCCTGCCCAGGCACATGGGAATGTCAAAAGTAGCCTCACCCTCTTCAGAAGGAGGCCACTTCAGGGTGGACAGTCCTTAGCTCTCCTATGGGAGACTGGGGGGTTCTGTCACTTCAGATTCTGTCTCTCACCTTGGCTGAAGCTCTCACCTGAAACCAAACCCTTATTCGATCCTGCACTCAGTCTCAGGTACATACCTCCTCTACCAGGAAGCCTCCAACTCATTCCACTCAATTGCAATCTGCTTGCCCTCTGTCCCTAACCATAATTACTGAAATTTGCTCTTTGGGTTGATGGCTCCATCTGAGGATGAGAATTCTGTATCTTTTTATTGTGAGCTCTAAGCTCCTTGTCAAGACTGCCTTTTAGGCCCTTGGTCCATGTTCCTTATTCTTCACCTGGTAAATGTGCTCGATAATAACTCAGACTCTCCCTACCTACCCACAACAGTTTGGAGCAAACAAAAGTTGTGACATGTGTAAAAGTTCTTTTAAAATTGCACAGCAGGGCCTCCCCTGGTAGCACAGCGGTTGAGTGTTGGGCTGCGAAGCTGCCCGTAGCCTCTGCAGAGCCTGTTCGATCCCCAGCCACTGGCGAGGGTCCCACATGGCGCACAGACCTCTCCTGCTGTGCCCACTGCTCCCCTCAGCAGTGTATTTCAGTCAGTCTGCCTATTCTGTTCCCCACTCTGGCATTGGTGAATTCTCTCACCCTCCCACGCTTCTGACTATACCCAGTGCTTGTATAAATAAATAAATAAATCTTAAAAAAAAAAAAATTGCACAGCAGCCTGGGACTCTGGCCTTCAGACCTGGCTGCACCTTGGAATCACCTGGAAGTTTCATGTACACTAGTGCTATATCCCACCTCAGGAGATTCTGGTTCACTTGTCTGTGGGGGGCAGCCAAGGCATTGGGGTGTTTAAAAGCTCAGACCCCTAAGGGTTTCCAAATGCACAGTGATGTTTCAGAACCACAGGCCTAGGGCTGAGCTTCTCAAGCTTTCATTTGTACACAAATCAACCAGGGACTTTGTTTAAAATGCAGATCCTAACTCAGTAGGTCTGGGGGGAGATCCTGCATCTCTAACAAACATCTAGGTCTCTGCTGGTCTGTGGGCCATGTTAGTAGCAAGGTCCCAGAAAGGTGGTGGCTGGACCTCCTTCCCTCCCTCTCCCCTCCTTTCCACACTGCCCTTTCCAGAAGGAATACTTGGCTGCCCCTTAACAATTAAACTTGTACAATGTTCCACAGCTGAGGGCCCTGTAGAGATACAAAGGCTCTACAGGTATTTCCCACATGGCCCAGCCAGACAGTGCCAACCCTCTGCCCTTCCCGCCATGCCTATTCCTGGCACGCTCATGGTGACTGAGTCATCCAGGGCAGCGGTGGCGAAGCTGCATGCCTTGGAGTGAAGTTTTTGACAGGTGTTTTTTGGAAGAGGTATTCTCTACACAAATTTGGCAAATTTGGATCAAAGCAGCATAGGTTTCTTTGCTGCAAGGTTTTGAAATACCACACATGTCATAAACATCCTTGATCATGGGACTCTTATTAGACGGTGTCTATTGTTCTCGAAATGTCCCTGAGGTTGCCAAGACTACAGGTAGGGAAATGTTCTTCTGGACTGGAAGTTTCTCAAGGGCAGAGACCAGGATTTAGTCACCGAGTTCCTGGCACAAAGCCCACCACCAAGCAGATATCAGTTGACCAGATAATTGATGGTGAGGCTCCCTTATGGCCCCTTGCCTGCCCTGCAGGGATGTCGACACCTCACTGGGGTGAGTGGATGGTGACAGGCCTGGGATACGTGGGCTACTTTGGGGACTGGCCTGCCCAGGAGGCAAGGAGTGAGAGCTCCTGGGAGAAAGTTCTTGTGATTCCCCAATATCTGCCCCCTCCCAGGCCTGCTTGATATCATTTGAAGGGCGTATGCCCGCCCTGGCCCCTAAGCTAGACCTCACTCCAGAGGCCTTTGGACCTTCATCTTTAGTCCTCCTAGCCATTTCCTTCAGGAAGGCCCACTGGCTCTGCCCACTGCCCTCTGCCCACTGGCTTCGAGCTCCCCACACCACATCCTGAGTGCTTGTTCCACTTACTCACGGGGTCTCGAGCAAAGACGGCATCTGATGGGGAGCCAGGTGCTCCTGGACCAGAGAGAGTCACGGCCGTGACCCGGAACTCATACTGGCAGCCCTGCCGTACATCCACCACGGTCCACCGCCTGTCTGTAAGAAGCCCACCCCACTTAGTTCCACCCGTGGGACCAGGCGACGGGGAGACAGGCCCTGCCTGGGGCCCTGACACCCCCCCCCCCCGCCCAGCCAGCCAGCTCTTCTCCAGAGGGACAGAGCTCTGTGTGGGGTGTCAGGGCCCCAGAAGCCCCTGCCAGTTCTGCCATGAACTCGCTGGGTGGCCTGTTTCCCTTGGCCTTGCTGAGTTGTCATCGTTAAATAAAATGGATGCACTAGGTAGTGATGTTGAAAGAATGCTCCTGATTCATCTCCCACTTTCCAGAGAAGAGGAAAATGAAACCCTGAGGGCTCAGCCCATAGCAGCACAGCCCTGGCTAGAAATCCTAGCTCCTGAGAGTTGGGCCCCCACACCAGGCTCAGAGCCCCGAACCCTGTCTTCCCTCTACTAAACTCAGCCCGGGCTTTTCAGAGCTCTCTCTGATCTGAGAAAGCAGTTTCTTGGCGATTACAAGTTGGGGTAGGGGGCACTTCTCCCCATTTAATGGATGAGGAAACTAACTAATATCTAGAGAGAATGGAGTGTCTGAAGGCAAGACCAGGAGGAGAGGGGCCTGTCCTGAAACTCGTATTAGACCAGGGTTCCTCAGCCTCAGCACTTTTGACATTTACAGCCAGATAATTCTTTGCGTGGGGAGGTGGGGCAGAAGGGGTGCTGCCCTGTGTATTGCAGGTGTGGTGTGTGCAGCAGCATCTCTGGCCTCCTCACAAGAGATGCGGCTCCCTCCAGTTATGGCGACAAGCAACAATGTCTCCAGATATCGCCAAGTGTCCTCCAGGGGGCAAAACCTCCTGGGGGGACCCATCTGGCAGGATGAGAATGCAGGATCCTGGGGGGGTTCTGGCTTTGGGGCCCGGACATTGGGGAGCCTTGCTGGGGCTGCTCACCAGGCACTGGCTGCTTGTTCACTGCTGTCCAGGTGTTGCTCCCCCGCTGGCGCTTCTCAATCAGGTACCCTGTGATGTGGGCACTGCCAGGTCCCTGAGGCGCTGTCCACGTCAGGCCGATGCCCTGGCTGGAGGCTGACAGGATAGCTGGGGTGGAAGGGGGTCTGGGGAGAGCTGTGGCAGAGAAGGTGCTGGTCAGTCAGTGGCTGCTGCAATGTGCCAGCTCTGGGACGTCCTGGGGGAAAAGTGGGGTACACTCTGTTCTTTCCTGGGGCATGTCAGGGATGGGGTCTGTGTCTGCCTGCTTTGGGGCCCTGTTCTGGCAGAGCAGGAATGGTGGGAGAGCAGAGAAGCACTTTTTCTCCAGATGCAGAGCCAGGCTGGGCATTCTGGGAGTTGCTACACACTGGAGACAGCCATGGGCACGATGCCAGTCCCACTTGGGGTCCTGAGAGAGACACTGCATGCCCATCCCCTTCCCAAGACCCCATCAGTCCTGCTTCCTCTTCTGGCTGTCCGATCCCAGATGAAGCTGAGACAAGGTGTCTCCATTGCACCCTGGAAGGACCTTAAGACCCCTGGGCACTGTTGCTGTCCCCAGCTTCCGGGCACAGTGAGGAACCCAGGAGTGTTGTAGCCCAACCTCAGCCTATCCTCTCACCCTCAGGAGCCACCAGCACCTCCTCAGACTCCAGGGCCTCCCCGGCTCCCTCGGCGCTCACAGCCCGCACGCGGAAGGTGTACTTCCTGCCCCGCTCCACGCGGGCATCGGTGAAAGTGGTGCTGTCTGCCGGGGGCTCGCCCACCTTCAACCACGTGCTCCTGCCCACCTGCCGCCTCTCCACCATGTAGTGCTCCACTGCCTGGCCCCCGTCATCCTGGGGAGGCCGCCAGCGGAGGCAGATCCCAGCCCCCTGGCAATCCTGCAGCTCCAGGGGACCCTGTGGGGGCTGGGGCCTGTCTGGGGACCCGCCAAGAGAAGGGGAAAGAGAAGGGGCATCAGAGGAGCTGGGGCAGGTGGTGCCAGACATCCCCCCTATCAGCCTGCCATCAGGAATGTGATGTGGACTGCACTAGCCTGACTGGTACCAACCCAACGTCCAGGCCGGCATGGGCATCTGGGCAGCCTCTGCTCACAGGCAGTCCTACCTGGCTGGTACCACTCAAGGCTGGGGTTTCCCACCCAGGGTTCCCCCAGCCAGTGTGATAGCCTTCTCCTCACAGAAGCACAGCAGCCCCTCCTCCCTGCAGGAAGGCCTCCCTTCACTTATCTAGATGCTTCTTCCAAACCAATCTAAGGGAGGGAGGGAGGGGGACTCTTCAACAGCATGCAGATGAAGATGGAGCCCAGGCTGGGAGGCCTGCTGGGGAGGGGGCTGCCAGGGCACCTAGGACTTGCAGGATGAGCTGGGCCTGAGCAGAGCCTCCCTCACTCCTCAGCGTCACGCTGTACTGGCCACCGTCCTTCCTGCTGGCACTTGGGAGGCCCAGCCGAGTGAAGCTGTCCCCCAGGGTCACCTGGGCTCCCCTGCTGCTGCTGCCCACCACCTGGGTCCCATCCTTTCTCCAAACGGCCTGAACGGGGAGATGACTCTGGAAAGGTATCTTCACTGTCACTGGCTGCCCAGCCTTGACCACCAGTGGTTCTTCTAGTTTCTCTGTCACCTCTGGAGCAAGGATGGGGGGACCTGGGGGTATACAGGGCAAGGGAGTCAAAGAAGGTCTGGGGTGGGGAAAGAAGGTTCCAGAGAAGGAAGCTGGGGCTGGGTAAAGTGCACCTTCCCTACTTCATAAGGGCTAAGAGAGGGAGCAACAGCAGGAGGGGCAGAGTGGGGACTTATGGACACTTTGAGTAGGGAGGGGTGGGCTGGTTTTTTAAAATTATCTTCTTGGACTGAGGTGAGATCAGCTGCTGGCAGCAGAGCAGCCCCCCATGCGGGTGTTAAGAAGCAAAGTAGGATTCCTGGTGAGAGACTGCTGAGCAGGAAGGGCAAGGCGGGCCTCACCCTGGCTGGTCAGGGAGGCCTTGCTCTGCTGGCCGCCGGCTGCGGTGTACCTCCGGGCCTGGGGACCCTGCACATGGCCAGTGAGGAGCCTGGGCTCGGGACCATCTTGCTCAAAGACCGCTCCGTCCTGGGCACTGAGCTGGAAACAAGGCCACAGCAGGAGCGGTGATCCCCCCAGCCACCACCCTTTCCCAGCCCCCCACCCCTCCCCATCCAGCTGGTTAAGCCGAGCCCTTCTCTAGCTCAACTGCAGCCACCTCACAGCCACCTCACAGCCGCAGCATCTGGAACATGACCCTCGGGCGTTGGCAGCGGGTGCTCATCTCCATATTTAGCAGCTCATTTAATTGTCATCACCTGAAGCAGGCCCTGAGGAGCCCCATGGCACAGATGAGGGAGCCCAGACTACATAAGGGGTACGCGGCACAGCTGGCGCCTGAAACTGCTGATGCCCAGGCCTGTGTCCCAAACCAGGGGACATCCTTCCTCTGAACCAATGGCTCGGATGAGGCAGAGGTCCCTCCTGCTTGGGCTGAGATGGCACCGCCGTGAGGGTGAAGGGCGGGGAGAAAGCAACAGGTGCTGAGACAGGAAAGTTCCCCTGGGATGGTGGAAGGAGGGCGAGGGGCGTGTCGAGGGGGGAGAGGGCAGGGTACTGATCCATTTTAAAGCCCAGTTTTATTTTAAATACGTCGTGTTGGCTGTTTAAACTGTTCCCAGGGTGGGCGCATTGGTAAAATGAAGACTCTTTCTTGTAAAGACTCCCCTCTACTCTGTTTTACCCCCATCCCTCTCTACCCGCCGAGATGCGGGGTAGCGGCATACCTTGACTCCATCCTTAAGCCAGGCCCAAGGCCCCAGGCCACGGGTGAGGGTGCAGGAGAGCACGGTGGGCTCCCCCTGCTGTACATCCGTGTCTGCTAGGCCTGGAGAGAAGATACCTGTGAGGCCTGGAAGATACAGAGGGGACTGAGGTCTTGTCACCTAGAGATTCCCCCCAGGCCACACCCCCAGGCCAAGGCCTGCACTGCACCCAGGAGGACACCACACTCAGCCAGTGCCAAAGCCACACCTCACATTCTTCTCAGCAGGGCTGTGGGTCCCCAGGAGATGCAGGGTCCAGGTGGATGGAGGGGGAAAAGGGAAGTCTGGGTAACCCATAGACAGTCCACAGCCATTCCAAGACCAATGTTTTGGAGTTTCCTGAACTGGGAAGACGTCCCTAAAAATGGGGGGCCCTGCAGGGACAAACTCCTGGACTGGAGGCAGAATTGGGACCAAATCATTCAGGCATCCCAGTTTCCAGGGAGCCAGCCTGGCTGAGAAATACCTACCTGGGGCCTCCTTGGAGAATCGGCGAGTGCCAGGCTGGTATCTGGATCCGGAACTCTGGGTGGCCTTCCTCCCCTCGCTGTAGACGCCCAACCTGTCCTCTTTGCTCCTTCTTCTGCAGCCTAGATCACTCAGGGGCA
Organism: Talpa occidentalis; assembly: GCF_014898055.3. Classification (NCBI taxonomy): domain Eukaryota; kingdom Metazoa; phylum Chordata; class Mammalia; order Eulipotyphla; family Talpidae; genus Talpa; species Talpa occidentalis. The sequence continues at coordinate 77,236,332 of NW_023605194.1, forward strand.
CCTGGCTCGGGCCTTCACATGGAGCCTCCTCCAGGGGCCCTCTGTTCCCTCCTGCAGGTGGCCGCCCCACACCTCTGGCTTCAACTGCCCCCCCTCTGCTTGCTGCTCCAGCCTCGGCGCCTGGTGGTGTTTGACACCTGTTCCTGGGTGGGCCAGGCCTCATGTCTGACCTCTCAGACCCCGGTCTCCATCCATCATTCTCCTTTAGGGTCCCCAGACATTGGGTCTTATCTATCCTAGCCCCCAGCAACCCCTTTCTTCCTCCTCGTCCTTTGCCTAACTGAGAGCCCAGGCTCTGAGTGCCCCCTGATCTGTCTCCAAGGTCTTTTCTTCCAAAGGGACCATCTAGGCCTTCCCAGGCTCCCTGAGGTCCTGAATCCCCAGGTTTTGGGGTGAGACACTTCCCCCTGTGGGAAATCTCCTTATCCAGGACACCTGAGTCCCCTGGGTCACTAAACCTGCCCCTTCCAGGACCTGAATCTTCGCTCCCCAGGACCCAGGGGTCTTGACACCCACCTGTCTCTTGGCCTGAGCACCTTCCTGGCTCCCTTGAGCCCCCCGACCCCATGTGGGTCCCCCCAAAAGTGCCTTCTTTCTCCTGTGGAGAATAGGACGCCCTGGAGCTTGTGGGCTGGTGCCCACCACCTACACCACCTTGGTCTAACCCCTGGTTTTCCAAGTCTGGCGCCCAAGCACGGATTACCCCTGGCCCATTTGCAGACCCTAAGGGCCACGTGCCCCTCTCCCCGAGCATGTCACTGCTGTCCAGAGCCTGACCTGACCCTGCTGCATGCCCCCCTTCTGCTTCTAGCCTGCTGCTTCCCAGCAGTGAGTCCCCCCCTTTCTGAGGTGCCAACCCCCCTGGGCCCTGAGCACTGCTGCTCTCTGTTGTCCTTGACCCCGCTTTCCAGGAGTTCTTCTCATGTCCAGATGGCAGGGCTGTCCCCAGCCAGGTCTCTTCCTCCACAGCCCCCCTGCCCTGAAGAAGCCCATTAGGCTGCACACCCCCTGCTTGGTCTGCATACCACCCCTCCCTACTGGGAGAGTCTCTGTCCCCAGGAGCCTGGGGAACCCCAGCGCCATCTTGCCACTCTCTGTCACCTGGTTTTCCCTGAGAGCCAATGGCCCCCGACTCCTCAGGGATTCCTGAGGGTCCAGAGCCCCCAAAACCCTGCCCATCTGAAAGGCAATGTCCTCCCTGAGTCCCCAGCCAGCTCAAGGCCCTGGGGCTGTCCCTGGGTGCTGGGCCGTCTACAGTGGCCAGCGTTGCAGCCTTGCCAGGGCCCACCCCAGGACCTGACCCCTCCCCAAGCCCTGCTCCTCTGCTCCTCCCTGAACCATCCTTGGTGCCTGTGCCACCATGAGGCTCTGCTGACGTGGCCCTGCATCCTGATCTTTGCTCCGCAGCTTCGTGGCCGACGGGTGGCCCCTCACACCTCACTCCAGCCAGTGAGCCTGCTGGTCCCGATGACCCTGAACTGTCCCTAAGGGCCATCTCACCCTCTGACCCTGCTTCCACAGATCCTCCTGAGCCTTCCCTATAGCCTATCTCACTCCCTGATTCCACCCCTCTTGTACTCCCCAAAACACCCCCATGGCCTGCCTTACTCCCTAACAGATTTCTCCCAGGACCCTCTAAACCAACCCGATGTCCTGCCTCACCCCCTGACCCGATTCTCCCAGGATCCCCCAAGCCAATCCCATGACCTGCTTCACCCCCTGACCCAATTCTCCCAGGATCCCTCAAGCTACCCTGATGACCTGCCTCACCCCCTGATCCGAATCTTCCAGGATCCCCCAAGCCACTCTGATGACATGCCTCACTGCCTGAACCCATTCCCTCAGTACTCCCTAAACCACCCCAATGATCTGCCTTACCCCCAGATCTGATTGTCCCAGGACCCCCTAAACCACCACAATAATCTGTCTCACCCCCTGAACCTGTTTCCAAATCTTTCCTATGACCCACTTCATCTGCTGACCCCTTTCTCCCGGAACCCTCAATACCATCTCTAAAGCCTGCCTCACCCCCTAGCCCCAGACCTCCAGACCCAAGACCCCTTAACCCTCCTCTGTAAGCTGTTTTGTCTCCAGTTTGCCAAGACCCTGGAATTGTTGATCCAGCCTCATCACCCAGCACACTGCCAGACCCAGGAGTCCACTGGCTCTCAGAACCAGACCCAGGGTGAGGAGCTGGTGCCTCCGGGTGCCTAGCATCACCCCCAGAGCCAGCTGCAGTTTCAGAGGTTCTGGCACCAAGGCCGCTAGTCCCTTCCCCCTCTCTCTCCTTACCCCTTGCTGTCAGAGAACCTGGCTCCTCAGCCTCTGGACCCCCAGAGCCATCTTCTGGGCCTCCTTCTCCCAAGGCGTCCAGAGTCCCTGTGGCTCTGGAGCCCCCACAAGCTCCAGTCTGACCCCAAGGCCTTATTTCTACAGGGACCCCTGGTTCTGTTCCCACATGTCCATCCCCAGCAGCTCCCACTGTTACAGAGGCCCTGGATCCCCCTCTGCCCCCACCTCCCGCTGCCCTAGGAGCCCTGAGGCCACCACCAGAAGAGCACCATCCCCCAGGGCCGGCATCGCTGTAGGCTCTGGAGGCACCCTTGACCCCTAGGAGCATCTTGGCTTTATCCAGGGGCCCTCCCTCAGGGCCACCTGAGCCATTCTCAAGACTAGCAAATCTCCCGGACCCCCTTCTTGGAGGACCATGACCATCTTTGTTCCCAGACCACATTACCCCAGGCACCCCCAAGCCCTGCCTGTGACCACCCCCTCCTGCAGGTGCCTCAGAAGCGATGCTACCACCAGTGCCTCGGCTAGATCCCATTTTCCTTGCCAGCCCAGCTCCATTTTCAGGACCTGTTTCACTAGAATACCCTACGCCCTGGCCTTGCCTAGATTCCATGCCTCCCAGGCCGCCTCTGCCAGTCTCAGAGACCAGCTCACCCCTGGGCCCTTTGGCTCTGGAGCTCCATGACCCAGCCCAGAAATTAGGTTCAGATTCCTTTTCCCCTGGGCCTCTTAATCCATCTGTGTCTCCTCGTGTCCCCTGAGGCCCCTGAGCACCCAGGCCAGGAGATGCAATTAGCCTCTGGCTTCTGACATCCACCCTCTGATCAGACCCCATCAGCCCAGGCACCAGGGTGCTGGCCACACCCCCTTTCCCTCCACCAGACCCTAGCACTCTAGGCCCGTGATGGGCCCCAATTTTGCTGAGCCTGGACCCTGTGTTATCCCCAGGACCTGTGCTCTCAGCCTCCACTCTGCCAGCGCCACCTGCTCCCCTCCGACATATTGTCCCGCCTTGGGGATACTGGAGGCTTCCGGACCCACCCCCTGCCTGACCAAAGGCCTCTGCTGTGTCCTGGCCCTCCCTTCCTCTGAGTTCCTGTGTGTCCCCCTCAGGACCTCCTGGGCCTCCAGGGCTAGTTTCATAGCCCCTTTCTCCAATTTCAGACTCCCCTAGGCCTTGAGTACCTGCCTCCTGCAGCAAACCTTCATCTTGGGCCTTGGGATACCCTTGCTCCAGGAGGAATTTTCTGCCACCAGACGCCTGAAAGTCCTGGCCCACAGCCTCCTGGTCTAGAGATTCCCCTGGGTCCCAGTAGCTCCCTGTCTCCCCACTGTCAGCATCACCGCCTCCCGCGGAGCCCCAGCAGCCAGGGCCCACAACGGTCTTGCAGTTAGGGCCTCTTCCTCCAGGGGACTCTGGGGCACCAGGACCTCCTGCACCCTCACTATCTCTGGCTTCCCCAGGGCCCATACAGCGACCCCACACTGCCCCTGCTGCTCCTCTAGCCCTTTCTCTGCTTAGATCATCACCCCTCTTTAGCTCTCTCAGGTTCTCCTCCTGCAAACTCTTCAACATCACTTCCCCTTCTGACCAAGAAATCACAGTACTAGACTGGGGTCCCTGCAGGGCCCTTTTTTTAATCCCAGGTGCCAAGTGAACACCCCAGAGAGGTCCTTGGTCTTGTCTGGCTGGCTGACTTCCACTGTCCTCTCTGTGCCCCTTTTCTTTGTTGTTGCTCCCCAGTCCTGCAATCTGAGGGGGCCCAGACCCAGCCTCCCAGCCTCCTACTATGCCCCCGCATCTGTTCCTGTCTCTGTCCCTGCCGTGATCTTGTTGCTGCTGACCTTCCATGAGACCCAGCCCTGGTTCTGGGCCCTCTTCCTGTCCTTGGGCCCTCTCTGGAAAGGAACCTCCCTCTCTGTGGGGCTCATTTTCCCCAGAAAGAGTGATTCTGTCTCCCTCTACTTCCAGAAAGCTCTTTCCCACCTGCCCAGGCCCCCAGGCTGAGTCAGCTATCCCCTCACTCCTCATCAAGGAGCAGCCATGCTCACCAAGGCCACTTTTGTCTAGGCTGGCTGTGAACTGTGGTCCAGAAGCAGGCCCCACCCCTTTAAGGGAACCCCCACTGGAGGCCCCCGAGCCCTGCTGTCTGGGTTTCCCTCTCTTGCCACTGATATGCCTGGAACCTTCTACTTCTGAGGCCTGGGCTCCTTGTGCCAGCAGCTGGTGGTCAGCCTTTGCGGTCAGAAGGCCTTTATCCTTCCCAGCTTGGGTGAGAGGTCAACACCCCATAGAGAGAAAGAGGAAAGATCCACGAAGTCAGGTCAGGTCAGGTCAGGGTGTCTGTCTGTCCCCAGCTGCTCTGTTTGGCCCACAGCTTCCCCGGTATAGGGAGGGGGATAGGAGGAAGCCAGAATGTGCCACCTCGTTCTGGATAAGTCCCATCATCACCTCCTCCAGGCCTATACTCAAGGGCCACCCCATCCTGCCACATAGCCCCTGAGGATTTGGGGAGAAATTGTGTAAGCCACAATCACTTCCTTATCAAACTAGAATGAAGAGTTGCATTGGTTTTTAAAGCTCCCCTCGCCCTCTGTCCAAATTAGTTTCCTGGGGTCACCTTCAACCCAAATCCCTATGGGGTTTAAAGATGTTCCTTGGTCTGGCTTGGGGCTACCCCATCCATGAACCTGGGCCCCAGGGCCATCTGGGATAGAGAGAAGTTCCAGAAGCTCATGAAGATGCAGCTCCAGAGGCCAGGGCTGGTGAGAAGAGCCTGCACTGAGTGGGTCAAGGCCAGGTCTGAGGAGCCCTCCCCATTCTCGAGAGTACGGAAATCACCAAAGGGAGCCCCATTGCTCTGACTTCCTCAGGCCCTCCCTAGCTCTGAGAACTTGCTTTGGTGGAGCCAGGGGGAGGGGGAGGAGGGAAGCACTCACCTTCAACCACCAGCCAGGCGCTGGAGGTGTGGAGCCCAGTGCCCAGCGAGTAGAGGCCCATGTCTGAGAGGTCAGCTCTCCTCACAACCAGCCGGTGGGTCAGACCATCGGGGGCCACGAACACTTCATATTTGGGGCTGGGCAGGAGCGGCCGGTGCTGGAAATGCCAGGCAGCATTGGGGCAGGGGCTGGACAGGGTGCACTCGAAGACAGCATCGCCCTGCTCCTCACAGCGGGCTGTGGCCAGCGGGACCACCACTCTGGAGGGGATGGCTGCCAGGAAGCAGGGAGGGGACATCAGTGTGACAGTCTGACCAAGTGGGGACAGAAATCCCAGGTTCACACCAGCTCAGCCACAAACTCCTCGTGTTCCCGTGGAGGGGTCACCTCCGTGCCCCAGGCACTTCCAACCCCCACCAGCAGGCCAGGCCTCTGCACACCTCCCCACTTCCTACATCCTCAACTTGATTCTCCCAAATGATTGTTCTTTCTGAGCTTCCCACCCACAACTCCCCCCACCACCCCAGGCCTCCTCTCTCCCTCCCAGAGCCCCTCCGAGCTGGCAAGCGCTGGGGTGATGTGGACAAGCCCTCGTGGGTAGGGGATAAGGAGGAAGGGACAGCCCCTGGGCAGCAGTAGGTGGCGGGCACAGGAGTGCCTGATCGGTGGAGATGCTGGGGTGGGGGCTGCATCAAAAAGGAACAAGGTCCTGGCTGGAGGCTGTGAAATTAGTTTGGATTTGATCTGAAAATGGTCGGTTGCTGCAGAGACCTGTGAGCAGGTTTGGCAGGTGCGTTCTTTGTGACTGACACTCAGCAGAGCTGAGCTCAACTAAGAGATCCCAGGCCTTGGATCCAAGCCTTTGGGAAAAGAGACCAGCTGGGCATGCATTCCTCTCCCCAGCTGTATTTGCCACGGGGGCCATGTCACCCTACGCGTGGCACTCACATGGCCCCGCACTCATCTCCCCCACTCAAACTTCTGCAGGGAAGCCCACGCACCAGCAGCCTCTAGTTCTGTGGAGAAGACCTCAGCCCCCTCCACCTTGACCTGGTAAAGGCCGGTATCCTCGGGACGCAGGTCCCGGATCTGGAAGTGGTAGCGCTTCCCCAGTCGCCGCAGACAGTGCTTGGTCAGGTTGTCTGAGCCATAGGGGATCATCTCACCATCCTGAGGCCAGAAAAAGAAGAGGGGTCCAGGGCCCCAGCAGGACCCCAGCACCTCCTGGCCCACCCCTTTTTCCCCACTGGCCCAGGCACCAGGCCATATGTTCCTGGAGCCTTGAAGGGAGGGGTAGGTGGGTGCTGCCGTGGGGGAGGGACCCAGGCCCGGAGGACAGGGGAACTAGGGTGAGAAGTGGAGGCGAATGAATGCTCTAGGACTGCCCTTGACTCTTAGAGGGTAAGTCATGGGCAAGGGTTATGCAGGCGGCACCTGGGGTGGCCATACATTGAAGATCAGAGTAGAACTACCCAGCGGCCCTCCAAGTTAGCAGGGGGCAGGGAGGCCACACCAATGGCCTGGAGGCCCCAGCACATTCATTCAGAGGAACAAGGGTCCTCTCTGATCTTTGTGGAGGTGCAAAGCCCAGTAATGGAGACACAGGCCACTTGCACTAAGCTGTCAATAGATTTTCTGCTGGCCAAATAGTCACCGTAGCCAGGTACTGCTTCAGGTACTGGGGATAAAAGCGATTCCTGCCCTCAGGGAGCTCAAATTCTATGGGAGCGATGACAAATGATCAACATCATAAGTACATAATATAATGTGTGTTAGAAAGAGCTAGAATTGGGGCAAAAGGAAAGGAAAAGAGGGTCAGGGTTCCCCTGTGTGGGGAACACAACATCTCCACAGGGTGTTTGGTGGAGGTCTCAAGGGGAGTTGAAGGAGGGGAGAGAGATGAGCCATCCTTGTGGATAGCAAGGCAACAGAGGGGACAGGTAGAGCTAGGCTGGGGCTGTGGGGCAGCAGGCAGGAACAGAGGTGAAGGGAGAGGCCACTCAGGTACCATCTTGCTGATCATTTCCATAATAGCCTCATTTCCCAGATAAGGAAACTGAGTTACCATGGAGCTAAGCCTCTTGCCTGAGGTCACACAGCCATTAAGTGGTGGACCCAGGATGAGTTTGGCCACAGAACTGGAGTCAACCTTGTCTGTTCCCCCTACACTTACCCCGGCTCCCACGCTTACTGGAACCCAGGGATTTGTCATATCTCTGCAGAGAGAGCTCAGAGGGGTTGGGGCACACCTTCTCAGAACCCTCTTTGTACCCCTAAGCCCTGGCTGGAGAGCCAGTTTGCTCAATAAGAGGTAGAGATCTCTGTAGACTGTCTTCAGAAGGGTTGACCTGACTCCATCCAGGAATTACAGGGGATGTCAGGGTTGTTCCCACAGGGATCCATGGGCCCCACAGCTCCTCCCCAGACCAGAGGCATCTCCTCCAGGTCCTCCCACAACAGCCCCACCAGCCTCACCTTATACAGGTAAACCTTGCTCTCAGGATCCTTGAGGTCCAGCTCCAGGTCAAATGTTGCAACGCCCTCCTTGGTGACCTTGATGTGTCTCAAGTTGGAGACAGCGTTGACATACTGGGGAAGAGAAACCCAGCAGGGGAGCTTGCCATGGCTCTGCAGAGCCCTCTGACCTCCCAGACCCCAGCCCCTGACATCCCAGTTGAGCCCTTTACAAATGAGTGACTTAAGGCCTGTGAGGAAGGAATGTCAACAAGAGTCAGGAAGACAAGCAAGGGGGACCCCAGGTATCCAGGTACCCCAAGAATCTGCAATGTTTTTCTGCTGGTCACTGCGCCACCCAACAGAGAGCAGAGCACCCCTGTGCGCACCCGTGCTGCCAGAACAGAGCAGGTGAGAAATCTCAGAGGAGAAAACCTGATCCCCAGGCAGGTCTGATGAGCCAACTCACAGTGGGGAAAACTACTTGCAGTATATTCAAAACCAGCCGCTTTGTGTTTCCAGAAAAAAAGTCAAATATAAGGTTAGGCACAGGAACAGAACTTCCTGCACAGTTTACAAGACCCTGGGGTAAGAATGCTCATGGGAACAGACAGACCTTTCCCCAGGGCCTTTTGAAACAAGGCAGGCACCCAAGGGCTGGTGACGATGATGACATGGATAAGGATAGAGGCGACAGTGGTGATGACGATGATGGTGGTGACGCAGTTGACTTGAGTCCTTATTAATGTCAGACACTAGGCTGGGAGCTTTAAGAACATTCCTTCATTCATTCTCTCAATAATCCTGTGAGGTTAGCACCACCCGACTCATTTCACAAATAAGGAAATCAAGAGGCTCCAACTTTGCCAAAGTCCTAGAATTTAGTGTGTGTAAGAACAGGTTCAGAGCCAGGACACCACTCGGAAACTGGGTCCTGAGATGGATACTGACTGGGGACTAGAGGCGGTGGGCCTGTGGCCGCGCTACCCCAGGGCCCATGCCACCCCCAGCGTCTGCGCCATCCCGGGGTCTGCCTCCACCAACTGCAGGTGCCAGGCTGTGGGGAGTGAGGGTACCTGGGCTGCCTCATCCTCCTGCACCTGGTGCATCTCCCGCAGCCGGCGCAGCATGCCCCGATAGTCCACGATGCCGTACCGCAGGCAGATCTGCTCGTAGTCCTTCCGGTCCGCGGCCATCAGCAGTTGCCAAATCTGCTCAGAGTCCATCTTTTTCTCTGGGGCAGGAGGTGGGACCCTGGGGAGCAGGACCAGTAAGTCAGAGGCCTGGGGGAACCCCAGAAGCTGGCTGTGGTACCCCAAGAGGTTCTGAGGAGCTGCCCCTTTGCAGTGAAGGAAAGGGCAGGGTCTGGGATGTGGCACTGACCACTGTGGGGACAGGAAGGACCCAGGGTTGGGCACCTCCAGCTTGCCACATGGCTCCAGCTTTCAAGAGGGAGACTCAAGCCCTAACAACTTGCTCTGTGGACTTCGGGGCAAATCACCTTTAGTTAGGAGGGGGAAGAAGGAAGAGGATTGTTTGGTTGCTTAACATTATTTGAAGGCAGTGCCTTCTCCTCGCTAGATGTGACATTACCCAATTCACAAATCATTCAATAAAGCCTAGGAGACTTTTTAACTTACAAGATTGATTAAAAAAAGTCTTGATCACTGTTCTAGCAGGGCACCACATTTTATAAACACATAGATCAGGACTCAGAGAAGAGAGATGATTAGTTCAAGATATGGAGCTTGGTCCACACCCCAGCCCAGCGCTCTTCCCCTCTCACACTCCCACCTGCAGTCTGGCGTCCCGCATGTGCTGAGGGGGACGGAAGGGCCGAGACCAGCTCTCGTGGAAGTAGCAGGGGAGAGGTGCATGGGGGCCTCCACTCTCCTCCCCCAACCCCACCACAAACAGGCCCAGACCCACCTCTTTTTCAGCATCTTCCGAAAGTCTATCAGCGACATCCTGAGATCTAGAAAAGAAGCAGGACTGAAGCCCCAGTGCCAGTGTGGGGGTCTCAGGGGCTAATGCAGGCCTTTTCTATGGGAAGGGAAGCATTGCGGTGGGAAGAGGCCCCGAGCTCTGTGGCTAACAGTGGACTTTCCACTGTGATGCATCATGAGGTATTCTTGGGGGATTGGCTTGATGGAGAGGGCCAGGCAAGGAGTAGCTCATCCACCAAAGACCACTTACCCTCCTGGGGTTCCTTGTGCCTCTTCCGATTCTTCCGAAAGCCAACTGCACCATCGGGGAGGAGAGGAAGGTGTTAATGTGGACAGGCAGGGAGAGAGGCCAGACACAGTTATGGTGCCCTGAGAAAAGGGCTGAATGGTGGGCCCTGACCTCCCCTCTTCTCTTAGGTACAGTGACAGCCCCACTAAAGGGCTGAGCAGGGTGGGGGGTGGATCTCTCCACCCAAAGCTTTGATGCCCTGGAATCTTAGCATGATGGAGGTTCCATCTCACACAGGGGAGCCCCTGCACGTGTCCATGGGACACAGCGTAATTGAAGGAGGGAAGCAGCATAATTGAGGGAGAAGGCAACCGCCACAGCCAGAACCACTTCTGCAGGGACACAGCTGCTCCTTTCACTCCATTTCAGGGTCCAGACCCCACAGTGCCAAATGTGTCAGCACTGCTATTTGATCCCGCAGCCATTCCACAGCTTCTTCTTCATCACCTACTTCCACGAGCGAAGCTGAAAAGGCCACACCTGCCTTCCCAGCTTCCTGCAACTGGGAAGCCATGGACATGGCTCTGACCACTGAGGTGTAAGCAGGAGTCTCTGGGGAATTTCTGAGAAAGGGGGGGCTTTATAGAGAAAAGAACCAGAGGGAGCTGAAACCTTCTTTTGTCCCTCCTGCCTGTCTTGAATGTGGATGAAGTTTGGATCTGCGGGCAGCCCTCTGACGACCGTGAGGGGAAGGGTGCCAGAGCCTGAGATGGGAAGACTGGCTTCTAGTGACAGACGGAGCCCTGGGCGCCATCTTTTCTTGGGACCCAGGAAGCATCTTTATTTCTTGGGCTACTCATAGTGGGGCTTTCTGTTACTTGTAGGCAAAACAACCAGTTGAGAGAGTAACTGCTTTCCCAAGTCACATCTACCTTCCAGTTATTCATGTTCATCAATTAAAAATTTTTGAAACACTGTGCAAAGAACTAAGCAAACAGGGGGCCTCCCTGGTGGCGCAAGGAGTTAAGATGCAACCTATGAAGCTATCCACAGTCACTGCAGCACGAGTTCGATCCCCGGCCAGTGAGGTGACCCACATGGCGCAGCAGACCTGTCCTAGCTCGCCTGCTTCTCAGCAGTGTATTTCAGTCGATCTGTCTGTTCTGTTCCCCACTCTGTCTCTGGTGAATCCTTTCACTGCCCCTCACCACAGCTCTGGCCTGTACCCCAGTTCTTATATGTATAAATAAACTAACCTTAAAAAAAAAGAAGAAGAAGCAAACAAATCCCAAGAAAGGATCTGACCTATTACCCGTTTGCCCCTCTGCTGTAGGCCTGTGAAAGCATCCTCTGCCCGGTGGAGAAACTGAGACCCAGGGAAGGAAATGAAGCCCAGTGATGAGCTAACAGAAGATCCAGGACTAGAAACTGCTCCACTGGCCAAGAACTACCATTCAGAGTGTCTGCAGCAGGTGCCTGCCCCGTACGCTCCTTCCTAATTCTTAGGAATTAGTGTGTAAATTGAGGGCTTGGGCCCATCCCCTCATCCCTCACCCTCTGCCCAGGTACATGGCCTCTGATCCCTCTGAGGAGAAAGCCAGGGCTGAGACCCTGAGACTGATGACACAGGGTTGGAGGGACAGCGGGTGAGCCCACCTTCGATAACAGTGAGCCTGGCGGAGCACACGGCCTCTCCGTACATGTTGGTGGCCACGCAGCGGTACAGGTCCGTGTCCTCGCCGGTCAGCTTGTTGATCTGCAGAGAGGCCAAGGGCAGGACCATTTATGGGGCTACTTGTTAGGGGTGTAAAGACCATCCTTGTCTTCACAAACCTCACAGTCCTCATCAGGACAGACAGACATATATTCGGACATGGGGGGATGTGCCAACTCTGCCATCCGGGCAACATGATGTAGCAGAAAGAGCTTGTTTTGGGACATCTGAAGGCTCAAGGGCTGAATACCATTGCTGATTTGCATTATGGATTGTGCAACCTGGAGCAAGTTATCTAACCTCTCTGCACCTTAGTTTCTTTATTTATGAGGATAATGACACCTCAAAAAGTAGTCAGCGGTCAGGAGTAAGTTACCTAATCTATATCAGAGGGTCAGCTCAGGGCCGGTGTTCTGTGATCGTGGCTGTGACCGTCCCTGACACTGACTGACATGGGCTGAGAGCTCAGTGCATCAGGTACTGGCTAGACTTTTTGCAGAAACATTTCATACCATCATAACTCCATGAAGTGGGTGTTATCACTCCATTGTACAGATGGGGAAACAGAGGTACAGAAAAGTAAGTAGCTTTCCAGGGCCAAGGTGGTGGGCTGGGAACTAAAACCAGGCAATCGGACTCCAGATCCAGATTTCTTAGGCTCCGGTCCCCATGGCCTCCCAGGTTATCAGCAGAGCTACCTGGGAACCCCTAGGTGCACACCTGGCAACCTCAAGCCCCACCAGTCTCTCACTCCTCTGGGGACCCAGCCACCCTGAGCCCTTCGCGAAACAAGGAAGAGGGCAGAGGGCTGGCTTGGGGGGCTGCAGTCCCTACCTGCAGCGTGTGCTGCTCCTGGCCGCTGGGGCTGGAGATCTGGTACTTGCTGGAGTTGCTGAGGGCTCCTCTGCTGCAGAGCCAGTGCACCTGGGGTCTGGGCTCCCCACACACCACAGCTCGAAAGATGGCATTTTTGCCTGTGACAGCAAGAGGCAGGGAGTTTGACAATTTGGGGGCAGGTAACAGCGTACTCTGTGGAGATTTTAATTTGGGTGCTTCACTGCTAGGGATTTCAACTGCCCATTCCAAGAAGGGTGCCAGGACTTGGTGCCCTTGACCAAGGGCTCCAAAAGTGCCAAGGGGACATCAGGTATCCAGAGACAAGCCAATCCCTGGGTCCCTGCCCCCTGGAAGGATGCTGCTGGACTGGCTCTGGTGAAAGGGGGCAGGCAGGACTTGGGGTGGGACGGGGTGTCTCTTAGCGGGTGGGTAGAATAAGGAGTCTGAAGGACTCCCCCCTCAAATGAGGAGGGGTGACATTGACTTTCACTCTAGAGGGAATGATGCCTTGGAAAGGAATCATTTTTGGGTCCAGGGCAGCTGGTCCTCAGACACATGGTTTTAGTCTCAGAAAATCCCCCCATGCGCCATGCTTGGACAGGATGCTGCTCACCCTCAAGGACCCCCTCAGCCTCCCACCAGGAGTGTTTCCCTAGAGAGCAGTATGAATACCCAAGGGCCTCCTCCAAATTTCTCATGATCTGGTTGACTGGGAGTTGGAGTAAGGTTTGGAAAAACAGAATGTTGTTACTTTTCTTACACCAGGATGTTGCAAAGTGAAATTTATTGCAGGAACCAGTGTTGGGGAAAGAACCCCAATACATGCTTGTCCCCCCCAATAAGCCTTGTTCCCACCAGTTTCTTGGGTACTTTTCTCATGTGGCCTTCTAGAATGGGCTTCCTGAGTCCCTGGGGTGCACCTGTCTGGAGGCAAGTGTTGGGGGGAACCCAAATTAATTCCCATGTTTCAGGCCTCTCTGCAGCAACTATTTAAAAAAGGGGAGGAGAGAAGGCCTGATGAATCTTACGTGTCCCCAATTTAGCATTTCCTTATCCTGGTTCCCCAAATATTTCCTGCAGCAGCACTCCATGGTATGTCTTCACTCCCTTTACCCAGTCTGCTCCTCAGGCCCCTGCCCTCCTGGGGAGCCAGGCAGGTGTCACCAAGTGTAGGGAGATGTGGAGGTGGGGCAGCAGGAAGCTCATCCCCTCTCGGCAGTCCCACCAGGCCTCACCCTCCTGCAGCGCCAAGGTGACAGGCTTCTGCTCAAAATCAGGTGCACTGCATCCCTCGGGGACCTCGTCCACCAGCTGCCGGGTGCTCACCCCAGGGGTGGAGGACTTCTTGAGGGGCTTCCCTGGAGAAAGTAGGAGAAAGGGAGATGGGTCCTCCCCACTCTCCCTGGTGGGTGGCCCTTCAACAGGATCAAGGCTCCACTCACTCACTCAAGAAGCAAGAGCCCCTTTCTGACTCCCCACGGGGGGTGGGGGGGGAGGTGGGAATGGGGGGCGCGTGTTGGGCTGGCAGCGGGTTGGTCAAAGCCCCTGCCTTTGAGCAGTGCTGGGCTGCATCCTTCAGCAGTGTGAATGGAGCCCCTGGGAAGTAGGGGGAGAGGGGTGCTGGGAAGATCTTAGGAGTGTCACTGGGGAAAAGCTGGAGAAAGGCCAGTAGGAAATAAATGTTCTTTCTGGAAAGCAGGGTCCATGTTGGGGAGGGAGCTCTGCACCTTTATTTAGGAAAACAAATCAAAACCCACAGCTGAAACTAAAAAATCAGAGACAGTTGAGCATGCAAAGATCTCTGAGCCTCCCCTCCTCGCGGGGGAGGGGAGCTGACCCCTTCTCTCACCTGCCATCGTCCAGGTCCTCTTTGGCTACTCTGAAGGTGGGCACTGGAGGCCTAAGAATAGAAGATAGAGTTACTGATGAGAGGTGCAGCTGGTCTACCCACCCCCACTTCGCAGAGCACCGGCCAGCCTGGGGTGGGGCTGGTAGAGCTGCTGCCCCAAGGGCTTGGATACCCCCAACTAAGGACCCTGACGGACTTCCTGCAGTCCCCACCACAGCAAAACCGACTTGCTAGGACCAGGGAGGCATAAGATGTTGCCCAGGTCAAGGAAATCACTGGGCAGACCCTGCAAACTGTGCTGGTGGGAACCCAGGGCCCATTCCTGCAAAGATGGTGAGACTCAGCCATCCCAGATCTCAGGAACTTGCACCCCAACATCCTGCAGCTGTTTTACAGCGGGGCAGGGGGGGGCCTTGACTCAGGAATGTGGGTTTTCCAGGGACAACTTCTGGGATCCCTGGCTCCTCCCCCAACCCTGAGATTTTCTAGCAGGGCCCAGCAGCCTCCTGCTTCTCATCCCAATGAATCTGGCATCTGGAATCCTTCAGGGCGCCAGGGCTGCAGGGAGAATTCCAGGCTCGGCTGCTCTTAAGCTCTTCTCAGCCAGGCCATGGAGCCCCATAAATCTACCTGCCCCTATAAATCCCTCTGAAGTCAGTGAATTATAGCATCAGTGAACAAGAGTGCTTTCAGCCTCCCCAGTCACCATCACCCCTGACTCCCCCTGATTTCCTCTCAGAGGCATCCATCTTTGTAATGATGATGGGGGGGAAGGAGGGGCTCTCCAGGAGAAGGAGGGAGCTTGACTCTGGGATGGGATGAGAACCTTGATGAGCATCATGAATTTGGAGAGGGTGGGGTGGGGGATGGAAATAGCTGAAAGAATTCCCACTGCTAAGTAGTTGGCACATGGCCAAAGGGTTCCATTTTAGAGACTCCAGTCCCCCTCAAAGAGCCCTGTCATCAAGATAGATGACACAGATGGGGCACATTCCCCCCTCCAACCGACATTTCCATATTTCCATGTCACAAGCCTCCCTTCCCCCTCCCCCACCCCTGCATTCTGGCTCATGGTGTCCCCTCCCCAGTACAACCCTTGGCACCACCTGCAGCCACCAGCTCAAGTTCCACGGATGCCTTGGTCGTCACCTTCATGTCGCCCTCTCATCATCCCCACCAACCACCCGTCAGTCCTTGGTGTGCGTGACACAGCACAGGTGCTATAACACCGCTCCTCTCCCTCTAGCCTCCCGCCTGCAGGCCCCAGGTGAGGAGGAGGGAACTTAGGTGCCCCTGGATCTCTGTCTCTTCAGAAATAAGCCAAATTTGGTAATAGGTAAATGGCAGGTGGGCGCGAGACCTGTTTGGCTGAAGACTGCACAGAGGCGGTCTCAATTGGAAGAGATGAGGAAGGAAGTGAATTCTCTCCAGTGGTTCACCCCACATTTGAGAAGAGCCTCAGCCTCTCCTGCACCAAGTGGCAGCTTGTGCTCTCGTGTCAGCCTCTGCCAACCAGACTCAGCCCTTTTCTCCCGGACCCACAGCCCTCCACCCCTTGCCCACCTGCTGTTCCATGCAGCAGGAGTTGAGTCAGAAAGTCAAATGGGGTTTCTTTCCACTGCTCTGGCCATGCAATTGGCCAAGTCCTAGGCCTAAAGCCCTTACTCTGCAGCTCACCAGAGTTTTAACCTGGTCATCACCTCCCACTCTTAGCCAGGCAGTGCCCAGAAAGTCAGCCAGGGCAGAAGCAGCCAGACAGGACTCTGAAGTTCTCTGCCCACTGATTCTGGTGCCGTCACGAGGGCTGCACACCAGCCAGCTAGGGAGCGCCCCGGCCTGATTCATGCCCACCGTCAGCCTTTTCCCCAGTAGAAAAGTCAGAGCACATCCTAGCGTCTCCACCGCTGCCCTAGCCCACCACTGTGGATGGCATCCAGGTGTGCAGCGCCCACTCACCTGAGCATGGAGCAGGCCTCCAGCCCTCAGCTGCTCCTGCCTCCCGATCCCAGCTGCTGAGCTGAAGGAGACTCCGAGTGCACTGCTGGGGACCGCCAGCAGATGTAGGCAGCAGATGTAGGGGCTCAGGTCCTAGCTGCTCTGCCCCTCCCACTTGCCGTCTCCCTCCTCCTCCAGGGCAGGCTTGGCAGGGCAAGGCCCCCCAGGGGTAATGCCTGAGCCTCAGAGGGCAGAGATGAAGGGTCCCGTGACACCAGCTCATCCAGCAACTCGTTTCTCAGAACTTTGAGCTCACTCTTAAGCAGACGGCTTAGTGCAGTTTGCTCCTGTGTTGCTCATTAGATAACTCATTTTAGCGGGGACGTTTTCATCATCCAAGGCTGATCCCTGGGGACCCTTGACACCATAAGTCACACTGATACATGAAGACACTGCCCTCTTGGCACTCACAGTCCAAGGTGGCATTGAATAGGCAACACATTCCGGCACTAGTCACAGACCCAGACAGACCAGAGGGCGGGGTCCCCAGGACTCCTGTGACTGTTCTGCTTAGGGGTTTGCCTCACTGAGAGTGGGGGCAGGAGAGTGCCTGGGAGGCCTTCCAGGAGAAGGTGAACTTTCTCAGAGTAGCAGGAGTGACTGGCCAGCTGCAGGGTTAGGGCAGATGTTTGGTCTTGGCTGGAAGGCGGGAATGAAGAGAGGATGGCTGGTAACAGGTTTTCTTAAGGAGAGTGGAGGGCAGGCAAGACCCAGAGGCGCTAAGGTGACACGGCCACCTGCTCTCTCCTTAAGGACAGAGAACTGGTTAGCTGCTGCCAATAACTGGTTTGCTACCACCAATAGGCTTGATCAGTGACTCGGGGAGTAGAAGGAAATAGGGCTGATGTTTCCTTCAAGGGCGGGCACTGGATAGTCATGCTGGTGAGCACCACGGGATTCTGCAGGAGATTCTCTGCCTGTGTTCGGAGAGGGGAGTGCTTGACCTTGTATACTCAGGGCGTGTGTGCGTGTGTGTGTGTGTGTGTAATTGCGTGTCAGGACTAGTGTTTTATTTACTTGACAATCTGGGTTGAACATGTGTCTGGTACTGTGCTAGCCCTGGAACTACAAAAGGAAGCAAATGACAGGGCCCTCCCCTCACGGAGCTTACAGTCTGATGGGGCAGATGGATGTTAAATGCCAGTGCATGTGCCACAGGAACCCTCAGAGTAGGACGTTGGAGCTTGGGAAAGCTGGGAAAAGAGCAACATGAGGTGAGTCTGGACACATAGGCTCTGGAAGACACTAAAGTTTCATCTCTACCCTTAGGTAAGGTTTGTTTCTGCTGGAGAGTCACAGGGCTCGATTTGCGTTTTTAAAGTTTATTCGCACAGAGCAGAAAAGGGAAGTGAGAAGCAGGAGTCCAGCTGGAAAGGCAGTCCAGTGGCCCTAAGGGGCTCTTTCTTAGAGGCCCTCAGCTTCCGGGGACCTCATCCCAGGAGGGGAAGGGGGACTGTGAGCAAGGGCCCCATATGAAATCTTGCAGAGCTCCAGGTGCCTTGCCAGCCCTGCAGGTGGCCCGTGGGTTCTTCCCCGAAGCCTGGGGTTGGCCAACAGACCACAGCATGTGGTCTCTGCTCTGCCTGTACCATTCTGGGGTCCCTTTCATTGCATTAAGATGGGAATTTTCAAGGTCTTAAGGAACTGATGGGTCACACGGTTTTCACCTTCCCTCTACTCTCCTTTCTCGTCCATCAAATGGGAAACCGAGTCATCTTTAGCTGGGCCTGTCATTTCAGAGTCTGCAAGGAGGTGAGAATCTTCAATAGTATTAAAAGGCCAGACACTAGCATTGCTCCCTGTGATTGGCAGCAGCTAACAAAAAGGGCCCATATCCCAGCCCCTTTAAGGAATTCCCTGGGTACCACTCGAGCAAGTGACAGGGGGGTACTGACTACTCTGTGGTGCCAGATTTTAGCTAATACAGACATTTTCACACCATCTCTCCCTTTGGCATAACCCTGTGACATGTCCTGCTAGACTTTAGACTTTCAGGACTAAAGAAACAAGCCCCTGTCTCACTGAATGTGGGGGAAAATCCAGATCCAAAGCACTCTGGGGATTTGTATATATTATTCATTTTCCCTTAATGTCGTATGGGAAGGGCTCAGTGACTTTGGGTAGGAAAATGATCACAATTTATTAAAGCTCTCTTGTCCCCACAGAGGAAAATGAATTATATGACAGTTTCCAAGAGGCTCAGCCCCATAAAGTCCTCTTACTCCCCAAGGCCTGGGTTAGATGCTCTGAACTCCGAGGTCCTGGCCTACAGAATATTCTACAGTCCTGTCACTGCTGAGTGGGCTCCATGGGCAGGGCCCTGTGGACTTGAAAAGCGGGGTAATTAATTCCATGCGACTCATGGAACTTTGAGTTCATTTGTATAAAGCCATTGCTTCTATTTCATTTTCAGCCCAGCAAGTCCCTCTCCATGGGACAGTGCCCCCCTCAACCCCCCAGTGTCCAGGTAGATGAGCTGGGAAGGCATGGTCCTAATCACACACACACACACACACACACACACACACACACACACACACACATACAAACTCTGCCACTAACAGAACCTGACTCTCCAGGATGGCAGACCACATGCTGCCCTTTGGAGATGGTTTCAGGGATTTGGGCCCATTTCTGACCTGAGGCTAAAGCACAGGACTCCATTCACCAGCCTCTCTGGGCCACTGTCAGAGCTGACACTCTGTCACATCACACACACACACACACACGCACACACACAGAGAGAGAGAGAGAGAACTGCCCCCCCTACGCTGGTCAGTCCACATCTCCAGTCCAGCCCATGGGTCAGCCATGTTCATGTCTTTCTCACTTCACCGGTATGGCATGTAATTAATCCCTTGTGACCGGGTAGGAATGAAGACCTCGGTGACCCCAAGGGCGATTTCATGCTTGCAAAACCAGCTTTCAGCCTCAGAGGAACTCCAGTCAGAAGCCACAAGTCCCCTAATCTGAGAGGGCCTAGCACAGAAGGCCCAGTTGGCGAACAGGCCACAAAAGGGGCCTCTGGACCCCTGGGGGGAGAGGCAAAGAGGCAAAACCTGCTCTAGTTTCTAGGAAGGTTTAGGCCACACAGACGCTTGTCTGGCTAGAATGTGCCTTAGATGTGTGGAGGTTTTCAGGCCTCAGTGGACCTACTTTGGACCAACAATGTTTGACTGGGCATTTACCCACAAGGGGATGGGTAACTTCAGGTGATTGATTTGGAAACTTTATTCTTTCCCTTTTCTGTATTGCACATTAATTGTATTAAAGTTCCTGTCCATTGAAGGTCTTATACACTAGAGTATGTTTTGTCTTGATGCAGTGGATGGCAGAACCTATTTAGAATAGGCAAGTTTGGGGCCTCTGGGGTGTCCCTTTCTCTGCCCTGTAACAGATTTTCAACCAGTCTAGGACCAAAAAGCAAGTACAGTTTCTTCACATCTTTGCTCCATGTGACTTCTCCAGGTTTCCACCTGGCTCTCCTTTCTTCCCTGGTCTCCTCTCCAGCTTCTTCTCCTCCCTCCTCAGCTCCACTTTCCTTTGGGTGGGGGGTAGGGAACCTGGGGACCACCTGTTACAATACCCTCAAAGGAGACTCCAGATTGCTTAGTCTGGCTGAGAAGAGCCCTTCCCAGTCACCCACGCCTGTGAGCTTCCCGTCCAGGAAGGTGGCAAAGTGTCCTTGTGCTTTGCAAGGGAGTTTGGTGTTTATTTTGGAGTGGATGTAGGGTAGAAGTAGTTTCAGGTAGGCAAAATATGTTCGTGTTTTAGAAAGAGCCTAGGTGGTTTGCTTTGGTTAGACTAGAATGAGTGGAAAAAAATCTGAGGCCAGAACCTGTCTCCCCCATTAGACTGGCACTCCTTGCACCTCAAAATAGGAGCTCCTAAGGACAGGGGCTCCCAACTCCTGTGCCTGAGCCCAGCCATAGCCAGGGAGAGTTCGAGGCTTGATATATCTGATAAGCAGATTGATTCACCTGAGGGAGAAACTGAGGCCCAAATGGGGGCCAACTTGTTCCTGGGAGACTTTTTTCCCATAGGCCAGCTGAGACCAGGACCTTGGGGATGAGACTCTGTGATGCAATCCCTCACCTCCTGTTCCCAGGGCAGCAAAGCACCTTCCCTGGGATCAGTTGTCCCCCATCTGGCACCAACTTCCCAATTCCCAGCAGCCTGACCACTCACAGCTGGTGGTAAAGCTTAGGCTGAAACCCAATCCCTGATCAGTGGGGTGGTGCTGGGCACCTCACCAAAGCAGACACTGTGGGCGGAGGCCAGGCTGAGGGCTGGCCAGGGGAGCTGAAACTTGCTGGGGACTTCACCTTGGGTGGCCCAGCCACAGGGAGGAAAAGCAGCTGTCAGCCCCATCACCCCTTAGAAGACCACCCAAGGGCAGGACCCTCCCAGGGAAGGGGACTGGAGGGGAAACTCAGGGGACTCCCATGATGGGGAGTCCCAGTCCTAAGTCTTCCAAGCAGTGGTGCAGTGCAGGCCCAGTGGGGAGACATCATATCCTCTGTGGGGTCACCGTTGTGTGAGCCATGTCTGTCATGACGGTCAGCTCTAACAGCGGCTCTCAGACAAGCAAACGTGGAAACTTGCCTGAATGAAGCATCTACTGTGGGCGGCTGAGCTGGGCCCTTGGCAGCGTAATGTCACTTAATTCACTTAATTCACCTTATTCACTTTCATGGTTCCGCTGCGGAGGACTGGGGGGTTTGTACATGCTGTCGCCTCTGCCCAGCTGCCTCCCTGTCACTTTCTCAGATTATCCAAAGCAAAGCAGCCAGCAGTCTCCTTACTGAAACAGTCCCCTTCATGTCTTTGTTGGCCCTCAGGCAAGCCTCAGAGAGATTCTGCTTTGTTGACTGAGTTGAGAACTGCCCTCAGCCTTTATCTGTTGAATGATGGGGCTGAGAAAGTCTACAAATCATTTACTTGACCAAGAGTTTCCCCAGTTCCACTGCTTGATTTTAGATGGGCATGTTTGGAGGCTATCCCATCACTGGCCATGATACTCATGGAAAACAATAAGGAAACCATGAGACTCAGAGAGGGATAGGTTCTCACAGGGAGTCTCACAGCCAGTTTGGGAGCAAACTATTTAAATAGGTCATCAAATTGAGAATGAAGAGAGTGACCACTTCTTGCCTCGGCCTAACAGTGTTATTAGTCACCCTCCCAATTCTGGAAGGAGTTGGTAAAGGGGAGAATGTTTGAACACACGTGAGTCATTTTTGGTTTTGGTTCAGAAAGAATAATCAGGGGCTCAGCTCCCCAACCAGATTTTAAGACATAATATTTAAATATTCTCAAACTATAAATTCTAGAGCAACAAAAGAAAACAACCTTTGAGTATAGAAGGAACAGCAGTCACTAGTGAGCACAAGAACTTGGGGTGTCTGCTACACAAGGCATTAGTCTCCACTCAAGGTTGAACAGCCATGTGTGAAGCCTCAATGTCAAGATTCACATCATTTCACGTCATTTCTTTGACCTCCAAGTGTTAGCACTGCAATTGATCCTCACCTGGTTCATTGCTCACACAAGGCTCCAAATAAATGATTTCTTTTTCAAAAATTAAATCCAACATTCCAGGAGAGAGTTGCTGTTAGGTCCAGTGGGTCCAAGGAACATGAAGACCTTACCAGGTGCCCTGACTTCGTGCCAAGTGCCACATTCCCACAACTCCCTGCCAGATGGGGTTCCTGGCCCCACCTTGCAGAGCGGGAACCTGAGTCAGGAGAGGTGAAGCTGAAGTCAGAGACTGAGCTCCGACCGGTGGACAGAGACAGAATTGGGGATGGGGCCAGCGGATGAGCCTCTGAACCTCTCAAAATGTAGGCTTCCCCATGTATAAGACAGGAGAGACTCCAGGGGGCTTTGACAGCAGCCTGTGCAATCTCCCTCCAGAACTTCCTCCTAGAGTGCTAGGAAAGACCAACAGAAAGAAAGAGACGGCTCATCAAAAAACAAAAACAAACAACAACAACAAAAAACCCAGAAAGAAAAAGAATCCACCAGAGTAAAAAAAAAAAAGAATCCACCAGAGTAGTACTGAGGAGTACCACTGATGAGGAAAGGCAACAGTTCCCTTCCATTTGTTTAGCCCAGTGACACCCTTTGGTGCTGTCCCATCCAAATGCCCAGCCAGCAGCAGCAGTGAGTTCAGGACCCCGAGGGCTGGTTTCCTGCTTAAGTCTCTACTTCCTTTCCCTAAAACTCCATGGCCTCCCTCCGCCATGGCAGTTAATTCTGGGTGGTGCCCCAAGCTCCACTAGACCTTATCCCCAGAGGCCACCTGTGGGCCTTGGTCTCTGCCAAATGCTTGCCCCTGGGGCACCGATGGATGACTGGATGGATGGTTGGGTGGACAGCTGGATGGATGGCTGGACAGACTGCTGGGTGTCACTAATGCCCGAGGCAGAGAAGGGTTTTGCTGCCAGCTGACTGTGCCTGTGGAAGAACTAGCTCAGGAACCTCTTCCCAGAGCGCCAGCATGGTGCCCATGTCCTGACGTCCACCCCAGTCTCAGCCTTGCATCCTCCCAGGAACTGTAAGTCTCGTGTTCATCTCTGTGCTAGAGAAAGTTCTCCAGGCCCCTGTGCCCATTTCTTCTCCTTGATCTGACCCACAGGAGAGGGGCGGTGCCCTGCACCTCTGGAGTTGATTCCCCCCTGGGGTTGTCTCTGTCCCTACAGTGGCTCCACCAGTGGCACAGAGAAGACCTTCGCTGCTATTCCCGCACCTGGCCTTGAGTCATCGCCCTGCAGGTAGCTGGGAGCAAAAGATGTCATCTTAGATCTCAGGAAATGATGCAAATGAATTTTGCATCATTTGTGGGTAGCAGGAGAATTTAAAGAAAATATTTCATTTCCTAGCTGGCTTTCTGAGATCAGTTTAAAGTAACTTTATCTTTCTAAAAGACCCAAGACTACACACTGAATAGAAATGAAAACTGAGGGGTGTTTGGTAGGTAGAGTGACTTGAACTGCCAACAACATTATTTCCTGGTCTGTACTGGTGGACTTATATGATCTTCTAAAAGACATGGCAGGGGAGCTGTCGAGGATTGGCAATTATGCAGGTCATTTCAGGCATGATTTGCTATCACAGTTGCATTTCTATTGGTATGTGTCTGCCACCCATCTCCACCTGTGCCACCTCCTTCACTTTGGATGCCACACACTCACCCCAACCTCTTCATCCACCCACATCCCACAGAGACTGTCCTATAGCGACCAGGGTACAGAAAGGGCAGGATGCCAGATGCAGACCTTTGGCCTTGTCATGGTCCCCGGCTCCGAGGCTGGCAGGGCTCCTCATGTGCAGTCTGTTCCCACAAACTAAGTCCACGCCAGCCAGTCAGGTTGCTGTGGGCGGACCTCAAGGGAGCGCCACATGGACATCAGCCATGCGGCTCTAATGGGAATGCCTGTTCCTCTGCCCCCCAGGGTCCCGGCCTCCACCTCCTCCATGATTCCTCTCCATCACTCTGCCTCCCTTTGGCCTTGTGGTTCTGGAGAATGGGCACACATGTGCACACACACACATGTGGGGACCAGGTGACTTAGTCTTCAGATCCTACCTAGGTCCTTCCCGGGAGCAGGAAGCTGGCTGGCCTCACCGTTCAGATCTAGAGAGAGAAATTTCTGATCTAGAGAGAAAATTCCTGTGCTGCTGGGTTTAGATTCTACCTAGTCTATCTCCAAGAATGTTATTCCTGTCCTTCCCACGGAAGGTCCTGTTTAGAGGTCACTTAATCTGGCCTGAATCAGAATCTCCTTCTTTTAATGAAGCACCTTTCTTCAAAGCTGGGAAGGCCCTTCTCTGCCAGAATCCTTTCTTGGTTAATTACTCTGGACTCAGTTCCCTCCCACTTTCCCATCCATCTGCTGTCCTTCTGGCATCACACAGGCACAAAGAAGTTGGCCAAGGACTGGGCTGTGTGTCTCCCCTACCCATCTCCTCCCACACTCTGTACAGTCCCCTGAGCTCCCCAAGGAGGGGACAATGCCTCCTCCTCCCTCTGTTGATCCCCATAGTAGCCTGTATTGGGTTCTGTCTGAAATTACGGTCTTGGGTGTTTCGCACTCTTCCTGTCTGCCCCTCCCATCACGTGAAGCTCCAGCAGCTCCTCTGAGTGGACAGGTGATCATGGAACAACCTGGAGGCTATGAGCCACTGCTTGCAATGTCCACAATAGGAGAACGGGACCACTATCTGGGCAAATTGCTTGTTTACCAAATGCCTGCATGATGAATGAGGAGAGCTGGACATGGTAGGCTGGGTAGTAAGAGCTGCTGCTTCAGGATTGTAGCACTGCAAGGAAAACTTCAGGACTTGAGACCTTCCCTCTTGAATGATCTATAAGCAGTTTCCCTGGCCTGGCTGAAGGATTTAACATCTCTCAGTTCTAGTTATTTAATCAGCTGCCTGGATTATTAATTGTTTTATCAGCTTTTTTTGCCAGGGATGCTCTCTGGTGAGAAGAGAAGAACCTAGAAGATAAGACAGCAGGTCTCATATGGCAGGGAGTTGGGGAGGCCTGAGCCTCAAAAGGAAGACATTAAGTCTCAAGGGCCCCAAGAGGCAAGAGATCAGAGTCAAAGACCAGGAATAGAAAAAGAACAGCACATTTTCTTACAATCTATCTTTGATATTCCACAAACATGCCTGGGTTTTAACCAAGGCCTGGCTGAGCTGCCAAGCAGGCTCATTCCAGTTAACCCCCAAATATCTCAGAGGTTATCCTATTAAAGGCACAATCCTGAAATCAAAAGAGGCAGTAAGTCCCGGTCTTGGTCCTGGCATGGCCCAAGGGCTGAGCTTGAGACCATTTGTGACTGACCACAAGGAAAAGCGAGACAGCGACTAGGGAAGGCTTCCCAAAGGAGAGAAGAAAGCCCCTGGGGGAGCAGGCCTCCTCTCCCCACCCCTCCTGTCTGCCCCTCCCACCACGTGAAGCTTCAGCAGCTCCTCTGAGCGGACAAGGTGATCACGGAAAAGCCTGGAGCCTATGAGCCACGGCCTGCAATGTCCACAATAGGAGAACGGGACCACTGCAGGAGTGGGGGCACCCGAAGGGGGCTGCTATTGAAATTCAGATTCTCAGTGGCTTTCTGACCTGATTTTCCTCAATCTGTATCCTGGTCTCTCCAGCTCCACTCATCCCTGTCCCTCGCCTCCTTTCTGGGGAAGTTGGGAAGGTGAGTGTGATATCTGGGAAATTCTTCCTGCCCTTTGGGAGACAGTTGTTGTGCTGGAGGGGTATTATCAGCTATTAAAATCCCAGACTAAACCTGGGGTTACCCCGTCTGGTATAAAGAGCAAGGTTGGGGGTGCATTTGCTTGCAGAGGTGTCAAAATCCTAATTCCAATTACCACTGTAATTTTCTGAAGAAAACACAAACTC
This sequence comes from Talpa occidentalis, assembly GCF_014898055.3. Lineage (NCBI taxonomy): Eukaryota > Metazoa > Chordata > Mammalia > Eulipotyphla > Talpidae > Talpa > Talpa occidentalis. Next base: position 77,262,006 of record NW_023605194.1, read on the forward strand.
AGAAACTCCCCTTTCAAAAGAAATTCCCACAAACTACTCCAAATGAAAGCTTTTTTCTCTTGAGGGTTTCCTCTCTCTCTCTCTCTCTCTCTCTCTCTCTCTCTTACTCTTTCACACACAGAAGCACATGCACACACACACACCACAAATACAGCACCTCCCTGTGTATACAGGAGAAACTGAATCAAAAGAAATAATATAACACCCAGGCACAGAGGGAGACAGGAAGTCTTCTGTCTAGACAGAATCCAAGAAAGTACTTCTATCACTTCCCTCCCCAAATGATGGTCCATAAGACAAGATGTCTGCCTCCGTTCAGTCAACCCCTAGGACATCCGATTAACAAGCTTGGCTTTCAATGAATAAAAACAGAAGATAAAAGGAAAAGGCTGGTTCCGAAACTACCGGGAAGGATCTTCGCTTCTTCCAACTCCTTGGGAGGTTTGTAGAGAACGTGATGGATACATTTATTTCCAAGACAGAGGGAAGTTTCTCCCAGTGGTGTGGGACAGATTCACTTAGCCACCTGATATTTATTGAGCAGCTCCTGAATGCCAAGTACTATTCCAGGTGCTGGGTCCCTGCCCTCACAGAGCTTTCAGTGTAACTTACATTCTAGCAGAAGATATAGGCAAGCAAGAACTTACAACGAAGCACAATAAAGGTCCCATTTGGGACTGCCAGGACCTAACAGGAGCACGTATGGCAATCCTAACCCAGACTTGGGGACAGGAGCAATCTGTGGAGGCTTCCTGGAGGAGGTGACAGTATGCCCTAAGTGAAGAAGGTGGAGGAAGAGTGTTCCCAGTAGAGAGAACAACATATGTAGAGCCCTGGGGGTAAAAGAGGGAGAGAGGTGTAGAGAGGAAATGAAATGAGCCCCTTACATCTGAGATGATCCTTGAGGTGCCACTAAGCATCAGGTCCTGGAAAAGGAACACCTCACCAGCCACATCAGCCTCATGAGGATTTGCTGTGTGTTTTTTGCCTTATCAGTCTTTGGGGTTTCCTCCCTTGGGGTGAAAGCTATCTGCACAGTTCAGGACTGACCCCTTTATCTCCTCATCCTGGAGACAGCTCCCCAGCTCCTCTGCAGGTCTCTCAGGACAGTAATCCTGGTCCTGTTCTGTTCGGTGCTCCCCAAAGACTTCTGTGCACATATGACCTCTGATGGTTGGGTGAGGCAGGTGCCCCCTGCTCGGAAGGATCCAGTGTTCTGTAGCCAGCAGCAATGACTGTTGCACAGTGTAGCCTGCTCACCCACATCCCACCCCTCAGTTGTCTTCTCTCAGGGGCCCATTATGGCACACAGGCCCCAACTGGTCTGCAGCCAATTTTCTGTAAATGAGGTTTATCAGGAAAAACACACCCGTCCATTCACATAACTCCTGTGGCTGCTTTGGTGTGATCCCTGCACAGCTGAGTAGCTGTCACAGAACCTATCTGGCCTGCACAAAATTCTCACTCTCTGGTCCTTTGTAGACTCCTAAGTTAGATGAATAGAGTACTTTAAATTCTGATCTGTGCCCCCATCAAATTCCTGGAAGGCTGCCCCCAGAAATTCCATCTTACCAAGAGCGCTGGTCTCTTAACCCTGCCAGTGCCGAGACATGTTGCTTGGCACGTGGGGATTTTCAGAAGACCTTTCAGTGGGCTTGGGGGAAAGGGTGCCCTGCCCAGGAGCAGGGGTGCACTTCATAACCTTCTAGCCCTTGCTGTGAGGCGAGGCCAGGTGACAGAGGGTCATGCAGAGGATCTGACAAAGCATTACAAGAAGGGCAGCTGTGACAGGAGGGCTGGATGGACACCGAGGGCCTTGGGGAGGCCGGGCGGCCAGGGGAGAAGAATGAGGCTCCATGCTGGGCCCTGTGAAATAGAGATGCTGTCTGATAGCTGCCTCATCAGCACCCCTAATCCTTCAGGGGTTGGCACTCCCCCCCCAGCTGGTCCCACAACAACAGCTGAACACAATCAGGAGACCCAGAGCAGCCTGCTGGACAGTGCAGAAAGAGAAGCGAGTGAAGTCCGAGAGGGAGGATTTCTCCAGGGAGAGTGTTAGGCTAGTTCATGGGCAAGGTCCAAAGGTCATCCTGCTCTTTCCCGTCTCCAGGGAGCACTGCACACCCTGCTGGACGTGGGGGATCTTGTGGGTATTTGACCTTTGAGCCTGACAACCACATTCTGGAAGGTTCTTCCCAGACCTATCCTCTCTAGGTGGGAGACAGCAGAGATGGAGTCTGGCAGCCTGGGTATGAAACCCAGCTCTGCCACATCTGTGCTCCATGGTTTTGATCAAGTGATCAACCAAGGTCTGCACTTCTATTTCTACAGTTGCAAAACGGGGACATTGGGGAACTCAGCTGGGAAGAGAGGGGTACCACGTGTAGGCATCAGTGTCATCATATTGACAGCACTGCTTCTTCCTGGGTCTGATTTTCAGAGCTCTGGGGAAACTGAAGGATGCCCTTCCCTGTGCTCTCCTGCCTTCCAATGCCACCCAAAGATGGTGCCAGACCCGTCCCAGGCTGGGCCAGCTGCAGTTGGCTGTGATTAATGTGTTCTATTAAGAGCGAGGTGTAAACTGATCAAGTGCAAGGTGCCCATAAAGATCTCAGCCCTGCTGAGTCCCACGCCAGGGCACCTCCCACCTCCCTGCTTGAGAGACAGCACCAGAGAATGGCTCTTCTAGAGGAGGGCAATCGGGGAAACCCTCTGCTAACCTTTGGCCCAAACCCTAGAGCCTGATTTCATAGGGGTTGGAGGTTGGGGGAGGTAAGTTCAAGGTCCAGGTCAGGGAAGCTAGTTTCAACAGCCTCAAAGAAATTCCAGCACTGCCTCTGGCCAGCAGCTGTGTGCCCTTGGGCAAGTCACATCCTCTGGCTGGGTCTCAGTTTCCTGATCTGTTAAAGGAGGGCATAGGCTCCAAACAACCCTGCTTCCCACCCCAGGCAGCAGACTTAACAATGAGCCATCACAGGCATCTGGACACAAGTCAAGGTGGGGGCCTCCCATTCCCTCATTCCCCGGGGGGATCCCTGTGCATCCTCCCCCTCCACACCCTCCCTCACCTCCCACCCTCACTGACCAAGCACTTAGGTGGGCTTCCCTCAGGTGGATTGTAAATGAGATGGTCACTCCTGGGTGAGCAGACGTTCATGGCAGTGAGAGCTGTGAGATTCTGACAAAAGAAAAGCACCTCTGAAGGGTTTAACTTTCCAAACATGCTTCAGAGCCTCTTTTATTCTTAAAAGGCAGCAAGATGCATGGGGTTCAGTTCACCCAATGATCAGGTGAGAAAACTGGCGTCCAGAGGGATGATGTGCCATAGGTGAGAGGCAGGGCCTCTGGTCCCCCAAAGAGTCTGTCCTCAGGGCACCTAAGAACATGAGTTGGAAGTGCTAAACCCATAGATCCCTCCAGATCCAGCTATGAGTGTAGTCTGCGGTAGTGATCGCTCTCATGTGAGGTGATTATGTGTAAAAACTGCAGATCAGTGTGTTCCATGCTGCTGTGTCTCCTGGGATCAGCAGGGGTGTCTCGCTCCACCCGGGAGGTGCTGGACACACAGGAGCAGGGACCTCAGGGGATCTGGAACCCATGGCCACCGAAGCCCCAGCTATGCTGCCACCTTAGCCTTTCCCAGCTAGTCACCCCCACTCAGGAGCGGCACCAGGGCCTGGAAGCCGGGACTGCCCACACGATTCATCTCAAGTCCTCCTACCCATACCCCAAGAAAAGGAGGAGACACCCCCACCAAAGGTGCAAAGATTTCTCCCCTGCACCCTTCCAAGCTCAAGGCCTGTCTGGCAAAGGCCAGAGGATTGGGCTGCTGTTCTGGAAAGCAGATGCCTCTGAGCCTGGTCACATTCTTCCTGGGTTAATTACCTTGGGGAGGGAATCTGAGCTGAGCCTGCCTTGAGTACAAGTCTTGTCATCTGCTGGGGCAATCTCAGTCTTTCTCAGGTGACAGATGCTGGCGTGGACAGAAATGTCCTTATTCTAGGGGCGTCACCTGTCCCCCCCCCCAGGGCTGCAAAAGTGGGGGGCCCACTGTCTAGACCCTGAGTGGAGCTTCCCAGGGTGGGGGAGGAGATTGGAGTGTGGTCACTCGTGGGTGGGGCTGGCTTGATCTGCATGAGGTCCAAGTCTGGGGGCTGAGGAATCCTCCCTGGCCAGCCCCACCTTGTTTAGTCCCAAAGCACTGCACTTGCCCTTGGCATCTACTCTGGGCAAATATTTAACCTTTCCATTTTTGTAGTGGCTTAATGAGTCTGGGTGTCTAGCACAGGGCTTGACACATAGTAGGCATCTGATAGCTGTTTGTTGATATACAAGTTCATGAGCTTGTCTGTCTCCCAGAGAGTCATGTTCTCAGGCTCGCCAGCATTTTCACCACACAGTTAAGGCATGTGTCACATGTGCTGCTAGTAAAAATGCGAGCATCCAGATGGGTACATTTTTTAACTTTTAAATATAAATTAGAACAGATTGGAGATTATCCCTACCAGGCTATTCACTCTCTTGAGTGTGCATGAGCTGTCCTGAATGGGAGAGAAATGGTGAAGATTGAAGAGGACACTTGTCCACTCTTCTGGTAGCAGCTTCTGATTTCATCTTAGGGGATAACATTGGGCTGATGATTAAGATGTCCTGACCTTTCTTGCCAAAGGGTAGGTGTGACGCCTGGTTAGATCCATGGAACTCACTCCCTCTTTTGGATATTCGATACTGGACAGTGACCTGAGGATGGAGGGGAAACCCTTGGACAACTAGCTCACCTGGGTGGATACACCAGTTTTTGCTCTCTTCATGCCTCTTTCGTCAGCCATTTCTAAGATTACAAGATTTTCTAGCAAACTCCCATTTTCCCTTAGGTTAGCCATTAGTTTCTGTTGCTTTATAACCAACGCACCCTGATTGCTGGAGTCACAGCCAGTAAGAAAGTCCATCATCACCCCCTCCTTTGGGTAGCCGCTTACAGTGAATCGTGTCCAGTGTTAAAGAATCCTTCATCCATCTTCCATTTTATAGACGAACATCTGAGTTTCCAAGAAGTTCAAGATCACATCACCAAGTCACATACAGACCTCAGAATTAAAAGTGAACTTGGAGTCATTTGTTAAACTTTTCATCAGATTCTTGAATTCCCTCTGAAACAGCTTCAGTGAGTAGCTGTCCAAAAGATGTGTGATACCCTATGTCACAGCAAAACAGTCAATCCAGGCAATTGACTCCTTCTTGAACAATCTTGCTAAACATTCTTCCTGATATTAACCTGGACATTTTCTCTGTTAATGTCTAATTCAGTCTCCATTTCTGCAATTGTGCCATTTGAGAAAGTGACGTAAATGGCATCATACAGTGTGCAACCTTTTAGAATGGCTTGTTAAACTCAGCATAATCCCCTGAGTTCATCCAGATGTTTGTTGCATGTATTAAGAGCTCATTTCTCTTCATTACTGAGTACTATTCCATGGTATTGATGTACCACGTTTAACTATTCACCCATTGAATGACCAGTAGGCTGTTTCTAGCTTGGGGACATTTTCAATAAAGCTTCTATTAACACTTGTGTTCACAATCACAGGTCTTTGTAAAAATAAGTCTCTCTTTCTCTAGATTAAATATCAAGGAGTAAAACTGCGTAGAGTTGTAAGACTCTTCCAAACTCATTTTTCTTTTTTGCCACTCTGTGGATCCCTTTGTTCCTTTCTCTACCTCTCTCTGTTAACCTCAGAGCTCTCATGGTGTTTATTAGTGTCCACAAGTTTTTGCAAGTATTTTACTTCATCAGATTTCCAGCTACATAAAGTCTGGTTTTGGTTTTTATCACTCTGACTTGCTTTACTACACACAATTCTCTCATACTCCCTCCATTTTACTGAGAATGGCTGCAATCCGTCTTTCCTTATTGCTGAGTAGTATCCAGAGTGTGGCTATACGTCTTCATGAGTCATTGTCTATTGCTGGATATTTAGATGCTTCCATGTCCCATCTATTATAAGTAATGCTCCTGTGAACATTGTAGAAACATTGTTTTTTTGCATTGATCATATTCTTTGGGTGATCCCCAAAAGTGGGATCACTGGGTTGTATGGTGTTCTCATTTTTAGGGGTTTTTTTAAGATAAATCCAGAGTGTTTTCCATAATGGTTACAGCAGTTTGCTTTCCCCCCAACCACGCAGTAGGGTTCCTCTTTCTCCGCATCCTCTCCAGCACTTGCTGTCAGAGGTCTTTTTAATATGAACCGTTCTTATAGGTGCAAGATGGTCTCACATTGTGGGTTTAACCTGCATTTCATCAATGAACATTTTTTCATGTCTATTGATCTTCTGAATATCTTCTTTGGTGGATTGTCCATATCTGCTGCCCATTTATTTATTGGGCTGTGTGATTGTTTATTGTTGAGTTGTATGAGTTTTCTGTATATTTTGGTTACTAACCCCTAGGTTTATTTTGAAATGAAACTGCCAAACATTTTTCCAGAAGGCTATATGATTTTATGTTCCCACTAGCATGACATGAGTAATCAATTTCTTCACATTCTCACTAACATTTAGTACTATCTCTTTTTTTTTTTTTAATTTGCCAATCTAGTAGGGATGGAGTGATATCTCAGTGTGGTTTTAATTTACATTTACCAATTTTAATTTGCATTTTAATTGTGATGTTGCGTCTTTTTCCATGTGCTTATTTGCATCTGTATCTTTCTCTCCAGTGAAATGTCTCTCCATATCTTTTGCCCATTTTCTAATTAGTATTTTTCTATTGTTGAATTTTGAAAGCTCTGTATATACTCTACTACTAATCTTTGGTCAGTATGTGGTTTGCAAGCATTTTTTTCATTCTCTTAACAGTCTTTAACAGAGCAAATAGTTTTAATTCTGATGAAGTCTGATTTATCAATTTTTCCTTATATAGAAAATGCATTTTTGCTAAGTGGAAGAACATATTTCCTCTTGTGACTTTTTTTTCTAAAGATGTAATTGTTTCAGGTTTTACATTTCAGTATATGATAAATTTTACTTCGTTTCTTTGTAGATGTAAGAGCAGTCAAGCTGCTGCTGCTGCTTTTTTCTTTTTTTCCCTCTATGGATGTCTATTTGCTCCAGTATCATTTGCCAAAAAGGCTATCTTTCCTCCATTAGGTTACTTTTTACACTTCTGTCGACAATCAATAGGTATTTGGGTCAGTCTATTCCTGGATTCTCGATCCCATGCATTAATCTAGGTATCTATTTCTCCACCAATCTGACACAATCTCAATTACTATATTTTTTTAAAAGTTTCCTCATAATAGATGCTCAAGAAATGAAAATTATTATTCATTCACTCTACAAATACATACATTATTACATAATAATTTTATTTAATTTTCAACAAGATGCAGCTTATCCAGAGGCCAAAATTTTTAACAACCTGAGCTTCTATTAGCCTTGGAAATGACCCCCATAAATTTTCTGCATTAAAAGAAACAAAAAGTGTGCATGCAGAATTTTATTTAGAAAAAAAGTTGGATTCCAAATAATAAGCTCCAATCCTTAATACTGAGGAAAAAGAGCTCAGAGCAGCTTTCCCAAAGTTTTTCCCTTAGCACACGGGCCTCAAAAGTTGTTCCTCAAAATGATGGAGAAGCACAATACACAATATATTTTTTGAGGGATTCATTATATGCTAAAAAGCTCTACAGTAAAATACTTATGCTTCATTTACTTTATTTTTTTTTAAGATTTATTTATTTATGCATGCAAGAGCTGGGGTATAGGCCAGAGGTGTGGGGGAGTGAGAGGATTCACCAGAGACAGAGTGGGGAATAGAACAGGCAGGTTGACCGAAGTACACTGGTGAGGGGAGCAGCGGGCAAGTCAGGAGAGGTCTGCTGCGCCATGTGGGTTGCTCCCTGGCCGGCCAGGGGATGGAACTCGTGCTGCGTCATAATTTGCGTCTTAACCCCTTGCGCCACCGGGGAGGCCCTGATTCATTTACTCTTCCTGAAAGCACATTTCCTGACCAGATAACATCCTAGGAAATTATTCCTGAAATAATTTTGAAAACACTACCGTGGAATATTACCACAAGGTAGAAACACTCGGGTCTTCTAAACCAGCTATTTTCAAAGTGTGGTCTGAGGGTCTCTGTGGGTCCCCAAGACTCTTGGGGAGATCACAAGGTCTCACATTTTTGAAGAAATATCAAGAGGTTATCTGTCTTTTTCACAAGCATACAGTGGAATTTTTGCGAGGTTAGACGACATGTGATACCACAGCTTACTATGTGCAGAAGACCGTGAACAGCTGTCCTCTCTCAGATCAGACTTTAAGGAGATTTACCAAGAAAAGTAAAAAAATGCCATTTTTCTTGCTAAATATTTCTGGGGAAATTGTTGGTTTTTTTTTTTTTTTCATTAAAAGATGCTTTTGAATATAATGGGTTTATTATTGTTATTTTAAAAAAATGTGTAAACAATTCTCAGCTTTATTAAGATACTACTGTTGATAGATATGACCACAGAAACGAAAGTCCTCTGGGGCCTCACTGATAAAGGGGAAAAACTCTTTTTCCTCTGCTCACTCAGTCACATGTCAACACTTCAGAAACCACAGGTGGGTTTTCCTCACTTCCAGCATTTCTGCCGCACCCCTGGGTGGGTCTCCATCTCATTCAATTCTGGAACGAAGTCAAATTAGTGCAGACCCCACAAGGTAGACTTGTGACCCCACAAGACTCGCTCCCTACTTCAGGCACCAGTTGCAGTTCTAGGTCGTCATTTGTGTTTCTGTCACACCTGCCAACAAACTGGACCTCCAGGGCCTCCACCTCAGGCTCAGGGGTGTGCTAGAATGACTAGACAGAACACAAAAAAGTACTTTCCTGACCAGATTAACAGTTTATTATGAAAGGAGACAGCCAAACACAAAGGAAAAGCCAAACGCAAGAGCTACAAGGGTGTGGGTATCGGAAGGAGGGCCACAGGACCTCCCTCTCCACAGTCATCCCCCAAGCCCTCCTCCTGTTTGGGAAGTCAGAAGCTCTCCAAACCCTGTACTTTGGGGGTCTTCATGGAGACTTCACCACATAGGCAGGATACATACTCTCCAGAGGATGGGGGTGGGGCTTTTCACTTCCAAGCTTCTGATCAGGGCTAGGTCTTTCTAGAGGCCAACCCCATCCAGGAGCCACCAAGGTCTCCTCATTACAAAAGATACTCCAATCACCCAGGAAATTCCAAGGCCTTCTGGAGCTGTGTCTGCACCGGAGGTAAGACCAGGATGTAGAATTACTATTTCACGGACATGAGATCAGAATGTTTTTAAATTGCTATTTTCAACAAATCCCTTTGGGGAAAACTGAGGCTCCAGTGGGCCAGTGATCAGATAGGAGCGAGTTCAAACTGAAACCCAGCTCTTGTATGTATATGTACGTATATATTTATATCTCAAAGACATATATGCATATGTTAAACTTCAGAAAGTACAATGTTTTTATTCAAAGATACATACAATTAAATACAGTTATTTTTTGACATATGGTGTTGGGAGAGTGTGTCTGTGAAAGTTAAGTTTAGGGGCCCTGATTAAACAGTGTGCATATCCAAGCTGGGAGACTGTGTAGAAAACCCTCTGGCTTGCCCTCACCTCAGCACCCCCAAGTCCCTGAGGAATCTGGCTGGGATCAGAGAGAGGAGATGTGCCCAGGTACCTGAGGATGGTGCCCACCTCACCTCAGGGACACCCACAATCCTGACCTGTCACCTGTGGGCACAAGGATAGTTTTCTATCAGAAGCGGGTCAAGGGCTCCTCTGTACCCCAATTTACTGCCCCTTCCAGTGTATTACAAGTGAATTCATGACTTGAGCACCACTCTCTGTTCAGGTTGGATGACCCTCTAATGTCACTATTTCCTGCAGAGTGAGGTCATGGTTGCTAATTCAAATTAGGAAGGTCTTTGTTTCGTTGGAGCCTGAGGCTAGAGACATGGACTTATAGTTTGGCTGGAGTCAGAGAATAGCAGGGGCAAGTCTTTGATACCAGAGAGAGTAGGCACAGTTTGGGGTGATGACTATTGTCTAGTCCTATCCAAGAGCACTAAGAGTAGGAACAGAGAGTGAGACCCTCAGTTCTGGCACAGTTGCCAAGACCTGGCCTTGAGTTAAAAGCAGGTACCAGAGAGGAAACCAAGGGTCTGGGTTTTGACCTAAGTCCTAGGGCTCCAAACCCAGGGTCAGGATAAAGACTAATAAATAGTCCCATGAGGGAGTAGTGCTTCACTTGGCCTCCTCCCTGGAAAGGGCACACCCCCAAGGTTGCCTACTCTCACCCCTCCCCTCCCAGTGAACCCTGAGCCTGAGCCAGCACCTCCCCTCCACCACCACCCCCCGCACCTCATTCCCCGGCTTACACCCAGACTTTGCAGCCACCAAGGCCTGGCTCCGGATTATCTATCTACCCACCCTTCCCACTCACTTGTGCTGGGTTCCAGCCAAAGAATCATTGGCTCTTTCCCTTCATGCCTTTGCTCAGGGCCTTGTCTTTGTTCTTCCTACACTCACTTCCCACCATTAACCTGCTCCTGATCCAGCCCCGAATCTTGCCCATCCAGCCTTCCTGGCTGTTTTCACTGCTGCTGTAATGAGTGACCATGAACACTGCAGCAACACAAATTTATTATCTTCCACCTATGGGCGTTAGAAGTCTGACAGGTGTCACAAAACTAAAATCAAAGTGCGAGCGGGGCTGTGTTCCCTTTGGAGGTCCAAGAGACAATCCATTTCCTTGCTTCTACCTACTTCCAGTGACCACCATGTTCCTTGGCTTGTGGCCCTGTCTCTACCTCCAAAGCCAGCAGCGTTCTCTCTGGCCCTGCTGAAGTGCTCAGATCTCATCCTCTGACCACAGCCAGAAAATCTTCACTTCTTCTGAGGCCCCCAATCAGATGGGCCCACCTGGATAATTCAGGCTACTCTCTCCATCCCCATGGGCCTTCAATCATTCATATCTGCAAAGTCCCTTCACACAGAGGGCAGTGTATTCGCAGGTTCTGGGGATTAGGACTTGAGCATTTGGGGACAGCATTATTCTGTTGCCATACTAGCCCAGCCCTAGCAGCCCCCCCACTACCCTCAAATCCTCTCTATGATGCTAGGCTCCCCAAGTCCTTGGTCTAGGTTTCCCATGGACCTCTGCAAGCCCTTTGCTCTTCTCCCACCGTAGCCCTTAGCACCCCGAATTGTAATTGCTTGTGGATTTGTCATACTCCTGCAATAAGCTTCAAGTTCTGTGAGTGCGGGGATCAGGCTTGTCTTGTTCACACTTATTTCTCTAAGCAGCACAGGTTCTGGCACAGAGTGCTCAAAACATGTTTTGGGGCAACTCTTCTGGGATTCAGCCCCTTCCAAATGAAATAACATCCTGCCCCTGTGATTTCTCCTCTACAAAACTATGGGCTTCTTGACAGCAGGATTCACACGTGACTTGTGTGTTGCTTCTCCCAGAGCATCTAGTGCTCAGCACATGTTTATGGAATGAGATTGAATAAATAGGTGCAGATTCATCTCGGTGGCATGATTCTTAAGCCCAGGGCTCATGGAGCACGGGTGGGAATGAGGTGCCCAGGGTCAGGTCGGGTTACTTGGGAAGAGTTTCTGCGTGGGACAGAAGTTTGAAAGACATGAAGGATAAGGATTAGCAGTGCTGCGGGGGTGATAACATCCTTTGGGAGGAATGGTCTGAGCAAAGTCAAATGTGGGAGACAGCTGGTAGGAGTAACCAGAGATGAGATGGCTGGAGGAGCAGACATGGTGACCAGGGCTCGGATGCCAGGTGGTGGGGTCTAGATTTGGTGCCATAGGGTGCTCCCCGAAATTCCTGAGCAAGGAGTGGTGTGCTGAGGACAGGACTGAAGGCCGGTGGGATGAAAGAGCAGGATGAAGGAAGGGAATGTTTCAGGGAGCAGCATGCAAGCTGAGGCTAGATGCAGCTCCGGGTGGTGATAGCTGCCGAGGGGGGACACCTAGGTAGACCCACTGCGACAGGATAGAGCAGAGGCAAGATAATTCAACACCACAATCTTGACCTGAGAATATAGGAAGATTGTGCAATGAGAAATTGGGAGACTTGCGTCCACATGACAGGGAAGGCAGTGAGCTCAGTATTGGGTGCCTTTAGTATCAGATGTCAGAGGGCTGAGCATTGAGGTGACCCAAACTCAGTTTCGTGCTTTTGGCCCATTGAAGGTTCCCACCTCCACATGGGAGGCATTTAGGGTGAAGAGGGTGTTCCTGCTGCCTCCTTGTGATGGGTGTCCCGTCTCTGCCCCAGCTGCTCACCAAAGTCATTTTGACTTTCAGGATGAACTGTTTCCATTTATAACCCTCCCCCCACTTTACACCACTCACTGTTCCAGGTGCTTTGCACATCAGACTCATTAAACCCCCACGTAGCCCTGACAGGTAGGTAATGTCCCCATGTTATGGCTTTAGAAACCAAGGCTTCCCAAAGGATAAGCCAGCCACCCAAATTCCCACAACTGGGAAATGCAGAACCAAGATTCGTGGCCTAATGGTTGTGCCACACCCTCCTGCTAGTGTTATAGAGCAACCCCGATATTAAACGGGTTCCTGGCTGTGGGTCCTCACCCGCGCGCTTTAAAGGGACTTATGAATACTCTACTACAGACACACGCAAAAGGGTTAATAAAAGGTTTATTTACAAGAGAAAAAGAAATAAGGAAAATATACAACTCAGGGAGAAAATAGGGAAATAAAGTCTTTAATGCGTCCTACCCGATCCGACGACCTGGAAACCCAAAGTCACTCTCTGAGCTGGCCGGACGCTGCGAGCTGGCGGAGAGCCCAAATGGGGGGCCCCCAAAGCCCACGTGTCTGCCTTTTATATCCACCTGGCTGCTTAACCCCACCCTCAGGTCCCAGCCACCTTCCCTTTGGTGGTGATGGGATTTGGAGTTCCCAGTGTCTTTGGCTTTGACCTGGGGTGGGGGTGGAGTCCACAAAGCCTATATGGAATTTGCGTTGGGACATCCTTTTCCCCCTAACACTAGGCTTCATCCTACCTGCTCAGTTTAGCAAACCTTTCCTCAGCACCGAGTACAGGCACTCTGCCAGCGGTGAGGGTATGAAGAGGAATAAGACATGAGGAGAGACAAACACAAAGCCACGTAATGTCCACCACAGTCCACTGTGCCCTAGAGGGGCTTTGCCCTGCAGGCACGCAGCCCATATGATGGGAGCAGCCACCAACCTCCAACATAGCCGTATCAAGTCACCCCTCCCATCCCAAAATATCTGTTACAGGGCCGGGAGAGGGTCACCCTTTTCCAGATCCCAGGTGAAAAGGAATCCAACCAGCTCCTTTTATAGATAAGGAAACCGAGGCCCTGAGGGAGGAGGTGTCTTTACAACAAAGAGCTCTTTGAGACACCACCCCCAGGGCCTTTGGATCTGCTTCTCAGGTGGGTTCCTGCAAAGCAAAGCTCTCTGGCTTTTCCCTTTAGAGGTCGGCTGCTGGATGCTTTTCCTCCCCCCTCCTCCCTTTCCCCTTTTTCCCTTCCTCCCGCACCCCTTCCCCTTCCCCTCATTCCTTTGGAGACCAGAAAAGCCAGAACCCTCCTGGGAGAAAGCCTGAGGTCCTACGCTGGCTCCCGCCCTACCCCTATATCTTCTTTCAGCACCCCCCCCCAACACACACAAACTTGTTTGATGGACCGCTTTCTAGTCTCAGCTACTGATTGGACGATTTTAGGACCAACCAACCCATTTGGCGCCGAATAATTAACCAAGGGATGGACATGATAGGTTCATTTCGGTTGCACCTCATTCTACCATCCAGGGCCAAATATAAAGATGCCAGCGCTGTTGCCATCAAGCCCCCCCCGTGCTAGACCTCGGGGCCTTAGGGTCAGGGAGGGCGTCTGGGTGCTGCCCAGGCTGCCCTCTGGGCAGCCAGCAGGAAAACTCCTGCATAGGCTCAGAGCCCAGGGGAGGGGCTGCCCACAGGCAGCACCTTCTGGAGCTGCAGGCAAAACCGCCACCGCTTTTCCAATGGCTCCTACTGCTTGTGGGGAGGGTTAGTGGGAGTGGAAGGTTGAGAGGGTGGCGAGGGTGGGGGTGAGAAAGAGAGCTAGCCTTGCCCCTCAGCCCTTACTCTGGGGCCCCAGTTTCATTTGCAGCCACCAACCTCAAGCATAGACCTTATCAAGTCAACCCCTATCCCCAAATATCAAAGGTGAAAAGGAATCTGTATCCAACCAACTCTTTTATAGAGAAGGAAACTGAGGCCCAGAGAGAGGGTGTCTTTTCCAAGGGCAAAATGGGGAGCAAAGCCCTGGTGTCCTCACTGGGCACCCTGGACTCAGAGGCCTCTTTCCTTGGCAGTTTGTAGAAACAACACATCTGCCTCTCAGCAGCCTGGACCCACCTCCGCGCCGCCACCTGCCAGCACGCCTGTCCCCAACCTCAGGCCCAGAACCAGCCCTGTGAGCAGGGAGGCCAGGCTAAGGGGTTGCCGTGCAGCCCACCATAGCTGCCCCAGGTTTCCCCCTCCTCCTAAAGGGGCTCGTGGGAGGGGAGAGGCGGAGGAGAGATGGTTGGGGTGAAGCCTTCCACAGCAAAGTTGCAGATACCTAAATAACCTTTCCAGATTGTGAGGACAAAGCCCTTTAATTTGTTTTTATCGTTACTGTTTTTATTACTAGTTTGTTTATGAAGTGCTGCTTCTTTAAAACTGCGAGATGGAACCAGATTAGCCCCTCTCCGAAGTTTTATAATGAGAGACAAATCACCTCCGTTGTTTTTACAGGCTAGCGGAGGCCAAGACCTTGGTCTCTAGTTTGGAAGGCTGACGCTCCCTTTTCTTGTTTGGTCGGGTATGAGAAATGCCTCGCTCTCCCTTGCGCGGGAGTGTCCACGCCCAGGCGAAGGTGGGTCTTGTTGCCATGGAGATAGCTAGGTTAGACTGATAGGCTGCTCCGACAGCCAATAGAAGCCAGGAGGGGGCGGGTCCAGCTAGGTCTTGTGCTGCTGCGGCGGGGCTCGCAGGTTTGCGGACGGGGCGTTGGGGGAGGGGTACGGGGCTCTCGGGGGCACTGAGGGTCCCCACTGGGGCCAGGACCCTTGCACAGGGTGGGCACCGGCCTTGGCTGTTGGATCAGCGCTCCCAGACTCTGCACCCAAAGTTTTCTTCGGGCCTGAGCGAGGAGGAGCTGCTGGGGCGGGCGGAGGTGGAGATGGCGGAGGGCGGTGGGACGCGATGCCTGGGTCAGAGCCAGGCCTTGTGGGAGGCGCTCGAGGCCTCTGGCGGCCGAGTACGCAGGAGACCCCCACTGCTGGGCGCACCAGGTGGGCAGTGGAGAGTCGGAGACTTGGGGGACAGGGAAAGCAGCATTTGGCAACTGGATTTAGGAGGCCCTGATTCCGGGAGCCAACCCCACACCCCAGTCCCAAGTCTGGGCCAGATGGTCACGGTTACAGACCAGAGTGCTGGCTAAGGTGTGGCCATCATCCCCTTCTCCGATTCCATATCTCTTTTCCAGGTGCACAGTCTTGCTGGACCCCGAAGCCTGATAAGCATGAAGCTCCTATCGTTGGTGGCAGTGATCGGGTATTTGCTGGTACCCCCAGCTCAAGCCAACAAGGTGAGGGAGGTGAGCCAGCAGTGCCTCTAGCAGACACCTGGGTCAGGGCTTCCCCCGACATAGCTGCTGCGCCATCCCTACCCTTCCTCACCTACGGGCCATGTTTTCAGAAGTGTTCTCCCAAGCCCTGGCTGCGGACCTCCCTGAGGGTGGAGCCAGGCAGGGGAGAGGGGCGGTGCCCAGAACAAAGGTTCTGGTTGAGACAGACCTGAGAGGTGCCTGCAAGTGGGATTCCAGCCAGGGAGCTTGTTTGGGGAAGTTAGCCAAGTTCACCCTACCTGCCTTTACTCCTAGGTAAAATAGTGGTTGTAGTACCTATACTCTCCTTAGGGAAAATCAAATCATGATGAGTAGAAAGTCTGTGTCAATGTAAAGTCCTGTACAGGGGGCAGTTTCTGTCATTGAGTGTGACCAACCTCATTACTGGTACTGCTGAGACACCTGTGCTTTAGGGGTATATGACCTGGAGCTGGATTTGGGTGGATTTATGGAATTTCATCAAGACTTTGAAGTAAGGTTGAGTCTGAGTGGTTGCTTCCGCTCCCTCTAGGGAGTTCCTAATTTGAATGAAATTATTTGTGGTATTGTTTCTTACTAATTCCAGAAAGGAAGAGCTTACAGAAGTTGCTTGAGTAGCCCCATGAAAATGATCCCCTTTTTCTTGTTCACCCCTGCCCTAACCTAGTCCTAACCTAGAAAGTTAGAGATGGAAGGGAATGAGAAACCGATCATCAGACTGCCGGACAGAGGCACACACACAACTTTGGGGGTCCACAGAAGAAGACTGTCACTTTGCTTGCCACCCCCCACCCTCACCTCAGGCACCCTATTAGGGAACAACAGCCATAGGCAGCCATTATGAATGGTTAAATTAACATTCCTTCCAGATTCAGGCCAGTGTAGCCTTCTCTGGCATTAGGATGTGTGAGTCTCATTCACTTCCTGGACAGCTTCTGTCTTAAGGACATTGGTAGAATGTCCATCTTACAGAGTCATCCTTTGCTGAACTTGAGAATGGGATGCAAGAACATTTCTATGATCACCTTATGGAACAGGAAACTGAAAGTTGAGAATCTTGCTAGAACCTGAACCCAGGGCCCTGACTACTTGACACATGCTCTCTCTTCCAGAGTTCTGAAGATATACGGTGCAAATGCATCTGTCCACCATATAGAAACATCAGCGGACATATTTACAACCAGAATGTGTCACAGAAGGACTGGTAAGACATTGCACGGGTGGACCCTTGGCCACTGCACCTAGTGGAAGTTATAGGTGTTCATTACTAGGGTTCTTGAGCCCCTGCAGGATAAGTTTGCACTCCCATTCCTGTGGGAGCCTTACAGAGGAACATTTGGTCCTTGATCACACAAACTGTTAGATGCAGGACCCAGATGTCTTAATCCAGCTGCGGTGCTCCTGGTCAGAGGAGTGGATTTCTCTATTTTGCTTAGATTCGGGTACTTACTTACATGCAAAGTAGGGGCAGAGAAGCTAGGAGACATGGGTGTTATGGCCTTATCCTGTGGGATCTTTAACATACTTTTGCAAAGCTCTGTTTTATGTGTTATTTAACTTTAAATTCATTTGTGGATGCCTCATTTTAAAAAAGAAAAATCATCAAACATTCATTCAGGCAAAGACCATTGAGATGAAGGGACATTTCAACATTGTGTTCTAGAAGGAATGGTTCATGGAACTGAAGGTGCGACCGACAGGCCTAGTAGAAGGCCTGGCATGCTGTGGGAGGTGGGGCTCAGTTCTGTTCAGTGTGGTATGTTGGAGTCTTGTGGCCAGTGGCTGGACGCCAAGGGGCCAGGGAGACTTAATGGTGAAGTGAGGGAGCATTTTGAATGTAGGCTGCTTTAGGAGCCAGGAGGCCCCATCGTTGGGAGGATCAGAGCACGGACATCTTCCGGGGGCTCAGGTCAATATTGTCTCTTCTCACATTAGGATCATCAGATGGGGATTGCAAAAATACAGATTTTGGGTAAATTCCCCTGCCCTCCCCCCCTTTTGATTCAGTAGTAATCAGGGTATGTGGGGAGAGGGGAGGCAGTAACTTCCCAGTGATTAGAAGCACTGGGTCCAGAGCAGCATTTGGGAGCTGTGATCCTAGCTGCATTTCTACCTCTGGCTTTCCGAGAGACCGTTTGGTTAGATGTACAGGCGGGATGTGTCCTGCCTGCCTTCAAATCTAGCTTTGCCACTTGTTCATTTTGTGACGGGTGACTTAATTTCCAGGGTACTTGACTTCCTTCATCTCAATATGACAGCAGCATTTTGAGAAGTAAATAAGCAATCACATGTATAAGTAAGTATAGTACTTCGAACAATACCTGGCGCATAGTTAAGTGCTAGATAAATGTTAGCTGGTATTATTATCAATATTACAGAGGCCTTGTAACTAGTCATCATCCCAGAGCCGGCTTCTCCGGTAGCACTAGACTGTGTCCCGATGAACTCATAGGCCCAAATACCTGAAGTCCTGGGCTGAGCCCCTGTGACCACCTTGTAGCTTGTAGTCATGGTTCAAATAGCATCAGTCAGTAAGCGAACAGACTGTCTCAGCCCCATGCCAGATGCTAGGGCTCCACCCCATGCCCCCAGGGAAGTTACCAGCAGTTTGTACTGGCACTATCTGTCCTGTGACTCTAGGGTGGTCTGCAAACCCAGACTTGGATGTCCATAGAGGAGGAAGTCCTGTCTGGACCTCGCGAGCTTTAGTTTATCTCCTTCCTCTTAAAAGTCAGCATTAGGAGGCTGCCCGAGGAACAGTCTTAAATCAGGAACCTGACGACAATCTGCTGAGGGTGGTGGGTAGAGTTGAAGCTGGGAGGTAAGACTCCAGGATTGTAGGACCCAGTGACCCTGGCTTGGTCATCAGCTGGGCAGGGAGTCCTCACTTGCTGCCCAGAGCTCTCAGGGTTTAGGTGGGACCTTGACCTGTGATCTCAGCATCTCAGTGCAAGGGCCGCAGGAACCAGCTTGGCTTTGGGTCTTTGCCCCATCTTCACTCTGGTGTCACCTGGGCCATCGCTGGGGGAACACTTGCCCCTGTCCCCTTGGTCATGGGGTGAAGCCACAATCTAAAGGCCACATTGGTGACATTTCTCAGCTGTTGATAATATGCCATCTAGAGTTGGGGGGTCAAAAAAAAGGCAGAAACGCCAATCTTTTGCCCTGTTGGTAGGTCTGCCAAGCAGATATGTTGTGGAGACAACTCTACAGCAGAAAGGAGCTTATAATGTGGCTGGTTCATTAAGTGTCTTTCAGACTTTAAAACGGAGCTTTTATAATATGCAAAATCTATTTTGGAAACACAGCATGTCCAAATAAGAACCGCTCTGGCTGAGTACGAGCTGTCTCGGTCCCTCCCTCACCACCAACACCAAGAGAGGACAGAGTGAAAGACACGGATCGGGTTCAGCCCCCATTTATAAATGAGGAAACTGACCAGAGAGGTTCAATAAAGTCCCTGCAACCTCAGAACATATAGAGAAACAGAGAATTAAACCTAACTTGTCTTCCTTTCTCTGTAGCCCTCTCCCTGCATGGGCCCTGACCAATCCATGGAGTCTTGATATCACTGAGTCCCGAAAAGGAAGTTGGAAATCTGCAGGAGAGCACAAACCTATTAGGGTTCCGCTGTCTTTCAGGAGTGCCTTGACAGCAGACGTATTTCGGCTCTGGGCTGCTGTTCATTACAGCTTATTCCCTCAAGTAACAGCTACTAAAACCAAGAACTTGGGTTGTCCTCCCAGCTGTCCCTGACACCCCACACTGATCTTGGGAATCCACATGCCCCACTATAGCTTTCAGGTGACCTTTCAAGCCCAGGATCCTGCGTAGCTCAGAAAGCAGAATCTGGGCCTGGAGAAGGGGCAGTCCCAGGACTGTCACACCTGCTGGATATGAACCTGACCTTGCCCCTCAGCTGCTCCCCACCCCACCCAGGTGGCAAAGTGTGAAAGGGGTGCCTGTAGTTGCATTAGGGGAAGACCCATTCATGCAGTAGCTGCCAACCAGCTGAAAGAGGTCAGAGGCCTAGATAAATGCATGTCTGCCACAGACTGGAGTTTTTGGAAACCTGGCTTTTAGTTTTTAAAGACTTCTGAACTTTTTAAAAAATGGAGATCTCATTCTTATTTCAACACCTGGTCTTCACATCACACATCCTTGATGCTTCTGCCAGAAACCCAGCCCGAGTCTAGAAGGACTAGCTCAGAAGAACAGGGTGATTGTTTCCAGGGAGCATGTGGATTCTTGCAGGATGCCTGTCAGAGCCCAAGGGCCTTGCAGGTGGTCTCCTGGGGCAGCTAGTGAGTATCTCAGAGGAGAGGGCGACCCAGGGCGCCTGCCACTGAGCAGGCTTGCAGTGCAACACCCACTTCACTTCTGCAAGCCTCTGAGGGTTTGATTTTTGCAGTGATTTGCTCACTCGCTGTTGTCTTTCGGCCAGACAAGTTGGGATGTGCTCATCTCAGGGCAGAGACACCCAGTGCAGAGCTGAGCACAAGATGGGCCCCACTGAGGCATCAGCTGTGACAAGGAGGAGTCGAGGGTCTGGGCTTGAGTCATGACCTTGCCGCCATAATCAAGATGCCAGTTTGCCTGCATGAGCCTGTTTCCCTCTTTTTAGACATGGGCCTTCAATCTTGAACTCCCTGAGTTGGGAGCCCATCAGGTGAGAGTAGGCTAAAATGCTAGTCTCTTAGCTGCTGGGCCCTGTTCTCGCCCGCAGTGTGCGTGGCACTAGAGGTATGAGGATAACCCTATCCTTGAGGAACTCGCATACCTGGGGAGACAGTACAAATAAAAGCATGGGTGGCAGGGGGAGCTAGGAGAGCTGGGAGAGTTGTGAAGGAGGGCTTAGGAGCTGGCTGTGGTGGGCAGAGGTCAGAGCTTTGAGCTGAAGCTTGAACGGTAGGTGTGTTCAGAGTGAGAGCAGGGCTGTGCACTCCTGACGGGCTGTGAGACCTGTCAAGGAAGGCATGGCTCATTCCCAGAACAGGCCAGAAGATCAGTGTAACTGCAGGGTGGGAGGGGTAAGGAGCGCTAGTGATGGAGGCCGAGCTGCGGTTCTCTGTGTTAGGACTCACCCTGGAGGCCTTCCTGAGGGAGGTGTCCACCTGTTCCAATTTTGTGAAGACGAAGTTTCACAAAACTTTTGTGAAGTTATGTTGGAACTAGAGGTGGGAGAGCACAGGGAGGCTGGGTGAGGTGTCACAGTAAGAAACGACCTGGGCTTCAGGTAAGATATGCCAATGGGAGAGAATAAAGAAAAGGTGGCCTTAGAAACATTGAAGGAGGTGAGACCCTGGGATCTGGTGGATTCATAGGTGAAAGAAAATGGAAGCATTCGAGATGATTTCTGGGTCTGACTTGGTCAGCTGGGTGGGGGTGGACGTGCTTTTCACTGTTGGGGGCACACCACAGAGCCAAGGGTGTGGGACTAGGGGGCTGCTCACCTTAGAACAGCACCGCTGAAGCAGGCAGCTGGGGGCAGAATTTGGGGGGGTATCGACACTTCTGGCGCTGGCTCTGTCGTACAGTTGGAAGCTGGTTCTGATGGGCTGGGAGGCCGTGGGTTGAGAAAGGGGTCTGCCGGCCTGACCTGTCAGACGCCCCCTCCCCGCCTGGGAGCACCCATCCCTGATGTCAGGCCTGCTCAGCTCCTTGGCCACTGCACCGCAGGCCCCGTGCCCAAGCCCTGTTTGTTTCTGTTGCAGTAACTGTCTGCATGTGGTGGAGCCCATGCCGGTGCCCGGCCACGATGTGGAGGCCTACTGCCTGCTGTGCGAGTGCAAGTACGAGGAGCGTAGCACCACCACCATCAAGGTAGCCCGGCCCAGCCCGCCATTCCCCACACCCACCCACTGGCTGCCCGCACCCATGGCCTTTTGCTTTATTCTGGAGCATTTCAAGTGACGGTGGGTCTGGCTTCCAGCTGGCCTAGTCCCCAGGTGGGCCCCATGCTCCCCAGTGCCAAGCGGGCATGCACAGCCTCAGAACTGCAGCTTCCCACTGCCGTGCTCAGCCCCCAGCGGGGACTGAGGCCCCGGGCTCAGGCCTCTCCATCAGCCGGCTCCTCCTTGCTCTTACTCAGGATCCATTGCTCTCCCCAGTTATCATAGGATCTTCTGTGGCCATCTAGGCCCTGTTTACCTTATCTGTACCCCAGAAGTATCTGGGGTGTCAAGATTCAGACTTCTTTATCATCTGTCATCCTCATGCCTGCCAGAGAATCCCAGAGGGATTCTCTTGTTTTGGAGAAGTCAGTCACCGTGGGATAGGCCCCCGCCCCTTCCAGCTCTCTCTCCTCCGAGCCATGTGACCTGCTCACCCTCCCTTGAGCAGTCCGTGCCAGGAGCACAGGGAGCAGTGTGCCCCACCGGGGCTGGCTCTCAGGGCATGGGACCTCCTTCGCAGGTCATCATTGTCATCTACCTGTCGGTGGTCGGGGCCCTCTTGCTCTACATGGCCTTCCTGATGCTGGTGGACCCTCTGATTCGAAAGCCGGATGCCTACACCGAACAGCTGCACAACGAGGAAGAGAATGAGGTACCCGGGGCTCTGAGTGCAGTGCCCTGCCTGTCCCTCTGCCCGCAGCAGGCTGCACGTGCACATCCCCAGGGCAGAACCAGGGTAGCAGCACCCAGCCCAGGTGGGGATGGGTGTCCTGTGCCCGCCACTCCTGTCCAGTGTCCTACACGTCACCCAGATTCCAGGGTCTGCCTCAGCAGGGAGCCCCCCCGTGCAGTTCAGATGCAGCAGGAGGTGGCCCTGAATTTCTCCTGATGTGCCTGAGTCAGGCAGCATCTGCTGGCCTGCTTCCTGGTAGGCATTTCTCAGCCGGGGGCAGGTGAACCAACCAGAGCCTGTTGTGCATGGACACCTGATATGCAGGTTGTGCAGGCTGGTGGTGGCATGGTAGTGGGCGTGGAGGTGGCTGGCCCATTCCTCAGTGGCTCAGCAGGCACCTGTTGAGCCCCTGCTTGGTGCAAAGCACAGCCCTGGGGCCTTGAGGGAAAGAGACATTTCAAGGACCAAAGAGGAGAAGGTAGAAAGGTGCCAGGGGGGGATCACCATGGATGCTTGAGAGATTTTGAGCATTTCAGGGATAAGGGAGGCATTTAGGGATATTGGCAAAGCTGGCCTGTAGGGCTAAGCTAGATTTTTCAAGATCGCATGGCAAGCTCAGGAGCTGCGGCTTTATTAGATAAGATGGGGAATCATAGGTGCCAGGCAGCCTGCACACCCCACCGGCACCCTGGCCATTGTGGAGGGGGGCTCAGACCAGGCCCTGCATTCACTCTCCCCCTCCCCACCCATCCCCTGGGGTTAGGGACTTCCTGTGGGGGAAACCTTGCAAAGCAACCCCTGCTGGAACAGAAGGAGGGCTGGAGAAGGTCACTATGGGAGCGAGAAGTGGTTTGTACCCTAGGCGGGCTTGGGGAGTCTCCTTGTGGAGCCATTACTTCCTGCCCTGCGTGCCTCCAGCTCCCACTGTGGGCCTGCACAGCCACCAGCTCTGCGCACGTGACCCCCAAGTGAGGCGGGTCCCCAGCAGAGTGGTGATGTCTGGGGGCTGCTTTCTGCCAAGGGATGGATTCTGGGAGGTCGGAGGTGTGGCTGGGTTTGCACCATCCATGGGGCCACCTTGCAGCTGCGAAAATGCTCCCACCTTCATCCACAGAGCAGGGCTGAGTCGGCATGTAGACGGGGCATCTGGTGATGAGGGAGCACTGGCTGAAGAAGCTTAGGTTGAAGAGAAAAAGCCGAACTGGAGGAGAAGCACGGCAGCTGCTGCTGTTTGCAGAAGGGAGCTTGAGCGGCCTGGCTGGGGTTGAGCCAGGGTAGCTTCCACGGTTGGGATATAAGAGGGAGAGTCGCCAGGACTCTCCCTTGCTTGGGAGTGTGTTCAGGGTCACTGGAGGTCACCAGGCACAGGCTAGACTGGCACTGGGCAGTCATGTTAGTGCATTTGAGGCAGTGGGCTGGAGGTAGAAAAGGACAGGTTCCCTTTTACAGGGTCCAGGGCTCAGATCTAGGTGGGTGCTACCTAGGCCACATGGATGTGGGCAGCCTGGGCAGGAGGACAAGGCTGGGGGGCCTGACTGCTTCCACAGCAGTGGCTGCTTCTGGGTACATGCCTGGACACTTCCCCAGCAGCCCCCTGCCTCCTGCTGACAGGCCCTTGGCCAAAGGTGGAGCAGGGAGGATGGGCCTCACCCCCTGGAGCTGAGGCCTGGGGGTGGGGGTGCTGGCAGTTGGGTGGTCTGTGTTCAAGAGGAAACCTTGTGTGCCTACCTGGTTATTAATGTGCAGTAATAGCAGCTCTGATAGGGGAGGAGCATCGCTAATAAACACTCAGCGATTAGGGGTAATGTGGTAATTGCAGTCCTGGCTGGGGGGTAATTGAGAGATGCGCCATGATTATACAGCCGCTGCGGCTCCCTGGAATGCGTGGCTCTCGGGCAGTGTCTCCTGCCCTGGGGAGGTGAGGGGAGGGCCACTTGCCGTTTGGGTCTGAGCCCAGGCCCCTCTCCCCAAGGAGACCTGGGTGCTCCCCACTGAGTCTTAAGTCCCAGTGGTTCCAGGTAGGGGCTTGGGGGCAGAGGTGGGTAGATTTGGTCCATCTGGTTCCTGGGAGCAGAAGTGGAGTGGAGGGTGGACAACTGGGTGCAGGTTTTGACTGAGCAGGAAGGGGGATTATCCCCCAAGGGGTGCTGTCTGGCCCGTGGCCTCCTTGGTCAGTTGGGCTGTAGAGGAGACCCCACCCTGGGAGGCGGGCCATGGAATGAAGGACACCTGCTCCCTTCCCAGCCAGAGGCCTAGAAGCTAATGAAAGTGTGTTCCAGCTCTGATAGCCTGGCCCGAGCGCAGCGGGCTGGTGGGCCAGTGCAGGGCCCTCGCTGGGTAAGGGACGCCTTCAGCGCCGCCCCTGGCCCCATGACCTGAGTGGCCTCTCGTGCCCTCGCCTCATGATTCTGCAGGCATCACTGCTCAAGGGGCTCCTGGCTCAGCCTTTCTTGGAGCTTGGTGGCTGCATTCCTCACCTGTGCCTTGGCCTCTCCTCCCGCTGTGCCCACAGAACCCGCAGGCAGCACTGTGCTAGAGTGGCACTGGGTGTAAGCCCCGACAGCCCAGGCCAGTGGCCGGGCAGGGACATGAAGTCAGTGGGTAGGGTCCAGTTCTAGGTGATGGGCAATCGGGGAAAGCTGAGGGGCTCTTTACTACACCTGGCTTGGCATACTGTGCTCTCCTTTTATTCTAGGAAGAAGGGCTTGTTGGCAGAGGTTTCTCATAGCAGCTCAGAGGATGAATGGAATGTGACTGCTCAGCTGCCGAGGGGGGACAGTCTGGGGCAAATGGAGTTCAAGGGTCTGGTCCCTGCAAAGCCCTAGAGTCCCGGGTCCTGGATCAGCCCCATCCCGCTACAGAGCAAGCAAGGACGAGGCCTGTCTGGGCCATCTCTGGATGTACCTGGGAAAGGGGCGTGGCATTGAGGGCAGGGAGGGGAGGACCCAAAGCCCCCCTGAGCGGGCAGAGCCAGGGCAGCGGATAGGCTGTGTGAGTTCAGTGGTGTTCACTGGTCCATGAGTCCATTCCCCATAGGAAGGACTGCACCTGCCTTGGGGTGGAGGGACGGAGCTTTCAGCCCAGGAGGAAGGAAGTCAGGACCTCTAGGTGCTTCCTGCCTGCCTAGCCCTGGACCAGTTGGGGACCTTGAGAAGGAATCTCTTTCTAGGCTCCAGGGCTCCCCCCTGCCCCACAGGAGTATGTGACCCCGTCAGAGGTGAAATCTGGAGGTTGGATCACTTCCTAGGATCGGCCCCCTTGGCTGCATCCTCCCACCCTGTAGCCAGGAGCTCTCCTGCCTGGGGCTAGGGGACTGGGAGAGGAAGAGGTGGCCTCCCGGCAGCCCCAGCCCCAGCGCCTCGGAGGGAGATGAAAGCTGTGGTGTTCCCTTTGAAAGCACTGGCAGGCCCCGTGGGCCCTGATTGCTGGGCGCTGCCTCCCCTGGGATTCCAGCAGCATTAGGTCTAATCCCCGGGCTCAGACGCCCTTTGAAAGGAGGAAGCAAGCGTGTTTGCTGGGACAGAAACGGCAAACAGAGCTGTTTTAGATGTACAGGCTTCGCCCTCTTTGAAGAGAGAGAAATAAGGGTTTCTCTGAGCTCTGGGTGTCTCTGGGCTCACAGCATGGGCCCCCTGAGCTCTGAAGGGGTCCTCCAAGAGCTCAACCCACTGGGGCTTGGGTCCAGTTCTAGGTCCGCTATAGGAGAGGGGTGCACAGGGAGTCAAGGAAAGATGAGGATGCGGAGGAGGAGAAGGGGAGGCTGACGACAACAGGGAACATAAGGAACTGGGCTGAAGAGAAGACCTGGCTGCCCCAGGGCACTGGGCAGCACGCTGGCCCGGGCAGCTCACAACCCAGAGAAGATGTGCACTGCTAGGGGCCACCCTCCGCTCTCCGCGAGGACAGACAGAAAGGTGTGCGGTTTGGAAGATAAGTCCCGAGCAGGTGTTCGGTGCTTCACAGGCTGTCCTCACGAGCGTGACCTTGGGGAGTGGCTGTGGGCTGGTGCCCAGCTCACCCCTTGCTCTCCATGGTCCTTAACTGCCTCTCAGTTCAGAAGCACTGCTGTGAGTGTGCTAATTCTAACCCCAGCGTCGCTGTGACTGTGTGTGCCAGCTTTGTGCCTGCTCACCCTGAAGATGAGCTATTTCTGTCGGGACTTAACATTTAAGTTGTGATCATTGGCGGGAAGACACTGCAGTGGCAGCACAGTCGAGGGCTGGCCATGGGGAGGTGTGGCCGGAGGTGTGGCGGAGAACAGGGCACCGCAGGGAAGGTGCCCAGGAGCGCAGGGCTTGGCCAGTGCCGCAGGCCTGGGGCTGTGCTCAGCAGTGTTTGACCTGTAGGTAGCGGGATCACCGCGTGAGGCTCGAGCTGGAACAATTACTTGACATCGCAGGGAGGTGACCTGCAGCAGCCTGGGAGTTGGGGAGCTCTTTGAGCAGAGAGGGGCTTGATTTGGCTGCCACCGGGAGAATTTGGTTCCACTTGGAAAACTGAGGGAGCCTCTGTCTCCGCCTCTGCCAGTCCTTGGCCCTAGAGCCGCTCTGAGCTGTGTGGATGGAGAGGAGACTGGGGCGGACAGGGGAGGGACAGTGCCTGGCGCGGGTTCTCATGTCCTTGTCTCCTGTCTTCAGCCGCTGAGGCCCGCTTCTGCACTGCTCAGCCAGGCCCTGGGCGCCTACAGGGGTGCCACCCAGGCAGTTGGTGGGCTCATGTTTGTCCATGCTGATAGTGGGTCCCGCCCGGGCTGCAGCAGGAGTCCAGCCTCAAGTTCCTGCTCCCCGCTCAGGCAAAGATACCCGCCTGCTGCTTTGGTTTTCCACATTGACTTCCTATTAGGACAAACTAGCCAAAGAAGGATCCAGGTTCAAATGCCCACCCAGCCACTGAACAGCTTGACCTTGAGCAGCAAGGCGCTTCATTGTCCACAGCCGTCATTTCTCATCTACACGTGACAACAGTGTTGCCCGGCCAGTGAGCCTGGGGATGATCCACGTGCAGTGACTGGCGGCCACCCTGGTCATCATCCTGCTGCTCAGGTCCCGTCTCTGAGTGGCCGGTGCCCAGCCTCCAAGGGCAGAGGCTCAAGGCTCCTCACCCTGCCTAACCCTGGTGGAGGAAGCTTCCTTGGTCCTGCACTGGGGCCTCTGGGGCAGTGTCCCTCTCTGACTCTCCCTGGGCAGTGCTCAATAGGCAAGGGACTCGGAGTCCTGTGGCGACAGCGAACTACCTCCCAGCCTCACCTCCAGCCCCATCCCACTACAGAGCAAGCAAGGACGAGGCCTGTCTGGGCCATCTCTGGAGCAGATGTGGAGTCTTTAATACCTTTTAATCAGACTATTAGCGATGGGAACACGGAGCCTCTCAGCAGCAGCTTTCTCCCACTTAGGAGCTGTTTGTTAAGACTTTACATGAAGGGAAAACAAATGATACTGTGGTAATGCGGTGAATTTCAGCATGTTCCCTTAATGCTCTGCTCTTGGCTCCCTCTGGCTGCCTCTCCTACAGACACCCTCTGGATGGGAGCAGCAGGGCTGGAGCTTCCCCATCTCCCAGCCTGGCCCAGCATGACCCATCCCAGCCTGCCCTGCAGGGCCACCCCCAAAGGGACGAGACAGGGTGTGGGGAGGAAGGGAAGCCCTTGGGCCCTTGGCCCAGCACGGCCAGGTTCTTGGCTGGCCAGCGGCTCCCGTGGGTCTTCAGCGCCACCCCCGAGCCGGCCCTGCGGGGCTGTGCTGGCGCGGGGGAGCACGCGGCTGTTAGTGGCACAGCTGAACTGGGAGGGAACAGACTTGAAAGGGGCGCGACGCCTCCACGCTGTTTCAAAGGCAGCCCCTGAAGCAGGTGCCGGCTTTCTCCTCCTTCTCCCTCTCTAGTAGGTGCCAGGGCTGGGGTCTGATGTTAATCATGGCTGCTGCCTCGAGTGCCCGCTGCCTGCCAGGCGGTGCTGCAGGCTCTACCTCATCTCAGAAGTGCTTTCATTCCCCCTATATGGACAGGGAGATGGGCTCAGAGATCGTGGCCACTCTCCCGGGCCATGTTCTGTGGGCGTCAGAGCCGCAGTTCCAAGCCAGATTTGATACCCTGGCAGGGAGGAAGGAAATGAAACGTCCCTTGAGCTCCTGCTCCAAGTTAGCCAGCCCGCTAAGTTCTGTACATGGGTCATTTTATTTAGGCCCCCGAACCCACCTCCTCATTAACTGTTTCTCAAACTGGATCACAACCTGTTTGGTCATGAAACCAATGTAGTGAGTCAAAGTCAGCATTTTTAAGAGCTGAAATGGAACAGAGTAGGAGTATTTTGTGAAGCTTTTTTCCCCTGCATGTCTGT
The DNA here is from genome assembly GCF_014898055.3 of Talpa occidentalis. Taxonomy (NCBI): domain Eukaryota; kingdom Metazoa; phylum Chordata; class Mammalia; order Eulipotyphla; family Talpidae; genus Talpa; species Talpa occidentalis. The sequence continues at coordinate 77,290,575 of NW_023605194.1, forward strand.
AAATGTGAATGAACTTTCCATGGAGGGTGTAGTCAAAAAGGCCTGTAAAGATGGGCATGATTAAACTGAGGCTTGGAGAAGTGGTGAAACTTGTCCACGCGGCTCCTAAGTGGCTGAGGCTGTCCCTTCTTCCCGGTTCCCAGTGTAGACATGAGCTGGGCCTAGGGAGTCAGGCCAGAGGAGAAGGTGGCCCTCCGGAGCCAGCATAGAACTGTGCAGTCCTGACTTGAGCCCAGTGCGCCCCCTGCCTGACACTGCCAGCACTGCCTCCGGGGCGTGCAGCTCCTCACCCTGCCTAACCCTGGTGGAGGAAGCTTCCTTGGTCCTGCACTGGGGCCTCTGGGGCAGTGTCCCTCTCTGACTCTCCCTGGGCAGTGCTCAATAGGCAAGGGACTCGGAGTCCTGTGGCGACAGCGAACTACCTCCCAGCCTCACCTCCAGCCAGATACCTCTCAGCAACTGCCAGCTCTCTCTGCCTCCCCTCTCTCCCTAACCACTCCTCCCTCTCCCCAGCCTGGCAGCTGCATGGCGACAGAAGCTGTGCCAGCTGAGGGCATTAGAAGCAAACTTGCATTTACTGGGCGGCTCTGGGCTTAGAGAGGTGTGCTAATCCTTTAAGAGATATGTGGCAGGAGATGAGAGGCAGGGAGAGCTAGGGAGGAAATCCCCGTGGGGGTGTGGGCCTGGCCCTGGGCTCTAATTCCCCCCAAAGATCAGGTTCAGGTCCTGCAGGAAATGCACGGGCTCCAGGGCTTCAGAGACAGAGAGTGGTAATTAGGGGAGGATGCTGCTTTTGACGACAGAAACAGTTTTGAGAGCAAAGAAGGGGGATCTGTGGGGGCAGAGAGGGAAGGAGCCAAATTACCCTAAGCTGTCACAGGGGAGAGGGGCCAGAGCGGGCTCTGGGATGGGAATGCTGAGTCGAGCTCCAAATTTCCATCCCTGCCTGTCTCCGTGAGTGATGTCACATCCCCTTCCCCAGGGGGCGTCAGCCAGAGCAGCAGATGTGCCGCCATCTCAGCCAGGCTGGCCCCCGGGCCACCTGCCAGCCGCAGGGCCCACGGGCGCCGTTCTCCGGGCTGACCAAGTGAGACCCTGAGGCCAGTGCTCCGTGTTCTCCTGAGAGCTGGAAATTGGCCTTCGGGGTGCAGCTCAGGACCTGACCTGAGCTCTCTTAGTTAACAGGCACCCTTCTCCTACTTCCCCCGGAGCACCCCCTTTCCCAAACTCCAGGGCAGGGCTCGGGCCCCAGCCTCCAGATTTGACCCTGTTCTGGGCCCTCAAGGAGCTGTAGCCCTTGGGGACATCCTGCCTCCTAGTATGGGGGTTCAGACTCTTAGGTTGCTCCCAGAATGTTCTTTCCCATCAAGCCTTCCAGACCCCATTAGCTCTCGGCGCCAAATTTTCTTTCTCTTCCTGCTACAGGATGCCCGATCTATGGCCGCTGCTGCCTCCCTTGGGGGCCCCCGAGCAAACACGGTGCTGGAGCGCGTGGAAGGCGCTCAGCAGCGATGGAAGCTGCAGGTGCAGGAGCAGCGGAAGACAGTCTTCGATCGGCACAAGATGCTCAGCTAGATGGGCCGCGCAGTCCAATCGGGACCAGCAGCCACGGCTGCCCGCTTCTGGGGCTGGACGGAGCCGGGACCACATCTCCCCCCACCCCAGTGCCACTCTTCCTGGTCTTCCCACTCCAAGCCCATGGCATCTGTTCCCTCTCCCTCTCTTCAGAGCTGCCGTGCTCAGCTGGTTTCATCTGGGAAGAGTGCTGGGGGCCTTGATCTCTAGCTTGCCCACCCAGGTCTTTGGGGCTGAGGGGAGGGGGATGTTTCAGGTGACCTCAGGAGAGGAACCGGTCTGTCTCTCCTTGCTCCACCCTCGCCGCCCTTCCTGCTGCAAACTCTAGGGATGCTCTTAGCCTTTGGCAGATGAAGCTGGGTCACCGGGACGTGGGGTGTGGGAGGAAAGCCAGGCCCAGCTCTCAGCACCTGCTCCTTTCTACTGCTCCTGCCCTGATACCTTGGCCTCAGGAAGGCTCTGTGGGAGGGCGGAGGCCCAGAGCCACACCCTGGTCTTCAGGACAAATCTGTCACTTGTCCCACAGATTCCACCCTCCCTCTTCCCACCTCGGTGGCAGCCTGGCCCCTCACTCCAACTTCCGAGACCAGCTGGTCCCCTCACTTCCCGAGTCTGCGGTTACTGAGCCAGACGGTCGGTGGGACAGGCGACTAAGGGTGAGCCAAGGCCCTGAGTGCTGGTGCTCCTGCTCTTGGCGCACCCCCGTCCCTGAATTTCATTGTCCCCCTGCATGGAGAGAAAGACTTGTCCTTACATTGTCTGTAAATCAAGGAAGCCATCATTAAACTGTCTTAGTTCCTCATTTTTTAGATCTTCAGAGATAGAGAATGAAAAGGTTCCACAAGTCATCTGGAGAGGGCTGTGTCCCAGAGGGGACAGAGGGTCAGCCTTGACGGGGCAGGCGGAATCCACAGGGTGGGGCGGGGAGGGCCTCCTCTGAGGGGTAGAGTCGGGCAGGATGGGGGCTGCTCCTCAGGGCTTCTTCCGCAGCAGGGCACAGGGTGAACTGGCCTGGGGAGTTGCCCTCTGAGCCTACTTGTGTTTCACCTTCGTGGAAGATTCCCTTAAAACGGTGTGCCCCCGTCAGTATCACAGGTACAGTGAGTGGTGCTTCCTCCAAAACCCATACGTCCCTGAAGGAAAATCATCAGGTGTTGGGGTGTGGGCTGGGTGGGGAACAGCCAGGAAAATGCTGCTGCTGGGAAAAGGGGGTATGAGCACTTACAAGGCACCTCCCAGGGGGTCCTGGGGCTCAGTCACTCCACCAGCACATCCCAAGGAGCAGCGTGGGCTGCCTCCAGGGCACCCAGGGGACCAGTAGATGGAACTTTGTGGCCTTGGGTTCCCTACACACCTGGACTGAGAGCTTCTGTGTGGAGCCCAAAGCTGGGGTCTCGGTGAGGGTGGGGTCACCTGCTATCTTGAGGTAGGGAATTAAGTTTGCAAAGATTTGCTGAGGTTCAAAGCCAAGTCCAGGTAATAGAGGGGATTGGAGGGGGGATATGCAGATGGGGCTTCCAGGAGGAGCAGAGACTTGAGTTGGCTCTGGAAGCAGGCCAGGGGCACAGCTGAGAGAGGGGTCTCACTGAGCATGGGCTGAGCAGATGTGCTCAGCCCCCGCAGCATGTGGAGGGCCACAGAGGGGCACGAGCCTCAGATGAGAGGCAGAGCAAGCAGCGCTGACGGCGTGACCCCCCCATCTCTCAGCAGCTGCTAGGGCCTTGGATTATTCTGGAAGCCTCAGTGGGCCCTTGTATTCTTTCAGGGCAGGATGCTCTTATACAAGAGACACCTGAAATCGGGGGTCCCCAAGTGGACAGTTAGGTACATTAACATGCCAAGAAAAGCCAATACCAAAATTGGTATCTAAATTGCCAGCTCTTCCCTCAACGGCTACCCTGCTGGGCCGACCCTGTGTCTCTGAGCCTTGGTCAAGTCCTGCAGACAATCTGACCAACCTGGGGTGGTCTTAAGGATTTAATCTGAGGCTAGCAGCTGTCACTAATAAATAAGCCCAACATGTAAAAATAAGTTAATATGGAAGATTAACAGTGAATCCAGTTGATGTAAGGATTCAGCTAGTAACCAAACATCTAAAAAATATACTTCATCGTTACACACAAACCCCCTGGTTTTTAGACAAGTATTTGAGTGCACCTCGTCTTTCTATAAGTGATGGATGAATAGGGGCCCCACCACTTTGCTGATCTGGAACAGAGGTCAGGATCTGACCTCTGACCCTGCAGCCAGAAATGAGCCCGTGTCCTGGGGCTCAGAAGTCCCCAGCTCCCGGCTCTTGTCTTCCCCCAGGCAGGCTCTGTTGTGGGTTGTTGCCACCAGGAAATAATGAGTGGTTTTAACCCTGGAGACCAGAGTCTTAGAATTGGGTTCTACACTTAGAGGCTAGCTCTACCTGGAGCCTCTAAAGGGTGCCAGCTCACCCCTCAGGTGACTGGGGACCCTCATGTGACTCGTTGCGGGGGGCAGGCCTGCTTCTGGTGGCCTCCACCCCGCTCAGACCCACTCCTCTCTGGGGCTCTGGCTTCCTTGCGTCCATTCTTTACTTAGCAAGGCCCCAACCTTGCATCTGTGACCCCACCTGACTTCTCTGCTCCTCTGGCAGCCCAGGCCCACCTACAGGAGACTAAGTGGGGCCTCCGCAGGCTCATGGTTCCCACCCCCATGAGGGACATAATCCTTTGGCATTAAGCCTTTCTTGAGGCTCACTCTCAGGTCCCCAGTCAACCTTCCTGTATTTCCCCTTCTTCCTACCTAGAAACCCTGCCTCACTCCTTCAGGGAAATATAGGCCAGGAGACATTTCCTCATCCCCAGCTGCAAGAAGTTTTTCTTCACACCTATCTAGAGCTTTGCTGTGGCCCTGGACACAGCACGCCCCTCCTACTCAAAGCCCGTGCCCAAAGGCTCCATCATTCAGCCTTGCCCTGTTTCCTTCTGTCTGTGAACGCTCAGGTCTCCTGTCCTGAGGAAAATCCACCAGGGAGTCCTCCTCCATCTCTGGCTGCTTTGTCTGCCTTCTGTCTCCATGCCCAGCACTGTCCACTTGGGTCATCCATGCCAAGCGCCCTGAGCTTGTGCCAGTGATGTCATGGCCAGTCCCAAGGACGTCCTTTCCTCTCACTTTCTGGCCCATCAGTCACTTGGATACCGTGATCCTCCCTCCATGAAGCTCTGGGCTCCTGGGACCTGCCTCTGGTGACCCCTGCCCTTCCTGACTGTCCCTTCACCTCTTTCTAAATATCACTGCTTCTCAGGCCTCCATTCTCAGTCCACTTGGCTCAACCTAAGATGTAACATCTGAGTACTTCCCTGAAACTCTTCTCTTTTGTGGCTTCTTGGTGTTCATTCTGGGAGTTTTATCTCTAACCCAGACTAGACCCCTGAGCCCCAGACTTGCCCCCCTGGCTCACTCTGTACATCAAAGTCAGCAAGTCTAAGAACAAAGTCATCTTTGCCTCGAAACTGGTTTTTTCTATATTTTTTATGTGAATCAGTGGCTTCACCTCCATCAACCTGTGCAAGCCAGAAATGTGAAGGTCATTCAATTCCTGGTTCTTTTGTCTGTAGTTCCCACACCCCACCTCGCAAGCACCCATGACTCTGCCTCCGAATTGTTCAGTGTGTCGTCCTCTCCCCTACTCCCCCTCCTTGCCTTCTTGCTATGGGGCTATTACAGTTCTTGTTAGGAACCACCGGGGTCCTATTTTCAATCTGATCAGGTCACTTCCCTCCTTCAAAACTATCCAGGGTTCCCAATTCCTATGGCTTGAATTTTTATTGCAGCAACGATAAGGCCTGCAGGCTGGTATCTGCCCCGCCTCCAGTGTGTCCTGGTTGGAGCCCGACATGTCCCCAGACGGGATTGAAGGACACCTCCTCGCCTGTGTGGGTGTGGGTCTGGGGTACAAGGACGTGACAAATCCCAAGCGGCCCCATGAGGCCCTGTGTAGGAACACTGGTGGGCACAGACTCAGTTTTCCCACATCTCTACCCAGCCCTGAGGGGCTGGAGAGGGAGCTGAGCCTGAAGAAGTGACTGAAAGGATGGGAGAGGGATGCCCAGTGCCAGGCTTTGCTGCCCAGTCCTGAGTGTTTGCTTCCTATCGACCGGCAACTCCAGGCTGCAGGAACCCAGAGGTGGAGTCGGGGAGGGAGCTCTGGAAGACCTAGCAGACCTGACTCTGCACAGCTGGAGCCTTTGGCAATCTCTTCACCCCTCTGGCCTGACTCCCATCTGTAGTACCAAGGCCCAGGGCCTAACCTGTAGTAAGCATTCTTCAAATGAGACCACAATTATGAGGAGCAGGGAGGGAGACCTCCCGCTAGACCAGTCCTGCAATCGGTGAAGCAGTTACCAGCATGAATTCAGCCAGGGGCCTGGCTGCACGTGCTAAGCCTGCCTCATGCTAGTTAGGCAGCCTGGGGCACAATTTAAATGCCCTTAATTTAAAGGCCTCCCTCTCCTCACCGTGAAGTGGGGATAAGGCTCCTGCATTCAGGTTGTTGTGAGGTGACACTGTTAGTGAGCACGAGCACTCAGAACACCCAGCACATGGCAGGCACTCCTCAAGGCAGCTGTCCTGCTCCCATTGCTAGGAGCACAAGCTCCTACCCCCACAAGTCAAGGTTCTGTAGGGACGTCCCGCTCAGTGTGAAGACATTTTGGACCCCAGGAAATCCCACCCTGGTGGAGTTAGGCTCTGACCTCCCTGGGGGTGGGCATTATTGCTGCACCCCTCCCCCTGCCCCTGGTCTCCCTGCACTCCAGGGAGGAGCCAGAGCTGGGGACCCTGCAGCACAGGGTCTCTTCCCACTGTGTGACCTTGTGTCCTCTCTGAGCCTCAGCTACTTCAAACAGAGTGAGGGCACGAGCAGCCCAGGCCCCTGACGTGTGCTTTGCACCCACACGGTAATCATTTCAGGTGGTCCTCAGACCTTTTTTCCCAGTCAGTATGATCTACTTCAATATATATTAGAAAAAGGGCATAATTAGCACTAATAGTCACCAAAATGAGGACAAATTGTTCTCAGAAATGGCAGAACTTTTGGAAGGAGCTGTGTGCTAATGAGAGGTTGGGCCCCCCAAACCAGCAATCTGTCAGGTGGCAGGCCTGACATCTGTCAATGATGTGACTTCTCCAGATTTTAGTCTCCCTAGTGGCCAAGAGGGGTGAACAAGTGCCGAGAGGGTCCCTGAGGGCTCTGTGGGGGCCTGGAGCCAGGGAACCTCAAACCAGCACCGGATGGACCCGGGGCCTCCCAGGCCAAAAAGTCCTGAGCAAGTCGTGGCCATGGCCGGCACACCCACACCAGAAGCCAGACCGCCTGGGCCAAATCCCAGGACCGGCTCTTCCACAACCTTGGGCAAGTTAATCCATTTTTATTTCCTCAACTGAAAAACAGAAGCCACTCACTCCCTGGTGGCATTGTGAGGGAGAGGGACGTGTGGTATGTGAGTGTCCAGGTGTGAGTGTGTGTGAATGGAGCCTGGCACTAGTGAGTGCTCAGTGGGTGTCTGTGTGAGAGAAAGGGTGTCTCCCCACTGCTGAGAGGGGACCCTGTTAGCAGCCTCTGCTAGCTTTCAACACGGGGTAAGGGGGTGAGGTAGAGGCTAGCACACAGGTCTCCCCTCTTCTAGCTCAGTCTCCTTCCTGGGTCAGCAACTTTGCCAGGCAGAGCTAGGCTCTTGCTCAGCAGGAGGCTCAACACTGGTTGCAAACCCTTCCTTCCCCAGGAGCCAGGTCCCTCCACAGTCACCCAGGAGGGTGGCCCTGGTGACCGCCCAGGTTCCCTCCTGCTCGGTGTCAGGCAGTCCTGAGGATGTGCCATTCAGCTGCTGGGTGGTCTGCAGTGGGCACCATAGCCCCCAGCCCAGCAGTTTGAGTGCCCTCCCCAACCTGGGGCTCTGCCCCCAACAGTCACTGAATGCCCAGGAGTGACCGTTGGCCACCGTCAGCTCCCAGGTCCCAAGCAGGTATTCTCAGAGGCACTCCGGAGAAAGTGTTGCCTTCCCGAAAGCATAAAGCCATCCCCACAAAAAGAGATTCCCTGGGGCCCCTGATCTCGTGTCCTGCACACTCACAAGGCATCCCCTCAGCCCTAATTCAAGCCCCCAGCTCACACGCTGGCACTTGAGGGGCCACTGAACTTCCCTCCTGTGAAGCCCATGAGCTTCCCTCTCCAGCCACACCAGAAGCAGCTGGGCAGCTCAGGGACCAGCATCTCCACTCGCCCTTGGCTGCGGCCCCGGCTGTCTGCTGCGTCCCAGACTCTAGGCGGCCAATCACAGGAGGCCAGCAGTGGCCCCTCTCCTCCTGGGAGCGGATCCCAGATCAGAGGAGCCCCCTCCACCGCCCTCCTCCCTCCCCTTCTGGGTGTGTCGCTGTTTGAAGCTTAATCAGGTAAAGTGTACCTGGCTCCTGGTGCTGTGGCGGGGAAGCCGGGCCAGAGGCTGCAGAAGGCACCGCAGGACGAGCGGGCAGCATCCAAGTCCCACCGTCCCTCCTGGAGGCCCACGAGCCACCGACAGCTGTGCATCGGAGCTGCGGGGCTGGAGGAGCAGACCCCAGAGAGGTAACTGGGCCAAAGGGGCAGCTGAGGGATGTCCATTTCCATCCTGAAATAGTGACACCCCACCCGCTGGAGGACAAAAGCCAGGAACGCTGTTTACTCAGGGCTTAGTCACCCCCACTGCTTTCCTACCCAAAGGAAAGGAGAAAGCCGAGCCACCTGCTGGCTGGGGTCAGGGCACTAGCTCTGAGGGGTTGGGGGATTAACCATGCTGCCAAGGGCATTGCCACAGCTGGGAGCTTTTCCACACATTTGCCCACCAGAGTGCCCTCTGCCACTGGGTTGGCCTATGCCTGACACCTGCCAGTGTCCAGAAACTAAAATAAGTTGGGGGCATTTTCCTGGAGATGAACTAAAATGTAAAGGGATGGGCAGGTGGAGAGCCTGGCCTATGTCTGAAGGTGGGCATGGGGTAATGATTAGCAGTGCGGCCTCTGATGTCAGGGTGAGACCCCAACCTGGTCATCTGGTAACTGTAGTGACCAGAGACCATTTGCTTGTCTGGTATCTCCCATCACCTATTACATAGGTTAGTAATGAGAATAGTATCTGCCTCGTAGCACTATGGTGAGAATCCAGTGAATCCAGCGCTTAGACTTGGGCTACACAACATAAGTACTATATAAACATTTTTGTCTTTGTACTAGAAACACAATCTCACTGAAGCTCTCTGAGGCTCAGTTTCCTCATCTGTTAAAGGGGATGGAAAGTTACTTTGAAGGGCACTCAGGTGACTAAATAAGTTGTTAGCAAATGACAGGTGCCCAATAAACAGCAGCCACCTTCCCTGTGCTATGAACCAGGATTCCATCCCATTAAAGCACAATATTCCATCCCATTTAGTGCCTCTGCTCTTTATCCTGCTCCCCAGGGAAGTAAACTAGGATAGTTCAGTTTTCCAAGTCCAGCACCCTGTGTAGCTGCTCTACCACGGACACGGCTTGTGAGGACAGCAGCCCCTCCAGAACCTTCTCCGGACAGCCACACTCACACAGTACCCCTCACCTGGCCGGGGATGTGCCCCTCTACCTTAAGGCTCATTCTTGGGACCTCCAGTGTCAGACTGAGCTGTGTGAGGCAGGATCCTGCAAACATGGGGAGGGGAACGGACAGGTAAGGGGACAGCCTGGGCTTCCCCCAGAGATGGCAACTAAGGAGGGACTAACACACAAAGGCTTCCATGCAGGGAGAAAGGGGATGGTGCAAGGGAGGCTCCAGGGCTAGGAGAGACCCAAGCCAGATCCGGAAGGAGGGCTAGGACTTGGATGGAGGAAGGGAAAGGCTGGAGCTCCAGCAGGGCCGACTCTGCGCACACAAGCTCTGAGGGCGGATGGGAAGGCTGGTGTAGACAAGAGAGGGGGGCTGCGCCCTGCAGCTGAGAGCTGTTTTGGGGGCTGGTGGGGGGCTGGGGAGGAGGAGGGCAGTGCACTGCTGAGACTGTCATGCCAGGCAGCGAATGTGGACTTTAGGGAGCGAGACACTGTCTACGGGCAGCAACATGATCAAGGCAATGTTCCAGAGGATGAATCTAGATTTCTGCATCCAGAGAACGTGTGGGGGGCCAGGCTAGAGCTGGGGACCAGTTACCATCCAGCCTGCAGCAGCCCAGTATAGACGTTTTCACATGTGAGGTCCTTGAACTGCACAGAGACCCTGGGGAGGAAGCGCTGCTCCTCCCCACCCCACAGAAGTGACAGGCTTGCCGTGGCCCTATGGCTGGGAAGCAGCAAAGCCAGGATCCTCAGCCACATGTGGCTGGCCCCAGAGTCTCCGGCCACAAGCCAAGTTTAGGCGAGATGCAGAGAACGTGGATTCTCTCTAAAGTGCGGAAAACCACACAAATGAGAGACAGAGAATCCCAGGGACAACCTGTCTGAGTAGGGGGCTGCGAGGACCCCAGCCACCAGAGAGGGCGGGGTAGAGGGTAGAGAAGCCAGGGCCACCGTCCTCCCAGCCAGCTGCAAGCTCTCCTGGCCCGGCTCCCTCCCTGCCCAGGGCTGGGACACCTCCTCCAGGGACACCCTGATGATCACATAAAAGGCAGCAGGCACATAAAAGGCAGTAGGCCCTGGCTCAGGGCCTGAGCCAGGCTGGTTCACTCCCCTGCCAGGCTCACTGCAGACCAGGGGCCACATTTCACACCATCCCAACTACCAATTCTGAATCTAAGATCAAGAGGGACATCGGGAACTCACTCATTTCGTGGCTGGAAGGCGTTCCCCCATTACATATCTATCTCCCATAAGAGAGACTCCCCTTGGTGGAGAAAGGGAGCAGCTCTTTTCCTCTGGCCCCCCAAGCTGGCAATGACAGGGCCCAGAGCACACTCCCGCCTGATGCCTGTCCAGTGTGGCACAAACAAGTGATGGCCGCAGTGGGCAGTTCCGAGGACAGATGCTAGCTGGGGACAGCAGCAGAGGGGTCCTCTTCGAGCCCCGCCCACCATGGGGGCGCTAAAGTCCTTCTGAAGAAGCTGGTGGGCTGACAGGCAGCAGAACACACACAGCATCAATATGGTTTAGAGAATTAGGTGAATTCAGTTACTTTTTCCTTCAAAGACTTGAGACACAGTCCCTGCATGTACAGAACTGGCCTTCTAGATTGTCCCGGGACAGAAGTGACTGTGGATGCCGCTGGCTGTGGCCTGTGCAGAGCTGGGGTGGGGTATGCCCTCTTAGGCCTTTTATGGCTGAGGCAGGGGCCCAGGAGCTTCCAAGGGCCTTGCCCGCTAGCCCTGCCTTACTGACCATGCCAGCTATTCCCTTCCTGTTTGGTGCCACATGGCTCTCCCACACTACCACCCCACCTTTATATTCACAAGAATTTCTTGGGCAGGCATTACTGGCCCCATTTAGGGAGAGGCAGAGGGGACACTGAGGCTGATGGGCACAGCGCTATCCTGAGAACACCCCATCTGTGAGGGTCTGACCCCATGTCACATGACAGGTGCCTTAGGCACAGGCACACTCCTGGGCAGACGAGGTATTCTGGGGTTTCCTCTCAGCACACAGCTGGGCAGCCCGATATTCCTGGGGAGTGGGGCCACCCCTCCATGAGCGTCTTTCTATGACTCCCTAGCATTGCAAATGCTGGAGTCTAGTTAAGGGAGAGAGAGAGGACCTCTGGTCCCAGGGAATTCTATAGTAGTTCCTGCAAAAATGTCAGGGACTCCTGCTCAGCCAAGAAGGTCCTCATGGATCAGCCAGACCAGATGCTGATAAATGGTGCCAAGCTTTGTGACCCTGAGCAGCTGTCTTAGCCTCTCTGAGCCTGTTTCTGCTCTGTGAACAGAAACAGATACCTGCCGCCCCTTGGGTGTGATACTGCAGGGGACGAGGAGGGCAAAGCCCCGGGCAAAGTACAGGCAACAGAGGCCCTTTTCTCTCTCTGGGATTTTCAGCAAGTTACCACCCAGCTTGAGCACTCAGCTTGGTCAGCCCAGGACAAAACTCTGCCGTGGTCTCTTCCTTGGTGAAAGTGGCTGCAGGCAGGTGGCTTGGGAGCAACCGGAACTTTCTGAAACCTAAGATAGGAAGGATGGCACAGCGGTGGGGCATGGGGCTCAGCGGCTCTGGAGCTGATGCCCACGGTAGCCCTGCCTCCCTGGGCAGGAGCTGGTGCTAAAGCCCCTGCCCAGATCTGCATCCAACCCGAAAAGGAGGCATCTATTTCTAATGCCCCAACAGCACCAGGTGGGTCTGTGGCTTCAGGGCCTATGGCTCCTCTCCTTAATCAGGCCCAGTGTGGCATCAGTGAGATTCTGAAATAACTTTACACTGAATATATATTCAGGGGTGTTGAATATGTATATTGTGGGAGTGGTGAGGGTGTCCTTCTAGAAATAGTAATCTGCTCTAAGCAGATCCCGAAGGGAGACTCTGACATTTATATATATATAACTTATCCTGGAAATTTTAAAGTAGAATTTCCTAAAATGTGTTCTATATGATGCTACAGGCTTAAGAGAGAAAGGGTTCTGTGATCCAAGGCCCATTTGGGAATTCTGGACTAAATGCACAGGTTTCTTACTTCAGGGCTTTCTCGGAGACACTAAGGCATTCCATGGCTCTCCAGGAGGGGAACAGAGGTGTTTCAAAGTATCTGATGGAGCCGTTTGGGGAAAGGTTTCAGTTACCACCTTGCAGGGAGGCAGGGGGACAGGAGAGATGACACCACAAATTCAATCATTGCTGTCATTTCCAGTCCTCGGTTTCTTTACAAATACATCCGGTTTTTGGAGGCTCTGAAAGTAGTCTTGGTTAAGGTGCCAAAAAGCACTGCAATGGATTGATTGCCTGTTGGAATATCTGAGTGGTAGAAGCAGAGGACTGTGAACTAACTCACATTCCCCAAAGTCACTTCCGGATTTAGTCAATTTCTGACCTCAGACCCCCCCACCTCAGGCTCCAGTCCCCATGAAGACAGTGAGAAACTAGCAAGATAGAATTATTCTATCTGCTCCCTAAAGGGCCCCGCCTATTTGAAGTTCATGTCCCCCTTTGCTTGATAATGGATGGCTCAGCCTTGCCAGGGATTCCCAGTGCCAATCATCAAACATTTAATGAGAGTGTATTGTGTGTCTCAAAGATGAAATAAAAGACAGGTACTTGCACTGAGAGTTCATGGCCAGGGTCTGGAGGAGCCATGTCAGGAAGAACTCTGGGGAGAGGGCTCTCTGATGGCCAGAAAGTGTTAGAGCTGGGGAAACTGGGTGTGTGTGTGTGTGAAGGGGCTGATTGGGCACCTGGGAGAAGGCCAGTACAGGGGTCAGAGGGAGCTGATCATAAAACCATCAACAGTACGTTATAATAAAGTGCCATCTGGGCAGGGGGATGTGGACTGCTGGTACCCTGCAACCTGTGACAGCCAGGAGCTGATGGGGTCTTTGAGGAGTTGCCTACTGCTGCACAATTAGAAATAGAAGCTTCGGAAAGGAGGTATAGGGGGCACCACTGGCAGTCTACTTACACTTTCTGTTGCAAGTTGCATCTGGATATTATAAAATTCTTTGCACAGTGTGTTGATGATCATGAACACTTGATAAACTAAGTGTGCAGGGTATGACTGTAAGCACAACATGGTCATTAAAGGGAAACTTCACTGTAGCTTAAAGAAAGAAGAAAGCTGTGTGGGAGAACATCAGGTGCATCTGCTGAGCTTCTTCCTCCCCAACAAAGCAACTTGTTCCAGATGGGGCAGGGCTGGAAAGGAAGGAGGGGGCCCCCAGTTCCAGAGAGTAACCAGGCAGAGCCTCTCAAAAAGGTGAACAGTGTTGCTAGCAGTCAATAGTCTGTGGCTACTCAAAGGAATCCATAGGTTGACTCAACTTGATTCATTTCACAATCACATCAGGGTGAACTTATATGGGGACATCTCCAAGACACTAGCTCAGAACCACACCTTTAATTTTTTAAATTTTGCCTAATACTAGTACAATGTGATTTTTTAGGGGGGAGGGGTTCAGAGAGCAAATAACAAAATACGTCTATGCAAATTTTTTGTGTCTGCACATACTGAGTGTAACTGATGTGAATAGTGATCCTCAAACTCAGGGAGAAAATTAATAGATGTTAACAGAAAACTCAGTGGCATTTCACTGGGGGTCCTTCATTGCTCTGTATTTTCTAAAAGACCAGTGGACTCATGCAGACCGCCCAGACTTAGCACAGTGCTAAAACCCCCACACCCAGGAGATGATGGAAACCTCTTCCTGGTGCCCCTGCCATTGCTCCTCATCACCACACAGTGGCGCTGCTGACAACTGCTTCTGCTCAGTCGCCTGCACGGAGTGGATGGGATGGATTTTCCCAATGCTGATCAGATCCTGCCAGGATTCTGCAGAGATTTAAGTAAAGGCAAATCCAAACTACATTCAGGCAAAGAGGCTCCTAGTCAGATTCTCAGGGGTACATCATTTGGGGCAGGGCCCAGTCTGACTTCACCCCAGTTCTCCACTTCCTACCAACAGAACTCGGTGACCACCCTCCATACAGCGACCTCAGCGGGGTGTTACACTTCCAAGGACAACCCTTGGCCTGCAGTGCCCCCTCGCACCAGGGCAGAAGCAGAGCAGTGAGAGGGGCAGTGGATTTAATCTGCAGTGGGACATCCCCTGCAACAGGGACCTCCACTGAATAGCTACTGTGGTTAGGTCACTGCCAGCCCCTTTCATCCTCTGGTTCAAATGTGGAGCCACTAGAAAGATTGCAGGGGACAAAGAGTCCGGCCAATTAGCACTATTACTTCACGATGTCACTAGCTAGAGCCTTGGGCGAGCAACTTGGCCTCTATGAGTCTCGGTTCTCTCACCTGTAAACTGGATGATGGTTCCTCGCTCAGAGAGTGGCCCTTTCTGATAACTCCAGTCATCATTATTGTTATTTCACCACAATATTTTATTCACTAGAGCAGTCCCCGCACCTAGAGCAGTCCCCAGTATACAGAAGGCCCTCAGCAAATATGTACTGAGGGAAAGATATTCAAACCTCTTTGGGGCAATAGATGATGCTATGTCCCAGCTCCAACATCAGCTGGGGGCTCAGTGGTGTTAGAAGAGAAACACAGTGCAGTGCTGCAGGGTGTTCTCACCTGTGCTCCTGCCACGGTAGCTGCTGTTTTCTAACAGTAAAGAGACAACTGACTCAGGAAATACGTGGTCAAGCTGAGAGGTTTTTTGTTTGAGTCAATTTTCTGAAGAGTTTGCTGGAAAAATGTCAGCGGTATGTGAGGAAAATTACTAACTATTGAAGATGGAAACCACACAAAAGATGGGTGGTAGTATTTATGGACATCGTCGTTAGGTATAAATAAACTTCTGACCTCTAAATTTGAATAATTAAGTCAACTATGAACAGGCAGGGATCACATGGGAGAGTACAGTCTGCACCCCATATTTCTAGTGAAAGAGCACTACTAGCATGGGATTTTGAGGATTTAAGGTGCATTTTGTGCCTCATTCTGGGCCAGGAAACAAGAGGGACTGGCTAAGACTAAAAGACCATGCCCTTCTAACATGAAGTCTCAGAACACACAGACTTCGAGTTGTGTTGGAGTGGGAAAGCTCAGGCAAACAGCTCCCTCGAAGCACGGCGGGATTGGGGGGAGCAGAAAGCTGTGGAGCAGCCGAAGACCCATCCGTGTGAGCCAAGGCGTGAGGTCAGAGTGTGGAAGGTGTGTTAGGGAGACTGATCCTGGCAGAGCTGAGGGCGTGTTTGAAAAGGGAGTTTCTAGAATCTCTCCTTGAAAACAGTGGGGAGTCCTCGAAACTATTGATCAGGGGAGAGGTATGTGATTTTTGTACTAATGTCTAACATATTTGCTTCTACCTTTGAGAGCAGATGCAATCACTGGGTGTCTTTCTCTCACTTGAGTATCAAACATTTTAATCTCCTATAAGAGATATTTTGGTGATCTGCATATTTGGAAACCAGGACACAGAGAGGTCATGCAGCCATTAAGAGCTGAGTACGGGATTTGAACCCGCTGGGCTGTCCTCCTCAGTGGCCACACTGTCCTGCTTATACTGTAGGTGTGAGCAAAGAAGCCACCTACAAGGTCTTTCCTAACTGATGTGTTCACTCTCTTCTTCTTTAGAAACGATTCCCCAGGAACCCTTCTGCTGAGCTGGCACACACTGAAAAGCAGTCTCTGGTCAGCCTGGGGATCCCCAAGACCGTGAGAAACAAGTCCAAGGCGCTGGGGGCCCTAGCATGGAGCCCCAGGGTTAGCGTCGCTGGGAGGTGCTGGTGCTGGGCTGCAGGAGGGGACAGGGCTCGGAGGCCAGTCGACCTGTCCATGGGCCAGCCCCACGGAGGAGGGCGAGGGCCCCCGGAGTTTCTCAGCACCTCGGGCTGGATTTGAGCAGGTGCCCTCTGAGCCTCTACAAAGGGCCACACCTGTCCCCAGTGATGGCTTGCGTTAGGGAGACCTCGGAAGACATCTCTACGTGCGGAAAGAAGTCCTAACAGGAGCGGCTGCTGGCGATGTGACGCGCCCCGCGGGCAGGGTGGTGCAGACTCCAAGCAGGGGCGGTTCGGGGAGGGTCTCAGCTGGGACCAGCTGCACGCGGCACCATGAACAATAACTTTTGCCGGGCCTTGGTGGACCGGAGGCCCATGGCGCCCCCCAGCTGCATGCAGCTGGGCGTCGTGCCCCCTCCCCGGCAGGCGCCCCTAACCCCTGCCGAGTCCCTGGGCAACGTGCCCTTCCTGCTGTACCCCGGCCCGGCCGACCCTCCTTACTATGACGCCTACGCGGGCGTGTTCCCCTACGTGCCCTTCCCCGGCGCCTTCGGGGTCTACGACTACCCCTTCGAGCCCGCCTTCATCCAGAAGCGCAACGAGCGCGAGCGGCAGCGCGTCAAGTGCGTCAACGAGGGCTACGCGCGGCTCCGCGGCCACCTGCCGGGCGCGCTGGCGGAGAAGCGGCTCAGCAAGGTGGAGACGCTGCGCGCCGCCATCCGCTACATCAAGTACCTGCAGGAGCTGCTGAGCGCGCCCCCGACGGCGCGGCGCCCCCCGCCGCCCGCAGCCTCCCCGGCGCCGGGCCTGCCTCCGCGCCGCCCGCCGGCCCCCGGCCCGCCTGCCCTGGCGACAGCGAGGCCCGGGCGCCCCCCTCCCTGCTGCCCGAGTCGTCCGAGCCCCCTTGCTTCTCCTCCTCGCCTTTCTTTGAGTCGGAGGAATCCAGCCACTGACCGGGCCTGTGGCCACACCCGGCGCTCGGGGAGCCACAGGCCCATCCGCCCCCGCGAGCCGCCTGGGGCCGCGCGTCACCCGCGAGGCGGCCCCTGCCACTCGCGCGTCCGCGGGGCCCCCGGGTCTGCGACGCCCTCCCTCCCCACCGCCGCCCTGGCCTCATCCCCTTCAGTGGGGGCGCCCGTGGAGGGAGGGCGGGGGGAGTAGGGAGGGGCCGGGAAGCCCCCGGGGCGCGCCGCACCGCCTCCAGGCTGCAGGAGGGCAACCAGGCCCGTCCTCCGGCCTCTGGCTCCCGCTCCTCCGGCTGCTCCCAGGGGAAAGTCGGAGTCCAGCTCCACCGCACGACAGGCCGTGTGGCCAGGCGTCTCCTCCTTGGCCGCAGGCGCTGCCGGTGCCCGCCGGTGCAGGGGCGGGCCGGGCTGCCGTTGGCTTGTGCAGCGCCTCAGCTCGCCACGAGATGGCTTCAAATACTGCTTTCTCCTTGAGCGCCTGCTCCCTGGGGAAGGCGCCCGAGGGTGAGGATGAGCCTGCACTCGCCCCGATGAGCCCCACAGACTTGAGAAGAGGTGGGGCGCCCTCTGGCTTCCATGGCAGAGGCCATCACTCCTACCCTGCCCCAAGCCCCAGTGTGGCCTTTTTGTCCTTTTAGCTCTGGGCTGGTGAGGACTTTGGTTTTTCTCCTCAGAGAGTAGTAGCCTCCAGGGGGACTGAGACCACATGGGTTCTGGCATTGTGTTTGCACCAAGAGGCGAAATAAAAGATGTGTTGAGTTTTGTGGTCCTCCATCGCTGTCCTCACCTACCCAGTACCTCTTGCCCTCCTCCTCCCACCTCAGCACTTGCCCATGTTAGCCATGTTGGCAGGTGTTCTGTCAGATCAGACATTCACCTAACATCACAGACAACTTGGCCTGGGCCAGAGCCTGTGTGAGGAGGGGTGTGGGTCCTAGAGAGAACACTCAGCTCAGCAAAGTTGGGGGCCAGAGGGACGGGAGAAACCACAAGGCTACACTCACTACCCCTTGTGACAGGTGCTGTGACTAGGTGTGCACATTCAGGAACTTTCCACCCCAGCGTGGAGCTGTCAGCTGTTTCTCTGGGGTATGCACGGGGTAGGTGAATTTGGGGGGGTATGGCCCAATAATAACTGCAGGCACTGAGTTGGGTGGGGGTTTCCTGTCAAGTTCTGCTAAGTTGGGCATTCTGCATCTCTTCTAATCTTAGCACAAGGAGTCAGCCTGAAGTTTGAGGCTCCTTGTAATAAGCAGCCTCATTCCAGAACTCTGTCGCCCCAGTCCTGAAACCTTCCGCTGTCTCCTACTGCCCCCTCCCAGGCCTGTGTGAGTTCCTGCTGCCGCCACCCCCCACCCCATCTCACCGGGACATATTGGGATGTCACTGGCTGGACTGGGGAGGAATGACAGCTGCCGGCCTCAGGAGCTCAGTCCGGCCCAGTGCAGGCTAATTTTACTCGCTGGGAGCAGGGAGAGTAATCCTTCTGCCCCCGCCCACTGGCTGGCTCAGCAAGGCAGGCTTGGCCCAGCAGGCTCAGGCAACCCAGTCCCCAAGGCCGGGCATTGGGGACGCAGGGAGGAGAGGGCAGTGGGGTGGGGGAGTGGGAGAGAGTGAGGCTGCCAGGGAAGCCATGGAGCCATCCTCACCCCAGGATGAGGGTCAGAGGAAGAAACAGCCCAAGAAGCCCGTTCCTGAGATCCTGCCCCGGCCGCCCCGGGCCCTGTTCTGCCTCACCCTGCAGAACCCCCTGAGGAAGGCCTGCATCAGCATCGTGGAATGGAAGTATCCTTTAGGACCCTTGCTGCATGCGGGACCCTTGCTATGATGTGGGAGAGGGAGGTGGGGGTGTCACAGCCCCAAACTTTGGGGGCCAGGAGACTGGATGAGATGGGGTGAGCTGCCCCAGAATGGCATGAGGATCCTTGGGAAAGGGAGTCCTCAACAGCGGTGGGAGGAGGAGGAACTAGTGGGGTTCCTGGGGCCCAAATGGGCGGCAGATGATAGCCTGAGATGCCTCGTGGCCATCTGTGAAAGGCCAAGGGGGTACGTGCGGCTGCTCCCAGGTAGACCCAAATCCACATTATCATGGGGCGTGCTTCAAGATTTTGAAACAGGCTCATTTTGGAATTGGATGGATTTGGGAGAGGGTGATGGTCTCTGTGAGGAAATCCACTCCCTTTGATGGATGGGGTGAAAGTGAAGAGGAAAGTGAGGGCTGGTGAAGGCTTCCACTTGGGGAAATCCTAGCTGGGGATAGAGCTGAGGAGAAATCGCCAGAGTGGGGTGAATGGCTGCAAGGCCCAGGCCAAGCAGCACTGGCTATTTTAGCTCAGACTCACCACCCAGGGGACAGGGACTTGATCCCTTACTATGTTTGCACTGCTCTGGGAGGAAGAATGATGAAAATATGTGGGTTATTTGGGGAAGGGAGGAAGGAGTTGTGGAGAGGAGGGGAGGCCTGTGTCAAGTGAGTAGGGAATATTTGAAATATTTCTGAAGGGTTCTGGAAGTCTGGGCTCCCACCAGCTGTTCTGAAAGAAAAGAGAATGAGAGATAATGGGAAGGTGACAAACAAAAAGCCATGGCCCTGGTTGAGATAGTCTGGGTGGGTGGTCAGTCTGCCCCCCACAGCTGTGCTAGGCCACTTCAGCCTCCTGCTGACCTCCCGCCTGCTGGCCTGGGCAGCAGGCTGTTCCTGTAGGTTGGTGGCTCTTCCTCCTCCATCCTGGGCTCCTTGGGGCTCTTTCTTCCAGGCCTCTGTCCCTGTGGTCCCCTTTTCTTCCCAAACCCTGG
The DNA here is from genome assembly GCF_014898055.3 of Talpa occidentalis. Taxonomy (NCBI): domain Eukaryota; kingdom Metazoa; phylum Chordata; class Mammalia; order Eulipotyphla; family Talpidae; genus Talpa; species Talpa occidentalis. The sequence goes on from NW_023605194.1 coordinate 77,310,239, forward strand.
AGGTTACTGGGAGGTTTCAATCAAACCCAGCTACCTAATGTGCCTCTCACCCCATCTACCCCACCCTCATCCCCATAACCACTCAAACAAGTCACACCCTCCTCCCTTTCTCTCCCTCAACCCTGTCCACATGGTCCCCACGACCTCTGGTTGGTCATGATGCTCACCAGCAAGCTGGAGAAAAAATGGGCCTAGGTGTCCTCTGGAAAGTGACTGTGGGGGTGGGCCCACCTAGGGGTGTGTGTGAGATGTATGCCTCAGTGTGTGCAGGGCTCTGGGGGCTCCCATCCATCTCATATCCATCCCTTCCTCGGGCTCAGAGATTCTGGTTCCATCTTTCCGTCTCCCTTCCTGGTCCTGTGCTATGGACACCGAACCCAAACCCCCCCTTAGCCTCAGCACCCCTTGCCAGTTCTCTGAGTCAGCCCCCACAGACTCTCTGGTCAAGATCTCAGAAAGTCATAGCTCCCTGGGAGGGGTGGGCTCTGGGCTTCGAGTAGCCCTCAGCCAGGAGTCAGAGCTCCAGAGTTCCCATGCTCCAATGAGGGGGAGCCAGGTCCCCAGCTAGGAGCAGCCATTTCTCTAGCCTGTAAGAGAGCAGGGACTGCACGGCCTGAGCCCGTCAGCCTAGCATGATGGTCATAGTCTTGACTGGCCCTGAGCGCTCTCTTTCCCTAACTGCTGCATATCCCAGGCCTCCTCAAGGGCTCTCCTTAACCCTGGCCCCAGGCCCTTCGAGACCATCATCTTGCTCACCATCTTTGCCAACTGTGTGGCCCTGGCGGTGTACCTGCCTATGCCAGAAGATGACAACAACACCCTGAACCTCGGCCTGGTAAGATAAACTCCCCCATCTCTTGCCCATCTGCAGCCCCAGGCTGGGGCGACACCCCTGGTAGACCCCTGGTAGTGGATGATGGTGGAGCTTCAAGCCCTGGAAGATACAGTCCCCACCTTCCCAACCACCCACAGGTCTGGCCGAGTGGCCCAGTGGGCATTTCAGGGTAAAGCTGCTCATTCTGGATTCTTAACATTATTGGACAAGTGGGGAAACAGGCCTAGTAAGGTCAGCTCACCAGTGATAGAGGCTGAATGATAATTTCCCTTCCCTAGATATAATCCAGAAGGAACATGCTTCTATTGAGCTTGCTTGCCTGGGCCAGTTTGCTCCAGGAGTACTGAGTAGATGTGTTTTAAAGTTCTGAACCACCGTGCCCCAGTCCCCTCACCAGTCTCATGGACAAGGATGCATTCCGTGCTTCCAGAGCTAGAAGGAACTTTTCAGAATCAGGTTGTCCCATCTCCTTTTCTGCTTTATGGGTGAGAGAGCTGAGACATGAAGAGATCAAAGGACTGACTTGCCCAAGAACTAGATGATAATAAACATGCTAACAGTTATTACATGCTTACTGGATGTTGGGCTTTATGCTAAAGCTTTCACATTATTATCTTATTTAACTGTCATAGGAGATAAGTATTTTTATCAGATCTATTATAAGCCAAGGATACTGAGGCTCAGAGAATTTAGGTACCCAGCCCAAGGCCTCCCCACCTCCAGTTTTTGTCATAGGGTCCCAAACTCAGGTCTCTCTGACCAGCCCTTGTAATGGCTGTGTTGCCAACTCGGTGACAGTGTGAGGACTGGGAAAGCCCCCTTAGGAACAGTGGTTTCTGGCATTTACTGCCCAGACCCCTGAGGGGACAGGACAATGGAGCCACCATTTCAACAGGCATTTTCTTCACTGTTACAGCAGGCTGGGAGGGAGGAGGCTGATTAGTGGGTATCCAGGCCTGAAAGAAGGATATTTATCTCTGCCTCTCCTTTCTGTTGGTTTCCATGGGGATCTATCTTGAGTTGGTGAGAAGCTGGGATTCCAAGTGTGTGCTTGGCTCTATTCTGAAAACAACTCTGCGCTCCCACGCGTGGAAGGAGAGTGGGACTGGATACGGGCAGAGCCAGATTATGGGAAAGGCGGTTCCAGAGCCCTGGGTCTTCCCAGAGGCAGGTTTAGTTCTCTGTGTTTGTGAATCTCAGAGAACTCTCTGGATTTCGTATTTCTAGACCTTGGTTCCGTTTCAAGTGCTTAAGAAATTGACCGATTTAGAAAGAAGCTCTGTCTTCCTAAGGTATGAAATGATACCTTAGTGGGTATGAGTCTTCATCTTGAAACAAAATGGCTGCCATCAAAATTTCAAATGGGCCATAAAGGCCAAAAACTAAGCTTTCCTTTAGTTTGTGAGCTGGAGTGAAAAGGCCTTGGATAAGGTTTAGAGCTCATAGAGACAGGACAATGAGTTCTCTGGAAGAGGAAAAGCTGACCAGAAACCTTTCCAAAGCAGCAAATATCACCCTGAAAGTCAGAACAGAATGGGATACAACCAGTGAGGGGTCCTTTACAGTGCAGCCTGGAGAGGGGAGGCAGGCCTGAAAGTCACACAGGCAGCTTCTAGTGGAGGCCTCCTCACTCCCCTTTGCCCATGATATATCATCACCACAAACCCAGCAAGAGGGAAGTGGAAGGGGTCAGAGCAGGCGAGAGGGAGATTAGAGACTTACCTCTCTTTTACACTACTGGCTGTCTGTGGGTACCTGAGGAAGTTAAGGACTTTCCAGGTATCCAAATTAACCCAGAGTTTTTAAGAATGGAGGCCCAAAGATCAATTCTTCATTAACTTCCGCATTCATTTAACAAATATGCACTTTGTACCTATTATATCGCTAGCAATGCTGGGGATATACTTGTGACCCAGATTGATGTAGTTACCATCTTCACAATGTTTAATTAAATCAATGAAATAAGTAATTACAATTTTGCCAATTAAAGAAGTACTTAAACTGAAATGGAAATGTGAGAGGTTTGGGGACACTGATACATACTGGAGGGAAGCTGGTGTCAGGCAGGCTCCCTGAAGGGTGGCATGTAGAGCTGAGACCGGAGGGGTGGGGGCAGGGCCAACTTCCAAGGGTATGTGCTGTGCAGCTGAGGTCTGTGGTAGGAGTGTTCACACTTGGAGTCATTTCATCTTCAACTCTCTGTTTTGGGATAAAGTCCAGTGGGCCGTGGTTCACACAGCAGGAGCTTGGTACCACAGCTCACATGTGGTCCCACCCCCCACCACCTCGCCTCAAAGGCCTGGCTGTCCACTCAGTCACTGGCCCCCTGGCCCCCTGAGCTACCCACCTCGGGGGGTACATGTGCTCTTTGGTGTCTCAGGAAGGGCACAGGGGTGGCTACTTCTACTCTGGGCTGATGCAGGGAGTGACTGCAGGGTCAGCCTCTGGCCCAGTCCCTGTCTGGGTGCTGGTGTCTCCTTGGGGTGTTGCCTGTCCCATGCAGTCCCAGCAGAGGCCTGTGTGAAGGGCAACTTCCCCATCTCTGGCCAGGGCACCTGACATCTGACTGCCAGGTAGGGGGTGTGTTGGCGGGGATATTTAGGGGGCTGTGCCTGTACAGGGCCAGAGGGGGAGAAGAAGTCACCTGGGAGTGTCTGCACTGGCCCTGCACATACACTGGCAATGTCCAAGACCAGGACAGGTGCTGGACAAAGGGACTGAGGCAGGAAGGCAAAGCTTTATGTTTTAGTCCCCTTATTGGCACTTACTTCCTACTTTTTGAAGGAGGGGCCCCACATTTTCATTGGCCCTGAACCTTGATGATGATGAAATAGTGGGTCCTGGATGAGGGGCTCGGGCATAAAGGAGAGAAGCCGGACAGGAGGAGGGTCCTCACTGAGGGAGCCGTGTGGGCAATGGGCTGGAGGCAGAGGCAGGAGGTGGTGTGGGGCTTAGAAACACCCCAAGTGTGGATGGGAGGAGCCCCCTGGGTGGGAAGCAGGGAAAGGGCTGCTGAGGACCCTGGAGTCACTTGGGCAGAAAATGGGGGAGATGGGCCCCAGACCCTGGGCATGGTGACCTGGGTCCAGGGGTGAGGGGGACAGACACTTAGGAGACAACTCCAGGGGACCTGGTGATGGCTGGATGTGGGGACAGAGATGTGGGGGAGGGAAGAGCAGGCTGGGGGTAGAGGAGGCACCAGTGAGTCCGCCTCCAGACAAGTCAACACACAGGCGCCATGTCCGCCGGGCAGCTGGATGTGCAAGGCTGCTTGTGGTGCAGGAGGAGTTTCTCACTTTGGGGGATGCCAGACTGACTAGCGTGGGACAAGGGTGGGGGATTTGGGGGGGAAAGAAAGGCTTCCTATTGTTGCCTAGTATACAAACACAGTTGGGGGCAGCAGCACCCCCAATCATGGGCGGAGCCCTGACACCCGTTGTGAGAACTGGCTCCCTGAAGTCCTGGTGTCCCTGCCAGGAGCTTCTCCCTGCTCTCCATCTCCTCCACTCCCAGATTTCTTAAGGCTTATGGCAGGAGCTGGGGTACCCCTCTGACTTAGCAGGAAAGACTGGGGTCCTTCCTATGAGAGAGGAGGAAACAGGGGTCCAGAGGACAAGGAATTCCTTAGGGGCCCGGTGACCAGAAGATGGCAAGAAAAGACTCCGGCACTGACATGCTGGCGGCTCTGAGGCATCGCGGTGGGCAGAGACAGCGGGCTTGAAGCCAGCCGGGGGGAGGATCAGGACTGTGGTGCAAGGGAGCCCCGGGCCTCATTGAACCCAGGCACAGAACTGGTTAGGCCCGGCGCAGGCGCAGTGGGCTGTCAAAGCAACCCATTTCGAGCCTGTGCCCAATAATCAGTAATTTTGCTGTTCTGAGTGGGTTCCCTCAGGAATGGTGACGTCCGCGAGGTCCCCTTGAATTCAGTCAGGGAGTGGGACTTGGAGGGGCAGAGCAGCCCCTGTGCTGGGATGCCAGCGTGGCTCCTGAACCTCAGTAGAGGAGAGAGGAGGATGCCCATCTCTGCTTCCCTGGGGAGTGGCACAGTGGGGACCCCATGGGAGCTCCCGACCCCTCACTGTCATCCTGCTGTCTCCAGTTGGCAGCTGCCTGCCCAGGCCCGAAGGGACACTCCGCACACCCGCCTAGCCCCGAGGCTGCCTCTGTTCGCCCAAGAGAAAAGCTGGTCTTAGACTGGAGAGCTCATGCCTGATTAGACCACACCTCAGAATTTTCCAAGGGAGTAGAGGCTGGGGGACAAAGGTAACGAAGGGGCCCACCTTCCCAGAGAAGCAGGAGGATGGAATTGACAGAACCGAAAGGGCCCCCAGGAAGGGCAGTGAGATGTCTAAGGGTAGCTGAAGGCCGAGACAAGAACCCCAGCCCAGAAGGAGACCCTGCAAAACCAGCTCTGGCCCTCCAAGTCCCACTTTTCCCGGAGGTCTGAAGTAGCCCCCCCTCCCTGACTGAATTCAAGGGGACCTCGCGGACGTCACCATTCCTGAGGGAACCCACTCAGAACAGCAAAATTACTAATTATTGGGCACAGGCTCAAAATGGGTTGCTACATCACCTCCTTTCACCCTCAGAATGATCCTGGTGAAAATATGATTTTCAAAAAGTGAAAACTTGATTTACAATATAGAAAGAACATGCTAAAAAATAATGTAAGTGATAAGCAAAAAAGAAGGTCAAGTTGGCTCAGAGAAACAGAAGGCACATATGATTGGTGAAAAACCAAGCTGGCTGGTGCCCTGAGGGGCATGAAAAGCTGTGACTTTGGGGGCATCTTTTCTCTCAAGGAAGAACCATTGCCTCTCTCCAGGGCCGAACACTGAGCATTAAGCAAAGGTCAGTCCCCTAGGTCAGGGGTTGGGGGAGGCGGGAGGGAGCAGACAGTTGGCAAAGTCTGGAAATTGGCAGGAGCAAGTGCAGTGCCTGCACTCATGGGTGGAGACCAGGGCTGCCGCTGAGCAACCTGCAGTACCCAGCATGGCCCCTCATGCCCACCAAGAATGCTCCGGCCTGAAATGTGAATAGGACTGAGGCCGAGAAATCCCGCCTCAGATAACAGACCCAGCCTGTTATAAAATGCTCCGATGTGATATTTCAAGGACATGGCACCATCCTTTTGCCTTATTTCCAAGTTCTGGATGACTTTTAGTGACACTCCGGTCAAGCAGGCTTTGTTCCTGGTGGGAGGAGTAGACAGAGGGGCTGAGGACAGGATTCTGCCTTTTAGCCCCTCCCACGTCAGCAGACTGGGCCAGGCCCCAAGTACATTCCTGGGGTTCAGGTTGCTGAGCAGTCCTCCGGGCCACAGCCTAAGCCTCTGGCATCCAAGGCAGTTGTCTTTTTATAGGGTCCGGAATGTCCCGCGACGTTGCACCCGCCAGCCCCACTCCCACCTCCCCATCTGTGGAGGCTCAGGCCTCAGATACAGACTGGCTGTGGTCTGGCCCTTCAGCGATTCATAGAAAGAACATGCTTAAAAATAATGTAAATGATAAGCAAAAAGAAGGTCAAGCAAAAAATCAGGGTCCACTGGACCTGGGTCTAGTGAAGTGAAATGAAAACCTGGTGTTCAGCCCCGTCAGAGCCTGCCCTCTCTCACCCAGAGCCTGAGCTCCCCTTCTGGGGGACTTAGCATTCCCCACCACCAGTCTGCACCCCTCATGCCAGAGCAAGGGGCTGTGGACACTGAGACAGTGAGGAATGAAAGCTTTTGAAGAAGAAGCCCTGGGCATGTTGTCCAAGTTGTAAGTTTTGGTTGGGGGGTGATAGGAAGCACAAGGCTTTCAAGTCAGACAGACCTCCCTTCAAGATGGACTCTGCTTGGAGCTCCCCAAAGTCCCTAAGCCCTGATACCTCATCTGAGACAAGGGACCACAGCGCTGCCCTTCCAGAATGTTATACCAATGAGGGCAAGGTCATGGCCCACCTGGCACATGCAATCACCCACTAAGGATCCATCCATTCCTCCTGTGCCCTCCAGCCCACTGCCAAAGTCCAGTATCCAGCCCTGGAGAGGGCGGAAGGGGTAAGGCAGGAGGGAATAAGCCCGCCCATGTGTCCAGGTGCCTTTTCCTCCTTCCTCAGCACGGTGGAGTGGTTCAGACCACGGCGCCTGCAATCAGACTGTCTGGATTCACTTTGTGCCTCTGCTCTAGGCTGTGTGAGCCCAAGGAAATGACTTAACTCCTCTGTGCTTCCGTTTCCTCATCTGTAAAATGAGGGTAAAAGTACCTTCTTGATTGGGTTTCTGTGAAGATTAACTATAGGTGTGTGGCTAGGATAGGGCCTGACCCCTGAGTGGGTGCTTAGAAGACCTTTACCGTTATTAATATTACCCCAGACAGGTCTAGTCTCCCACCCTCTCCAAGGGTGGATGCTCCAAGGAGCACCCTGTTAACCCCTCACCCCTCTTCACTAAGACCCTCAGGGGCAGAGTCCTCCTGTTTCTTTAGCTTCAGTGCTCCACTTGTCTAGAAGGCTGACATGACTTGGGTTCTCTGGTGTGGGAAGAAGAGGGGCCCAGATCCCGGGGTGGGAGGCAGGATGGCAGGAAAGCCCCGCTCGCATCACGTCTATTTGGGTGAGAGTTCATCAAGCTAAATATAGCCAGTTTCCTCACTCCCCAGTGGGTCATTTTCCAAACTAGGGTCTGAGGTGGTCGTGGTGATGCCAGCACTCTGGACACCACGAGAACAACGGTGAGGCCATAGGCCCTCAGGCTGCCCTCCAGCAGAGCTGTGGCCTCAGTCAGCAGCCGGGGCACCTCATAGCCTTGGGACCCCCACTTTCCCTGTCTGAGCTCCACTTTCCTCATCTGCAAAACAGGAGAAATGGTGTAACAGGCTGAACTTCCATCTAAGCTGAGGAGCTCAAGAAACATGTTTTATCTAAATTCCAACTTTATTTGGATTCTGAACTCAGACCCCTCTGGGGTGGTATTCCTGGTGCCCTCTGTCGTCCTGCCTGCCCTGGGGTTGTACCCAGATCTCAGGAAGTGCCAAGGAGCAAGGGTCACAGCCTCTGCCCCCTGGTTGAGGCCTTATTATTCTAGTTGCATGGCTGAATGTTTGGGTCTAGGAGGAAGACAATTTTTGGTATCATAGAATTATACTGTGACACTACCCAGTTCTTGCTGGGAGGCCTCAATAGCAGAGTCTTGCTATTTATTTAGTCATAGTGAACAAGTATGATTGATTATGTGACAATGGCAGGAGAAGCAGTGTCCAGGGGAAATAAAGGGTAATCAGCTTCATGGGGAACAGGAAGGGACATGTTGTATACAGGGAGAACTTCCTGTGCAGGTGCTTGGTATAATTTCCGAGCTACTCCCAGACTGTCTTGGACCCTGACCACATAATCAGTCAATGGCTACCTGGGTATCCCCGGCCACCTCATGGTGTGGGCCATTGTCTCAAGGCAGTCATGTGGGAGGGATTTATCCAAGCCTTTCCCACACACAGGTGCACAGAGAGACCATGCGCACACAGGTACAGAGGCCTTAGGTGGAAAAGAGGCCACACCCATGTAGTGAGGGGCTTGTGAGGATGCCTAGCAGGTGGGGTTAGGATGTGGCAGTAGACCAGTAGACCCTCTGGTTCCTCTGTGGGTCCTCCTCACACCAGTCTGTTATGACTCTTTCGGTGGACTCTAGATTCCAGTGTCTCCTAGGAGGGCTGCTAGGGCTGGGAAGACTAGAGTCCAGTCCAGTCCACCTATAGGCTACAATGCTTGGGGCAGGGATGTGGGAGAAGAGGGTCTGGGACAGCAACCTCCATGGTCCCAGCCAGGAGACTGAGGCTGGACAAGTTCCTTTGGAGGGAAGCCCAGCCAGCTCCCACCTTCCCACAAAGCCCAGGGTGGGAAGAGCAGCTGTGTCAAGATTGGCTGACTCTTGGCGATGATGACATGGCCTGCAAACCAGTCGTGGGGGGTGAGGAGAGTGTGTCTGAGCCCTGCTGTTACCAGCACTGGACTTTGGGAGTGGCCAGCCCCACTGCCCCCAGAGCAGGTACAAGGTCAGGTCATACTCCAGGCCTAGCTCTGACCAAATGTGGCCCTAGGGATTCCCAGTTAGAGGCTGTCTGTGGAGGGACAAGAACTCTCTGGAAGGGACCTTTGGTCCTCAAGACCCTTGTTAGGAGTGGTGACGATCTCTAAACTCACAAAGGCAGGTAGGCTGTGGGCCTCTTTGAGGTCAGGATGGTTGGGGGGCAGGGCAGGCACTTCCGCCCTGCTCTGGGGTCTAGAGCCCCTTCAGACCTCAAGGCTACCCCTATATCACCACTGGAGTAAGTTCTAAGGTGTATGTGTTCGAGGGTCCCCACACAAAAACGTTCTCAGCTGAGCATCCTACAGTTCACCTCAGTTCTGACACTGCTTAACTGGAGAGAGCCAAAGGCCACAGGTGACGGCCTCAGTCCTACAAGCCTGTTCCCCAGCCCCAGCCCCCTTCAGGCTCAGACACCAGGTGGCTGGCTATATACGGAGGTTCCTGCAATCCCATCCTTGGCTTTGCTTAATCTAGAATGGCTCTCAGAACTCAGAAATATTTTATTGACTAGACTATCATCTTATCATAAAGGCATGTAACCCAGGAGTGGTCAGGTGGAAGAGATGCAGAGAGCAGGTCTGGGGAAAGGGCAGGGAGCACCCATATTCTCTCGGGCCCGGTGAACCACTGTTCCCAGACCCCACATGCTCACCAACCAGGAAGCCCTCCGAACCCACCTTTTGGGTTTTATGCAGGGTTCATTTTATGGGCACGTCTGATTAAATCTTTGATGTGTGGACTCATTGAAGACTGAGCTCAGTCACCAGCTTATCCCTCCTGGAGGCTGGGGGTGAGGGGAAGGGGTGGAACTAAAAGTTCCACCCTCTAATCACAAGATTGGCTCCTCTGGTGACAGCCCCTATCATTAGGTGACATTAGGTGACAGGTGTCGTAGGGACAGTCCCAATGTCGCCTCATTAACATAACAAAAGACTCCTTCATGGCACTCATCACGTAGAAAATTTCAAGGGTGTTAGCTCTGTGCCTGAACTGAGAACAAAGACCAAATGTATTTATTTCTTATTATTAATCAAACTGTCACAACCTGCCTTTGAATGATGCTGCAGCAGAGATGACAATGTTCTGTTGTTTATTCATTCAATAAACATTCCTCGAGCACCTACTAGGTGCCAGGCCACATGGTATGCTTTAGAGCAGAGCTTCTAGGATGATCTGGAAAGATCAGTCTGTTGATTTTCATTTCCAGTCTGCTGAGACTGTGGGTGATCATTCTGCCAGGGACCACCACACAACTCACGTCAATGGGACTCACCAAGTGTCTTCAACAAGCCCAAATCCATTCATTGTCCCCTGTGTGATTGGAAGCTGCGCAAATTGCTCTAACACTTTCATAGTGCTTATTCCCAGTGTCTGTGCTTGTCTCCTCTTGGTGGTGGTCACGACAGTTCACAGAGCGGTGCCCCACTGTCCCCAACCCCCAGCCCGCACCTCGAATAGCTGGGAGCTGGGACCCTCACTCATCCACCCAATCACAAACGTCACGGAGCAGAGGCCTCCATAGGTGCAGGGGACACAGCAGCTCTTGCAGGCCTATTCAGGTCAGGAGAGATGGTTAAAAGAAACATACAGCATGCTGCGTGGTGAGCACTGCTAAAGGAAGAATAAAGCCAGGGGAGAACACAAACAAGGGAGGGCTGAAGACAAGGGTGGGGGCCCATCCACACGGTGACCTTAGAGTCAGGATCTGAAAGAGAGAAGAGAGCGAGCTGTGTGGACATCTGGGGAGGACACTCTAGGCAATGGAACAAGAGCCTTGAACCAGATATATTTCCAGTTGGGTATGGGGGGAGACACACCCCCTGGGGAAGAATCAGAATCGGGGTAAGGGGAGTTCAACCTCAAAACCTCCTCACCCACCACAACAGCGACTCAGACGCCTTCTTTGGAGCATGACTCTGCCCCCACTGCCAAATAACACTGCCGCGGGGCACATGGCACATCCCTGCCCCTGCCCCCCACCCCATCCCTGAGGCAGGGAACCAGGAAGAAGGCCCACAAGTGGGAGCCACTCTGAGGGGACGCGGTCTCAAGGAGGCTTTGTTCTGGCGAAAGGCAGTGAAGAGCAGCAGCATGGTGTGACGGGCGACCAAGCAGATGCTCCCCACAGGGTCTCCCAGAGGAGATGATAAGCGTGGAGCCCCTGGGCAGAAGGGCAGCTGTGGACAAAGGCATGGAGGCCAGGGCACAGGAGAGATGAGGCAGTCATTCCCATGCCTGGTAGGGCAGCCAACAGGTCATCGGGGAAGCCAGGGTTTCGGTGAGGGTCATGGAGGCCCTTGCAAGCTATGGAGCCATCTGGATTTTATCTGGTAGGTAGCACGGAGCCATTGCAGAACTGCCCCAAAGGAGGTGGTCAGAGCACAGACTGCAGACAAGAGGGACAAGCAAGGGCAGCACAGTGATGAGGCTGAGGAGGGTGGACTCAGGAGGTTTTCAGGGGCATCTGCTATGTGCCAGGCAACAGGATGGGCTTTAGAGCAAAACTTCTAGGATGATCTGGAAAGACCACTCTGTTGATTTTCATTTCCAGTCTGCTGCGGACTGTGGGTGGACTCCAGACTTCAGGAGTAGAAAGGCCCAAACTTGGTGGCGCTGGGGCCCAGGGGAGGGCACTGGAGGAGTCCAGCAAGGCCCTGGGTTTCTGGCTCAGGTGACTCAGTGCCCTCAGCTGGACAGAGAAACATGCAGAAGAGCAGGTTCAGGACAAGAGCAGTTTCAGGTTGGAATGTGAGTCTGAGATTGGCAGAAGCAAGCCCTGGTGAGCCACCTGCAGACGTGGACTCAGACAGGGACTTTGGACACCGATGGCACACAAAAGAAACCAACAACGCACAACAGAAACTAGTAGAACACAACTGAGGCCAGCAGAACAAGATTCTGCCAGAAAGCAGTTGTCTCAGAAGGCCCAGGTTTCCAGTGAGAAAGCCGTGAGGCACTGCGCATTTGGAATGGGCCAGGAAGTAGACATGTCTGTGCAGGATGTCATTTAACCCTCAAGACAGCTCTTCGTGGCTTTATCTATTTTACAAATGAGAAAACTGAGGTTCATGGAGGCTCAGGAACGTGTCCCAAGAAACAGCTGGTGGGAACTGCCACGCCACACACCTACCGCCTCCCCAGCTGATGGGCGACTCTGCGGGGAGCTGCAGGGACCTGGGATGTTGTGGGAAGGCTGATAACTTTGATCTTGGAGAGAGCCTTGCTTTGCCCAGTGCATCCATCGAGCATTTAACAAAAACCGTGGAATGAATGTCCCTTTTCCCTCTGAAGGCCTGAGCTCAGGCTAGAGGGGCATCAGCAATGGGACATTGTTGATCCAGTGTCACAGAGGGCCATCTCTTGGCTGAGGGCGAGGGTCAAGTGTACACAGGGCCTCAATGGGGGTGTCCAGGCACCCAGAATCGGGCTGGGAGACTGTGTGGGGACAACTGGGGCTTGGAGCTCTCAGGCTGTGGAACCTGGGTGACCCCGTCTGAGGTCCTGGCCTGGGCAAGCTTGCTTGGGGCCAGGAGGCAGCGGGACAGGCAGTGGCAGGTGCAAGCGCCTCTCCTGGTGCAGGCTGGCTGCCTGGCCTGTGAGCGCTGCAACTATTTTGGGCCCTGTTTTCCCTCCCTTCAACCCTACTTCTCCATTTGTCCCCCTGGGCTGCAGCTACCTGAAAATGTAAATACTGACTCAACCTCACTCTCCACCCTTCCCTTTCCCCTCAGTGGGGTGCCTGGCTCCCAGGAAGCATACTCTGAGGAGGAATGCAACCCTTTACCCACTCCAGGGTGCCCCCAATGTGCTCTCAACAGGGAGGGAGGGTGCCCAGACCATGAAGTGGGTTTCTCGTGGATTCCCACAAATGTTAAGCACAATCCCTTTCAGTAGAATGGCTCAACTTTGCATTTTAATCACGCACTGTTGTTCTCTGGAAAAAGAAAGCTTTAGGATTATAAATGGGTATGAAGAATTAGGGGTGAGGTTAAGGATTGCCTGTTTGCCTCTCTATATAGAAGGGAAAATTGTACTTTCAGGAAAATTTTCTAAATAACACATTAGGAGGGTTCTGGGCCCACATCCATATTGACAAGCCTTTTGGAGGCCTCGTCCCTTGCTTCACACATTTGCCCACTTGGAAGTAAAAATGAATTCTCTTCCAAATCATTAATGGGGTGGCCAGTTCCCCAATCTAGCTCCACCCAGAATAAAGGAAGTGTGACCCTATCATCTGAGTTCTGCCTCCATAGTGAGCTGGGGGCCTGCTTTCCTGGGGTGCCCTCTGGGGGCCTGATTTCTTGGAGTGCCCTCTGGTGATTATTGGTAACGGGGGAGGGGGTGGACTATGGGGCACAGAGCCCCTATTGCTCAGCTCTAGAGGTGCCAAATTCTAGATATGCAGTTGACCCTTGAACAACATGGGGGTTAGGGCCACTGACCCGCCCCGCGCCAGTCAAAAATCCACCTATAACATTTGACTCCTCCCAAACTTACTACTAATAGTCTGTTGATGATAGGAAGTCTTACTATTATGTGTCAATTAACATATATTTTGTATGTTATATGTGTTATCCACCTTAGTGTTACAATGAAGTAAACTGGAGAAAATGTTACTAAGAAAATCATAAAAAAGAAAATGCTTTTACAGTTCCAGACATGGGCTCCCTGGGGACACTGGGCTTGTCTGGGGAGTGGGTGAGATCTCAAGCCAGGCTGCAGAAGTCTGGGGTCCTGGAAGAAGGGGCCTGCTTTCTCAGTTAGAAATGCTCCCTCCTGGGCCCAGAGAAAGAGAAGGGGTGACCGAGCCAAGGATGGGGGTATGTGAGAGGATCCAGCTACAGGGGAAGGACTTGAGTGAGTCAGCAAGGCCTTCTGTGGGGTGGGGCTGAGCTGGAACTCTTTCCTGCAAGGGCACCCCTATACAAACTGCACCCCAGGTCCCCCTCACCCTCCGTCTCAGTGCCTATGCCTTTTAAGTGGCTGCCTGCAAGCGATCAGGGTGGGCAGGAGAGGTCACGGAAAAATGAATTAAAGGCAAGACCCTGATCAGTCACGTGGAGTTCTGAGAAATATTCCCCCCACCTCCTACATCAGCCCTCAGGGTGGTGGGAGAGGAAAGATGCCCCAGCAGAAACCGCCTGGTGACCTTCATTTGGGGGGCTGCTAGGGCCATTTATTTACTCATCCAATTCAAGGCCTTGGAAGTAGAATAATGAAAAAAATCCCCCGTACTTCATGGAGTTTATATTCTAGTGTGTAAGATAGAAAATGAACAAGATCGAAATACATACGGTATTTTTAGCTAGGGATAAGTGCTAAGAACACAAATAAATCAGGGAAAAGGACAGCTTGGGAGTTGGCTCAAACTGTACTTGAGTCACCAGGGAAGGCCTCAGTGAGGGATGACTTTTGCAGGAACTGAGAGAGATAGCAATGTGGACATGTGTGGTGGAAGGTGGGGATGGAGGAATCCCATGCATAGGAACAGCAAGTGCAAAGGTCCTGAGGCAGGCATGGCTAGGAACAGTGTGCCTTGAAGGAGAGAGCAGGGTGAACAGGCTGCACTGGAATACATAAGACAGGCGGGTGACCACCTTGCTCCCACAGGAGAAACTGGAGTATTTCTTCCTCATCGTCTTCTCCATTGAGGCTGCAATGAAGATCATTGCCTATGGCTTCCTGTTCCACCAAGATGCCTACCTGCGCAGTGGCTGGAACGTGCTGGACTTCATCATTGTCTTCCTGGGGTGAGGCCCAACGTGGGGAGGGGGTTCTGAAGTCACAGGGGTTCTCTGAAGACCCCATGCCTACCATCCCCACCAGCATTCTGAAGGCAAGACGGACCCCCAGCCTTGTGGTCTATGGCTATGGAGCCACCTCTGCCCAGCGCCAGCCACTGCAGGGGTGCAGCTGGTGTTGGTGGAGGGTGAACGCTGCCCACACTGGCAGGTCACACACCCCATCGTCAGCGAGGCACTCTAAGTTCCTCTATTCTTTTCACATCAAGCAAAAGTGGAAGCCATGTATGTGGTTACAGTGGCCCATTGTTTCTGGCTGTTCATAAGTCTCTGAACTTTTACCAATTATTTATTTATTCCATGGCCCTCTATTGAGCACATGTTATTAGGTATACAAAAATGCAGAGTCAGCAATTTGTATTAGTTCGCTCAGGCCGCCATAACAAAATCCCACACACGGAGGTCTCAATGGCAGACATTCATTTCCTCACAGTTTGGAAGCTGGAAATCGGGATAAGGTATTGCATCAGGGAGCTGGTCTCCAGAAGGTCTCTCTCATGGGCTGGCAGATGGCCAACTTCTCCTGTGTCCTCCCGTTGCCTTTCCTCTGTGCACACCTGGTGTCTCTTTGGGCGTTCAAATTTCCTCTTCTTCTAAGGACACCAGTCCTATTGAATATTAGGGCTCACCGTAAGTCTTATTTATGTAATCACCTCTTTAAAGGCCCTGTCTCCAAAACAGTTGAGGTACTGAGGGTTAGGGCTTCGGCATATGAATTTGAGGAGGGGGTGGGACACAATTCAGTCTATAACATAACCTGCAGTCACCGCCATCTTAACATAAGAGCAGCATTTATTTAGCACTTTGTGTGCTTTACATAGGACGTCTCATTCAATGACCCCTGAAGTGCTCTTATTTTCACCATTCAAGGAAATTAAGGCTCAGAAAAGCCAAGCCACTGGCCCAGGGTCACACAGCAAACCAGCAGCTGGGCCGGGATCCACACCAAGGCAGTTCTGCCTCAGCAGCTAGCGTCACCACTCTGCTTCCTGCCATTCAATAAGCACTCTGTGGATTATCTGCTCATTAGCCAGGCTGCTTGAGGCACAACAGAGGGAACAGAAGTCTGTGAATTAGCCTCTGCTCTCAGTGAACTATGGTCTGGTCCAGCGAGTGTGACTGCGCTCTGTCTCACAGCCCAGAGCACAATGTGCTCTGTTCTTCTGCTTAACAGAGTGAGAAAATAATGCTCGCCTCACATCCATCACCAGGCAGTGTGTCCCAGTGTTCAGCTGTCAAAAGAAGGATTCAGAAGGAAGAGGGTTTGGGGTGGATTTCAAAGGGTAATGAAAATCCGAGTAAATTGATAGAGGAGGAGATGAGCAGGAAAAAAACTATCAGATGCAAGAAAAGTCACTATCAGATGCAGCGTGCAGGGACCCGTGGCCAAGACGGCCCACTGAGCAGGGGCTGCTGGTAGCCTTCAGCCCACATGGGGTCTCCTCAGTCCCTGGGCCGGGGACTGGACATGCCTGTAGCACTGGACCTCCATCCCCTCCAGTTCCCAAAGTGGATCCTAAGCAGATCCAATATTCTCTTCCCTGAGTCTGAGCTTGGCCTCAGAATCCTTTCTAACGCATTCTGCAGACCAGCGTTACCAAGTCGTGCGTTAGCAGCCGATGGAGCGCGTTTGTCATCTCTCCTCTAGCCCGTCCCCTGAGTGCAGGCAGGACACAGGGTCCCAGACCACTGGGACAGTGGCTTGCCTGACAGCTGGGGCCTCCTCTCTCCTCTTCTCCACTCTAGGGTCTTCACCGTGATTCTGGAACAGGTTAACGTCATCCAAAGCCACACAGCCCCACTGAGCAACAAAGGAGCTGGTCTGGATGTCAAGGCCCTGAGAGCCTTCCGTGTGCTCAGACCCCTCCGGCTGGTGTCGGGGGTGCCCAGTGGGTGGCAGTGCCCCAGAAGATCCCCTCCCTCCCTGCCCAACCCGTTCCCTTGCCCAGCTCTGGGTCCCCCTTCTACCTTGGTGTCCCAGAGGCTTCCCAAGGGCTGTCGAGAGGGAGGGCTGTGAGACCAAGAAGGGAGGTGACACCCCATTTCTCCTCCCCACCCTTGCTACAGGCCTGCAGGTGGTCCTCAACTCCATCTTCAAGGCCATGCTCCCCTTGTTCCACATCGCTCTGCTTGTCCTCTTCATGGTTATCATTTATGCCATCATCGGGCTGGAGCTCTTCAAGGGCAAAATGCACAAGACCTGCTACTTCATTGGCACAGGTGAGCCCCTGGGGGCTGAGGACGGTCCTGGACAGCCAAAAGGGGGTTACCAGCCTCAGGACTAAGTTACTGCTTCCCACACCTGTTGACCTTGGGAATAGTTTCTCCAGGACAGGGACTGGAGGAAGGACAGTCCTGCCGGCTCAGCAGCCAGGGGTGGGCCAGGGCCTGGGCCGTGGCTTGTTTGGAACTAGACCCCCCGTCCATAATTGCTGTCTATGGGCTGTCTGGGCCAGCTGTGGGTTAAGCTGCAGGCTCAAGATAAAACTGAATTTCTTGTTCTACTTTCCCCTGTGGCTCTAGTTTAGCTTGAGTCTGGAATCCATAGAATCAGATTGAAATTCAATAACTAGGGACCTCAAGAAAGCCCCCAAGAACTAAAGGGATCATTTGTAAGGTTGGCAGAGGTAACCCACCTCGAGCCCCGATGGACTTCAGTTAAGCTTTCAAAACTGGTAGTTCTCAAACTGTTGGTTCTCTGGGCCCCTTTGCACTCATAAAGACCATTGAGGAATTTTTATTGACATGGGTTTACCCATTGGTGTTAATAGCATTCACGGTGAACAATGAGCATGACATGTTAATTTGGGAATTCACCGTAAGAGGACAGTGATGAGCCCCCTGTATGTGGGGTGCATGTAGGGTGCATGTAGGGTGCATGTGGGGTGCAAGCAGCCCTTGCATCTCCCACGGAGTGTGTCCCTAGACTTGTTACTAACAGATTTTAAACTGCTGTTGACCCCTTTCCTCCCATTACCTCCTCCTCCTACGATCTGATGCTCACACTCATGCCGTTGTCCACCTCCAGACATCGTGGCCACAGTGGAAAACGAGAAGCCCTCGCCCTGCGCCCGGACAGGCTCAGGGCGCCCATGCACCATCAACGGCAGCGAGTGCCGGGGTGGCTGGCCGGGGCCCAACCACGGCATCACCCACTTCGACAACTTCGGCTTCTCTATGCTCACCGTGTACCAGTGCATCACCATGGAGGGCTGGACCGACGTGCTGTACTGGGTGGGTCCCGGGCCCTGGTCTGGTCAGAGGAGCGGGGGTGTGGGCCTGCCAGTCCCTGTCCACGCTCCTTCTCACCTGCCCAGGGAAATGCACACCTTCTCATCCCCAGGTGTGTCCTGGTGCCTTTGGGCAGTCCCCAAGGCACATCCTGCTCTCCAGATGGGAGTGGGGTACAGGGCCAGGGGCTCTGAGGGTTCTGCTCTCAATCCCTCACTTTTCCTTAAGCCTGACTATGAACAACTCATTCCTGATAGTCTAGAATCTCAGATTTCACAAGAGATGAAGGGCCTGAGGAAATCTCTCATTGAGCCTCTCTTCTGGCCACTGGGCAAGGCCACTTTCCAGTCTCAGTATTATCAGATGACAGTTCCTAGTGTGTGAAATTAACACGGTGGCACTACCTGTGTTGCAGGGTCACTGTGATATTACCACAAGGTAACATGCCTTTGGAGGAGAAATTGTAAAACCGTCAAATACTTTGCAAATAGAAAGGGTTCTTGTGAACAGTTCTCATAAATTCATATGGGCAGCAACTTCACATCATTATCCTGGTTATAGGGACAGGCTGATGTGAGGCGACTCGTCTAGGGTCAAAGAGGTTGTTCAGGAAGGGCCTGGTCCAGTTCAGGCCAAAACTTTTAAGTGTTTCTTCTATTTTGAAAAATGTTGGTTGTAAAGAAACCAAATGGAGATAGCATCCCTGGGGCAGTCAACCCAGAGAGGTGGACGTTTGCAGGGAGAAATGAGTCTCTCTTGCCTGGGCCAGGTCAACAGTCAGCAACGCAGCCTTGGGGGACGCTGCTTGCTCTGAGCCTGGGGCCTCAGGCCAGCACAGGTGGCCTGGCTGGGCCCAGAGGGCCTCACCCCTTGTTCCCCAGAGTTGGACAGAGTTGGAGTGGGTCAACTCAGGAGGGGCACCTAAGCCTTCACTAGGAGATGGGACTCACACCTCTGTGCCCACCAGGTGAATGATGCCATCGGGAACGAGTGGCCCTGGATCTATTTTGTCACCTTGATTCTGCTGGGATCCTTCTTCATCCTCAACCTGGTCCTGGGTGTCCTGAGTGGGTAAGGAAGCTCAAAAGCAGCTGGAAGAGAGAGAAGAAAGAGAGGGAGAGGAGGAGCAGGACAGGGTCGGAATCTCTGCGATACCTTTAGACAAGCACATGCCCTGGTTAGCGAGGAAGAGACTGGACATGCAGACACAGACAGGGGGATTTTTATCTTCCTTTCTTCTCCCCAAGCTCATGCTCAGCAACAAGATCCCATAACCTTCAGGTTAAGCACAGACTCTGAGGGCAAGACTGCCCAAGTTTAAATCCCCACGGTAGCTGTGTGATCTTTGTTGAATTACCTGACCTCTCTGTGCCTCACTGCCCATGTCTATCAAATAGGTATAATTTCAGTTCCTGTTTCATAGGGGTTGGGAAAGGATTTAATGAGTTAATCTGTGTAAAGATTAGACCCGAGTCCAGCATTTACTAAGTGCTCAGTGTGAATGGCCTTTCTCCATGAGCGCCTACCTCTCTGGGCCAGCCCTGATGTGGTCCGTCTGCCGAGCCACAGTGAAGAGTCTAGAATCCAGCAGCAGTCCCCATCCCATTGCCATGACCCCACCCCAGAAGCTTCCTTCCAGAAATTATGCAGACAGAACTTAGGGGGTCCGTGAATGTGAATAAGACAAACCTGTCACTTTTTATTAACACTAACTGAAATACAGTGTTTCCTTCCACTATGAATTTGGGCCACAGGCCACAGTGGCGTTACCACTGCCCATGACCTGTCCTGGTGGCTATTCCGTGTCCCCTCACCATCGTTGCAAATATCATTTACAGTCATCACTACTTTGAAATGATGATAGTTATTAGGCCAGCAACGATACGTATATTGCTTTATGGTAATTTATTTATATTTGAACAACAATATTTTAATATAATTGGTTCCTTTGTAGTGCTACAGTTTTACTTTGTGCATTTTCCAACATTAATCTGAAGAGGGACCTGTAGGTTTTGTGGGATTACCAAAGGGTCAAATTGGTCAAGAGCCCCCACCCCACCTGCCCCTGCCCCTGGGTTGGTGCTGAGGCCTAAAAAGTGGAATCACATGCCTGTGAGTGACCCCTCCCTGCCCCTCATCCCCAGCTCCTCAGAGCGATGTCTGTGTAGGGGTCTCCCTCTTTCCCTGCTTACTGGCTGAGTTGCCTTCGCCCAAGATCCCTCCACTACCCTCAAGTTCTTTCCTTCTACTGCCGCCGTCTGGCTTCTTTTGGGCTTAGGCCTGAGATGGGCCATCATAACTAAGCTTTGAAGGCCACTTAAAGGGTGATAACAGCTTGGAAAATTTGAGGAGCTACGACTGATTCAGCTAGGACAATGGACTGTCATGCTGATTACCCCTAGTGTCCAAGGGAGACCCAAGACAAGGCAGGAGAAATAATTTGAGACGAGAAGTCATGGATAAAGGGGGCTGATCACTCCAAGGCCTTCCTGGAGGGTGAGGATGGTGAATGGGAGTGAGAGGGGCTGCCCTCCAGCCACAGGCGGGAGCTGAGACCCCAAGAGACACTCTTGGGCCAGAAGAAGGGGGCACAGAACATGGAAACTCCTTTCCCCACCCCTTCTCCTTTTCCCTCCCCTGCCCTCTCCCCTGTTCCATTTTAGGGAATTCACCAAGGAGCGGGAGAAGGCCAAGTCCAGGGGCACTTTCCAAAAGCTCCGGGAGAAGCAGCAGCTGGAGGAAGACCTGCGGGGCTACATGAACTGGATCACGCAGGGCGAGGTCATGGACGTTGAGGACTTGAGAGAAGGTTTGGGCCAAGGACCATGCTCAGCATCCTCCCCGCTGCTTTGAGCTGCCCTTCTCAGTCTGCTCCCAGGGAGAGCATGACCTCACTTAACCTCCTGTAAGCCCCCCCAGCAAGTATAACCTTGCCACTTTGCAGATACATAAACTAAGGCCCTTGGTGTATGAGTGACTTGCCTAAATTTAGCCTTTGACCTCACAATGGTAGCATCCGGGGTGGCCAGGCCTCGCTCTTCCCCAAGTGCAAAGAGCCATCCATGACCGTCCCTCCCGGGCAGATTGAGGGCTCTTCGGGGCCCTTCAATTCCTGGGAATCTGAGTCTCAGGGAGGCACAGTAGGATCCAGGCCACCTAAGGCCCTTGTCACAGGTGTTTCCAGGCAATGGGCCTTTCCCTGGGACCCCAGTGTGCCAGCCCTGTGGGGCCTAGAAGACTGGCCCACTGTGCCTCTCCTGTCCCCAGGGAAGTTGTCTTTGGAAGAAGGAGGCTCCGACACAGAGAGCCTGTATGAAATCGAGGGTTTGGACAAAATCATCAAGTTCATGTGAGTATCTGCTCGTCCGCCAGGCCCTCCAGTCCCGAGCTCCTGAGACCTGAGTTAGAGGCCAATTACCTTCCCCACACAATTTTTTTTTTAAAGATTTATTTTGTTTTATACAAGAACTGGGGTACAGGTCAGAGGTGTGGAGGGTGAGAGGATTCACCAGAGACAGATTGGGGAGCAGAACAGGCAGACTGAAATACACTGCTGAGGGGAGCAGCGGGTGAGATAGGAGAGGTCTCCTGCGCCAAATGGGTAGCTCCCTGGCTGGCCGGGAATCAAACCTGTGCTGCAGAGGCTGCGGACAGCTTCACAGCGCGGCGCTCAATCTGCTGCACCACCAGGGAGGGCCACCCCCGCTCCATGGTTTTAGAGTTGCATTTCCAATTTTTCAGAAGGGCAGCCTCTCTGAGAGGCCTCCAAGTAGCCAGGCCTCAGGCAACCCTGCGCCTCCAGAGAGGTGCTGAGCGGATGACCTAGTTACAGACACATATGCGGAAGGCACTGGAGCTGGGGGCACGGGCCACGGGCTGCTACCCTCTGCTGGAGTGGACTCAGGCAGGGAATTAGTGGTGAGAACTCTCAGGAAGAGGGAAGGTGTGCCTGGCAAAGGGCGGGAAGCTCTTCAGGAAGAAGGCTGTGGAAGGGCTCGCTGTCTCCAAGGCCTTTGTCTCAAAAGGTTGGTGCCTTTGTTTGGTTGGCTGATTCCTTTTCCAATTCATACATGAGTGTGATTTTAAAGATCAATAGAGAAATACATCAAAGAAAAGATGAAGGTCCCCACTGCCCTGCAAAAAGGTTACCATGGTAACAGATGCATAGCTTCCAAGAACTTTCTGTCTCTCTCTCTCTCTCTCTCTCTCTCTCTCTCTCTCTCACTCTCTCTCTCTCTCTCTCTCACACACACACACACACACACACACAGAGTTTTGGTTTGGTTTCAATTTTTTACATGGTAGGGCTTTTTTTGTTAGCTACTGCCATCTCAGCACCTAGAACAGTGCCCGACATACAGGAGGTAGTGCCAAATAATTGCTGAATAAATGAATATGGTATACATGTTATCTAGTAACTTAGACTTTTAACTTCAAATAATCGATTGAATTTTATACATCCAAACACACACACCTTTTTCTGTTAAGATGATTTCTTAGAACAATGTCAGGCTCATGGCCAAGTCAAGGGGAAGGTACAGAGAGAGATGGCCCACCTTCTCCCTGCCCTCACTTGCCTCATGCAGCCTCCCTGGGCCATCCCACCCCTGGGGAACATTTGCCCAAGGGGTGAGCCTCCATTAACAAGCCATAATCCCCAGAGAGCACCGCTTCCCTAAGGCTCACTCACAGTTTTGTACATTCAGTTGGTTTGAGACCTATATGTAATGACTCGCGTCCATCTTTGTAATCCCATATGCAGTATTTTCACTGCCCTAAAAAATCCTGAGTTTCACTTTTCATCCCTCCCCAGGCCCACCCCTCACCACCACTGCTCTTTTTGCATCGCCAGAGTTTTGCTGTTTCCAGAGCGTCGTATCATTGACTTGTAGCCTTTTCAGACTGGCTTCTCTCACTCAGTAACGTGCATTCGAGGGTCTCCATATCTTTTCTCAGCCAACAAACACACCTTCCTTTGCATATCTCCGGAGGTCAATATTCCCCAGTGTGGATGTGCCGTCATGTATTTAATCAACCTCTCCAGTCTCGGACAGCACAAACTGTGCCCCAGGGACAGTGTGCAGAAGCGCAAACCCTTCTGCTGGGCAGGTTCCTAGAAACTGCTGGGTCAGAGGGTAGATGGTCTTTAAACCTTTGTCAGTACTGCCAAATTGCTCCCCTAATGGCTCCACTGGCTATCAGATAATATTAATTTGTTAGAGTTGCTTTTAGCGTGGGCAAAATGTGCCCCCGCCACCAGTGTTCCTTTAATTCAGATTAAGTCTGATGGCACCCCTGCACTAGGCCAGGCTGCACTGAATGCTTTGCATTCTCTGATCCCCTCTGAGCTTGGCATTGCTATTGTTCTCCTCTGGAAGATGAACTCAGCTGGTCAGGGGCAAGATCTGGTCAGTCTGGCTCTGCTGCTCGTGCCCTGGTGTCTGTCGCGGGGCTGGAGGGGAGACCAGGCAGCCAGCCTGGCCAGAGTCTGACAGTCCCAGGCAGGTGGGAGCCGAGGGTGAAGCGGCTCTTTGCCTCCACCTTTGACCTTCCTTCAGCCGACACTGGAGGCACTGGAACCGCATCTTTCGCTGGAAATGCCATGACGCGGTGAAGTCCAGAGTCTTCTACTGGCTGGTCATCCTGATCGTCACCCTCAACACCCTGTCCATCGCCTCCGAGCACCACCACCAGCCGATCTGGCTGACTCACCTGCAAGGTGAGAGGGAACAGAGGGAGGCTAGAAGAGGAGGTTGAAGGGCAAAGGCAACTAGGGGTACTTCAGGTCTCACAGAAGATTTTGTCCATTGACCTGGAACACTGTTTTCCAGAAATTATGGGCTGTGGGCACTTGATAATATGGTCTAAACTCCTCCTTCTGTAGTGGGAAAATGTTGAAAATAAAGTCATAAAGCACTCTTATGAAAGAGCTCTTGGGGCCTCCTGGTGGCTCAAGGGGTTAAGACGCAGCTCTATGAAGCTATCGGCAGCCACTGCAGCACGAGTTCAGTCCCTGGCCAGGGAGCTACCCACATGGCGCGGCAGACCTCTCCTGTCTCACCCGCTGCTCCCCTCAGCAGTGTATTTCAGTGGATCCACCTGTTCTGCTCCCCACTCTGTCTCTGGTGAATCCTCTCACCCCCACACCTCTGGCCTGTACCCCAGTTCTTGTTTGCATAACTAAATAAATCTTTAAAAAAGAAAAAAGAAAGCACTCTTACGTAACCCTGTAAAATATAGTCTGGTTTAGCTTTTAGAGACTAGTGTTCCTGCAATGGCCAGACATCCCCAGGTTTGACCAGATTTTGAGAGTGAAATGGACAGTGTCTGGGCAGGGTGGGGGTGCGGGTTGAGGGCTCAGCCACAGCAAAGACTCGCAGGCAGGAGACGGAAGGGCCGGCCTGGTCTTGCTGCCCTGCAGATGTTGCCAACCGGGTGCTGCTATCGCTCTTCACTGTGGAGATGCTGATGAAGATGTATGGGCTGGGCCTGCGCCAGTACTTCCTGTCCGTCTTCAACCGCTTTGACTGCTTCGTGGTGTGCAGCGGCATCCTGGAGATCCTGCTGGTGGAGTCGGGCGCCATGAACCCGCTGGGCATCTCCGTGCTGCGCTGCATCCGCCTCCTCAGGCTCTTCAAGATCACCAAGTGAGGGGGTGCCCGAGCACCCCGTGGGGGGGGTATAAGTTCCTGGAAAGCCCTCCTTCCCCAGAGGAGACATTGCTCCCCACCTTTACCTCATTCCTTTATTTTCTCCTTGTCTCTTACCATTGTCTTATGGCGGGGCGGGGAGGAGAGGGTGTAGGGAAAGGGGGGAAGGAAGAGACTGGAGAGGGGAGGAAAGAAAATGGGAGCAGTAGGAGGGAGGTGGGGTGAGGAGCAGCACAAGACAAGGGAGTGGCGGAGGGGTGAAGGGGGGATGTGTGCATCGACCTGAGCATTTACTGAGCACCTGCTTGGCTGGGCCCTGTGTCAGGCACGGGGGACACAGGGGCACAGAGGGGGCCCTCGCTTTCCTGGGGTCCTAGTGGTGGGGCCAGAAGCTAAACAGCTGTGCTACTAGTGAGGGTGAGATGACTAAGGGACACAGTTCTCTGAGGGAAGGAAAAAAGTGGGCCAGCAACCTCGAGTCAGGAACTTCCAGCCCCAGCGGCCCGTCCCCCTCTGCTTCCATCAGCCCCGAGGCTTCCCCCAGCCCACACTCACCCAGGCCTCGAGAACACCGATGGCCCTCTTCCACCTTCATCCTCATCCTCCAGGTACTGGACATCGCTAAGCAACCTGGTGGCATCCCTGCTCAACTCCATCCGATCCATCGCCTCCCTCCTGCTGCTGCTGTTCCTCTTCATCGTCATCTTTGCCCTGCTGGGCATGCAGCTCTTCGGGGGCAGGTATGACTTTGAGGACACAGAGGAGCGGCGCAGCAACTTTGACACCTTCCCGCAGGCCCTCATCAGTGTCTTCCAGGTAGGTGTGCCTGACTGCCGAATTCCATTTCTCAAACTTCGTGATCAGGATGGACCACATCACCTCCTCCAGGAAGCCTCCTCTGATATGCTGGTTTGAGTTCAATGTCCCTCTGCAGGCTTCCTTACCACCTGTGTTTCTCTGCCTTGTCATCATTGCTTAACTGTTTCCTCCATGCTCCTGAGACTAGTCGTTATGCCCAGTGTCCTGTTTGTCTGTCCCTGGGGCTGAGCAGAGTTCTGGCTTATGGAGGGACCATAGTTAGTACGTGGACAGGGGTGATCATATTTCTGAGCTCAGGGTCACACAAGGTGAGCTCTCCCTCCCTAAGGCGACGAAAGCCCCGGAGAAATGCAAACCTTTCCTCGCTCAGCAACATTCACTAGAAACCACCCAAGGGAGTTTGGCTGTGATTCACCTAACGGCTCTCAGGACCGCAGGCCCCTGGAGGAGCTTCCTCAGTGTAGGGCAGAGGAAAGCGCCCCCTGTTCCAGCTAGTAGCTCTTGACTAACACACCTTGTTAGGACCCATGGGAGGAGCAGTGTGTGACAATTGGTGGGTCCTACAGGTGGCTTCACACACCCCCTCCCTTGCTTGTCCACCTCACTGCTGACCAGCCCTGTGTCTTTCAAGGTGCTTGAGGTGTCATGCTATTCTGGAGGCTGGGATGACGGGAGGCCTGGATGGGTGCAGTAGAGTTAAGCCTGAGCTTTGGAAGAGCATGTGGAAGCAGTGGCCCGATCATCAAACTCCCTGGCCTGGAAAGCCAGTGTCTTCACTGGAGGAGGCCCAAAGAGGAGAGGGGGCCCTCTCATCCTGGCGTGGATGTGGAGAGGAAGGTGGGGGAACTAGACAAGAGGGAAGAGGTTTTTTAGACAGTGCAGTCCCAACAGGAGACTCTCACGACCCTCTGTGTCCCCTTCCTCTCTCCCCACCCAGGTCCTGACAGGGGAGGACTGGACCTCGGTGATGTACAACGGGATCATGGCCTACGGCGGCCCATCCTACCCCGGCGTGCTTGTGTGCATCTATTTCATCATCCTCTTCATCTGTGGCAACTGTATCCTCTCGGGAACAGGATGCAGGAAAGGGCTTAGGGGAGGGTCAGGAGAGGATCTGAAAATGGCTGTTGGGATGCCCAGCCAGGCCTCCTCTGGCTGGAATAAGGCCTGTCTGAGGCTCATGGGGAGCTATGTGGGCAAGGGCTAGGGATGTAGTACAAATAGCAAATGCAGGTGTGACCGTGGGACAATCCCTTCCACTGAGAAGGCTAGAGAACCACAGGGTGATCGGTTATGCGTGGAGGGGATGAAGTCCAGAAATGTTGGCAAACCCGGAGCAGGTTGGAGGGCCAAGCAGCAGTGAAGATGGGGCAGCCTGGCCCAAAAATTCACAGGCAGGCGGGGACGAACTAGGGAGTCAAGCAGCTGGAGCTCCAGTAGACGGTATAAAGAGCTGAGCAGCTGGGAGGGTGAGGCGGATGGGTCAGAGAGTGCTGGCAGTGCCCAGGGCCCTGATGCCTGCACCTGGGGTTGTGGCGAGGTGGGGCGGGGGTGGGGGGAGAACTGTTCCTTGAGCGCCTCTGTGCTGATTCCTCTCGCGTTGCTCCCGAGCTCCCTATACATCCGGTGTTGTGACTGGAATCAGTTCTAGACCAGAAGGGGACGCTATTCAAAGGATTCCTGGGCACCCTCTGCAGACAGGCCCCTGTGGATTCTATGTCCCCAGGCTCATGCCCTCCCATGGGGTGGCCCTGGCAGGAGGAGCACCAGTGACCCCACTCAGGGTGGGCTTGGTGCTGCAAACACATGAGCAGGGCAGGACTACGACTCCAGGGGCTTCCCATCAACCCACAACCCCAGGATCCTTAGCCAGATGCCCTCAGATATCCTGCTCAACGTCTTCCTGGCCATCGCTGTGGACAATCTGGCTGAGGCCGAGAGCCTGACTTCTGCCCAGAAGGCCAAGGCCGAGGAAAGGAAGCGCAAGAAGCTGTCTAAGTGAGTGTGTTGTCCTCGCAGGGAGGGACCTGGGGTATGCAGCCAAGGGTGGGCTCCCAGCTCCAGCCTGACAAGCAGGGTCCATGCCCAGGATGGGGCAGGCACCCTACCCACCATCTGGGGCTGGCCGAAGTCCTGTGAGGTGTTCCTGGAGGCAGATTGACTTCTTGGGTTTCCATCTATGAGCCTGGCATGTAACTCTGTAGTCTGGGACCTCCCTGTGGGCTCGAAGCAGGTACGGTCTTCTAGACAGAGTTCCCAAACTTTAGCTGCAAGTGAATTGCCTGTTCAATGCTGGTTCAGGAAGTTTGCGTGTAAGGAAGTCTGAGGTCCTGCGAGTCTACCCAGCTCTTGGGGGTGCCGGGGCTGCAGGCCCAGGAGTCGCCTTGAGTGGTTGCAGATAGAGGCTGGCCTCCTCCAGCGCCCATGCCTGTGCGGATGCTCGGCCCATTCCTGGCGGAGGCAAGACAGGAAGAGAGAGGGAGAGGGACATGAGCAATGGCATCCTGATTTCCTGAGACATTTCTGGAGAACTGAGCCCCATCGTGGACCAAACCAAGCAACCATGCTGCAAATTCTTCATGAACCAGGAGCAAAGCCACTTTCCACCTGTGGCTGACCAGTGAGCCACGTTGAGCCACGGCCTAGGCCACACACCACACCCCCTGGTCACAGAGAAGAGGCTTGCCTGGGCCTGGGCCCTCCCACTGGGCGGTTGGTTCAGAGTCTCCTTGGGGTGTTTGCATTATAAGCAGAACCCACGAAATTTCTAGTTGGGCCTCCACTTTGGGCTTTCTTGGTCTTCCAATTCAGGGGCCTCCCAGACAAATCAGAGGAGGAGAAGTCTGTGATGGCCAGGAAGCTGGAGCAGAAACCCAAGGGCGAGGGCATCCCCACCACCGCCAAGGTGAGCATGTCCTCTGGGGGGTTTCAGAGGCAGGAAGGGGAGAATATTCTGAAAGTTCCCTGGCTCAGCCCTGTGCCTTAGGGTGCTGGCAGGGTGGGGTGGGTGGGGTGGGACAGTGACTCTCTACCTGGCATCTCTGCCCCCCAACTAGGGGGAGCGGCAGTGGTTACCTTTCCAACAGGGAGTCATTGTCCTGAGTGGCACAGATACCTGAAGCTGAGAACCAGTTTCCTCAGAGTCCCAGCTGCCCAACCCCACCCAGGCCCTTGATACCCACTATCCTTGGAGAGGCCTTGACTGCCTCCCACCTGTGTGTGCCCTCCGGGCTCTGTCCAGCCCTTGTGGAGGCTGAGGAAGCAGAGCTCAGAGGGCTGGGGAATGGGCCCCAGAGCAGCTTGCCATTATGGAGAGCCAAGAGGGGACAGTGCAAATGGGCTGGGTCGTGGCTTTGTCCAGGGGTTATTTGGGCAAGTGGTCTCACCTTTCTGGGCCTGGTTTTTCCCAGGTAAATGGGCTGATCCTAACATTACCCACCCTCAGGTGGTCGGGAGAGTGCTGAGCTGAAGCCCACCTGCCCTCTAGCAAAGGCTCAGCGAATAGAAGCTGCAGCACTGGTTTTCCTTTTTTGTTTTTAATTAATTAATTTATTTTTACATCACTGTTCATTTTTAAACAATGTTTGCTCCCCGCCCCAGATGTAGTCCCCGTAGAGTTTCCTGCACCAAGGCACCCGTGCACCATCACCTCAGTCCCCTGTGCTCCTCCCTCCTTCCCTCCAATCCCTCTCCCACCTCCTCCCTGCAGGATGTCTCTGGTTTATAGTTGTCTGTTTTTGTTTTGTTGTGTTTTGTGCTGTTATTATTTTTTCCCTGATATCTTATCTGGTTCCCCTATATTCCTCCTCCAAGTGAAACCATCCGATATTTTTCTTTTTCCTTCTGGCTTATATACAACTGAAAAGGGGCTGATCTGGTTTTCTTCATCTTCACTGTGTTCCTTCTTGCAGCTGAAAGTTGATGAGTTTGAATCAAATGTCAACGAGGTGAAGGATCCCTACCCCTCAGCTGACTTCCCAGGTGCGGGTGCTGGGATCTTGGGGGACATGTGCCGGGGACCCTCGCTTGTGTGGCCCCTACCTGGCTCTCTCCTTGCGGTCAGCACAGAGACATCCCTTCTGCATCTAGTCGGGTAAATGAGCCATCAGTCGGCCTCTCCCTGAATGCACACAGTGGAAAAGGACAGATGGTTTATTTTCATGAATTAAGCAAGTTGGGGAACCACCCTATGCTTCCACGCTGAGGACTCTGTTTTCCAGGGGCTCAGATTTGTGGGTACAGAGTCTTCCATGGCAATTGTGTGGAGCAGGTGAGGTGAGTCCACCCATGTGGTGCAAGAGCTGGCAGGTTCCTGGCTATCCAGTGTCTGGCAGCCCCGGGGCTGTGCCAATGTGGGGTGACCAGTGCCCTGGTGGGCACGTGGGCAAGTCCAAAGGAAGGAGCTGAGGGCCGTGGAGGGAGGACGGCTAAGGCTCTGCCATGAATATGCATCCCATAAACACAAGTAACTGGCTGCGGAAGAAAGCCTGGTCATCTGTGCAAGGAGAGACCCCGTGGAGGGGGCAGACTAGACGGGGTTCAGTGTGAAAGGCTGCCGGGACAAGCCCTGGTGCCCACTCCTGGGCCCTTCAGAGCCCTGGGTCCTGGTGCCATTGCACGTCTATTGGTGATTGGTCTGATTGGCATCTGTCTGGCCCCTTGAATCAAAACTCCAGGAGGACTTTTTGTGTCCCAAATAGCACTGTGTTTGGCATGAGCAGGCACTCAGTAAATGGGATGAAAACATGGATTTTTGCCAAGAGCTGTATGGGGAGAGTGGAGCTGGTCTGGGTAAGACTGATCATGTGTCTTCAAATATCTGCCAGAAATGAACAAATGGGTTCTAGAACGAT
Source organism: Talpa occidentalis (assembly GCF_014898055.3). Classification (NCBI taxonomy): domain Eukaryota; kingdom Metazoa; phylum Chordata; class Mammalia; order Eulipotyphla; family Talpidae; genus Talpa; species Talpa occidentalis. The sequence continues at coordinate 77,340,493 of NW_023605194.1, forward strand.
TCATTTTTGAGCTGTTTTATCTAGCAACCATCACAGTTGCTGGTAGTGGCTGATGTGCAGGTGGCTGACCCAGGTGGGGGAAGCAGAGGGTTGGAGGCTAGTAGGCGGGGAGAGTGGGAGGCTATGGGGGGGCAGTGGAAGAGTATGTCATCTTGCTTCTTTCCAAGCATCATTTGAAGTAGTTGACAACACAAGATTTGTACAACAAAATCAAAATGACCACAAACCAAGGAAATTAAAATCAAGGTGTGAAAAGAAAGCAATACCGTCAAGCCCTGCAGAACCATGTTTCTCTCAAGGAGGAAGTGCAGATACACTGGTGGTCATCTGTGCGGCCTCGGTGTGTGTGTAGTTACACTTAGAACTTCACACACAGTGAAACCGCCTAGCGAGCATTTCTCAAAATGCATCCCTATCATTAAACAGCATGCGGCTGTACCACAATGCTTAGAATTCAGTGTCTGCCCTTCAGCACAGAGGGTGTCTCTGGTGTCCTTGACACCCAAGACAGGAAGTGCGGCAGGAGGCTTATTGTGAGGAAGAAGAAAAGGGGGTCACTGTTTCCTCAAAATGGGAGTGTAATCTGGGGGGAGCTGAGAACTCCTGCAGGTGCCATCATGGTGAGAACAGAACCCAGTGCTCCTGGCTGCCCTGAGAGTCCTACCAGGGGCCGGCGGAGTAGGATGGGGGCTGTGGGGTGAGACTGGACAAGTGCTTGCATATGAGGGACACACCAATTTCCCTCCTTCCCCTGCCTGATCTCTGGATCCTGCTGCCCTCAGAGATGAGGACTTCAGTCATCAGCCCTCCCTCAAAGACATGAGGTCCAGCAAATGGAGCTGGGGGTCCATCTCTTGCCCCTCTACCCTGGCAGCTGCCACCATAGGGGGGACTGGGTAAAGCTCAAGAAGTAGGATTTTTTTTTTTCATGCTGGCAATTCCTCTCTGAAATGACTACTTTTAGAACCCTAGCCCAGGGGAGGACCTCCAAGTCCATTATTTTAATAAGCCACCTGCCCCCCATCAATTTCACAAATCAGGAAGCTCAAGCTGCCTGGCACTGCACAGCAAGGTAGGGGCACAGGCAGGGCCAGAACTCAGGTCTGTTCTGAAACAGGGCACCCCGTGCTCCCTACAAGCTTGCAAGCATTTGAGAGAGTATGAACCCAGCCATGAGGCAGAAAATACAACAGCAAGGCTTCTTGGCCTTGTTCCCAGCCCCACTTCTAGAAGATTCTGGCCTTGCCTCCCTATCCCTAACAGTTCAAGCCTACTCACTGCAGGGAAGGGAGAAGGAAGAGCTACTGACATCCTCATGCCCTGTACTGGCCTGGCACCCCCATTGCCTGCTGGTTGCTGGGGCTTCATGTTTGGGTTCTGAGCACAGAAGCCAGGGGAGCAGTAAAATATGGAAAGACGCCCACAATTTCCCTCCCTTTCCCACTTTTCACAGGGGATGATGAGGAAGACGAGCCTGAGATTCCGCTGAGCCCCAGGCCACGACCACTGGCTGAGCTGCAGCTGAAAGAAAAGGCCGTGCCCATTCCAGAAGCCAGCTCCTTCTTCATCTTCAGTCCCACCAATAAGTGGGTGGCCTCTTAGCTGCTGTTTGGGGTGCTTGAGGGGGCAGGGCACTCAGAGAGGGACATGCCCCTACTCTGGAAAGGCCTCTTTCTCCTGATTCTCTGGACCTAACTCCTGCCTACAGCTTCAGATTGTGTGCCCTGTTTAAAATGCTGTTCTCTGTGGCACTGACCAGTTACTTATACCCAGGGGGGCTGTGCATACTGGCTCCTTTCTGAGAGCACTTTCCAATAGGGCAAGAGGATGAGAAGTGGGGGAGTCATAGTTCTTATTGGCTTCACAATGTTACACCTTTCAAAAATACGCAGACTATGGTCTTTATGGAGTTTCATCTGTCTGCCTCGGGGGTGGAGGACAGCCCCTCCCATTTGTTAGCGGGGAAGCTATGGGATGGTGGTGGAAAATTGGGGGACTATGGGAGAGGGGCCCAGTTGGGAGTTGAGAGTACGGCTGCAGGAACAGAATGAGGGGCAGGCCCCTTGTATGTCCAACCAGAAGGCCACCCTGATACAGTTTGTAATTCACCCTCTGTGCTGAGCTGGAGGCCGAGCACCTGTGTGCCCAGGAGGGATGGAGGCAGGTGAGGCCTGAGTGCCTGGGCTCACAGCTCCCCTGATACCCCTGCAGGTTCCGTGTCCTGTGTCACCGCATCGTCAATGCCACCTGGTTCACCAACTTTATCCTGCTCTTCATCCTGCTCAGCAGTGCTGCCCTGGCCGCCGAGGACCCCATCCGGGCGGAGTCCATGAGGAATAAGGTGATGGCAGACCCACATCCTCTGCCAGCTCAGCACCCCTCCCATGCCAAGTGTCAGCGGCCCGCACACCTCGCCAGTGCCCAGAGTCAGATGTCTCCTCTATGTGGCTATAGCCTTGGAAGTTCTTAGAATTTAAGCCCTTGACAGGTCCAGCATGTGTCACAGACAGGCTCCTGTTACCTGGTGTCAATGGTGGTGAAGGGTATAGTAGTGGTGGTGATGCCATTGCTCTGCCCTTCCTCTCCCTGCTTCTCCCTCCACTGCCCTGTCTCCAGATCCTTGGGTACTTTGACATTGCCTTCACCTCAGTCTTCACTGTGGAGATTGTCCTCAAGGTGAGTAAAGGGTATGGAATAGCCTGCGCATTGAGTGTCCCCAGGCCAAGGATCCAGGCCTGATGTGGCTCCAACTTGCAGGCATTCAGATGCTGGGTCTTAGGGGAGAGGGAAAAGCAAGAAGAAGGCAAAGAGTGACAGCAAAGACTCACAGACCTAGGAGACTAGACAGAGTTTTGGCTGCTACACTGGGAGAGCAGATGAGCAAAGGACTGACTGAGCCCACCTACTTCTCGGGAAAGTACCTGCTGTCCGTGAAGGTGTAGGCATTTTTCTCCCATGTTGAAGGCACAACCTGGATTTGTTGTTTGTTCTGAGACCTTTGTTGCCTATGCCTAGAAAACTTTCTCTTTCTAGGGTCCCCAGAGATATGACTGTCACCTTGGTTGGGTTTCTGGCAACTCTGCCCTATTGCACCCAGCCACTCCTTTTCACAGCACATCTCTGCTCATCCATTCTTGAGTTGGACTCATTCACCACCACAGTGGAGAGTCTGGAGGGCAGAGGGGGAATCTGTCTGTGGCTGTGACCCCATAGACTCAGCCTTCAACTCCACAAACAAGGAGGGGGTAGGGGAGCTGCAGAGGTCCATGCTGTCATATTAAATCAACACAGTGCCTTATTCAAGGCCTCAGCTAGTAAAGGCATTGAGCAGAGGGAGATGGTGGCTTCCCTCTGTCCAGGAGGACTTCCTGGAGGTGGTAACATTAGCATTAGACCTGAAATTGGACAGGACTTCATTAGGGAGTGTTAGCAAGGGCAGTCCAGGAGTCCTGAGCAATGACAAATACATGATCAGGAGATGTTTGGGCTATGCTCAGAGGAGAGAGTGGCCCCCTGGGCTGGGATACCACACACATGCAGGAGAGTTCCAGAATCAACAGCTGGGAAAGTGAGTTGAGATAAAATTATACAGGGCCTTGAATGTCATGAAAGTCTTCAACCTATCAGAGTTTAAGGACATAATGTGTTTGTGCAAAGATTACTAGAGATTATTAGAGAATAGATGAAAGAAACTGAGAGGCAAGCAAGAAATTGGGGTGGGGTGGGGGCTGGGAAGGGGTGCAGAGGGAAGAGAGAGTTTGGAGCCTGGTGAAGTCCAGCCATCCTTAGCGCAGAGGTGACTTCTAAGGAAGCTTCTGGGAAAAGGAGGAATGGTAAATTCCATGGCAGAGAGGACGGTCAGGCTGCCCGTCCCTTGGCTTGTGAGAAGAAGAAAGAGCCATGTTCAGCCTAGCAGAGCTGCCGAGAGAGGCCCTCGGGCATTGAGGACCAGAGCGGCGAGCGGGAAACGATCTCAGGTGGCAGCGGGACCTGGGAGGCAGGGAGGCGGCTGGTAGGCTTCTTGCCTCAAAAGTGCTCTTCCTGAGCGGTCGGAGGCGAATTGCCCTCGAGAAGCCCTTCCTCGGGGGACACGCTGCGTCTCTCCCCAGATGACAACCTTCGGCGCCTTCCTGCACAAGGGCTCCTTCTGTCGCAACTACTTCAACATCCTGGACCTGCTGGTTGTGGCTGTGTCCCTCATCTCCATGGGACTCGAGTGAGCAATGGCAGGGCCTCAGAGCAGGTGTCTGTCCACTGTCTACTGTGAGCCCCTCGGGGGGAGGCCTCTCGGGCCATTGCTGGGGAGCAGGAGTCCCTTGGTGTCACCTACTGGATTTAGTGTTCAGAGCCAGGTCCTGAAGACTAGGCAGGGAGGCAGAGAGAAGGCAGACCCCAGCCGCCCCATGGGGAGCACAGTCCTGCTCTGGGGTTTCTCCTAGTCAGATGGAGAGAGAGCCTGGGGTCACCCTAAAGGAAGCCCTCACTGGGCGTGGCTCACAGACCAGAACACTGGTCCAGTTAGCAGTTGGCGGCTTCCTCCAGTGCAGGACACTCAGGAGAAGGGAGGCAGGAGACAGCAGTGTTTCCAGGCAGAGGAGACTGGAGACTGGAGGTGGGTGGAGGGCTGGAGCCAGCCACCCCCAGCCCCTGCACCCTCTGCCACCTCCTCCAGGTCCAGCGCCATCTCAGTGGTGAAGATCCTGAGGGTACTGCGGGTGCTCCGGCCCCTCCGGGCCATCAACAGAGCCAAAGGGCTGAAGGTGAGCGACAGCATGGGGCGGAGAGGAGAGGCCGCCACAAGGGCCTAAACCTGGACGTCTCAGCCCAGTCGTGCAGGGCACCGACTGCTCCCTTTTGCGTAAAGGGGATAAAGGTGGGGCTGGGGCATCCCTCCCACATCTCCCAGCTTCCAACTACCTCCCAGCACCCCCAACAGGGATAGCAAGGTGGGTGGCGCCGACCTGGTCCCCACCTCACCGCCTGCCCCCCCACCCCCTGCAGCATGTGGTGCAGTGCATGTTCGTGGCCATCAGCACCATCGGGAACATCGTCCTGGTCACCACCTTCCTGCAGTTCATGTTCGCCTGCATCGGGGTCCAGCTCTTCAAGGTGAGCCCCACATCCCTGGCAGCCTCCCCTCCCTGCCCCAGCAATGGTGCATCAAGCAGGAGATGGTCTGTTTCCTCACCCCCCTAAGCAAAAGGAGCGCAGTTTGGGGGCAAAGCTGCTTGGGTCTAGACCATTGTCCTAGTTGATGCTCCGTCCGGTGGCCGCTGTGCTGCTGCATCTGCTGTCTTCTTGGTTGTGTGGCTTCTCCCCGAGAACCACGAGGGGGCTGCATCACCCCCCCCATTGTGACCCTTGGCCCCCTCCTTCCATCCTGCCTGGCTTATCTAACACCCCAACCCCATCAGTCAGCTGTGCTCCTGCACTCCAGGCTCTGGGCCAGTGTGTCTGGCACAGCTACCAGGAGCTTCTGGAATGTGAGTCCATCATTTTGCCAGGAGCCTTCTTTCCCGGGAGAGTGGATCTTCGGTTCCTCTGGGAACTAGCCCTCCAGGAAGCCCCTCCCACCCAGCTATCTTCTGATGCCTCTGACTTTTCCCAGCATCTGCAGGACCCACTGATGTCTGGGTAACACTGATGCCCTGGTGGCGCCCTTTCCTGACTGTGGGGGCCAATCTGCTCCTGCCCCAGAGCATGAGCATTTAAATCACCACGATATAACTGCTGTCAGACTTAGACGTGCGAGGGCATCATCTTATAATCATTCATTTATTCGACATTTAGAGGACATTTTCTGCCAGGGCCTTGCTAGTGCTCAGGGGGTCATGAAGCCCACTTCAGAAGTCCCCCCACACTGCCCTGGGTGCAGGCGCTAGGGTAATGCTCTGCATATGGCCCTCTCCTCCTGGCCCCAGCCTGGGCTGCACCCGCCCCCCCACCCCTGTCTGCTGCCTCCTCCACCAGACTGGGGGCCAGGCAACATCTGTGTCTGCTCATCCCTTTCCCTGGCACCAGCCTGGGACCTGGCACGTAGGAATCCCCAAGACCCCTCCCCGAAGAAAGGAAGATGCTCTTTGGTCTCAGTGCCCCTTACAGGCAAGACAATTGCCCTTCAACACCCCAACTTCCTCTGCATTTTAGTCTCTTATCAAGACACCAGTTCCCACCCACACAGATAATAGCAAGACGTCCCATACAAGTGGCACTTGGCATCACATTTTGGAAATTTAGCACCTGCAGGCCACACTCAATCAGAGTTTAGCTTTGCTTGCCACATTAAGTGGGGTATTTGATTTCAGAAGCCCAGAAACCTGCCCAATGGCACCTGTGTTTCCTCTTGCCCACCTTCCCCTTGGCCCCACAGCCACCAAGGGTGGGGTGGTAGGAAGGTGGGGGCAGCCAGCCTCCCCTCTTCCTGGCTCCGTGGCTGAGTCGTTCTTCCCCTCTGGATCTTGAAGGGGACAAGGCCAGGATCTGTGGGTTTCCAGCTGAATTTGGCCACATCAAGACCTAGTCAACCGCACCTGTTGTTCATACCAAATCTGGGGGGGTCCTCTATGTGATGTAGATTAAAGGGGAAATTGCTCTGTCTGAAATCAGCCTGGGGGAGCACAGAGCCCACCTACTCAGGCCCTGGGGTGGGGGGTGCAGCCCCCTGTCGACTCCCAGACACGCTGTCATCAAAAGGCCACGGGCTCCGCCCCACGCTCCTGCCCCAAAGCCACCCCCTGCAGGAGGAAGAAGGTGGGAGTGGGATGACCCCACTCTGAATGCAGAGGCCCAAGATGACCTCCTGTAGCAGTGGGGGGCAAGGGGGAGCAGGGGCCAAGGTGCAGTCGTGAGTCCATGCCCAGACCCAGCCTGGGCACTCAGTGATGCCCCGTCTCCAGGCTGGTAGCATCTGAGCCTGGTGGGACAGGCTGTGGGGTGGCTGAGGGGTGGGGGACAGGGAAAGAGAAAGACAATTTGGGGGCACCGCTCTGAGGGGAAGAGGACAGTCTCCTCCTTCCAAACGCCCTGCCTCCCCTTCTCCTCCCACCGGCACGGTCACTCCCTGCCATGGCCCACGCTTTCCCATCCTTTGCCATGACATGTCTCCCCCTTCCTGGGTGCAGGGGAAGTTCTTCAGCTGCAATGACTTATCCAAGATGACAGAAGAGGAGTGCAGGTGTGCGGGGTTCTGCCAGCTGTGGTGCACGGTGGGCGGGGCCGCCAGGTGGGGGGCAGTGGGACCCTTCAGACTGGGAACCCCGGAATAAGGAGGGATGTTTAGAGAGGCTCCTTTCCTTGGGTAACTGTGGGGTCCCCTCTCGTCCTGGGTCTGGACCTTCACATCCCAGCGCCCCCACTGCCCGGGGCCCAGAGGACATGTTGCCAGGCCCTGAATGGTGGGGAGGAGGCAGCCATGGGCTGCACACAGAGTGACTGGGCCCCCGTGCCGCAGGGGCTACTACTACGTGTACAAGGACGGGGACCCCACGCAGATAGAGCTGCGTCGGCGTGAGTGGATCCACAACGACTTCCACTTCGACAACGTGCTGTCGGCCATGATGTCACTCTTCACAGTCTCCACCTTCGAGGGGTGGCCTCAGTGAGTGAGAGCAGGCTGGGGCCGGGGCCAGCACTGGCAAGTAGGGGCAGCCCCACTGCTCCGCCCCAGGCCCGTGGCAGGCACTCACATACCCCACCTCCTCCGATGATTTGCAGGACTGGGGGCTGATGGGTTACTCCAAAAGGAGCCTGACCAAGGGCCTCGGGTGAGATGTACCCCAACTCCTCTCTGCCCACATGGGGGAGCTCTGTTGATTGACTAGGGAGAGATGGGGCACCCCATAAAAAGTCAGGCCCTTTCCAGGATCTCTTCCTGTCTTTCCTAACTTCTTTGCCGTCACATGGCTGTTCACAAAGCCCCTTGGCACCCCATGGCAGTGGGATAAAGGCCCCCTCCTGGCCTGGCTCGTGGCCATGGCCGTGTCAGCCCTGTCCAGCCTCCCTTCTCTGCCCGCCCCAGGCTTCTGTACAAGGCCATAGACTCGCACACAGAGGACGTGGGCCCCATCTACAACAAACGCGTGGAGATGGCCATCTTCTTCATCGTCTACATCATCCTCATCGCCTTCTTCATGATGAACATCTTCGTGGGCTTCGTCATCGTCACCTTCCAGGAGCAGGGGGAGACAGAGTACAAGAACTGTGAGCTGGACAAGAACCAGGTGCTGGGCCTCCCGCTGGAGGTGGCAAGCAGAGCCCCACAGGCCCCTGTTACCTGGGCCCTGGGGTCTGGAGGTGACAAGAATCCTGGGTCTGAATGACCCCAAACCTCCATTTGATACCCGAACCAAGCCTCCATGCAGTCTACCCATCTCCATCCATAGACAATACAAGTCGGGGGCGGGGGTCTCATGAACCCTTACCATGCCCAGGGACAGGACGCCATGCAGAGCCCCTGACCTGGGCTGGAGCCATGTTGGACAGGCTTGTGATAGCTCAGGAGGAACCCCAGGGCTCGACGGGACTGCTCTCCCAAATGGTCCAGCAGAGGCCCTCAGTCACAGACTCCAGGGTGAAGCTGCTCCCGGCTTGCTCAGAACACAGGGTCTCTCGAGTCCCTGGATGTGGGTGTGGAAGGGAGCAGGAGGAGGGTCCGGGTGCTGACTTGCCCTGTGTGTGTAACCTCAGCGCCAGTGTGTGCAGTATGCCCTGAAGGCCCGTCCACTGAGGTGCTACATCCCCAAAAACCCCTACCAGTACCAGGTGTGGTACATCGTCACCTCCTCCTACTTTGAATACCTGATGTTCGCCCTCATCATGCTCAACACCATCTGCCTAGGCATGCAGGTGAGGCACCCCAGGGACCAATGCCCCGTGATGGGGTCCAGGGCAGGGCAGGGTTCCCAGATACTTTTCCTAAGCTCCAAGGGAGGGAGGTACCAAGGGAGGTGCCTCCAAGGGAGGCAGAACTCAGTACAAGCCGACCCAGGCCTCGCCAGGCACTTCCAGTCTCCCAAGGAGGAGGTGGAAGTCTCCCAGAGGCAGTGCCATCAGCAGGAGGTGGCACCACAGGAGCCCAGCAGCAGAGGACAGAGTTCTCTTGTGCTGTTGCAAATCTGGATGGTTAAGTTGGCCGGTATTTGGCTCCAGCCCAGAGAGAAATGGAGTTCGAACAGGGGTCTCTCTCGGGAGCCCAGCACCCTTCCTTTATGGCATTGTCACAATTCACGCCATGGCTGCCCAACATTACTTCAGCATCTGAGCCCTCGCGCCTGGAAGAATAGAATTGCACGGCTAGGCCCCCTGGCATGCGCACTTAAGGCACATCCCGCCACACATCCACACAAGGCCAGGTGATGCAGAAGGCTCCGGACAGCAGGCCCAGGCCAGACAGAAGATCTCTAGTGATATGTCCAAGCTGGGCAAGAGAACTGGGTGTTCCCGACAAGACAGAGTCGGGGGGGGGGGACAGGCAGATCCTTCTCAACTATCCGGGGAGCTTTTGTAGAGCAAGCGGGGTTTTCATTTCATCGATTTTCTGAAAGAGCGTAAGGGAATCCTTATAAGGAAATAGATTAAAGGAGGCTGTAGTGGTGAGCAAGGTGTTGGCTCTGAACCGCCTCACCATCCTGGGGGCCCAGCAGACAGCTGGCAAGGGGAGCCCAGCTCCCACCTCTAGTTGGTCATGCCAGCCCAGGGTTCCACTCTCCTAATCCTGTCCCCAAAAGACTCATAGAGCCCGTCCCACAGTCCTGCCTAGCAGAACCCCCTGCCCTGTCACCCCAGAACAGAGATGTAAATGAGCTCTGCCCCCCCAAGCAGAATGTGGAGCTAGGGCGCCTCTGTCCCTGTGTCCCCTCTTTGAGGGGGAGGGGCTATCCATTAGATGTGGTAGAATTCAGGGAATTGCTAAGCAGACACCTAGCTTTCTGAAAGTAAAAAAGTGAGCATGGGTCCCAGAAAAGGGGGCACCCCAGAAGAGACTGGGTGAGCCTGGCCACTCAGCCCCTCTCCTGTGCCCTTCACAGCACTACAACCAGTCAGAGCAGATGAACCACATCTCAGACATCCTCAATGTGGCCTTCACCATCATCTTCACCTTGGAGATGGTCCTCAAGCTCATGGCATTCAAAGCCAAGGTGAGTGTGGGGGCCACAGGGCCAGATGAGCAGGTGGGGCCAGGTGGGGTGGGGCCTTCTCATGGAGCACCCCCACAGCCTCCTCCTGAAGGGCCTCATCCAGGACTTCTGCCCCTAACCTGTGCGCCCCCCGGCCCAATTTTACCTGCAGACTCAGGGCAGGCAAGGTGTTCAGGCTGCAAGGGGGCGCCCACGGGGGTGGGGAGTATCTTGCCACACCCTGTCAGATCTGCACTGTCAAGCCCCAGACAGGACTCCAAGGAGAGGAGGAGTCCATGTGGACCAGGACCCCAGATTCTCTCCCTCTCCCCCAACCGCTTTATGCTCTGGAGGAAGGGAAATAAAGAACCAAAGGGAGGGGGTTTCAGGGTGGGCCTCATGCACCCCACCTAGGCCTGGCCCAGGGGGTCCACTTTACCCGGGGCCTGCCACTGCCCTCTGCTGGCCGACAGAACCCCTGCCACCCACAATTCAGCGGGCCCCTCCCTTTCCTTCCCAGGGCTATTTTGGAGACCCCTGGAATGTGTTTGACTTCTTGATTGTCATCGGCAGCATCATCGACGTCATCCTCAGTGAGATTGACGTGAGTGTCAGGCAGATGAAGCTGATACTGGGGTGGGGTTGAAAGCCCTGGTTTAGTCCACAGATATTTGGGGGGCATCCACTATAAGTGAGCATGGTACCCCAGAAGTTCCTAAGATCGAAATGAGAAGTGGTGGCCTCTGCCTCCAAGGTGCTACAATCCTGCAGAGCAGACAGATAACTCAGACTCTAGGGAGACATAATGAGTGTGCCAGCCTGTCATAGCAAGAGCTGTCCTGGAAGGGCAAGATCATGTCTTGTGCTGAGTCTGAGAACAGAGAGGAGTCAGGGACCAGATTTCCCAGGCCCTCTAAGGCCATGGTTACAACCTTGGGTTTTATTCTGAGAGATGGGAGCCATCTGGAAGGTTTAAATCTGGTTTGTCTTTAGTTCTCAAAGAATCAATCTGGCTATGGAGTTGAGAGTCAGCTGTGGGGGGCACAGGGCTACTCAGGGGGAGCAGACGGAAAGCTATTTCAACACTCCAAATAAGAAAAGGTGGGTGCTAGCTGTGCAGGTGGTGAGAGGTGACCAGCATCTGGGTCGCTTTGGAAGGCTGAGGTGACAGGTTTTGTTGATGAGCTTGACTGGGGGAGGGGAGGGGAGGGCGGGGAGCAAGGCTGAAGATAAGGGCTTTTGCCCAGGTGACTGAGCTTCCACTTCCTGCAGTGTAGAGGTGCCAGAGGCGCAGGTAGGACCAGAAATCAAGAGTCCTGCTGTAGACACAATCATGAGGAGGCCTCCAGATTTATGAGGGCTTCTCACCTGAGCCACAGAGGCTCGGATTTGTGAGTCAGGGGTTTAGAGATTAGGTCAGGCTAGAGCTTTAAGCCTGAGACTCATTTAAAGTTATGGGGGTGGATGGGATCACCTCAGGGGAGGTATTTAGGGAGAAAAGCTCCCAAGGCTGAGCCTTTGGACATGCCAGTGTTTAGCGACTGGAGAGATGAGGCAGAACCAGCAATCAGGACTGAGAAGGAACGGACCACCGAGGACCCAGGCGCATCCTGGCAGGGCCAAGCGTGGCTTAGGCTGCAGGGGTTTCTCGGTGGGTAGGGAGGCCGGTGGCATGACCTGTGCCGGGACTCCTTAGGGACAGCTCATGAGTGGGTCTCCAGGAGGGTGACTGGGTGCCAGCAGTCATGGGCATGGGCTGAGCCTGAGTGGTCCACATCAGCTCAGTCTCACCCTGGAGTCATGCTTGGCGGCCCAGAAGCCTTGGAGAAGGGGTGAGCTGCCAGGAATGGTGTAGGCCGGGGCCAGCACACTGGGCAGTGATCCTGTGAGAGCAAGGGCGTTGTTGAGATGTAGGCCCTGGGGCCCTGAGGGAGATGGCCCTGGACCTGGACCAACAAGTGGGACAGAGAGTATGCGGCCCTGGATGGAGTGAGAAACAGTGCAGGACTGGTTTTACCAGGGGAAGTGAGAGGAGACAGGTTGGAGGTTTCAGCCAAAGAGGTCACGGTCAAGACCTAGAAGTCAAGCCCTCCAGGGGTGACCTCAGTCCGGGCTGCCCTGGTGCCGGGAGGGACCACAGGGGAGGAGACACTTGCTCATCTTTCCCAGCCCCCCCAACCCCACACACACCAAGGCTGCAGTGGATTCCAGTGGCAGAGGAGGGGCAGCCAGGGACAAGCCCCAAAGCAAGGGCCTCATCTAGGTGAAGGTCTTCTGCACTTTGCACTGTGCAGCGCTAAGCACCTTAGATTGCCAGCCCAGGATGGGTGAACCTCATGGGTTGAGGGAGGCGGGGTTGAGGGTGGTACTGGAAATTCCTGGCAGCTGAGAAAACATCTGGAGTCTGCAAGAAGCCTTCAGCCTGAGACTCCAAAGGGTTGAATCCTGGCTGGGCACAGCGCCTTCTGGGGACTTGGCTGCCACACTGGATGTCTGGGGGCTGGAGGGGGGTCAGAAATCCTGCTCACCCCATTGTACAGAACAGACAGTGACAGACAGAGTTCCATCTGCCCTGAACCCAAGGGCCAGGGTTGGCTGGAGGTGGATGTTTCTGGGCAAAATGTGTGTGTGTGTGTGAGAGAGAGAGAGAGAGAGCACGTGTGTGCAAGCGTGCACATGCGTGCACACACATATGTGCAAATTTCCATTCACTCTCAGTTTTTGCTGGGAAATAGCATCCCTAAGGCCCCGTGGCTCCAAAGCAGCATTTCTAGCATTTCTAATCAGCAAGATCAGAAGAAAGAACTCTAAAGAGCCAAGATAAAAAGCACATGAAAGATAGCTATTTCTTGCAGTCTGGCTGAGCAGGGGCCCTGGATGAATGGAAGCAGGCCCACAGTCCCCTTCATGGTGGAGGGTCAGAGGAGGCCGGTGGCTGTTAACTTGATTTTTAAGAGAAACAGACATTTCCTACCTATAAGTTTGCATGAAGTCATGTTAAGATTGATTTCTATTCCCAAAAGCGGGGTGGCCCTTTCTGTGGAGACTTTCTGCAAGGACAGAAATTATCCGCTCTCTCCAGCACAGTAGCCACTAAGCCACACGTGTCTGCTGGCCACGGAAATGTAGTTTGTACAACTGGGGACCTGGACTGCTCACTTGACTTAATTTTCGCTGCGATTCAAATAGCCCCATGTGGCTAGCGGCTCCCCCATTGGCAGCTAACCGCCATCTGGGGTGCCTTTGAGCCTCCAAAGCCAGGCTAGTCCTCTCCAAGCCAACTTCATTGGGTTATTATACTTTTTGTTAAGTTCACCATGAGATCCTCATGCACAACCAGGATTGAGAACGAGTGTTCCAGGGAAAATCTGCCCCAAAGAAATCTGTTTGGTGAAAAACCAGTACCGGGAACGAGGCCTCCCTCAAATTTTGAGAAAATGAAACAGTGACGTCCCCTGGCCTTGGCCTCCAGAACAAATGGGGCCTAAGGGGCAGGCTCACCGTAAACAGGAAGACATATGTCCACAACCCCAACACCTGCTCTCCAGGAGCTTGGCCACTGACACGGAGGCCTGCGTCTGGCTCCCAGGCCGGGGGCAGAGAGGTGTCTGCTGTGGGGGTCTCAGGCTCCCCCAGAGGACCTTTGCCCCTGGACGATGGGACTTCTCTAAGGGCCTCAGTGGCACAAGGGAGCTGGCTGGCACCCCTGCACTCAGGGAGAGAGAGGTGTGGACCCGCCCATCACAAACAAGTACTTCCCACAGTGCCCATTCGGGTGACCCCGCCTTGCATACCAGCCACACAGGGAACCTGATCCCTGTCAGCAGCAGACACCCTTTGGAAAGAGAAGGGACTTGTCCATGTCTGGTCTTCCCTCTTCTTCTTATCCCTTGTCCCATTCTGTGGCCTCCCTGTTCCAGAAGCTTCATCCTCATCCCCACCCACTCCCTGCCCCGATTGGCAGCCACTTGGGGTCCCCATACCCTGCCTCTGCCTTTTTTCTCTGACTCTTCTGTGTGTCTGTCCTTTCTGACCCCTCTCCTCACTGCCCTCCCATCGTGTCCCTCCTCCTCTCTCTCTCCCCCTCTCCCCCACCCCTCGTCTCTTCTCTCCACAGACTTTCCTGGCCTCCAGCGGGGGACTGTATTGCCTGGGTGGAGGCTGCGGGAACGTTGTAATTCCAGGCTGCATGGGCCTGCCCGGCACACCCACCCGCCAGCGCTCGCTCGGCCCTACAGCGTGCATGCTTAGGCCTGGCCACTGCACTGCATGGGGTGCTCGGCACTCAGGGCCCCCTCCCAGAGCGGCCCCCTGCAGGGTCTGAGCTAGGGCAGGTCTGGGGCTCTGTAGTAGAATGTGCATGGATATAGCAGCTTTGTCAGACTCCTGGGAAGTGGGGCGAGGGGCCTCTCTGGCACCCTCTCTGCTGAGGGGAACATCCAGAAGGGACCATGGTCGCTGCTGCAGGACCTTGGTCACAGTTGACTGGCACAAGGCCATTGGGGACACAGGAAGCTCGGTGGGGGCTCTCCCCTTCCAGAGTTATCCTGGTGTCTAAGGCTCGCACAAGGGCAGAGGCTGGCCTGGCTTACAACGGCCGAGGGCAGGGCCGGGTGGTAGGGAGTGGTTGTGTTGAATGGACATGGACAGCAACAGAGCAGCTGAGCTCTAGGGAGCCTTTGCACCGGGGACGGGGCGGGGGGACACAAGGGGAGAGACTGGGGATAGCTCTGGGGTCCTCAGTCCATGGTGGCTTGAGGAGGTGAGATGAGACAGGAGGTTCCAAAAGGGCAGGCAGTGGGCTTCACCCCAGGTGGAATCCCTGCCATTGCTCCTGAGAATGGGCCCCCGACACCGCTTGGTGCTCCATGACCATCCTCCCTGTCCCAGCTGAACAAGCCCAGACCCTGAGCCCAGGCTGGCCACAGCCAGAACCCCTGTCCACCATGGACATCTCCCCAACACTTGCCCCTTCTGCTCCGCCTGCCCCCTCCCCTGCTGGGGTGCTGCCCCCGACTGACTTCTGGGGCTGCTGCCCCGCAGGACCCAGACGAGAGTGCCCGCATCTCCAGCGCCTTCTTCCGCCTGTTCCGGGTCATGAGGCTGATCAAGCTGCTGAGCCGGGCCGAGGGGGTGCGCACGCTGCTGTGGACATTCATCAAGTCCTTCCAGGTGCGAGCGTCCAGCTCACCCCTCAGCCAGGCCTGGCCTTCCCATGCCCCCAATCACTGCACTTACACGGAAAGGCTACTGGGGATGTCTGCCAGCCCTGGGGGCACCCTGGGGGTTCTTGGGATCCCTGGAGAGCAGGGAGAGCAGCAGGGTAGACGTGGGCAATGGCACTGACCCTCCCTCCACCACCACCCCCAGGCCCTGCCCTATGTGGCTCTGCTCATCGTGATGCTCTTCTTCATCTATGCTGTCATCGGCATGCAGGTGAGAAGCAGGTGGCCTAGCCACAGGTGGACGTGGCCAAGTTAGATGGACATCTATGGGCATTGGAGAGGTCAGCATGCAGGCTGGACTCTCACCCTCCCTACGTCCTTCACCCTGGCACCCTGGGGTCCACTGAAAGTTGGTTGTACAGCTAATGCCCAGGTGGCGTTAGTGCTGGTCAGGTAGAAGCAGTTCAGGAGGGCGGGGAGGGCCTTCACCTGCTGATGGACAGTAGGGGCTGAAGCAGTCTCTAAGGCCCCTGCTTGAGGTGGTCATCCTCCCTGGACTGCCCCTCCCTTAGCAAGTCCTTTGCTATTAGAAAAATGGGGCCAGGGGCTTCCCTGGTGGCACAAGGGGTTAAGTCTTAGCACAGTGAAGCTATCTGCAGCCACTTCAGCACAAGTTCGATTCCTGGCCAGGGAGTTGACCCACATGGCGCAGCACACCTCTTCTGTCTCGCCCACTGCTCCTCTCAGCAGTGTTTTTCAGTGGATCCGCCTGTTCTGCTACCCCATTTGTCTCTGGTGAACCCTATCAATCACCACACCTCTGGCCTGCACCCCAGGTCTTGTATGCATAAATAAATAAATCTCTAAAAAAAAAAAAAAAAAAAAAAACAGAAAAACGGGGCCACTCTCTGACTTGAGAGGAAGCACCTCACTTAACTTAGAAAACAATCCAATTTATTTGACTTCTGGTCAGACAGGGCCTAAGTGAAGGGGATTTGAGGAGGTAGGGAGCAGTCAGGTGGGAGAGGGCAGCAGGAGCCACGCTGAGGGCAGGCTTGTACCTAGTGCCAAAGCCAGAGTCCATTGTCATGCACAGATGTTCGGAAAGATCGCCATGGTGGATGGGACCCAGATAAACCGGAACAACAACTTCCAGACCTTCCCACAGGCTGTGCTGCTGCTCTTCAGGCAGGTGTCCCCACCACCCTTGCCCCAGCAGGGGGACCCTGCTCTACTCCCCAGCGGGGGCCCTCCTCTACCCCCACCCCGTGGGTCTGGGCTGTGTCATGGGTGTATAGCCTGTGTAACCACCCAGGACCATGGCTCAGAAGGCCGGCTGGCCATCTGGATGGGCTTTGGAAGGCTCTGTGCTCGCCACTGTGTAGCCAGTGCCCCTTTGTAATCATTGGTGAGTGAGGGGTCCCACATGTTCATTTTGCACTGAGTTTCACAGACACTAGAGCCAGTCCTGCGAGACATGAGAGGAGCCTCCAACCTCATCCCACAATGCAGGTTATAGTCAAATTTCCCCCAGGCGAGTGGTGAGGCCTCAGTGCCTCAGTGCCTCAGTCAGGACAGGGCTCCCTCGCTGTCCCCCCCAGTGACTTACGTCACAGATTAATAATTTTTCCCTCCTTCCAAGAAATCCCTTTTCTGTAGTTTAGGTCCTGCTTATTGCACCCCACAGTGGGTAGAGCGATGGGGTTGCAGCACAGTGGGGAAACTGAGGCCCACCTCACACTAAGCTGCTCCGAGAACCAGGGGATCTGACTTCCTACTTCTGGGGGAGCAGCCTTGGTCATCTCCCCTCCCTGCACACTCCTCCCACCAGGCGGCAGGGGTCCAGACGGGCCACTCACTGGTGACCAGGCCAACAGCAGCCTCTCTCTCCCAGGTGCGCAACAGGTGAGGCGTGGCAGGAAATCCTGCTGGCCTGCAGCTACGGCAAGCTGTGCGACCCCGAGTCGGATTACGCCCCAGGCGAGGAGTACACGTGTGGCACCGGCTTCGCCTACTACTACTTCATCAGCTTCTACATGCTCTGTGCCTTCCTGGTGAGGGGCCCACGGCAGGGAGCAGGCCCAAGGCTCAGGCAGGGCCACCGCACTCTCCCTCCTGACAGCCTCTATGTACCCAGGAGTTGTTGTCACAGGCACACAGCAGGCTAGGGTCATTTGGGGTGTAACTCGGTTTCTGGGTGCTTTTTCCTGCTCCCGGAGGGCTCCTAAAGATGTTACTTCAATCAGTAATCAAGCAGAATGTCATGGCAGGTGTCCTCCATAGGAAGGGACTTCCCATGAAGCCAGCTGCCCCTCACTATCCCTTGGAGGAGAAATTCGCCCTCTGTGAGGAGGCTGAGCCTTTGAAAACAGGGTCCCTTGGAGGGTCCCCTGGGGTTAGAAGCACGAGACTGGAGACTCGAGTTGCTGTCCATGTGGAAGGCAGGGCCCTCACTCCTCCAGTGTTTCTTTCTTGGGACCACTCGTGACTGAGGATCTGGGGTGTGCCTGGGTTCAGGGCAAGGCCTAGAAACCTCAATAAGAGGTCCTGGAGAGGCTCCTCAAGTACAAGAGGAGTCCGTGCTTGAGCAAACCTTGCCCTTCAAAGGACCCTACCATGTGCCGGAAAGGCAAAACATGACAGGGCATGTCCAGGAAGACATGGAGGGTGAGAAGCCATCCCTCTGGGTTGGCGGTGAGGGGCTGAGATAGGGTGAACTCCCAAGAGGGCCCTGCCTGAGCAAAAGCACCGAGGTGGACAGGGTTGGAAGGGAGGAAGGGGTGGCTCAGAAAGACTGGACACAGAGCTCAGGCACAGGGAGCCCTGCAGCCCACACCCTGTGGGCACCTCGCAGCCCCCCACGCTGGCCTGGCATCACTTGTCTTTTGGTGTTGGGAGTTCTTGGGTCTCTGCTTGCAGATCATCAACCTCTTTGTGGCTGTCATCATGGATAACTTCGACTACCTCACGCGGGACTGGTCCATCCTGGGCCCGCATCACCTGGATGAGTTCAAGGCCATCTGGGCAGAGTATGATCCGGAGGCCACGTGAGTCTGGCCCACAGGTTCTATGTGGGGCCTTCCCCGCATGGCCCATCCTGCCTTCCTAGATCCTGTCTGCATGTCACTAGGGCATCTCTCTCCATGTTAATCAGAGAGCAAGAGCATCTTCCCACCTCGGTTATCCAAAGTCCCAGATCAGAGGGTTCACATTTCTCAAGACTGGGATGGATCGCACAGCAAAACCCCTTTGACTTTACTGGGACATGGTCCCCCAGCTTCTGCTTGGACATTTCTAGGAGCAGGGAACACATTACCTCACAGACGCTCGAGGCCCTGGCTATGCAGAATATGGTAGCAGCACCCCAGACTGATGCAAACTTAGAGCCCCAGCCCTGGCGCACACTGACTGAGTCAGTCTCGGGCTGTTAACCTGGCCACCGGGCATCCTAGGACAGTAAAGCCTGGGAAGCATGGTTCTCTGTTCTTCCAGAAAGGATAACAAGTTCATGTCTGGTGATTGTTTCCCCTTGTCAGGCGCTGCGCTAGCATCGCACGCGTCATCTCGTGTGATCTTTGCAATAGCTAACAAAGGCTCCTGATTGTCTCAGTCTCCCAGATAAGGAAACTGAGGTGCAGAGAGGTTGCGTATCTGGCTTAGTCATACAGCTTGTTAGCAATGAGCCAAGGTCCAATTCAGGCCCCTCTTGTGCCCTCAGCAGCTGACTCACGTGTTCACATCATGGATATCCAGATCTACCTGCTTCTAGCACCCACGCATGAGTTCTAACTCTGTCCCCTGGAAACAGGCAGGAGATAGTGACTCTTTCTCACAGCCAGCCCATCAGAAAAAAAAAGGAAGTCAATATGGTCATCCAAAACCATTTTTTCAAGCCTCTTGCTTTGGTCGTTCCCTTATCTGCTGCTTTATGTCCATTCTGGGGAATTTTATGGTCCCAATGAAAATGTGGTTTCCAGCTCTGGACCCATCTCTGGAGGTAGGCTTCCACCTCCCTTGACCTATACCTTCTACTTCTATTGATACAACACAAGGGTCCCTAATTTTCTTGATCAAAAACCAAGGAGGGCTCTGCAATGGGGAACACGAGCTCCAAATCCCACATCTGAGGAAATGCTGGCCTCTAGCTGCCAAAAGAAAAGGAGGCCCATTCCTCGTGTTGGGTAGTGGTGAATCCAAACATGGTCTCTTTATATACATTCTTCCACTTTCTGGATATGGCTGGAAAATCAGGAATTATTCCTCTGCCCCCTTGGCTCTCCTTCCGTTGGCCCATTCTCTGGGTGTGGCTGCCAGGTATACAGCCGGGTGTCCTTCGGCAGGGGCAGAATCAAACACCTGGATGTGGTGACCCTGCTGAGGAGGATCCAGCCCCCTCTGGGCTTTGGGAAATTCTGCCCACACCGGGTAGCATGTAAGGTAACCAGAGCTGCCAGGAAAGGTGCCCCCGGGAGAGGAAAAGGGAGGTGGGTGGCAGGGAGGCTGGTAGGGCTTGATGGGAAGAGTTGTAGACTTTCTCAAGGAGTCCCCCAGCTCACCTTTCCACCTGCTCGTGGAGGGCCTCCCGGTCAGCCTGCACCCCCAGCCCTCATGTCCTAGGCCTTCCCGGCCCACACACTGGGCAGGGAGAGGGGGGGCCTGCTCACACAAGCTCCCTCTCCCTGAACAGCGCCTGGTGGGTATGAACATGCCGCTGAACAGCGACGGCACCGTCACCTTCAACGCCACTCTCTTTGCCCTGGTCCGCACAGCACTCAAGATTAAGACAGAAGGTGAGGGCCTCGGTGTGTGCCCCCTTCTCTCAGGGAGCTGTTTGGCAGATTCTGCAAGACTCACAGAACTAAAGGTTGGGATCAGGAGTCATGAGGGAAAGCAAAGGGAGGACCCTACACTATAACCACAAAATCCTCATGCCCCTCAGGGCCTAGAGGGAGCCCAAAATTTCTCAACAGGACAAAGCTCACAGAGGATCTGTTTCCACATGACTGTCAGGGAAGTGGCAATAGACACCCTGATATTCAACTCTGGGCACAGGCAGAGGAGCTGCTCAGGCAGCACTGGGCAGCTGGTGGGGTCCATGCTCGGCTCCACTAAATCTGTGGGTCCCTACCTCCTGGGAAGACAGACCTGGGGTGGGGGGAAGGGCAGGAGCCAGGGTCTCAGTATCGTTCCTGAGCCCTCACTCAGAGCCATCCTGTGGGTGATTAGGGCCGCTACAGGCCTGAGGCAGCCAAGGGCTGGTTCTTGGAGGCCAGGGAGGTGAGGAGGTGGAGGCCAAGTTAGGGCAGTAGGAGGCTGCCTGGGGTCTTTGGGACAGATCCTACGATGTGGGGATTTGAAGACTTGGGGGGGTGGGCAAGAAGGGAGGAGATGACACCTTAACATCAGCCACTCTGGGCACCAAAGCCAAGCCTGTGGGGAGTAGGTATGGAACTCAAGGGCTGGGCTGCACTCGTGGACAGGATTCCCCCCACCTCCCCATTGCCAGTACTCAGCACAGTAGCTGCTACCCAAGAAAATTCAGCCAATGTTTGTTGAGTAAGAGCTTCTGAGAGCACTAGGTGTCTTTCTCAAATGTACTTGGCATGGCTGGTGACTTCAGAACTGCTCCTGCCTGACCCTTGCCCCCAGGTAACTTTGAGCAGGCCAACGAGGAGCTGAGGGCCATCATCAAGAAGATCTGGAAGAGAACCAGCATGAAGCTCCTGGACCAGGTCATTCCGCCAATCGGAGGTGGGTGCTGCTTTGGGAGACTAGAGTCCAGAGGCAGCTGAGGCAAGGGGTCAAGACCTTTCTCCAAGAAGCCCTGTGGGCATCTGAGAATGGCCCAGACCCTTCCTAATACCTTGGCTGAGTCCCATGATGTCCATTAGGGTAGCCACCAGCTTCAGGCTGAAAACTGGCCATCAGTCAATGCAGCCAGAAAAGGGGTGGCCTGCAGTGCCCAGTCCTGGCTCCACCTGGTTCCCACTCTGAGCAGTGCCAGGGCCCCACCAACCATCAAGGGTATCCCTTGTTGATTCCTCTGCAGATGATGAGGTGACCGTGGGGAAGTTCTACGCCACATTCCTGATCCAGGAGCACTTCCGGAAGTTCATGAAGCGCCAGGAGGAATATTATGGGTATCGGCCCAAGAAGGACACCGTACAGATCCAGGTAAGCCCTCCCCTAAGCCCAGCTCAAAGCTCCAGGGGACTTCCTGCTGAGCCAGATGGCCCACGCCTGCTCCTTTTTAGTGTCCTTGGGGGCGGTGATGGCAGTGTAAGGGGAGGAAAGGAGCCAGGACCAGCGAGGAAATGATGTGACATCTCTGCATGGTCTCTATGGAAGATGTTTCCAGCTCAAGAGAATAACCAAAATGGGATTTGTTTGTAGGAGAGACTTGACCTAGATTTGAGCGGTGGGCTCCCCAGAAGGCAGAACCCCGGGGTGTGCTCAAAAGGATTCATTTGTGTTTGCAAAACACAAAACTTAAGAGCTTTGTTCTTTCTTAGCTGTTTTTTATTTCTATTTTGGGGGGTTTAATTATAAAGCACATAATTTATAAATTCAAAAAACATACATGTATTGGGGCTGTGCCCTCAAGAATTTATTTCAGTTGCAATTTTTGTTTTGAGGCAATCATCATTGCAAAAGTTGCATGTATAACACAAAATCCTTTTTTCCCCAACGAGATGTTCCATCGATCCAGAGCAGCTTCATGTGTTAATTCCTGAAGACAAAGGTGTTGTCCTAGATAACCACAATGCAACCACCCGGATCAGGAAATTAACAACTTTTTACTGCTACCTTCCAGTTCTCAGGCCCCATGCAAGTTTCACCAGTTGTTCCAAGAGCATCCTTCATAGCAAAGGGACCCAATCCAGAGCCACACATTGCATTTAGCTGTTTTATCTCTAGTTCTTCCATCTTGAACTGTTCCTCAGTGTCCCCCTCGACACCTCTGAAGATTACAGGCCAACATGCCCCCCCTTGGGGTCTGCGTGATGTTTCTTCCTGCTACGTTTAGGCTATGTGCTTGGACAGGATGTCACAGAAGTGAGGCTGCATTCTCATTACAAACTCTCAATTTTGACATGTCCCATTACTGGTGATATGAAATTTTGATCCTTTCAAAAAGTTGTATTAATGGCATGTGCCGTGAAAGAGATCATTTGTCTAGAAGACTGTACCAAGCAAGATTTCTCAGGCTGGAGACCTAGGTGGGGGCTGGGGTGGGGTGAGGGAAATTATGAAGTCACCTATGAGGTCCAGAGATTTCTTTAAAACCGCAAGCCTTGCACGACTGCAGAGGCCAGGGTAGTACCTAGTGGCCTCACAGAGGCCTGGTGCATTGGAGGGGCCAGGAGAGCCCTGGAGAGCAGTTCTGCCTGCCCCCCACCCCCCGCCGGCTGGACTGGAAGACTCACTGGATCTCTCCTCCATCACCAGGCTGGACTGCGGACCATTGAAGAGGAGGCAGCCCCTGAGATCCGCCGCACCATCTCTGGGGACCTGACAGCCGAAGAGGAGCTGGAGAGAGCCATGGAGGAGGCCGCAATGGAGGAGGGGATATTCCGGGTAAGTGAAGGCAGTGGCCACCCTGTGTGGTAGGCATGGTGGGCAGCAGTGCCCTCCAGAGAGGAGGACCAGGAGCCCAGCCACAGAAGGGGGACAGAGATGCTGAAGACCCTCACGACCTCATCTCTTGGGACTCAGAGTCAATGATGAAACCTACTCAAGGTGTCAAATTTAACTCTCCTTCCTGCCTTTCTCTGATGCTCCCTTCTCTCCTCACAAACCTGAGGCAGCATTCCACCTCCAGGAAGTCCTCCATCATTACCTCCATCATCACCTGATCTGCCTCTGCAGTTACTCTGGGCCCCATCCTTAGCTTTGTCTAGCATTTGTTGCGCACGGTGAAAGGTCCTGAATAGCCACTAGCTAAACCTTCTTGAGTTACTTGTGAGAAAATGGCCACCCAAAGAAATGATGTAAGATGTCCAGTGTCACCAGCAAGTTCGGAGACTAGAGACCCAGTTTGGTGCTATCGCACCCTATTTCCTGATCTAGATGTCTGTGTCTCCTATATAGTTACTTAGCTACATCCTGTTACCATGTCAAATTGAGAACTCTCAGAGGGTGGGGATTGTCTCTTATTTGGCCTCAGCTCAGCCCATTCCCCTCAGGTTAAATAGTGTAGGAGGAACAACCTCCCAGCCAGTGGGTGGTGCTCATGGAGAACCTGATAGTAGAAGGTAGACCTTTCTAGACTCCACCCCCTGATGTCAACTAGATAGTGGAAAGTGGGACCTTTCAAACTCCACCCTCCCCCACAGAGACTGATGGGAAAACTAGGGGTGGAGCTGAGGTTTGGGGCAGTATAAACTACTGGTAAATGGGGTGTCTGTGGAGGAGCCACCAGCTTGCCATGTACAGCTTTGGCTTGGACCTTGGTCTCTGCTCAGCAGATGCTACCTGGGGCAAAACAGATGGCATCTGGCCATGTGCCAGCCTGTCAATTCTCTCTCTCTCTCTCTCTCTCTCTCTCTCTTTCACTCTCTCACTCTCTCTTTCCCTCCCTCTCCCTCTCCTTCTCCCTCTCTCTCCTAAATCCTGTTATTGTTGTTTCACACTGTCTGCTTTGAGGCCATGTCCTTCAGTTGAAGGCACGCGGGCGAGGACCCACCGACTGGCCAGCTGGCCTATACCCCTGCATTTGCTTTCAATAGGATTTGTCTCCCAATACTGCCATCTCTTGTTTCCAGCACCATGGGGCCAGGGTGGCAGCCTAGGCCTGCCAGCCCTCACCCCCAGTCTCAGCGCTTAGTCCTTGCACTCTCTCCCTGGTTCTAGAGGACTGGAGGCCTGTTTGGCCAAGTGGACAACTTCCTGGAAAGGACCAACTCCCTCGCCCCCATGGTGGCCAGCCAGAGACCCCTCCAGTTCACTGAGATAGAGATGGAAGAGCTGGAATCACCTGTTTTCTTGGAGGACTTCCCTCAAGAGCCAAGCACCCATCCTCTTGCTCGGGCCAATACCAACAACGCCAATGCCAATATTGCCTGTGGCAACAGCAACCATAGCAACAACCAGGCGTTTTCCAGGTAGTGGCAGCTAGTGCCAGCCCTGAATGTATGAGTACCCTGGTAGGAATGGGGAGACATGATCAGTGGGTTCAGACTTTTTTGGAAGAAGTACACTGAACTTTTAGGATGTCCTTTGCTTACCTTTGGGCCCTTAATGCACCAAGCAGGTCAGTAGGGCAGAGACTCCTTTGACCAGCAGGGGGCAGCCTCGCGTCAGCCTTGGCCCCAGTGTTGAGCCATTCTTCCCATCACCTACAGCACATCCAGAGGTTTGGCTGCAGTGGACCTGTTATAGGTTAGAAGGAGAAGGCCTTCAATGATGGTGCATCTGGGATGTGATCAGTTAAGTTTCAATCATTGGAACTGCGTTCCAAGGAGACCCCACCATGCTGTGGTTTCTATCTCACCACCCCGAGCTGCAGACTAAATATATTCTGTGATCGCATAAATAATCCTGCTGCCATAAAAAACAGCAAGATAAAAGGGAGAACTTCTCAGTAAACATAGGCTATGGCTGGGCTCTGAGCAGAGCCCATTCCAGACAAGGGGACACTGTGACCCACAAAGGCTGAGTCTCAAGCCCTCGGGAGTAGGCAGGACAGGGCGAAAGACCTGAGAAGCACTTGACTCCCATGGCCAAGGCCACCTGCAGTGCCTTCTGGTCAGACCCTTGATTTAGCACACAAGCCCTGAAGGGCACCTGTGCTTTGGGGTCACCATGGAGTTAGGTTGTAGAAACACAGACACAGACTTGGGCGGGCCTAGAGAGATTGTGGCCCCATTGGGGGATATTTATGGGATATGATTGTGACCAAATACTCCTAGGTTAGCTGTTGACAAAGTGCAGAGTGGGTATTGGAAAGTTCTAGAAACATACCAGGCAATGTTTCTCAACACATCAGGATATCTAAGGAACCTTCAAAATCCCAGTGGCTGGACCCCCACTGCAGATTCTAGGGAGGGACAGAGCCACCCTAGTTTTTAGAGCTTCTTCCCAGGTGATCCAATGGGCAGCCAAGGTTGAGCGCCAGTGTCTTAAGGGCTGCAAGAGTAAAGCAGGGTCCCAAAAGATTAACAGAATGTGGAGAGAGTGGAGAAGCCATCAGGGGCTGGGCTTCTCTTGGACAGGAGAAGCCATCAGGCAGCAGCGTAATAGAGACAGGAAGAAATTTCGTTTATTCCTTTTAGAAAGTCGGGGCTGGCTGTGCAGAGTTCAGGGAATGCAGGGCTGCTCCACAGTGCAGGGTGCAGACTCTGAGGGAGATGAGTGCCTGGAGGGGTGGGGAGCAGTAGGTGGCAACAGCACCAGCCTGCTCGACTTCTTGGGCTTTGCTTACGTTTCAGCATCCACTATGAAAGGGGGTTCCCTGGAGAGGCAGAGCCACCTGCTGCACAAGGAGGAGCCCACAGCCGACCTCAAAGGGCCCTAGGTCAGTGTCTTCTGGGCACACGAGAAGCTGAGGCCTGGAGCTGACCTGGCCAGGAGGGCTGGCTGGAGAGCATGTTGTAGTAGGAACCAGCCGGGTGGGTTCAATGGGGGCGCTCCACAGCCAGCACAGAAGGAGCCATCGAGGGGGCTGGGGGGAGGGGCTATATGCAAGCCTGTCTCTACTGGGGAACAGCCCCTGGACACCCCGACCCCTTGGCTTCAGCTGATGACCTCCCAGAATACCAGCAAGTCCTAGACATGTGGCAGGAGCCCTGAGGATGCTGGAGTTCAGCAGAGAGGAGGGTGCCTGCCCTGCTCCCATCACACACATGCATGCATGTGTACACACGTGAACAGCAGACATACATATAAACACATGCATAACTGCATGCATGCACACACACATCTGTGTGCACACACGCACGCTTTTGCACGCATACACACATGTGGTCACATTGAAAAGCAACCTGACTAGAGCTGACTAGACTCTGGCCCTGAGTCCCCTTCCCAAGCTCACAAGGACAGAGACCATGGCCAGCAGCGGGGCAGGCGGCGGCACAGTCCCATCCAGCCTGGAGGCGTGTCTGTGTTCCAGGGCACCTTCAGCAGCCCCAGGTCTCCTGGGATCTCAGGGCATGGCTGGAGGGCCAAGCAGAGCTCCACTGACTAGGGCCCCTGGCAGAGGTGAGCAGCCCCTCTTGTCCTGGTCCCTTCCTGCCCACAGGACCCCACAGCAAAGCCCATGTGGAAAAGCTGAGAGGACAGCTGACCCAAAGAGCGATGCCCAGTGCCCAGGCCACTCCTGCCCTCCACCAGGTAACAGGCTGCAGCCCGGGAGGAAACCACCCAGAGGCAGGGAAAGGCAGTGATTTTCTCATCAATAATGGAAGAGACTCCTGGCCCCCCTTCCTGTGGGTCTTGCCGGAGGCACTTTCTGAAGAGCTGGGGGTTCATTGAATCCCAATGGGCTCCAGCTTCCTTGTTGGGGTCTTTGCTTTTGTGCATTTGGAACAGTGGGCCAGTGGGGAGCCTCCCCTGACTGAGGAGAGGGAGAATCCCACCCCAGGGTGTCAGCCTGAGGAGACACCCCACAGCCATAGGACCGAGGGGAGTCCTTCCCGGTGCCTGGCCCCAGCTACGGCCCTGCTAATACAAGAGGTGAGGTGGAGACACAGCAGTGGGCTGCTCTCAGTGGCCCTGTGAGGGCCTGGGGGTGGAGAAATGGTGGGACCAGCAGAAGCAGGCCCTGGAAAGACCCCACTCAGCCTCTCTCCTCCCTGCAGGCTCTGGTTCGAGGGGGCCTGGACACCTTGGCATCTGACACTGGCTTCATCCTAGTAACTGGCCACGCCCTGGCAGAGGCCTGCCAGATGGACCCAGAGGCAGTGGAGGTGGCGGCCAAGGAGCTGCTGAAAGGACGAGAGTCCCCGGAGGGCATGGACCGTGGCCTGGGACACCTGAGCCTCAGGTCTTCCCTGGACAGCCTGGACCAGCGTCAGGGCTCCCAGGAGACCCTGATTCCCCGCAGGCTGTGAAAGCCCACACCGTGTCAGCATGGACGGGGTGCCGGCCTGGCCGAGGCTGGGGAAGGGGGTTTCCAGAGGGGAGGAGGCGGGCTCCCCCCTCAGCCGCTAAAAGGATGCACTGAGTAGGGGCGGCCAGGATCTACCTCCAAGTCAGGAGGAAGCAGGTTGACAGCCCTTCTCACCAGCGGGAGCTGTGACTGGATGCAGCTTCTGCTGTCCTTCAACCAGCCCTGCTCAGTGTGGCTGGCACGAGGCCACTCTCAGTAGCAGGACATTAAAGTCTCCAGCCTGTGACTTGGGCACCTGGCCTCTGCTTGTCTCCTTTTTTGGCTCCTTCTCCTACACCCACTCCCCCCTCCTCCACCCCTGTCCACAGGCTCAGGAGCCTGGGTTTGGGAGAAGGGCCAGCAGGCCTGCTATTCTGCGTGAGACAGAGGGGACCCTACTGGGGAGCACGTGGGTCCTCCTGCAAGGTCATGGGCACTTCCACTGATGGGGGCCAGCAGCCTCAGGATGGCTGGTAGCTTTAAAAGCAGGCCACATCCCAGGTCACGCCACAGCAACCTTCTTTGAAGCTGTGACCATGTCTCTTTGGCCAGGTCCACTGGCAACACAGGCCTCAGAGGCCTCAAGTGCCCCCTGTTCGTGACCTTGGACATCAAAGACCTACAGTTTCCATGGCTCCTCCATCCACACGAGTATTAATCACTAACAGCAGCAACTAGGTCACCATTCACCAAGCACTTCCCGCATGCCAGCTACAGACCTATCTGATGCCAGGGGTCTTAGTACATTCTATTCCCAAAGCACGTTTACACACAATATCCATTTCGTTCTTACCACAGCTTCGCGAGGCTGGTGTCGATTCATTTACCAGATGCTGCAGTGGAGGCGCAGAGAAGTGACGTGGGCGGCCTGGGGTCCCACAGTCACAGAGAGACAAAGTTAGGATGCCCCACCCCACTGATCCCAGAGGTACCCTTCCCACCCACGGCCATTTCTTCACTAAGCCTTTGCCGAAGTCCAGCTTTCTGGCCGTTGCTGTGGAAACCACATGAGTCTCCCTGCAGCTGACTGCTAGACCCCAGGCAGGCTCCCCAGGAGGCCCCAGACCATGCACCTCACACTCTGTGCCCTGAAAACCCACAGCCCAGGTCTTCACTAGTGTTGCCACCGTCCCCCCACCCCCCCATCTCCCCACACAATATCAAGAGCCTGGTTTCTTCTAGAGAAATAGAAGCCACCGGAAGTTTCCTCCCTCGGCTCCTGTCACCAAACTGACAGATTTACCTGAGTTTGTCTCTCCTCCTCCTTCCTGGCAACCCAATGGAAGCCCAGTGTCTCCTCCAGCCAACTTCCCTGATTCTACCCCAGACATTACCCCCCTCCCTCCCACGCACTCCTGGCTCCGCCTGCACGTACACAGTCAAGGTGTTTCCTTCCTAACAGCGAGGTCCTGCAGCAGTCCTGTCTGTCACCTGTCTACCATCTAGCATCTGTCTGTCTGTCTGTCTATCTCTCAATCACCAAGTCTGTTAGTGAACACCAAACTTCTTTTTTTTTTTTTTGAAAGATTTATTTATTTATGCATACAAGAACTGGGGTCCCAGCCAGAGGTGGGGGAGGGGTGAGAAGATTCACCAGAGACAGAGTGGGGAGCAGAACAGGGGGATGGACTGAAACACACTGCTGAGGGGAGCAGGGGGTGAGTCAGGAGAGGTCTGCTGCTCCATGTGGGTGGCTCCCTGGCCGGGGATGGAACTCGTGCTGCAGAGGCTGCGGACAGCTTCATAGGCTGCATCTTAACCCCTTGCACCACCAGGGAGGCCCCTACGAGTGAACACCAAACTTCTTACTTGCTTGTCTCTTTGCTGGCATTGTTATTTCTACTTCCCATTTCTCACCCAGGCAGTCTGCCTTTGGCCTCACCCCATCCCTGAAGCCATGTGCACCAATGTCACTACCAACCTTGTTGCTGCTCCAGGGGAACCCCTTTACGTCCTCATCTTGATCTCTAGGCAGCAACAGCATCCTCCCTCAAATGCCTGCTCCTCTCAGCTCTCCTGTCTCCCTTCTGTTTCCGAGTGCTCCACCATGAAGCTTTCTTGTGTGTTCTCCCCTGGCGTCCTCCCTCTGGGGTTTGGGACTCTTCTTTGATCTTTCTTCCTCCCTCAATCCCTTTCCATCTTCCGGGATGATGCCACCCATTCATACCCGAGTTGCATCTATGTGTTAAAAATCCCCAAATCCGCATTGCCAGTCCAAATCTCTTCTAAACTCCTGATCTCTGTATCCTGCTGCTTCGGGCCCACTCCACTTATATCTCTGACTGATGCCTAAAACTTAGCTTGTCCACAGCCCGCTATGCCTTGCTGCTGCTGAGCTTGGGAACCCCAGGCCTTACTTAAACCCGAAGTCGTGGAGTTCTCCAGGACTCCTACTTCTCCCTCCACTGAGTAGTTCTCAAACCCGTTTCCCCTTGACCCTCATACCTACTTTCCCCGCTAGGTTGGACCTCATTTTTGAGCCTCCAAGCTGGCCTCCCAACCTCCTCTCTTCTCTTCCTTCCAGTGTGTCTCTGACCTTTCTAAAAGAGAAACCTATTTTCTTAGTCCCTCACTTAAAGTCTTCTAAGGCACCCCCAAGCCTTTGGAATATTGTAGAAAAGCCTTGCGCTGCTTATAAACCTGCCCCACCTCCAGCCCTGGAGCTGCTCCCCTATTATGCCCCTCAATCCTGCAGCCCCAGTCAGAGGAGGCTGCTCCCGCCTCCAGAGGTGCTGTTCTCACTCTTTACTCCACCTGACCCAGCTCCAGCCATCTTTGCAATCAGAGCTTTGCTGTTACTCCCTGCAGGGCACCTTTCCTGAAAGCACCCCCAGTGCTGGCCGGCCCAGCAACCTGGTACTCTGTGTATGACCATCACAGTGGGGAGCACAGCCACATTGTAACTGCTTATTTATTTTTGCCTTCACCACATGCTCAGCTCTGTGGAACAGGAGCAAGTCCACCTTGTTTGAAGTTACCCTTGCGATCCAAGCACTGTTCAGCACAGAGTAGTGGTTTGAGAACTGGTAAATAAATGCAACAAATGCTAAGTGTGAGCCCTGCTGTTGGCCCAGGCCAGAGGAGAAGAGGGGGGCAGGTAGAAGGGGGGAGCACTCCAGACAGAACAAGCACGAACTCCACACCTCTGCCCACACATAGCTGCCTCATCTGTCTCCAAATCAATGAACTCATCTTTAAGGGCCTATAAAAGTATTCATCCCATCGGGTGACTGGGAAGATCAAATAGAGTGGCCCATGTGTGAATGTCTGTAAACCGGGGTGTTCGTTTACAAGGGGGACGTGAGCATGTTATATTAATACCTGCCCCGTGAAGATGGCCAGTTGCTGCAGGTCTGTCACAAGTCGCCTACGTGCCTGGGGGCTGACCACGTATATTAGTTATTTAACTCTCTTAAAAAGGCTCATCCTTATTGTGCAAAGATGACTAAAGGACGGTGGGTAACCTGCCTGGGGCCAGACGGCAGTTCCCCAGCTAGTGAGCTTGGCGTCCACATCCTCAGGTCCCACACTGTTTGGGCCTGTGTCTGTCTGCCCAGCAGACTGACACAAGCACACGGATACCAGGCACTTTCCTACCTAGTAATGCTCACCCTTTTGACAACTTTGGGCCATTTGCTGTGCAGCACGGAAGATGTGATTTCTCCCAGTGCACAAAATCTTGCTTCTATCCCTACTGAGCAGAGGTAACGGCTGGGTTTCTCCATAGAGGCTGCAGACCACTCAGATAAAGCCTGTGGAAGGCTTCCGGCCCAGGTGGGAGGGAGGGGACTAGGTGACAGGCCCTTCTCAGCAGGACCAGCTGACGACTGTGTCCCGGTAGGGGTTGGGGGAGCCGCCTTCTGTAGCCTGGGGGCACTGGCCAAGGACAGTGTCTCCTGGTCCCCTTTCTTCTCCCTGCCAGTTCCCTACAGATTTGGGGCCCAGCTGCTGGGTGGAGGATCTGCCAGAAGGGGCTGGGTGTCTCTGGTGGGAGGCAGTGGGCACAAAGCCATATGTCAGGCCTTGGGACTAAGGAAGCCCTCCCAGCAGGAAGGTGTGGAGCAGGGAGGAGCATTTTGGACCATAGAAGAGGGTGGGGCCCATTCCTGCTGAGCCTTCCCAGATGGGCTGAGGGGTCGCTGAAGGAGGGGCGTGGTGCTCTCTGTAAGGGTTTCAGAGCTCAGCAGCCTCTGAACCCCATCCCCCTACCTTTCCGCTGTGACACCAGGCAGTTCACAAAATCATCTTAAGCTTTGGCTTTTCCTTCTGTACATTTGAAACTGTAAAACCTGGGGAAAATCACAGTTCGTGGGTCCACACCTGTGTGCCTACAATTGCAAGACAGGACTCAGACTCAGCGTAACAACAAAAGGGCTTATTTACAAGGGGGTGGGAGAGATAAGGAAAAAGAAAAGCTTGTATGGTCACGAATGGCCGTCTGTCTGACCCAGCATGTCCGCAGTGTCCAGTAGTCCAAACCAAAGCCTCCACTGACAGCCATGTACGTCGAGGCCAGCTCCTTCCCCAGGTCACCGCAGAGGCACTGCCAACGTGGAGCGGCCCTTGACCCCCAAGACTTGTTTCACAGTCTTGCCCCTGTTCTTCTAGCATCTGATCTGGGCAACATGTCACGCCTGACTGGGGGCTGACCACTATGGGACCGGCCACCAGTCCTACTGCTGCAGCCAGTTGGTGACTGGCCCTAGGATGCGTCCCCAAGCTTCTCCCGCCATTGCTTCTTCCTCCTCTGCCATCCAAGTGTGCCCCTAAGTGGAACTTAAATTCCAGCTTAGAAAACCAGGCACAGAAGTGCTTCAAAGGGAAATTTGCTCTCAACACATGGAGCAACATCAGAATCCTGGTATTGAACACCAACGGAAAAGACAAAGCAGTACTTTGGGGTACAGACACTGGAATTGGAAGGCTCAGAGGAGGGGGGACTGACCCCCCAATGGTGACAAAGGAAGTCAAGATCCAGGGCCACAGCCTTCCAAGGTCACTGAGTCACTGAAGGGAGCCAGGAGGAAACCTAGTTTCTCTCAGTCAATCTTCACAAAGGCTACGTGGTGTGTGTGGCAAGGGAAGTGTCTCTGTGCTGCTGTCCTCTCCTGTGGGACAGTGGTAGCTAAAATGCCTGCAGTCCAGTCAAGTCCATTGGAGGCCTGAACGGCATGCCTCATCAGGCCCTGTGCACCATGTATAAAAGAGGTGGCACTTTCACCCCAGTCCTTGATGAGAACACGGGCTCAGAAAGGATAAGTGGATCAGCCAACATCACGGGGAGTGAGCCAGGTGGCCAGCCAAAGCCCCGACACGCCTCCTAGCTTATTTCTTCCTCTGTTGTGAGATCACATGACAATGCCCCTGTGCGCAATCCCCATCCCACTGATAGGGGGGCCCTTCCACACCCTGCCAAGGTCTAGCCCAGCCACACGCAACTCAACAACCCCCTTTTCCTTCACAGCCTCCCCTCACCCCTGCAGTGCCTCTGTCCAACCCAGCAACTTGTCCCTTCTCAGCCAGCTGGTACCCCAGAAGTCTTCTGTGAAGGCCCAGTAAAGGGACATGCTCCTTCCTTCCACTCGTGTGTCCTGACATTTGTCACACTGCGTCATAATTAAGAGCTTACAATTTGTTTTTTCCAAGAATGCACTGAGTGTCTGAAGGGCACGCAGGGACAGATCTTTATCACCTTTGCACCCCCAGCAAGGAAGGAAGAAAGGGAAAGAGGGAGGGAGAGTAGGAAAGAAGGAGGTGATTTCTGGAGACTAAACCTAGTAAACCAATAAGCAATGAGTATTAGCTGACTCATTTGAGATTGCCCCATCCTACCCCTTTCGTCTACAAAATGGCAATTTTGTAACATTTAACCATTTACTATTATAATCTACTCTAACAGGGATCCCCACTGACCCTGGCACCCAAGGGCCACTCTTGCCCCCACCAGCCACTCTCAGAGGCTGATGGTCTCTCCACGGCATCCCATGTCTGGTTCCGTCATCTTGGGGTTTGATCTCCTCCAAGGCCTGGGGGCCCTTGTCTCTCTCTTCTGCCAGCCTAAGGGCTGCCCTCAGTCTGGGGGTGGGGCAGACAGTGGGGGAGGGAGATGGAGGATGGATGGATTATGGGCCTCTCCCTCTCTTCTAATTTTGGTTATGACTTAAAATTCTTTGCTCCACCCGGTTCTGACCTTTTTTTTGGATCCTCCAACTTAGTCTGGAAATTAAAAAGAAAAAGAAAGTTCTTTTCATGCTTCTCAGCATCTTCACCAATCCCATCCAAATTCTCCTCAAGGCAAATGTCCCCTTTGTCAACTCATACAAGTGACAGGAAATTTGAGGGTGGGGAAAGGATACAGATTAAATATGTCAGAGATTATTTCACCTCAGGCCAATGCATAAACTGTCATTTGTCAAAGGGCCTTTGAAGCCCTCCTGAGCCCACCCACAAGATCCCACACACACTGCCTGGCATTACTTACTGTGCCACAAAATCCTCAATCTGGTGGCATTTCTGAATTGCTGGCACTTTCGAGGTTAATCTTGTGTGATTCTCACCACCACCACCACCTCCCTCTCTAGTCTCCAATCCGCACCCCCTCCCCCATCTCCTATTTTTAAAGTGTTAAAAGCTCATTTGCCAGCAGTTTGCTAGGCAGGGTCTGGCTGAGGCAAATAGCTATTAAAATCCCAGGAAATGATGCATCCTTGGGGACTGGAAATCAATAGCTCTAGGCAGGGTGGGGCTGATTTGTTAACTTAATCGGGGAAAGTAAAACTGTGCAAACCTGGGGACGTCATGGTTCGTGGGTCCTCACCAGTGCACTCACAATCACGAGAGGACTCACTCAGAGTGTAACAGCAACAGGTTTTACTTACAAGGGGGAAATTGGGAGAGATAAAAAATGGAAAGCTTCTAAGACCACAAATGGCTGTCCATCCTACTCCAGATAGAGTCTGCAGTGTACAGTTATCCAAACCAAAATCTGCTTGGGAAAGATGGTGCTGTCCCTTCAGTGAGAGCCTGGAGCTGGTGGCACAATGTAAATGGTGGGCCAGGACCGAACTCACGGTGGCACCTGGAAGTGATCACAGGTGGTGTGCGGAGGGAGCCCTGCAGCAGCCAGCAGCCAGGATGTAGAGGTCAGGCTGGGCAGTGGAGGCAAAAGCAACAGGAGACAGGTCCAGAGGTGGTGCAGGCAAAGGCCAGTGGCACGCTGATCAGGAGGCAGTGCCAGAGGATCAGGTAGCGGCAGACAGGAGGCAGTGCCAAGGATCAGGCGGGGTGGACAGCTCTTAGCAACAACACTGGCACAGACCATCGGTGCCAATTAGGAGGTGGTGCTAGAGACAAGCAGTGGCAGACCGATCTTAAAGGCAGCCTTGCTGGAGGCAGGAGCGGCGATCAGGAGGTGGCATAGTCAGGCCAGAGCAGGAGCAGTAATCAACAATCTGAAGCTACAAAGTAGAGATTAGAAGTGAAGCTCTTCCCAGGTGAGACCATCTGCTGCCCCATCTTTCATGACTTGCAGGGTCCCTTCGCTCCTCTGCTTGCTCCCAACGGCAGTGTGGGGTTCAGTTCTCATTGGAATGTTTTCAAAACTGGCACATGTTTCAAAACCCAAACCCCACCAGCTTGTGAAACCTGACCTGCGCCAGAGTGGGCCATTTCACTCAAGGTATGGTGGTGGGGGTAGGGGGGTGGCAGAGCCAGGCACGCTCCACTGTGCCACTGACCTAGGAGCTGTGGAACTCCTCTTAAGGAAGGACTGGGCAGGGTAGCCTCTGAAGCAGAGGAGATGGCTTTATGGGGCCCAGGCTAGAACTAGCTGGGAGGCCCCCTGGCCACCAGGTCTCAGCAGGCTCCCTTGCCCTTCTCTCTTCTCTCCCTGCCCCCAGGCCTGGGACTTCATCTCTTTATTCCTCTCTTCTCTGGCTTTTCCAGCCTGGCCCCCTGTTCCCTCCTCTATGACCTCCCCATCCTTTGGTGATATGCCCACTTTTCCCTCTTGTGTTCTCCAGTTCCTGCCTCTGTCCCCCCTCATGGGTCTTATGGGGCAGGGTGAGGGCACAACTGCCCTTCAAGTGGCCAACACTCCAGTTAACTGTCCCTGATAGCCAGGACAAGTCACCTGCACCTGTGTTTAAACAAAGAAGTTAGAGCAAACCATTTTATTGAGGTATAATTAACATACAATAAATCACGTATTGTCAAAGTACACCACTTGCTTCATTTTTAAAGTTATATATCACTCCGCATCTACATACCAACTGCCAAATTACTTCCTGCTTGCTAATTATCCCTTCCTCTCCCCTCCCAACTCTGTTCCCTGCCTTTCCTGCTCGCACCACCCCTACCAGCACTTTCTGCCCCACCAGATAGCCACTGATCTGCTTTCTGACACTGTAGATTGGTTTGCATTTTCTAGGATTTTGTATAAATGAATTAGACAGCATGTGCTGTTTTATCTGGCTTCTTTCACATAGCATAATTATTCTGAGGTTCACCCACATTGTATCATGTATTGATAGTTCATTCTTTTTCATTGCTAAATAGTATTCCATTGTAGGGTAGACTAATTTATCCATTTGTCTTTTACTGGACATCTGGGTTTTTTCCAGGTTGGGGCCACAACAAATAAAGCTGCTGTGAACATTTGTGTGTGAGTGTCTGTGTGGACATTGAAGCAGGTAACTTCTCAGGGCACCTGTTCACTTTCTCATTTCCAAAGAGACCAGGCCCCGGATCAGCCCTTTTCCTTCTCTGTAATCCAACACAGGATGAAACAGGAAATCAGCCTCCTTGTGTTCAAACTGTCCACCTCTTGTAGTGTGACCTTGGGCAACACTTGATCCTCTTTGCTTCATGGGGGATCACTGGGATCACTGGTTCCATCTGGGAGGTGGTTGTGCGCACTCCAGAGTGGTAGCAAGTGGGATCTCTCAGCACAATGTCCAGTGCAGTGCTCACGATGGTATTACCTAGCCTGTAATTCAGATCTACAATCCAAAATGAACTTCCTCTAAGACCTCCAAGTCATAATCCTAAACCATTGTAGTGACTGTTTCTCAGAGCAATAACTGAGCCCCAAGGGAAATGGCAATTTGAATAGGGTCCATCTGTAAGCTGGGGGTACACACAGGTATGTCCTGACCCCCATCCTAGGCA
Source organism: Talpa occidentalis (assembly GCF_014898055.3). Taxonomy (NCBI): domain Eukaryota; kingdom Metazoa; phylum Chordata; class Mammalia; order Eulipotyphla; family Talpidae; genus Talpa; species Talpa occidentalis. The sequence continues at coordinate 77,377,029 of NW_023605194.1, forward strand.
GGTGATGGCATTAGCAGAAAAGACCCTTGGAATTTTTCTAATTACTCTCAGAGTGGCTCCTGAGAAGCCCTGAGGGATAGGACAACACAGCCAGCCAGAAAACACTCAGCCCCCAAATAGTTAATATAAACTCCTGCTTCTTGAGTCAATCCTCAGGACCCAGCAATATGAAAACATGGAAAAATCTTAGTCAAATCACGGGGTGGGGGTGCAGAAGAAGATGCCAGCAGAGAGGCTGCCTACTCCATGGGCCTCCAAGTAGCCCAGGAGATCAGAAACCAACAAGGACTTCTGTGTGTCTGAGAGAGGCAGCTAGAACCCTGGGCTGTGGCATCCTCACAAACCAGGACTATGAATTCTGGCTCCACCCCCTATTCTCGATGTCTACCCAGTGGGTAGACTATGCCATGGTAACATAAAAGCCTCAAATTCCAGTAGCTTGACACAAAAGTTTATTTCTCACTTATGCTCTATAAATAACATGAGGTGTTCAAATGGGGCAAACCTGAGAGAGAGGGTCTGACCCAGTGGAGCCCTCACCTGCACATTTAATGCAGGCCACCACCAAAAACAGACACATGGAGAGAAATAAAAAGGGTTAACTGAGAGAGTGAGAATAGGGAGACTGGAGAGAGAAAATATGCATTGGCCAGCATGTCCTACCCCAGAGGGCATCCACTGTGCAGAGACTGGAGTCCAAGCTGAAGCCACACATGGCAAAATGGTGGCCGTCCACTCAGGGAAGCAAGCAGGAGCCACGCAGCACAAGAGGCTGCTGGCCTGCTCAGCAGAGACTGGAGGACAAGTGGAAGCTGCCATGTAGAAACAGAACCTCGCCTTTTGTTGAAGCTAGAGCCATACACTTGATAGACAAAAGGAGGAGGAAGGACTGGAGCACAGGGGTGGGAGCCACAGACATAGTGAAGAGCAAAAGGAACCAGGCTGACCAGAGTTCCCTCACTGAAAGTCCCATGGTGGCTCCACAATGCCCCTATCTGCCCCCCCTCACACACACACACACAAATCAACCCCCCAGGGCATCAGGCAGTGGAGTCACTGGCTCAGAGTGTTTTTCTCCATCTGTGTAAGGGTGTCAGTGGCTCATAAAGCTTTGTAAAGGTCAGTTGCGCCCACATTTCATTGGTCAAAGGAAGTCACGTGGCCACAGCTGACGAAAGTCATTGGTCAAAGGAAGTCACGTGGCCACTGTTGCATCCACATGAGGACATGCAGTCGGATCTAATGCCAGGGGCAGAGGCGGAAATATCTGCTGAGCAGCACTAATGACCACTCTCCTAGCTAAGTGACCTCTGAGCCTATATCCTTTTCTGCAAAGTGGGGACAATAAATGTATTTACCTCACAGGTTGTTGTGAGGGTTAAATGAGAAAACGTGCATGACGCCATTGGCATAGTGTAGCCCATGGGTGTGTAAAGTGCAAGCCAGCACCCTCTCCGCACAGCCCACAGGGACCGAGGCTAGGGCCAGGAGGCTTGTGTACAAGAGGCACCCAGCAGGCTCCTTCCTGCCCCCACAAACACCCTGGCTCCCAAGGCCCCACCCAACTGGCTCCCCCTCACCTCCGTGCAACACTCAGGCCAGGCAAACTTCACCTCCAACTGCCCTGCACCTCATTCACACTCATCCCCAAGACTTTCTCTCCCTAGCAGTTGGAATGCTTGCCCAGAGTCACATAGCAAGCAAGTGACAGAGCTGGGATTTGAACCTAGGTCCCATATTTGGCCTCTGATTTATCTTTTGTTATTCTGTATAGACTTGACTATAATCTGAATCATATGTTTGCCTTTAGCCCCAACTCAGATGTGTAGTCTTCGGGTTCTATGTGCAGTTGTGGGAGCTGCTCCACTCCAGGGAATAACAGGGACTGAGCTTTTAACCCCTGCTCAGCCCCGAGCTTACCGGCAACTCTGGACAAGCCTCTACTGCTCTGGCCTCTGTGTCTTCACCTTATCTAGCCATTAGACTAGATGATCTTGGGGGGGGGGTCTTTCCAGCTCTCAGATTCTGTGGCATTGAGAACTGCCCACACCTGTCCTGCCTTTGGACCTAATGCTGTATAGAAGGTATTGCACAGTAGAAGGGTAGATCAAGATTCCATGTTTGAAGGTATATGGAGTATTAATTAAACCCTCACTAACATTGGAAACCAAGAATAGTTTACTGGCTTTTATTTTTTTGAGGACTGATGGGGTGTTTATAATCCATAGCAGTTCTCTTTCTTCCTTGCTATTTTTAACAAATTCTGTAACTAAGTCTGTCTTCTCCTGTAACAGAGGAAGTCAGGCTGAGCCGGCATCTGAGCTAAGATCTCCGAGTCTGTATCCCAAGGGACCCTCTCTGGGCGTCTGAGCTCCTGCTGGCAGGAGACCTGGGCTCTGTCTCCAGGCAGGCATTGAAGGCAGTGGCTGGCTCACCTTCTCCCAAGGAACCCAGCACAGCTTTTGGGCTGAGGCTGGGGGTTAAGACTGAGGTCCAGGACTCTGTACCTCCCACCCCCCAGAGTTTTCCGTCACTGTCAGACAGCTTTGGCAAATGCCAATGCCCAGTGCTCACCCTAAAAGGGATAAAAGTGGAAAGGATTCCAGCTCAGGTCATACAGGCACCACTTGGGGGTTTTCTTTCTCAGGGCTGCTACTGTGAACTGGGGTGTGTCTGAGACAGCCTGGCCAGATGGCTATCCCAAGTTGCTGCTGGAGTATTTTAACTACAGTAGTGTGGGAGCTTCCTGCCTTGGAGAGGAGCCCCCCACCACTCCCCCAGGCTCCCATCTGCCCAGACGCCCACAGCGCCTGTCGGGGAGATGATGGAGGACCCAAGATGCCTGGGGTGGGAGGGAGGGCCTTAATCAGGACAAGAGCTGGGCTCAAGCGTCCATGAGGGGGGTCAGGGCTGAATGGGGTAGTGTGTGTGTGTCTGTGTGTGTGCATGCACATTGGGTGGGGGCGGTGTGCATTTTCTATCAGGCAAAGAGGAAAGGTTTGATTATGGGGGAGATAGGCATAGAGGCAGTGCATCAGGAGAAATTCAGGGTTTGGGAAAGAGGGAAGAAAAAAAGAGCAGCTGGGAGAAGGCAGAAGGAGTGGGAACACTCCAGAGAGAGGAAGCAGTGGGTGTGTGGGAGCTGGACAGAGACTACAGCAAGGGCAGGGCTGTCCTAGGCTTCCTCTGACCCAGTAACCCAAATCTTCCCATACTGTGGTTGCGGCCTCTTTCCTCCCCTCTGGACCCTCATCTGACCTCTGTGTCGTACTCCCTCACCACTGGGCAGCACCACCAGGAGTCAGGGTTCAGACACCTCACTGTTCTGCTGCTCTCTGGCCCAGGAGGGAGTTGCTGAGGTGCTGGCGTAGGGGACCAGCCCAAGGGTCTCCCTGCTCCTCCTGGCTTGACACCCTGGCACAGGGGGCAGGTAGCGCTCTGGTACCACTTCCCAGCAGGAAGTCAGGCCGGTTACATATTCTCAGAAGTCAGAGGGGATCTGAGAGTCGGGGGACCCAGAGAAGTTCAGTGTGGTGGCGGGAAAGCAACTTTGCGGAAAGCATTATATCTGGGCGGGCTGGGCCAGTCCAGCTCCCTCCTGGGCAGTGGCTTGGAAGTGACCTGGGGAACCTGGGACCAGACTCTTCCAATCCTGTGTCTGTGGCTTATATGCTTACATGCAGAGTGAAACTCAGCTTCCCCATGTGAAAAACTAAAGCAATATCAAGAAGCTTAACTCAGCAGGTTATGAGAATGAAGGAGAACAGGCAAATAAAGTACCTTGTTCATGCAGATGGTCCGTAAATGTGAGTTTCCTCCCTCTGGGGAGAGAATGTCGGTGATCTAAGTCAACACTCTTATGACCTTCTGCTCTGGGAGGGTCCCCACTGGCCCCAGAGAGCATCCTCATGGTTCACATGCTAGTAAAAGGTGTGGGATTCCACCAGGACCTCCTCCTTCCACAACCCTACCCTTGGGGCACTGCTGGTGGTGCTCCAGTTTTCAATTAGGATGGGGAGGAGGGAGGTGTTGATGTGCCCTTGAAATTATCTTTGTTTTTGGTTCGATCTTAACAGATAGGGATCTGGGCAGCTGGACAACTGGACAGGGCTGTTAAGTGTGGAGTGGGGGAGGAAAGGGTGGAAGATGGCATCAGCAGATGCATCCCCAGGCCCTATCCCATACCCTTGCCAAAATCTCTGACATGGTTTCATCATCTGAGGGTGATGCAAGAGGATTGGAGTCAGACTCCCCTTCCTCCCTTCCCCCAGAGAGTGTTATCCACATCTGGGGCTCTTTCCAGGGAAGGGAGCTGGTGGAAGTGAGGGAGGGGACAGCATCTGGTGAGGGGCCTGCAAAGGACACCAATGATGGGGATTGGAGGGGTAAGGAGTAGGCATCTGGGTTCAGAGGAGGGGAGATTGACTAGGAAGGGATTGGTGACTTTCCAGTCAGTCTCCCCCATCACTACCCTGTGTTTAAAGTCTCCAGGGCTCCCCTGGTCCTTTACATCCAGATAAATCTGCTGCACTCCTCTCCCCTGTCCACCCAACTCATCCCCAGCCTCTACCCAGGGGCTAAGACCAGTGCCCCCTTTGTTCCCTCCTCTTGGGACAGCTCAGGCCACCCACACTGACCCTCTGCCCCCAAGTCCACAACAAGCAAAGTAAGAGCCAGGCCTAGCAGAGGGTCTTCGTTGGGTCATAAAGGTCAGTGGGGCCACAGTGGTCTAGCAGAAGGGAGGGGCGAGTCTGAAAGGACTGGAGCGAGGAACCAACCAAAAGATGGTTTTACAATGCGGCAGGTTGGAGGTGGAGGGATCTGTAGTTCTAGTAAAATCTCCCTCAATTGGGGCCTCCCTGGTGGCACAAGGGTTAAGACGCAACCTATGAAGCTATCCCGGGCCTCTGCAGCACCAGCTCGATTGGCCAGGCAGACCTCTCCTGTCTTGCCCGCTGAGCAATGTATTTCGGTAGATCTGCCCGTTCTGTTCCCCACTCTGTCTCTAGTGAATCCTCTCACCCCAGCGCCCCTGGACGGTACCCCAGCTGTTGTCTGCATAAATCAATCTTTAAAAAAAAAACCAACCTCCCTCAATAAAGGTTGGCAGATCACTGGAATAAACGCAGAAGGGACGTTTTCCAGGCTTTCAAAATGCAAAGCGCTCGTGGCTGTGCGATGCTATGAAGTGAGACCTAGGTTCTCACCCACGGTAGCCACCCGCTCCCCGGGTGACCTTGGGTAGTTCCCCTCTTCCCGTCCCAGCTCCCTCATTTTTGAAAAGGGGTCCCATCGACGCCGAGGCTCTGCGGCTCTGGGGGCCGAGGCTCCGGCACGGTCAGCTCGTGGGTCCGCGACCCTCCTCCGCCCACTCCCCCCATCCCGACAGTGCCCCAGCCAGCGGGTGGACGCGAGCCAAGAGGTCCCTTTAAAGGCTCAAGTCCCGCCCCTGCTGCGGGCTTTGGCCTTCGATTGGGCGATTCCGGGGGGGCGGGGTCCGGCGCGGCTCAGCGGGGCTCGGGGGCGGGCCCTGGGCCGGGCCGGCCCCCGCCCCCTTTGTTCGTGCAGCGGCGGGAGGTGGCGGCGAGGGTGGGAGGTGTGTGCGCGCGTGTGCCGCGCGGTGGGGAGTGGCGGGTCCCGCCGCGTGCTGTCAGAGAGCTCCGCGCCGCCGCCCGATGGCGCGAGGAGGTGCGCGGGCCCAGCCCCGGGGGGCCTCCCCCGACCGCGCGTGAGCCCCTCTGCCTGCCGCCCGCGAGTATGTCACCTACGGTCGCCCTGGCAGCCTCCGCCAGCAGCGCCCGCGTCCCCGCCTCCCGCAGCCGCAGCCGCTGCCCGGGACAGTGGCCCCCAGACCCCCGCCCCTGATCCACGCCCAGACCGAGCGCCCGAGGACCATGGCCGGCCAGGGGGACTGCTGCGTCAAGGTGGCCGTCAGGTAGGGACCGGCGGCCGCGGGTGGGGGTGCGCTCGGAGGGGTCGGGCTTTGTCTCGCGTGGCGCGGGGCCGGGGGCGCTCGAGCCCGCACCCCGCGAGAAGGGCCCGGCGTGGGCTGGCTGGAGGGCGCTGCGCGATGGCCCCGCGGCCGCGGGGAGCGGCGCCCGGAGGGCTACTGGAAGGGGGCTTTGTTTGGGTGGTAATTTCGGGTCCCTCTTGGGAGCCCTTAATGATCAGAAAATCGAATAAACAAGGAAATCCGGTATTTCACACCCAGCCCTGGCCCAGGCTACAGCGTCTGTGCGTTTCCTCTTGCCTCTCCGTGGGGCTACTGTCTCAAAAGGGCAAGTGTGTGTGTGTTGGAGGGCGGGTAATTCCCTCATCTACGCCCCTCAGACTGTCCCGAGCTCGTGGTTCCGAGGGCTAGGAAGGCAGCCCACCCGCTCCAGGGGCCGCTTCTGCAGACAATGATCAGCGCAGAAAGAACTGGGATGGTAGCTTGGCCTTCCCTGGGGAGTCAGAGGCTTCGGCTTTTCGAGAAAACCCTGCGGGCTCTGTCCGGAAAGGAGATGAGGCTCGGGGAGAGGGGGAGGTGTAGGGAGGTTCTCCCGGTGAGCTGGAAGGGTGTGACCTGGGGGCCACCCTTGTCACTCAGATGGAACTGGGCAAGGGAGGGCTGCGTGGTACTTACCTGGGACTTGACATGATATCCTGACAGAACTGAGGTGGGGGAGGACTTGGATGGGGGTTCTGTTGGGTGGGGTACTCAGGTGCGGGGCAGGAAACACTGCGAAGTTGGGTCCTTTGTTGTGGGTAGAGACCCGTGACACCACCTCTCCCTGTGTTGGTTTTGGGTGTTCTCTTTGAGAGGGCCTGTTGGGTCTGTTAGTGGGAACATCTGGGACTGAGGTCACTATCAGGAGCATCCATCTCTGACTCCGCGCTGTGTGATTTGGGGGCGGGGAGATTAGCAGGTATAGGTCCAGGGTAAGGTCCCTGACTGAGTCAGGTCTTTAGACCCCTGGTCACGGATGACCCAAATTCCAGGAGTCCCGAAAAGTCACTCTAGATAAGGTCAAAGATGACTATGGACCAGCTTCTCCAGGGCCACCTGACCAGCCCTCTGCGGGCTGGGGAGGAGGAGTGGACACAGCTTTGGGGTCAAGGGAGAGAGATCGCTGTTCCTCGCACCCATGGCCCCCAGGCTGCACTCAGCATCATAAAACACAGCCTTGCTGGCCCGGAACAGCCTTGAGAGACAAAGAGGAGCCCTGCAGGTGCCTGGTGGGCTGGCTGGGGCGGGGCCAGGCTGCTGCTGGGGCTGACACTGCAGTAGGATCCAGAGGAGGTTGGGAGAGGGAGGTACCGGGGTGGGGGTGGGAGTGTGAAATGTAAATATGACATCTGCAGCAGACTGAGGGAGTCTGAATGCATCATAAAAGGGAAATGAAGCCCTGGCCCCCACCCACTGTGAACCTGGGCTGGGAGGGGAGGCTTGGGGTTCCCCTCCCATGAGGGCCTTCCTTTGGCCTCCATCTTGCTGGGAAAAGCCAAACAAAGCCCCCCACTCCCGGGCTCCCCAAGCTGGGCTGGGGCATGCTGAGGTGTGGGAAAGCCCCGTGGACTGGCACGTTGTATAGAGGAGTGGGGGAAAGCTGGTGTTCCCTGCCACCACCATCAGAAGCTTCCCTTGCATAGAGGGGCCATTGTGACTGCCCACTGCACCCAGCTCTTTGGGATGACAAGACATCATCTCTGCTTCCACTCACATTGCCCTAGGGGGACCCGGCTCCCCCCACTCCTCTCTTGGGAGTTGCTGATCTAGGTGAGGAGTGGGAGATCTGAACCTTAGAATAGCTGAGCTTCCAGGATCTCCTGGCTCTCCCTCCCCACCCCACCCCCGCCCCCCACCGCAGCGTGAGCGCCCAGCCCGGCACACGCCAGACCTCAATGGGCAGCCGGCCGTGGAAGGCAGACAATGCCTGGACAGAACCCAGCTCCTAATCAGAGTGCTGGGCATAGGACTGGCCCAAGACTGGGACTAGGATGGGAACAGATGGTGCCACTGACTGTAGGGGAGAGTTCTTCATGCTCTGGGATCTCCTCCTCCCCCCCTCCCCAACGGTACCCCTAGAAATCACTCATCCCACCTAAAGAATTGGGTGGTGGGCTGGAGTAGAACAGAGCATTGTGGGAAAGGGCCGAGGATTTGGGATGGCTAGGCGCCTAGCCCAGTGTCAGTTACCACGTCTCCGGCCAGGTTCAGCTGTATTTTCTGACTTTCTGGAAGTCCTTTCTGGTATCTAACTGAAGTGCTTTCTAAGTTCCTATTAGAATAACTTGTGGCAAAACCTGAGTTGGGACAAGAAAGCCAGGAATGAGACAGACTGGGTCACATGCGTGCGTGTGTGTGTTCATGCGTGCATGTGGGTGTGTGTGTGTGTAAAAGAGAGAGTGAGAGAGGGAAATAACTGCGACACTAGCTAAGAAGCCTAGCTGCCATCTGCAGAGCTCTGTGGGGAAAGCCAGTGCTCAGGAGTGTCAGAGGAGGAAGCCTCAGGGCCAGGGGCTATGGGATAAGGGAGAAGGTCAAGGTATGAGCAGATCCTAGGCCTCCCTGGAGTCCGGTGTATCTGTCCCTGAATCCAGGTTAGTTGCCTTTGTTCGAGGAGATCCCAGGCTGGCTTTCTAGCCTGCCCTGTGAGTCCTTTATCCATAATGCCCTGCCATCAGGATGCTCAGCTCCCTGGGCCTGGAGCTGGCCTAGAGGCAGCCTCTACCTGGGGGGATTGCTGGAGAGAGGCGAGGCTGAGCTGTGACCTGCTTCAGAAAAAACAGGCCTGATTAATGCAAGGAGAGGGAAGGGGGGCTGCTAATAAACGTAAGCTGGCAAAGTTGAAATTGGGGAAGTCAAGTCACATGGTCCGTTTATTTAAGACCCTTTCAGGCCCCAGCTGAGTCCCTATTTTGAGATGAGCCCTTGGAGTGGCCTAATCCCCTCCCCCCATTATCTCTGCTGGGCCTCCTTAAGCTTCTGTCCTTCAGTCTGCTGGGGAGGGGAGGTGCTCGGCTAGTCCCACATTCCTCTGTGGACACTACGGGGGTATACCTGCCAGGGACCCAAAGGATCATGTTCCGTTGCACCCCTGCCTGCTCCCACTTGGGTTCTCTAGCTGCAGGTGTTTCCCTCCTTCCAGGCTACTCTGAATTCTTCTTGATCAGTATCTTCTGAATTTTGAATCAAGAGAATTGGTGGCTTGGAACAGAGAGACTAAGGAGACAGAAGAAACTGAGTGAGGGTAATGATCAGGGGTGCCTCCAGAGTCCCACCCTCTGGACTGATAGAGCCCAGGGTCAGCAGTGCCATCCTTGCCACGTGTGCCTGATGCTGTCGAGCTTAGAGACAGGGACACTGAGCCCCAGAAGTAACCTCATGTGGAGACCTGAGGAGCTTGGTGGCCTCCTGATGCAGAGAGAGGGCTTATGTCATCACAAGGAAGTGGAGTGGAGTAACCACAGGCCCCCGGAAACCGGCCCCCTCCACCCCCCACCCCCAGCCTGCCTGATTGGTTCTCAGCTTTCGAAAACCTCCAGAGGAGCATTGGGGTGGGGCAGAGCATGGGGAAGTGGCAGAGATGACAGGAGCCTGGGACCCTGACTCTTACAGCACTGGGGGCAGAGCGCAGGGCTGGTGCTGACACTGCTCATGCTCTGGCTGGGCCCAGGGCCCCTTAGCTGTTTGTCCTTTGAGACCTCAGTTTTCCCTCTGCAGAATGGGAGCAGCTGGCTTGCCGAGGTTTGCTTGTTTGTAAAGAGCAGTGGCTTGCATGCACCGGGAGGCATTAATTCTTAAAGGGTTGACTCCTGAGACATGGAGTATGAATGAAATGTCTTAAAAATAAACCCTAACTTAAAGTGTGTCTCTGGCTTAAAGAGGTGTCTCTGGTTTAAACAGCAGTGACTGTTAGGTAAAATGAAGACGGCAGCCCTTGTATGTATGTATCTCATCTCTATTATCTAGCTACCTACCTACATACCACCTATCTATTTCTATCTCAGAAAGCAGTCTGTGTTGGAAAGGAAACTGAGCTAGCAGGCCGCTGTTCACTAAACACCTACTCTGGGTCGGGCATGGTGCCCACACTGCCCTGCTAGACCCACTGCAGCCTCTGGAGGAACTGATGGCTCCCTGGCACAGATGGGTGCATGCTCATGGTCAGTGAATGGAGTTAAATTTGAACCCAGGGCGCTGTAGCTCCCAAACACATGCACCTCACTCTGCTGTAAGTTGCCTCCTGATTCAGCAGCTAAGTAGTTCTTCGCTGAGCTAATGTCTCAGCTACTTCAGTTACTTTCCTGAGTGGCCATGACCTTGAATATGGGAAAGTTCTTGGGAAGACATACGTGGTGCCCTGGGAATGAGCAGTGAGTGTTATAGGACAGGGAGAGGGGTAGCCCAAAAACCGCAAACCTGCCTATTCTACATGGGTTCTGCCATCCGCCGCATCAACACAAAACATAGGAGACTTTAATGGGAAGGAACTTTAATAAAACTAGGAAACAATACAGGTAAGGCAAAGAGTCTAGTTTCTAAATGAAGCACCCAAAGTTACCCATCCCCTCGTGGGTAAAAGTCCATCCATATGGGATTGGCCCAGAGCAAAGCCCCAAAGCCTGCCACAAGTCTAAAGCATCTTCCAGTGGGACCCACAGAAAAGGGTCACAAACAACCAGACAAGCCCGTAAGGAAAAGAGCAAAATCAACATCAAGATAAAAGCTGCCATTGTCCCCTCCCCACGGGTCTCACCCACATCTGTGTCACCCAGTCCACGACCAAAAGACAAGCGCAGTTTCTTCACGTGTCTCTAGGCTCCATGGGCCTCCTCCAGGTCTCCTGGCTCCATCCTGCTTCCTTCCTCAGTCTCTTCTGCTGCTTCTCCTCTTCCTGCTCAGCTCCACCCTCCCTTGGGTGGGGCAGGGAACCTCCCCCTTTCCTGGGGACCACCCTGTTACATGAGGGATGAGGAGTCAGATTCCCCTTTAGGGGGCTACTTGTCCCCACTATGGGGCTAGCCGAGATCTGTGCTGTTGCCCCTGTGTTTTGGGAACTATTTCCTTCCTTGCCTCTCTCTAGGGGAGGAGGTTATGGGGGAAGCTGCCACTGCTCTGGCTCTTACCCCTACTCCCCGATCCCCCAGTTGTAAATGGCAAAATTCCAGATGTCCTGGGTCTCATTTTGCCCTTTAGACACAGCAGCATGTTGAGGAGATGGGGAGGGGGGAGGTTCTAAGGGGGCCGGTCAGTTCCCTGCTGAAAAGAGGGAGCCAAGCTTGGCCTGGCAGGCCTGGGTGTCCCTTCCTTGGGGCTGAGGGCAGTGGGACTTGGCGGGCGGGGCTGTGAAGCGCATGGCAGGCAGCACTGTTGGCTGCAGCGTCCTGGTCTCCAGAGAACCCCTGTCATCTCTGGCAGCCCTGAGGAACGGAAAAGAGGGAGTACGCGGGTCCTTGCCTCTCTGCCTTCCTGAGTGCGTGCTGAGCTAGAGGCCACCACCCTTTCTCTGGACTGGCTGCTCCTACCTGAGACAAGAGTTCAGGTGCACTGAGGAGCGTCTGCAGGGGGAGCTGGGGACAAGGGCCCAGGTGGTAGAGAGGCCCACCGCCCCCACAGCCAGCCCCTCCAGGCCTCAGCCTGTTGCTCTGCGTTCCTCTGCAGGGAGCATCCCCAGGGCCCATCCCACTGAGCTGTCCCTGCCAGATGCAGATGCCGTCACAGCTCTGGGCGCTCCCAGGGTCTCCTGTCTCCTGGGAGGTCATGGGAAACCCCTGCCAGATGCCCTGAGATGGGGGTGGGGGGGGCAGCGATCGTTATGACAGTGACACTGCTGGAGCACAGCTGAGCAGCACATCCCTGAGCCGGGCTCCTCCCTCTTCCCAGGCCGCGATGGAGGAGTCAGGCCAGGGACTCTGGAAGTTCCCAGACCACTCATTGCTGACTGGGGCAGCCTGGGGTGTGCAGCTTGGTACAGGGACTGACCCTCAGCTCCTTCTTGGGATCCTGCTCCCCAGCTTCCAACCTCTCAGCCCCCATCTGCTTGTGCCCTGTGCCTGGTTTCAGCCATTCTGGAAGGTGCCTCTAGAGCAGCTGAGTCCTCATCCCTGGGGGCATGTGCGGCACTGGTCCAGGGGCCCTTTCCTGCTGAGCTGACTTTCCCTGGGCACTACTCCACGCCAGCGCCTAGGACTCTGGCATGGGCTGAAGGAGAGAAATCAAGGATACCCCCTGAAGGGGGGTGTCAGATTCCTGAGCCCCAGATGCCTAGTTGACACCCTGAGTCTTCCAAGGCTTTCAGGAAGTATCTGCAGTCCCTCCCCATGCTCTCTCAGAGCATGTTCTGGGGCAGAAGTCCGGCAGAAAGGACTGACAGACCCCTTTCACCAGGTCTGCCAGGGCCTCAGAAACCCATGGCCTTTGACCCCACCATACAAAGCTTTCTTGTTTGGGGTTCAGAGCCCCCTGAGGGCAGCCTCAGGAGGGTTGGGCTGAGAGAGGGCCTGAGGGCCAGAAGGAGGTCCAGTGGGAGGGTCACAAGACCCTCCCCACACAGTACCCCAGTGGTTAAAAGGGCCATCACCCCAGAATGGATCTCACCCCTCTTTGAGAGAGGTCTGGCCTCTGTGGGAAGATGCCTTCTCTGGGCTAAGTCAGCTCAAAGCCCCCGGGTGTCTGGGAGCCAGACTCCCCTGAGAGGCTAGGATTTTGCTTCCAGCCACCTTCCCCAGCACTGGCGGGCTGCCAGGGGAGGAGGAGAAGAGGATGCTCATTAAAGGGGGGGGCAGACGTCTGCTTCTGCCACAGAGGACAGCCGCCTTCCTGTGCCAGGGGTGTGGCCTCCAGGGTTCTCCGCTCTGCACTGTGCCGGCTCCAGGTCTCAGCTTTAACTACAGAATAGGAAAAAGCCTTCCCCAACAGACAGCTCTGGCCTGCTGGCAGCTGTTGGGGAGATCAGTCTGGGAGATTCGCTGAGGGGATCATTTTTCTCCAGTGTGACCTCTCCTGCCCCTGCAGGGTGGGTTCAGTGGATGAGCAGGGCTGGGCACAGGTTAGGGTTGCATTTCCCCTCCACCATCAGAGGGGGTGTGGGTGGGCAGGTAAGCCTCACCTATCTGAGCCTGGTTAAGTGGGGGAAATCCCCCCTTGTTCCACAGGGCTGTCATAGCACATTACATGTGTTTGTGTATGTAAATGAGCCTGACACAGAGTTTCTCAAAGTTATCCTTATCAGCCGAGGCTTGGGTATGGAGAATGAGCCCCAGGGCCAGAGGTGCTGTGATGACTGACCTCTGAGGAAGAAGACTCCAGCTCCCAGGCTCTCCTCTCTGATTTAACAATCTTTGCAGGCAGGAAGTTCTTTTTGCTAGCTTATCTAAATCCCTCCTGCTGTAGCCGAGTTCACCTTTGATCTGGCTCTATCACTAATGAGGAAGAGCTGGTCCCAGCAGGCAGGTCACAGCCTGATTAAGTGACTCAATGTGCTAAGCTTACTAGAGGTCATAGGGCTTCTCTCTGTGCCCCCCTCCCCCATACCCCCACACACACTTCCAGGCGGAGACTACAACAGCTTTGCCCCAGTCTCTCCAGTCTGGGATGATGTCCTGTGGTTGGAACAGGCATGCCTGCTGTGGACTGGGCACCAGGACAGGGGTATGGATTCTGGACAGCTTGGCTTTCTCTCGCAAGTTTAGATACAGCAACAGAGACAGGGCAATGACCTTCCGCACTGCTCAGTTCCCCCCCCACCAGCCCCGCTCCCCAACCCTGAGCTGTCCCTTGAGTCTCCTTTTCAGGATTCCAGAAGGGTTAGGGAATCCTGGAGAAGAAATAAGCACATATGGCTATGCCCCCGGCTCCTCCCCAGAACGTTTTTTAAAGTTACATTAGTTACATTGGTCACCCTGTTAGGGGGGCACCCCGTCTTGTATCGGGGCTGCCCTATAACAACCTTATTAGTGGACATACTGAGGGGCACCCCAAGACCCCTCCAATTTGCATACTCTAAATGGATTCTGCCATCTGCTGCATAAAGACAAAGCATATTCTTCATGTGTAAGAACTTTAATTCGAATTTGTGTGAATCGCATAGAGCGAGAGAAAATGATAATGGTTTCCATCAGAACACCCAAAGTTATCGAGCCCCTTATGAGCAAATGCCCAGCCAAACAGAGTTAACCCAAAACGAGGCCACTGAGGCCAGACAGCTGGCCACAAGTCTAAGGTACCTTCTGGTGGGGACCCATAGGAAAGGAACAGAAGGGACCAGACAAGTCTGGAAAGAAAGGGGCAAAATCAAAGTACCAGTCAATATATTGGCTGCCATTGTCAGCCTCCTCACGGGTCTCTCACCCACGTCTCTTTCAAGTGTCTCCTTCCGTGTCCCCAGGTCCCTGGTGCAAGTCCGAGGCCAAGAAGCTAGTACAGCTTCTCTACATGTCTCTCTGCTCCACGTGCCTCCAAGTGTTCTCTCCCAAGTCCTTTCAGCGTCCCCTCCCACTCAGCTCCTCCCTTTATTAGGTGGGGCAGGGAACATGGAACCTCCCCGTTGTAGATTACACTAGATTTGAGGGATGATTCTAGCTAGGTGGCTGGTTCTTCTCAAAGCCTTCGAGGTGGGGACTGGTGAGAGGGGCTTTCCCAGCCTGCTGGTCCCCGGGTGCAGACGTATCACAAGCAGGCAGCTGTGCGGGTGCTACTTCTGCTGAGCTCTCCTGGGGGCATTTTCAGGACTGACAGATGGAAAGGTGGTCTTCCTAATACTTACTAGCTGTGTGACCTTGATCTGAGTTACTTGATTTTTCTCTGAGCCCTCATTTTTTAAAAAAAAAAAAGAAGGATTTATTTATTTATTTATTTATTTATGCATATAAGAACTGGGGTACAGGCCAGAGGTGCAGGGGGTGAAAGGATTCACCAGAGACAGACTGGGGAACAGAACAGGCAGATTGACTGAAATACACTGCTGAGGGGAGCAGCGGGCAAGACAGGAGAGGTCTGCTGTGCCATGTGGGCAGCTCCTTGGCCGGCTGGGGATTGAACTGCAGTCACTGTGGATAGCTTCATAGCGCTGCGACTTAACCCCTTGCACCATCAGGGAGGCCCTGAGCCCTCATTTGTAAATTAGGAGCAAAACCACCCACCTTAGAACTAAGTGACACAGCATCATGACCTAACACCGGCAAAGCATCCAGGCACAGAGGGCCATCTTGCTTCACCTCAGTGCAGTGGTTACTAATTGGGGAAGTTGAGTAAGCAGGGTGTGATGGGGCACCAGGTGCCAGCAAAACAAGTCAGGAATCACAGACCATGCACCACAATTGTGCGAATTTTCTAGGATTCTGCAATAGCTCTGGGTTAGTTAATTTAGTATTACAGCCTATTACCTCTGAGTGAGTAGAGGTAATAGATGGGAAGAGCCTGGGACTGTACCCTTAGGAGCTAATAATGGTAAAGATTTGCGGGCCAGGTCATTTAGGAGCTCAGGGATGGGACCAGCTTGCTGATGGGACAGGACTAATTTCATCTGAGATGCTGAGCAACCACACTGTCTTCCCCAAGGTCACTGGGCTGAGCCCCTGCAGGAGGGGAGGGGGATTGGCCAGCTCTGTGTGATGTCACTAAGGATGGTGGGGGTGACTAGTCCCCCCACCCCCTCCTAAGCCTCAGGTCTGGTGCAGAGCTCTGAGCATCTTACCTTTTGCCAAGGGAGTTTTTTCTCCTTGGCAGCCTCTCATCCCCCAGGGCCTGCCTCCTCCCTATGTCCTCTGTCCTCCCTTCCGCCCTGTCCTCCAGGCTCCCCAAAGAGCCGAGGAAGCGCTGAGCTCAGCTCTTCCCGCAGCCCGGGACTGGGGCTGGCGGCCTTTGTCCTGCCCTCACTGCAAGGAGCTGCCGGGGGTCCTCCAGCGCCTGCCGCTCGACCGCGTGCGCATTCTGCCGGAGGAGGGGGACGGATATTAAAATAACTAACCACATCACACCAGCCCCTGCTCAATTGTGAACAGAGGAAGCTCAGTGGCCTCGCGCCTGTGCCAAGATCCTGCTTCTGAAAAGCTCCCCGCTTCTCTCTTCGCTGCCGCGCCGGCTCCCACCACCGCTCAGCCTGCGGGTTGCCAAGTGGCAAATAGACCAGGCTCTGTTCTAGGAGATTCCGGGGGGTTTTCTGAGCTGGGCTGCCCAGTCTGCCTGGACAGCCTGCCTGCCCTTCCTGCCTGTGGGCCCTGGAGAAGGGATAGAGGGAGGTTTTGAAGGGGTGGGGCTTGGGGTGAGATGTCCTGGGGGAGACTCAGGAGGGCCAGGGACAGACATGACATGATGTGTGGACAACAACACTGTGCTGACAAAGGCAGCTGCCCTGCGGCCACAGTTTGCCTTTTTTTTTTAATTCAATTACTGCATTAAATTATTTATTTTGATTACTGATTTTTCTTTAGGTATACTTAAGTTTTGCACTTGAGGCCAGCGCCTCACTCTCCTGACCCTGGGCATGGGTCTAGTCCACAGTTCCCAGGGTCTGTGATTACTTAAAAGACCTTGAAACTGGTTTTCTTCCCTGATCCCCCGCCTATGCCGGGAGGATCAGGGCCCAGGGCTGCAGTCCAGGACACCCCATCTAAATCTAACCAGAAACTTCCTCCTGCCCCTTATCTGGGGTGAGGTGGGGCTGACTGAGGGCCCTTGCAGACCTCAAGCTGGGTGGGACCTTGAGAGGAGGTTGCTGGAGGGGAAGGGGATGGAGTTCTTAGAAAGCCGATCCTGGGAAGAGGGTCGCCAGATGACACAGGAGGAAGCAGCTGGAAGCTGTTGGGCACTGGCTTTGGCAGGGATGGGTGCCTACCACTGGCCCTTGGGACAGGGTTTGAATTCTCCACTGGGCAGGGTGAGGGGGGATGAGCCCAGGACATGAACCACAAGGTCCACCCTGCTGGACTGTGCACCTGGGCCAGCTCCCTGCCCAGGGCAGCATCTGTGTGAAGGGACGAGGCAGGGCCTGGGGGGCCTCCCTGGCTCTGGCGGTGCTGCTGGGGGAGGAAGTTTGTTCTATCAATTTGGATATTGAGTCTCACGGGCAGAGGCAGCTGGAGTGGTGGGAGGGCCTGTAGGCTGCATAGTGAGAGCAGGAACTGATGCTCAACTTCACTGCATTTACAGTGTGTGGCTTAACCACTCGAGCCTTAACTTTCCTCTCGGAAAATGACGTCCCTAGTCCACAGCAGGACTAGGATGAGGTGTGGCCTATGGCATGTGCCTGGCCCAGCGCTGGCACCTGGAAAGTATCTGGGACATCTTAATTCCTTTTTCACATCCATTCCATTGCTCATTCAAGCCCATTCCTGGGAATAGCACTTTCCCTCTTCTAGTATAGTTGCTTGGGAATTAGTGACTGGTGAGGACCCCTGTTTTCTGTCTCCCAGAGGGTGCCCCCTTTCTGGGTAACACTGCTCCCCCAGCTGCACGCTGCAAAGCACTCCAGAGGGGCTGGCTTGTGCTCTCTGACCACAGAGGACGGCCCCCCCCCCCATCAGGACCCTACATCACATGTGCTGGGCCAATGGAGAGTCGCGGTGGGGATTCATGACTGACTCCACAGCTCCAGCACCCTGGAGTTCCCTCTTCTACATCCCTCTCCCCGGCCGCTCTTCTGCCAGCTCTGCTTCCTGGCACCTCACTCCCTGATGGTCTGGGGGCTGGCTGTTGAAGGAGAAGCCCCCCCTTCTCATTGAAGGACTCTGATGAGTGGGGCTGCTGCTCCCCCTCCCCTGCGCCCACTGTCTCCAGGGATCCTGATTCGATTTCCTCCAATCACCAGTATTGCCATCTGCCTGGGGTAATTAAATGGTATTTGAATTGGATCCAGAAATCCTATCGCAAGCAGCCCACGTGGTAGGTGCTCGCCAGCAAAACTGGAGGGTCCTCTGAGGCTGCCTGGGCCAATCCTCAGTTCACCTGGGGTAACCTGGATGCCCTGGGCAGGAAGTGTAACAGGCTGGGGGGCAGAGCCAGAACTGAGGGTGAGTGCTCCAGCTTCCTCTTTAATGCCTGGGGCACAGTACCACATCTCTCTTCTGAGGTCCCTGCCTGCTCTGTCCCCGAGACTTTGAGCCATCTTTACCCATGGCACAATGACTCCTGCCTCAAAGTGACACTATAGCATGGGGCGTTGAGGAGGCAGCCCCCCCACACAGCCTGGTTCAAACCCCCCTATGTCCCTATCTGTCCCTGACAAATGTGCCATCTATAACAGGAGGGGTGGTATCCACTGTGTGGCAATGTCTTGAGAATCACATTAATAGCATGTGGCAGAGCTGTCCGTGGAGACTCCACCCCTATGGCAAGGAAAGTGAAAGCAAAATTAAACATGTGGGACTACCTCAAAAAGTCTTTCCACAATGAAAGGAAATACTACTAGATTAAAAAGCCATCCTACTGATGGGAGACGGTGTTCACACAGCACACAGCTGATAGGATGTTCATATCCAAAGTCTATAAAGAAGTCACCCAGTTTAACAACAAAAGGACAAGCAGCCAAGTTAAAACCTGGGCAGCAGATCTGAAAAGACAGTTACCAAAGGGGACCTGAGAAGGCCAACAGATATGTGAGAAAATGCCCTCATAACTTTTTTTTTTTTTAAAGATTTATTTATTTATTTATACAAGCACTGGGTACAGTCAGAAGCACGGGAGGATGAGAGAATTCGCCAGAGGGGAGAGCAGAACAGGCAGACTGACGAAATACACTGCTGAGAGGAGCAGCGGGCGGCAGGAGAGGTCTGCGGGCCATGTGGGACCCTCACCCGGCGGCCGGGGATCAAACTGGCGCTGCAGAGGCTGCGGGCAGCTTTGCAACCCAGCGCTCAACTGCTGCGCCACTGGGGAGGCCCAGCCCTCATAACTTTTACTAAGGGCAATGCAGGCCAAATCCACCATGAGATGTTACCTCACACCCATGAAAATGGCTTACACACACACACACACACACACACACACATATATATATATATATATTAAAGATTTATTTATTTATGCATACAAGAACTAGGGTGCAGGCCAGAGGTGCGGGGGGTGAGAGGATTCACCAGAGACAGAGCAGGGAGCAGAACAGGCAGATCTACTAAAATACACTGCTGAGGGGAGCAGCGGGTGAGACAGGAGAGGTCTGCTGTGCCATGTGGTTGTTCCCTGGCTGGCAGGATCGAACTCATACTGCAGTGGCTGGTGATAGCTTGATAGTGCTTGTCTTTAATCCTTGTGTCACCAGGGAGGCCCTGAGAATGGCTTATATTGACAAGACCCCAATAACCAGTGCTGGAGAGGATGCAGAGGAGAGGAACATTAGTTGGTGGGAATGTAAACTGATGCAGTCATTTTGGAAAGTGGTCTGGGCCTACCCTAAAAAACCAAAGAGGATCCCATTTTTGGGTACTATATGAAGAACAGGAAATCATCAACTGAAAAAATGATGTGTTCTTCAGTGTTTATTACAACATTATTTATAATAGCTAGGAAATTGAAACAACCTAAGTGCTGTCTGCAGAGGACTGGATAAGGAAGGTGTGGTATGTCCATGCAGTGGAATACTACTCAGCCATAAGCAAGGATGAAATGTTGCCACTTACTGCAAAATAGAAGGAGCTCAAGGGAATTAGGTGAAGCAAAATCAGTTAGAAAGATGAAGACAAATATTGGACTATTTCTCATACATGAATAAAATAAGGACTCAACATGAATGAGCTGACAAAGCAAAATAATTATGAACTATTGAACACTGACAACCAAAAAAGTGAGGATTCTGAGATAAAAGGAAAGGGGAAAGGAGAAAGGGTCAGAGGGGTAGGTGATGGGAAAAAGATACAAATTTTAAAAATAAAATTAACAACAACAATGAAGAGTTATTAAGTCCGAGCTTAGCTGCCTGGCACATCGGGTGTGGCCGAGTTAGATGTGTTGCTGAGGACAGAATTCTACTGGGGGATCACTGAGATGCCAGGTTCTCCTGAAAAGGCTGGATAAAGTTAGTTGCCTCCTCAGGCTTTCATTCCTGTCAGCCTTCATGGAGGAAGTGCCCTTCCTTGTGAGGACCTATTCATGCCTAAGGGAAAACACTGCGTAGGAAAACCCAGAGGAGCAACCCCAGTGTGTGAGCCGGCCTGGTGTGGCTAACCTCCCGCTGACTGCCCCCTCACTGCAAAGCACAGTAACAGGTTTTGCCAAGAGCCTGCCGACCTGCAGCCCTGAGTGGGCTTTAGGAACTGGGGCAGCCCGGACAGGGGCAGGACGGTGATGGGGAGACCCTAACTCTGTGGCAAGGCCCCCTGGACTCTGGCTGGGTGCTGGCCAGGCCCCTCTCATTCTTTTCTTCTCTTGGTAAATGTTGGCTTAGGGAGAGGGAGGCTGACAAGCAACTCATTGTGAGTGCCCACTGACAGGCTGGCTTGTGTGGGCCCATGTGTGGGCACTAACTGCCCCCCCTCCTTTTACTTTAGGGCATTTGGGAGGTGCTTGCTTCCAATCCCTGCTCACGCATGCTCCTTGACTCACACTTGGTTGCCATGGGGACCTGCCCTGGCGATGACTGCTTGGAAGAGGAGGAAGGGTTGGCTGGATGGAGACAGCTCTTCCATGGCTGATTCCCAACTTAACTCTTATGCCACTTTTCTTCCTCTTTACAGTGGAACCCATAAGAATCTAAGCCACCCCTGTGGCTGGCCTGGCATCCTCCTAGAGCAAATTTTTTACTTGACCTGGTCTGTACTTGGTCTGACCCTCTTGTCCCCTGGAAAGGAAAACCCTTGTGCCTGAGAATGTTCTGGCAGGCTGTAGCATCTGGAAAGGGAACTCCTGAGCTCAAGGACCCTTGTAGTCCCTGAATGCCTTGGCAGAGGCTCCGGTCTCTTCCAGAACTTAACCCTGAGGGGAGAGCCCTATCCTGCTCTTTCCCTCTCTGGGAATCTGATTGCTAGGGCTCCCCACTCAGTTTCCATTCAATCAGGAGTGGGTGTCTGAGGTCAGACTGGCTGGTGCTTGACTTGATCGTCTTCAAGTATATAGAACAATTCTCCTGGCTCCAGTTTCCTCCTCTGTAAAGTCAGGCAGATAATACACACCCCACAGACTTATAGTGAAGAATACAAGAATTCATTTATGTAAAAAGACTCCTAACACAGCCCTGATATAGAGAGGGCTCAATAAATGTTAGCAATTGCTGTTTCTGATGGTGTGGATATTATTATTGTTGATGTTGTTATTGTGCTCTACAAAAGCTGTCATTCTCCTGTGGGCCCGGGGAGAGGGGACTCCTAAGCTTCCATCTCCTCCAGCTTTGGCTGGAAATAGAAGCAGGGAGGGGGACTTCCACGTGGGTGTGACCCAGGATTCTCCCCTTCTGGGCAGGATACGGCCCCAGCTGTCAAAGGAGAAGATTGAGGGATGCCACATCTGTACTTCTGTCACCCCGGGGGAGCCCCAGGTCCTTCTGGGGAAGGACAAGGCCTTCACCTATGACTTTGTCTTCGACCTGGACACCTGGCAGGAACAGATCTATTCTACCTGCGTGAGCAAGCTCATCGAGGGCTGCTTTGAGGGCTACAATGCCACAGTGCTGGCCTACGGCCAGGTAAGCTGTCTGCACCCCCACCAGGGCCCCCCCAACACTGGTCTCCCCCACCTGATGGGAGAGACAGCCCCCTTCTGAGCAGTCAAGACACAGTTTCCCCTGTTGTCTGAGGCTGCTGCATCACTGCTAGTTAGCAGAGGGAGGGCTGTCGTTAGAGGCGTCCACAGGGTGTGATTTGGGGACCGGGAGAGGTTGGGGGTCTCAGGTGGGAGGTGGATGGCAAAGGGTCCAAGACTGGCTGGTAACACCCTGCTTCCATCGTTGCCCGTGCAGACAGGGGCCGGGAAGACGTACACTATGGGCACTGGCTTCGACACAGTGACGTCGGAGGAAGAGCAGGGCATCATTCCAAGGGCCATCGCACACCTCTTCGGGGGCATTGCTGAGCGCAAGCGGCGGGCACAGGAGCAGGGCGTGCCTGGGCCTGAGTTCAAAGTCAGCGCTCAGTTCCTGGAGGTACACTGGTCTCATAGGGTGGGCAGGAGGGAGACTTGGGGGACAGCAAGACAGTGGAAGCTGGGCTCTCCTCCAGAGTGTGCACAGGCCTAAGGGAGCCATGGATGCATCTAGAGGTGAGGAGTTCCCTGCTGCAGGAAGTACCAGAGCAAGAGCTGGAAGATCACCTGCGGGGTGCTCTGAAGGGAAGGGAGGGGGTGTCTTGTATCAAGAGTGTGTGATCTATAGAATCTCATGAAACCCGACTGATGCTCACAGCTGTAACCATGACTAGCCCTGTGACCTTGGGCAAGACATTTTACCACTGAGCCTCATCTGCCAAAGGGGCGGATGAAATCTATTATCATAGGGATTTTGTGAGGATGATGTGGAAGCACATGCGTGGCCCCTGGTCCTCCCCGACCTCAGGGCAGCCTGCCCTGTCCCTTCCTGACTGAGGTCCTGCCTAAATCTCTGACTCTCCCAAAGGGAGAATTTGCATCTGGCCCCGCCTGTTGCTGGGAATGTCAGTGCACCGCAGGCAGGAGTTGTGGCCACAGGGACAGTGAGGGTGGGGGTGGGGACATATCAGCTCTTTGACCTCTGCACCTGGGCTGAGTCCCAGCTCAGAAACCCCAGAGGTGGAATTCCTGCCTGCAGAGGGGCCTCTCAGAGGAAGGCAGGTGCACATGAATACTTCTCCCCAGGCCTGACCTGCACGGGCTCTTACGGGACACTTGAACAACTCAGCATCTCCAGGTTCCTAGTGTCTGAAACCCCAACCCGCTGACATTCCCAGGCCATCTGCTGGGCATGAGTCCCCTGGGTACTCACCCACAAGCCCCGTGCTGTTCCTCCAGGCAAGGGTGCAGCCACACCCTCTGTAGGTTTCCCTTGCCTGGCAGTTATTCACACCAGGGTACACGAGGCGCCTGTCCATCCCACCCAGGGGACCTTGTACTTTAGACCTAGAAGGGTTTTTTTTTTTGCCCTATTAGACTTTTGCTTCTGATAAACTGGTTGTGTGTGTGTGTGTGTGTGTCCTGCTTGTGTATCTCTAAGCATTTTTTGCCCCTTTTTTTTCACCCTTTTTCCATACTGTTGCAATGGAGATCCCCAAATAGTGGGCCAGTTCCTAGAAGATCCATACCAGTGGGTGAACCACAAAGGGTTAAATCATGCCTGTGTCTGTCCCAACAGACAGACAGACACTATGGCACCCACATCTGCACCAGTCCCTTTGATTTCCTCTTCCCCTTCCTGCAGGGGTATTTCTGTCCTTGAAGCCCAGCAAAGCCTCGGATGTCCGAGGGCTGTTCTGCAGCCTGCCCCTCCCCCACAGGATCCGTGGCCTCTGACCCTGCTGCCTCCCCCCACCCCCTTCTTCCCCTGCTCCTCAACCTCAGCCCTTAACTGTGCTTAGGGAAAAGATTTCACCTTCCCTGCTAGCGACTCCAAATGTGGAACTTCCAAAGCTGAGCCCACTGAAATGGGTTGACTGCCCTGGCCAGGGCCCCTCCCCATGTGGTCTCACCAGACTCTCTCAGGAGGCCAGGCCACAGTGGCACACTCTCCTGCCAGCTCCCCTCTTGAGCCCGGAACAAGGCACACAGCACGCTCTCCCCCTGGGAGGTGGGAAGCTGTCGGCACCTCACCCAGGACCATGGGGATCAAGGCACTGCTCCCACTGTCCCCACTGGGCTCGGCTGGCCCTCTCTCTTCTGGACCGACACCCCAAGCCCTCTTTCCCAGTCAGTAACATAACAGGATCTGCCCGAATCAGGGGTACATCTGTCGCATAGCCATCTGGGACCTGGGTTCCTTAGTCCCTGCTAGGTCCTTTGTTCCCCACTGAGACTGGGAGCCAGTGAGTGCTGCTTCTTTAGGGAGGGGAGGGCATCCTCAGGGTGGCTCTGCCCAGCGCTGCTGCCCTCCTGCCTCTGTCCAGTAGAAGGATGAGGAATCCAGAACCCAGAGAGGCACCCAGAGCCTCAGCTTCCACATCAGCAAGATAGAGTTGGTTCATAAATGTGACAGGGCCCCAGGCCGCATGCCCAGTAAGCCCAGGAGCTGTGTCCCTCCCTCCCCCCAGCTCTACAATGAGGAGATCCTTGACCTGTTTGACAGCACGCGGGACCCTGACTCCCGCCACCGCAGGTCCAACATCAAGATCCATGAGGACGCCAATGGCAGCATCTACACCACGGGTGTCACTTCCCGCCTCATCAACTCCCAGCAGGAGGTGAGCCTCTGGAGGGCCCAGCTGGCCAGGGCTGGCACCACAGCCACCCGGGTCCTCACCTCCACCTTCTTCCCCAGTTGATCCAGTGCCTGAAGCAGGGGGCCCTGTCGCGCACCACGGCCAGCACCCAGATGAACGTGCAGAGCTCACGCTCACACGCCATCTTCACCATCCACCTGTGTCAGATGCGCGTGTGCACCCAGCCTGACCTGGTGAGCAGCGGGGCCCACTGCATTGCGGGGGTTTTTGGGGGTGAGACAAGGAAGGCGCCATGGCTCCAGAGCCAGAGCACTCGGGTTTGGGGCTTGCCACTGCCACTCGTTGGTTTCCTCTTTTCCTGAGCACGTTACCTGGTCTGCACAATGGGGTGTCGATACCTCTGTGGTGTGAGGATAGCGAGCAGCAGGCGTGCAAATATCGAAGGCTGTCGGATGCTCCGCATGTCCCAGGGGCAAGGTGCCCTGCAGTCTGCCCTGACTCTGCACCCGAGTCCCCCAGGCGGCATGACCACAGGTGGGGCAGGGAGTGAGATGCTGACTTCTGCTGTAGGTGAATGAGGTGGTGACTGGGCTTCCCGAGGGCACTGCTCCTTCGAGTGAGTACGAGACGCTCACCGCTAAGTTTCACTTTGTGGACCTGGCTGGCTCCGAGCGGCTGAAGCGGACGGGGGCCACCGGCGAGCGTGCCAAGGAGGGCATCTCCATCAACTGCGGCCTGGTAGGCAAAGGGTGGGCCACCAGCCCCAGCGGCCAGCGCAGCTCAGCTTACCCTGCCAGGCTACCTCCCCGCATCATCCTCCTTGGGCCTCCTGCTAGCTGCTGGCCAGTCCAGTGTGTCACCATAGTGACACCTTTGACCCTTCACCCTCGCCTCTGCCCCCGACATTCCAATGCCCCCAACCTTAACACACCTACCTAAAAACCCTCACCAGGGGCCTGAGGGTTGCTGGGGCCAGCGAAGTGGGTGCATACGACTTGGGGCTTATGTCGTACCTACTCCCTCCCTCCCTGAGTGTCGGTCTGTTTCCGCAGCTGGCCTTGGGCAATGTGATCAGCGCCCTAGGGGACCAGAGCAAGAAGGTGGTACACGTGCCCTACAGGGATTCCAAGCTCACTCGGCTCCTCCAGGACTCACTGGGGGGCAACAGGTACCCAAGGATTAACATCCAGGGGAGGGAGGAAGTGCAAGTTTGGAAGGTGAGGGCCTCAAGAACAAGAACACTTCCTGCTTGGGCTGCAGGCAGGGGAGATGGGACCTTGCAATGCCCCCCTCAAGCTTCCCAGGTCAGTGGTCAGACCCTACACAACGGGGAGAGAGAACCCTAAAGGACGTGATAGAGCCCAAATGGGATGATTAGCAGGGGAATGCAGGGCTCACCCTGTCGCTGAGCAGAGGACTCGGGTGATAACACAACCTCCCTACCTTGCCAGCTGCTCTCCCTGTGGTCCCACTGTTGGAATGGACACCCTTGGCCAGGTGGCCCAGGTTCTGCCCTGGGAAATGTCCAGGTCCTTGGGGCATTAAGGCAGCAGGGGAATGGGTGGGAGCAGGACTCTGCTCTGGGGTGATGCTTCTGGGGACTGACTACACCTCTTGTCCTCACTCCACCCAACTGCAACCCTCAGCCAGACCATCATGATTGCCTGTGTAAGCCCTTCGGACCGAGACTTCATGGAGACGCTCAACACACTCAAATATGCCAATCGGGCACGCAACATCAAGAACAAGGTGGTGGTGAACCAGGATAAGACCAGCCAGCAGATTAGCGCACTGCGGGCCGAGATTGCACGCCTGCAGATGGAGCTGATGGAGTACAAGGCGGTGAGCACCCCGCACCTCCTCACCCAATCTTCACCCACATCCGGAGTACCAGCTGTGGTCAAGGCATGATGCTCAGTATTAGGCAGTTCACCCAGGTGACAGAATAGTCAGAGCCCTCAGGGTCTTAAATACTAAGTGAGGGGCAGCATGCTCAACTGCTATTACATAGCCCTTTCACGCAGGAAGATGCTCTGCTGGGTGTTTTTGTGTCTGCTGAATGTGCTGTGTTGGACCAGATGTGATATAGAATAAGAGTTGATGGGACCACATGATTAGCCCATTGTGGCAGAGAGAGTTGGCCCTACTTATTTAGGTGGTCAAGGAGGGCTTCCTGGAGGAGGGATATGGATTTTGAGGATGAATATCAGCAAAAGGAGATGGAGCAGGCATTCTAGGATGCAAGCAAACATGTACAAAGATGCATAGGAAAAGGGAAATGCACAGAGATAGGGTGCTTTTGGGGAACTGCCCAGTTCCAAGTGACTAAGGCAGAAATCACTGGCTTGCAGCCCATGACCTGAGAGTGGTGCATAAATGGGTTTTGGTTTGGCTTACCCTTTGTTTTAAAAGAATGCAACAAAGTTGTCAACTTCTCTGATTATCAGGAAGTTTCCATTTTTCTTGAACAAAATGAAAACCTAACAACATATGACACCAAGCTGGCTGGAGTGGCAGAGTGGCTGCCCCTTGTAGACTAAGTCTGTGACCCTATTAGCTCCAGCTCCCACCACTCCCTATTGTCTTACATGCAAACTAACTTATTTATGCCAATTACTTGGGCCCTCTAAGGTTTTGACCCTTGGTTAGCTCTTGTGGAGGGCAAGGAAAGCTTGTGGGAGGTCTGGAATGACTGTCTACTAAAGCCTGGGCTTTTTTGTTATCATGTAAAGCCATGTAAGGTTTTTAAGAACTGGGGAATGAGCTGTGTTTTGGGAAACCTGGGGCCGTAATGTCATGTGAAGGGAAAGGCCAAGCTAGTGGCCGGGAGGAGTCTCGCCACCCTCTTCTCTCCCTGGGACCCGACTGCTCTGGCCCACCCCTCCTCCCAGGGCAAGCGGGTGATTGGGGAGGATGGCTCGGAAGGCTACAGCGACCTGTTCCGGGAGAACGCCATGCTGCAAAAGGAGAATGGGGCCCTGCGCCTGCGGGTGAAGGCCATGCAGGAAGCCATTGATGCCATCAACAGCCGCGTCACCCACCTAATGAGCCAGGAGGCCAACCTGCTCCTGGCCAAGGCCGGTGAGTTGGGGTGCACCAGCAAGCTAACAGGAGGCAAACAGGCAGGAACCCCTGTCGCATCCCCACCCCAGGATGTGGGTGAGCTGGGTTTGCCGATCAAGTCACACATCAATTCATGTGTGCATTTCCCCCAACTGATTTGAAAACATTTAATGATCAAGTAATCGTGAAGACATTCTCCTTATGTAATGTCTTTATAAAGTGAAAGATTAAAATCCTTGATCTCACTGAACCCTCCATCCCTGCTCTCTCTACCTGGTGGAAGGCACCTCCGGGAGAGCCTGCTGCACATTTCTCCACACCTTAAAACACACATTGCTTTTTCTTTTCTGTATTAGCGATCCTCTGTATTGTCCTGTGGTTTCCCTTTTTCACTTAGCACTATGCCTTAGAGATCTTTCCAGATTAAACACTTACACCTCCTTAGTTCTTCACACCGCACGGCCTTCCACACTTGATGAGGCGTAAGGTCATGTAAGAGGCCTCTGAGAATGGACATGCGGTGGTTTTCCGTTCCTCCCTGTCACTAGCAGCGCTTACCCACATTGCCAAGGGCAGGTCTTCCTTTGGTATCTTTTTTTTTTCAAGATTTATTTATTTATGCACATAAGAGCTGGGGTACAAGCCAGAGATGCAGGGGGTGAGAGGATTCACCAGAGACAGAGTGGGGAGCAGAACAGGCAGAGTCACTAAAATACACTGCTGAGGGGAGCAGCGGGCGAGACAGGAGAGGTCTGCCTCGCCATGTGGGTTGCTCCCTGGCCGGCCGGGGATTGAACTCGTGCAGCAAAGGCTGCGAATTGCTTCGTAGTGCGGTGCTTAACCCCTTGCGCCACCAGGGAGGCCCCCTCTTTGGTATCGTTTTTTGGAAAAGGCCCCTTCGCCAGCCCAGCGGAGCCGCGGGGCAGACCTCCAGCCTTCTGCGGAGGGTCCTTGGTGTTAACGTTTATTGCTCCTCCTGCCAGGCGACGGCAACGAGGCCATTGGTGCACTGATCCAGAACTACATCCGGGAGATCGAGGAGCTGCGGTGAGTGAGCCCCCACTTTGGGGGACCGCTGTGGGGGCTTGGCCAGGCCGGGGCCGAGGGCAGTGGGGTTCACCCGGCTGCTCGCCCCTGTCACACAGGACGAAACTCCTGGAGAGCGAGGCCATGAACGAGTCTCTCCGCCGAAGCCTCTCTCGGGCCTCGGCGCGGAGCCCCTACTCTTTGGGGGCGTCTCCCGCTGCACCGGGCTTCGGGGGCAGCCCGGCCAGCTCCATAGAGGACGCGTCCGAGGTGATCCGCAAGGCCAAGCAGGACCTGGAGCGGCTCAAGAAGAAGGAGGTCAGGCAGCGCAGGAAGAGGTGAGGGCAGCGCTGCCGCCTCCCTGGAGAGCCCGAGCTGCCCCCGGGAGGCCTGCACCCAGGAAGCAGGAGAAGCCTCTGGCGACAGGGGCTGCCCCAGAGTTACTCCGGATCTCACTGAGCACATTTGCTCCGCTTTCTCCAGTGAGAAAAGGAGAGGGAGGCTGAAGACCAGCCGGGGTTATGCTGGGTGGGAGCTGAAGAGCAGAGTCTCTAGACCAGGGACCCAGAGGTCGGTGCCCCTGGGCAAGAGCAGTCCTGTCCCCGCCCCCCACCCCCAGATGCTCACGGTAGCCCCCTGACCTGGCCTACCCTTCACCCCTGGGCAGCCCAGAGAAGGAGGCCTTCAAAAAGAGGGCGAAGCTGCAACAGGAAAACAGCGAGGAGACGGATGAGAACGAGGCTGAGGAGGTGAGGACCCCCCACCATGCTCATCCCTGCTCCTGCTGGGTGGGGGGCCCTCGACATCCTTGTACAGGGTGGGGGACCGCAGGTCTACATCCAGTGATCCTGGTGCTCCCTGTGGCGGTCTCCAGGCCCCACCTCACCCCAAATGGGAGATGCCGGGTGGGGAGGCTCTCCCAGAGGGCTCTGCCCAGGTTGTTGGGGGAGGGGCCTTGGGGGGAGAGGGTTCAAGGACCCCAATTGCTGCCTGCCCTGTTCCACCCTAATGACATAACTGAGGTGCTGTCCAGTTACGCCTCTTCTCTGAAACTCCCTTTCCTGAGGCCAGCGCCCCCTGGGGAGGAGGGGGAGCTGGCCCACTCCTGATGGAACTTGGTGCCCAGGAGGAGGAAGAACACGAGGAAAGTGGCTGTGAGGAGGAGGAAGGGCGTGAGGATGAAGATGAGGACTCGGGCAGTGAGGAGAGCCTGGTGGACTCGGACTCAGACCCTGAGGAGAAGGGTGCGCTGGGCTGGGGTGGGTTGGGGTGGGTGGGGTCAGACCCTGCTGAGTTCTCAAGACAGTGAGTGTCCAGGACCGGGCCCTGCCCACCTGCAGCCAACAGCAAACTCGAGTGGTGCTGATCATGGCCACAGACCTGTGCTGAGCGCTCAATGTGCCGGGCACTGTGCAAGCTCACCAGTGTCGTGCTTGGCTCTCCCAGGCCTCACTGCTCCCCCACACCCCTCCACCATCAGTGCCAGGACCCTTCTCTCTGGCACCCTGGAGAACAAGCTCAGAGAGGCTTCATGCCTTCCCAACATGGTGCATGCAGAACTGGAACACTGGCCTGGCTAGTGTCGAAGCCCCTCTTCTAAATGGGGATACTGCCCCGTGCCTCCACCCTGCTGCCATCTCTTGCCACAGCCCTGGAGGCCCTCTGTCTTCTCTCTCTCCTCCCAGGCAGGGTCCCCTCACCTGGAATTTGGCTTCAGGGCCCAGCCTTGCATTTTTGGGACTGTTCTTTAAATGTGTCACCCATCTGGGATTTATCCTTCTCTCTAATGGTGGGCACTGACTGGTCATGGCTGACCCAGGGGAGGCCCGGCCTCGCCTCGCCCCCAGCCTCAGCCCCCAGCCCTGGGTCAGGCCTGTCTCTGCTCCCCAGAGGTGAACTTCCAGGCAGACCTGGCTGACCTGACATGCGAGATCGAGATCAAGCAGAAGCTGATTGATGAGCTAGAGAACAGTCAGCGCCGTCTGCAGACCCTCAAGCACCAGTACGAGGAGAAGCTGATTCTGCTGCAAAACAAGATCCGGGACACCCAGCTGGAGCGGGACCGTGTGCTCCAGAACCTCAGTGAGGCCCGCACCCGCCCCGAGGCCCCACCCAGCAGCCACCCCGCTGCGGGCTGCCCTGCTCTTCTGGGCAAGGTCCCTGACCCACGGTCTCGCCCCTAGTTCTGTGCTCCATCGTAGATTCATCACTCTTCTTGTCAAGTAACTGTCCTGTTAACACACCAGAGTGCATGTGTCCCTGGCCACGAGAACATGACACGCTTCATCCTTTCCCCGTGTGTCCATGGCCTTGGGCTTTCCCTTTGACCCTCTTCACAAACCTGCTTCTCACCATCACTGCTCCTCAGCCCATTCATTCTGTTATTCATGGACTCATTCAGCAAGCTTTGTTGAATCCGTCTATAGAGTAGATGTCATCCTAGGTGCTAGAGATAGATGTTGGAGCGAGGAGTCCTAGCTCGTGGAGTGCCCGTCCTGTGGGGAGGGGTGTGTGAGTCAGCTGACCCTGTGCCATGTCTGGTGGTAGTGAACATTGTGGAGAAAGGACAGCAGCAGGAGAATGGCTGTGGGCTGGAGTTTTAAATGGCCATGGAAGCCCTCGCTGAGAAGGTAACAGTTGAGCAAAACCTTGAAGCAGGTGAGATAGTGCTGGACAGGATGAGCGAGAGACGAGCGCTCTAGGCAGAGGGAACAGAAGAGGCAAAGGCCCAGGCATGTTGGTGGCTGGGCCAGGCGGCTGGAGCAAAGGGGCCAACAGCTAGAGATGGAGGAGAGAAGCGTGAGGCCAGGGTGTGCTGGTCGCTGCAAGGACAAGGCCTATTCTCCAAGGGAGGTGAGGAGGGGTGGAGTTCTGAGGGCACTTTTAGGAAATCACTGAGGCTGCTGTGGAGGAGGCTGGCAGTGGAAGCTTGAGGCCAGCTAGATTATTCCAAAGATCTGGGCGAAAAGATGATTTGGATAGGAGGTGGGGGGGAGTGGTGGGTTTCTGGTCATATTTTGAAGGTAGGTAAAAGGGTTTGTTGACTAATTGGGTAAGGGGAGATGTCTCCAGAGTGGGCTTCTGGAAGGAAGGCAGTGATAGTCACTGGAATGGGCAGGACTATGCAGGTGTGGAGTGGTGCTTGGGAGTCAGGTTTTTGCCTGTCTGTCTGGATGTCTGTTCTGTAGCAGCTCAGGTAGGAAAGGTCAAGGGGGGGCATGAGTCTATTCCCTCTGCACACATCACTGTGTACTCTTGCTGGCTCTTTCTCTACCTTTGGCCCTGGTCCTGCCTTCACTCATGGCTCACAATACAGCCAGCAGGAGTGGCTCAGGCCTCTCCTGGGAAGCCGGTGACAGGGCCTCAGAGGTCTCAAGATGAGGCCATCCCCTTCAGGCCCATAGCATGTCGGGAGGGGCTTTGCCCATCTCCTAGTCTCAGCCCCTCGTTTAGATGAAGAAACAGGCAGAGGGGGTGTGGCTTGCCCGGGGTCCTGCAGCAAGACATTCCGGAACCCAGGCCTCTCTGCCCTGTCTCGGCCCCAGCCAAGAGGACACATGGGGACATGGCCCTGACCACCCCTTGTGCCCTCAGGCACCATGGAGTGCTACACGGAGGAGAAAGCCAACAAGATCAAGGCAGACTATGAGAAGAGGCTTCGCGAGATGAACCGGGACCTGCAGAAGCTGCAGGCCGCACAAAAGGAGCACGCGCGGCTGCTCAAGAACCAGTCACGCTATGAGAGGGAGCTGAAGAAGCTGCAGGCCGAAGTAGCTGAGATGAAGAAGGCTAAGGTAGGAGCTGAGGGCTGAGGAGTGGCTGAGGGGTCGCCTTGGGTATCTTTAGAATCTGCTTATGCATAAAAAGTAATCATTGCTGTCATTGTGGATGAGCTGGACACCCAATATTGCCTGCATTGACCCTGGCCTGGTCCTGGACACTGCCCAAGATGAGCCACCTTCCCCAATAGAGGGGCCAGTGCTTGGAGCAATGCTGGGCAGCAGGTAGTCCAGCCTGGGGCCCAGCATGGGAGCTGACTCAGTGCTGCCCCCTGTGGTGGGAAGATCCATTACATTTGCCTCTAGTCTGAAGCAAGGATGTGAGGCGTCTCATTTGTGCAGCCTTTGCAAATAATAACAATAACAATAATAATAATAATAGCATCATTTGAACACTTAGCTTTGATCAGGCTAGACTAGCCACCTAGCGTGCTTGATCATATTCATGCCGTAGGAGAACCTCATCAAAGAAGCGCTGTTGTTTGTTATTCCCATTTTGTGCCTGGGGAAAATGAGAAGCTACTTCCAGTTACCAAGAGGCAGTGGTGGGATTTGAACTCAGGTCCCTGAGTTCCCAAGCTGGGGTGCAGTCTGTGTGGTACAATGCCCTCCTTTTTACTTTGTCATCACTCAGAGTACTCTAGTCCCTGGGGCCTGAGGTTCCCTGTTAGGGTCTGTCTTCAGCGTTCAGGTCTTCTGCCTGTGGTGTCTGGTATGTTTTTGTTCCTGCCTCAGGCCCAGCAGCTCCATGCTCCCTATATGTCCCTCCTCTCCTGGGCCTTCCTGGGCCTACACAGGAGTGCCCCAGCCCTCAGGCCTTGGTTACCCCACTCCACAGCCCTGGGCCTGGACCCCCTTGCAGAACCTGGCACTGCTGGCAGCCCCAGCAAGCGCCAGAGAACTGGCCTTGGAAATCAGGACCCCCATGTGTGAGGCTGATGGGGTGTGAATGTGGGACCATGAGCAACTGTGTGCAGGGGGCGGAGGCCATGCATGATGGTGATACAGGTTCCTGGGATGGCCTCTCAGCCAGTCAGCCTCAGCCACCTCTCCTGGGCAGGCTTTTTGTCCAAGCCTGTGCCATAGGCCCAGGGCCTCCATCAGCCTGAGCAGGGTGGAGCAAGCACGTTCCCAACATGCTGGGCTGCTGCAGGAGCCTGTCTTCCCTCCTCCTCCAGTGTTCCGCCACTGGGGTGTTGAGACAGAGCTATCAGGATGAAGCTCAAGGGACTTGGAAAGCAAGTGCCCACAGATCACCGATCTCCTGGTGCCCTCTGGCGGTGTAGCAGGGGAGGCACTCTGGACCTGAGGTTCCCCAGGGTGGAGTGAGTGGCAGCTGGCCAGCCTAGGGCCCGCACTCTGGAGAGCTCTGAAGCTCCCTGCCTGAGGCTTCTGCAGGGTGACCCCAGCCTGACCCGGCCCTAGTAGGGATGACCCTAGTATAGAACCTCATGAGGGCGGTTCTCCTAGAGCTCTGAGGCCTGGAGAAGTAACAGGAGGCCCAGAACTCACTTGAATCCACTCAGAGGATCCATGCATGTTCCTGTGAATGGAGGGCAGTGCTGGGGCCCCTCAGTCTGGTGCCCAGCTCTGCCCATCTAACCATGCTCTTTTAATCCCAGCTAGAGGTCGAGAACACCCTTGGGCCACCCCGGGAGATGTTAGCTTGGTTTCAGTGTGCAGCTGAGGTTTCTAACCAGACACATGAGAGCCAGGGTCTGGGGATCCCCCACCGCAGTTCAGCTTCATGATCCCAGTGATTCACAGAACTGAACTGGGTGGGGCCCACAGTCACTAGGGGCTCGGGACGGTACGGGGGATACTTCCTTCTTCAGATCTGCAGAGCAATGCTGGCCTCAGGCTCTGTGCCCATTTCACCCTGACATGTGCCTGGAATGTACCCACCCCTGGAATGCCCTCAACCTCCACTGTGCTGCCCTCCTTGGAGCCAGGCCACACATCTGAAGCTGGCAGCTAGGTGATACCTGGCACCTGGGGTTTGTGTGCAGGTCCTGGGAGCAAGATTTTCCGTCCACTCTTGACCGAGGCTTGGCTTGTTCTTCAGTCCCAGAACTTGGGGAGAACACTCATTCTGGACCCCAAACTCCCAGCAGCAGCAGGCCCTCCTCTTCTCTCTAGTTTCACCATAATGGAGGCTCTGGGGGAGAATCTACCCTGCCAGCCCAGCTGTCAGCTGGAGAAAGCAATGCTCCAGGCCCAGGGCTTCCTAGCTTCTGGCGGCGCAGGCTAAGCCTGGAATGGTGGGACTCAGGACAGTGGCTTTGGGTGGGGTCACCAGGGGCCATGACACTCAGGGCAGTGCGGCCGGGTTGGGCCTTGCACATAGCTGGGCTGGCAGTGAGGCCGCTGGCACTGGTGATGGGCCAGCTTCAACTCTTCGGGCTGGCTCCAGGCTCCTGGCAGGGTGTCATTCCTGCCCACGTCCTGAGAGCCAGCCCCTCCCTGGAGGGCGTGGGCCCACTCTACCCAGCCCTGCTCACCACCACCCCTCTGCGTGCTAGGTGGCCCTGATGAAGCAGATGCGTGAGGAGCAGCAGCGGCGGCGGCTGGTGGAGACCAAGAGGAACCGCGAGATCGCTCAGCTCAAGAAGGAGCAGCGGCGACAGGAGGTGAGGGGTGGCCCTCAAAGCTCCCCCAAGCCTTCAGCGCCCAGCCCCAGCTCCCCTGAGTGCCTGCCCTCCTGACCACCCTGTGTGATAATGGGGAGCACAGCACAGTGGCCGGGAGGGGGGCCCCTCCAGGCATCTAGTCTGTTCAGAGTAGGGTCTCCAGCCCCAGCAGAGGACAGGAACTTGCCCAGAGTCACCAGCCAGAGCCAGAGCCAGAAACCTACAGCCTCTGGTCCTACAGAGAAACCCCAGTGGGGCCCAGGCCTGTCCAGGATCCCTTGTTCACTCAGGGGGGAAGAAGCAGCCCAGGGGATCACCCTCTTGGAGACATGGGCCTGCCCTGTGACCTCTAGGAATGGAGCAGAAGTTGGGCCCCTTGGTCAATGAGTGTGGGCTGCATGAGAGTCACCCTGAGACTCTGCTTCCACCCGCAGAGCTGCAGCCCACCCTCGTCCCAGCGCAGGCCCATGCTAACTGTGGGCCTGGCCCTCTTCTCTTGCCCAGTTTCAGATCCGAGCTCTGGAGTCCCAGAAACGGCAGCAGGAAATGGTCCTGAGGAGGAAAACCCAGGAGGTGAGCAAGGCCTCCTGCCGCACCTGCTAGGCCCCAGCCACCTCGCTTCTGCCAGAGCCAGGAGGGA
Source organism: Talpa occidentalis (assembly GCF_014898055.3). Classification (NCBI taxonomy): domain Eukaryota; kingdom Metazoa; phylum Chordata; class Mammalia; order Eulipotyphla; family Talpidae; genus Talpa; species Talpa occidentalis. The sequence continues at coordinate 77,412,419 of NW_023605194.1, forward strand.
CAGGGCGGGAGGGGAGCAGTCCGGCCCAGGACCTGACTCTCCCATCTTTCATCCAGTGGGCACTTTGTGTGAGGCCTGTTCCAAGGCCTTTTTCAGACTGAGGAGCTGAGGGGAGGGGCAGGTGGCCAGCTCTGGTCCCTAATGCCTGACCTCTTCATAAGAACAGCTTTTGTGTTCACACAAACTGAGGTCCCTTGGCCCTTCTCTTGACCCCCAGGTTTCTGCACTGAGGCGCCTGGCCAAGCCCATGTCTGAGCGGGTGGCGGGGAGGGCAGGACCAAAGCCCCCCATGATGGATTCGGGGGCTGAGGTGTCAGCCAGCACCACCTCGTCTGAGGCCGAATCAGGGGCCCGCTCTGTCTCCAGCATCGTGCGCCAGTGGAACCGCAAGATCAACCACTTCTTGGGGGACCACCCCACACCCACTGTTAATGGCACCCGTCCTGCTAGGTGAGGAGGCCTGTGTGGGTAGAGAGACTGGGGGAGTGTGGCCTTGTGCTGGGTCCCCGTGGCATCAGCGTTGGGTGGGGAGCCCCACAGAGCCACAGAGATTGAGAGGGGTCACCCCCAACTGCCTTTGCCTCTGTCTCCCAGAAAGAAGTTCCAGAAGAAGGGAGCCAGCCAGAGCTTCAGTAAGGCTGCGAGGCTCAAGTGGCAGTCCCTGGAGCGGCGCATCATCGACATCGTCATGCAGAGAATGACCATCGTCAACCTGGAGGCCGACATGGAGCGGCTCATCAAGGTGGGCCCAGCCTCAGGAGTCTGGGGCCTAGGCTGCCCTGCCCTCCCATCTTCTCCTCCTGCCCACCCGTCCATCTGATTTCTGTTGCTCTTTAGACCTTTCTGTTCCCCTCCCTCTGCTCTGGAATCCAGAGGTGCTGGGAGGCCCCCAGGGGCCTGGCCTGTCTGGGGAGGGAGCTGTGTGAAGAACTGGGCAGCAGCCTGAATTCTCACCTCCATCCCCCCCAAGAAAAGGGAGGAGCTGTTCCTCCTACAGGAGGCGCTGCGGAGGAAGCGGGAGCGGCTCCAGGCCGAGAGCCCAGAGGAGGAGAAGGGGCTGCAGGAGCTGGCCGAGGAGATTGAGGTGCTGGCCGCCAACATTGACTACATCAATGACAGCATCACAGACTGCCAGGCCACCATTGTGCAGCTGGAGGAGACCAAGGTGCCCCGCTGGGCGGGCTGGGGCAGGAGGGATGTGTGCAGGGGTTGGGGCAGCAACGGGTAACCAGGGGTCTTTGCCTCCTGGTCCCAGGAGGAGCTGGACTCCACAGACACATCAGTGGTCATCAGCTCCTGTTCTCTGGCTGAAGCCCGCCTCCTGCTGGACAACTTCCTCAAGGCGTCTATTGACAAGGTGGGTGCCTGCTCCTGTCCTGTGCCAGTGGGTGTGGGCACCTGCGTGATCAGGCCTAGCTCCCCTGACCTGCGTCATGGACAGGCTAGGACAAGCTGCTTCTCCTTCCCGCCTCAGGTTCTGAGGCTATTAAAGCCTGGGTAATGATAATGCCTAACTTGTGGCTGGTTACGTGGCTTTAACAAGATGACACACCAAGGGGCTTGGCGGGGTGCCCTGTGCACAGCAGGGCATCTCAGCAAGGACCCTACATGGCTGGCCTGGCTGGAAGCTGAGAGTTCAAGGAGAAGTGTGTATATGGATGTTGGGGTGAGGCACCCAGGAGGTTACACTGGATGCCGGGAGTCCCTCGGCCTGTCCTGGGCTCCTCCTCTGACAGCTGGATGGAGGGTGAGCCCCTGGGGCCTGTGGTCTTTGGGGACAGACCCCACCTGGTGTGGGTACATGTAGCTCTAGAAAGAGGTGGGTGCCCTCCCTGACCCTTCACCCTGTCCCCATCATCTCCGCTCTGCTTCATGCCTGAGGGGAGAGAGTAAGTCTGTGAGGGCTGCTGTGACGGGCGGCAGGCCTGGGGCTTCGGCCACACAGTTTTCTCACAGTTCTTGAGGCTGGATCTCAAGCAGGGCTGGCTTCTCCTGAGGTGTCTCTCCGTGGCTGTAGCGCCGTCCTCGTCCTGTGTCTCCACAGGGTGCCCCTCTGTGTGCCTCTGCATCCCGGCTTCCTCTTCTCATGTGGATGCCAGTCCTGTTGGCTCTTGACCCCACCTTCAAGGCCCCATTTTGCTATAATTCCTCTTAGCCCTGTCTCCAAATACAGTCACATTCGGAGGTTCTGGGAGTCAGAGCTCCAACATAGAGTTTTGTGGGCACACACTTCAGCCCCAAACAAGGCGATGTCCTAAGGTGACCCCCACTAACATGTGTATGTAAAGAAGTTAAGGTGCATCTCAGGTCAGTGACAGGTCCAGGGTGAGTCTGGGAGTTAGTGGGGAGCCCTCCAAGGTGCCTCGTTAGGAACAAGTTGTGTGAGGGCAGCAAAGGGGGTGCCCACAGCCGAAAGCTGGGAAGGGTAATCCCAGGCCTTTCTCTGTTCTCAGGGGCTACAGGTGGCCCAGAAAGAGGCCCAGATCCGGCTGCTGGAGGGGCGGCTGAGGCAGACAGACATAGCGGGCTCCTCCCAGAACCACCTGCTCCTGGATGCCCTGCGTGAGAAGGCCGAGGCGCACCCCGAACTGCAGGCCCTCATCTACAATGTGCAGCAGGGTATGGGGGTGTGGGCTTAGCCCCTGCAGCTTCTACTAACTCCTGGCGCTCCCAGGCCCTGATCCCCAGGACCACTGCCACTTCCCTTGAAACCCCCCTAAAGCCCCACTCTGGTCCTGTGGTGAGAGGTGGGAGGAGGCCATCAGCTGGGGCCTCTCAGCCTTGCACCCCCCTCCCTCCCACAGAGAATGGCTACGCCAGCACGGACGAGGAGATCTCAGAGTTCTCCGAGGGGAGGTGAGTGTCCAAGTCGTGAGTGAGAGGCTGGCGCCAGGGTTGAATCAGGATTTGGGGGCTCTTTAGGACCCCTCTGAAGTCCAGAGCATAAGCTCTCAGAATCCTGTCTCCTTCTGCTTCTTCTTTAGCTTCTCCCAGTCATTCACCATGAAAGGCTCCACCAGCCATGATGATTTCAAGTTCAAGGTGAGCCCCACTTGAAGCATCCAGTAGGTTGCAGCCCAGTGGGCCTCCCCGAGCTGGTCTAGCCTTGCTGTGGCTGTGCCCCAGCCCTCACCCCCAATCTCAATGCCATATTGCCTCTAGCTGGGATACAAATGCCAATAAGGATCTCAGCTGGAGTTAGGGGGTGCCCAGAGGTGTTCCCTGTACAACCCATTATATTTGAGGTGCATGGAAGGTGGAAGTGGCTGAGTCTCTGCCTGTTGATGTTATTGTAGTCCTGCTTTAAAGCATCCGCCACTCCCTGAGCCAAGACGTCCCTCATGCTGAGTCAGACTAGCCTAGATCGCTGGTCTAAGTCTCTGGTTGTTCTGCCTGCAGATTATTGATTGAGCAGTAGGGGAGTCAGCAGTGAGGAGAGCCGTGTCTGCATTGAGGGATCAGTTATCAGACTGAACCAAGAAATAGGATTTACGTGGGGAGGGGCGGGAGCCCTGCAGGCTGAGTACAGTGAATTGTGCATAGTTTTGGGGTAAACTGCAGTGCTGGTGACCAGCAAAGAGCTCAGACTGGGCTCTCTGTGCTCACCTGGTCCGAATAAAGGCAGTAAAACCATTCCGCTGCTTGGGATGCTCAGGAGCCTTGAGACAGGCTTTCTAGGGCATGTCTGCCTGGCCCTTCCAACAGCTCCTCAGCCTTAGTCCTGGGGCACCATCTCCTGCCTGAGAATGCCCCCAGCTCCCCCGGATCTGCCATTTCATCCACCCCAGGCCTTCCTCTCCCAGGGTGAGCCGAAGCTGTCTGCCCAAATGAAGGCCGTGTCTGCGGAGTGTCTGGGTCCCCCGCTGGATATCTCCACCAAGAACATTACCAAGTCTCTGGCCTCCCTCGTGGAGATCAAAGAGGATGCCGTGGGCTTCTCCGTGAGAGACCCCTACTACCGCGACAAGGTCTCGCGCACCATCAGCCTGCCCACCCGAGGGAGCACCTTGTAAGGAAGGGAACCAGGCGCACGCGTGAGGGTGTGAGGCAGTCGAGGCTGGGCCTCACCTGACCCTTCTGTTCCAGCCCCCGGCAGTCTCGAGCGTCAGAGACATCCCCTTTGACCCGAAGGAAGTCATATGACCGAGGGCAGCCCATCAGGTGAGAGCATCTTCTGGAACCTGCAGTAGAGGCACTGCCGGTCTAGCTGTGGGGTGCATGACCTGCTGCCCTGTCCCTCTGCAGATTGCTGGGCCTTCTCAGCATCCCCCCAGGACCCCTTCCCTACCCTGTCAGGCGTGGACTCAGCAAACGTAGTCTCCGTCTGCACCTTGAAGTGGGTGGCCAACCCCACTGACAAAAACGTGTGGCTGATGTTACTCCTGCCACACCTCCCTCTACCCCGCATCCCTGCCCCACCCCAGTAGCTATAGTGGCCTGGGCTGGTCGCGGTGCTGATAAGTTTCAGCCTCTTCATGACTGTGCATCCTTGGGACGCTCTAGCCCTCTTTAAATTCTGGTCATGGGAGAAGAATATACAAGTTTAAAGAGAAACCAGAGAGGTGATTGGGAATGGTGGGGCATGGCTCCAGGTGCTCAATCACTCAGGGCCAGGCCCCACTGCGCCTCTGGGGGGCAGCGGTTCCAGGCACTGGATTTTCAGAGGGGCTTGGTGGCATTGCCCGGGGCAGGCAGCTCATGGAGAAAGAGCGGGGCCTCAGCATCCCCTTGGCCACCTGCCTTGCTCCAGCTCCCAGCCTGCCCTCCTGTCCAGCACCTGGGCAGAGGCCCATGCCAGTGGCTTCCTTGGTGGGAGGAGGTGCAGAGATATCCTTACCTGTAGGACCTGCAGGTAGTCACTTCACCTGTGAGCTGAGAGCACACACCTGAGTCACAGCCAGGGCAGTTAGACAGAACTCACAATGATGCTCCATTGGGAGGAGGATCCAGGCTAAACCTAAAGATATTTCCAGAGAGAAGGATCTTGGGGTGTCAGACCAGGGTGGTGTGGCAGGTCATAATCTTCCCTGGAGAAGCAGCCAATTCTCACTGGAAGTAGTTATGTTCTGTGAAGTCACTGCAAACACCGAATTCATGAACACTGGGCCAGCACTCCTGGGGTACAGCTTAGGCTCCTGGGGGCCATCAGCTGATTAACACGCAGCCTTGTTTTGTGTGTGCTTCTGTTTAAAGCCACTTTATTGAATATGTATTGGTGATTCACTAACACTCATTAACACTGACCTCTCAGTCAGTGGCACCGGAACTCACATCTGATTGAAGCTCATCTAACGTGTTTTCTCCAGGAAGCTCCTTCACTCAGAAACACCAGGCAGCACTATACCCGGGGGCTATTAAAGCGAAATCACCAACAAAATGCCCAAAAGTGTTGCATTAAGTGGTCCATGGGAGGGACACTTGTTTATAGTTTGGGAGCTGAAGCGGAAGCCTTGATTGACCTCAGCTGGGAACATGCTCAGTTTTTTTATTGCTCTCCTCATCTCCACACTGACCGCAGAGGCACTGCCAGTACCATTCGGGGATGACAGATACACTTTATGAGTAGATGAATCCCCAGATACAAGATCCGTGGGTCAAGGGTTTAAGAATAGCATCTGGGAGCTTACTCCAGGGTTGGGCTTTCAGATCACTGCCCTCAGGCCTAAGCCAGAGGCACGGGGGCCTAGGGTGCCACCTGGGGGGTGGTCTCTCACGTGCTGCTCTCTATGCCCACTCTCCAGGTCCACAGACGTGGGATTCACACCCCCCTCGTCCCCTCCCACTCGGCCCCGCAATGACCGCAATGTCTTCTCTCGTCTCACCAGCAATCAGAGCCCAGGGTCGGCGCTGGACAAGTAAGAGCCAGAGCAGGCTGGGGGGCACCGACGAAGGGAAAGGTGTCCAGGGGCTGGGGCAGCCAGGCCCACCCTGACCGTGCTGTTCTGAGCCCTCCAAGGAAGGAGTTTGGACCCACATCTCCTGGTCTCTGCCCTGTTCATACAGTCCTCTCCGTGGGCCCTTCCCTCCCCGGCGCGCACTGGGGGCTGAGAAGAGGGCAAGGGAAAAGCCACAGGAAAGGGGTCAGGGGCAGCCCAGTGGGATGACTGTGCAGTCAGGTGCCCGAGAGTCCTCTCCAGAGCTGCCCCTTGAACCCGCTGCTGATTCTCGCTTCCTGGATTCTGCTTTGAAGCTCCCTCCTTGGTGTCAGCCACTCCCCTCCCGCTGCAAGTGCCTCCATGGCCCGGCCACCCACTGCTGACCTCCACATGCAGGGCCGCTCGCCCTGTGCCTGCAGCTCCTGCTGCAGGACCGTCGCCGCTCAGAGGCAGCAGGTATTAGCAGCAGGCCGTGCACTGAGAAGGCAGCCTCAGCCTGCACCCTGCTTCCCCATACGGGATCCCACTTGAACTCTCCATCAGTGTGAGAACTGTCTTCCTCTCTTTTTTATAAGAGGAAATGAGACTCAGAGGGGCCCGAGGACATTCACCAGAATCTGGCGGAGCTGGATCAGGACCAGGGCTTCTGACACGCCGGCGCTTTTCCTACCAGCAAGACTTTGGCTTGGGAAAGAGGGTGGACCCTGTCTCTCTGTGCTCCCCTGCGTGCTCCCTCACTGCTGGACCCCAGCCTGGCCATTTCCACCTCTTTGCAACCCCCAGAAGTCTCCCTTCTGGGCTCCCTAAAAGCCTCTCTGCTGTGAGGGAGGACAGTGCTGTCCTTCAGTGCCAGCCCTATGCCCAGTGCCTGCCTACAGTCCCTCCCCACAGAAATGCCCTTTCCTGGGTCAAAACTCTGCCACTTCCCCAAACCTACATTGTCACTGGCTCCCATTGGGGTGGAGCGTCCCAAATGTGGCCTATACCACCCAGGGTGCCCCCACCCCCTGTGTCTTTTCAGTAGGCAGGTCCCTTTCTCAAAGCATTGGGGTCAAGTTCTGGCCATGCCAGCCAGGTGGTCTTCCAAGCCCTTCCACTAGTGCAGGGCCAGCTCCCGGGCACAGTTCCGGTGGGCTCCCTGGGCACAGCTGGCTTGGAAACTAAGTCAGCCACCAAGAAATTGCTGGAAGTAGTTCTCCCAGAGAGGGAGAGAAGCAGGCTCAGTTTCCTTTGGCCTCGGGGCAGGCATAGGCACTGCTGGGTGGAAGAGGGTGCCCCCACCTGTGTGTTGGGGCAGCTGGAGAGCGTAGAGCCAGACACCAGCCATAAACCATCCCCTGGAGTGTGGGGCTGCTGCTCCCCCATCTCCCTGTGGTCCCCTTTTCACTCCTACCCTCTTAGCTGAGGGACCCCTGGTGGCCTGCTGTAGGGGGTGTCCCCAGCTTCCAGGGCAGCCTGCCCCCTACTCTCCCTTAGTGCCCTCATTCCTCTACCTCTCTCCGCTCCCTTGAAGAGAATAACCCGCCCTCTGACCTCCCCACGCTGCTACCGCTGCTGCCTCTGCCGCTCCTTCATGTGTGTTTTCCTCTCTCCCCCTAATCCAGCTAATTTTCTACCCTCCCCAGGTCTGATGACAGCGACTCCTCTTTGTCGGAGGTCCTGAGGTACACACAGACTCTCTCGCGTGTGCTCCCCAGCTCACTCTGTCTCCTGTCTCTCTGCCTCTCGCTGTACCGCCTCCCGCCTGCACCCTGCATCCACAGCATGTGGCCCCTCCTCCCTCCCTGCCCCTCTGATCCCAGTGGCTCTCCTGAGACCCCCTCCTGCCCCTTGGTTCCTCCCTGTCAGGGTTTCCGCATGGCCTTGGACTGCACCCAGCGGCCCATCTGGAGCTGGGGGCTTGGGAGGGTGGTGGCTGCTTATCACGGGCTTTGTTCTCTTCCCCCCAGTCACCTGGCAGGGAGGGGCGGAGCGTGGGCACCTAGGAGTGGGGGGTCTGGGGTCAAAGCTCGAATCTCATGGAAGTACCAGGCAGATGGTGGTCCTTGGAGGATGCTGATGGCTGTGCCCAGCATCGCGTGGCCTGCTCAGCTTGTGCTGGGGCAGGGGTGCGCCTCGGGCCTTAGCCCTGACAAGGGCACTCTGCACTCCAGGGCCCAGGAATGCAGAAGCCACCCCTCCCCCAGAGGCCAGTCTCCCCAGCTAGCCCAGCTGTCCCCACGGCGAGGAGCCTGAGCCCCTTGAGCTCAGAGCTCCTCCAGCTCTCCCAGCATGCCTGCAGCACCCCACACCTCCCACCCTGGGTGGGGGGCACTTCTGCAAACCCTCGGGAGGGGGGAGTGCTGCCACCCTGATGCCAGCCAGCACAGCAGCCTCTCACGAGGATACTCGTTCCCCTGCCATGCTTGCTCCACGGTCCTGGGCTTCTTCCCGGCCTCATCACTGGGCCCAGACCCGTGTCAGAAGTGGGAGCCTTGGGGGGCTGCTCCCATGTGTGACACATGACTGGCAACTGGAGCTGTCGGGTCACCATCCTCACAGGCGGGCCTGGCTAAGCCCCGGGGGCTATAAGCAGCGCTATGGGTGGGACACTGGCCACATCAGCACCCTTGGCCCCTCATTCCTGTTAGAACAGCTTGTTCTCTGGAAGAGAACTAGGACGTGTCTTCAGACCCGCACTTACTCAGCAGGGCTGCTTCATTCTAAGTGCCCGCACTGAGAACAAAACTCCTCCAGGAAGCTGGTGTGTCTCTGCTCACTCAGCATAGGCTTCAATCTGCCCCCAGAAGCTCCCTGGAAGAAGAGGGTATACTCCAGGCCTGTGTGGCCTCATTCTCTGAGGACCCCAGAATCCCTTAACCGGGAGCTGAACTGGGGTTGCCTCTAGCAATTCAACCTCTTGTAAATGGCAATCACAGGTTTGACCATGTGGTACACATGGGATTCTTGGGTAGGAGGCTGCGTGAACGTGTGTGCATACATGTACATGTGTGCATGCGGAAGTCTCTCACTTGGGAGCTGCCAGTCCCAGAGGGTAGATGGATGTGCTGGACTGGTGTGCTGTGGGGGACAGCCTGAGTGTCCTCCTGTCTGCACTCTTCACCTCACCTGGGTTCTCTGGAACAGCATGGAGAAATCGTGGAAGCTGCAGGAGCAATTCCAGCCCCTGGGCCTTTGTCCTACCCAGCGGGCACCTGGGGGCGTCTGCATCTCGGGATCTGGGTCAGGCGGTCATGGGTGGAGCACTCCGTGGCAGGACCCAAATGTACTCCTCAGCAGTGCCTGGCACAGGGCTTGCCCCCCAGAGGTGCTCGGGGGGAGGGGCGACTGCAGGTTGCTGTCCGGGGCGGGTCTTTCCCATCTACACTGCCTGTTCTCGCTCTCAGACCTTGGTAGAGCTTGGCGGGAGTCTCTGGAGTCTCCTTCATTCATCCTTAGTCCTCTCTCTACTTGTCCCCTCTCACCTGTGTGCCTCCCTCTGCCTGGCCAAGGGCTCCCTGGCTGACACATGTGCTTCCTGTGTTCCTCTCTCCCGGGAAGGGGCATTATCACGCCGGTCGGCGGAGCCAAAGGTGCCAGGACAGCCCCGCTGCAGTGCGTCTCCGTGGCTGAGGGCCACACCAAGCCCATCCTCTGCCTGGATGCCACGGATGAGCTGCTCTTCACAGGGTCCAAAGGTGGGTGGAACCCAGACTGGCCACAGTGGAACCCAGACTTGCCCAAACTGGCAGGGCTGGGTCCTCCCAGCCATTGGCTTCCTTCATTGGTGGTGGCAGAGGCTGCTCCCCAGGAGTTGAGGGTGTGGGGTCGGTCACTCACTGTCAGCCTCAGGTCTCACCTTGGCTCTGAGCTTCGTCCCCGGGTGCCCCGGCCACGCCATCCCTCCCAGATGACCTGTGGCTCCACCCAGCACTTCCTTCCAAACCTCCCTCAGAAGCTCCAGGAAGCTTCTCAGGTCCACTCACCCCAGTCCCCTGACCACACCTGCTCTTCAGTCCAGCACTGACATCTAAGCACCTCTGTGGTGGCGGCATCAGGGCCCCACCAAGTCAGTTATTCAGTCGCAACAAAGTCAGCAGAATTTCACCAGTAGAAAGAATGGTTTTGTAATAGACACACTAATACGAAAAGAACATATCCGTACACCACGTGCACCTGTGTATGTTCACGCAGCTTAACAACAAGGACGCGTTCTAAGATGCACGTTGTCAGGCAATTTTGTCTTTGTATGACGTCATGGAGTGTTATAGTTACAAACACACACACACACCAGAGTAGCCTCCTGTTACCCAGGGGCCACCGTCGTGCACATGTGCAGCTCGATGTCAGCCAAAACGTCACAGACTTCGCCTGACGGCGGGAGGGAGAGTTGCCACTCTGGATGAGTGATTGAGGCCCTGTTTCTCTCTTAAGATTGGCTTCCTTTTTGTTCAGTAATTTTGTCAGCAATTAACAGTTGTGGGAACAGGCACCAGAGCTTAAGAATCCTGCCTTAGACTGGGACACCTTTTTGGTGCTCACAGAACTGCTGCGAACCCTGATCTGAACTCCCCGATTTCTGTCCCCAGTGTCTGCTTGCGCACACGGCATGCCCTTGTCCCCTCAGAGCGGTGGCTTCCTCTAGATCTCTGGCCAGCTCGACAGCCCCTGTCGGGTGCGTGTGCATTGCCTGCCTGTGACTTCTGCCTTCCCTCCCCTGGGGCTCCCTGTCTCACAGACCGCAGCTGTAAGATGTGGAACTTGGTCACTGGGCAGGAGATTGCAGCTCTTAAGGGCCACCCCAATAATGTGGTCTCCATCAAGTACTGCAGCCACTCGGGACTCGTGTTCTCCGTGTCCACCTCCTACATCAAGGTGTGGGACATCCGGGACTCAGCCAAGTGCATCCGGACCCTCACGTAAGTACTCCCCAACCTCGCTCACAGTGGGGGACTGAGTGCCAGCCCCAGCCTAGTGACCCAGGAGGTGCAGCCCTGTCTGGCTACGTGGGCACAGAGACCCTTACGGGCTGGAGGTTTGACTGAGGGACAGGTGAGATCTGCGGGTTGGGGGACAGTGTCTGAGGCAGTAGTTTGGGTAAACATTTACTTGCTTGCCTCCCACCCCTGGGGTGTGACGAGTGTGGCCCTGTGTGTCCAAAAGAGGGCAGGGTCATAAGGGGAGACTGCAGGTGGCAGTCACCTCCACAATGAGCCACCAGAGGGGTCCTGACCCCTGAGCCTGACTGTCCCAGGAGACAGACATGTGGGAGACCCAGCTGAGATGAAGCCCCCCTGGAGTTGTTTTTTGGCATAAGTCACGCTTATCCTATGCTTACAGTGTGAAGCCACAGTCTAGTGTTAATGTGATCCTTAAAAAAAAGGAAATAGAGGGCCTCCCCGGTGGCGCAGCCGTTGAGTGCTGGGTTGCGAAGCTGCCTGCAGCCTCTGCAGCGCTGCTTCGATCCCCGGCTGCTCCCTGGCCACTGGAGGAGGGTCCCACATGGCTCACAGACCTCTCCTGCCGCCCGCTGCTCCCCTCAGCAGTGTGCTTCGGTCCTTCTGCCTGCTCTGCTCCCCGCTCTGGCTCTGGTGAATTCTCTCACCCTCCCGCGCTTCTGACTGTACCCAGTGCTTGCATAAATAAATAAATAAATAAATCTTTAAAAAAAAAAAAGGAAATAGAATTTTTGGGGCATTGGAAGTTCTGTGCGATACTGACGTCCTTATCCCTCTGCCAAACCTATCAAATGCACCAGCCCCAGAGTGAGCCCTACTGCCAGCAGGACTCTGGGTGACGATGTGACAGTGTGGGTTCACCACTGGAGCAAATGTTCCCCTCCCTGTGAGAGGGGTTCGTGTGTGTGGAGATTGGGGTGTATGGGGAATCTCCATACCTTCCTCTCAATTTTGCTATGACCCTAAACTACTGCTCTGAGCGATCCAAGTCTTTATTTTTTTTGTATTATCATATTATTATTATTTTAAAGGTTAACAAAAGCTTTATTTACAAGGGAAGGGGAATGAGGAAATGTACAACTCAGGGAGAAAAGAAGGAGATAAATTCTTAAATGCATCCTACCCGTTCCGCTAACTTGGAATCCCAAATGACCCACCGAGACCAAACCTGCCTGGCCAAGAGCACGAGCCAAGTGTGCGCGACCCTACTAACATGGCTAGTTTTTATTTACAAACAAGAGAAAATGGCTGCTTAACTCCACCCTTAGGTCCTCGCAACTTCCCTTTGGGGATCCTGGGATTTGTAGTTCCCGGTGTCTTGATGGAGTGGGGGTGGCAGAGATCCAAGTCTTTAATAAATAAAACAAACCCAAGACAAACAGAGTAAGTAGAACGGATGTTATCACTCTTCTTTCAGGGGAAGAACGGGACTCAGAGAACTTAGGTGGTCTCCTCAGGGCCAGGTTTAAGCCCAGTCTTAGAGCTTAGCCTTACCATCTCCCAATGCCCCTGTCCAGACACGTCAGGGGCAGGAACCTGTCTCTTGCTCGGACACAGTGGGGCTCCCACCCTTGGCCCCACCTCAGTGCATCAGAAATTTCCAGGAGAAGCTGTTGCTCCCCTCTGTCAGTCAGGGAAGGCTTCCTGGAAGAAGTAAGTGGGCTAGCTGACAGAGTTTCCATTGGTTTCCTGGCCCCAGAGAATGCACTGCTTTGATACCTGGCCTTGCCTCTCCTCCTCATGGGCAGGTCCTCAGGCCAGGTGATCTCCGGCGATGCCTGTGCGGCGACATCCACCCGGGCAATCACCAGTGCTCAGGGTGAGCACCAGATCAACCAAATCGCCCTGAGCCCTTCAGGCACCATGCTGTACGCCGCCTCAGGCAACGCCGTCCGCATCTGGGAGCTCAGCAGGTCAGTGAGATGCCTGGGGGCAGAGGGAGGGCCTGGGGTCACCAAGAGAGGGCACCGGCGCCCACTTGGGATGACCCACAAGGCTGACACCCTCAGTTCCTCTGTTCCCCATGCTGTTGGACTTGGGCCTCCTCCTCCAATGTACAGCACCCCATGGACACTGGGCCGCTACGTCCAGGTTCTTGATCAGCTTTGAGGGAGGGAGCGTGCCCTGCCAGGCGTCTTCATTACGGGCCAGGCCTCCACCACAGGCTTCCTCTGATCTACCCGCCCACGCTGCACCTCTCCCCACCACAGGTTCCTACCCGTCGGCAAGCTGACCGGCCACATTGGCCCTGTGATGTGCCTGACGGTCACCCAGACAGCCAGCCAGCATGACCTGGTGGTGACCGGCTCCAAGGACCACTATGTCAAGGTACCTGCTGCTGCCTCACCCTGCCTGGCTTGGGCCCTCCTGGGCCCTTGTTTCTCTTGCTTTCCATTTCCCCGGGAGTACTCATGAGAAATATCAAGACTTCTAGGGATTTCTGTGCAGAGCCCAGAGAAGCAAGAAGCTGAGTTCAGAAAGTAATGATGTTTTATTTTATAAATGGTGAAAAACTAGAAAAAGAACCGCCTAAGTATCTAAAGATAGAAAAACAGTGAATTACGTTAGGGACCCTCCGCTGGGGAGGATGCAGTGTGTCTGTGCACTGTGAGACAAAGGGGGGAACACCGCACTCGTTTTATTTGCTGTCGACACACAGTCAGAAGCTGGACAGCAGCATATCTATAAGAAGGAAGGAGTGGGTGGCGGGATGATGAATGTTTTCACTTCACATACAAGTAATGTTATATTGACTGCACTATATAATCACACCCCACACCTGCCTTTCTCCTGAGAAACCGTCTCCCCACACGCCCAGCCCTCTCCCCCATGGGAAGGGTCAAGACGGGGAGCCTGCTGAGCTCCCGGGCCGAGGCCCCTGCAGGAGCCCTGTCCTGCCGGGGAAGCACCCACTCTGGGTCGGGCCTGGGGCTGGGCTCAGGGCGCCTCAGTGCTGTACCCAGGCACCCCTTCCTCCTGTAGATGTTCGAATTGGGCGAGTGCGTGACGGGCACCATCGGCCCCACACACAACTTCGAACCCCCGCACTACGACGGCATCGAGTGCCTCGCCATCCAGGGAGACATCCTGTTCAGTGGCTCCCGAGATAATGGCATCAAGAAGTGGGACCTGGAGCAGCAGGAGCTCATCCAGGTGCAGTGGGGAAGGGGAGAGTGTGGGCTAGGGAGGAGGTGCCCAGCCCAGGCAGGGCCTTGGGGACCTGAGGCCAGAGCTCCCCAAACCTGCTCATGCTGCACCCTTATCCCCTCTGGGCACTGCCCCAATCCCTCACTGCTGCCTGCCCTGACTCAAGCCCCCAATATGCAGCTGCTTCCAGGCAGGGCACCCCCCACCTCACCAGAGCATTCACATTTTCCTCTGACCTCTCTCAAGGCTGAAGGGCTCTCCAGGGGTGCAGGGTCTTAGGATGAACCTGGGAGGGGGTCCTGGCAGCCCCAGCATGGGCCAATCTGGCCTGCTTCCTGGGAACCAGAGGCCTGCCTGCCACTCCAGAAGCAAGGGGCACCAGCTGGCAGCCTTTCTGTCTGTGGGGTCCTCTCCTGCTTCTCCCTCCCCTGCCCTCACTGGCCTGCTCCTCCTGCAGCAAATCCCCAACGCACACAAGGACTGGGTGTGTGCCCTGGCCTTTGTCCCGGGCCGCCCCATGCTGCTGAGCGCCTGCCGTGCAGGCGTCATCAAGGTCTGGAACGTGGACAACTTCACGCCCATTGGGGAGATCAAGGGCCATGACAGCCCCATCAACGCCATCTGCACCAATGCCAAGCACATCTTTACCGCCTCCAGGTGGGTGCCAGGCTCAGAGCTCTGCTTTTGCTCCCCAGCTACTCCCTGGTGTGGGCAGGGCAGGCTGGGGAGGCTCAGGGCCCCTGCAGCTGTCCCCACAGCTTGTGCCAGTCTTCACGGAGCACCAGCCCGGGGCAGGGCAGGAGGAAGGTGCTGGGCCCCGGGGAACAGCTCGCCCTCTGTCTCCAAGCACTTCCGGCCTCTCACACAGCAGTCTCCACCCCTGCCGTCTTAGCCCACAGAGCAGCCCGCCACCCCCTCCGCCACCCCCGCCACCACCCGCTCCAGCCCCAGCGCCACCCGTCCAGGGGACGCCCCACCCTCTGGAGCTGCTCAGCTGGGTCTCTTCTTTTTCCTCCTGTTCCGACCATGTCCCCTCTCCTCCCTCTCCTTCCTCCCGCCTCTCCTCGCCTGCCTCTTCGCCCACAGTGACTGCCGGGTAAAGTTGTGGAATTACGTCCCTGGACTCACCCCCTGCCTTCCTCGCCGAGTCCTGGCCATAAAGGGCCGCGCCACCACCCTGCCCTGACCCTCCTCGTCACCCCGCTCCCCCCTCCTCTCTCATTCTCCCCTCTTTCCTTTCCCTCTTTCTCCACTTCGATCTGAGCTGCTTCTTAACGGTATGAGATTATTTTACTCCTCCTCTCCCTTCATAGCCTGCCTGGCCCGGCGAGATTGCCCTGCCTGCCCCTCTGGCTCCCATCCTCTTCCAAGCATGCACCGTGGGACAGCCCCACAGGCGAGGGATGCCGGGTAGCAGGAAGAGGGGCACAAAGCCGAACAATGAGAAAAGTCCATGATAAGGGTCTTTGGGGGCCTTTGAGACCACAGGTCCTCATCCTCTACCCAGCACCCCCACCCCTGCTGTCCACCCTTGTCTGAAGCAATGCCTGCCCCTCAGCCCAAGGCACATGTGGGGAGCTTGGGGTCTCTGGCCTCTCCTTGACTTTTGGGGGTAGCCAGCCAGACTCCCACAGGCTGACGTGCCCCTCTCTGTCCTCCAGTGACCTGACAGTGAAGTTCTGGAGTGCACGGCGGTTGCCCGGTGGCCCACCCTAGGAGTGAGGTCAGAGGATGGCCCAGACCCTCGCCAGCGGCCTGGATAGCACAGAAGGGGAGCCCTGGGGGCCAAGGGCGTGGGCAGGGCGTGGCCCTCTCCGCTGTCCTTCCCTTGACCTTACCATGGGATGTTGTGTCCCCAGCCCCTCCCTGGCCTCTTGGGGAGAGAGAAAGAGGTTGGGGAGGAAATTAAGCTGTGAAGCCAAAGGGCATTTTCCCCTCTCATTTCTCTTCCCACAGCTCCTTGGCCTACCCCAACTGGCCACGTTTTCTCCTGCAGACCTGGCCATGCCCGTCCTCGAGGCCTCTGGTCCAGCAGAGGGGCCCTGTCGGGGAGGTAGCAGCCCCAGCCCCACCTGCCCCTCTGGTGACTGGCCTCCAGGCCCCTCCCACCCTTCTCCCAGCCCAGCCTCTGGAACCCCTGCACCTGCCTCTGAGCCCAAAAAATTAGTCCTCAGGTAACCACGGAAACCAGGTGTAGGCAGCTGGGCCCTGCAGCTGACCCTCAACCCCTTGGGCCCCACAGCCATTCCCACTAGATCCCTGCAGTTCCCTGGGGTCCCTTTGTGATGGGGCCAAAGAGGAACTTCTGGGAAGAGTCCTTTGGGGATGGGGAGGTGTTCAGAAATACTTGTTATTTATTTTTTAATTTTTTTTTTTAAATTTTTTTTTATTTTTGCCGTTGCCTCCTGGAAACTGACTTGAAGTTTCTTCCCACGTGTTTTTCCCTTGGCTCTTGGAGGCCTGGAATCCCAGAGGGAATCCATCCTCCTCGCCCTCTGGGGCCTCCTCCTCTCTTTGCTTGCAGAGGAGGAAAATGCCCCCTTGGACTCTCTGCAGCTTGGCCTGTCCCGACATTGCTCCCAGGGACATGTAGCGCCCCCTGACCTCTAGGCCGCCTGAGCTTCAGTGCCTTCCTCCATCCCAGGGCCTGGTGCCCGTGCTGGGCAGCCTTACACCAGCCATGCCCACGGCACCACATGTGTCTTCTCCCTGCACTGTCTCATGCCCATTGCCCTGAGAGGGCGGGGAGCTCTACCGCACAGCCCAGGGCCAGGGAGCCCACCCCCAGGGTTCTGCATGGGTTCCTAAGGAAGCAGCTCAGAGAACTATCTGCTAGGAGGCAGCCTGGCTGGTGAGGAACCCCACCTCACCCCAGTGCACCCAGATCTTCACCCTGACCAGGCAGGGAATCCCTTGAGCTTTCTCTCTGGTTATTCAGGAGACATTTTCAAGCCTTAAAACCGGCACAGGGCAGGGGGGCCCTTCCTTTTGGGAGATTAATGGCCCAGAGGGCGTTCACTAAATTGTTCTTGGGGCTGCAGACAACAGCTCCAAGTACACCCTGAATGGGTGTTAGGGCACTTCCTGTTGGGGTAACTCTGAATTTACAAGAGTGGCCTCTGGAGGGGTCCCCTCCGGCCCTCTGTCCCAACCTTCCACACTGTTTTTCCATTGCTGACTGGTCTTGTGCTTCATGGCCTGTCTGGAGGCCAGGAACTACAGCTACGTTCAGAGGGCACCGGGACTTTTGGACTTTGTGCTCTGTTTCTGTCCTTGGAACCTCTCCCTTTTGGCCAAGGCACTCCCTGTTAGCTCTGTGTGGTCCCGGTGAGAGGCAGCTGCTGCTGAGGGCTGAGCGCGGCCTCCTGGGCTCTGCCCCCTGACGCTGAGAAAGCTTCCTGCTCTGAGTGGCCCCTGCTGGACGTGGTACCCGCAGATGTGCGGGAGGACGCACCCTCGCCGGCTGATCTCCTGGAGCCTGGGTCGGTGATGAGGACTGGGAATCCCTCCTGTAAACCCTCCCGGGGCGCCAGCAACTCCCTGAGCCACTCAGCAGCCAGCACAAGTCCTTCCCCTCCCACCCTTCCCACCGAACGGAAAAAGCTTCCACCTCGTGACCTGTGAGAAAGAACCCCCTGCATGACTGTTTACAAACTGTATAAACACAAGACTGTGTGTCCCACGGGCCGGGCGGCTGGCCTGGGGTGGCCGCGGGGCAGCGAGGCCTGTTCCTGCACAGGTGTCATGTCCAGGCCACGAGAGGTGCTCACGTCGCCCGGCTCTTCTGTTCTGGCGGGTCAGCTACCTCATGGCCGGCCGGCTCTGCTGTCCTGGCGAGTATTGATGACTCTAAACTTGAAGCCCTTTGGGACCCCAAGCCCCTCCGAGCTTTGGAGTCTCTGCCCACCCTTTCAGGGATGTCCAAGGTCATAGTTAGGGGCAGGCCCCTAACTCCACTCGCTGCACAAGCCCCCTAAATGTTGGAAGCACAAGATGGTGGTGGTTTGAGCACACTGGCAAGGTCGTGGCGGGTGGCCCAGGGGCCTCAGCCCAGCCGCGGGGTCCGAAGTCAGACTGAGCTTGCGCACATCTCGGGGGTCCTGCCCTCTCAGACCAGGCCTTGGCCCATGGCTTGTCATGATTCTGGGACTCATAATACTTACTCTTCTGTGCCCTTCCAAAGACTGGAGGCTGGGCCGCTTCTGAATGTCATGGGCCCGGGAGGAGTCACCTATCCAGACCCCTCATCCCAAATCTTGAAATGCCTGAGTCCAGGCTGAGTCCGACCCTATTGAGCCTAAACAGCCTGGACCCACATTTCCAGTATCCCGGGCCAAGCCCCTGTGAATGCTTCTGAAGCTGATTGGTTCCCTGGAGCAACAGTGTCTTCCCTCCCACGGACCTCGGGCCTTCCTCACACAGCCCTGTATCTGGCTCTGCCCTCAGTATTACCAGGTCAGTGTTTGCGGAGTGACCAGCTCCTCTACGGCAGCCAGAATTCCCAGGGGGGCAGCTGGGGCTGCCTTTGGAGGTTGCCAAGGAAGGAACAAAGGTTCAGAGGCTGTGGCTGGCACACCCAAGCCTTCGAGGTGGGCTTGGTGCCCTCTTCGGGCCCTCGGGAAGGGAACCCTGAGGACCCAGGAGTATCTCCCCGCCTTCCCGCCCTCACCATAGTTTCAGCCTAGGAAACCTCCCTCCTTAGTCGTCCAGCCCACTGCCCCGGTCCACCCGGGGCTGCTGTGCAGCTCGAGCAGAGGGCAATTCTAAGCACAAAACCACTGTAGGGAAAACTTCCAACACCACGTGAGGTGGTGAGGACGCTGGCAGGCAGGTGGCTGTGAAGTCAGAGGTTCCACTGTCCCCCATCACAGAGTCCGTCCTGACTCTCAGAGCCTCCTCTTAGGCAGTTTGGGTGGACGTGGGCCCCCCTGGGGCGTGCCACCCCTGCCCAAGTTGGGTGTGTTCACCCTGGGGTTTGTGTGGGCAGAGCCTGCCCTGCTAGGGAGCGAGTTCCTTCCCAGGGTGGCCCGCACCTGTGGTATCTGTCCCTTGCCATCCCAAACAGGAAATGCCTGCCACTCCCTGAGCTTGGCACAGCCTCCCAGTCCAGGCTCAGGAGCCAGGCTTGGCCAGTGCCCCCCACAGGCCTTTGTGGGCCTGGCCCGCCTCTCCTGGCTCCCAGATCCTTCATGCTTTCTCATGCGCGACAACAGAACCTAAGTTCTGTTCCTTCCAATTTGGTTCTATCCCTCTTTCCCACCCATCCCCGGCACTCAGATGAGTGTCCAACCCCTACCCCACCCCAGGCCAGTCCTTTAAACCCATGTCTCAAGGGCCTTGCAGAACCGAGGAGTAGAGAACAGCCCTGGAGGAATCGGGGCTACCCGCCCACCAACTCCCCTCGCACCACACCCTGCTCAGGCTGCAGGGTTTCGTTCAGCTCCTGCCCTTCACTCTGAGTCTAGCACAAGGTGTATATATGTTTTGTATCTCTGCCAATGACTGTACATAGTGTATGAAAGTTATTTAAGCCTCATGCTGTACATTTATGTTGTTAGACTGGATGTTTGTGTTCTAAGAAGTTGTCATAAATAAAACCCAAATGGCCATTGTCTCTGGTGTTGTGGCCCCAGCAGGGGATGGCCCCTCCCTGGGGAGGAGGTGGCAGTGGGCAGGACAAGCCTCTGGGCTGGGCCAACTGTGGAGATTTTCCCAGGTGGTGATTCAATTAGGAGACAGTGTTGAGGGTGGCGTTCTCTCAGGACAGGTGCAGTAGACGAAAGAGGTTATGAGCAGTTATTGAGCACCTACTGTATGCCAGGCAGTTTCAGGCATTTTTCATTGGTGCTTCTCTGCCCTGTGTGACAGTCATGGTCTCATTTTCTGAAATGAAAAAAGGCTCCGGGAGGAAACCACTCGTCCAGGATCACAGCGAGTAAGAACAGAAGCAGTTTGGGGCTCAAACTCTGGACCCATCTCCTTTCACTGACATCCAGAGCCATATCCGGGCCTGGAGGATGCTGTGCCAGCTGCCACTAGCTGTTTCCCTCCCCTGTCGCTTGGCAGAGAAGACAGGCATGTGAGGGAACGGCTCTCTGGCCGTCCTGACTTGGTTTCTCCGTCAGTGCTTTTCATCTTTAAAATGCACATTCCCTTTTTGAGGACCACAGATCACTTGCCGTCCTGGCGCCTGGAGGCCTCTGGGGGTCACCTCTGTTTTCAGCAGCAGCCAAGGTCATTTTGAAAGCTTCGCTTCCAGATTTTCGTATGATGAAAATGGCAGGGTTTCTGTTTTCCAAATCTAAAGTGAGTTGCTTTGTCAACCTGCACAGTCCCTGCCGCTCATCTCAGCCCGTGACCACTGTCAGCAACCAGGGAGTCCCAGGAGCGTAGAGAAGGCAAAAGGCTTCTGGGGCCCCAAGGGAGGCTTCCTGAGAGGTGTCTTCCCAGGAGGCTTCTGATCCTCAAATGGAAGGGCCTTGACAAGTTGAGGGGCCCCTGGGCCACCACTGAGGTACATAAAAGTGGGCAGAGTTGCCTGAACTCCCCAAACTGTTCTGGGGAGCTCTGGTACCTCCCGCCCTGGGAAGTGAGGACAGTTGTTGTGGCCGGTTGACTCAGCCCCACCTGTGACCCTCTCCCTGCTCTGCTCTCTGTCCCACCAGGCCCATCCTTGCACAGCATCCTGCCCTGCAGGACAGAGTTCGCTGGTAACCACAGAAAGCTGACAGCTGGGCACTGCCAGCTGCAGGCTGGGCGGTGTGTGGGTGGACCCGGGAGACAGGCCAGGAGATGTCAGGAGCCAACTTGTCAGGAGCCGCCCTGGAGCCAACTCCAGCCGGCTGGCTCCTCCTTGAGACTCTGCCCCTACCTCCCCACCCCCCAAGGGTGTGCCCCCAGAGGTGGTTTTTCCAAACTCTGGTCACCCTGTCTGTGTCTTTTAAAGATGCCAAGATACTTAGGGGTGGGGAGGCAGGAATGCTGGGCTAAGGGATGTTGCTTTTAATCTTTTAGCATGGGATGGTGGCCTTTGTCCTAATTATAGGAGTAATATCTGCTTATTATAGAAAATTCATAAAACGGGTTGAGAAGGAGAGATCCTGTTTAGAGAAAGTTTAGAGAAAGTTCTCCCAGACACAGGCACTGGCCCGTCTCAGGACACAGAGCTGGGTGGCATCTTAAAGATAAATCCAAAGCAAGTTCCTCCCAACCCTCTCAAGGGGAGCACAGCTCCGAGCTGGCTCTGCCACAGACACCGAGAACTGACCCGTGTGGCCAGACAAGGAAGCACCGACTGCCCAAGTGCACACCTTTTATTAGAAATGTCCCGCTGGGCCACATCCTCACCCTCAGTGCAGGACTCGGGATCCTGGTGCTGTCACGCACCCAGGACAGAGTCACAGAGTAGACAGGGCTCAGAAGCGGCTCTTTCGAGACCTTCTGCCGCAGAAGCAGGAGGTCGAGGTCTGGGCTGGCATCTTCTCCCTTGCTTCCAGGATGTAGAGGGTCTGTGTTGCAAGGCAGCTGATGGTGGGGTCAGGGTCTGTCTGCATGTCCCTGAGGGCTGGAACACAGAGATGGCACGGGTGCTTTGGATAGAGTGACCCCGTGGGCTAGGCAGGAGGACCCTGGCCCCACCAGGGGTTCAACAGAGGCTCGCAGACAGGGGCAGGGCAATGGGATGGGGGCGGCGGCTTTTAAAAGAGAAGCAAGAATTCCTGGGAGCCCATACTGCTTGGCTACAGCTGCCACAGGCTCGGGGACTCCAGGCTGGCGGCCTCTCCTCCTCCTGGGTCCGTCCTCTTGCCAGAGAACAGCCAGTCCTCTGACTTCAAGAGCCACCGCCAGGGACTCGGCCAGCGCTCAGGAGCCCGGGGGTGTGGGATGTGGTGTGCGAGAGGGAAACGGAGCGTGGGGGGGACCGTGGCACCGAGACGCCTGGGCCACAGCTCGGCCATCCTGGGGGCCCTGGGTGTGTGTCCCTCCCGCAGAGACTCAGAGGAGGTGTCCTGACCGCTGAGCGACTGGAGCTCAATGGGGAAGGGGGTCACAGAGTAGACAGAGGGCAGGGGGGCTCAGACCAACACCCCAAATCCTAAATGCCTTGGAGACAAGCCAACCTCTTCGCTCCTTCCAGAGATCCTTTTATGAGCCCATCCACCCATTCTGGCTCATTTCTGAGTCTCCCCTACCAACACCTGTACCTTTAATGGTGGAAGGAGCAGGCGATCGGGGTGCGGCCTACCTGAATACTCCGCCTCAATGTCGCTGACATCCTCCTTGGACAGGGTTTGGATAATCTGGCCTATGGGGGCAAAGAGGGCATCTCAAGAACCACAAAGGACCAGGAGCCCTGGCTGTTCCTGCTCTGGTGCTCCTTCCCCACCTTTGTCTCCCAGCCCCCCTCACACATACAGAGACTTGCCCCAGGAAGTCTCAGGTACATTCCCTGCCCCCAGGAAGGTTGGGCCAGCGAAGGGAAGGACCACACTATTCCAAAGATGCTCTCCTGGGGTGACGTGAAACTTCCCCCTGCAGAGTGGCACCCCTGACACCCTGCCCTTGGGAGCTGCCTCCCCAAGACATGACCTACCCCAATCAGGAGCTTCCTGCAGGGGAGGGACACAGGGGGAGGCAGCCCTCGCTCCCCTGCCCCCGGCATGGTTACCACATGCCCCTGGGCCCTGGGCCCTGGGCCCTAGGACAGGGATGGGCACTTCGAGAAGAGGGGAGAATCCGCACCTGCAAACCACACGGCTGCCTGGCGGATGGTGGGCTGGGGGCTCTTGAAGAGGGTCACGCTCTGCTTCAGAAACCAGGAGGCTCTGCTGGTCTCCTGCTCCAGCTGGAAGACAGGGGTTCTGTTAGGTCAGTCTTGAGCCATCCTCGCAGTGCAAAATCTGTCCAAAATTCCTACACCTCCAGCCCCTCCAGGCCCTCCAGCCCAGCTCCTGAGGTCTTATTCCACCACGAAGCCTTCCTGGATTGACTGAGCATGGGGGTCACGTTTCCTGGGGAGACGAGAAACACATGGATAGTCCAGCATTGCTCACGACTATGATTCCTCCTGAGAAACATCACATCGCACTCACACACCACACACCGCGCTGCACTGGCCGGTCTATTGCGCGATGTCACACGCGGGGTCCGTCACTGTCTGGAATGTCGTTGAGCAGGCAAGACCGTGGTCTTCCCAGGCTTTGGCTCATACATTTCCCTCATCCCCAGCACTAGAGGAGTGACCCCTTTGTTCAAATATTGCTTGTGGATATATTGGCTTAAAAGCTCTAACCTCACAGCCTTCTGCATTATACTTCAAGAGAACCAGTCGTGTCCGCAATTGAAACAGCCTCGCAGTCACACATTTTGAATCCTTCCTTCCCCACCTGGGGCTGCGGCCACTTTCAAGTCATGCAGGCCTCCCTCTTGAAAGTTCAGAGGATGAGTGTCCTTCCAACCCAAACTCCATCTCCTGCATCTCCTTCCAGCTCTTCTCCTACCCTCTTTCTTTCATGCTGCAGTCTGAATTCTTCAATGAGGAGGCTATAGCCTCTGTGCCTCGGTGACAAAAATCAAACTTTCAGTGGGATGTGTCCCACAAACTTTACAAATGCAACAGATACAAGATGGAGCCACTCTCCCCTCCATACCTGTCCCTCTTGATGCACACCTGACCTCAGTCCAAACACCAGCGTCCACCCACATCAGGGACTCAAGAGTCAATCTTTACCTTCACCCTCCATATCAAATCAATCTCCAGGACTGGCTAATACCTCCACCGTTTGTCTCTATGACCTCATCCTTTCTCCCTGACCCCTCTCAGGCAGAATCATGATCCTCCCTTGTGAATGTCTCCTCTGACCTGCAGCCTGGTCACCTGTCTAAATGCATGGCTAACTGCCCTTGCTTAGAATACATGGTGGCTCCCTACTGCCCACAGCCTCAAGTTCTGCTCCTTGCAGTGCCCAGCTGCCTGCTTCCTGCTAAGAGCTCCTGTGCCAAGACTACACACTGATAGTCCAAGAGTCAAATCCAGCCTACAGATTTTTTGGTTTGCTCCTCAGACCATGTTTTAAACATTGCAAAATATTTGCCCATGTAAATATGGGTGATTTCACCCCCAAATGGGATTTCCTGCTTCTTTGAACAAAATGGGGGATCTAGCAATGCACAGTCTGCTTTCTCTCAGAAGCAATCAATTCTCAACTAGGACTGTACTGTCCCAGGGAGGACTGTGGAACTCGGTTGTCAAAATGATGATGGGATCCACCAATTGCTAATTCCCATTGCATAATTGTGTCAAGCAAAACCTGTCTCTACATGAAAACAAAACAACTATACCAAGGCCTTTTAACCCTTGACTGTGCACATTTATCAACAATACTGTCCTGTCCCCGATCAGCACTTTCCCGGGCAGAGCACAGGGAAACTGAAGTAGCATTAAATCAATAAAAAGTTGAATTCTCTTTTAAAGAAAAGAACCTGTTTCTAATTATCTGTGCACAAAAGTTGACTTCATCTTTTATATAAGCACAGAGTAGCTGTTCACAGTTCAAATATGCGCTGACTTTTCCAGTAGCATCTATGATTAACAGGTGTCCCGTCTTACTGGGCCCACTTTATTGCATTTCACAACTACTACTTTTCTTAAAAAAAAGCAGGTTTGTGGCCACTCTGAGTCCAGCAAGTCAATCAACGCCAGTTTTTCCAACAAGTGCTCACTTGCAGACTCTGTTACATTGAATCAATGTGCATACTTTTTTTTTCTTTTATAATAAATTTTATTTTTATATTCCCCATACAATTGCAACCCCCCCATTCTGACCCCAATCCCTCCCCTCCCCCCCCACCCCCCAAAAAGTGTCTCTGGTTCATAGTTTTTTGTTGATTTTGATTTTCACTTTCTTATAGTTATTCATTTTCCTGGTCCCTTATTTAAGTTTTCTAGATTCCTGCTATGAGTGAGACCATCCGGTATTTTTCTTTTTCTTTTTGGCTTATTTCACTGAGCATGATCCCTTCCAGCGCCATCCATGTTGCTGCAAATTGCATGTGTTTATCTTTTTTGAATGCTGAGTAATATTCCATGGTATATATGTACCACATCTTCTTGATCCAGTCATCTATTTTTGGGCATTAAACCTGATGTTATTGCAAACCTAACTTACACACACTGGGAAACCAAGATATTCCTGTGACTGGCTGTATTGTGATATTTGCTTTACTGCAGTGGTCTAGAACCAAACTCACAATTTCCCTAGAGAATATCTGTTAATGCAAAAAAGACTGGACTTGGTTTTGTTTAGAAACTTTCCCAAACTTGTCTATCACTTTGGAAGTCCCAGCACCAGTGGCCACACTTCTGTGGTATTTGCGTCCCCAACTCAATGATTCAGAAACAATCCACATGTGTAGCAGGGCCAGAGATCCCACAGAGAGTGGGGAGGGGTCAAGGGCGCCATCGCGTGCTCTAGGGGACTTCATCTATATTTTTATTACATCATGCAGATCATGTCATGCTGCTGAGTTCTATTGTGATCTGTACATATTTACACATATCATTTTCTTAAAAGTTATTTCATTTCTCCTTTGGGATTAGACTTTTTAAAAAAAAAATCTATGTGAGTAGGTGATATTCCCTGTGAACTTTATTTTAGGATAGTAAAGGGGAGAGTTTAGAAATACGTGCCCTGATGAGGGTGTGCAGTGTCTGCAGGGTTCTCCTCCAGCCTGCTCAGTCCCATTCCCTGGCCGTGTCCCCTGCATGGCCTTGCGGGCTTTCAAGTTTTCTACTCTGTTCTGATGATTTCAAGCTACTTAAAGCTCCCCCACACCAGGGTTTTCTGTTCTTATTTCTTTCTCGGGACCAAGTTCAATGACTGGATGTGTGCAAAGCCCCTGGAGCAGAGTGTGTGGCAGCACGTTCCAATTGTTCTCTTTACTAAGTTCTAGCTGGCCTTCCATTTTGCCCTCCAGATAACACCTCCTCCAAGAAGCCTTCCTGGATCTCCCAGAGAGCTGAGAGTCCCTTCTTTGTACTACAAGGTATATCCTGTCTTTTAGCCCTTATCAGAGTTATTCTTTCTATGTGAGCCTAGGCCCCCAACTTAAACGGAAAGCAGTGGGAGGGCAGGAGCACGTATAGAGACTGGACATACAACAGACACTCGGTGCCTGGCTCATTGAAATTGTAAACCCCAGGAGATGCAGGAAACGAGCCAGCTTGCCTCCCCACGCATTGGAGCAGGACAGGGAGAGGACTGCTGGCTTACCAGAGCTCTGAGGATCGTCCACACATCTTTCTCGGCAAATATGGTTTTGAGCTTGGACCAGCCCAGTATGGTGGCTGTGTGGCAGAGGGTGGGTCGGCAGATCTGGGGAGACAGGAAAGTTCAGCTTGAGGAGTTATGGAAGCAGGGATGGGAAGAAACACTGAGGGGCACAAATGTAAATGGCAGGCAGGTAAGCCCCAAGGGGATGGAAGACACTGGTGAACCAGAGAACCCAGGTTAGGAGAAAGGCAGGGTCTTTGAGGCAGTTTGGCTGTACTAGCCCCTCTTCCCACTAATGAGAAGGTTACAAATGCGATTGTGATGATTTCCCAGGTGCTCCGGTGCCACACTAAGATCGGGGCCAGGCAGTGCTGCCCCTCGTCTACCGCCCGCAGCTTCCCACCTCCCAAAACTTGTCTCTGCTAACAGCTTTCACCAAGTCTGTCACTCCTGTAAATCAGGGTGGGCTCTGTAGGTAACACTGCCACTGAGCCCCAGGCAGGGACTCCGCCCCACAAAGACAGTGTCCCCACTCGGCGGGTGGCTCCGAGCATCTTCAGCTGTGCCTGCAGCGTAACCAAGGCAACCTGACCTGTTGGAAACTGGGGTCCGACCCATGTGGCGCCAGTCACTTGCAAGGGCACCTTTTCTCAGCCTGAGTTCATGACCTGAGCTCGTGGGCTTACAACTGGGGCCCCCATTCTAGAATGCAGGCTCTCCCTGTCCTGGCCCCACAGTGCCCGAAGTGGGAGCCTCCCTGCCTGGAGAGCCCCATCTCCATTGAGTGGCAAAGGGCTGCAGAGAGCAGCTTGGCCGCTGCTGGCGGCCGGTGGAGAGAGCCAGAGCCGGAGAAGCCGGTGCCAGCATCCACCCGTCTCTGCCTCTTACTGCGATGCTCCAAGGTCAGCGACAAGAGGCCTTCTTCAGCATCTTCCCGTCTTGCCACGGTCCCTTCCTAAGAGCTTCATGTCCAGCGCCTCATGTCCTATGAACTCCCAAGGGCGCTGGTGGCTGAACCTCAGTCTCTGTGGCCTGACCTCTCACCTGAGCCACATCGGCATTCACGTCCACCAGGTGGAGCACGAGGACGACTATCAAGTTGAGGACCTGGTGTCTGAGGGGGAACACCAAGACACTCCTCTTGATCTTGTTCAAGAGAGTCCCATAGATCTCAAAGGCCGTCAGGCGCACAGTCTCTGAATCCTGGGTAAGAAAGACACACACCCACACCCCAAGGGGGAACACTCTGCCTCTGTCCACCTAGTCACCAGGGACAGGCAGCCCCCTGAGCACCACCCCACCCCCTGCGTGCTCCTGGTTACACTCTGCTCCCCCCATGAGATCCACTCAATTCTACAGCATCAGGTTCTCCCATGTCATCTCCCCATTCACCCCTTTATAATCATTACACAAGAGAATTAAGCGGCTGGCCCCCAACAAGTGGCATCAAAGGCATTTCCAGATAATTCTGCCCAATTCTTTTATCTTAAGGACTCTAGAGATGGGAAAGGACCTGGCAGGGGACTTCACCTCTTCGAAGAAGGGTGTGAGGATGAAGGAGATCTGCGTGAGGAAGGAGGAGGAGTGCTGCCAGGTGAGGTGCTCCACCAGACACCGCAGCGCCAGCAGCGTCTCCAGGACCAGGTTGCTGCCCAGGGTGTAGCAGCAGTTGAGCACGTAGGGCTGCAGGAGGGACAGCTGTCGTGCCTGCGGGCGACATGGCTACTTCAAGCCAACCCCACCGAGCAGAGCTGGGGGTCGCAACGGCTCTTTCATCCCAGAACTGCGTATGGTCCAGGGAGAAAATGGTTAGCAGTAGCACAAACAGCCTAAGGCCTTCAGAGGGCACCTTCAGGGCTCGTGGGGCAAGGGGAGGTGGCAGAGGAGACCTCCTCCGTCCACTACTTCCATGATTCCCGGGTCACGGCTTGCATCTTCCCTGGTAATGATGCCCATCTCCAGGAGACCAGGGTGGTCTGGGTCTAGGAATTAGAATTAGTGTGGTGTATGCACCGAAGGACCCACTTTCCTGACCTGGGGGAGAAGGCATGAACCCTCAAGCCCCTGATCCCTGTCCTCCGCGGACTGGCTTCAGAGGACCTGCTTTGTCGGATTCTGAGCGTGGTCTATCCGTGTGCATCTGGACGCACTGGCCCTCCAGATCTATCTATCCCCTCCCGAGCAATATGTCTGGGGAGCAGCCCCACCCACCCCCCTCACCATGTTTCCATGCTTTGCAAAGATCTGCACTATCTGCAGCAAGAGCTTCACCGTGGCTGGCTCCTTGCACTTGAACCAGTTCCCCAGGATGCGGACAGTGGTGTCATCCACAATGGCCGCCACATGCGGGCATTGGAGCAGCTGGAGGAAGAAGGAGAGAAGGACCGAGAAGATGTGACAGGAGAAAAAATGTTCGTAACTCTGGATCTAAGTTCCTACTCATGAATAAAGAAATATTCTTCAGGAATTAGAAGAACTGGCAGAAGGCCAAAGCTTAGCTGAAGGGTAACTTCACACCCTGCTAGTCTAGAAGACATTCATTCATTCTCCAAGTTTTCCTTCGGTGCCTTTGATAGGAGAGATGTAGGGGATAAAGGCACGGAATGCACACTGCCCTTGGGACTCCTAGCCACTGGGTCGGGAGCAGATGTCTGTCCAAGGAGCACTTGGTCAACTTTTCACGGCATTAATGATGTTGCACAAATGAAAATCAAGTAAAAAATCTTTCAAATGTGTTGATTAATGTAGGGAAAGTTTATGAAAGCGGTTGAGCTTGAGAAGTTTGATGAGAAATTCAGAGGGGAAGTGTGTGTGTGTGTGAGAGAGAGAGAGAGCAAGAGAGAGAGAGAGAGAGAGACATGGGGAGAGGTGGGTGGAGCAAAGCAAAGATAAAATGTTAGGACAGAATTGAAGGAAGGGCAGTCACCCAGCATGAGAAGTGTGGGCCATGAGGACATGTTGGGCAGGACAGATGGTCTGGGAGACAGACCGGGCACTCTATTTTTTTTTTTTAAGATTTATTTATTTTTATACAAGAGCTGGGCTATAGGCCAGAGGCACGGGAGGGTGAGAAGATTCACCAGAGACAGAGTGGGGAGCAGAACAGGCAGACTGATGAAATACACTGCTGAGGGGAGCAGCAGGCGAGACAGAAGAGGTCGGCTGCGCCATGTGGGACCCTCACCAGCCAGCCGGGAATCAAACCCGTGCTGCAGAGGCTGCGGACAGCTCCACATTGCTGCATTCAACCTGCTGTGCCAGCAGGGAGGCCCCAGGCACTCTCTTGAAGTTACTTCAGCGCAGGTAGGACCAGGATAGAGCGGCAGGAGTGGAGAAGGGTCCGCTTACCCCATCTGTTAGATTTACTGACTTCTTAGAGGGGAGAAAAGTTGAGACAGTTGCCTAGCAGAACGCATTTTTAAAGGGAGAGGACACTCAGGCCCTTATTGAGGGACCGTGTAGCTGCCTTAGGGGCCATGATGGCCACAAGGGTGAGGTTGAACAAGCAACACTGAAGGAAATGATCTTATAGACAAGTAAAAGCCACGAGACTCAGTGGGGCAATGCACAGAGGTGCTGCAGGAAGGCAAATCCAGATCACAAAATGCACGTGCAATGCTCCAAATCACCAGGAGCAGGGAGATACAAACCCAACCATGAGACACTGCTTTCCACCCACTGCAGGGACAGCCCACTAAAGACTCTAACCCTCATTGTTGGAAAAGACAGGGAGGGAGGGGCCACTCTCCCTTCACTGGCAGAAATGTGAATTGCTACTGCTTCTGTGGAAATTATAGATATGGGTATGGATAGAGAACTAGAGATTAGCTAGAGATAGAGATAGATAAAATTGTTTGACCGTGGAGAAAAACAGGAAAGATATATATTTAGTGGCTTGCATATGAGATACCAGGAAGATGAAGGGGTGGGGTGTAGGGCTGATAGGGTAAAAGGGAGAAGGCAGAAATGGGAAAGAAGAAAAGGCTACAATAAAGAATAACACACATGATTTCATTTGTATATTTATTAAACATCATGCGTGATTTCATTTGTGTATTTATTAAAAGCATGTGTGGTTTCATTTGCACATTTATGTTAAGGAATTCATAGTTTCACTTGTTTATTCCTGTAACATTATATGTGTATATATGTTATTTAAAATAAAATTTAAAAAGCAGCTACTCGGCGACACGCAGCTGATGCACTTCTGTGTGTTGCGTGTGTGTGTATCTGTGTTGTTACGTGTGGTCCTGACAGCTAGGAAGTTCCCTGAGCAACGTGGCAATTTTTGCCCATCTTTGATTGGCAGCCAGGCAGATTAGCCAGCCGCCTAATTTACTTTACTAGTTGAACAAGTTTCTTAAAGTCTCTGAACCTCAGTTTTATCCTCTACAAAATAGAGGTAATCACATCTTTTGCACAGAATTACAGTGAGAATTAAAATAATTGAGCACTACTGCTCCTGAGTGCCCTGAAGAAAAGCACACAGTCCTTCCTGTTTGAGATCTTTCTCCTTGTGATGATCACAGGGATGCGAGCAAGGGCAGCAAAACAGCCTGTGCACGACTGGGAACTGTCACTAGACTTTCAGAGCCTGTTCTCTCAGTTATACAGATCTTGACCCGCTTTCTTAGCTGGTAGCGAAAACCTCATTGGTTCTCCATCTTGAAATCACCTGGGCCTCCCATAATTGCTGAGTAAGGTGTGCCCAACGCCCTACCTGGGTGCTGGTCCCAACTTTCTGCTAATCACGTTAACTCCACTTTCCCTTTGCAAATCCAAGGTGCGGGGGCTGCAGATGAGTGAAGCCCCATTGCATGTCCACTTGTTTACTTGGCTGTTATGCATTCAGGGGATCATCTAGAATGGGTCTCAGTCTTAGCTGCATTTCTAGAATGCAGCTTTGAGCTGGGAACTTCTAAAATAACCCATGCCTAGACTCCATCCTAGGCCAACTCAAATAGGCAGGAGTGGGAAGGGAGTGAAGTGGTGTGGCCTGAACATTTTTCAGTGTGTCAGAGGAGTCCCCTATGCAGCCAGAGCGAGCACCACTGTTGTAAAGAGACCGACTCACATTCCATGGTGTCCCACCCCAGGCTTGTACCTTGTAGAGGCAAAGCTCAAGATGGTAAATTCTCTCAAACCTGAGACCACGCACCACCTAACTCACAATTGCTTGAAGACTTCTGGGCCTCGCGGAAGGTGCCCTGAGCCCAAGTCTCTGCAGGCAGGTCCCAGGAATCTACATTTAACATCCTCACTGGTGACAGGAGGTGCACATGGCAGCCGTGGAGCTCAGGCATCCCTCCCACTCTGGGTTTGGAATCCACATCCCCACATCCTTAGCAGGAGCCCACACAACATGCCTCGGAGAACATGTTGTCAGCACCTCCGTGCCAGTGCTCATGCACTAACACCTAGCCGAGAGGGCCTTCCAGCCAGGCACCAAGGCCCTGGAGCCTGCATAAAGACAGGCAATGGCATGACATTTTATATTTCAGTACCAGCACTGTGCTACCTTCTATCTGTGTGGTTGTGTTTGGAAGCAATACCATCCCTGTTGTTTTTTTTTTTTAAAAGCCAGGTGTTGGGCCCCTCCCTGGTGGCACAAGGGGTTAAGTCTCAGCACTATGAAACTATCCGCAGCCACTGCAGCACGAGTTAGATCCTGGCCAAGGAGCTACCCACATGGCGCAGCAGACCTCTCCTATCTTGCCCATTGCTCCCCTCAGCAGTCGATTTCAGTGAATCCACCTGTTCTGCGCCCCACTCTGCCTCTCCTAAATCATCTCACCCCCACCCCCCGCACTTCTGGCCTACACCCCAGCCCTTCTAAATATAAAAAATCTTTTAAAAAACCAGTGTTCCCCAACCTTCCTATGGAGCAGCGACAGTAAGTCAGCCACCCCCTCCCAAATGGCCTCTTCTGGGTGTGCCCATGGGCATGTCTGCTGGTTGGTCCTGCCCTGACTGCTCACCTCGGTCAGGAACACCAGGGCTGTGAAATGATTCGTGTAGTCCTGTCTCTGGAGGATGTTGATGAGAACACTGAAGATGGGGCGGTTGTGCCAACAGTTCCTGATGACCAGGGCCCTGCAGCGACAGCACAGTCTCCAGCGTCAGGCTGGGGCTGCGGAGAGGACCCGCAGGACAGGAGGACCCCCAGCAGGGCCCCAGCTGACCTGGCCAGCTGAGTGACTCCTTCGTAGTGTCTTTCAGGACTGGTGAGCAGTTCCCAGCCCCCGACTTTCTGAACATAAGACACATGGTCCCCATAACCCGTGCTTCTCATCAACATCTTCAGGGCCTCCACGGTACAACTGTGGGGGAGGGGAGAGAGCAGACAGGAAGTCACCCCAGTGCGCCTCTCCCTCTCTTGTGACCTGCCTCTTACCCAAACCGCTCTTGGAAACATGGACCTCTGGGGTGGTGGGAGACTCCCCTCCTCCCCCAGGCTAACAGCTTATGAATGAGGCAGCCGAGGCCAAGAGCACCGTGGCTTCCCAGGAGACGGGATATGTAGGCCACATCTGTGGAGTTAGCTGGGCTTTTCTCTGTTGTGTTGATTTCCCTTTGGTTTAGAACCTCCACATCAGCCACAGTTAAAGAGTCTTTTCTAGAAAGTCCAGTAGGACTTGCTGAAACGCAAGCATTGATGAGGGTGTAGAGGAAGAGGAGCTTGTGCACACTGTAGGTGGGAAAGCATATTGGTGCAGCCACTTTGGAAAATGGTATGGAGGTTATTATTACTTTTTTAAATAAAAATGACAGATGATCTAGCTCTTCTACTTCCAGAGATCTGTCTGAAGACTCGGGCCCTGCCATGTTCACTGCGGCATGCTCACAGCAGCCAAGCTGTGGAGACACCTGCGTGCTCAAAGACCTCAAAGACAGGCGATGGACAGATGTGGCCCATCCACCAATTGAACGCTACTCAATTATAAAAAGCAAAAAGTGGTGGCACAGGCTTAAAGTCTCAGCACTATGAAGCTATCCGCAGCTACTGCAGCACGAGTTCGGTCCCCAGACAGATTGCTGACCCACATGGCACAGCAGACCTCTCCTGTCTCACCTGCTGCTCCTCTCAGCAGTGTATTTCAGTAGATCCACCTGTTTTGCTCCCTACTCTGTCTCTGGTGAATCCTCTCACCCCCCGCAACTCTGGCCTACACCCCAGTTCTTGTATGCATAAATAAATAAAAATAAAATCTTTAAAAAAAAAAAAAACAGGGCCTCCCCAGTGGCACAGCGGTTGAGCGCTGGGTTGTGAGGCTGCCCGCGGCCTCTGCAGCACTGGTTCGATCCCCGGCCACTGAGCGAGGGTCCCACATGGCGCGCAGACCTCTCCTGCCACCTGCTGCTCTCCTCAGCAGTGTATTTCATCAGTCTGCCTGCTTTGCTCTCCGCTCTGGCTCTGGTGGGTTCTCCCACGCGCTTCTGACTGTACCCAATGCTTGTATAAATAAACAAACAAACAAATAAATAAACAAATAAATAAATAAATAAATCTTTAAAAAAAAAAGATGAACTCTTGCCATTTGTGATGATGTGGATGGAACTTGAGGGGATTATGTTAAGCAAGTAAGTCAGAAGGAGAAAGACAAATACCCGAAGGCTTCATGCATGTGGAATATAAAGAAACAAAACAAATAAACACACAAAGCAAATGCTTGGATTCTGACAACAGAACTGAGGCCCTCAGAGGGGAAGTGGGAGGGGGGGCATATTGGGGGTCAGGTACCCAGTGGACAGTGATGGGGGGGTTATTGGTGCTTCAAGGGTGACATACATTGGAAGAGGTGGACACCTGTACCCCTCAATCACGCACAGTGATATAAGCCAATGTTACCTTAACAGCAACAAGAGATTTGTTGACTGGTGTGGGGGGAGTGCACTCAGTGCCCTGGGGGAGGCGCAAGAAGGGTGTTTGGAAGCCACAGGCTGCTTGAGACTAGGTGGGTGACTGTGCCCTGAGCACCGTCACGAGAAACCCAGGCCCAGGGGCTGAGGTACCTTACAGGGTCCATCCACTCAGCATCCTGCTGCTGCTCCTGGAGCGCTTCAGTGTCCTCTTCAACCACAAGAAATGAGACCCGGAACAGCAGGGCCGTGAACAGGGAGGGGAACAAACTCTGCACCTCCATCCGCCGACTCGGTTCCAGAAGGAGTTCGTGGATGGCCCTGGTGGCCTGAGGGAATGAGAGTGGGGCATCACCATCTCTCTCTTCAGCTCTGGCGTCCTGTCACCTCGAGGGGCTGGCCCAGTACAAGAATGGCTGCTGGAGCAAGTGAAGCCTAAGCGAGTGAGCCGGGAAAAACCCAGGGCAATTTCTGGAATAGTCAGTCTTCTTAATTACTCTTATAACTGTAGCAGTTGTTGTATGGTCTCGCTTTCCTTGAAAGCTGACTGAGGACAAGGGTGTTTGTCCCCCACCCCTGGCTTCCCCAGGGAGAACTACAATGCCAGTCCTCAAGAAGACAGAGTGAACTACAAAGCACTGCCTCCAATCCCACCCCAACACTCTGCCCTTAGAATGTTCACCCAAACACTGATTGAGGCAGAGGCTCTAAGAGCTTGGATGGGGACCAGGAGCCCACGCCCAGCACCCATCCCCCAGCCCCCCGCTGTGGGCCCCTCCATACAATCAACGGAGAGAGCAGAACTCTGGGGCACATCTCCTGGTCCCTCGGTTCCTGGTGCGGAGTCAGCCTCTGCAGCAGGTGCTCCATGATCACCTCATAGCCTTTGGGGAAAGATGCCAGGATCTCCCAGGGCTTGCGAACCCCTCTGCAGAAGGAGAACCCCACATTTTACCCTCCACGGGTTCAGAATGCTCCAGGAAAGGGGCCCTCGGCAACTTTCCTCAGGCCTCCAGCACCCTCATTTGCTGGCCGCTGTCCTCATTGCCCCTCTCTTCTTACTCCCCTTCCCTGATCTCTGTCATCTCACACCTTTAATAATAAACTACTAGAACTCAAAAAAATGGGGGAAAAAGAATTCCAAAAAATGTAAGTACCATTTACAATTTCACTCAAAATTAAAATACATAGAAAACTAATAAGGTTAGATCTGTGGACTGAAAACTATAAAAGAGTGCTGAAAAAAAAACCAGGGGAGATCTAAATAAATGGAGAGATTTGCCACATCTGTGGGTTAGGAGATTCAATGTTGTGGAGACATTAGTTCTCCTCATACTTATCTATAGAGGCAACACCATCTCAATAAACATACCATCAGGTCTTTTTTTTTCTTTTTTTTTTTTTAAGAAATAACAATGCCACATAAACATGTTAGCACTACATGGAAAAGCAAGGGAAATCGAATTGTCAAATTGATTTTCAAAAAAGTGAAAAAATGGGAGGACACAATATGTAACTTTGAGACTTAAGTTACACTGTTCAAAGCAGTTTGGTGTTGGTGAAGAATTAGCACATACAGAAATGAAGCAAAATGAACCCACAGAGATATGGTCAATTATTTTTTGATAAAGATTCAAAGGCAATTCAACGGAGAAAGATTAGTCTCTTCAACAAGTGTTGTTAGAACATGCAATAAGCTCAGCCTAGACCCATTCCTCACACCTTATAAAAATTAACTAAAAGTGAATGATAAGGGCCTCCCCGGTGGCGCAGCGGTTGAGCGCTGGGTTGCGAAGCTGCCCGCGGCCTCTGCAGCGCCGGTTCAATCCCTGGCTGCTCCTTGGCCACCGGAGGAGGGTCCCACATGGCGCGCAGACCTCTCCTGCCGCCCGCTGCTCCCCTCAGCAGTGTACTTCAGTCTTTCTGCCTGCTCTGCTCCCCGCTCTGGCTCTGGTGAATTCTCTCACCCTCCCGCGCTTCTGACTGTACCCAGTGCTTGTATAAACAAAACAAACAAACAAATAAAATAAATAAATAAATAAAACATGCCTCTATAAAAAAAAAAAAGTGAATGATAAACCTACATGTAAAAGATAAAAGCACTAAAACGTCTAGAACAAAACTTAGGAGAAAACCTGTGGCCTAAAACACATTCCATGGCAGAAAAAAAAATAAATTGGACTTCAATAAATTAAAAACTTGCTCTACAAAAGATGATCTTAAGAGAATTAAAAGATAATGCACAAATGGATTAAATATTAAAAATAATATATCTAACAACAGACTTATGTCCAGAATATATAAAGAACTCAACAATAAAAAAAATTCTTACCAAGGAGTGGGTAAAGGATTTGGACATTTGACCAAAGAATGGCCATGAATACATGAAACGATGGTCAACATTATTAACTGTAACTAAATTAGGGAAAAGCAAGTTAGAACCACAATGAGATGCTCCTACATACTTGCTAGAGTGGCTGCCACTTTTTAAAATAACAATAGCGGGCCTCCCTGGTGGCACAAGGGGTTAAGCACAACACTATGAAGCTATCCACAGCCTTTGCGGCATGAGTTCAATCCCCAGTCGGCCAGGGAGCAACCCACATGGCACAGCAGACCTCTCCTGACTCGCCCGCTGCTCCCCTCAGCAGTGTATTTCAGTCAGTCTGCTTGTTCTGTTCCCCACTCTGTCTCTGGTGAATCTTCTCACCCCCTGCACCTCTGACCTGTACCCCAGTTCTTGTATGTATAAATAAATAAATCTTTTTTTAAAATGAAAAAAAAAATAACAATATCCAGTGGGGACAAAGATACAGGCAACCAGAACTCTCGTATATTGCTGGTTGGAATTCAAAGGCTATGGTGGAAAACTTTACTTTTTTAAACATTTATTTATTTATGCATACGAGAGCTAGGGTGCAGGCCAGTGGTGTGCAGTGCGGGGTGGGGGGGGGAGGTGAGAGGATTCACCAGAGACAGAGTGGGAAGCAGAACAAGAGGAACTGATGAAATATACTGCTGAGAGGAGCAGCGGTCGAGACAGGGGAGGTCTACTGCACCATGTGGGTCACCTCCCTGGCTGGGGATCGAATGCGTGCTTCCATAGCTACTGATAGTTTCATAGTGCTGAGACTTAACCCCTTGCTCCACCAGGGAGGCCCCATACAGTGGAAAACTCTTATCATTGAACACCCACTTTCCATATTGCTCAGCAATCCGATTCCAAAAAATTCATCCCAGAAAAATGAACTAATGTTTATACAAAAGCCTATATGCAAATGTTTACGGCAGCGTTACTCATCAGAACCAAAATTGGAAGCAGCCTAACAAGCCATGGCACAGCCTGCAAAGGGATGCTCCTCAGCAATGGAAGGAATCCACATGCTGATCCACATGACGAGTCCCCACGTGTTACGCCAAGTGAAAGAAGCCAGACCCAGAAGCCTTTATAGTGTAAGATTCTATTTATATGACATCCCAGGACAGCCCAGACTCTAGGGAGAGAGAACCCATCAGCATGACCAGGAGTTGGGGAAGGAGTTGACTCCAGAAGGGCAGCACCAGGGAACTTAGGGGAGCTGGAATGCTTTGTATCTTGATTACCTTGGTGATCATGATAACTACGCATTTGAGAAAACTTGTAGAACTAAACAGCAAAAAGGAGAATTTTACTGCATGCAAATTAAAAAATAGAACAAAGTTTTAAAAAGGAAATTATAGCACAGTATCTCCAGACCACATAATATTAGGCAGTCATAAAATTATGCTTACGAGAGCATTTTAACTTGGGAAAATGCTATGATGAAATGTTGAGTAAATCTATGCAAGAGCTTGATTATACATGCTTTAAAACCATTTCTATATGGAACTCAAATTATAAAGTATACCCAAGAGACAGCAGAGGTTGCCATTGGGTGGGATTTGATTTTTTTTCTTTTTCAAATTTTTACATGATTCTAAATTTTCTGCAATAAACCCGTATTACTTTTATAACAACTCGCCCCCAAAATAAGTAAGGAATTTGCTAGTATTAAAAATATGAGACATTTTAAGAACACGCAGATTGACAGGCTGCTGGGGCTGCATGGTGATAGAGGGAAACTAGACTTTCAGGAGTGATCATGTGGTAGGGTATCTTGAATTACAGCACCTGAGATGTATATGTCTATGCATCAACATTACCGCAATAACAATTTATTTAAAAATAAAAAAATATATATGGGGCCTCCCCGGTGGCATAGGGGTTAAGTCACAGTGCTACCT
Organism: Talpa occidentalis; assembly: GCF_014898055.3. Taxonomy (NCBI): domain Eukaryota; kingdom Metazoa; phylum Chordata; class Mammalia; order Eulipotyphla; family Talpidae; genus Talpa; species Talpa occidentalis. Next base: position 77,450,774 of record NW_023605194.1, read on the forward strand.
CTGTGATGGCCTGAGTTCGATCCCTGGCCAGGGAGCTGACCCACATGGTGCAGCAGACTTCTGTCTCACCTGCTCCTCCCCTCAGCAGTGTATTTCAGTCTGCCTCTTCTGCTCCCCACTCTGTCTCTGGTGAATCCTCTCACCACCCCTGCCCCTGGACCTCTGGCCTACACCCTAGTTCTTCTATGCAAAAATAAATAAATAAATATAACAATACTAGTAAAACTCAAGCAAGATGGTTGGGGCTTGTCAGTCTGGAGTTGACTGGGTCACCTACCTTTGCGACTCATCCTCCATCCTAAACAGGGTCAGGATAACTTCATCGGTGTAGGTGTGGGCCAGCGAGTAGAAGAACTTCTGTATGGTGGATTGGGCTGCAGGCTCAGTGATGCCGTTCATGTTGTAGTAAATGAACTGAATGATGTCCTGCACCTGCGTGGAGGAAGGTGCCCTTCAGTTCTAAGAGCTTATTCACAGTCTACTCTGAGGCAGTTGCATGGCCTTCCAGGCCCTGGGATGTGGGAGGGGAAAGACCCAGGAATCACTCATAGGACTTATTTTGGAGGTTGCGTGAGCAAGGTAGAAGAGAAAGCTAAGCCATTAAAATGAGTGAATCCATCAACTCCTAAGATCTTCAAAATGATATAATAAAAAGGACAGATAAATTATGATGTCTTATTTGTACTGAGATTCAGTTTCACAAAGAGAGACCAGAGTCTCTGCTTGTCATCTCTTACTGTGTCTCATAAGGTCATGTATGTATGCACGTGCATGTACATGCTATAGACATGTAATATCTGTGGGATCTACACCTCTGTCTTGACAGCGCATTCTCCTACCGGAATGAAGAAGGCGTCCACAGATCTATACAAATTGTCTGCAAGCAAGAGGGATGACTGAGGTCTTTCCTGATGCTAAGAGTTCAGAATATCCTCGTTATAGGAGTCTATTCTTCTTCCCTTCCTGGGTAAGAAGGAGGCCAGTGGCCAGCCCTTCTAAGGAAAGTCCTTTTATACAACTGCATATAGCGCTTCATTTAACCTCTTTTTTCTGGGTTAATTAAAGGATTGTGAATCTTTAAACCCAAATCAGTAGGAAATAAAACAGAAGCAGCCCTGAAACAATAGTTAGGAAGACTCCTTAAGTTGACCTTGACCCATTAAGTGCCTCGGGGCTGCTACCTTCCCAATCTCTGGTACAGAGTGCTTCATGAGCATCTTCAGCATCTTGGAAGCCCCCCAGATGTCATGAGTGTTGGCGCTGGTCATGGTCTCCAATGATACCATTATCACATCTGCTCTCTCAATGGGTGTCAGGTATCTCTTGAAGAACTGAAGAAAGAAGAACAACAGCTTTCTGTAATGCCAGTGTCCAACCTGGCATTGCCCAAAGCTGCTGGTTGCTAAAGATACCCATCAAGCCGGGTCTAGTGTTGACTGGCTGGTTCCTGGCCAGCACCTGGCTAATCTACGGTATAAGGCCAAGTTCAAGAGTGTTGCCAACACTTAAGTCCCCAGGCAGGAACAATGGCCCAGATAGCATAACACATAGCACAATGCAAAGGCACTTCTATTTTGAATTTGGACCACAGCGAGGTGAGTCCATGGGAAATGAATCCTTATTTCTAGTGAATTTACAGAGTTCCGAAGCAAGTAGTGACTTCTGGGGTGTAAAATAGCTATGTCCCATGTCTCTGAATCTATAATCCAGTGAAGCCCATTCACTCAAGCAATGTTAAGTTTCAGTTCTGTGCCTGGTTCTTTTGCTGGGAGCTGGGGAAAATCATAGACAAGACATCCACCGCCTTGATGTCCAAGAACTTGTTGTCTGCTCAGGACAAGGAAACAGGCAGTGATGGTGCAGCGTGAAAAAAGCTAATGCAGAGCCTCAAGGGGCTTGAAAGTTAGACTTGAAAGACTAGAGAAGGCTCCTGGGAAGAAGTCCCCCTGGAGTGCATACCTGGTGAAAAGAGCTCTGGCAGAAGGAACAGACTGCAAGAAAGAGTCCCAGGCAGAGGGAACAGACTGTGCAAAGGCCTGGAGGGCAGAGTTCTGTCTGGCTGCCATGTCCTGAGAGGAAGACGTGGCCAGGCACAAATGGGAAACTGAGGCAATATGAGGCAAGAGAGCTACTGCAGGGGGTGATCCTGAAGGGCCTCAGGGGTTATGAAAAGTTTGGACTTCAGGGTAAAAATAAATCTGATGGGGAATAATAATAGTATCATGATTTTTGTATTTTAGAAATTGCTCTCTGGCGTTAGTGCAGAAAATGGTGTGACGGGGAGCACGGGTGGGAGCGATCCCTGGGAGGCCACTGCCATGATCCAGGCCAGAGGGGAGGCAGACTGAGCAGGGCAGCGTGTGGGGCTGGAGCACCGCGGATGCACCCAGGAGCTCCTCCGGAATGGACAAGTGTGGGGCTGAGCTGCATGTGGAGAGTGAGGGAGGGGAAAGGGCCAAGGATGATTCTTGGATTCCTGGCTGGATTGTCTGCCGCTGACTTTGACTGGGCCTGGGAACACCATCCCTAATGAGCAACGTGCCTTTGCTGAGTGAGTAAAATCAAACTAGGCCACTAGGGTAGACTATACCTCTTACAAAAACTCAGGTGCCTCAAAGTTCAACTCCAGGGCAGGTAGGGAAATGGGCCCTATCTCTCCAGCGTGCTGACTCTGAGATCTTGAACTTTGGGGCATGTGCTTCTGTGGGGGATTACTCCTCTGTGGCCCCAGCCAGGCCCTGACCCTCTTTCTCCACACCATCCCCCACCCAATGTTCCCCCATGGGTGGGTGGGGAGGGTTACCATTGTGAGATCCTGTAGGTTGGCAAACCATTCCCCACGGAAATGCTTCTGCAAATCCTTCAAGATGGTCTCTGTTTTCTGTTTCACACCTCCAATCCAAAAGCAACAATTAAGGGGCAGGGCCTTAACAGGGAAAAAGGAACACCCCTCCTTGAGTCCCCTCCAAAGCTCAGAGATCAGCAGGGCTTAAAGGGTAGAATGAAGTTTGCCCAACAGAACAGGCAGAGTTCCCCAATGCCAGGCGGATGGGAGGACAGGGAGGGGCTGGGGACACAGTCTGGCCCACGAGCAGCTGCCCTTCCTGTACCCCGCATCCTGTCCCTGCCCAGCTGGGGTACACCCTTCTGGAAAGTACCCGCTATTGAATCACAGAAAGCCAAGGTTTCTGAAACTCCCTTTGGGGGGTGGTATATGTGAATTCCCCTGGCACCCCTATAAATGCTTCTGGTTGTCGTTTATCTGGGTTTCCTGGGACAGAGAAGGTCCACATCAGGGATTCCCAAATCTGCTCCCTGAGAAATGATGCTCATTTTGCCAGTCCTACTCCCAGCAGTGGGGACAGGAGGCATTGAGCACCCAAGATGATCTGATAGGTGACTGTAAACGGAGTTCCCTCTTTCCCAGGAGAATCTCCTGGAATCTCTCAAAACAGCAATGAGTTTGGAGTTCATTCTGATAAAGCATATTTACTCCAGTGCCCACAAGAGAGAACTGCCCTTTGATGCCTGACACAGGGCAGGCCTCACTGCCTGGCGCCTGTTGCTCTTGTTGCAGGAGTGCCCCAGGCCGCGGCCACGTGGCCATCCAGACCTCCATCACTTACTTCTGTGAAGCACAAGGATTTTGAACAAGTAATGCAAGGCTTCCGACGCCCCGGAGCTGATCTCACTGCTGTAGTTCATGCAGAAGATGCCCAGGAGGCCCATTAGCTTCCCGCTGATGGAGAACTCCTCCAAGTGCTGCCAGGAGGAAGCTGGTGACCTGAGGGGGCTTCCCCCACCATGACAATCACACCCCCACCCCCACACACACATCGGCCCTCGCCTCACCCACTCCACACTCTGTCCTGGCAAAGAGAAACCTCCCAAGTAAGTACCCAGGGGAGCGGGGCAGCCAGACCCAAAAACACACCAGCCAATGCAAAGTTGTGAACCTAGCTCAGCCCTCTCAGAGCCCCAACAAGACTGGGGGGTGTCCAGCCAGTTGGAGCTTCCTAGGCCAAGGACAATATCCCTTATGAACAGACAAGGCACTAACGCAAAAAAAAAAAAAAACAAAAAAAGCTGCTGTGACCACCCTCCAGTTGCCCCCAGGAGAGCCACAGGATCCGTCAGATGCCCCATGGGCAAATAGCAAGGCGCACTGGGCCTGCCTTACCCTGCCCCAAGCTCTCACCTTCAGTTCAGGGAAATTGCAAATAAACCTCAGCAGTCGGGCAACAGTGCCCAAGGCCCGGGTCTGTTCATGTTCTTTCTCTGACTCCGTTAACCAAGGCAAGAGGACCTGGAGAAGGAGCAAAGCGACTCCACCAGCACCTTCTGTGGAAGCAATGCCTGTCCTGCCCCATCTGGAATCCACAGCCCGAGAGACAGAAAGACACACAGGTGGGAGCTGCGGTAGGTCCCCAAGTGCAAGGCCCGTGATCTTGGCAAAGCAGGGGCGTGACTGAATGTCTCCTGCCCTTCACCTACTACCCTCTGAGTCTTTTCTACAAGGATATTAAGGACAATGCTGCACCCTGAAGGTCGAAATGCAAAGCAGAGGGTGAGGTGGGGGCTGGGGTTAGGTGGAGGGCAAGGGTTCTGATACAGCAGTGAAATACACACCCCTCCCCACCGCGGAGAGAAACACTCTTCCCCACCCCAAGTCTAACAGATCATATGTTTTAACCAGCATCTTGCTTTTTCCTTGCACTCAAGGGCAAAGGGACTTGCTGCAAAGAAACTTCAAAACAAAGCCAAGCACAGAACCATGCAAAGACAATGCTGAATCACTGCCCAGCAGATGGTGATAAAAAGAAGCCAACAAGGGGGCCTCCCTGGTGGCACAACGGGTTAGGCACCGCACCATGAAGCAATCTGCAGACTCTGCAGCATGAGTTCAATCCCTGACTGGCCAGAGAGAAACCCACATGGCGAGGCAGACCTCTCCTGTCTCGCCGGCTGCTCCCCTGAGCAGTGTATTTCAGTCAGTCTGCCTGTTCTGTTCCCCACTCTGTCTCTGGTGAATCTCTCACCCCCCACACCTCTGGCCTGTACCCCAGCTCTTATATGCATAAATAAATAAATCTTTAAAAAAAAAAAAAAAAGAAGCCAACAAGGGCCTCCCTGGTGGCGCAAGGGGCTAGTCTCAGCTCTGTGAAGCTATCAGCAGCCACTGCAGCACAAGTTCGATCCCCGGCCAGGGAGCTGACCCAGATGGGGCAGCAGATCTCTCCTGTCTCACCCTGCTGCCCTCCTCAGCAGTGTATTTCAGTCATTCCACCTGTTCTGCTCCCCACTCTGTCTCTGGCGAATCCTCTCACCCCCCCGCACCTCAGGCCTGCACCCCAGCTCTTGTATGCGTAAATAAATAAATCTTTAATAAAACAAGAGAGAGAGAAAAGAAGTCAGCATCCACCAATCACGAGCCACTCGTGCCACAAGACCAGGTGTGCTGGCCCCAACCCACTTCACGTCCTTGTAACTCTAGTTAAATACCCCCATGCTCTGCTAGGAAGCAGAACGGTAGTTTTTCAGACTCCAGCCTGCTGCCTTCCTCCATTGTCGACAAATAAATAAAACTTCTTTCCTTTGCCTCAAAACTGTTCTTATTGGCAGAGGGGAACTGAGACTGGGAATTCCGGTGTCCGTTCTCCCGGCAGCATAGCTGCACAGACTCCTCGCTGCTAAGCCAGTGCCAGGGCGCAGTGGGTGCTGAAGAATGTGACCAGTCACTCCTGGAGACTCATCATAATACCCCTAAGGGCTGCACTGGCAGGTAGCTGTGTGTAAAGACTTACTTATCCCCCAATCACCCCGCGAGACAGGCCTTATGGTGAAGGCTGACGTCCCTCGAGGTAGAACAGACCTGCATCCCACAGGTGTCAACCTTTGGAAAGTGCGTCCTGCCTTCATGGCTGCTGGACAGTGCCCTTCTGGACGGCTTTTCTACTGGAAAATTAAATCTTACTATGGCTATTCATGGGGCAAAAATAAAAATAAAATAACTAAACTGATACCCAATACAAAAATTAATTCAGACTTGATCGCAAACCTAAATTTGAAACTTACAACTATAAGCTTCTAGGAAAAAATATTAGAGAATTTAGGTTAGGCAAATAATTCTTAGATCAGACAACAAGCATATAACCATGAAAGAAATGATTTGGACTCAATCCAAATGATTATCGGCTACTCTTTAAAAGACATTTTTTTTTAAAAAGCCACATAATAGGAAAAAGCACCTACAGATCACATATCAGACAAAGGAATAGATAATATTGAGACAATGAGAATGTACCTTGAGGAGATTTTGCTAAGGGAAGACACAGGCTAAATCAGACAAAGAAAGGCAAGTGCTGTGTGATTTCATTCATATGTGGAAGGTGAGGAAACAAAGCAAACAAATAAAACAAGCCCTTAGATTCTGGCTACAGAAGGGTGGTCATCAGAGGGGCAGAGGAAGGGTTGTGGGTAAATCAGGTAAAGGGGGCCAGCTGTATGATGTTGAATGGAAACTAGAACTTCAGTGGGGTTGTAACATTGTATACAAATGTTGGAATATAAATCTACACATCTAAAACCTGTATAATGTTAAAAACCAATGTTACATCAATAAAAATTTTATTTCATTTTATTTTTATTTGTTTGTGCATACAACAGCTGGGGTATAGGCCAGAGGTGCGGGGGGTAGGCCATGAGAAGATTCACCAGAGACAGAGTGGGGAGCAGAACAGGTGGAATGTCTGAAATACACTGCTGGGGGGAGCAGTGGGCCAGAAAGGAGACGTCTGCTGCACCATGTGGGTCACCTCCCTGGCCGGGGTTTGAACTCGTGCTGCAGTGGCTGCTGATAGCTTCATAATGCTGAGACTTAACACCTTGTGCCACCAGAGAGGCCCCCCAATAAAAATTTTAAATGAAAGAATTCCCCAAACTGGGAGGGTGTAGGGGGAAAGCATTACTCCTTCACTATTGGTGGAAATCTAGTTTGGTGCAACCTCTATGAGCAATGGTATGGAGATTCCTTAAAAAACTAAAAATAGAAATCCCATATAACCCAGCAATACCACTCCTAGACATTTATCCAAAGAATATGAAAGCACTAATTTGAAACTAATGCACCCTTGCATTCATAGCCCAATAGCTGAGACATGGAAACCACCTAAATGCACATCAGTGGATGATTAGATAAAGAAATTGGCATGTGGATACTGGACGAAATACTACTTAGCTGTTAAAAAAAGATGAAATCTTGCCTTTTGCTCCAACATAGGTAGAGCTATTTGATGCTAAACGAAATAAGTCAGAAAGTGAATGACAATTTGGTAATTACCAGATGGCTTCTCTCATATGTGGAATATAAATAATCAAAGCAAACAAACCAACAAGTCACAACATAGATAACTATTAGATGCTGTGAAAAATAGTGTGGTTACCACAATAGTGTGAGAGGAATGTGTTCTGCTGATGGTGGAAAGACAGAGCTCGTGGTGGGTGAGGTGGGTGAGGTGGGTGGTGGGTGAGGTGGGTGGTGGGTGAAGCTGTACTCCTGAAAATTAGACAGTATGTAAATCAATGGTAAATCAATAAAATTTCATTTAAAAAAGAATCCATGTTCAAAGAAAGCCTGTACAAAAGTAAATACTTTTGCAGCAGAAAGTAAATACTTTTAGCAGCTTTATTCATAGTCACCCCAAACTGGAAGCACCCCATATCTAATGTTTTATACCCAATTATATTACCCTAATGAATGACCATCTTGTTCACGAAAGTTAGTTTCAAGTGACTCTTGGCTAATTTCTCCAGCTCAAACTCACCCTCATGTATCATAAGTACATCTGAAAGGCCCTAAGACAGTTAAAGGGAGTGTCTGGCAGTGCTGGGCACCACCCCTGGGAACAATGTTAAAGAACAAGGAAGTAGACAGGTGGGGAGCCTGGAGGTCCTCTTCAACAGAGCAAGAACAACTGCAACAGGGGTAGCAAAATTCCACACAGACGTAAATGCTGCTAAAGTCCAAATGCCCAAGTTCTAGAAGGGAAGGAGTCCTGAGCTATGTGGCTGAGGTTCTCCCAATGCAATGCCCAGATGGTGGAGATACAGGAATTTGTCCAAGTGTGTTTCTTATGCACTTTGAAGTTTGAAAGCCATGGTGTTTGGGCTAAAATGACACCCAGAGCACCCTAACATTCCTCTGCTTTCCTCCCAGCATGCCAAGTTGTCCCAGGGCTTTGGCTCCCTGGTTTCCGCGACCACTCACCTCCAGGAAGTTCTGCAGCGTGATCATATCAGGGTCCATGTTGTCCATCAGGAGAGCTTGTAACATTTCGTCTAAGGCCTGCGTGGTCTGACAAGGGAGGGGGCATGGGGGTCGATGCATGCAAGCCATGAACCAGCTCCAGTTCCTGGGCACTCCCCACTCTCCCACAGACCCCTCCTCATGGGGAGGGGAAGTGAGGGCCACCCAGCTCTGCAGCCCCATGACCTCCGCACTGCGCAGCCACACTCTGACCCGCCCTAGTGCTGACCTGTCTTGACCTCACTGAAGCCGCGTCAGAGTCAGTCCCAATCACAGGCCAAATAGTGAAATAGTGGGCAGTTCTCCCCAACACATACAGCCCCCAGGGGACTCTCCCCATTAGAGATCTGTTCTGTTAGATTAAGGAAACTCCTTTCAAAGCTGAAAATTCTTGGGATAACTTGCTGAGTGACTGCATCCACTCTTGGGTTTTATCATTAGACCATTTCCCCCTAAGACTCAGGCTGTCACGGAATTAGAGGGGTGTGAGCCTTAGTGAGGGAAGGGCATGAACAGGTGGCGCTACTCGGAGCAACATGAGGTCCAAGGGGCTACAGGCTCCAGGAGGAAGTGGGGGGTCAGAGGAGAAAGGGGCCAAGGTGCAGGGAACAGGTGTCCCAAGACAGGCCCTCCCTGGTGACCCCCCAGTGGGCGGGGACTCCATGGGGATTACCTGGATGTAGAGACTGACTTTCTCCTTCTGGTCGAGGGAGGGGAGGGTTAGCGGCAGAGGGAAAATGCTGGTGATAGCAGCGCTCGCCAGGTTCACTTTCTGGCATAAGTAGAATGGTGGGTGCACCTGGCTGGGGAGACAGGTGAGGGACAACAAGAGAGTTTGGAGGCTATTTATAGGGGTTGGGTTATGTTTCTAGAACATTCTCTGTTGCTCTCAGAGGCATAGGAAACAGTGTCTGAAAGCGCAAATGCTTTCCAACAGCCTCCTTGTTGGGGAAGGCAAATCCTCATTCTGTGGGGAGGCTTCCCCACACTGAATGTTCTAATAGGGTTCTAAGAGCAAAATTGGGGATACTCCCACCACTCTGGATATCGGTAGCTGAGGGGACAATCACGGGGCCCTACCACCTACAGCTCAAAAATCAGGACCCTAAATGTGGCCCATCTCCCCAACCCAAATGTTCCCAGCATTAGAGACACAGGGGCTCCGAGGGTGTGGGAAGCAAGGAGGAACCTCAGGGCCACGATGCAGAGCATAGCTTTCACACGCACGCTGCTGACCAGGATCTCAGTGGACTCTTCGAGGATTAGTGTCTAGAGGGACCAGGAAGAAATGACAGTGCTACTGAGAGAGAAGCCACCGGCTTCAGGCCTGGGATTCATCATCCTCATCCCTCAATGACCACTCCCAGGAGTGCCTGGGTCTCTCTCACCTCAATTCTCCTGGCCAGAACAGCTTTGGGAAAGTAATCATTCATATTGCCATGTGCCTGGGCATGAACAGCGCCAGTCAAGATCTCCACAGCCTTCAGGAACTTCAGCTTGTCAAACTCGGACTAGGAGATAACAGACTCCGCCATGAGCCAGGCCTTGACCCTCAGCTCTCCTATGAGCCACACCCAGGGCTATGCCCCAGGTGCTACCTCTCACACCCAGCACACATGATTTCTTCAGTGCAGTCCCTCTGCACCCTGGACTGGGTTTCATCATTGTCCTGGTCCTCCTATAGCCCCCTGTGGACTATGAGACTAGAAACCTATGTGGAGGACCCTTTGTATAGGAAGGGAGCTGACAGACACCCTCTCTGATAACCTGGCCACTAAGATTGCCCATGTCAGGAGGAATTGTAGGTGGATTCCCAGCCAGAGCGAGTATTCAAAACCCAAGGAAGCATGAGCTCTCATTTTTCTCCCTACTTTTCTCCTCAATTCTTAAAAAGTTCCAGATAATTTCCTTACCACATATTGTTGAGCTAGAAATTCCAAAATGAGCTGACAGGCTTCTCTTTCAGATTGGTGCAATCCTGCAAAAGAGAGGTAGTCAGCAGGAATTTAGCTGATTCTATGAGATGCAATAAAAAAAGAGCCACCTTACCATTCTTTGCCAAAAAAGACCCAGAAACCACCTGCATGCGATGTAAGTGTCCTGCTCCAAAATCCAGTTTCTCCAGGCCTGTGGCCACCTGGCGTGGATATTGGAAGCCAAAATGATAAGGCAATTGCATTGGAACTTAGTTTAGTGATTTTCAGTGTCAGCCATGGCCATGGATGGAAGATTATCCATGTCACCCCCCAGATGCCACAAGTTAGTGTAACTGTGCTAGAGAAGCTCTGAAATCCCTGAACTTGAGTGGACTGGAAGCCCCAGATCAGCAGCGGAACCTCCCTTGCCAGCTGGGCTGATCTAGCCCCCTGGGCAGCTCTCCCAAGCAGGGACTCAGGTGTAGACACAGAAGCTGAGGAGGCTAAGAATAGAGACTGTTCATCCCCAGGGGTGTGGGAAGGAATAAAGCAAGAGGATGGAGAAGGGGGTAGTGGGGGGACCAGAAGCAACCAAGGCAGAGTGACCTGAGTCCTTTGCACAGGGCCCGAAACAGAGCACCCGGGGGTGGGGCTCAGAGCCAAAGCACAGCAGCAAAAACTTCAACTGCCTGAGTTCAAAGCCCTGTGACCTTCAACAAATTAAATTCTCTCAAGTTTCCTTTCCCTATCAGTACAGTAGGGGAGATGACAGTGTCTCTCACCGTTGTGAGGATTAAGTGAATTAATACATGTAAGGAGCACTCTGTGGCAAATGAAATATCTCCAAGCTCAGATCTGTCATCAGCATGGGGATGATAATCACAGGACCTGTTATTATTATAATGAGGTTTAAATTAATTCATTCCTGTAAAAATTTCAGACTAATCCTGGGCTCACAGTAGGAAATCAATCAATTCTCCAAGGATGAACTGAGCTCTTTCTATGTAAAAGGCATCTTTCTAGGTAGCGCTTACAGGCAGAGAGTTCACATACCAAGTGCTTCCTTCCAGGAGCTACTGCTGCACATCCTTCTTATCCTTTGCAATTACTCATGTAGATTTGCAATATCCACATACACAGAAGGTCAGAAAAAAAGTTAATTGACTTCGCGTGGTCTTGAAGGATGTGTCATGCAGGTATCTAGGGAAAGAGCATTCCAGGCCAAAGGCACAGCAAGTGCAGAGGCCCTGAGTCAGGCCATGCCTGACATGCTCCGGGAGCAGCAGGAAGGCCTGTGTGCTGGCCGTGGAGGAGCAAGGGTGAGGTGGGGATGACAGTAGAGGGGAAATGAGACAGGTGTGAGGGCCTCCTAAGGCTCTTGTGAGGGCTATTGTAAGGGCTTTGGCTTTGGCACTGAATGGGATGAAAGGCCTGCGTGGGTTTTGAATGAGAGCGGCACAGCAGAGTGGTCTTGACTAGGAAGGACAGTAAGGGCCTCTCCCTTAGGGTGGAATCTGCACATGCAAACCAGCACAGGCTGCACACATTGTGACTAATCATCTGTTTTCCTTAAACTAAAATGTTTGTTTAGAACTGAGATTCCTGCACCGATGATGCCTGAATGAGTGCTGGACCTTGACATCAAAAATTAACCAAGAGCACCAGAATGTGCCAACATCAAGATAACTGGGAAACTGATAACAAACTCTAGAGGCTGAACGTGATGAATACCAAGAATATCAACTATGACCAGCAGTTCTTATAAACTGATTCAACTATGATTGGCTGTTTGCTGATGACTGTTCTTGTCTAATTCATCATAAAAAGACCAGCTTGCGATGAGATAGCAGAACAGCCTCTTCAGGGTGCTGTGCCCTCCGTTCTCGCAGACCAATGGCCAGGGGGTTGAAAAATCAAAGCACTTCCACATTCTTGCCTCTGCTTATTGGCTTTTTGGTAGTGCCAGGCAGCAGAAGCCAGGCCTATTCCCAGGAACAATCTGAATTTATTTACCGAGACTGTTGTGGCTGATCAGTAGATAGCAGCTCCGAGGTGGAAGTGGACCATGGTGGGGGGGCACATGACATAATCCAGGGAGAGATGGTGGTGGCCCAGACCGGTGCAGGGAGGAACAAGTGGTCAGATTCTGTCCCTATCTTTCAAGTAGAACTGAGGGGAATAGGAATGAACTAAATGGAGTATAAAGGAAGTAAGAGAAAGACAGATGTCAGAATTTTTAGCCTGAGAAACTGGAAGGACTGAGCTGTCATTAACTGAGGTGGAGACAGGTTTGGGTTGGGAGTGAAGGCAGTTCAGTCTGGAACCTGTTAAATGTGAGTGGTCTCGGAGGCATCCAAGTAGCCATACAAACAGGCAGTTGGATGGAAGAGTCTGGAATTCAGCGATAGGATCAGGAACACAGATTCCCAAAGTGGGGGTCACTGGCAGAGAGATGGCAGCTAGAGGTGGACTCTGGCTCTCCTGACTGAAGCCCTAGGTAATGTCCTAGGCCCCGCCCAGCTCCCCGGCTTCTCAAAGGCCACTCTGAAAGGGGACAGGTATGTAGCACAGAGCTGTGAAGGGGCACCCAGCAGGCAGCCTGTCACCCACCCAGTGACACCTCAAGCACAGGGTGGGCTCGCCATCACCTCTGAGCTGGTGCAGTGAGCTGAGACACAGCCAGTGGCAGGACTGACAGCTTACCTGTCAAGTTAGGACTCCAGGATTCATGGTCAAAGTACTGTGCAAAGGTGACTCTGTTGGGTTTTTTCTTCTTAAGCTGTCGACTCATTTGCAAGCTCCAGGCAGTAGCCTGCAGCAACCAGGCCAGAGGTGAGTTGCTCCCTAAGGGTGCAGCTTCTCCGCTGTGGTGAAAGTTGGGGGAGCAGGCCTTGGCCACAGGAAAGGGTACTGGCTGAGCAGTGCCGGTGCTGGGCCCGGCTGCCAGCTCCCCTTGCCTCACACCTCAAGGGCCCGGGTGCATCCTGAACTCCCAGGCATCTCAGTTAGGGCTGCCCCTTCTTGGGGAAATTTCACACTCAGAGGTTATCCCCCAGGTGAAGTGTTCATCCCTCTGTGATAAACTGGAATAAACTGTTTCTGGGAGGCTTACTGCTGAAACCCTACAGCCCCTTTGTACCTGAGGCTGCGCCCATTTTCCAATTCACAGGGTCATTCCACCCTGTGAGAGTCAACATCGAGTCCCCACAAGTCTGACTCTCCCAGACACAGCCCAGGGCAACCAGGAAGAAATTACTGCCCGACCCTGTTCTGTCACTGCCCAGTACATTGGGCCCCAATCCTGTGCATCCCATTGGAAACTCCCTGCAGCCTCCCCTACTCCCACCCCCACCCCCAGCTTTTTTCTCCCCCTCCTGTTAGCGGGTCCCATCTGTCCTGCTGTGAGGAGGCGCTTCTTCCTCAGACAGGTGTTCCCTTAGAAACTTCTTGACACTTGATCAAGGTCTCCCTAGGCCTAACTCATCACAACTCTCAAATACAGACTCAGGGCCGCTATAATCTGTAATCCAGTTAGGCTAAAGATGTTTAGGTCTGAGACCAGGGTGCCTATAACTTCTTCAGAAATCTCTGGAGTCTCTCCTCCCAACCCTCTCCACCAAGAAGGGAGTGAGCCAGGCCTGAGCCAACAGGGCCCCTAAAGCCACAGATGCCCAGGGTCCTGGGCAGAGCACTCAGGGCAGGGCTGGAGCCGCCCCCAGCCACTGTTGTCCACCCAGACCTTCAGGCCCTGCCCCTTCCTTTGCTGTGGAAGGGGACTGCCAGCAGGGACCCCTTTACCTGACACGCTGGCTGCCTCAGCCAGGACACACGCCTGGGGGCTGCAGGGGGCGCTGTGTTCCTGGTACTGGGGCGGCCCCTGCAGGCTGGCAAGGAGGTGGTCCCAGTTGTAGGTCCCCACTCTGACCCCTCCCCTATGGTGCTCCGTAGAGGGAGGGGTTGCAGGCAGCCCTGCCCAGAGGTGGGAAGAGGCCTTACAGGGAGCTGCTTTCCCCTCCCCCTCCCTGTCAGCCAGCTGCAGAGCAGCATTTCTCGTGAGTCTCCTCCACTCAGGGCATCAAGAGCTCCCCAACAGGGAGACTCCTTGCCACATTTATCACCAACCATTGACCTGCCAGGCCCAGCTGAGGTTTCCACAAAATGCCCTGTCCTTGGGGAAGTGCCCCCAGAGCACCACTCCTGCCCAGGGGGAGGCCTGAGAGCTTTGGGGGTGGGGGGGGGGTGGCTGCGCTTACTTCCATTCTGTCAGGGAAGCAGAGCCAGAAATTCCCCTATTTCCCCAGTGCCCAATGGCCTGGTCAGAAGGGCTGAGAGGCCAGACCACTGGGCCACTCTGGGCAGGCAGCCTGTGGGCTGGGCAGCTTTGCTTAGTAAACGTGGCACAAAAGAACCCTTCATCAGTTTGACCAATCACAAAGGACAGACTTTATTGAAGCATTTGGCACTAAAACCCACCCAGTCCTGGCCCCACGGCCAAGTACACACCCACTACACGGGCTTTGCACAGGCCCAATAAGTTAATATACAGGACCCTGGGGTGTGGGGGTGCTCAGGTGCCTCCTGGCTCAGCCCGAAGGCTCTGGGCTGCTGGGAGGATGCTGGGGAATGGGCTCAGAGACAAGGGGGGAGAAGAAAATCATCAAAAATAGGCCATTCAAACATGAGGGGGGCAGGGTCGACCCAAACAGTGGGGGACTACAGGATGTGGTAAGAGCCCTGTAGAGAAATGCAGGTGCTTCCCCTTGGGCTTCCCTCTCCTCCCTCCAAGTCCTCTGGTGGACCACCCTGGTCTCTCCCTTGGCCCCCTTATGTAGCTGGTCACATGGCTTTCTGTCCAGCTGGGAGAGCCACCCCTCTGGGGGCATCCAAATGACTGGAGCCCGAAGCTACACTCACAGTCAGTGTCCAAGCCAGGGGCGCTGGGAGGGGGAAACGAGACTCCAGCTCTCCCCAACCCTCCAAGCCCCCACTCAGCAGCCTTCTCTCTGAAGCAGGGATCGGGCAGCAACAAGGGCCTGGGACGAGAAGCTGGGGCTGCCAGTGGTCACAGCGCAAGCTGCTTCCAGACCACTCACGTCCACATGGCTGGGACAGCTGACGAGCGCCCTTAGGAGTTGTGTCTGCACAGACACAGATGCAACCCCTTCATGGAAACCCACATCTCAGAGCAAAAGCGTCCCCCCAGACAACATGCCACAAAAGTGGTGCCAATCCAAAAATATGACTAAAGTATTGGTCAGAGTGAAGGAACTTCAAGCCTCCATGAGGCCCAGAGAAGATGGTCCCAGGGGGAGCTGCTCTCCAACCAACACCAGGCCCCATCCCTGGGCCTCCTGAGTCAAAATCTTGGGGGGGGGGGCCTCGAACTCTAGGTTCAGAGGTCTGAGTGGATGCTGGGAGCCCATAGGGCAGAGGGAGGGAATAGTGACTGGGGGCCCCTACAGAGGATTTATAGGGCCAGGAAGACTTCCACCAGGGCATACTGACCTTTAACCTTCCACTTGGTGTGTGCATCACAGAGCACATTATAACAAGTGAGGAGATTCTCCCCCAGAGGGGGCACCCTACACCACCCAGAGACCTGGGACACAGGAGTGATATGTATGCGCAACGGGCCGGGAGGGCCAGAAACTGTCCTCCAGGGAAGTTCTTGGAACCAGGGACGGGAGCATTTAAGGAATCCTGTGTGGGCTCCCTGCTTCGCGCACCCCAGCCCACTTGTCTTGCATAAGGAGACAAATGCTGTCAGGCAGGCCAGCCCTCAAGTCCAGTAGGCCAGTCTCTGGGCAAAAAAAATTATCATATTACAGGGATCTTGAGGACAAATCACAAATATAAATCCTCAGTCCAGGACTTCCAAATAAAAACTGGTAATAAAAAAAATTCAGCTCCAGGTCATCGACCTGCGATGGGGGAAGGGAGCTGAAGAAGGCACTTGGGGGCAGGTGTCAGCCCCAGCCCCGCTGAGACAGTCCTTCCTGGTAGCCGGGCCGAGGCACTTGGGGCACAGGTGACCCTGGCCTGGGTTACACCTGGCTGATGATCTCGCCATTCTCAGGTACAAAGACCTGCACAGGGGCCCCCTCGGGAGATCTCCGCAGCACACACACTGTAGGTACCTGCCAGGGTCAGAAAGAAAGGAGGTGGGTGAGCAAGCCAGGTAGAAATGTCCAGACAGTAAGCCCGGCAACACCATCCCTGACCCTTAGGATGCTGACCGGAAGCAGCCCCCGCCTCTCCAGAAGGCTCTGACCCTCATGGAGCACCCTCATTCATTTCCACTCCAGTTTGCTTTGGGGTGGAACAGGCACCCTGACCTCCTCCTCCCCCTACTTTCCTGAGCTCAATTCTCACCACCTTCCCTGTCTGGCAGGTTGGGATAGGCTAGGCCTGGGCCAAGGACAGGTCCAAGCTTGCAGGAAGGGAAAAGCATGTCAGCTGGAGGGTGCGGCCTGGGGACCGGGCCAGGGTGCCAGCTGCAGCCCAGAGGACTGGGGGTGGGGGAGGAACATGCAGCTGGGAAACTCGGGGCTCAAAGGGGCGGCCTGTTGGTACTCCTGGAGCATGTCCCTACGTCCCTACAGAGCCCTTCGTTTCCGGGAGAAAGAATAAAGAAAAGGGACTTTTTATTCTTTAATAAAGAATATTTGAGGACAAATCACAAATATAAATCCTCAGTCCAGGACTTCCAAATAAAAACTGGTAATAAAAAAAATTCAGCTCCAGGTCATTGACCTGCGATGGGGGAAGGGAGCTGAAGAAGGCACTTGGGGGCAGGTGTCAGCCCCAGCCCCGCTGAGACAGTGTGTGTGTCATCTCCATTTCCAGAAGGAAGAAACTGGGCTTCAGAAAGCAGGCCACCTGTGTCAGGGCAGCATGCCCCACCAAGCTGCTCCATGCTCTGGAGTCCCAGGGAACACCACTTGCTTAGTACTTACTCTGCATTGTGCTAATGATTTTACATGTACTAATTCATTTACAGCTCTAGTGGCCCTATGTGATGGGCTCCTTACTAGTCCCATCTACAGAGGCTGAGCAGAATTGATTAACTTGTCCAATCAGGCCTTTGTAAGCAGCAGGTCTGAGACATGAACCTGATAGTCCAACCTCAGGATCTGTTCACTTAACCATTACGTCACCCCTCTCCACGGCTGCCTAGTGGGAGAAGGACAAGGAGAAGCTGACTGATGAGTAATCACGGACTCTGGCTTCTGCAAACACAGTTCCAGACTGACCCTTTGCTGTGGGTCCTCAAGTCAAGATATTTGGGGGTTCATTTGGACTTTTAATGATGAGTAGAGACCAACTATGGCGCTATTAGGGAAAAAAAATCTCAGCTATCTGGGAAGATCATCTCCAGCAGCGTATGTGGGTATGTGCTCTTGAGCTAGACAGGCAGGCAAAATTAGGAGGTGCCCCAGGGGAGTGGGGTGTGGCTTCCACCGCCAAGAGGAAATGGTTTTTCCCCTGTTCTTCCGAGCTGGGGATTACCCAGGCACCCGAGGGCTCTCTGCCCCCGGCCCTGCTGGAGTCGCTGCCCTTTCCCTGCGCGCAGGCCTGTGACCATACCTGTGTCCGCGGCCCCAGGGCTCGCGCGAAGCCGTCTCTCCCGGGGGGCAGGCTCCGGACGCGGAAGGCCCCTTGGCGGTCCAGCGAGTGGGGCCGGGCGCTGCGGAGGCGGGCGCGCTCGTGCCAGGACTTGAGCTCCTCGGAGACCGCGGCCTTGCTGAGCCCGCGGCCGGCCGGGCTGTCCTTCAGCGAGGGCGTCCGCACCACGCGGCTGTGCGAGGGCACCAGGCGCTGGAAGCGCAGGGCCGCCCCCTCGTCGTCGTCGTAGGCCGGGGCCAGCGCCGCGCGGCACAGCTCCCACTCGCCCGACGGCAGGAGGCCCTCGGCTACCATCACGTAGCGCCCGGCCGGGAGGTACCCGGGGGGCAGCAGCAGCTGGGGGTGTTGGGGGACCGCGCCCCAGGCCCCGCGATGGCGCGGCAGCTGCGGGGGCGACAGAGGTCGCAGGAAGGAGATGTCGGGGCTGCTGCTGCCCGGCGAGGTGGGGTGGGAGATGCTGGAGACGTCGGAGCCGCTGTCCTCCGAGCAGGAGTGGTAGGCGGGGTGCGGCAGCGGGGGCTGAGTCGGGGGGAAGCAGGAGGAGGGCACCGTCACCGTGTAGTGGGTGGGCCGGCGTCGCGGAAAGGCGCTGCGACCTCGGCCCTCGGGTGCAGCCCGGAAGGACTCCATCCTGAGGGGGGAGGGAACAGAGTCTGGGGGACCGAAATGCCACCGAGGGGGGTTGGAGAGAATGGGGTAAGGAGCACTACCCACTCGCGGGGGTCCCAAATAACCTCCCCCAAATAAAGACACCCTCCTGGCCTAGTGTGTGTTTCAGGGCCTCCCCCCCACAGGCCAGCATGGCTCCGACCACACCTCAGTGGCTTGGGTGAAGTGGGCACTTCAGCGCCACCTATTTTCAGGAATTCTAGTTTCACTGAGTTCAGTGGCATTTCAGCCACAGAATCTGTTCAGGTCGACATTGTCAGGTATCTAAGGGGAAAGCAGGAAGCGTCACATGGTACAGAGGGACTAAGTGTCCAGCGATGATGCAAGGAGAGACGTCAGAAGTCAATCCTGCCAACACTTTGGTCTGAGACTTCCTGCCCACCCACCCCAGTTTTGAGGTGGAAGCCACTCAGCCCGTGTGCTCTGGCCTGGCAGTGCTAGCTAGGAGAGGGCCGCCAAATGCAGACTGCCCCCCGACCCCCACAAGCTGGAACGGAAATCCAGCCTTAATATTCTTCCCATGAAGGGAACGGGGTGGTTTTGTCTTCCTGGGGGGGTTGGGGGGGGTGGAGATGCCTTTAACTAATCTGCAA
The DNA here is from genome assembly GCF_014898055.3 of Talpa occidentalis. Classification (NCBI taxonomy): domain Eukaryota; kingdom Metazoa; phylum Chordata; class Mammalia; order Eulipotyphla; family Talpidae; genus Talpa; species Talpa occidentalis. The sequence continues at coordinate 77,469,883 of NW_023605194.1, forward strand.
AGTGTCTGTAAAATGGCCCTGGCAGTAGGTAAAACACAAAAAGCACTGCTCCACTGGAGAGCGGTGGTCACAGTCATATCCGCTCCAGTGTGGCCTGACGAATGAATTTAAACTGACAGCAGAAGCAGGGAAGACTTGATGGTGCCCAGAGCCTCCCTGGGATGTAGCTAACATGGCCTGTGCTAACTCCATCTCGTAAACTACTACCAAGTGGCAGAGGACTTGGGGGGCAACTGCTTGTCATGCTGCATGGAATCTGTATTTGCAAATTCTCCTACTGCTGACGTTATTGATAACCTCAAAATCTACACAGCATTTTCAGGTCAGCATTTTCGTGGTCATTTGCAGCATGAGTGTAGTGATGAAAAAATGGGAGTTGCCCGACGGGCCTGTTCCCAGGTGAGGTTGAGCAAGGCTGTTTTCAGCTGTTGGGCTATAAAGAAATGTCATTTCCACAGTCTGTTCAGTGTCACCTTTTCCATATTATTGTGCTTCATGTCAGTGATTTCACTAGTTAAAATGGCCCCAAATGTCGTGCTGAAGTGGCTCCTAAGCACAATTTAATCTGACAGAGGATATGATGCGCCTTATGGAGAAAATACGTGGTAGGGGCCTCCCTGGTGGCGCAGGGGTTAAGACGCAACCTATGAAGCTAGTCCGTAGCCACTGCAGCATGAGTTTGATCCCGGGCAGGGAGCAACCCACACAGCACAGCAGACCTCTCCTGCCTCGCCTGCTGCTCCCCTCAGCAGTGTATTTCAGTCAGTCTGCCTGTTCTGTTCCCCACTCTGTCTCTGGTGAAACCTCTCACCCCCCCACACCTCTGGCCTGTACCCCAGTTCTTGTATGCACAAGTAAATAAATCTTAAAAAAAAAAAAAACGAAAATACATGGTAGAAGAGCTTTGTTTGGGCGAGTGTTTACAGTGCTGTGGCCATGAGTTCAATGTTAATGAGTTCACAATATCTATCAAATAAGGTGTCTTTAGCCATGAACTCACAAGGTTATATATTAATCAGTAGACTAAAATGTTGTGACCAAAGGTCTCAGAAACCTAATTTCCTAGGAGCAATGGTTCAGTGTTTACAAATTCAGTATTTGCGGTGACCACAAATGAATGAAAGCTGACTGCACAGCAATTAAAAAAGTGAATTATGCATTGTCAGTGACCGATAATAGCAATTACAAGCGATTGCAAAAATATCTGCCAAGATGTTCTCTTGCTGAATGCGAATATGGCAAGAGGAGAAAGCTGGAATCTGACTGTACAAAAAGACAAAACTGGGGCCTTTGGCTTTGCTAGTTGTGAGAGATAACCTGGGAAGGGACCCTAAGGAGAGGCCACGGCACCAGCCCTGGCTCACACGCCTGTCTCGGAAGCCACCCCCCTCCAAATGTAAGCTGCTCTCGATGGGAGGGCCCCCTGCATCTTGGAGGTGGCCTGTCTCTTACCTCAGGGATTGTGACTGGCCCCTCCTCCCTTGCATCTCGGGGGTGGCCGGGGCACTGGTCCGGCCCTGCCGCTGGCTGGGAACACTGCGGACAGGAACCATTTGGTAGGCGGGAGGCTCCACAAGCCACAGGCTGGAGGTGCAGGGTCCGTCCTGGGGGGTGGTAGCCGGGCTGCTGCACGAGGATTGGAGACAGGTCAGTGGCACAATGCCTTCATTCAGGGGCTCAAGTTTTACAGAGGGATGGGCATAGGGGAAGGGGACTCCAAAGTTAGTGGTGTGACATACCAGCACCAGTAAGAACTAGCAAAGCTCACACCTGCACCATCACACAGCGAAGGGGAGGGCAATCTCTCACAGCCCTGCCCAGCCTGTGGCCACCCCCGACACAGTTCCCACCTGCCCCCCACCCCCTTTGCCTCCCCACCCTGACCTGGACTCGCTATTAGGTTCAGAAGACTTCCTGGGCTTCTCATAGGGGTGATCCAGGCTGGTCTCCTTCCAGGGGCTGTTCTGGATGGGGGCACGGTCCAGGCCCCCAGTCTCAGGTCCCGCTGGCTGCAGCCCTTCAAGGCTCTGAGGTGGGAGAGGCCGGGAAGGCAGAGCCAGGGACTCTGGGGAAGGTTTTGGCCCTTGGCATTCCTCTGCAGGGGTAAAAGAACCTGTGAAGGCAGTGCCTGAGGAAACAGCCCGGCAAGAACCTTGGCAGCCTGAGCTTGGCTGCCCATCCTGTCACTCCAGGCCATGGCTCCAGCCCCAGATATTCAAAAATCTTTCCCTCTTCTTTGGGGCGTCCCCCTCCCTCCCTCCCAGCCCTATTTTATACCTTCCTCTTTCAAGAGGTCCTCCAGATTGATTTTCCTTGGCTCATCTTGTAGCACTCTGCCAACCCACCTTCTAGCCTACATCCACGATGCCATGTCTGCAGTAACCTTCTGTGCACCTACTTTTCTTGTCCATGCTGTCCATATGCCCTATTTCTTTTTTTTTAAGATATTTATTTGTGCACACAAGAACTGGGGTACAGGCCAGAGGTGTGGGGGGTGGTGGTGAGAGGATTCACCAGAGACAGAACTGGGAACAGAACAGGCAGATTGACTGAAACACACTGCTGAGGGGAGAAGCGGGCGAGTCAGGAGAGGTCTGCTGAGCCATGTGGGTAGCTCCCTGGCCAGCCAGGGATCTAACTCATGCTGCAGTGGCTGCAGACAGCTTCACAGGTTGCATCTTAACCCCTTGCGCCACCACCCTATTTCCTGATTGGCCAGGGCATGCCTCTGGGCAGGACTGCACTGCCTTCTTGGTCCACCTTGAACCCCATTGGCTCTTAAGCTATAGATTCTTTTCTCCCCCAGTGCTACTTTTTTAAAAAGGGCAGTCATTGGGCCTTCCCAGTGGCACAAGGGGTTAAGTCTCAGCATTATGAAGCTATTGGCAGCCACTGCAGCATGAGTTCAATCCCCGGCCAGGGAGGTGACCCACATAGGGCAGCAGAACTCTCCTGTCTTGCCCGCTGCTCCCCTCAGCAGTGTATTTCAGTGGATCTGCCTGTTCTCCTCCCCACTCTGTCTGTGGTGAATCCTCTCATCCCCCACACCTCTGGTCTGCACCCCAGCTCTTGTATGCATAAGTAAATAAAATAAATCTTTAAAAAAAAAAGAGGGCAGTGATTGTAGCCAGATGACTCTTGGGCTGTGGCAGGGGCATACTGGAATAAAATCTCAGGGCAAAGGCAGGGTCTCCTGGGGCCCACTCTGCTTTCCCATCGCTGTCAAAATGTCTGAGTTTTTAGCATGAGAGAGCGCCAGGATCCACCCCACCCCACCCCCACCCAAGCTGTATGTAATGATGGGCATCAAGCAGGAGCAGAGGCCCTGCCTTTACTTGCTCACTCCAACTTCACTCCCCATTTTAAGTCCTCCTTGGCAATCTCTGCCAAAGAAAGCCTCAAGGTCTTGCTGGAGAAGTCCAGTCCTGGCAACTGTCCCGAAACCAACATCTCACCTTCCTCCAGGAGCAGCCCATCTGACAGGGAGCTGTCATCGGAGGCACTGAGCTCTGGGAAGGCAATGGGGAGAGAAGAGGTGATAAGGAAATCAACCCACAGATATGGAGAACAGGCAGTACTGGGCATCCAGGCCTGCCGTTTGACCCCTCCCTGATAGGATCCCTCACCAGGAAACACTCACTGTGTGTTCAATACCACACCAGCTGTGAAATTTATTACTTGGAAGTAGGAAAAAAAGTCAGAGGTTAGGAACCAAGAGACAGGAAACCTGATTTTAATCCTGGCTCTGCCATTAGCTTTGCAACCTTGAATAAATCTTTTCAACGCTCTGGGCCACAGTTTCCCCTTCTGCGAAAAGAAACCAGGGCCGCTTCTAGCAGGGTTACCTGGCAGGGGAAGGGAAAGGCAGAAAGCCATTCTGGGAGACTCTGGGGATGAAAAGGATTTTACTAACTTTCTATAGTCTTCTGATATCCTAAATACAACTCAACTCTAAGGTTCCAAACCTTGCCAGTACCAAGAGCAGTGCCTGGTGGGAATCTAAGCCATGGGGTTATGAGGTCAACCCCTCAGGATCTGGCCTCCTGCAGAGGGAAGGCCTTCCACTGAGGAATACAGCAACTCCCCTGAAGGAAAGGAGATGTGACGTCTCTGCCTGGGACGGCAGCCACTGGGACCCAAGCAAGTCAGAGGGCACTTGTTTTTGCCATCACCCTTGAGCAAACTGAAACCTTCAGATCTGGAGAATAAACTTAAGGTGACCTGGATGGAACGCACAAAGCATTTCCCATTGTTTGAGACCAAGATGAAGAATAGTGAACAATAGCTAATATTTCTGTTGTGCCAGTGCTTTCCTAAGTACATACATGTAAATTCATATAATCCTGATAAACAACCCTACAAGGTAAACACCATTATCATCTCAGGTGACAATTGAGGAAGCAGAGGCTTGTGAATACCGCAGCCCAGGTTGAACCACCAGCAGGCTGCTGAGTCACAATTCACACCCAGACAGTCTGACCTGACCGGAGTGGGGCTCCTAATCAGCACCTTCATCTGCTCGCCTGTTGGCAAGCAACTACTACATAGGTTTTTCCCAAAAAAATTCTAAGAAAAATAAATAATTCCAAGCACCTCAAAATCTTTTAAAATTGGAATTGGCAAACGAAAGGTCCATGGGCCAAACCCAGTTAACTGGCTGTTTTTACACACTTTAATTGAAACACAGCTAAGGATTTGTTTATATAACAGCACAAAGCCTAAACTATTTCCTCTGGACTTTTACGGAAGCTGGTCAACCTTTGCTCCACCACGTAAATGAAATAAAAACTTAAATGAGGGGACTCCCTGGTGGTGCAAGGGGTAAAGTCTCAGCACTTTGAAGCTATATATGACCACTGCAGCATGAGTTTGATCTCCAGGCAGGGAGCTGACCCACATGGCACAGCAGACCTCTCCTGTCTCACCCACTGCTCCCCTCAGCAGTGTATTTCATTCAATCTGCCTGTTTTGCTCCCCACTCTGGTGAAGCCTCTCACCCCTCTCCCCCATATTTCTGGCCTACACCCCAGCTCTTGTATGCATAAGTAAATAAATAAAATAAATATTTAGGAAAAAAAACTTAAATGAAATAAAAATTCACCCAGCACAGTTCTTAACGCGTAGGGCATACTGCCAGCCCTCAGTGTACTTGGCTCACACAGGCCTGTGCTTTGGGGTTCTCTTAATGAATTCTGGTTCCCTGCCTCTGATCTTTTACAAAAGCCTGCAGAATTAAGACTTTTGTGTCTTGCAAGTTGGGGAGCTTGTGGAACTGTTACCACCATGTCCCAGGGATGGGCCTGGGCCAGGGCCGCATTGCAGTGGTCTAGAAGACCATCCCCAGCACCCCTGGCCTCATCAAAACAAGCAAATCCAGTTCCAAAGGCCAAAGAAAAAGCAACACAAGGGGGAAATTGGGGGCCCACAGCCTTTGTAGAGGCAGGGAGTGCAGGGCGCACGTGGATCTTGGAGCTGCTCCGCTGTCTGGGCCACACTGCCCCCACCTGCCCTGGGCCCAGCAATGGTAGCAGGATACCCCATGTGAGGGGTCACACACCCTGGGCATCTGCAAAGATCCAACACAAAAGCCGCTTGTCACAAATTTAAAACTCAGTTCCTCAGTGACACGCGTGGCTAGTGGTTACCGACATGGCCAATGAAGATAAGTATTTCCTTCATTTTGTAAATTCTACCAGGCAGCAGCGGGCCCTGTCAGTCAACAAAAGCATTCGGAGCGCCTCTGAGATCTGAGGTGTGAGGTGGAGGGTGCCCCCGCCACCTGCAGAGCCAAGCTCACTGTCCTCACTGGGCACGATACAGGCCAAGACTGAATGACCCTGTGTGCAGGCCCGTGGTTGGGGTGGTCTTTTGCTTTTCCTTCTTTCTTTTTTTGGTTTACTTATTTTTTATTTTTTTTAAATGAAAACACCTTTCAGCTACCAATCACTACTCCCTCTCCCCATCCTCCTTTCAGGGAGTGCACAGCTGGGAGGAGCGGCCCAGAACAGCATCCGGAGCTGCTCCTCCCGCTAATGCAGAACCTCAGACCAGCGACCAGACAGGTTTTGCGGGTGCACAGAGCAGAGGCTTCTTCTCTGATCTGGAGGTCAAATGTCAGCAGCCAAGCCAGCTTCTCTCCCCAGCTCTGGCTTCACCTGACTGAGTGCCCAACTTTCAGAACCTCAGCCTCTTGCCTCCCACAGAGGACTAAGCCCAAGCCCCGGGCAGGTCCTGGCCTGTCCCCTCTGCCAACAAGAAGCACTATTGGGTCGTGGCTGAAGCAGTGACACCCCCTCACCATCAGCTACCTCAGCACCTGTAGGCCTGCGGACAGAGGAGGCTGCTGAGTTGTGGGAGGCTACTGGGGACACAGGAGGGGCTGATGCCAAGTGGGGCCTGGGGTACATGTCACTCCCCTGCAGCTCCCTCCTGAACAGAGCAAGTCTGCCCTTGGGACTTCTGTGACATGCCAGTTGCTGCCCTTCAAGGGGAGGACTAGCTGTGGGGCCCTGGGGCAGGATGGAGCATGAAGGATGTCTCTCCCATCAGAAGCTCAGGGGCCAGAGTGTGACCTGCAGCCAGGCCAGGCCCAAGCACCGAAGTCAGCCCTCAGAGCCCAGGCTAGTTCCAGCGTCTCCTGCGCTTACTGGGCCAGCTGTTACAGGAGGCATCTCCTCTCTCATCCTCTGCTCCAGGCTGCTGGAGGTGACATGTGAGGTGTCTGGTCACTCCCTTTCTACCCTTACTTAGAGACTGGGTGGGACCGGGGACTTCTAAGACCTCACCTGCCCAAGGCACAGGCCACAGGGACCAGGAAGGGCTTTCTGGGTCTGTACAGTGTCCAAGCAAGTGAGGAGAGCGGCCTAGGCAAATAGCCGATCTGAGGTCCAGGGCTTAGAATCCAGGGGTGTGGAGAGGCAGGCAGGCCTCAGATTCAGTTCTGCCCCAGGACCACCATCTATTTCCTTCTCTTGTTCCCTCTTGTGCAGCTTGCAGGGTCTGGGGCCCCTAAGGGGCCTGGTGGAGGGGCAAGCCCTGGGCATGAGACTGAGTCCTGAGCTTAGCTGGATGTGGGTTAGGGAAAGAAAAGCAGGGCTCAGAACCACTTCCTGGAAGGTAACCTGGGCTGGACACACTGATGTCCACTGCTGGCTGGTGCTGGGCCCCATAACCACCGGTCTCTAAACCATGGGCTACAGGACTAAACTAGCAGTGCAAAAAGGGCAGAGAACAGAGTGGAAGAACTCCAGTCTTGACCAGGGTGATTCCAGATTCTGAATGGACTGTGGCACTGGCCCTGGCGGGGCTGAATCTCAGCCTCAACATCCACAAGTAGCTGAGGGCCCTGAACGATCGCACTGCAAGGCGGTGACTGACTCTGTACCAGGGGACCCACCTGGGCTCACACAAGCCTCACCCAATTAGCCATCTACCTCCTGCGGCCTAAAGGCCCGGAGGACAGACCTTAGACAGCCTGGTTAAATAAACCCTTGGAATAAACCAAGGCCTAGAGAGTGCCTTCTGTCCAGGAAGTCTTGAGGTGGTGTATTTTGAGGAGGTTATGGAGGAAGGGGTGGGATGTTTTCCTAGGGGAAAGGGTGAGGAGACTCACTGGATGAACAAGCCCTGTGCAAAGGCGTGTTGGGGTTGCAAGGGTAAGGGTGGTGTGTAGAGGTGGCCCAGGAAGCAGGAGCTGATGTGGAACCTTAAACACGGTAGTGGATATATGCAGTGCCTTGGGGTGCCACCGTCCACCACCCCACATAAGCCTTCATGGGGCCGCCTGGCTCAGGACAGGAGACCCTCGTGGCTGCAGGCTTACCTGGGCCCAGGTGGAGAGCAGGGGCTGGAAGGGGCCCACTGTTGCGCCGCTGCTCCCCCAGGCACCGCTGCAGCTCCCGCAGCTTCTTCTCCTCATGCAGCAGGGCTTGCTTGCGCTGCCGGCGGGCCTGCCTGCTGAGGTTCCCCTCCTTGACCAGTTGCCGCAACGCCTCGGTGATCTTCAGCTGCAAGGCAATCTGCTGCTCCAGGCTGCTCAGGGGGTCCTGAGGGCAGGGGCAGAGTGAGGCATGGGAGAGGCAGGTGGCCCACAGAGAACAGCCCTGGACCCTGGCCCTATGCCTGGGGAGCAGATGGCAGCATCCATGGATGGACAGAGGGTGGAGTGGTGACAGGTGCCCAAGAGCAAACTTGTCAGCCTGGAAAGCTGGCACAGGCACCCTCCCAGCAGGCAGGGAAGGGACCTAAGTGGGACACTTTCCCTCCTGACCCCAAAGGCCTAGGCAGGCCAGCCCAGAGGGACGACTGTCATGCCAGCCCCACGCCCTTCTTCTAAGCCAAGAAAGAGGAGGACAGCCCCAGGGGCCAGAGGAACCTGTCTGAACAGGCCACAGCCTCTTTGGGCTGGTGGCTGAGCTCTCCACTGATCTTCTGCCCAGTGGGAACTGAAGCCAGTATCCTCCCTAGAGGCCCAGCCCTGGGTCCCTGGTCATTTGAGCTACACATGACTGGGCATCCTTTTGTAGATGCAAAGCCCAGCACCCCGTTGGGTGTGGCAGAGTGGAGAGGAGGCGGCGGGACTCAGCGATCTGCCTTCGGGGAAGGAGGGCTGACCTCGGCTTCCTGAAGCTCCTCACCTCCTTTTGCCAGGCCTGCTCGTCCAGTGTGTAGGCCGCTCCAATCCTACGGCGAACCTTCGGGGCCTTTTCCCCTGGTTTGAGGGGATACTCTGCCGGCAAGGTGCCCGTCAGCTCCTGTGGAGGAAGTGAGGTCAGGCCAGGCCCCTGTCTACTAGCCCAGCCCTCGCCCACCCTCCACCTGCCCTGCATCTTCAGGGTCCCCTCGACACCCCCTCTGCTTCTCCTGCAAGTCTCCTGCTCAGCTTCTCCAGAGATCTATTCTGACTCACGTGCACTCCCAGCTCCCCTGGCCCCCTGCAGTCCTCCCTATCCTTCCTCCCTGTGCCTGAACCTGGTCAGCTCTGCCCTCCATGGGTGGGCTAAGGCCTAACGCCCACACACAGGGAGATACTCTAGGCACCTCCAGAAATTGATCTGATTTCCAGAATTCTCCCAGGAATGGGGTTTCCTTCTCTCAGTGCAACATCCCAGAACATGGCCCCAGGGCTCCTCGGAGTCCCTCTGAGTTTATGTGTGCCAGCCGGGCATCCAGGTCTCACCGCCTCCCTCACGCAGAGTCTCCTCAGCTCCTCCAGGCAGGCCTCCAGCCTTTCCTCCAGGGCCTTCTGCTGCTTGCGCACGGCATGGGTCAGCTCCTTCACTGGGGACACCGGGCTGTCGGGGCCTGGGGAACAGCAAGGGCACAGACTCAGACGCCAAGGCCAGGAAGCCTCCCTCAGACACTTCATGATCGCCCCTAGGCAAACACACAGCCTCCTGCCAGCCCGCAGACTACAGGCTGTGGCTTGTGTCGTGACCACAAAGAGCCACGTCTCCTGGCCGCCCAAGGTGGCGACATCCCAGCTCAGAGGGACAGGCTCCCCACAGGGGATCTGAGTGGGGGGAGCACCACACGTCACTCCCTCCCCGCCCTCTGCCCACTGCAGAGCAGTCTCCTTCCTGCCCCTTCTCCCCCTCCCGCCTTCTGTCTGCTCTTCCTCCCCCACAGCCCCTCCCCAGCTCAGGCACACCCACAGGCCTCCCCTCTGCTCCTCTGTCCAGACCACACCAGATTAGGCCAGCAAGCTCAGGTCAACTGGAGACAGGACCTTTACCCCAGCCACCTAAGATTTTTCTACTTCTTAGTTATCGCTGGGGCCAGCTGAATACGGCAGATGCTTCTTCCAGATAGACTCCAGCCTCCAGGCCCTGCCCAGGGAGGAAAGCTGCACTTCCAGGAGTCCAAACAGGCTTCTCTGGCCCTCCCTCCCCCCACCCCCTTGTCCCTCCCTAGATCCTGGCCTGGGGGAGTCAAGCAGGGGTCCAGGTGGGGGATTCCCCAACCACTCACCAGACTGCAGGATGATGCCACTGTCGGTGTCGCTGACCTCATCCTTACTCTCCATGGTGGATTTCTGGGAGGGGGGGGTGCAGCCTGGGGTAGGGTGACACCGTTCCCAACCTTGGCCAGGACTCGTAGGTGGCCTGGAGTTTCCCCAGCTTTTAGGGAACAATAACAACAAAGCAGTTATGTCAACCTCTTTTTCCAAACAGAGCTAAGGAATCCAACATTTGTGGTGAGGGGGTAAGGAAGTGAGGACACTGTTTTGGGGGGCATTCTAGGGCAGGGGGTTTTTTGAGCTGAGGGAGCTTCTGAGAGAAGCCTCACCAGCAAACCTGTCTTCCATGGATTCTCTGGTACCCCAGGTCCACAGAGACCTCTGGGCCCAAGGTGTCACAGGACCCAGTGAGACTAGGGAGAAAGACAAGGCAAAGAGCAAAGGAAGGATGAGCAGAAGGGGATGGGAGAAAGGGGCAAGAGGACAAGGCCAAGAAGGAAAGGAAAGTAGGACAGGGACGCCGTCCTCATGGGACTCGACTGTCCTATGGGGCTGACCATCATCGGCCTGAGAACCTGGGGGGCCTGTCCTCCTGCCGCCCAGGGTGAGGGCACCTTCAGGAATGGCTGGGCACTCAGCCAAGGCCTGGGCTGCAGTGCCTGAGCCCAGACTACCCTGCTCTGTGGACTGCTGGGAAGGCAGTTGCCAGAGAGCTGCCAGAGCCCAAAACAATTCCCGGGCCACCAGCTCTGCCTGGGAGCCCTCAAGGGGGAGTCAGGCTGAATGCCAACACCCCACAGTCAGGGGAACCCAGAGAGTGTGTAGGGGGGGCAGCTGTGCAGGGTAGGGGGGAGGGTGATTAGAGTAGAAGCTGCCAGAGGCCAGGAAGACCGGCCCTCTCTGCCTCCCTGCCTAGGGCCGGCAGGCACCTGGGTGGCACAGGTACAAGCCCAGTTGTGTGTCAGCCCAGCTGGGCACCAGTCGCCAAAACAGCACCTGCCACCCGCCCCCTCTCTCCTCAACCAACCCACAACCCTGGTCAGGGTCCCAGCGGGCCAGGACCGGGGCTGGCAGCCCTTGGCTGGAGCAGGGTGGGGAGGGGCGGGCTCAGCGGGCCGGGGCGGTCTGGAAGGAGAGCCCAGCCACCTCCTCACTGAGTCAGCCCATTGAGCAACAGTCCAAAGGTCCTTCTGAGTTTCTGTCTGGAGCTTATCCTGCCTCCTTGGGGCACCGGGCCACAGGGTGGGGAGGTGGGCTCCGCCCCTCCGCCGCCCCAACAGGGGAGAAAAGCAGGCCTTGAGAAAGCTGAGCAGAAAGCAGGGCAGGGAAAGGGAGGGGACTGCTGCCAGCCACAGCCCATTGCGGGCCTCTGCCTGTGGAGACCCAAAGAGCAGAACAATGGAGAGCCTCCCCAAGTACCAGGGGCAACAAGGAGCAGCACCACCATGACAACAATGTGTCCCTGCACTCAGAGCTTCAGTTCTCCAAGGAAATCCAGAAAATGCATGGCAGAACTTTTAAAAAGTTTATGTGAGGTCTTTGCAATCATACCAAAGAGAAGTTGGTCATAGGTTCTGGGGATCCCAAACAGGGAACTTAGGGTGAGCTCCCTCCACTGGACCCGGCCCTCCCCACCTGCACAGTTGCTTTCCTTCACCAACCTGTGCACCTCTGACCCTTCCAGAAGCCAGGGCAAGGTCACACCGAGCCAGCAAGCAGGCGGTGTCAGCTGGCACCTCAGCCTGTGCTTTGGATGAGGGAAGGAGGTCATGTGGGATCTATTAATTAGTCACACTTGCTAATTAATTATTAACCACAAGGAGTTGCCTTGGGAAGTTGTGACCACTCACCCCTGTTTCTCAGGAGCTCCTTGCCAATAGTAACGAGTGGGAAGTTACAGAGACAAAGGAGAGGGTGCCAGTCCCCTCAGCACGCCCCCCTCTCCTCCAGTTCCTTGGCCCCATGTCAGCCTGGCTGCTGGCTGAGGCCCTGGTGTTCCGAGGTCCTGACCTAATATTGGGCCCACTCTGGATAGCTTGCTGTGCCAAGGAGCGCAAAGCGGCTAAGAAGGGAAGGCAGGAGCCAAGATTCAAGCCTGCTTTCCCTACTGCCCGTGACATGTTAGGGAAGTCACGTCGCCTGGCTGGGCCCCTTTCTTGCAGGCACAGCGAAGACTGGACAGCTTCTGAGGCCCTCCCCGCTCCCTGGTCTGAATCTGAACCTCTGGGCAATGTTAAGTTGAACAGGACACCCACATAGCCACTGAACGGACATTTATCTGTCCCCGCCCCGCTACCCTCTGGTTGTGGGGACCCTGCCCCACAGCCGTAGACCAGGCTCAGCTCCCACCTCCCAGGCCACAAGCTCTGGAGCAGGACACATTTCAGGCATTGCTTTTAATAATGGCAGTTCAGAGAACACGTCCACCTCCCCAACATGGCAGGCCTCCGGGCCCCCAGACCCTTAGTCCCGAGCGAGGGAGCAGCCAGCAGCAGCCCAGTCCTGGATCCCAGGAAGCAGTTCACCTGACTGAACACTGCCGTCAAGAGGGAAACAGCAGTCCTCTTTTCCTCTCAGGCTCCACGGCCGATCCTCCCCAGCAAAAATGTGCCCCCCAGTCAGGTCATGGCCCTCTCATCCTTCCTTTCCTTTCTCCTGTAGAAACTGAGGCCCGGCACTCCAGTGGCAGGCTCCTCACTTGGCCTCACCAGCAGCCCCCTCTCATCCCTGTACCCTGGACACAAGAGGGGGCTAGTGCTGATTCTACAGCCTGGGCTCTGACCACCGTGTGGGCCCCCCTCTCCTAGCCAGCCTTCCCCGTGACTCCAAAGACCCACTCTCAAAGGCCTCACCTGCTTCTAGGTTTTGTTCCAGGAGTCCGGGAAACGCCCCCTTCTCCCAGGTCAGGGGGCCAAGGGGCGCTGCATGTCACCTCTGGTGTCCGGGGCCCGTGGCTGGCTGCCCTGTGCTCTCCGAGCTGGCGCCAGTTCTCCACACACCGATGGCCGTCCCTTCCCTGTCCCGCCTGCCGCGTCCCTCCCAGGCTGCTGGGGCAGGGGAGCCAGGTTGCTTGTTATGACTTGAGTCAGAGGGGAGGAGCAGGTGAGCAAGTCCTTCCCTGAATTAATCCTGCCGACAGGCAGCTCCTGGGCCTCTGCACTTCCGGACACAGCGCGGGAAGCCAGGAGAAGGGGAGGGTCCCCATAGAAGAACCCCAGAAGGCAGCAGGGAGTATGTCTTCATGGCCTCAAAGGGCCCATGTGCAACAATGAGCTGTGAGGTACCCAAGCACCCTCTTGCTCTGACCCTGGCTGTCCTTACTCAAATAGTCACTGCCTTCCTGTGCCTCGGTTCCCCTTTTCAAAAATCAAGACAAGCCAGGGCCCCAGAAGTAGAGTGAAGGGCCCCTATCCAGTCTGGAGTGGGGGTGGAGTCCACAAAGCCTGTATGAGATTATCTCAGGACATCCTTTCCCCCTAACACATGGAGAATACCAGCAAGAAATTTATAAGTGACCAGATTGGTCATTGCTCTCCCAGCGTGCTGAAGTGGAAACCCGTGCCACATCAGGATTTTGAAAACCCCAGGCAAGGCAGAGATACTGGAAGGGGAGGCAGAGACACTGGAACTCCAGAAGGGGAGGCTCTAGAGCCTCAAAGATTAAACTGTTCTCTCTTTTTCTCAGACATCACCCCGCAAGCTCAAGGCCATCAATTCCCATCCCTCAGCAGAGTTCACAGAACACTGCTCTGTACCCCAGTGCCAACCCTACTCCCCAGGAGGACACTGGGACCCCAGGCTCTAAAGCCACTTCCTAAATACGAGGGTCCAGAGACCAAATGGAACTTTTTCTTTACAAAAGCTAAGAGTCCAGTCTCCCACCCCACTGACCCCCAAGCAAATTGAAAACTGTCTAGAACTCAGACCACTGGGGGAGTGCACTTGGGTCACGGATTATCCATCCCCACCAGCAGGCCAGAAAACACAGGACTATGCTGCAGATTAAAGACTGCAGGGGCCTCCCTGATACGCAAGGGGTTAAGCACCACACTATGAAGCAATCCGAAGCCTCTGCAGCACTAGCCAGGGAGCAACCCACATGGTGAGGTAGACTTCTCCTGGCTCACCCCCCTGCTCCCCTCAGCAGTGTATTTCAGTCAGTCTGCCTGTTCTGTTCCTCACTCTGTCTCTGGTGAATCCCCTCACACACCCACACACACACACACACCCACACCCCCCCCCATCTCTGGCCAGCTCTTGTGTGCATGAATAATCTTTAAAAAAAAAGACTGCACCCCAGACTTCATCCCATCCCCACCACCCTCCTCCCACTGTGCCCCCTTGCCCTGGCATCCTGTTCCCTCCACTTAAGTCTGGATTGCTTCCTCCCCAGCCCTGAAAGACCATCCCTCCCCCACCCAGCCCCATCCCCCAGCTCCATTCCCCTTCCCTCAGGGCTGGGATGGTGGAGGAAGAGTTCTCCACCAAGGATCTTTGAGGAACTGTGTCACTGCCCTAGACCCAGCTGCCCCCTCCCCTTCCCCTGAACCCCCATTGCTCCTGCTCACAAATCTAGTTCACCTTCACATTCCTGTACACTCCCTCTTTCCAAACAAAGCTAGCCCAGAGTCCCCCAGGTTGACCAACCCCTTTTCTCCCTTGGATAAGGAGCTTGCTCTGGGTTCCTGAAAAGCCCAAAGTCCTTTCCTCCCAACCCCCTCCCATGACTCTATAGGTTTGTCGAATTCTGTTGTCACGTCAAACAGAGAGGAGTTGACTCTGCACGTAGCTGACACCATTCCTCCACCTTGCCCATCCCCCAGCTCCAGGTGAGGGATGATGGGAGTTTCTAGAATCTGCTCACAGCACATTTTTAATGCATAAAATAAAATTAAGAGAATAACTAAGAGAATCAATTATATTGAAATACATTATATTGAAATTTTTTAAAAAAGCAGCACTATAGATGCTTCTTTATTAACATTAAAGGGGTAGATGCTTCATAGAAAACAGCTGTAACAGCTTCAAGGGGATATGGCGCTATCTAGGAATGCTTTTGATGGCAATGTCACAGGTACTGCCAAATTTCCTTGCAATGTTAACCTTCTATTAAAGGTTGGAGAAAATAAAGATGTCCTCTTTTTCCCATCTAAGGTCAAGAAACCTCTGAATTCTACCCAGATGCTTTGGTGCCCAGGGACCCACTTACAAACCCCTGCCCTCCACCCCCTACATGAGTTCTCAGCAGGGAGGTAAAGATGATCAATCCAGTTGTTTGCACTGACCTGCTGGAATTCTAGAAGATCCTTTGCGCCCTCAAATCCACAGGCAACAATTCTCAGGCCAGCAGAATGTTAGGTTTGCAATGGGACTGGCAAGCCAACTGGGATCCTCTGGATCTTGCTTGACTGTTATGCCATGCAACTCAAAATAGCAAGGGAGGTGCAAGCATTCCAGAGGCCCATCAGAATTTGGGGTTCAGTGGCCCACTCCATTCAGTCTAGGTCAGGGGGCTGATGCTCCAAAGCCAAATCCCAGAGTATCATGACCAAGATGACTGACTGGTGAGGACATGGGGTTTCCTTGCACAACATTAGGGTAATCGAATTTAATCTCTAAAAGGAGAAAAACTGCATCTCTTTAGAGTTTACATTTCCTGCAGGAAAGTCCTCAAACAGAAAGCTCTACGACACCCTGTAGCCATCCACTCTCCAATATATATTTTAAACTTCTTTTTAAAGTTTCTTTAAGTTTCTTTTGATAGAGGAGAGTGGAAGTTCCTTAAAGCAAGGGCCTCCTCCTGAGGCTCCCACCAGCCCCCAGCCAAGTCAAGTCTCCTGAAATCTCACTTAATGTATCAATGAATCAATGACCAGCGCTACAGCCAAGAGCGGAAAAAGACAGAAGGGAAAAGCCCGGACCCTCCAGGCCGAAGAGGGGTGGGGTGAGAGACCCTTCTCTGTTTTTTCCTCCACTCTCCTCCTTTCCTACAGGGAAAGGTGATCACCTCCAGCATCGATGGTGGAATGGGCTGGGACCAGGGGAACTCCACGATAGCCTGGAATGCACCCTGAAGTCAGACCTCTCGGCTTTCCTTAAAAAGCCCCTTTGTCCTGTCCACCCTGCTCCCCTCCCCCAGCGCGCCCTCGGCATCTAGCGGCCCAAGACTTTGCTCCTTTTGTTTGACTGCTTTCTGGCTTCCCGGAACCTGGTCTGGGGACCCACAAGCAAAGGGGAGGTCGAAGGAGAAAGGTTGAGGAGCTGGGAATATGCATTTTGGGTAGGAGTTTGGAATTCTCACCCCCTTTTAAAATTTATCTCCCCCCCTTGTAGAGCCCCCCCTTCGCTAAGGCCAGAGACGGGGGTTCAGGGGTTTGATCCCCCCCAGCTGGCCCGCGCTGGGTCTCCCTAAGTTTTCCCCCTTACCTGTCCCATGGAGTTCTGGCGCCGCCCGCCTGCCCCCGCGCCCCCCGTTTCTGCCTCGCAGCTTCAGGACCTGTTTGTCCAGGCCGTCTTCCCGCTCCCCGAGTCTCCCCCTGGCCTTCCCGCCCCGGAGGTATTTCATTTAACTTCGGCATTTGCAGCATCCCAAATGTTAAAGATCCCTAGACATCTGTCCCCTGGGGCGTACCAAGGCCCCGAGGAGAGAGGGGACCGGCGCGAGAAGGGACTCGAGACCCCGGCCCCGGAGTCGGGGCGGGGCCGCCCACCGGGCTGATGGGGGGCCTGCGGGGAAGGGTGTGGTGCGGGGGCAGCCGTCGAGGGGCGAGGCGGTCCCGGGTCCCCGCTTCCGGACGCCCGCCTGCTGGGACCCCCCCGGCGCGGCGGGTTCGCGCAGCCGGGGCGGGAGGCGGCTCCGCGCTGGGTCCGGGCGAGCCGCCTTTCATCCGCGCGCGCCGGCCTGGCCGCGCCGGCCTCCATTCCCGCGGACCCCCGGGTGGGCCCACGCCAGGCGCTGGGGGGCTGTGGGCGCCGCGCCCCTCCCCCGCAGGCCCCCGCCTCCTCGGCCTCCGCCCGGGTCCCCTTAGGCCCTGCTGCGCCCCGCGCCTGCTGCGGAGCCCCCGGCGCGCGGGCAGAGCCGGGACCGCCTCCCCGGCCCCCGCCCCGGCCCACTCCGCCGCCGGGCGCCCGCGGCTCCGCTCCGGCTGGAGAAGGAGAGCAGCCCTCCGGGCGAGCGCCCCCGCTGCTTCCTGCGCCCGGTGTGTCCGTTCTTGGAGTCCACCCATTCATCACTCACTCGCCCGTCACTCTCGCTTCCCCGCTTTCGTTTGTTCATTAAACACTTACTGAGCACCTCCAGTGTCCAGCACGGGCGATCACAGTTCGCTTCCTTTCCTGGAGGAGGCCCCAGGTCGACAAGTAATGCAGCCGCCGCAGCAGCAGCACCAGTGCAGTAAGGACCAGCCCGGAGTCAGGACAGGGGAGGCGTCTGCAGAACCTGGCGGGAATGGGGAATGCCTGGGGAATCCGGAGCAGTGAGGAGGAACTTAAGGCAGCTGCTACAAAATGTACAAAAATATAATGGCAGAGGAGCATAGTAGGTTCTAGAGGCTGCAGGGAACTCGGTGTGGGATGAGGAGGAGGGAAGGGAATGGCAGAGACATGAGGCCAAAGTGCCAGGCAGGGGCCCATCATGAAGCAGGGCAGCTCCAGGTGGGCCCCTGGGATGGACACTATAACCAGGGTCCCCCTTCTCCATCCACCAAGCCCTGCCCAGGCTCAGAGCTGGGCTGCCTAGAAAGGGTGGCTGTTTCTAATTTGTGCAAAGGCACTGTAGAAGCTACACTGGCTGAAGAGCCTTGGGGGTAGCTAAGAATTTCAGAGTTTTGTCCTGAAATTGAAGAGAAGGTATTTGTATTAGTCAGGGGTCTCCAGAGAAATGGAACCAATGGTTGGTTGGTAGGTAGATAGGAAGATAGGTAGGTAGGTAGGTAGAGAGAGAGAGAGATGTAGACATAGATGATAACTTTTTACGGTACTTTTTATGCAGTTGAGAAAGTTGACAAGTCCAAAATCTGCAAGGGGAGCTGGCAGGCTATAGCCGCTTGGTTTGAGTCCAGGGCAGCCAGCTTACTTGTAGAATCCCCTGTTTACCAGGGGAGTTCAGGGTTCTTTCTATAAGGCCTTTAACAGATTCCATAACACACACATCTGCTTAACTCGGAGTCTACTGTTTATTTAAGTGTTAATCTCATATAAAAAAATACCTTCACAGGAACATATAGAATAATGTTTGACCAAATACATGGGCATCATGACCTAAGCAAGTAGCCCAGGCAATAAATTAAAGACCACCGACCTGGGAGCCGACCCGGGCAGACCCACTTTTAGAAATGGCTTCTGAGCCATGAGAGAGAGTAGTTTGCAGAAATATAGATTTGTATTCCTTTCCCGGTCTCATTCACCCTAACCTTTCCCCTGGGTGGGAAGCAGAAGCTTCCCGAAGGCCCCTAAGCCTGCTGAGATAATAGCAGGGGTCTTGAGGTCAAGGGCAGGAATATGGTTTTTGAGAGCCAGGAAAGAGAAGTGAGCTGGTTGAGAACAGGAAAGAAAGCGGTGGGGGGGGGGTTGTATAGCAAGACCTCCACAGGGATGGGAATTGGGACCCTGCGCTACAAGGATTTCAGAGTTTTGTCCTGAAATTGAAGAGAAGGTACTTGTATTAGCCAGGGGTCTCCAGAGAAATGGAACCAATTGTTGGTTGGTAGGTAGATAGGGCACTGTTCCCCCCCCCCCACACACACACACACACATACACACAGCAGCAGCAGCAGCAGCAGCAGCAGCAGCAGCAGCAGCAGCAGCATGGATCTCAGCCCTGCCTGCTTTTTTGGCTCCTCCCAAGCCTGCAGGATTCTGCAGGAGAAAGTGGAATTTTTTTTTTTGCCATACCAGCAGGCCCATAACAAAATTAAATTGAGTTCAAAGAAACAGAAGGTGATGTGGTCTTGCAAGCCTGAGTTTGTAGGTTGAAATTTATAGCATACTATTATCTGCATTTACAGATAAGGAAACCAAGGTCCAGAGAAGTGAAATAACTGGCTTAAAGCCACACGACCAGTAAGTGACTCACGTAGGAATGAAAGGTCTTTCTGATGCGGCTGCCCTAAAAATTGTGGTTGAAAACTTTCAGATACCTACAGGACAAACCTAAAGGAATGAAGTGTGTCAGGTTTAAGGATTCTGCTATTCCAGTGTGGTCAGATTTAGTCTGCAGGGACACAAATCTCATCACTGGCACTGGTGTTTGTTGGGGGGTGGGGGGAGCGGGGAGCGGTGAACAGGGCCAAAGGGGGTGGTGGGGACTATGGGAAATTCCAAAACCCAGACTCGACTCAATCTTAAACAGGGGACCACCACGTTTGTCACAAGGAGAAGCGATTGTCTTCAAAACCAAAAGTGTAAATCCAGATTTTTATCTGAGATCTTCTGATTTGTATACCTTTGATGATTTTGCTAAAATTCCATAGGAATGAAGGAAGATGTGTCTACATTCCTTAGCCCATAATTGGAGTGGCTGCTTCCCATGTCTCCAAGCCTCGGGGAAGACCGAGTCTGGAACTGGTTTGGGCAGGAAGCCCCAGGCCGCAGGAGAAGCTGGGGCTTGGGAAGCAGGTGATGTGGAAGCTGAACAGGGGTCCCCTCTGGGAAGTAACTGCTCAGCCTAAGGAGGGAGGGGAGGGGCGCAATTTGGGGAGGACAATAAGTGCTCATCAGCTTCCCTCTTCCCACTTTGGCCAAAGGTGACAAAAGTTTCTCCTTCATCAAATGTTTGTTTGTATTTCTGGGAGGTGGTAGAGGGGTCTAGAGTTCTTGCTGTTGAGGACAAACGGGGGACCAGGGTAGCATCTGCATGCTGAGCTGCTAAAAGCTGAGTGTTGCTTGGGCAGCTGCCCCTGAAGCTCCCTCCCCAGGACCTTCACTGCCTGCCAGGAGCCTCCCGGTCCTGCTGATGCTTACCCTCTGCCCTCCCAGCAGAGGACTGGGGGCTCCTTCCCTTCCTCCCTTCCGCCTCCTTCTCCGGGGATTGGATGAGGAGCGAGGTGATTCTCAGTGACCCAGACAGTGCCCTGTCGGTGCCCTGTTGAGAAACTCTTTGGAAACCCCAGAATGACTCGGAGCTGAGGCCCTGCTTCCTCCCCCAACCAACCGCATCCTGCTCATAGCAGGGGGCAGGCGAGAAGGGGCACTGCCATTCTCCTCTGCCATCCCTGTCAGTCAGAACCCCTGGATGGTGCAGGCTGAGCTACAGATGGGTGAGTTGCTGCGCAACTTAGGGGGTCAAACCAGGGGGCTTCATTCAGCTGCCTCAAGGGAAGAGAACCTGGGGAGGGACCCAGCACTGAGTCTAGACAGCTGTTTGGGGTACAGGGGCAGACCCATCGTGGGGCTTCAGCTCCCCGGTTGCATGAGATGGAAAAGGAGCCCACTTAACCAAGACACACCTGCAGCCTCCAGGCCAGCAATTTCTAAATGCTACCAGCGTCTCTTCAGAAGTTCCTGCCCCTGTTCTCCCCACCTTCTCTCTCTCAGCTTTCATTCTTCCTTCATCTTCTCTCTTTTTTCATCCCCCCCCACTCTCCAGTCCCTCCATCCTGGCCTCTGGGACTCTCATAGGATTCCAGGGCTCGCAGAACTACGAATGAGCCCCACCAGGGGAGATCACCAGGAGCTCCTTCCCTTCCTTCCCTCCAACTCTGGGCACCAATTGCAGCTGTAGTTGCTCTCCCTGTCTCGACCACCAGGGGGCAACAGTTATCAATAGATGGTTCTTGAGTCTTGACCAAAGGCCTCTGTGCCCCTGAGGGGAAGTGGAGGAGGGTGGGTGGGGTGGCAGGGAGACTCAACCCAGGTCTGGAGCTCCTTCTTGCTTCCTGAGGCCCAGCTGGTCCTCTCAGGTGGGCAACCCTGGCACCTCCGTCACTGCAGCCCCAAATCCCTTGCCTGCCTTCCTTCACTCTGGGATCTTGCACCTGCATGTCCTAACACCCTGCTCTCTGTGGCCATTTGTTCTGTTTTTCCTGCAAACTCAAAGAGAAACTCAAATTGAAGGAAAGACAGTGAGTTATGTTAAAAACAATACAGCTACTAAGATAAAAGCTAATTACCAGAGCAAGGAAGATGGGCATTTTGTGGGGCTTTCCAACATGGCGGAAATATGGTCCAGATAGACAGGACCATAGGGCCCCAAGGGCCACTGTGCTGCAAGCCCTCCAGTCCACCCCACCCCATTCCCATGAGAAAGGCCCGTGTCTCGTGGATTCAGACAGCGCATAGTGGAGACCTTGCAATTTCCTCCTTGTGGGGTTGTATGTACAGAATCCCCAGGCCGCTGGAGCAGGCCCTGAGCCTCAGACCCCTGTTGGCTGCATCTCAGGAAGACTGAAGACTGGGCAGCAGGCAGGAGGTGGGAATGGGTGGGCTGCTGCTCTGACAGAGGCTGGGAGATGATCGTTATTGTCAGGACTGATAACAGCCATGCTTCTCAAAGGCCTGGAGTGGCAGTGCCCTCCAGAATAGCACTGACACCTTTGGGGCCCTTTCCTCACTTTTCCTGGTGGTCGGTGTCAAGTGGTGCAGGCCCATAAATTAGGAGAGATGTAAAAATATGTGTTTTGGAGTCTAACATCCTGGGTCTTTTTTCTTTTTTTTTAAAGATTTACTTATTTATACAAGAACTGGGGTTTAGGCCAGAGATGCGGGAGGGTGAGAGAATTTACCAGAGACAGAGACAGACAGGTAGATAGACCGAAGACACTGCTGAGGGGAGCAGTGGGTGAGACAGGAGAGGTCTGCCACGCCATGTGGGTAGCTCCCTGGCCGGCCAGGAATCAAACCCATGCTGCAGAGGCTGCGGACAACTTCACAGCACTGCGCTCAACCTACTGAGCCACTGGGGAGGCCCCCAGCCTCGATTTCTTCACTGGTAAATTGGACCCACTCCTGTGAGGAGAAAGAAATCATGCAAATAAAATGCTTTTTAGCAATTGTGCTTTGCATGCAACAAAGGTAGTGATTTTTTTTTAAAAGATGTTTTTCACATTCCTGGCCTTCAAAGAAAAAAGCAAGTTTTTTTCCTTCCTCACACCTAACTCTGAAAAAAAACCCAAAAAACACAATTGCAACTTGAAAATCATACTTTCAGTGGCCTAAGCCTGTTTACCGGTGACCAAGTTTTACTTTCTGTGGTTTGCAGCATGAGGCTTCAAAAGACCAACCCCCTCCCCTGACTGGCCTGGGCTTATGGCCTGGCATAGTTACCTCACACCTCTGACTTTTCTTAAAATGCTCAAAGTGGTGAGAAAGGAGCGTATTTTGAGGGCCAGATGCTGTTAGCATGAATTGAAATGTTCCATAAACCCACCCTCTTTTTACCTCCTTCCTCAGAAGCCTCCTTCCCACACACTCCATCTCTAGCCCTGCTCCGTGAGTTGAAAGTCAATGCATTTCTGTGGTTTTGTTCATAAATGCGGGCAGTGGCGTGTTCTAGATGCCTTAATAGCTCTCTGGCAGATAGGTAGAGAGAGGGGACTAGGTCCAGTTTCTGGGGTTAGTTCTAGGGATGGACAGAGAGACACCATGAAGATTGGATGGATGAGTAGCATCTGGGAGTGAAGGCTGGCTGGGTAGTCATGGTGGGCAAAAGCCCCCTAGGCCAAAGACAGAGGGGAGGACGCAATAGGTTTGTTCCAGGAACTTCAAACACTCCACTGTTGTCTTAGATGCTAGAAAGCAGGTTATTACTGTATTGTCACCTCCCTGAGAGCTGGATTCCTGCAGGAATAGCTAAGAAATTGAAAGCAATTTATTTGCACCCAAATGGCAACAATGGTTACTTCTGGGGAGGTGACAAGGAAAACTTGAATATTATCTTTTGCTGTGAACTTTTTGCCGAAAAAAATGTATATCTTATTTATATGCAATTTCTATAATTAAAATAAAAAACGTTTGAAATTTTTAATAAAAACTTTGCAACATATGGGGAAAGTTGGAGGCCCTGGTGGCCTCAGAGTTAAGTCTCAGCCCTATCATCACTGCAACCTGAGTTCGATCCCCAGCCAGGAAGCTAGCCAGGGAGCTGACGCACATGGCACAGCAGAACTCTCCTGTCTCACCCACTGCTCCCCTCAGCAGTGTATTCAGTAGATCTACCTGTTCTGCTTCCCACTCTCTCTCTGGTGAATCCTCTCACCTCCCCCCCACACCTCTAGCCTACACTCCAGTTCTTCTATGTAAAAATTAAGTAAATAAATAAATAAAATAAAAATTTCCAACATAGATAAAAGTAGAGATAAAAGTACAATGAACTCCATTTATCAGACTTAGTAATGATTAACATTTCCCTATATTTCCTTAGTTTATTTTTTCTTTAGTGAACTGTGTTAAAGAAAGCCTGGGCATGAGGATGTGTCACTACTGTTTCAGAATGTGTAGAGCATAAATGATCCTCTGTCTGTTGAAACAAACAACTCGTTGATGTTACCTAATGCCAAGCCATGTTCAGAGTTCTCCAACTGCCCCATGCTATTTGGAGAGTTAGTTGCGCGGTTTGTGTCTGGATCCAACTAAGGTCTACGTATTGCATTTGGCTCTTTTAAAATTGTGCAACTCCCCCTCCGCTTTTTTAAAAATCATGTCAGTGATTTGTTAAGTCAGGTCAGTTGTCTCATAAACAGTCCTATATTCTGTTTTTTATCTGCTTGCCTCCTCACATTGTCACCGAACTTTCTCCCAGCCCCTCTATTTACTGTGAGTAGATTCGGGTTTCCCATTCTGAGCAAGAACAGCTCGCGGGGTTGTGGGTGCTCCTTCAGGAAGCACAACATGTCTGGCTCCCATCTACGGCATGAAGCTGGTCAGTGGGTGGGGGTGGCAGGTGTCCCTGCCTTGTTACCATCAGTGGTGTGACATGGGCCCTCCGTGCAGTAGCCCAGGTCCCCATCAGCTCTCACTGGTGAGTTTAGCAACTCCAATGATTTATGCCTGGATCAATGATTTTATTTTATTTTATTTTAAAGATTTATTTATTTATGCATACAAGAGCTGGGGTGCAGGCCAGAGGTGCGGCTGTGAGAGGATTCACCAGAGACAGAGTGGGGAGCAGAACAGGCAGATCTACTGAAATACACTGCTGAGGGGAGCAGCGGGCGAGACAGGAGAGGTCTGCTGTGCCATGTGGGTTGCTTCCTGGACGACCGGGGATCACTTTTGTCCTGCAGTGGCTGGCAATAGCTTGATAGCGCTATCTTTAACCCCTGTGCCAGCAGGGAGGTCCTGGATCAATGGTTTTATTAGAGGGTATGAAAGGTGATTTTTTATTTCTATTAAAAAATAATTTTTACTTTTATAAAGCAATGCAGTTATTGCAGAGTAAGCAATAGCCTTCTCGCCCATCTGTCTTCCAAACTCAGATTGTGATGTAAGAAGCTCCCCCAAAGATGTCCATGTTGGTTTATTGTTGGGAGCCTGCTGCCCTAAAGGAGCTGGGGGTTTTGGAGAAGACCTGTTTACTCTGCAGAGTTCCAGGACGTTAGAGGTTCTGCAAACAGAACTTCTTCCCAGAATTGTCTCCTGTTCTCTGAGGACATGCTGCCTTCTGCGCATGTTCCCTACTAACCAGGAAAACTTGTTTTCAGCAGTAACTTATTAATCTGTATAAGCAAACACACAATTGGGTGCTATTTTCTTGTTCCTTTGTTCATATCTTTGATAAAAGCTTGGGCTGGCTGTTCTCGATGGCTCTCCCTGCTGCAAATTCATTTAGACTCTCAGTCTTCCTTAATGGCAGAGAACCTCATCAGCTGTCCTGACCGCAGCAGTTTATTCTATTTTAAAATAACTTCCCTTTTCATCCAACATGCTGGGGGGTCCCTGGGTGGTCCCTGCTCAGGGGTCCCCCCCGACTATACCCTCTGAGCACGCAGAGCACACACCTGCCAGTGCCTCTGGATGAAGGACAGAGAGAGAGGGGACTGGCGGATGAGTTACACTTGCAGACCTGCGTAGTTTTGTCTTTCTTGGGCCTTCTGTTGACAGGTTTGTTTGAAGCAGTGGATGGCGTGACTGAGACATTGTCTTGGGGGATGGCTTTGCCTTGATTGTTTGATTTTTAATTGATGGATATGTGCTTCTAGTCTTTGGATGAGTGCATTTTTGAAAGTGTCGATACTTTTAAAATGCCATAAGCTAGAGAAGTCTCTGGAGAACGGGCTAGCTCCACTGTAGAAACTTTAGGCTGACAGGGACCAGAGAGGTCCCCCCGCTAGCCCCCACCCAGGGCTGGGCACAGCACCCCGACAGAGCTGTCCCTGTGGGTGAGGCTCTCGGCCCCTCCTAATTCAGGGGGTGCTCTGGGCATCCCAGCCCAAAGAGGACTGTTCTGAGTCTGCTCATGGTCTCTTGCACAAGGGACACCATAATCGACACATTCTCTGGAAATCAATGATATACAAAAGTGACTTCCTCACAGCCCGGGACTCTGTTGACTTTTAGTTTCTTTCTTTCTTTCTTTCTTTCTTTCTTTCTTTCTTTCTTTCTTTCTTTCTTTCTTTCTTTCTTTCTTTCTTTCTTTCTTTCTTTCTTTCTTTCTTTCTTTCTTTCTTTCTTTCTTTCTTTCTTTCTTTCTTTCTTTCTTTCTTTCTTTTTCTTTCTTTCTCTCTCTCTCTCTCTCTCTCTCTCTCTCTCTCTCTCTCTCTCTTTCTTTCTTTCTTTTTTTAAGATTTATTTATGTATACAAGAGTTGGGTGCAAGCCAGAGGTGCGGAGGTGAGAGGATTCACCAGAGACAGAGTGGGAAGCAGAACAGGCAAATTGACTGAAATACACTGCTGAGGGGAGCAGCGGGCGAGACAGGAGAGGTCTGTTGCACATGTGGCTTGCTCCCTGGTCAGGGATTGAACTTGGGCCATAGCAATGGTGATAGTGCTGAGACTTAACCCCTAGGCCACCAGGGAGGCCTCTGTGCTACTTTTCAAAGTGCTTTCAAAATGCCTTTGCAATGTGTGAAAAAGCTCTTCATGTGCCTACGGCTGCTGCTATTGAGATTTTGAAGAAGACTGACCCTAAGAAGAGATCTGATCACACAGGCAGTGAGGAAGAGTCTGAAGGGGAGGGCAGTGGACAGGGGCTTTTGTTCCAACCAGTGCTGATCTAGATGCAGAAGATGTTCACAGCAGCAAGCAGTTCAAAGCAAAAACTTCTGAGAAGCTAGAGTGTCTGCTAATGAGATGTGTTAGTGCCTTTATGGCTCATCCACAGGGAAGCTTTCCCAGCAGACAACGATGAAATTGTGTATGTGGTGACTTAGAAACATGTTGATCATACCTTCTGCCAAAACAGCAGGACCTCTCAGGATTTATAACAAAGTGAAATGTGGCCGTGGCAGAGAGGCGTTGGAAAGAGAATGCGAGGGGGCCTCCCTGGTGACCTAGGGGTTAAGTCTCAGCTCTATCACTGCTGCGGCCTGCGTTTGATCCCAGGCCAAGTAGCTGACCCACATGGCACAGCAGACCTCTCCTGTCTTTCCTGCTGTTGCTCCCCTCAGCAGTGTATCTCAGTGAATCCACCTGTTCTGTTCCCCACTCTGTCTCTGGTAAATCCTCTCACCCCCCACACCTCTGGCCTACACCCCAGTTCTTCTATGCAAAAACAAACAAATGTAAGGATGAAGAGGATTGCAATTCAGGGGCAGATCTTCAGTTTCTTTACTCTGAACATTACATTTTCTGTCTCTATGGAAATAATAAATTTAGAAAATGAGATGTGAGTAGCCTTGGGATTAGGCTTATTTTTAAAAAGAAGAAAGAATTCAAGGAATATTGTGCTTCCACTCCCTGTGACTGTGTGCTGGGACCCAGCTGGGGGACAGTCCGAGGTGCCACATTGCTTCTCTGAGGATGTCTGGGTGCTGAGGTGACACGCTGGATTCCAGGGAGGAGGTGGGCACACACAGCTGAGGACAGTCATTTTCAGAGCAGGGTGAACTAGATTAATCACCCCTTGTCTAGCACATCTGCCTGGGCAAACCACAGCGTCCGCCCAGACACTTGCAGCCGTTGTCTCGGGTCTGCACTTTGGGCTTTGCTGCTCATCAAAGCCCAGGCCCCCCACCCCCTTTTCACTTGCCAGCGAGTGCTGTTTCCTTCCCCCTTTCACTTGCCAGGAGTGCTGGGGACTCCTGACCTCAGCTGGGAAGAGTCCCCTTCAGCTTCTCAGGTCGGTGCCAGACATGGCCTTAGCACAGGGTCCCGGGTTGCAGTAGTCTGGGTTCTCCAGAGAAACAGAACCCACAGAGGAAACAGGCGAATATAAGAGGTTTGTTATACAAGATTAGCTCACAGCACATAGAGCCCGGGAATCACAATCTGCAGACAGGAGATCAGGCGATTCATGATGTGAAAGATCCCGTCCCTGCCTGAGTCAGAGTTGGAGAAAGTCGGGGCCCAGCTCAGACAGTCGGGGCCTGGTGAGTCCTCTCTTACTCAGCCTCTTGGTTCTTCCCAGAATGTCAGTGGCCCAGGCCTGTCCACACAGGGAGGGCAATCTGTTCCACTCAGTCTAAAGACTCAAATGTTAATCTCGCCCAGAAATACCCCCCACACACATCTGAATAATGTTTGACCCAGTGTCTGGGCACCTTGTGACCCAGTCACATTGAACATGAAATTAACCATCAATCGCTCTGGTCTTGTGAGAACAGAAGCAGGGTGATGCCTCTGCAGCACCAGCAAGGGCAGCCCTACGGCGGCGTTCCTTTGCTTTGGATTAGTGACAAGCAGGGTAACGCAGGCACTAGAACGAGTGGAAGATGAAGACCAGGAGCAATAGGCCAGGACACATGAGCTGGTGAGTCCTGCCTTGTGTGCGTGACCCTGGCAAATCCATAAGGCTCCTGGCATCTTAGTTCCCCCGTCGACAACAGAGGTAATAATACAAGCTCTCTGGCAAGATGTTTTGGACAAGTGACATAAACTCTCCAGACTCGAATTGTTAATCTGTAAAACAGGGTCGATAATATTATGTACTCCACAAAATTACTGTGGGAACTAATAAGATAATACATATAAAAGCTTTAGCTCAGTGTGTGCTCGGTAAATAATACTTATTATTTTAACACCTACTTCAGAAGAATATTGTGCATAAAAGGTTTTTGAAATGATCTAACAAGATGGTAATTTTGTGGGTTTTTTTTAACATTAGGCAGGTGTCAAATTGACAAAATTATTTTTGATGACGTCTGGGGTTATTTGGGTGTTGAATAGATATTCTTATATACCACTATAGAGAATGTAAAGTTTTCAAAACAATTGGCACAATGTATCAAAAATCTCAAATTGTTCATAACCTTTGATGACTAATTTTGCTCTAGAAATTTGTCTGGAAGAATTCGAAATAAACATAAAGAATTTTGTACAAAGATGTTCATCACAGCATTATTTACAAGAGTGAAAACTTGAAAAAGATGAGGGACTCATTAAATAAATGAGGTTACCTTCATATACTACATCAAATCACTTTAAAAACATGTTTGAATTAATGTTTTTGTGTCCTTTGGGTAGATACCTAGGAGTGGGACTGCTGGATCACACGGAAGGTCCATTTTTAGCAGTTTGAGGATCCTCCACGCAGCTATATATAAATTTTTTTTTTTAAGATTTATTTATTTATTTATACAAGCACTGGGCACAGTCAGAAGCATGGGAGGGTGAGAGAATTCACCAGAGCCAGAGCGGGGAGCAGAGCAGGCAGAAGGACTGAAGTACACTGCTGAGGGGAGCAGCGGGCAGCAGGAGAGGTCTGCTGTGCCATGTGGGATCCTCGCCCCGGGCCGGAGATAGAGCTGGCACTGCAGAGGCTGCGGGCAGCTTCACAGCCCAGTGCTCAACCGCTGCGCCACCAGGAAGGCCCAGCTATATATAAAAAATTTAAAAATAAAAATAATAAAATTGCAAACAGAAATTTTCCTCTTAAAAAAACATGTTTGAGAATAGTATTTAATGACATGATGAAATTAACATGCTGACACATGAAGAAAGCAGGCTACAAAATAATGTATATAATATATATTCAAATGTACTTACTGAACTCCAGTTTGGGCCAGGCGCTGGGTGTGTATTTGGGAACACAAGGGACTCAGTCTGTGATCCCATAGTTTGGCCCCGATTTAACCAGAGAAAGAAGCACATGTGTGTTTTTACATATATAGAACAATAAGATATCTCTTCTCCTGGTGGAATAATGTGTATTTTTCAAATTTTTCTTTACATTTTCCTATGGTTTCCATGTTATCATTTTTTTAAAAGATTTATTTTTAGTGGGCCTCCCTGCTGGTGCAAGGGGTTAAGACACAACCTCTCACCCCCCCATACCTCTGGCCTGTACCCCAGTTCTTGTATGCATAAATAAATAAATCTACAAGAACTGGGATGCAGGCCAGAGGTGTGGGGGGTGAGAGGATTCACCAGAAACAGAGTGGGGAGCAGAACAGGCAGATCCACTGAAATACACTGCTGAGGGGAGCAGCGGGCGAGACAGGAGATCTCTGCAGTGCCATGTGGGTCAGCTCCCTGGCCAGAGATCGATCTTGTGCTGCAGTGGCTGCCAGATAGCTTGATAGCACTGACTTTAACCCCTGAACCACCAGGGAGGCCCAGTGTTAACATTTAAAAAAAAAATAGTCAGGATTTATTGGATAATCAGGGGGAAAGTGTTTAACATGTTTGAGAGCCTGGGTCAGGGAGTCACTGGCTGTGATCTGGATTGAGAAAGAGTGAGCATCTCTTTGGGGGCCCATTGGAGGGGCAAGAGAAGGCAGAGGAGACAGGATCTGAGCTGCCTTGTCTGTTGCCTGTGCCCTTGACCAAGCCTCACTTAGGAGGCTCCGTCTCATCACCCATTAAACAAGGCTAATCATGAGAGTCGATAGACTCAGCTGTGTGGACACACTTATTCAAATCTCGCCTGGACCACAGAGTCCGAAGCAGTTATTACTAGCTTAAGCAAGTGTTGCCACCTCTGGTCCTCGGTGTCCTCGTTCTTAGTAAGGACAAAATGGACTTTGGTCTAAGGTGCTGTGATGAAGGCAAGTAGGGGTCTAGTGCAGTGCCTGCTTCCACAGGACATGTAACTACATGCTCAACCAGTACCTTCGGACTCTGGGGCTAATGAAGAGGTGTGACCCCCACCTTTGCCTGTTCTTTCCCTCTCACTTCCCAGGCATTCCCCAATCTTTCTATCCTTTGCCTGCCTTGACTGAAATTGGCGGCTGGGTGGGGTGAGGAGGGTGATACGAAGCTCCTGAGCAGGGCAGAGACATCTTTGCCAGTGTCCAGAGTCCTCACTTGCCCCCAAAGTGACACAGGGGTGACAGGTGGGGGGAAGGCTGAGTCATATCACCAGGCTCAGCCCTACCAGCTCTGCCATTCTTCTGAACTCCCCAGATCACTCATCATCCCAGGGGCCCTGGGTTCCCACACTGTGCCCTGAGAAAGGGCAGAGGGAGAGGGTAAGAAAGCCCAGAATTAGTCAGAAGAACCAAACTAGAATCACCCACTACAGTGTGCCCAGCCTGTGCCCAGACGATGACCTTTCAAAGGGCCCCTGCCACCCCACCCTCTCCTCGCAGTCTCTGGGGTGGGGAAGGGGCAACCTTCACCCTCAGGGTGGGGCTCCTGTGATGTGTTTGTCTAAATGCCACACCAGGCGCTCTCAAGAACACGATTACCTTTGATCTATGAGGCAGCGTGCGCAGAAAGCCATCTCCATTCTTCAGATGAAAACAGAAAGTTTCCAGGCGGCTGGGAGGTGCCCTTGACAGGCTGGGCACAGCCAGAGTCCAGCTCCCATCAGGGTCTGATTTTAGCTCTCAGCTCTTTGCCAACTGCCGTTAAGAAAAAAACTTACAGAAATATTTGAAAATAAAGAAATTGGAGGCAAGGGCGGGGTGGGGGCGAGGCCAAGGAGAGAAAGGACTCAGCAGTCCCCTTCTAACAAATCCCGTCAGAAGGTACCGCATTTCTTTCCAGCCTTTGTGTGTCCGTCTCCAACACGACCAGCGTTCCTGTGTCATGCATGAACTTGACCGCCTTCCTTTTGCTCATGTTATTTCGTGGAGATGGAGGACACCCCATGCTCAGCCCTTCAGGAGGTAGTTAATGAGTCCCTTCGACATGACACACCAGGTTGTTCCTGGCATTGGGGTTACAGCATAGACTAAAACAGACAACCCCCTTCACTGCTGGAGTTCTTATTCTGATAGGGGAGAAAAAAACCAACAAAGAAAGAAAATAGATGTCATTCCAGGGGTTGTTAGGCCAAGAGAAAAGACACATAACTAT
The DNA here is from genome assembly GCF_014898055.3 of Talpa occidentalis. Classification (NCBI taxonomy): domain Eukaryota; kingdom Metazoa; phylum Chordata; class Mammalia; order Eulipotyphla; family Talpidae; genus Talpa; species Talpa occidentalis. The sequence continues at coordinate 77,501,175 of NW_023605194.1, forward strand.
GTGCTTAACACTTATCCTAGACAAAGAAAAGAGCAGGAGAGGGGCCTCAGTGGTGGCGCAAGGGGTTAAGACGCAATCTATGAAGCTATCTGCAGCCACTGCAGCAAGAGGTCGATCTCTGGCCAGCCAGGGAGCTACCCACATGGCGCAGCAGACCTCTCCTGTCTTGCCCGCTCCTCCCCTCAGCAATGTATTTCAGTCGGTCTGCCTGTTCTGTTCCCCACTCTGTCTCTCGTGAATCCTCTCATCTCCCACATCTCTGGCCTGTACCCCCAGCTCTTGTATGAATAAATAAATAAATTTTGAAAAAAGAAAAGAGCAGGAGACAGTTTTATCCAAAGGACTTTATAGCGTGTAACATTTTGCTCCAACAAAACTAGCACGAACAATTCTCTTCCGTCCTCCAGGCTTGAAGAGTGTGGGTGTATTTAACACAAACCATTGTGTTATCTATTTTCCTTTAATCAACAGTGCTTTTCTAATCTCAGTTTAAGTAACTTCTCTGGTTTAATGAAGGCATTACTCCACTACCGTGGGACACCCAGGTTCTTCCCTTTCAGGTCTAAGTCTTTAAAAACTTCTCTAACTCAGTGCATCAACCTTTTCTTACTTATTATTATTGTCTTAAAAGAGCGTGGCCCAGTGAAATTCCAGGGTCAAATGGAATGAATATTTTGGAGAGATGAGATAGAAATATTTTTTTAAGATTTAGTTATTTATGCATATAAGAACTGGGGTACAGACCAGAGGGGTGGGGGTGAGAGGACTCACCAGAGACAGAGTGGGGAGCAGAACAGGCAGACTGACTGAAATACACTGCTGAGGGGAGCAGTGGGTGAGACAGGAGAGGTCTGCTGTGCCATGTGGGTCACCTCTCTGGCCGGGGATCAAACTGGTGCTGCAGTGGCTGCAGATAGCGTCATTGGTTGCATCTTAACCCCTTGCACCAGCAGGGAGGCCCCAAGAGATAGGAATATTTTTAAAGCTCTTGATATAGCCTCACAAATCACTTTGTGCTAGAATCTATGTACAGTCCTACCAGCAACACACAGGATGTGCTTCTCTAGCCAGACCCCTGCCGAGCATGTGCCTCCTCTTTCCCCTGTAAGAAATGGGGGTCCATGGGTTTGCATCCATCTTGTCTGAGTATGAGGAAATTTCCTAGGGACACAGGGCAGACTAATTCACTGACCCGCCCAAGCAAAAGGGGGGCCTTTTTTTCTCCACTGGCTGGAGTTCTGCATTGGGAGGGAAATGCTGTTTCAATAACTGCTGTAGCAGGAGACAGAAATGCTGAGACGCCTTCTTTCTGTCTGTTTGCAGGGAACTCAGTTAGTCTGAGAAGCAGCTGAGTTTTCAGAAAGGGATGCATCTGAAATCTGTCCTGCTGGCACCGAGACCCCCAGATGGAAGACTTGTCACTTAGGGTGTGTGGGAGGAAGGTGGGGTGAGATATTCCACCTGCTCTAATCCACCAGCCTCAAATGGTGCAGAGAAAGGCCGTGATACCAGAGGGTCTGCAGCAGCCTGAGGAATGCCCAGGCTTCAAACCCTCCCAGCCCAGAGCTGAAGTCCCCATCCCAATGGGGACTGACCCAAGGGCCTTCCAATTACCAAGTTCCTTTTCCTGCACTGATGGAAATTTCTCTAGGCCAAACTTCTTTTTTTTTTTTTTTAAAAAGATTTATTTATGCATAGAAGAGCTGTAGTACAGGCCAGAGGTGTGGGGAGTGAGAGGATTCATCAGAGACAGAGTGGGGAGCAGAACAGGCAGAACTACTGAAATACATTGCTGAGGAGAGCAGCGGGCGAGTCAGGAAAGGTCTGCTGTGCCATGTGGGCAGCTGGCTGCAGAGGCTGCAGATAGCATCTCAGTGCTGTGCTTAAACCCTTGCGCCACCAGGGAGGCCCTGGGCCAATCTTCTTAAAAAAGTATGGACCCTGAATTTCCAAACCCCCCAGAAACCTCCAAGGACAAGCCAGAGTCAGAAGATGGAGAATGCCAAACATTTGTAGGTCTCAAAAAGAACAGGAAAAAAGGCTCTATAGATACGTGAAAATCACAACATGTTTCCTCTTTGAAGCGCCGCCTGGCTGGCAGACGCTCTTCGATCTTTTTTTCTCTCTGTAACCTTCAAAATGTGAACTGTCCTCTAAAATAATAAAAATAAATGATTCGCTGCTCTCCCTGGCACAGCTAGCCCCCTGGGGCTCAATATCATGCAGAATCCTGCCTACCCTGAGGTGAGTTTCAAGTCCTGGGGGGAGTCCCTCCTGACCCAGCAAGCGATTCTCTGCTGACACTCATTTTAGCTCCTCCTGCTCAACTGAAGAACGACACAGTCAGGGTCAAGCCAGGGCTGGCAGAGGTGTTTATTGAAAAATGTGAACTCACAGGGAAGCCTCCCGGGTGTGGTGGAGGGACAGACAATCTGGAAGCCTGGAGGGAGACCTCAGAACCCTCTCTTGGGTGAGTCCTAGCTTCGGGGAAGTGGGGAGAAGATACAAAAGGAGGCCTGGTCTAGCCTTTCTGGGCAATTGTCCAGAGGAATCCACTGGGCAGTTACACTGGGGCTCGTTCCCATGGCTTTGGTGAGCTTTGAAAATAAAAGTCTGAATGGATGGTGAGGAGTGATGCGGCAAACACAGCTGTAAAGATGACTGCGTACAGAAGGGGTCGGTTCCCATCTCTAGATGTTCTGCAGAGTGAGAGGCACAGGAGGGCTGGGAGGAGGTGTTTCTTGGAAGGCAACTGGCTATTGTAGGGGCCGAAGGAAGCAAAGCCGGAGACCAGCGTGGCCTTTGAGGATCGGGGTTGATGTTGTGAGAAGTGTCACTGCCGGTGGAGCGGGGAGGAAACCCGCTTCCCTCCCTTCTACTTGGCAGAAGCCTGGGTCCCCAGGTTGCTGCGTCTCCAGGTTGCTGCCTGAGCCTTCTCAGAGGCCTGGAGAAAATCAGAGCAGGGGTTCACTGGGTTGAGAGAGCGGCCAGCCCCGCAGCCTGGCTCTGGGGCTGTCGCGGGGAGTGGGGGAGTTCAACGAGTTCTGAAGGCGGGGGAGGGGGCCTCCGGGGGAGGGGGCTGGGGGGGCGGGGCGAAGCGGATGGCTCGGGGCCTGGGAGTCCCTGAGAGCTGCAGGCTGCGGCCCCCAGCGATGGCCGCTCTGGGGCGTCCCGCCCACCTCCTGGAGCCGCGCTCCCCGCGCGAGCTACAGGGAGGCCGCGCGCCCCCAGCTGCAGGTCCGACTCCGGAACACCGAGCTGCTGTCCCTGGAGAGCGAGGACGCCGAGCTGATGCGGCGCGCCCCGCGCCCGGAGCACCCGCAGGTCTGGCGCCGCACCTGCGCGCGGAACGAGCGGTCCAGCAGCAGGTAGATGACCGGGTTGGCGCAGCTGTTGACGAAGGCCAGGCAGGTGGTGAGGGTGAGGCCCCAGCGCAGCGCCAGGAGCAGGCGGCAGGGCAGCGGCAGCACCCCCAGCCGCGCCAGGTGGAAGACGGCCCGCAGCGCGCTGAAGGGCAGCCAGGAGCCCACGAACGCGCTCTCGATGGCGAAGATGAGGCGCAGCGAGTTCCTGCGGGCGCGGCCCAGGTGCGGCGCCCGGCGCAGGCGGCGCGAGATCAGGCAGTAGCAGCAGAGCGTGATGCCCAGGGGCAGCACGAAGGTCAGCAGCAGCAGCAGCAGGCTGAGGCCCTGGAAGGCGTCGGAGGGCTCCTCGGCGCACTGGCTGCCGCCGCCCCCGGGCAGGGGCTGCAGGCCGCGGTAGGCCAGGGCGGGCAGGCCGGCCAGGAGCGCCGCGGCCCAGACGCCGCCGCACACGGCCAGGGCGCAGCGCGGGGTGCGCAGCGGCCGCGCGTCGAGCAGCTTCACCACCGCCAGGTAGCGGTCCACGCTCATGCCCGCCAGCAGCAGCGCGCCCGCGCAGCGCGTGGCGGCCAGCGCGAAGCTGCTGAGCTTGCACAGCCCCTGGCCGAAGGGCCAGAGGCCTCCGCGCGCCGCCGCCACGGCCCACATCGGCAGCGTCAGCACGAAGCCCAGGTCTGCGGCCGCCAGGTGCAGCACGAAGGTGTCCACCAGCCGCCGCGGGCCGCGCCGCCCCGCCAGCAGCCACACCACGAAGCCGTTGCCCAGCAGGCCCACCACGAAGGCCGCCAGGTAGAGCACAGGGATGTAGGCGTAGCTGTAGGGCAGGTCCCCCGATGGACACACCTCCAGCTCCTCCAGGGCCCCGGACCCTGACCCAGAGTAGTCCCAGAATGCTGTCCCCGGGTTGGGGCTCCAGAGCTCGGTGCCGGGCATGGCTGGGCCGCGAAGCCTGGGCGGGTGGCAACCCTGGGCGCCACAGCAGCTCTGAGTGGGGGTAGGCACTTCACGGCAGGTGCGCAGCACCTCCCTTCCTGCCACCCCAGACTGAAGCCAATGGGTGGGCAGGAAGGTCGAGGCGGAGGAAAGGAGGGGTAGGGTGGGAGGGGCAGGTTCCTGTGGTGCTTGGTGGACCTCTATTTGGGGCTGATCCTAGGGGCAGGGCAGGGCAGGGAGGGGCGGAGGGGCTTCACAGCTGGGCCCTGGGAGAAGTCCTGGGGCTGGGAGGCATGCCCTGCACCCCCTCACCCCAGCCCCAGGCGCGAGGGCAGCTTGCCCCCTTGAGTAGCTGGGTTTCTTTGTTTATGAAATGGGGTCATAAACCACTTCAGGGGTAGGCTGTTGGGTGGCAGAGGTGATGGGTGCTCCACCCTCTTCTTTTCTCCCCCCACTGCACACCATCCGCTGCCTGACGCTGCTGTTCTCTCTAGTTTTAGAGGTGAAGTGGCAGAGCCCAAGCTGAGGATTTTATGGGGGGATGGTGCTTCAGCCCTTCCAGCCCCTCACTGTCGGAGGGGACGCAGCTGTCGGGTGCATGGTAGCCCAAGTGGGTGGAGGAGCCCACCTTCTGGTCAGGAATTGGCCCAGAGTTCCCAAGTCCTGGGTGGTCCCCTGGGATGCTGGGCTCAATGTCTTATCCCAAAAAGTGACTTTTCCGACCAAATCAGGTTCTCCTGGAGCCGCACAGCAGAGTTTTCATCGAGAGAGGACGGGCATTGTCAGGTTATCCAGATGGAAAGAGCAGAGCCTGGGGTTCGAGTTCCAGCTTGTCCCCATCTGGTAGAACCTGTCAAGCCAAGTAGAGGCGCCAGCTCAGGAGAAAGGTGGCATGGATGATGCCTCATGCAGCGCCAGCTCCCTTGTCCTGAACGAGGACTTGGGAGCTGAGCGAAGGGGAGGCCCCTGGGACTGGTTTATGAGAATCATGGACAAGAGTGGGAATGAAGTCTCCCCTTGAAGGGGGAGGCGGGGAGGAAAGCGCGCGCTTTGTCTGGAAGGCGGCGGGCAGCAAGGATTCTGGGCAGCTCCAGCTTTGTCTGAGTTCCTAGCACACATCCCTCCCGTGGGACGCTGCGTTCACAATTCAGGGGAGCCCGAGCCGGAGACCACCTGCTGCCACTGTCATGACGGGCTGACACCTCTGAAGTCTGGTGTTGAGCTTTGAGACAGCTGAACACTGGGTTTGCCTGAGCCCAGGCAGCGGGGAGCAACTCCAGGTGATGGGGGTTTCTCCAGGTGTGGGCCCTGGAGGCAGCGCCATGGCGGTGAGACGGGGCCAAATGGGAGCAAATGCTGAGAAGAGTCTCCTGCAGGGGAGTGAAGGAAGTGCTTCTGATGGAAGGGGTAAATCAGAAAAGACCTTCCTGAGGGGGCGATACCTGAGGTCAGTTCCTGGACCCGGTGTGACCAGAGCCCAGGTGGGAGCAGGGTGCCGGAGAGGAAGGAGGTTTGGATGTCAGATTGTAGGCTGTGGGGAGCCCCGGGACACTTTAGGGCACAGCATCCGCCTGGTGTGAAATCACTGGCGGAACTGGGGAATAGAGGGCACGCGGCTCAGGCCAAGAAACCCCCAAAGGAGGCTGGTGTAATGATTTGGGGGTAGGAAGGGTGGCGACAGAAAGGAGAAGCCCAACCCCAGTGCAGCATCTCGGGGTTCAGCAGAGAGGGAACTGGCGGGCCTGGGAGGCTGTTTGAGAACCGCATGGTCGCTGTCCCGGTCACTGAGGTTGGAAACAGGGACTTGCACGCATTTCCATTTGCTGCTGAGTAGAGGCAATGAAGTCATTCATGATCTAAACCAGGGCACTTCTGAGAGTGAACGAGGCACCATCATCACCAACCTGGCCATCAAGCAGGGCTGTCTGGACAAACTAGCAGTGCAGTCCCTGTGGTCAGCACAGACTGCCAGGAGCCAGAGACTTGAGAGAGCCGGCACACACGTGTCCAGGTTGGCCCTGTCAAGAATTTCCCCCCTGGGCCAATTATACGATGGGGAAAAGCAGCTAAGAGAAGAGTGCAGGGAATGGGTGGTTTTCGGCCTGTCCTGCTTGAGCATCTAGGCTCCAAGCCTAGGCGAAGACTCCCCACTAGAGGTTGGAGACCTCAGGCGCTGCAGGGGATTCAGAGCAGTTTTTCTAGCTTCTGATCACATGGTTGCTGATGAGTGATGCCCACATCCTGGGTGGCCCAGGGGACTGCAGCCTGGGCCTAGGTGAGCAAGGGCAGACCCTGCTAGCCAGAGTCCAGGGATAATCGGAGGCAGGTCCAGAGCTGTTGGATTTCACTTTCCCTCGGGCATGCCTCAGTCTGGAGCACAGGAGCATAGTGATCCTGAAAACTAGATACTGAGCTGAGCAGAAGGATGGGGCGAGCGGACCAAGAGGGGAATACTGCAGGGTGGAGGGGGAAGTAGAAGTAGGTTGTTTATTCAGAGAATCTTGCTTCCTGGGGCTGTTGTCTTTACCCAAGGGAAGTGTGTGGCCCAGAGCGTGACAGATTTTCTCCTCAGGGCCTGAGTCCTGTGGCCTGAGTGTGTCCAATGGAAGGAAGCGTGAAGGCCAGAGCTGGGGGCAGCTCTGTGGGCCTGGCTTTCCATGTGGCTGGCTTGATTTCAGTGACCAAGACCAACGCCATGGTATTGTTCTCTCTTCTTCCCCTTGAGGGAAGGAGTTCCCCGCAGGATTAAAAACAAATCAACCACCAGTTTCCCCTGATATCTGAAAGTCGCAAGTTCCTATTTGGGTGACTTCATAGGTTCTTTTTTGGGGTCTGGGAATGCACAAAAAAATTTGATGGTAATAGCATTCCCAGATCCAAAAAAGGACCTACGAAATCATTCCAAATAGGAATGTCTCATTTTGGGTAGCGGGAGAAACCTGTAATGGGAACACTCCAGCTGAGAATCCTGGCCACGTGGATAAGTGTCACTGAGCAGAATGGAGGTAGATAGTAAATTGGCACTAGAGCGGTTCCCCCTCTTTCTCCATCCCACCCCAAGAGCCTTCTCTGACTCGGGTCCATAACAGCAGGAGCCACCGGGCTGACAGTTAGGTGGGTCTGCTGGGCAGTGCCCTCGGGATGGTAAAATCCCTGGGGGAGCTTGTCTACTGTGACTGGCACAAGCCTGAGCCAGAGGACATAGTTTATAAATAAACTCCCATGGCTTTGAACTAAATGCCTTCAGGCAGAAGTTTATTTTATTTCTGCTTCTTTCTGAGCTATCAATTTAAGGTCTTACAACTCCCCCTGCCCCCATTTAATTTTCCTGTACAAATAATCTTTTCTTAACCCTTTAGGGAAATATTTGAAATTATATTTACCTTTTTCTTCATAAAAGCCATATAACCACGTTCTAGAAAAAAGAGTAAGACAAGGCATCCCTGCCTGGGGAGCAGCACACCACAGGCCGCCTGTGCACAAATTTCTTTCCCACCAGTGAAGATACTGTCGAAAGGAAAGAATTCCCTGGCAGTGTCACTGCTCTTTGGTTTTATATTTTTTCACAAGCAACGATAGTTGTAATTAGAACATACAGCTCTACAGTCTGCTTCTCTCCGTGCCACGTGAATCCACGCCTTTTCTTTCTTACTTAATTTAGGAATACCATAATTTTGAACATTTTCCAAAACTGTTTCCAGTATGTTTTTACTGTTACAGAATCTGTGAGAAATGGCAGTGCTGATTTCTCCCTTCAAGTTTTCATAGTTTGAGTGCCCTCACAAGGTCAAGGGCTGAAAACTGCCACGGCTTGGAACAGATGCTTGCAGACTGCCACCCCGGACGGGCCTGCTAGTGCAGAAGGTGCTGGTTTCGGCCCGCCTGGTTAGAGATGATATCAGTCAAGTATGTTTTTCCACTTTAACAGGCAATGGTAAGATGGCAGATCTCATTTTAATCTCTTTGCATATAAATAAGATCGAAAGTCTTCCCATATTGAATCCTCTCCTGTGGTGTCTGATCATGTGCGTCACATGTTTATCTTCCACAATCTTACCGTGGGGCAGCTCTGGTTTTCTCATCTTGCTGCCAGACCGAGCAGCTTTGCCCTCCTGCCCACCAAGGACAGGTGCTTTCTTTGCACAGAGTGGTTAGTCGGTGAATGTTTTCCGAACTGCATTGGGAATCTAGATAATCCCCGTCTGGGGCTCTTCAGGACTCAACCTCCCCAGTTCCCGGGGCCTGATGGTGCCTCCCACCAGGCAACAGAATGCTGCAGAAACTGCTGGTGGGCACAGCACGGGCTGGGGCCTGTTTCACTGTGGCCTTCAAGGTTAACAGCACCTGAGCACTTGAGTGTGGGGAAAGTGTTGCAAAGACACTGTCTCCTGGAACACCATTTCTTGTTAAGTACTGAGCTGGGAATGGAGGGTCCTCTTCTCACTACTATTGAAGCCACCACGATGGGGTTTTCCATAGACCTCCTGGTTCCTAGATCTCGTGTGTGCATGTGCATGCGTGTGCGTGTGTGTTCAGCAGAGAAGCACCAGTCAGTTCCTGCTGCTGCCCTGCAGCCTCACTACTTAAGGCCCCACCCTGCAGCCCTCAGAATGTTTTAGACGTTCAATTACTTTATTTCAGGAACTTTCGGGTACTAAACACGGAATCACTGGACAGGATATCACCTGAGCCAGTCGTGGGCCTTTGGGCTTTATTCAGGGTAGGCCTGTGTCCGCAGCTAAGTGGAGTCCAGTCGCCTGGACTTGGCGGTTGTCTGGTGACCTGGGGGAGGGCAGGAGCATGGGAAGGATGAGGGAAAGACTAGCTTTCAAGGAAACACTCCCGTGTTTACTCCACTGCGGGTTTCCATAGCTCAGTTTCTTTTGAAACTAAAAACAACCTCGCCACAAACTTAGTAGGCAAGCAGGAGGGAAGTCCCTCGAAATAAAAATGGCCCCAGAATTTGTTTGGAAAGGAAGTAACGTTTTCTTTTCGTAATAATTACTGCCCACAGAAACTTCTAAACCAAAACTTGCCACTACTGTTCTGGGATGCACCGAAAGCGTGAATTTGTAGTTATCTGCAGCGGGAATTTGGCGTTGCTCCCTCTGCTCCCACCCAGTGCTGTGACTCTGCTGAGCAGGGAAACCGATTCCCAAGGTCACCTCTGGTTCAGAGGGACTGTGGCAACAGCCCCTCCGAGCAGGGGCAGCACTGCTTCAGGTACATCACACCGAGTGCGGGACTCCGGGCTAACACTCAAGCAGCTCACACCGCAGGGACAGTGGGCTGTGATGGCCAAACCTGTTGACATAATGTATCCGGGTCAGTGGGGCCCACCTGAAGTGGCCCTTGTGTGGGAGCAACATGAAAAGCAGGATTAAGGCCTTTTGTGATAGCAAGCAGGAGGAGACTACTCAGCTCAACATCGCAGCCCCGTTTTCTCTGAAAGTCAAAAAAAAAACTGTGAAATAAGCATAAAAACTTGCTTTTTTTTTTTAATATTTTGATGAGTTATCTTGAAAATTTTTTACTTTTTGGTATGCCTACTAAGCATTTCCCTGTCTAGTCTTGTGAAAAACTAAGTGTAACTTTCAGGCTGTGGTAATAAGCACCCCAGGGTTTCTGATAGTGGGGATGACGTGAAGTCAGTGCTTCAAGAAAGTGAGTGACTATTTGCTGGAGGGAGAAATGAAAGTAGGAGACACTTGGAGGTGTTTGCAGAGTTTAAGCAGGAACTCTTGGTGGCCAGACATGCTGCTGGTGGCAGGAAGATGAGAACAGGTCATTAGTATGACTTTGACAGGATTCTGTGGTTATCTGGGCATGAACCACCTTCCATGTTGGACAGGGTGGAGTAAGAGAGCTTGAAAGTTTTAGCCTTGGTGGCTGAATGTATTCCAGGAAGAGCTGGTTTTGTTAGGAAGCTGAGTTTTGTTTTGAGTCAAGTTGAGGATGACAGTGGAACCTCCAGGTGAAAAGCTCAGATAGCAGTGAGTACAGAGAGGGGTTCCCTGAAGCTGAATCTCGGAAGGAGAGCAGAGGAAGAGCAGGGCATGAATGGTGGGGCTTAGAGAGTTGATCAGTCCCTTGGGGGAGGGAGGCGGGCTAGACAGAAGGCGAGAAGTGAATTGGAACAACACTGTCACAGTAGCTGTAGCTTGGACTTTCAAGCTGCACCTGGGTCCCATGGGATGGTAACTTGGGGTTTGTATTTTGAGGGCAAAAATATCTGTAATAGGAAATGCGGGGTGGCCTGGCAGAAATCAGACTAAGCTTTGGATCTGATTTTGAATGTATTTGTACTCGACAAGTACTTAGAGAATACCCACCGTGTTCCGGCTCCGAATGTAGGATGAAGATGCCAAGCACTAACTTCCTAACCCATACAAATATACCTGTGCCCCCACCCCACAGTGTCCCAGCAGTCCTCGAGAAGACTGCAAAATCTGTTTCTTTACACGTGGTAGGAGGAGAAACGTTGAGTTGCAAAAGCAGCACCGCAGCAGCCTCTGGCTCGTGGAGAACCGCCACTTACACCCAGCTCGGCAGTCAACTCCTACCCTAAGTAGGCCTGGAGGCCCTGGCCCCAGATTCAAAACCCAAGACTGAATGAAGATAACTAGGATATGGGTCCTTTCCTGATGAAAATCTTATGTTCTTTATAATGCCAGTTTTAATAAGACTGAACATGCTTAACGATCAAGAACCTTACTTCCATGAGAAAAGGCTTATCTCCCTTCACTTTTAGCCTGTTAGTTTATCAGCTGTTTTTTAATTTATAAATATTTTACTTTATATAATTCTTACATCATTTTTCATCTTTGTACAATGTATGCATTTTCATTTTGGTTATATTCCCCATACAATTGCACCCCCCCTTATTTTGACGCTAGTTCAGCTGTTTTTGACGGCCTAACCGCATCCTCCTCAGCAGTGAGTGCACGTCAGGGAGAGTCACCATTATTTGCCACAGTATTTTCACCACATAGAATCATGAGAAGTGAAAAGTGAACACAGATATAACAGGACATGATAAGACTTTTCAAAGCAAACATAACAAAGTTTCAAAGCAACATTACTGACAAAAATGAGGACATAAAACATTTTAATATCTTTAAAAGGTGTGTAGATTCACAATACTACACCAACGACTGATTTTACTTCGTGGATTGTATCTAAGTGCTTCCAAGTCTTTTCTTCTTAGTATTATATACATTTCTCTCTTGTTCATTTGGCATCAGACGTTTTCCTCTTTTTGCTAACATTTTCTCCCTTAAGAGAGGATCCGTTTCCAAATGCGAGGGGATTTGTATTGCGTCATGAAAGCCTCTACACGGTTCCTTCTGGTCACACTGTCATATCTGTCCAGAGATATTCCAAAGTCCTATAGGAAATGTGAGTTGAACCAAATGCCTTCAAGGCCTCCAGCCTTTCTACTCAGTGTAGTGTTTCAAAAGAAATCAACTCTTGGGGCACATCACTGTCACCTGCCAGCTTGATGAAGCCGTCAGCGCCAGGTGGCCATGCTAACACCATAGGGCTTTAATTTTCATGTCATTTTCAGCGTCTGCTTGGTAGAGCGACTTTTGCCCACTATCAAAGGTTTTGCAATAAATGTTTTTTTTGCCAGATCCAACAGCTGGTTATAGTTGTATTTGGGTGTATCCTAGGGAAAGTAACCTTACTTCCTTTCTCAAAGTTGATCATTAAAGGACTTAGGATCTAATGCCAGGTGTCAGGTCATTATAGTGTAAAAAAAAAATTTGACCTTTCCTCACATTTCTCTGGAAGTGAAACAGACAAGGGATGCTGCTATTTCTTACTCTGTGTAAACTGCTAGTACATACCTGGGCTATTTAAATGTTCCAGCACATCCCAGTCCTTTATTTTACCAAATCATTTATGCCAGAAACTGTTTACATTGTGTTCTCTGCTATCAAATAGTAAAACTTTTCACCATTTCAAGAAACATACTCATCAGGAATCACATATTTCTTCTTGGGGAATAGGAGATTGATTCTCCTTTTGCCTCCAACTTCTAGAACTGTTGTGACAAATTTGGTAAAGATGGCATTAGAACAAGCTATTGTATCTCAACTCGCTAAAGATTAGGCAGTGAATGCTCTTAGGTTGCTGTGAATTACCGGCCACCTCTTTTCTGTTGGCCAGTACCACCATGGCTTGGCCAACTTTGGGCTTCGGATTGCAAACTGTTATATTACCATCTTCTAGAGTCGTATGCAATCTGGCTTTACACTCTTATTTCAAACTTACAGGGAATTTTATTACTATACTTGTTATTAAGTTGATATATGTAGCTGCACTATTTTAAGACTGCACGCCTAGACCATGTTGTCATTGTACAGACCAAATGGAGGCTAAAAGACTTAGGTAAAATTGGGAGTGCTACACCAGCTGAAACCAACTTAACCAGTTATCCCATCTTTTATGGCAGAAATGCTTTGTGGCTGATGACGCGGCACAAGTTCACAATGGAGAACTGTGTGAAAGCAACGAGAGCCCAGAGAGTTCTTGGACGGAAGAGACCTCATCCTGTGACCTGGTCCCTTGTACCTCCATTCATTTGATCAGTCTGTTTGCAGAATTAGTTTGTTTCTATCATGTCTGTGATGTCTCCATCCTTCTATCCTTGTGAATCTAGATATTCAGGATTATGGGTCTGATTTTATCTGTCATAGTGTTGACACTAGTTAGAGTATTAGGCAAAAGAATGAAATCCACTTTAACTACAGGCTCTCCGTTTTCCATCAGTGGGTTGTCTTGCTTTTAGATCTTTCTTAATTGCTCTGATCTGAATGGTACACTTGGTAAAATCAAAGGGAAACTATAGTCAAGATCTGGCACTCCATGGCTACTGTGGATTACTGAATTCATTAGTGATTCAATTTCTAAAGTATGGTGTGTTAATTCTGATACATTATTAATTCACCAAAAGAAAATAGGGACAAAATTAATGTAAGACATTTGTACACCACTATGCAGATGGTGCTCAGCACAGAGCAAGACTAAAGTCAGTATTCAAACAATGCCAAATATGACCAAAAGTTGTCTCAAGGAGCTGGTTAAATTATTCAATTTAAACACAGAGTAAGAGAAAGGAAAACTAGGATGATTTTGGCCAAGTTCAAATAATATTACAAAACCCCACATTTTATTCAAGAAACAAAAAATGAGTCAGTTGTGCCATGCTTTTATTCAAATGAAAGGGGAAAAACTACACTGTACCAGGAAATAGCTAATGACAATATTTTACAGCACAGCATCTTAAAAAAACCTGTAAGCAATGCTCTAGAGTGGACAGGTAAGCATACCATACACTATACATTGCCCAAAAGTGTCCATCAAACCATAATTAAAAAGTTTAATTTGGCTTTAAACAGCCAAATAAAAACTGTAACAGTTATTCTAAAACAAAACTGAAAACCAAGAGGAATTAAACACTTTTCAAAGCCTTGTCAAAGAGCAGAATTTGCCAGGCTGCACTGTTATATGTGAGAAGTGTTTGGCAAGCTTAACTGAGTAATTACCATAATAATTTGACCTCCAAGATGAAAGCACCGAAGTGTTTCAGTAAGGTTGAAAATCTCCAGTCTTCACAAAATGGCATAATTTTCATTTGTGTAATTAAAAAAAACATAATTAAAAAAAGCCGCACCATAATTTAAAAAAAATCTGCAGACTTAAAGAAATATATCCATTTTCCTTTTGCATTAATAAAGTAAAATATTATACTGAAAGCAATGAACTTTTGTGGCAATGTTCACATTCTACCTTTAGACATTATGGACACTGCACATATATTTAAGAATAAAGGGTAGTCCTGTTTAGTTTTAAGTAATTCCTCCATTGTCTTGCATCCAATTTTTGAAAATTTCATGGACAGTATCATAAAGAAAATTGCTTTCATAAGGGAAATTTGAAAAGAACCAATTTAGTAATAATCCTTTGGACCACATTTTGATTATTCATTTACTATTTTTAAAAGCTAGTCAATCTAAAGATGTAGTTGGCAATCATTTCCTTCTGTGATAGAAAATGTTGTCTGAAAGGTAAAATGTGCAATTCCCCATTTTTAATATTCATATATTATATACACAGTATGAATACACTTAAAATATGAGAGTTACATATTCTGGTCTCTTACATGCAAACAGTAGATCACAAATAGTTTTGAGCTACACATATATCTTGCACAGGTATTGGGAAAAAAATCTGTGAAATTTTTTTTACAGTTTTAACAAATATACATAAATATAAGAACATAAATTATAGTAAAATATTGACAGCATTTGAGAAAATGTTGATAACCCAGATGCACTGATGCCTAAAGGGCCTTATAATAGAAAAGTACAGTTCAGGGACATCTCATTCCTACTCCTTTAAAATAAGTAATACATCATATGAGATATTAGTTATTCCTCTAAACAACTCACTTAGAGAAATGTATATATCTTAGTTCTACTTCCCATGAAAGAAAACAAACCACACATCTCATTTATGATACAACACTGTCTTTCCCCCCTAAGTTTACACAGTTGTCACAACACTGAAACATACAGGGTCACATAATCATTCAAGTCTTTTCCTGAGAATGAAGTTTTTCCCCAACTAACCCTCCCTCTGGTATATACTGTTAATGGAACAAAGATCATGTAGAAGGGATTTCAAGTGTGCACTTGAAACTCTAAGTTGTTGCACTTGGAAAGGATAAAAAAGGAAAAAAAAAAACTCAATATAAGTAAAATAATGTGAAGCTATTTTAAAATTAAAATGTAGCCCTTTGTACATGTTTAAAAATTCTAAATATAATTTTTATATCAGTTATAAATATACTGTAAAGACCTCTTGAGAACCTGGCAGCAAGTCTTACATCTTCAGATTGCAAGACTACTCTCAAAGTGTCATTCACTTCTGCCAGCTTATAAAGTGACTTACTTTAAAAGAGATAGAAAGCCTTTTTTGTTAAAACAATAATCTAGATAATTCTGAGTTGTCCAGAAGTGGCATAGAAACAGCACTGATTTTAATCAGCAACTTCTCAGAACATATTCTTGGTTAAGCTCATGTGGTTTAAAGTGAACCTACTAGCAGCTCGTTACCACACCTCCTCTTATTTTGATGGAGAAACGTTAATACTTAAGTGAATAATAAATACAGAATTGTAAATACTTAGAATAATTCTTGCAAATGTTCTAACACCATGAAAACATGAGGGTTATTGGAAAACTAAACACTAGTGTTTCTCTTAGCATTCTAAGAAAGGTACGACTTACCTGTGCAGGTGTACTTCCCACACGCATGATAGCTCCACATGAAACAAAGTACAGGTATCTTGGAACAAACCCCCAGGAGAGAAAAACCGCCAAATAAAACATCGAAGACAAGCAAAGACATTAAAGTTTAAAAAAAAAAAAAAAGCAACAAATAAAAACACATAATTTGTAGTCTTAGCCATAATTCAACCATAAATCCAACTAGTGTCCATGAGGATTCAGTGCTTCAATGTAGCTAGTATCAAGCAGGGGAATCTAATGACACAAATCTCCACTGGTGATTCCAAATACTTCCTTCATCTCTTGGACTTACACCTAAATGGGAATCTTCTGCACTCCAAAAATACTGTGGTTTACATTCCAGTTGCTCATGACAACAGAGCTTAATGTCCAGTTTTAATTAATAAAAGTCTTGTTGGCAATTAGAAAGATTTTCTATAGGCAGGAAAGATGAAGTGCAAATTTACCATGAGTGTTCTGAAGCGAGTATTTCCCAACTCCTATGCTTTAGTGGGTAAAAGTTTTTTTGGTGTTACGGGTCTCTTGGTCTGCCATAAATGGCTATGAATGGTAATTGCATCAACACTGGCAGATAAAGTTTTAGCAGGTATGTGACTAAATTGTTTCCTGTCAGAATTGTATTTATAAAGTCCCTCAATCATTTTTTTAGTGATAGATTTTGGGCCTATCCCAGTCAGTTTATTAATTTCTTCAGTTTCTGGGCAATAAGTATACAAAGATCTGAACTGGCAGCCTGAATCCCGGAACAAGATTAAGAAATTGTTGGCATCCGACTTTTCCATTTCCTTGAAAAGAAAACAACAATTAAAAAAAACCCTTTAACTGAGTAAATCTTACATAATTAATTCTGTTACAGTTCTTGGTCCACATTTATGACATTTATTTTAAAATATAAATTGAGCCAAAATAAGATCAGATGTATATTATATAAGCCAAGCACACTTTATTATTATTTTTTTAATAGAGGCATGTTTTATTTATTTATTTATTTGTTTGTTTGTTTGTTTTTGTTTATACAAGCACTGGGTACAGTCAGAAGCGCGGGAGGGTGAGAGAATTCACCAGAGCCAGAGCGGGGAGCAGAGCAGGCAGAAGGACCGAAGTACACTGCTGAGGGGAGCAGCGGGCGGCAGGAGAGGTCTGTGCGCCATGTGGGACCCTCCTCCGGTGGCCGGGGAGCAGCTGGGGATCGAACCGGCGCCACAGAGGCCGCGGGCAGCTTCGCAACCCAGCGCTCAACCGCTGCGCCACCAGGGAGGCCCCAAGCACACTTTAATTACCATGTGCACAAGCTCCTTCCTGCTGTGGCTCTGTTGGCTCCACGGTACTACTGTAACCCTTCAGGGAACTTGTAAAGAGATAAACCATCTATAAATCTTGATCTTAGTCAAACTGTCTTTATCATTAACCAGGCACTAATTATCTCCTTTGTAATATAGCTTCATTTAAAAAATGGAAAATCACCTTAGCTACATATATGGAATTTGAATGGGTGAATCTAGGCAAAAAGATAATTTACAATTTCATATTATCATCAAAGTCAATACCTAATCTTTAATTAAATCTGCACTCAAGCTAATAATTAAACCATAGTTACAAGTTATTTCCATGCTACTGAAATTTTGAAAGCCTATGATCTTCCTCTTGAGTTTATAGAGAAGACTCCCATAATTTCAGAATATTGCAAATTGAATCTTCATGCAAACATACTTACTTACCTCCAGTATTTTTTTCTTCTGACCTTCATTTACTTTTCCAGCCAAACAACAATGGGCTAAAGCATTTTGTATTATATGCTTATTGGATTTTGCACTGGGTTCTTTGTAGAGCTTTGGTCCTATGGCAAGAATTTAACAATAGTCAAAATGTTACTAAGTCAGAAATAATAAGTTTAAAGGATTTTCTATTATGGTAATAGAAAAGCAAATTCTGTGCTTGCAGGCCTGACTGGGTGCACTCCAGGCAGAATGTATTTTTTTGTTTGTTTTTGCTAGTGATAAACACATTTAAAAATGAAATTTTTTTTGAATTGCAGTAACACTGGTTTACAACACTGGATTCAGAGGCACAGAATCACACCTTCTCAGATGCATGCTGCCGCCCCACACCTACCCCACTGAAGTCCAGCACTCCCTCTCCCCGGTCTTTTCCTCTTCCACTCCCCATCTCATGGCCTCATTGCAGTCAGATGTCTAGGGTTTGTATTGGTTTGGTTTTATCTGACCCTTTGTTTTATTTCTCTACATTCAACATGGCAGTGACACCATTGGTACTTGCTGGATCCTTCTGACCTACTTCTCTTAGCACTATCCCCTGTCATTCCCCATCCATGTTGCTGCACATGGCAGGAGGCCATCTTTTTTTTTAAATAGCTGAATAGTGTTCAACTGTGTAGATACCACTTTTTCTCTCATTCTCTGTCGTCAGACACTTAGGTTGCTTCCACAACTTGGCTATTGTCAACAGTGCTGCAGTGACCAACTATCCCTTTGAATTACCTTTTTTGCATTCTTTGGGTAGACACCTAGGAGTGAAATTGCTGCTGGATCTATTTTTAATATTTTGAGAAATCTCCATAATTTTTTCTACATTCCCATCAGTTGTGTAAGAGGGCTTCTTTTATTCCACATCTTTGCCAACATTTGTTGTTTCTGGTCTTTTATATGGACCATTCTCACAGATGAGAGATGGTGTGTCATTTTGACTTGCATTTCCCTGGTAAGTGATGAACATTTTTTCACGTCTGTTGGCCATATGCATGTCTTCTTTTTTTTTTTTTTTTTAAATAGTTTCCTTTATTGTTTTTTTTAAGATTTATTTTTTTATTTATACAATAGCTGGGGTACAGGCCAGAGGTGTGGGAAGGTGAGAGGATTCACCAGAGACATAGCGGGGAACAGAACAGGTAGATGGACCGAAAGCACTTATAAGGGGAGCAGTGGGTGAGACAGGAGAGGTCTGCTGCACCATGTGGGAATCTCCCTGGCCAGCCAGGAATCGTACCCGCGCTGCAGAGGCTGCGGACAGCTTCACAGCACTGCACTCAACCCGCTGTGCCACCGAGGAAGCCTTGCATGTCTTCTTTTGATTGGGTTATTTATTTCTGTTGAGTTGCATGAGTTCTTTATATATCTGGGGTATCAGCCCTCTATCAGATGTGTGAGGTACGATATTTTTTCCCATTCAGAAGGGCGTCTTTTTTTTTTTCACTAACAGTTTCTTTCGCTGTGCAGAAGCTACGTCTTGAGGATGCTGCTATGGCTCCTTGGGCTGCCCTGCGAGAGCAATGCTGGAAATCACATACTGCTGGAACTGTCACACTGTGCTTCACCTCCTTTCTCATGTTTGGTAAGGTGACTGGAGCACTTAAAGTAGACTGAGTCCACAAGGAATTTAAGCTTTCAAAAAGCAAGAAATAGGGCCTCCCTAGTGACACAGCGGGTTGAGTGCAGCGCTGTGAAGCTGTCTGCAGCCTCTGCTGTGCAGGTTTGATCCCGGCCGGTCAGGGAGAATCCCACATGGCGAAGCAGACCTCTCCTGTCTCGCCCGCTGCTCCCCTCAGCAGTGTATTTCAGTCAATCTGCCTGTTCTGCTCCCAGCTCTGTCTCTGGTGGATTCTCTCACCCTCCCGCGACTCTGGCCTATACCCCAGCTCTTGTATAAATAAAATAAATATTTAAAAAAAAAAAAAAGCAAGAAATAGCTCTACATTTTCTCCTACATCTCTGGGTTTTTAGCATTTTTTTTTCACCAATGGTACCGCTTGGTCAGAAAAGCACAGAAGCCATTCTCCTGACACATTCCTCCTCACAAAGGGTAGCTCACAGTATAACCCCCCTCCTACTTCATACTAACTAAACTCTGGTTGAAGGCAGGGATTATGCTTTGCCCTCCTTAGTGTTCTGAGAAACCCGTTCTTTGGGCAAGCAAAAAAAAAAAATCAGCCCTGGGTTGTAGCATTTACCTGTTCATTCCTTCAGTATAAATTACTCCTCCCACAGCTTAGTTTAAGCTACCAATGGCTCTATAACTTGTATCATTCCTGGAAATTTAATAGTTCAGGAGTTGGTAGGAATCAATCCCAGCATACCTCTGAAACTCTGGCTGATATGGTTATTAAACTGAATTAATGCAGAGAGGCAGAGAGAATAGGAAAGGAAAACTTGTCCATTCCCAGGTCTACAGGCTTAGGCTGCCCACAGGAGACTGTCCTAAAAAGCCACAGAACAGGAGGAGGGGGTGTCACAGAGTGAAGTACACGGGAAAGCAGCAAGTTCTAATCCCTTCAGGCCTTTCTAGGGCTTCTGCCTCCACAGGCCTCGGCAGGTGGAGAGGTCGCTAGCATACCTAGCCTTGCTCTTCTCCTGTGCCTTTCCATTTCATCCCTCAACATGTGGCTCACATTTGTTCTCATCTTCTCATTTCTCCTGCTTCAATCCTTTAGAAGTGTTCTTGTCTCCATTCTGTTCTTCAGTTTGCTGTGACTGCACAGGCTAGAAGAGGACCAGCAGGCACATGCACAGCTAGATGCCTCCTCCATTCAACCCATTCTCATATCTTAGAGTCTCTTAATACTTTTTAAAGACACACAGTTCTAGATGCCCGAAACGCCAGTGTTAGAAAGAGAACTCTGTGGAGGCTAGCCCCTTCTCAGTAATCAGGACCTAGGTGTTTCAGGCAGAACTTCTCTAAAAGTTCTTCAGACACAAGCTACAGCACAGCAATGGCAAGCAACTTTAAGAGATGCAGGGGGTGAGGGGTAAGTGGCATGGCTAAGTTCTAGAACTTGTCTCAATTCACCTGAGAAAGGTCACTACCTCTATGTGGCACATGTCACTAAACTGACCTACCTGAAAGTGGCACCTGTGTTCATTGGTTCTCATCAGTCTTCTGCATTAGACCAGAAGGCGAGCCAGTGAACTCTACTTCAGTGTGTCCTCATTAATGTGCTAAATTAAAATGTTTACATAAGAATGTAAAGGCACTAACCTGTGTATTCTGTTCCAGAAGCCACTGAAGACGTTGTTGATGCGTTTTCCCAGTCTTTTTCCCCATTTCGACTGCCACAGCGACTCGGAGATAAGAAGCCTTCTACAGACTCTGATCTAAAAAGCAAGTAAAATATTTCCATGCATCACATGCCGAGAACTTTTCAGCACTTCTTAAATACTTGAGTGAAAGAATGTTTTTCTAACATGAAAACTGGCAAGTGACACAACAGGATGGTAACATCAAGGTCAGAACTCAGAGTGCTGTTTCCAATGTCGCTGGAAACCTTTTGCAAATTGCAGTACTACAGGAAAAGGTAATGAAATTCTGACATTTTCTGATCTGTCTCCCAGGCGCAGGATCACAGGCAGCCCAACTGAAATCATACTAATGGGAAAAACTTCTCTATATTTGGTGGGAAATCAGAGAGGCTGATGCTATCTGGATGATGCACTTCCCTTTCCTACAGACCCTGATTCTACCACAGTCCTATTAGCAATTATTGATCTCATCAATGTCAGCAACTCTAAAATTCTAAAAGATAAAAAAACACTGAGAATGATGAGGACTTTTTATATCAGTTCTTTTAAAGAAACCCAAATTGTACTATCCTGCAAAACCTACAAATATTTGATTGTGATTCACTCATTACAAAATAACTGCACAGAACATGTTCCTTTTATGAGAAATGCCCACACTAAGACTCACCTTGGTGTCCTCTTGCCTGAGTGCACACTCTCGTTATCCCCCGTGTTCAGTGACGCCAGAGAAAGGCTAGAGACTGAAAAAACACGATAAATTCGTGATCCTGAAGAAAGACAAAATTATAAATTGAAAAGGAGCAAGTAGAAAGGAGTCTGTTCATGAGATAACACCAGCATATGGGAATTGTGCCTCCATAGTTTCTTTTTCTTTACTCTTCATCTAAATACATGATGTTTGCATGCATAAATGTACAGCTTATTGAAAATTAGCAAGGACCTGACAAAACTAAAGAAACTGATAAAACTAATAGTTGTTAGGATTTATTCTAAAAGTAAAGTGGCAATATGAGACATGATAATAAGGAAATGAGACATGATCATAAGAAAAAAGTCATAAAGAAAATAAATTGGCAAAAAATATATTTAGGAATATCAAATTCCTGGGTACATTCATTTATTCATTTTCAGCCAACAGGTATCAAAACATTTCATTGACTAGCAAAGGCAGTTATTTTAAAACAATGTTACATTATTTTTCTTTAGTTTTTAGAATAACTATGTGAAAGCTCTAAAATTTTCTGTGGCATTTAGTTTGATTTTTAAAAAAATAATGTATTTATTTATTTTTGCATAGAAGAACTAGGTTGTAGGCCAGAAGTGAAGGGGAGGGAAGGGGAGGGGGTGAGAGGATTCACCAGAGTGGAGGGCAGAACAGGTGGATTTACTATAATACAATGCTAAGGGGGCGCAGCAGGTAAAACAGGAGAGGTGGGTTAGCTCCCTGGCCAGGGTTGGAACTCAGGCCATTGCAGTGGTAGTGCTGAGACTCAACCTCTAGGCCACCAGGAAGGCCCCTGTGGCATTCAGTTTTAATAAAATTTAAAAAAATATTTATGTTGAATTCAAGTAAAGAAAGATGTATTCTATTTCAGCTGCAGAAATAAATTTGGATTGTTGACTCTTTCTTAAGGGAGGAACTCATGAACTGATCTTAGATACCTTATTATACTAGTATCTTTCTTATATATTTCATGCATATAACATTTATTCTTAAATTTACAAATCTGGAAAGGTAGTTAATAATCCTGGGAGATTATATCTTAGGGCAGAGTTTCACAATAGGTTAGTATATAAGCTGGGTTTTTTTTTTTTTTTGCAGTTATTTGTTCAATTTGAACATATGCATGCATACATAGACGCTTAAGTTGTAAAAAAAAAAAATCATTTAGTCATTTTGGTTTTCCAAATGAGGAGCATGCACAGAACTCCAATGTTGTATCCGATTTAGCATCCAAAGCACAATCAAGTTAGTATAACAAACCAGGCTGGTGTTTGTTTATGAACAGACTCTGCATAATGACTGTGTTACCTGGAGGACCTTTTATTGGTGTTTTGGGAGATTCAATATGATCTCTGTGAATAGATTTTGGGCGCTGTTTTTTTTGTTTTCCTACTTGAGGACGAGGTTTAATTACTGTGTCCATGTCTTCCATTAGTTTCAGCTGCTTTCGCCTCATGTATTCTTGCCTAATAAATTCTCTGCGTGCTCTCTCATCTTCTTTCTTTTGACGTTCTTCCTCAGTTTTACGTCTAAGAAACCAAATGGTTAAATTCTTATTCTGCATACCAAAGAAAACAGACGCTGGAGTGCATGAATTTGATGTAAGATGGAAGAATTATTATATTTCAGCACCGGGGGGAAAATGGTTCATTTAAAATGTACTTGAGACAATTTAGGTCATTAAACACACACATGTATACACACGCGCAGACACAAAAATAACCACTTTTTAAAAAATGGGTATATCACCATGATGTCACTGGTGGCAAGTCCATCTATGGGGAGCGTAGGGCCAGGACTGGCCACAGTGCAGGTTTTCTAAGATCCAGCAGACCAGGTAAACGAGGAGTCAGAGTCCTCAGTGGTTTTTTTGCAGGTCTTTTATTGGGGTCCACCAGGTATATGGCAGGCAGGGTGCTGGGAGGCCGGGAGGCTGGCAGTCCTCCCAGCCCCCAGCAAGTCTTCATTCTATCTGGGCTCTCCGGCCTTCTCTCAGCTTCTGCTTCTCTTGCTTCTCCCAGCTTCTCTTTTGGCTTCTACTGGCATCCCCGTGATGCCGCCCTTAAAAGCCCAGTCTTAGCCCAGGTGAATCCCATCTACCTATGCCCACACCCTACTCCAGGTGCCCGCCATCAGGCATGCACTCAGGACCGCAGGGGTCCGTCATCTATCCTGATGGCGAGAGCACAGAAAAGCCTGACATTTTTCCTTACCCTACAGGGAGAAATTTATTGATGACAATTTTATCCTCAAGCATATCAGTCCTGACAGCTTGTCAATGGCAAATGCTGGACCCAACACAAATAGCTGCCAGTTTTTCATCTGCCCTGCCAAGACTGAGTGGTCTCTAGCAAGAGGAAGGTGGGCCTGGATACCATGAAGTGAGGGAGGGCTTTGGGTCCAGGAATGGCAAGACCAGCAGGAAGACCACTATTTCTGACTGCTGACAAATCTAATAAATTTGACTTGTATCCTAACCCCCAGGCTGCTCCTTCCTTAGCTTAGTTGGCATCCATTTACCCCCATCTGCTCAAAATAGCTTACAATCTTTATGCTCGCTCTCCCTATAGTTCTTTGAGCACCTTATTTCCCTTATCCCTTTCCAAGTCCAGCTGGATGTTGTAAGTTGGTGGTTATGACATAAACAGTGAACAACAAAAAAGTAAATAGAAACGTGTGCTTGTGTAAAACCCAGTGACGTTTGGCAGTGACCTTAATGTAATAGCGTGACCATGCTGAGTCTTTGTGATGCACACCTGAAACTTACATCATGTTATAATGCAACATAACTTTAATAAAAACAAATTAAAAAATCAGTGAAGATATTTTAAATTAACATTTTTTGGAGAACTTTACCCAGAAATGTCTTAAACTTAGGATAAATACACAATCAGATAACACTTTGGGAAAATAAATTAACTTCTAAACAGCACCAAAATCAGCATTAATTCAGTTGTATTATGTATACTGCAAACATCTGAAAAACTAGTTAATAAAAAGTTAATGAGAACCTGCCCCTTTTGACTACATACTTACCAAACTTTTCTAGCTCTGCACATGTGTCATTAATGCTCAGATTTAGAACTGACATAGCAATTTCCTTTACCTTGTCTCCTCTTTCTTATGCTCCATTTCTGCTTCCAGTTGTTGTTTCCGAAGCTGAGTCTCTTTTTCCCTTCTTAGTCTTTTCTCCAATAAAGCTGCCCGTTTCATTGCCATATCATTTTCTGCTTTTTGGTCATCCTGAGAATGAAGTTGATGAAAAAGATGATTGGTTTAGTTAGTGCCATATTCACATTTTCAATTGTTGTGGTCATATTTAGTGATTACTATCATAACTGAAAATCTGAATTATATATTCAGTCTTATTCCAACCCCACCATATACATATATGGACATGTTCCACAAATTATGGAGGAAGAGGCAGCTCTCTTGCCCATTTGGGACTATGTAAGCCTTCCTTTCTGTTCGCAAAAGTTTTCCTTTTGCTAATCAGCAGCAGCAGCTCTCCTGCCCACCTGTGACTATATGCAGGCCCCTCTCTTTTCTTTCTCCTTTTCCTAATAAAGCTGTCTTTTTAAAATGTTAAAAAAAAAATATGAAGGAAGTAATGAGTTAAATTGTTCCATCGACTGACAAAGGACTTAATTACATGTTTCCAAAACCTAGGGAGTTAGCAAAGAACAGCCAGAGAAGGTAGTGGGGAGACATTTTAGGAGGAACCCTCATATATAACTAAGAGGAAAGTTTACCCTAATTTTTTTAAGGTTTTATTTATTTCTGCATAGAAGAACTGGGGTGCAGGCTAGAGGAGCAGGGGGTGAGAGGATTCACCAAAGACAGAATAGATGGATCTACTGAAATATACTGCTAAGGGGTGTAGTGGGTGAAAAAGGAGAGGTCTGCTGCATCATATGTGGGTTAGGCCATCGTGGTGATAGCACTGATACTTAACCCCGAGGTCACCAAGGAGGCCTCAGTTTACCCTAACTTTAAAAATTGTACTTACATTGTATTCCTAACACACACAACCAAGAAAACAGGTAAAAGCCCCCCAAAATTAGCTACCTAAAGTTATACCACAGAAATGAAACTACTATTGCGACTTTTTTAAGCTGAGGTTCTAACAATTTGCTTGATGGGTTCTGAGCTATTCTGAAGATTTTTCCTCTGGAAAAAAGATGGGCATTATTATATAAAGGTCTTTCATTTTGAAAACTAGTTTCTGATTTGTAGGTCTTGTGAACTTGCCTCAGCTTCTACTTAAATACTTAGGACAGCCCCAGTTCTCAGAGGGATTTCAAAATTTTCAGAATTCAGGAAAGTAACAAGCCAGAGAAGTAGTTCATGGTCCTAATGATTCTTTGTAATACTGAACATGATAAGCATTTCCTGAGTACACTCACCTTATAGTGCCAGGCATTACAGACACTAAAGTATGAAGAATATAAGGCAGCTTATGTTACAGCACCTTTTTTAGGGAGTGAAAAGGCCACATGGGAAGAGGTGCAGACATGGGGCTTTGCATAAGGACCCAGGGAGATTAATTGTGATGGAGAAAGTCAGGAGCTACCACTCAAAAATCAGTCCAAGTGTTTCTATGTCTCTAACAAACTAAATACACTTTGTAATTTGCCAGGCACTTTACTGTGCTCTGGGGATTAAAAAAAGATGCAACACCTCTAAGAGTTATTAGTCTAAGAAAAAAACTAACTTGAACAAATGATAACACAACTGAAAACTCTGGGTCACAGGTACTACTCTGAGGATGCTGAGGCCACAAAGGAGACAAGAGAAAATCTTTAACACTTACTTAAGGAATTACAAAAGGCTTCAGCAAACAGATGAAGATCAAAATTAAAGAACAGGACAGCGTGGACAAATAGCTTGGGTTAGCCTGTGAGAGTCTCTAAATATGTTAAGATATTCAACAGGCAACACTAAGAATTTTGACTACAGAAGACTCAATCGAACTTATATTCTTATAACAATTATCTCAAGTAGCTGCAGTATGAAGAATGGAATGGCACGGTTAGAGACAGGTCTAGTTAAGAAGGTGTAGGGTAAGGAAAAATGTCAGGCTTTTCTGCCCTCCCGCCATCAGGATAGATGATGGATCCCTGTGGTCCTGAATGCATGCCCGATGGCGGGCACCTGGAATAGGGTGTGGGCCTAGGAAGATGGGATTCACCTGGGCTAAGACTGAGCTTTTTAAGGGCGGCGTCACGGGGACGCCAGCAGCAGCAGAAGCCGAAAGAAAAGCCGAGAGAGAAGCAGAGAAGCAGAAGCAGAAGCAGAGAACGCCAGAAAGCCCAGATAGAGTGAGGATTTGCTGGGGGCTGGGAGGACTGCCAGCCTCCCGGCCCCCCAGCACCCCTGACTGCCATATGCCTGGTGAACCCCAATAAAAGACCTGCAAAAACCCACTGAGGACTCTGACTCCTCCTTTACCAGGTCTGCATGGGATCAGAAAACCTGCACTGTGCCTGTTCCTGACTTTACAGAAGGTATAACTACAGTCCAAGGGATGAGTATCGGGGCAGTACAGACATGGAAATGGAATGGAAATAAATGGAAGGGACTGTATGGAATGGACACAAAGGTACAGGTGAACTGCCTATTTTACACTAATGGACTCCTCTCCCCCCTCCCCCCATTTTTTTTCTCTTAAGGAACAGAGGTAGCAAGGGTCCCTGAAATTAGTAAACTGTACTGAAGTGTCTACAGTAGCATACTATTAAAAAATGGTAGTTTAACTTGGCTAAGAGATAAAACATAACTCACATTCAAGTTTCTAAATATTAAAAAGCGCCTTAAGGGCAATCACCCCGAGATCAACTTTAAAATAAACTACACATTTCCAACATTAGATGATCAAAAGAAAAATTAGCAGTTGTAATCTTCCCAATCACTTCTTGGATTCTTATTCCTAGAGGATGCTGTGTTTCAATTTAAAATCTTAAATTAGAAATTGTTGCTGTTTAGTGTCGATTTTTTTCTATCTATATTCTAAAATGACAGAGCTATACAGGATCAGAGGTGATCTACTTTAGTCCCTTAATTAAAAAAAAACACACATACATTTCTAATTTATATATATATATATATAAATTCTTCCCTATAGGCAATTTGGAAAATACCGAAAAATAGACAAAAAATGGATAAAAATTAGGTAAAAAGTTAAAAATATGGATTTTTCCTTGTTTTGCCAACATCGATATAAATGTTGAGCTCTTCACCATCAAGAGGTGATACTATTCAGTGTTTGTACTAGTTAGTTACAGTATCATTAAATATACTCTGTCCAGTTATCGATCAGGAATGATGTGCTAGATTTCCATCCAATGCTTTTCAAGGAGCTATTTCCATGACCGCTATTCGAAGTAGGTAGGTTTTTAAATGTTTCATCTAATAAGATTCTGTCTGGTCAATTGTTAAGATTTTTAAAAACAAAACATGTTCAAGATTGAAAAAAAAGGTAAAATATATTTATATGCAATGTGAAGTTATGCACTTTTTACAAACTGTCAATTGAATAACTCTTTAAAGAGATCGTATAGCTTAATTTTTAGACGGTTTTTATGAAGGTGAAAGGGCAGAGGCACCAAAGCATCATATTTTAACATCCATACATGAATGGATGAAAGGTTCTGGAAATCAGTGCACGTGACTGTAACTACAGTCCACCAAGGGGCATGCCAAAGTCTATTTTAGGATTAGACTTATAACAAAAGAAATTGCTAGTAAAAGAAGCTGTCAACTAAGAAAAACCAAACCCACCTAACAAGGATGCATAAAACTCTGAAGACTAGCATTACCTTAAAAAAGAATCCACAGCACACTTTCTGGTCATCATCCAACAGTTCTTTGTCACTTTCTCCTTCATATTTTTCAACAGATACATCAGCCTTTTCAGGAGGTTTCAAATCTGACAGGGAAACTTCAATCAGGTTAACATTTTTAGGAGCAGCAGGTGGGAAAACAAGTTTAGGAGGCGGTTCTGTGGGCTGATTCAGCTGGTCCTCGTTTGGCGTCAGACACACAGTCTCTGTGATAGGCTGTGATAGGACTTCAGAAACTGTTGACTCAAGAGGTTTGAGCTCCTTCTCTTCTAGATTGTGTACCTGCTGCCCCAAAGTTTCTTTGGGATCCAATTCCTCCTTTTTCACTTCCTCCTTAGGTTTGGGTTCCTTTAACTGAGGTTCTCCATCATCCCCAAAACATACAAATGACCTCGTCTGAATGGGAACTTGACTGGGTGAGAATCTCCTTAGCCTCGGGAGACTATCCACAGACCGAGGCGGTGTCAATGTTCGATTCAAAGGTGTAATTTTTAATTCATTTGGCCTTGGAGTCCTTTGATTCTTAACAGAAAAAGATGTACTTTTCCTGTTAGAAGACTGTGGAGATGGGTGAGTGGGCCGAGGGGAGTCTGATGAGAATGGTGCAACGGCTGATGACAGGCCCGCCTGCCTAGAAGGTTTAAAATCTCTACTCTGTTTCTGTGGAGAAGGTTGGGGAGGTGAAATCACCCAGGACTGCTGCTCTCTCATCTGCATTAACATTTCCTGCTGAAGCGACAAGCGCTGCATTTCTTGTTGTAGAAAATGCAGAGATGAATTTAACTTTTCAATAGATTTGGTGTATTCTAAAATCTCTCCTTCATTTAAAGTTTCTTCAGTGGGGCTTGCCAGGTTCCACTGCTTCTCAGGATCAACAGGGGTGGTAGGAGACTTGAGCCATTTGGCCTGAGGATTCTCCATGCTTTCTTTTATATCCACTAGAGACTTGCTCCTCTGCCCATTAGCTTTCTGTGATTCCTTTTCTTTTGCTCGATCAGTATAGACTTTCTCATCTTCTGCCCCAGCTGCTTCCTCTCGAAGAGGGGAAATCCCATCCCCTTTCTTTTTCACTACAGTAAGAAATGCTGTCCTTCCCATTTTCTGCCTTTGTTTAGTGAAAGCAGCTTCCATTTTCTTCTTCTGGGCCTCTATGGCACGCCTCTTTTCTTCCAGTTTCATCCGAAGATGCACCATTTCGGAGGCTAACAGCTGGGTAGTATCCCGTCCATGCGGAAGGCCTGTTTCTTCTGGAATTTGTGCCCAAGCAACCACATGAGGAATATTAAGTTCAGAGCCCTCCGGCGTAGTCTTTTGTGAACTGCTTCCACTACTTTTCCCATCAGTATGATTCAGTTTCCTGAATTTCTGTTCAGCAAAGCTGGTCATTTTAACTCCAGAACTAGAGGAGGCACTGCTACCTGGCTGAGACTTGGTACTCACAGTACTTGGACAAGGGCTCAAAGCTTCTCTGGTATTGCCAGTTCGCACATCATAATCCTGAAGAAATTTAGATGCGTCGTCCATGTCAGAATCCAAACTTACAGTATAATCTCTCAAAGAAGAATCTTCATCCATAGTTTCTGGTATATCTTCTGAAGGAACATGAATTCCAGTGTCTACTTCAGTGTTGTCAGTTACGGGACTCAAGGCACCTTTTGTATCAGTTATGTTATCAGGACTAGATTGATTTAGCTTGATATTTGAATTTAGGATACTCATTTCCTGGCTGTGAAGAAAGAAGCCATTAGCAATTTGGTCTGGCTGTGGTGTATGAGGAGAATTTTCGGTATCATGAATTATCTGCAATGCTTCTTCAATGCTTGGTGTCTCAATCTGATTGCCAAACTCATCTAGAAGTATTCTATTTTGTAAAGCTCCATTTGGAAGCTTGTAATGAATATTCTCATTAGAATTTAGATCATTTCTATTAAGGGGCACATAAGATTTGATGTCACTGTGAGGGTCAATATCGAGTTCTTCTTCAATGCTTTCTGTTTCCTCTTCTCCATTCACTGGCTTAAAGGACAAATTTTTCCTAATGTGCTTAGAGACACGATTGTTGTTCAGAGCAAGGCCTTCATTACTAACAGAACGAGTGATTCCTCGGTTTGGAGTAGATCTCTGCACACTATTTTCTTTATCAAAAGATATATCAAATGAAACTCCATGTACCGATGATCTAAAAAAAATTTTTGAAGAGAAAATCTTAATTTCAAAAAGTGATTTCATATGATTAATAACTACTTGAAATTTACTTTCTTTCCCCATTTCTCATAATCATATTGCCCTTAAGGTAAAATTACGGCTATCAAGCTACTGTTAAAATTTAGTCTCTCTGATCTCTATCATCTACCTATTTTGCCCTTTTTAAATGTAGGTACTAAACAGATGTCTATTGTAATTTGGCTAAGGATAGAGAGAGAATATGAATTAGCATTTCTTGATAATGTGAAAATGCTAAAAATAATCCTTTTTGATTACCTTTTTTCTTTAGGCCATGTGCCTATGAAGCCATCAACATAAGACATAGATGAAGACCTTCTAATTCCTCCTTCAAATACAAAAAAAGTCATTGAAATCATGTAAATAATTTTAACTCACAACAATTTAACTGATTTCACATATTTGAGGATTCATTAATAGCATTACAGAGTAAGTAGGTACAAATGGACAATTAGAGACCATTAATTTAAGAAAAGCAAAGCAAGCATAGTAAAACAAATCAACCTGCTAGGATATTTAGAACACTTTTCAGAACAATAAGATGGGATATTTCAATTTTTATTCTCAATCATTTCCCATCATTCTATTTAAGTGGTATTTTCCTAGGTTTTTTCAAATACATTACCTGAGGTTGAAGAATGAGCTTGCTGGCGCGAATGTTTAGAAGGCAAATGATGATGAGAGAGGCTAAATGCAGCTCCTTCTCCACTGCAATGTAAAATAAATCCAAAATGTTATCTTTAAATTTTATATAGAATGGCTATATTTAGAAACACCATTGCCTCTGATTCCCCATCTAAATTTAAAAAACAAAGAAACATGATGTATAACAAACCCTTGTAAAAGATTCTGGCAGTCTTCCTGCTAACAGACCTATGTCTATACGATTCTTCTCTAGTGAGCTGCACTATACAGATCTCAAATGCTTGTAAAGACAGGACGCTTTCCTGTCTGCTATTTCTTCTTAATTCCACTGTACTCCAATTATTGCAGGGGATTTACAGTAATATTTGACCAGAATTTAATTTTTCTCCCTCTATGTTGTAAGTCTGTATGGCCTACCTTATAATCAGATGAAGAAGTTAAGTACCCCCACCCCCATAAATTGTGAATTGTGGAATTTGAGGTAGTGACTTCTGTAGCTCTTCTCAAACCACATTATCTTTAAGCTTATGTAAACTGAGAAGATGAACAAGTGACCTAAAGCATTCAAAGGTATGCTTTATTCTTTGCTGTATTCTTACTATTTGATGAACCCTTCCAAAAGCAACACCACCTGAAAATCTTGCATAACTTGGCTCTGTCCGAAGCAAACACTTGCATGCATCTGTGTTGCTTTTCCCTCTAAACTGCACATTACGTTTTCTGTTTTGTTTAATCCTCTGCTAGAGCCATCAGAATATAATGTATCCCTGTCATGTTTGCTTCTATTCTTCTTCCCTCTAAAATCATTTCCAAGGTGTCCACTCTTCTTTAGATCTATGACAAGAAGGTAATCCTGAACATAGGTTAACTATTAATATATGTTCACTCCTTTCTTCCTCCCCAAATAATAGTTCAGTGTTAAAAATTCCCACTGGTTGCCTCATTTTCACATCTGCATAGAGGATTTTGATCTGGTGTAGCTCCCCAACAGGCCGGCAGCCAAATATGTGGAGTAACTGTTAGACATGTAAGTTTTGCTTTGCTAGTCTTTTCTTGGCCTTTTTCTTTCTCATATAAGTATTCAGATCAACACTTTAAGACAAGACTGCATTATTTTCATGAAGAGAACAAAATTTTGCATGCTTCCTCAGCATGTAGGGGAGACTACAGTGGAACACCAGAAGACTTATGCCTCGAGGGGAATGCTAGGCCCTGGAGTGACGGCTACCAGTGACTCTCTAAGGAAAAGAATTTAGACACTCAAGTTACAGAAAGGTCTCCTGCTAGGAAAAAATGGGGAAAGGGAGCCACTCGGCTGTCTGAGACAGGAAAGATGAGTCTTCCAGAAGACCTTAAGACATTTTCTACTTCCAAGAAATAGGTTCCAAGAAGTAACAATTATGTGGTAATTTAAAGTGGAAAGTTTCAGAGATTTTCAAGATTTCAGGGGATAAGAATGATGAAATAGAATTCTGAGTGCTGCCTAAAATTTCAAGGAAGAACCAGTCACTATGAAACCAACACAAGAAAGCACTGAGGAAATAGTACGTAGAAAAGTTCCCTATTAGAAAAAATATAGGGACGCTGCTAAATCAGCAATATTTCAACTTAGCCTTTGTGGTAAATTTCAGGGAAAGCTACGGGATAGAAAATTTAATGGAAGTGGTGAAGATTAATAGTAGTAAAGCAGAGGATAAAAGAAGGAAAATATGTTAGGGACAACAGAAAGTCCACGCAGGTAAGAGAAACTTCGAAAGCAGTAGGACCTCTGAGTTCTGTCAGGCTTGGGTTTCACACTCTTAAGTTAGCATGCACTTGAGAGAAACTTCTCAAGTGTGAAGAGTGGGTGACAGTACAAGTTCATATTTTTATGGTAAGCCAAGAATTCCTACAGAAAGGACATTAAATTTCTTACTCATAATTTTAAATGTATTCTTAATAATGGGTCTGCTTACATTTCTGAAACCCTACAAAATACAGCAATTTTAAACTTTAAAAAAATCAGGTAAGTTAGGGAGTGCAAAGTAAACATAAACTTTAAGTTCTAATAAACATACGTAAAAAGTTGTTTACAATATCTGTTGAAAAACATTTTTAAACAAACTAATGTCTCTAATATAATATACTTGGGTCAGAAGTCAGGATTATCCTGACATTAAATGTCAGGATATTTTTACTTTACTTTCAGTTCAGTTCCTGATATTAACAACTAAAGCATTAGACAGTCAATAAATTAGTAGGGAAAACTGTTCTAAAGACTGAAACATCTTAAAACATTTAAAAACCCAAATAGAATTTTAAAAGTTTCCTTGAAACCCAAGAATTACCTATACTTTATGTGGTTCTCAATTACAAAACAAATAATGCAGCAAAAGTTGAGTTTTAGGTGTTTTTTTTTTTTTCTTTTTGAAACTTAGGCTGTGTTTTCTTATTTTTCAGCATAATTTATTAAAGCCTATTTATGAAACATCCATTTCCATATATATTTCAATTGCATTTAAGTTAGAACAGGCTTTAAGGGTAAGCTAATTAAAAATTTAAAGTCCAACTGAAATCTTTCAAATTTATTTAATGTAATAAAATTTCATTTTGCTTTTATTAGCAAATAGAATGGAAATAGTAAAAATGAAACTATTCCAGAATCTACCTTGAAGTGAAGTCAGAACTATCTAAGACGTTTCTTTTGGCAGCATTCAAGATGGGAACTGAAGGCATATCTTTCGCAGGTTCAGCTACAATTTAAAAAAAATAAAACAACAAAACTTCAGAATTACATGTTTAGCACATTGTTACCAACATTATGCCAACAACTGTGGACCATAAACAAATTTTTAAATTTAGTCTTAATTTCATTTATTACTAACAGAGAATATAAAAGCATAGTTTTCTTCTTAAACAATTTTCAGAATACCAAGATTTTCTTTAAACACTTTAAGTGCTCTGACTTTTAAAAACCCACTCGATTAGGGCTAACTGGATGGAGCGCTAGGGGAGACCTAACAGAAAATACGATATTTAAAAATAAAATTAAACATCTAATTTTGCTAAAGTTTTCATAAAACCTGAACTACATATGGCCATTTTCGCTTCTTTATAAAATAGTTGGCATTTTGGTAATCAATTAAAGAGAGAGACAATTTCACAGGTTAATAGGTAGAACCACTAGTGTAGTTTACATTTTTGTAAATAACTATGGAAGATGATATACTGTTTTCCTTTGAGATATAATGTAATAGTTGCTGAGTGTTTTGAATAGTGGGCACTACTGATGAAATCACAGAAAGCAATGTATGTGAAAACTGTTAATTGCCAAAAGTTGTATAAATATAGGTTATGACAATTACTAAAGACATCTGATTTGATGTCCTTAGGAAAGGGTCTCAACTTCTTATTCTTTGTTATATAATGGCTTGAGATTCTATTTATAGCAATTTAAAATAGAAAAAAATACTCATTGTTGCATATTTTATAGAATTTTGCCCTGAGATGCAGGGGCTGGGTGAAGTAAGCTCACTCTAACTAACTACAGTGATATATACCTCCCCTCTGACTACATGTTTTTCCCTTCTTTCTGATATTTTTTCCTTTTCTTAATCAAGGGAGAGAGGTACAGAGACTATGAAAACATTAACATGGAAAAATTTATGCACTTTTATGTTCATAGCAGCGTTGTTTGCAATATCCATGACATGAAGCCAACCAGGATGCCCACTGACAGACAACTAAAGAAACTGTGGAATATGAACTCAATGGGATACTACTCAGTTATTAAAAAAGATGGGGCAAATTGGATGGGTCTTTGGAGGGTGATTGCTAAGAGAGGTAAGCCAGAGAGTTAAAGACCATATCCAGATGGTTTCACCCATTTGTGGAATATAAATAACTAAAGAAAATAAACTAGCAAAACAGAACAAAAATAACTCTCAGATTCTGTGAAAAACACAGTGGTTACCAGAGGGCAAGAAGGGGGAGGGGAAGGGCCGGGGTGGGGAGGTGATAGGTGTGGGCACCGGAGCTTTGGAAGGACAAGTGAAGCATGTGCACATATGGGGATGTGCAGCTGCACTCCCAAAAGTATACAGTTATATAAACAATGGGCAAATTAATAAAATTTAAGGAGGAAAATTAGCACACACAACCACCTCCTGTGTGGTAGTACTGAAAAGCAAAACAAAATCCCAATAGATATCAAGTCTCCAGATCTAACTAGCAATACAAAAATAAAAATAAAAAGGACAGAGGCATATGATAAAAGACACCATGCGGGTATAATTAACAACTTCTTAATTGAGAGGAAATTCTTTAGTAGAAATGATGCAATTAAAGGGAGGAGGGAATAATTATAGCCTAAAAGAAACTTAAAATATATAACATCCTACTATGTAGACCTCGATTCAAACAAAAATCTTAAAATACTCCATACAAATATACACAAAGCATTATATGTAACAGCCAAAGGTGGAATTGGAAGTGTGGAAACCACCCAATATACATCAAATGATAAATAAAAATCTGATATAAACACAGAGGAATATTGTTCAGCTACAAAAAAGGAATAAAGTACTGATATAAACTACACTACAGATGAATCTTGCAAACATTACACTAAGTAAAGGAAACCAGGCACAAAAGATTACATAT
This sequence comes from Talpa occidentalis, assembly GCF_014898055.3. NCBI lineage: Eukaryota > Metazoa > Chordata > Mammalia > Eulipotyphla > Talpidae > Talpa > Talpa occidentalis. Next base: position 77,536,893 of record NW_023605194.1, read on the forward strand.
TTTGTGATTTCATTTAAACAAAATGTCCAGAATCCAAAGACAGAAATTGTAATGTAGGGCTAGTACTAAAGTATAATACAGGTTTGCTAATTATAACAAATACACCATTCTAATACAAAATGCTAACACTAGAGTAAATTGGGTGTGAAATACGAGGACTCCGTAGTAGCGTTGCATTTTTTTCTATAAATCTAAAATGTATCAAAAAATAGTTGATTTAAAAATTACTATGACATTGCTAATTAAACAATGGCACTATAAACAATTATTTTGACTTCTAATGTTTTATGTGTGCAAATCCTCGTGACTAACAAAATACAAACACAAGATAAACATTTTGGGGGTGGGGTGTAGCAATGGGAAAGATAAGAGGAATGGTTAAAAAATACCACAATTTGGAGGCAGGGAAGGCAGCTGAGTAGTTGGGATGCACAATAATCAGGTTTTGTGTTGGGATAGCCACTGGCAGCGGAAAGAACCGGTCCCATATTCATGCTAGAAGTAAAGTTCTTTAATGGGGCTAAACTGAGTTAGGATCATTTTTCCCATACAGAATTAAATCTCTGATTTTATAATTAAGTCAATGGAAAACTGCTTTAGAGAAATGCAAGAGTTTTTGTTCTAGGACCTTAACAATAATTATTTTATTTCATACTAGTTTTATTATATGCAATCAATCATGATACTGTAATAATCACAAAATCTAGTAGGTAGGCTTAAAAAATACATACACCTTTTTTTAATGGTTTAATGGCAAATTCAAATTATAAAGTCAAGCCATAATTTGAGTGGATTCTTGTCAACAATATTAAGAACTTAAAATGAAATAGGGAATAACAGAATGGGGATGTAAGACTCAGAGAAAAAGTAGGTAAACCATTAAAAGCTAAAAGTTCGACAACATAAGGCTTCAGACTCAGAGCCATTCTATTTTATTTTTCTTTCCTCTATTATCTGTCTCAGAGAACTTAGTGGCTTTCAGTATCAAAATATTCAGAATGTATCAAGGCTAATAGCTGAAATCTAAACAACAGTAGGTTACCCTCAAAATGAATAACCAGATGAAGTCATGTAAACCTAGAATTCTGCGTGCTTATAAGACACTTAAAATTAAAAGGACTGATTACCTCCCTGAGGATGAACAAAACGAGGCTGCACAAATGATGGCTTCACGACTTCAAACCACCAGAAGAGCTCTGCCATGAACACCAAGTAATTATTCTGTAAGAGTTAAGACAATTGAAAGAAATGTTAGGTAAAATCTGGCCAAAATTACAAATTGAATTTTGTTCTGTTTTACCTATTAAAATACAGGCTTAAATTTCATTCATTCGTGACCAGAGCAGATCTACTACAAGCTATTAAATGTGGGGAAGAATACTAGCATTTGTAGGTAAAATCTAAAACACCTATTCAAAATCTCTTTGCTGTTTAGCACAGAAAGTTCCAGAAATGTAGCCCAATTTATCTGGCAGCCATTAATTAACTGTGTAGAACTGTGAGATAATGTATAAGGTGCTCATCTTCCAAACTCAACACAAACAACTTAAATAGCTACTCCGCCTTTGATAATCTGAAGTGGGTTGCCATAAAAAAAAATTAAGCTCTTTGAAGATCCATAGAAATTACTGAGAGACGTGTACAGTTAATATATTGTATGTATGTGTCTGACAATGCTAAACTTAACAGTAATCCAGCAGCTAAATAAATAACAAAGACTCTAGATTGCTATGGCTAATAATTAATGATTTTGAAATATAAAAAACATTCATACAATTTAATGTACTGACTTTGAAAAGTTATTAGGGATAAGTCAGTATCATTTGCTTTTATTACTTATATTTGAAAATGTGAATAATTTTTAAATGGCTTAAAATTAAAAGGGCTAAACTTATATTTTAAGTTTATGTTACTATATTTTAAAATGCGTATCATAAAATCTAAAAATATGTTAATTATTTGGTAGGTTTAAAAAAGCATCATACAAAATCTGTTTTCATAATTATTTAAAATAACAGCATGCCTTTAAATTTTGGGTATTTGGTATCTAATAAAATTGTTACTTTCAAACTGATTAATATTTGATGAGAGGTAATATTTCATATTAAATTTCAGTGTTCAAAATTATCATTGCAAATATGGGTGCCCTGTCTTCCTCCTACCTGTTCATTATGAATAATCCTCGAAGCCCTATATTCCTCTTATCCTCTCTGCTTTGTTTCTCATAGAGGTTCAGTGTTCTCATAAACTGATGACTTTCAAATATTCCACAGGCTATTATGTATGAAAAAGAATTAAAGGTGATTCAGGTTTTTTCGCCTTTAGCTACTTATAATACCTTTCAAAAAAGTGGAAAAGACTGGGAAACGCAGGTAGTGAAGGAACCGTGAGTGGGTAGCTTTGCGCTGTTGTCAGTGTGCCTGTCATGTACGAGTATGGAATGGATACACCATGGTGACAAGTAGACTTTGGTAGGTTTCCTATTTTCAGTGTTTGTGTTTTAACTATAAACTCCCAGCGTATTCTAACATTCATACAAAAATACATGCTATTTTAAGTAGTCATTAAAATTTGTGATTAAAAAAAATGAAAGGCTGTGTGCTGGGTCCCATCCCTGCTTACCCTCTAGGAAGCTTTATAGTCTTAATTGTATTTCTTTCTCCTAGAGAGTTATTCATTCCATCCAATGGCTTTTAAACATGCTCAAATCTCTCCAATTAAAAACAAAACAAAACCTTCACTCAGTAATTTATCATTCTCTAGTTTCTTCTCACCCATACCTTTCTTCCTCCTTACAAACTCACCTAAGGGTAGGCCTAAATTAACAAGCTCTATTTCATCTTTTTTTATTACCTAATGCACTCCAGTCTAACATCTGGGGGCATCATTCCTCCAAAGAGCATTTACTCAAATCTCCAATGACTTACAGATGTTGCTAAATCAAACATATTTTTCAGCCTTCATCATACTTGACTTCCTATCAGCATGTTTACTCCTGATCTCTCACTTCTTTGGAACATTGCCATCCATGGTGGTCAGCTACCAAATGCCTCCCAAATGTAATGACTGTATCTATACATGCAGTAGTGCACAGGGCATCTTCTCTTACATATCTCAAAGGCACTCAAATGTCCAAAATTGATCTAGTGATTGTCCCCACAAATCTGATTTTACTTCCGTCTCCTCTCACTGGATGGCACCACTATCCTAATATATGAACCAAACTTAAGTCCTTGATGCTTCCTTCTTTCTGCCTCCCCATATTCAATTCATCAACAAAGCTCGCAGATTTTGCATCCTAAGGACCTCTGGAATGCACTTACTGTTCTCCACCATTACAATTACTCAGATTCAATTTGTCTTTATCTCTTATTTAGAACACAATAGCTTCTTGCTTGGTTTAATAAGCCAATGCAACATCCCTAGTATACTGAGATTACTACCAGGTACTCAATGAATATTTCTTGAAAGAATGGCAGTAAGAGACCTCCCTGGTGGTGCGGGGGTTAAGATGCAACTTATGAAGCTAGCTGCAGCCACTGCAGCACGAGTTTAATCCCCGCCCAGGAAACAACCCACGTGGTGCAGCAGACCTCTTCTGCCTCGCCTGCTGCTCCCCTCAGCAGTGTATTCCAGTCAGTCTGCCTGTTCTGTTCCCCTCTCTGTCTCTGGTGGAGCCTCTCTCCCCTCCACACCTCTGGCCTGTACCCCAGTTCTTGTATGCATAAATAAATAATCTTAAAAAAAAAAAAACTTAAAAAAAAAAAAAAAAAGAATGGCAGTAAGCCACTGCCTAAAGTCAGTAATGTGTGATATTCTGAAGCAAGGGATAATGGCTAATAAAGTTGAATTCCTTTTTAAAAGGCTCACCCAGATATTTTAATATTTTCTTCCCTCTTTCTTTCCCTAGGTTTTGTCTTAACTTTAGGGACCCAAAGGATTTCTTTTTCCAAGACACATTCCATAGTCCTGTTGAATGTTGAAAGTGACCAGTATTTCCTTTATGCTTCCACTGCAGTGTGTTAGCATCTACCTATGATCCAGAAAGGCTTATTCTTTTTTTTTTTTAAGATTTATTTATTTATACATACAAGCACTGGGGTACAGGCCAGAGATGCAGGGGGTGAGAGGATTCACCCGAGACACAGTGGGGAGCAGAACAGGCAGATTGACTGAAATGCACTACTGAGGGCAGCAGCGGAGGCAAGACAGGAGAGGTCTGCTGGGCCATGTAGGTCAGATCCCTGGCCAGGGATCAAATTCATGCTGCAGTGGCTGCGATAGCTTCACAGTGCTACGACTTAACCCCTTGTACCACCAGGGAGGGAGGTCCCTTATTCTCTATTTTGCTAACACTAGGATATCCAATCATTTCTGTACTGACTTTAGCTTTATACTATAAGAGATCTATTATTAAACATATAAAAACATATATTACACAGAAAAATTAAAGAGTGCCGCAGAGGTGCAGCAAAAGAGAAACTATTTTTTTTAAAAGCTCTTATGACTGATGCTACAGTTCATTTGTAAGCGTGGAGTGGGGAGCCATTTATATATCTAGATGAGAATATTTTTAACAAACGTAAAGGAAAAAAGAATAATTTACCTTTATGGATGAAGCAGCATACAGCATATCTTCCAGGGTAAAATGACAACACTGGTTCAAATATTCTTGGCAAAACTCTTGAATCAGTTGCAGATTATAAAGGCTATCAGCCAAAGACATGGTTTCTTTCAAACAAATATCTTCAAATAGAAAAAGACTAAGGATTAATTTTATATAATATACATTTCATATTTACTTCATAGTTAGCAGTGACAATACAAACACACAATCACGTGGCATCTGCTTAACACATGTGTAAAGTTGTGATTACACAGAAGACATAAACCAAGGACGACTTTTCTGAGCAATCTTTCCAAAATTATACCTAAATGTTCTTTTAAAAAAAGTCTTCATTATTCACAAAATGCTGTCTTAAATGTTTGTTGCCGTTTATTACAATTCAGAAATAGTTCAGTGGAACACTTACCCTCTAATCTGACAACACCAGGACAGTAAAAATGAATAAGGGCAGCTAGAGCACAGCCATCTGTACCATCTTTCAACAAGTTTTCTACCAATGGAATGCAAGGCAGTTGCTTAAGCAATGTTTGCTCTTTCCTATAACGAGCCTACAACATAAAAAAAAAAAGAGAGAGATGAAAATAATGAAGTACTAAACAACATATAGGAAAAAGCCAGTATTGTAGATTCTAATGTATCAATAATAAAATATGAGAAATAAGAAAACTTGCCAATAAATTCTTTAAGTAATACTAAATGTTACTTTAACTAAAGTTAAATATACAGCAAGTTTATAGTTTTGAAGTTAAGTACTATAGTATTATGTTGCTAATTTACAATAAATAATATTTAATGTAAAAGCTTCGCAAAACAAATTTTGAATACTTTGCATTCAAATAATCGTTCTTCTCTTTCGTAGATAATAAAACTCATTTACTTTAATGTTACGCGTCATGTAAGCAACAAAATCTTGTATGGAAAGCCAAGAACACTACTCATGCAGAAATAATTAGAAGAGTTATCAAAATCAGGAGGGGCAGGAAGAAAATGAGATTATTCTTAAAGAAAATTTGATGAAAAGAAACATCACTGTCTCCAAGATATTCTGGCTTATCATTTCAATGTTAAGATAATGCAAATAAAGTGTAAAACTTTGAAACTGAAAAACAGTAACAAAACAAATTCCTGAGATTTCATTAACTGATAACAGAGCAAGCATAAGGATTTCTGCTCCCCCTCAGAAAAACCAAAGATACCTTTGTTTTTAAAGGTTGCTTGGTGTGACTAGAACAAATTTATTAGACTGTTCGCTAAAAATGTGATGTTGTAAAACTTAGGAGTTGAAAGAATAAGCTTTGGAGTCCTAGGTTCAAATCCTGGTTCTGCCACTTATTAGCTCTGTGATTTTGGAGAAATTACTTATAATCTCATTTCTCAGTTTTTGTATCTGTAAAGTGGGGATAACAGCCCTATTTCATAAGACCACTGAAGGATTAGATGACATTTATGAAGGGCTATTCCCACTGCTGTGCACACAGCAAGCAGCAACTGAATGTTTGTTGTTATATATTAGGCCTCCCAAAACTGAGAAACATAACACGCTTTAATGAAGATGGGTACTGAAGTATTCTATTAGAAAAATGTATGATTATATTCACTACTGATAATTTTTTTAAAAATTAATCAGAACTAATTTTCCTTCAAACTCCCTCTGAATTTTATAATAAAAATAGTCACGAAATATATTTGTGAGAATAAAAATAGAAAAATAATTTACTGAAAGAGAACATTTAATATCTGGTAGTGAAGTTAGGTTTCCTTTAAATGATATGCCTCAGAAAAGCAGTATATGTTATTGAAAGAGTTAGTCCTATTTTTTTCTCACTGCCTATCCAAAATAAGATTGAAACATTTTTTTTCCTCTTGAAGATGTGTGGAGGAATTTGTTTTTATTAATCAACTCAGCCTAGCTATCTGTATTTAATGGTATGTCCCAAATTCAGAGTGCCTATATTCAGGGAAAAAATCACATGCACTATATAAATTCTTTAATCGATTACTTATTTTTACATAATCTTTAGAAAACTTTCTTACTTTGTTGCTAGAAGACTGTATAAACTCAACCATGAGAAGAGAGAAGAGGGGTAATGAAGGAAGAGAAAGAAAAAAAAGAAATCAACCATCAGCACCTTCTAGCCTTACAATACCTTTCTCACACTTGGTAAGCATAGTTCCAGATCCTTATACTCTTATTTGACCAGCTAGACACAAAGTTGGCTGGGCTCAATTCCCAAATTCCAGACCTCTAGGGCTGGCTTGTTTTCTGCCTCCAGTCTAAATTGGACTGAACTGAGTACAATTTAGGGTCATGAAACAAAGAACTGAATTGTGATTTATTCTATTGTTTTCTGCCAAGTAACACTTTCAAACAAGGCACATGTGCACACACACATACAGTTTTACAAGGCTTTTGCAATAAATGTCTATGGTTTAAAAGAGACAATCAGAGATTTATAAGTGGTATGCCCAAACATTTTCCTGAAGATTATATCCAGGAAGATGTATCAAATAACCCAACTTTTAATCTTGAAGTCATACAATTTCCCAGAAAGTTCACTTGCAGTTCATGAAAGTTAGTCTTTTATACTTGATCATACTTGAACTTAAAGCATGGAAGCATTCCCTGTTATCTAAGAGAGGGCATCTTATTTCTATCTTTTAGCACTTTGTTGTATTGCTAAGTTACAGTTTAATTTCCTGAGGGTATAAAATACTGAAGTGGTCTGAGCCCCACCCCCAAGATTTAATCCTAAAAGATCAACCCTTCAAGTCAAATCAGAACTAAATATAGTTTAGATCCAATACAGGTGAGGATACAGAGAATCTATTACTTTTTATTTTTAATCACACAAAAAGTACACCTGAAAATTCAGAAATTCAGGCTGAAAGGAAATGATTCTTTCAAAAAGATGATTTTAAAATACAAATAATTCACATACACAATTCATATTCACTTTTACTAAAGTCGTTAAACTAATGAAAATCTATATGCATTCCTAAAAAATTTCTAATCTAAACTTTGGCTAGAATTTTTCTTTCTACTTTACATTACGATTAAATACCATAAAATCCAATCTTGCTGTGCAGTGACTAGCAAAATTATAGGAAATGACTATACCAACAAGACATAAACAGTCTTATTCTACAATTACAATTCTGGAGAGCAAATCAAAGTAACTGGACAAACTTACTGGAACCAGTTTCCAAAACCATTTGGAAGGAGACTTCAGAGGAAGCAGCAGGAAAAAAGGGGGAAAGCAAAAAGTAAAGGGAAAATTCATCAGAATTATTTTTAATTAACAAGCCATAGCAAAGCTTCTGACAGTGGAACTCTACATTTATAGCTCTGACAAAATGTTAAATTAAAATGTTAATTAATATATTAGGTAAAAATATATGCTTCAAATATATATTTGTGTTCCTAATGATAAACACCATCACCCTTTCCTCCTCTCCTAATACAGAAATTCATTTTTAAGATATCTGCAATATGTTGTATTCTTTGGCAGCCACTAATTTTACTTCCAAGTTCTGGAATCATATATCAGATTGAAAAATAAATCTATATCACAAAAGGGAAGCAGAAAGATTCTAGGACTGGATTTGTAGTCAGTATAAATCTTAGGCATTAGTAGCCCAAGTCTGATAATGCAGACTTTTCCAAAGGGAAAAGAATATTGTTTCACTTTAGTTTACTTCAACAAACAGCAACACAGTACTAAAAAAAGACTAAAAAAAGATGATCATTTATTTCAACTACATAAAGAATGTCCTATTAACAAGTGTTAAAAAACTAGTTGGCAATTCTTACCAAGTAAGATTTTTATTGTCTCTAAAGCAAGTAACTACTCAAATGAATAGAAACATTGTAAGTTTGATTATCTAGTGGTGTCCCAAGGAATATAATTTTGTTTCTTTAAACAGATGAATATACTCCTGTGCCCTAGCTAGTTTATTTAAGTTGGGTGAGTTACTCATTCATGCTGGGTCTCTTTTATGTATACAGGCGGTACACATACATGTTAAACTTCTCTATGTTTTTTTTCTTTTATGAAAAAAAATAATGAATGTAGTAAAGCCATAATTTTGGATAATGTGAATAAATAATTTGTGGTTGTTTATCTTTGTATTAATTCCAGGCAGTCCTGAATAAATGTTTGCTGAAGTAAACTAAACAAGACTGAGTTAAAATTCATATTCAATTTTTATTAGATTTTCCTACATAAATTAACAGTAAAAATAAGATTATTTGGAAAAGTCATACAAATAAGTTATTTTCAAGAATTTCAAGAATCAGTAATATGTCATTTCAAGGATAAGAAAAGTACCAGCTTGCCACAAAGGGCTAACATTTCCAATATATTTTTTTATTACTGCATCAGGAAAAAAAGCCCTAATAATTCTGTTGCATATATTTTAATCTCCCATTTAAGCAGATGTTTTTGGCAGCTACAGTTACAATAGAGAAAGTTCAAGAGCAAGACCAAAGAGCAGGAAGCCACTAAGAATTAAGGCTCCCAGTGAATAGAGATTTTAAAAGAGGGTTTTTGTTTTTGAGACTTAGAGGAATTCATTTCATAGAAACTGGTGATAACTGAAATTGTGGACTACTGAAAATAGTAAAAGTACAAACGCATCTCCCATGGTTCAACTTATTCCATATTTCTTATACAACATTCAGTATTTGGACTTTTACATATTCAGACCGTTCTGGCCTTCCTCCTGCCTCTCCACTGGCCTGTCTTGATGATAGCAATCCTACCAGAGGAAAAAGTAAAGCCATTCATAATGGCTATTTGAAGAAAACATGACTAAAAAACATAAATGTACTAAAAGGAACAAATAAATATTTATATCATTTATGCTTATATACTCATGCTCCAAAAAGTTCAAACATATGGCACAAGTATAAACCCTTGCTGAAATATACTTGCATTTCTGAAGTGAACAGAAACTGTCTCCTCCTTTTGCTTTTCAGGGAAGAATTGGCAAATTGAAACCTACAGTCCTATATTAAGACATAATTATGAGAACCAAGAAGTTTTTAAAGTCCATGAACAACTGGTAGAGAAATTTTTAATAAGTCCATATAGGGCCTCCCCTGGTGGCGCAGGTGGTTGAGCGCCATGCTGTGAAGCTGTCCGCAGCCTCTGCAGTGCTGGTTCGATCCCAGCTGGCCAGCGAGGGTCCCACATGGCACGACAGACCTTTCCTGTCTCGCCCGCTGCTCCCCTCAGCAGTGTATTTCGTCAGTCTGCCTGTTCTGTTCCCCGCTGTCCCTGGTGAATCCTCTTACTCTCCCGCACATCTGGCCTGTACCCCGGTTCTTGTATAAATAAATAAATAAATCTTTAAAAAAAAAAAAAAAAAGTCCATATAGTGGCAGGGACTAACCCAGGCAGTTAGAACTATCTAGAATAGATCTATTGTCAAGTATTCCTTTGTATTGTTCATATTATACATGTTTGACTCACCCTAAATTTTGGTTACTGGTTTTAGGATTGCCATTAAAACTCCCCAAATAGTTCTATGTCCTCCACTGGGTATCTACAATCACTGTGGGACTTGGGATAATTCCTAAACTTTTTCTAGGTGCTCTCAAGCCACTGTGGAAAGATGCTGGTTTGATCTGGCTTCCACAGACACCTCAAGAAGGTGGGATTCTTTAGGGAGTCAATCACAGCTGTGACTTGTCATCTCATGAGAACTTAGATTCAAGAATCTCTTTGCTGCTGTAGGTCCAAAAGCTGGGTTGAATTGCTGACAGGAATGTAAAATGGTAAAAACACATTTGGAGGAGACTTTGGCAACAACTATCAAAAGCACGTATGCATTTAAAAAAAAAAAAGCACATATGCATTTACCTTTCCTCTAGTCAACTGGTAGAAAATATACCCTAAAAAATCCAAGAATACACACGTATATACATTACATTATTTTCACAGCATTACTTGTAATTTCAAGACACTGTAAACTACTTCTATGCCCAAATATAGTTAAATGGTTGAAGAAACTAATTCATAGTTGGTTGTAGGGGAAACAGAAGGTGAGCCTGGAGCCTGTATTGCCAGAAAGTAAGGAAGTGCTCAAAACTAAAAACATCAACGGGACATGAGAGCCAACCGGAAGAGCTCTGGCCTTCTCCCAGGGCTGAAGCTAGATGGTCTGGGGCAACAAATAACACAATACTTTTTGGGGTTACAACCCAAAGTATAAAATACACGTACAAGAATTCATACCGATATGAACAAATTGACTGTATAAACAAACGTAGAAGACACAAATCTTCCCTACATAAGATTTCCAAACAACGGACGAGACATTCTTTGCTTCCGGAATGAGCTTGATCTCCCTACCCTGGAGTGTGGGTTGGATTTAATGACCTCGTTCCAAAGAACAGAGCTTCAAAGGAGAAAAACTAAAAATCTCACGATAGAGAAACCTGACAAATACTACTTTAGCCAAGTGATCAAGGTTAAGATATCAGTCATAAATCATGTTCACATCATGTATCCCCAGATATGATGTGAAGTGATATCACTTTGGTGGTATTTTTCTCAGAATATCTCTAAAGTCCAATCTAACCACGAGACATGCTAGATAAAACCAAAGAAAGCTAAGGGAACGTTCCAGTTTTAAGAAGATTACAGATGACAATTAAATGCATTATGTGATCTCAATCTGGATGAACTAGGAAAAAAAATATAAAGTACAGTTGGGATAACTGACCAAATTGGAATAATGGCTGCAAGTCTGATCAATATATTATGTCAACATTAATAACTTTTTACTGTGATTGTTGTAAGTGAAGAAACTTGTACCTAAGAAGCATAGACTGAAATACTAAGGGGTTATGCAAACATCTTTCAAAACCTTCAGAAAAATTTACATATTTATGTGTTTGTGTATGCAAGAGAGAGATAAGAATAAAATGTGACAAAATGTTAAATTGAACCTGGGAAAAGAATACATAGGGTTCTTTTGACTACTGGAACTTTTTATAGGTCTAGAATATTTAAAAATAAATTTGCTCAAAAAAGTTCTTCTAAGTCTACCCCAGCCCATACAGGTTTCAGGTGTATGGCATTATAATCTGACACACCACATATAGTAGCCACTGAGATACTAGCTTCCATCCTCCAGCATACCACAGCATACCCCTTTGGCCTGGTTTACCCACTGCTGTCATCCTCTTAGGCAAAGATTAAAATCATGATATCATTTCTGAATTTCAAAAATGTTTAAAATGCAAAGTTCCCCATTTAAGTTAAATGAGTTGGTAATACAAAAGGGTGGATTCTAGACTGGGTGCTGTGGTAGCAGTAAAGGCAAGTAAATAATTAAGAAAGAGAAAAGGTATGCTGGCAATAGGAATATGGAAAAGATACGAATTGGCGTTGACAACAGAAGTTCACAGCCAGGATAAATGGTCAAACAATCACAGGGGTAGAATTCTAAATGAAACATTTCCCTAGGACATGACACTATTTAAAATGCCTTCTTCTTGGGATACCAACCAGGCCAACACTCAGGTACATAATCAGAGAATCTAATAATCTAAAGAATACCCTTGGAATTTTAATCTTGGTTCAACTTTAATAATATTAGTACAAGTATCTCTCTACATAAATTTTACTGTGTAGATGTTTATAAAATAAATTTCATAAAATAAATTCTACTGAACATGTTGGGCAAGAACAAAAATTAAGGCATGCCATCACCCAATACCACCGGCTCTGTCCTTAGCAAGGTAAGTGATAGGTAACGGCGAGGCATGCAGGTAGGCATCCCGAGGCAAGCTAGCGCAAGTAGGTGGAAGGCATGGAGATAGTTTACCAATTGTGCAGTAAGAAAGGAGAGCAAGTTGTTCTATTTCTCATTCCTAAAAGGAGAAAAGGATAAAGAATTTTGCTTTTATAAGAATAAAAATCAAGATGGAAATGATCGTATTTCCAGCTAATTGAAGTAGTTCAAATGCCAAAAGCGCCATTGTTAGGTAACAGCAAGATTTCTTTATGATGTGAAAGTGTTTCTTCATAATGATGACTCCTGGACTTTGTAATAAGAATTGAAATGAACACTGACTTTTCATACATTCTAATAAGGAAGAAAAGATAAAATTCACTTGAAAATGAAGTTGTTAATACCATTTTACATTAAAATATTTATTTTTATTAAACTTTTTTATTTTCTTACATTGTTGTTTATTTACACTAAAATATTTAAAAGTGAATCAGACTCATTTGTTCATGCACTCACTCACTCAACAAATACTGGTTGTGAGGTTAATAGGGACAAGTGCAAGAGGCTAAAGTGTTATGTAAAAGATAAAGTGGGGTAATACCAGAATTGTCTAGATTCCATGTAGCTTGTTTTTCTTAAAGGTCACTTAATCCAATTGTCTAGGGTATCAATGGCACTTTTTTTCATAGAAATGTTTACTGGGTGCTATATCAGCACACAAAATTCCCATTAAGTTCACAGTGTGTGCGATACTATAGAATTTAGTGATTATATATAATAAGCAAGATTTCTATGGGGAAAGTTCATTTATGCTATAATTTAGGATGATACAATCGTCACCTTATTCCTGATTAGAGCAGAAGCAATATTAGGGGGCAGGATTATAAGTATCTCTAAGACAAAGGTTTCAGTTCCAATGGGACAGGAAAGAGAAACGGAGGGGAATTAAAAGGAAAGGAGGGGAGCAGACAGGGACAGAAGTTGGTTGAAGGCAAGGAAATGGAACATATAATCTGGGGAAATGGGAAAAGAGGTTTCGCTCTGATTTACCTTTAGAAGAACCTCAACAAAGTTAAGATGAAGGGCCAAGCATGAGTAGTATTTTCAGGAGCTAGTCAGTAAGCTAGATGGTAGAAGTCTTGAGATGCCGAAAGATCAAACTCAAGCAAAAATTTTGTTGGTCTTTCACAAATATTCTATTGAAGTAAATAAACAAAATCTTCCCCTTTCCCGTCTTTTTTTTTCTTTTCTCTCTTAAAGAGTCAATGATTAGCAGCATTACCCCCAAAATGCACAGAAGCACTAGGTAATAATAGAGACTTAAAATAATTCAAATGGAATATAAGATCCAGAATTATCATTTCTTATCCTTCAATTCAAACACTTTACAACTTTTAAAGGACTCTAATTATAACATATTTTAGTATACTGTCAAACACACATTTTCAAAGAAGAAAGAAAACTCTAAAGCCTATTCAAGATTTCTGAAAGACTGAATCCATGTTAATGTTTCTTCTTCCTTCAAAAATGACCATACCTACAACTCACAATTCCTACAACATTGCTTTTAAAGGCTGGTCTCACTGCAAATCATTCTAAGGCTGACACATAGAAAACTGCTTTCTTGTTATTTCATACATGTTCCCAAACAAAGGTAAAAGCATTTTGGGGTCAAAAGAACCTTAGAAATTGAGTTCCAGTCATTAATAATTTTTTCTATGCACTACCAATTAACCTTCATTTGTACTTCTACCTTTTTAGTGCTAATGGCATGGCCTTTCTAGAATGCAGTTAACATCACTAAAAAAATAACTTAATGAATACAACCATTAACATTTCCCAAAACAATACACATATGTAAACCAAATAGTCTCATAAAGCCACCTTTTTTTCCTTTGAAATATGTACCTTTTGACCTCCTGGAGCTTCAACTGTGTGAGGTTCTTTCAATTTCTGTTCTTGTTCCATTATGTCTTTCAAGTGTTCATTTACCTGAGAATATAAAATTTATATTTTATATTAAAATTTTAATTTATATTTAAATATAACAAATTGACAGGCACTTTAAAACACCTAGGATCAGATCCTTGATGTCAAATATCAGTATCACTGAAATGAAGAAAAAAAATTTTATAGTGCTTTATTTGCTATTCTAAAATTAATTCATTATCAAATACTTGTTGAACATCTACATATGTTGGGAAATGGAACACTAGAGAAACTAAGGCACTAACTTCAATTTTAAAGCCCAAGAGATAATAACTCTTCAGTAGAAATTTTATAATCTATTTTAGGACTAGTAAAAAATATTAATCCTGAAATCGGTATTTCCAGAATCAGCAGGAAACACTTCGAACCCACTTCTTGAGCCATGTTGTCATAGACATGTCCCTGGGCCATGAGTGGGTGTTAGCACAGTCATAGAACCACAGTTAAAATATACTGAATAAATAATGATGTAAAAAATAAAAAATAAAATAAAAAAAATACACTGAATAATTTTTGCATGTGGGAATTGCTTTGGGAGTAGGCTAAGGCATCTCCTACCAGATTGTTCAGAGTTCAAAATCAAAAAAGACTACAAAACTGCCTACCTAATACATAAAATATTTCTTGAGAATATAATTTTGAATTCTGAGTTAATGATTGTAAGGTTACTCAAGTAATAATAAACAAAAATTCAAATTTATTAATGGCAGTCTAGAAAATATTAATGCTATTATCAACCATACAACTAAACCAAATCAATGATTTTCTAAACACTTCAGTTCAGTGACTTAAAAATAGACTGAAGAAGTATATTAACAATTAATTTAGTAATAGTTACTAAAAATCTATACTCAGGCTATTACCTAAAGTGCTATCGGGAATTTAATCAATAAATTTATTTTTGTGTGTTAGGTGGCAGCACTCTCAGGCCTCTTATAAGTGAAGTCTCTTTGATCACCTTGATTGTTTAAAGAACTCTGATAGCAGAACTAGGAAAAGCCTGTGTCTAACTATGAACTTGCATTTACAAACTGGTAGTTTGAACAAAACCTATTTTATAAAGTGGTTTGGAGGATTACGGCTCTAGGAGGCTGGTTCCCAGTGATCCCCTTGAGTGTAGGAAGGGCGTGACCACCTTAGGCGTGGGAATAGAGATGGAGAGTGGTGAGAAGGCTAACAAATGAGTCAAGGACTCTTGGAGAGGTTGTTATATGGAGAAATGGGGTTGAAGCCAAGCTGGAGGTTTTGTTTTTTTTTTAAAGATTTATTTATTTATGCATACAAAAGCTGGGGTACAGGCCAGAGATGGGGGGTGGCAGTTGAGAAGATTCACCAGAGACAGTGGGGAACAGAACAGGTAGACTGACTGAAGTACACTGCTGAGGGGAGCAGCCGGCAAGTCAGGACAGGTCTGCTGCGCCATGTGGGTTGCTCCCTGCCATGCCGGGGATCAAACTCATGCTGCAGAGGCTGAGAATTGCTTCATATAGTGCGGTGCTTAACCCCTTAACCCCTCAGATCATCATGGTCACCTGGAGCTTCTCAGCACTCACTCTTTACTCCCACCCCTCATTTACTGGATCAGAGCCTTCTGATCCCTAGGTGATTCTCATACACATGAGAAGAAATGAAGCAGGGGACAAATGACCATGGAAAATGGAAGAATAAGTTCTAAAGTAATTAGTTGGGGGTGGGGGCTGGCCTTTGACAGGAAGCAGAAAACATTTTCTTTTTTTTTTTTTTTTTTAAATAATAAATTTTATTTTTATATTCCCCATACAATTGCAGCCCCCCCATTCTGACCCCAATCCCTCCCCTCCCACCCCCGCCCCCCTAAAAGTGTCTCTGGTTCGTAGTTTTTTGTTGATTTTGATTTTCACTTTCTTATAGTTATTCGTTTTCCTGGTCCCTTATTTAAGTTTTCTAGATTCCTGCTATGAGTGAGACCATCCGGTATTTTTCTTTTTCTTTTTGGCTTATTTCGCTGAGCATGATCCCTTCCAGTGCCATCCATGTTGCTGCAAATTGCATGTGTTTATCTTTTTTGAATGTTGAGTAATATTCCATGGTATATATGTACCACATCTTCTTGATCCAGTCATCTATTTTTGGGCATTTGGGTTGTTTCCAAAGCTTAGCTATTGTAAACAGTGCTGCTATAAACATAGGGGTGCAGGTGTTCTTTGGAATGGATGTTTCTGTGTCCTTTGGGTAAATACCTAGGAGTGGAATTGCTGGATCATATGGAAGCTCTATGTTTAGTAGGTCCAGAAATCTCCACACAGCTCTCCACAGTGGTTGGACCATTTTGCACTCCCACCAACAGTGCAGAAGAGTTCCTTTTTCTCCACACCCTCGCCAACATTTGTTGTTGCTAGTTTTTTTAATATGTGCCATTCTCACTGGTGTAAGATGGTATCTCATAGTAGTTTTGATTTGCATTTCCCTGATGACAAGTGATGTTGAACATTTTTTCATATGCCTGTTGGCCATTTGCATTTCCTCTTCAGAGAAGTTTCTTTTTAGCTCTTCTGCCCATTTTTTGACTGGATTCTTTTCTTTGTTGTTGTTAAGTCTCATCAGCTCTTTGCAGATTTTTGTGATCAGTCCTTTATCATTAGTGTTTGGTGCAAAAATGTTCTCCCAGTTGGTGGGGTTTCTCTTTGTTTTTGTTATTGTCTCTTTTGCTGTGCAGAAGCTCTTTAATTTGATGTAGTCCCAGCTGTTTATCTTTGCCTTCACTATCACTGCTTTGGGTGATGTGTCTATAAAGATGTCTTTGATGTGCAAATCACGTAGTGTTTCGCCTATATTTCCTTCTATATATTTTATGGTTTCAGGTCTTATGTCTAGTTCTTTAATCCATTTTGAGTTGATTTTTGTATATGGTGTGAGGTAGTGGTCAAGCTTCATTCTTTTGCATGTAGCGACCCAGTTAAGCAGAAAACATTTTCTACCATAACAGCAGGCAAGAAAGACAAAGAGTACCAACATAAAAAGGTCTGCAGATAAGACACAAAAAGAGGAGGGAATTCCCATCTGATGACTTCCCAGGTTGATCTCAAAAAAGATGAGGCAACATCCTCCACGGACAGCAAGAGAGGAAGGGTTAAGGAAAGACTAGAGGAGAAAGGATGAGAGTCATCTTGAAAGAGGACAGTCACTATAAAGTATATACTTGTGGGACTGGCAATGAGCACTGAATGTCCATCTGAAGTCTGCTTAGGAATTTGAAGTGAAACTAGCTTCCTTGTGTAAATTTCTCCAGAAACATTTACCTCCACCGGTATACCTTCAAGGTAAGGTGGGTAACTGAGCTCAACCAGGGTTTTATCAGATGAATGACGGGGAGGGAGGAGGCAGAAAAACTGACAATATTTGCAAGAATCCAAATTCAACAAGGAGAAACGTTAAGTGAGATTATGAGAATTAACAGGTCAATGATTGGAACTCAAGATGAAATTGCAAATTTGCAATGGTTGGGAGCAGTACAGTAAGTGAAGGAGCTGTTGAAGAATGGGCTGTAAAGGCCACGCAGTTTCTGATGCTGAACAGAGTAAAGAAGTGGCCATGACTCTACAGCTAAAGAGAAGTGGAGAAAAAGGTCACTGCAGAGACAGTATTAAATGGGCCTTCCACATCAATATTGGTATTATGGATGATTAATATAAGAGTTTTTGCATTTGTAACAAATTTCTTGTTACAAGCTTCAGAAGGGCATTTAAGGACGAATGCTTAAAGATGGAACTTCTCAATCCGGTCAGTGCTCACTCCCAGGTAAAGTTTCATTTTCTCTGTGTTGGTAGTTGCAAAAGAATGAGGATCAGAAAGCATTACTTAAATTGGAAAGAGTGAAAAATTGAAAATTTAAGCACCTTCAGAGTATAAAAAACTAATTATACTTCCATAAAATTTCCAAGAGGAGGAATCCCTAATCAATACAATCCTGTGCAACTTAGTCAAGAAAACCTAAGTATCACCTAGTTGATATAAAATTAGCTCATTCTTGGATTCAAAAAGTATTTACTGAACACCTACTTGGTATAGTGAGTGCCTTATTCTAAGTGCTCTGATATGAACTACATTAATCATTATTAATTATAATCATCCATACTATTAAAAATATAGAAATCTATTTTCACCATTTTAACTGGTTGTTTTTGTTTGTTTTTGTCAAAAGCAAATGGAAAATTTTAAGAAAGACTGCACTTCAGTTTTTATTCTGATTTAAAATAAAAAGGGCAATGAAAACATCACAGTGGCTTGTAAACAGAAAAAACTGATTTCTCACAGTTCCAGGCGCCTAGGAAGTCCAAGATCAAGGTGCAGGCAGCAGAGGGTCTGTGTCCTGGCCACCTTTTTATTGTGACCTCATATGGCAGAAGAGCCAGGGGGCTCTCTGTGGTCTCTTTCATAAGGGTAGGCTCCCACTCATCAGAGTTCCACCTCATCATGTAGTCACCTCTCAGAGGCGCCTACCTCCCCAAATTTCATAATAAATAAATAATATTTCATAATAAAATTTTATGTATTTCAACATATTAATTTCAGGAGGACAAAAACATGCTGTGTATCACAGAGAAGCAATGCATAATCGATAATTTCACTTTTTCTGGTTTTGAGACTTATTTTTTACTCAGGTTAAGTACACTCCTACCTTATTTATCCAGTACATAACAGCATCCTCAATATCATAGGGCAGCTCCGTGGCTTGGAAAAAAGCTGAATACTGTTGAGCACACGCAATGACTTTCTCTACACTGACCATTTCCACAGTATACGCCATCATCAGGGTGTCTATCATGGCCAAATGAGCACTCTGAAAACAAAACAAGAACAAACATGTAGATTACAAATTACACTTAGATATTGTTGTTGATATATTTTGAAATATTAGTAACATTTCCTAACAAACATTAGTAGAGCTAAAGACTGGAAGAAAAGCCTTAGTAAGAAAACATCAATGGCACCTGTTAAAGATCAGCTAACTGAAGCGAACTAATATATCATTGAAATACTTATTGAGGACCTATGCTTCAGATATTATCTCCTACTCAAAAGATGCTGCTTTTCCTGTTTTTGATAATGGGTGATCATTTACTCAGCACAATTTCTACACTACAAAGTCATCTTTGTGATCTCTCCTCATTCTTCCAATTAGTAGAAATGAGTATCTGGTTCTAAAATGTCTCTCAAATCTACCCTCTTTCTCATTCCGATTGCCAGAGTTCCAGTTTAAACCAGCAACACTTTTCAGACTTGAACAAGGCAAAATATCCTTTAACTGGTATTTTGGCCCCAACTTCTTCATCCAATTCAGACTTCTAGTTTTCCTTGACTTTTTCGTTTTGTTTAGGTAAAAAAATATTACATGGTAGTTCTTAAAAATTCCAAACATTACGGAAGTGTACAAAGTAAAAAGTATTCCTCTCCCCAGTCCTACCTCCCAGCAATGTCTGCAGTTTGATATGTAGTCTTACAAAAAATGTTAATGTACACCAAATAGGTAGACATTTACACTCTTTCTTATATTTTTGGCATTATAAACCATGCTACAACATTGTATTTCTCCAGGGATAATTTTTCCTTGTGTGGTTACTGGGCCCAAGAAGCAACCACATTTGAAGTTTTGATACATAACTACTATCTGCTTTCTAGGAAGGTTGTAGCAATTTTATTTTCCACTGAAAATGTTAGTGCCCTGTTTCTCCACATTTTTGGCCAACATTAGTTATCATTCACCTTTTGTCACCAACTGCATCAGTAAGAAAGGATAAAGCACTGACTCTTTTTCAATTTTGTATTTCTCTGATTATTAATGAGCATTTTTACATGAGGATGAGCATTTTTACATGTCTAGCTATCATTTGTATTCTTCCCTTGGCAAGCAGACTGCTTGTGTATATTGCCTGTTTGGGGGATGTTCATCTTTATTTCTAAGAGCTTATTATATATTAAATACATTAGCTCCACGTCATTCAGATAGTAAGTACTTTTTCCTTGTTTGTCTTTGGATTTTCAATTTCAGAAGGTTTTGCTACATCTGTCAATCTTAATGTTCTACTTGATGGCTTTGGAATTTATCCCATATTTACAAAAGGTTTCTCACCTCAATAATACAGAAATATTGCCCTCTAATTTTGCTATTACTTTAAATCTGTCTGGATATCTGAAAACGTTATAAAGTAGGGTCTAGTTATTTTTTTCAAATAGGAAATTTCATCATATTCTCTCAAAAAGTTCTGTCTTTTTCATCTATTCTAAGAACAATGTTTAAAGAATTAAAGCATTTTGTAATTAGTAGTTAATCACATTAAAAAGCATAACTACTTTTAAAAAACTTAAGTTTTTAACAAAGATGTGGGAAAACATTTCAAGAGTCATAAAACCACTCATGTAGTCTTAATCAAGATTCCCTTGGCAATATGTTTCACAGACATAATTTGAGAGAGAAAAAAAGAGCTAATAATAGCAACCATTTTAATATTACATGTAACAATAAGAAAGGAAACAAGGTCACAACCATAATGAGAAATTTATATTTTAAATGATTTAGCAGGGAAAAATGTGCACAATGCAATAGTAAATGGAAAAACAACACTATGCTAGAATATTCAGTATGTGTATATGTACATAAACTTTATATATATAATACATAGGGTATACATAAAACAGAAAGGGAATGGAAAGAAGTAAAACTGAGAATCTACCTTGATATAGTATGTAAAAATTACATAAAACTTTGGCTTACTTCAAAACTTCATATAGTAAACACTAAGTATAATTAGTATACAAAGCTCATTTCACAGATTGCTTCCTAAACTCAAAAACAAAATTTTAAAAATTTCTCCTTTGTGCCTAGTTATTTCCATGTGTGACCGACCTAATTTTAAACTAAGAATCTTCAAACGTTAGTGTGATTGTTGTTTTTACTCTTTAACTTCAAAATATGAGGTGGAGGTAAATTAAAAGTTATGTATAACAAAGTTTACATATAATGAATCTAGAAAAAAATCTACATTAGAAAATAAACTCTAGGCTACAATCAATTTGTAACACTTACATCTCTAAATAAGATACATAATTTATTTAACTTCTTATCTAAAGCATTATGGTCAGAATAATAAAAACGTCAGCTAACAATGAGTTATATGTATCATGTAAACTCAGCTAAAATAAATCTCTATGAGATGCACTATTATTATACCTATTTTACAGCTGAGAAAATTGTGTAATCTGTTCAAGGAGGCGATGATGCAGGGATTCAAACCTAGAAGTCTAGCTCTTGAGTCCATACTACCTAACACTAAGCCTGCAGACTTATGCTAAGTCTCTACAGCAATCTCAGTAACGCAGGAGGCAATAGTCAGTGACAGAAGCAGCAGTTGCACACTCCGGCCACCAGGTGGCAGAGCAGAACATGACATCTATGGCAGCAGCACAAGGCCTGATTATGGAAGAGAAGCAGGAGAGTTATGTGGCATTGCAGTGAAAAAGGCAAGGTTGTGGAGTCCTTGGAAATATCCTGAATGAGACCTTTAGTAGCATCCAGAGGCCATTATCAGGCTCTACAGCTATGTCACAAATACAAATATAACGAAAATATAGCATATTTTCGTTCTCCAACCAATGGCATCGACACAAAAGTTAGTCATTTATTAGAAAAGAAGGCTAAAGCTGTTAAAGTGTGTACGTGTTGTATCATAAATTAACACAATATGAATTCTTAAATTTTATTCAAGATAGGAATAAAAGCTGTGCTTTTATTATTCTTATATCAGATTTAGACATAGAGCTAAGAAAAAAATTCCCTAAAATGCACTCAGGTCTCGGCCTACAGAGGCACAGTGGCGGGCGTACTACCAAGCCCAAGCCTCCTATGAGGATGGAGGAGCAAACAAGTCAACAGCACAAACATGTCAGACTACGGTTTGCCAAAGTTAATTCCAATTCAGAAAGTAGTATTTTACTTATTTATTTATAAAAGATTTTCCATTAAGTTCCCTTTATTTATCTTAATTTACATAGACATGAAAGTAAAACAGTACTCATAACCCTACTGAGCTAGCATGACACAACCCAGTGGAGAGGCTATAATTTAAAAGTCAGATAATAACAACTGCTGGCAAGGAGGCGAAGAAGCCAGGACTATGTACCCTGCTGGTGTAAAATAGTGCAGTTGGTGCAAAGGACTGCCTGACAGGTCCTCCAATAGCGAAATAGTTATCATTTGACCCAGAAATTCAATTTTTAGGTCTATACCCAGGAGAAATGAAAATAAATGACCACTGATACTGTCAGTGAATTTAAGATCTGTCAGTTACATCTCAAGTTGTTACCAGAAAAAATTTAAAAATCAGATTAATTTATAATGCTCTCCTCCCACTTTTCCAGTATAAATTACCTCATAAATCACCTTGCATAGCTTTAAGTAAGATAGTAGTCTTTATATATTTGCCAAAAAATAATACTGAAAGTATAAAAACTTTACGGTGAAGGGTCATTTATTTTTCTAGATAGTAGGATATTTTACATATTACTAAAAAGAAATTAACAACTGCTTATTTCCATACTCTGTATGTATGTATGCATAGCTCCAAACAGAAAATACATACATATGGATTGACAAGAAAAAGACAAATAATTATGCTAAATTATTTTCTTCCACAGGCTTTTATTTTCACTTTCTTAAGACTCAAAGTAATCTAGATAAACACTATATATAAGTTTACTTTAAAACATCATTATTTATGATCTTTTTTAAACTCAGATAATGACTAGAAACTTAAAGATAGGTTTCTATTGTTGGTATGAAAATTAGAAAATAGAAATTGTGTAACAATTTTTTTTTGTTTTCAACCATAATGTCTGTCCTGTTCTGTAAGGAAATTTTAGCACACCAAAAATCCAGCCTATCAAAAATGACTTGGTGCAAAGAGCAAAAAAGCTCCAACCTTAAAGACAAAGTCAGGAATTTACACTGACGAGCAAAGACTGTCGCCGCCACAGAGGAACACTGAGCACCGCTGCTCCAGACACACTGATGTGTCCACCTATGTAAGTTGAGTGCCACCGCTATTTTGCCACCCAGATGGAAGGTGAAACTGGCAGCCTCATAAAAAGTGACTTTCATTATTTAAAATTTATCTCATGAGATTCTAAATCTAAATATGGCATTTGCTTATAACCACACAAACCTGACACCTCTATTTCATTTGGACCTCCCTGGGTATATATGTGAAGGAAATGCAGGAAGCTTTAAAAGTATAATAAGACTATTAACATAATGATATTTAGCTGCCATTTAATTCTGCCTAAATTTAACAAATATAGTCCACAATGTAGCTGTTGAGAGTTCTCTTTACTCTGCTTCTGTAAGGGTAGCACTAACATCTGCTTTACATTCTATAATTTATATCTGATGAAAATAATAATCATAACATCCAATGGAGACCAGTTTTAAAGATAATGTTGAACCAAACTGCTACTAAGCTTTATTGCAAACAGAATACATACAAGATATAATACAGCCCAAATGTCTTAAAATGTAAGTCTGTCCCAAACCACTGGAAGACACTTTCTCCTCAACAGGTCATCAACTGTATATCTGTTCCGTAACCGCAAATATCAAGGTAAGTACATTTAAATAAGGCTCTGCTGGCTGGATACACACAGAACTGCAAACAAGTAGTTAAATAAATCTGGTAAACAAAGGAAATAGTTCATAGCAGTGGTACTAAAGCTGACTGATCATCAAGAAATCAAAATTTCCCAGTGTCAAATCTTAGCCATTCAGTAGATCCCTAGAGATAGATCCAAAATCAGCACCCTAACAGAAATCTTACCTCCAAGGGTCCCTCCCAAGAGATTATCCTTTCTACAGCACATCCCTAATCACATCATTCTGCAATCAAAAGCCTTTGGCAATTCCCCAGGGCCTACCAAGCAAATCCAAATGATTTGAATATTGGGTTCCTTCATGATCTTACAGTAATCACTCTTTTCAGGTCTTGCCTCTACTTACTTCTCTATATAAAACCTAGCAACACAGGGTAGGAGCAAAGACTATTTAAGCAGAGTTAGGGGGTTCAACTCTGACTCTTCCACCTATTATGCGAATTGGGCAGATTCCTTAATTCCTTGAGCTTCAATATCCTCATTTCTAAAATGGGGTGACAATAACAGCATAAGGCCTTCTGGACATAAAAAAAAAAACACAAAAAACCAAAAACATGGTTACATGGTTTATGTCAAGAATAGGGGAGTGACCTGTTCAAAAGCTATACAACTTTGTAAGCAGGAGGTAACCTGGACAGCCAGGGAGACAGCTTGACCTGGCTAGAAGATGTCAAAGTTACATTGAAAAATGCACAAAAACAAGTGTGGGAATGCAATCGGCACCATAATTAGAACATGGCTGGTGGATGCTGAGGTAAAGCAGATGAATGTGGCTCTCAGCCAGTAGAGTGACATAAAGGTGGGCATAGGAAGCAAAACAACCATTACTAGCTAAGAGGTACACCCCTAGAAGCAAATGCTCATTTTAAGTTTCAAGTATAGTAGAACCCTGTGGTGTCAGTTTTGATTGGAGGTTATCAGTAAGCACTTGTGATCACACACACAGTCTGTCTTGAAGAAAGAGCCTAGAAGCAGTAATACCAAAGTAGCAATAAATACATCTGTGCCCAGCTCTTACTTTCTAAAATAACATTTCCCCATTAGAATAAATTCAAGGCTCTTTAGAAAATAGACGATTCCAAATCAGAAATAGGAAAAATGACAAAGTGATCCTGGAATATCTGATTGTATCAGAAACAAAAAAAGGACTGACTCAGTGACTGCTGGGGAGGCATCAAAAGGATAGTGGATCCAGCCTAAAGGGGGTTCCCACTGGCCAAAGATGGGCCCGTCTTGAGTATAAAAAAGATGACTGACAATAATGAATTATTTAAAAAAAAAACATTAAAAACAGAAAGAATCAATGAGTCCAGTGATAATCAAACGGGAAAGGAGAGGAGGGAGTTCTTTACAGAACAATGCCAGTAAGAAATATAAAAGTGGGGGCCTCCCTGGTGGCACAAAGAGTTAAGATGCAACCTATGAGGCTGAACCTATGAAGCTGTCCGCAGCCTCTATAGCACAAGGTCTATCCCCAGCTGAGTTCCCGTCCAGGGAGCAACCCACATGGCACAGCAGACCTCTCCTTACTCACCTGCTGCTCCCCTCAGCAGTGTATTCCAGTCAGTCTCCCTGTTCTGTTCCCTATTCTGTCTCTGGTGAATCCTCTCACCCCCCGCCCCACACACCTCTGACCTGTACCCCAGCTCTTGTATGCATAAATAAATAAATCTTTAAAAAAAAAAGAAATATAAAAGGAATGACAGAATTTATAGACCCACCATACTGTAGTCACATTAATGTAGCTGAATTCAGGCACAGATCATCAACAGACCTAAAATCATTACATGGAGCCTTTTGGGAAGTAGAATGTGCCATTGGTATCCAAGTATTAGTCTGCATAGTGCTTCCTAACTACAAAAGGAGTGGCTCAACAGTATCACCGATAATGAAACATGTGGCTTGGCATGATATGCCTCCTGGTGAGACTCAACTGAAGGTGTACACCATCTGTGTCGTATCCACCCCAAAACCTTTTAATCTTAATCTAATCAGGAAGAAGCAATCAGATAAATCAGGATTAGGAGCTATTCCACAAATCATTTGCATTCTTTAAAAATTGCAATGTCATGAAATAATACTGATAATAAAACGAGCTGGGGGAAGCAACTGTTCTAGATTTAAAAAGAACAAAAAGACATGATTTTTGACTGGCTCCTGGTTTGAAAAAGGGAAAACAATAGCTACAAAGAAATTTTTGGCAAATAATTGGGGAAATGTGAACATGGATGTGTTGGAAATATTATATAGAAAGAGTGAATTTAATGGCTAGGCAGAAAAATTTTCATTTTTTACAACATTCTGCAACAATGTATGTGAATGTGTATGTATGTAAAAAGCAGAGAGAAAAAGAGAGGTGTAGGGTAAGGAAAAATGTCAGGCTTTTCTGCCCTCCCGCCATCAGGATAGATGATGGATCCTTGTGGTCCTGAATGCATGCCTGATGGCGGACACCTGGAGTAGGGTGTGGGCATAGGTAGATGGGATTCACCTGGGCTAAGACTGGGCTTTTAAGGGTGGCGTTACAGGGATGCCAGCAGAAGCAGAAGCCGAGAGAGAGAGAGAAGGCCGGAGAGCCCAGATAGAGTATAGACTTGCTGGGGGCCGGGAGGCCTGCAGGCCTGCCTGCTGTGTAAATCCCAATAAAAGACCTGCAAAAAACCACTGAGGACTCTGACTCCTCCTTTACCCGGTCTGCTGGATCATAGAAAACCTGCTCCGTGTCCATTCCGGACCTTACAAGAGGCTAGGAGGAAAAGGAGAGGAGACACAAGGAAATAAGGCAAAATGTTAGTGTCAAATTATTCTTTAAGTCTTTTACAGGTTAAAAAGTTGAAGAAATTATAATTTAGGAGCAAACCAAGCTCATACTCATTTTCAACAAAGATCATCAAGTCCATTTATACATGCATCCTAACACATGCTACACCTAAGTGAGCTAAGGTCTAAAAATGAATTTCACAGATTTTGTACAGCTAGCTATTCTTGCCCCACAAAATTGTTTTACAGAGCAAGCTTTGAATGGTATCAGGCTAAAAAGGGGCTGCTGATATAATCACAGGAGCGGTTGTTTCTGTTTCCCTGTTTAATTTCCCAGGTTAACACTGCCGGGTTCCTTCCCAAGCCATACCTCATAAGGAATGCATTCCAAATGTTTACTTTTCAATAAACAAGCCATTATATGGGGAGCATGAATGTGGTTCTAATTAAGTAATACCTGCCAGTCCTGTTGCTACAACTAGAGACGAAACTGAGGTGGTTTTGATAAGCCACAAAGGGGAAAAAAAAAAAGAAAATCAAGAGTAAAACACCTTCAAATGAGGTTTCAAAGCAAATAAGCCACAACTGTAAGTACACAGAGCAAGAAGATGCTGCTGTTTGGGACCTTAGTGCCTGTTCACTATTTACATACAAACGAGACAGGTTCTTCCCAAAACATCCTGCTCAAGAAATTTTAGGATCAGAAGTGAAAATATTTTTTTCCTTTTAGTTATTATTTACTTTACCTCACACAAATAATCATTTTTATAACAAAGCTCAATGTTTTATAATAAAGCTCAATGTTATTTTGAATTAATTTATATATTAGTACTAAGTTTTAAACCTAAGGAATAGAATTATGGCAATTAAAAACCAACCATAATCGCTAAAATTTACTGATCGTTTTTACTCTAGGTCAAGATTACATTAAACATAATCACAGGTACTATTCTATTTAACCCTCACACCTATAGAAGACAGATAATATCACTCCTTAACACAGATGAGAAAAATGAAACTGGAGAATTTTAGTACTGTTGCAAAACCAGCTATGTCCTAGCCTAGAGACAAAGTCATCAGTCATTACATTTCTGTCTTATTAGCATGAAGCATCTGCACAAAAAGAAAATGAAACCATTTTTGCACCAAATTACAGCATTTCCTTTTAATCTTAAATAATCATTCCTCATAAACCTTCTTTTTAGATTATACTTTTTATTTTGAGATAATTAGATGTTCACATGCAATTGCAAGAAACAGATCCCATGTGCCCTCTACCCAGTCTACCCAATGGTAACAACTTAAAATTTGAAACCCTGGAGAGTGTCACAACTGGACTGCAGATGCAGATAAAATTAAACTGTGGATTTCTCCATCACTGGAATCCCTCCTGGCTGCCCTCAAAACCTAGCAACTACTAATCTGTTCTGTTTCTTTAATATTGTCATTCCAAGACTTTTACATAAATGGAATCACAGTCATAATTCTATGGAGATTCATCCAAGCTGTTACATGTATCAATAGTTTATTCCTTTTTGTTGCTAATCATCTAATAAAGCCCTTAAGTTGCTGATTACTTGAGATTATGATAATTAACACTTTTATAAAGTAAAAATATCAACTCATGTGTACACATGGAGTAGAAAATATCACACACATACTTTTCAGAGACTGCAAATATACTAAACTCAAGTACTAATTTACCTGATATCCCAATTTAATTTACCTTTCTTATGAATGTTTAAAGTTCTAACTAAACTAAAGTTTGCACTCTTAAAAAGAGTGGGGCCTCCCTGGTGCCGCAGGGGTTAAAGACAGCGCTATCAAGCTGCTGCCAGCCACTGTAGCATGAGTTAGATTCCCAGGTCAGCCAGGGAGCTGACCCACATGGCTCAGCGGACCTCTCCTGTCTCGCACACTGCTCCCCTTAGCAATGTATTACAGTGGATTTGCCTGTTCTGCTCCCCACTCTCTCTGGTGAATCCTCTCACCCCCCCCAGACCTCTGGCCTGTACCCCAGTTCTTGTATGCATAAATAAATAAAACTTTTAAAAAAAGCAGTAGTTTATTTTTAGTCAGTATTAATTTTTAAATGAAATAACTCATACAAAAAGCAGATTTCCATGAGGGTCTTTAAGAAAAGGAAGTAATAATCTTGGGGAGTAGTTGCCCCAGAATATATCTTTGCAGGAGCACACAAGAATAAGACCAGAAAAGTGACAGACTTTCCAGCTTTCAACTTCCAGTGATGCTTCAAGTTACCAAGGCAATACACGGAAGTCTACTCACAGGTAATCGTATAGTTTTTAATTTCTCTCCAACCAAGAGGCTAGTATTACCTGTGCTCAGCTAAGAAGTATACGGTATACACACACGTGACTGCACCAAACTATGAAAATTTTAAAATGTAAAGATTTTGGCAGCACTTGTTTGGCAATGAATAAAATGCACATCTCTTTTCTGTGCTTTTGATATGTAGTCAGTTGACACTTTCATTCATTCCTATGCATTTCTTAAAGTCTTAAAAAAAAACCAAACACATCACCCAGAAAGTTTTTCCTGACCACACTGCTCTCTACCTCTGCCTAAAGTAGTTTCGGGTATCACTCTGATGGGCCCAAAGCACCCAGGAAAGTAGTCACTGTGTAGTACCTGCCTGCTTTCTAGTCTGTCTCAACTTCTAGACTCTAGGATGGTCTGAAAGCCAGGGGTGTATTCCCAGTGTGTGGCCCCATATTTAACTCATACTAGGTGATGAATGCATAAAGAGGTGCTGAATGAATGAGTGTGCATGAAGCACATACTGTCACACTGACCAGAAGACCCAGAACCTACCTCTCCCATGACATTGTGTTCAGTGTCAAGAGAATTATCCTAATGTATTTCTCCATGGCATCCATTTTCAAGGAAGCTTTTTTTAAAATTAGGTACCTTGTGATAGAAATGCTTTTAAAAACAATTAACATCACAAAAAGAGTATACTATCACTTTACCTATTTTCTAGAACAATTCATATTTTAGTCTAACATTCATTGATCATGTAGACAAGCACTTTTAGAATTTGTTTTTAAATAAATATTTTCAAGTTATCTTACCAAAAAAATTCTTCTTAACTATATCTATAAGTAGCTAAAACAGTTTAATCTGTTTAAAAACTAAACTTTTCATTTTGAGGTAATTGCAGGTTCACATACAATTGCAAGAAATAGCATGAGGATTCCATGTATTAACTTAATTGTAGTTTCAGTATTTACTTACAATTTACACTGCATATGATATAGTTATTTCTACCCATTTCGAGTCATCATTATTGCTACTACCCCAGTACCATCTCTTGCCTAGACTTCTAGAACAGCCTAGTTTCCCCACTTTCTTTCTTATGCATTTTTTCAGAGTAGCCTAAATGACCTTTTGAGAATACAAATCAGATCATGTCACTTCCATGTTTAAAATAACTTTCCATGAGTCCCCCTTGCACTTGCAATAAAAATTTTCTCACAATTCATTAGATGCAGCACACCTGGCTCTTGACACCTCTCAGGTCTTATTTACACACAGTCATCCCATTTTGTCTGTTCCTGGATTATAAGCCTATGTTTGCTTATAAATTCTGGCTCCTCTGACCCAAAGGCCTTGCTCTCACACCTTTGCATTCCTAGCTTGTCTCCTCAGAGATCTCCTCCCTAAAGACTGATTGTATCTACCCTTCCCCAATTCAACTATTCTTTATCAAATGATGCTGTTTCGCTTTCTTGCAGGACAATTAACACTACCTGATGTTGTCTATTTCAACTCCCCAAATATTAGTAAGAATAAGCACATTTAGCAAAGTTGCAAAACAGAAAAATCAATGTTCAAAATTCAATTGCACTCTTCCGTATTAGGAATGAACAATTGGAAATTAAATCTAAAAAACAACTCAATTTACAATTAAAAACAAAAATATTGAATAGAGTAGAATTTAACAAAATATAAGACTCATATACTAAAATCTATAAACCTTGCTGAAATAAACTGAAGAGTTAAATAAATGGGAAGAGTTACCATGTTTACACTGAAAGACTCTATATTACTAAAATATATTTCTTCCTGAAATGATACAGATTCAACACAATTCCAACTTAAGCCTAAGCATTTTTATAGAAATTGACAAAATGATTCTAATTTATATGGAAATTCAAAGAGACTAAATAAAGCAATTTTGATAAATGTTTTATTTATTGATGACTTACACTATCAGATTTTAAGACCGATTATGAAGTTGTAACAATGAAACTGTATTGCACTGGCCTAACAGACATATAAATCAACATCACAGACATATGTGTTGCACTAAGTCAATGAGAAAGAATAGTTTTTTACAAATGGTGCTGGAAAATTAGATATTCTTGTTAAAAAAGATAAAAGAAAAGCAGCTTCAACTCTTCATTCCAATTGCATGAAAAACTAGCTCAAAGTGAATCACAGATAAAATGTAAAAGCTAAAACTACAAACTTCTAGAAGAAAAACCAGGAAAAATTCTTCATAGCCATGATGCAAGGCAAAGGTGTCTTAGGATATTAAATCACTAACTATAAAAGAAAAAAATTATAAATTGGTCTTCACCAAAATTTAAATTTTTTTGAAAGATACCATTAAGAAAATGAAAAGGTAAACCACATACTAGGAGAAAGTATCTAAAGAACTCTTACAGTAATATGAAAACAAAAAGCTCAATAAGGAAAAGAGAAAAAGGATTTAAACAGATATTTGTATATATAAAACAATAATTATCTGTATCCTGAAAAAAAATTATAAAGACACTTCATGAAAGATGTATCAATGACCAATAAACATATGAAAAAACACTAAATTACATTAATCATCATGGAAGTGCAAATTAAAACCACAAGGAGATACTAATTCACGAGAATGGCTAAAATGAAAAAGACTGACAATACCTAAGTGGATAGCTAACGGGCAAGTGGTACTGCCACACAATGCTGGTGGCAGAATAAAAGTATTCTTGGGAATCTGACAGCTACTAAAAGGTGAAGTGTACGTCACATAGTTGTGATCCACCAAGTCAACTCTTAGGTATTTACTCAAGAGAAATGAAATTATTTATATCCTCACAGAAGTGTGCACAAATGTACACAAATGTTCAAAGTTGCTTTATTTATTACAGGCCAATCCCAGAAACATCACTGTAAATGAACAAGTAAATGAACAGAATGTGGTATTCACACAATGGAATGATATTAAGCATTAAAAAGGTAAAGCTACAGACAGGAATAGGTGAATTTCAAAAAGATGAGCCAAAGAATCCAATTAAAAGAGTTGATATGTTTTGCTTTGACCTTTATGAAATTCTGGAACAGGCTGATCTATATGAAATTTGTCTAGAGTAACAAATGGAAATTAATGGATGTGGGGGTGAAGAGAGTGTGTGTGTGTGTGTGTGTGTGTGTGTGTGTGTGCACAGTGCTAATAGCAAAAAGATACAAGGGAATTTTCAAGGATGATGAAAATATTTTATATCTTAACTGAAATAGTATTTACAGAGAGTATACATTCATCAAAACAAACTATTTAATTGGTATATTTTATTTAAATTATGCCTCAACAAAGTGGATCTTCAAAAGAAGCTCTGACCTTAGGAAATGACTCAGACTTCAATGAGTTTCAACTTCTTTTCCTGTTAAATGTGGGTAACACTGATTTCTTATGCCTCAAAGCACAAGATGTGATAAATATCAAAGTTTTTTTTTTTTAAAGATATTTATTTATTTATTTGTTTGTTTGTTTGTTTGTTTATTTATTTATTCAAGCACTGGGTACAGTCAGAAGCGGGAGGGTGAGAGAATTCACCAGAGCCAAAGCGGGGAACAGAACAGGCAGACCAACGAAATACACCACTGAGGGGAGCAGCGGGAGCAGCAGGAGAGGTCTGTTGCACCATGTGGGACCCTCGCCGGCGGCCGGGGATCAAATTGGCACTGCAGAGGCTGTAGGAAGCTTCGCAGCCCAGCGCTCAACCGCTGCGCCACCAGGGGAGGCCCATAATATCAAAGTTTTCTAAGAACATCTAGATGACAGTGATTACAGTATTTTCATTACTTAAGGTATAATCTGGGTATGACTGGGATTTTTAGCCTATGGAATAATTTATTATCTAAAGATAATCTCCAAACCTCACTGTAATCACTTATTTTTGTTTCTCCAAACAAACATTATATCAATAATACTTTAAGGAATTAAGAGATTTCTATATCACTCTTCATGTGCCTGGTCAATTAATAATGGAATTGCCCAGAGGCATAAAAGATGTAAGCAGGAAAAAAACAATAACCATCAAGACAATAAAACATGGACTCTAGTGAAAAATAGATGATTACAGTTAAGTAGATGATTACACTCAAGGAGATGATTACAGCTAACAAAACAAGATTTAAATACAGGACATATGCATTTTCTGAATGTCCTAACTATAGTGACCTGAGTGAGATTTATTTTTAAGATAGTTTATACATGGCAGCTGAGGCCTGTCTACTATCACCCAACATAATTGCTGCTACCTTATGCCAAAAATGTAAAATGACAGCTATGTTCTTTCATTTGCTGACCAATAAGACATTCCTAGTACAATTTAACCAATCACATATGGTGTACTTCAAAGTATGTTTGTGTTTTACGGCCTTCTAGATTTGAAAGTTTCCCAGGCATGTGTAATGCTGAGCCAAAACTGTCTTCAAATCTCAAAGGCTAAAACAACTTACATGAAATGCACTGAAATATTTTATCATATGAAAATAACCATCAGCAAAAGTTCTACTTAACACTCAAAAAAATTGCCTGAAAGGAAGTTTGTCAGCAAATTTCATTTAGCCGGGTATGTATGAAAAATGCTCCTGACAGTATGAACTTTACCAGGGGGGGAAAAAAACCTAAACCATACAAGGTTATGACAATCTCAGCTGTCCTTAACCTGCACTGCCACCCACAGTTAAACTTCCTTTTCCAAAGCACTATCTCTGAAAAAGAGAAAAAGGAAGGTCATGTCTCCCTTGGTGACCACTTACCTAGCCCAAGTTTTTAGAAACGGCAAAGACATTTAAAATTGAGTAACAGCAGGGAGTTTCACAAGATTTGAACACAGCTAGGGCAAAAACTCAAACAGCATAGCAAGAGCATGAAAGCCTTTCCTCCTACCTCCAGCTATCTTCAAGTCACCCACTGGCTTCTAGGGGAATGCTTGTTGGCAAGCAGCGTCCACATTATGAGGCCGTAGTGACGGAACTAAGAGACCAAACTACCTAAATTGTCCTCATGGTCTCTACACAAACACTAGCTAGAACTTAGACATCTATAGCTATCAGGGAAAAGGGAAAAGAAAGAGCTGTAAATCTGGGATATACCTCACTAGTTAACCAACAAATAAACATGTGCTTGAAAGTTTGAATATATGAACCAGCGTGCTTAGAATGGTGTTAGCTACAAAGCAGTTATTTTCTTTGCATTCCAAAATAACTTAGTGAACCTGGAAATGCTCCTACCTACAATAAAACTGTCAAATCTTCACTGTTAATTGTTACTAGGGTGAAGAATGGTGTAAAGAGTCCAAAAGATGGTTAAGTTTTCTTTAACCCTATCAGTTGGAAACACCTAACTAGGACTCACTTTGCAATAGTAGATAAGTTACTGGCCACATAAAATGCCATCTGTATAATTTTGGTAGACTATCACACATAAAAATCCTTTCATCATTAATTAGTAATGAATAATTAACTGTTGACTTTATTTAAATTTAAATTCTAACTTAAGTATTAAAAATTCAATAGATGTTATTATTTATCCATAGTAATGTCACTTATTAAAAGAAAGTATTATAATTAGAAGGGGGTTAAAAAGTGCATACTCCCTGATATAAAATAAAGTCAAGGAGAT
The DNA here is from genome assembly GCF_014898055.3 of Talpa occidentalis. Taxonomy (NCBI): domain Eukaryota; kingdom Metazoa; phylum Chordata; class Mammalia; order Eulipotyphla; family Talpidae; genus Talpa; species Talpa occidentalis. Next base: position 77,571,617 of record NW_023605194.1, read on the forward strand.
GTAATGTACAGCGAGAACCATAAGTAGTAATACTGTGTAATATATCTGAAAGTGGCTAAGAGAATTAATTACTCACAAGAAAGAGAATTTATTACTATGTATGGTGATGATGTCCACTAGACTTCCTGTTTATCATTTTCTAATACATATATTGAACGATTATATTATATAACTGAAACTAATACACTGTTATATATCAATTATATCTAAATAAAAAACGAAAAATTCCATTTTCTTTAAATTTTCAAGCTTTCTCCAGTAAGTACTCAGTGATATGGAAACTAGAGCATGGCATGAACTGTGTAAAAGATGATGAGAAGCATTTTACAAACAAGTGGTACCAATACACAATATTGCAATTAATAAGATGTCAAAATGGGCCTCCCTGGTGGCGCAAGGAGTGAAGCACCGCATTATGAAGCAATCCACAGCCTCTGTAGCACTGAATTCGATCCCCGGCCAGGAAGCTACCCACATGGTGCAACAGACCTCTCCTGGCTCACCACTGCTCCCCTCAGCAGTGTATTTCAGTCAATCTGCCTATTCTGTTTCCCACTCTGTTTCTGGTGAGTCTTCTCACCCCCCGCTTCCCTGGCCTGTACCCCAGCTCTTGTATGCATAAATAAATAAAATCTTTAAAAAAAAATTAGATGTCAAAATATCTAAAGAATTTCTACATTTGTATGTCTCATGATTAAAAAACTCATTTCAAAACTACTTTAGAAAAATGCATGTGATCACTCTTATTATATCATGATGTTCTAAATTTATTAAACAAATTATTGAAATATTTCCCCAAGCTGAAAGACTAAAATATGATTAACTAGTAAAATGGGGAGAAAAGTCACAAGAAAGCAGGTGTTAAAACAAGAAGACTCTGATACTACAGAGTTGCTCACTTCTCTACCCTACACTTTGTTCTCCACAGGATCTTCTGTGCACTACGGAAGTATCTGAGCGCCTAACAGTTCTATCCCCTGCCTTCTCATTACTTTATAGAATGTCCCCCCCCCCGCCCCAACCGGGGCATCTCAATCTCTTGCCTTCAATCAAAACTTTACTACTCAGGGCCTCCCTGGTGGCGCAGGTGGTTTAGCACAGCGCTGTGAAGCTGTCCACAGCCTCTGCAGTGCCAGTTCGATCCCTGCCGGCCTTGGAGCAACCCACATGGTGAGCAGACCTCTCCTGTCTTGCCCGCTGCTCCCCTCAGCAGTGTATTTCAGTCAGTCTGCCTGTTCTGTTCCCCGCTCTGTCTCTGGTGAATCCGCTCACTCTCCCGCGCATCTGGCCATCTGGCCTGTGCCCCAACTCTTGTATAAATAAATAATAATTAAAAAAAACAACTTTACTACTCACTTGATGCCCAACTCTCTACTTTTAGCCCACACCTCATTGAGCATCTTAAATTTGATGAGTTAGATGAGCTGAGGCATCTTAAAATTAAATCTGTCCCAAACTGCATTCATTCTTTATTCATACTATAATGCCCATTTTCCCCCACCTCAATTTCTTCCTCTTCTTTTCCTTATTTCAATAAAGGTCACTGCAACATATATTCAGCCTACTTCATCTAGGTTACAGAGCATCATGATGTCTTGATGTCTTTTAAAAATGGAACTGTCATCATGTCATTGTGTTTTTTAAAATCCCATTGGTGGAGGTAGTACTAAACATTCACTAACAAGGGAAAGGACAATAAAGTATGGATTTTTTATATAACAGAATATTGTGCAGCCTTCAAAAAATATTCATTTATATGGAAAAATGCTTAGGAAGTCTTTCCAGGCCATTTCTCCATCCCTAACTCCATGGTTTGCCATGTCCTCCAGCCCTTTTATCTTAGCACTCTACATAATTTCCCAATTTGCAAACAAGCAAATAATCTTCCATAATTTGTTCAGATTTCTGAAGCAAAGAATCTGATTGGCCTCATTATCATCTTGTTCTAGGCAACTGGACAGGAGTCATAGGTCACCAAACATTCTTTGGCTTTTATGTACTCTTATTAAAAAATAACTCTGGACAAATACAATAAAATTATGAATTAAATTTTAGAATTAAAATATATCTAGCGCAATACCATGTAACTATATAATGAAAGAATTTGCATAGTAACTTAAAATCTATTGTAACTAATTGAGTTTCTAAAATGTAGTCTTTATCTCAAGCATGCTTCATTTCATGAAACTGGTAAACTCAGGTAACACTAGTTTTAAGTGTACGATATTTGGTATTTATATAAATTACAAAATGATAACCACAAAGCTTAGTTAATCTGCCACCACAGTTACAAATTTTATAATTTTCAAAATTTCAGTTTTACTTAAGCGTAACTGACAAAATTCTAAGGTACTGAACATGTACCGCATTGTGATTTGATATATTTATATTAAGTGTGAAATTTTAAATAACACAGGTGGACCCAAAAACAAAGGCAGAAGGAAGTCAGCAACTGATCATGAGCTAAATGAAACCAAAAATCCATACTTTTCCCCCTGTGATTATTCAAAAGTAGACAGGGAATAATTATGCTAAAATGATAAAGAACAACGCTAACAATCTAGTCATTTAATTAGATTCTCTCACAAATCCCATGAGTTCAGGAGCCTCCCCCAGGACACCCAATTCTGGAAGTTCAATCAATATGTATTTCATGTATAATTACAGCTTGCCTGAACATAAGAAAACAAAAACAACTCCACCACTCTTTTAGCTGTAATTCTGAATAATTTCTTTCTAAATATATTAATTCAAACATCCACTACTAACAACCATGATTCTTTTATTGATTCAGCATCTTCTCTGGGCCAGGTGCTGGAAAAGATGACAAACATGACCAATATGGCCCTGTCTTCGTGAAGCTGGTTCTGTATGAAAAGGACACTTTCTAGTAGCCTTACCTGGATGGAATGATCGGAAAGTAGAATATCTTTTTTCCCCATAAAGAACTTGATTTAAGGGCCTCCGCTGGTAGCGCAGCGGTTGAGAGCAGCGCTGTGAAGCTGTCCACAGCCTCTGAGGCAAGGGTTTGATCCCAGCTGACTGGCGAGATACCCATATGGAACGGCAGACCTCTCTTGTCTCACCCGCTGCTCCCCTCAGCAGTGTATTTCAGTCACTCTGCCTGTTCTGTTCCCAGCTCTGTCTCAGGTGATTCCTCTCACCCTCCCACACATCTGGCCTATACCCCGGTTCTTGTATGCATGAATGAATAAATCTTTTTTTTTTTTTTAAACAATTTGGAAGTTTTATTATTTATTTATTTATTTATTTTTGAGATTTATTTTTATTTATTTATACAAGCACTGGGTACAGTCAGAAGCGCGGGAGGGTGAGAGAATTCACCAGAGCCAGAGCGGGGAGCAGAGCAGGCAGAAGGACCGAAGTACACTGCTGAGGGGAGCAACGGGGGGCAGGAGAGGTCTGCGTGCCATGTGGGACCCTCCTCCAGTGGCCGGGAGCAGCCGGGGATCGAACAGGCGCTGCAGAGGCTGCAGGCAGCTTCGCAACCCATGGCTCAACTGCTGCGCCACCAGGAAGACCCTAAATAAATCTTTAAAAAAAAAATAAAGAACTTGATCTAAGAGATTTCACCTTAGCTTCAACACGCAGAAAAAACAAGCTGGAATCTTAACTAGATTTTAATGATTTACAGTGTATGAATGCCATTTTTCACTTATTATGGAGAAACAAAAGGCCTAAAACTGGCAATACAACAAAACTTATTGTGGTAATCATCTTGCAATTGTATATATATTAAATCATTATGTTGTGCACTTAAAACTAATAACATTGTATGTCAATTATACCTCAATAAAGTAAAAATAAAACACTAAAAAAAATGGAGCTAAATGAGATATTCTATTTCCTTTCAGATTATTACACAAGATGTTCTGCCATGCCTCTTCCAATGAAAGTGTTTTTCTGAAATACCTTTATCATATAATCAAAAGTCTATTTTTTAGTAATGAAGCTGGCATTAAAAGGATATGTGAGATACCAGAATTCTTCCTTTTCCCTTTAAAGATTTTCCCAAGTAACAAGGGAGAGGTAGTGTCTGTCTAGAAACTGTTCTGCCCATTCCAGCTCCTTCCATTCCCAACTTCAACTCTCACTGGAAGTCATTTTTTCTTACCCAACTTCTTCCACACTGAGGAGTCTCTATTTTCTCCTGCTCTCTCCCCTGAACCCAGGTTTCTCTCTCTTACTCTGAGGTTCTTATTCCTCTGAAACAGGCAGGATGGCCATGGACTCTAAGCTTGACAAAACATTGTGGGAGAAGGAAAAAGCTTCTGAATGTCTTTATCTGGATTACAAATCATGCTCTACCATGCGAGAGTGATTTTATATTGCCTTAATGAAGCTATCACATACGTTATCCAGTCTTCTTCAAATTATTGTTTTACTATAATTTGTTTTACTATAAAATTTTGTTTTAATAATAAAATTACTATATTAAACAATATTAAAATGCTGATATTTATGAGAAAAGAAGTTTCTCTACCACACTGTCATTACAATAATGGCCTTTAATAATTTTCTATCCACATTCTCTTCCTAAAGAGCTTTCATTCAAGCCAACGGGCTTTAAATTTTGATGACTCCCAAATTTAAATCTCTACAAAGTACTTCTAAACATCAGATTCATATACACAAATAATTACTTAGCTAGAAAGCACCTGAAACTTAACATGTCCGAAATACAATTTCTGACTGCCCAGCTGCCTCAATCCCAGCCCTTTCCCACCACCATCTCCTATTCCCCACTGTCTGCAAGGTAACTGGAAGGCATTAGAAAAAGAAAAACAGATCAAACTCACTGCCTTATTTAAAATCTTCCAATGATTTCCTGTACACTCAGAATAAAATTCAAACTTCTTATCATAGTGTATAGGTCTCTACCGGCTTTGGCTACAATCTTTTTCATGAAACCAGGTGGCATGCCACTCTCCCTATCAATCTTGCTCACTCCCATCCTCAGTTGCATATAAATATATTCCTACATCAAAGTCAACGAGCTTGCTGTTCTTTTCGTCTGAAATGATGTTTTCCCAGATCATCATAAGCTGGTTCATTCTGGTATTTAGGTCTCAGTTCAAATGTCAACTCTCTGGACAGGACTTCCCTGACCACTTCCTAAGAGAATAGCATGTTCTGCTCCCTCTAGTCCTTTCCTGAATTATTTGCTTCACAGCATTTTCCACTGTCTAAAACTGTTATAATTTATTTTAGCCTTTTTCCACTTGTCTTGCTACTAAATAAATACTAGCTCTGTGACAGCAAGGACTTGGTCTGTTGTCTTATTACTGCATCCTACTGTCTAGGCCCAGAGTAATTCTCAACTAATACATACTGAATGAATCAAGTATTTCTTATCTTTCAAATTATATGGTAAATAAATATGGCCATAAAGTGTCAAATTCCTGAAAATGTTCCTTCCAGGAAATTATTAGTAGGAATGTAACAAAGGAATCTCCATAAGAAGGGGAGTTTCAATATTGAAGAGCTACAAAGAGCTCATACAACTCAACAGAAACAAAACCACCCAATCAAAAAACAGGAAAAAGAACTAAATAAGCATTTCTCCAAAGAAGGCATACAGATGGCCAAGAGGCATATGAAAACTTGTTGAACATCACTTATCATCAAATGCAAATCAAAATCACAGTGAGATAATACCGCACATCTGTGAAAATGGCCCATGTATAAAAAACAAACCAGAAACGAACGCTAGAGAAAAAGGAACCCTCTCATACTGTTGGTGGGAAGTGTAGATGGATCCATTCCCTATAAAAAATGGAGAGTTCTCAAAAGACTAAAAATGGATCTACCATTTGACCCAGCAATTTCATGTACCCAAAAAACACAGATTCGAAAGACAATCTGTACTCCTATGTTTACAGCAGCACTATTTGCAATAGCCAAGATATGGAAACACCACAGATAAGTAGATATAGAAGATATGGTGTGTGTGTATTTATGACACGAAGTGTAAGGACATGGCATCAAGGACACAGAGAAGGACATTTCAAAGGACAAGGAGGAGGAACACCAGAGAAAAAAGATGAGATTCTGAGATAGAGAGGATGTGCTCACTAATAAACCTACAAGTGAACAAGACCTTTCCAGATACATCCTTCTACAGATCTCTTCTTCATTAGGGAGGGAGGGAGGGATGAGGCAAGGACAAAAGATTCTCCTAGCTTCCGAGATCCGTGTCCTTCTCATCCCAAGACAATATGTATTCTTTAACGGCAATAGGGTGAGCTTCCCAGGCTCACTGGGTCTAGACTGATCTCAAGTTCCCATGCCAAGGTGACAAAGAGGCCCACTCCTGGCATATTAATCTACCTGACACTTTTGGGGAAGATGGGCCCCCTTATCTCTGACTCCTTATTATCTAGATCTCTGCTCAAATACATTCTCCTGTGTAAGGTTGCCCCACACAACTCTGAGAATCGCACACAATTCCATCAGGTCATTCTGTCACATTTAACTTTCTTCAATTTTCTTCCTAATCTTTACCACAAACTAAATTTGGGACAATAGGACAACAATAATCAGCTTTCTTTAGGAAAACAATAATCAGCATTCTTACATCCCTGCAAGTATATTCACAGCATTTCCTAAAAAGATAACTCACCTTGCAACACAGCTCACTTTCTAACACAGCTTACTACAAACATCTTTCAACCCCAGAGCAGTACAGGCTCAGAAGGAATCCAAGCATTATGAAAAGCTTTCTCTATTACAGAAACTCATTCACCAGGTGTCTGAACACAGGCATGCATCCAAATGGAAGATTTTATTTTAAAGATTTCTTTTAACTATCATCTATTCCCTTTACAATTTGCTAAACAAAATTTGGACTTAGAGAGAAGACACAGAATCGATGGAAGATTGAACCATCAAGCTCAGGAAGGACACAACAAGCAGTTCTAGAGACCTCAGCAGAGAAGCTCACAGACTTCTCTCCAGAGCTCTGAAGCTGTAAGATAAGGGGTTCCAAACACCTCCATCACCACGCTTTGAATTTCTTTCCACCCAAGTTTTCAGATTCCCAGCTATATTGTAATTAGTCCACCATCATACAAGTGACTTAACCCTTAGATAAATCAGCAATGGCCAGGAGCAGACTAAGGAGCAAAAATAATGGTTTTTGGGGAAAATAAGAAACTGTTCACCATCCCAATCTGTCTAAAACATCTGATCTAGGGTCTCCATGGTGGCACAGGGGGTTAAGATGCAGCCTATGAAGCTACCCGCAGCCACTGCAGCACGAGTTCGATGCCTAGCCAGGGAGCACATGGCACAGCAGACCTTCCTGACTTGCACGCTGCTCCTCTCAGCAGTGTATTTCAGTCAATCCGCCTATTCTGTTTCCCACTCTGCCTCTGGTGAATCCTCTCACTCCCCACACCTCTGGCCTGTACCCCAGTTCTTGTATGCATAAATAAATCTTTTTCTAGAAAAGTCTGATCTATGTGGCTAGAAATTAACACTCCATTTACCGAGCTCTTGCACAGCTCCATTTACAGAGGCATAATACTAGGTTCAATATATTATATATTAAAATATTAAGTGCATACCTTACATATATATCAATTTTGTCAATAAAGTTGAAAAAATATGAGAAAAATATATTTTAAATAGATAAAGGAGAATGAATTATACTTAAGAACAAGACTTAATATAATGAACATTAACATATTGGATATCATAATAAATACAATATTTTTCATTTCAAGGAGTATATTCCTGAAATTCTAGGTTATTTTAAGTGATATTTTTCTAAACCAATGTAAAAATAAATCCTAAGGTAGAATATTTTTTTAAATTGAAAAAGTATTTGCAAAGTGAATTGCTCTATATTTGAAAGTCGTTATCTTTATAAGCTAGTGGTGACCAGATGAGATCTACCCCTTATATATAAGCACCTGGTGTATGTGTTCACCCCACAATTCTTCCGTTGGAATCCTAATTCCAAGGTGTTGGTGGTGTTATGAGGTCTTTGGGAAGTGACTATGTTGGGAGGGTAGAGCCCTAAATGGGATTGGTGCCCTTTTTTACCAAGTAAGGACACAGCAAAAATTAGCAGTTTGCAAACCAGAAGAGGACCTTCACCAGTAAGCAACCAGACTGACACCTCCACCATGGACTTCCAGTCTCCAGAGCTGTGAGAAATAAATTTCTGTTGTTTATAAGCTATCCAGTGAGTGTTATTTTGTTACAGAAGCCCAAGTAGATGGCGGCAGTCCCTCTGTCAGGTAACCAAAACAATTTCCTTTTCTCCCTACTATCCCTATTCTTAGGATCCCACCCTGCTCCCCTCTCACCAAATTCCTGTCATCGCTGCACATGCTCTCACTGTGTGACATTCTACTCCATGCTTTTCTGCTGTGCTGGCCTCCCTAGAACCAACAGAGTATAATGCGCAAGGACAGGAAAAAGGCTAGCAGCACCAGGTATCTGAAGACCACGCACTGTCAGAGGCAGGATGACCTGGGCTTTATCTCTGCTGTCACTAACAGCATGTCACATAGCCACACAATCGCAATCTGTTCTACACCTCTTTTAGCAGCAATTGAAAAAATATCTATTAAATACATTCTCCCATAAAGCTGCCTTACTTGTCAAAAAGAGATGCTAATAACTGGCCTATTTACCTTTCTCATTGTTATTTAAAAAGTATAAATGACTTATAAGCTATTAAGCACTGTAGAAATAGTAGGGTGTTTTTGTTTCTTGGTGTATTGTGGATTTTGGGTTGTTAAGAAGGCCATATGGTACAAATGGGATAAGCGTGGGCCTTAGAATCGATAGATACAAGTTTAAGTCCTCCCATCATCATCATCGCATTACATGTTTGACCTTGAGTAAACTAACTTGCCTTGTGGAGTGAGTGTCTTCATCTGTAAAACAGGGTACTGCCACCTATATCACATATTGCGTTAATGATTTAACATGTGTAAAGGACATTCAATTCTCCTTTCATCATCAGCCTTCAGTCCAATCCCACTTTTATATTGCAGTTCTTTCAATCCCACATGTTTGTTCTTTTCCAACAGGTACCCAGAAGAAAAGAGAAATTTAGGATGAAACTTAGTCACCTCTCTCCATCAAAAATAAGAGAGTTAAGAAACATTAGCTAAAGATTTTTAAAGTATAAAGCTGTCCCTTTTACTTACTTTGTTTTCGCTATTACTAGGTTATGGCACCAGGAGGAACAGGAGGATGGGGAAGCTAATATGTAGACCCTGGGGTTCCCAGAAAAAGAGAATTAAACTAAGACTTTTTTCCTGCAGTTTCCAGGCGTTAACTGCAAATTAGAGCTACCAGTGCTATCCTAAGCTCTCTTCTCTTTCATTTCCTAGAGTTCTCATGAGTCAAAAAAATCTTCTCAAGTCTACTTCAAGAATGCTTCTCCCCTTCAACCCTCTTCTGCATCTCTATGGCCTCTAGTGCAGGTCCTGGCTGTTTCAATGTCCTCCTAAATGGCATCTCTACAGCACCACCAATGACTTTCTGTACCACAATTCTGGTGATCTCCTCTCTGGATTCAAACTCTGTGTTAGGTAGCTCCCTATCATCTCCATGGTAAAGCATACCCTTGGCATAATACATAAGGTTATTCGTGCCCTGTCCTTAACCTGTCTGGTCTCATTTGTCATCAATCCCCAATATGTAGCTAGTGCTAATGCTAAAACCTTTCCTTGAATGTATCATGTGCCCACATTCCTATTAACATCCCCTTATAATCTCATTTACAATGCCTTGTAATAATATACCCTTCGCATGCTTCAAAACTCAGCTTAGGAGTAGAACCAGTAGGGTGCTCTTAAAATATATGTACAATAATTCAGTCATTTTTTTCCTATAATAGCTACTTTTTACCACTAGAAAATAAGACACTGAAGGACAGAAACTCTCTTTAATCACAGTAGACAATGCACAGTGCATAGAAGGTCCATAAATTAACTAATGAATGAAAGAATAAATAGCTTGATTGACTTCAATTTCATTATAAATAAAATAGGCTTTTGTGAAGTGATCTGATAAAGTACACACCATTCACCAAGTTATTCCATAAGAAAGTAAACTTGTCTAAATGAATTACTGTAAATGAAAAACAGACTGGGACATAATATACACAGTTATGAGATCTCAAAAGATAATGTGAATTTATTATGGAGGTGTATGTAATAATTTCCCTGGAAATAATGGAATCCAAGCTAGGTACATAATGAATGGGAAACAGAAAAACAAGTTCCAGCATGAAGCATAAAGAAAAACGCTGTTCAACAATAACTGAGAAATTTAAAATAATTTTTCACAGACAAGTTCATAAATCTGCAAGGCATTAATATACAAGGGAGACTCTAGTTACTCTCACCTCAACTACTATTTCAATGCTTACACTTACATAATCCTTTTTCTCTAAAGTGCAATTTTCAATCTTTTTAAATAGGAAAATTTTTTTTTTAAGTTTTACAAAAGTAAATTACACTGAGTTCCAACAGATGGGGTAGCATCATGGAATTCCTTATGAACAACTGCCAAACAGGACCAATATGTTGGAAAGGAGGGAGGAGGAAGAAAAAGGAAAAAGGAGGACAACACAACGTTCCTGAGATCAAATTCTGTTTCCAACACCTTTCATGTACCCAGAAAAATAATAACTAGGAGATTACCTCACACATTCTTAAAAACCAAGAAACTCATATCCATCCATAAAAATTCTATCACAACTCAACTTCATCCTCTATCCACAGGCATCCAACTAGTTACTCCTACAATTCATGAAATTAATATAATCTTCAAGACCAGAACAAAAATGCTTAAATTATTTTGAAAAGAAACCTGGACAAATGACCAAGATTTCAAAACACTAAGCAGATATCCTTGTAACACACCTCTTCTACTTCTCAACTTCCTTATTACCTACTCCTATTTTCCTGTATCTTATTATTACTATCACTTTCCTATTATCTAGGAAGGGACAAAAAGTACAATTTAGTAGGAACATGGGATTTATAGTTTAAGCAGAGGTGGTCTGAACCCTTGCTAGCGGTGAATGTGGCCTTCACTACTTGCCCTGTGACCTACAATGTATTCTCAAGATCTCGGTTTCCTCATCAGAACAGGGTAAATTTAGGAGGCTAAGTTGTTGTAAGAACTAAAATATGTGAGTAAGTACACTACCTGGCACAGTGAGCTAAATAAAGAGTTATTAGATAGTCTGATAAGTGGAGAATAGCAAATCACAAATATCTGAAAATTAACAGACTGCAGTAATTTTACCACCCCGACAGTACAGCAATTTATAGTGTTTTGCAAGGTTTTATTTGTTTAATGTAGGCAGGGAGAAGCCCAACCAACAACAGAACCAGAGTACATAGAATGAAAAGTTATTCCACAATCCTGTAGTCTACTGAAAAGCTAAAAATCCTTAATGTCAGCTCACAGAGCCTCTTCCCAACCTAATTTTTAGCTCTAACCTTTTAGACAGATTATGTCTTTTTGATACTCATTAAAAGAAAGCATGCTAAGGCCTCCCTGGTGGCGCAGTGGATTGAGCACAGCGCTGTGAAACTGTCCTAAGCCTCCATGGTGCCGATCTGATTCCCGCCCGGCCAGGGAGATTCCCACATGGTGCCACAGACCTCTCCTGTCTCGTCCACTGCTCCCCTCAGCAGTGGCTTTCAGTCCTTCTGCCTGTTCTACTACCTGCTCTGTCTCTGGTGGATTCTCTCACCCTCCTGTGCCTCTGGCTTGTACTCCAGTGCTTGTATAAATAATTCTTTAAAAAAAAAAAAAGCACGCCAAACAAATTTTTTGTTTATATAATAATGAGTGTTGCACAGTATGATCTGATTAATGTTATTTTACAAGTCATACATGACTCAATCTCATTTAATATTACATACACTATAGAACTGTATATAAATGTACTATATAAATGTGTGTGCGTGTATGTGTGTGTACATATACATATATATACACATATTTATTTAAATGACTGAGTTTTATAAATATTAACTCTATCTCCTATATATCAAAACATGGCTGGAAAGTTGATTACAACCAAGAGTTTGATTCAGGACAGTCTACAGTTTAGATAAGTAGCAGGGTAAACATGATCACAAATATCTAAGGGCACAAATTTGCTTCCAGTAACAGCATTGTAAATTACTGTCATTGTTCTAGCTCTTTCAAATTCCAATTCTAGTGTTGCTACTAAATAATAGTGCTCCTTAGCCAAATCATTTAACCTCTGTAAACTGTAAGGACTACATATATAAAATGACTCTGGATTAGGTCAATATTTTCCATACATTCTTGATCATAAAAATCAACCAGAAAATATGTTTAAAAATACATGTCCCAAACCCTCTTCTAAAGGATCTAATTTAGTTAATAATTAAAGACATAGCAGAGCGTGATTTAAACAAATGCACAAATGTATTTTTCTTTCTAATATCATTCTTGGTGATGCCCAGCATTTTGTAAACCCCAGCTAATGCAACACAACAGACTGAAGCAACATACAATAAACTTAAAAATTCTGAACTTGGGCATCCCCTGGTGGCGCAGCGGTTGAGCACTGGGCTGCAAAGCTGCCCGCAGCCTCTGTAGCGCCCATTTGAGCCCCGGTCGCCAGTGAGGGTCCCACTTGGAGCAATAGACCTCTCCTGCCGCGCCCACTGCTCCTCTCAGCAGTGTATTTCGTCACTCTGCCCATTCTGTTCCCAGCTCGGCTATGGTGAATTCTCTCACCCTCCCGCGCTTCTGACTATACCCAGTGCTTGCATAAAATAAATAAATCAATCCTTAAAAAAAAAAAAATTTTTTTGAACTTGTCTCCAAAGACTGTAATAAGAGAGTTCCTGCAGGCTTTTCCCAGTCCAGCTTAGAGTCCTTAATTGTGTGTTCACCACAACAAAGAATTAAGGGTAATTAAACTAAAATATCTGAAATGCAGAAATTTACCAAGTATGTCAACAAAGCATGTAAAGGAAGACTTAAAATCTCATGTTTAAATCTCTTTCCTAATGAGAAGATATACTTCCCATCTCCCTTAGCTAGTCTCTATGATGGAAATAGTAAGTTTTTTAACTGAATAAAAATCATTTTAAAGTAGTTGGAAATTATGTAATTGTTTCCCCTGGGTATTAAAATGGCACCAAACATTCCAAAATAGTCTATTTGGCCTCCCCAAATAGTTTATTAAGATTTTCCTTAATCTGGAAATTTTAAGAAAAAGTTTTTACATGGTAGGCAGAGATGACAATCTCTAATTTCCAAAACATATATCCAGTTTATAATACAGTTCACACTCAGAAGTATGTGCATTAAGCAAAGCAATTTTGGTTATAGAAAGACTCACCATCTGTATGGGTTTCTTGTGGAGGTCTCGTTCAGTTACCAATTTTTCCTGGTCCGTGACGTAAAGACCCTTTTGCGCTAAAGCCTGGATGACAGCATCATGGCCTAACAGGGGTTTTGCGGCATCACTCTTCAGAATGAGACTCCCAGCACGACAGTATAGTTCAGCTGATAGGAGCAAATTCACAACAGGTGGTTTGATGTGCTCCTGGTCATACTGATCAATGTAAAATGGTTCTCGAAGTTCCTCTGGCACATTTTCTATAAAGATTAAGGGGGGAAACTGTTATCAGATTTTCATAAAATAAATATGATTTAATAATTATAATTTATGTCACAGAAGTTAAGGTTCCCTCTAAAAACATTAACCAAACTTAAACTGAAAAGATAACTTATTAGTCCTTGGCGGACAATCTAGAATGAGAGTGACTGAAATTTATAGAAGATACTGTTCTGAGTGTACTCTTAAAAAGGACATAAAGCAAACAAGGAGGAGTTTTCTGAGTCTGGTGGCTATGGGGAAAGTAGTGTCACAAGCATACTCAAATACACAGAATGAGCTAGATGAGGGCTAAAAACTAATTTCCATGAATACCCTCAAAGTAGTCAATCAGAAAATGCTCTGTAACAGCTATTTCAGCTAGCTGTTGCTAGGCCTTGCCACCTCAGAATATAAAACCATTTGCCCACAGTTTTATAGCCAGTTCCAAAACAGAAAATGCCTAGCTCATTCTGTCCCTTTGAGAGAGAGGTCTCTCTCCCTCCCCCACCCCCAACCCCCGGCTTCTTGCTTAACCTGCTAAAGTGATTGAGAGGGAGTTATAGCTACAATTTGGGGGAGACTACTCTTAAAAATCTATTACATTAGTAAACCGCCCCTATTTCCACCTTCCCACTGACCATGCCCCACCCAAACTCCAAAAGCCATCCTGGGCACCCAACTGACCCATTCAAAAGAGACAAAGGGCAGTTTTGTAAATTCAAGGGACTGATCAAAGAAACCAAAACTTCCTTGGGGAGCTGCCTTTTGGCTAGCCATGTGCTTGAAAAATGTCATGCTCCACTCGCCCAGTGCCTCCTCCAAATTAACCTCTGAATGCAGCAAGGTTACTAAAACAAACGAGACACATACTTCTCATGGTTTTACTATTTTTCTTGTCTTTTCTATCTTCTCTTTTCCTCTTCCTACCCACTCCTTACCTGAACTACATGCTTTTCCACCAGAACCAGGACAAGAGAGAGGTCTATCACCCAAAAGGAAAGGCAAAGCATTTAAATAAGAAGTTAATGTGGAGTTGCAACCATAGACCTTGACAGCTCTGGCCTAACGTTTAGCCAGTCCCTCACTGGCTAAATATGAGTGAATGTGAGGTTTGGAAAGTGAGGTTTCGTGGTCAGCCAAGCCCCATCATGATTTTAGGACTTTCCTGAATAGGCAGTTTTAATATAACCTCAATAATGCTATGGTACTAATCAAAGTCAGCATTTTAAAAAAATTTATTCCCAAGTATTAATATACTCCTTAGCAATTTGCACCTTAAATTTTTGGGAAAACTATTATTTAGAAAAATATTTTCATCAAACAATATTATAATAATTATTTCATGTTCATTTTATATACCAGCTTGGATCTGGGGAATACAATTAGAAAAGATCTACCTCAATTTACAAAAGACCAGAGAGACAGGTAAAGTTAAGCGATTCAGAAATTGAAGACAATACTTAAAGATTAAACACCAAATAAATGAACAATTAAGTGTTTGGAGTTCAGAGAAGGGAGCAGCACAGTGGGCTGAAATGTACTTTATCTTAAGAAATAGGATAGGAAGACAGGCATTATTTGCTTAGTCAGAAAAAAAGGAGACTTTCTAAACAGAAGAAGGAATGAGAGAAAGGATGTGAAGCAACACCACAATATGGGTGAAGAAAAGATTTCTGTAAGGAGAATGATGAGAGGTAAAGTTGGAATGGGAGGTTAGTGTTCAGATTTGAAATTAAACTGAACTTAAATGAAACCTTTATATAATAGGAACAAGGAATTGCTGACACTTTTACAGGAGGAAAGTGACATGAAGTGCGATGTTTGGGAACAATTAATTTGGCAATCAGTAATGATGGCAGTAAAAATAGAGGCAGAGTATAAAGAAAAGAAGTTGGATGGCAATAGTGAGAGTAAGGGGGAAGGACATAAGAGCAAGCCCCAATAGACTCAGGAATAAAGCAAAGAGAGGGTCAATATGATGATCAAATATGCGTTACCTGGGAAATTGTATAACTAACAGAAAAAGGAACATCAGAGGAAGCAGTGATCCTGGAATGAAGACTATAAACTCAGTTTCAGACATGGTGAGTTGAAATGATAGCAAAAACATCCAAGTAGAAATATCCAAAAAGCAGTTGGGTAAACAGGACTTTGAAAAGAGGTCAAGAGTAGATGTATCAATTTGGGATTCTGGTGACATCTAAAAATATCCTTATTAAATATAACTGAAAACCCCTTCCTTCCTAAGAAGGAATTAACCAGTAATGAGCCAGCCTTAAACTTAGTAACTGCCTCAGCATGATACATAAGCCCACTTGTAAGTCACAGAATATAGTGCGGGTAAAATTTAGTACCACAGGAACTAACAAAAGCTAATTAGTAGAACTACTGTATAAATGACGAATATAGATGACTTGATACCTAAATAGCTGTGTAAAGAAAAGTGACTGCTCATTATCAGGATTACAAACTTCTCTTTGATATCTGAACAGTTTACTGTTTTAACATCCTTTTTTACACAGGATTTTTATAACAACTTAGTGACACTTGCAAATCATGTAACAGATACACAAATATTAGGACTATAGAAATACTTGTTGAGAACCTTATGTTGGATGCTGTCCTAAACATAAACTGTCATCAAATACTAATAATCCTCTAGTCCCCATTTTACAGATAAGTAACCTAACAAAGGTCATTCAGCTCAAGGGCACAGAGCTGTTAAACACAGGGCTCTAGTTCTAAACCAACCAGCTAAACAGATTCAAGACATCAACAGTAGTTTGCCAAGATTGCAAGGCTGGATGGAAGACATACAGCTCATGGCTTCTCAGCCTTTTGGCTAAGATCAAGTGTGGAAGACATAGCGCTCAGGGGCTATTTCATTTTGATTATGGCAAGTCCCCAAACCTAAGTTAAGAAAGTCTAAGTTCTAAACAGATCTCAATGCAATGAAAAGGGAAAGGATCCACAGCATGGATATGCTATGCTAAATACAGATTTTTCCATCCAAAAAGAATGTAAAACCACATACTAATATTATAAAACAGGTCACTTATAAAAACAACTCTTCAAGAACTAAATATGCTTAAGAGAAGACTTTGAAATGTCTATTATGTTGTCAATTAGTACAAGAATATCATTTTAAAAAGTTGGGAGTTGTACCACATTTTAAAAGAAATAAACTGAACCAGCATAAAAAAATCACCAGACAAAATCAAAGATAAGAGGTTTTACCCTCACCCTAATCTCCAGAATATGGAAGAAATTAATACTTAAGAACTGGATGAGTGAAACACCACTCCTAAAATTGCAAA
This sequence comes from Talpa occidentalis, assembly GCF_014898055.3. Taxonomy (NCBI): domain Eukaryota; kingdom Metazoa; phylum Chordata; class Mammalia; order Eulipotyphla; family Talpidae; genus Talpa; species Talpa occidentalis. Next base: position 77,588,582 of record NW_023605194.1, read on the forward strand.
GGATAAGAGACAAGTTTTTCTGGTGCACCAGGACTTAAGCAGAACCTACTTTAATTATGTTAAAATAAATCTTCGTTAGATTTGTTTTGAAATTAACAAATCACCTGAAATGCTTGAGGTACAGGTAGAGGGAGTATTGCTCAAGGCGATTTTCTATAAAACTGGGTTAGCTGCTAGCTGCATTCATATTCCAGCAAATGATACAGATTTCTTTAAAGCAATGAATGCCTGGGAGGTAGGGTGGGAATACATATTAGAAACATCAGCACACTTAACATGGAAACACTGCCTTATTTTCCAAATTAAAAAAAATTTCCAAATTAAAAAAAATATATTTTTAAACCAATTCATCAGATAGAATATATGAGTTTCAAAAACTCTGACTGAAAGTAAGTTCTAAGCCTTGGAATCCAAATTAAACAAAAGACATAAACAATGGTCAATAACATGAAAAAATTTCTTAGTATCAGTAGTAAGAAATATTTTTTGTCTATCAAAAAGGCAAAAAAAAATTTTAAGCCCACCGCTGATAAGGATGTACTTAACTAAATACCCTTACACATGGCCACAGGGCAAGGAACAGTCAGTCTGTCTTACTCACCATGATACAAATCCCCAGTAACCTAAGTGCCTGAAACATGGTAAGCACTTAATAAATATCCAATTAATAAATGAATAAAAAAGTTTTGTTAAATTTCTAGGTCTTATCCTTGCACTGAAGGAATTTTCAGATTTCAAAGTTCTTCTCGAATACCAGATTCTGCACTAAGAAATCAAAATGGATTTCCTGTACCTAATTTGAAAAACTTCAGTTTTCCCATGGGCCAAAAACTTCTACAACAGCATTCCCTCTCAAAACCAAACCTTTATTCTGTTAACCTACTTTCACTTACGTTAATAATACAGTGGGGAATACTGGGGTTTGGGGAAAGAATGTGCTCTGGAAAGATGAGTCACACTACCCGAAACAATCTATAGATTGTCTATCAAAATTCCAACAGCATCTTTCACAAAAATAAAACAAACAATTGTAAAATCTGTATGGAACCACAAAAGACCCCAATTAGCCAAAGCTATCTTAACACAGATGGAGGCTGTGTTCTTCAAACTATATTTCAAGTTTGTGATTTCAAACTATATCGCAAAAGTATAGTAGCCAAAATAGCACGGTATTGGCATAAAAACAAACAGATCAGTGGAACAGAATAGAACCCAGAAATAAACCCATCATACATAATCAATTCATTTACAACAAAGAAACCAAGCATATACAATAGGAAAAAAACGATCTCTTACATAAATGGGGCTGGGAAAATCGAACAACTACACACATAAAAAAAACCTAGATCACTGTCATACATACAGAAAAATTAACTCAAAATGGATTATAGACTTGAATGTAAGACCTGAAACCATAAAACTCCTAAAAAAAAAGTGAACTTCTTAACATTGGTCTTGGCAATGATTTTTTTGATTTGACACCAAAACAAACACAACAAAAGCAAAAATAAATAAATGGGGCAACACCAAACTAAAATGTTTCTGCACAACAAGGAAACCACTAACAAAATGAAAAGGCAACCAAATGAATGGGAGAAAATACTTGCAAGTCATGATCTGATAATTAAGTTAATATCCACAATAGATCTAAAGAGTTCACATAACTCAACAGTCCCCAAAAAAACCCAATTAAAAAATGGGTATAGCCAAGATACACAAACAACCTAAATGCCCAAAGCATATGAATGGATCAAGAAGATACGGTATATGGGCCTCCCTGGTGGCGGAAGGGGGTAAGCACCGCACTATGAAGCAATCCACAGCCTCTGAGCATGAGTTCCATTCCGGGCCGGCCAGGGAGAAACCCACATGGCACAGCAGATCTCTCCTGTTTCACCCGCTGCTCCCCTCAGCAGTGTATTTCACTCAGTCTGCCTGTTCTGTTCCCAGCACTGTCTCTGGTGAGTCCTCTCACCCCACCCCAGCATCTCTGGCCTGTACCCCAGCTCTTGTATGCATAAATAAATCTTTAAAAAATAAAAGATGTATATATACAAAATGGAATACTACTCAGTGATCAAAAAGGATAAATCCATTGATGGCAACATGGATGGAGCTGGAAGGGATTATGCTATGTGAACTAAGTCTGAAGGAAAAAAGAAAAATTTCAGATGGTTTCCCTTATAGGTGAAATAAAGGAAAAACTCCAAGTGAACCATAGATCTAAGGCATATAGCAGGGGAGGGGGAGGAAGAAGGATCAAAATAGGGAAAAGCACAATGATCTATGATGTGATGGTGGTAGAACAACTATAGGGACTACACCTGAGGGGAGAAATCAAATACGAGGGGAGAAATCAAAAATTACCAACAATGTAAGAAAATAAATATAAAAAGTAAATTTTCTAAAAATGGTTAGAGGATATAAACAAACATTTTTTCAAAGACATAAAGGTCAGCAATAGTTATGAAAAGGTGCTCAACATCACTAATGAACAGGTAAATCAAGGCCACAATGTGACATCACCTCCCACCTGTTAAATGGCTATTATCAAAAGGCAAACCTTCTACACTATTAGTGGGAATGTGAATTCATACAGGCACTGTGGAAAACTGTATGAATGTAGCTTAAATAGGTAAAATACAACTACCATATGATCTAGCAATTCCACTTCTGAGTATTCATTAAAAAATAAAAAGAAAACATTACCTCAAAAACATGTATGGATGCACTCCTCATGTTCACTGCAGCATTATCTACAATTGCCAAGATGTAGAAACCTAAGTGTGATTCAGTGGATGAACAGATAAAGAAAATCTGGTAACATGTATAATGGATTATTATTCCACCATAAAAAAAGGGAAATTTTGCCATTTGCAACAACATGTGTGGACTTTGAGAGCATTATGCCAAATAATGCTAAATAAGTCATAGGGAAAAAGACAAATCATTTTGATCTTACTTATATGTGAACTTTAAAAAAAAAACCTCTTAGATACAGAGAACAGACTGGTGATTGCTGAGCGGTAAGGGTGTAAAATGGGTGAAGGGTGATAAAAAGTATGAATTGTAAAATAAACAAGTCTTGGGGATGTAATGTGCAGCGTGGTGATTACAGTTAATAATACTGTATTGCATATTTGAAAGGTGCCAGTATAGATCTTAAAAGATCTCATCACAAGAAAAGAAGATTATAATTATGTATACTGATGGGTGTTAACTAAACTTATTATGGTGATCATTTTACAATACATGCAAATATCAAATGATTATGTTGTACACCTAAAACTAATGTTATACATCAATTATACCTTAATTCTAAAAATGAGTCAATTCCACCACTTGTTGCTATGGGATCTTTTAATAACTTCCAAGTTTCTCCATATTCCTGGTAATGCCTCCTACTACTACTTTGACCTCAACTTCCCACACCTCCCCAGGGCTACCATGCTCCAGACACCCAATTCTTTCTGTTGCTACAATATGCCAAGTTCATGCCTTGGGAATCGTGCACTAGCTGTGCTCTCTGCCTGGTATGTTCCTCCCGCTAGCCTTCATATGGATGCTCTTTCTATTCAGTTCTCATTGAAGTTCATGAAACATACATGCCCTGGCTATCCAACCGATCACCCTATTTTATTTTTAAGATTTATTTATCCATGCATACAAGAACCGGGTACAGGCCAGAAACACGGGAGGGTGAGAGGATTCACCAGAGACAGAGCGGGGAACAAGAACAGGCAGACGGACTGAAATACACTGCTGAGAGCAGCAGGCGAGACAGGAGAGGTCTGCTGCACCATGTGGGATTGTCGCTGGCTGGCCGGGATTGAACTCAAGTCGCAGAGGCTGCCGACAGCGCTGTGCTCAACCGCCTGTGCCACCAGGGGAGGCCCATGATCACCCTATTTTAATCCTATACATTAACAATGATTACTATCCTATAATACTTATATTTATTTCTGCCTCCTTCCACTAGAATGTAGTCTCAAGGAGAGCAGGCTACTACTCTGTCCCATGTCACTAGCAATAGAAGAGTGCCTGGAACACAAGAGGCACCCAAATATTTACTAAATGGATGTAATGTACCTAAACATAGAGCTTTACCTTCTGAGAAGCCACCAATTAAAAGCTAGCTCCCTCCTTCTCTACACTTACCAAATGATGTGTTAAATGCTGTATGACATTTCTGAGCTTAAATTACCTCCTCCACTCCTCCCACTAACCTATGAGACTAAATCACCTCTTCTGAGTTCCATATCCTTAAAAGCCACCTGCCTACTCAACTCTTTACTTGAATGTCACAAAGAAACCTACTCAAAATGGAAGCCAGATTTCTCAGTGACAAGGGGAATTACAAAAATGCAAAGAAAAAGACTGGAATGAACTCTGGTATGGACTGAAATGGGAAATTAATATGAACACATGGTGGTTTATATTGGTCTATACCTAGGACATGTGGTCATATTACATATACATACGTGTTTTCCCAGCCCTGCCAAACCCAGTAGCAATAAGCCTAGCATCTCTGGTCACGTGTCATTTAACAGAGGGACACATTCTGAGAAGTGGATCAATAGGTGGTTTCATCACTGTGTTAACATCAGAGTGTAATTACATAAGCTTAGATCTCATAGCCCACTACCCACCCAGGCTATATGGCACACTACAGGGACCACCATCAGGCCCTGGTCTGAAATGTAGTGACATTTCTGTACATGACTGTGGATCTCATTCTCTAATATGCCTCCCACTAAAAGGAACCAGCGCTCTTGAGAAAATGGCTGTTTCCAGGGCTGGAGCAGGAAAAATATAAGATAGGCTAAGATGTGATGGGGTGGGAGGAAAGTGGGTGTGGGTGGGTGTACGTATCAGAAAGTAAGGAAATGCTAATAAATGATGGGGCCATGTTGAAAGAGCACAGAATTCGCTTGGAAAGAGAGCCCACTATTCAAATGTGGGGCAATCTGAGCATCAAAATAAAGACAACAAAGGACACAACCCATTAAATGAAACAAGAATCAGTGAAGCCGCCCTGATATAGTTAAGTGGGGGTGGGGAAGTAGAAGGGAAAGCTCTGTAGTAGAATACTTACTAATAAAGCAATAACTAGTAATTGTTTCGAGCAAGAATAGTCATTGGAATGCTAAAAAGGTTACAGGTTTGATGAATAGGATATTTCAAATTATCTCATAAATTATTAATTAAAGAGAAAAATAGAAATTTTATAATAAAGAAAAGTGGCAGATACCATTCTAATCAAATGATCAACATTAACATCAGCAACACTGGTACAAACATTATGTACCCCTGATAGGATTTACTGAGGATACGGCATCTCTTCAGGGCACACCTGCCAGATTTGCAGAACTTGAATCTAATTATGAAGAACATAAAATAAATCCAAATTGAGGGACTTTCTACAAACTAACAGACCTACTGTTCCTGTAAAGGTAAAAATATATTTTAATAAATGGAAAATACGAACACTGCAGACTCAGACAGTTCGGGGGTACAGAGAAGTAGAATTTCCTATTTCTTCCTTCCCCCTCCACCTCACCCTCTTCTCCAACATTATTATATAGAAAGGAAGATGTGGAGTCCTTCTAATCTTGGCAGCTGAGGGGAGGGAAGATTCCTCTATATGAATGTCTCCTCTCAAGGGCTGCCTAGCTGCCAAGGGGCTGTCTCCTGGGTGCCCTTGCCCAAGTGCCTGGTGGATGCAGGGATGGTACTGTGCAGGGGGGCAACAGGGTACACCTGCTGGTAGAGACACAGATAGTGGTGGTGGCAGTGATGACAGGGGGTGCATGAGAGACAGATGGCGGTGGTGGCAGTGATGATAGGGGGTGCATGGACGGGTCAGTCAGAGGGGAGCAGGGAGGGAAAAATGAAGGGGAAACAGAAGAGAAGGAAAGGACAGGAGGGCAAGAGGACCAAGGGCCAGGAAATGGTCTCTAGTTCCTGGGTTCCCATTAACTCTCCTCTCTGGGCAGGTCTCTTACTTTGGTTTTCTGCATAGGAACTAGGCATTCTTACTAGGACACCGCCAGCGTCCAATAGGGGATCGCACCATCACAGTCATGCAGACCAAAGGCAAAAGGGGACATCTGCTGACTGAGGGGACAGCACTGCAGAGAAGAGTGAAGGAACATGAGCAGATAGGTGGGCTAGTGGTCCCTGCAGAGAACTGGCACAGATGCACACGGCAAAGGAGGTTTGGCAAAATCTAAGGCAGTGCTCAAGAAGGTTCTGATGCCCAGCGCAACATGCAACTCAGGGTGCTGTCTTCAAAAGTGTCAATATCAAGAAAGACAAAGACAGACTAAAGAGGTCAACAAAAAAGCAAATGCATGACACATAAGTGAATCTTGACATGGGAACATTAAAACAATTGGAAAATCTGAATATGGACTGTAGATTAGATAATATCTTATCAAAGTTAAACTTCCTGACTTTGATCATTTTACTACAATGACACAAGAGACCTACCTTCATCTTAGGAGACACACTGTAGTATTTAGACATGGGGGCACAATGTTTACTGCATTCTCAAATAGATTAGAAAATATATATACATATATCTGCGTAAATGTATTTGTGTGGGAGGGAGAGAATAATAAGACCATTAGAATAAATGTCAACGGTTGATAAATTTGGGTAAACAGTATTTGGAAGTTCTTTAGATTATTCTGACATATATGAAATTATGCTGAAAAAGATTACAAAACTCCAGAATGTCCAAATCAATCTTCTCCCCCAAATGTGATCATCTTCCAGTGTTCCCCACATCAAGGAACTACATCACTATGCATCTAGTTGCACAAGTCAGAAATCTAAGTCATCAATAATCCCACCCTCAACCCCAAATAAAATCCATCACCAAATCCAGTCCAAGTCCACCTCCTCTCCTCACAATCTCAGTTCACGTAACCCTGGTCCAGGCCATCATTATTTTTCATCTGAGTTACTATATTTACTCCTGTTGTCTTTTCACACTCACTCTTACCCCTACTCCAAACCATTCTCTCATGTAGCCAGTGTGCTTATTTCCCATAAGTGATTTGGTTATGTCACACTCCCCACCACCCAAACCCTAGGGTTTTCAAACACTTTCAACTTCGTTACGTATTAAAATCCTTCCTATGACCTACAGGAAAGGAATGATTCCGACCCTGCCCATCTTTCTTCAGTAGATGTAGTTTATGCCTCTGCTAGCCATACGCAACTCCTAGAAACCATGTGCCCTTTGCACAAACCAGTCACTATTGAGAGTGTTCTTTCTCCCTAGTCTTCACACCTTTCAGATTCATGGGTGCCAGTGATTCATTCAGTTTGGTTCAACATCCCCCCATAAAAGGAAAGAACACAGCATCTATACTGCCTTCCCTGCACCTCAGTGTAATATGCTTTTGCTTTAAAGAGCATTTAATTTTTATAAAAGATGAGTAAGTTTGTAGTTTGTAAAACATGAAACTTTTCAGATCTTAGTATACATAAGTATTAGTAAGCAAAATGTTTGCTAGAAATAGGGGCCTCCCCAGTGGCGCAGCGGTTGAGCGCTGGGTTGCAAAGCTGCCCGCACCCTCTGCAGCACCGGTTCAATCCCCGGCTGCTCCCCGGCCACGGGAGGAGGGTCCCACATGGTGCGCAGACCTCTCCTGCTGCCCGCTGCTCCCCTCAGCAGTGTACTTCGGTCCTTCTGCCTGCTCTGCTCCCCGCTCTGGTTCTGGTGAATTCTCTCACCCTCCCGCGCTTCTGACTGTACCCAGTGCTTGTATAAATAAATAAATAAATCCTAAAAATAAATAAATAAAAGTTACTCTATATTTAAAAAAAAAAAAGAAATAAACAGAATTCACAACATGTTAAATAAAGGTAAATGGTTAGTAATGTGTATGTTAAACATAGGAAAGGATAGAAAAAGACACGTAATATTCACAAACTACCCGGAGTAATTTATAATATTCATATATTTATAATATTCGTATTAGCCCCTGGTAAACAGTAAAATACAAGGCACTAAAAAGTCATGCTATATTAAATCTGCATGAGACTAAACAAACAGGCAATAAGCACTAAATATATATGAACACTTAATATTCATGAGTCCTCAATTTGGCCAGTGGGCCACAAAACCCACAGCTCTTTATCAGGCTTACTGGCAAGCTAGAGCTACAGCAGGCAAGCTTGTCCCCTGTGTCTCTCTGACTGAGCAAGTGTGGATCACTGGCCCATGTGTCACTATGGGCCTCCTTGTTTGAACCTCAGCTCTGGTCCTGGAGACAATGCCATCAGTGGGACAGATACATGAATACTATATCCCATGGGGTTCAGGGAGTGTGCTTCTTTCTCCCTGGCTCATCCTCAGCCTGTTAACCTACCCAGTCTCTTTCCCCTCATTTCTCACTATAAATTGATTTAACAAGCCCTATGGCTTAAGCATTTTAATTTGATCTTGAGCTTTTCTGTTCTATGACTTCTGGGGTAGTCTCCCCAGTAGCATACTTGGAGACTATTGTTCAACAAGGCAGTTTCTCACACAGGGTAAAACGAGTACTTAATAAAGGGAAGTCTCTTTTTAAATAAATATTTTGTCAAATAAATGAAGTTATGATAAAAAAGAGATAATTAGATATTGTCTCCTGGTAAAAGTATGTACCACCTACGAAGAGAGGAGAGGTGAGAGAGAGAATTCAAACCTGAATCCATATAATCTCTAGATCTATCAATTTTTAAGAAATACAGGGGACAAAAAGAAACCTGTTAAACAATACCATGGAGATTCAGACCGCGGGAAACTTTATAGTACAAATACCTTGGTTTCTTTAATAAATAAATCACAAGACAATAATATGGAAAGTGAGCCTATATATTTAAAAAACTAAAAGACTTATCAACTAATTACAAAGTACAATTCTTATTTGATACTGAAATGAACTGTAAAACAAAAAATAAATAAATAAAACCAAAAAGATTATGAGACAATCAGAGAAACACTAATGATGAGATTCTTAGTGCTGTGCCATGGTCATATTTTATAAGGGAGTCCCTGAATTTTGGAGATAGATGGTATCTATCTAAGAGATTCACAGATGAAATGATGTCTGGGATATGCTTCAATAATCAATGATTAATCAAAACTGGCCATCAGTTGATGGTTGTAGAGACTGGATGAAGAATAAAAGGCTGTTGTTAAAAAATAACATGGTTTGTTGTCATTTCATATATTTGAGATTTTTGTACAAAGGGCTTTGTTCATTTAAAGAGAAAGAAAAAAGCAAGAAAAGAGACAGAACTTTGGTTCAGTAATCAGGGAAGATGTCTGATTGGTGTTCCATGTCAATGTGAGGTCTGGAAATCTGACAGCCATTTGCTACCATGAGAGAAAGCATCTGGAGAATGAAACACATGATAAAGGGTACAACTAAGGGAATCACACAAAGATGGAGCTGGCGCCTTGGTCAACAAAACCCAAAGCTCATCCAGTTTTCCAGTTATATGAGCCAATTAATCTTGTTAGCCAATTTGAGCTGGATTTTGTGACTACTAGTGAAGGCAACCTATATAATCTCTCACTTTCTACCTACTCTCGTCAAGATCCTGCCTCCACAACTATCCTCAACATGTTCTCAGTCATCATTAATTTTGCTGTTGATAAATCCAATGGACTTTTCGAGGTCTCTTTTTGCTTAATCTTCTTCAGCTGCACCTTGTACTCCTCCTCATCCTCAATGTTCTCTTCGCTACCCTGAGGATTCCACACTCTCCTGATTTTCCTTCTCCCTCTCTGGATACTGTTGGGCTCTTCTGTTGACTCTCCTGTCTTGTGTTCCCTTCTCTCCATCTCTCCATTCCTAAGGTCACCTAAGTTCCACATATAAATTTTTCAGGGCCTACTGTGATGTTCCTCAAACTCATGCATCTCCCACATGCATCTCTCACACACAACCTGACCCTCTTCCATTGTTCCCTTTCTAAATAAAATCTCCCTCAGTGACTAAATTCTATCTTAACACTACCCACAATGTCACCTTTCTTTTCCCTCCACATGTCCAGTCAATCACCATCTACCCATTCGCTTCTTTCTACCACCATCACTACCATCTAAATTCACAGTGCCATATAACCTCTTACCTGGACCACACTTCCCCCTGCGTCACTCCTAGTCCCCTCCAATCCATTTTCTATTATTTTTTCAAGAGATCTTTTTTCTTATTGTGGTAGAATACACATAACACAAAATTTACCGTTTTAACTATACTTAACTGTCCTTCAAGAGATCTTTTGAAAAACAGACTTCAAATAATATCACCTGGCTTAAAAGAGAGACTAAGTGGCCCAGGCTACAGGTGAAAAGGCAACCTTTTACTTGATCTGCCCTTTTATACCTTTTGCGTTTTGAATCTGTGCCTATGTCAACAACTGGAAAAAAAAAATTAACCATCAAAAAATAAAGTTTCAAGAACTTACAAGACCTCTAGCATCTAAATTAAAAATGAAGGAAGTTTTTTAAAAAAGAGACAATCTTTCTGATGCTTCAAAATCCATTACAATACAAAATTTTACAAAACACACAATTAGAGAAAAAGTTATTGTTATCAAAAAGAGGATGAAAAATAAGACAGTGAAAAAAAGAATCTTAAGAACCGTAGAATGCCAGCAGTATAAAATGAAACTATCTACTTTGAAACTTTCCTTTGTTGAGGAAAATGCTTTAAAATATTTCAAATACCCTTTATTCTAAGTGCCCAAATGACTTAAAATCTGCATGCAATTCCCATGTTAGAAACAGAAAACGGCAGGAAAGGAGGGGGCTAAGAATGGGGCGATGTTTCAAAGTAACTTTTTTAAAAAAGATTTACTTATTTATGCATACAAGAGCTGGGGCACAGGCCAGAGATGAAGGGGGTGAGAGGATTCACCAGAGACAGATTGGGGAACAGAACAGATTGACGGAAATACACTGCTGAGGGGAGCAGCAGGTGAGACAGGAGAGGTCTGCTTCGCCATGTGGGTTGCTCCCTGGAGGGCAGGGGATCGAACTCGTGCTGTAGAGGCTTCGGATTGCTTCATAGTCCAGTGCTTAACCCCTTGCGCCACCAGGGAGGCCCCCAAAGTAACTTTTTCAAAAATCATAAACATACATTCCCAGGACCCTACGTTTGTGAACTATAAAGTGCAAGGGGTGTGTGTTTGTGGGGTGGGGGGGTGGTAAACACTGATTTTAGTTAATTGAACTTCTATCTCTTCATCTCAAGAAAATAAAATATTATTAATCATAGATATTATTAAGTATAAAACTGCAGGGTATAACTATGATGGTTACAGAGGGAGTTTAGTTTCCTCTCTATTGTTATACTTCCAGTTCTGTTTCATTTTTCCTAGTTGGCAGTGAAAAATGAGATAAAATATCTAAAGTCAGCCTAAGTGTGAGACTGATAGATTCTAACACTTTGCAATTTATGTTCTCTTCTAAAGAACTCAAAACAGTATACAAATACTTATTATCATGACTATTAGCAAGTAGGGAAACTATGGGTGAGTACTTAAAAAAAGTAAAAAGTTCCAGAAAAACAAGGGGCTAAATGGTAGAAGGAAAACTATATACAGACACTACTGTACAGGTCTTAAATGTAATACTGTGTAGGCCTTTAATGTAATACAGTTTAGATTTTTTGCACTAAATTGGATTAACAGTTATGTACAGAACACTCCACCCAAAAAACACTGCATACACTTTTTCTCAAGTGCACATGAAACATTTTCAAGAATAGACCTTATGTCAATTGTCTATAAAAGTACAAAGATTAAAATCATACCATGTATTCTTTCTGGTCATAATGCTATAGTTAGACGTCAACTAGACAAAAGAGGATATTAAAATAGAAATTTAAAAAAAAAACCTTGAGACTAATGAAAACAAGCACACAAGTTTCCAAAAATCTATAAGATGCAGCAAAAGTGGTACTAAGATGAAAGACAGTTGCAATACAGGCCCACAGTAAGAAGCTAAAGAAATTCCAAATAAACAGTTTAATACTACATCTAAAACAAGCTGAAAAAGAGGAACAAACAAGACTCAAAGTTAGTAGAAGGAAGGAAATAATAAAAACAAGAGTAGAAATAAACAAAACAGGCATCAAAAAGACTATGCAAAAATAAGAGTTGAATAAACCTAATCGTAAGCATGGAAATCAAATTAGTAAAAAAAATCTTCCCCAAAGTCCAAGGTCAGATGGGTTTATAATAAATTTTATCAAACTTTAAAAGAACTTATACGCATCTTCTCAAATTATTTCTAAAAATCCAAAAAGAGGGAACACTCCCTAATACATTTACAGTACCAACATTACCTTCATACTCAAGCCAGACAAAGACAGCATAAGAGAAAATTATAGACCAATATCCTTGATGAATACTGATGCAAAAACCTTCAACAAAACAATAGCAAATTGACTTCAATATTATATCACAAGGATTTTACATCATATCATGTGGGATTTAATACAGGTATCAAAGGATCGTTTTAAAATGCAAATCAAGTAATATAATACATTACATCAACAAAAGTCAAGATAAAAATCATTTGATAATTATCAATTGATGCAAAAAATACATTTGATAAGATTCAACAACATTTACATCAAGAATTCTAAACAAGCCAGAAATAAAAGGAATATAATAAAGACCATATATTACAAACCAACAGCCAATATAATATATAATGATGAAAAAGGAAAACTTTCTTTTAAGAACAGGCATAAAACAAGGATACCTGCTGTAACCATTCTGTTTAATTTAGTATTAGATGTTTTGGCTAGAGCAATCAGAAAAAAACAGGAAATAAAGGGAATCTAAGCCAGAAAACAACTGAAACTATCACTATTCACTTGATACGCTATATATATTTAAAACCCTAAAGTTTCCACTAAAAAACTATTTAAAAGAATAAATGAGGGCCTCCCCGGTGGCGCAGCGGTTGAGCGCTGGGTTGCGAAGCTGCCCGCGGCCTCTGCGGCGCCGGTTCGATCCCCGGCTGCTCCCCGGCCACCGGAGGAGGGTCCCACATGGCGTGCAGACTTCTCCTGCCGCCCGCTGCTCCCCTCAGCAGTGTACTTCGGTCCTTCTGCCTGCTCTGCTCCCCGCTCTGGCTCTGGTGAATTCTCTCACCCTCCCGCGCTTCTGACTGTACCCAGTGCATGTATAAACAAAACAAACAAACCAGCAAACAAATAAATAAAGCATGCCTCTATAAAAAAAAAAAAAAAAAAAAAAGAATAAATGAGCACTTCAAAGTGGCAGGTTACAAAATCAACATACAAAAATCAATAGCATTTTCATATACAATGAATGAGAAGAAGAAATTAAGAAAATAATTCCATTCACAACTTCTTCAATAAGAATCAAATACACCAGAATTAACCTAACCAAGGAGGTGAAGGACCTACACAAGGAAAACTACAAGATGTTATAAAAGACCTTAGATGGCAACACAAGAGGCAGAAAGCTATCCCATGCTCATAGATGGGGAGAATCAATATAATCTAAATGACCATCCTCTCTACAGTAATCCATAAATTCAACACAACTCCCTTCAAAATACCAACAATATTCTTCAAAGAAATTGAACAAAAAATATTGAAATTTATGTAGAACCATAAAAGACTTTGAATAGCAAAAGCAATCCTGAGGAAAAAGGAGAGAAAAGGAGACATCAAAGGCATGTCCTGATCTTACACTGAACTAAAAAGGAACAGAACACCAATATGGTATTGGCATAAAAATATACACATGGGCCAATGGAACAGAATTGAAAGTCCAGAAATGAATCCACACATATACCAATAATTTATCGTAAAACAGCCACAACCTACAAAAGGGGGGAAAAAATCTCTCTAATAAAAGGTGCTGGGAAAACTGGACAGTCACAAATGAAAGAGGAGCAGAAAGTCAAAGAGCAATGTCACATTATCTGCATTAACTGTATAAGGCATGAAGGCATATTTATACAACTAAGAATATTTGTAAGATTTTACTTTTAAATAAAATAAAATTGAAGAAAATTCATAGCATAGGGAAAAAGTTATGTTGATGAAGAGTCAGTGTTTTTTGAGTCAATATTTTAAAAGAAATGGAAAAACTATGCAAGGTATTTAAGTACCAACAATATTCAACTAAACCACGCCCACTCTTTAAAGGAAAAAAGACTTAACTGGTAAATGAAAAAATTATCTCAACTAAAGCACCAAGCTGGCCACTACTAATAAATAGGTAATATTTCACTTAAATATCATTATTTGCAATTTACCAATAGAAAAGGTTCATCAACTAGCATACATGGAACACTAGAACCACTGAGAGAAGGGAAGATGGCCCTGAAACGACAGGCCAACGCCAAGTATGTTTTCTATTTCGGTACTAACTAGTCAAATATGAATAGGTTTGTTGGAAAAAAAAGTATTTTTAACATTTTGCAAAAAATTTTTAAAACTTACATTTGAGATGTTTCATGCTTTCTTTATGCCTTCACTTCCAGTATTGTACTATAAAATTGTTAAGAACTATATAGGAAGAGCATAAGATAGAGGTTAAAATACAACTTTGAGTATCATAAAGACTTAGATTCAAATTGTGTTTCCACCACTTACAAGATCAATGGCAGTTAATCCCTCTAAAACAGTTTCATTTATAAAAAGGGTAAACCATCATATTTCTTAAATTCATATTTTTCAGTTGAGAATTTGTGAAATCAGGGTATTTTATTCATCTTTACTTTGTTGTAAGAAAAACTTTTTAAATTCAAGGTGTATTTGAAAATCTTTATAGCAGTGGTTCATAACTTGGGGTCATTTTACCCCTCCAGAAGACAGTGATGTTTGGGTTTTTGTTTTTGTTTTTTTTGGGGTTGACACAACTGGGTTAGATGTCAGAGTGGGAAAAATTATACTGTCATCCAGCAGGCAGAAGATAGGAATATTGCTAAAATCCTTCAATGCGTAGGACAATCCTCTGAACAAAAAACTATGCAGTCAGTAGTCCTGTTGTAGGGAAAGCCTGCTTCAGAGTTATAGAAGAAATAAAATATTTATTTAATAGGGTCGTTTTCAGAATTAAATTAAACAATGAACATAAAATGTTCGAAACTGTACTTAGCACAAAGTATGTGTTCAAGAAACTAGGGACTTTTTTCATTCAATGTTCTTAGGATAATTGATACCAAACTCCTTAACCTAGCCCTCCAAATAATTCAGACACTGCTTCACTACGTAAACTTCCTCCAACCAAGTAATCTATGTTGTTCCACTAACACTATCTGGGTTTCTCAACTCCATGCCTGCAAATAAACCATTTCATACAATGCCTACTTCCCATTCAGCCTGATTGCCTTTAAGGTCTGGTCTGTCACCTCCACTCCAAGGTTTTCCTTCACAGATCACAGAAGCAGCAAGTGACCTCTTTCCCCTTTGCCTTTCCTTCCTTTTACGTGTCACTGTTCCAGTTATAGGACTCATATATTTCCTGAACTCTTACTATAGTAATACATTTATCTTATCTCCCCTACTAAAGCTCAAACTCTTAGAAGGAAAAAAGGCATAAAAAGGCATGGTTTAAAAACCTATGGCGTTTGGCACTGTTAATGAGACCGCTTCCATGGAAATGATGTGTGCCTTTCATTTCTCTGTGTTATATTTAATTCTTTTCCTAACTCTGATTGCTCTAACTCTTGCCTCCTCTTCTTCAGCAACCTCCAAACCATTCTAAGTGTTCACTCCCCTAGATTCTATCTCAAAGTTCTCTCCCTCTATGATCTTACCAACTTCTAATTTCAATTACACTGCTACAGAAAATAAGATTCCCAAATTGGTATTCCTAACATCAATTCAATCATATTACATACCTACACTTATAACTACCTATTTCATTAGATTTCTGATATCTGGCCAACACATTAAGTTCAAGCTGACTTCCCATTCCAATCTGCTGCTTTCTCTAACAATGACGTCACAATTCATAAATCTCAAAAGCTCTGGCAGCTTCCTCCTCAAAATCGCAGGTGACCTCATCCCGTTTCCTTTTTATTTAAACCACTCCCCATAAACCCCAAATTCAGCCATTTAGAAATAGTAGCAATCATATCTCTGCAACACTTTTTCTATCTTTTGCTTCTTTTCCATTAATGACTCTGGCCATAAAGCACATTGATGGACTGCGTAGATAAAAGTCTGACTTCCCAGGGTCAGATCTCAGCTCCCTACATTGTGTGGTGTGGAATGGTTCCTAAACTTCTGGGTCTCATCTTCTTCGTTAGTAAAATTGTAATAATAGTATCCTTGACACACAGTAAGTACTCAATATATATTAGGCACTTTATGATCATTTCTACCCTACTTCAAGCCCTCATAATCTCTTGTCCAGACTCCTTCAGTAACTTCCCATACTGGCATCCTTGCCATTAGTCTCTCAATCAAAATGCTACTCACTGCCATCACAATCTTCACACACGTTACACGTCAGAGCGTCTGACAACAAAATGTGTTGGGATATACAAAGCAATGTAACAAGAAATAATAGCAAATGACTTTATATTACTAAATGGTGTGAAAGAGAGAATGGTAGTTGATAAAGTTGAAATAATAAATTGATACTAGGAAGTGTCATAAGAATCCCAAATTCAAGAATTTAGTAAGGAAGAGTATCCTAAGAGGGTTTGCACCTACCACTCTCCCCAAAGGATTTAAAGGAGCAGAACACATGAAGCAGTTATAATAGAACTGTTTTAATGGGCTAAGCTGTTCAAATATACATTAGTAGAGACAAATAGTTTAACTTCCTCTTTAACAATATGCTTAGGGTATCTGTTTACTTTTTCAAATTCACCTGAACAAACTTGTTTTTCAATTGACCAATACTATATTTGCATTGTTCCATAAAATAAACTATTAAGACTTGGGCTACTTGGGATATTTTTTAGTGTAAAGAATTAGTATATGAGTCAAAGTTCCTGACATAAGACTTCAAATGAAATAAATACTTCTGCTTTCTAGGTATTACAGTGCTTTAGTGCTCTATTTTTTATGGTTCAATAACTTCATTCTTTGCCCACAATTGATTTCCAGCTACCATTTTAAGTGACTTTTCCAACATATGGTTCAAAAAATGACTTTTTTAATTTCAAAAGTTAGGTAGTTTCTGATGGAAAAAGATTAGATCAATGCCTGAAGACCCCATGATTAAAAAAAAAATGATTGCAGTAAATCATAACTTAAAGTTGGGCTAATTTTTTAAAATGATTAACTGATGAGCATTAGGTAATGCCTTCAAAATATGTTGTCTTTTCTGCAGTAAATGAAACTATTTACATCAAAAAAATTAAAATCTTATTTTTTTCAATCCAATATATATTTAACTTATTAAATAAACAAAACTTGACATTTTTAACAAAATATTAAGTTCTTGTTACTAAATCACTTTCTTGATGCTTCTAAACTTGTTTTTCATTCCATTTTGAAAATGATCTTTTTAACCTATTCCAACTGTTTCCAAGGCAAATGTAACTAAGTACCAACAATATTCAACTAAATCATGCCCACTCTTTAAAGGGAAAAAAGACTTCAGGCAGTATGTGCACATTTCTCACACTTACAGATAAAGGATTTCTCAGCAAAGTGAGTGTAAATTGCAAAGATTTCAGAAACAGAAAGACCTGAGCTGGCAAGCAGAAGTCACTACTTGGCAGATGTTTAATCTTAAACAAATTAATTTGAGTTTGTTCTCTCATCTGCAAAATGAGAACAAACTTGATGTAGAGGATTGCAGTAGGAATAAATAAAGCAATGTATTTAAAGGTCTGGTGTATATTAACAGGCATCCCTTGCCTCTACCCGATGCCTGACTCTGGAATCTGTCAAATCAAAATCCATCTCTACCCTTACTAAAAGTGTAATAGAAAAGTTGTTAACTTCTCTGTGCAGTGGCTTCCTCCTGTATTTAAAATAGGGAACACACTACTTGCATCACAGACTGGCTGTGACTCCCCAATGTACAACTTAACTTAAAGCAGCCACCACAGTGCCAGGCACAAGACAGATTACATTGATCTTAAATTCCTTTCACTGCCTTTCTTTTCAGGTGTGTTCAGTATGTGTTCCTCAAATGGCCCAGAATCTAGTAAAGCAGCCTGACATATATCCAGAAAGTAGGCCATTTTCTGGTGAGTAGCCTTTGTGAATCCAGAGCAACATTTTGACTTCTGTACTGGAAGTATCCTCTCAGTTTCAGAAGAAAATATCTTCGCTATTCCTTGACTTCCATTTTGTACACACTGCTTTCCCATGTCACTATATAAATTTCCCTCTTTCTTTTTTAAATACTGAAAATAGTTTTCATTTCTCCTCTAAATGGAGCTTAGCTTCAGCATGCTTAAGTTAAAACCAAAATACTGCTATTATTCTCACTGCTGATTTCAGCAGTGCCAGAAAATGAAGAAACACTGTGTCTCCTCCTATGTACTACTCTGCACATTTAGTTCTGAAGAATTCTTTACATTTTACACTGTTTTGAATTGGCTTACTATACTTACTCCTACCAGTTGTAAAACCTTTAACATCTACTTTAATATTAAAGCATGAAAATCTAAATAAAGTGAAAACTGTTCATGTAAAGTTCCCTCAAAACTAATTCAACCAATTCCCAAACACTGAGATTTACCTGTTAGTTAACTAAAATGTGCAGTCCTGAAAACATGCAGCTGTGTATGTTCAAGCACTAAGACTAAACTGCTCACCCACATATTCGCAGTCCAAAATTGGAAATAAGCTGTCCTCCCACCCCCAAAAGCCTTATATTTAACATCCAGGAAAAGTCAGTAAATACTAAGACACTTTTCAACCAATATTTTACATATCCAAAATTTATTAACAAGAGCACAGAAATATTACAAAATTACTCTTCAAGTTATCTGACAAAATTACCTTACAGGAACATTTATCTTCACACGAAAAACTCACTAAGCTTTTCAGCATTCCATAACATGGGCTCCTATAGCAACAGTTAAGGAATTACAACAGGAGGCCCTTTTCCTGTTATTTTGCAAAGACTGAGTAAGGGAGGGAGTGTTTAATTGCTTCTGCATTATACACTTATGTCAACAGTACCAGCCCTCAAAAACTCTTCTGTTAGGAAAAAAATCCGAAGGAGTTTTTGTTTCTTTTAATTTATGAAGCCCAAATACATTTGGAATAAAGGAATATAACTGACAATACGAAATGCATTTAGCTAACTGCCGTAGTAGCTAAATATTGCTTTTAAATAACTGGATGGATAGAGCCTGAAACGTGCAGGGAAGAACGACACTGATACCGCATTTCGACACAAGCCACCTTACAGCGTGCAGAGCCTGAACAGCAGCCATCATCAAGATGTCAAAATCAACATAGTTCTTGCTCTGTGCCATCAACCTCTTCCAATAATCAAGAAACCAACTCAGGTTTCTTGGTGTTGTAACCACGATTATAACAGGGGGAAATGTATGCAGCAATGACGAAGATATCCCACCCTAAGGAAAAACATGTCAAAATTGCTCAATAAAAAAGCAAACACTTTTGCTATCCAAAAACAAAACAAAACAAAACAAAAACCAGAAATGTGACCAAGTCCCTCCCACCTGACCATTCAAGGGCACTCAGATTTAAAACCAAATCTGATTTCTCTTCCTGCCTACTCTTCCATCACCTCCCTGAGGCCGTGAGAAGACACGCATGGAGGGGAATCTGACGGTCGGAAACAAAAAACCGGAATGTGAAGATCCTACAGGGGGAAGAGGGAAGCGAAGCCATCGCTTACCTGTCCCAAAGGCTTTGGCCACCAGCCAGGCCAGATTGCAGGCGATTTTGGCCCTGGAGAAATCATAGTGGTCAAAGGGCTTGATGGCTGGAACAATGAACGTCTTTCTCATCTCCCGGGGGTCTGCAGCATCCCCCATCTTTCACGGCGGCTCCTCGGGAGGTCCGGGCTCTGCCCTTCACATGGTGTGGCCTCGGCGCCGCGGGGATCGGCGGGGGACCGGGAGCAGCTCCCACCGTCGGCGCCCGGGCGAGGCCGGCCCGGGCGGCGACGCGGGAGGAGGAGCTCAGCTGTCCGCGGCGCGAGCCGGCCGCCTCCCGCGGGAGCCGCCGCCGCTCCTCCCGGGCATAGGAATGTGGCGGCGCCGGGTCCGCGCGTCCGTCCGGCCGCCCGTCCGGCCCGCGGGGCGCCCCTGCGATCCCCCCGCCCGCGAGCGCGGGTGTGAGCGCGGCCGCCTCCCCTTTGTCTCCGTTCAGTCACACGGGCTGGGGGGAGGGGGAGGCTGGAAGGGCCCGGAATTTTAAGGGGGGGTGGGGGGAGCCCTTAACAATCACGTTGTGGAAAACGTCCCCGCCATCGCCAAGCCCGCGCGCCCCCGCCTCCCTGTTCCCCTCCCTCGGAGCCGGGAGACCCCTCGGGCCCCGGGCGGGCGGGCGGAGGGACGAGCGGGCGCGGGCGGCCCACCCGGCGCAGCCCGGCCCGGCGGGCGGGAGACCGAGCCCGGGAGGACGTCAAAATCCTGCGGCCCCCCCTCGGCGCTCCCCGCCCGTCGCCGTCCCCTCCGGCTCCGCCGACGTCGCGCAGACGGCCCCGCCGACGGCCAAGGCGGGGGCCTCGCGAGGCCGTTAAGTCCCCGTCTCCAGTTCCTGCCACTCGGCCAGGCCCGGGTAGCCTCCCCCGGGGCCGCCGGGCGCGATCCGTGCCCGCTGCCGCTGCCGCCGCCGCTGCGGTTTTCCGGCTGCGGCACTGGATGGAGGGAGCAGATGCGGGCACTGAGCATGCGCCCTCGCGCCGCCCCGGCGGCCGCCCCCGCCCCGCTCCGTCCCGCCCCGTCCCGCCCCGTCCCGCCCCGCCCCGCCGCCGCCCGCCGCCCGCCGCCCCCCGCCCGCCGGGCCCACTGAGCATGCCCGGCCGGCTCCGCGCCCGCGCCCCTTCGCGGGGCGGCGGCTTCTTAGCGGCACCTCGGAGGCTCGCCCGGGGGGCGTCCTCGCGGCCGTGGCGTTTGTGTGCCCGCCGCCTCCTGCACGGCTGAAAGAGGAAAGGCCAGGAAGCGAGGAGAGCGAGGCCTAGCTGTAGTTTCATAGTTTGACTACACGAACGGATAGGTATGGAAATGCTCATTTCGTGACACACACTCTGCCGCGAACTTGATGGGCATAAGCCTGTTGAGAACCCCAAGTTCCCGTGAGGGCTCGCTAGTGGAGCACGAAATTTTAGAGGTGATTTGATTAAATGACGGGCTTAAGGAAGAGTAAGGCTCAGTGAAACTCGACAGTCGTATTCATTTTATTACATCCAGATACTTCTCAAGTCGATGCTCTCTCCGGAAACGCCCTAAGTGAGGGGGCACAGTTATAAGTGCCTCCCCGACCCTCCAGATAAAGCATATATTCGTTCATAAAGCAAGCACACCTGTCATCTGGCATCTACAAATCTTTATGGCTTTATTTTGTCAGAACCGCAGTTTTCCAGAGGGGCGAGCTTCTCTGATCTCTGTGTCCTTGCTCTGTGAGCTCCCTCTTCACCTGGCTTGCTCCTAAGTAAGCTGTGAAGAGTCAATCCTCTTCACAGTAATCTCTTCCTCCAGGAAGGCTTCCCTGACAGCTCCTGACACGCTCCCATTCAGGGCTGTCACATAGGGGTCTACCCTACTGTTCCCAGAACACCCTGTTCTTATTTCTGTGATAGCATTTGCCACACTGTCTGGCAATCTCAGTCCCTCTACTGTCCTAACCACTGATGACAGCTCTATCTCCAGTAAGGGTCTGATGTCGAGCCCCATAGTAGTTGCCCAATTAATGTTTAGGGATTAAGAATGGATATTGCGGGGCCTCCCCTGGTAGTGCAGCGGTTGAGCACTGGGTTGCGAAGCTGCCTGCAGCCGGCGAGGGTCTCACATGGTGCAACAGACCTCTCCTGTTGCGTCCGCTGCTCCCCTCAGCAGTGTATTTCATCACTTTGCGTGTTCTGCACCTCACTCTGGCTCTGGTGAATTCTCTCACCCTCCCTCGCTTCTGACTGTATCCAGTGCTTGTACAAATAAATAAATCTTAAAAAAAAAAAAGAATGGATATTGCAGTGAACTGTTTTAAAGCTTACTCTCAAAGTCTTCACACAGTTTTGTACATTAGCACACCGAAGATTTTGACCCAAAGCCCATGTTTTAACTTCTAGGAACCTTCTGGTATTACCTGCCCTTGAGACATATAAAGAATGGGGGGAGGGGCTTTGGGTACTATTACCTGAAAAGGGAGCTCCACCAGCAAGTTGATCCCACTGATCCTATTTAACCCCTACAAACAATCCAGTCTGAAACTAGTCAGACGATACAGGTAAGTCTTGCTAACCATCTAGGCTAAGAAAAGTATGTGAGTGTGACTAATGCAACACGGGGTGGTTGACATTATTTTTCAAGAATTTGCTGGATATTAATAGAGGAGTTCTCATGGACAATACCTTTTGCCTTGGGAATAATAAAATTATCATGTGGATACTTCTAGATGCAGAACGGAGGGTCATAGAGATTAAGTTGCATGACCAAAATTGATCCTTGATCCTGAGACTGTCTCTAAAAATAGGCAGGAGTCTCTGGCTTCACTTCTCAGACACCATCCCCTGTATCTGTTCCATCCCTGATTATGGAGGCAGACAGATGCATAAAGAAACAACACATCAGAATAGAGAGAAGTGTTGTGACTGCTGTAGGGCAGAGGACAACTGGGTGGAGGGGTCAGGAAGGTTTCTTAGGGACTTCTGTAAAACCCCAGTGAGCTCAAATTCACCTTCAACTGAGTTCTAGAACACCTACTCAAATTAGAAACCTATCATCTGGAAAGGTTGAAGAGAAATATTGAAACATTTCAGCAGTCATTAAAATGATCTGCAAGCCAATGCAAGATTCTCGAGACCTGAAACCATGCCTAATCAACTTTATGTTACGTGTGACCAAGCAGTTTGCTTTGCTCATACATAATGGGTGCTGGTAAATGCTTGTTGAATTTTACTGAAAACTCTTTCAACCTAAATAAACACAATGAGGAAGAGAAGGAAACAAAGACAGTTGTTCTGACTTGTTCCTTGAGTCAATGGTGATGCACTTAGTAGCGATGGTATTACACCCCAGCTGGGGAGGAGTATGTCTAGAAATGGGGAAAGGTGCCTACACAAAGGCGCTTTTACTCTCAGGGAGCTGTGAAACCTGGGGTCATCCTGGGAGGCTATTATTAAGAGAGGAACACCCTGAGTACAAAGAAGAAGGATTCATTTTCAGGCAGACAGACACTTTAATAGGGTGTTCTTTGTGACACCTTCAGAATGATCCCTTTTAAAAACTAGAAATCTCTGCAGAACACCCCTGTCAAAAAGAAATGCCCTCTATTGCCTTCTTAAGATATCTGACTTCATTAAAAACAAAAACATTGATGCTTTGGGACACCTTGTCCACCTGCACAGCTCTCCCCCCATTTTTTTTAGATTTATTTATTTATACAAGAATGGGGGTACAGATCAGAGGCGTGGGAGGGTGAGAGAATTCAGAGAATTCAGGGTGAGAGAGAGCAGGGAGAAGAACAGGCAGATGGATCAAAAACACTGCTGAGGGGAGCAGTGAGTGAGACAGGAGAGGTCTGCCACGCCATGTGGGTTTCTCCCTGGCCGGATGGGAATCGAACCTGCGCTGCAGAGGATGCAGACAGCTTCACAGGGCAGCACTCAACCTGCTGTGCCACTGGGGAGGCCCGTCTTCCCCCCATTTATTCCCTTTATCTCCAGGCAACAGTTATGATTATAGAATCCCACTATTTTTTTTTTTTTAAGTTTCTCTCCTTTGCTCCTGGAGAATCCCCAGTTGCATCCAGACTTCCTTTCTTATGGCCACCGTCTGTTTCTCTGTCTTTGGATAGATTCATAAATTTATTCATTCATTTGTTAGTCAATGTTGGTTGAACACCTGAGTGCTGAGGATGCAATGTTGAACAAGATAGCTGAGGAGGCAAATTTTTAAATCTATTCTTTTTTTTTTTTTTTTTTATAGAGGCATGTTTTTATTTATTTATTTATTTGTTTGTTTGTTTGTTTGTTTGTTTTGTTTATACATGCACTGGGTACAGTCAGAAGCGCGGGAGGGTGAGAGAATTCACCAGAGCCAGAGCGGGGAGCAGAGCAGGCAGAAGGACCGAAGTACACTGCTGAGGGGAGCAGCGGGCGGCAGGAGAGGTCTGCACGCCATGTGGGACCCTCCTCCGGTGGCCGGGGAGCAGCTGGGGATCGAACCGCTGCGCCGCAGACGTCGCCGGCAGCTTCACAACCCAGCACTCAACCGCTGCGCCACCGGGGAGACCCAAGGAGGCAAATTGTTAATGAGGAAATGTGGATATTGTAGGGTCTGAGCAGCCCAGCTCTCCTCCCTTGTTATGTCTCCTTTTCCAGAGGCTAAAAATCTTGCAACTTTACCTCAAGAAATGTTTGTTATATCCCCCCAGAAACAAGGATCACTACAGTGAGACCTCATGTTATATTTTTTAATTGAAAGTGCATATACATATACTATTAGCACCTTCATTCCCTGCGCCTATGGTATCTGACTCTTATTGAACACATTCTATGGCAAGGTCCCATTCTACATGTATTGATTTATTTAATCCTCACCACAGCCCTATCATTGTCCTTACCCGGCAACTTGAGAAAGCAAAGTGCAAATGACTTAGGTAATTGGTGAAGACTTGTATTTTTGAACATCGAGGGACTAGAATAAGTAAATTTTGAGTTAGCCAAATTAAGAATGGCCGGGGTGGGCGTGGGGGACAATGGTAAGAATGCTTAGCTGACAGATTACATGAGATGTTTAATTGGCTGAAGTATAGCAGTATTTAATAAAGCAATATGGAATAGAAAATTCTGTGCTGTATATCTGACACTCTATCATTTCTAGACACACGTGTGGCTTTCATCTGAATAACTGACAGAATTTTATAAGTATTACCTCATCCACCTTCACAATAATTCCAGCAAGACCTGTGCGGACTAATGCCAAAGGTATAACTGGAGCCACAGAATTTCCCAGTCTCCTATGAGTCACTGTAAAAACCGAAAAGAGAAACCTGGCCCTCAAGTTCCCAGGTACAGCACCTATTTCCCACTCTCTGAAACATTTTTCCTTTATTTATTCCCTGCTTAAACCAAGCCCCCTAAGTCGCCAATAATAGACAAAGCTTTTGCCATTTTAACATCATTGAGGCAGGGCAGGATGCTGCGAGGAATAGAACACTGGCTGGGAGTAAGGACCCCATACCATTCTGCCATGTGATTTGGGGGAATGCATGTCACTTCTCTGCCTTCTGGTTTCTTCTGGTGAACATTTGGCAGCTTCCATTATGGGGAATATAAAAATAAAATTTATTATTTAAAAAAAAAAAGAAAATATGAGACTACTACTACAACTAGTACTAATGGATCTATAACTGAATTTAAAAATACATTTGTCACAAAGAAATGGAAAGACATCCCCTGCTCATGGATTGGAAGAATAAACATTATTAAAATGGCCATCCTACCAAAAGCAATCTACAGATTCAATGCTATTCCAATCAAAATTTCAATGTCATTCTTCAAAGAAATAGAACAATTATTGATGAAATTCATATGGAATCACAAAAAAACCCGAATAGCCAAAGCTCTCCTGAAAAAAAAAGAAGGGAATGGAGGCATCACACTCCCAGACTTCAAACTATACTACAAAGCCATAATCATCAAAACTGCATGGTATTGGAACAAGAACAGACATACAGACCAATGGAATCGAATAGAAAATCCAGAAATAAACCCACAGATTTATGGTCAACTAATCTTTGACAAAGGAGCAAAGACTATGCATTGGAGCAAAGAAAGTTTGTTCAATAAATGGTGCTGGGAAAACTGGGTCGCTACATGCAAAAGAATGAAGCTTGACCACTACCTCACACCATACACAAAAATCAACTCAAAATGGATTAAAGAACTAGATATAAGACCTGAAATCATAAAATATATAGAAGGAAATATAGGCAAAACACTACGTGATTTGCACATCAAAGACATCTTTACAGACACATCACCCAAAGCAGTGATAGTGAAGGCAAAGATAAACAGCTGGGACTACATCAAATTAAAGAGCTTCTGCACAGCAAAAGAGACAAGAACAAAAACAAAGAGAAACCCCAGTAACTGGGAGAACATTTTTGCACCCAACACTAATGATAAAGGACTGATCACAAAAATCTGCAAAGAGCTGATGAGACTCAACAACAACAAAGAAAATAATCCAGTCAAAAAATGGGCAGTAGAGCTAAAAAGAAACTTCTCTGAAGAGGAAATGCAAATGGCCAACAGGCATACGAAAAAATGTTCAACATTACTTGTAATCAGGGAAATGCAAATCAAAACTACCATGAGATACCATCTTACACTAGTGAGAATGGCACATATTAAAAAAACTAGCAACAACAAATGTTGGCGAGGGTGTGGAGAAAAAGGAACTCTTCTGCACTGTTGGTGGGAGTGCAAACTGGTCCAACCACTATGGAGAGCTGTGTGGAGATTTCTTGACCTACTAAACATAGAGCTTCCATATGATCCAGCAATTCCACTCCTAGGTATTTACCCAAAGGACACAGAAACATCAATTCCAAAGAACACCTGCACCCCTATGTTTATAGTAGCACTATTTACAATAGCTAAGCTTTGGAAACAGCCCAAATGCCCAAAAATAGATGACTGGATCAAGAAGATGTGGTACATATATACCATGGAATATTACTCAGCATTCAAAAAAGATAAACACATGCAATTTGCAGCAACATGGATGGAGCTGGAAGGGATCATGCTCAGCGAAATAAGCCAAAAAGAAAAAGAAAAATACCGGATGGTCTCACTCATAGCAGGAATCTAGAAAACTTAAATAAGGGACCAGGAAAATGAATAACTATAAGAAAGTGAAAATCAAAATCAACAAAAAACTATGAACCAGAGACACTGTGGGGGGGGGGGGGGGCGGGAGGGGAGGGATTGGGGTCAGAATGGGGGGGTTGCAATTGTATGGGGAATATAAAAATAAAATTTATTATTTAAAAAAAAATAAAAATAAAAAAATACATTTGTCAACAGTAGGCAAATGTAAGTAAAAAAAAAAAGAAATCTGATAACCAACTGAATAATGTCAATTTCTGTGATATCTTAATATTCTAGAAAGATGGGTAAATGGTATATATATAGAAAAGATACTTGCAATTTTTATGAAATCCAAAATTATTTCAAAAGAAAATAATTTAAAATGTCAATAAAAGGAATGACATCTTCTGGTTGACTTTAGTGCTAGGACTTCCATGTTTTCCAACAACTGCATCCATCCCCCTATCTCTAAAGTTCTATTTTTTAAATAACAGCTACATTTATTATTACATGTCCATCAGCATTGCTTTCAGTAGCACTTGAAACAGACATCTATTCCTAGAGATGAATCAGTTTTCCAGTGCTTCTTGCTAAATGTACTTTACTGAAAAGCCATTACAAATGACTGAAGAGTTTTGGTTAAAAAGAAAAATGATACATCACACTGTTCATGTAAATTAATGCTTGTTACTGGTCAAGAGTTTAACAACCTTTGTCTGGTAATTCCTTGATAACGGGAAACCCTCACAGATGTATTGCCAGAATTTTCTTTTATATTAGTGCAAACTTCTACATAGGTCCTTCCAATTTTTTGGAAGGCCCCTACCCTCATGGGAGAATCCCATTTCCTACTTTTTTTTAAAGATTTATTTATTTATGCATACAAGAACCAGGCCAGAGGTATAGGGGGGTAAGAGGATTCACCAGAAAAAAAAAAAAAAAAAAAGAGGATTCACCAGAGACAGAGCAGGGAACAGAACAGGCAGACTGACTGAAATACACTGCTGAGGGGAGCAGTGGGCGAGACAGGAGAGGTCTGCTGCGCCATGTAGGTTGCTCCCTGGCCAGGGATCAAACTGGTGCTGCAAAAACTGCGGACAGCTTCATAGGTTGCATCTTAACCCCTTGTGCCACCAGGGAGGGCCCCCATTTCCTACTCTTTAACCTCTCCCTGCCTTTCTGCACAAACCCACCCTAACGCTTTCTGAAAAGTAACTCCTGCTTTAAAGATTGAAATCCTGATTGCTAGGCAGCTGCCTGATATAACCTAGCAAAGTATATAGATGTCCTATATATATGGCTCACGTTGGAAATATATTAGAAGTTGCCTAATTCCTCCCCAAATGTTCACCAGTAGAGGAGAGGACAGATGATACCACATCCAGGCCCCTTGTGTGATATGGAGGGACCTCCAAGGCGTCATGCGATCATATGGTCAAGCAAAAAGAAAGCCGCAGCACAGTAAGCTTCAGTGTGGTATTCGAAAAAGACATCTATTTCCATGGAATAGCCCTGGGTGTTCGAGAAGCTGGAGGAATAGTGAGAGAGCCAGTTTTTTTCTTCGTGGGCTTTGGTACCTTTGATTCCTATGTCTCTTTACTATTCAAAATATAGGTTAATATTTTTTAACCTCTTCATCTTGCCTGACAATGTGGCTTCTGTTCCCACCACACTGCTAAACTGTTCTCACTAAAGTCCTCAGGGATCTCCTTGGTGGTGTGACTCCTGTGCTCTTATTTCTTTGGCCTCTGTGGCATATGGCACTTCTGGGTGCCCTTTTTCTTCACACGTCCTTTCTCAGGGCCACGGGCCCCTGCAGCACCTGGCTGTCTCTCACACATTCCATCCCCTTTGCTGCCTGCCCCCTCCTTTTTTGCCCCACGGCCCAGGAGAGGTTCTCAGGCCCCAGTCCTTGGCACCCTCCTTCCTCTACGCTCCTGCTCTTGGGGTCACAAGGATGATTTTGGCTCCAAGTCTCTTCCCTGTGCAGTTCATTCCCTAACAGGTATCTCAGCTTCTGACTCCTCTCCTCAATAACTTCCTAAAACCTGCTGGACCTTTCCACCCAGATACAGGACTAGGACCTCCGATTCAACATGATCAGACTCACCACTCTTCCCTCTCGCTTGGCTGATTCCATTTTCTGTTTCACTTGTGTTATTCTTGGGCCTTTTTCCTCTCTCTTCACTCCAGCCAAGGAGTCCAACTACCTGTCCTTCCGTTTTATTTTTCATTTGCATGAAGGTCTCATTGCCTCTCATTCACACTCACTCAATTCCTCTCTTTCTGAATCCACAGGTTCAGGTAATAAACTTCCCTAAGCTCACCTTAAATGATTCCACAAATAGTCAGCAAACTTTAGTGATTTCAGATTCTGTATCTGACATTGTTCTTGGTCTTTTGCATACTGCATCTTATTTAATCCAATCATATAATAAACACATAACATAGACATTAATCTTATGGAGGCTCAGAGAAGTTAAGGTTTCATGGGACTAGAGCTGACACTTGTGGCTCCTGATTTCAAAGCCAGGGATCTTTCCATCCCCACCCGCCTGCTTTGTGGCTACACCTTACTTATTCGATTCAGTCTAAACATTTGCCTTGACTTTGAAGAACTTCTGCAAAATGACCCATCTTTATATTAATGTTTCCCCAGCACTCTCCCAAGTACATCAAGCCAAGTTACTCTCAAGCATTGCACATATTTAAACTTTTCCAAGATTTACTAGTTTGGCTCATTTTATTAACTTCCTTTCACAATACTCTCCACTAGCCCAACAAGGGCTACAGAAATCTAATCTGTTAATAGGTACCTCAAATGCCACCTCTTCCATGCAGCTTTCCCTGCCCCACCCTTAGCTCTCCTGAATTATTTGTGCACTCTTATGATTTTTTGTCTTGAATTGTAATTCTTTCAGTGCTTCATAGGGAAGAGATAATCTTACTTTGTTTCATAATCTCAATCCTTGGCTAGAATATAACAGACAACAGGAAGCATTTGTTGAATAGATAAAATAAACAGTGAATTCATGGGTAGCAAAAAACTGTATTTTAACACACTGTCTTGGGCTCTGAAACAGATCAATAAAACTTAGTTAGCTTATACGGAAATTAAAAGTTGATTTCTTTAAACAATCCTATATGGTTCTCTTTGGTTCCCAAATGCTGGTTTATTATGTTTTACTAGAATATGTCCTGAAAAAAAGTAGTAATTTTTTCCATAAAACTAATTTCCACTGAAGAACTTTTATTATGAAATTATTCCCTTCCTGCTTTTTTTCTGTTTAAAATAGTCTTTCTCTTATGGAATAATTGTGTGTTGATCATGGTTGAGCTTTTGTGTATCTTCATTGGTAAAATGAAAAGTCGATAACTTCCGCTCCAGTTTATTCATTCATGCATTCATTCATTCATTTGGGAAACTTGACTGCATTGTGAAATCTCAAAGTGTGGAGGCCACTGATTTTGTCAACTAAACTGGGTTAGTCCTGATTAGCTTCTTAAACAAAGCTGCCTCCAAATAATATTCATGAAACCAAAGCAAAAATCTGTTCCTTTTGTGTATTGTATTTGCTATGGAAACAGTTATTATTGCCATTTCAAATGTGTTGGTATTTTCAAATATGTTGATATTTGAGTAAGTCAAGGCATATGGACTAAATTTTCTTTCTTTTTTTGTTACTAAAATTATACATCAATCTTCCTTTAAAGCATGAGTTAGGAACTATGCTTAAATTTTTTGTGGATCTCTTTCTAAATAGATTTTGAACTATCAGTGGATATAGGAAATAGTTGTTTTGTTCCTTTCCTTATGACCTGTAGACAGCTGGAAAAATACACTGCATTTTCTTTCTGATGCTTGATCTTTTTGGTCAGGATCCTAAGGGCGGGGGGGTTGAATATATGATTTTGATTAACAGAAACAAAATATGGTGACTTCCTTCTCCTAATTTAGTTTTCTCATCTGTTCCCCATCTTCCTCCTAATTTTCTAGATCAGAGAAATGTAACTTCCTGTTTAGTTTCCTGTGTTGTTAATTTGAAGGATCTGGATAAAACTAGAAGAGGAAAATTACAGCTTGACATAGAAAGTTTGAAAAGGCAAAAACTTGTGGCATCCAAAATGATATTCTTTATGGAGCCTAGATAACGCAGAACATTGTTTTTGCCATATGAGAAGTATTTTACTTTTAGACTATTCAGAGTGAAAGCTGAAATTAGAAAGGCAAGAAAAGCAAAGCACAAATGGACTAGTGGGTTAGAAATGTGCTGAGATAGTCCTTCACAATTCCAAAATAAAAGTTTTCTTTAAAAATAGAAAAACTACTCTGGGACTTTTTCACTAATTCATTTAAAATCTGCTTAAATCTACATGTTCAAAAATGTTCAAACACATTTCTTGTTATCTTCGTGAACAATTCAGAGTTAGAACAACCATATGTAAATAAAATCAGGAAAACTTTATTTATTTGCAAAGGAAGTTGGAAATATTAAGGAACACCTGGATATGCAAATAATAAACCATTGTTTTTTATAGAGTCTTATATGTTAACATTGATACTCATATAAATGCATTGGTTCAAGCAGGTCAAATACATATATATCATTTAACTTTTTATTTGAGTTGAAATGAATTTCATTGTTTACCTGTCATGGGCCACTTAACTAGTCTAGTTAACTTTTAGAGTGGTGGGAATGAAAAATGGGAAGTGAGGTGTGGGATGGGGTTAGAAGGAGGTGGTTGTAGCACTTTTATAAAGTATTTATTTTTCACTAGAAAGAGAATGGTGTAAATAACTTAAGGAATCCTACATCAAATGCTAATAACAAAACAAAACAAAACAAAACATTCTTCTAATTGCAATTAAGTGTATTTTACGTACTTAAAGCTTAAAGCTTATAATTTTTTTCTCATGATAAAAGCAATCTATATTCATGTATTTAATTTAGGAAATATAGAAAACCAAATGGAAGAAATAAACACCCATCATTTCACCACCCAGAGATAGATTTTGTATAACATTCCATTCATTTTGTATCAAGATGATATCACATTGTAGACCTCATTTGTAACTTGTGACTCTCATATGATAGTATTATTAATGTCCTTTCATATCAATAAATATTGATCTAAAACATTAATTCAATGTATAATAGAATTTCATTGTTGGAGTCATCATTTTATTTAAGCAAGCCCTTGTTATAGGGTGTTTTTGTTATTTCTGTGTTTTTGTTTTTATGAATAATGTTGTAAGGAGTATCCTTGAGCATTCATCTTTGCCTACTGCACTGATTATTCTTGGGTATGGATAAATTCTTTTTAGTATGGGTGCTGCCAAAGAGAGCAAGTAGATATGGATAAATTCTTAAATGTGAATTGTTGAGTCATTTTCATAAGTCTTTTAATATATATGTTCTCCTGCCCTTCAGACAGGTTGTACAAGTTTTCATGCATGCCAGCAATGTGTAAGAGTGTGCTTTGTTTTTAAAGACTGTTATTTCTCTAATTGCCAACTAATGCTGTTAAACATTTCTACATAATTTTAGTTGCCTTTTTCTCGAAGACTAGTTCCCCATATGTCTCTTAGAGTATTTGTCTTCTCATATTGATTTGTGAGAGACATTATATATTAAATATTTTAACTTTTTATCTGTGAAAGGCAGTTATTTATCTAAACATACCATTTCTCTTTTAATGGTAGTCATAGCATTTTTACATACATTTTTCAGTTATCAAATTTTCTTTTCCAGTTTCTACTTTACTCACCCCACTCAAAATATATATAAATACATATATTAATAAAATAGTGAATAAATTTATTGTCACAGGTATTTTGTCTGCAGAGGTGAGACTCCATAGTTTTGACATCAAGAACATTTTTACTCTATATACTAACACAAGCATTTTAATCACAATTATACTAACAATATGATTATGAAGATGTTTTCATTGTAAGCACCATTAGGCTAATTTAATTCTTTGATCAAATTCTTTACAATTAAACTACTTCCAGTTTTTGTTTTTTCATTTTCCTTTGTTTTTTTTTTAAAGATTTATTTATTTATGCATAAAAGAACTGGGGTACAGGCCAGAGGTGTGGAGGGTGAGAGGATTCACCAGAGACAGAGTGGGAAACAGAACAGGTAGACTGACTGAAATACACTGCTGAGGGGAGCAGCAGGTGAGTCAGCTGAGGTCTCCTGCGCTATGGGTGTTGCTCCCTAGCCAGCCGGGAATCGAACTCATGCCACAGTGGCTGTGGATAGCTTCATAGGTTGTGTCTTAACCCCTTGCGCCACCAGGTAGGCCCTCATTTTCCTTTGTTATTTTAATGAGATTGTTTCTTATCAGGATTAGTTCTTCATGTAAATTTACAATGAAGATTTGATTTTTTGGTAAGATTTTTTTTTTTTTTTGTCCATATCAAATTCTAACAGAAATCTGCTATTTTGGGTTTGGTTTTTTTTTTTTTTTGTCATTAATACTTTTTACAAGCTCAGTATTCCCAAGCCACAATTTTATAGCTCTGATTTTTGTAAAATGATGTGATTGTCCAAACAGTTTTTTCTTTTATTGCAACTACAACTTTGACTCTGTGCAGTCTGGGCCATTGTCTTTATTTTGTGTGTATTATTTCCATTAGTAATTTTCATTACAAATTGGATAAAAAGCTGATGAATTGACAGTTGATGTAAATGTAATCTGCTACCAATCCACTCAAGAGAAGAGAATGGGACCCTGTTATCAGCCCAGGGAGGTAAGTAATATGGTGGTTTAAAATATGTCCATAATTTTCTTGATATTTCCTTCCAAAGACGGAGCCTCGTTCCCCTTCCTTTCCATATGGACTGGACTAAGGGACTGAATTCTAAACAATAAGAAAAATGCACAAGGCATCGTTACTACAACTGGGTCATTGCAGACTAGGGCACAGAAGGCATTGCCGCTTCCTGCTTGCTCTCTCTTGGATCGTTACCCTGGGTAAATCCTGCTGCCATGTTGTAGGGACACTCAAGTAGCCCACTGAGAGGCTCACTTGGTGAAGACCTGCCTACCAGGTGTACGTGAGCCCTCTTGGAAGCCCAGCCTGCAGTCCCTGCCAAGCTGCCCCTCAGGCAACATCTCATGGGGGACTCAGCTAAACTGCACCTGAGTTCCCAACCCTCAGAAATTGTGTAAAATATTTAGGGTCAGTTTGTTATGCATCAATAAAGAGAATATGACACTGAGCTGGGTTGGGGTCAGAAGAGACTTCCCGAGGTGGCACCTGGTTAGTGGTTTGCTCCATCAATGAAGCTGTAGCAAATGCCCCTCCCTATGTCATTCCTCTACTCCAGCCTCTTGCACACACTCTCCCTCAGCCTCACCTCTCTAACTTCCTGTCTGTATCCTTCTTCCCGTTCCCATTCTCTCTCTCCCTCTCCTTTTTTCTTCACAGACAAATAGCAAAGGGAAGTGTTATATAAATCACTCTGGAGTTTTGATTAGAAGAAAACAGGTTTGGTGATAACATGTTTTTCTGTTAAACAATATTCACTTCCATGGTGCAGACTGATATGTGACAGACCCTCCTCCTAATCTGCCAACAGCCTGTTCATTCATTTTGTGCCTGTTGTGAGTGGCCACCACAGGATTTTAAATGAATTCTTTGGGAAGTAGCTATTTTTTATTTATATTTTTTACACCCTTATTCATTTTTAAACAATGTTAGCTCCCCCCCACCCAAGGTGTAGTCCCCATAGAGTTTCTTTCACCAATGCGCCTATGAACCATCACTTCAGTCCCCTGTGTTCCTCCTTCCCTCCCTCTGATCCCTCTTCCGCCTCCTCCCCTGCAGGATGTCTTTGATTTATGATTGTCTGTTTTTGTTTTGTTGTGTTTTGTACTGTTATTATTTTTTTACACTGATATCTTATTTGGTTCCCCTGTATTCCTCCTATACGTGAAATCATCCAATATTTTTCTTTTTACTCTGACTTATTTCACCGAGCATAATCCCTTCTAGCTCCATCCATGTTGCTGCGAATGGCATGAGTTTATGGGAAGTAGCTATTTTACAGTTAACTAAACCATACTGTGCTATTTTTCAAAAAAAAATTTCATTTGATGTGGTGAAAATGCTTTCAGAAGTGCCCATTCTACATAGAACCGTCTTGGCCTCAGTTCTTTACCATGGTCTCTCTATAGGCTGCTTGAGTGTCCTCACAACATGGCAGCCAGATATGCCTGGAGCAAGTGATCCAAGGGGGAGAACACATGTGGAGACAGAAGATGTGTTTGTGGTTTGTGTAAAACTTAGATTTTCAAATGGCTTATTTATTCCTGTCATTTAGCCAAATAAAGCTGTTTTTTAATAGAAAACCCCTTTCAATATATATCATTTAACAAATAGAAATCTGACTTAACTTTTCTTTTTGGAGATAAAATTGGAAAGATGGTAATCATTAAGCTGAAAGTGAGGAAGATATTTTCACTGTTATCCATTATTTTCCTTGTGCCAATAGAAGAGGAAAACTGGGATGAAAATCCAGCAGAAAGCTCCCCCAGAAGACAGAGATGGCTCCTGGAAGAGCCAGAGGGGAGCGGAGAAGTTCACCCAAGATGTCAGTCAGTCCGAGCAACACAGTGTCCCAACGCATACGACAAATTAGAAAACAGACAGTAGGGAGTAGAAGAACCACACGCAACCTAAAAACTCCTCAGGAAAGAAGCACACCACAAAAAGAAAACCACTCCCCAGATTGCAACGACAGCAACTTGGAAGAACTTCTGAGCCTTCCAGAAAGAGAATTTAAAATTGCCATGATTAAAAAAGTGATAGATCAGAAGAAGGAAATTGAGTCCCTAAAGAGGGAAGTAAGAGAAATGCAGGAGATCAAAGAATTAATGGAGGAACTAAAGAACTCTGGGAAAAGCAATGAAAGCAGAATAGATGAAATGGAAGAACGAATAAGTAATCTTGAAGACACAGAAATAAAAAGAACCAAAACAGAAAAGGAAAGAGAAGTACGAAGGAAAAAGAATGAAGAAAGACTTCGGGAACTATCTGACTCCATGAGGAAAGGAAATATAAGAGTTATAGGAATTCCAGAAGGAGAGGAGAGAGATGTAGGAACAGAGAAAATATTCATGGATATAATTGAAGAGAACTTCCCAAATGAGAAGAAGGAGCTGAAAATTGATATACAAGAAGCAAGAAGAACACCAAACTTCCACGACGAAAGGAAAAACACAGCAAGACACATAATAGTAAAGCTCCCAAGAATCCAGGACAAGGAAAAAATAATGAAGCTGACAAGAGGGAAGAAACAGATAACATTCAAAGGAAAACCAATCAGGCTGACATCAGACTTCTCTGAAGAAACACTACGGGCAAGGAGAGAGTGGAGGGACATAGTCAACAGACTCCAAGAAAACAGATGCCAACCAAGAATACTCTATCCCGCAAAGCTCTCTTTCCTCCATGAAGAAAGAATATGGACCTTCCCAGACAAAGAAAAACTCCGGAATTTCATTGCGACTAAACCCCCACTCCAAAAAATACTACAAGGAATCCTAAAGCCAGAACCTCAGAGGGACGAATAACAACGAAAGAAGACCAAAAAAAAAAAAAGTTATTAAAAGAATAAATAAATAAAATCAAAGGAAAGACAAACATAATGGCAAATACAGATGCTAACATATCAATATTAACTCTAAATGTAAATGGACTAAACTCTTCAATAAAAAGACACAGAGTTGCAGCCTGGATTAAGAAACAAAACCCAACCTTTTGCTGTCTCCAGGAAACACATTTAGCTACAAAAGATAAAATAGGCTCAAAGTCAAAGGATGGAAAACAATCCTGCAAGCAAATGGGCCAAAAAAGAAAGCAGGAACAGCTATACTTATATCAGATAAAACAGACTTCAAACTCAAAAAAATAAAAAGAGACCCCAATGGTCACTACATTATGATTAAGGGGACAATACTTCAAGAAGAAATAACACTCATTAACATATACTCACCAAACGAAAGAGCACCAAAATATATCAGACAACTGTTGTCCTCTCTGAAAACAGACATCAGAGAAAACACATATGTAGTGGGAGACTTCAACACACCACTATCAACAATGGATAGATCAACAAGACAAAAAATAAGTAAAGAAACTAAAGCTCTAAATAAGGACCTAGAGCATTTGGGCTTAACAGACATCTATAGAACACTAAACCCAAAAAAAACGGAGTACACATTTTTCTCAAGCGCACATGGATCATTCTCCAGGATCGATCACATACTGGGGCACAAGACAAACATCAACAGATACACCAAGATTGAAATCATACCAACCATCTTTTCTGACCACGAAGGCATCAAACTAGAAATAAATCATAAAAAGAAGGCAAGGAACTATCCTACCTCATGGAGATTAAAAGCCACACTACTGGAAGACACTGGACTAACGAGGAGATCAAAGAAGAAATTAAAAAATTCTTTGAATTGAATGACAAGGAGGACACCAATATCCTAAATGTATGGGATGCAGCAAAAGCAGTAATAAGAGGAAAATATATAGCAATAGAAGCTCACATCAAAAAACAAGAAAGAACTCAAAGAAACAACCTAATCTCGAAGCTCAAAGATCTAGAAAAAGAACAACAAAAAAACCCCAGAACCAGTAGAAGAAAAGAAATAATAAAAACAAAGCAGAAATAAATGAAATTGAAACTAAAAAAACAATCCAAAAGATCAATGAAACCAAGAGCTGGTTCTTTGAAAAATAAATAAAATAGACAAACCCTAGCCAGGCTCACAAAGGAAAAAGGGAGAAAGCACAAATACACAGAATCATAAATGAAAGAGGAGAAATCACAACGGACACAGCAGAAATCAAAAGAATAATCAGTAACTACTATGAACAGTTATATGGAAACAAGTTCAACAATCTAGAGGAGATGGACAAATTCCTACAACTCTACAATCACCCAAAGCTAGATAAAGAAGAAATAGAACACCTAAACAGACCAATTACAAGCAGCGAAATTGAAATGGTAATTAAAAACCTCCCCAAAAACAAAAGCCCAGGACCTGATGGATTTACAAATGAATTCTACCAAACATTCAGAGACGAATTAGTGCCTATCCTTCACAAACTCTTCCAAAAAATTGAGAAGGAAGGGACAATACCAAACACGTTCTATGAAGCCAATATTACACTAATACCAAAACCGAATAAGGACAACACAAAAAAGGAAAACTATAGGCCAATCTCCCTAATGAACACTGATGCAAAAATCCTCAATAAAATTTTAGCTATCAGAATCCAACAATGTATCCATAAGATAATTCACCACGACCAAGTTGGATTCATTCCAGGGGCACAAGGATGGTTTAACATCCGAAAATCAATCAACGTTATCCAACACATCAACAAAAAGAAATATAAAAACCATATGATAATATCAATAGATGCTGAGAAAGCTTTTGACAAAGTGCAACACCCATTCATGATAAAAGCCCTTGAAATTCTTGGATACAAGGAACATACCTCAACATCATAAAGGCCATCTATGACAAGCCAACAGCCAGTATCATTCTCAATGGTGAAAAGCTGAAAGCAATT
Source organism: Talpa occidentalis (assembly GCF_014898055.3). NCBI lineage: Eukaryota > Metazoa > Chordata > Mammalia > Eulipotyphla > Talpidae > Talpa > Talpa occidentalis. The sequence goes on from NW_023605194.1 coordinate 77,627,178, forward strand.
CCATTAAGATCTGGAACAAGACAAGGATGTCCACTCTCACCACTGCTTTTCAATATAATACTGGAAGTCCTAGCCAGAGCAATAAGACAAGAGAAAGACATCCAAGGAATCCAAATAGGAAAAGAAGAAGTCAAACTATCACTATTTGCAGATGATATGATAATATACATAGAGAACCCCAAAAACTCCACAGAAAAACTAATTCAACTCATCAATCATTCAGTAAAGTGGCAGGATACAAAATCAACACGCAAAAGTCAGTAGCCTTCCTATACACAAACAATAAATCTGAAGAAGAAGAAATCAAAAAAACCACCCTTTTATTATCGAAACAAAAAAAATCAAATATTTGGGAATAAATCTAACAAAAGAGGTAAAGGACCTATACAAAGAAAACTATAAAACACTGTTAAAGAAATAGAAGAAGACACAAAGAAATGGAAAGACATCCCCTGCTCATGGATTGGAAGAATAAACATTATTAAAATGGCCATCCTACCAAAAGCAATATACAGATTCAATGCTATTCCAATCAAAATCTCAATGGCATTCTTCAAAGAAATAGAACAATTATTGATGAAATTCATATGGAATCACCAAAAACCCCGAATAGCCAAAGCTCTACTGAAAAAAAAAGAAGGAAATGGAGGCATCACACTCCCAGACTTCAAACTATACTACAAAGCCATAATCATCAAAACTGCATGGTATTGGAACAAGAACAGACATACAGACCAATGGAATCGAATAGAAAATCCAGAAATAAACCCACAGATTTATGGTCAACTAATCTTTGACAAAGGAGCAAAGACTATGCATTGGAGCAAAGAAAGTTTGTTCAATAAATGGTGCTGGGAAAACTGGGTCGCTACATGCAAAAGAATGAAGCTTGACCACTACCTCACACCATACACAAAAATCAACTCAAAATGGATTAAAGAACTAGACATAAGACCTGAAACCATAAAATACATAGAAGGAAATATAGGCGAAACACTACGGGATTTGCACATCAAAGACATCTTTACAGACACATCACCCAAAGCAGTGATAGTGAAGAGAAAGATCAACAGCTGGGACTACATCAAATTAAAGAGCTTCTGCACAGCAAAAGAGACAATAACAAAAACAAAGAGAAACCCCACCAACTGGGAGAACATTTTTGCACCCAACACTAATGATAAAGGACTGATCACAAAAATCTGCAAAGAGCTGATGAGACTCAACAACAACAAAGAAAATAACCCAGTCAAAAAATGGGCAGAAGAGCTAAAAAGAAACTTCTCTGAAGAGGAAATGCAAATGGCCAACAGACATATGAAAAAATGTTCAACATCACTTGTAATCAGGGAAATGCAAATCAAAACTACCATGAGATACCATCTCACACCAGTGAGAATGGCACATATTAAAAAAACTAGCAACAACAAATGTTGGCGAGGATGTGGAGAAAAAGGAACTCTTGTGCACTGTTGGTGGGAGTGCAAACTGGTCCAACCACTATGGAGAGCTGTGTGGAGATTTCTGGACCTACTAAACATAGAGCTTCCATATGATCCAGCAATTCCACTCCTAGGTATTTACCCAAAGGACACAGAAACATCAATTCCAAAGAGCACCTGCACTCCTATGTTTATAGCAGCACTGTTTACAATAGCTAAGCTTTGGAAACAACCCAAATGCCCAAAAATAGATGACTGGATCAAGAAGATGTGGTACATATATACCATGGAATATTACTCAGCATTCAAAAAAGATAAACACATGCAATTTGCAGCAACATGGATGGCACTGGAAGGGATCATGCTCAGCGAAATAAGCCAAAAAGAAAAAGAAAAATACCGGATGGTCTCACTCATAGCAGGAATCTAGAAAACTTAAATAAGGGACCAGGAAAATGAATATAAGAAAGTGAAAATCAAAATCAACAAAAAACTATGAACCAGAGACACTTTTTGGGGGGTGGGGGGCGGGAGGGGAAGGATTGGGGTCAGAATGGGGCGTTTGCAATTGTATGGGGGAATATAAAAATAAAATTTAATATTTAAAAAAAAAAAAAAATAAAATAAAAAAAAAAAAAAAAAAAAAAAAAAAAAGAAAACTGGGATGAAATTTTAATGATTGACTCTTAGATTCTGAGAGAAAATTAAGGGCTAAGAGGTGTAAATAATTGAAAGAAGCATTGTTTAATTTTGAATAAATAAAGCTTTTGTAATGTCTTTTACTTTTAAAAAATAGGTCTCTTGGGAAATATTCTCTAGCATTCATCAATTATAGTATGTTTTGTGTGTTGAGGTACTTCTTTCCTTCAATAAACTGTTTTCCATTACATACGTCAAACTGATGGAAGCAATGTCATTTTATGGAATAATTATATGTGAATATGTGATAAAGCAATTAAACCTCAAAATATTGCATGTTACAGTAGGGACTCATTACAGCAGGACTCTGTACAGAACTATTGTTTCTGAAACATAACTCATTCCAGTAAAAGTTTGAGCTAATGCTCAGTCTATAAATTGCATACCAGGCTAACAGACAGCCCCAAATAATTCTAACAAATGTTACTGCCTTAAATTTAAATCTCCTAATGTAGAGTTGAAGTGGCATTCAGTTTAGGAAAATCATTTTCACTCAGCATTGCTCAAGTTGATAAAATGCTGGAATACCAATTGTAATTCAAAAGACTATCTCGTGTTGCTTTAGACATTCCATGGAAATGGAAGAAAATGATGAAGAAGATAATGAAGAGGGCAGCCCATCCCGACAGAAAGAAGGGCCGAGTGGCCTCAGAAACCTTCAATCGGTCAGTTGGGTGATGCTTACACTCACATCTTCATGGAACTTAAAAAAAAATTGAACTTTAATTCATTGAACTTTAAAAATTATATTTATGCATACATAACATACTCATGTATTATATACAATATATATTATGTACATGCTTATGTATATATATTATTCATTATTAATATAAGATATATTTGGAATATATATTAATTATTGTTTTAAACAACATTACATGGTTTTTACAACAACGTGTTGTTTGTAACTGATTCAATAAGATCCCAGGTACTTTTTTTTAAGAGGAAATTCTCCAAGAGAAAACAAATTGCCACACCTTTTCCAAGCAAATGTCTTAGTTCTTGCAAGATTACAAATGGAACCAAAACTGAATCATGTAACAAATGCTAGCCAAGTGTGTGATTGGTTTTTGACCAAAAGTCTTATTGAAATATCCACTTTCCTAATTGCATTCCTTCCCCAAACTTCTTAAAATATAAAAAAGTGAGAACACAACTTATGAAAGGAGAAAATCAGGTTCTGCATAAAATGTTTGGTTTGTTTTACTTGGTGTGTGTTTTCACAATTTCTAAAAAAAAAAAGTCCTTGATACAAAGTTCTATGACTAATAAAGTGTTCCAGCCTAGTTATAAATCTCAGCAAAGGGAGGCTTAAATGGCAATTGCTGGGCAAGACAGTGCCCTTGCTGGAACACAGCTTTGCAGAAACAAAGAAGCATTCATGCATCCTTTCAGCCACTCCATACCCTGGTCTGTCACCCACAGAACTTAAAGTTGCTGGAGTTGTTAGTGCAGTTTGCTTGGAAAATTCAAAGGCATGGAAAGAAACACTAAAATGTTCTGGCACTTTTCTTCGCATTGGACTTTTGATAGACCAAAGATTCAATTGGCACATGTATTTGATTAGGTAATGGTGAGCTTTTACAATTTAACACAACTAAGAAACTTCAGACTCAACAGACAACCAATCTGGTTCCCTTGACTTGTTTGAATTTCACATTCTGTCTTAAAGCACAGAACTATCTTCTAACTAGAAAAATCAAATAACCATTTATTTATTTGTTTGTTTGTTTGTTTGTTTTTAAGTAAATTAATCACAAATTTATTTTTTATGATTACAAAATTATATGCAGTTTATTATTTTTTCATTTTTAATTCTTTCAACAAATGTATTTTTTATTTAAATTTTTTATATTTCCCATACGATTACACCCCCTTATTTTGCCTCAAGCCCTCCTTTCCCTGCCCCCCATTCCCCATAGTGTGTCTCTGGTTCATAGTTGTTTGTTGATTTTGATATTTTCTTTCTTATACTTATTCTTTTTCCTGGTCCCTTATTTAAGTTTTCTAGATTCCTGCTATGAGTGAGACCATCCGGTATTTTTCTTTTTCTTTCTGGCTTATTTTGCTGAGCATGATCCCTTCCAGCTCCATCCATGTTGCTGCAAATTGCATGTGTTTATCTTTTTTGAATGCTGAGTAATATTCCATGGTGTGTATGTACCACATCTTCTTGATCCGGTCATCTATTTTTGGGCATTTGGGTTGTTTCCAAAGCTTAGCTATTGTAAATAGTGCTGCTATAAACATAGGGGTGCAGGTGCTCTTTGGAATTGATGTTTCTGTGTCCTTTGGGTAAATACCTAGGAGTGGAATTGCTGGATCATATGGAAGCTCTATGTTTAGTAGGTCAAGAAATCTCCACACAGCTCTCCATAGTGGTTGAGCTGCTTGCAAGCTTCATTATCTTCTTCATCATTTTCTTCCATTTCCATGGAATGTCTAAAGCAACACGAGATAGTCTTTTGAATTACAATTGGTATTCCAGCATTTTATCAACTTGAGCAATGCTGAGTGAAAATGATTTTCCTAAACTGAATGCCACTTCAATTCTACATTAGGAGATTTAAATTTAAGGGGTTTGCACTCCCACCAATAGTGCAGGAGAGTTCCTTTTTCTCCACAACCTTGCCACCATTTGTTGTTGCTAGTTTTTTTTTAATATGTGCCATTCTCACTGGTGTAAGATGGTATCTCATTGTAGTTTTGATTTGCATTTCCCTGATTACAAGTGATGTTGAACATCATAAGACCTGAAACCATAAAATACATAGAAGGAAATATAGGCGAAATACTACATGATATGCACATCAAAGATATCTTTACAGACACATCACCCAAAGCAGTGATAGTGAAGGCAAAGATAAACAGTGGGACTACATCAAATTAAAGAGCTTCTGCACAGCAAAAGAGACAATAACAAAGACAAAGAGAAGCCCCACCGACTGGGAGAACATTTTTGCATACAACACTAATGATAAAGGACTGATCACAAAAATCTACAAAGAGCTGATGAGACTCAACAACAACAAAGAAAATAATCCAGTCAAAAAATGGGCAGAAGAGCTAAAAAGAAACTTCTCTGAAGAGGAAATGCAAATGGCGAACAGGCATATCAAATAACCATTTAAAACCATGTTTCACTATTTAAATTAAACTTACACGGACACACACACCACGGTAATCATACTGTACAGATCGGCTCCTTCTTTGCAGGTGGTAATCTTATGTTAAGGCCTAAATAGAGAGACTACTTTGATTCTTTACTGGCTTTTAAGGAATGTTACAGAGAATGTTCTGTTGGAAAAGGAGAAATAAAAATAGTGTAAGAGTGGATTAGCATATTCCAGGGACACAAGGATGGTTTAACATCCGAAAATCAATCAACGTTATCCAACACATCAACAAAAAGAAATATAAAAACCATATGATAATATCAATATGCTGAGAAAGCTTTCAACAAAGTGCAACACCCATTCATGATAAAAGCCCTTGAAATTCTTGGGATACAAGGAACATACCTCAACATCATAAAGGCCATCTATGAGAAGCCAACAGCCAGTATCATTCTCTCAATGGTGAAAAGCTGAAAGCAATTCCATTAAGATCTGGAACAAGGGCCTCCCTGGTGGCTCAGCGGTTGAGCGCTGGGTTGCGAAGCTGCCCGCGGCCTCTGCGACGCCGGTTCGATCCCCGGCTGCTCCCTGGCCACCGGAGGAGGGTCCCACATGGCGCGCAGACCTCTCCTGCCGCCCGCTGCTCCCCTCAGCAGTGTACTTCGGTCCTTCTACCTGTTCTGCTCCCCACTCTGCTCTGGTGAATTCTCTCACCCTCCCGTGCTTCTGACTGTACCCAGTGCTTGTATAAATAAATAAATAAATCTTAAAAAAAAAAAAAGATCTGGAACAAGACAAGGATGCCCACTCTCACCACTGCTTTTCAATATAATACTGGAAGTCCTAGCCAGAGCAATAAGACAAGAGAAAGACATCCAAGGAATCCAAATAGGAAAAGAAGAAGTCAAACTATCACTATTTGCAGATGATATGATAATATACATAGAGAACCCCAAAAACTCCACAGAAAAACTAATTCAACTCATCAATCAATTCAGTAAAGTGGCAGGATACAAAATCAACACGCAAAAGTCAGTAGCCTTCCTATACACAAACAATAAATCTGAAGAAGAAGAAATCAAAAAAACCACCCCTTTTATTATCGAAAAAAAAAATCAAATATTTGGGAATAAATCTAACAAAAGAGGTAAAGGACCTATACAAAGAAAACTATAAAACACTGTTAAAAGAAATAGAAGAAGACACAAAGAAATGGAAAGACATCCCCTGCTCATGGATTGGAAGAATAAACATTATTAAAATGGCCATCCTACCAAAAGCAATATACAGATTCAATGCTATTCCAATCAAAATTTCAATGTCATTCTTCAAAGAAATAGAACAATTATTGATGAAATTCATATGGAATCACAAAAAACTCTGAATTGCCAAAGCTCTCCTGAAAAAGAAAGAAGGGAATGGAGGCATCACACTCCCAGACTTCAAACTATACTACAAAGCCATAATCATCAAAACTGCATGGTATTGGAACAAGAACAGACATACAGACCAATGGAATCGAATAGAAAATCCAGAAATAAACCCACAGATTTATGGTCAACTAATCTTTGACAAAGGAGCAAAGACTATGCATTGGAGCAAAGAAAGTTTGTTCAATAAATGGTGCTGGGAAAACTGGGTTGCTACATGCAAAAGAATGAAGCTTGACCATTACCTCACACCATACATAAAAATCAACTCAAAATGGATTAAAGAACTAGACATAAGACCTGAAACCATAAAATATATAGAAGGAAATATAGGCGAAACACTACGGGATTTGCACATCAAAGACATCTTTACAGACACATCACCCAAAGCAGTGATAGTGAAGGCAAAGATAAACTGCTGGGACTACATCAAATTAAAGAGCTTCTGCACAGCAAAAGAGACAATAACAAAAACAAAGAGAAACACCACTGACTGGGAGAACATTTTTGCATCCAACACTAATGATAAAGGACTGATCACAAAAATCTGCAAAGAGCTGATGAGACTCAACAACAACAAAGAAAATAACCCAGTCAAAAAATGGGCAGAAGAGCTAAAAAGAAACTTCTCTGAAGAGGAAATGCAAATGGCCAACAGGCATATGAAAAAATGTTCAACATCACTTGTAATCAGGGAAATGCAAATCAAAACTACCATGAGATACCATCTTACACCAGTGAGAATGGCACATATTAAAAAATCTAGCAACAACAAATGTTGGCGAGGGTGTGGAGAAAAAGGAACTCTTCTGCACTGTTGGTGGGAGTGCAAACTGGTCCAACCACTATGGAGAGCTGTGTGGAGATTTCTTGACCTACTAAACATAGAGCTTCCATATGATCCAGCAATTCCACTCCTAGGTATTTACCCAAAGGACACAGAAACATCAATTCCAAAGAGCACCTGCACACCTATGTTTATAGCAGCACTGTTTACAATAACTAAGCTTTGGAAACAGCCCAAATGCCCAAAAATAGATGACTGGATCAAGAAGATGTGGTACATATATACCATGGAATATTACTCAGCATTCAAAAAAGATAAACACGTGCAATTTGCAGCAACATGGATGGCACTGGAAGGGATCATGCTCAGTGAAATAAGCCAAAAAGAAAAAGAAAAATACCGGATGGTCTCACTCATAGCAGGAATCTAGAAAACTTAAATAAGGGACCAGGAAAATGAATAACTATAAGAAAGTGAAAATCAAAATCAACAAAAAACTATGAACCAGAGACACTTTTTGGGGGGTGGGGGGCGGGAGGGGAGGGATTGGTGTCAGAATGGGGGGGGTTGCAATTGTATGGGGAATATAAAAATAAAATTTATTATGAAAAAAAAGAGTGGATTAGCATAACAGTTCTCAACATTTTTCATACCCAATTCCCCATTTTTAATTCCCCAGAGCATTTGTCTATTAAAATACTTAAAACAGAAGTTTTTTCCATGAGCCTTTAAAAAAAAAAAAAAAGGTTTAAAAGCACAAGAGGTACACCAGACATGAAAGGTCAGCCATAGTCTCTATGTCATTCTGCTGCCCCATTTTTTTTTTTTAGTTTTCCCTGCCAGTACCTCCTTCTCACACCCACACCACCCAGCACCCTTCCAGGGACATGTCAGAGAATGCAGTGAAGTGAGGACACATGTGCACCTGTGTTCTCAGGGGGAGTGAGTTCTCCATTTAACCATTGGGCAACATACTTAGCTGGGACTCAGTTTTCCTCAATTTGAAATAAGGGTGTTGGAGGAGATATTAACAACCATAAAGTCCTATGGACTAAGATAAATTAAATCACATTTGGACCTAAAATCACCTTTTAAAATAGTTTCTATAATTACGTAAAAATTCCCCCATTCAATTATTTTTCAATGTACTCTCTTTATTGTTGGTCCCTGTCTTCTCCTGATTCCTTAGCCATACTCCTCTCTCTGCCCTATGCTTCACCCCTTCACCCCCCTGCCCTGTTCACTTTTTCCTTTATCATCCCCTCATTGTCATGAAATACTGCTCTGTCTTCACTGTTTAACCCCAGCAAATGATTTCAGAAAGCACTGCTTGATTTTGAAATCATTTGGTGTATAAAGTAAGTAGAAAATGCTGTTGTTAAATCAATGTCTCATATATCTTTACTCAAGCTCAAAATGTTAGAATGATATTTCTAACATGCAATATGTAGTTACTTAGTAAGCACCTAATGTAATTAATTGAAGATATAAATCAGGCAGGATTGTTTTGACTATGTTTCAATTTTTTTTTAATTTAAAAATATTTCAGGCTTACTGAAAGTTACAGAAAATAATAGAAGATACTGACCACTGATCTTTGTCAAATCTGAATTTTCTGAAATATTTGCTTTAACTTTCAAAAAATAAAATATTGCAGATGCAGTTAGTCTTCTGTATACCCCCTCCTATCCCATCCTATTTCTCTTGCTCTGCCTCCCGTGACTGCACTATTTTACGTTGAATGTTTTGCCCTCACATCTTTGATAACCTATAACCTATATTACTACCTATGAATATGTAGTAAACAAAACACAGTTCTAATGTCTGTTTTAGATTTTATACTAATGACTGCATGCCATCTTTAAATCAATGTCGAGTCATCCATGTTGACACAAGGAGTTCAAGTTCATTCATTCTATTTGAGGTATGGCATTCTTTTATATAAATATACCCTGATTTATACATTTTACTTTTAGTGGCTATTTAGGTGGCTTCTAGTTGTTTGTTCTTGGACATGGTGTTAGAATGAACGTTCTTGCATCTGTTTTCTTAGGCACCTGTGTGAGAATTGCTGAGGGTTATAAAATGTATATCTTATTTATTTTTTTTATATTCTTTTTCAAAAAAGATTTATTTACTTATTTATCCAAGAACCAGGGTATAGGCCAGATGCGCGGGAGGGTGAGAGGATTCACCAGAGACAGAGTGGGGAACAGAACAGGCAGACTGACGAAATACACTGCTGAGGGGAGCAGCGGGCATGACAGGAGAGGTCTGCAGTGCCATGTGGGACCCTCGCCTACTGGCTGGGATCAAACCAGCACTGCAGAGGCTGCGGACAGCTTCACAGCACGGCACTCAAATGCCTGCACCACCAGGGATGCCCTAAAATGTACATCTTAACCTAAATATGTATTTTTAAATTGTACTCAAAAGTGTGCCAACTTACACTCCCACTACGAGTTTCTCCGGTTCCACTTCCAGACCAGCACTTGGCACCAGGAGACTTTCACATTTTTTTCTGATCAGATATATGGAAATGCTAGCTTGTTCTGCTTGTAATTTATAGTTCTCTGATTGCAGGTGAGGTTGAAGATTTTTGTTTCAAGTTAATTCAATTTTTCCTATGCCTTCCTTATAAGATCCTTTGCCCACTTTGCTTTTGAATTGTCTTCATTCTACTTAAAACTTCCCTTATGGGTTGTGTGAGATAGGTATGTGATTTTTTTCCCAGAAGATTAATCAGTTTTTCCATCATCAATTATTGAATCGTTTGTCCTTTCCCCACTGACTGGTGATGTTCTATGCAATTTCCATGTATGAATGGTTCTGCTTTGCAACACTACTTGATGTTATTGATCTATTTTCTTATCACTGAAACAAAATTAATTATAATAACCATAATCTTAATTATCATAGCTTTGTATTATTATTATTATTGCTGTTGTTTTTATAAAACAACTTTGTTTAGACTTATCTACTTAGTTACTAATGTCTTTGCTCACTATTTCTTCTTGTATCATACATCTTTCTGGGATTCTTTTTCTTTGGCTTGATCCCTTAATAATAGATTTTTCAGTGAGATTTTCAGATTGTAAACTTTCTCCATTTTTGTTTGGAACAAAATGATTTATTTCATACTCAAGCTATAATAATAGTTACCTGTATATAGACTTTTTGATTGACTGTTTTTTCCCAACAGCTTGATAACATGGGTCTACTTCACCGTGACTTGTATTGTTACCATTGAGAAGTTTGCTGTGAGTATAATTGTCATCCTTGTGTATAATTTTTTTTCACTGATTGCTCTGAACATCTCTTCTCTGTCTGTGATGTGCTGCAATTACACTACCATGTGTCCCTGTGGGTTTTTATTAAGCATTCTTAGCACGCCTGTGATACCCAAATCTGAGGATTCTTATCTTTCATTATTAGATATTAGACAATTCTTAGCCATTATCTCTTAAAGTTACAGACAATTTGAGCAGCTTCAATCTGTACCTCTCTTAGGTTGTCATGCATGTCTTGCAGAGGAGTTGTGGTAAGTGCATCTGTGTGTATAAAGCTGTGAGAACATTCATTTTCCTCTGGTATAAAAGCTTTAACACTTGGTACCTGGGGGCCAGGTCTATAATTTTGATATGTGATAGGCAAGTTACCATGGTGCTTCTGCTTTGGACTCAGTGTAAGCAATAATAGCCAATCATGGTTTTGATGTACTAGTTTTATTTTCTGGACACACATTAAAATGAAATAATTCATCCAGGTGACAACTAGCTCAAACCTCTAATGTCCTCCACATACACTTGGAAAATCCTGATCTGAGCCAAAGCAAAATCCCTTTGTTAGAGTAATCAATGAAGTTGGCCTATGGGTAAAACTAGCCATTGAACATATTTTCAAGAAGAATATTACAACCAGACATTTCATTGGAAAGGTCGTATTAGAGCTAGAGATCATATTAGAGAATGGAGTTCCAAGATACTGATTCCGAATGCAAGATGATACAGACTGAGGCCAGGGTAGTAGCCCAGGGACAGATAATCACACTCACATTGGATGTGACTGTTAACTAGTCTTATGGACACAGAGTAGCTGAAGCATATTTCTATGGTAGAATGGATAGAATTTTTTTAAAGATTTATTTATTTATGCATACAAGAACTGGGGTTTAAGCCAGAGGTATTGGGGTAAGAGGACTCACCAGAGAGGGTGGAGAGCAGAACTGGCAGATCTACTGAAATACACTGCTGAGGGGAGCAGCGGGTGGGGTAGGAGAGGTGTGCTGTGCCGTATGTTGCTCCTTGGCTGGCCGGGAATGGAACTCATGATGCAGAGGCTGCGAATAGCTTCATAGTTCTGTGCTTAAGAACTTGCGCCATCTGGAAGGCCCTAGAATCTACAGACTTAATAAACAGTTGGAAGGGTGGAGTGAGAAAGAGGGTGTTTCAGGGAGATTGGATAGAAGAGGGTGCCACTAAGTCAGTTGGCCTGTATGATAAGCAGGTGTTTCATTTTTCCTTTTTGTTCCAATGAAAGGCAACTGTAAACCATTCACTCAAAAAGGGACATTTTTTTTAAAGAGATTAACATTATTATTTCTTCAGCTGAGTTATTTCCTCACAGTTGTATAGTCCATATTGGAGGTATTTAAAAGTGTTGATTTGGGGACAAGAGAAAGAGTGAAACTCAGGTGTTACATAGCTTGAAACATCTATTATTTTATAAGATGATGATTGGGGAAAGTTCTCAGAAAAATAATACAAAAATATCTTGCTTATTCAAATTTTGCAAGAGCATTTGGCCAAGTACATGTTTGCCTCACCAAGGCCTTGGGAAAAGCTCATGCAAAGGCATGTCTGGAGAATTGCAGCTTCATTATCTTCATCGTAAATATACCTCTGCAGCTGGTAACTAAGGAGAAAGGAAGGTAGCTCTCCCTTACTCCATATTCAGTTTTGGAAAATTGTTCCTGAAGTAAACAAACACAGGACTCTGGAGATCACTTCAATAGCTCTTTACACAAAGACCCCAGTGATAAATCCAAACCATATAGGGTCAGAGGGTAGAAAAACATGCACTGTGTCCCTGACCCACTTTCTTCAACTCCATTCAGAAGAATACAGAGCTTCACTGTTCTGATCTCTAAGGTGTCCCTGGTCATAAACTCCCCCCTTCCTAGGGCTTCCTTGTCCCCTTCTCCCCATAGTCCCTCTATGAAAGCAGTATGAAGGGATCTCAAAACATTAAAAATAGAACTACCCTATGGTCTAGCAGTTCCACTTTTGGATGTTTAACTGAAGAAAATTAGTTTTCAAAACTAATTTGAAAAGCTACATATGATCCACACAATCATTGCAACATTATTTACAATAGGTAGGACCTGGAAACAGCCTAAATGTCCATCGTTGGATAAATGGATAATGAAGTTGAGATAATATCTACAATGGGCTATTTTTAAACCATAAAAAAGAAGAAAATCATGCCATTTGTAGGACCATGGAACATGGGTGGACCTTAAAGCATTATGCTAATGAAAAAAAGTCAAAGAGAAAAAGACACTTTTCATCTTACTTATATGTAGAATCTAAATAAACCAACAAAACCAAAGCAAAAACAAAAAATACACACTCATAGATACAGAGTAAAGATTGGTGGTTGTCAGGGTTGGGGATGTGGCTGGGCAAAATGGGTTAAGAAGGGCAAAAGTTACAAACATCCAGATATAAAATTAGTAAGTCATGGGAGTACAGCATGGTGATTATAATGTCATCATCTTTTCCTTTTTTTTTTTTTTTTCCTATACCATGGTCATTTCTCAAGATAAATCATGGCTATTTTTCTTTTGGGAGTAAATACTGGTCTCGTACTTAAACTACCCTGCGCTATAATCTGTCCCAGAAGATTCCTCCTTGTCACTAATGGAAAAAGTTAGAAGACAGAGGTCAGGATACAATTTCTCAATCTTTAGAGAATGAGGAACCTTTGAGTTAAAGCTTTCTTTACATTGTTTAGCAATGAATCATAACTGATTCAGGGCCCACTATTTTTACTCCTAAAGGACTGAAATCTTGATTTCTAAATTGACAACAGTATGAAAGAGAAAGTCTCTTTGAGCAGCTAGTATCCTCTTAAATCAGTTATTTTTGTATCTCTCCAGAAATGATCTTGCAGAGGACTAATGACATATAATTAGATTTATAGAGCAACACAACCCACATCATCTTATTTGATTTTACTAATATGTTTACTGATTATGCGGAGGAAAATAATTGTTGTTCCCATTTCAAAAATAAAGTGGCACAAAACCATTTCAGAAACCTGTGCGATTCCTTCCCCCACTCCCTTCCACTTGTCTGAGTGCCAGTGTTCTTAATCTGATCCACAGATCACTGGCAAAAACAGGAAGTGAGTCCATGGCTTTGATTCCATATTCACTGGGCTTCCTGGGCTCTGCTCTGCCTCATGGATTAAGTTGGTAGCTTCTTTCCTATTCCCTGGTTTGCCTGTTTTGAAATGTTTTATGCATTTATTTGGAAATTCCTCTATTGGAAATACAGTACAGTCATTCCAGTCTTTTAAAGTGGCTGTGAAATGACTGGTTCTTGTTTTCTGGTGTGTGCTAGAATAATCTAGAGCTGGAAAGGGCATTAAGTACTCTGAGAGAGATCCCCAGTAGGTGAGAAGGGACCACCTATGAGGAAGTGGACATGCATCTCAATATAAACACCACCAATAAGCATTGTCTAGAAATCAATACATGCTAAGTCTGGAGATACAAGGAGACAATGAATGAATGAATGAGACATTGCCCTCAGGGAGCTTATAATGAAATGTAGGGCATAAATATGAAAGTAAATAAAAACAAAGTACCAAGGCTAGGTTACATTTTTCAAATTGGGTTGTGTGGCCCAGATGCCCAAAAATAAATGACTGGATCAAGAAGATGTGGCATATACACACAATGGAATATTATTCAGCAATCAAAAAAGGTAAACTCATGCCATTTGCAGCAATGTGGATGGAACTAGAAGGAATTATGCTCAGTAAAATAAGCCAGAAGGAAAAAGAAAAATATCGGATGGTTTCACGTGTAGCAGGAATATAGGGGAACCAAATAAGACATCAGTGTAAAAAAAATAATAACAGTACAAAACACAAAAAAGCAAAAACAGACCATTATAAATCAGAGACATCCTGCAGGGGAGGAGGAGGGAGAGGAATCGGAGGGAGGGAGGAGCACAGAGGACTGAGATGATGGTGCACGGGTGCATTGATGAAGGAAACTCTATGGGGACGACACCTGAGGGGGTGGGGGGAAGCAAATAGTTTAAAAATGAACAATGATGTAAAAAATAAAAAAATAATAATATAAAATTTAAGAAAACAAATTGCAGAAGAAAATTGGGGACAAAACATTTTACATTAATGTCAATGGGCAATGTGGAACTCAAAGGAAGGAGCGATAATATTAAGACTCTGGGCTGGTGAGGTAGACCTTGTGGAGGAGGTGGGCCATGTGGGGGAAACTTCAAGGACATTGGCACATAGACAAATGGAAGGAAGTGGGGGAGGGATCCCAACAAAAGGGAGGAAATGGTGTGGATGTGGGAAGCCATTAGCAATGTTGGTTGGAACAGAGGAATTAAATAATCTTGTGGAGTATATAAGAGCAAGGTGGTAGAGGGCTTTGAATGCCTGCTACGGAAATAGGGTTTTATAGTTATCACCTGACTATGGAATGGTCTGAACTTGGATGATTGCAATTTTACCTACCACCACATTTTTAAAACATTCTTGAAATAAGATTTCTCTTCTCCACTCTTCAACAAACGTTTTAAGCAGCGTTCTTAATTTTCAGGGCACATCCAGGACTTCTACTAAATCTAAATAAACATTCCACTCCCTCTCCCCATTTCTCCTTTTTATCCTCAGCACAGGCCAGACACACAGTCTGATAACTGGCACTGGATGAGGGTCTGGCCTATCCTTGTTCTACTACATCTTTGCACCACTGTTCTTGGCCTCTTCAGGGTTAGAGAACAGGGATGTGGGGGGAGAAGGGATTAGAGAAAAGGAGGCACATCTGGGGATGTTTGTCATTCTTTTTTGCTACCTGATGCATGGCAGGCATCCAAGGCTGGCTCCTTTCATGTTGGCAAGGTCTTTGGAAGCCCCACTTTATGGCCTGACATGGCACTGTTCTGGGGCTCCCCAGCTCCATCCTCTGGGGGATCACCCACAGCCTCTTTCTGTTGGGCTCTTCTCACATAGGCAGAGGCTCTCTTCAATGGGGTTCTTTCCCGGCAGTCCTTTCTCTGCTGCTCACCAGGGTGTCCATTTGGTCCATAGGAGACGCTGCACACCCTTCCTCTAGAAATGGGTGAGAGGGCTGACTATTGGCAAATGAGGGTGCAGCTTCCACTCTTGCAGACGACCCGAGTGTCTGCAAGTGGGTCAGTTAGCACCCCTTCTCGTGGTTTGGAGATGGCGGGGAAGCATGTTCCAAGACTTCCTATTCACAGGAATTCTGTTACTACCCAGAATCTCATTAATGACTCACCTTTTCTCATAAGGTTTGCAAGTGGGGGATGGTATTAAAGATCCAAGGGTCAATTTGTTCATCTCTTAGTAGAGAACTGCATGTGTGCGTCTGTCTCTCTGTTACATACAGGAGCATTTGACACCTACTAGCCACTCACTAGCCACAGCTTTGAGGCTTTATCTGGAAATCTGAGATGACAAAATGTCATTCCATCTCCCGTCACAGGGAGAATGGTAGTCTGAGAACGAGGGAGACATGAGGAGAGGGAACACAAGTTTTCTGTTTATTAACAGTTTGCTTGGGCTCTAGCGGTCTGCCCACGAGCCTCTGCAAATCACCTGAAAGGATAACTTTGGCTTGTTGCCTGGGCTGTGGTGCCTGACTTAACCACTGCAGTTTTGTCTCCCTGTCAGCATCATGTCTCCAGACCCACTGAGTCAGCCCACTTCTCCCCTGCTTGCTATTAGGAATCTTAGCGAGGTTTCATTTTCTATAAATTGCTATCTAGTGTTCTTTCCAAATTAGTTTACATAAATAACATGTATTTGTATTTGGATATTATTTTCTCTTCTACATCATGTTCCTTAAAATAAATCCATCTTAAACCAATAAAGTCGGTGCACTGTTTCCAAAATGAATAAGTAGCATCTTCCTCTTTGGTATATGCTTCTCATGCAGGTTTTGGCATATCTTTGAGGTATCATCTGAAAAAACTTGGGGTTTAGGTCTTTTAGAAAGAATCCTTTGTTCGATTTTTTTGAACAATTACAGAAATAGCCCATGCTTGTAATAACAATGAAATAACCTGGTACAAACTTATATAAAAGACAAAACTAATTATGTCCTCTTCCCCGTCTGCTTTAATGTCATTCACTGCCATGCCTCTGAGCTATAACTGGTGTCAATATTTTGTTAACAAGTATATAGTCATATATGTCAGGGATTTATCTGTTATCATAGAATCCAATCATATTTAGACAGTTCTAGGTTTTCAAAGATTCATTACTGAGTCTCAATTTTCTTTGACATATTCTCAGCCTATGCATTCCAATTTACTTGTTTTATTTAACAGTTCATCATAGTCTTCTCTGTAAATTAATAGACACATATCTATAAATTATATTTTCTAATTTCTTTATATATAATTTCTTTTTCACTTTCTCTTCCCCTCCCCTACCCCATGCACAGATACATGCATACAATTATTTCATATAGAAGAATTCATTCCACACTTGCTAGTTTTTTGCTTAGTCTTTCCATTTTTAATTAATTAATTAATTACTTAATCTGCATCCTCTCCTTCTTTCCCCCCATAGTCCTCCTCCCTTGCCCTACCCCTACTCTCCAGGGACCTTGTATCAACAACACAATGCATATACATGTGTATAAAAATCATTATTTGCTTATATTTTGCTCTTATAACTTAGTCTTCTTCTGTGATAATACCTCATTAATTTTTTTATGTTGACTATGAGAATGCTGTGGATTTTTCTTCATGACTACATAATATTTCATAGTGCAGAAGCAATATAATATACTCACCCATGCTCCTCTCAGAGACCATCTATCTCCTGTCTACCTTTTTCCTCTACGAAAAATGCTATAATGAGTATCGTCACACTCATGTTGTCAGGACTTTCATTTCTAGGAACTAGATTCCCAGGGTTGCAGGATGAAGATTTGTAGTTTTAATTTTAATAGATTAAAAAGATTATTGCCAGATTCCTTTCCAAAAGACTAATTTCCACCAAAATGTATGAGAGTAATTCTTTCCCCTAATCCCAGCCAGAAATCCATTTTATCCTTTTTAACTTTTGACAATGAGTTAGAGTATTTTGCCATTTTACTTTACATTTTCCTGACTACTATTGAGTCTTGGCATCTTTGAATGGAACATACTCTGCCTATTTCGGGATTGTGGAAGGTGGGGCGGGAGGGAGTTCTTTAATCGGTAAAATTTTTTGTATGTTATAGACATTTTTCGTCTATAAGCATTATGAAAATGTTTGCCTACTCTATTCCCATCATTCATTTCTTGAATTTATATTAGGTATAATTTACCATTCAAAGGTTTTTTATGTTGCCAAGTATGTCTTTTTGAAAACTAGCATCTGGATTTTCTTAGTTGAGAAGGTCTTTCACTCTGTTCATATGTTGTCGCCAAGCTGTTCTTATAAGATTTTTATTGTTTTATAATTTATATAGTATGACTGTATTTTTTTCCAGATGGAATAACAAGCTATGCCAGCACCACATGGTCATAAACTAGTCTTTTCCTTCAAATGGAAGTGTCGCTTTTGTCTTCCAGTGAGGTTGCAAGTGCCTCCAGGTCTATTTCTGGAATCTGATGAGTTCTACTGACCTCATTATCTAGTCCCAGAGCAATGCCACAGAGGTTTGATCACAGTGGCCTTGTGGTTGCATTCCAGTATCTCATGAGGCATTTCTCTCCTACTATTCTTAGTTTTTTATGTGCTTTTTATTTTGACTTTTTCATATGAACTATAAGATATTTTGATCTAATATCCTCTGGTTTCCATTTAAAAAAAATACCCTGGTTAGAATTTCAATTAAAATTGCACTATTTGCATTTTAACTTGAGGGATTTGTCATTTTAAATATGTCTTTCATTCAAGAACATGGTAACTCTTCCCATTTGTTCAGATTTTGTTTTAAGTCCTTCAATGGGATTTTCACTTTTCCATGTAGGCCCCATGCCATTAGAAAAATAGAGCTACACTGCTGCAATAACGAATGTTTTTTTCTCTCATTTTAGTGCCTTTTGAAATAATGAAGAAATTCATAAGCTATTGATTTTTCATTGAAATTTTAATTGAGATAGTTATAGGTTAACATGTAGTGATGAATAATAACACAGAAAGATCCTGAGTACCCTTTACCCAGTTTCCTCCATGGTATCATTGAACAGTATCAGAACTGGAGAACAGATATCCTCCTATTAATGAATGATTCAACAAACTGCAGTATAGTCATGCTAGGTACAAAGACTAGAGTTCAACCACTAGATCATATATAATGGTGACTCCAATAGGCTACCCCTTGTAGCCTAGGTGTGTTCTAGGCGATTCCATTTGGCCTGTGTAATTATATGTTCCCAATGTTGTTCCCAAATGACAAAATCACCTGACAACACATTTCTCAGAACTACCCTGTCTTTAAGCAACATATGACTGTACATATACACCATGGAGTATTAGTAATAAAAATGAAAAAACATTGGATACATGTAACCGCTTGGATGACTGTCCAGGGATTTATGCTAAGGGGGAAAAAAGTCAATCCCAAAAGATTACTTGCTATAGCATTCCATTGATAGGATATCTTTGAAATGCCAAAACTATAGAAGTGGAGAACAGGTTGCAAGGAGTTAGGTACAAGGGGGAGGTGGGTGGATATTGTTACAAAGAGCAAAATGAAAGACCCCTGTGGTGATGAAACTATTCTGTATCTTTTTTTTCCTTAAGTTTCATGGAGTCCCTATTTGTACTGTGGAGTTGGCATTTGTACTGTGGTGGTAGATACACGAGAGATACACATGAGATAACATTGTAAGCAACTATCAATAAATACACACACATACAAATAAATACAAGTAAAACAGGGGAAATCCAAAAACAGTTAGTGTCCCAGTCAGGGAATATAGTACATCTCTTTTTTTATTTAGATTCTCTTTGATTCATGTCATCAGCATTTTATAATTTTCAGCATCAGGTCATGTCCATGCTATGGAGTGATTGTAAATGTGTTGTGTTGTTTTAAATTTCATTTGCCACTTCTTTGGAGTGATTGTAAATGTGTTCTGTTGTTTTAAATTTCATTTGCCACATGTTCATTGCTAGTATGTAGAAATGTGGTTGGTTTTTGTATATTGATCTTTACCCTGTGATCATATTGAACTCACTTATTAGTTCTAGCAGGCCTTTTTGGGGTAGATTTGTTGGGATTGTCTATATAGACAATCATGTTATCTGAATGGGATAGTTATAGTTTTGTTTATTCCTTTCTTCTCTGAACACTTTTTTTTTTTAAAGATTTATTTATTTATACAAGCACTGGCTACAGTCAGAAGCACGGGAGGGTGAGAGAATTCACCAGAGCCAGAGCGGGGAACACAACAGGCAGACCGACGAAATACACTGTTAAGGGGAGCAGCGGGCGCGGCAGGAGAGGTCTGCGCACCATGTGGGACCCTCGCTGGCGGCCAGGGATCGAACTGGTGCTGCAGAGGCTGCGGGCAGCTTCTCAGCCCAGTGCTCAACTGCTGCACCACCAGGGGAGGCTCTTCTCTGTATACTTTTTGTGATTTTTTTGTCCTAAGCTATGACTAGACTCTAATACTATGTTCAATAATAGTATTACAAGTGGGTGTCTTTACTTTAGTTTCAGTTGTATGGAGAATGCATTCTTTCACCGTTAAGTATCATCTTATTCATAGGATTTTGTAGATGTTCTTTATTAAGCTGAAGTAATTATTCTCATTATGTTGTGTTTCTCATTACCGATACCAGGAGCTCTGAGTTTTTTGAATTTGTAGACTCTGGTCTTCCTTCAATACACAAACATTACTCTCTATTAATACCGCTCCTCCATCTGCTCCTTTCCCTCCTCCTATAACCTACTCTCTGGCATCTGTCTTCTCAATCTCTTTTCTCTATGTTGTTGTTATTCCAATTTCTATCTTTTTGTATCTTGGCTCAGTTATTTGAGATTTATTGTCCACTGAATTTTCAGCCTCTGAGTCTCAAAATGGATTTCATTTTTTAAAAAATTTAGTCTGAAAATCAAGACTATCTCCAGAGTGTCTTTTATGCTGCATTCAGATGTCCTTCATGTTTTGATTGTTTTCTTACTATCGAAGTTGTTATCTGCCTCTTTCAGTTGTTACCTGTCTGTCTCATGTGGGCTTAATTTGATTATTCGATTGCTCTTGTTCTTTCTGGTTATGGGCTTCTGGGAGTAGCTTGAGTATCAGCAGGCCTGAGAGGGTGAAAGGTGGTGGTCTCTGGTTGTCTGATGGTCCAATGGACAACAGATCCTCAAGAGAAAAGGAAGCCTTTTTGCTCTCTGATTGTCTCGATCTCTTAGATTTGTTTGATTTCTTCCCAGTTCCTTGGAACAAGAAGAAAACGCACATTTCACAGGGTAGGAATGACTCTGCTGTAGGCCAACTATTATGGCACCATCTGGGGTCCAGCTACTAGAACCACCTTTTTGACATCAGAACTATCCCAGTCTGAATCCCAGTCTGAACTCCTGTCCTACCACAATGAAGAAAGCATCACAACGGCTCTGTGATCCCACCTGCCATCTCCCTCCTGCTACTGAGTGGCCCCAGCAGATGGAGTTGGAAGTAGAGAAAATGTGAGAGGCATTAAAGTGCTATCTTCCCCTTAGATACATTTGGAATTAATTATTTTTCATATTCATCCAAATCATCTTTCATGCTAAATGAGTAGTGGGTAAATAAAGCCTATGAGTCACCTAAATATAAAAACATACTTGGAACTAAAATATCAAGGAACATGTTATGTATTCCTTACAGACTCTACTAACCAAATGAATTTTGTTCATACTCTCCAATGTGAGTAATTGTATGTAGACATCAAGCATGAGAAATGTCAACTCTGGCATGAAAATTTAACAAATGGCAGAATCTATGGTTTTAGAATGGAATGGTTATTTGACCTTTATGCAAACCTCAGCATATTTCTTCTTCTTTTTATCCTCTGGAAAGCTATAATTTGAATTTAAGAGCAGTAGTTAGGAACAAAATGCTAATCAAAATCAGAAAGCCATGCATTAAATTCTCTTATGAGTGAGGCACAATGCAAAACAGAACTCAGCCCTCATCTTTGAAGACTCAAGCACTTTTCCCAACCCCAGCATTACCCTTCCTGGATACCAAATTGCTTCTTGCAGATCTCGGGATTTTCCCAGATTGCTTCTCTCCCAAGCTTTTTTCCAAGGTTAGCCTCAAAGGGGGTTACTCCTGCTATTTCTGAAGCCAGCACACAGCCTTTTTCATTTTAAGGGTTTTCTCTGCTCCACATTGTTCAGAAACAGGGGATTACAGAATAAACAAACACTGGAAAAGTAATTGAAGGCTTAGAACTCAAAAAAAGCTATTTAAAATGATTTAAGTCACTTTATCTTAAATAACTTTACTATGTGGCCTTAAACCACAGTAAGGTATGGAGGCTGAGGCCTTGCTCCACCCCTTTCCTTGGTTGCTTACGAGGAGAGTGGTGAGAGCAAGTCTGGGGGAGGCACTCGCTTACATTTTCTAACACTCTTTTTCCTCTGGCCACAGGAAGATCTTTCCTTTCAAGCCCACCACTCTCAGCTTTTCTCCTTTTCTATCAAGTTCAAGTATTCGGATAATCTTATTTGAGGTGAATTTGTGTCCTAGTAGTTCATCCAAAGGCCAATGTACATTTTTTTTTTAAAGATTTATTTATTAATTTATACATGCACTGGGCACAGTCAGAAGTGC
The DNA here is from genome assembly GCF_014898055.3 of Talpa occidentalis. Lineage (NCBI taxonomy): Eukaryota > Metazoa > Chordata > Mammalia > Eulipotyphla > Talpidae > Talpa > Talpa occidentalis. The sequence goes on from NW_023605194.1 coordinate 77,649,714, forward strand.
GGGAGGGTGAGAGAACTCACCAGAGCCAGAGCAGGGAGCAGAGCAGGCAGAAGGACCGAAGTACACTGCTGAGGGGAGCAGCGGGCGGCAGGAGAGGTCTGCGCGCCATGGCGGGACCCTCCTCTGGTGGCCGGGGAGCAGCCGGGGATCGAACCGGTGCCGCAGAGGCTGCGGGCAGCTTCACAATCTAGCGCTCAACTGCTGCTCCACCGGGGAGGCCCAGGCCAATGTACATTTGAAGTGGTCAGTGATACCCCCGAAAAGCTCTGTGTCTGTGACCTTCACATAGGATATGCTACTCGAGGTCTTTCCTTAACAAGTCTCAAGGGCTGAAGGAATTATGAAGCTCAGTAAGCCCTCACTTAGTGTCCTCACTGGCTTCTTGGAAACTGCAGCTTTAAGCAAAACAACACATAATGAAAACAGCTCCTTGGGTAACATTTTGTTGTATGGGTGGGGTTTTCTTTTCTCATCAACATTATAATCAAACAGAGTTGAACAAAATGACGTGATTTCAGGACCTACTGTAAATTGTTCTTGATTTTCAGTAATGGTCAGGCCCACGTGTAATTTGCAACTCCAAATCTAAGTGGGAGAGTGTGAGAGGAGAGGTTCAAAGCAAATGCAAGTGATTGTTAAAGGTCTGGAAAATGAGACTAAATTAGGAAAGGTAGCATTATCAACCTCAATACTATAAAGGGATGATATCATTAAGAACAGCAGTAAGAGTAAGTATGTGCGCGTGTGTGTGTGTGTGTGTGTGTGTGTGTGTGTGTAGAACTCTCTTGTGCATTTTAGGGTGTTCAACAGCATGCCTGTCCTCTACCCACTAACTCTCCCCCCTTCAATTTTGAGAAACAAAATCGTCTGCAGACATTACTCACTTGGGGATAAAGTCCCTCCAAGTAGAGATGCCTGGACTAAGAGAATTAAGATCCTCAGCATAAGAGAGAGCTTTTACTGGCAGCATTCCAGCCTACGAAGGGCTCTCTCACTGATGACAGTATGACTTTCTATTTCCATGAAGAACATAGTTGGATAAAACATAGTTGACAAATTTCTTATGAGGTTTGTTATGCACTGAGATGGTTTACTAAAAAGGAATGGCATTCCCTCCTCTGTCAGTCTTTAAAGTCCCCTGTTTCAACGATAATGCTCATGCACTTTTTTTTTTTTTTTTTTGCACTAATTCTTTAAGAGAATGTGCTTGGAGACTTTCAGCTCCTCTCAGCTTCTCTCCTTTTATCTGGCCCGCAGCCAGAATGCCTCTGTTTCTTGTGCATTATTGAACACCAGCTCCACTCTGCTGCTCAAATGGGACTTTTCCAAGCAGACAACAGAAAGTATGCCTGTTTCTTGTTATTTTGATATTATTAGAAACAATATAGAAATCCATAAAGTTGTCTTTCAGTATTTTTTAGAGACTTCTTAAAGGACTAGGATAAAGTTTCATTTGTTCTGTGGGACATTCGGCATTATTTTACTCTGAATTATTTATTCACTCTAACTGGAAGGACTATTGTGCTTTTTAAGAACCACTGGAGGAGAATATGGAGTCTGAGAAAAGAGAGGTTACTTCCTAGAAAAGAAATATTAGAAAGAGAAAGAAATTTCTTGGTGCTTTTTTTTATGCTTAATTATACTCCCACCTCATTCCAGGAAGATTTAAGGCGGAATTTTCTATAATCAAAATTTTAAGCTCTTGAATACATGGTAATATTAGTTACTTAGTGATGTGTGAGGAAAAATTATTGAACTATATTTTGAAGTCTGTAATCAGACTTAGGGTTTCGAATTCTAGAAGCTCAGTGTGGATCACTGAACTTTGTAGGGCCTCCCTGGTGGCGCGAGGGGTTGGGCACCACACTATGAAGTGGTCCGCAGCCTCTGCAGCACGAGTTCGATCCCCAGCTGGCCAGGAAACAACCCACATGGCGAGGTAGACCCCTCCTGTCTCGCCTGCTGCTCCCCTTAGCAGCATATTTCGGTTAGTCTGCCTGTTCTGCTCCCCACTCTGTCTCTAGTGAATCCTCTCACCACCGCTATCTCTGGCCTGTACACCAGCTTTTGTATGCATAAATAAATAAATAATTCTTTAAAAAAACAATGCTTTGTAGTGCTTTGCAATATAATAGCTCATTTGCTTTAATATATGAGCTAGTCAAATATTTTACCTGATTTTTATAAGAATTATTTTAATTCTTTCTTGCATAGTTTCATTTTGGAGATTCAGAAATAGCTGCAAAGTTACAGAAAATCTATCCTTGAACCAGTGACTGTTGTCTGAAGAATGTGATGTTCTGATTGGGTAGGTTAGATCAGAAATCACCCCCAGATTCAATAATAGAGGTGCACTCACAGAATCACATGGACTCAGAAGATGAAGGGATTCCTAAATAAAAATCAGACTTGTTACTCGAACTAGAGTGAAGGAATATTAGGCAGCTAAGAACAAATGTCTATCATACATAGTGTATGTGGGTATTCAGTGAAACTCTAAGGTTAGGACATATATCATTGTGCTATCTGGTTGCATAGCTTCTATTTAGAGTTACTATGGTAATGACTTCAATATTACCCTACTGTATATTTTCATCTTCTATCAGAATCAGGAAATGTTTTTCCCAAACAATACCTATCCAGGATAAATACTACATTTCCCAGTTCCCTTACTGGCAGGTGAGGTCAGGTGGCAAAGTTCTAATCAATGAGATGTGAGTAGAAGTGATGTATTCAACTTCCAGGTGGTGTCTTAAATGAGTTTCTCATTTTCCTATACTGGGAAAGTGATATAAAAATTATATCTACATAAATGTGTATATGTCGTTATATACATATATTATATAGTGTGTGTATATATTTTTTTTAATTATGTCACTTTTCTACTACAGAGTGATCTATCCTACCTCTTTCAGATAAGCAATGGGGCAGCAAAAATATAAGAAGCCTGAGATCCCGACAATGTGGAGGCTTCATGCTGTTACATAATATATACATTTTTATTATTTTAAGTTACTGGTATCTCTGGGTGTTTTATATAGACACCAAATCTATCTTTTTCTAATATAGGTGTATTGACATCATAATCTATTTCTTTTAATTAACTACTTGATGCAACTGAAATCATTATTTGTTCTAGTTATAAAGGACCTAGAAAAGACCTAATCAACCTAAGAACTTTTTGATTTCTAGCCCAAAGAAAGGTGTGAGCTCGAAAAACACATCAAGAATTTCCTTCAGGATTTTCAAAATTCAAAGAACAAGAAATGTTTAATCAGAGGAAAAGAAGAGCTAAGAGAGTGGTTTTAAGCCCATTTAGAAACGATTTTAGCATATGTTCTTTCTTCCTAACCACCAAAATAACATTTTTTACTTCAATAATGTTTTTAAGCAAAAACCCCAATGCTTTCCCAAACTACTCAGCCTTTTCTGCTCCAAGGTGTTGTGCAAGCCCAGGAGGAGGGGTGTCCCCTTTTGCCCTTCATACTCCTGAGGCTCCAGGTAGGAATCACTTCAAGAATTCAAGTACTGTTGTGGGGGCTGGGGCTAATTTGTTCCTTATGCAGTAAGAATAAAGCCTGTTGACTATTATACCTGGCCAGATAGGGAATATACCAGAAATTTTGGAGGTGTTTACAGAGTCGGGGGTTATTGACTGGGGGTGTGATTGAAGGGGTTGACACCTCTCTCTCTCTCTACTTTGGATTTTAAGATTCACTTTAGTTGGAAAAGAGACCCTAGGGCATGTGGAGCTAGGCAGTCAGAAGCTATCGTCTTATTCAAAATTGCACAAAATGGCTTTATTTTTTGGTTTGAAATATCTCAACTCTCAGTCACTCATCTGAAAGCATACAGAAAAACAAACACACACTCAAAAGCAAAACATGCCAAGCACCAAATTGTTACTATCTTGGCAGAGCTGTGCTCTGTGTCCCTCCTGTGGCTTATTATCTGGAATGGACTCTGTGAGTGGTCACTGTTCAGAGACCAGGAGCTCAATAAACTCACAAAGTAGGTGGCATTTGAGCTCAGTGTTCCCTTTCTTTGTAGTCTGGGGACTTTTAACAAAACCACCATCTTCAAGCTTTTGGTGCTTCATTGACACCTTCCCTCGGGGAATGAACTTATAAACTCCGTTAAATTTGAGAATCAGTGATTGATGAGGTTGAATGTGCTGACTCTTAGAAGCGTCCAACTCTTAGAACCTTGCCTAAAATGCACACCTCTTTAATTATAAGATTTGCACCAACAAAAAGTCAATGGGTGGGGAGGGGTGTGGGGTAAGGAAAAATGTCAGGCTTTTCTGCCCTCCCGCCATCACGATAGATGATGGATCCTTGCGGTCCTGAATGCATGCCTGATGGCGGGCACCTGAAGTAGGGTGTGGGCATAGGTAGATGGGATTCACCTGGGCTAAGACTGTGCTTTTAAGGGGGGCGTCACGGGGACGCCAGTGGAAGCCAAGAAGAAGCCAAGAACGAACAAAAGCAGAGAAAGAAGCAAGAGAAGCAGAAGCCGAGAGAAGGCCGGAGAGCTCAGAGTGAAGACCTGCTGGGGGCTGGGAGGCCTGCCAGCCTCCCGGCCCCCCAGCACCCCTGCCTGCCGTGTACCTGGTAATCCCAATAAAAACCTGCAAAACCACTGAGGACTTCTGACTCCTCCTTTACCTGGTCTGCTGGATTTTAGAAAACCTGCACTGTGGCCTGTCCTGCCCTTACAAGGGGGCAAGCTTGTTGTCTTATTTTTGCCTCTAGTGGGGAGAGCTTGCTTGGCACTGCTTGATTTTTTTTTTTCTATTTTACAATCAGTTTTTAAAATCAAGGACCAAGTAAAGACCACATATTACATTTTGTCTAAACTATGGGATCCTCCTTTGTTTCTATCATTCTCGCTTTCTTTCACTTGAAATGTATTTGTCCTTTTTCCTATAAGCTTTTTCACAGTCTCAGTTTTGCTAATTGCATCCCACTGGTGCTCTCTGTCTCTTATATTTCTGTAAATTGATACATCTAGATACTCAACCAGATGTAGGTTCATTTTTTTGGTATGAATACTTTGTGCAAGGTTTTATGAGCCTCCATCAGGAGGCACAGAGTATCTGGTTGTTCCTTTCTTTGATGCCAAGATTTATCAGTAGATTCAGGCATTGCCAGATGAATCACTCCATGAAGTTCTCCATTTTGTTTTCACCTTGTGCTTTTAGCTGCTGTTAATGAGCTTTGCTTACATCCATTATTTCAGGAGGGGTTGTACCGCTGTGATATTCTAATTCTGTTATGCCTGCTTCACCTACTGGCTAGACTATCTTCATATTTTATCAACTAATCGTTACCCTGAGCTATAGGAAAGACAATTGTTTGATTCTTTCTTTTTATTATAAGTTTCAAGAATTACAAGTTGGCTCCTTTAAAGGGAAAATACCACTGAATCTAATACTTCTAATGCCAAATGTGTGGGTTTTGTCTTGACTTCTGATACTAAGTAACCAGTTAGTGAAGACAGAGTAGAGGCTCAGTCCCACAAGATTACCCCTAACTTCAGATGCCTGTTGCAAGTTCCAGGTAGCCATACTTTTGAGCAACCAACTATAAATCAGGTGTTCCCCATAGTCTTCTCCTGCAGTTAGGTAATTTCTTTTAGTGGCCCACAGAACTCGGAGAAACAGTTATAACCTGCTTTTATCTGTGTTTTATAAGGCATATAACTCAGGAATAGCCAAATGGCAGCGATGCACAAGGCAAGAGAAGGCATGGGGAGTTCCATGCCCTCCCTGCCTTCACCCTCCTCCCAGCACCTGGGTGTATTCAACATCTCAGAAGCTCTTACCCTGCTATTCAGAGTTGTCACAGCAGCTTCACCACATGGACACGGTTAATTAAATCATTGGCAAGGATGATCAAGTGCATGTCCAACTCCTCTCCTCTCGCTGATGTCAAGAGTCGGGCTGAAAATTCCAGTCCTTTAATCACAGGGTTGTTTCCCCTGGCAACCAGCCTCCCTAGGTCCCATCCTTAGGGGCTTTTCAAAAGTTACCTCATTAATACCAACTCATGTGTGGTTGAAAGGGACTGTTATAAATAATGAAAGCTGCTCCTCTCCCCATGACCTGTGAAATTCCAGGGTTTTTAGGAGCTCGGAGTGTGGAGAACAAATATATTTCTTGTTTTGTCTCAGTTCCCAAGAATCCTCTAACGGTGACTTTTGAGGGTTTCCTTCATTTTTTTTTTTCATCACGAACACTAACAACACATGAGATGCGCATAAGGCTGGATCAAATTATTATTTATTACACTCATTTTTCTGTTATAACAACAAGCTGGGGAAAGCTCCCAGACATTTTGCAAGTCCACCATTATCTAGATCCCCAAACCAAACAAGAATAATATAAAAACTACATACTGATCTCTCTGAAGAACAGAATGCAAAACCCTCAACAAAATGTTGGCAATTCAAATCCAGCAATGTATTTTTACATTATAAAAATAATTCTACATTTAGTGTCTTACACATTTAAGCTACAATGGCATCTTAGTCCATTTTAGCTTCTATAACAAAACACCACAGTCTGGGTGACATATAAACAACAGAAATGTATTTCTCACCATTCTGGAGGCTGGCAAATCCAAGATCATTGTGCCCATGGACTCAGAGTCTGGTGAGAACTGGCTTCCTGGCTCACAGATGGCATCTGTCCACTGTGGCCTCACTTGGTAGAAGGGACGAGGGAACTCTGTGGGTCTCTCGTATAAGAGCCATTATCCCACTTGTGAAGACTCCAGCCTCACAGCCTAAGGCCCCACCACCAGAAACTATCACACTTAGGGTTTCAACACATGAATTTGGGGAAAACACAAACATTCAGATCATAGCATATAGTAATATATATAAATATATAATATATTTCTGGGACTCAGGTATTTTTTTCTTAAATTTTTTTGATTTGCTGCTTGTTTACTTAATAATACATTTTTGGGAGTACAACTTCCGCTTCCACATGTACACAGGCCTGGCTCACCCGCCATCCAAGCTCTAGTGCACAGCCCTGTCACCTTCCTTCCTCTCCCTCCGATTCCCTACTCCCTCCTCCTCCCCCAGAATCCAGTATATTTTTTCATAGAGCAGAAGAATGTGTCCTCTTGTTTTTTGTCAGTTTGTTTTCTGTGATTGTATTACAAAACAAGTGAAACTATCTGCTGAAACTCTTTTACTTATTTCCTGTAGCATCATTAGCTCAACATCCATCCATCTTGTCCCCAAAGACACTATTTCATCTTTTCAATAGCCGATCCTTGTCAAATACTTCTTCAGCATCTATTGAAATGATCATGTGATTTTTACTTTCCTTTTTGTTGACATTGATTGATAGGTGCTTAGTAAACCAACTTTGAGTCCCTGGAATGAATTCCACCGGGTCTTGGTGAATGATCCCCTTAATACATTACTGGATTTGAATTGCGAAGATTTTGTTGAAGGTTTTTGCATCTCTGTTCATCAGAGATATCAGCGTGTAGTTTTTTTTTTTTAAGATTTATTTATTTATGCATACAAGAACTGGGGTACAGGCCAGAAGTGCAGGGGGTGAGAGGATTCACCAGAAACAGAGTAGGGAACAGAACAGGTGGACCTACTAAAATACACTGCTGGGGGGGGGAGCAGCAGACGAGACAGGAAAGGTCTGTTGTGCCATGTGGGTAGCTCCTTGGCCAGGGATCAAACTCATGCTGCAGAAGCTGCCAGTAGTTTCACAGTGCTGTGCTTAATCCCTTGCACCACCAGGGAGGCCCTCAGTGTGTAGTTTTTTGTTTGATTTTTTTTTTAAGATTTATTTATTTATTTATACAAGAACCAGGGTACAGGCAGGATGTGAGGGAGGGTGAGACGATCCACCAGAGACAGAGTAGGGAACAGAACAGGCAGACTGATGAAATACACTGCTGAGGGGAGCAGCGGGCGAGGCAGGAGAGGTCTGCCACGTCAAGATCGAACCCATGCTGCAGAGGCTGCAGACAGCTTCACAGCACAGCGCTTAACCGCCTGTGCCACCAGGGGCAGCCCATCAGTGTGTAGTTTTTGTGTTGTTCTTGTTTGGTTTGATGATCTAGATAATGGTGGCCTTGCAAAATGTTTGGGTGCTTTCCCCAGCTTGTTTGACTGCACCCCTGGCCACGACTCCCTCACCCTCTCCCCGACCCACCCTCACAGTGAAACATCAAGCTTGACATCAAATATCCATGCTTCAGTCACATCTCTGGCAATGAACTGGTGACAATCTCCTTTCAGCAAAATTTAGTTATTTCCTAGTTGTGCTCACAAGAGAGGCCTCTCAGAACTTCCCTATTGGGTCATGTTGTTGGTGGAGTCCCACATGGCTATAATTTTAATGAATTGAAAGGTTGACTAAATATCACTTTGTTTTTGGTACCAAGGGGAAAAATTAAAACTAAGAAATTATAAACATTAAGTATTCTAAAGTTAAGAAATTATAAACAAATTGATGCAATGAGACAGAAGCCATATTCATGACAAAATATTATCTGACCCAGGAACTGTAGTATTTTCCTATTTCTCAAAATCTTATCTTAATCCCGATATGTCCATAATCCTGAGGTGTTATTAATAGGAATAATCCAAAGGGCATACTCTCTCAGTCTATTACCTTCCAGAGAAACCAGCTATTTCACTTGCACTGCAAGCCTTTCTACGACCCAACCATCTAAAAAGTAAAAAAAAAAAGTCCAGTGTAGAGACAAGGATGTTTGAGAGGGAGTATATTAGGGGCAAGGAAGTACCTTTGGTTGTTTTCTTACCAAGGAAAATCTGCAAATTACGTCTGCTGGAAGCTTTCTCTATTCTGAGAGCCACCAATGACTTAAAGCTGGGAAACAGAATTCTATTGTTTTATCAGTAGTTTGCTAAATTCCTTGTAAATCACTCAGCTATCTCTGATGTGCCAGGTACTGCTAAAGTGCTGGTGATGCATAAGTAAAACTCTGGGCTTCCTGCCCTCAAGAAATTACAGTTGAATGAGTGAGGCAGATGGAAACCAGCAGGCAATGTTAATAAAATGCTCTGGTAAAGCTTCAGTGTGGTTACTTTTCCTTCAAAATTATTATTACATAATAACCTTGAGTAACACCTACTGCATTTGACTATAAAGGCATTCCCTACTTGCTCTCCACTAGTCTCTAGTTTAAGCATAATCACTATCTGCAAACACAACTGACTTTGACACAAATCTGGGCCATTATGTGGCCAACACTGCTAACATGCTTTCAGCCCAGCTAGGGGCTTTTACTTTTCCACCTTAGAATTCAGATGCAGGTCACAGTTGACCGATTAATATTGAAAAGGTTTAAACATGTGCATAAGTGGTCCCTGAAAACCTACAATTGTTCCCAAGTTTTTTCCTTTTTCTTTCTTTTTTTGTTTTGGGTTCCAAATCCTGCGTTTTAGTAAAATTACCACTTGGTATAAAACTGAACCTGCTGCTTCCACTCCTGATTTCAGGCAATGCTGCAGAACTCTTGCTGTTTTCAGAACATTGGCGTCAAGGACAAAATTTTAAACCAAAAACAGTATCTGAAACTTGGAATTTCTTGCAAAGGCTTATATTCTCACTCTAAGATTATATGTTTTCTTGCTTAATATGATGATGATGGTAACAATAATAATAATAATAACATCATATATTTTTTAATGCTCTTAACTTTTGGAAGTGCTTTTCTATTAATTATTTAAGATTTTGTAGTTTGTGTCGCCTCCAGTTGTAATGTTGTTATTTTAAATTTCATGGTCAATGTCTAAAAGGAAAAATTGATATTATAACATGTTCCTGAAATCTTCTCACAGTTAAGTAGTATTACCTTTCAACTAAGTAGATCTCTTTTAAGTATGTCGTTTAAGTATTTTCCCTAAGCCAGTTATCATCTGATATTAACTGATCCACCCACCTGCAATAAGTAATTAATCAACATATTAGCAAGTGCTATAATGAGCAAAAATCCCTAATTTTCAAAAATACTTACATATAATCTTTCAGACCATCTATAACCCATTTTAATACAGTCTTTTAATTCTCACAGTATATTATTTTGTAGTCAATTGAAATTCAAGCTTTTTTGTTTTTTGCAACATGCATTCATTCTTGCTTGTAATCATCATGATGAGGAATTATAACCAAATGATAACTGGTCTTGGGGTAAGAAAAGGAGCAAGGATGCAATCTGCTAAACTGGATTAAAAGATTAAGCTCAAGTTGTGGAAGTGCCCTGAATGTATTACCATCCAAATCAAGATTTAAAGTGCAGAGTTTCTTGTGATGTAACAATGAAAAGTCAAAAATGGAAAGGCATTCAGCCTGAAATGAATCACCACATAAAATGAAAAAAATAGAAACACCCACAGATTTCATTATTTAAAGGAAAAAATAACTTCCTCTATTTTACAGTAGAGAACAGTAAGAAGATGTGGGAAAAGACATGGGAAAATAAAGCAGTTTTCTTCTAGGGATAATTATTTAATCAAGAATGTTCTTAAACCTATGAGCCTCTGTATGTAATGAATCAAACCATTTAAACCAATAAGTTTGTTTCTTTTTTCTTACAACTAGAACACATTTGCTCTATTAAATGAACAAAGAAAAGAATAGAAAGAAAAAATTAAAATCAACCTAAATCCACCATTCACCTATTTACAACTTTACTGAGATTCACATGCCACAAAAATTCACCCACTTAATTGTACAGTTACATGCTTTTAAATATATATAGGATTGTACAACCATCTCCATAATATAATTTTGAACATTTCATTACACCAAAAGAACCCCTACCACACATCCCCTACACACACACACACACACACACACACACATGCCTAGATAACTACTCACCTCCTCTCCTCCCTGTCTTTCCTGGACATTTTAAAGAAATGGAATCACAAGATGTAGTCTTTTGTGACTGATTTCTTTCCGTTAATGTTTTCAAGATTCATCCAAGTTGTATTGTGTATCAGTACTTGAGTGTTTTTGTTGCTGAATAATATTACACTGTATGGACATACCTCATCTTGTTTATCTATTTACTATGGATATTGGGTTGTTTCCTCTATCTGATGCCACACATAATGATCCTGTGACTATTCGTGTACATTTTTTCACTTGAAAACCTGTTTTCAATTCTCTTGGAATCAGGAGTGGAAATTCTGGACATATGTAACCCTATCTTTAACACTTTGAGGAATTGCCAGACTGTTTTCCAAAATGACTGTATACTGCTTTACAGTCCTATCAACAATGTACGAAGATTCCAATTTCTCCATATTCTTGCCAACACTTCTTACTATTTGTTTCCTTCTTTTTTGAAAAAATTATTTATTTATGCATACAAAAACTGAGGTACAGACCAGAGGTGTGGGGGGGGTGTTAGAGGATTCACCAGAGAGAGTGGGGAACAGAACAGGTGGATTGACTGAAATACACTGCTGAGGGGAGTAGGGGGCGAGTCAGGAGAAGTCTGCTGCGCCATGTGAGTAGCTCTCTGTCCAGCCAGGGATTGAACTCATGCTGCACAGGCTGCAGATAGCTTCATAGGTTCCATCTTAACCCCTTGTGCCACTAGGGAGTCCCAGTTTTTCCTTCCTTTTTTTATAGCTAGCTGAGTTCGTGAGAAGTGGCATCTCATTGTGGTTTTGACTCAACATTATTTTTGTTTACTGGTGATATGTAGATCTCCCATGGAGAAATGTTTTTTCAAATCCCTTCCCCTTTTAAAACTTAGATTATTTTCTTCTTGTTGTTGAGTTGTAAGATTTCTGGTTCTCTTGAATATTCTGAAGCTATCCCTTATCATATATATGAATTGTAAATCATTTCTCTTGCTCTGTCCATTGTCTTTTCTTTTTTTTTTAAAAAAGATTTCTTTTTTTTTAATTTAAATTTTATTTTTATATTCCCCATACAGTTACAACCCCCTTATTCTGGCCCCAATCCCTCTTTTCCCCACCCCCCACCCCCCATAGAGTGTCTCTGGTTCATAGATGTTTGTTGATTTTGATTACTTTCTTATAGTTATTCTTTTTCCTGGTCCTTTATGTAAGTTTTCTAGATTCCTGCTATGAGTGAGACCATCCGGTATTTTTCTTTTTCTTTCTGGCTTATTTCGCTGAGCATGATCCCTTCTAGCTCTATCCATGTTGCTTCAAATTGGATGTGTTTATCTTTTTTGAATGCTGAGTAATATTCCATGGTGTATATGTACCACATCTTCTTGACCCAGTTATCTATTTTTGGGCATTTGGGTTGTTTCCAAAGCTTAACTGTTGTAAATAGTGCTGCTATAAGCATAGGGGTGCAGGTGTTTTTTGGAATTGATGTTTCTGTGTCCTTTGGGTAAATACCTAGGAGTGGAATTGCTGGATCATATGGAAGCTCTATGTTTAGTAGGTCCAGAAATCTCCACACAGCTCTCCATAGTGGTTGGACCAGTTTGCACTCCCAAAGTGCAGAAGAGTTCCTTTTTCTCCACAACCTCGCCAACATTTGTTGTTGCAAGTTTCTTTAATATGTGCCATTCTCACAAGATGATATCTCATTGTAGTTTTGATTTGCATTTCCCTGATTACAAGTGATGTTGAACATTTTTTCATATGTCTGTTGGCCATTTGCATTTCCTCTTCAGAGAAGTTTCTTTTTAGCTCTTCTGCCCATTTTTTGACTGGATTATTTTCTTTGTTTTTGTTGAGTCTCATCAGCTCTTTGTAGATTTTTGAGATCAGTCCTTTATCATTAGTGTTGTATGCAAAAATGTTCTCCCACTCAGTGGGGTTTCTCTTTGTTTTAGTTATTGTCTCTTTTGCTGTGCAGAAGCTCTTTAATTTGATGTAGTCCCAGCTGTTTATCTTTGCCTTCACTTCACTGCTTTGGGTGATGTGTCTGTAAAGATGTCTTTGATGTGCATATCATGTAGTGTTTCGCCTATATTTCCTTCTATGTATTTTATGTCTTTTTTTTTTTTAAGATTTATTTATTTATTTATACAAGCACTGGGTACAGTCAGAAGCACAGGAGGGTGAGAGAATTCACCAGAGCCAGAGCGGGGAGAAGAGCAGGCAGAAGGACTGAAGTACACTGCTGAGGGGAGCAGCGGGCGGCAGGAGAGGTCTGCGCACCATGCGGGACCCTCCTCCTGTGACCGGGGAGCAGCCGGGATCGAACCGTCACTGCAGAGGCTGCGGGCAGCCTCGCAATCCAGCACTCAACCACTGCGCCACCGGGGAGGCCCTATGTATTTTATGTCTTATGTCTAGTTCTTTTTTTTTTTTTTTTAAACATTTGTGCTTTATTTATTTATTTATTTATTTATTTTAATTTATACAAGCACTGGGTACAGTCAGAAGCACGGGAGGGTGAGAGAATTCACCAGAGCCAGAGCGGGGAGCAGAGCAGGCAGAAGGACCAAAGCACACTGCTGAGGGGAGCAGCGGGGGGCAGGAGAGGTCTGCGCGCCATGTGGGACCCTCCTCCGGTGGCTGGGGAGCAGCCGGGGATTGAACCGGTGCTGCAGAGGCTGTGGGCAGCTTCGCAACCCAGCACTCAACCGCTGCGCCACTGGGGAGGCCCTGTCTAGTTCTTTAATCCATTTTGAGTTGGTTTTTGTGCATGGTGTTAGGTAGTAGTCAAGCTTCATTCTTTTGCATGTAGCAACCCAGTTTTCCCAGCACCATTTACTGAACACAAACTTTCTTTGCTCCAATGCATATTCTTTGCTCCTTTGTCAAAGATTAGTTGACCATAAATCTGTGGATTTATTTCTGGATTTTCTATTTGATTCCATTGGTCTGCATGTCTGTTCTTGTTCCAATACCATGCAGTTTTGATGATTATGGCTTTGTAGTATAGTTTGAAGACTGGGAGTGTGATGCCTCCATTCCCTTCCTTTTTTTTCAGGAGAGCTTTGGCTAGTACAATTTTTGGTGATTAATTCCCAAGTATTTGATTTTTTTTTTGTTTCGATAATAAAAGGGATGATTTTTTGATTTCTTCTTCTTCAGATTTATTGTTTGTATATAGGAAGGCTACTAACTTTCGTGTGTTGATTTTGTATCCTGCCACTTTACTGAACTGATTGATTAGTTGAATTAGTTTTTCTGTGGAGTTTTTGGGGTTCTCTATGTATATTATCATATCATCTGCAAATAGTGATATTTTGACTACTTCTTTTCGTATTTGGATTCCTTGTATGTCTTTCCCTTGTCTTATTGCTCTGGCTAGGACTTCCAGTATTATATTGAAAAGCAGTGGTGAGAGTGGACATCCTTGTCTTGTTCCAGATCTTCATGGAAATGCTTTCAGCTTTTCACCATTGAGAATGATACTGGCTGTTGACTTGTCATATATGGCCTTTATGATGTTGAGGTATGTTCCTTGTATCCCAAGAATTTCAAGGGCTTTTATCATGAATGGGTGTTGCACTTAGTCGAAAGCTTTCTCAGCATCTATTGATATTATCATATGGTTTTTATATTTCTTTTTGTTGATGTGTTGGATAACGTTGATTGATTTTCGGATGTTGAACCATCTTTGTGTCCCTGGAATGAATCCTACTTAGTCGTGGTGAATTATCTTATGGATACATTGTTGGATTCTGATAGCTAAAATTTTATTGAGGATTTTTGCATCAGTGTTCATTAGCCAGATTGGCCTGTAGTTTTCTTTTTTTGTGTTGTCCTTGTTCGGTTTTGGTATTAGTGTAATGTTGGGCTTCATAGAACGTGTTTGGTATTATCCCTTCCTTCTCAATTTTTTGGAAAAGTTTGCGAAGGATAGGCACTAATTCATTTCTGAACGTTTGGTAGAATTCATTTGTAAATCCATCAGGTTCTGGGCTTTTGTTTTGGGGAAGATTTTTGATTACCAATTCAATTTCCCTGCTTGAAATTGTTTAGGTGTTCTCTTTCTTCTTTATCTAGCTTTGGGTGATTGTAGAGTTGTAGGAATTTGTCCATCTCCTCTAGATTGTTGAACTTGTTTCCATATAATTGTTCATAGTAGTTTCTGATTATTCTTTTGATTTCTGCTGTGTCCGTTGTGATTTCTCCTCTTTCATTTGTGATCCTGTTTATTTGTGCTTTCTCCCTTTTTTCCTTTGTGAGCCTGGATAGGGGTTTGTCTATTTTATTTATTTTTTCAAAGAACCAGCTCTTGGTTTCATTGATCTTTTGAATTGCTTT
The DNA here is from genome assembly GCF_014898055.3 of Talpa occidentalis. NCBI lineage: Eukaryota > Metazoa > Chordata > Mammalia > Eulipotyphla > Talpidae > Talpa > Talpa occidentalis. Next base: position 77,664,942 of record NW_023605194.1, read on the forward strand.
TTTTTAGTTTTGATTTCATTTATTTCTGCTTTGGTTTTTAGTATTTCTTTTCTTCTACTGGTTTTGGGGTTTTTTTGCTGTTCTTTTTGCTTCAAGATTAGGTTGTTTCTTTGAGTTCTTTCTTGTTTCTTGATGTGAGCCTCTGTTGCTATATATTTTCCTCTTATTACTGCTTTTGCTGCATCCCATACATTTAGGAAATTGGTGTCCTCCTTTTCATTCAATTCTAAGAATTTTTTAATGTCTTCTTTGATCTCCTCATTAGTCCAGTGGTCTTCCAGTAGTGTGGGTTTCAATCTCCATGAGGTAGGAGAGTTCCTTGCCTTCTTTTTATGGTTTATTTCTAGTTTGATGCCTTCATGGTCAGAAAAGATGCTTGGTATGATTTCAATCTTGGTGCATCTGTTGATGTTTGTCTCGTGTTCCAGTATGTGATCGATCCTGGAGAATGATCTGTGTGTGCTTGAGAAAAAAGTGTACTCAGATTTTTTTAGGTTTAGTATTCTATAGATGTCTGTTAAGCCCAAGCGCTCTAGATCCTTATTTAGAGCTTTAGCGTCTTTACTTATTTTTTGTCTCATTGATCTATCCATTGTTGATAGTGGTGTGATGAGATTTCCTATTACATATGTGTTTTCTCTGATGTCTGTTTTCAAGGATGCCAATAGTTGTCTGATACATTTTGGTGCTCCTTTGTTTGGTGAGTATATGTTAATGAGTGTTATTTCTTCTTGAAGTATTGTCCCCTTGATCATAATGAATGACCATTGGGGTCTCTTTCTACCTTTTTGAGTTTGAAATCTGTTTTATCTGATCTAAGTATAGCTGTTCCTGCTTTCTTTTTTGGTCCATTTGCTTGTAGGATTGTTTTCCATCCTTTAACTTTGAGTCTATTTTTATCTTTTGTATCTAAATTTGTTTCCTGGAGACAGCAAAAGGTTGGGTTTTGTTTCTTAATCCAGCCTGCCATTCTGTGTCTTTTTATTGAAGAGTTTAGTCCATTTACATTTAGAGTTAATATTGATATGTTAGCATCTCTATTTGCCATTGTGTTTGTCTTTCCTTTGATTTTATTTATTTATTCTTTTAATAATTTTTTGGGGGGGCCTTCTTTTGTTGTTATTCGTCCCTCTGAGGTTCTGGCTTTAGGACTCCTTGTAGTATTTTTTGGAGCAGGGGTTTAGTTGTAATGAAATTCCAGAGCTTCTGTTTGTCTGGGAAGGTCCTTATTCCTTCTTCATAGAGGAAGGAAAGCTTTGCAGGATAGAGTATTCTTGGTTGGCGTCTGTTGACTATGTGCCTCCACTCTCTCCTTGTCCATAGTGTTTCTTTGGAGAAGTCTGATGTCAGTCTGATTGGTTTTCCTTTGTATGTTATCTGTTTCTTTTCTCTAATCAGCTTCATTATTTTTTCCTTACCTTGGATTCTTGGGAGCTTTACTATTATGTGTCTTGCTGTATTTTTTCTTTCATCATGGAAGTTTGGTGTTCTTCTTGCTTCTTGTATATCAATTTTTAGCTCCTTCTTCATGTTTGGGAAGTTCTCTTCAATTATTTCCTTGAATATTTTCTCTGTTCCTAGGTCTCTCTCTTCTCCTTCTGGGATTCCTATAACTCTTATATTTCCTTTCCTCATGGAGTCAGATAGTTCCCGAAGTCTTTCTTCAGTCTTTTTCATTCGTACTTCTATTTCCTTTTCTGTTTTGGTTCTTTTTATTTCTGTGTCTTCGAGAGTGCTTATTCGTTCTTCCATTTCCTCTATTTTGTTATCACTGCTTTTCCTAGCATTCTTTAGCTCTTCTGTTAATCCTTTGATCTCCTGAATTTCTTTCATTTCCCTCTTTAGGGACTCAATTTCATTCTTCTGAGTGTTGTTTTCCTTAATGACTTCCATCAGTTTTTTCATCATGGCAATTTTAAATTCTTTTTCTGGAAGGCTCAGAAGTTCTTCCAAGTCACCATAGTTGCAAGCTGGTGGGTGGTTTTCTTTTTTTGTGATGTGTCTTTTTTCTGTGGCGTTGCTACTTCGCTTGTAGTTTTTCTTTTCCCTGCTGTCTATCTTTTAATTTGCCTTATGCGTTGGGACACTGTGCCACTGGTACTGACTGGCATCTTTTTGGTGTGTTCTTTCGGGAGTTTCAGAAACTGGCAATCCAAATGAATCAAAAACTGTTATGCCAGAAATCTAGTGAGGTAGTGGTACTTTGAGTATGTTAATGGTCACTGTCACAGAATCTCTCCTCCTTCTGTGTTTAGTTACAAAGGTGCGTCTTGAAGTCCCACAGACTTCCCTGGAGGTGGGGTAGCTGGATTGCACTCTGGGTTCCAAATAAAGATTTATTTTTTATATTTATTTATGCAAGAACCGGGGTACAGACCAGATGCATGGGAAGGTGAGAGGATTCACCAGAGACAGAGCTGGGAACAGAACAGACAGACTGACAAAATATACTGCTGAGGGGAGCAGCGGGTGTGACAGGAAAGTTCTGCGTGCCATGTGGGATTCTCGCTGGCGGCTGGGGATCGAACCTGCTCTGCCAAGGTTGCAGACAGCTTCACAGAGTGGCGCTCAACCGCCTGTGCCACCAGGGAGGCCCTGTCTTTTCACTTTCTTTATGGCATTATTTGTAGCACAAAATTTAAATTTATCTATTTTTTCTTTTTTCTTTTGTGCTTTTTGTTCACATCTAAGAACTAAGCCAAGTTCACAAAGATTACTTCTGCTTTTTTCAAAACAATTGAATCTGATTTTTTTCCTTTTAATAGATCATTAATAAACCTTTTATCATTAAATATTCAACATGATTTTTAATGGTTGCATTATACTCCATTGTACAGATACGCGATATTTAGTTTAACTAATTCCCTTTTGTTAAATATCTAGGCTATTCCAAGAATAACATTATTTTCAAGTAATATAAGAAACACCCTCCATTATAACTTTATGTATATTAGTAATTTGCTTATAAGAAAAAATAAGACTGGAAATTACTCGGTAGGAATATTTTTAAGAATGTAAAGCATATTGACGTTGTACTATTAACAGTGTACAAGAACTTCAGTTTTCCCAAACCCTCACTAAAGATAAATAATATCATTTTGGACTCTTGAACAATTTTGGATTCACATTTTATCATAGATTCATAAGGACATCTCAAAACTATTTGTTTCTCATAGGTTGACTAGAAATCAAATAACCATTTCCCCCCATGTTTTAAAAATCTCAAAGGTTAATGTTATTTTCATTTCCAATATGAAGAACTGATTTATTGCTTCACAAGGCAAACTGCCATTGAAAGAAAACATTTCAAATGAAGTAACTTAATGAAGGAACCAATGACATATAGATTTACAGAGACAGTGACAACTCCACAGGGTCTCCCTTGATTACATTGATGTGGTCACCAAGATTGAGGTGAGCTATGCAGGTCCACAAGGAAAATTTGATCAACAGACTGAGTTGATTAGTCTCTGCTGAAAGAATTCAAAATAACCAATTCTCCAAAGATTGATGTTTAAAATGGGATGCTCACTTATTAATTTCTTGTGGGTTACCTCATTGACACAGACTAGTTTGTTATTGATGTTTGCTCAAGACAGGTCTCCCTGGTCCAGCCACTCAGGACGCACTCAGTAAATGTCTGAACTGTCATTGTTCTTACCTGGTCATTATTATTATAGTGCAATAGACTATTACTTTGCTATTGTCTCACCTTTATTGCATACACAGTTCTGATCTTTTAGGTGACTCTTGATGGTTTAGGATCATGTTTATTAATCTATGTATGTAATAAAATTTATGCACATCTTCAACAGGGAGTGGCCGGAGGAAAATAAAGCTCCTATGTCCATACAGAGAATTTTTCTCACTGTTCCTCTTCTCTTTTCACTCTTCTAGAGAAAGAATGCTCAGATTTGGGTTAAGAATAAAATGTGGGGCCTCCCCGGTGGTACAGCAGTTGAGCGCTGGGTTGCGTAGCTGCCCACAGCCTCTGCAGAGCCGGTTCTATCCCCAGCTGCTCCCCGGCCACCGGAGGAGGGTCCCACATGGCGCGCAGACCTCTCCTGCTCCCCTCAGCAGTGTGCTTTGGTCCTTCTGCCTGCTCTGCTCCCCGCTCTAGCTCTGGTGAATTCTCTCACCTCCCGTGCTTCTGACTGTACCCAGTGCTTGTATAAATAAATAAATAAATCTTTAAAAAAAAAAAAAGAATAAAATGTGTCCAAAGTTGACATTCAGGTTAAACAGGCTAGAGAACTGGATTAGGATAAAAATCAGTTGGTGTTTTCCTTTTATATACGTTTATATGTTGCTTTTTGCCCCTGCTCTCTCCCTTCCTCTTTCTGTTTTTTGTTTGTTTGTTTGTTTTTGTTTTGTTTTGTTGTGTTGTGTTTTTTTGTTTTTAACTATTATCTATCCTCCAGATAGTTGTACCTGCCTTTTAGGATTACATGAGACTCCCTATCATTAATTTTAAGATGTATACTTTTTTCACACTTTAAATCTCTGAAGCACTAGCACTTTTATTTCTTACTAGCTCATAAAGTAACAATGCAGCTGAAAATCAATGAAATTCAGATTCAGTGAAATATGATCATACTTGTAAGAACTTAATGAAGTATATGAAAGGCTAACTATTGCAGCACTACTTTTAATAGTAAAGGACTAGAAATAACTCAAATATTTATCAGCAAGAGACTGAAGCAATGATAGCTACACACAATGGTGTAATGGAAAGGAATGAAGCCCCACGTGATCTCCAAAATAGCTTGTTAGGTGAAAAAATGGGGGGAAGTGTCTACAGAATGTGTCCATTAATGTAATAGTCAGATATATATATTTGTGCACATATATAAAATATTTGCTTATATTTTCAAAAATAGAAATATAGACAAAGTTTTTTGTTTTTGTTTTAAAGTAACCTTCAGGGGAGGAAAGTACTAAGGTAGATGGACCAGGAATAAAAGCTCACCTTTGGGCCTCCCCTGGTGGCACAGCGGTTGAGCACTGGGCTGCGAAGCTGCCCACAGCCTCTGCAGCACCAGGTCGATCCTCAGGCGCGCAGACATCTCCTGCAGCGCCGCGCCCACTGCTCCCCTCAGCAGTGTACTTTGGTCCTTCTGCCTGTTCTGTTCCCCACTCTGGCCCTGGTGAATTCTCTCACCCTTCTGTGCTTCTGGCTGTACCCAGTGCTTGTATAAATAAATAAATATTTTTAAAAATAAGTAAATAAAAGCTCACCTTTACAGAATATACATTGTTTTGCAGATTTGATTTCAATTCACGTACATGTTTTATTTAATTTTAATATTAAACCAAAATGAAAAAAAAATAGGAATTCCTAAAAGTCAAAATGAAACAAAATGAAACCACCTCTGTATTGTTTTAGTGTCTTAGTCACACTGGTAGGAATTATTTCACTTGATTTTAAAACAATAATTGATTATATATCCCTAGGGGAGATAACAACTGAAATTTTTAAAAGATTAAAAAACATTGTAAACTGTTCTCAGTAATAATATATTAATATATTATTATTCTGAAACTTTTCTTAGAAGTCAAATAAACAACTATGATTCTAAATTTTAATTGAATAAATTCATGTTTTTTTCCTCCTAAAAAAGTGGTTATCTTACCTCTAGCCACTAAAAAGGCCCAGAAACAATAACCAGTGTAGTAGCAGTTAGCATCTTAAAGCCTACACTGGCGCCTTTAAATACCATTTTCCATTAAAACTCAGGCAACAAGCTCCTGATAGAAATGACTAAGGTCAAGTCTGGGTCAAAAATATCTGCGACCAGTGGTTGAGCGCTGGGTTGCGAAGCTGCCCGCGGCCTCTGCGGCTCCGGCTCGATCCCCGGCTGCTCCCCGGCCACCAGAGGAGGGTCCCACAAGGCCCGCAGACCTCTCCTGCCGCCCGCTGCTCCCCTCAGCAGTGTACCTCTGTCCTTCTGCCTGCTCTGCTCCCCGCTCTGGCTCTGGTGAATTCTCTCACCCTCCCGCGCTTCTGACTGTACCCAGTGCATGTATAAACAACAAACAAACAAACAAATAAATAAATAAAAACATGCCTCTAAAAAAAAAAAAAAAAAAAAAAAAAAATCTGCGACCAGCCTGAACTATCATTCCAGAAAGCAAGGAAACTATTAAAAACTTCTGGGATTATGTCTGAGGAACCCAGAAGTTAGACAGACTGAAGAGCTCCTCAATGTCAAAAATGGGACAATTTCAGCTTCAGAAAGAATAATTAGTGAAATAAATGGAAATGCATCACATATGTTAAAAATCCTCAAATTCAACAAGATAAAAAACAAAAACACTTTTAGGTCACTATTGGCGCATACTAGGGAACCAGCTCTTCAGTCTCCTGGTTATAAAGCAACACTATTAATCAATACACATCTCATGCCTTGACCAAAGATCTGTGCAATTCTGTCCCATTTCTGATTTCAGTGAAATAGCTCAGGCTTATGGCAGGCATGCAGAAATTAACCCTCATGGTCCAAAATCTAAGTTGGATAAGATGAAAATGGAAGACAGGAGATGGCAGACATGTTCAGAGAAAATAAATAAGTTAATGAGTGGCCTGGTGTAGCTGGAAATGGTCATGATGGGAGAAGTTGTACAAACAAAGCTACCAGGAAAGGAGTCTGTTGTAGATAAAGGAATATCAGAATCAGGGACCTCAGTTCATCCTCTGCTGAGAAAATTAGAGTTGCTTGGTAAAACAAGATGCTCTCCTTTTCATTTCTGGAGAAATTAAAGTCCCGGCAACATGCCTAATCTTGAAAGTGAGAATCCAGTATAGCATTTTTTTTTTCTGGATAAATAACTCAATTGGCAGCAGATTTCTAGTATTCTGATGGCTTTAGTCTCACGTGGTATCTTCAGCGTGTGTCAGTCTGCAGTGTTGAAACTGCTGACATCTATATGTGCCTCCCTTTGCTATGGTTTACAAGAGTAGACATTATAGCACCAGTATGTTTTTTTCTAATCATCCAATGACATCTTTCCAAGTTCAAGCTTTGGAATGAAAAATGGAACTAATTGCAATAAGCAATCTCCTGATTTGGCATCCCAGAAGCTTCACTGTCAGGAACTATGAACTTCAGTGAATGCAGGAGTTTGGGCAAAAGAAATAATATTGATCATTGAGATCATAAACTCTATGTTGTATTTGAGATTGGTAGAAAGATGTTTCTAAAATTATTAACAATACAGAGCGTGGAAGGACATCCCTGTCAAGGAGAATAACTACCATGACTTCCAGTGCTTTGGCAAAACCTCAGATGTGAGGCCTTCCAGCCAAGCATCTGTGATTTCATATTGTTGGAGCTTTCATTGTATCCCTGGTGGTTGCAGCTTTCTGTAAGTTTGCTATGGCTGAACCAAGAAAGAAAGCATACGCAGATTTCTACAGACATCATGATTCCATGAAAGATATTGAGTTGCTGAGGAAGGCTGGTATCTTTCAGAGTACAAAGTGATCTTGAAACATAAAGGATTTCTTTGGCTTGACTTCCATGGAAGTATGTCACTGACTTGTGTTCCTAAGCTATGAAACATGAATATTTGGGCTAAGGAATAATTTCTCTTGATAAATAAACAATTAAATACTGCAGGAAAAAATAAACTTATTAACAATATAATATCATGCTATTATATTAAATTCATCTCTGTAAAAGCTCTTCATATTGTATTTCATGCTTAATATAAAATCCACAGTATTATATTGAACTTGAGTGGCTCCTCTAGTTCACCCTCCATGTCCAATCAATCAGAAAACCTAATAACTCTATACTTTGCACATATCCATTGATTCTGTCCACTTCTCAGTATCCCCACTGCCTTTACCTTAATTTAGATCTTCTCTAGCATGAATTACTACTTCAGCTTCCTGCATCAGTTTTACTCCCCTAGGACCTCCTACACTCTTCTCCAAATTGCAGCATGAATAGAATGAGAAATAAGCCTTTGTTATGTTACTGAGATTTTGGGGTCTTACTAGTGCAGCATAACTTGACCTAAGTAGACTAATACCTAACATTTTTTAGTTCCTCACATATGCCATACTTCCAATTGGGTTTTTCCTTCCTCTCTTCTTTCCTGTCTTAATAGTCTCAATTCCTCTTCATTTTTCTGATCTCAGTTTAGATTTCACTTCCTCTGGAAAGCTTTCCCTCATCCCCCACATCTGACTACGTGCCCTTCCTATATACTCCTATGACATCCCATACTTCTCCTATCATATACATATTGCTCACTGTATAATTGTGTCCTCCATTGTTGAAAGCTTGGGTAAGGGCAGAAATCAGTCTTTCTTGTGCATCATTATATTCCTAGGCCCACCACCTGGTAGATGCTATAAAACAATTGAAGGAGAAAATGATTCCATTTTTATGATTTGTCATACTGTTACAGGACAACTCCAATGTGAAATGGGTTGGCCTGAATGTGGGTCCTCACCCATGCGCTTAAAAGGGACTTATAATGAGACTTAACTGTAGGTACACACAAATAGGGTAACAGAGGGTTTATTTACAAAAAGGGGAAATGAAGAAATGAATAATTCAGGGAGAAAGAGATAAATTGGTGAATGAGTCCTACCAGGTCCCTGATAGCACACTGAAAGCTGGTGAAAAACCAAGGACCCCTGGGCCTCTCCTGGTGGCGTAGGGGTTGAGCGCTGGGCCGCGAAGCTGCCCGCAGCCTCTGCAGCACTGGTTCGATCCCCGGTCACCAGGTGAGGGTCCCACACGGCGCGCAGACCTCTCCTGCCCCCCGCTGCTCCCCTCAGCAGTGTACTTCGGTCCTTCTGCCTGTTCTGCTCCCGGCTCTGGCTCTGGTGAAGTCTCTCACCCTCCCGCGCTTCTGACTGTACCCAGTGCTTGTATAAATAAATAAAAAAATTAAAAAAAAAAAAACAAAAACAAACCAAGGACCCCTAAGGCCTACACTTCCAGTTATATACCAAGCCTGGGTGCTAGTTCCCAGCAGCCCTCCCTTTGGTGATGATGACATTACGGGATTTTTAGTCTTTGGTGTCTTGGATTGCTTTGATCTAGGGTGGGAGTGGAGTCCATAAAACCCCATTTGTGGAGTTTGTCCAGGACATCCTTTTCTCCCATCAAAACTATTTATTAGAAAAAGTTACCAAAGGCAGAAAGTGGCAGGATCTTAGTTCTGGTTGATTCATTATGATGATACAAGTGAAAAAATAATATCAGTGGTAATCAGCCATCATCAACCTATGCTTTCAAGTCTTCTCTTTGATGTAAATGTATGCAATTTTTCCAATCTCATGTATGAAAAGAGATAAGGAGTAGGGGCCTTCCTGGTGGCGCAAGGGGTTAAGCACCGCACTATGGAGCAATCCTCAGCTTCTGCAGCACGAGTTCTATCCTGGGCCGGCAAGGGAGCAACCCACATGGTGAGATAGACCTCTCCTGTCTCGCCTACTGCTCCTCTCAGCAGTGTATTTCAGTCAGTCTGCCTGTTCTGTTCCCCACTCTGTCTCTGGTGAATCCCCTCACCCCTCACATCTCTGGCCTGTACCCCAGTTCTTGTATGCATAAATAAATAAATCTTTAAAAAAAAAAAAAAGAGTCGGGCCTCCCCGGTGGCGCAGTGGTTGAGCGCTGGGTTGCGAGGCTGCCTGCGGCCTCTGCGGCGCTGGTTCTATCCCCGGCTGCTCCCTGGCCACCACCGGAGGAGGGTCCCACATGGCGCGCAGACCTCTCCTGCCGCCCCGCTGCTCCCCTCAGCAGTGTATTTGGGTCCTTCTGCCTGCTCTGCTCCCCTCTCTGGCTCTGGTGAATTCTCTCACCCTCCCGCACTTCTGACTGTACCCAGTGCATGTATAAACAAAACAAACAAACAAATAAATAAATAAATAAAACATGCCTCTATTAAAAAAAAAAAGTAAAAAAAAAAAAAGTAAAAAAAAAAAAGTAAAAAAAAAAAAGAGTTAAGGAGTAGCTGCAAACTAATAGGTATGAGACTGAAGTTCCCAAGATGAAAGAATGATAGGCATTATTATTTCTATACATGTCTCAACAGCACATGAGATTAACACACAGGTCAGCTCACATTATTGCGGCATTTCCTGTTCTAAGACACAGCTTAAGGCAAACTTAGCATGGTTATGTAGGATGTATGCATTCCACAACTCTTGTTTAATTGAGTCACCCTGAATATTTTCTTGTCCCTCCCTGCCATGAAGCATAATGTCTCTAGTACATATTAATGCTGCCATCTGTGAATTCCATGTGAACTACTCTAGGTAATGCTTTCTATGGTCTCAGAAAAGACCTCTGTAACACTGTTGGTAAAAACTTTTTATGGGATCTCCCTGGTGGCCTAGGGGTTAAGTCTCAGCGCTATCACCCCATGGCCAGAGTTTGATCCCTAGCCAGGGAGTTAACCCACATATGGCGCAGCAGACCTCTCCTGTCTTGCCCTCTGCTCCCCTTAGCAGTGTATTTTAGTAAATCCACCTCTTCTGCCCACTTTGTCTCTGGTGAGCCCTCTCATCCCCAGAGTCTCTGGCCTACACCCCAGCTCTTCTACAGAAAAATAAATTTAAAAACCTTAAAAAAACTTTTTATGAAAAAAACAGATATAGCCATTTAGGTTAATTAAACTGTGCTTTGATGAGACCTAAGGGGAAATCTAAACCTAAGCTCTTTATTAAAGAGCACACAATGGGGTCAAATTGATATTTGAGTGGTTTGGTGGTTTGACTTACTAACCCTGAAAGATGAAGAGTTTGATGTTAAGTATTAGGCTTCATCTAGCACGCCTGAGTCACATGCAGTAATAGCTTGTAACTCAGCAGGCTGGGCTGTACATTAAAAATGAACCATCCCATATATGAATAATGACTATTTCTTCAAAAGTAACAATGTGATATTAGTGAATATGGCAAAGCTTGAAAGCTTCTACCAGCAAACTGATGAAAGTGGCAGAGTTAAGAGACACATACTAGTCTGGATTATTGCGGAGGTTGCCTAGGGATTGGGCAGGTACTGGGAAGGCTGAAAATGGTGGTTAGAACCAGGTCCCTTGATAGAAAGTTGAGGGCACAAGCTTTGGTTTTAGACCTAAGATAAAGAAGACCTTGAAGGCAGTGTCGTCTAGTGGATTTAGGAGACAGCCCTGGACTTTCAATTTCTGCTACACTGTCAGCACTGTGTGCTTTGGGCAAGTTGCTTAATTACCCTGTTTCTTCACTCGTATAATAGGGATAAAACACCTACTTTGTAAGATTGCACTGATAAGTAAGCATGATACTGTTTATAAAATCCTTGGCATAATGCCTGACCTCAAAGAGAGTCTAGCTAAATGGTACTCATCATCAGAGATGTCCAATAAAGAACAGGGCTGTCCTGTAGTAGGAAGCTCGCTGCCTCTAAATTATTCAGTAATTCAGTTAGCCACTAGCAGCATACCTCCTGGTATGAGCATGGAGAGTGGCAGGACTTGTGATAGGACCCTACCAAAAGCATTCAAACCTATGGCATATGAATGCTTACATTGCTTAATAAATATTGATTCTAAAATAAAATTGCTCCAAAATACACAAAATTAAAATTACTGGAGTCACAGGGAAAACACACAAATCCATCATTAAATGGGAGATTGCCTGTTTGATCTACTTTATCTATTAATGGAGTGAGAGACATACTGACAGGTAAATCTGAACATGAACAATAGTAAAGATGTAGAAATTCAAGCTACCAAACTTGATTTATTGTGTGTGTATATGTGTATATGTGTGTGTGTTTATCAGCCTCATTAGTTATTACTGGGGTGCATATTCAGTAGGGGGGGCATGAGTTTATTATATTATTGAGAAAAGCCACAACAAATTACAAATGTGACAAAACCTGGTAAAGGACCTTTTTTTTTAAAAAAAAGGAATTGTCTCACACACCTCCATAGCTTTCTCCTTCATTTTTTTTAGCTGCATAGCCTTTGATCCCCTTTTCATATGACAGTGATTTCTGTTACAGTTTTCTAAAGAGAGACAGAAAAAGATTATTATGTCTTTTTTTTAGCATGGTTTATTGAAAAATTTATTTTATTTTTTTAAAGATTTATCTATTTATGCATACAAGAACCGGTGCACAGGCCAGAGATGTGGGGGGTGAGAGGATCCACCAGAGACAAAGTGGGGAGCAGGCGGACTGACTGAAATACACTGCTGAAGGGAGCAACAGGAGAGTCAGGTGAGGTCTGCTGAGCCATGTGGGTAGCTCCCCGGCCAGGGATCGAACTCGAACTGCAGTGGCTGCGGACAGCTTCATAGGTTGCATCTTAATTCCCTGCCCCACCGGGGAGGCCCAAAAAATTTTATTATTGCTACGTGAGATGTAAAAAGCTTGTGTCTTCCCATCCAGAAAGAGTGACCTACAAGCTCAGGGATCTGAATAATTCTACTTTGTGATTCCCATCAATAAAGAAAAAAATTCAAAGTACATTTATAATTATATAATCATGAATACATTCTCAATGGAAAGAACAACTTTTTGACTGGACATTGGTCAGAACCTAATCCTGCATTTACAATCCTGCATTTACAATCATGAATTTTTACAGATTAGCTTCTAGCTTCCTATATCAAACTATACTTCTCCCCCATCATGCATATACTTCTAGAACTGAATGCTGTAGGACACATTGAGATCCTAATATGACATCTGTATCTGTTCCTGCCCCTTCCTACTCTGGGAATATTAACATATAACATATTATATACATATTATTATACATATTATAATACATATTAACATAGATACTTTGGGAATATTAACATACACAGTCTGTGTATGTGTATAATATATATATATATTCCACCTACCTAAAAGTAAATGGTATTCCTCCAGTTCAATCCATCTTCGTTCAAGCCCCAAATGCTTGCATCCATCCATCCATCATCATCCCAATTTAAGAAATGCTGAAGGTGGGAAAGCTGGAGTGGAAAAAGAAAGTTGTCCTAATCTATTGTGCAAATTTTATTTGCAGAGTTTACAAAAATATACGACCTTGTGAACACATAGCCAGGGCTGTGCTGTTAGGGCTATGGAAGGGACCCGTGGGGGTAAGGGGTCCTGAAATAAAGTTTCATTAGCTTTATGGTAAATTTGCTTCTAGTAATAACAAAATTCTGGGCACAGAGTTCTGGGAACCCAACTATCACCAGGAAAATGGATAAACAGTTATACATGTTGTAGGGTAAATGGTTTCCAGGCTTTTCTGCCCTCCAACCATTAGGATGACCCTGCCTGATGGGGTACCTGCAGTTGTTACATTGTTGTAAGCTGACTTGTTTACTTCTGTGGGCCCTGGGAGGGGTATTGAGATAGTCACCCAGAGAAGCAGAAGCAGGAGAGAGGCAGGAGAGAGAAGGGAGAAAAGAAGCAAGAGAAGCCCAGAGTGAAGACTTGCCAGGGGCTTGGAGGCCTACTGGCCTCCTGGCCCCCTGGCACTCCTGCCTGCCATGTACCTGGTTGCTGCTCTATGTGTAACAGCTCAATAAAAGCCTGAGAAACCCACTGAAGGCTCCTAGACTCCTCCTTTACCCCGGTCTGCTGAATCATAAAGAACCTGCCCTGTGGCCATCCTGCCACTACACTTGTTTACTTGAATACAAGTTTCAAGTACAAACAAAATTTTATTAGATAACCAAAATGAGCATTTGAACCTGGGAAGCAGTACTCTGTGAGAACTGTTTCAACAAACACGTTTGCATTATAGAGTTAGGAAGTGAGTCACTGACATTAAAAATATGATTATTCTTGATGGGAGGTTTCTGGTTCTGTTATTTTTTACCTAAAGATATAGCTGCTGCTGTCCAGTGCAGAGAAAGGCAATGCAGGGACTTAAGGAAGATGCAGTGGCTGGGTGCCCCTTGTTTAATTTTCTTTATCAGCTCTTTGGTCATCAGTGGGGATTGAAAGACTAGCTTTACCCACAGGGACCAGATTTTGCAGAGCTGTTCCACAGACTGCAGGCCTATGGTTTTCCCCCTTAGCTGCCAGAGCAGGGAGGGGTTATTTCCATAATATTTTATATGGTCACATATGTAAACTACAGAAACACAATATTGTGGCAGTGAAAATAAATGTTTTATTGTTTAAGTTGGGTGAATCAAACGAGATGTTGACTGATAAAAACAAATCACAGAATTCCCAGGTTATACCAGCTTATATGTATGTGTGTATACATGTGCGTGGCTGGGTAGCTGTGTGTGTGATCAAGCTCAAAAAGAAGAAACATGAAATAATGTAGTTTAGGGATGCTTTCAACCACCATAAACTACTAAAGATGGCAAGGGGTAGAAGCCAGGAGATATAAACAAATCTCGACTCCTGGAGGAGTCACAGGTTTTTGTGACTCAACTTTAAAGCAATGCATGCTTTAAAGTTTACGTATTTGTTCAACACTGTTTTGCATGCATCAAATATTAGACTGAAAATACTTAAGACATAGCTCCACTTTCCTTACTTTCAGCCAGCTTTCTTCTCACCCGCAACATCTCTCAACTACAAGCTGCGAGGGGCACGTGGCTCCAGAGACTGTAAAAGAGGGAAAGGGTATATGCACTGGAACCCAAAACCGTGACCTGTGTTAACTAGTGTTACTTTCTTTTTGGTGTTGGCTGGTTGTGGTAGTGGCGGAAATAATATCCAATGTATCAGCTATCCAGTATGAAGCTCACTGTTTAGAGTTACTCTGCTAACTACAAGCAGAAAGGGTTTATTTTATGTTTTTACATAATTTTTCATTTTTGCACAATGTACGCATTTTCATCTTGGTTATATTCCCTATACAATTCCCACCCCACCCCCCTTTATTTTGATCCTAATTCCTCCTCCTTCCCCACCCCCGCAGTGTTTCTGGTTTATAGTTGCTTGTTGATTTGGATTTTTACTTTATAATAAAATAGGGTTTTTATGCCCACTGGGTCCTCTGAGTCTCCCATTTACACTCAAACTTGACACTTCCTGAGAGCATCAGGCCTGCGCACCGCCCTCTTGTGTCTTTCCGGGCTGTCAGGCTTTCACCAGCCTCCGTCACTCCGTTACGTAAATTCTTCCAAGAGGATCCCCCAGTTTCCACGGCCCGCCCACCCGCCCTCCGGGAGAGCCAGTCCAGCCTTCGCTTGCTCCGCGGGTTACCAGCAGCCAGACCCGGACGGGGCGTGGCCAGCGCGCGCCCCGCCCCTCCGCCCTTCCTCCCGCCCGCAGCTGAGCTCCGCCCCCGAGGTGGCTCCGCCTCCCCGCCGCGGCCCTCTCCCAAAACCCGGAGAAGTGGATTTCGGGCTCCGCTCCGCTTCGCCCCTCCGAGCCGCAGAGTAGGCCCAGAATAGGTCCGCGCCTGTGGGCAGGGAGCCGGGCCCGAGTCGGCGCGGACGCGGCCCCAGATCTGCGCGGGTGAGCGCGCCGCGCCCCGGCCGCTCGGGCCTTCTCCCGGTCAGGCCCCCCCTGCTCCGGGCCGCCGGGCGCTAGGCCGCGGCGGTCGTCGTCCCTCTCCCGCCCAGCGCCCCCAAAGGTCCCGCCCGCCTTGTTGACGCCGCGTCCCGGACCTCGGTCCGGAACCCGGCGCCCGCCAGGCCCGTCTCCTAGCAGCGCCGCGTCGCGCACACTCCCGGGGCGTGGGGCCGCAGGCGGGGGTGAGGCAGCGGCCGAGGGGAGGGTGTGGGGGGCCTCGCGGGTGGGGGCGTGGGCGAGACCCCGAGGCCGCCGCGGAGCGTTTCGCCTTTTGAGGACTTGAGTTCCGGGCGCTCCTCGGCTCGCGTGGATCCGTCCTTCCCTCCCCCTGACCCCTGGGCGTTTCCGGAGGCTTAGGGTGGTGATCCAGACCCTCAGTTGCACGTTTGTTGGAATGTTTCCGGAAAAATGGAATCTGGCAATTTATCCAGAGCATTTTAGGAAAACGTTCGTTGGTATATTTGATAGTCGCAAAATTATGTTGAAAATCTTTCCCAGTCGCTATCATTTTGCAAAAACATTTTTGGAGTAAACAGAACTGTGGTTGAGAACTTGCGCTGAGGCCAGAGTTGTGTGAGCTTGGGCAAGTCAGTCTCTCCGGGGTTGAGTTTCCTTATGTGAAAAAGGAGTCAATGATAAAATAGCACAATAAAATACATGCTTATCTGTGGATGTGGGGATGGTGGTAGTAACCTAGTTTACAAGCTTGTGAAGATTCAGTTAAGGTGAAGCACTGAGCACTGGGCTTAGAGCATAATGCACGCTCTGTGTTATTTATTGTAAGATAGCCTTGCGATTTTAATTTTAAAGATT
The DNA here is from genome assembly GCF_014898055.3 of Talpa occidentalis. Lineage (NCBI taxonomy): Eukaryota > Metazoa > Chordata > Mammalia > Eulipotyphla > Talpidae > Talpa > Talpa occidentalis. Next base: position 77,681,246 of record NW_023605194.1, read on the forward strand.
CCAATTGTGAAGTGTTTATCAAGTCTGTGAAAATGGAATGGAAGGATTTACAACAGAATTTCTGTAATATCTGATATTTCAAAGTGCAAATAGTAAACAGAAAGTGGCTCTATGTAACAATGCTGTGTTTAACAGTATGCAGTGTTTCACTGTGTGTGTGTGTGTGTGTGTGTGTGTGTGTAAAGGATTCTGTCTTTTCACTAGAGGAAATTGAGGAATGAAAGAAAAACTTGATACTAAGTAGTGTCATGATGTCTCCTTTTATTCCTTTGAGGCCAAGCCCAGGGACATTAGGCTGACTCCGGGATAACCATAGAGTACTTTATACTTGAGCTTTATTGAGAGTAAAAGATATCTCATCATTTCCTCAACAGAATATTGAAGGATGTTCGTTCCAAGGTCTCTGAAAATCAAGAGGAATGCTAATGATGATGTCAAAATTTGTGCTGCTAAGAAAATTAAACCAGAAGCAGAAGACCTTCAGTTGGATAAAGACAGAAATGATTCAGTTGATACTTCAGGTACAAAAGAAGCTGAAACACCAGGCAGGTCCAGTGGGGAGCCTTTCCCTTTGCCCTGTCCAGCTGGCCAGTTGACCCAGGTTGGCATGGGCGCATCTGAGCAGGATACAAAGGATAGCAGTCTTTCTGAAGACCCTGTTAAGTCATTTTCCAAAACACAGCGTTGGGCAGAGCCAGGGGAGCCTGTGTGTGTCATCTGTGGTCGTTATGGAGAGTATATCTGTGATGAGACAGATGAAGATGTGTGCAGCTTGGAGTGTAAAGCAAAACATCTTCTGCAAGTTAAGGAAAAGGAAGACAAATTCAAACTTAGTAATGCTCAGAAAGCTGATTCTGAGCCAGAGTCTCCACTTAATGTTGCTTATGCCTATAAAGAACACCCCTTTATTCTGAACCTTCAGGAGGCCCAGATTGAAAATCTTAAACAGCAGCTAGGAATTGTAGTTCAAGGTCAGGATGTCTGCAGGCCCATTATTGACTTTGAGCATTGTGGTTTCCCTGAGGCCTTAAATCACAACTTGAAGAAATCAGGCTATGAAGTTCCAACCCCCATCCAAATGCAGATGATACCTGTGGGGCTTCTGGGAAGAGACATTTTGGCTAGTGCAGATACTGGCTCTGGCAAAACAGCTGCCTTTCTTCTTCCTGTTACCATCCGAGCTTTATTGGAGGTAAGTTAGAGTTCACATGTCATCTTCTCAGAAACAAGTGAGGTATTTATCAATTTCATCCTTAACTGGGTTGAAATTGCAAACTAAATATTTACAACTGTAATCACTAGTCTCCTTGTTACATGGGAGGCAGAGAATTAGAGGTTCATTCTGGCCCAAACTAGATCGGGGATTTTTTTTTTTTTTAAAGATTTATTTATTTTTATACAACAACCGGGGTAAAGGCCAGATGCACGGGAGGGTGAAAGGATTCACCGGAGACAGAGCGGGGAACAGAACAGACAGACTGATGAAATTACACTGCTGAGGGGAGCAGCAGACGAGACAGGAGAGGTCTGCTTCGCCATGTGGGATTCTTGCCTGCCGGCTGGGATCAAACCCACACTGCAGAGGCTGTGGACAGCTTCACAGTGCAGAGCTCAACCGCCTGCGCCACCAGGGAGGCCTGATCGGGGATGTTTAACATTATTTAATAAAATCACCTTGCCAGGGGGTCCCTGGCCACCATTGGCTGAACATACGCCCCACAATGAAGCATGATCCCATCATGAAACTCCACAGTGTCTGTGTAACCAGGATTCCTGACCTTCCTCTCCATCTCACCTTGTCCCATACCAGTCATCCTATAAAAAGCCTAACTCCCTCTGGCAAGGGGAGGAAGTGCTTTAGAAGCCATTGCTGTCTGCCTTCTTGTTTGATAGAAGTAATCAGAATCTTTGCCACTATATCTGACTTGGCCTGGGCAGTTTTGCTAACAACTGCCAAGCCGCTAACCTTTTTATTTGGTACTACTAACCATCTTGCTTCTGATAGCCTAATTTTAGGGAATATTTCTTTTTTATATTGAGCCAAAGAGTTCTTCATTGAAGGTCTAAAAAATTTGTTTTCCTTCTAAAATAATCTCTTTCTAACAAAATAAACTTAATTTGGGGAAACTGCAATTTTTGTGGCAGTTTATTGTTTTAAAGAAACTGATTTATACAAAAGTTGGAACACTGTTGTAGTGCTTCAGAGTAAATGCAGTGCTTAAATGTGATCCGTGGTTCATCTTAAAATAATACTGCCTTACCTTGCTTGTTAGTTTATAGCATGTAAAGTACTTAAGCACATAATTTCACAAACATTTTGAGTTAATTGCTTTTTGCCAAGTACTGCCGAACTTGTGATATATGGCAAGCAGGGAAACAAGTGAAAGAAGTGGGTAAAGGAAGGAAAGATAAAGGGAGAAGATTTGGAAAACTAAAAAGTAGAAGTAGACAATGTAAGGAAAAAAAGAAAAGAAAGCACTAGATGTTCAAAATATAGGTAAAACTCACTAGGGGACCAAAATAGAGTCGTAGAGTAGGAAATAGTATATTTATATGTAAGTCCTTTGGACAAAAAAAAAGTAAATTCTACAGGAGAGGAGAGGGAAAGAGCATGGCTAGAATGCCAAGCTTGAACCACATCTTCATGGTGATTAGTGGGTTTTTTCTTGAGAAGAAGCTTGCCTCGGTAGGTCCAGTTAACTAGGAGCAAACCTTGAGTTTTCCCACCTCTGTTACTGTGGATGAAGCTCCTTTGCCCCAGTGTCTGTGTTATGTAAGAAATGGGGGTCAAGTTACAGTTTTTGGAAAAAGAAATCTGCAGTAAGGAAGCAGTAGGGCCCCCTCCCTTGGGCTGTTGGGAACACTTAAAAGGGAAATGCACCTGGAATCATTCTGAAGATTTAGTTATATCAACAGGAATTATTTGCTGATCTTCCTAGATTTATTTTTCACATCTTTGCAGAACAAAACTCCATGTGCACTCATTCTCACACCTACACGAGAGCTAGCCATTCAGATCGAGAGACAGGCTAAAGAGTTGATGAGTGGCCTGCCACGCATGAAGACCGTGCTTCTGGTAGGGGGCTTACCCTTGCCCCCACAGCTTCATCGCCTGCGGCAGTATGTGAAGGTAAGCACCAATTTTATCCCAGGCCTTTGAAAAGTATTGTAGGAGTATAGGAACCAGGTTTTTTTCCTCTTTGAGGCACTGTTGAATGCATTTCAGGTAGCTTTTAATTTCTTGCCAAGTAAGCCTTAATTTTTTTAAGTTTGTTTTTTCTAGAAAAATAAGGGGACATCCTTTCTGGAGTTTCTGTTGTATATGCTGGACACTTTTCGATGTTATCACATGCATTATCTCATTTAATCATCACGTTTGCTCTTGGAGGTGGGTTGGCATATTCCAAATTTTGTGGTTGAGAAGTTGAATCTCAGAAAGATGGCATTTTTCTAAAGGTCCATGGCTAATACACGTGAGTGTGATTCCTAAAAACATGGATAATAGCCTACAAAACCACAGTACAATTATAAGCAGTAAATTACCATCAATACAGATAGATTAACACTATAGTCTGTTCCTCTGACCCCATTCATGTGCTTTTATTATAGTTCCATTATCCTCTGAGCACTTTCTTATTTTCTATCTAAAGATGTGCCCTGCTTACCTTGTCTTTTCCTTGCCTCAACCCTGAAACTGTGCCTTTTTCCACAGAGCCCTGATTCCTTTTGGTAGAGAATAGTATTTAGAAACCCAGGTTTGGGCTCCAGGTTGGGCTGCTTGCCATTGGTAGCTGCTGTTGGGTTATCTTGCTTCCGTATCTGCATTTATCAGAGACCATGAGTTCACGTTGATACTTCCAATTCTAATTCTGATTCAACACAGCAAGATTCACTATAGGTTTTCTGATTCTACATCTGTAACTCTTGACAGTGAGAAAACTACTCATTATCCTTTATATGTTTACCTGACCAGTCCTCCAGTGTGTAACCTGTCTCTCATGGTCACCTCAGTAGAGTCGACCCTGCATTCTCCTCAACAGCTCAGGCTAAATCAACCTGTCTAGGGCCACCTTTCTGAGGGCCTCTGCCTCACCTTGTTGCTGCTGCTACTTCTCCCCATGCCAGACTGTGTCCCTCACAGACACCGGCTGAGAACTGGTGACTGAAACATCTGTCCGCTCAGGAAAGCTGCCTTTCAAGAGCAAGGGCAAAATAAAGATGTTTTCAGATAAACAAAACTGCGAAAGTTTATTAGCAGTAGAGCATCTAAAGGGATTTCTGAAGTAAAATATTCTACAGATAAAGATGATACTAAAATGTGGAAAAGAAATAATGGTGAGGAAAGAAAATGGTTAACATGGGTAAATGTAAACGATTAGAATAAACAGCAGTAATCATAAACAGTTTGTAAAAATAGAAGAAAAATGGGGATGTAATATACTGCTTGGGGACTATCTTTAATATATAGTGTATATTTGAAAGTTGTTAAGAAAGTAGATGTTAAAAATTCTCATCACAGGGGAAAAATGTGACTTTGTGGTGATGAATGTGAACTGTGCTTATCCTGGTGATCATATATATGCATATATCAACACATTATTTCATACATCAAAAACTGATAATGTGTCCAGTACAACTCAAAAAATAAAAAATAGAGGTAAATACTGGCCAACAGTAGCATGTAAGTGTGTGGGAAAAGACTGTTTTCCCTTGATTATCCAAGAAAAAGATAAAAATGTCAATTAACTTTAGACTTCATTAAGCTATATATCCTTGTTAAAACTCAAGATGAAGCACCAAAAGAATGGAAAAAAAAAAGTTTATGATTTCCAAACCAGTGTGTGTGTGTTGGGGGGGGGGGGTTGTTAAAGGAAAAAAACGGGGTGAGCTTAATCCAAAATAACTAAAATTTTAATATTTGTGTTATTTCTAAAAAACCTAGCAGAACCCTATAGTTCCGTACAACTATATTATAAGAGCCTCATAACCCAGAACTGTTATCATTTTCAGTGATTTTACCATTGTGTTGGTGTATACTTGAAAAGTAGAACACAGTTGATTAGATCGTTTGTAGTTCTATATTTTATCCAGGGACTGTCGCGTTTAGTCCTCACAATGATCATTTTATCATTTCCATTTTATGGAAGAGAGAACAGAGACTCATACTATTATTAAATGCTAGAGCTGAGATACCTGCTGAGTTTGTCTGATTAAAGAGGCCCTACTTTTAGTCATCACTTTATCTTATGTATTATAAAACTGTTAAAAGCCTTAATCAACTGTAGAAATCAACCTGTTAATTTAAAGATGCTTTAGCAGGCCCAAAGAGGTTATGGAACTTGGTTTTGCCCGCAGAGCCAAATAGAGGTCACACTTCCTGCGCTGGCCCCTGCTTTGGGACATTCTCCCCACCCTTCCCACTCAGGGGCCTCTCGACCTTAGAGTGTTCTTGGACGCCCCTTTTCTCTGTCTGGACTCTCCTTGCCTTGCTTCCTCCCACTACTCCTTTAGTTTAGTGCATGTGTTAGCTGGCACTGGATCCACCCTCCATTTACTGCACGCTATACTGATCTTAGAGCATTCATTTGTTTTATCCATTTCTTCCTTTGTATTAAGTTTCATGAGAGCCAAGATTGTGTCTGATTCATTCATCAGAATTCAATAACTTATGTGTCTGACACATACTAGCCATTCAATAAGTGTAGAATGAATGAATAGAGGAGTGAATATTATCTGACTTTTTTATTTGCTTTTTCTCTTTTATCCAGGTTATCATAGCAACTCCTGGGCGAATTCTGGATATATTAAAACAGAACTCTGTAGAACTCTGCAATATAAAAATCGTAGTAGTAGATGAAGTAAGTAGTGTGTTTAGAACCATTAGTCACACATAACTTTATATAATTTATGACAAATATATTCTAAAGTTACATAACTTCATTGTGTATTTAGGTATTTTTACCCACAAAGGGAAGAAAAATTCAGAGGTTTTTTTCATTGCCGTGGTGGTTCTTAAGCTGGTTCCTGTAGAGATAGTAGCTAAAGTAAGGTATTGCATGCTAAAATTAAACCATAGCTATCTCTTCCTCGTGATAAAAAACATAAATTCAACTATATCCTCATTGATAAGTTTTCTAAACATTGATGCTCATTATCATTTGTCCACAAAATGAATCAGTGGCAAATAATAATTAACAAGGACTTTTGGGAGTAACTGAATAATGTTTAGTTGAATCACCTTTTAAATTTTTTTCTGCATAGACTTAGGGATCTGTGGTTGTAGTTTTCTGTGTTCTATAGAGAGAATGGGCATTTTTATACTTTTGCTTGCTTAGTGAGCTGAAATAAACATTTTATTAACAGGTGAGCGTCCACTGTCTGAGCAGCAGGAGAACACAAGGCTGTGTCCAGCCCAGATAGGCATGCTCAACTGCCTTCATATTGTCGCTTTGGCAGTGACAGAGCAGAGGCCTGTGTTACAGCGAGCTAGGTGATGGCCAGCCAGGGCCAGTGAGTCCCAAGGAGGGTGCGGTGGCGGGGAGGTAACAGGGTGAGGGAAGAACTCAGAGCGAGGATCCACAGGACTAGGGCTTGAGCCTTTATTTCATCTACCCTGACACCTCAGGCAAGTCATTAAAATTTGCAGATTTGTGGGAGGATGAAGCAATGACTATGAAAATGTCTAAGAGACCAAAAAGTCCTACTTAGATGTCAAATATTATTCAGCCTTTCAAAAGTGCTGCTAAGTCAGCCTTTTCCTGGCAGGACATTTGGTGGAACTGATGAATCTCATGTTCATGATCCCACTGGCTGCCACCTGGACGTAGGCTGGCCGTCCCTTTCTTGGTAAATCCTTCTTCAGTTCTCATCTAATGCTCCTGAGAAGGAACCCATGTGCGAAAGTTGGGATCCACTCATCCTTGCTTCTCTTCACAGTGTTTTCATTTTCTTACATAAACAAGGCTCACGGGCACCCCAGTGCTTAGTGTAATGGTGGAGGAGCTGTGTTTGCTTGGCAGCATGTGTGGGGAGCCTGTTATTCTCAGTCTCTGTCCCGTTCCTGGTGTTTAAGAATATGGTCTCTGGGTGGTGTAGAGGTGAGATGAGCTGGTAAACAATATAGTGGGTCAGGTACTGATACAGGTCAGTGCCCAGGTGCTACTAGGTACAGATTGGCCAACTCTGGGTAAGTCTGGATGGCACCACCTTGAAGCTTTAAATGCCATTTAGGTCTACAAAGTGCTGAAATCTTATTGGAGAAAAAGACAAATATTTGAAACAAAGGCAAGGACATTATCCTATAGACTTAAATACAAAAGACTAAATGATGTAGACCAGGGATTGACAAAGTCTTTCTATAAAGAACCTGAGAGTAAATATTTTAGGCTTTTGGGGCTAATGTCCTCGGTGGCAGCTACTCAGTACAACCATAGGCAGTGTGTAAATGGGTGGGTGTGACTGTGTCCTATAAAACAATCTATAAAAACAAGCAAAGGTATGAATTTGTCCCATGAGCCATTGTTAGCCACCCCCTGATATAGCTGTTAGTGAAATTACACGACTATGTATGATATGCTAATTGTTCAGGACATGTGAGGTCAGAAGGACAAATGAGAGAGTATGTGAATGGGGACTGTAGCAAATGGCTTCTCAGAGGTAATGGCGTGTGATCTGGGTCTCCACAGATGGAAACGGACTTAGAAAACTAGAGACTGCATCCAACATTCCAGGTGAAGACAATGACAGGAGCAGAGCCAGACAGTCGAAGCACATGGGCTAAGGGGCAGAGGAGACCGGCCAGCCTGGAAGAGTTCTTCCCGAGGAGTAATAGGAAGTAGAATTGAGTAGCTAGGGTGGGGTCAAATTACAGAGGGCCTTGAAAGGACAGCAGAAGTTGGATTTGATGTGGGAATCTGTGCGGCTTCGTAAATTATTGAGTTGGGGTGTAACATGTTGAAAGTGGTGGTTTAGGTAGTCACTCTGCTGTGCCGTTCAAGAGAAATTAAAGATAAAAGATTCTGTGAGACAAGAGCCAGCCACCCAGACTAGAGGTGAGGAGGGGCAGGGGCAGGGTAGGAGCCAAGCAGGGTCATGTCTTCAAGTCACTGTAAAGAAGTCATTTGTGGGTCCTCTGATGGATGAAGATGAGAGGGAGAGGAGGCTGTAGGGCTGGCTCCATAAATTAGGATGGTGCTTTTGGCTTCAGGAAAGAACAAGTGGGTAAGGGCTGGGACTACGCAATAATATTTGCATTTGGTTTTAGAGATACTGGATTTTGTGTGAATGATGGGCAAGGAGAAGTACTCTGTAGACACAGGAAACGTGCACTGGAGTCAATGACGTGTACTAGCGCTTGTAAGAGAGGAGGGTTAGTGAGAGATGAGGACTAGCCTGAGGGTCTGGTTTGTGGAATTTGACATGAGTCAGTCAAGGGAGAAGTAGCCTGGGAGATCAGGAAGGAACTGAGATTAATAATATCCCTGAGGAAGAGAGCCGCTGATTCCAGGGGAGGCAAGGACGCAAGAATCCTCAGGCATGGAAACTGAGAAGTTCCTGTAGAATCAGAAAAATCTTCTCTGCCCCCCTTCTGTCTCCTCTGTGCTTGTCCTTTGGCCCAGTGATTGTTCCCTCCCCATCTACCTGCTCGTCCTTCTTTACATGTCTGTGATTCTGACAGGATTCTTCCCTCACACCCCCAGGCAGGTTTAGGACTTCTTTGCTCTGATGTGTTGACCTACGAGCAGACTCCCTATTTACATCCTGGTCCCTACTCTCCCCCAATGGCAAGTGCAGTGTTGCCCGAGTTGCTCTAATGTGAAGAATCACCTGCATGCTTAGTGACTGTAATGGCAGCCCAGATCTCACACTTGGATATTCTGACTCAACAGGTCTGAGTTAGAGTCTGGGAATCTTTAAAAACTCATGCTTATCTTTAGGAAGATTTTGGTTAGCAAGCTGTCTGACATCAGTAAGCTCTTATTCAGTGCTTAGAACATGAATGCTTATCTATCAAATACATGTCTTATCTTCTTGGTTTTGAGGATGCAATGGAAAGAGAGATGACCTGTAATATACCTGTGAATACAGGGTCACATGCCAGAGACAACCAGTGGTTTGCCTTAGATTTAGCCAGGGGTGGGGGAAGTATCTCTGAGGTGATTTCATGCTGAGCTCTCATTGAGAAGGAGCCAGCCCTGTGAAGGTCCATCTGAAGGGGAGATTATTTCAGACAGAACTGTCAGTGCGCAGCTAATGTGGGAACAAGCGTGGGGCAGTGGGGACCGAAAGAAGGTTAGTGTGGCAGGGTCCAGGAGAATGAGAGAGAGACAGTGGTAGATGGGGTCAGGGAAGTGGATGAGGATGAGAATATAGCTCTTTCAGGCCACAGTTAAGAGTTGGGTTTTATTCAAGTGTGATAGGAAGTCATTGGCAGGTTTAAGCAGGGCAGTAACAATATCTAATTTATGTTCTAGAAGAATCTGGTTGACTGAGAAAAATGGATCCTGAGGTAGGAGTGTCAAGAGTGGGAGTATCCTCAGTGCAAACTGAGAGAAATGACTGGGTCTGGGGTGTGTTAGTAGTGTCAACAGGACTGATAGTGGATTATATGTGGGGTGAAACAGGTTTTTGATGATGCCATTCCAAACGTGGGTCCTGAAATAAGAGTGGGCTTGCCGTTGAGAAAGTGGAAATTTCTGTTTTAAAAAGGTTAAATTTGAGGGTCTTTTTAGATCCAAGTGGGCATGTTAAGTTGGCAGTTGGGTTCTGCCACTCAAGTTCAGGAAAGAAGTTATAGCCAGAGATAAGATTTTGGGGGGTCTTTGATGCATTCAAGGAATTTGGTCACAGAACCTGGGGAGAGAGCATAGATGAGGGCGAAGAGGGGCCTAGGGCACAGTCCCTGGGGCTCACCACCATGTCGGATTCTTCTGAAGATTATGGAGTTTGAAAAGGAGTAGCCAGTGAGGGAGGAGAAAATTTTTGAGAGAAGAAAGACCAGTGTATTTGAAAATCAAGAGAGCCTTAAAAAGCAAAAAAAAGATAGCCTTGCTCTTTCCTAATTTTAAAGCAGCACTAATTTTAAAAAAAATTTCTCTTTGCTTTGTAGTACATTCATTGTTTTTAAAAACTAACAAAAGCAGAAGTACACACAGAAATGAAAGCCCCAGCATTAAATTTCTTATTTAAAATATTTTGTAAGTATTTCCATAATAAAAATTTAAACTTTGCATACTTTGAAAACTGAAATTGCCCCCTCCTCATACAGCTTGAAAATCACCCCAGAGTTAGCAATTATGTTTCTTGAATGTATACTCCAGTTCAACCTTTGTCTACATAGTATTCTGTACTTTGCTTTTTGCTCCTAATAGTGATTCATTATTATTTAATAAAGGATTTTCTGGTAATTTTTCATGACAACATAGTGTTATGTTGTGTTTATCATAATTTATTTATCACATGCCCTATTTGTGGATATTGAGGATATGTATGTTAGGTTTTTGTTTTTTTTTTTAATAGAGGCATGTTTTATTTATTTATTTTGTTTGTTTGTTTGTTTGTTTGTTTGTGTATACGTGCACTGGGTACAGTCAGAAGCGCAGGAGGTTGAGAGAATTCACCAGAGCCAGAGCGGGGAGCAGAGCAGTATGTTAGGTTTTTTTGCCACGATTAATAATGCCATAATAAGAAGTTTTGTCATTGTAGACAAGGTGGTTATATGGCATATAATTTTATATAAACACGTGTTAATATAAAGTTGATCTTTTGTCTTTTGACATTGTGGTACTTTTTTCTGCATAGAAGTTTTTATTTTTTATATTAATTCTGTCAGTCCCGTTGGTCTTAATGTCAAGTGGGGCTAACTTTTAAATGATTTTACTTTAGGCTGATACCATGTTAAAGATGGGCTTTCAACAGCAAGTACTTGACATTTTGGAAAACGTTCCTAGTGATTGTCAGACCATATTGGTCTCAGCTACAATTCCAAGTAGCATGGAGCAACTAGCTAACCGGCTTCTGCATAATCCCGTGAGAATTATCACTGGAGAAAAGAACTTGCCATGTCCCAATGTGCGTCAGATTATTTTGTGGGTAGAAGAACCAGCCAAAAAGAAGAAGTTATTTGAAATCTTAAATGTGAGTAGTAAGCACTCCATCCTTCTGTAGGTTATTCTCATATTTTTCACAATTCTTAAGAGAATGATTTTTAGATGTAGTTTTTGGGGAATTTGGTGTAGGTATGTAATAAAATACCATAATTATTCAAGGACTTTTTTTTGTTTGTTTGACAGCATTTTAGTAGTGTTACATAGAAGGTGAAGACTAGTTTTTTCTTGGCTATTTTTTCTTTGAGAAGTAGAATTTTTTAGTAGTTACTAGCTGAACCAGAAATTTGTGGAGTGAGTGATATGGGCAGGCAGTTACTTAAAAATATACTTATTAAGTAATGTTAACTTAAATGTAGTTTGTATTAACTTATGAATAATTAAAATTACACATAAACTTTAGTATTATTTTTGTAGTATTAATGAAGTGATGGAGAAATGTGATGGACAGTAGATTATTTGGCTTCTGTTTGTACATATTTTAAAGAAAACACTTATTTTAACAGAATAGGCTTTTTTCACCCCCTCCTTAACAATGCTTATAAGCCTATGGATAACTAATTTGTACAGATGCTTTCAGAAAAACTTTCCAACATAAATTATGTTATATGAATAATTTCACATATATCTTTTCTATTTTTCAGGATAAGAAACTCTTCAAGCCTCCAGTGTTAGTATTTGTGGACTGCAAACTAGGTGCAGATCTGTTGAGTGAAGCTGTTCAGAAAATCACAGGCCTGAAAAGCGTATCTATACATTCAGACAAGTCCCAAATGGAGAGGAAAAACATCTTGAAGGTTTGACTCTCAGTGTTCTCTTTCCTGCCTATAAATCTGTTTTGCCTCATTTTCAAAAGACACCATGTTTGTTTTGTTTTTTTTTTTTAAATAATAAATTTTATTTTTATATTCCCCATACAATTGCAACCCCCCATTCTGACCCCAATCCCTCCCCTCCCGCCCCCGCCCCCTAAAAGTGTCTCTGGTTCATAGTTTTTTGTTGATTTTGATTTTCACTTTCTTATAGTTATTCATTTTCCTGGTCCCTTATTTAAGTTTTCTAGATTCCTGCTATGAGTGAGACCATCCGGTATTTTTCTTTTTCTTTTTGGCTTATTTCGCTGAGCATGATCCCTTCCAGCGCCATCCATGTTGCTGCAAATTGCATGTGTTTATCTTTTTTGAATGCTGAGTAATATTCCATGGTATATATGTACTACATCTTCTTGATCCAGTCATCTATTTTTGGGCATTTGGGTTGTTTCCAAAGCTTAGCTATTGTAAACAGTGCTGCTATAAACATAGGGGTGCAGGTGTTCTTTGGAATTGATGTTTCTGAAGACACCATGTTTTTAAAGCTGTCTTTTTTTTGTAATGTCTGTAAGAACTTCAGGAAAACAGTGAGTATGAAGTTGTTGCTGCTGCTCACGGGCTTCTATGTTTTGGGAGCAATAACCTCTTCTCTAGGGATTATATACTAAATAGATTACTAATTCCGAGCCCACCATTTTGGAAATCAGGTCACTGTGGCCTGGGACAGCAGTCGTTCACCTTTGGAGAGAGGTGCCTGAGTAAATTAATAGAAACAGTTCTCGGGGGGCTGTAGGAACTTATGCTTACCCACTTCTAAGCTCTTCTGAGACCTTTACTTGTTGAAAAGATTCTGCAACAACAACATTGAAGGGAAAAAAAAGAAAAGATATCTGAATTATCTAAAATCACATAAGATATATTCTAAACATTGAATCGTGTTGCTGTTTTGGAAAGGGATTACTGGACGGAGACTATGAGGTGGTGGTGAGCACAGGAGTCCTGGGCAGAGGCCTGGACCTCATCAGTGTCAAGCTGGTGGTCAATTTCGATATGCCTTCAAGTATGGATGAATATGTGCATCAGGTAAAGTGGTTTTGTGTGTTACCACCATTTTATTCTTGAATTTTCTTGGGCAAGGCATTGTCAATATAATGTTAAGTTATAATGGATATAAACTTTATGTATTTTTGCTTCTAAAGTAAATAAACTAAAAAACTTTATGCCTAAAGTGCATTAAATCTAATTGGAAATAACAACCTAAAATGTTAGTTTAAAACAGTTTTAAGTAGTTGGGTTTTGGTTTATTTTTATTTCTTTATAGTTTTTCTCCAGGGACCATATTAATGCCTTTTATAATTTAAAAAAGAGGGAGGGCTTTGTTTTAAAAGATTGCTATATCTGGCCAGAATAAAATTGATCCGTTAAAGTATTTGGTTTTTTTAGGAATCTTGTCTTCATCTCCTCTCCCATATCCTTATTTGTTCTAGTCTTTCACCTTTTAAAGTTTTGTTCCTTTTCTTTGCTGCCAGAGATAACAGCAGCTCTGTTTCTAGCAGAAATAGAGAGAGCTTTCTCTTAATGCCGCCTTATCTTCCCTACTGCTACCTGTCTTCCTACTCTGGCATCATTTACACACTCTTGAAGTACAGCTTTTCTGTAATGTTCTTCACATCACCTCTGAATGCCACGTTTACTCAGATCATTCACTGAAGCTCTTTTAGTGCCTTTCGTGCATTGTTACCTCTTTTTTCTCTCTTTTTTGGTACCACCTGTGTGTCAGAGCTGAGTATTCCACAGTTAATTGTTCATTCAAATAACTGAAGTGTATTTTTATAAAACTATTAATTTAATATTTCTGGATGGAAACTTTCTAAAATATTAAGACCCTTAAGCCTCTTGCTTCTTAAATAGAGTATATTGATTATAATTATTTAGCCTTTTCTGGCTGTGCTATGGTCAGCCCTTTGGCTCCCAGTTATTCACAGTGCACAGTGCTCTAATGCGTCCAGGGCCTCAGGGCTTGGCCAGTGTATAATTTCTTACCAATATTTAGAATGGCCCTAGAGCCTTCTGCTTTTCTAGGTCAGTATCTGGGTGTGTTTTGTTTCAGTAATCAAAGTATACACACCCTCAATAACAATTAATGCAAATAACAAAAGATATACAGTGAAAAGTCTTCTTCATAAGGTAGCCCCCTACCTCTCATTGCTCCCCACCGTTCATAGTATAGAAGCACTGCGTGCTTCTGTCACACTTCTCACATAAAGGGGCCATACTGTACTAACCAGACTTTGCCTTGGGTTTTTAAATTAAATGTATCTTAGACATATTTCCTATGAGCGCACATAATAGTTAATATTTAATAAGTGTTAGTGTATACTAAGGACTTACTATACAACCAAACACTGTTACAAGCTTTTTAAACTTTTTAATGTGGCTTGTTGTAGATTAGTGACTAAATAAGAATGGATTACATGTAAGTACTATAATTATTTAACAAATCCTTAACTGTGGTCAGTGTTTCCATATTATTAAATAATGCTGAGTGAACAGCATTAATTCTTGGGTCTTATGAAGGTATAGCTAGAGATAAACTCTGAGCAGGGCAACTTTCAGGTTAAAGGGTATTATATATTTACATTCTTGATAGGTGTTTCCTTGTGTCTGCTTTTTAATTGTAGGAGGTAGAATGCTTCTGTGAAAATAATTTGATATTTGTTAGCATCAGCTATCTTTTAGAGTTTGGAGATTATTATAGTTATTTTTTAACAGCTTTTTGTTTCAGTATGAAACACCTCTGTATATGTCTCAGTAGATATGTCACATGCTATGCCTTCATCACCTCAAATTGTATATAATTCGGTGGTTTTCAGTATATTAATAGAATTGTACAACCATTACTACAATCAATTTTAGAAAATTTCCATCACCTGAAAAGAATCCCCATACCTCTCTCTCTCTCTCTCTCTCTCTCTCTCTCTCTCTCTTTCACACACACACACACACACACACACACACACACACACTCTCACACTCAACTTTAGGAAAAAACACCTTCTATCTCTATAATAGGAGTTTATCTTTTCTGGATAAATGGGATCCATGAATTACACTTCATGTAACTGGGATCATTCAGTGTGTGGTCTTTTGGGACTGGCTTCTTCCACTTAGCATGATATTTTCAAACTTCACCCATATTGTAGCCTCTATCAGCATGTCATTGTTAAAAGGACAGACAATACTTCATTGTAAGGATGTACCTCTTTTGTTTTATCCATTGATTAGTTGCTGGGCATTTACGTTATTTCTACTTTTTGGCTATTACAAGTAGTACTGCTGTGAACATTCATTTACAGGTATTTGTAAAGACATGTTTTCATTTCTACTGGGAATACATCTAGGAATAGAATTTCTGGGCCACATGGTAACTCTATATTCAACTTTTTGAGGAGCCACCAGACTATTTTCCAATGTGATTTCACTATTTTACATTCCCAGCGATACATGAGGGCTCCAGTATCTCATCTCCATATCAACATTTTCATGATCTGTCTTTTCTATTACAGCCATGTCAGTGGGTGTGTGTTATCGCTCCTTGTGTTTTTGGTTTGTGTTTCTCTAGTGACTAGGAACATCAGCATTGTGTCACATACTTACTGGCCATTTGTGTATCTTTCTTGGAGAATGTCTTTTTAAATTCTTTGCCCATTTTTTAATTCAGTTGACTTTTTATTACTGAGTTGTAAAAGTTCTTTAGTCTAGAAGAAATTTACTCTACATAATATCTACAAATCTTTTTCCCATTCAGTGAGTTACAGCTAATTTTTATACTAATTTTTAGTTTTGCTGGAATAATTTAATAACATAAGCAGGTTTTTAAAAGCTGATACTGAAAAACAGCATTCCCTTCCCTCATTTCTCCCCAGTCTCAATGTCAGAGGCCACCCCTTTCAACTCTTCTTTTTCAATATTTAAAATTTCCTATATCTTGGCAGGAATCAGGTGTTTTGCTAAGTACAGGCTTTAAATTCTCTTTTTCAATTGAGGAGCAGAAATTGGCCTTGACTGGGTCTTCCCCTCCTCTTCTGAAGCTTTTCTCAGTAGATTTCAATACAAGTAAATTTTGCTCCTGATCATGGGTCTCCATCACAAATTTGTGTCCATTTAATTCAATCAAAATGAGAAATAACTTTACAAAGATTTGCTTAAGTCTTATATTTCCAGGCACTTATATACCCTAAATCAAATAGTCCTCTGCTCTTAATGTAATGACTTTCCAAAAGTTTTTACCTTAACCCGCTCACAATAAGAAACATCTTTATGTCATTTGCCCCCCTCAGCACACATGCATGTACACACATGTATCTGAAACATAAGTTTCATAGAAAATGCATTATATTTGGTCACTTTCTTATTTTCTGTTTCGGCTGTCTTATTAAAAATATGCTGGTGGCAGCTTAGTAAGTTGATTTCACATATTTATTGATATGTACAATTAAAAAAAGTACCTGAATGAATGTTCATCTTAGTAAAGCCTCTGTAAATATTAGTCTTCATTCCCTGTTAAGTGACATTAAGATTCTCTTTGAACAGTTTTAAATGTCCTCTGCATTTCATTTCAGGTTGGAAGAGTGGGGAGATTAGGTCAAAATGGAACTTCAATTACTTTGATCAATAACAGTTCAAAAAGACTCTTCTGGGACATTGCAAAAAGGGTAAAACCCACTGGATCCATTCTTCCCCCACAGTTATTAAATTCCCCTTACCTTCATGACCAGAAGAGAAAGGAACAGCAGAAAGACAAACAGGCACAGAACAATCTGGTAACGGGATCTAATCTTATGGACATTATTAGAAAACATGATAAGAGTAATTCTCAAAAATGATTTGTTACATCATTTTGAATATATTTTTGTGTATAATCATAGAAATTTCTGTATATTATTACTGTAAAATTTGAATAAATGGGACATGTAAGTGAAGCAGAACTTTACATATGATTTTCTAATGTAATAGAATCTCAAATTTATACAGCAGTGTTGTATTTATTTTCCTTTTTTACTCATAAATTAAATGACCTCAGTAAGTGAATTTTTAATAAAATATATTTCTCCTTGATAAGGCTTTATTTTTAAAAAATAAATATTCCTGAAAGTTACTTTCAGAGCCAGAAAGTTCCACAGCAAGGAGTCTGACCAAGCATGGCAATCCCTTCATGCAGTGCCCACTGGTGCCATCACTCTGGCACCTCAATTATTGTTGGGTGAATGAAAGCTGGTTAGGAGGAAAGTAAATGATAGAAGCTGGAAGAAATGGCCAGTGCTACTTTTTTTTTTTTTTTTAAAGATTTATCCATTTATTTTATACAAGAACCGGGGTACATACAGGCCAGATGCACGGGAGGGTGAGAGGATTCACCAGAGACAGAGCAGGGAGCAGAACCGGCAGACTGACGAAAAACACTGATGAGGGGAGCAGCGGGTGAGACAGAAGTGGTCTGCCATACCATGTGGGACCCTTGCCGGCTGGCCAGCCGGGATCGAATCAGTGCTTCAGAGGCTGCGGACAGCTTCACAGTGCGGTGCTCAACTGCCTGCGCCACCAGGGGAGGCCCACCGGTGCTACTTTTAAGAGATAAATATGAGATATGTATCTATATTTTTAGTTGTTTTCCCTTTAATTTGATAAACTTAAATTGCTTTTATATTTGACATGGGCTCCTTGCCAAATTAATGTCATTATGTTAATATTGCTTTGCAATTGATGTCACTTTGCTAATTCAGTTGATAATTTTAAATACTGCAAGAAAGGATAGATGTCTTGCTTTGAGACATCAACACTTCCATTTCTTTAAAAAAAGAAACTGGTAAGTATCAGCTTAGTTGGGGAATTTAGGTAGTCAGTGTATCATATCATGAAAATGTTGACTCTTGAAGATCTCGGCGTCATCCCCCCGAGGGGTGTGGGAGAGATTTAGGGAACTGGGTCCCTCTGTAGGTAGTTTCTTAGTGTTGTCTCCACCCAAATAAAAGCATGGGGTCTGAGTATCCCCCGTGAGAGCCTGAGGACCCAGGCTTTCACTGTTTCTGTTTGTCTGCTCTCAAGTGATGTATGTCCAATTTCAAGTGACAGCATGAGGCTATTAAGGTGCTTTGAGAGGCTAGTAGATACAGTAATAATTACTAGAGAAGTTAGGCAGCTTTTCACTAGGCTCAAATTTCTTTGTGAATCTAAAGAAGAAATACTACTGGGCTATTGTATGACCTCATTGGTCAGCTTAATTTGCTGACAGTCCGACTTCTGTTCCCACCATTGTGTTCATGCTGAGCCTTTAGTTGTCTTGTTCACTGTCTTACAACTGCATCTTCTGCCTGTTCTTATTTTTAACTTTTTTTTTTTTTTTGCATTGGGCATTGCTGACCACCCTCTCAAAACTTTCTCTTCTTAATGCAGCAGATGAGTGAGATATTGGGGGTGGGAGGAGGAGGTCCTAACTCATAGGCTCATTATGGGTTAAATGTAATTGCATGTTAAAGCATGGGGAGGGTAGAAGGCAGCTTCGAGTCCTCCCTCTTACTTTACTCACTATCCAACCTTACTAGATCTGCTGACTTTTCTAAATCTCACTAGCTTTCTGCTCATGGCTTAGAATCTTTCCCTTGGTGAGCTCTTCCTCCTCATCTCTTTCTCTGTGGCTGGGGGACTGCCAAGCAGTGGTTTTATCACTTGTGGTTCACAAACCAGAGCTTTGTAAACTTTTTTTTTTAATTGGTCCCAGTGTTGTTAATATTTTTTCCCAATTAAGTGTTATTTTTAAAAACCTGCCATCTATTATTTCATGAAAGAATGAGCATAGAAGCAAGAAGCATAGAGCAAGAAGGAAGGACATAGAGCAACAAAAAGGGCAAGTTCTTCCCAAAAGAGGATAGTGGCAGCCACATACAGGTAGACTGTATTATTATCGAAATAATACACTTTAGTGAAAAATAATGCAATTTGAAATTTTAATTACCTTAAATAACCGATCACCAAAAAAATAAAATGTAACATTTACTCTTACAAAAAAAAAAATAACAAATCACATACACTCTCAGATATTTGTTTCATTCTTCCAGTGATTGCATTAGATGAAAAGGTACTGACTTAACTTAATTGCTTTTTCATCAGATTGAGGCAAATATCTTTCATGTGTCACTTTCCTGCCGTGTTATAAGTACAATATGCAGTGACACTTTCTCAGATACTCTCACTGCCATTCTGTCAGTACTTCTAATACCAACACATTTTTTAAATTATTGTTTTTTCAAAAGACCAAAAGTTTTTTTGTGTGTGTGTGGTTTTATAATATCTTTACAAAGAACATTGCCACATATTTAAACTGACTCAGGGCATCCCCAGTGGCGCAGCAGATTGAGCGCTGTGCTGTGAAGTTGTCTGTAGCCTCTGCAGCGCAGGTTCAATTACCAGATGGCTAGGGAGATTCCCACATGGTGGGGCAGACCTCTCCCGTCTCGCCCACTGCCCCCCTCAGCAGTGTATTTCAGTCAGTCTGCCTGTTTTGCTCCCAGCTCTGTCTCTAGTGAGTCCTCTCACCCACCCATGCCTCTGGCCTGTACCCCAGCTCTTGTATGCATAAATAAATATATCTAAAAAAAATAAACTGACTCAAATTGATTAGCAAACCTAACTGGATCCATGAACTGTCATATTTTCTGCTCTACTAAGCTATTTTCTTTTGACAGGCTGATTATTATTCAGGTTGAGTCCTTGTATGGAATTAACACCCACATACCTCGCACTGCCTTGTTATGTTCTACTCACCATAATGCAAACAAAGCTTGAGCCACTTGTAGGAAGGTATATAGGAGGTGACATGTCATTTGAGATGACTTTCCTGGCAGCTGCAAGTAAACCAACTCTGGCCAAATAGGACCCTTGTCTCCATGGCACACTTTGAGTGGCCCAAGATCCTTAGGGCTTCCATGTGTAAAACAGCTAGTGATAGGGCCTCCCTGGTGGCGCAGCGGTTGAGCGCTGGGTTGCGAAGCTGCCCGCGGCCTCTGCGGCGCCGGTTCGATCCCCGGCTGCTTCCCGGCCACCGGAGGAGGGTCCCACATGGCGCGCAGACCTCTCCTGCCGCCCGCTGCTCCCCTCAGCAGTGTGCTTCGGTCCTTCTGCCTGTTCTGCTCTCCGCTCTGGCTCTGGTGAATTCTCTCACCCTCCCGTGCTTCTGACTGTACCCAGTGCTTGTATGCATATATGTATAAATCAATCAATCAATAAATAAATAAATCTTAAAAAAAAAAAAACAAAAAAAACAGCTAGTGATAATTAAGTCAACACAGTTCTCTTTTCTTCCTGTTAATGGGAGGACCTGCTTTATAGTTAGTTTATAGTTGATGGCATGTGTGGGGTTATTTGAAAGAATTACAAAACAAGTAAACAAAAGAATGTTTACTGCAAAAATGCATTTACAACTAGTTTTAAGATGTTTACAAACTACTTTTAAAATTGAACCTTAGCTTTCTGAAAAATTTTGCAAGGCTGTTTGCAAATAACTGGATTCCTATTACAGCACTGCTGTTTTTGTCTTAATTAGGACAAATTCTTGACTATCTCTCATCTTGCACTTTGCTCATCTGTGAGATGCGCAGGTTTGCTTTTAAGCTTCTCTGAGGTCTTCCAAGTCTACATTTTCTGTGTTTCATACTTGTACATGGTTGGAATTTGCTTCTGAACAGGGCGCTGAGTCTGGATGAAACAAGCTTAGCCTGGAGTTGATTGTTATTGAAGCCAGGTAACAGGTATTTGGAAGTTCATTACTGTTTGGTCTACATTTGATATATTTGAAATATGCCATAAAAGAAACTGTTACATGTATGTATGATCTCCTATCACTTTCTATCACCTCCTATCCTCTCAACTTCCCAATGAACTTTTTTTTTTTCTGAAGATTTATTCATTTATTTATACAAGCACTGGGTACAGTCAGAAGCGAGAATTCACCAGAGTCAGAGCGGGGAGCAGAACAGGCAGAGGGACCGAAGTACACTGCTGAGGGGAGCAGTGGGCGGCAGGAGAAGTCTGCGCGCCATGTGGGACCCTCCTCCGGTGGCCGGGGATTGAGCAGCCGGTGATTGAACCGGCACTGCAGAGGCTGCGGGCAGCTTCGCAACCCAGCGCTCAACCACTGTGCCACTGGGGAGGCCCCCCCATTGAACTTTTTGGCTCATGTTCGGCCTGTCTCAGCCTAAATTTACCATCTTCCTCACAGGAAGTCTATTTTCCTCTTTGGAATTCCCTGTTGCATGTGGTGCTGCCCTCCGGGAGTCAAGTTCAAAACTGTAGTGTCACTGACTCCTTTCTCTCCCTGTTTTCCATATTTGCTTAGTCACTAAGTTCTATCTATTTTCTTTCAAAATGTTCCTATTTTGTGCTACTCTGACAATCCCAGGATGCCATCACCTCAAATCTAAGTGACTGGCTGTTCTAATTCTAGGACCCCAGTCGCTAACCACACCTCCGATTCAAAGCAGAATATTTTCACAGTATGGTTTTACTTCTCTGCTGTTTCCTTCTCTGGCTGGTGCCTGGATCCCTCCTTGATCTGAGTCCACTTTATGGCTTTCTTCCCTGCTCACCATGTGCCACGCTTTCTCTACAAACAAGAACAGTCTGTAACACCCCTGCTAGAAGGATAAACAGTTGCTGAGAACCCAGTGGCCACATTCACAATTCTAGCAATTAACTGCTGGTTGTCAGAGCTGATGTCACTGACGAGCTCTCCATCTTCCAGCACATCTAAGGAAAGCAAAGAATCTGCTAATGATAGGGCAATTTTAATTGGGGGGGCGGGTGGAGGGAGGAATGTTTCAAGCATTTACTCTGAATCCTGACACTTTCATTGGAATTATAAGGAACCAGAAATACTGGAAGTTAGGACTGAATAGTAAAGTGAATTCTGAAATTAGGGCAGCATTTTAAATGTGTAAGTTAGGCAACTGAGTGCATATAATTAAATGTCCTATGGAGAAAGAAAATTAGGACATTTGTTAACAATTATAATTTTTGAGACGTTTCACCAAATTAGCATTTTATAAATTTTGTAAATGCAAAACGTAAAAGATGCTGAAAGTTCTTAGTTGAAAATAACATATTACATAAGTGTGTGTGTGTGTGTGCGCGTGCACACGCGCACACACACAGAAAGTATTTTTGTAAGTATCCGTAAAAGGTAACTGTCAGTCTATGAGGAGAGGACTGTTGGCCTCAAACAAAAAAGCAAGCAGTTATATCACCAACGGAATGGGTTTATTAAAAAATAAGACAATTTGGTAAGTGCAATTTCATGGGGGAGATGAATGTGCACTCCCTCAGATCAAAAGCCAGTATCCCTTTTTAGCTTTTAGAGGGGCTGCTGCTGGATAAAAGAACCTCCTGCTTCCTTCCACTGGGGAGGGGAGGCAACATCACTTCCAACTGGTCATGCAAAGCTTGGTGGGTCCTGTAGTTTGCTGAATGTGTGTGTGTCCTCATTTAAATAGGTTTTTTGTATATTAATTTTCATAGTCCTTTTTAAATAAAGTGTGGGTTTCATATTTATTATAGGTAAATGACTACTCAATTTCCTTTAGACTCTTTTGGATTTCAGTATAGAAGGGAAATAGGGAGATTGTGTGTATGTATTTTGTAATACATTTGAATTTTATTTTATGGGCAAAGATAGCATTATGTTAAGAAATCAAATACTTTGTATACTTGAACTCTCCCTAATAAATAGCACAAAATTATAATTCACACTTCTAGCAAATTCTAGGAATCCAGTTATAATTTAGCTTAATAATGTCAGAGTTATTGAGAGGCATTTTGACTTATTTTAAATAAGAGATCATTGTAAATAACTCGAGGGAAACTCATGTGAGTTTTAAAGAAAAACTCAGGCTAGAGGTGTCCCAGTCTCCCAGTCTCCCTTCCTTGGGGGGTTCACCTTCACCTTGGTTCCAAGGTGAAGAAGGACAAATAATTTTGGTTTTTCCTCTTGTCTTCTCATTGCATTCTGTGTGTGCTGGTGTTGATAGGATCTGACTGGGCTGTGTGGGCTTCCTTTAAAAAAAATCTGTAATATGGGATTCTCAAGATTTCATTTTCTTTTGTGTGTAATTGAAGCTTCCAGAGTGTTTGTTGATTAGTATTTGAGTGTGGTTTCAATCTTGGATACATACTGTTCTCCAAGAACTAATTAAGATATTAATCTCCATTCTGTTTTGTAGAAGTATTGCTTTCTTCTCGTTCTGTTTAATAACTGAGTGTTTACATAGCCTTCATGAGACAAATGAACTCAACAGGTTTATATTTTTTTAAAAATGCAATCAATCAGATGTATGCTTATGAGAACCACTTTTTTGAATACCAAAATATGGACAGAATCTGATTGAAGACTTTTCCCTGATATATATAAACACATGTATATGGTCTGTCTTGCCACAGGTTTCAAATCAATTGCATTAATTGCACAACTTACTAAATTGTCAGGAATTTTTGCCATGTCACTCTGCTCAGGACTTGAGTCCATAGGCCATGATGATGACAGCTCATGATATCCCAGACTTTATGATCCACAGTGGCCATGATTAACATATGCAAAGGGCTCTGACAAAAGTCAAGTTTCTTTGTCAATTGAAAAGCTTCAGATCAATAGCTATGTCTCTGGTTTCATTATTATCAGGTTATTATTATTTCATGTCATTATCAGGTCTTATCTTGAGAAAATGCCAGTAAAATAAAGGCTTTTAGTTCATGGCATTCATTTTTTTTTTTAATCCAACTAGGATGAAAAAATGAGAGCAAGTTAATGGAACTTTATAACTGCATGGGCAGTGCCCACCCTTGAGCTGTGCAAAAAGGTGGCTGCCAGTTTGAGGGTATTGGTGAGATCTGGGGAGATATATGGGAACAGTTAACCTGTCACAGTTTGCATCTGTGGTAGCAAAGGCCTGGCTAGAAGCTAGGGCAGCTGTAACTTGGCCCTCTGCCCCATCACAGCTTCCTGAACTTCCTGGTTGCATGCTATATACCCCCAACATTTAGCATTCAGGGTGCATTCTGGGAGCTGAGCACAGTGCACTGGCAACCCCCTGCAGTGGTGGTAGAATGGTGTGAATGGGAAGGGCTGACTTTATTTGGCCGTAACAAAGGAGACATAAGTTAGTCACAATTTCACTAGTATCAAGGCTTGACTTTTGTGCTTATTATGTTTCTATTTTAGGAAAAGGAACAGAATCCTCATATATAAATAGGAAGACTTATCTGGTTTAAAGAGCAAGAAAGTAGCCACTGTGATTTTGTGCTGTGACAGAGGAACACTATTTCACAACAAAATTGCATAGAAAATTTAGGTGAGCAATTTTAAAACCTTAGTAATGTGAAATGAAACCAATGATGTGATAATCTTTCAAATGACGTGGTCAATGAAAGTAGAATGTGAAGGAAGAAATAATCAGAGATCAAGAAAGGAAAGACCACAAATAACTGGTATAAACCAAATGAGAATGACTGATATTCTTTTTTTTTTTTTTTTTTTTAAGATTTATTTATTTATTTATACAAGCACTGGGTACAGTCAGAAGCACGGGAGGGTGAGAGAATTCACCAGAGCCAGAGCGGGGAGCAGACCAGGCAGACTGACGAAGTACACTGCTGAGGGGAGCAGCGGGCGGCAGGAGAGGTCTGCGCTCCATGTGGGATCCTCCTCCAGTGGCCGGGGAGCAGCCGGGGATCGAACCGGCGCTGCAGAGGCTGTGGGCAGCTTCGCAACCCAGCGCTCAACCACTGCGCCACCGGGGAGGCCCTGATATTCTTTTTGATGGAGTTTTCATATAAACACAAGTAGGGAGGGAGATAAAAACATGGAAGCCAATGTTGAGAGGTAATGGACTGAAGGAGCCTGAGGTAAAAGCACCCTCTTAAATGACTCGGGTTATTATCTACAATTTAAAACTGTAGGAGAGACTATTGATTAAATTACTTCTAAGCTAATAGATTTAGGATTCCTTTCTAACTAGAAAATAAGCACTGTTTCTCTGAAAAATGAAAAGGAACTATGGTAGATTTAAAATTATTTCTTGATTTTTTAAGGACAAAGTAACAACACAAAATTTGGAATGTTTAACAAAGACAATGAATGAGATTAATATGTCCTGGGTATCAGGCAGTCGTATTTATTTTTCCCTCCCTCCCTCCCTCCCTCCCTCCTTCCCTCCTTCCCTTCCTTCCTTTTCTTCTTTCTTTCTTTCTTTCTTTCTGTAATAGTGCATTGTAACATTTTATGTATTTTTGGTGTGTAGTATTAAAAATCAACATGTGTCGTACTATATTAAGTTCACCACTAAAACCCAACTTTGTCTTCACCACATCTTTCCCCACAATTGTCCTTTTTTACCAGACTTACCTAAGCATCCAAGGAGTAGAGTGCTACTTTTTTTTTTATAGCAATGATTTTTTTTTTTTAAAGATTTATTTATTTATACAAGCACTGGGTATAGTCAGAAGCACGGGAGGGTGAGAGAATTCACCAGAGCCAGAGCAGGGAGCAGAACAGGCAGACTGACAAGGTACACTGCTGAGGGGAGCAGCGGGTGGCCGGAGAGGTCTGGGCACCATGTGGGACCCTTGCCCAGAGGCTGGGGATTGAACCGGTGCTGCAGAGGCTACGGGCAGCTTCACAGCCCAGTGCTCAACCGCTGCGCCACCAGGGAGGCCCCTAGAGTGCTACTTTTAATTGACATTACACTTGTTCAGAGGGCTCCCTGAGGTGCCTGAGGTAAGGCAGAACCAGGAATCAGCTAGAACCAGTCTAGCTGTAACATTTGTGCCCAGAGCCTTTCCCGCAGGGAGCTTTGGCACAGATAGGACGACACATGAGTTCCTTCCCATTGCCAGGGAAGAAGTGGGGTGTTCCCAATTCTTCTCAAAGCAGGAACCATCTCCATTATTTAGAGACAAAACAAAAACATTTGGAACCAGACAGACCAGATGGCTAAACACTTCTTTGTTCCCCTCTCAATTCCCCCTAGTGATGGCAGTGTGGGTTTGTCTTCTTCCCGGATGTCATCCTGCCTGCATGTGGGTCTCCAGAGCTCCCCAGCACAGCACAGAGTGCTTAGAAAAGTATTTCTATACTGTAAACTCATAATAAAACTTCCTTTATAAAACATTTATATATTATTAAAACACAAAATGTTAAAACATTATAAATCACTTATAGTAATACTACTCCATTTTAAAAGTTATTTATTCTGTAATTCTTGTCAATGTATAGAGTGTAGCCTTAAAATTGAATGACTGTCATGAGATAAATCAGATGAAAAAATAATTCTTTCATATTTGTTCTCTGCTTTACAGCTGACAAAACTCTTACTTAAAAATCAATGCTTATCAACAAATTATATTTTAATATGTATTTGTGATTGACTTTTTCGCCGAGGCTGTTAGGAAGAGAATAGTTATGGAAACTCAATCTAGGTGTTTAGTTCTCTTTGTTTGCTGACATATAATTCAGAAATTTATGGAGATTAAATTCGTAGCTGTGATCAATTAGATTGTTGTTTAGCAAATAGCCATGTCTCTCCCCTCCCACTTGGAAAGAATTAGACCTTCCTGTGCCATTGGCTGAGGGCTCAGCCTGTGGTTTACTTTGGCCAATGGAATGAGAGTAGATGGGACAAGAGCTGAGGTTTGAAATGAGCTTGCATGGTGTGTGGTTTGCCCACTGGTGAACCTGCCGTTCACCGTGAGAGGTGCTTACTGCGTAGCCACTGCCCCTTAACCGGTCCCAGAAAGAGACAACCCAGGAGCAGACTCCACAGTAGCCTGAAGTAGTCGTCACCCAACCACTTGTTACTAAAGTCACTGAAATTTGGGAGTTATTACACAGATTTATGGCAACAGAAACCTAACTACTATGGAAATCCTTGTGGAGGTCAAAAAAAGGAAGTCACATTTACTGTTTGATAGTCATTAACCCATAACCCCATTCTTACAACTCCCTGTGCTGGGAACTATTATTATCCCATTTAATAGAAGAACAACCTGAAGCACAAAGGGATTAGGTAACTTCTCTAAGATCACATACCTAGTACAGTGAAGCATGGATTTAAACCAAGGTCTTATAGGATTTTAAAACTTGTGCTCTTTTTTTTATTACTGCTTCATGCATTATTGCATTTAAAAAAAAAAAAAACCCAGGGGCCTCCCTGGTGGTCCAGGCGGGTTGAGCGCAACGCTGTGAAGCTGTTCACAGCCTCTGCAGTGCTGGTTCGATCCCCGCCAGCCTCGGAGCAACCCACATGGCACAGCAGACCTCTCCTGTCATGCCCACTGCTCCCCTCAGCAGTGTATTTCATCAGTCTGACTGCTCTGTTCCCCGCTCTGTCTCTGGTGAATCCTCTCACCCTCTTGCACATCTGGCCTGTACCCCCGTTCTTGCATAAATAAAATAAATCTTTAAAAAAAAAAATCCCAGGTATATAATGAGAATTCTAAAAATAAAAATATTAAAAATAATGCACAAAACATTTTTGTTCTAAGGATAATAAATCATTTTAAAAGGAAAACAATACCCAAGAAAAGAAAATCCAGTCTATATGTATAATGCATGAATTTCAAGAACAGAGGCTCATTGCACACTGGAAAAAAACTAGAATTCAGACACCAGTAGCTATATGCAAGGAAATAAAATGTTTCTTTTTTAAAAAAAAGATTTATTTATTTATGCATACAAGAACTGGGGTACAGACCAGAGGTGGGAAGGGTGAGAGGATTCACCAGATAAAGTGGGGAACAGAACAGGCAGATCGATTGAAATACACTGCTGCGGGGAGCAGCAGGTGAGAGAAAAGGTCTGCTGTGCCACGTGTGTAGCTCCCTGGCCAGCCATGGATCAAATTCATGCTGCAGTGGCTGCAGATAGCCTCACAGTGCTGTGCTTAACCCCTTGCGCCACCAGGGAGGCCCCTAAAATGTTTCTTAATAAGCATTATTCAAAACCAAATGAATCCAGAAGAACTGTTTTCCGAGTTCCTAAGAACATGAAGTTCAAGGCTTACTCTATTCTGTGATTATTGTGACAAATTACATACTTGTCTTGAGAGTTATTGGTTCTTTCATTCATCCAAAGATGTCTTGTGCCAGAGCCTGTTCCAGCAGTGACACTGCTGGATGCAGGTTGGCAGTCTGACATACAGTTTCTGTTTCAAAAGAAGTGCAGTTGCATTGGGAATCCCAGCAGACATGTGCCATGTTGTTCTTACCCTGTCCCTGTTTATTTTTGGTGGAGGGTGAAGTGGAAGACCCTTTGGGCCCTTTATTTAGGTTTCCTTGCAGCTACTGTTGCTGAGCTCACTCTAAAGCCAGCTAGAGAAAGATGTGGTCATGCACCCACTGCCTTGTCCCACTGGAACATCTGAGAAGGGAGGGAGACTGGGCTGCAGGGACCCTGGCTTTACAAGAGCTGTGACCATTTCTCTGTACATTTTACAGCCTTGCTGGTGGGTGGGAGCAGAGGTCACAGGACAGTTGCCTCTCCTCGCTCCATGCTCACCTCTTTTTCCTGCAGCACCGCTGGGGTCCTTCTCCTCCTGTGTTCCCCTGATGCTGCCCAACTGTGCAAACCCATGTCTCTTCCTCCTTTCCTGTGTTTCCTCATTAGCACCAGTGCCCACAGCCATTGTGCCAGCTCCCTCCGATTGAAACTGGCTCTAGCTCACACAGAAGGACTTGGATGAGTCAACACAAACATTTGGGGTTAAATGGCTTACTTTGTTATTTTTTCCCGGATTTTCTTTTTTTCTTGTGGGAACACTTAAATGTCCTATTTGGATAAATTGTGGGTAGTGGGATTTCAGGTATCAAAAAGAATGAAATAATAATATTGAACGCCAAAAGGCCCATGTGTTATCTTAGTTCATTCTCACAACCACCCAATGTAGCAGGTTCTGTTATTGTGTCCATTTCACACATAGGAAAACTGAGGCACAGGCAAGTGAATTAACTTACCCAAGTCCCTGCAGCCGGTCAGCGGTGAATCTTTAGAACTTCACTCCTAACGTGTAAAAGAGGCAAAACCACCCAGGCCAGAGGCGCCATCTCACTCAGTCATAACTGATGTTAAGAGAGGGAACTAGTGGCCCTTCAGGCCAGCAGTTCCTGAATACAATCAGGGGCCAGGAGAGGGAAGTATCTGGAGGGAGCCAGAGGGACTGTGAGGAGAAAGGGAATCCCCCACATCCTGCCTGTTTCATTTCTTTATCAGAAATGCTCCCCTCCCTAGACATGGAAGCAGAAATGAAACTTTTGCCACAGCCCAGGGTTACAGCGGGGCAGTGAGACAGGACATCAGAGAAAACTTTGTCTATGAATGTGAACACCAACCTCCCTCCTTACAAGTCCAAGGCGCAAAGTGGGAGGATTAAGGGAGCCAGCTCAGAGGGTCTAGGATCATGCACTCCACATTCAGAAGCTCAGCCAACACTTTAGAAAATAACAGGCCCCTGTTGCTGGTATAGCATTCTAATGACCCCATGCCAGGGTATCTTTAATACAAAGGGAGAATTGAGTTCATTGTGTCCTCCGGTAAGAAGTAAGCTTACAGATTAACCAGTGATGGAGGATCAGTTGTACATTCCAGGAATGGGCCAGATTACTAAAGATTTAAACTGTTTAGGGAAATAGGCAGAAATGAGGCTAATGAAATTCATTCTCACAAAGCAGGAAGATCTTGCATTAAGGTAGAATGCATAGTACATTTAAATAGAGCCTGAATAGATAGAATTGCGAAGATAATGAGGAGTCCTAGGGCTAGATAAAAATATCATCAAGAGTCTGGTTGCAAACAGTATTTCCTCATAGGGCTAAGGAAGTAACGGGTCCTCTGGGTAAATGAGTTTCTCATAGCTCATTTAAAATCAATGGTGCAATCCTGGACTTGCAGTTACCCCAAAACTGAGCATTCTATTTATAAAAGAGCAAAGAAGCAAAAGGAAAGTTTAGTCTGGGGTGCAGGAACTTAGTATAATATATTCTTTTTAAAGGAGTTTTCAACTCTCTTTTGAGCTGAGTACAAGAAGAACTTCTTAACTTTGGCTCAGGAGTTCCAAGTTTCAGTAGGTGTCCCCACAATTCTTTTATGCTCGTGTCCTCACTTTTGCTGACATGGTATTTTCTTTGTTGTATCTCTCTGAAATAAGTCTTCTAAGTCACAGAAAGCAAGCAGAGGATTAAGCTGAGAAAAAGAAAGGGGAATAATTTTGAAGTTAGCATGAATTGAGCAGAGTCAGGTATGTATGAACTCAGAGAAGGCTATGGCTTCATGAAATCAGGCACAGCCTCAAACCACCCAAAGACCATCAGCAGAGCCTCCATGGCCCACCTAGAGGAGAAGAGGCTCTGGAGGGTGAGGCCAGAGAGATCAGGAATTTAGAACCTTGTCCCTTTTCCTCCAGCTAAAAATGATTGACTAAAATAAATTTGAACCCCCCTCCTGATGTTTTTTTTTAAAGATTTATTTATGCATACTAGAATTGGGATACAGGCCAGAGGTGTGAGGGTGAGAGGATTCGCCATAGACAGAGTGGAGAACAGAACGGACAGACTGACAGAAATACATTGCTGAGGGGAGCAGCGGGCGAGACAGGAGAGGTGGGCCGCGCCATGTGGGCAGCTACCTGGCCGTTGATCAGACTCATCTTGCAGTGGCTGCAGATAGCTTTGTAGGCTGCGTCTTAACCCCTTGCGCCACCAGGGAGGCCTATCTGCTAATGTTTTGAGGGATCTCCACAGATAGTAATCAGAAGAAAAATAATACATAAATGCATAAATAAATAAATAAAAAACACCTCCCCCACCCCTATCCCCCGTTTTTCCAGTCCTGTGTCGTAATACAAGAGCAAGAGAGAGCGTTCCCTCACTGGCCAGAAATAGGGCTTTTGGCCTCTTGAAGTGTGGCTGGTCCTGTAAGTATGAATGCACACTGGATGTCTGAATACAATGTAAAACATCGCATTAATAATTTTAATGTTTATTATGTGTTGAAATGATATTTTGATGTGTTGGGCTCAACAAAATGTTAAGACAATGAATTACCCTTTTCTTTTTACTTTTCTTACTATGGCTCCTAGAAGATTTAAAATTTGCAGGTATCTTACATTATATCCAAATAGTCGAGCAGATTTCCAGGGTAATTATTTGCTTTCTCCTTGTTAAATTTCAGGCATGAGGAGCAAACAGATAAAAAGAAGCTTGTTTTCATTTTCTTTTCTGAGGCTCTGTTGTCTATTAGAGTGGATGTTTGGGACCAGTGGAAGGTTGTGGTGCAGAAATTTAATTGATAACAAATGCAGCTGGGAGAAAGAAAGGACACAATGAACAAGACTAATTCTTTGGGCTTAATTTCCTATGAATTAAACTCATTAAGTCATAGAAACCTGCACCAGGGCTTGTGAAGACACATCCCAACTGCATCCCTTGTTCACTCCTGTGTGCTGGAGGAGACAGAAAACCTACATCCTGCTAGAACAC
Organism: Talpa occidentalis; assembly: GCF_014898055.3. NCBI lineage: Eukaryota > Metazoa > Chordata > Mammalia > Eulipotyphla > Talpidae > Talpa > Talpa occidentalis. Next base: position 77,712,735 of record NW_023605194.1, read on the forward strand.
TAAACTCCCTGTTAGGCCCCAAATCATTGTATCTGAAAAAAGAAAACAAATGTAGAGCTTTCTGGTGATGGATTTCTTTTTGTCCTGGGTGAGTCAGAGAACAGACTGTGGTTTAAACCAAAGCAAAACAAAAAAAATTAAGCCTTATGCAAACGGGTAAAGGCATGTGGATGGGTGTGCAATTATTCATGAATCTACAGGGCTGGAGAAATACTCCCTTTCTCCTCTCTGGGAATGCTGATCTAAAGTACAATTCTTTCAATCTGGGCAGCTTCTTATGTGGCAGCTGCCCTTTCAAAACTGCAAATATGAGAAGCAATCACCTGGCACAATTTTTTTAAAAAAAGATTTATTTGTTTATTTATACAAGCACTGGGTACAGTCAGAAGTGCGGGAGCGTGAGAGAATTCACCAGAGCCAGAGCGGGGAAGAGAACAGGCAGACTGACGAAGTACACTGCTGAGGGGAGCAGCGGGCACGGCAGGAGAGGTCTGCGCGCCATGTGGGACCCTCGCCTGTGGCCGGTGATCGAACCGGCGCTGCAGAGGCCACGGGCAGCTTTGCAGCCCAGCGCTCAACCACTGTGCCACCAGGGGAGTCCCACTGGCACAATTTCTTAATGCTTATGTTTATTTTATTTATTTTATTTTTGCATAGAAAAACTGGAGGGGGGCCTCCCCGGTGGCGCAGCGGTTGAGCACTGGGTTGCGAAACTGCCTGCAGCCTCTGCAGCACCAGTTCGATCCCCGGCTGCTCCCCAGCCACCAGAGGAGGGTCCCACATGGCGCGCAGACCTCTCCTGCCACCCGCTGCTCCCCTCAGCAGTGTATTTCGTCTGTCTGCCTGCTCTGCTCCCCGCTCTGACTCTGGTGAATTCTCTCACCCTCCCGTGCTTCTGACTGTACCCAGTGCTTATATAAATAAATAAATAAATAAATAAATAAATAAATCTTTAAAAAAAAAAAAAAATTCTTTAAAAAAAAAAAAAAAAGAAAAACTGGAGGGTAGGCCAAAGGTGCAAGGAGTGAAAGGATTCTCCAGAGACAGAGTGGGTAGCAGAACTGGCAGATTTACTAAAATACACTTCTAAGGGGAGCAGCAGGCGAGACAGGAGGGGTCTGTTGTGCTGTTATGTGGGTTAGCTCCTGGCGGGGAGGAATCGAAGTCAGGTCATAGCAGTGATAGCCCTGAGACTTAACCCCTAGGCCACCAGGGAGGCCCCTTTTGTTTTCTATTTATTTATTTTTTTTTAAAGATGATTATTATTTTTTAAAATATTTATTTATTTATTTATATAAGCACTGGGTACAGTCAGAAGCGTGGGAGGGTGAGAGAATTCACCAAGCCAGAGCTGGAAGCAGAGCAGGTAGAAGGACCGAAGACACTTCTGAGGGGAGCAGCGGACGGCAGGAGAGGTCTGTGCGTCATGTGGGACCCTCCTCCTGTGGCCGGGAGCAGCCGGGGATCGAACCGGCGCTGCAGAGGCTGTGGGCAGCTTCGCAACCCAGCGCTCAACCGCTGTGCCACCGGGGAGGCCCTATTTATTTTATTTTATTTCATTTTTTAAAATATTTATTTATGCATACAAGAACTGGGGTACAGGCCAGAGGTGGGGGTGGGTGAGAGAATTCACCAAGGACAGATTAGGGAACAGAACAGGCAGACTGACTGAAATACACTGCTGAGGGGAGCAGCAGGTGAGACAGGAAGGTCTGCTGCGCCATGTGGGTCAGCTCCCTGGCCGGCTGGGCATCGAACTTGTGCTGCAGAAGCTGAGGACAGCTTCACAGTGCTGTCTTAACCCCTTGCACCACCAGGGAGACCCCCCCCCTTATGTTTTTTATTTTATTTATTTTTAATTTTTATTTTTTTTTATTTTTTACATCATTGTTCATTTTTAAACAATATTTGCTTCCCCCACCCCCTCAGGTGTAGTCCCCATAGAGTTTCCTTCACCAATGTACCTGGCACCATCACCTCAGTCCTCTGTGCTCATTCCTCCCTCTCATCCCTCTCCCTCCTCCTCCCCTGCAGTATGTCTCTGATTTGTAATTGTTTGTTTTTGCTTTGTTGTGCTTTGTACTGTTATTATTTTTTTACACTTATTTGGTTACCCTATACTTATAGCAGGAATATAGGGGAACCAAATAAGACATGAGTGTAAAAAAATAATAACAGTACAAAGCCCTTATGTTTTTTAAATGAGAAAACGGATTTCTATGAGAATACAAACTAAAAAATGCTGTTAAGAACAACTAAGTGTGGGGCCTCCCCGGTGGCGCAGTGGTTGAGCGCTGGGTTGCGAAGCTGCCTGCAGCCTCTGCAGCGCCGGTTCGATCCCCGGCTGCTCCCAGGCACCGGAGGAGGGTCCCACATGGCGCGCAGACCTCTCCTGCCGCCCGCCCGCTGCTCCCCTCAGCAGTGTACTTCGTTCCTTCTGCCTGCTCTGCTCCCCGCTCTGGCTCTGGTGAATCCTCTCACCCTCCCGCTTCTGATTGTACCCAGTGCTTGTATAAATAAATAAATAAATTAAAAAAAAAAAAAAAGACGGTGAGTTTACCTTTGAAAAAAAAAAAAAAAAAAAGAACAACTAAGTGTGCAGCATTCTAGACAATTCCAGTAGAAACTACTTTTATTGAAAGGTATCAAAAAATACGCAATTATTAAAAATTGGGGACTAGCATAGACATTTGTGTGATTCCTACACATTCAGCATCCTGACCAAGACCATCTAATAGCTCTTTTTAAACGTGCAGACAGGCGAATGAAAAGCGAACTGAAACTCTTTCATTCTCCTCTTAGATAAACAGCTAGTATTCTACATGAAAGAGTCAGTAAAATTTTCAAAGGTACATAAAAATGACCATGGGCCCTATAAGCAAAGTACTGTTGGGAAGGTGACCCTTGATGAAGGTCAAATTCCATCTTTGTAAAAAAATTTGTTCTGAGGTGCACCCTAGTGCTTCCTTCAAGTAAAAATAGGCTACCCAGTAGGCTTAGGGGCTGATGGTGGTTTTTAAATTTTACTAATCTTCTCTGGAATGAAATCAGCATGATTCAAAGAGAAAAGAGCTCTGGAACGTTTGCTAATCCCAGAGTTCTTTTCTTTTTTTATTAAAAAGGGATTACTAGCTTCATGTAATTACTTCTTTTTAAATTACTGGCAGTATTGCTAAATGTATTTAGATTGTGTCACTCAGCGGTCACAATTGAATACATAAAGATGTCATTCATCATCCAGATCAAAAGCTACAAACAAATTATAGTGCATACTCCCGAGACTCTTGGCCTGACATGTATTAGAATTTAGGAAGAAAAAAAAATGGGCAGATTTTAAACAACCTATATGTTTAACTCTTGGGCATCTTATAAAGTCACAGAAACTTGAGCACCAGTCTCTGGAAGCACAGCAGTAATGGGTAGGAGCAGAGGCCACTGTGCCCAGTTTCCGAGTCCTGAACATGGGTCTGTGACTTAATAGGTGTATAATATCAGACACTTGGTCGAAAACTTGGTTTCCCTCCTCGGTAAAGCAGCACTAGCACATAAATACTACTTACTGTATAGGGTTATGGAGATCAAATGAGATAATGTATGTATCTTGCACAAAGAAGGGACTCACTGCTAGGTGCATCTATTGAGCCAGTAATTCCATTTCACAGGTGAGGAGGCTGCACTGAGACTTACGAGGTCACCATCAAGAGGTGACGTCGCAGCCGCTGGAATTCAGGTGATGTGCTCTAGTCCTTCTGCCTCAACTTGGGCTTTGTTCTTTGAATTTTTAAATTATGAATTTCCATAAAACTACTGTACATTTTTGTTCTGGAACCCTCCCTCCTCCCCTCCATGGATCTAAATGCAAATGTCTACAAAGCAGAAAATGTGTCCCACCTTTAATAATTTAATAATAGGTTTGCATCCTGAGACTATTGGCTTGAGTTAATCATAATTCTTTAAACGTTAGCATAATCTGGCAGGCTTCAAATGTGTTTGCTTAACTTCTGATCTCTTTCTATGCGTTTTCTTTCAGTTTGTCTCCCTCTGGTGGATTAAAAAATACTTTTTATTTTTAAAATAACTGGGTTATTTGGGTCAAGTTTTGCTCAAGTTAAGAGTTCATCTGTTGTCTGTTTCATGTTCTGGAACTTCTAAAAAACTGCTTTGCCTGGATGGGAGTCTTTGGAGAGGCTGCAGTTCAAGGAGGAGAGAAGTAGGCTGAAGGCATCTGCTCCCAACAGGTCCACGAGCACTAAGAAGCACATGCAAAGACACAAAAGTGTATTCAGAGAGAACTATGTGGTTTTAAATGAGTGAGAATAAATTGCAAGAGGTCAGGGGTGAAAGGTTGTGTATGAGATGACGTGGAAGGGTGAGCAAGGACCAACCAGTTTTTTTTTTTAAGTCTGTTTGACTCTTGTTTTGTAGGTAATTATTTGAATTAGGCTGCATAAACAGACAACCCAGTTAAGGGGCTTTTAAAACAAAGTTTATTTCTAGCTATATAAGAGCAGTCAGGAAATAGCAATCCATGACTTGATATGGAGCTCTTCTGTTTTCAGTATGCAGTTTCCTTTCAATTCCTACTCCTTCATCCTTAGGGTGTGACCTTTGCCTTCATGGTCCAAAATAGCTGCAAAAGCTCCAGCCATTGCTTTCATTTATCCAGTTGGACATCTGCCATGGACCTTTCCCCCTGATGGTTTTTAGTCACAGTTTGAACTATTCAGCATCTTCTTTAGGAGGCAGTCGGGGTTCACCTGGCTTATACCACTCCAGCTGTGCAGGCTATCACCCACGACTGATGCAGTCTCTAGCACATGAATCCTAGATGGCTCTCAGGCCCTCTACACCTGCTACACTCCTCTCTAAGGGAAGCCTGGGTATGAAGATGGATGAAGAGCTAACAGAAGCCAAAGGGCAAGAAGTGAGTTGGGGTGGGACTGTGGGCATCTTTTCTCATTTTTTTCTTACATGAAAGAGATGCTGAAAAGAGAGGGGAAACGGGGGATTTGATGTACGGGGATCCCTGGGGAGATGGAGGAGCTGAACCCAGGATACAGGACTGACTGTGAGTAATAGACAAACTCCTCTTTCTCTGAGAACTGAGCTAAATAGGGCTTAAACGAAGGAACATTTGCAGCGAGGGACAAATGAGGTCTGAAACCGGGAAAAAAATTATCAATATAATATATTGTAGATGACTGAAACACAATCATTTCTGATTTAGTTCACATTTAGTCTTTATGTCCCGAGCAATGTGCTTGCAATTTTCATACACATTTATCTATTTTAATTCTCATAAACAGTTGACAGTTAACTTTATATTATCAAAACATATACCAATTTAATTTTAGTACAGGAAGTTGTCACCTTTTGCAAGTCACTGAGCATGTATTATCTAATTTGATTTTTCTAGCAGTTGTCAATTTTACAGGTACAGAAGCCAAGGCTCAGGGAGGTAGAATCACTTCAGTGGGCATCAATTGTATGATTTTACTATTATTTAAATGAGTCAAATTTGAATATAGGTTTGAAAATAAAGGGCATTTTATTTTTTTCATCAAAATTTTGTTGATTTGCCATTCTTTAACAAAAACATTTAAGTTTGGAAGTATAATCTCTCAACGGCATTTTAGACAGCTGCTGTATTGTCAGGTAACAAAGCACCCATCTGCCTAAATAGGCTAGCAGAGCTCTGAGACAGTCATCTGCTTTGGGGTGCTGAGAGGGTGCTGTATTTCCTAAGGGGGGGGGCTAGTCATTGATAGCAACTGAGGCTTGGAATGAAATGGGGTTCCTTCAGGCTGCTCAACCTAGGGCCCTTGTGCTTGATAAACCTGTATTTTCTACATTCCTTTCTCTTGTCTCCTTTCAAAATGCATACAAAGTCTGAAGTCCATAAAATTAATCAAATTGGATCAAAATGGAGATTAGTACTGACCCTTTCAACCTTCCCATGGAGATAGCATTTCCTTGCTCTCTTCTGATTTCCTCCCACTCTCCCTCCTTTTCTCCTCCCTTCTACCTTCTTGTGTTATGATTTTTAATCGAATACAGTGAGTTCATTATAACAAGTCTCATTATTTCATCTCATGTTTATTTCTAGGGATTAAATCATAATCCTCATTCTTCATAAAATATGTCATTATGATGATGAGCCCAAAAATGCATGATTCCAGTTCCTCAGCTCTGGCCTCGATGGAGCTCTTCAGTATTTGGGGGGAGTTGTTTTAGGGTATGCATTTTAGTGCTTATATTTACTCATATTAACCTGGTGCCAGGCTCTACTCTAAGCCCTTGCATACATGATGTAATTTCCTTCATTATCACTCTTCCCAGCAAGTAACATTCTCATCTCATCTGCTATTTCCATAACCTGAGGTTAAGTGACTTTCTCTGTCGTCAGCTGTGGACAAGATTTGAAAAGAAAGGCGCATCTCAGTGTAATAATAAGAGATCAAAAATCTCTTTCGTGTAACTTAGAGTTGGTTCACAGTTGTCCATTCATCTGCAGAGTATTATTCCTCTTGTTGGAATTAAATCTGGAGCTTCCAACAGAGGAAGAATAAAAGAGAAACATGACTTGGTTAGATGAAGGTCCAGGCCTGGGGAGACAAGAGTGAGACAGACAAGATCCTGTTCCATCTTGGGCTCACAGTTTTGGGGGGGCAGGTTATAGTTTGTTCTAAAGGCTCATGAACACTTAATAATTGGATAGAATTATTTCCCCCCATCATTTGAACCATTATAATGTTCTCATATTTGGGCATCTGGGGTGTTTCCAGTTTGGGACCAATGCATAGATAATTTTCCTATCTATTTTTTGGTTTATAGTGAAATATTTTCTTAGAACGATTTTTTTGTAGCATAGTTACTAGGTCATAGGGCATGATATCTTTTTATGGTTCTTCCAAATGCATTTCCATTTTGCTTTACAGCTGGGTTTGTTATTTACTAGAGAACATTTACTGAGCATCTACTATGTATCTGTATATACTGAGCTCTAGGGATACCCTGTGAACAGGTATGATCTCTGCTCTTAAGTATACCAATTTATGTTACTAGAAATGTATACTTTAGATTTTGCTACAAAAAAAACACCAGTACCAAAAATTTTAACCAATTTTCTTTTACTTAATTTTTTTAAGTTTGCATTTAATGATTGGGTGTGCATTCTATTTTTATATGAATCATTTTTGTGTGTATGTAAACTTTTTATGAAATACTTTTGCCCATTTTTATATTGTTTATTTTCTTATTCAATTTATAAACTTATTTTCCTTATAAAGATGAGCGATATCTTTACATCTTCCTATTTAGCATACATTTAATTTTTATTATTTTGAATTATACATAAGTTTAAAATTTTTTTGTATTTGAATTTGTTGGTCGTTTTCTTTGCTATATGTTCTTCTGTTCTCAACTGTGTTCCCACAGATAGGATAAATAGTGTATTTCATTTGATGTTAGTTTCTTTTCTTTTTTTAAAAATTTATTTATGCATACAAGAGCTGAGGCACAGGCCAGAGATACAGGGCAGGGGTGGGGTGGGAGGGGATTGTGATGATCCATCAGTGAGAGATTGGGGAGCACAACTGGCAGATTGACTGAAATACACTGCTGAGGGGAGCAGCGGGGGAGTCAGGAGAGGTCTGCTGCGCCATGTGGGTATCTCCCTGGCCAGGGATCGAACTCATGCTGTAGTGACTGCGGTTAGCCTCATCGGTTGAGTCTTAACCCCTTTCGCCACCAGGGAGGCCCCCACTTTTTATTTAAAACCCATTTTTAGATACTGGACCCAGAGCCCCGCCCCTTCCCGGGGTCGAATTTAAAGAGGCTCAAGCTCCGCACTTCAGCTGGGCCTGCGGAGGGGCGGGATCCGTTGCCTAGGCGATGGGGCGGGGCGGGTCTAGCCTGTAAGCTCGTTGCGATCCCGACCAGTACTTCCGGGGCGGGGGCGGGCGGAAGGGAGGGCGCGGCGCCCGACGCGGCGGCAGCAGCCAATCAGCAGGCGGGGCGCCCATTCAAATTGCGGACACCGCGGGAACCGGCGGTGGATGTGGTGAGTGACTTGGGGGCCCTGGCCGGCTCAAAGAAGGGGAGCCCTGGGGGGAGACGAAGTATGCATGCAGTGGAGGGCGTGGGGCGCTTTCTGTTTGGGTGACATGAGATGCGGGGATGGTCTTAGCTCCGGTCCCCACTTGCCCCAGAATCTGAGTGGGCTGCTAAGGTGTCCCCGAAGGAGGGGCGCGGGGCAGGCGCTCTGTGGGTCCCGGAAGTCGGGTTTTGGGGCTCCCAACTTTCGCCCGTGGAAGTCTCGCCCAGGTGTTGGCGTCGAGAGGTGCGTTAATTTTCACAGTCCTGGTAGTGCCGGGAGGAGAGAGCAGAATCAGCTGGACGGTTTGGTTGGGTTGTGGTTATTTTTGTTCCAGTCCTTCATAAAATCCGATGACGAAATTCCCAAACCAAGTATCTCATCGATTTGTGTAAGTAGCAAATAGTTTCAGCTGTAGAATAATTTCCATAAAAGGAAGAGTCTATACTTTTAATTAAAAGGATTGAGGGAGATGCTTTATCATCTAACGAATTTTATTTGGGGCGGTCATGACTTACTCATTTGGAACTTTAAAAGATTTGAAAAATTGTTTTCCGTAGCAAAGTCTATGGAACAGTTCGAGCAAGTGTCACTTTACAAGTCAGAAACAGGCATGCACATTTAACGACAATAAATTTTAAGATGTGAAAAATGTAAAGAGAAAAATTTACATCAGTATCACCAGTTCAGTAGAGTTGGCTTGAAACCAGGCGTCTGAGCTGTTACTGCTATTCTCTTTCTTTCAAGTTTTATTGCTGGATGTATGTTGTTGACCTATTTGTGAGCACACAACTGTCGAATTTGTTTCTAACTGCCAGGGGGCAGGCTCTCTGCTGCTTGCATACATGTACTGAACAAGAGCACTTATGTACAGTACTTATATGTAGTGCTTATTTTATAGTACGTGTCCTGCAGGATCCAGGACAAGACTGGTAAAGGGGGAGTCCTGCAGCCCTCAGTGGCTTTTTCAGGTTTTCAATAATTTTCTACACCATTTGTATTGAGGCAACCAGGTACAGGGCAGGCAGGGAGGAGGGGGGGGAAGGAGGCTGCCAGCCTTGGCAGCCCTGCCAGGTCGCCCCCACCAATCTTCAATTTTTTGGGGCTCTATGGTGTTCTCTCCTGGTCTCTACTGGACCCCACCTCTTGGTCCTCTGCACCACAATCTCTGCTGTGGCGTCCTGTTCTCTGCTCGCACTCATAGGCGCCATCTCTCAACTCAGGTGTGCCCACTTACACACACCCACGCCACACTTTAGGAGCCTCCAGCAGGCTGGTATGTAAGACCATAGGTGTTGATCATTGATGTTAATGGCAGGAGGGCGGAAAAAACCTGATAACTTGCATTTACCCTACTGTACTTATACTTCCTGTCTCTGGTAAGTGCTCTCTGTGGTACTTATTTGAAAATAATCTGCCTTGTGACACCTCTCAAACTAATCCGTGAGTCAATTCTGTATTTTAACAAACTTAACAGACATTATAAAAGTGTTTTCCTTCAGTTTTTGACTCAGGTGCTAGGGTTCCTTTGATTCCTTTGATTCCTTTCCCTACTGGCCAAACTGGGGGTACTGAAAAAAAACCTGCTTGGGCACAAGGGGTTAAGTCACAGCACTATGAAGCTATCTGCAGCCACTGCAGCATGAGTTTGAACCCTGCCCAGGTTGCTGACCCACCTGGGGCAAAAGACCTCTCCTGTCTCGCCCGCCGCTCCCCTCAGCAGTGTATTTCAGTAGATCTGCCTGTCCTGCTCCCCACTCTGTCTCTGGTGAATTCTTTCACCCCCCCCCCACCTCTGGCCTGCACCCCAGCTTTTGTATGCAAAAATAAATAAATCTTTATTTATTTTGAAAAACCAGCTTTGCTGACATGCCCTTGTTACATCTTGGCACATTTGACGTAAGCGTTATCTGTGTATTCTGTCTAAACTAAAGAAATGATAGGAATCTTTAGACTAAAGAAATGATAGGTACCAGTCATTGCCTGGCATGCAATGGGAATTCAGTAAATATTGTTAACTGATTATAAGCTCTGAGGGCAGAGACTTGTCTGAATGTGCATGAAAACAATATCTGAGCTGGACATTGTGATTTATTTTAATGTTGCTCTCTGGGATGTTACTTTCACAATGGAAGTTTCTCAGAATTTTAAGCCAGTTGGTAGTTTGTACCATCTAATTTTTTTTTTTTTTTTTTTTTGTAGTTTAGCAGGTATTTTTCGAAGCTGATGCATAAGAAATGGCTGGAAATCAAATGCAAGTCCAAAGAAGAGCATAGGTTATTCAACAACATTCTTTAAAAAAAAAACCCTGCTAACACAATGTCACTCTACACATCACATAATAGAAGTAACAGCCATATTCTTGACATTCCTTCTTCCCAAAAGAGTTCATCACGGAATGTCCTCACCCACAGTAGCAGCCTTAAGCTGCACTTGAAGTCGGATTTGTTAGAATGTGAAAATGACGATCCTTTATTGAGATCTGCAAGTAAAATCAGAGACATAAATAGCACTTACGTTATTTCTGCCAGCAAAAAAACAGATCTGCCCTGTACCCCTAACTCTATAGATAGACTGACACTTCGGAGAAGAGTTACCAGGAACAAGGAGTCATCTGTGCTTGATAATGAGTTGGGGGACTCCACAGAAAAGACAACAGAAACTCGTCTCACGTTACAATGTCGTGCTAAAGTGGATTCTGTGGGGAAGTGGAGGACAAGGCAGAACGTGGGAGATGAATCGGAGAATAATTATGCTTCCCAGGAAACTAGTACTGATGTAAAAAATGTAAATAAAAATAAAAACTCTTTTGTTTCTTTTGCTAAAGACCCAAAAGAGATTGGAAAGACGGCTGATGAAAAACACAAAAAGACGTTTTCTGCCTTCCGTGGGACAAATGAGAATGTTGCGCTTAAGTACTTAAACCCTAGAGCACCCACTGGTTCGCAGAATCAGAATGGAGCTATTAACTCAGGATACTTGGCCACAAAACCCACTCAGAGCATGTTGGATAGCAATGTGTCAGCACTGGGGAACTATCACAGAAGTACTGGGAAGGACGCTGGGAAAAAATCAAGTACATCTGGAAGCTTAGAGCAAAGAACACCTACTAAATACGTTACCGAGCACAGTTCCACCCCAAAGTGCAGCACGCCTTTGTCTAAGAGCCCAGCTCCATCGATACTGAAAAATAGCCTGTCTGGCCTTCAAGTGAAACAAAAACCAAAAAATTCTCTTCTCGAAAATAAAAGGGGACAGTCACAAGAAAATACACTCCCTCCTGAGGAGGAAGCTGCTGTTCAGAACTCTGCCGTAACAGACCCCTTAAAAGTGGAGAACAGTCAAGTGACAGTGGCAGTCCGTGTGAGGCCCTTCAGTAAGAGGTATGTGACCCCCTGTAAGCACAAAGGCAAGCAGGTGCTCTCCCTTTGGAGAGAGCTTGGTGGGAGTACACTGCAGATTTGAAGCGGATTGCTCTAAAAAGACTGAAGGCATTCCAACTTTTAAAAAGCAGCCTATTTAGAAAAATTTACATTTTGGAACTTTGGAATCCCACAATAATTATGTTTGCCAGTCTGCATTTTCCAGATTGGAACTAAAAAATTATCTTGCCTTGAGCGATATGATATTTGACTAGTTTTGTGGTCCTTATTGCGTTCTGTAAAAATAGTACTCACAATTATGATGGTAACTCGACTTTTTTTTTGTGCTTCTTTTTGAAGAGAGAACATTGAAAAAGCATCTCAGGTGGTCTTCACGAATGGAAGAGAAATAGTTGTGGAACACCCGGACATGAAACAAGCTTATCATTTTATTTATGATGTTTCATTTTGGTCTTTTGATGAGTGTCATCCTGACTATGCTAGCCAGACGACCGTGTACGAGACCTTAGCAGCACCCCTCCTACAGCGAGCCTTTGAAGGCTACAACACCTGTCTCTTTGCTTATGGTCAGACTGGCTCTGGAAAATCCTATACGTAAGTTTTGTTGCAAAACGATCATCCAGAAATGTTTCGTATCCAACTGCTTTTGTGTGAAGCAGCCTGGTTTGATAGTAAGAATATACTTGGATACCACACAGATCTCAGTGCAAATCTTACCCATGTTACATTCTATTGTGAAAACTGGGTAGGTAACAACCTTTGGGCTTCTGTTTTTGTGTGACATTTAGAATGTAGGTATTACCGGCTGCATTTTATTGTAAATTATATTGTGTAAACTGAAAGCATTGTAGTGAGAATTAATAAATCATCAAATGACTGGTATGGTAATAACAACTGTCCTAGAAGGAAATACTCAGAATGTGGATAGTGGCTAACTGTTGAGTTCTTGCTATAGTTCAGGCATTTTGCTAAAGGCTCTGCTTGTGCTCTTGTTACAGGCCAACCCCGATATAAAATGGGTTGCCTGACTGTGGGTCTTCACCCGCACGCTTAAAGGGGACATAAATTGCAGGCACACACAAAAGGTTAACAAAAGGTTTATTTACAAGGGAAGGGGAAATGAGGAAATGTACAATTCAGGGAGAAAAGAGGAAGATAAATTCTTAAATGCATCCTACCTGTTCCGCCGACCTGGAATCCCAAATGACCTGCCGAGACCAAATGCTGCCTATCTAAGAGCATGGGCCAAGAGAGCTGCCCCCACTCACATGGTCAGTTAAATACCCAAACAGAGAAAATGGCTGCTTAACTCTGCCCTTATGTCCTTGCAACCTCCCTTTGGGGAACATGGGATTTGTAGTTCCCAGTGTCTTGATGGAGTAGGGGTGGCATCCACAAAGCCTGTATAGAGTTTGCACAGGACATCCCTTCTCCCTAACACTCTCACAACAATATTTTGAGTTAGATAGTTTGACATATTCCCATTTTACAGAACAGGAAATGGAAATTTACACCAGTATTTTGTCCAAAATTACAGAGCTAATATGTGGTGAAATCAAGATTTGAATTCAGGCAGATTTGACTCCATAACCCAGGTTCTTCAGATCAGATAGGGTTTAACTAACTTGCTCTCCACACTCTCCTCAACCCATTTGCCCCAAAAAGGAATTAAAAAAAAAAATAAGCTAATTAGTTTTGCTTTTTCTCATACCTAATGTATTTTTCAGGATGATGGGATTTAGTGAAGAACCAGGAATTATTCCAAGATTTTGTGAAGATCTTTTTGCTCAAGTAGCCAGAAAACAAGCCCAAGAGGTATGTTCTCATGCTATCTGCAAGTCTTTGTATTAGACTAGAAAACTGTCAGATCGTGTTCAGATCAGTCATGGCCACTAAGAAGCTGGGAAAATGGGTTCATTTATAGAGCACTCTTTGGGAGTGGTGCTGTGGGGGTTCTAAATTCAGAATCCTCTGGTGGGCAGGGAGAGAGGGATCCCTTCTTCTGTTTTACTAGTTTAGGAGCTTCATTTCTTTTGTGTGTGTGTAGGAACTCACAGTGTGAAAGTTGCATACCATTACTCGTGTCTCTGTGGTCAGGCAGGTACAGATAATGAGCACAGCAGGCAAACCACACGAATATGCAGCAGGAAGAGAGGAGTGAAGCTGGAGTCTGAAACATTTCACTTCACAAGCCAGGCTATTTCCAGGTCCTATATCTGAAAAGTCTCTTCTGGCTTTCCTTTTCACCCATTCATTTGTACATTCAGCAAGTATTTACTGAATATTTAATGTAGGTAAATAACTGTTAGGCCAGTTTTTCCCCTACGTTCACTTGTTCATCAGAATCAACAGGAGTGTGGCGGGGGCAGGACTGTGCATGTGTGCGCCTACATGCGTGTGTCATTCACAGAATCTGGGAATTTAGAATTTTCTTACTTTCCCTCTAAAGTGTTACCACAGAGGAAATTGGGAAAATCTTGTGCCAGATTTGGGAGTGTTGGAGTTAAGAGACTCAATCTCTGTGGTTAAGACTGGTATGGGGAAAAAAGGGCCAGAAGACAGCCAAGAACACTCAATTAATGCTAACTAAAGTAAATGCTGTAATAGAATAAGAAAAGGAAGCTTGTGAGAATATGTAAGCTTGGAGAGAAAGAGAGGTTTTTCTTAGAGTAGGCAATAACTCAGCTTATTTTGGAAGGAACCATGACACGTATTAGCTTGGTGAAGATGAGGAAGGACATTCCAGGTAGACGGAGCAGCATGTGCAAAGGTTTGAAAGTAAGAAAGTAGAGAGCCTGGGAATCTAGAAATTGTTGACTTTGTTTTAAGCTTGGAATTTGAGAGTAGAGGGTAACAAAAGTTGAACTGGAGAGGCAGAGAGAACTTGGCTTGTGAAGGGCTATAGGAACCATGCTTTTAGGAATCTAGAAGGCAATAGAAGGATTTTAAGCAGGAAAGTATTATGATCATATTTACTTTTTAAATAAAAAAGATCGCTCTGGCTGCATTGTACAGAATGGGTTGAAGGGAAATGAGACTGAGTCCAGAGAAACCAGCTGTAGAATTTGTAAGCTGTCTAAGGATTGATGAGGAGCTAAACAAAGGTAGTGACAGGAAGGGTAAACAAGGGGGCATACATTTGAGAGACTTAGTAAGTAGAACTGAGACTTAGTGACCATTGGAAACAGGATGACAGAGAAATTATGCTCTGGCTGGATCCATTCATAGGATTCTATGCAGCCATTAGGACCATGAGAGGTAGAGCAGACTGAGTGCAGGTGGAGCTCTCTCCCACTGTAGGTACACTGCCTGTCTTCTAGCTTCTTCCACTTCTCCCAACTTTTCACCTGAAGTTCAAAGTTGGAGGAAAGGGAGCAGTAGAAACATGGTGGCCTAGAAATGTGCTCCAAGTCTAACTTTAATGGGACTAGGGAGTGAGAAGCCTGTGGGCTTCCACTGACTGTCAGTCCTCCATTGACTGTTTAGGATTTTAGAGTAGGGTGATTTGAAGGATAAAGCAAGCCAGGGAGAGGTAAAGTGGAGGAGAGAGAGAGACTTTGGGATGACTTCACAGAAATGGGAGCCTCAGATTTTACATAGAAGGACTATCACTGAGAGGAAAGAAGTGTAACAATTAAGAGCATGGGCTTTGGAGACAGTTAGAATCCAAGCCCCATCACTTTACTAGGATTGTGAAATTGAACAATTTATTTAACTTTCTTCTGCCTTACCATAGGAAAGAGGGATGGTGATGATAATAACCATTCTCATAGTTTTGTGATGAAGTTTAAATGGCTTCATCTTTGTTAGAGGTTTTGAATAAGGCTTGGCACATAACTAACCCAACTAAGTGATTATGGTTCTATTTGGGGATTATTAGAACAGTAAAGGGTAATAGTTTGTTGATGGGGGTAATGGAATGTGGAATAGTCAGCACATGACAGGAACCTCAAAGGAGAAGAATAAGTATGATCCTCTACAATGTGCACATAACTATTTTCCCCAACTCCTCTGCCTCTACATTTTCATCCTAGACCCCCCTGGGGTCCCATACCCAATATACTATTTAATAGGAATTAATAGATAGATGTTTATTGAATTCTAAGCCTCCACACTGTCATCAGTAGCATTTGTAATTTCACAGTGTTTCCTTATATCTGATCTCTTTATCTGGAAGTGCGTTGTTCTTCTCTCCTGATGCAAAACATATTCTTGTGTTATTCACCGTGTGGATTGTATTATGAATTGTATTAACCATGTTCAGTTAATCTCAGTTAGTCTCAGATCTTCCCATAGCAAAAAGAAGAGTCTTTGTATCTAGTGGAGTCAAATAAATATTTGGTGAATTGAACCTAAATCCCTGAAACTCCCTGAAGCTTCCAGTTCTGTTAGTTGCAGGTAGATCAGATTTGCTTCTTTTGTGAACTCTTGCCATTTGCAATAACATGAAGGGGATAATACTACATGAAAAAAATCCAAAGGAGAAAGACAAATACCAGATGGTTTTACTTATATGTGGAATACAGAGAAACAAAATAAAGAGTTGGCAAAACCAACCAATAACAAACCCTGGAAGTCTGACTGCTGCAAGATGTGGAGGGGTGGGCAGCAAAAAGGGGAAGGAATACAGTGGACTATGGTAGAGGGCTGCGGATGCCTTGGCGTGGGTGTAGTGTGGTCACATGCATCTAAGGAAGTGGGGTTCCATGATTTTGAATCACGTAGTGTTGTGTAAACCAAAATTACCTCAAAATTAAATATTTTTTAGGGAAAAAAAGAAATCTGCTCTTCTAATAAAGAAACCATCCCCTAGCTATAAAAACTAACAAATTCAAGTTTCCCTCCTTTGGCATTTATGCCCTGTCTTTCTGAGTCAAAATGAAGTAGAAGCTTAGCCCTACTTAATCTAATTGCTTTCTGCCTCAATCAGAAAGAATTACTGATTTACGATCCCAGTTTACCATATCAAATGTCTGTATCTATAGTCCACTCCATCTCTCAGGCCTCATGTCCTTTTTCTCCATCCCCAGTTTTTTCTGCCTCCCCCCATTATATCCCCTTTGTCATTACTCATTTATACTTATGATCTCTTTTTTTAATTCTTAATTTTCTATTGATCTGTCTTATCTCTTGAGAGGTATTTTGCATTCCTCTGAGATGGGTCCTCATGGGCAAGAACCTTATCTTTATATCCTTCTAACTATAGCCCAAAGCCTTATATAGTAGGTAGGTACTTATTAGATTGAATTGAACCTTACCTAAAAATTAATAAGAAATGCAATAACTTTGTTATCGTTCCAATGAATTTTTTTTTTTTTTTAAAGAGCAGCCAAGTGCAATAGTTGGCTTTTCTTTTCTTTTCTTTTTTTTTCAGATTTATTTATTTATTTATACAAGCACCGGGTACAGTCAGAAGCGCAGGAGGGAGAGAGAATTCACCATAGCCAGAGTGTGGAGCAGAGCAGGCAGAGGGACCGAAGTACACTGCTGAGGGGAGCAGCGGGCGGCAGGAGAGGTCCGGGCGCCATGTGGGACCCTCCTCCGGTGGCCGGGGAGCAGCCGGGGATCGAACAGGCGCTGCAGAGGCCGCCGGCAGCTTCACAACCCAGCGCTCAACCGCTGCGCCACCGGGGAGGCCCCCAATGAAATTTTTTAATAAATTTTAATTTATAAAAAAATAAATATCGTAAAATTATCCATTTATAGGTATAAAATTCAGTTGACATTTATTACATTCATAATGTGTAATTACTACTCCTATCTGGTTCCAAAAATTTCTTACCACCTCCTACAGGAAATCCTTACCCACTAAGCAGTTATAACCTATTTCCCTTCCCCAAATTTCTGGATTTGCCTATTTTGGATATTTTGTATAATTGGAATATCATGCAATATGTGATATGATGTGATAAAAAACTTCTTTCGGGGCCTCTCTGGTGGTGCAAGGAGTTAAGCACCATACTATGAAGCAATCTGCAGCCTCTGCAGCACCAGTTTGATCCCCGGGTGGCCAGGGAGCAACCCTCATGGCGCAGCAAACCTCTCCTGTCTCACCCGCTGCTCCCCTCAGCAGTGTATTTTGGTCAATCTGCCTGTTCTGTTCCCCACTGTCTCTGGTGAATCCTCTCACCCTCTGCATCTCTGGACTGTACCCCAGCTCTGGTATGCATAAATGAATGGATCTTTAAAAAAAACAAAAACTTCTTTCACTTAGTATAATCTGTTGGAGGTTGATCAGTGTTGTAGAATATATCAATACTTCATTCCTTTTAATGACTGAATAATATTCTGTTATATAGATATACCAGTCTTATTTATCCAGTCATCAATTGATGGGCATTGGGTTGTTTCCATCTTTTGTCTATTGTGACTGGTACTACTCTGAACATTAGTGTGCAAATAATTCCCTGAATACCTATTCTCAATTCTTTTAGGTAGATAGAACAGAAATTTTGCTGGGTCACATGGTGATTATGTGTTTAACCTTTTGAGGAACCACTAAGTGTTTTCCATAATGGCTGCCACATTTTACATCCCCACCAGCAATGTGGATTTTCATCCACATTTACATCCTCATCAACATTTTCTGTTTTCCATTTTTTTTATTGAAGCCGTCCTAGTGGATGTGAAGTGTTTTTCATTGTGGTTTGTATTTCCTTATTCACTAATGATGTTGAGCACTTTTTCATGGGCTGGTTGACAATTTGTATGTTTTCTTTGGAGAATATCTCTTCAAGTCCTTGGCTTGTTTTTCAGTTGTGGTGTTTGTTGTTGAGTTGTAAGAGTTCTTTATATATTATGGGTACTAGGTCCTTATAATATATATGGTATGCAAAAAATACAAGAACCTTAAAATAAAGTGCCTGTTGTGTTTCTCTTTCCACTAGGTCAGCTATCACCTTGAAATGAGCTTTTTTGAAGTATATAATGAAAAAATTCATGATCTTCTGGTTTGTAAAGGTGAAAATGGACAGAGAAAGCAACCAGTAAGATTAAAAGAATTTATTATTTTTTAATATCTGTTTTTATAAATGCATATGATTTTATTCTCAAGATAATGTATATTGCTTAAATTTTTACTAAAATGGTATATGATAGCAAATGCTTGGGATCTACATTCTAATTATATTGTTATTTAGTAAATAAGCCAAACATTATCATTAATGGAAATTAAATTAGTCAATAAATGTAACCTTTTTTTTTTGTTTGGATCAGGTATCATGTTAAAGTTAAGATAAAATATTGGTTTCAATATTTTGAAACCACTTAAACACCTAATTTCCTAATTATAAAACAAACAGTAAAAGTTTTAAAAATTGTATTGTTATAGAATATGCATTTTTCTGGATTATTTAGCAAATTGACATCTTGTAGATATTTTTTGTAAAATAAAAAGTTTCACAAATATGTAAGCTTTTTAAAAAAACCTGCTTTTAGAATTTAAATTTTTTCATGGAAAGGAACTTGGAGTACAAGAAACTAAAGTCTAAAAAGATCACCTGACTGCCCAGGTCATGCAATGTACTATTGACAACATCAAGAACTGAAAACTTTGCTTTTTCTTCTATGACTAATGTTAAAAATTCTTCTTTGAAAATTTCTAATCACAAAATTTAGAATGTATAAATTATAAAACTGAAGAAAATTTTAATGTCTGAATCTTGTTGAATATGTTTTAGTGAGACCTTAAAAGCATGCAGATCATGGGCCTCCCTGGTGGCACAGCGGTTGAGCTCTGGGTTGCGAAGCTGCCAGCAGCCTCTGCAGCGCCGGTTCGATCCCCAGCTGCTTCCTGGCCACTGGAGGAGGGTGCTGCATGGCGTGCAGACCTCTCCTGCCGCCCGCTGCTCCCCTCAGCAGTGTACTTCGGTCCTTTTGCCTGCTCTGCTCCCTGCTCTGGCTCTGGTGAATTCTCTCGCCCTCCTGCGCTTCTGACTGTACCCAGTGCTTGTATAAATAAATAAATAAATCTTTAAAAAAAAAAAAGGGGCATGCAGATCATACCTACTGCATTATTTAAAGTGAGAATGAAAACTAGTAAGATATTTGATATGCTGTTGCATATTGTACAAATACAAACAGTTTGTTATATTGAAGCATTTATCTGGATGCCTTATAGATTAGTTTTTGTGAGAACCTTTGTATCCACTTTTGGGTAAAAAGTTTTTATTTTGAATTCAAATTACAGATGAAATGGTCATGTGAAATTATATTTTATATGAAATATTTGTCATATTCCTAATGATGCTTGTGTTTGCCTCTACTAGCTGAGAGTAAGGGAGCACCCTATTTCTGGCCCATACGTTGAAGCTCTGTCAATGTAAGTGTTTGGCTCAGCAAGAGCAAGAAGAAAGCAAAAGAATAGAGTGACTATTGTTCTCATTTGTCTCCCCAACTTTGAAACTCTGGATAACTATTTAGCCTTTTATCCTTACTATTATCCAGTTAAAATTTTCTTCTCTTTCCAAATGGAATGTTAGTTCCTTGTTTTTATATTTGTTGATATCTTTCACAGCACCTATAAATTATCATAGAGTAGTATAATAATTATCAAATAAATATTTTCCCTCTTTTTATTCCCTTCTTTCCCCATTATGTTAAGCCTCTACTCTTAAGCTGCTTTTTATACCTCTTACTTTAAGCTGAAGGTACTAAGATCAATTCAGTGTTGAGTTTGAAAAATGCTAAGAGTCATTCACTTGGTGTTACAGCACTCCAAATGCTTTTCTTACGGGAAAGGAAAAGTGATTAGATATAATTTTAACTCCATTTAATAGATCTGGGATTGTGTTGAGACCCACACACACCAACATACCCATCCCAACACACACACACACACACACACACACACACACACACACACACACACACACACACACACACACACACCCCCATGCATCTATATATGTGTTAAAGTAGATCTTTTGGTTCATGATTTAGACTTAAGTATTAGAATGCTAAGATTCTAAAGCGTTTCATTGTATTAAAAAAAATACTTTGTGTTAAAATAAACATTATTTCCAACCTTTAAGAATTGGAAAAAATGAAAGATTTTGTGAGAATTAGTAAAATTCGATTGTGATCTCTGGGGAGTAATGATTTATTTGAAAAGTTACTTTATAAGAACAAGAGTATAATCATCAGTAAAATTGATTTTATCTTTTTACTTTTTAAAAACAGGAATGTTGTCACTTCTTACTCTGATATTCAGGTAAGACTGTATTTTGTCTTTCTACTAGATAGCATGATCATAATCATAAAAATTCACAAAAATATTTTTCATTGCTGTTTGCATAAATAAAAGGTTAATCTTAATTTATCATGAACTGATTTTGTTAAACTTTAATCAAAAAATAATCTACTGAATTAAAGATAAATACTGACAATTATTTCCTCTTAGAGTTATAGCAATAGCATTTTAGTTATTTCCTGATTTAGATTTCTGTAACAAAAAAAAAGACAATGGGAATACAAATTCTAAAACAATGATTATAATTTCATTTTATAAACTAATAAGTGTATGTATGTTACTGAATGGGCTTACTGAACTTTGTTGCTCTTTAATTTGTTGTTCCAATAAATTGCAGTCTGCAGATCTGACCTACCTCTCTTTCTTAGAGTTGGCTAGAATTGGGAAATAAACAAAGAGCTACGGCTGCCACTGGAATGAATGATAAAAGCTCCCGATCCCACTCAGTTTTCACCCTGGTGATGACCCAGACCAAGGTATTTTTTTTGTTGATTATTTTATTAGGCAAGATAGTAACTATTCTCAAGTTTTATGTTTTTCTTATTCTTTAAACAGTGCTAGAAGTGCAGTCATATAAATATATAAACGTAACTGGATTTTAGAAACTATACACAATAACTTTGAATAACTTGGTATATGTGACTTTGTATATATTGTTATTACTAACATGGTAATTGTGTAGTATTTGGGAACACATCAGAAATGAAGAGATTTTAAAAGATTGAGCTATAGGTTCCATAATTCACATAAAATCCCTGTAAACATTTTTGTATAAAATCCTTCAGTTGTTTTACAATCACACTTAAGAAAATATACAAATTCTGCAACAATTTAATGCTGTAAAATTCTTCACAAAATATCATTTTAATAGCTGTGTAGTATTCCATTAACTGTTAGAATTCTCAACTTTTTCTCTACTGTTGTTTTTAAATAACTGTGCTACTTTCATGCTGGATAAACAGTGCTTTTGTCCATTAATGTTTGTCTCTATTTGCAGTTGTTTCCTTAATGTAATTGAGTAATTATGGGTTTTTATCCCTTTAAAGTCATTTCTCTTATGTCAGCATTATACAAGCACTGCTTAGTATATTCTTGAATATTCATGCCTTATAAACTATCACAGATTTAACAAGAGATAGTTTCAAAATAAATGAATGGTTTAAAATCTTTAACTTTCCCTTTTGAAAACTTATATTGATGGCATTATTTATTGTTGTTAATAATTGTTTTTTATTATTATTTTAATATCATTTTGCTACAGACAGAATTTGTGGAAGGGGAAGAACATGATCACAGGATAACAAGCCGCATAAACTTAATAGATCTGGCGGGCAGCGAGCGCTGCTCCACAGCTCACACAACTGGAGAACGACTAAAGGTAAATAAGATGTTTTCCTCATGTTGATGAAACTTACTCCCTAGGGCATTGTTTTAGAAGATTACAAATGAATTATACTTAACCAAGATAACCCATCCATCTTTACCTGCAGTTTATAGCGTGCATTGCTGTGATTTAAAAATGTATACTTTTCAGTTATGTTGGCTTTATAAAGAAAAGTAGTCAATTCTGAGGCATAAGAAAGTTGGTAGTTTTATATGATATAGGAATTGTATAAGGGGAGAAACATGTTTTGTGAAATAAATTTATGGCTGAGCAGTTATTTAAATTAAAGAAAACTTTTTGCTTTTTAAATTTTATATACAGGAAGGTGTGAGTATTAACAAGTCCTTGCTAACTTTGGGAAAAGTTATATCTGCACTCTCCGAACAAGCAAACCGAAAGAGAGTTTTTATTCCTTACCGTGAATCTGTGCTGACGTGGCAAGTATCTTTTTTTAGTATTAAGAATTGTATAAAATACAGTGGTGCTGTGGGGAAAATAATAATCAGCCAACTTCATATAACTTTGGGATAGAAAAGAAATAGGTAACAGCATGAATTTTTTAGAGCCGAACTGCCTGGATTTGTATCTGGGTTCTGCATCTTACAAACTTTGTGACTTTGCTCAAATCACTTAGTGCTCTTGCCTGTTTTCTCATCTGTATTATGGTGATAATATCAATACCTATATTTTAGGGTTAAAGTGAGGATTAAATGATTAATGTAAAACTCAGTACATAGCATGTGCTATATGACCATAAGCAACTGCTATTATACTTAATACTATTAGTGTCTATTGTCTGAGCCTATATCATCAGATATATGTGTGTGAAGTGACATTGAATAGTTTTATTTGCTTAGCACACAATGACGTGTACATTGTTTAATTAGTATTTTTATGAATGAATATGCATTTCATTTCAAATATGTTTCACTCAAATTACTTCAAATTTTGCTACAGACAGAATTTGTGGAAGGGGAAGAACATGATCACAGGATAACAAGCCGCATAAACTTAATAGATCTGGCGGGCAGCACCACATTTAATATCTAATTCTGATAAGTAAACATTAATAGACTAAGAATAGTGAAATGAATTAAGATTCGGTTTATGCTGCACCCTCTAAATAAGGCTTTATCCCTCTAAAATAAGGCTTTTTCAGATAGTTAAAAAGTAAGATCTGTGTTTATATGCCCTTTCATCATTTTCAACATTGGTGATTGAGCACTTGCTCCAAAAGGTTGTGGTAGCACTGGAAATTCAAAGATGACCAAGACATGTATAGCTCATGATTCAATAAGGAGAGAGAGGTATCTTACTAAATATTTGATGGTTAGTTATATTTTTATTGCATCATGAAACAATATAAAATGTATAAGAGAAAGTGTTCATGAGTTCTTTTTAAAAAGACCTATAAGTAACCAAAAAAGATTTAAGTGGTATTGAGTCAAGAGTATAATATATATATCCCATTAGTTTGATTTGTACTTTCAAGAAAATTACCATTATTAACTTGTTGTAGAAGCAAAATCTAATTATGACTTTTTTCCTTGAAGGCTATTAAAAGAAAGTCTGGGTGGAAATTCAAAAACTGCAATGATTGCCACCATCAGTCCTGCTGCCAGCAACATTGAAGAAACGCTAAGCACACTTAGATATGCTAACCAAGCCCGTATGATAGTCAACATCGCCAAAGTAAACGAAGATATGAATGCGAAGTTAATTAGAGGTGAATATTTTTCTAAAAATCTAAAAATTATTTCACTACTGTTTAGGCTCAGATATTAATTTCAGTCAAGAAAATGTGCAATTTAAGAAAATCAAAGATCTTTTTTCCATACTTCCTTGTAAGAGCTTTTAGTTATCATTCTTCAGTGAAGGAGGAAGACAAGTAGAAAGACAATGGGAAAGAGATCAAGGAGTGACAGGGTAAAACAACCAGAAGAAGAGCCCGAGAATGAAGTGTGGGTAAAAGGGAGTTAGCAAGCAGAGGTAAATCATTTTATAGCTGAGCCATAGGTGTATGCAGCAAAATAACAATAAAGTTAACTTATTTTTGCTATTATGACATTTCTGATATTGTCATTCTGTTCAAACTGCTTAGCAACTTAGCAACTCTTGCCCAGTTCTCTGATCCAAAGGCCGTTGGATTTTTGTTTTTCTAATGTAGGTAGGTCTAACTTCATATATGCTAAATACCACTTTCTCTTCATCTCTTGGTAATTGCCCACTTATGATAGACTTGAATTCATGGGAGGAATCTTGATTCGTACAATTTTCTTTGTTTATCTGGAACTACCATCTTTTCAGACCCCTTTGTCCTGGCCCTGTTTAGTGGCAGAAGGTAACTAGCCCTGTTTAGTGGCAGAAGGTAACTAGATACTTTGTAGGTGCAAGCCAGAGAAGAGTGAATTTGCTATATCATAATCCTCCTTCCCACTTTTGGATCCCCTTTGTTTTATAATGGAACCATTTTCATTAAAATAGGTATTTTGAATTCCACCTTGAAAAGTCTTTGCTCTTTATCAATATGTCTTTGTAAGACTTGCCTAGAAAAATTACAGGCTTTCTCTATTACTATTTTGTCCATTGTCACTAATATGCTCCTTTTCCTTTTCAAAAAGACAGTACATTATGTGACCAACCAGCTTGGGGGAGAATTCATTTATATGTGGACACTTTTTCAGATGAAGGCTAGGTAGAGATTTATAGGTAATGTAAGTGAAGTGAAATTGAGTTCTGCAAATATTCTATTTCATTCAGTAATATTTAAAACTTCAAATAAAAGAGCAGATTGTTCCTACTGTGGGAATTATTACATGTCAAATGTTAATAATCATGAATCTTTTTACAAACATTTAGAATTGAAAGCAGAAATTGAAAAGCTAAAAGCTGCTCAAAGAAGCAATCGGAATATTGACCCTGAACGATATAGGCTCTGTCGGCAAGAAATAACATCCTTAAGAATGAAATTGCATCAACAAGAGAGAGACATGGCAGAAATGCAAAGGTGGAATATGGTCCCTACCTTCGATACTGCCTGCAATCTTTTTTTTTTTTTAAAGATTTATTTATTTATTTATACAATCACTGGGTACAGTCAGAAGCGCGGGAGGGTGAGAGAATTCACCAGAGCCAGAGCTGGGAGCAGAGCAACTGCCTGCAATCTTAAGACTGGTGTGGGGAGGGATCAGACGGGAGGGGCTTAAGGGGACTTAGAGTGTTTTTCTTCCCACCTTCCATTTAAATAGAACAGACCACCCCAGGACTGTCATATTTTAAATACTCCTAAGTGGTTTCCTAATCTTTATTAAAGTCCCTTGATACTCAGTCTTACCTGTCCAGGTATTTTTAACTCTATTATTTTGTTTGTTTCTGCAAAGAATGTGGAAAGATAAACTTGAACAAGCTGAAAAGAGAAAGCTTCAAGAAACAAAAGAGTTACAGGTATTTCAACTTTCTAAATTGATCTGAAAGTTACAGAACTATGCCTCAAATGTATGAATTCAATTTCTCAAATAATATGTATCCTGACTATACAAAGCAATATGATAGAGAAACCTTAAGAGCAGTATTGCAATTGCTTAGAGCCCATAAGCTAGTTAGAAGGTTGAAATATAAACAAATAGTCTATTTCTGTTCATTTTGGTTCAATAAATATTTGTTAACTGTTATGTCATGCTAGGCTCTGGGAAAGCCATATTGAATAATATGGCCCTCAGAGAGCTTGTGATCCAAAGGAAAACTTACAGAATATAAATAGATAACTGAGGCAGAACCTTATGAAACTACCTTTTTTGGGCAAAAAATAAAAAATAAAAAAGGATTGACTTTTTATGGTTCAACCTAATGGAATGAGAAGTACATAAAAGGTGGAGAAATAGGAGAGAATAATTAACTTTAATGAGGGTAGTTAGTAAGGAGGACTTAAAAGAGAAAAGAACAGCTAAATAAGGTTTTGTACAATAAAGAGGAACTTGCTTAGCTAACAAAGTCAAAATTTTTAAGCAAAGAAATACTATTTTCACACTCATGGAGACATAACACAACTTGGATGTCCAGAGAATTAAGAGTTTATAAATTAATGCTGGTGACAGACTTTAGACTGGAGAGAGATGCAAAATAAGAGATCTTGGCCTAGTGAGGTACTTGACTGTAGGTGATTGGAAACCACCAGTGTTTTAAAGGGAGGGGAATGACATGAGCAAACTTGTGTTTGTTTACCAGAGTCCTCTGGTTTTATGTGAAAAGTGGTTTTGAGGGAGGAAATACTGATGACGGCAAGGGATGTTACTCATTTAGGAGGCTGCCGCTGTGGTTTGGAGCAGAGATGAGAGCTTGGGGTGAGGCAGTGGCAGTGGGAATGATGAGGGGAGGAGCTGGATTCAAGAGAGCGAGATAGGAAGTGAGGTTGATGGGATCCAGAGGCATTTGTCTTTTGGATGTGTGTGTTGAGAGAAATGGAAAACTCAAGAATGATGCCAGGTTTTGAACTGTGTGCTTTGCATTGTGAAATAATGAGTTACTGTGGTGGTGAAAGAAGCCAGATCACAGTGGGTTGAGGAGTGATGAAGAGATAAGGGAGTAGAACCACACGGTTAGACTCTGAAAATCTTTACTCAGAAGAAAATTGTAGGAGTCAGAGATGGGGTCTGTGAGATTGAGAGGAAAGATTTTTGTTTGTTGCTTTCTCTATAGGATGAAGAGACTGAAACAGTTTTATAGAAATCAAAACTCCTTAATGGAGTGGGGTTCCAAAGGAGATTAGAGACGATGTGTCAAGGGCAAAGGTATTGGCATTAAAGGAAGTATTTCAAATGATTGGTAGGCAGGTCTTATAAGAATTTAGAGGAATGGAAGAAAATTCTTTGGGAGTGGTCAGTCCAACTTGATGGAAAAAGTGAGATTTAAGTTGAATTTTGAAGGTTAGGTAATATTTTGATAGAGAAAAGGATGACTGTGTTCTAGAAAGGCAAAATTGTAAGGGACCAAAGTTGGGGAGTAAAAGGTGAGCTCAGAAGAAGGCCTGCGAGTCTCTTTAAGTGAGCAGTTTATATAAGGTCATAAGGAGATAAAAACGGAAGGATATATTGGCTAATTTGTTAAGGGCTTGATTTCTAGGCCAAGGAATTTGAGTTTTGAGCTGTAAGAGGTGGGAAGTCATTGATAGTATTGGAACACTACCCAGCATTCCAAGATTGACATTTTAAGAATATAACCTTTCAGGGAATGAATCTGGTCTAAGAGGCAAGATGATGAACTTGAGCATAAGAGACATTGTTGACAGGCAGTCAGGGGTGCTGCAGTAGTTCAGGTACGAGTTGATAAGGGCTGACCTAAGGTGATGGCAATGAAGGTGCAACAAAAAGAATTGAACAACAAAACAGTAAGAATAGGCAGAATTTAATGATGGATTGATGCATGATTAGACTGAGGACAAAAATCAGTCAACATAACTCTAAAATTATAAAAAGAAGCATAGTAACAGTTATTGGAAAATAATGGAGAGATTCTAAGAACCTTTCATTTGTTGAGACTTCAAATAAAGTGATTTTAATGTTTAACAGACCATTCATTTTCAGTGATTTTTAACAACTTCGTGTTTTCAGCTGAGGTTAATGTTTTTTTCCGACTTCTACCAGAAAGCAGGGATTACATTTCAAATGGACAACCATTTGCCAAACTTTGTCAATCTCAATGAAGATCCTCAGCTGTCGGAGATGCTTTTATATATGATAAAAGAAGGAGCAACTACAGTTGGAAAGTATAAGCCAAACTCAAGTCATGATATTCAGTTGTCTGGGGTGCTGATTGCTGATGATCATTGGTATGTTCATCTTAAAAAAAGCCACTTGTTCTTTTTCAGTTGGCTTCGGATTTTGGTAACATGTGATTACCTTCACATGAGGCATTCATTTACCCTGGTTATTTGGTATAAATCTTCAAATGTGTCTTTTAGCCAGGAAAATGTTTTGAGTGCATTGTAAGGATGATAGGTCAGTTATTGTCAATATGAAGCACTAAATAGTAATGCTTTTCTATGTGGTTGAATTGACAAATTTAAAATTTTTTCTTATGTGAATTTTATTCTTTGAACTGAATAGTTATATGTATAGCATATAGTACATATATAGTACAGGAGTGGCATGGTTTAGCACGTGTAAATTATTTTGCCTCATGTTTTAAGATTTATCCATGTTAATGCTCTGTTTGCATGCTGTGTTCTATTGTGTGACTTTGTTTTCTATTTTTTAGAATCTATTTTATTGATAGACACTGGGGTTGTTTTGAATTTTTTGCATCACAATTGGTGTATTGCTATGGGTATTCTTTTTTTTTTTAATTTTATTTTTTTCCCCTCACATCATTGTAGTTCCCGTAGTTCCCCCACCACTGCATCACCCATGCACCATCATCATCTACCCTTATGTTCATCCCTACCCTGTGGTAGTGCCCCCTCCCAGCCCCTCCTCTGCTGTATGCTTCAGTTCTGAGGTCAGCTGCTAGTTTTGACTTTTCTTGACCTTTTGTTTGGTTTCTCTATATTCCATATGTAAGTGAGACTATTGGTATTTATCTTTTTCCTTCTGACTAATTTTGGCTAGCATAATTCCTTCCAGCTCCATCCATGTTGTCACAAGTGGCATGACTTTGTCTTTTTTGATCACTGAATAATATTCCATTGTATAAATATACCACAGCTTTTTGATCCATTCATCTGTTTTGGGTTGTTTCTATATCTTGGCTATTGTAAATAGTGCTGCAATAAACACAGGAGTAGTCCAGTGTTTTAAATTAATGTTTTTGTGTCCTTTGGGTAGATTCCCAGGAGTGGAATTGCTGGATCGTATGGTAGATCTATCTTTAGTGTTCTGAGGAACCCCCACACAGCTCTCCATAGTTGCTGGCCCAGTTTACATTCCCACCAGCAGGGTACGAGAGTTCCTTTATCACTATGAGTATTCTTGTACATTATCTCTCAGTGCAAATGTGAGGATTATCTGGAGCAGGTTTCCCAGATGATAAGCAGAGGTGAGCACAGCCGTCATGAGCATGCCTAGCTGTATAAATAGTATGACTTTCTAATTATGATATAATAATTTTTAAAGCTTAGGGGCCTCCCTGGTGGCGCAAGGGGTTAAGATGCAACCTGTGAAGCTGTCTGCAGCCTCTGCAGCATGAGTTCGATCCCCAGCCAGGGAGCTACCCATATGGTGCAGCAGACTTCTCCTCGCTCGCCTGCTGTTCCCCTCAGCAGTGTGTTTCGGTTAATCTGCCTGTTCTGTTCCCCACTTTGTCTGTGGTGAATCCTCTCATTCCCCACACCTCTGGCCTGTACCCCAGTTCTTGTATGCATAAATAAATAAATCTTTAAAAAAAATAATTTTTAAAGCTTCGAAAGCACTCATATGTCTAAGAGTAGAAATACTAGATTGTAGAATATGTGGTTATTCAACTTTCCTATGTGATTTCAAATTGTTTTCCAAAATGTTTATCAATTTCCAATTCTGTTGGCATGAGGGTACCTATTACTTCATGTACTTGCTAACACTTGGGACTCTTAGACTTTCATTTATACCAGTAATGAGAGGTGAAATGGTATCTCCTTGTGGATGCATTTCATATCACTGATTATCTTTTCATGTATTCTTTGGCCATTTTGCTTGCTCTTTTATAACTGGAATGCTCATGTCTTTCGTTGATCTTTTTTTTTTTTTAGTAAGACTTTTTTTCTTGGCGATTTGTAGTTTTTTATATATTCTGGTTGCCAAATCTTTGAGTTTTGTGTTATAAATATCTGTTTTTCAGTGTGTGGCTCATTTTTCTCTGTTTTATAGTGACTCTTGATGGAGTAACAGCTTAATTTCATGGTGGCACTTGCATCAATCTTTTCCTTTAGGATTGTCAATTTTTGTGTCTTCTTGAAGAAATCCTTTCTACATTGAGGGCATAGAGATGTTCTAAATTTTTTTTAGATGTTTTAAATTTTTGCCTCACATTTAAGTTCTTAGCTAGTCTAGAATAGTTTTGTTTGGTGTGAAGGGAGGCTTACTTTACTTGTTTCCCATATGTATAACCAGTTCTACCAGAACCACATTGAATAATATATTACTTCTTTTGTTCATACAAAAAATTTCCCAAAATATGGGAGTTTGTTTCTTCCCAGTAACTCCCCTTGGCCTTAATTACTTGAGCTGTAGAATGTCTTTCTATCAGGAATGCATATCCACTGCCCTTCAGGTCCTTTTGTTCTTCTGTTAATTGTTTTCCACAACTAATGATTACAGTATTGCTTACATTAGGGTGAAAGAGGCAGAGATATCCCCAAATAGTTAAAAGTCAGGTAGGCTGTGAGCATCATGAGAGCTTGCTTCCTACCTATCTTTACTGCTGAGACTTATCTGGAGCATGGGGGCTTAATGAATAAAAGAACATCAGTACTCCTCAATGCATATTAATATTGCATGAGTCTTACTTTGTATTTAAAAGTGAAAGAAAAGCTCACTTTTAGCTTAAGCACTGAAGAAAAGCTTTTTAGAGGACTCTAGCCTTGAAGTTGCACCTTAAAGATGATGAAGACAGGGAGAGGACACCCTTTGATGAAGGGATGACTCAAAGGAAGGAAGCTGATCTGAGGCAAATTCTGTGTACTGATAACAAGGCTGAGTGAGTGTGAGGAGGGGTTCTTGTGGGAAAGTAGTGGTGAGTAAAGGAGGTTTGTGGTTGAAGCTAGATTGTGGGGTGTCCAGAACATTAGGCCAAGGAATTTTGACAGCAGAGTAGATAGAAATAGGAGAGGGAAGAGATCAGAACAAGTAGACATTATTTTAACCTTTGCGTAGTTAAGACAAGAGACTAGTGGGAGGGGCGAATTGCCCAGGTGGTGAGATATTTTCCTGAGATATTTTTCTCTTGATGCAATAATTGAACTATTATTATTTAACTATAAATCTTGGAGCCTGATCAAAAGCTAGAGCTGTTTGGTAAGGACTTAACTTTTGTTGCAGTTTTTTCTCCTTTTGTTCTATCCAGTTAATCCAGGTTAATTCAAAATCTAGTTGGAGGAGAACAAAATAATTTTAAGTCATTGTCATAAACTGATATGAATCTTAATACCTAAGGAATAACCCAAGTAGGATTATCCTGTATTGCCTTTTCCTTAGTTTTTAAGTCTGTCCTGGAATTGTGACAATGTGCTTCTTATCTTAACAGTACCATCAGAAATTTTGATGGGATAGTGAGTATCATCCCAGTTGGGGAAGCAAAGACTTACGTAAATGGAAAACATATTTTGGAACCCACAGTATTACACCATGTAAGTTGGCTGGTGCTAAAAAAGTAAGAAAGTTTTTGACTTTTGTAAGTAGTTTAATGTATTGGAATATGTTTCCTCATCTGTAAGAATATTAGTGAACTAGATAAGGACTTTCCAGTTTATAAATTCTCTAAGTCATTAATTGCCTTTCCTTATGTGAAGTCAAAAGTCGTATCACTATGAATCAGTACCTGAAATGCTGGCCACTGACATCAGTGTTACATGTCTGGGTTTTTGGAATCAGACCAGGCAGGGTAAAGCCTTGAATTAGCCATTTGTTCTGTGACCTTTGAAAATTTATTTAACTAGGGTGATTGAATGTCACCCAAGTCAGGACACTTTTGAGAACATATTTAATAATCACATTAGAAGAATAGGCACAAGCCAATTTGTTGCTGGCAAACCAAAATATATGATCACTTCATATGTACCCAGCCTTCCAGGGGTCAGGGGAGGATTAAATGTAATGATTTGTATATAATTCATAACAAAATGTCTGCAAGCAGTAAGCTCAATGAATGCTTATTATTAAGCTCTGTGCTCTTAGTTTCTCATTCCTAAAATTAGTGTGGTAATATGGATTTTATTGGATTGTGAAGTGTAAATGAGATAATGTATATGTAAAACCAGTTTACACAGTATAATGTATAGAAAATATTTAACGAATGTCAGTTGCTGTGATTTTTATGTTTATCATTAGTAATACTAGACTATGTTGAATTGTTGGCTATTATAATTACCCCTGTGTAATCTTTTGGTTTAGACTCAACTCAAGTAGTAAACTTTTTGTGTGCTTTAGGGTGATCGGGTGATTCTTGGTGGAGATAATTATTTTAGATTCAATCATCCAGTAGAAGTCCAGAAAGGCAAACCAACATTTGGTAGAGACACTCTTACGAGTGAGGGTCCAAAAGACTTTGACTTTGCAAAAAATGAATTGCTCATGGCACAGAGATCGCAGTAAGTATTATTGCTGATATGGAAAAGTGAAAATATTTGGGAAAAATCTACAGAGAAAGTTCGTCATGTGCTAGTTTTTAGTAGTTAACTCTTAGGATGCTGGTTTCTAGTGATGTAACCTTTATTCTTGGTATCATTCATTCAGTAAATATTTATTGAGCAGATATTATGTATCTGTCTCTGTAGTAGGTACTAGAAATACAAAGAATAACAGGAGGAATTTTTCATCTCAAAGGACTGACAGATCGACAGTAGTGACAGAGTGCATGGCAGAGCCCTGCATTCTGTGAAATTTAATAGGGGTGGGGGAGCTCCTGGCCCCAACCAGGAATCAGTGAAGGTTTCTAAAGAGTGAGACAATATCCCCTGGAACAGAGTCCCAAGAGACAATATTAGAAGTTAACCAGGAGAATGTATCCTTGTTTTTCTTTTCCTCTTTTGACCCAGTTTTAGCTCATGCAATATTGTAGGCTATAAACAGCGTCCTTGTAAACTAAATGGTAGATATAAAATGCTAATAAGTTTGGACTTTATCTTAAAGGATATAGAATCATTTAAGAATTTTAAGCAGACATGAATCAGACATGAGCAGAATTACATTTTAGATAATACATGACCCAAGTGTGGAAAACAGGTTAGTGGCAGAGCAAGTGAGAGGCTGCAAACTCAGTTAAGAGACTTTTTCAGTAAAAAGTGTAGTGTAGTTAGTTGAGTAGGAAAGACATAAGGAAAAAGAATCAGCAAGGCCTGATGATCAAAGAGAATAAAGGGAGGGGAATTAGAAATGATGCACGTGGGCTGAACTAACCCTGCCTTGTTATCTTAAAATGTCTTGCTTTTTTTAAATTGTGGTTTTATTTGTATATATAAATGGTTATATATATCTATATATATCAATAAAGCCCTTGAAGCTTGTTTAACTTATTTATTTTTTTAATATATAAAAAAGCCCTTGAAGTAGAACTCTGTGTGTGTGTGTGTGTGTGTGTGTGTACATATATAAAATTTACCATTTTTAAGCATGTAGTTCAGGGGCAGTAATTACATACACATTGCTGGGCAACCTTCACCACCACCCACCTCCAGAGTTTTTTGTCCCAAACTGAAACTATACCCACTAATTTGTAACTTCCTGGTCTTGTCTGTCCCCAGCCCTGGTACCCACCAGCCCTCTTTTGTCATTTCAATTCTATTTTTAGTAAAACTGGGAATGGAAATTTCTGTACAGTGCAATTGCTAAAGCATTGATTTTCTTGAGAAAAAAGAAATTTTTAGCTTCCTATAATTATTGCATATTGAAATGTTTTGACTTCACAAAACATCAAATTATTTGTAGATGGTTGAAAATACATGGTACAGTCTCTGCTTTATCAACTTTCATATCATGTGCTTTTTGAGCCACTACAGTATTTTCATAATCTATGACCTGAACATGAATTGAAAGGCATCCACATATAAAATAATTATAACTTATTTTGTGTAGTATTTACTGCAGTAGTCACAAAAACATTTTTTTTTAATTTTTTTTAACATTTATTTATTTATTTATGCAAGCACTGGGTAGAGTCAGAAGAGCGGGAGGGTGAGAGAATTCACCAGAGCCAGAGTGGGGAACAGAACAGGCAGACTGACAAAATACACTGCTGAGGGGAGCAGTGGGTGTGGCAGGAGAGGTTTGTCGCGCCATGTGGGACCCTTGCCGGCGGCTGGGGATCGAACCGGCACTGCAGAGGCTGCTGGCAACTTCGCAGCCCAGTGCTCAACCGCTGCGCCACCAGGGGAGGACCCACAGTAACATTTTTATTTAACTTATTTTTCTTAAGCATTAGAAAAATATGTTTACTTAAATATCTGTAATAGTAACAAGTTAGAAATTAACAGATTTTCATTCTTTTATATTCTAAAGCTAATAAAACTTAAGAAAGAAAACTATTGACAAGTTTTGAGGTTTAAAGTTTTGTTTAATGGAAAACATTTTAATATGATTAAGTATTATGGTATGGAGAGAATTCATAACAGTGTATCCTGTAAATGTTTTTTCTACTTCTTAGACTTGAAGCAGAAATAAAAGAGGCCCAGTTGAAAGCAAAAGAAGAAATGATGCAAGGAATCCAAATTGCAAAAGAAATGGCTCAGCAAGAGCTTTCTTCTCAAAAAGCTGCATATGAAAGCAAAATAAAAGCCCTTGAAGCAGAATTGGTAAAAGACAGAATTGTTTTTTTCTTTCTCTGCTAGTGCACCCCAAGTGATATGTTGACTGCAAACTGATTTTATCTCTGGAAGGGATCTGAAGGAGTATCCAAGATTAAAGAGTCAGAGCCTCAGTGAGCTGTAGCTTTCTTTAAGTTTACTTTAGGAGGCAGACTGGGAGTAGACAAAAGGCTGCTGCAAGAAGAAAAGTAGGTGAACTTCTGTCTTCTGCCACTTGAGCCAGGACTCTGTCCATGGGTTTCTGGCCATCTTACCTTCCCAGAACCCATTTTAGAGGAGAGTGCTCTGAGAGGCTTGACCAGTGATGCTTATTTTTAGGTGGATTACTGAAGTTGATGAGGTGGAAAAGCTATAGTGAATCTTTTCTACTAGTCAATTTTCTGTGCCTTGATTAAAGAAAGGGATTTGGTACATTTTTGGTATTATTTTTGAAAAACTACTTTATACTTTTGCTCTAATTATTTTTTATTGTTTTTTAAAGAAAGAAGAGTCTCAGAGGAAGAAAGTGCAAGAGATAAATAACCAAAAGGCTAATCACAAAATCGAGGAGTTAGAAATGACAAAACAACGGCTTGAACAGGAAATATATGTCAACAAAAAGCGATTAGAAATGGAGGCTTTGGCAACCAAACAGGTAATTGTGTTTGGCCAATTTACTCTGTTCTGAGGAAAAGCTGGATTTTTCAAAAAGAATTTATGATGCCTTGACGGGAAATGGCCAGGTCTAGGTCTCCAGATGAGAAGGGCTCTTCTTGCCTGGAAGCTTATGTCCTGGTACTGCTCGCATCTGCTTGTATGTCCCACAGATAATTTGAAACTGACAGCTATTCTTTCCAGCTAG
Organism: Talpa occidentalis; assembly: GCF_014898055.3. Taxonomy (NCBI): domain Eukaryota; kingdom Metazoa; phylum Chordata; class Mammalia; order Eulipotyphla; family Talpidae; genus Talpa; species Talpa occidentalis. The sequence goes on from NW_023605194.1 coordinate 77,748,172, forward strand.
ATCTGTTCCAGTCTTCTTTTTATTTATCAAGTACTATTTTGTGATAAGTCATGTCAAATAATGTAAGGAAGTGAAAAAGGCACATACAAGAAAGACATACCTTTTATACTGGGCCACCTCTTGATGACAGAAGAAAGCATTATCTGCCCACAGAAAGTGCAGCAAACAGACTGCTTAGCTAAGTAACTGCTAGGAGAACTCAACAGTGGGACACCCGTTACCTTTGTCTTATGAGCTCAGGCATTGAGAACAGAAGCATCTTTTGTGGCCTGACTCATTAAGCAAGTTCACAAGACTGAAGTATAAAACTGGCATGTTGGTATATTAATATTTGTATATGCCTTTCTGCCAACCTTTCTGACCAATCTTTCTATGTTGGTGTTTCTTAAAATGTGCTACCTAGCACCATCAAAATTACCTGATAGAAAAACAGATTCTTAGGTATGTAGATTCCTGAAATACTGAAACAGAAAACATTCTTCTGGCCAGGTGTAGGGCCCAGAATCTTGTTTTAATCAGTCCTGCAGGGGATTCTGCTGAGCACTAGTTTGAGAACCACTGTTTTAATCTCTGCTTTGGTCGCTTATATCTTAAAATTTTACTCTCAAAAGGCAATTTTATTTCTTTTTCTCCAATTTTCTTTTCTTTTTTTATTTCTTTTTTCTCCATGCTGTGCATGGGGGTGGAAAAATGCAAATAATTGCAAGGTATTGATACTGTAACATGGTGATAATACATATAGAAGCCTGCTCTAGGGCACAATGGCTAGTGGGCCACCTGAGAGTTTTAGGAGAAAAACATAGACCTGAAACAATTATTATTAGTGGGTTATTACGAGGCTTATTTGTGTCAAATGAGGTATTTTGGTGGCCTTTAAATTAAATTATTTAGTCAACAAATGTTCCTGAATGTGGGCTTTTTTTTTTTTTTTTTTTTTTTGAGCAGTTTTTCCCTTTTTCTTTTGTAAAGATTTTCATGCTTCCTCTCAGTGGAAAGAAAAGGATTAATCTGCCATCATAAACTCTTAATGACTTTGTTGTTGGGGAAGCCATAAAGATATTTTATAATCATTTCTTAAAAGCCCTTAATGCATAATAAAACATGTTAAACATGTACAGTTAAAAATACATGTACTGCAAAATGAGACAATTGTAGTGTGTTATCATTATCAGTTTTGTTTTATAACTTCTCTCTTTACATACTTCATGTTTGGGTCTATATGAATGAATATCAATTAGGCTTTAGAAGACCACAGCATTCGCCATGCAAGAATTCTGGAAGCTTTAGAGACTGAGAAACAAAAAATTGCCAAGGAAGTACAAATTCTACAGCAAAATCAGAATAATAGGGATAAAACTTTTGCAAGTGAGTATATGATGATTTAGCAGGAATTTTCTAAAGTTATGTATGTTATTTCATCTAATTACCAAACTGTTAAAGTTTGTTGCCTTAGTGTTTACCATATTTCATTCTAGATGAAATACCATATTTCATTCTATTTCATTTTGACTTTTTTGGAGCTACAGAAATTTGTATGAATGATTGTTTTTAGAATATTAAGTTTGTAGAATATTTAGTTATATAAACAAATAATAAAAATCTCTAAATACTATTTTACTGTGTAACAGCTTTTAAAAATATCTTATTCTGATCCTAAATTCTTATGTGATAACTAGGTTGTGCTTAATCATTGGGTACTACATTTTCCTACTCACTTGGACATGGTTTTTTGTATTTCTGCATGTCTATGTAGAACAGAGCATGTTTTTGTTTGTTTTTTAAAAAGATTTATTTATTTATTTATACAAGAACCGGAGTACAGGCCAGATGCATAGAAGGGTGAGAGAATTCACCGGAGACAGAGATGGGAACAGAACAGGCAGACTGACGAAATACACTGCTGAGGGGAGCATCGGGTGCGACAGGAGAGGTCTGCCACACCATGTGGGACCCTCGCCGGCTGGCTGAGATCGAACCAGCGCTGCAGAGGCTGCGGACAGCTTCACAGCTCTGCTCTCAACCGCCTGCACCACCAGGGGAGGCCCCACAGCATGTTTTTAATGTCAACATTTTTTCGTTATGGAAAATTTCAAACAAACTATAAATGTAGCCAAATTACTACAAATAAATCCTGATGTACTTATCATCTAACGTCAGTCATCAATCAGTATATGTTCAGTCTTATTTCAGTTATGCTGGATCCCACCTGGACTATTTTGAAGCTCATAGTCTCAGATATCATATTTGCAAAATATTCCAGGTATTTTATATTTGATCTGTAAATACTTCTTTAAACTAGACAAGAACTCCTTTCTCTGTTATGCTTTTAATCCTGACCATATCACCATACCTAAATCATTAATAATTTCTTATATTCATTTAATATCTAGTTCATATTAAAATTGCCTGAATTATTTTGAAGAAAATTTATTTCCTTTTCTTTTCTTATCATGCAAGTTAGAACTTCCAGTAGTAATTTAACAGGAATGGTGGGAACAAACATCCTTGCCATCTTCCCAGTCTCGGGAGGAAAGCATTCAGATTTTCCCATAAAATGATTTTTGGCAGCAGTTCCTCACATTGAGGATGTTTGCTCATTTTTCTAAAATTCTTAAATCCTGAATTAATGCTGAATTTTTTCAAATGCCTTCTGCATTAGTGATATGCTATTTTTTTTCTCCTTCAGTCTGTTAATGGATTACATTGATCAATTTTAAAAATTAGGAAAAGAGTAGGAAAAAAGATAATTGTTAAAGATATTTGATAGAAAAGCATTGTTTTTGGCATTTGCTCTCCTGTAAAAACTTTATTCTCTTGAGATCAGTCTCAGTTTGCTCCCATTCCCCTGTAGGAGAATGACCTCATTTTATATGAAGAATATTTTATTTCACCAAAGGGGGTCAAAGCATAGTTAGGAAGTTCACTCAAATATGACCCTTACCTTTTGCAATAGCTAGTTAAAACTATTCATTTAAAATTAATCCTGGGCCTCCCTAATGGCGCAGGTGGTTGAGCACAGAGCTGTGAAGCTGTCTGCAGCCTCTGCAGTGCTGGTTTGATCCCTGCTGGCCTCGGAGCAACCCACATGGCAAGGCAGACCTCTCCTGCCTCGACCATTGCTCCCCTCAGCAGTTATTTCGTCAGTCTCCCTGTTCTGTTCCCTGCTCTGTCTCTAGTGAATCCTCTCACCCTCCCGCACATCTGGCCTGTATCCCGGTTCTTGTATAAATAAAATAAATCTTTAAAAAAATAAAATAAAATTAATCCTTTCTTTCCCCAGAAGTTGTTCTGTCTAGTGATATATGTTAGTGTTTTTATATATATATATATATATATATATATTCTGAATCTTTGTGCTTTCTTTTAGTTCAGCCAAACTGGAGTTCCATGAAACTCTCAATGATGATTCAGGAAGCCAATGCCATCAGCAACAAATTTAAAAAATATTATGTTTTCAGCAGGTGAGTGTTAATAATACAGATTGTAGAGTAATTTTGTTTTAAACTAGTTAACCTTCACATAGATTAATTTTTTAAATTTAGTTTCTCTAAAGACATGGTATTCTACTTTCTTGCCTATCTACGAAAGAGCAGGTATCAGACTCCCCAGTGACACCCTTAACACTTTTATGTAAGTTAGTTTTGTATAGTATATACTGGACATGAATATTACTATTATAAAAACACTTAACCATGGAAAGATTTAATTATGAAATCTAATTCTGAAATCTAATTCAGAAAACTTTGTATGAATAGGTATGTATGTTTCAGAATAACTGTTTCTCTTTCATTTTTCTGTCAGACATGATTTATCAGAGAAAGGAAGTTCTGGCCTATCTATTCGGGTTCGTAACCTACAACTAGGAATCTCAACTTTCTGGAGTTTCGAAAAGTTTGAATCTAAGCTAGCAGCAATGAAAGAACTTTACGAGGTTTGGAATATTATTAAAATCTCTACACACTTTTTAAAAGTTACTTAACTGAGTAAGTTACATTAACTTCTCTTAACTGAGAAGTTAAGAAAATTTGGCAAATGAAAGACTATATTACCCAAACTAACCTACATTAATAACTGTGTATATTTACTTCTGCAGATAAAGCAATTTTATTGGCTTATTTTAATATAGTTAAAACTGTAACCTGGAAGTTTAGTACTGAATTTATTCAGTTATAATTGTGTTTTTAAAAGTTTCCATTCAAGCTTCAAGGAAGACGACATTTGATAGACATAAAGCAGTTTGCATCATGTGAAATTTTTTCTATACCTTAAAAAGATGCGTTTTTATGTGTTTTTTTTTTTATTGCTATGTTTTTGGGTGTTTTCAATTATTTGCTGTTTTTAATAATGTCAACTAACAATATCTGTGCACATAATAAATTTTAATCTTATTTTCTAATGGAACCAAAAATAATGAAGTTTTATTGTGCTTTGCCTGCTGACAAATTATTTGCCAAAAATAATGCTGTTTATTAATGTTATCAGTTTGTTTTAATTTTATTTTAAAACTAGTGAATCTGAAAACTTGATTCTTTTTTAAAGTACTTGTTTTCTATCCTTTGAAGAGTCTGGCAAGTGATTGTTAACTTTTTTGAGGGCTTTATTTTGTTGCACAAACATTTTAAATTTTGCGTATTTGAATCTATTACTCTGGAGATCTTACTGGAACATTGCCCAATTCTCTGCATTAAAAAAGAAAATTTTAAGTATTTACATCTTTAGTCAAACAGGATTTATTATGGTGTTTTGTGAGAGAGGTGAATGTAAAGTAAATTTTTCTCCATATTATTGTCCCTAAATTAGTAAATAGTTGCAGCTTGTATTAATTATTGCTACTGTTTGTCAAAATACCACCTTTAAATATTGTTACTCTATATGAAATCATATCCTGTACTAATTAGATAATATGTAGATATGTAAAAACTTACAGGATGCTGCCACATTAGTATAAATGCTTGAATTCTTAAGTGGAAAAATGAAAATAAATAGTTAGCTTAGGAAAATAAACAAAGGAAAGCAATAATAATAATTAAAAATAAAAATAATAATGAATTAGAGATTAATAAACCCAACCTCTGATTCTTTGAAATGATGAATATGTGATTTTAGGATTGAGAAATGGCATTAAATAGAGATAACACAAAAGCTTTTTAATCTTATGTTAGATATAAAATTTTATGCTACTAAATTTGAAAATTTTCTAGGAAGTAAACTTTCTGTAGAAAGAGATAAATTATGAAATTTGACTTAAAAGATGAATAACCATTCAAAAATTGAAAAGTTTATCAATGAAATAGTCTCAAAAAAAAATTAGAAAAAATAAGGTGCTGTTCCCAGTCGTTTTTTTATGGGTAAACTCTTTTAAACCTCCGAAGAGTAGATAATTCTTTCCCCATTTAAACTATTCTAGAACAGGACCTTCCTGGTGGCACAAGGGGTTAAGTTGCAGCACTATGAAACTATCCACAGGTACTGCAGCATGAGTTTGATCCCTGGCCAGGGAGCTATCCATATGGCACAGCAGACCTCTCCTGGCTCGCCCAATGCTCCCCTCAGCGGTGTGTTTCGGTCAATCTGCCTGTTCTCTTTCCCACTCTGTCTCTGGTGAATACTTTCACCCCCTACACCTCTGGCCTGTACTCCAGTTTGTATGCATAAATAAATAAATCTTTTTTTTTTTAAAAAAATCTATTTCTGGAGCATAGCAAAAAATATTGTCAGTTCTTTTTATTATTATTATTTTAATTTTATATATTTTTATATCATTTTTCATTTTTGGACAATGTATGCATTTTCATCTTGGTTATAGTCCCCATACAATTCCCACCCCCCCCTTCTTTTGATTGTACTCCCTTTCCCCCTTCCCCCCCATAGTGTATCTCTGGTTTGTAGTTGCTTGTTGATTTTGATTTTTACTTTATTATAGTTAGTCTTTTTCCTGGTCCCTTATTTAGGTTTTCTAAATTCCTGCTATGAGTGAGACCATCTGTTATTTTTCTTTTTCTTTCTGGCTTATTTCTCTGAGCCTGATCCCGTCCAGCTCCATCCATGTTGCTGCAAATTGCATGAGTATATGTTTTTTGATTGCTGAATAATATTCCATTGTGTATATGTACCACGTCTTCTTGATCCAGTCATCTATTTGGGCATTTGGATTGTTTCCATAGCTTAGCTATTGTAAATAGTGCTGCTATAAACATAGGGGTGCTGGTGCCCTTTTGAATTAATGTTTCTGTGTCCTTTGGGTAAATACCTAGGAGTGGAATTGCTGGATCATATGGAAACTCCATCTTTAGCAGGTTGAGGAATTTCCACACAGCTTTCCATAGTGGTTGGACCAGTTTGCACTCCCACCAGCAGTGCAGGAGAGTTCCTTTTTCTCCACATCCTCACAACATTTGTTGTTGCTAGTTTTTTTTAATATGTGCCATTCTCACTGGTGTCAAATAGTATCTCATTGTAGTTTTGATTTGCATTTCCCTGATTACAAGTGGTGTTGAACATTTTTTCATATGCCTGTTGGCCATTTGCATTTCCTCTTCAGAGAAGTTTCTTTTTAGCTCTTCTGCCCATTTTTCTTTTTTTTAAGATTTATCCATTTATGCATACAAGAGCTGGGGTACAGGCCAGAGATGCAGGGGATGAGAGGATTCACCTGAGACAGGGTAGGCAACAGAACAGGAAGACTGAGTGAAATACATTGCTGAGAGGAGCAGCAGGTGAGACAGGAGAGGTCTGCTGTGCTGTGTGGGTTGCTCCCTGGCCAGCTGGGGAATCGAACTTGTGCTTCAGAGGCTTCGGATTGCTTCATAGTGTGGTGCTTAACCCCTTGCGCCACCAGGGAGGCCCACTTCTGCCCATTTTTTTGACTGGATTATTTACTTTGTTTTTGTTGAGCCTCATCAACTCTTTGTTAATTTTTGTGATCAGTCCTTTATCATTAGTGTTGTGTGCACAAACACACAAACCAATGGAACCGAATAGAAAATCCAGAAATAAACCCACAGATTTATGGTCAACTAATCATTAACAAAAGAGCGAAGACTATGCAATGGAGCAAAGAAAGTTTGTGCAATAAATGGTGCTGGGAAAACTGGGTTACTACATGCAAAAGAATGAAGCTTGACTACTACCTCACACCATGCACAAAAAACAACTCAAAATGGATTAAAGAACTGTACATAAGACCTGAAACCATAAAATATGTAGAAGGAAATAGAGGCAAAACACTACATGACATGCACATCAAAGACATCTTTACAGACACATCACCCAAAGCAGTGATAGTGAAGGCAAAGATAAACAGCTGGGACTACATCAAATTAAAGAGCTTCTGTACAGCAAAAGAGACAGCAATCAAAACAAAGAGACACCCCACTGATTGGGAGAAAATTTTTGCACACAATACGAATAATAAAGGACTGATTTTTTTTTTTAAAGATTTATTTATACAAGAACTGGGGTACAGGCCAGAGCGCGGGAGGGTGAGAAAATCCACCAGAGAGAGAGTGGGGAGCAGAACAGGCAAATGGACCAAAAACTTTGCTGAGGGGAGCAGTGGGCGAGACAGGAGAGGTCTTGCCATGTGGGTATCTCCCTACCCATCTGGGAATTGAACCCGAAGCTGCTGACAGTTTCACAGTGCTGTGCTCAACCCGCCATGCCACTGGGGAGGCCCATGTCAGTTCTCTTTTGGTGCTGAAATAACTGATGTAACACAAAACAAACTCACAAAGACTGAAAAGATTACTCAAGAGAATTGTAAACCAATCTTAATATGAACAGAACTATAAAAACCATGAATGAAATATTAGTAAATCAAACCCAAAATATGAAGACTACTTTAAAGGTTAATTCCAAGAATGTAGGGTGTGTTCATAACAGAAAATCCAAAAAGATTGAAAGGAATCAGACCAAAACACTGACAGTGCTTATCTCTAAACGATGAGTGTGTAGTGTCTTATATTTTATTCTTTGTGTTTATTTGTATTTATCATTCCCAAACTTCTACAATGAATGTGAATTAGTTATATAATTAGAACTGCAAAAATATTGGTGAGTTACCCTTATTATCACCTTCCTACTTTCAACTCTTCATTGCACTGTTCTTTGATTATTTTTCCATATAAGTATTCTATTTCTCTACATAGTATTTTGTAGAAATTTAATTGGCTTTGCTTTAAATATTTAAATTAAAATATAGGTGATTATCATGATCAATATATTCAACCAGGAAGTGATTGATTCTTAATATTGTCATTATTTTTTATGTCTCTCCAGAAGGTTTTATTCTTTTTTCTTTACTATGTTTCCTAAATACCCACTTTATTACTTCTGAATTATTTAATGATTTCTGTTGCTTTTATTGGTAGATCTCTTTTAATATAACTCCTAGCATCATGTGATTGATTTCTTATTTTATTAGGGATGTGATTATTTCATATAACCTAGAGTTCATTTTATGTTTCAAATGTAGCATAGTAAGCATATTTCTTAGTTGCTAAGCATTTTTTTAAATAAATTTTATTTTTATATTCCCCATACAATTGCAAACCCCTTATTTGACCCCAACCCCTCCCCTCCCCACCCCCCACCCCCCATAGAGTGTCTCTGGTTCATAGTTTTTTGTTGATTTTGATTTTCACTTTCTTATAGTTATTCATTTTCCTGGTCCCTTATTTAAGTTTTCTAGATTCCTGCTATGAGTGAGACCATCCGGTATTTTTCTTTTTCTTTCTGGCTTATTTTGCTGGTTGCTAAGCATTTTTAATCCATAGTTAATAGCAATTGTATATTTTGTTTTTCTTAGAGTAATAATAGTAGTAAGAGTGAAGATGTCTTTTGTGATCCTGAAGATGAATGGGAACCTGACATTACAAATACTCCAATTTCTTCATTTTCTAGAAGGAGGTAAAGACATATTAGTTATTGGTTTTCTTGTTCTGGGTATACATATATATCATTTCCTTATTTTAAAAGAACTGTCCATTGTCATGATGGATATGTCTATGAAGGGAACCCAGTAATATAAGAGAAATAGTATGTTAGTGATCAAATTACAGCACTTAGAGCATTAAATTGTTTGTCAGTCAGTTAGAATAGGAACAAATACTGTTTAGTGTTTCACCATTTAAGTCTTAAGAGAAACTTAGAGGAGCATAAATCTAATTTCCTATAAACACGAACAGTGTTTATAACTTTTAAATTACCCTTTCTCAAGAACTTGGCATAGTCTATGATATTTTATTGTAAGTTATAGAATTTTAAATGCAGTCAAGTTAGTATGAGCACCACAGAAGGATAAATCATGATGACAGAGAACTTCTATATATGACAAATGTTGCTTATTAACTACAAACATAAAAGGCTTTCACAGTGAATAGATGCTTTTCAAGGAAATACTAGTCCTGCTTAGACCTCTGATGCTTCGATTATAGAAAGGCAAAATGGCATAACAGAAAGGCCTTAGTCTTGGAAACAATTTAGCTTCTCAGTTTGGTTTTTAAACAAATACTTCTTTTTAAATAAATATTTATTAGTTGGGTTCTTAAACAAGACTACTGTCTGCCATGTCCTGAGAATACAAAGATGAATAAAAATAACTCCCTGTCCTCAAGGACCAGGAACTGAGGAAACTAGAGGCAGCTGATAAAGACCTGAATTAAGGTCAGGTCGAAGGACGGGGGAGCAGAGTCGGGCTTTATATGTAATCAAGAGGCAGAATCAGCAGGACTAGGCTGCTAGTGGTAGGGTTGTGGGTGATGAAAGATGAAGGATGAATCCTGGTTTTCATTTGGACAACTGACTGGAGGAAAGTGGAGGGTAAGATGAATTTAATTTGAACATGATGGGTTTGAGGTTCTCAGGGGACATCCAGATATAGTACTTTGATGGAGGATTTTGGGAAACTTCAGGACATGATGGTCCATGCCATTCATGCAACAGAAGTGTTATCATTATCCAGAACATTTATGAGTGCTTGCTAGGCATTATCTCATTTAGTACTTACCACAAAATGTGAAGCTGGTGCTGTAGGTACCCCCATTTTACAGATGAAGAAACTGAGGATTTAAAGAGGTTAAGTAACTTGTACAAAGTCACAAAACTGATAAGGGAAGAGTGGCATTCAAATCTAGGTTTGAGTGACTGCATAGTCCCTGATATTTTTGATTGCTAAACCATAGGCCTCTCTGTGGCATGTGAAAGGATGGTAACTTTTTCTGGTGAAATAGTTTATTTTAAACACCGTCGCCTTTGACTGCAGCTCAGAATCCTTTTGGGTTTCCAAACCTTTTTGGGCCTCTCTTATTTTTGACTATTCTTATTTTAAACTCATTTATAAAATCTCTGAGAAATGAGACAATTTTATGGTGACACTTTCCTATTACTTCTGCATTAATTGCTGTATGCTAACTGTTATGCTGCAGAAGGAAATAGCCAACGCATAACGATCTGGACATTTATGTTAAGTGTGTGCACATAGTAGCTGTGTACTTCAAGCTGAGAGAAATACAGAGCATGTTCTTTAAACAGATTCTGAGTTCCTTGCATATAGGGAGCATCTTCACAGCCCCTATAATGTAGTATAATAAAAAACAGTCACTAGCTCACATCAGAGTCCTGGGTTCTCATCTGTGCTCCTTGTGACCATGGGCAGGAACATTACATCTTTAGACTTAAGATTTCTCATCTGTAAAATGGACGCAGTAGTATAGACCACTCTACCAAACTTATCATTAATGTGAGTGAGATCACAGAAAAGGCAGCTGCTTCTGCTGCTACTTCGATGACCACTATGAGCCTGATGAAAATGATGTTGCATGTTTGTGATATGGATTAGAAATAAACTATATCAAGTCCCTACTATAGCGACTGGATGTTCAGTAAATGACAACTCTTGTTTTTATTAGAAGTTTAATATATTAATATATATTGACAATAATATATACTGACTAAAATTAAGAGGATATATATAATTTCTGAACTAACACCAATAAACAGATAATGATATCTTCAGATGTTTGTCTTGAGAACTGCAAAATAGAGTTGGACTCTGGCACTACAATGTAGCGCTACATATGGCCCAAGTGTGGAACTAGATGGAGTGCTTGGATGCTTAAACCAACCTAGAGCAATACAAGCCTCCCAAAATTCAAACCGGAACTACGGATTCATCAGAGAGTGATTTATAAATCTCTTTGGATTTGAGAATGAATGGTTGCTTCTTCTTTTTTATTATAAACAAATATAAACTTTATGTACTTAGAATTATGGAATACAATATGAGCATTTGTAATAAATTGAACATTCAAAATTTAGCCTCATAAAAGTTGAGTATCTACATCTTATTTCTCATTAACTTTTAGGGGAATGATGAATCAACAGAAATTCAATCAAGTCTTCTCAATATTTTCTAAATTTTGAAATTAGGTGTTTTCATTTGGCAGAGATGTTTTTGAGAACTTCTATAATTGAAAGTATAATTTTTTTCGGAAAATGAATTGCTCTTGGTCAGAGACCTTGTATATGAAGTTTCAGCCTTGTGAGAATGTTTATGACAGAATTGCAAACTCTATGAATGGCTGCAGGTAACGGAAACACTGACAGATCCTTAATTATGGAACTGCTAGTGGGCAATGATCTGCCACCGTTGTTCTGCAATAAAATAGACTAGTATGGCTGCCTGTAAATTTCAATATGTACTGTTGACAGTTAAAAGTAAAATTTCTCCCAAAGTTAAGTAAAAATTCTTTGAAAGGAATGTGGCAAGTTTCTCCTTTATTTGAGTTTAAACATTGTTTATCTAGAATAGGGTGGAAAGACTAAGTTTTCCTAGTTTAGACTTATTGTGACAATGTACCCTGTCCTTTTACTACAATTATAAAAAACTTGTCACCTACGAGAACTGATATTTTCTCTCCCTATTATCAGTCATATTTCTGTGTTTTTCTTGTAGGAATTCCTGGAGAAATTTGGACTATTACAGATAGAATGCTTTCTTTTAACCATCCTTTCAGCAAATGGTTTTCTGTAAATAGCCAGCAGGAATAGACTGTTCTGTTAGGAAAAGAATCCCTTGGATTTTGCTCTAGGTCACAGCTCAAGAAGTTTACAGGGTCTTGAGTTGGAGTTATAGAAAATTGATAGATGAATGACAGTTGGGAACTGGCTGCTGGTTTCCACAGAAGCAGTTATGGAGAAAATAACAGCCATACAGCCAATCACACTCAAGGCAGAGGTTTGACTATGTCAGTGGGCTGAAGAAAAAGCAAAAGAGTGATTGAAGAGAGAATTTCCTACACATGTGCTCTGCTACACTTTACAGGGATTATGCTTTTCACACTATAGAAATATTTACTTAGATGCTTATTTACCTAGATCCTTTCCCTGTTCAAAATCCCTTCCAGGGTGAAATCCAAGCTTCCTTTATTGGCAACCACTTTCAGCCTCCAGCTGGTCCTGGCACCTCTGCCTCAGACCTTACCTCTCGTTCCTGTCCTGGCCTGGGCTCCTTTTGAGCCTGCTTAGGGTCTTTGCTTGCAGTGCTTTTTTTCTTCCTGGGGCACCCCGCTTCCTCCCCATTCACCTGACTCCTCCTGTTCTGCAGGGCCACTTCCCCTGGAAGCCCTCTGCCGCCTTGGGCCAGGCCAAGTTCTTCACCTGAGTCACCACAGTGCTCCATGTGCTCTTAACACTTATCACTTTATCGTAATTATTTGCTTAATTTCTTGCCTTACTTTTGGACCTTAAGTTCGGTGAGTTCAGGAACCACGTTTGCTGCAGCATCCAGAGCCTACAGATAGTCACCCTCATGAGTACTTACTCACTCTGTGCTTAGAACAATACCTGTAAATTGTAAATTTCTTGCTCAATGAGCCACATGAACTTAATCAACTCTTGATAAAAATGTTTCCTTGAAACATGCATGCCATATCTATTTTCCCTAGTAAATTGAAAATGTTCTCAGTGATATTGCTTAATATAGCATATAACTACTCATCTTATGGATTTACCTTTTTTAGGAGCAGGAGTTTGATGAAAAATAGAAGAGTTTCTGGTTGTTTACATGACATACAAGTCCACCCAATTCAAAATTTGCATTCTTCTCATTCATCAGGTAATTTTTCATCAAATTTCTTGTTACTGAGAAAAGCATCAAGTGCTGTCCCTACCACCACCTGGTTTCATGTTCTTGTGCAAACCATTTTATTTCTACAAGCTTCCATTTTCTTTGTTAAATGAGGGGAATGGACTGGGTAGCCACTTCCAGTTCTAAAATTTTGACTGCCATTTATTTCAAACACTTTTAATAGAGAGGCTAATACAAATATGGAAGACATGAGAATGTGTCCAAAAATGGATTTTAGAATATTATTTTCTTATTAAGTAAAAAAAGCAAAGTGGAAAAGTTTATATATATCCTGGAGAACAGGAGGAGTCAGGCGAATGGGGAGGAAGCAGGGTGCCCCGGGAAGAAAGAAAAGTTGATTAATATCCTCTCATTTCTGTAAAGGAGAGAAGAAAAGAAGATACAGACATGGATGTTTATAAAAGAATATTTCTGAAGAAACTAGCCCATCAGTTGTAGGAACATTCCCATTTGTGAGAGTGTTGGTACGGAAAGAAAGAGCCAGAAAACTAATCTTGTATATTGAGAGTCGTCATACTCCTATGTCAGCATTCTAGGATAAAGTTATTTCCAGAGGTTCTAAACAAGTTCTTTGAAGCTTTCCCACTTACTTCTGGTTTGGATAGTGCTTAGAAAATTATGCTGAGTCTGTCTTCCAGAGATGATATATTAACTATAAACAGTCATTGATTTTATCCTATTTTGATCATGGTCTATCCAGAGAAGGAACTGCTCTAGAGATACTGAGACATTTCTTCTATCATTGCTTGCTTTTCCAGTTTGTGAATGTATTAAACTTATTTATATGATGATATTGATATTTACTATATATTAATTTCTGTATCTGCCATTATTTTTACCAATTCACATTTCCTTAGGTGTTACCAAAAAGTAAGTAAATAAGGAGTTTAAGATTAAGGCAGTGATTACATAGGATTTTTTTGTTTTATTTTGTTTTTAATTTTATTTATGTGTTTTTACATCTTTGTTCATTTTTGTACAATGTTCGATTTCTCCTCTCAGGTTTGTCCCCATGAAATTCCCACCACCAAGACACCTGTGAACCATCACCACATACTCTTGTGCTCTTCCCTCCTGTTTTGAGCTCTCTCTCTCTTCCTCGCTGAGTGTCTCCCATTCATACTTTGCCTGCAGTTTTGTCATTTTTTTTCACATGGAGTATTTGGATTCTCTGTCATCTGTATTGCAGTTGAGCAGCTACTGACCCATGATTGATGCCGCTGAGAGGTTAATTGATTCCTTTATGGAATAGATTTGCCTTTGGCATATAGGCATCAGGATGTCTTAAACTAAGGGTAGATTACTTCTAATTTATAGAACAACGATTGCATAATATGCTTACATTTATATATTTGTTTGAAAGTATTATGCCTGAAAATTAAGACTTAAATGGCTATTTTCTATCCATGTAGGTTTAACGGAGAAATCAAGCACCATTTCCTCAAATTCAGCAGAATCATTTCTTCCTGGAATTTGCAAAGAATTGATTTGTTCATCATTAGACTTTCTTGGACAGAGTTATGATGAAGAAAGAACCACAGCAGACAGCCTGATTAGTAATTTTCTTAAAATTTATAATGGGCTATTTTGCATTAACAAAGCTTATGAAGAGCAAGATGAGGAAAGTCAAGAGAACTGTAAGCAACCTCACTGCTTTTATTAACTCATGTGGATGATGATTTTTTGCACATTGCTTTTTGTTTTGAATGACTACTTGTCCCATGTGACATGCATTTTCTGACCAGGTTAACATGTTTTAATGGTAATCAAGCATGAGTTCTTTGTTTTGGAGATTATTTCTTCCAATAATTTTCCTTCTTCTTTCAAAGTGCTCTCATCTGATCGAGCAACCCAGTCGCTTATTCTCCAGGTCACATGTGCTTTTGGGCACCTTACGGTGCTACTCAAGCACTGGCTGAGTGACATCCCACCTGCAAGCAGCACAGCGAGACTCGAAGATGAATTAAGACAGGAAGTGACAAAACTAGGAAGCTACTTACAGTTATTTTTGCAGGTGAGTTGGTTTGCTGGTTCTCATTTGCAGAATTCGTCTGTTCACAAAACATTTATTGATTTTCTACTGCCTGCATCTTCCCCAAAATCAGATATGTAGGATTTTCATAATTGATTTCTGTTTTGAAATTCAGAGACTAAGGCTTGAGATAATTGATTAACTGAACCAAGACCTTCTATAGCTTTCTATGTGCCAGCTATTACAAATATTATCTCATTCGGCCTCCCTAGTGGTGCAAGTGATTGAGACATAACCTATGAGGCTGTCCTGCAGTCACTGCAGCATGAGTTTGATCCCCTGCCAGGGAGCCACCACATGGTGCAGCAGACTTCTTCTGACTCGCCCACTGCTCCCCTCAGCAGTGTATTTCCAATCAATCTGCCTGTTCTGTTCCCCAGTCTGTCTCTGGTGAATCCTCTCACCCCTCACACCTCTGGCCTGTACCCTAGTTCTTGTATGAATAAATAAATAAATCTTTTTTTAAAAAAAAACAAATATTATCTCATTTAAATTTCATCACAACCCCAGAAGTGGGTACTGTTAGCATCACCAGTTGACGGGCGAGGAATTGGAGGCACAGGGAGGATATCCAGTGTTGCGTAAGTGGTAGAGTTGGGATTGAACCCAGGTGGTCTTGGGCCCAGAGTTCATGCCATGCTGACCGGGGGGAGGGTTGCTGGGAAGACAGGCAGTGTTTATGGTTATGGACTGGGTTTCAACTTGTGCTGACTTACTTAGAGACAAGCAAAGTTTGTTTTCTTTTTTCCTGTTAGCCTATGTCAGGTAAGATTAGGCTTGGCTATGAGGAAGAAGCAAGATAAAAGCATATTTTCTGTCACATAAGATCTGGTGTCTGCTCCACAAAGTCCTTGGGATTCGTGCTCCTCCCAGGGCATCCGTCTGCTCTGCCTGAAGCATGAGCCTTCACAGTCCTCCACAGGCCTCCACTGTGGGGAGCTTCACAGTCCTCCACGGTGGGGAGCTTCACAGTCCTCCACGGTGGGGAGCTTGTCTGAGCTCAGTGCAGGATGGAGGATATGACAACGAAGTAAATGGCCTTCTTTTTTTTTTTTTTTAAAGATTTCTTTATTTATGCATATATAAATATGGGGTACAGGCTGGGGTACAGGCCAGAGGTACGGGGGTGAGAGGATTCACCAGAGACAGAGTGGGGAACAGAACAGGCAGGCTGACCAAAGTACACTGCTGAGGGGAACAGTGGGCAAGACAGGAGAGGTCTGCTGTGCCATATGGGTTACTCCCCAGCCGGCCAGGGATCGAACTCATGCTGCAGAGGCTGCAGATTGCTTCATAATGTGATGCTTAACCCCTTGCGCCACCAGGGAGACCCAAATGTGCCTTCTTTTAAGGGAAGTTTCTGCAAACTGCTTTATGACATTTTCATTTATGTGTCTTTGGCCAGTACTTCATCATATAACCACATCTAGCCACAAGTATGACTAGGAAATGTATTTTTTATTCTGCGCAGCCATGTGCCAAGCGAAAATCAAGAATTCTGTTACTATAGAAGAAATGGGGAATTGTTGTTGGAAAATATCAAGTTGTTTGCCATGTTGGCTGACTCCTCTGTTAAGACTTCCTTGAATCTATGAGGGAACAGTTATGAAAATGCCAAGAGGGATAGGTTTTACTTTTACAAATGGATACTTAGACTGCTGAACAAATGTTCTAGAATATTTGGCCAAATCTGTGTTTATAGTGTCCACTAAGAGAAATCCCATATTATTTTATTGAGTAGAAGTTTAGTTGTATCCGATGCTTCCTGAGCGAGCTATTTTCTTTCTGGGATTTGGATATTTAGCTCTTTTTGACTAATCTAGTCAAATTGAAATCAGATGTTTATTTTTACATGTCTATTACTCCCCTCTGGGAGGTCTTTCTGGTTTCCCTAAGACTTGTGCAGGCGTGTCTCCTGTTTCTTCTCTGATAACCCTGCACCTGACCCATTATGCCTCTTAATACACCATGTTACCTACAGACCTCTCCACCTCTATGGACAGTAAGTACTGGCCCAAGTGGAGGGAATGTAGGTATCTTACAGGGACTCATGGTATGATAGCTGCTCAGTTAGCTACTTGTTATTGAATAAATTGAGTTCACTTTGGATGATGCTTCTCTTCAGATACTGATAGTGAGGGTATTGAATGACTATATGACAGAGGTGGACTGTACACATGTGTGGATGAAGTAATAGATGAAGGAGACACTGATAACAAAGAGCCATGGGATTGAAGGGAGGGAAATGGAAAGGAAATGGCCAGAGAGCGCAGGTAGGGAACCAAAATCTGGCAATCTGACTTTGGCTCCAGCCTAGAAAAGGAAGCTCCTATGAAGGGTGGTCTGTGGTAGAAACGAGAGTGAGATACACTTGAGTGGCTGTCAGATTTTAGTATGGGAACAATTGAAAGCCCAAAACCCACACTATTGGCTTTTGAAAATCGAGTATCTGACCTCTGCTAAATTAGTTATATGCCCTTAGACAAATCGCTTAACCATTGGAGTCTCTTGTTTTCTTACCTGGGAAATTTAAATAGCCAGGCGTGGCCGACAGGGTTGCTGTGAAGATCAGATGACCTGATATTCTAAGAAAGCACGTGTTAGAGTAACTACCATGTAGTTTCTTTACTGCATTTCATTCTTTAGGAAGGACACTTTGAACTGAGAGGTTACTGCCTTTGCTGGATGGGACATGTTTTATAGAAGATATCAAGGATGGAGAGAACAGGTGACTTGGAGGGCAAGTCAGACCGAGCTTGCATGAAGCTGGCAAAACTGGATTTAGTGCCTACATTTTCTGCTTAAGTATGTTTTAAGAATCCTTACTTGGTGGCAATACAGTTAGCATATTGCAGAAAGCAGGCCAAGAGAGGTATTCTGGAGTCACTATAGTGGGCAGGTAGTGGAGAAAAGCTCAGGATACCTCCTCTTAGGCATGCGTCCTCTGGTGCAACCTTTGTTTAAAGGGATTTGCCACTTCTCTCCCCTCTCCCCTTCCTTCCTCTCTCCTTTTCTTTCTCCTGTGATAAAAGACTATGTCTTTAAGAGTGCAGAAAGCTGAGTGACACATTGCAGCCTTCAACAAGCAGAGCTCAACTCAGTTTTAGCTTCTATCCCATAACTCCTTTTTAACCAAAGTTCAGCTTCATCAAGGCCTAAGCCTCTCTGGGCTAAGCAAGATCTCATTCCCCTCGCCCAAACACAGGTGGGGTGTCCTGTTGCTGAAAAGGATGCTGCCTCCTTCAGAGCAGTCCTCTTTCTGGTCCAGGGTACTTGCTTTTGGACTTAACCCAGGCAGCCCTGCGCCAGCTTCTAAAAATGCACTGTGCTCGATCACCAGTCATGTTTTCCTATTTTTGTTTTGGTATAAAGTCATTGCCTTCATTTATAAAACTGTTATAAATTTCTACCATATAAAATATTAAAAAGGAAAACATTTCCGATGTTTATATCATTTCTTGAGCTACAATGTGAGGAAAGTGTATTTCTGTTTATGAAGGGAAGGGACTGAAGGGTGAGGCAGCATGTTTATATTCTGGAGCCTTCCTGAAGGTGTGAAGTTGTGATGTTTTTATAAGTCAATGTTAAGTAATTGTTTTTAAATACTTAATAAAATAATCCTTTTCCTCTAGACGAGAAAGTAAAACATACCTTTATTAACCCTTTGTCAGGTGTCTGTTGAACAGGAAAAGTTGAAAGGTAAAAGAGTCACCAAGTTGTCCCTCTCTTGGCATTCCCGTGTCCATTCTGCCTACTTGCCTGTTGGCGTATAAGGTCTTGGAGGGTAGAGACTCTCCCTCAGTTATGTCCTCGCCATTTGTAGCTATAAAATTGCACATTCTCTTGTTCCGACGGAGACTTACGAGGCTTAGTCACTATGACAATGAATGTGAAATGGGTTTTCTTTCAATAACTTTTCTTGTCCTTTCTTCACCTTCCTTCACAACCTCATGTACTGGTCCATTTTTATGTTATAGGGATGCTGTTCTGAGATACCATCAATGGTAAAGGAGGCTCAAATGAAAGTTATCCAGATTGTACGACAAGCTGTGAGATGCGTGGGGCAGCTGGCAGCCCTTACAGGGAGCAGGCTGTGTGTTCCGGGGAGCAGTGACAGTGGCGCTGGTGTCCAGGTAATTTAACAACATGAGTTTTGAAAGATTCTGCTAAGAGTATCACTATTTTTAAAAAGCTCAGTCTTTTCATAGTTTATAAATAAGATTTAAAACTGTTTGCTCTAAATATGTAAAATGTGCTGGATAATTTTGGAATCTTCATTTTGGAATTTTGGTTCGACCACAGCTGCCTACTAAGGAAGCCTTTGCTCGGCCAATGAACACGGGAAGAACTGTGTAATCATAGAAAATCAATTCACGGCTGTAATTCACGCCATTGAAAACATGGTATCAGAATGTTATTCTGTTTTCGCAACACAGTTTCTGCTTAAGCTCACAGACATTCTCTACCACATGTTACATGTGTAATGCTAAATAACAGATTTGCCAATTTTCTTTCCTTGTAGACTTAGTTCTTATTCCAGCTTTTGTTGAATTTAATAAGCTTGAGATGTATTATAGTCCTAAAATAAGCAGAAGACATAACTTAATTATTTGATCTTTTTTAATATAAAATCTAATTCTACAACTTAATGCTTAAAAACATTTTCTAGGAGGATTTTGTGGATGCTATTTATGATGGTGTAGGCTTAGGAATGAAGATTCTATTAGATTCTGGAATAAGAAAAGCCAAAGAACTTCAGCATGAACTTTTAAAGCAGTCTACCCAAAATGAGGTAAGAGAAATAAAAGGGTGTTCTACATAGCACCATGCAAACTACAAAGCTGATTTTGAACAGTAGTTTAACTTGAAAGAATTAGATATTTATAACATTTATATTTTAATTTATGTTGAATTTTTCTTATTGAAAAGACTGATACTGTGTTATGGTGATTTTACTCTTGACTTGTTAAAATGTCTGTCATAGTTAATACTTTGCTAGACCCTGTCCCAGCCATCATCAGTGAGAATTCAGTCTGGATAAACTGCTAGGCAGAGTGGAGAGTGGCAGTGACATCTAGTGTTCACTGTTTGTCTTTTTCTACCTTATCTTTGTTTAGGTCTGTACTGATCCACTTCAGAAGGGAAATGACCATTTATTGATCTAATATCTTGAAATTAGTATTTTGCCAGGGACATTCACATAAGTTATTTTTCTTAGTGTATACAACCAGTGAAGATATAGAACCAGTGACAATTTGAGTGATTAGGCCTAAGTCAGAGCCTCCTCTCCATCTCTTCCAGCTAATTAACACTAAAGGCCAAAATCAATGCAGTCTTAGAGGTGGTGCAGGAGGACAGGCTGGGTTTTGACATTGGAAGATGAGCATTGACATCTGTCACTTTCCAGCAATCACGGAACGAGTTACTGAGAGCGCTGAGCCTGTTTCTTCATCTGTCACATGTACTAATACCTGTGTTACAGGTTGTCAGCTACTTGTTTCTTAAATAAGTAATCTCCTGGTAAGACTTACTCGGTGCTTTCCACAAGGCAATAGTAAGCCTCCTGCAAAGAAGCAATTGCTCTCATGCCGGGAGTTTCACGAGCTGCAGCCCCAGCTCTGACGCCCAGAACCAGGATTTTATATTCTACCTGCCTGACTCCAGAACTCAGTGTATTCTGTAAATAAGATCACAAATCATTGTTCATGCAATGAACAGCAAACTTTGTAGAAATTAGTAGTGATAGAAAAGTTTGGGTTTTTTAGAATGTTACATTTTTTTAAAATGTAATAAAATCATGTACATAAAAATACTGATAAGAACCTACACAGGGCCTCCCCGGTGGCGCAGCAGTTGAGCGCTGGGTTGCAAAGCTGCCCGCAGCCTCTGCAGCGTCGGTTCTATCCCCGGCTGCTCCCCGGCCACCGGAGGAGGGTCCCACATGGCGCGCAGACCTCTCCTGCTGCCCGCTGCTCCCCTCAGCAGTGTACTTCGGTCCTTCTGCCTGCTCTGCTCCCCGCTCTGGCTCTGGTGAATTCTCTCACCCCCAGCGCTTCTGACTGTACCCAGTGCTTGCATAAATAAATAAATAAATAAATAAATAAATCTTTTTAAAAAAAAAAAAGAACCTACAGAAGACACAAAATATCAGAAGACATAGAAAATAGGCTCAAAATAAGGCACTAGGGTTACAATTTTAAAGCTATGGTTGGGGGAAGCAGGGGTTGGGGTAGGGTAAGGAATTTGAATGTTCTTTTGTTTTTGCCATAGTTGTTTTACCCCATAGAGGCGATTTGAATTAGACCTGGGGAAGAACTGCCTGGGTGAAGCCAATTAAATACTTAAACAGAACCCCCTGGCAGAAATGAAGAGAGAAAGCACTGTAGGGGGCAGCATTGAGCAGTGTGAAAGTAATTAGAGTTTAGCTTGGGAAGTCTTAGGAGCTAGGACCCCAGGTCTGTTTCCTTATCTGAAAAATGAATAGGGCTGTAATTGAGAATCAAATAATAAAGTATACGTAAATGACACAAGTCAGACAGAGAAAGACAAATACTTTCTGATCTCGTTCATATGTGGAGTCTAAAAAACCCCTGAACTCATCGAAACAGAGAATAGCTTGATGGTTGCAAAGGGGAAGGGGAAGGAATGGGTAAAGTGCTCAAAAGTGCAAACTTCCAGTTATGAGATGAATAAGTCCTGGGATGTCATGTCCAAGATGATGACTATAGTTTACAGTGCAGTATTATACACCTGAAAGCTGCTAAGACACTAGATCTTCTCATCACAAGGGAAAAAAATATTGTTAAGTATGTGAGATGATGGATGTTAACTTACTGTGATCATGTCATATGGCAAATCATGTTGCCTACCTTAAGCTAATACAATGTGATATGACAATTATACCTCAATGAAGCTGGAAAAGATGCATGTGTAAAGTTCTTAGAGCATAATTTTGCTTGGTATACTAATTATCTCACCACCTTCCAAGGGAAGTTTTGGAAATCTTATTCCTACAAATATGTAAATATAGGATAAAAGCTAGCATAACGAGCTTCAAAGGGTATCTGCATTTCATGTAGAAATCAAGGTGCAATTTATTTTGAAAGAAATTTCACTTATATAAGGTAACTAAATTCTACTTATTTAGCTATAGTTGCTAGTAAATTGCTATCCTGGAAATAGAGTTCCAGTCTTCTGAATTCTAGACTACAACCTTTTAACCTATCTGATTCCATAAACTTCTAAGAGTTTTATACTGCTAAATAATTATTTATATAATAAAATATTTTAACATCCTCTGTAGGTTACCAAGCAGATGAAAGCTCATGCCGGGGGATTGGTTCGATCTCTTGAAAACCTCTTTGCTGAATGGAAGACAGTAAGAGAGTCTGATTTTGTTTGTGTGTTTTACCATCTCATTTGGTTTGAGTACATAATTTTTTTTCAGTTTTTGTCCTTAGCCAGATAACTCCTTAGTGCACATTTAGTTGAAGCATGTGCGAAGTTCTCCAGCTACTTCCTCTTAAATGTTATGACTTGCTAGTTTTAGGCATGGTTAAGATGTTATATAGAAGTTGATTAATTAAAATATTTTATGTGTTTCTTCTTGCTTTTGCTGGAATAGTCATTATAGGCTAAAAAATTGTGTTTAATAATTAATCTGCTCAGATTTTAAAATACAGATGAATTAGACAAATTATTCTCATGACAGGTAAATAGTAAAATATAAACTAATATATAATCACTGTGTTAAAAAGGAGCAGATTTCTATGGCTTGAAAAGTTTTATTTAAATAAAAATAAGTGGAGAATATAAAGCTGAACTCTTAAAATTAAATAAATTGATCTTTGATATTGGATAATAACTGGTACGGTTGGTTCATTTAATTCTCATGTAGTAGGTTGGTTGAACTTTGGTTTAAAACTGGTGAAAAGTCTCTCATTCTTTGACCAGTAAATTGTTAATATTATAGCTTGGGTTTGTTTGTAAAAAACAGTTATATCCTGGTGAGGGAATTAAACTCATTCTCTTCTTGAATATAAAATTCTGGTAATTAAAATCATTTTTTTAAATTAAAATCATATTGACTAAGACTTACCGCCAAATATCCTATTTTTTTTTTAAATATTAACTTTATTTACACAGAAAAGTTTCAAAACTGAAGAAGAAAATCCTGGATACCATGATTTGAAGAAAATAGCCAATCTTGCTCCAGAATTCTTGAAGTTAAAACATTGCTTAGAGCAAACTATTCAAGTTATTATTTCTGCACTGAGAGGTATACACTTCAAGTGAAATTTGTAATTAATGAGAATTTCATAATTTAAGGACTTTCACATCTTTTTGAGTCATGTCATGATGTAAAGCCTAATTAAAGTTGTTTCATTGTCATTATTGACAATATAGAAACTTGTGTCATTGAATTCCCACTTAATATATATAAATACTTCTTAAATAATTAGATCCTAAGAAATTAGGTGCTAGCAGATAAGTTGAGACTTAAGCAGTTTAGAATTGTCTTGATAGGGTCAATTTGACCTAAAAGCTATCTAGAGTCATATAACAGTAATAAACACCCGAGGAAACATGAAAAGGTTATTTAACTGTTTCTTCTCCTTGCACAGGGTGCCACAGTGACGTCAGTCTTCTCAAGAATTGTGTGGAAAGTATCTGCACCCTGGCCAGGGATGTTGGACATGACTCTGGTGTGCGCTCTCCTTCTCTTGACAGCTGTGACCACAGGGAACTAGAATCTCTAGCCAAGTCTCTCCTCTTATGTTTTGAATCTGAAGAAAGACCCAATTCGTTGACACCTTGGGAAACCAGTGATCAAAATAGCAGCGGAGGAGGATACCCCCCACCTAGCTCAAGCAGGACCGACTCCAGCAGGAACAGAGGTGTGCCGAAGCGTGTCTATGAGCTGCATGGCTCATCCCAAGCGGGCTTGGAGGAATGCACGCCACGGAGCATTCAGTGGGTGTGACCGCCGATGCGTAGGCACTGGAACAGTGACTAGGCCCTTTCCCTTCTCAGGAGCATATATAAAGCAAGAAAAGTATACACATTGCCAGGAAGTCCACGTCTGTGGTGGTCAACTGTGGAGTACGAACAACGTAAGCATTATGGGATGCTGATGTCAAGATGCCTGGACGTGCCCTCAGAAGTGTCTCCGCACACAGTTTCACCACATTGGAACATTGTCTCAAGAGAATGAAATTTGGAGTTTCAAACCCACCTCCTTTCTCTAGTTTCTCGTTCCCTTGAATTTTTAAATATTTATCTTTAACATCAATATACTGTTGGTTTGTTGGCCTGGTTAGAAATAGTTGTTTTTCTCATGTGTAAAAATCTAAACAATCAGTTATGTTTGTGCCTGTGCCTTTTCTCTGAGACTTAGGGTGAAATTACTAGCATAAGTTTAAGGGAGCTCAGCGTGCATCGTTAAATGCACAGCTCTGTTGAATTATCTGGTTGCCATTTTGAGAAGTGTTCAAGGGCACAGTTTCCTTTTTTTTTTTTTTTTAAATTATAAGTAGCTACCTAGTATAGTATAATTACATACTTACTAATACTATGACTTACTGATGTAATAGTTAATCTAGCCCATAGTGGACACATATGACTATAATTTAAAACTAGTTCAGTATTGCCAGAGCAGAGGCTGGACTTTTTCTTGATAACGCTTGTTTTGTTAAAGGTGTAATGAAAGAGTTTGTTCATGATTTGATAAAGATGGAAGATCCTTCTTATGTTTCATAGTTAAAAAGAAAACATTTGTCTACCATCAAATACTGATGATAAGATTCTATTTTGGGGATCTTACATTAAGAAGTAGTTTAACATCTCTGACCGCAAGCTTATGTATAATTTGAAAAGACTCTGAGTCATTCTGCTTGGGTGGGTAATATCTAGCAATTTCTGAAGAACATTTCACCCTTAGCTGACCTGATCCTTTCTTCTACCCCTTTCACTTGCAGGTGCCAATAGCACATTTGGTATAACTAGTGAAAATTGGCTGTTAGTACCAGGAAACAATTTGATGATATCCTTGTTAGGGAGAAGGTGTAAATAAATACTGGTCATTGTAGTGAGAACAATATTTTCATGAACCATGTGCTGTATTTTCAGGTATTTAAAATGGTGCAATGTAGCAAATTTGCTGTCATTTCTTTTTAAATCTTTGGCATTTGAGCTTGTTTTCTTTCTGAATACAAGTTCTACATGTATATATATATATTTATCAGTAGTACTCAGCCACACAGCACTTTGGCTATCAAGTTTCATGAGGTATAGATAGATGTCCACAGAAGGCCTTCTCCTGAAGGTTGTGCTTCTCTGAAGAATGCCCTAAAGAGGCAGTGTAGTAGTTTTCATCTCGATATTCATTTGTCTTTACTGTCTCCTTTCTCGTGACTGTATTAGTCAGAAACATTTTAATGTTTTTGTGAGATTTTGTATATTTGTATTTATACTCAAGTAAATTGTTACACAGTATTTGAATGAATGGTGAAAAATATTTGCTATTAGAATCATGTGCATTAATAAAATGTTATAAAGGGAATGCCTCTAATAAATCTTTTTAGCCTCAGAATTATCTCTTGGTCTAAGGTCTTAAAATTTTACTGATTATCTTTATTTACTTGATTTCAGATTCAAAATTTCTGTAATAGCTCTGCCTTGATAACTGCTATCTAGTAGTGCAAATCAAATAAATATTAATAGCTTACAGCTGCTTAGGAGTTTATTTTTCAAACAATGTGGTGCCTCTCTTTAATTGGTCATGTTGAAATAGATTTGACCCCAAGTATGATAGTGGAAAAAACATGAGTTTTGGACTTTGACACTATTTGGAGTATGAATCCCACCTCAACTAAGTAACTATATGACCTTAGACAAGTTTGCTGCTGTTGTCACCCCCACTTCCTCACCTGCAGAGAGAAAAGTAATACCCACCTCATGGGCTAGCTGAACATTAAGTGTTCAGGTCTACTCCTGGCAGGTAGTAGGCCCCAGTAAATGTTAGTGTCCAGTAAATGTTAGTACCTTGTCACATGACCCTTGCATTATGTATATAGATGACACTTGGTGCCGGCATGTGCCATCTGTAATATGCTGCCAGTGTGCCACATGCTTTAAACAGCATGTTAGAAATAGATCTGCCATTCTTAGGTTCCATGATAATAGAACTAAACAATATCTTACTACCCGTGAGCAGTATAGATACAGGGTGCCGTGGGTGGGTGTGGCCTTCAGGAGGCCCACCTGCAATTTTTTAGCAAAATATTGTGTAGTTAACTAACCCCCTTCAAGTTGCAGAGCCTTTGTGCCCATAACATAAGTAAAGTTGGTGTTGTACCTAACATTGAAGGTAAGAATGCACAATAGTCTGGCTCAGTTAAAGAAGGTTGCTATGTGGGGCTTCTGCTCACTCTTCGATTGTTTTTGCTTTGCCACAATTCCTCATCCCCTCACCTGCTGATGGACATGTGGATTCTTTCCAGGTTGGCTATTTGCCCATGCAGGTCTCCTTTTTTCACTGTATTTTAATTTGGTACTTAATTTGATCTCAACTTTCAGGAATTGGGAGTGGCTCTTGCGTTATTTTCTTCCAGATTTTAAGTCATCTCTGTTCCAGGTCTCCTTTAGGCCTTCCAGGTGAGCAGCAGCTGAACTCCCACACAGCGCTCCCTCCCTGCAAACCTCCTGGGGCGGCTGGGCTCCAAGAAGCTTCCCATGTCCTCCCTGGTCCCACCGGCTTGCTGCTTTGAACTCACTGCTTCTGAGAACATCCTTCTCTCCCTTGCAGGGGGCCTTCCCAGACACTTAGGGGTCTGACACACCCCTCGCCTGTTACTACCGAGGAACAGAAAAGGAAGAAAGCCTTCAGACTCCTGGACTTAAGTTCACGTTCCTTCCCTGCTTTCCTCTGAAGCCAAGACCCCTCCCCACCACATAGTCCAGGAGATACAAGTTGGTCCGAGTGAACAATGAATTAATTTAAGCATGGAAAAAGAAAACAGTCTCAATCCTAGTCTAGGACAGAACTCTTCCATGATGTAATTCATGACCTTCTGGAAAGGAATTAGCATTTCTGATAAAATGCTTGAGCAATGTTCTACTGGAACAAAAGGAGATTATGAGCTTCTGGGAAGCCAGGGTTATTCATTCAGTGGACTGACTAAGCCAGGACTCTAACCAGACTTTTTCATTTTTATTTTTTCGGACAAACTATTTTTAGTTGAGGTAATATTAGAGATACCAAGATTTCTTTCTTTTTTATGTTTCAATCTAGTGGTTCTCTAACTGTTCTTTTTCCTATAAACTGTCTCTAACAGGAAGAACTCTGAATTCCCTTGCTCTAGGTTATGGCTCCGGGCCAGCCAGACCGGAGTCTGAGTTTGAGTTCTTGCCCTCAGCTCCGCTGCCAGACTTTGGGCAAGTCACAATCTCCCTGTGCCTTAGTCTCCTCACCATACCCAGAGGTGGCACATATCCTCACAGTGTTGATAGGAGGGTCCTGGAATTGTTAGGCCTGCAATGGCCCAGAGTTTTCAATAAAAAAGCAGTTATTACAACAATATCATGAATGCATTCATATTCACTACCCAATTACCCCTACCTTCCCATATACACACCCCACCCCAGGTGGATGTTCCCTCTCTGCTGGCATCCAGCTTGACCCCCCTGAACTTCCAAAGCAGCCAGCCTCACCCCCCAACAGTGGTGGGAGCCTCAACTTTCCCTTGAAGAGGAGCTTCTGGATTTCATTCCCAAAATTCTGTTCATCTTGCTTTCTTTTCTGACAGGCTAAGTCCCCATCTCAATTCTCTCACAATTTATAGTCTTTTAACAGAAAAATCCATCGAGGCTGCTTACAACTCTTGGAGACCTATCTGCCTGGAATGTCCAGTGGGCAGTAAATAATCTCCAGGAACTTCAGATTCCTCTTGATCTCTGTAGCATTGAATTCCTTCGTTATTTAATTAATTTAATTAAATGCTTAACTGTCCCCCAACTCCTCCCTGGTTTCCATTCCCTGAACACTTTCCTGGTCCCTTTGAAACTGGAGACCCCTTCCCCCTCAGGACTCCAGCTCTTGGCCCCAGAGCACTGCTTGTGGGCAGTGCAAGCAGCAGTGGGTGGTGGGCATTTTACTGCCTGCCACCAGTAGCCCCTTTGGGGCTCAGACCGCTGGCAGAGCCAGCAGTGATGGTGGACTGCAGTGGTTCCCCTAGCATGTCACCCCAGGGTAGGCAATAGAGAGGTAATGGCACCCCAGCTCTGTGGCTCCTCTAGCTGCAGGCAGTAGAGAGGCCCGTGGACTTGGTGCTGGATAGATGAATGGACCTATCAGGTGTGAGCTATGAGCCAGTTGGTAAATGGTGCCATCAAACTGGTAGGTGAGGGCTCTGGAAGGGAACGCAGGGCAGGAGCACGGCCAGCTTGGGCCTCCTGCACCACTGGCTCCTGGGCTCTCCCAGAAGCGCTCAGACTCACACTCTTGGACTGGCCCAGACTCCCTGTGTGCTTGAGAGGGGCGCTGTTCCTGACCTCCCAGGGGAGGAGGGCGAGGCGTCCAACAGCCGGCCTCTGAAGGAAGAGAAGCTGAAAAATTTTGCAGAGAAACCAAAGAGCTTTTCGAGGTCAGGGCCTGCTTCCTCCATCCGGCCTGCCCCTAACACCGCCTGAAAGGAGCACCAGGCCTCGGGCCTGGTGTCTCAAAGAGCTGTTTGAGAGCAACTGGCTAGTGCTGCCCAGCACTGTTGACAGGCGGCCAGCACTGTGTCTGAGTCACCTTCTGAGAGCACCTCCCAGAGCTGCTGCCTCCGCTGCCGTCTGGCCCAGCAGGTGCTGTCCATCCCAACTTCCAGGCTGTGGCTGGGGCTGCTGCGGCCTCATCTCAGCGGCCCCACCAGTGAGTGCATCCAGCTGCGGTGAGTTGGATCCTGGCCTGCTGCTCGCCGTCCACCTTGCACTCCAGGCCCTTGTTAAAAGGGCAGCAATAACTTTTGAGAGCGGCCTTTGGTTTAGGACTTCTGGGCACAGTGCACACTCTCTGGGGTGAGATCTCTGGTCACTTGTGGCCTTAGAGATTCCTTGTTTCCCCTGTTTGTTACATAAGCCCCATTGTTGGTTCCCTGAGCCTGAGTGGTCTTAGGTTGTGTGCAGGTGAGAACCCAGTGACAGTGACCTGCGCCCTATTGGGCACTGTCCTTTTGACTTGCTATAGCCGCCCCACCCTGTAGCCTTATAGCACCTTCCCACTCCTGCCCTGTCCTCTCTCTATCACTCTTTGCCTTATAGTCCCCAAGTCTCAGAACCTGTCCTCACTCCTTTCTCTACACTCTCCCTCAGCTTCCCAAGCTCTTCCCTGTGTGGGGCTCCCTTCTTTGTCTCCCAGGCTCCCATTTCTAGGGAGCCTTCACCTCATCTCCACCTGCCTTCTCAAACACATCGTTTTCCTCCACAAACATTTTTCCCTCCTGGCCTCTGTTTATCGCCACCTCAATTTCAGAGTCTTGGAATTCTCTCTGTCTGGCTGAAGTCTCCTACCATCCGCTGGACACCAAGCCTTTGATTCTTCCTCCAGGAGCTTCTCACACGTGCCCCTTTCTTTCCATCCCTCTGTTAAATTCTAGGACTCTGTTCCTTTGTGCTCAAGCTTGCTAGTGAGTGAGCTTACCCCCCAGACCCTCCTGTTCTGTTCTACCCTGCCTCCCAGTTCGAGAAGCATCTATTTCAATCTCTGAATTTAGTTCCTCGTCTCTTACTCAAGAACTTTCAATGTTTGCCTCTGTTTACAGAACAATACCCAAAATACAGAGCTGGGCAACCACACTCTTCCAACCATGACCTACACAAAGTCCCCCATATGTGCCTTGTACATCCCAGCCTCTGAGTGTTGACTGACATGAGAGATACCATTTCTCCTCTTCGTCACTTCATCTAACGCTGCTGGTCCCTCAAGTTCTACCTCCTTTATGAAAACTTCTTAGTCACATATTTATTGAGACATTGAGAATACAATGGCAAAGCTAGACTCCCAACCCATGGAACTCACATCCTGGGGGAAAGATGGACAAGTCCCAGCAATGACCATAGGGTGTGACCAGGGCTCTGTCAGGGGACATGAAAGGTCAGGAAGTGCTGATCCTTAGGGACCTGGAAATAAGGGGAAGTTAGCAAGGCAAGGCACTGGGAAGCATAACATCTCAGGTAGGTAAAACAGCACATGCAAAGGGCCAGAGGAGAGGCAGAGCTTGTGCATAGCCAAAATGGTGCAGAGGCTGATGGAGAGAGTGGGGAGGCTAAGGCTGGAGATATTTTCGGAAGTCCCATCAGGAAGAGACTTGTAGGTCATATCAAGGAGTTTGGTCCGTGAATGTTTTAAGCCAGGAAGCAATTTTGAATTCAGATTCTATAATGATCTTTCTGTAGTACAGAGAATGATTGGGGTCACAGGAAAGTGATCTCTAGAATGTCAAGGTGACTGTAAATGGAGACAGGTATATATCTCTTCTAGACATATTTAGGAGACAAAATGGATAAGACTTAGTGAAGGGAAGACAGAAAAATGGAGGGATTAGACAGAGGGAGTTTTTCACACAATGAAATACTACTTAGCCATAAAGAAAGATGAAATGTTGCCATTTACAGCAAAATGGAAGGAGTTTGAGGGAATTTTAGGTGATACAGCAAATATTGGACATTTACATAATGGATGACTCAGCAAAGTAAGATACTTTTAAAAACTAACAGACACTAATGAACAAAGTGACATTTCTGAGGTTGGATGGGAGGCAGAAAGAGTTAAAGGGGTATAAGGAATGGGGGTAGCAGAAACAAAAAGAAAGGGGTTGGTGGCAAAAATCACCTGTCTACAAAAAATAAAACAAAAAAAACAAACAAACAAACAATCAAACAAAAAAACCCCAACAAAGTAAAATTGTAGGTGGAAGAGTCCACCAGCCCCTATGAGAAAGTCCCTTCCTTTTTCTGCTGAACAGCTAACTTTTTATCATTCTGAATATCATGAATTTTATTCATTCATTTTAAATGTATTCTTAGTCTTAAATGTCTTTTGAAATATCTGTTTAAGGCATGAACCTGGCATGCTTAGTTTTCTTTAAAAAGACTTTTTGATGGAAGCATAGCAAATACAGAAAATGCCCATATCATATGTGACCTGCAAAGATTCTCAGCAACCATCACCTAGATAAAGAAACAACATTACAGACATCAGAAGCCCTACTCCTCATGCTGGTGTCCAGTCATTGTTCTCAAAACACACCCTGCTCTGACTTTTACCACTGCTTACTGTTCGTTGTGCCTGCTTTTGACCTTTATATAAATGGAAACATACCCATGAATTCCTTTGTGTCTAACTTTATTTGTTCAATGTTAGTGTGTGAGATTTATGGTGTGGTCTATAGCAGTAGTTCATTTTTCATGCCTGCATAGTATTCTGCAATATAACTATAATATGCATCACTTTAATAACATTTTGGCCAACAGACTGAATATGCAGTGGAGGCCCCAATGGACTGCACCATGCAGCACACTCAATGACAGTCACATAACAATGCGATTGCCTAATGAAGCATTTCTTAGAACTTACCCTGTTATACTACATATGGCTATATGTATATGCAATTGATTTTTCCACCTGCAAAAATGAATATTAACCATCCTCCCTGTATTCTTAACCTTCATCATGTAATTTTTGAGTGCCTTGCCTCTGTGGATTGGGTGTAATTCCTTGCCATTACTTTGGCTATATGACTTGCTTTGGCTAAGAGGAGATTATCACAAGTGACTCAGCCAGTCTTGAAAATATGATTACAAGGTTGCACTTGATTGCTGTGTCTCCAGCAATGCTGTGGGACAAATGCGTGCAGACTGGTCCTAAAAGGAGGAGGAGAGACATGTGAAGTGGTGTTTCCTGCCATGTTCCCAGGTCACAGTCTTCTCAACTGGCCAGACAGGTATGAGTTTAAAATGCTGTTGCTATTATGCCTGGGGATTCTGTGGCCATTGACACTCCATGCCAGCACCCCACATGGTGGATCTGTGGATTTTTTTTTTTTTTTTTTTGGTTACTGTAGTCAAAACTATGAAAATGTCTTTAAGTGCACACATCCACAGTTCCCAAATTGCTCAATGTTTTGAGAATTAATGGAAGAAAGATCCTCAGGCAATTTCCTTTAACAATTTTATAAAGCAATATATAACACACCCTAAAAGTAGAAGTAACCTCTCTCACCTTTGTTTTCACCCAGGCCTCCAGAGACA
Source organism: Talpa occidentalis (assembly GCF_014898055.3). Classification (NCBI taxonomy): domain Eukaryota; kingdom Metazoa; phylum Chordata; class Mammalia; order Eulipotyphla; family Talpidae; genus Talpa; species Talpa occidentalis. Next base: position 77,780,643 of record NW_023605194.1, read on the forward strand.
TTAATAATTGCAAACAAAGAAACAATTCTAAGGCAAAAGCTCCATAGTGGTGCATGCAACTGCTCATACTCCTGCAACCTGAGGCCTCCTGTGGCCACCGGGAATGTGACCTGGTGGAAATCAAGTTATGCTTCTCTCTGCCTCTACAAGCTAAACCAAAACCACTTTGAACTTGTTCTCTCCCAGTTGGTGCCCTTGTTAGGGTCATGCATCACCTACGCACTTCCCTCGGACGACTATTTCAACAATCCATCATCCAGGTGAGCGGGGCCCTTCCTAACGTATTGCTCTTATATATCAACAGAGGGAGCTGAGCTCCAGTAATCTATTAGTGTAATACACCATCAGGGTGAGGCGTATTGATAGAGCAAAGCTGGTCGATCTGTGAATTGTGGATATCTAGGAGTTCAGGTCAAGAGAGTAATGCAGATTTCAGGTTGGATTGATGTGGCTATGAATGGTATTTTATGATATAAAGTTTACCTCTGATTCAGAAAGTAATTTAATGTGGGTGACAGCTCAGGTTCAGGTTAAGAGAGGTCGCCATGGTAGATATCTGTAGCTCTTGGGAGATGTATTTTAGGAATAAATTACTGTTCTTGATACTTTTATTTCATTTTGCCATATGTCATCGAGGGGCACCAGAAAATTGGCCTGGGAGGAAAGTTTTGCACATAAAGCAAAATAGGCTCATTCTGTGGCCTGCCAGGTAAATAAATATGAGGTGAGTGTGGCCTCTGGAAGGCTCAATTGCCATCTGTTTCAGTTGGTTAGAGCTGCATTCTCAGAGGGTCTCGCTCTTGACCTAATGTTTAGATAACAAAGCGGCAGTTGCAATGCATAAATTCTTAACCATTTCTACAAGGTTTTGGAGATCAGAAGAACTGTAGCATGTAGGCAGACAAATAGGGGCATATAAAGTTCAATGATCAGACCCCTATAGGTGATTCAAACATATCAGAACACAACTTTGGTGACACGTGGCTAACTCTGATGCTCAGGAGAGAAGCTGTTTTGTGATAAGAACCGTTAAAGTGGTGCCTTTCAATAAATGGTACTTATTTTCAGTACGGCATCACGGGTCTCTGAATAACACTGTTTTGTTCAATGTCATTCCATTATAATGGTGATGAAAGAAAACAATGGTTTCCCTTCCAGTTCACACTGTGGAGTTCACATGCTCCCCCTAAGTCTGTGTGGTTTTTCTCCAGATACTCTCATTTCCTCCCACATCCCAAAGATGTGCACTGGTGTGTCACCATTGTTCCAGTTGGAGTGAGTGTGAGTGGGGGTGAGTGTGCCCTGCAATGGGACGGCGTCCTGCCCAGAGTGGTTCCGGAACTGCTGGGATAGACCGGTGACAGTGACCCTGAACTGGAATAAGTAGGTTGGCAAATGAATGAACAAATACAAATGATTATTTTAGATTAGAAATGCTTTGGGTCTTTATGTAGAAGTTTGGCTGCATGTTTGTGATCAGAAATAGGTTGCGGGAACTTAACTCCTGTTATATCAATTAACCTGTTGTCAACTTGATTTTGTTATATATCCGTTTACTTCAAATCAAGTGACAGTTTCCAAGAATCTTTTGATAACTTAAATGAAGACTTACTTTTTCAAATACACATATAGGGCAGAAGTCATTTTTTAATGAGCAATACAGGCATTTACAGAGTCCTGGGCTCAAGAGCTGCCCCTGGCAGTGGGCTGCTCCTTGGCTCAGTGACGGCACCTGCAGGCCAAGAAGAGAAGTGCAGAGGTGCTTGTAGGGAGCTTAATAGATTGTCTCAGGCATCAGGGTGCCAACTGCCACATAGAGCCTCATATAACTCCAGGGTCTCTTTTTAAAGTAGAAAGGATTTTGTTTTAAACCTAACACCAATTTCCAGAAAGATTTAAAAATGACTCCTTATCTCAAAGGCAATGAGTATTTTGTTTCATCTGAGATGCCTTTCATAGTTCAGACTGGTCTAGACAAACAGAGCTGTGTTCTGTCATCTCAGGCAGCTGAGGCAGAATGGGGTACCGTTGGTGTGAGGCTCCTTCTCTGGGCGCCGGCCCGCCCCTGCGCAAGGAATCTTAATGCTGCTTCTGTTCTAGTTCTCCCAGCCGAGGCCGCCATCTGCCCGGCAGGCCGACTGGAAAATGGCACAGGACCAGCTCCTTGCGTGTTGGGTTGGCACTCGCAGTGAAAACTCAGCAAACGGTCATTCCCCCGAGGGTTTTCTGTTTAATGAGGGCACAAGGCAGATAAAAATGAGCATCCTACTACTGCACATTCTTTTGAACAATCTATTAGTATTTCTAATGTAGCATAAGCTTGTGAAATCACCTGCAAATGGCCATTGAGCCTTTCAGTGCTAATGCAGAGGGCCGGCTTTGCAGAGTAACATGTGATTTAAGCCCAAAGCTTCGGACCCCATTCACATTTCAATGGGACTATAAACTTCACACGCATAATTTTGGAAACTGAAACTGATAAGCTTTTAAACATGTAATTGAATAAATCTAAAATGTCCATGGCATCTTCGTTTCATGACACCTGTGTTATGTATCACAGACCCATCAGATAAGGGTGAGTGCTGTGGAAGAAGTCAAGGTAGAGTCTCAGGGTAGGGGCCAGGGAGGGTGCTTTTTGGTGTCCGGTGCTAGGGAAGTTCTCGCCACCATGGTGATGGGGGAGCAGATTCCCAGGAAATGCTGAGCCAGCCAGGCAGATGTTGCGGGGGAACATGGGAACCTGAGGAAACTGCAGGAACAGAGTCCTGGGGCAGCCTGGAGCCCTGCGGTGAGCCTGGGAGTCGAGAATGTAAGGGAAAGAGGCAGAGCGGGTAGGGCCAGCTGTAATGACCGAATTTACTCTGAGCAAAGAACCCTGCAGACGTGTCAGCAGAGGGATTATAGGATCTGACTTAAATTTTGAAAAGTTCACTCTTCTGCTGTACAAAGACTAGACTGGTGGGGAGGGAGTAAGGGCAGAAGTAAGATGACCACCTAGGAGGCCACTGAAATGGCGGGGGAGAAATGATGAAACCATCAAGTGTTGTCCGATTACAAACTTGGAGGCGTTCCAACCCCGTCAGATAGAACCAAACTCACAGAGTGAAGGAAAATGGAACCTTGGCAAGGATGCTCGTCCAGGCCTGAGCAAACTCACAGAGAGCTCTGGATCAGGAGGTCTGCCTGGGGGTTTCCTTGGCAGACTGTGCTGCCTCTAGGCGGGTCCTTGCTAAGCCCCCTGGGGCTCTGGCCACAGACCTCCCTTCTCACCCATCTGTGATCCTGACATCTGCCCCCTAAACCCCGGCACACAGAGCAATGGGTTCACAAATCAGGCAAAGACTGGGGAAGGGTTTCTACTGTTGCTGATTCCACATCAGTCTGCGGAATCCCTGCCTGGAACCACTTCCAGAGATTTGAGGGGCCGGCATGGAGTAGGGCGCCACGTTTCCAGCGGAGGGGGGGAGTTTTATTCTCAGAGAGTCTTGGGGGACAGACTTTTGAGGAATTTTTCTTCTGCCTCACCTCTTCCTCCCCACCTTTTTATCTGTTTCTCCCTCTCCCTCTCCCCTTTGCTGCCCGCGCCCTCCAGAACCGAGTCAGCAGGGCTGACGGCCGGCTTGGCAGGGGCAGCAGCAGAGTCTGTATCTTCTTTCTGTTCCCTAAGCTCCAGAGCCCCCTCAGACAGGTGCTGCTGGTCTGTTCCTGTCTGTCAGTCTCCCTGTGGGGTGCAGCCTCCTGTCTGGACCGGGGCAGGTGCAGGGCTCTCTGCCTGCCCAGGCCCAGGCTCCTCTAGTGGGGAGACGCCACCCCCTGCACTTGGGGGGTTAGCAGCTTCAGACTGTGATCCACTGCAGATGAGACTAAAAAAGAATGATTTTCATCCTTAAAACTTTTTTTCAACATAAAACCATACAGGCAGCTTTGAACAAGTTTTATCACATCTCCTCCCAGCTATGTAATTGCACAAGAAGTCAGGCCACCTCACCTTTCTCATCTTTCAGAACAAACACACAGAAATGCCCGTAAATTCGCCGGCTTCACCTCGGTTGCTCCCCTTCTAAGTGGCCCCGTCTCTCCTCCTCTCTGAGCTCAGGTGTTAATGGGGGGTTTCCCACGGACTCCCTTTTTCTGCATCAGGTTATAAAATTATTGTTTTTAGTCTGGTTTTCTGGAGACTCTTACTGTTTCTTAAAGGGGATCTACACTTTTTTCCTTGCTACCTCAAAGCAGGTTCCAGACTGTGAGGCATCCAGTGCCTGCTCTGGAATCGGGGTTCACCATAGAGTGATGCTCCCCCAGCTCCCAGCACAGGGAAAGAACAGGGGCTGCCTTGGGCTATTCTGAGGTTCCCGCTCCAGCCCATCTGGGCTGGGGTGGCTGGGATCTGCCTTTGAGCAGACCCAGGTTAGGTGCAGACACCTGGGAGCCTCCTTGAGCTCCAGCTCTTGTGGAGACAACCAAAAAATAGGTGAAGAACTGGTCCCACACAATGGAAGTAGTGGCGGGTTAACACTCCAACTCTTTAAAGCACAAATGCAGTCTGAACAGTGACTAGCCACAGCCTCTGGTCTCCGTCCTGCCACCCCTTAAATCTGTGGAACTGGTTCCAGGCACCCAGGACTAATGAGTGGCAGAGCTTGGAAGGAAGTTGCTGGCCTGGGCTTCACCTCTGTGGCTCACAGGGCCAAGTACAAGGCACTGGGTGGTTGAGCCTGGCATAGTAGGACTTTCATGGTTGACGTTATGTGTTTGTCGACGAAGGGACTGAGGAATGAGCGGGCAGTGGGCGGCAGAAGGGTGGGGGTGGGGGCAGGCTTCATGAACATGGCTGGCAGCTCCAAGGAGCTTTGGTGCCTGATGAGCGGTTGGGGTGTCCCACGAGCTGGCATTCTGTGGGCTCATTTCCTTTATAGATCAATGGTGGAGGGTCAGGGTAGCTGAGAGTGGAATCCTCAGTCTGAGAAACCCCCAGTGTCTGGTAGGGAACAGTTCCTTCTGTCTTTCCAAGATCCCTGGTGCATTTAGCGAACCATTTCTTATGGCTTGAATGGTGTGATTCGGTGTGGTGGCCTCTTACAGTTTTCCATCCTTGGCCACAAGAAAGGTTAGGTGATATAGGCCTGACCAAAGCAGGGGTTGGGGGTTGGGGGGAGAATAATTTCAATTGAGTTCCTGGATCCAGCTATGTCTGAAGACCGGGTCTTGTTCTTCTGAAGTTTTCATTTGCATGAGGCAATTAAGCTTCCATTACTAATAACCAAGAGAGCTCTACAATGTAGTAGGAATGGCAGCCAGAGGGGAGGGGGGGTGTTGCTGAGGGGCTCAGCCTGTTGACACGTGTTAGACTGGGAAAAGAGATGCACAGTCTGTCACAGAACAGGGCCCACCCAGCCCTGGGTGGTATGGCACTGCAGCCCACAGCCAGACTCCAGAACCTCTACCTAGCATGGGGGCCTGGGAGGGTTGGAGAGGATTGTCTTCTCTTCTGAACTCTGTCACCTATACCCAAGCCAGTTCCCCAGGAAGAACAGGGCTGTGAACTAGAGAAAGTGTCTTTACTGGCCCAGGAACAAAGAATAGTGGCCAGGGAGGGGTAGGAAGGGGCACACATCTCCTGGCCTCTAAGGCGAGGCAGCAGGTCCAGGAGAGCTCTGTGGGGGACAGCGAGGACCTTCTGACCTCTATGCCTTCTTCAGCCCCTTACAGAACCCAGGAGTCACGCCGGCCTCGATTTCTCTGGGCCCTGACTCCGGAATGGGGTGGCGGTGCAGGTGTTCAGAGCTGTGGAGGGCATGGCCTCCCTAGAGGCCCGGGCAATCACACTTGCAGCAGTTCCACTAACATCCAGCAGGTGGCGGTTGTGTGCCAGCAGCAATGAGCACAGGCAAACCTCTCAGGTCCGGTACACAGAAGAAGGTTTCATTGCCCCTGCTGTTGCCAAATTCACCTTGGTCTCTTATCTAGGCATTTGCTGCAGGCACAAAGTGTCCCTTGGCCTTCATTCCTGTCCTCCGGAGTGTCCCTTGGCCTTCATTCCTGTCCTCCTTGCGCAGCCCCGTCAAGGGGAATGCTTTGCTCTTACTTGCTATGTGCTGGTACTCATAGGGGTTGCTTCCATGCAGGTCTAAAACCTTGGTCAGATGACCTGTGCAAATGCCTAGCTACCTTGGAACTGAAGAGTTGTTGAAATTTCATATATTGATGGCCGATACTCAGAAAACACTGCAGAGCAATACATACAAATGTCTAGTTTAATTAAAGTTCATATGATATTTCCAAGAGACACTATCAGTAGATGAAGCTACCTGCCTCCAGTGACACCTACAAAAATTTGGACCTTGCTGGTCATGGGATCAGTCGGCATGTGCACTTCCCAGGTTCATGCCCTGTTTTACATATGCTTAGCATTTTCCAGTTTATCCTTTTTGCCTCTGAAGTATGCATGCAATTATCAGAAAGTTCACTGGTTTCTAGAACAGTAATGGTTCATGTTTCTGTGGGGTTTTTTTTTTTGTTTCTTTTTTTTTTTGCTTTGCATTGCATCACAGGAGGATTTAGAGTAAGCACAGCAAAATGAATGCCGAAGACGCGGTAGATAGGAGATTGCCTGGATGACTGGTTTTCTTCCTTCATTTTTTAGAAGTTGAAGTATTGAGGGTGACACTTTTTAATCTGCCAGCCCCAAATGTAATCCTGGTAATAATTGTTGGAAAATGCACACGTTATGACGTAATTGCTTTTTTTACTTACTAGGTATTTTCTAAATCCTCGGAGCAGGAATGGTCTCCTTTAAAGTTCTCAGTGATTTATGTAAAGAGACTTGGCTCCTGCATTCCCTCGAACAATAAGCACACAGCATTAAAAAAGCATTTGGGGAAGAAATCTGGGGAAGCGATCTTTGCAGGGTTTTTTGGCACTGCAGACAAGTCTTTTACTTAAATGAGCACACAATGGGGACCAAGAACTCCAAAGGTTTCCTTTTCTTTTTTTGTCTGCAAAGCTAACTTCAGAATAGATTTATGCAGAGAAAAGGCAGGGCTGTAGTTAGGAGGCACGGTTTCTAGGTGACTGATGCTGATCTTGGGGAAGGCCTGGGGTGCGCAAGCAGTCTCATCCCTATCCAAGCTCCTCTGCCTCTCCTGGAGTCACCCCCACTTCTCTTCTAGCACCCCAAGTTCAAAAAGCGTGGGTTCTTGGCTGGTGCCTGTGACAACGCAACTAGATGCTGGCTCCTAAGGAGAGTCAGTGTTGTCATGTATTGTGATCATGGGGGGCTGGAAGGGCTTCCCTGCTCCCCAAATGCCCCCCAACTCCTTTGCTAGTACTGAGATAGTCAGCCCTGGGGCTCAACTTTTAGTTCCACAGTGGAATTTGCTGCCAGGTGGAGGCTGAAATGAAAACTCATGCATTTTAGATGGGCTTTTCCTCATTTTATCTTATGCATAGAATCCAGGAGCTTTCTAAATTGTCCAGTTTTGTAGAGAATTCAATGATAAATAAGTAGATGTCAACATCTAAAGAAAAATCTAAGTTTTTGTCCCATTTTGTTCCACTCCGGGAACCTGTGCTTTTGTGGGGCAGATCATTTTGCCCTCTGGGTTGTATGAAACTCCACAAGGACAACCTGAGGAGAGGGGTCACGCGTGGGGAGGCTGCCATAGGAGATGCTCCCACAGGTGTCTCAGGCCTGCCAATCACACAGGTTTTGTTAAAATGGGATTCTGGATCAGCAAGTGCGGGCCCGGGGGAGTTGCCTCCTCACAGGCTCCGGGGGTGGCTGGTGTGCGGGCCACATGGTGGGCGGGGTTGGGGGGGAGCACACGTGGTGCATCACGGGTGGGCCACGGTAAGTGCAGAGGTGCTGACTATTATACAAAGTAACAGTCAAAATGGCTTGGCCCTTATTTTGGTCTAGGGAATTATTCCAGATTAACCTCACTCCCACCACTGATCTAGACGATGGTACCATCACGTGCAGCCCGGAGAAACTCCTCTAGCTTGAGCTCTTCTTCCTACAGAATTCTCCGTGTGCAGCTCCTTGAGAGTGAGGATTTTCATGATTATATTTCCAGAAGGAATTTTCTTTATCCATCTTCATTATCCCTGCTCTTTGGATAGGTTAAGATGCATCCAACCTAATTTTCTGTAAGGTCTGAGAGTCTGGAATAGTCCCTGATCACATTCAGAGGAGGCATGAGCCTTCGCCACTTTTACCAGTTAGAAATCGGGAAAACCCATTGAGACAGTAGAAAATGTGAATTTTCTTTAAGATCCTCACTTCCACAGATCATTCAACACTGCTCTGAAAATTGTGGCTTCAATCAGCTCCAACTTAGAATTAAAAATACATGCAGAATTCGGGGGCCCCTGAGGCTTAAAGACATCTCCAGGCAATATTCTCTTTCACCATTACTGAGTTCTTCAAAAGGAAATTTTCATATTTACACTGAGTTTGAGAGCCACGTGACCATCCCATACTGGGCAAGGAGGACAGAAGCAGGGCCCCTCAGCCGCCCCCCTGTGCAGGCCCATCGGGTGCTGTTCCTGTGTTATGTAACCCTCACAGCAGGTGCTTTTATTCTGAGTGCCCTCATTTTACCGATGAGGAAACCAAAGCTCAGGCAGTGAGGTGACATTCAGAGATTGCCCTTCAAATGTGCAAAAAGCTGCGTTTTGGGAGGTAGAAAATGGTGGAGTGAGATTCTTGTTCTTTTTGGAAGAAATGGGTTCATTATTTCCATCCCTTCCACTTGCCTGATAACGTAGCCTTTCTCCTCAGCTGCTCGCTTTCTGTCTGCATTTCTCCTACAAAATTAACTCAGGGGAAGCGCTGGGGTTCCCATCCATTTGAATTGTGCACCATTTAACAACTGTCACTGTGAACCCCTGGGGTGGGACTGGGGCACATTTCAGCGGTGGCAAATGTGTTCCACTATGTAATTTGTCTATTTGTTTCTAAAGCACTTTAACTTTGGGGGGATAGCAGACCCTGCGTACACATGCTTTATTATCTATCATCTTCGTTCTCTTACCAAGCTGAGTCCATCGAGAGCAGTCAGCCTGCAGGAATGCCACACCCTTGCCTTCTTGGGGAAAGCCCACCATGCACCCACTCTTCCCTGCCAGGTTGTATTCAGGTGAGCAACTGACCTTAGGTGCTTGTGAATCCGCACCGTGAACTCTGTTCTTCACATAAGGTCCAAAGCACAGGGACCCTCAATTCTTAGGGAGGTGGGGACAGCAATGGTCTAGCAAATAGAATATTTTTCATTTTAACCCTTTGGAGTAGCTAAAAATCTTGCAAACTTTCCTGCTCTTCCTTCTTGCCTTTGTTAGTAGAGTTTGCTGAACACAAAAACACTTTTAAAAATCTTACTTTGGGGCCTCCCTGGTGGCGCAGCGGTTGAGCGCTGGGTTGCGAGGCTGCCCGCGGCCTCTGTGGCGCTGGTTCGATCCCCAGCTGCTCCCCGGCCACCAGAGAAGGGTCCCACATGGCGCGCAGACCTCTCCTGCCGCCCGCTGCTCCCCTCAGCAGTGTACTTCAGTCTGCCTGCTCTGCTCTCCCCTCTGGCTCTGGGGAATTCTCTCACCCTCCCATGCTTCTGACTGTACCCAGTGCATGTATAAATAAATAAATAAATCTTTAAAAAAAAAATCTTACTTTGTCTAAGACAAAAATATCATTGATGAAAGTATAAAAATAGAGAAATGAAATAACAGAAGAAAGCAAATGTCACCAATAAACCTTATTATGTCTGGAGAATCTTTTCCCATCCTCAGAGTGCAGAAATAGTCATCGTTATATTCTTCTAGCTCTTGCTAATGCTTTCACTTTAAATTCCTTAAATTCATTTGGGATTTATTTTGTCATATAATAAGAAGTAACTTTTCCTCCAAACAGCTAACCATTTAAAAACAAAACAAAACAGGTATGTCACGCACCCCACTCCTTCAATGATTTTTGATTTTTAAATAATTACAGTACCCTAATAACTTAAAAATTCTAGGACCCATTTTATAACCCTCTTTTCTATTCTGTGGATGTATTTAGTTGTTCTCAAGTCATTATACATTGTTTTAATGGTATCTTTTAATTGGCTTGTGTAAGGTCAGGAACGGACACAGGGCAGGTTTTCTAAGATCCAGCAGACCGGGTAAAGGAGGAGTCAGAGTCCTCAGTGGTTTTTTGCAGGTCTTTTATTGGGGTTCACCAGGCGTATGGCAGGCAGGGGTTCTGGGGGGCTGGGAGGCCCCCCAGCCCTGCCAGCCTCCCAGCCCCCAGCAAGTCTTCACTCTGTCTGGGCTCTCCAGTGTTCTCTGCTTCTCTCTCGGCTTCTGCTACTTCTTTCTTGGCTTCTCTTTCGGCTTCTGCTCAGCTTCTACTGGCGTCCCTGTGACGCCACCCTTAAAAAAAAAGCACAGTCTTAGCCCAGGTGAATCCTATCTACATCTGCCCACACCCTACTCCAGGTGCCCGCCATCAGGCATGCATTCAGGACAAGGATCCATCATCTATCCTGATGGCGGGAGGGCAGAAAAGCCTGACATTTTCTTTACCCTACCGCTTGATATCTTGTAAGATATATTACCAGATAGCTTCCTTCAGTATTCTTCTGTCAGAAGTTCCTAACGAGGCTCAACTATTATTTCAAATAAATGTTGAAATAGTTTTTTCAAAATTTAAAAAGGATATTGTGCTTGAATTTCTCACACCTGTTTGTAAGTTGAAACAAGTATTCCTCCATACATTTCTCTGCCTCTCCCCTCTGGTGTTTACAATCCAACAGGAGAAGGCCCTTAAAGGCCCAGTAAGTTGCCAGGAAGGAAAATTAGAAGCAGGCAACAGCTCTCTTTGGTGATGAGCACAGAACGTTAGGTATTTCTTTGTCAGAACAATTAGAAAGGGGGAAAATAAGTAGATGCCTTAAAATCTACTGAGGAGTTAAGGGGGCAATTTCAGAAGAATCACATGTGCACACTACGTCAGAGTGGCTTTTGCTGTAAATCTGTTGCACACACTTCAGAGAACAGCCGCCTCCTGTGTGGGCCTGACTTTCCTTCATTTAGGGGTTCACTCGCTGTGTGCTGACAGGGCCGCCAGCAGCCATGGCACTGAAGACTCCCTGCCCCGCCCCACCCGTTCTGTGGGTTGGCAAGCCCCCCAAGGAGCCGGGTGTGATTCACTTGGCTGAGTCAGGGTCAGACGCTGCGGATCTTAAAAATAGACATGCTGGGGGCAGATAAGCTTGATTTCGTGGAACATGCTCTCTTACAAGCAAAACTAAACAGCATGGAGACCAGCATTTCAGCCACTGGGAGAAAGTTCTTACTCCTCTGAGCTAACTTAGCTCCAGTGAAAAACCCTAGAAAAAGGGAGAGAAGATGAACTCCCTTAAGTTCTCTGTGATTTTATAAAGACTCTCCCATGAGGCTATCAACTGATGTTGATTCTACTAAAAGTAAAGCTGAACTTTTTTCCAGTTGAGGTAGGGATGTAAGATGTTTTTCTTACACAGAAAAGGCAAAGTTTGTGCTTGTGAAAGGACTGCCTTGGTGTGGTAGCAGCTGGGGACTGATCACTGCTGGTCCAGTGACTTAACACAGCAGTGCTTTGTCTCACTGGCTTTAGTCTAAAGGGCTGATGGGGCAGAGAGGCTGGGCTGCAGGCCAGGACCCTACTCCCCCACCGTGTGGGTGCTCCGCTCTCCTATGGGTTCTTGGAGTCCTTTCCTTTCAGCTGGCACATGGAAAAGGAAAGGAGGACCCCAGATAGGAAGTTCTAGTAGTTTAATAGTCTAGGCTTAGACATCTTGCTTCCAATGGCTGAATTCAGTCCCACCCTCTCTGCACAGTGCAGTGCAGTAACTGGGAGAAGAGGTTGCACAGGCAGGAGAACTAGCAGCCTCTGCCCTCTGTTCACTCCCCATGAGTGTTTATTGTTTCTTTTTTTAAAGATTTATTTATTTATGCATACAAGAACTGGGTATAGGTAAGAGGTGCAGGGGTGTGAGAGGATTCACCAGAGACAGAGTGGAGAGCAGAACAGGCAGATCTACTGAAATACACTGCTGAAGGAAACAATGGGTGAGACAGGAGAGGTCTGCTATGCCATGTGGGTAGCTTCCCAGTTGGGGATTGAACTCATGCTGCAGTGGCTGTGGATAGCTTCATAGTGCTGCGTCTTAACCCCTTGCGCCACCAGGGAGGGCCCCATGGGTGGTTATTGAATAGCTACTAGATGCCCGACTCTGTAGCGGAGAAGACAGCCACCTGCAGGATGGCAGGGATGCAATGCTGGTTCACTTACTGGATGTTAGGGTTCCAGCTGCTTGGGCAATGAGGTGGGGTTCAGTAGAACTTGTGCTATTGCAAAGACTGTATAAGCTAACATGTGTAAAGCCCCATCATGCTTTTCATCACATGTAATAAATGGCCTATTATATGTTGAGCACATGTGCTTGATATTGATTGTTGCTAAAGCACAGAATTCACACAATATGCTTTCCTTTCAAAGCTGAAAAGAATGAATTTGTACTTCTAGGTACAATGTTTACAATGGATTTTCTTTCTATCCAAACATTTCTCCAAATATATATTCTTTCAATCTAAATAGTTTATGGTTTTTATTATAGTCCATTTGTATTCTTCCTATAGAAGAAAAAAGCATTCATGTAAGAGCCTACAAGCTATAGTCAGTATAATTAGTGGGAGTTTTTGTGAAAGGAAGTTCATAGGCTTGCGAAATAGAACTAGAATTTAAGGGACAAAGAGAGACTAGCCATCCCCTGCAGTGCTCATATCAGGCACTAGATGGCAGTGTGTCACAGGAATATGGCGGCAAACCGCTTCTCCCCCCCCCCACCCCCCCTCACCCCCCCCCCCCCCCCCGCAACTACTTGACTCTGAGACCAAGTCCTGACTTCAAAGTGAACTAGAGATATGAAAGGAGTAGTAAGAGGTGTCATTTTGTTTGTTTTTTAATACTGTGAAAAGAAATATCTCTAACCACTCTCCAAAAGTTCCCTTGTGGTATCTTATAGCTACTTTTTTTGATACCTAGAAACCACTAGAAATAATGTAGCTATCTTATGAACAGGGAAATATGTATTATACACATAACTCTGGGGTTTTCTGAGTCATTTTCTGAGTGTCCTCTGAGCTGACTTCTATTCTTGGCCTTCTATGCACATTTGGGAGCTGGTCTCGATTGAAGCTGTGATAGAAATTGTCATTTTTTCCTGGTGAAAAAAAAAATAGAATAAGACCTTCATTCAGAGACATTGAAATTTCTGGCAGTTTTTATCTTTGAGGTGATCATAATACAGTCCAAGGTAGCATGGAAGTCAGGTAATATTTTGCTTTATGTTTAGTTTTATAAGTTTATTTATTTATTTATTTATTTAATTAATTAATTTATTTATTTTTAAACATTTATTTATTTATTTATACAAGCACTGGGTACAGTCAGAAGCGCGGGAGGGTGAGAGAATTCACCAGAGCCAGAGCGGGGAGCAGAGCAGGCAGGAGGACCGATGTACACTGCTGAGGGGAGCAGCGGGCGGCAGGAGAGGTCTGCGCGCCATGTGGGACCCTCCTCCGGTGGCCGGGGAGCAGCCGGGGATCGAACCGGCGCTGCAGAGGCTGAGGGCAGCTTCGCAACCCAGCGCTCAACCGCTGCACCACCAGGGGAGGCCCTATGTTTAGTTTTAACTGAAATCTCCCTGGTGTCCCAGAGACTAAACGTTGAGTGATAATTAAAGATATGAATGGTTATGAGAAAACGTCACTAATAGTCACAGAACCTGTCACTTATTGAGATATTACTTTGTATCTGGCATTGTTCTAAGGATTTTACATGTATTATGCCATTAAATCCTTATTTGAACCAGATGCAGAATATATTGTTAATTTACAGATGAGAAAACTGAGGCAAAGAAAAGTTATGTAACTTGTCCAAGGTCACAGTAAATGGTAGAATCAGAATTTGAATGTAGGTTTACCTGACCCAATGCCAGTTTAAAAGAAATTGGGCCCTTGTTTTTCTTATGTCTCAAATTTCATTCCTCTTTTTAAAGGAAGAATTCTGGGCTTTGTGTGTGCGTTTCCCTCCCCAGGTATTTATTCTAAGGATGCCTCTCATTACTGCCAGGTTAACTCACTAGCACCCACCCCCAATCAAACTTAATTTCTACAGTCACCAAAGAATCGCATGAATATTTTAAAATCTTGATTCACCGCCTGAAGGAAGAAACATAATAAAATAGACATCTTTTCACTGTGGGTGGCAGAACACATGCTACTTCTGGGAATTCCTGGCCCAGAGGTGGGATCAACCCCCCTTCCATGTCAGGGCCAAATGCGGGATGCCTTCCCCTGCCTTCCTGTTGCTCCTCAGATACCTGAGACCTAACAAGGGCAGTGAAAAGAGTGTCCCGGTGATGGGTGCCCCCTTTACCCCCAGCTTCCCCTCTGCCAGTCACTTTTGTCCCTCACCCCCCAACACCCCGCCCCTCGTGCCATCGACCTTCACCTTCGGGGAGCCGTCTCCCCACTGCCGCTGTCCAGCCCAAGGCGACACATTCACTCTGTTATTCCATTGTCTCCCTGACTCCATCAGAACAACACGGATGGTTTCTGATTTGTTCTGCTCCAGAATGATCTCTGACATGGAGAACTTTACAGAAATCATACTTTCGGAATAAAAGGAAAAAGGAACATCCCAAACCACGTCCTTGTACGTTTGTCCAGGAAATGTAGCGAGGATGAAGCTGTGCACATTGGTTACCTGTGTACCTGGCACAATTTTCAAAAAATCTGCAGTCAACATGGATGAGAACTAACCACTGATTGTCAAATGAAGTTATAAAACTGCACAAAAAAATGACTGAGATCAGATCTGTATGGATGACAGGGTTGCTGCCTGAAGGGCTGTGGCCAGGCTGGGAATCCCGGCAGGGCCACACACACAGAGCGCGGGTCCAGCCGGTCTGGGCAACAAGACCAAGCACCTGTTCTGCAGCAGGAGATAAGCCAGCAGGAGAACGACAGATACCAGCGAGTTCACTCCTATGTGGAATATTAAAAACCAAAGCAAAGGAGCAAACCAAAGACACCCTCCTGAAATCTGACAGCAGAACTGTGAGGAACCCAAAAATGGGTTCCTGGTCCCGCGCCTATAGGATTGGACTTTTGAAAGTGAGGCCTTCAGCAAGGCGAGGGTCTGTTTGGGTGATTTCTTCTGCCCCGGGTAGGACGTTGGATTTTGTTCTGTACACAGCGGCCTGGGGATGATGGAGGCCGCAACTCGGTACAGAAAACACATTTACGACACCTGCTGGGCGGAGCGCGGGCCTGCTGGGCCCGGACAAGAGCCGTTTTGTGCTAGATAGACCCTGAGCGCACGCAGCGAGTCCCCACGGGACCATCGACCTGGCTGGAAGGCTCTGCGTGCAGGCAGATGCCAGCGCCCTGGGTTTTCCTCCCTCCACATCACCTTAAGAGGCTTCTCTCTTTGCTCGGTGTCCTTTATCTTTTCTTCACCAAAGAATGAGAAGAAACCGTCTCCAAATTCTTTTTGTCCACCAAAGCCAACTCTTTCTTCCCCATGACCCCCCAAAGTATTTTGGAAAGTTCACCAAAGGAAATTTCTTTTGCATTTTAATTGAGCGTTATAGGTGAAGAAACAGCATAGCCACGCGCACTGATAAGTTAAATAACTTAGATTTGCTCCTGACGCCGGAGGGGCTGGCTTGCTGGCAGCCCTGCCCGCTCCCGCGTTGTCGCCCTTCATGGTCAGCTCCCGCCCGGCGTCACCTGGGAAGCAACTGCCCTCCTGTCTGCTGGTGGGAGACTCACTGCACCTCCAGCCTCCAGTTTCCTGTCTCTGGATGCCCCGAATCTGTGGGGCTTAAATTGGATAGACCCGTGTTTGTGTAAATCAATGCCTATAAACCGTTCACATGGGGACCTGGAGCTGGGTTTTTTATGACACAAAGGGCAATAAAAGCAGCCTCCGCGTAGACTAGCCACGCACTTGGTGATTGAGTTATTAAGCTCTTGCGAGTTCCATGCCTGTCCTGACGCACTGTCCATCTCGTGCAGCATGCAATTTCTCTAGTAAGAAAGGAACTAGAAGACAAACAACCGCCACCCTGAAATACCCGGGGCTCTTAGGCACATTTGCAGTTTGAGAAATGATTCCAGTTTGGATTTCCTGTGAGGAGCACAATAGGTATGGAGTGAATTAGCTCAGTGTTACCCATATATGTCTTTGATAACATCCATATATTTATTAACAGTTCTTTTTTTCTTTTTTAAGATTTATGCATAGGGCCTCCCTGGTGGCGCAAGGGGTTAAGTCTCAGCACTATGAAGCTATCTGCAGCCTCTGCAGCACGAGTTTGATCCCCGGCCAGGGACCTACCCACATGGTGCAGCAAATCTCTCCTGACTGGCCCGCTGTTCCCCTCAGCAGTGTGTTTCAGTAGATCTGCCTGTTCTGTTCTCTACTCTGTCTCTGCTGAATCCTCTCACCCCCTGTGCTTCTGGCCTGTACCCCAGTTCTTGTACACATAAATAAAAATAAATCTTTAAAAAAAAGATTTATGTGTACAAGAGCTGGGGTACAGGCCAGAGGTAGGGGGGAGGTGAGAAGATTCACAAGAGGCAGAGCAGGGAGCAGAACAGGGAGATCTACTGAAATACACTGCTGAGGGGAGCAGCGGGTGACACAGGAGAGGTCTGCCATGCCATGTGGGTAAATCCCTGGCCCGCCAGGGATCAAACACCTGGTGCAGTGGCTGGTGACAGCTTGATAGTGCTGTCTTTAACCCCTACACCACTCGGAGACCCCTTATTAACAGTTCTTATTTGTTCCTCTATTTGTCTCCTAATATATTTTTCTAAAACAGCAAAAAATGGTCCTGGGTCTAATCAGTCGTCTGCTTGTTTTTGGGTGATTCCCAACTAAGAATGGAGTTCATATTTTAAGTGGCTAGAAAAAATTAAATATTCTGTGATGCAAAAATTATGTGAAATTCAAAGTTTGATGTCCATAGAGTCTTATTTGGACTCAGCCCCACTATAGCTATGACGACTTGGTGATTTGACAGCAGAAAACACGTGGCCTGCTAGGTCTGAATATTTGCTCTCTGGTCCTTTGTAGAAAAAGTTTGCAGATGCCTCTTTGTTTGCAAATGGTTTCTCAGAAAGAGTTGCTAAAACACTGCACCCCTTTCCTGTCTGGGGTGTCCTGTCACAGGCTTCTTCCTGAACGAGGCCTGTCCAGTTTTACTCCAGAAAGTTCTTTAGTTTGCATGGTTGTCCCCTTGAAGAATCCTGCTCAGTGAATATATTTTCCTAAATGTTACCTTTTCACAGGGACACAAACTCTTTTTTTTTAGGAAACTGTACTCAATGGCTCTCCTCCCTAACTGTATTTTAGAATCACCTCAGGAGTTAAAAAAAAATTCCAATGGGCAGGTTGCATCCCAGACCCATTAAATTAGACTCTGCGTATAGGGCCCAGTCATCGGTATTTCTTAAAGTTTTCCAGCTGATTGCAAGTCTGGTCAAGACTGAATAGCACAAGTATTTGTTGGATTCTCATAGAATGCTAATTGCTCTGGAAACCATGTCTCCAAATGGAATGAAAGTGCCCTCTGCTCTCTGTGACTTAGCAAAACGGGCCATTCACTCCCTTTTCAAATATAAACTAGTATCTAAGTCCTTATGGCTGAAAACTAGTTAAATGTGCAGAATTGTGTATGTAGCTATATGGAAACTAAAAAATATTAATAATTAAAGTACTGGTTTTCAAGCCATCTCATGACCATTTAGAAATGGCCTTATTTAACTTAGCTAAAATTTAGGGGGATCGAACCTTCCATTTATTTATCAATAAAGACAGTAGCATCACAATACAGAGTTCTCAGATCCTTCCACTTACCAGTGAAATAACTTCAAGCATGTCCCTTAATTTACTTCAGATTTGTTTCCCTCTTCTGTAAAGTGGAGGTAATAATAGTGCCGACACATTGCTGGGAATATTAGATGAGAAACTAGACAGAGAAACTCTTTGTGACTGTACAGTTCTACTCGCTGATTCAACACATTGTCACTGATTCAATCAGCATGTGCTATTGAGGGAGAGACAGAAAAAAAAAGGCAGCAAGTAAATTATGAACTGATGGGCCTCCCTGGTGGCACAAGGGTTAAAGTCTCAGCACTATGAAGCTATCCGCATCCACTGCAGTACCAGTTCGATCCCTGGCCAGGGAGCTAACCCACATGGCACAGCAGACCTCTCCTGTCTGGCCCGCTGCTCCCCTCAGCAGTGTATTTCAGTAGATCTGCCTGTTCTGCTCTCCACTCTGTCTCTGGTGAATCCTCCCACCCCCTTGCACCTCTGGCCTACATCTCAGCTCTTGTATGCATAAATAAATATAATAAATCTTTTTTAAAAATTATGAACTGATGCCCACAGAGAGAAATTAAGCAGAAGAGAGAGGATAGGGGCTTTGAGGGAAAGTTGAGGTGAGGGTGTTGTTTGAAATAGGGTGGTCAGAAAAGACTCTATGGGGACAGCCTATGGCTGCTACTTACTATTGCAGTTATCATTGCCTGCCGTGACTTGGAAAGGTGTGCGAAGGCAGCGACCAACACACCCAGGCCATTGTCTGCTTCTGCCTTTAACGTCTAAGTGGTTGAATCACTCACTCGGGCAGGGAGGAACTTGGAAATATCTGCAGATGACTCACATCCTAATAAGAAAATCAGAGATGGGTAAAAATGTCTCCTCCTTTTCAGAAATTCAATGACATGTCTTAGGTCAACCTTAAACACAGGCAGTTGCTGCTGAACCAATTTATGGTTGATAAGATCGGACTCCTTAAAAGATAAACTCATGCAATTTGCAGCAACATAGATGGAGCTGGAAGGGATCATGCTCAGCAAAATAAGGCAGAAAGAAAAAGAAAAATACTGGATGGTCTCACTCATAGCAGGAATTTAGAAAACCTAAATAAGGGATCAGGAAAAAGACTAACTATAATAAAGAAAAAATCAAAATCAACAAGCAACTATAAACCAGACACACACTATGGGTGGAAGGGAGTGGGGAGAGGAAGGATTAGGGTCAAAATAAGGGGGGGTGCAATTTTATGGGGAATAGAATATAAACAAAATGAAAATGCATACATTGTGCAAAAATGAAAAATGATGTAAGAATTATATAAAATAAAATATTAAAAAAACTCCCAGAATATGTCCTTCAAGGACATGAAAAGACAATTCCTAGAATTAGCTAATAAACACATGGAAAAGCTTCCCCACTAGTAACTAGGGAAGGACAAATTAGATGAAGATAACATTTTTTGCCTGTCAGATTAGGAAATTGACGTTGTCATAAACTACAGGTGGGGATAAAACTGGTAGTGCCTTTTTTGGAGCGCAGTATTTGTCAGTACTTATCAAAATTTAGAATTCATTCATATTTAAATTCAGAAACCCCATTTTTTAGGAATCTGTTCTCTGGAAGTAATCACACATAAGTATACAAGAATATATGCATGCAATATTTATTATAATAGGAAAAGTTATGGACAACCTAATACTTATCATGGACACTTGATAAACATTTTTTAATGAATAAATGAATGCATGGATGAATGGAATAGTATAAGACAATTATAAATGAGGTATATATGTATGCATGAATAGGAAAGGATCATTATATTAGTGAGAAATCCATTAGAGAACAATATTAATATATGAAGCATATAAATATAAGCACACATACTGTGTTATGAAAAGGTCTGCAAAACTGCTAATCAAATCACACACATCTATTGTGTTAACAACAGCAAAGGATGTTTCATTATAAGCTTTCTTCAACTGCTGCAGAGAGGTAGACAGTGAAGATTTTCATCTTTTATTTTATAAATTTCAGCACTGATAGAAATGTTTTCAAGGATCAGCTATTACTTAGATAAGTGTTAAAAATTAAAAAAATTTCATACTCAGGCACTCAGCATATGTTATTTCAGTAAATCTTGCCAAATGGGGAAATGGAAGCTTCTAGAAGTTAACTAATTGCCAAAAATCATACAACTGCATGTTGCAATATTGGTCTGATTTCAAAGACCAGGACCCTCCTGCTGATGATAAGGGGTCACAGAGGAGTTCAGGGTCCCCAAGACACAGCCCACCAGGAAGAAAGGAACCTGAGTCACATAAAGGCACCCCAGCCACCCAGAGCAATATTGGAGGCAAGGCCGAAAGGGATAAACATTACCTTTCTCTCATTTTGCCTAGTGTCAATGTACGTACAATTAAAAAGTAAGATATTGCTCTAGAAAATTTTGACTCCTATTTGTATACTACAAGGTCAGACACAGGCACCAACAGTATGTTCAGACCTTACCAAGTTGCGTTCCAGCCACTGAGCAGCACAAACCAGAGGCAGCTCTGTGAAAACCAGTTCTCTATGCTTTTGATTCCTAGAAAATGGGCTATCAGGCTTCCCTGGTAGCGCAAGGGATTAAGTCTCAGCACTATGAAGCTATCCACAGACATTGCGCAAGTTTGATCCCCAGCCAGGGAGCTACCCACATGGCACAGCAGACCTCTCCTGTCTCGCCTGCTGCTCCCCTCAGCAGTGTATTTCCGTAGATCTACCTGTTCTGCTCCTCACTCTGTCTCTGGTAAATCCTCTCACCCCTGCACATCTGGTCTATGCCCCAGCTCTTGTCTACATAAATTTTTTTTTAATCTTAAAAAAAAAGGGTTATAAATATTCTTCAAAGTTGCTGAGGAGAAGTTTCTCCAGAAACATTTGTGGACTTGGTTGCTAGGACTTGATTGGTTGCCACGAGAAACTGCCGTGCTTTCCCCTTTTAGATGACATTCTGATAACTGGCACCTTTCGTGTTATCCTTTTCGGGTCTGGTTGTCAGAAAGCAAGCCTGCAGCTTAATTAGAGCATGTTAGCCCTCGGAGGGAGTACATCTGTCGACTCTGGGTATTCTCTTCCAAGATTGTCTCATTTTGCTTCTATTATAGTGCATGTTTTTTGCCCAGAGCATCAAGGCCAAAGCCCTAACCATGACCTGTAGGCCTTGCTTCTGACCAGTATCCCCTGTGTCCCATCATTCACGCCAACGAGACACAATTTCCACAAACACGCCAACTCTGCTTCCGCCCTTCTCTTCCAGTGCAATCTGTCCTGACTGGTTTGCTGCCATGGCGCAGGCCTCAGGCCTTGCAGAGACTCCTCTTCTTCCCCACCCGCGCCAGTCACCTGCCCCCGGTCACATGCTCATTCCTCTTGGAGCATTTAGGAGCATTTCGTGGCCTCTGTTAATCTTGTTGACGGGCACACCATCTCTCCTGGAAAAAACAAGGGCTCAGGGCCTGCCATCTAGTCACTGCGCATTCCAGCATCTAGATGAAGAACAGCTCATAGCCGCCGCCCAGTAAGTGTCTATTAAACATCTAATGAAGTACTGAATTTAGATTGGTTAAATTCTTTTGGGTTCTGCAAGAAAAGTAAGTTATAGATATTTAAATCAATTCAAACACCAAACATCATTCTGAGCCAGGGACCATTTCTTCCTATTGGCCTCAAAGAGTCCACACCCTAAAATTTAGCTCATTGTACCAACACTGCAATCACTTGCTTTCCTGTAGACAGGTTGCTGGCGAGGTAGAAATGCTTTATCTAATCCCCGCACACCAACTAGCCTACTTCGTTCCGTAATCTCCCTTTCGTGGATCCACAGGGTAAGTTTATTGAACAGGGGCCAGTGTCCCCTGCCAGGCTTCAGCCAACTTCTTTCTTTATAACATTAAACATCAGACAATTGGCTCATGCCAATCAGCTCCTTTCCCACAAGTGTTAATCTTGTCTCAAGGACATGGTCAAATCTGGGAGGGCAGGGAGACCATGTGTTATTCTTATGAGAATTTTTTTTATTGCCAGGATACTGTGTAGCACAAATGCTAACTAAGCATTTGATGCTCGATCCATGGAAGGCTGGGCCATCACATTATCAATAGGAAAACATGTTTATTTTATGTTTCATGAAAGCTGTGTCTTGACAACCTATCCTTTGGCAAGGTGCCAAATGAAGCACATTTATTAAGGCTAGAACCATCCTAGATGCATGAATAAGGTGACATCTGCAAGGAATATGCAGCCTTATTTGGAAATTGAGATATATAAACAGTTAACTAGCTTTAGTTATCTTTTTTATATGTAGAATAATGCATATCGAGATAGCAGACACATAATAAAATGTAGGCATTTTAGTGCGAGAAGATAAAACAAGGATCTTGACTAGGCATTGGTAAATTTTCAGTGAAAGACCAGACAGGAAACATGTCAGGTTTCGCAGGTCATATTGACTCTGTGATGACCAACGACTCTATCACCACCAGCAGGCAGTGGGCAGTGTTTTCTGGAGCTGTAGCTTGCCAGCCCCTGTCCGTGGTATTTCAGTAAGTTCTTAAGCTATAGGGAGAAGAAAGCGGGGCTCCTGAGGTGAGGAAGGCAGCCCGGAGGTGGGAGGTGTGGTTAGGTTTGGAAAGCAGAAAGGAGGAAACACACCCAGGGAAGTCAGGCGACCCTTACTAGCCAGCATCAATGCCAGCTGGATACCTAGGGCCAACGTTGAGAACATACCTTGACAGGAAAACAACCTGCATTTAGCAATAAAAGGATTGAGATAAGATTGAACAGGTGGTGGGATCCTTGGACAATGGGCTAAGCCACCCGTCTGAGGCTAGAATTATTGCACTCTGGCAGCAGAGGGGAGTGGAAAACCAGAAATGATTCTATGTCTACGAATGGTCTTATAAAAATTAATGCAACTTATCATTCTACTCTGTAATGTTTGTTTTGGTGAAAACAGCAAATCTCATACATTGTTATCATTGCACCAAATCAATGCATTAGGAAAACGTGCTGTTCATCGGTGGTTTTGAGGACCTGGCCACACACTCCCAGAGGTCCACTGGTCTTCATCTAGAAGGATAGTTGTAGGCAGGGAGGATTCTGAGAAGGGCTGGGGCTGGCAAGGGCTGCCCCTCACAGAGGTCAGTGTAGTGTGCTTGGTGGCGGGGTTAAATGCCGGGGGACTAAAAACTCAGGAGCCTGGAGGCCAATGAGCCAGCTTTGACACAGCGGCGGCAGGTGAAAAGGCATGAGGATCTGTACTTGAAGGACTAGAAAAGCGGAAGACAAACACATTGAAGAATGCCAAGGTTTGACACAGGCACAAGCACATAGAGTTATTTCAAACTTCAGTCAAGACAGAGGCTGTAGAGATATAGGTCTTATTGGTTCTGAGCTGCAAAGGTCTTTTTTTTTTTTAAGATTTATTTATTTATGCATACAAGAACTGAGGTACAGACCCGAGGTGGGGGAAGTGAGAGGATTCACCAGAGACAGAGTGGGGAAGAGAACAGGCAGACAGACTGAAATACACTGCTGAAGGGAGCAGCAGGTGAGACAGGAGAGGTCTGCTGTGCCATGTGGGTAGGTCTCTGGCCGTGGATCAAACTCATGCTGCAGAGGCTGCAGATAGTTTCACAGTGCTGTGCTTAAAACCTTGCGCCACCAGGGAGGCCCTTGACCTGCAAAGGTCTTAGCGACTCAACCTCTCTGGAGTCAGAATGTATGGACGAGCAGAGGGTACAACCAGTTTGATTGTCAGGTTTTGTTCCTTCTTAGTGATACATAAAATGATGAGGTGTCTTAGAAAGCTGACAATAGAACTGGGGTTACCAGAGGGTGGGAGGGTGCCAGGTAAGACAATGCAGGGAGGAACACCATGGACGGTGGTGGAGGACTAGGGGTGCCTGGGTGGTGGGTGTGAAGGGGGAGAGCCTGTTCCTCTAAAACACAAACAATGTTGTAAACCAATGTTACTGCAATAAAAAAAAAAAAATAAAAAAGATTAAGATGTGTCCTACAACCACGGCATCTTGGATTTGTTGAAATACAGTATTTGTAAGGTTTTAATGACAAATCATTAATGGACATGATAGTAAAAGCTGCCCCGAGCTACCAGATGAGCTCAGGAGGCTTTTTGAGGCCGTTCTGGGTGTTTTGATCCCATTCTTAGCGAAAGGGCAAGCCTCCTGGTTCCATCATCAGTGGCTCAGCACTGAGGTGTTTTCTGGGATGAAATTTTCCTCCTGTAGCTGAGCAAAGCAACACGAGTTTGTGTGATTATTTAATTTTTACTCACTGCCCTGCAGACACCACATAATATGCAACACATAAATGTCAAATAACCTCTGTTTTTTTTTTAAGATTTATTTATTTATTTTATACAAGCACTGGGTACAGTCAGAAGCGCGGGAGGGTGAGAGAATTCACCAGAGCCAGAGCAGGGAGCAGAGCAGGCAGAAGGACCGAAGTACACTGCTGAGGGGAGCAGCGGGCGGCAGGAGAGGTCTGTCGTGCCATGTGGGACCCTCGCCCGGTGCCAGGGATTGAACTGGCGCTGCAGAGGCTGCGGGTAGCTTCGCAACCCAGCACTCACTGCTGCACCACCGGGGAGGCCCTAAATAACCTCCTTTTTTCAGATAAAATTACTTATGCTCCAATGCCTAGCAGTTTTGAGTTTTTTAATTGTGAGCTCAACCCTTTAGCCAAATTGTGAAGTTCTGGGGACAGGTAAATGGGACTGTAATTCACATTTTAAAATGCACTGCAAAATGCCATTTGTGCGTAGAACTACTCAGACCTATAACAGGAAGAATGTACTTCACAGAGGGGTGTGCGGCTCAACATAACTGAGTTTTTAAGTGTCTAGGAGACAGTACACACTAGTAAATGGTGACTATTATCACTCTTGCTACCTCGCAGATTTCTGGGGCTTTCAGAAGCAATTATCTCTGCGGTGCCAGAGACAGCGGAGAGACAGCTGCTCTGCTCCCTGGTGAGCAGAGGCCAAGTGTGGGCTGATGCACAGTGATCTTCAGTAACAGCTAGGAATGTTATAGTCTACTTCTGGTGAATATTTTTTTTGACATGAAAAGTGTTTGCCTTTTGCCCTATGGTTAAGGGTAACCCCCAAAGAGTCTACCAGCAGTAATGGTGTGGTTCCAGGGCAAAGGCCTGATTCAAATGTCTCCTAAAGGACCTGTGTGGTGGACATTTAGGGAGGCCTGCTTATTTCATGTTCTCCTTTCTTTAAATTTCCCTATGCTTGATTTAAATATTTTTTAACAAAGCAAATTCTGTAATACACCTATGAGATGCCTTTGTGGGACAGATTCAAGATGATTCCAAACTGAGAGGTGGAGTGAGGTTGCTTGGGCCTTGCTGGGGTCGGCACAGGTTAGTGGTGCACCCGGGGGGTGGGGTGGGGGGGGAAACAAGTCAGTGACAGTTCCTGCTCCCAGCCATCCCAGCTGTGCCTCTTCACTCTTGTAGCCCCATTGTGCTCCCAGGAAGACTTAAAGCACCGCTTTTCTTTTTTTCTTTTTTTTAAACTATTGATTTTCTTATTTTTATTTCTTATGTTATTTATCATTCTTCATTTTTTTAAAGATTTATTTTATTTATTTATGCATATAAGAGCTGGGGTGTAGACCAGAAGTGTAGGGGTGTGGGGTGAGAGGATTCACCAGAGAGAGAGTGGGGAGCAGAACTGGTGAATCTACTGAAATACACTGCTGAGGGGAGCAGCGAGCCAGACAGGAGAGGTTGGCTGTGCCATGTGGGTCACCTCCCTGGCCGGGGATCAAACTCATGTTTCAGTGACGGCTGATAGTTTCATAGTGCTGAGACTTAACCCTTTGCACCACCAGAGAGGTCCCTCATTCTTCATTTTTGTACAAAATTTGATTCCTCCCCTCAGGTGTAGTCCCCATAAATCTCCCACCGCCATAACACCTGTGACCATCACCACTGTCCCTTGTGCTCTTCCCTTCCCTATTATGCCCTCCTTCACTATCCATTGCTGTAAGCCTCAGATCTATGGTCTGCCAGCAAGTCTTGTATTTTTCCTGATCCTTTGTTTGGTTTCCCTGTATTCCCCCTGTAAGTGAGACCATCTTATATTTATCATTTTCCTTCTAACTTATTTTGCATAGCATAATCCTTTCCAGGTCCATCCATGTTGCCACAAATGGCATATGCTTGTATTTTTTTTTCTTTTTTTTTTTAAAGATTTATTTATTTATTTATACAAGCACTGGGTACAGTCAGAAGCGCGGGACGGTGAGAGAATTCACCAGAACCAGAGCCGGGAGCAGAGCAGGCAGAAGGACCGAAGTACACTGCTGAGGGGAGCAGCAGGCGGCAGGAGAGGTCTGCGTGCCATGTGGGACCCTCCTCCTGTGGCCGGGGAGCAGCCGGGGATCGAACCGGCACTGCAGAGGCTGTGGGCAGCCTCGCAACCCAGTGCTCAACCACTGCGCCCCCGGGAGGCCCATGCTTGTATTTTTTGAGGGCTATTTAGTATTCCATTGTGTATATACCACAACTTCCTGATCCGTTTGTCTGTTTGGGGGTATTTAGGTTGTTTCCATATCTTGGCTATTGTAAATAGTGCCGCAATAAACATGGGAGTGCAGGCTTCCCTTTGAATTAATATTTTTGTGTCCTTTGGGTGGAATTCCTAGGGGTGGAATTGCTGGGTCATATGGTAGCTCTGTTTTTAGTGTTTTGAGGAATCTCCACACAGCTCTCTGTAGAGGCTAGACCAGTTTGCACTCCCACCAGCAGTGCAGGAGAGTTCCTTTTTCTCCACATTTTTGTCAGCACTTGTTATTGCCAGTTTTTTTTTTTTTTTTTTTAATATGGACCATTCTCACTGCTGTAAGGTAGTATCTCATTGTGGTTTTGATTTGCATTTCCCTGGTTATAAGTGATGTTGAACACTTTTCCATTTACCTGTTAGCCATTTGCATTACTTCTTTGGAGAAGTGTCTTTTTAGATTTTCTGCCCATTTTTTGACTGGGTTGTTTGCTTTGATTTTGTTGAGTTGTGTGGATTGTTTGCTTTGATTTTGTAGAACTTTCATATTAGTCCCTTACCAGATGTATGGGCAAAGCACCACCTTTCTGTGCCCTAGAAGCAGCTGGCTATAAGAATGTGGTTGGATGCACATATTTATGATGACTCAGAATATTGCCTTAGCAATTCCCCTAACTTTGGGAAGAGAGAGCAAACCAGCCAACTTGCAAAGGCCAAATGCCTCATAAGTAGGGGATTATTGTTTGTCATTTCTCTTTCTGGAATGTTTTATATAGGTGCCTCACAGGTAAGCCACACACATACACCCTGAGATCTCACATGCAGAGTGAATTTCCAGGTGTGACTTGGTCCCTGGGTTCACTTGTCCACAGTAGCAATGAGTCATCTTTTCCACTTGCATTTGGGTGACATGTTACATAGCAATAGGCACTAAAATCACCCTCCACACAGGCGAGCGCAGGGATTCAGAGGCAGCCTCTCTTTGTCGACAGTCTCATTACCTCCTGAACAATGGTTTAGGTTGGCTGAGGGGAAGCCAAAGGCAAGCCATGTGAGTGGGCTTTGCATTCACCAAATGTGCGATGTGCTGGCAGGGTTTCAAGGACAATAGCTGCACGGCTCATTGCCTGTGTCGGCTCAAGAATTATGCTGTTCCCATTTTATAGATAAGGAAAACTGAGGCTTCCAGAGGTTCTGAGTGGCAGAACTAGAAAGAAGACCCTGGTGTAGATCTTTTCAACCCTTGTGCTATTTTCTTTCTATCACATCACATGAATATATTTTTCTTTTAAAAGATGAGGTGACTGTACTTGACAACCTATAAGGTCTCCTCTGACCCTTGTGAGCTGTGAGCCCGTGATTCTGAAGTATGAAGGCTGGCTTTTCAGATGGTACCCAACCTGTTCCTTGTACCTCTGAAGTCAGAAACAGAATGAGGTGATTTAGCGTATTATTTTTAAGTAACTAGATGTTTTATTAGCATCTAAATATGCCTTAGCAAGCAGTCCCTGAGTCGATAATGGGATTACAGCAAGTTCTTCAAGATGTTTTATATCGGTGATTGATCCTTTTTTTTTTTAAAAAAGATTTATTTATTTATGCATATAAGAACAGGCCAGAGATGTGAGGGAGGGGGTGGTACAGGCCAGAGATGTTGGGGGGGTGGTGAGAGGATCTTCCAGAGACAGAGTGGGGAACAGAACAGGCAGACTGACTGAAATACACTGCTGAGGGGAGCAGCGGGTGAGAGAGGAGAGGTCTGCCTCGCCATGTGGGTTTCTCCCTGGCCGGGGATCGAACTCCAGCTGCAGGGGCTGTGGATTGCTTCATAGTGCGGTGCTTAACCCCTTGCACCACCAGGGAGGCCCTGTGACTTGATCCTTTTTAAAGTCATTTCAGAGATATAAGCAAAACTCAGAAATCAAAAACATTTTTGAGGAAACTTTTGTCAGTTGAGTTTCAGGCTATTAAAGTAGGACCTTAGTAAAGGGGTCTTGAACCTCTAGCCACTCCTGAACACCTCTGCATAAAACCAGGAGGTAATGCTTCTCTGAGTTGCTAGAAGAACCATAAATTCACCCCCTCATTGAAACAGGATTGCAGAAATGTATTTTTCCAAGGGGGGGAAGTTAATTTTCAAATACACATTTTTTTGACTCACAAATACAGAGTAAAAAGGTTGCCCTTTCTTTTGAAATGTAAAATGCAGATGTCTGAAAGCAACATGACCAAAGAATTTTTGTTTTAAACGTTTATTTATTTATTTTGCCATTATCTGGTTTGTCAGCAGTGTCTCCTAATTCCTCATGTCACACAAAAGCAAACACAGTCACATTACATTAATGACTGCGCTGGGATCATATAACTGACTGGCTCTAATTCAATGCCCCCTCTCTATAGAAAACGTGACCCTAAATCCTAACTAGGTTTGGAATACAAAGCCCCACAATTATGATATAGTAACAAAGTTATATACAATTTGATTGTTTCAGTGCTCTTTGTCCATCCATTTTCATTTTACCTGCTATTTATACTTGGTGGTAGCAAGTGGAAAATGTACTCTTTGGTATTTTAGGCACAATATTCATTTATCCAACATGTTTGACAGGATAAAACTAAGGAGAGTGGAGCCCTCTATTATTATCCTGGTGTTTGAAGTTAGAACTAAACTCTTCTTACAGGATAATTATAATCATGGACTTTTTCCATATGTGTCCATACTTACCCCAAATGAGGCCTGGCAATGACCTACATCTAAATATATGACCAGTCATCTGCAGTGTCACCTAACATTTTAGCGGGCTAGTCCTTACCAGATAGCAGGTACCCAATAAGTTGAGTTTTCTGAGGCAGAAATAAACCTTGTTAGGAGTGTTACTCATTTTCAGTAAAGACTGTTAGGAAGGGGGACTGCACGCCCAATGTATTATGCAAAAGAAAATTAGGAAAAGCAGATCTGGCTGCTTTCTGTCCTCATTGCAGAGAGCAGCCATCACAAGAGACCTCCATGCACTTTTGTCTTTCCTTTGAGTCTGCAGGGATATTTTTTGGAGGCTGCATAGAGAAAGCTATCATTTCCTTTGGGGCCAGCAGCTTTTATTCTTTTCAACAAGTGTTTAGAGGAAAGTGTTGATGCTTATTAATCTGTTTCTTGTCTTGCAAATGTGCTTACCCATGATTGGTGGCAAAACTGCCTATCTGACAGCTCTCAATGTAATCTAGTTGGCAGACAAGATTGTTACACTAAACAGATCTGTTTGGAGTTGTTATTCTTTGTAATTACCTTTATTAAGTGAAAGCATGTGTCAATCAACTTTGAACTTTAAACATACCAGTAATTTGCTAGAAAAATGCATTTCTATTTTCTATAGGCACATTTGTGCTTAAAGAGGAGTACATATGTAGGTAGCTGTATACATTCTGCTGGAAACACATTTCCGTAATTTTATGAATATATAATATCCCCCTTATTTGTATTTAATAACTTTAAAGTGCCCGACTACTCCAGAGAATGATGTCAACAGATTGAGTTTAGTGCATGTCCAATTTATGCACTAAGTAGATAGTTTTAAACTAAATCACACCCCTCCTGAATTTCTGCAATCAAAGTACACATACATGCACATTCATTTTTAACAACCACTGGTAGGACTGGACTCCTTTGCTCTACCGTACTGCCAAAGTTAGAACTTTCTGAATTTGATCAGATCTCACCCGGGTCAGGAAATCGGCAGCCCAGACATCCCAAGAAGGTCTCCTAAATTTTAATAGGCTAGTCAAGGAGCAATACACATTCTGATCTTCACTGACAGCTTAAAGGATGCCCCTTTCTCCTGAGCTTGTGCCCCAGCATATATTCAACCCCCTGCATGTAATCAGACGTTCAGTCAACACGAATTTATGGAATCGGTGTGTCCAGCACTGTGGACATTTAAACAAATGAGTAGGATGCTGAAAACAAAGTCCAGGGAAGGAAAGCAGAGAAAAGCTGAAAAATTAGCTGCTGGTCTGCACACCACCAGCTTGGCTTTTGTCTGGGTGTTCCGTGAGTGGCCACTCACCTCCACCAGGGGGTGTTCAGGGACAGAAAAAAAGTTCAAGGGGATGGAGGTGGATTTGCAACTCCTTGGCAACTTCCTTCCCTGCAAGAGCTGGGGTGACTGATAAACGTGAGGTCTCAGATGCTCTGTTGACTTCATTTTGTGTTCAGTGCAGGAGCCAGAGGCACCCTTGAAGTTGATCAGCCCTCAATCCAAAACCTTCCAGAGGTTTCCCAGCTCCTGAAGTGAAAGCAGGATGCTATTACCTGATCTTCCCTGGGCCCTCCCTTACCCTTTCACTTCCTACTCACCCCATTTCTGAGGCTGCTCCAGTCCCAAGCCCCCACCTCCATACCCACCTCAGCCTCTGCCTGGGTATCCTCTCTCCCTGGCAATCTCCTCTCCAGGTATGTTCCCAGGTATCTGCCTTTGTCAAATGTCACCTCCATGAAACCCACTGTGAGCTTCCAAAAACTACAGCCCCACCCCTTCCACGTGCAGGCACGCCCCCAGCCCCACTTTTTAAATAGCGCTTAAGACCTTCTAACAGACTATATCTCTTATTTACTGTATTTGTTGTCTGTCTCACCTCGTGAGGGGAGAAGATCTGTGAGGGCAGGGACTTCTGCTTGCTCTCTTGTATGCATTCCCAGTTCCTAGAGCAATGCCTGGAATACAGCAAATGTCTATTTAATCGTTTTTTGGCTAACATGAGCATTTTCAGATCCCAAGACCATGCATAACAGAGCTGGCTTTATTTAGAAAGCCCTCCACTTAAACTTGGTGCTTTCTGATGGAAGCATCTGTGGAGAGTGTTGTGAACTTGCATGAGGTGGGTGGAATAGCCCAGGCCCTAGGTGAGCTCTCAACTGCGGGGTCAGTCACCACCACAGGGCAGGTCAGAAAAACCCCAGCCAGATTGCTCTGGTTCAGCCCTTACTTCCTCTCACCTACCTGACAGATGGTGGAAAATGACTGCATCTCCAGGTGCCCTCAGTATCCACTCCATAAAATGGAGACGATCCTGTAAACTGCCTCATGGGAGGTCGGGAAGTTTCATGGAGATGCCTAGAAGAGGAGCTGGTCACCCTAAACCTCAGGAGGACATAGGGGAGTGAGGATGAGTGGTCCAGCAAAAAAGAAATCTGTGAAGAAACTGAGGACTAAAAAAAAGCTCTCTGTTCAAGGTGTGCTTGGAAGTTTGGAAGCAGAGTGACTGATATATTACAGATCATGAAGCTTCTGGAACAATTTGGGCAAATTTGACTCTGGAAAGGAGGCCCCTGGGGAATGGGCTGGGTGGGCTGAGTGTGGGGACATTGAGATTGGAACTGAGGCGGAACCCACAAAGTCCCAGGACACCCTGGTGTGGGGCTGAGGATACAGGCAGGTAGTTATTGGGTGGGGATATCATTTGGTACTGGAGTTGATGTGCCTCAGAGCAGGGTTTTTAAAACACACAAAAGCCTTCTTTTCCATAAGAAGGCTAAAATTTCCACAAACACTTAATAGTGGAGGCTGTGAGGATAAGTGAGACAAGTGTAGAAACAATTTATTGTTGAACCTTAACTGGGAGGGGGAATGGGAACATGTTTATGAGATGGCTTCACTGCATGCAAAGCTCCCTGGAGTTTCTATAATTAGGAGAATATTTTTGGAGGTGTGGGCCCTGTCTCTGTGCTCTGATATTCCGGTCAACAATTCTTAGGGCCTTCCTGATCATCCCAACATTCAGAATTTTCTGTCATTGAAGTACACATTTTAAGTTAACAGCTACATTGAGATATGACTCACATACCAAACAATTCAACCATTTAAACTGTACAATTTGGCGGTGTTAGTGTATTTGTAGAATTGTGTGACCATCACCATAATTTTATTTATTTATTTTTAATTTATTTATTTATACAAGAACCCAGGTACAGGCCAGATGTGTGGGAGGGTGAGAGGATTCACCAGAGACAGAGTGGGGACCAGAACAGGCAGACTGACGAAATACACTGCTGAGGGGAGCAGCGGGCAAGACAGGAGAGGTCTGCTGCACCATGTGGGACCCTCGCCGGCTGGCCGGACCGGCGCTGCAAAGGCTGTGGACAGCTTCACAGCGCTGTGCTCAATTGCCTGAGCCACTAGGGGAGGCTCAATCATCACCATAATTTTAGAACATTTTTATCACCTGGAAAGAACTATTCCCATTAGTCCCAATTCCCCACAATCCCCACCCCCCAAACCTCTGGTGATCATATATTAGCTTATTCTGGACATTTCATATAAAAGGCATCCCACCATACATGGTTGTGTCTGGCGCTCTCACGGAGCAGAGTCTCCATCTGTCCGTGGCCCTGTGGTGGTTTCCACTGTCTAGTTACACCAAATATTGCTGCTGTGCTCGTGGGTGTGCCAGGTTGGGCACAGATTTACATTTTAATTCTCTTAGGTATAATCTATCTAGGAGTGGAATTGCTGGGCCCTATGGTGACTCCGTGTTAAACTTTTTGAAGTTTGCTGGCTTGTTTTTCAAAGCAGTGAAACACATACATTTACAGCAAAGCAAGATATTTTATAAATGCTGTGGCCTTTCAACAAGTTCTGTTTTTTTCCTTAAGTGATTTTTAAAACACTAACTATACAGTTTTTTAATTTATTTTTGATTAGAAATAGGGGTGGAGAGCTGTGTGGAGATTTCTGGACCTACTAAACATAGAGCTTCCATATGATCCAGCAATTCCACTCCTAGGTATTTACCCAAAGGACACAGAAACATCAATTCCAAAGAGCACCTGCACCCCTATGTTGATAGCAGCACTGTTTACAATAGCTAAGCTTTGGAAACAACCCAAATGCCCAAAAATAGATGACTGGATCAAGAAGATGTGGTACATATATACCATGGAATATTACTCAGCATTCAAAAAAGATAAACACATGCAATTTGCAGCAACATGGATGGCGCTGGAAGGGATCATGCTCAGCGAAATAAGCCAAAAAGAAAAAGAAAAATACCGGATGGTCTCACTCATAGCAGGAATCTAGAAAACTTAAATAAGGGACCAGGAAAATGAATAACTATAAGAAAGTGAAAATCAAAATCAACAAAAAACTATGAACCAGAGACACTTTTTGGGGGGTGGGGGCCGGGAGGGGAAGGATTGGGGTCAGAATGGGGCATTTACAATTGTATGGGGGAATATAAAAATAAAATTTATTATTTAATAAAAAAAAAAAAAAAGAAATAGGGGTGTAGGCCAGAGGTGTGGGGGGTGAGAGAATTCACCAGAGACAGAGTGGGGAGCAGACCAGGCAGATTGACTGAAATACACTGGTGAGCAGACAATACACTGGGAGCAGCGGACAAGACAGGAGAGGTCTGTTGTGCCATGTGGGTAGCTCCCTGGCCAGGATGGAACTCTTAGCCCGAGGCCACCAGGGAGGCCTAATAAGTTCCATTTTCATCCAGAACTTCTCTTTGAAGCTGTTCTCTGCAGCACGAAGCCTCTGGGGCAGTTGGCCTGCCAAAGGGTGCCCCAGGCAGGTGTCCTGGAGGCCTGATGGGAGGAGTGAAGGGCACAAAGAGGGAAAGGAACTGAGAAAGACAGGAGGAAGAAAGATCGAGGGAGGGATCCGTGAGGGAAGGAGGGAGAGGTGACAAAGGCAGGTGTCAGGACGGCTGAGCTGCCTGGTAGAGGCTGCCCACTCCTAAGCCTAATATTTATTAATACATCTGTGTTATGTTTTCTGAGTAATTCAAGTGCTTCTTGGGGGTGTGTCTGACTCTGCAGATGGAGGCACAGTGTATCACCTGCTGTATGGGATTACTCATGTCCTGTGGTGAGGGCAGAGAGGAAAGTGACTCACCTCATGTATAGTGGAGTTTTCCACCCTGACACACAGGAGAGTCACCTGGAAGCCTTGACAAATTGCCAGCGCTAGGGCCTCAGGCCAGAGATTGTGATGGAATTGGGACACCGTGGTGGGGCCTGAGTGCTGGTATATATATATATATATATATATATATATATATATATATATATATAAAGATTTATTTATTTATGCATACAAGAACTGGGGTACAGGCCAGAGGTGCAGGGTAGGTGGGTGAGAGGATTCACCATAGACAGAGTGGAGAACAGAACAGGCAGACTGAAATACACTGCTGAGGGGAGCAGCAGGCGAGTCAGGAGAGGTCTGCCTCGCCATGTGGGTTTCTCCCTGGCCAGGGATTGAACTTGTGCTGCAGTGGCTGCAGATAGCTTCATAGGTTGCATCCTAACCCCTTGTACCACCAGGGAGGCCTGCTGGTATATTTTAAAAGTTGTTATAGTGTACTCTGTATATGCCGCCAAGGGTGAGAACCCCTGAGTTAAGCATATGGTTTTTACATTCTTAAGACAGTCTTAAGACAAAAGTACTACTGTGATGGTCTCTGAATCAGAGACCTGTTCTAGAGGCTTCAGAGCCCCAATTGTTGCTGCTTCTAGGCAGTGCTAGTGATTAAGGGGTTTTGACTGAGTGCTGATTTGCCTTCTTAGTTCTCCCTTGGCCAGAAGTCATTCTGTTCTGGTATCATGGAGCACATCTGTTGGGACCAATGAAAATCTGTAGATGGAGGGAGGCTATCAGGTGGAGCTGAACCAGGTACCCCTAAAATCAGTATGACCTCTCAGGAAACTCTGCGCCTAAAACAAGTTCTTGTTCTCAAGTTTGGGGATGATTGTCTTCACTCTGCTGGGTATTCATTCAACACGATCCTCTTCTAAACACCTGGAATAATCTGGGGTTTTGTGTATTTAGGGCCCAGGGCCTCTGGGTCCTGTGACTTCGGTCTCCACGAACCTCAGTCCCCACTGCCACTACCATGCGGGTCCCTAGGCCTCTGCAGTTGCCCCGTGGCTGGTCTCCTGGCTTCCACTCTTAGGCACTTACCACTTCTCACAGTTAAAGGGATCATTTAAAGAATAAAGGCCATATGCCATGAGTCCCCTCCCCAAACTTTCCGAAAGGCTTCCAGAATGAAATTCAAGTCCCTCAAGCCTCACAAAAGCCCACCAATAGCCGTCTGCCCATTCTCTCGCCTCTCCTCTCTCCAGCCCTATGGGCCTTCTCTCTCATTTCCCCAGGGTCTCTGCCCCTGTCATTCCCTCTTCTTCCCACGTTCTCCCACCCGACCCCCAGGGATCGCTGCCACATCCTTTGTGAGAGACAAGCGTCACTAAACCAGGGCCCATGCCGGCATCTGCACATCCCTCACACCATCTAGTCAGTGTGTCCAGGTGGTCCTCAACAAGACAGCAGACCTGTGACTGGACAGGACAGAAGGACAGCGACCTGCTTTTTCCTGCCCTAAGTCCTTGGGACAGCAACTCAAAAGCGCCAAATCAGCATCTCAAAATCTGACGTGGGTCTCTGGCTGCTCAGAGAGCTACAAAGATTTTACGCTTGTGCAAGCAGATCCTCTAAAAGAAGTAATTTTCTCTTTAGGAGAGTAGCAGCACACAGGCTCAGCAGTAAATTCCCAGTATTTAGCAAGAAGATGAAAAGTGAATATCATATGAAAATAGTAATCGTATCCTGGCAGCTCCAATCTCTGTATGTTAATGGTGCCATTATTATTATTTTTTTTTGGACTGGTGTAATTTTTTTTTTAAATAATAAATTTTATTTTTGTATTCCCCATACAATTGCAACCCCCCCCCATTCTGACCCCAATCCCTCCCCTCACGCCCCCCACCCCCCAAAAAGTGTCTCTGGTTCATAGTTTTTTGTTGATTTCGATTTTCACTTTCTGATAGTTATTCATTTTCCTGGTCCCTTATTTAAGTTTTCTAGATTCCTGCTATGAGTGAGACCATCCGGTATTTTTCTTTTTCTTTCTGGCTTATTTCGCTGAGCATGATCCCTTCCAGCGCCATCCATGTTGCTGCAAATTGCATGTGCTTATCTTTTTTGATTGCTGAGTAATATTCCATGGTATATATGTACCACATCTTCTTGATCCAGTCATCTATTCCTGGGCATTTGGGCTGTTTCCAAAGCTTAGCTATTGTAAACAGTGCTGCTATAAACATAGGGGTGCAGGTGCTCTTTGGAATTGATGTTTCTGTGTCCTTTGGGTAAAAATAATGGTGCCATCATTTGACCACCATGTTTTCTCTCTCTCTCCCTCTCTCTCTCTCTCTCCCCGCCCCCTCTCTCTCCCTCTCGCTTTCTCCTCCCTTCCCTCCCTCCAACTATAGAAAATGCTTAGTGGCAGGTCTACACAGCTTGAAATAGACGGGTGGGGGTATACATAGATACATTTTGACATAACACAGTCTTTGTTCCCTATACATATATTTTTAAAGATTTATTTATTTATGCATACAAGAACTGGGGTACAGGCCAGTAGTGTGGGGGGAGAGAGGATTCACCAGAAACAGAACGGGGAACAGAACAGGCAGATCTTCTGAAATACACTGCTGAGGGGAGCAGCGGGCGAGGCAGGAGAGGTCTGCTGCACCATGTGGGCAGGTCCCTGGTCAGGGATAGAACTCGTGCCGCAGAGGCTGTGGACAGCATCATAGATTGCATCTTAACCCCTTGCACCACCAGGGAGGCTCCCCATATATTTTTTACCCTATCAGTCCTAGTAGGTTTTGGGCTGGGTGAATAATGCAGGCAAAAGTGTGGGCTTAATGAAGACGTGGCCCATCGTGGCTGGAGTCCATGGGTGACAAACCTCCAAAGAAGGTGGAGACGGTTAGGATGCCATTTCAATCCATTTTTTTTCTGTCTTTATGTTTAATGGGGTTTTTTGAAATGCTTTCACCCTTTGGCATTCGTTCTGTTTACAGCTGGGCGTTAATCCTCATGATGCAAAAAATTGTTTATGACTCTCCTCAGTGTACGAATCTAACAGCTACATATGTTAATTCTAGATCACTGGAAATATAAAGGAGATATGTGGAAATATGAATTTTTGGGGACAGTGACTCCAGCTCTAAGATGCTTAGGCGAGCTTCCGGCCTTAGAAAGAAAACTCTACAGGCAGCTCATCAGACATCAAGGTTCTAACCCTGCTCTGATACTGGACAACATTAAGCCCATTGTTCTGTTTGTGCTGGGTTCTGTTGCTTTGTTTGTTTAAGGCAATCAATGCCTCTTTGACCTGCTTCTCAGGAGAATTACTAGTATGAGGATAAAATGAAAATGAGGCGATAAACACATAATGATGATGATACTGGGGTTTAAGACTCTGCAGGGGCGTTGGTCCAGCTGGTCCCCAAATCCTCTCCCAGCACCCAGGACACTTCTGGCCTGGCTGGGGGCTCAGTTTCTCTTTGCTGGTGAAATGAGTGTATTGCAATTGAGTCCCTGCAGAATATAGTGCAATGGTTACCATTTTGCTTTGTGTAAGGAAACCAGAAATTGAGAGAGAAAGAGCAGAAGAGACCTTCAGGGGATTCTCCTTGCTGGAGGCACATTGGCAGCTTGGACTGGCCGCTTTCCCTGCAGCGCAGCCATGCCAGGTTCCCTGGCACCAATTTTGTGGCCATGGAGCAAAACTTCATAACTGCTACTTCCCAGCGCCTCGCTCCTTGAGGCCAGAGATCTAACCAAAAGAAGCCTGGCGGCACACAAAGCCCTAGACTGCAAGCTGGCCCGCTGGGTCCAGCTCAGCCTTGCAGCCCTGCTTGCTGCTCTGTAAAGGGACTCTGGGATTGCCTCTAACCCTTGGTTTATGTTGACCAGAAACTCACAGAAACAGCAATACCATCTCTAGCAGTCACCCAAGCAGAGGGCTAAGATTAGGTGGCAAATAACCTTTTTGATACAATGTTAGGCAAGGATAACACATTTAAACAAAGGTGGTGAAATGGCAGAATTTATGCCTTGCGCATGCCTGGCTTGTGGTGAGGGTGTGCACAGAGGGCCAGACCCAGTGGAGGAGCCCAGCTCTATGTCAGCACCTGGTTAAGCACAAGTGCCATCCCAACAATAAACAGAATCACAGGAGGGGTGTGTTGGGGGGGGGGGAGCAGGTGAGTAGAATGGAGTGTTGGCTGGAGAAAGTCATTTATGCAAGTGTAAATTTTCACTTGCCGTTTTGGTAATTTTCTTAAAGCCAAGGTATTTTTCATTGCACCTTATCTGTAACATGTCGACCACTGCCTCCATCTCCTACAACTTCACAGTTGTTCTTAGTTCAAGACCATTATTAACATCATGGTATCCTGGCCTCCCTGGTGGTGCAGGGGTTAAAGTCTCAGCTATCACCAGCCACTTCAGCAGGAGTTCCATCCCTGGCCAGGGAGCTGACCCACATGATGCAGCAGACCTCTCCTGTCTGGCCCGCTGCTCCCCTCAGCAGTGTATTTCAATCAATCCACCTGTTCTGCTTCCCCACTGTGTCTCTGGTGAATCCTCTCACTCCCACACCTCTGGCCTATACCCTAATTCCTGCATGCATAAATAAAAATAAATCTTAAAAAATAAAATTGTGATATCCAAGCACATGATGTTATTTTGTTGCTAAACTCTTAGTCTTATTTCATTTTAAGCAAATCTAACAAAGTACCTAATATTATGCTGATAATTGTATTTATTGGCACCTAGTATGTATTAAAAGCCTATAATATCAATTATTTCTACCTTTACCATTTAGTATCCATGACCCTCCAATCTAAAATTACTAGTGTGGGGACCTCCCTGAGGGCTCAAGGGGTTAAGACAAAACCTATGAAGCTGTCTGCAGCCTCTACAGCACAAGTTCAATCCCCGGCCGGCCAGGGAACTACCACATGGTGCAGTAGACTGCTGACTCGCCCACTGCTCCCCTCAGCAGTGTACTTTGGTCAATCTGCCTGTTCTGTTCCCCACTCTGTCTCTGGTGAATCCTCTCACCCCCCCCCCACACCTCTGGTCTGTCCCCCAGTCCTTGTATGCATAAATAAATAAATCTTTTTTTAAAAAAGGAAAGAAGCAGATTATTTTAGTTTTGGTTGGGCGAAAAAAAAATAAGTTTTTTTTTTTAATAAAATAGTTTTCATGAGAAGAAATTCTTGTTCATATGTGGTTATTGGAAGATGAACTTGTTGGTGATTCTTGGTAATGTTCTTCCACACCTCCCTCCCTGATTTATCACTGTATTTATTTACTAGCTAAAACTATCCTCCTCAGTTGAGTGGATTGTGTTTCAGATTAAGGGCCTGGTTATCTAATAATCAAAAGATGGTTGACTTTTTCCACTGTGCAGTCTTTAAAAATCAGTGGGCATTTTGAGATTAGAGCAATTCATCATGCATAGAAACTTCACTATTATTCTACAAACTTTTAAAAAAGCTTATGTTCCAAATCAAAAAAAGATGTGTTGTGGCCTAATGATTTCACCTGAGCATAAAAGAAAAAATAAGTGTATGCCCTGAATGATGTTTAAAATGTATATAGAAATAAGCTTTGTCCTTTGTTTGATGAGAACAATAGGAAACCCTATGTGTGAGTATGATTTATCTCTTGCTAAACCTCCCTAACTGTTTATGACAGCGAAGAGACAGGTATCATTAACCTTAGGTGTTGACAATTTAGAATTCATGGGAATCAGTTAGAAAAACGATACACAGTTCCCACCTCTGAGTTTGTGGAAAGCAGATGAATCCTATGAGCCATTGTCACTGATTCCTTATGTTACCAGAAAAAAAGTCCCCCTTGATTTTCATAGAAAGGATTGGATTTTATGTCCTTTCTCTCTGAAGTTGAATCAGTTTTTCAGGAAAAATGGACTATGTTCCAATCAAAGTATTTTCCAAGGTCCTAGAATCAAGTTTATTTGTAAATCCATAATTTACTGACCCGTTTTACCTTCCTTGTAAGTGATTCATGTATAAATTAGTGATGGGTTCCTGATTAATTTATTTTTGCTGCTGTTCTTGGATTTTAAAAGCTTGCACTCCTCAAGATCACCCTCTTCATAAATACCTTCCATAAATTGTAGCCCAGAACGACAGCTCCAGCTCTTTTCTCCTTTACAGGATGATATAATCGGGCATTCTAAAGCAAATAAGAATTCGATGACCCCAAAAATGTATCGGATTAAAACCTACCAATAAAAAATGAAGTGTTACCAGGGAAAATACTCTGCAGCTGTTCTGTGCTTGAGATACACACAACAGCAACATGAATCTGTGGTCTGGGCTGGCTCAGGACAGGCATGCCTGCATTCACGTTTGAAAATCATTCACATGTGTTTATCTTCTCATGCGCATATTGCGGCACTACATTAGATCTACTTAAAATCTATTGAGAGTATTGATTTTTTTTCTCTTCCGAAAAATCAACACAGTGGGAAGCTCTCTCTCCTCTTATAGAGCCCATTAGAGAAAAGCAGGATTGTGTTGACGTCCAGGAGAAGGGTTGCTAATGTACATGACATATCACCATGGCTCAGAAGACTCCACTTTCCTCCCAATCTAATGAACTGACTCTGTCAAACTGGGTGCCCCGGTCCCTGTTTGCATGGTTATCACAGCTCTGACCACAGAAATTCCCCTACTTGGTAACTGGAAGTGGCTAAAAATGACTCGTGAAAATATAGCTCTCTTAATGATCTATTACTCCGTCTGTTTGAATTTCATTTGGGCAGCTGTCTTTAAAAGATAATGTTCCATGCTGATGACACTGGAGTCTAAGACTATGTGATTTAGCTCAACTGTTTTCCTAAAGATCAGCAGATAAATCAAATGCCCTGAATTCCCTTAATAACTGTTATGATTTTGACATCTTCTTGTTTTAAAGAAATTGCTGGAAATTTGACAAAATGAATGCGGATGGTTATAATTGAAGTCCATGCTATCTATGTGGGGAAGAGGTGCAATCACTATATTTAGAAACAAATGCTCCCATCCCACCCCAACTACATATTCAGGTTAAATGTGTGCACACTCTGGTGGCTGGGACATCTGTTTCTAGCTTGTTGTTCCTCTTGGCTGCTTTTCAATTGGATTTCCTCGAGCAGGTCCCAGGCTTGTCACTGCAGCCAGGGTCTGTTAACCATCACCACTGGTCCTACATTAAGTAGGAGGTTCAGGGCTAAGCTAATAACTCGCCTGCCTCTCTGACTGATCACAGCGATGCTCTCGGCGGCCACTTATCATCAGCTCCTCTGGGAGGGTGCTCTTCTTTGTCTGTACCACTGGGGGGGAATTGGTTTTGTTTCCCCTCGTTCCTGGAGGCACAAGTGGAAAGACAGAGCTCATTGTTGCTCCCACGGTGCGACTGTGAGAGGCTTTGTTTGCGTACCCACTGTCAGGGACTCAAAGAAAAAGTCTCCAAGAGGAAACTCCAGTGTCCTTCCTGCAGGAACTCTTAAGTATTACATGTGACCCTGCTCTTCTCTTGTCCTTCCTCTGCTCCAAAAAAAAAAAAAAAAATGGAAAAGGAAACATCATTGCATATATTTTAATGATGACTTTTAGAAGGAAACAGTCTTTTCATATAATGAAGTGTGGTCATGATTTGGCATAAAGTTACAAGGGGAAAATAATTGATGTTTATAGAGTAGCAAGCTGTAGCCCTCGTCCCAGGGGGTGGGCTGGGGTGGGGTTGGAAGGAGATGGGCAGCTGTAAAGATGCTCATAAAGGCCTTTATACAATTCAGTGGCTCCCATTTTATAAGTGTCCAGGTTGACTATATGAAAGGGAATATCCAAATTCAAGTGTAGATGAAAAGCTCTTAGAAAGTTCGCTAACTAGAAAGAAGAACATGTTGGATGTGCTTCCTATTTCTTCTTTCTAGGTGGCATTTGATACAGCAAAGCTGGGTTCAATACTGCCTTTTTGTCTGTGGGTTGACATCACTCCATTGTGACTTCCACAGCTGGGAAGCTCTGGAATCTGTAAACTTGACATATATTCCTCTCGCTAAGGCAGGCATTTCATAGGGAGTTACCCCAGAGTGGTCAGGTATGGTCATCAAAGCATAGGAAATAAGATCAGGTTGCAGTGCTACTCACATATATGTGGTGTTCTTCTTTTTGAGGGAATGGGAGAGGGGAAGGATGTTCTCCAAATTTCTGAGTGTCAAAGCAATAGTAAACCTAGGTAGGTCTTACTCATATTATCTCTATGATAATAACAGAACTTTTGTCCTGACTTTATCTGTCTCCTTTGCTTACCCATTTCATAAGCACATCTGTCAAAGACCCAACCTTGCAACCTTGTCATTTTGAAAATGTGTTCATTAGCTTGTTTTTTAAATCATAAAATTCCATTGTTAAAGTGGCCTGAACTTTAAGAGAACATAAATTGATGACATTAGAAATTCTAGCATTTTTGAGTGAACTTGTGGTTTCCTTTTTGACTTGCTGTCAAGGGAAAAAAAGCAGCAGCTACTGCTATTGGTGATTATGCAGAAGATGCTGGCTAACCCCAAACGCTGTCTAGGCCTGGGCGCCTGACTGTGGCTTCCTTGAATACTCATGAGAATCCTATGAAGGCTCTGCTGCCTTTATATTCACCGAACAAAGCAGTGCAGTTGTTCAAAAAGTTCATTGGCACAGCAGACGTCCACTCCTGTGTAAGAAAAATATGGCTTTCCCCTTCCTTCCACTCCCCACCATCTATTCCCTTATAAGCTTAGAGAAACTTTTATTGTACGGAAGTGCAGGGTGAACATGAGAAAAACCTTGAAGAACGATGATGTAAATTGAAAATCAGTTGAAATTGCAGTTTCAGTCCTGAGCTTTGCAGAAGAAATGAAAAAATCTGGAGGCAAGAAAAAAGGCAGCCCAGAATGCTAGTGAAAATGAAGAATCAAACGGGTAATAAGTGTAGTCTGGAAACAAACAATTTCAAATTAAGATTATCCTTATTCTAATGTCCCTGTAATCTATCATTCTCTATATTAGAGTGACTTCTCACTGTTATTTTGGGACAGATGCAATTATATATAATAATAAAGAAAAGAATGCCCCTAAGAACAGCACCATATAAATACCATGACTAAATCCAAACTCTTTCCAAGACTATGGGGAAAAGCATGTGGTGGGAGGGGTGTCAGGGGCTTGCATATCATGAGCTAGAAGTATTAATTCAAATTCTTTATTTCATTTAAATATTTTTGTCTTTATTAAATGATTTCATGCACTACATATATCATCTCATTGGCATTAAATAATAATAATTACTTGTAGTTTCTGTTTTAATTGTCATTTTCTTATTTTAAGATTTTGTTTGACTTTAATGTAGTTCTATTCAGGCCCCAGATTCAATTTTGTATTCGGTACCACTTAGCTTTATAATTTAAGTATAGCATTTGCTATGCTCTTAAATATAATTCAAAGACAAGATTTTTTTTTCTCTTCTTAATTTGTGGATTTATTTTTAATTGAGGTGGCATTGGTTTACAGCACTGTGTGTGATTTAGAGGTACAGGCCCAGGTTTATGTTACCATACCACACTCACCACTAAAGCACAAGTCTTTCACCACAGTCCATTGAGCCCCCTCCCTACAGTCTCGATTCTACAGTCAGATTTTTAGAGTTTGTTATTGGTTTGATTTTATCTGACCCTTTGTTTTGTTTCTCTATATTCCACATACAAGTGACACTATCCAATATTTGTCTTTTTCCTTCTGACTTACTTTGCTTAGCATACTCCCCTCCAATTCCATCTATATTG
Organism: Talpa occidentalis; assembly: GCF_014898055.3. NCBI lineage: Eukaryota > Metazoa > Chordata > Mammalia > Eulipotyphla > Talpidae > Talpa > Talpa occidentalis. The sequence continues at coordinate 77,824,829 of NW_023605194.1, forward strand.
TCAAAGATAAGATTTTTAGGGCCTCCCTGGTGGTGCAAGGGTTAAATCTCAGCATTATCAAGCTATCCCAGCCACTGTAGCATGAGTTTGATCCCTGGCAGGCCAGGGAGGTGACCTATATGGTGCAGCAGACCTTTCCTGACTTGCCTGCTGTTCCCCTCAGCAGTGTATTTCAGTCAGTCCAACTGTTCTGTTCCCCACTCTGTCCCTGGTGAATCCTCTCCCCCCACTGCACCTCTGGCCTACACCCCAACTCTTGTATGCATAAATAAATAAAATAAATCTATAAAAAATAAGATTTTTAATGGCTGTATCCTATTCCATACAGTAGATGGTCTAAAATTACCAATTGTTCATATTTGAGGTTGTTTCCAATGTTTTATAGGCAAATGTGTTTGTATGTAAAAACATCTTAATAACTAGGATTTCCCTCTTCTGCAGTCTCAAGATTCACTGAGTTAGATATTGTGCTTAGTTGGAGAAGTCTGAGGTTCTTTAATTTTTCAATAACAGAAAGAAAATTCTTATAATTTTTAGTTTAGAAAAGGAGCTAAAACTTCTACTATAGTGAATACGCTAGACTGACCCATGTCTCATAAATATATGGAATAGTTTCTGGCTTATTCAGAAACACTAAGGTGATAACCATAAAGAGAACATAAATTGAGAAAAGCACTATTTCATGCCTTGTGCTCAATAAACACAAAAATTTCAGAATAAAAAACTTCAGATTTATCTTCCTACATCTATAAATTTGGCTTGCAAATATATCTTAGGGAAGGTAGATGAAATTAGGAGGATGCAAAAACAGAGAGGATGTATTAATAGGTCTGTAATGACATAAAATTTATTCTGGGGGTGAGGTAAAACTTAATGGTTCATAAATAGTAAATTCATTATATTTTTAATTCTCAGGTTATATTAACACCATATAACATCTCTATGGTACCACTAGTACCATTTAAATCCTTGACTCAACTTGAAAAACAAACATTTCTAAATCTTGACCATGAAATGATTAGGCAAATAAAATGTTTTGATAAATATTATTGGCTTAGCACATGGTTGGTTGGGTCATAAACTGTCTTATAAATGTTTTATGTCGTGTGTTACACTGCATTTTTAAATGTTAACAAATTAATTTCTTTTAAAGGCCACATCAAGGTGAAAACACCTTGTTTTCATGGGGACATTGGGCGGTAGGACAATACATCATGTAATCATTTCTCATTCAGTCATATCAGTCGCAGAAGACACAAAATGCAAGGATTACCAACTATTCATTTTTAATTTGCATTCGTGATTAAGTTATGCATTGTACTAATCTTTAATTTTAAACATACACCGTGTCATAAAGCTCTCAGAATATAACATTTTATAACTTAGTGTTATTTGAAGTGTTGACTAGAATGCACGCAAGTACTTGTCAATGATAATTAATTATTCCAAGGAAATTTGATGTGCTTAGTATTGAGTTCAATAATGCAATCAAGCCTTCAGGTCACTAAGAGAAATATCAGTTTGGGGACACCATCTTTTCATGATTAATGGTGATTCAGTTACTTGCTCTTCATGGTAACATTGTCTAAAACCCTTTCAAAGTAGTGACTTAGAGGGGCTTAGTTTTTAATGGTCTTGATCACAGTCATGATAAACTTCATTTTTGATTTGGAAGCTCAAGAGCTGAAATTCTCCGAGAGTTAGTCCTTTGAATAGACTATCCCGAAATCCAGTACTTGCCAGGCTAAGAATTTCCCATGCTCGAATAGTCAAGTATTTGATTGAGCTCCATAGCTGTGATATTCAATTTGCATTTGGTAAACTGAAAAAGTGCAGCCATCTCCAGGAAGCTGGATGTGGCAGAGGGGTGATTTGTATTATAGGAGCCTGGTAGCTGCCCAATGAACCATGTAAAAACAGTTCATTAAAATGTTTATGTGCTTGGCTGGTTAATGCAAAGAAAGCTTTATTGCAGCCTTATAAAACCTTGGTAACTTCAGGTTGGAGTCAGATCAATGCATTGTAATAACTCAGGCATATGCTGCATTTCTCCTGGAGTGGAGAGAAGAAGGGAGAAGCTTCTTTTCCCTCCTTGTCTCTATGCCCATGCATTTTCAGGATTTTAAAGCTAACCTGGACTTTATTCCTCTTAGCTCTTTTTGAAGCACAGTTCACCTGTAGACAATTTGTGAAATTTTTTTTTTTTTTTGTCTAAAACAATGGAGTATTGTTTGGAACAAAATCTGATGAGTGAATATGCATTTTGTTTGGAAATCAGATTTTTATAGAACCTCAACTAGACCAAACATCAAAAAATAATTTGTATTATCCTGGAAAACAATTTATTTGCCAGCTACTTTGTCCCATTTACTTCAGTGCTTTTTAGGGACACATAGATATCATTAAGCCCACGATGATATGATGAGACTGGTGAATTCCTCTATGTGGACATTAAAAAAGAACTCTAGGGCCTCCCCGGTGGCGCAGCGGTTGAGTGCTGGGTTGCGAAGCTGCCCGCAGCCTCTGCGACGCCAGTTCGATCCCCGGCTGCTCCCCGGCCGCCGGAGGAGGGTCCCACATGGCGCGCGGGCCTCTCCTGCCGCCCGCTGCTCCCCTCAGCAGTGTACCTCGGTCCCTCTGCCTGCTCTGCTCCCTGCCCTGGCTCTGGTGAATTCTCTCACCCTCCCGCGCTTCTGACTGTACCCAGTGCATGTACAACAAACAAAACAAACAAATAAATAAATAAATAAAAATACATGCCTCTTAAAAAAAAAAAAAAAAAGAACTCTAAAAACAATTGGCTCTATAACAAAAAAAAAAGATTTTTAAGTGCCCTAAAATAACAGAACACTCATTTATTTGACAGAAAATTGATCTATGTGGGCATTTACCATCACAGGATACACAGGCTTATAGAAAGAAATTAGTATTTCCAACTCATCTATTCGAAGTTTTCTAATAAAATTGGTTTATTCATCAATTTAGTGTGTTAATAGCTGCCTTAAAAATAAGCGTGAGAAAAAAAATATACTTTTAGGAGCAAATCAAAGATACAAAAATCATATAATAGTATATTAAGAAAGCTATCCCTGTATGGTTTCTGCCTTGTCTTGTGATAAACACCACTATTTATTATATCAAGTTAACACACAGGAAAGAGACCATACACTATATTGTTACAGTCAAGATGCATCAATTAAAATAGATGCTCCCTGCACACAGTCGACAGTCTCAACATATTCTTAATGTTCTCTGCATCAGTCAAGCCCTGGCATTTGAAAATTGTACCTTAATGTGGTTGTGAAGATCAAAGATTGCTCCCAGGCTGTAAAGTTGGAGATTGGATGCCCCTTAACTAGTATTTGGAGCTCTTTTTTCCTGATTTCTAGGACTACACAGTCCAAAAGGAATTCTTATGAGATTCACTAGAATATCATATAAAGATTAATAATTAGTTGAAGCTAGCAACTAGCATAATGCTTTACCCATGGTAGACACTCAATAAACAGTTGTTGCCTGAGTCAATAAATATTGAGGGAATGGACTTTTAAAATCTACTTTGGCCTCCCTGGTGGCACAAGGGTTTGGGACGTAGCCTATGAGGCTGTCTGCAGCCTCTGCAGCATGGGTTCGATCCCCGGAGCAGCAGACACACAGAGCACACACGGAGCAACAGACCTCTCCTGTCTCGCCCGCTGCTCCCCTCAGCAGTGTATTTCGCTCAGTCTGCCAGTTGTGTTTCCCACTCTGTCTCTGGTGAATCCTCTCACTCCCTGCATCTCTGGCCTGTACCCCAACTCTTGTATGCATAAATAAATAAATCTTTAAAAAAAAATAGCTACGAGCACACTGCTAGATATAAAATAGTTCTCCTTCTCTGTTGGAATTTTCAGACTTTGGGTTGTTGTTTTGGGTCTGAAGCCACAGCAGTTCAAGACCAACCACTTAACTGAGAATCTCTTCCTATCGTTTTGTGTTGCACATCACATCAACTTTCATGTAAGATTAAGAGGATGTCAGCAGTGATGTCTATTACCCTCCAGTTCATGATTATGGATGGGGCAGTTAAGTGCACTGACCCAGAACTTACGCCAGCACCGTAGTCGTCCATGGTCACCCTGAGACTTGGTCTTGGTGTCACCTGAGACCCAAAGCAAGTCAAGAATCAATTTTCAACTAATTTGTTTGACAAACATATCTCGCCCTCCCTCTCTCACTCTGTTTCTGTGTATGTGTGTGTGTGAGAAAGAGAAAGGGAGAGGGAGCGAGAGAGAGAGCGAGACTGAATGACTCTGGTCATATGAGTACAGTGGAAGAGGACAGTACAGGAGGAAGAAAAGAAGCACCTAGATTTGACCCTCACTCTACTACAATCATGGTTTTTCAATGACTAGGATGAGAAAAGAGATCTCAGATAAGTTTAATTAAGCGTACACATCTCTCACAGCCTCCAAAAAGCTGAGTGGAGAGGGAAAAGCTTGCTAACCATGTGGGTCTCCTCAAGCCCTCTCAAATTTAATTGCAAGCGTCAATGACCCCCAGTCCTGCAGCATATCAACTTGATGTGTATAATTGATAGCCAAACATTTTTTACAGGCTGTTAAACGGTAAGGCCACAATGAAATGTATATAATGTTGATTAAAGTGATTTTTTTGTACAAAAGGGTCAGAGACATTAACAAGTTAAAAGAAAGTGTGAGCTCTGTTCTTATTCCTCTAACCTTTGTTCAGTTTTTTCCCATAATTGACACCACATGTTTACCATGCCTATTTTTGTCAAATTTAAAACTGTAAGTATTCAATGTATTTAGAAGTGCTCTTGAGATTAAGGCACTCACAGAGTGCTCAGCAAGGTAGATTCCAGATATTATTGTAGCACATGGTAAAGGAGAAAGATTTAAATAAACCCTTCTAGCATGCCTTGTATTAAATTGTCTGACTCATAATGGCAGACGAAAGTAACAGTAATTCTGAAAAGTATTCAAATGGACATCTAAATGATAATTACTGGGTAATTTTGTTTTGGTTATAATTTGTGGTGCTATTTTTATAACTGACATGAGACATAATATATTTTTCAGGGCTCTACAATAGCTGAGCAACAAATGGAAGTTGTCAGAAAGTATTTGTAGGAACAGTTATTGAAGAAAGCTGTGAGGTTGGTGAAACGCTACACAGGCTACATTTCTTCCCTACAGATGTAAGGATGTGGACATGTGTCCTGCACTGTGCTTTCTGCCTAGGCTTTTTATTTTTTATTTTTTTTTTGAAGATGTATTTATTTATGCATACAAGAGCTGGGGTGTAGGCCAGCGGTTGGGCGGGGAGAGGATTCACCAGAGAAAGAGTGGGGAGCAGAACAGGCAGACTGACTGAAACACACTGCTGAGGGGAGCAGCGGGCAATACAGGAGAGGTCTGCTGCGCCATGTGGGTTGCTCCCTGGCCAACTGGGGATCGAACTCATGCTATAGTAGCTGGCGATAGCTTCATAGTGCTGAGACTTACCACCAGGGAGGCCCCTGCTTATGCGTTTTAAAACCTCTTATTTTCATAATTGCAAAACCCATGCAGTATCTTTCAAGGATCTTTGCGGCACACCCAGGATCACAACATGAATGTCCTGAGCATTTGAAGCTCCAGGGACACGGCCCTCTTCCTCTCTCCCATGCCATCAAGGACACTGCAGGGTCTTTAGCTCATGGTCCTTAACTGGCAGCACTCAAATCTACTGAATTTACTGACCTCTGCCCGAGCCATGAACTGAGGCCGACGAACAGACCACCCAAACTCCCGCAACTTCCAGATGGCGGTTACTTTGGTCCTTGCAAGTGACGGAGTTTCGTGGAATTTACCTCTTTACTCATATGGCTCTGATTATTTGCTGACTAGTAATTTCAGTTATTTGTGTGCAAGTCTTATCTTCCTCGCCAGACTGTAAGCTTCTGGACGTGAAGAGCTATGTCTGGTGCCTTTTGTGTGTCTTTCCTTTCTCGGCGCTTAGAGTGGTGCCCGGGGAAATGTGGGAATGGGTTAGATAGACTCTGAATTACTGACTTTTGAGCTAGAGACATGGAATATCCTAGAGATAACCCAACTACAAATGCCAGAGATTGTCCACATCCCTAAAATCTGCAGCTAGGGAAATCAAAGTAGGTTTCCAGTTTCTTATTTCCATAGATATGAAGTCAAGACGATATATATTTTTAAATTTCCACAATATCTTATTTCCAGAGGTTTGAAATCAAGGTGTTATCTCTTTCTTCACAGACTAGAAAATACCTTTCATGCCCTCCTGTGGCAGTTCAGGGCTGGAGGAGTTACAAAGACCCTTGAATTCAAATCTACTGACAATGCATTTTAATTGGTTGGAGACTAGAATAAGACTGTGGGTGAAACGAATGTGTTTCAAAACAAGCATAGAAACTGTATTTTTCGGTGGTAGACTTTTATTTGAGGAGTGACTTGACGAGGAGTTCTACTCATCATTTAATTTCTTTTTCCCCTTAAGCTTTAGGAAAAGGGTAACTTACCACCTCAAGCACTCAAATACACTTAGTGTTACAATACTACACACACTTGCATTGCACTGTATTTGTTTAATGATAATGTTGGAGAAATCTCAAGAAGCTAAAAAACTCTATTTCGAACTTTTCCAATTTTCCTTGACAATCTGTTGGCGCCAGAGATTTAAAACAATAAAATCAGTCATAGAAATAATTAAAACAATTAGGAAAAATCAGTACTTTTCCATTTAAATTGTCCAGAAAAAGAATTTTGTATTTCACATTTTATTTTCCTCATTTTTGCAGTCTTTGCTATTCATTTTAATTGAGACAAAACATTTTCAGTGTATAAACTCATCCATTCAGATATTCCTAGTGTAAGATATAAAAGTGAAAATTCAAGAACATTGAAGTTAGAAGCATGTTTGTGTCTTTTTTCCATGACTAACCCATGTCTATTCTCTATGAAATTGATGTCAAAAAAGTATTATATATTTTCAGTAGGAAATAGAAGGCTGCCCTCTACTATCCTTGTCAGGACGTCGTATGCCTTTAATCATACTTTTCATTTCAGTACATTGAAATTTCCGTTACCAAGGACAACATCATAAATAAAAGTGTTTGTGAAATTTTACCTGCAGCTTCCTAACTTTGTGCATTAAGCATGAGACTAGCAGAGAGGTGGTCAAATGTGAAAATTTATAATCATTTATTACGTACGGCTGAAGCAAGAAGGGAATAAAAGCGTGAAGGCATACATCTATAAACGGAAGCCGAAAAGCTTAAATGAAAAGTAAAGTGAATTTCTGTGTCTTGTCATAAAGTAATGAGAAGCTAGAGCTTTTATTCATAGCAACCCAAGATGCATTTACTCTCAATCTAGCTTCAGCCGTAAACGCTTCCCTGATGTATTGCTTTGGACTTACAAAGAAATATTTGTGCTCTACATAATAGTATAGTTAGGAGAATTACTGCATGGTTGAGAAGATTCTATAAAGGTTTATAGCTGGTGGTGTTACTGTAATTTAATCACAATGTTGCTAATGTAGTACTTTAATATCATAGGTTACTTTTTTTATTTACCATTTATTAGTAACTGACAGAGTCAATCATCTCTACATCATAAACAAATCATGGAAAGATTCTATAGGAACCTAAAATTCCAGAATAGATGTACTATGGCAGTTTTACACTACCACAGTCCTGTAATGAGCAAACCATCAAATTATTATTTAGATCAGTGAAATAGAAGTCAGGCTGCTCGTTCTCAGTCCATTGGCCAAAGAAAACTTGAGAACATTTTATGTCATGAACATAATTAGCACGCATGTTGTTTACACACAGAAATAAGTCATTGATCCAATTCTAACAATGACTAGAAGTGATTTCTAAAAAATCTTAAGGTATGTAGCTAGAGATTTTTTTCTAACTGTTCAGTAATATGTTCCTGAAGATTAGCATAATATTAAGCTTCAGTCAATGCTTTCTCACTAGAATTTTCTATAAATGTTTTATATTTTACATTTGAAAACTAAATGAAGCTATTTTTATACTTTCTAGTGATATATATCTCTGTTGACAGGTAGATGAAAAGATAACTAGCTGTTAAATCAATCAAGCCACATTAGTCTGATACAAGGGGTATCCGTTGTATCAAGACTAGCAATATACAGGTAATAATGCCTGGAAGCTGTGTGGCATCTTGCAAAGTAGACTGCGGACATATCTTAAGCCTAAACCAAGCTTTAGTTCTCTGACCTTGGATGAGTTCCTCACTTTGGTGAATCTCAGTAGTTCCATCTATAAAGTTGGAGTAATTGTAGTTGCCCTTCTAATTCCCCTGGATTGTAAAGATTAAATAAGGTATTATGTGAAAAAACATTATGGAAACTGAAGAGGCACACAAACTTGGTGCTTTAGTCATAAAAATATATTAAATAAGTGTAATATTCAGAGCAGTTACTTTTTTAAAAAAGATTTATTTTTATTTATTTATGCATATAAGAACTGGGGTATAGAACAGAGGTGCGGGGGGTGGGTGTGTGTGAGAGGATTTACCAGAGACAGAGTGGGGAGCAGAACAGGAGGATCTACTGAAATACACTGCTGAGGGGAGCAGCAGGTGAGCCAGGAGAGGTCTGCTGCACCATGTGGCTTAGCTCCCTGTCTGGGGATCCAACTTATACCGAAGTGGCTGATGATAGCTTGATAGTGCTGAGACTTTAACCCCTGCACCACCAGGGAGGCCCAGAGCAGTTACTTTTTATATGATATTTGAAAAGTCTTTATTAAAAAGTAGGCACAAAACTCATGTGGAAAAAGTCTTTTAGTTAACAGTTACTGATTACCGACTACATGTCAGACACTAAAAGAATATATTGCATTTAAGGCCTCCCCAGGGGCGCAGCAGTTGAGCGCTGGGTTGCGAAGCTGCCCGCGGCCTCTGCGGCACCGGTTCAATCCCCGGCTGCTCCCCGGCCACCGGTGGAGGGTCCCACATGGCGTGCAGACCTCTCCTGCCGCCCGGTGCTCCCCTCAGCAGTGCACTTCGGTCCTTCTGCCTGTTCTGCTCCCTGCTCTGACTTTGGTGAATTCTTTCACCCTCCTGCGCTTCTGACTGTACCCAGTGATTGTATAAATAAATAAATAAATAAATAAATAAATCTTTAAAAAAATATATAGTGCATTTAGAATAGCTGGTGAAAGTTTCAGAAATGATAATGAATTTCAACCAGATGAAATGTTAGTATATCATGAATTTCCAATCACCTCTTCCAGAATCTCTGCACAGGCCACTGTATGCCTTTGCATATGATTGGATTTTCTAATTTTCTTAATTTCTGGAAATTTACTCTCAATTCTCCATAGACCTTCAACTCAGTCAGGACTAGTTCCATGTGAAGTCATTAGGCTATAATTCAGTGACAGTGACTGATCTCTAGTTTGGAAGGTGACTTCTGGAAATAAATATAGCCCTGCTCAAAAGTACAACCTTAGATTAACAACTCAAAGTAAGAGAAACAGTCTTCAGGTAACTGAAGGGACCATTCAGTTGAGAACAGAAATGTCAACACAAGCTTGGACTTTATTGATTTTTTTCATGGCTGTTATTTAGTTCCTGGTGCCTGAAATATCCTCCCCTTTGTCTGTCAACCTCTTGCTAATTCTTCAAGGTCCAGTTGAAAGGTTACCTCCTCCATGCAATCTCTCCATCTATTTCTTGTATTCCATCACAATTTTTTTACTTATAATTCTAAAATTCTGCCTATATCCCAATTATTTCCATGTTATTAATTATTACACTTTAAGTCTTTCAGAATAAAGGCAGTGATCGGTATCTTTAAGCTCCTTTTGGCTTCTGCTATCATATCTTGCACAAGTGAATCAAACGGTGATTGAATTTAATTACCTCCCTTTTAAAACCATTTTCTGAACTAGGTGTATATACAACATTAGGATGTTTTAATATTGTTCATTTTAATATAAGAGCTAAAACTATTTTAGGCACTATAAAACCATGGTGCATTGGTTTTATTTTTTCTTTATGGCATTGATTTAAAAATATCACCCTATTTAATATTTTAAATATTTAACCTTATTCTGTTGCCCTCCTTTGCAACTAATTTTAGTTCTTCATTATGTACTTCTTATACATACTCTTTAGTAAAAAACATCAACAGTTCTGGCCTGAATGGGCCTTCTTTGTTTTCAGCACTGTGATGGGTACAAAAGGAGATTCAAGGGAAGTAGAAGATGAAATACTGTCCCTGAGCATTAGTTGCCTTAGAATTATAACAAATCTGGGGGACCCCTGCCAGTCCCCTATCACAACAAAACATTGTACAGATCACTGCAAGGTGTGGGTACCAGATGACTGGATGTTGATGGAACATCAAAGAAGGAAAATGAAGGGGATGATTAGCATATCTCCCCTTTCCAGGCTCACGGTGACAGAAGTACATTATCTATATTCTAGAATATTGAACATTTTATCTCAGGGATAGGAGTGGACAGAACTAGAGCAAAATAAGGTTGACCAAATATGCCCAAAGTCTTTCTATTTGAGGTCATTTTCAACTGTTTTCTATTTACATTTCCTACTGCAATAAGATGAAGAAAAAAATCTCAAATCTTTCTGTTAGTGATAACAAAGAATGATGATTTAGTGGGGGAAAAAGACTTTTGGGAATGATGTGAGTTATATCAGCTCTAACACCAAGGAATAACGCTTTACCCACCTGAATATCAATTTTTACATCTATATCAGTTAAAATTAATTTTTCATAATTATTTCACGTGAAATATCTAAATATACCTTTAGAGACTAAGATCATTTAGCTCATCTTAATAAAATTCTTAAAAGTCTATTTTGTGCCAGGTTCTTTGCTCATCGTATGTGCATGTATACTTGCATTTTAGTTGTTTTTATGTGTTTTATTATTTTTTATTTTTTTTAAGATTTATATGTTTATGCATACCAGAGCTTGTACAGATATGTGTTCACATGTTTTCAAGGATGTTGTGGAGAGAAAGAGAAATAAGACATGAAGTCTGCTCTGGTGGTGGGTGCTAACAAGCCAATGTCAAATGCATAGCATCTAGGAAGAATTTCTTTAATAGTAAATCGATCTCTCATATAATATTTGCAGTTACTCTCCCAATTTCCTTTCATTTTAGTTGTTTTTATGTGTTTTATTATTTTAAAAGATTTATATATTTATGCATATAAGAGCTGGGGTGCAGGCCAGAGGTGCAGGGGGTGAAGGGATTTATCAGAGACAGAGTAGGGAACTGAATAGGCAGATTGACTGAAATACATTGCTGAGGGGAGCAGTGGGTGAGACAGGAGAGGTCTGTTGCACCATGTGGGTTAGCTCCCTGGCTGGGGATCGAACTTGTGCTGCAGTAGCTGCAGACTGCTTCATAGTTCTGACGCTTAACCCCTTGCACCACCAGGGAGGTCTGCCCCCACAAAGAAACTTTTTTCCTAAATCTTAGGAAACTATTTTTCTATAGAAGTGGTAAGAACACATGGGTTTTTCTTGATTTGACTAATATTTAATTCTTTACTTCAAGTGCTCTTAAAACTACTTTTAAACTCCACTTTTTGGGATGCGAACAAAATAGAGGAATTTGTAGGTTAAAAGAACTGCTTGGAAATTTTAGGAGGGTAATTTAACACATTGCAAAAATTCAGCTGAAGAAAAATTGGTTGGGTTTAGAATGATAATACTTATTCTGCAATGGAATAATATGGAGTAAATAGAATAGAGTAGGGGGGGACATTTGGACATTGTATTTGTAGAAAACATTCAACTATTTTTTGCATTTGAATTTCAGGGAAGACACTTACAATGACTTTTGAGACCACTTGAGGTTCTGCACATGCAGAAGATCCTATGTGTGGTGCCTTCTACTCAACCCTGAGGGAAATGGTAGCAAAGACAAGTAGTTATCCTAATGAATAAGAATGCATGCAAAAATTATGCCTACATTTTTGCATTTCTCTAAATGTTATTCTAAATTATATAGTTCCTATTTAAGTATAATTACTTAAGATAATTACTTAAATATAGTGTTAGTGTCACTGATATTTAATGATAGTATTTCATGTATAACAATGATAGCATTTAATGAGATTTTGTAGCTGCCTCGAGTGTAGCATGACTGAAAAAATCCACCAGATAGGGCCTCCCTGGTGGTGCAAGGGGTTAAGACGCAGCCTATAAAGTTATCTACAGCCACTGCAGCATGAGTTTGATCCCCAGTTGGCCAGGGAGCTACCCACATGGTGCAGCAGACCTTTCCTGACTCGACCGCTGCTCCCCTCAGCAGTGTATTTCAGTTAGTCTGCCTGTTCTGTTCCCCACTCTGTCTCTGGTGAGTCCTCTCACCCCTGACACCTCTGGCCTATACCCCAGCTCTTGTAAGCATAAATAAATAAATCTTTAAAAAAGAATCCACGAGATCTTCACCGAGACCAATTTTATTCATTCATTCCATATTTGTGTCAAGTACTGTGAAAACAGCCAGCAACCAGTGGTGGGGCTAAATTCTGGAACACCAGCATGAAGCAGTGAATTGCAAAATAATTTCTGAAATACAATTGTGGAAAGTGCTTCAGAGAAGTAAGGTACGTGTCAGATGTCCCAGAGGGCATTTTTGGACATCATCTGCGATGCCATCATCTCATCATCCACCTATCCAATTTCTCCTAAAGGTGATAACAACACCTAGAAGTAGGAAACAGTAGCTGTTCCCTTCAGGGTGCTATAGGCACTTTGTCATCCCAAATTGATGGGTGAACTAATTGATTGTGGGGGACCCTAGGGGAAATAATGGGAGAATAAGAGGCACATTCACTCAATATGAAAAATACATGGTGAAAATCACCTCTTGGATTTTTCCACAGACTCAGGAAGAGTAGGGAAGAGTATAAAAGTGATATTAGGCTTACTTTATATGTCATCCAATAAAGTCTCTGATAACAGAGGACAGGAAGAAGGGTGAGAATATTTTTAAAAGTTTACAGAGGCTTTTAAGGAACTTTTGGAAAAGAACCAAAAAGACAAAAGGAAAATATCTAACAGTGTTTCAAGTTATTGTGGGACAATTTGTGGTTATTCAAATGAATGTACTATGTCCTTTTGTGGTTAATATTCGACCGAGTGCCTTAAATGTGCCAGATAATGTCACAGGTGCTAAGAACGGAAAGGTGAACAAAACCAGACCTCATTCCAGTTTCATGGAGTGTAGCAAATCACAAAATAAAATAAATCACAGGAAGAAATGTATCATTAAAATTAGATCCAACTGGTTTACATGTGATAAGGAAGGGTATATGCAGGCCTATGAGACAATACAACAGAACACCACTTGATCCAGGTCCTGGGGCATTAGGGAAGTGATATCAGGGTGAAAGGTGAAGAAACAGGGTTCACTAGTGTGGATGGAATGTTCCAGGGAGAGGAGGTGCCATGTGTAGATGCCCCGCGGCTACAAAGAGCAGGATGCACTGGAGAAATGAAATGACATTCTGTATGACTTGTGCTGAGTAGACTAGACTGGAGGTAACAGAGGTTCAAGCTGGACAGGGGTCAGCAGATCTGAGGAGGATTTCAGTTTTTGCCCAAAGGGTAATGGGGATCTGTTAAAGAGCTTTAAATAATGGATGCATGATCTGCTTTGAGGTTTGGTTTTTTTTTTAAAGATTGATTTATTTATGCATACAAGAGCTGGGGTACAGGACAGAGGTGTGGGGGATGAGAGGATTCACCGGAGACAGAGTGAGGAACAGAACAGCCAGACTGACTGAAATACACTGCTGAGGGGAGCAGCAGGCGAGTCAGGAGAGGTCTGTTGAGCCATGTGTGTATCTCCCTGGCCGGGGATCGAACTCGTGCTGCAGAGGCTGAGGATAGCTTCATAGTGTGGTGCTTAACCCCTTGCACCACCAGGGAGGTCCTGCTTTGAGTTTTTTAAATATTAATACTGTTGCTTGGGAAGAACAAACTGGAAAGGGTTTGAGTGGATTGAGGAAGTCCAGTTGGGATGGCAACCTGACTGTTTCCATAGTGATGATCATGGACATATGAGCTGGGGCAGCAGTGGTAGTGAAAGTGGAGAGAAAGATAGACTGGACATACATTTAGGAGGTAAAGTTATCAGAACTGGCTGCAACCTGTGCAGCATGGGTTTGATCCCAGCCAGCCGGAGAGATACCTACATGGTGCAGCAGACCTCTCCTGGCTCACCCTCTGCTGCCCTCAGCAGTGGGTTTCAGTCAGTCTGCCTGTTCTGTCCCCCACTCTGTCTCTGGTGAATCCTCTCACCCTCCCGCACATCTGGCCTATACCCTGGTTCTTGTATAAATAAATAAATCTTAAAAAAAAAAAAAAAGAACTGGAAGAAAGTTTCTGGGTTCATCTAACTGGGTAGGTGGTGGTCTCATTTCCAACAGGAAATCCTGAAACTGAACCACATGTGTCTTTGAAACAAGCCAGTGGAGAGGCTGAGTGAGCAGGTGGTTGTTTGTGCTTGGAAGTCAAGTAAACCGTCAGGGCTAGAGATAAAAACCTGAGTGTCATTGAGCTGTGGCCCTCACTAAACTGCCTCAAGAGAGGTGGAATATGGATAAAATACAGTGCTTGGGACTATTGTTGAGAAATTGTAGCCTTTTGAGTTTAGGAGAATGAGGGTGAGGAGGAGACAGAAAGGGAGAGTTCCTGAGGCAGCTCTGGCTTTCTGAGCTCCCATTATCTCATGTTCTACAAACTCTGAGTCATTCATATCTTGAGACAAATCTAGATGTTTATTATGCACTGCTCTAAACTCTTTAACTGAGTGAAGATGTGTTGATTTACAAAGTATAGACTACTCTTCTGATCAGAATCCTTCCAAGGGTTATAATAGTGCAAATTCCCTTTCCCTGAATTATAGTGAGGTCCATCATCTTTTCTCTTTCATGCATATATTCATATATATATATATATATATATATATATATATATACACACACACACACATATGTGAGTTTCCCTAAAATAGAGAGAGGTTGGGATGACAGAAAGGAGAGAAAGAAAGTTTCCAGGTCCAATTCCCAGCCTCACAACTCTTTCCCTTCTGCTCCCATCTTCTGGGACCTGACCATGATTTCCTCAAGATAATTCTCTTTTTTTTGAAGATTTATTATTTTTATTTATTTATGGATACAAGAACTGCGGTGTAGGCCAAAGGTGTGAGGGGTTGGGGGGAGGATTCTCAGAGACAGAGTGGGCAGCAGAATAGGTGGATCTACTGAATCACACTGCAGAGGGGATAGTGGGCGAGACAGAAGAGGTCTTCTGCTCCATGTGGGTCAGCTCCCTGGCCGGGGATGGAATTCAGGCCAGAACCGTGGGCCTTCACAGTGGGCCTTCAAGGTGGTAGTGCTGAGACTCAACCCATAGGCCACCAGGGAGGCCCACCCCAGGATAATTCTTCAAGTAGAAACAGTCATCTCATCTGGAGAGAGACTCAAGCTGCAAAGATAGCCAGGATTCTGAGCATTTAGGATGAAAGAGCATCTGAGGATGAAGCATGCAAGGAATGGAGACTACCTTTTGCCTCCTCAGAGTATATAGAGCAAAAACTCCCCAAATCACTGTTGTTGATTTGCTCCTGCATTGAAATCACCAAGTGGGAAGGAGATGAAACCTTGGTTTCACCAAAGTCAAGGAAGACATTTCAAGGGGGAGGTCAAGTGAGATATGACCTCAAATATGTCCACCATGTTGAGATCATTTTAGTGGGTGTTGTATGGAGGTAAATGGGTGGAAGTTGTTTTATTTTTATTTTTTTAAGATTTATTTATTCATGCATACAAGAACCGGGGTACAGGACAGATGTGAGGGAGGGTGAGAGGATTCATCAGAGACAGAGCGGGGAACATAACAGGCAGACTGATGAAATACACTGCTGAGGGGAGCAGTGAGTGAGACAGGAGAGGTCTGCCTTGCCATGTGATTTCTCTCTGGCCGGCCAGGAAATGAACCTGCGCTGTAGAGGCTGTGGACAGCTTCAAGCAGAAACAGTCATCTCATCTGGAGAGAGACTCAAGTTACAAAGATAATGCTGCGCTCAACCACGGCAGACCTCTCCTTTCTTGGCCGCTGTTCCCCTCAGCAGTGTCTTTGGTTGGTCTGCCTGTTCTGCTCCCTGCTCTGTTTCTGGTAAATTCTTTCCCCTCCCATGCCTCTGGCCTGTACGCACCCCCCCCCCCCACCTCCGTGCTTGTATAAGTAAATAAATCTCAAAAAAAAGAACACCAACTTAAAAAAAAATAAAATGAGTTTTGGAGCAAGTGAGAAGTGAAAAAATATAGAGATATATAAAGTCACAGATGAGTTTAGAAATTTGACTGTTAAGAGAAAGAGGGACAAGCCTGGAAAAAGAAAGTCTAAGAAAGGGTTTGTTTTTGTTTTTGACTGAGAGGAGAGAATCTGGAGCACTTTAAACTTCTCTGGTAAGGATTCAGTTGAGAGAGTGAGGTGAATATTCCTAGAAAGAAAAGGGATAAAAACTGGGTACTGGAAGAAACATTCCAGCGAAAGAAGGTGAGAATGGGGCCTAAATCTCCTGGGGTGCCTGCCTTAAGTAGTAGGAGGGGAGGGGGTCCAGGGGCAGGAAATGGGCAGAGGCTCTTGAAAGAAGGACTGGGTCTTGGAATCTCAAAAAAGGAGTGAAGTGAAATAGTTTTAAAACTTCACAAAATTTTAGATTGCCAATTCATGGAGGTGAAAGGTTATGGCTACATAATATTTACTTCAAACCAAACAATAAATGTGTGAGGAACTGAATTGGTAAAAATTCTACTATTTCTTAAATCTCTAGGAAATGAGTATTAAAACCTAAATCCTATGCACTATTGCTTATGATACAACATACAGAACTTTCTTAGCCCGGTCAGGGAATACATTTTATTTTTTATTTTTTTTTTTAAGACTTATTTTACTTTATTTATTTATTCATACAAGCACTGGGTACAGTCAGAAGTGCGGGAGGGTGAGAGAATTCACCAGAGCCAGAGCAGGGAGCAGAGCAGGCAGAAGGACCGAAGTACACTGCTGAGGGGAGCAGCGGGCGGCAGGAGAGGTCTGTGCGCCATGTGGGACCCTCCTCCAGTGGCCGGGGAGCAGCCGGGGATCGAACCGGTGCTGCAGAGGCTGCGGGCAGCTTCATAACCCAGCGCTCAGCCGCTTTGCCACCAGGGAGGCCCGGAAATACATTTTAAATGTATAAATGTTGATATAACGAAGTCTTTCCATCCTTGTAAACTACATTATTCATGCATTTTTATTTTAATTTTTTCTTTTATTTTAGTTGCATTTAAGAAAGTATGTCTTGCATGAATGTGGGATTTAATTTTACTTGTCTATTTGCCTGATGTAATGCTCAGACTGTTATAGGACAGGGAGAGGGGCAGCCCAAACCCCGCAAGCCTGCCTATTCTAAATGGGTTCGGCCATCCGCCGCATCAACACAAAACACATGAGACTAATGGGAAGGATCTTTAATAAAACTAGGAAACAATACAGGTAAGGCAAAGAGTCTAGTTTCTAAATGAAGCACCCAAAGTTACCCGTCCCCTCGTGGGTAAAACTCCATCCATATGGGATCGGCCCAGAGCAAGGCCCCAAAGCCTGCCACAAGTCTAAAGCATCTTCCAGTGGGGACCGACAGAAAAGGGTCACAAACAACCGGACAAGGCCGGAAGGAAAAGAGCAAAATCAACATCAAGATAAAAGCTGCCATTGTCACCTCCCCACGGGTCTCACCCACATCTGTGTCACCCAGTCCACGACCAAAAGACAAGCGCAGTTTCTTTACGTGTCTCTAGGCTCCATGCGCCTCCTCCAGGTCTCCTGGCTCCATCCTGCTTCCTTCCTTAGTCTCTTTTTCAGCTTCTCCCCTTCCTGCTCAGCTCCACCCTCCCTTGGGTGGGGCAGGGAACCTCCCCCTTTCCTGGGGACCACCCTGTTGCAAGACTAGCGCTCTAAGCAAATCCCAGGTTGACATATTGGCACTTTTTACAAAATGTTTATGCTTAGTTCATAGAAACTTATTTTATTTCATGATCATCAAGGTAGATCTGTTAGGGGGGAAAGGATGTCCTAAAGCTAATTCCGTAACAGATCCATAAATGACGAAAAATTACACAATAGCATACACATAATATAAAACAACTAAAAAAGTTGTTTAGGGTAAACTTTTCATTGTTTCGTATCATGTGTGTTCTAATTTTCCCCTTTTATGGTTTGTTGACTCTTCCTTGTCATGTATTATTATTTTCTATTATTAATACTTTTGGCATTGGTAGGTGCTGACAATCATTACATCTGTGGTTATTCCACATCTCAATTTCACCTGGATGTTAAATCACTCTCAAAAGCCCTTTATTATGTTTTATACTCCACTACCATATATTTATTTCTCAAATATATTTTGATTTAGCTTAATGAGATTCATTTATTTTTGAAAAATAACAAGACGATTATGACCCATGTTGTGACATAGGTAGTTCAGTACTCAGAGTCTTTCTCATTTGCACATTCACACACTGTCTTTTTTTTCAAGTGTCTTCCAGCAAGTAACATTAAGTTGTAATTTAAGTTTATTAGTTTTGCATCCCAACCAGTAATATTTCTGTGAATAATAATAATTGTCTTTGACTGAGTGCTCATTCTAGGACAGTATTTTACTTATTCCTAATCTTACTTTGTCCCTGCAAAATATTGTTCTCCTGGTTCAGATGAGGAAATTGAGGGTTAGTAAGTAGATTACTTGCTTCTAATCATTTACCTAGTGACTCAGTTATAAAAAAGGAACCTTATGTGCAATTTCCAAAGATAACCTATTTCATAAGTGGGTGAAGAGTAGTGAGAATGGGTAAAAACAAAAGTTGAACAAAAACAATAGATAAGGAAGGAGATTCCTTGACACACAACTTCCTCAAGTGGTCGCTGTCACCCAGAGTCCGGGGGAAGCTCCCAGCGCTGCAGCTCGTCGGAGGTGAGAGGACGCTGCCGACTCACACCCGCTCCTGGAAAAATTTAAGACGAGCACAGTAAGTAGAGAGAAACCAGATGGGACTGGGATTCGATTTTAGGGTGGCTCATGGCAAGAAAGTCACTTATCACCTGTGTCAGAGCACCGGGTAGCTTGTTGAAAATGCAGGTTCCTGAAGGCAACCGAAACCACAGCGAGGTATTACCCCACACCTGTGAGAGTGGCCATTATCAGAAATAAAAGCAACTAGTGTTTGCAAGGATACAGAGAAAAGCAACCTTGGTGCCTTTCAGTACCAGGTTTGCTAGCACAGATACTAAAATTAATTAACAAAAAACCTGTGTAGTGAGATTACTTTTGGAAAAAAATTAGGATATTAGGAAAAGAAGATGGAGAAAGTCACGGAAAATTCTGCAACTAGGAGAAATTCCCCGTTACTAGTTTGTCTGTTTCCTTTCAGTCTTTTTCGGTAGTCAAATTTCAGTGTGTTTCTGTAATTAGGGTCAGACTCTTTATACTCTTGTCCTAACACTGGATGAATCATAAGCAAATTTTCAAGTTGCTAAAAATTCTTTGAAAAATTAACGACTCATAATATTTCACTGTTTGGATGAAGCAATGTATTTAATGGTGTTTTTATCATTGGACATTTGAGTTCCATTTTTTCCCTATTCAACATACTTAAAAGATAGAGCTTTTATTATTTAGAGTTCTGCTTTGCTAAGTTAACAAATCTTTTTAGGTCTCTTAGAAAGTTCAAGCAAGTTTCACTACAAAGGTTCTGAAAGTTAAGTATTTCAGGTATTTTTCAGTATTTTACATTCTGAGATGCATGTCTATCTAGCTGGTGCCCAGGGGAATGGGTTTCTTTGGATACACAACAGGGATTGGGTAATGAGTTTGGCTTAGACATATTATCAGAAAGAATGAATGAAACAGCTATCTTAATAAAATCGAAACCAGGGGATTTTGCTGAAGCTGCTTTCAAAACATGAATGACCCATGCTGACATAAGGAAAGAATAAAGATTACAAGGTTTGGTTTCTATATGATTGTTTTGGGGGTTTTCCAGTTCAAAAGTGTTATTTACTAGTACTGTAAAAGTATGCCAAAAATATGTCCTCAAATGCAGAAGAGATAATTAGGTTTCACTGTCCCAAGTCAAAAGAAAAAGAATTACTTTCTGTCCAATCTCTAAAACTTTGGCCACTAGCCTGGTATTTCTCTTCAATTTCACACTTTGGAATGGCCTCTAGGCAGATACCGTTCAGGATCGGTACCAAAGAACAAAGCTGCCAAAATAACCCTTTCACCCATTTTTCAAAGCAAGTCAACCATCTTAAGTCTATATATAGAAGAATGGGCTAAAATTAATCTTTGGTTTTGAAAAGTATTGGGTTTGTTTCATATTTCTTATAGTGTAACTATCTCTGATTGTAAGCCAACAAAATTCATGGAATTTATAATAAATATAAGTTATCTCACCTGAATCTTTAAGCTTATATAATTTTAACTAGATTGTGTTCATTTCCCCAGAAAACAAACCCTAGGCAAATTTTTGAAGTAGACAGAATGTGCTTTTAGATATTCTTGCTTTTATGTTTCCGGTCCATACATGCCCTTCATTTTTCTCTGTGCAAATCCTCTGGGGTGCTCCTCTCCCCTTCGTGTAACAATCACACCAGGTGACAAAGCACAAAAAGCCACTTACAAGTTTCCTCTCCCGAATGTTAACACCTCGAGGCAACATTTCTAAACTTTTGGGTGCTGTCCTTATTAAGGTACAGTTCCTATAGCCACCTCCCAGGGTGCCAGGGTGCGGCTGAGAAATCTGCATTATTAATTAGCACCTCCAGTGGTTCTAATGCAGGTGACAGAAAACTCACAGCTGTAATGGGAAGAGCTGAGATGGGAGGGATGATGAATACTACTTAGTGGATAGCTGAATTCTTGTGTTGTATTGACTGGGCCTTTTTCTGTGACTCCTAAAATAGCAGCAAGGAGGAGGCTCTTATTTGCCTCCAATCAGACCAAATTTATTCTCCAAATATTTTTTTAAGATTCACTTATCTATGCATGCAAGAACTGGGCTACAGGCCAGAAGTACGGGGGTGAGAGGATTCACCAGAGACAGAGTGGGGAACAGAATAGACAGACTGACTGAAATACACTGATGAGAGGAGCAGTGGGAAGACAGGAGAGGTCTGCTGTGCCATGTGGGTATCTCCCTGGCTGGGGATCAAACTCATGCTGCAGAGGCTGCTGAGAGCTTCACAGTGCTGTGCTTAACCCCTTGCACCACCAGGGAGGCCCTCTAGTATGGATTTTGGTCATGTTAACAGAGAACCACAGTATGAGACAAAATTCAAGAAATACCAAAGTTTTTTGGAAGTTTCCTCATTTGGTTTCAAAAAATAACTTGGGGTGGCTCCAGAGATACATGTAATACAACAGAATGAAAATAAAACCAAAGAGGAAATCAAAGGAACATAAAGGTAGTAAAATAAGATGAAATCAGAATCAATACCATGTAGGAAATACCCATTTAAGCACAGGGTATTATGAGAGATGAGCTAGCCAGTTGTACCACATTATTAACTTATCTTTGAGCCATTTTAATTTGTATTCTGTATCTGCTGTGTATCCTTGAACTTGAGGGTTGGGCGCACCCTCCCTCCAAGAATCAAAAATCCTTGTATAACTTTTTTAAAATGATGTCTATTGAGATTATGTTGGTTTACAACACTTTTAGAGGTGTAAGTTCACACCTCTGCAAATGTGTGCCCTCACGTCACACCCACCACCAAGTCCCCCATAATCCCCTACCCTAGCTCAGTAGGACTAGCATAATTTTTGACTTCCCCAGAACTTAACTAAGAGACTGCTGTTGACTGAAACCTTACTGATAACATAAACTGTAAATGAATACATTTTGTATGTGATGTGCATTATATATTGCAGTCTTAGGATAAAGTAAGCTAGAGAGAAGAAAACGTTATTAAAAAAAAATCACAAGTGAATCATTACAACAGTCTTCATTTTTGCTGTCTTCATATTGAGTTGGTTGAGGACAAGAAGAGGCTAAAAAGTCTCCTGTAACTGGACAGTTTCAATTCATGCTGTTCATGGTCGACTGTATATTGATCTATTTCTAGGTTCTGTTTCATCCATTGGTTCTATATCCAGGCCAGTGGCAAACTGTTTGAATTGCTAAGATTTTATAATATGTTTTGGAATGTGGCAGTGCTGATTAATGTCCCTATTACTTCCCTTTTTTTTTAAATATTTATTTATTATGCATACAAGAGCTAGGGTACAGGCAAGAGGTGTGGGGGGTGAGAGGATTCACCAGAGACAGAGTGGGGAACAGAACAGGCGGAATGACGAAAATATACTGCTGAGGGGAGCAGCGGGCAAGTCAGGAGAAGTCTGCTGAGCCATGTGGGTTGCTCCCTGGCCGGCTGGGGATCGAACTTGTGCTGCAGAGGCGGCGGCGGACACCACCAGGGAGGCCCCCTATTACTTCCTTTTAAAGAAATGTCTTGAGTACACTCACTCATACCTGTAGTTTTCAAGCTTTGAGTAATGTCAGATTCACCTGGGCTCTTTTTTTTTTTTTTTTTGAGATTTTAAGCTCCCTTCCTAGCCAGGGATCGAACTTGTGCTGCAGTGGCTATGGATAACTTCATAATGCTGCGTCTTAACCCTTTGCGCCACCAAGGAGGCCCCTCACCTGGGCTGTTTCACAGTGTGAGCAGGACATGGGGATTTAATTTTTTATTTTTTTAAAGATTTATTTATTTATGCATATAAGAACTGGGGTACAGGCCAGAGGTGCGGGGGGTGAGAGGATTCACCAGAGACAGAGCAGGGAGCTGAACAGGCAGACTGACTGAAATCCACTGCTAAGGGAAGCAGCGGGCAAGTCAGGAGAGGTCTGCTGCGCCATGTGGGTCTCCTCCCTGACCAGGGATCGAACTCGTGCTTCAGTGGTTGCAGATAGCTTCATAGGCTGCGCCTTAACCCTTTGAGCCACCAAGGAGGCCCAGCATTGGGATTTTAAAAGCCCTCTAAGTGATTCCAAAGCAGCAAAGCTTGGGAGTTGCTGTCTGTCATGTATTTTTCTAGATGAATTTTAATATGATTTTGTCAAGTCTCACCCACCTCCAAATTCCCATTGTTATTTTGATTGGGATTGCACCACATCTTAAAATTAATCTAGGGAGAAACAACATTTTTACATTGTTTAGTCTTCCTGCCCAAATAAATGACCCATATCTTTACTTGATATATATTGTTATATGTATTTAAATCTTTCTTATAACTTCTTTAGAATTTTCTCTTGTTACTATTGTATAGTGGAGTTTTTCATTTACTGTGTTGTTTAACTTGTTAATTGCTAATGGTTTTTTTTTAACCTGGTTTTAATGTATTGCTCTATGCTTTCACCTTTATCACTTTTGCACATGGAAATGGGGTTTCCTTCCCCCATCTTTGCAAATCCAGCTTCTTGTGCATCAAAGCCCCCAAAATGTATTAATTTATCAATTAAAATTAGGAAAGAAAATTTTTTTAAAGATTTATTTATTTATTTATACAAGCACTGGGTAGGTCAGAAGCACAGGAGGGTGAGAGAATTCACCAGAGCCAGAGCGTGGAACAGAACAGGCAGACTGATGAAATACACTGCTGAGGGGAGCAGTAGGCACGGCAGGTGAGGTCTGCGCACCATGTGAGACCCTTGCTGGAGGCTGGGGTTCAAACCAGCGCTGCAGAGGCTGCTGGCAGCTTCACAGCCCAGTACTCAACCGCTGTGCCACCAGGGGAGGCCCCCAGGAAAGAAATATTTTGCCCCCCATTCAACTTCTTCCAGTAATTCCCACCACTGCCATCTCTCCTATTTTTCACTTCTGTGACTCTAAATAGCACTTTAACTTCTCTTGTGGCCTTTGTTCAATATGATAGCACTACAGCTGAGTTTCCCTTTAACAGTATGTTTATTAAGGCCAAGTCTTTTTTAGTATTTCCCCATAGTGCTTAACTCCATAACTTTGAAATATATTATGTACTCAGGGCCTCTCTGGTGGCCCAGAGGGTTGAGCACCACACTATGAAGCAATCCGCAGCCTCTGCAGCGCGAGTTCAACCCCGGCTGGCCAGCGAAAACCCATATGGCACAGCAGACCTCTCCTGTCTCGCCTGCTGCTCCCCTCAGCAGTGTATTTCAGTCAATCTGCCTGTTTTGCTCCCCACTCTGTCTCTGGTGAATCCTCTCACCCCCCGCATCTCTGGCCTATACCCCAGCTCTTGTATGCATAAATAAATAAATCTTTAAAAAATATATTATGTACTCGGGCCTCCCCGGTGGCGCAGCTGTTGAGCGCTGGGTTGCGAAGCTGCCTGCAGCCTCTGCAGTGCTGGTTTGATCCCCGGCCACCGGGCGAGGGTCCCACAGGGCGCGCAGACCTCTCCTGCCGCCCACTGCTTCCCTCAGCAGTGTACTTCCCTCCTTCTGCCTATTCTGCTCCCTGCTCTGGCTCTGGTGAATTCTCTCACCCTCCTGTGCTTCTGACTGTACCCAGTGCATGTATAAACAAACAAACAAACAAATAAATAATACATGCCTCTTTAAAAAAAAAAATTAGTATTTAGTGTTCTGTTAGAGGATGTTATTTTTTTTTTCTGTGCTGTGTGTTATATGCATTACGTACTGCATCCTTACAATAAATTAAGCTAAAGAAAAGATAGCATTATTAAGAAAAAAATTATCCATCCCGTCATTCATTTTTTCTCTTATTCATGAAGTAAGCCCTACTGTATTCTTGCTTTGGGGTTGGGGCAAATTAATAAAGCTCAGAAACATTGGTCTTGGTTGTTTAACAGATTCCACAGGAAGCCAAGTAAGTAAATAAAACAGGACAGAGCATGATAATGCTTTCCTATAGAAATCTGCATGGAACTTGGAACACAAAGAGCGGTTAATCCTGGGTGGGAGGAGGTGAGACACAGGGAAAGACTCATGGAGGAGGTGACCCTTGACCTGAGTCTGGCATTTTTATCAGCTACTAGGATTAGGAGAGAAGGTGTGCTTATCACTTTTATAAATTATACAAAACTTGGAGAGTCAGACCAGATGACAAATTCAAGAATTAAAAAAAAAACATGTATTGTGATAGCGATACTTCTAGGAATTTACACAAAGGAGAGACCTGCCCAGCTGCAAACAGACTTTATCCTAATTCTGTTTATAGAGTGTAGCGTGGAAACAAACCACACTTCCAATAAGGTGTGCTTCACAAATGCAATAGAATAGTACATAGTAATTAAAAATAATGTTTTAGTTCTATATCTGTTACCTGAAAAGATGCATATGCTGAGAGAGAACGGAATATTCTTTTTTTTTTAATGATTTATTTATTTATGCATACAAGAACTGGGGTACAGGCCGGAGGTGTGGGAGGTGAGAGGATTCACCAGAGACAGAGTGGGGAACAGAACAGGCAGACTGACTGAAATACACTACTAAGGGGAGCAGTGGGTGAGAGGTCCGCTGTGCCATGTGGGTAGCTCCCTGGCGGGGGATCAAACTTGTGCTGCAGTGGCTATGGATAGCTTCATAGGTTGTGTCTTAACCCCTTGTGCCACCAGGGAGGCCCTGAGAACAAAATATTCTTAGTATTGGGTCCCCTCTGAAAAAATTACACAATCATATAATTGTGCACATGCATGGAATCATGTTTAATTAGCAAAAATACAGGAATATACTTAATGCAAGTTTGGCAAGTTGCATTTTTTATACATGATGTCATAGACATCTTTCTTTTCTTAAAAATGACAAAATGTAATTGTCAGATACAACATAAATAGTATTATAAATGATATTTTTTCTTTGATACCATTAACATAAATTTGTATGTTGACTATTACAAACATCATTTCTAGGTAGTAGTATTTTGGCTGATTTTTACTTGTACTTTTACCACTGGACTTTTTTTGCAATGAACAAATATAATTTAAAAAGCCATAAACTGCTCTTCTAATCTTAAAAGCCTAGTCTATACCAAAACAAACAACATGAAACAAAAGAGGGATAAATGTAAAGTTCTGATTTCATACCCTTTAAATAAAACACAAAATGTAGGGGAGGGGGATCTTGAGAGCTGTAGGAACAAGATCTATGGGTTAATTAATCGAGTCACATGGTTTGACATTGTTGCTAAAATCTGAATACAACTTCAGGCTACATTCACAGAATTATAACATGCCATTGGACCGTGAACTTGTTCAAACTACATATGGATTCAGTTCCAATTTTTCATTTTAATAAGAAACCTTACAACTGAGGGTGTGTTCAGCCAGAGGATATCAGAAACGGTCAACAGGTTAACACTGGGGAAATTCAGCAGTGATCCTGGGAAAGGGAAGAACCAGGAAGGTGCATGTCCGATATAAATCTTTTGTGAGCTGTCCATGGGAAACGGCATAAAGTCCTTTTGTTTTGTTCCCAAAAATTGGGGAAAGGGCTTATAGAGGGGCAGAGTTTAGCTCAATATCACAGAATAAACCAGAACTGCGCCCCAACAGACCTGGCTGCCCACAAAGCAGTAAGTGTAGTCGATTTCCTGCCGCTCTGAGTGTTCAAAGGTGATCACTGCACGAGGAAGTTACGGTGTTGAGAAATTGTTCCAGGTGACAGACAAAATCCCTTCTAATTTTGAGTCAGTGGTTTGCACGTATCCTCATTTGCCCCAATCGTGTCCCCCTGACTACATTTGCACTTGATTAGTCCTTTTAATTATAATATTAAGTTATAATAATCCTTAGAGGAGCCTGTGGGACCAAGGGCAGATGATTATTAGGGAATATTTCCTTGTATAGGCCGGTGCCAAAGAAACTGGGGAAAGCATCTTGTTGAACAACCTCATGTCTTTTCACTTATAGGATTTGTCTTGATAGAGCAGAATTTTAAAAAGATTTCCTGTGCTACCTTAAATTGACAATGATTATTTAATTAATTTTACCCTTAAGATGCCCACACCCCAGACTGGGTTCTATTGCTTTTTTAATGCCTCAAAGTGAAAAGCTCAGATTTGGCAGCAGTAATGGTCCAGCTGAGATGATCTGGACTAATGAGACCTTTTCCTAAAGGCCAATCGTATTAAGACTAGAGGTTTCTGGGAAACTCCTAATCATCTTTTTTTTTTTATTAAAGATTTATTTATTTATGCATACAAGAGCTGGGGTACAGGCCAGAGATGCAGGGGGTGAGAGGGCTCACCAGAGATAGTGGAGAACAGAACAGGCAGATTGACTGAAATACACTGCTGAGGGGAGCGGTGGGCGAGACAGGAGAGGTCTGCTGTGCCATGTGGATTGCTCAGTGGCCGGCAGGGAATTGAACTGCGGATTGCTTCATAGTGCTTCATAGTGCATTGCTTAACCCCTTGTGCCACCAGGGAGGCCCCCATTCATCTTTGCAACTCACTTAAATACATAGGATAGCGGCTGGGAGCTCATCTAGTAAACTTCTCTGACTTGCCTTGAGACTTTTGTACTTTGATTTTGTTGTTTATCTTTCTGTCTCCTCTTCCAGAGGGTTACCTCTTCCAATGGAAGGCCTGGATTTTAGCGTTACTGAGTCCCAGCTCCTGGCAAGGGGCCTGGCTCACAGTGCACAGCGACCATCTTCAGAACTGAACTGCACTGAAGCTCAGGGGTCCGCTGCTGCACAGTGATCTACTTCTGGTTTGGGGCCCCGAAATATTGTGATTTACAAGAAATAGATATTCTGGTTTTTCAGATGCCTAAAATATTTATTCTTATTGTTATCAGACAGAAGGAGAGGTAACTTGGACCCCCCCCCCTCCCAAATTGCCTACTCTAAGTAGTTTCTGCCATCTGCTACATCAAGACAAAACATACTCTAGTGATTAAGACCTTCAATAGAAAACAACTTTAATACAGTGTGCAATAAAGAGAAGAGAAAGGATGAAATAGTTTCCACATGAAACACCCATCCCCTTGTGGGTAAAAGCCCAGCCAAACAGGGTTGGCCCAAAGCAGTATTACTGAGGCCCAAAAGCTTGTCACAAATCGTAGGCACCTTCTGGTGGGGACCCAGAGGACTTCCAGGCAAGTCTGGAAGGAAAAGAGCAAAATCAAAATACTATTACAGGGCAGGGAGAGGGGCACCCCAGACCCCGCAAACCTGCCTACTCTAAATGGGTTCTGCCATCTGCCCCCCTTGAAGTTAGAATTCAACTCAATTCTAACATTGTCTACCCAGAGACACAGTCAGATTCCAATAGTTATGTACTCAGTCTCCCAAAACCGCCCTCCACTTCAGATGCAGCCTAAAGCCCAGGCAGTCACCTGTGTTCCCATCTGACTGGCTCTAAATCAGAGGTTTCCAGCACTCTCTCCTTTAAAAGGGGGGATTGTAACTGGGTGGTCCCCAGGAAAAGGGGAGGTTCCAGGTTCCCTGCCCCACCCAAGGGAGGGTGGAGCTGAGCAGGGAGAGAAGAAGCTGCAGAGGAGACTGAGGAAGGAAGGAAGCAGGATGGGGAGCCAGAAGGAGACCTGGAGGAGGCACATGGGACCAAGAGACACATGAAGAAACTGCGCTTGCCTTTTGGTCATGGACTGGGTGACACAGATGTGGGTGAGAGACCCGTGGGGAGGTGACAACAGCGGTTTTTGTCTTGATTTTGTTCTTTTCCTTCCAGACTTGTCTGGTTGTTTCTGATTCTTTTCTGTGGGTCCCCAGTGGAGGATGCTTTAGACTTGTGGCAGGCTTTGGGGCCTTGCTCTGGGCCAATCCTGCTTGGGTGGACTTTTACCCACGAGAGGGCGGGTAACTTTGGGTGCTTGATTTAGAAACTAGATTCTTTGCCTTTCCTGTGTTGTTTACTAATTGTATTAAAGTTCCTTCCCATTAAAGTCTCATATGTTTTGTGTTGCTGCGGGGGATGGCAGAACCCATTTAGAGTAGGCAGGTTTGTGGGGTCTGGGGTGCCCCTCTCCCTGCCCTGTAACAATACAAGTCGAGATAAAGGCTGCCATTGTCAGCCTACCCACGGGTCTCTCACCCAGTTCTCTGTGTCTTTCAGGTGTCTCCTTCCATGTCCCCCAAGTCCCTGGTACAAGTCCAAGGTTGAGAAGCAAGTGCGTCTTCACATGTCTCTGCTCCATGTGCCTCCTCCAGGTCTCCTACTTCGTCTCCTCTTTCCTTCTCCTAGTCTTTTCTAACTTCTCCTTACCCACCTCCACCTTCCCTCAGGTGGGGCAGGGAACTTAGAACCTTCCCCTTCCTGGGGACCTCCCTGCTACATTCTGTATTTGGTTTTCATCCTGCCTGGTTCACAGCTCCCCAAACCCTTGCAATTTCTGAAGTACTGTGAGTGCTAAGCCTGTCTCTTGTTGTGTTAATGAAGGGGACTTTCGGAGAACTCCAGAGATGGCTGGTTGCCAGGGAAACCAAACTTAATGATGGGTGGTTCCACCCTTGATTTCCTGGAAAGGGAGAGGGACTAGAGGTTGAATTCAATGGCCAAGGGCCAATGAGTCCATCAGCCAGCCCAATGTAATGAAACCGCCATTGAAACCCAAGAGGAGGAATATTTGGTGAGCTTTCCTGTTGGTGAACAACTGAGGATTTGGGGGAGGATGGTGTGCTGGAGAGGGCATGGGGGCTCTGTGTGTCCCCCATACCTTGCCTATGCCTCTGGCTTTTCCTGAGTTAAAGCCTTTGTAATAAATTGGTGATCTAGTGAGTAAGCTGGTTTCCTGAGGTCTGTGCACCATTCTAGCAAATTAATCAAACTTGAGGAGGGAGTCCTGATTTAGAGCCGGTCAGATGGGAGCACAGGTGACCGCCTGGGCTTTGGGCTGCATCTGAAGTGGAGGGCAGTTTTGGGAGACTGAGTTCATAACTTTTGGAATCTGACTGTCTCTGGGTAGGCAATGTTAGAATTGAGTTGAATTCTTGGGTACTCTACTGGTGTTGAGAATTGCATGTTAGTGTGGGGGAGACTATACACACCCTATTGGAAACTGGGCTGCAGGGATACACCCCACTGGGGTGTATCCGAATCAATTCACAGCTATTTTAATGTTAAAGGAGACCCCCAGAATACGACACTTACAGTGACTCTTCCTACTTTAAGTCAGAGAGAGAGAGAGAGAGAACACTTAGCCCATCAGCTGAGAGGCCAGTGATTATTCAGGTCAAAGAATCACTGCAGGGCACCCAATATAAGCCTCCTATCTTTGTAGCTGATACCTCTCCCCGAGCAATGTAGAGAACACGAGCAATGTAGAGAACACGATTCTCTCACTTGTTGAATTGCGATAGGAGAGAGCCTGACAGTAAATCTCTACTTGAAAGAACAGTTATTGTCATTCTCTTAAATCTGGGCATTGTTTCTGCTTCCATTTTAAGCTCTCCATAGGATCTCTTCTTTATTGGAACAGCTGATTGCAGCTTGATCATTTCTGACGTGTGGGTCCTTCCTCCAGAGCACCGCAGGGTGGATCCTTGTCTTTTACACACGGATCCTCTCCCCTTACAGTCAGGCATTGAGTAAGCCTCAAGCCTAAGTAACTGCAAGTGATGAACACAGAGCCAAACCTGAGTCTGACTCAAAATCCCAGACCCTAAACCATATATTTGTTGGATAAGAGAATAAATACATTCAATCTCTTGAAAAATATCACCAACTTCTTTTCACTTCACATCAGAGCCTTCGCATCAACTGGCTAGAGCCTGCCTTCTAAAAGTTTCCTCTCACCTAAAAAAAAAAATCAGATAAATGTGAGAGTGGGATATGTAAATAAATGTGAGTGGGATATGCAAATTAGAGAAAGTGAAGTAAACTACAGTATATCCTACGTTGCTGTTTTTTATTTTTTTTAAGATTTATATATTTATGCATACAAGAACTGAGGTACAGGCCAGAGGTGCAGTGAAGGTTGGAGGATTCACCAGGAAGAGTAGGGAACAGAACAGGCGGACTGACCAAAACACACTGCTGTGTGTTTTACTGTTTTTTTAATTTTTTAAAAAGATTTATTTATTTATGCATACAAGAACTGAGGTGTATCCTCCCTGAATCAATTCACAGCTATTTTAATGTTAAAGGAGACCCCCTGAATACTACATTTACAGTGACTCTTGATGCCCAATTGCTGCTTCTTACTTTAAGTCAGAGAGAGAGAGAGAACACTCAGCCTATCAGTTGAGAGGCAAGTAATTATTCAGGTCAAAGAATAACTGTTATGGTCTCACTCATAGCAGGAATCTAGAAAACTTAAATAAGGGACCAGGAAAAAGAATAACAATAAGAAAGAAAATATCAAAATCAACAAACAACTATGAAACAGAGACACTCTATGGGGGATGGGGGCAGGGAAAGGAATTGGGGTCAAAATAAGGGGGTTGTAATTGTATGGGGAATATAAAAATAAAAGTTAAATAAAAAAAACAAAACAAAGAATCACTGTTATTTAACCTACCTGCAGATTTAAATAATAAGGGGCATACTACAAAGCCTTGTACTCTTTAGGGTTGAAAGAGTTGAATGTTCTTGCCATTGATTTGAGCAGTAATATTATACCACAAGTTTTGAGAAAAAATGACAAAATAGGACAAAATTTAGGGACAAAATTAAGTTACTGTTCATGAAGTCAAGAACAGAAAGTCTGTTTATGTCACAGAGATTCAACTACTGTATAAGATAGAACAAGATGTAGGTTACAGGAATGTGAACCCACTGCTTTTGAAAGCTGTTTAATCTTCTCATAAGATTTTAGGTTGGATCTGTAAATTTGTTGCATAAAATATTCAAGATATTTGTAGTAATGGATTAAGGCAGTTTCACCTTTGAGAGAAGGATTGGATAAAATTTAAAATCCATCTAAGAAACTATACATTTACATACCATCTCCTGTAATTGGGAAAGAACTTCTCCAATTAACTTTTGGCCTACGATGTGAAATGAGTAAGATGATACCTAGTGGTATAACAGAAAAAGAAACAAACATGAATGCATTGTTTTATTTGTAGTAGAACAAGTGCTAAACTACAGGGCACAAAACCTACATTCTACGTTCATGCCGTTCCTTTATATTGTACTATTGGGCAAGTAATTTATTTTTCTCATATTTATTTTTTTCTAAAGATCTATTTATTTTTGCATAGAAGAACTGGGGTGCAGGCCTGGGATGGGTGGGATGAGAGGATTCACCAGAGACAGAGCAGGGAGCAGAACAGGCAGATCTACTGAAATACACTGCTGAGGGGAGCAGGGGGGGAGACAGGAGAGGTCTGCTGTGCCATGTGGGTCAGCTCCCTGGCCAGGATCGACCTCAGGCCATGGTAATGATAGTGCTGAGGTTTAACCCCTAGGCCACCAGGGAGGCCCTATTTTCCTAATTTTTAAAAAGGGATGTTGTGGGCCTCCCTGCTAGCCGGCGAGAATCCCACATGGCTCGGCAGACCTCTCCTGTCTCGCCCGCTGCTCCCCTCAGCAGTGTATTTCGTCAGTCTGCCTGTTCTGTTCCCCGTTCTGTCTCTGGTTAATCCTCTCACCCTCCCGTGCATCTGGCCTGTACCCCAGTTCCTGTATAAATAAATAAATCTTAAAAAAAAAAATAAATAGGGATGTTGTGAGACCAAATGAGATCATGCTTCACAAAGGCAACTTGCAAAGTATAAAGTACCTTGTGTTTACAAATAAATAAATTAAATGTCAGAACTGGAAAGGGAACTTGGATGGGACTTGCCTTAGGGGGTCTGGCTCTTATAGATATTGTGATGAGGATTAGACTTATGGAGGTGGGGTGGGGTGGGGGAGGCTTCCAAACCTTGTGGTTTTATGCCATCTCATTGTTGATTTTTAAAATTTCATACTTAGTCTTTATTTAAAAAATTTGGGGGGGTATGTATAACATACTAAATTTCACACTAATTAGTGTATATAATGAAGCAATGTCTGGAGGCTAGAATTTTTAAAGTCAGATGTCCAGGCAACTCAAGCCTTCAACAATATGTCTTAAACAAATGGGGGTCCTGATGAGGTTCAACCTGAAGGGGAAGTCAGGTGAACTTAGCACCTCGAGGTAAAAATTCTAGTGAACCACACTTTGAAGCCAAGATTGCTTGTCTTACCGTGACTTTGGCAAAAGTTAAAACTCTGATGAACGTGCCAACATTTTTATGCATTTTTTTTTTTTAGAACTTTTCAACAGACCATGGCAATTACTCAGTGACTTTGTTTGCCTAGAACAGTTTACCCAAATTCCACAGAAGAGGCTGCTGCAGCCTTTTGATTTGTATCCACAACTTTCCTCTTCTGTGTTCTGTCACCAGATGGCAAGGTAGTATAACACACCTTTTTCCCCCAGATGGTAGACTCTATGTATTTTTCTTCTAGACACAACAGGAAGTATAGACGTTGTTGCTAACTTTCATCTTCTAGGAAGTTCTAGAAAATTCAACAAGCTGTTAGTTTCTGCTAACAGGTTTAAATACCTTTTCAAAACTCTTTCCGGGAAAAGAGTGGTAACATCTTTTTATTTATTTATTTATTTTTTTTTTTAATTTTCTAGAGGCATGTCTTATTTATTTATTTATTTATTATTTGTTTTTTGTTTGTTTGGTTTATACATGCACTGGGTACAGTCAGAAGCGTGGGAGGGTGAGAGAATTCACCAGAGCCAGAGAGGGGAGTAGAACAGGCAGAAGGACCGAAGTACACTGCTGAGGGGAGCAGTGGGCGCGGCAGGAGATGTCTGTCGTGCCATGTGGGACCCTCACCCTGTGGCCGGGGAACGAACCGGCGCTGCAGAGGCTGCGGGCAGCTTCGCAACCCAGCGCTCAACCACTGAGCCACCGGGGAAGCCCAACAGACACAGTTTTTAAGTAATTAGCAGAACAGCTACTCTTGATTTTTCAGATTTATTAGATTTTTGTTTATGGACCCCTTTTTATATAATTTGAAGGGGCAGTCCTGAGTATAAAAGATATGCAAACTCATTGGAAAAATGACAGAAAAAAAAAAAAAGACAGGGAAAAGATATTCCTTAAATTCTACCACATAGTAGCAACACTAAAACATTTAAGTATATTTTTAGTCAGCTTTTATGTATATTTTATAAAAATATTGTGATACAAATTTGTATGTGACTTTTTGTCATTTAACAGCTTAGAATGTTAGCTGTGCTATTAAAAATATATATTTTTTTAAAGATTTATTTTTTATTTATTTATACAAGCACTGGGTACAGTCAGAAGCGCGGGAGGGTGAGAGAATTCACCAGAGCCAGAGCGGGGAGCAGAGCAGGCAGAAGGACCGAAGAACACTACTGAGGGGAGCAGTGGGTGGCAGGAGAGGTCTGCACACCATGTGGGACCCTCCTCCAGTGGCCGGGGAGCAGCCGGGGATCGAACCAGTGCCGCAGAGGCTGCGGGCAGCTTCGCAACCCAGCGCTCAACCGCTGCGCCACCGGGGAGGCCCTATTAAAAATATTTTAAAGTCTATTTTTAGTAAATATTTTCTAATAATGGAAGAAGTAGAAAATTTGAAAAATAAAGGTAATATAAGGAAAATAAGAAATTATTGGCATATTTCCTTTCTTCTTACTTACATGCATTTCTTTTATATATCTGAGATACTTTTTTGTATCCTGGGGTGAGAGGATTCACCAGAGAGAGAGTGAGGAACCCAACAGGCAGGTCTACTGAAATACACTGCTGAGGGGAATAGCAGGTGAGACAGGAGAGGTCTGCTGCGCCATGTGGGTCAGCTCTCCTGCCAGGGATTGAACTCCTGCTGCAGTGGCTGTGGATAGCTTCATAGTGCTGCATCTTAACCCTTTGCGCCACCAGGGAGGTCCTTGTATCATGTTTTTCTGCACTCATGTACTTAACTGCTTTCCCACATGATTAAACATTTTCCAAAAAATTATTTTTCAATGTCTGTATAGTGTTATATCACATCAACATTCCATAATTTACTTAAATTCCTCTACTCAGTTCTCTTAAAGGTTTGTTTCCTTTAATGGTCCAGAATTTCGAATGTTATAGTATCTTCAAGAAATAATAGAATAGTTTGAGAAATTCATAACAATAAGCTATGAAAGAAAAGAATGAGTCATTATAGATAAGAAATCGAGATGTAGGTACCCATGATGCAGGTACTGGGCCAGCCTCTAAACTTATGCTACATGTGTATTTCAAAGAGGATTTGAGGGGCCTCCATGGTGGTGCAGGGGTTAACGTCTCAGCACTATCAAGCTATTGGCAGCCACTGCAGCAAGAGTTTCATCCTTTGATCCCAGGTTGGCCAGGGAGCTGACCCACATGGCACAGCAGACCTCTCCTGTCTCTCCCTCTGCTCCCCTCAGCAGTGTATTTCAGTAGATCCGCCTGTTCTGTTCCCCACTCTGTCTCTGGTGAATCCTCTCGCTTCCACCCCTGCACCTCTGGCCTACACCCTAGTTCTTGTATGTATAAATAAATCAATATTTTTTTTTTAAAAAAGAGGATTTGAGATGGTTTATTGACGCTCAGAAGTAAGGGCAAAATTAAAAAAAGGTGCTAAAGACAGGCCACAAATTTGATTGTGAAGTTCCAAGAGTCAAAGCAAACTAGTAAGATTCAGTTTCCTTATAAAGAAAACCAAGTTCAGCTCAAAATTATAGTTACCTGGTGTTGAAACCTAAGAGAAATCTTTATAAAAGGGTGATGAGGGGATGGTGCTGTGGGTTATGCAGAAGCCTAAGAGTCAGAAGGTCAGATTCCAGTGTTCGTTTTGCCTTTAACCAGCAGCGCAAACCCGGCAAGTCATCTAATCACTCTTACAAGCTTTATTTCTGTCATTTATGTGCCACTAAGATTACAAAGGCAAATAAGAAGTTTGTGTCCTCAAGGATCACAGGTCCTCGGAGGGAGGAAATGGGAGAGAAGCTATAAGCTGCCATTTGAGTACATGGCAGGAAAGCTGTAAGAGAGAGATGGAAGGGATGCAAATGAGTTAGACCCATCTGACATCTGTGACTTTTAAGTTAATCCACACACTAAACAGTGCCTTCTATAAAATTCCACTATTTCTGTCAAAATCCAACTATCTCCAAATGTTAAAATTTTAACAGGACTGAACTGACTAAAGTATTGGTAAAATAACCGTTGCTGGGGATGGTGATTCTATTATACAGAAAACTGAGCATGCACTGTCATATTCTTACTTTTGTAATTATAGTGTTGGCTATTTTGCAAAATTTGTTCCATCAGAGTTGTCTTTCTCAATTGTATGTATTGTTGGAAAGTCAGCTCTCTCTATTTCATCCTTTCCCTACATCTACTGGTGTTCTTCTGAAAAATGCACCCCTTCCAGAATCTCTATCGAGCGCTCCCTCTTCCCTGTTATTATTGCATATCTTCTTTGCTGTTTCGCCTCCACATTTGAAATATTCATATTTCTTTGGAATTTATTTTTCTTCAATCAATCAAGCTCTACAATTTTTTTTTTCTGAATAACATGCTCAGATTTTTCATTTGCCGTGTTCTGTGGACAATCTCCTACCCCGATTCTGATAACTCTCTCTTGGGGTCCTTCAGTGTCTTCCCCATGTGGTCCTCTGCTTTTTCTTTCCCACACCAACTTCTAGTTATTCTCTTCCATCTTTACATTATTAACTTCTAGGATGATTGGATTCCTAGGATTCCTTTAGTATGTTTGTCGTTTTCCAGAGAAAATAACTAATTTGGTCTTAACAGAAAATTACAAAGACCTTTATCAGAATGTTCCATTCAGGACCTCCCTGGCAGCACAAGGGGTTAAGATGCAACCTATGAAGCTGACTGCAGCCACTGCAGCACAGTTCAATCCCCCAGCCAGCCAGGGAGCTACCCACATGGCACAGCAGACCTCTCTTGACTCGCCCGCTGCTCCCCTCAGCAGCGTACTTTGGTCAATCTACCTGTTCTGTTCCCCACTCTGTCTCTGGTGAATCTTCTCACCCTCAACACCTCTGGCCTGTACCCCAGTTCTTGTATGCATAAATAAATCAATCTTTTTTAAAAAAAAAAAGTCAAAAAAAAAGTCAGAATGTTCCATTCAAGCAGGTTTTATTTCACATACTCTCTCTTTTCACATCACCTTTGTCTTTCAGACCTGAGCCCTCTCTTTGGTCACTGTGATTTTTTCCTTTAAAAAAAAAAAAGATTTATTTATTTATGCATACAAGAACCCCAGTACAGGCCACAGGTGCGAGGGTGAGAGGATTCACCAGAGACAGAGTGGGGAACAGAACAGGCAGACTGACTGAAACACACTGATGAGGGGAGCAGCGGGTGAGAAAGGAGAGGTTTGCCGCGCCATGTGGGTCAGCTCCCTGGCCAGCGATAGATCTTGTGCTGCAGAGACTGTGGACAGCTTCACACTGCTGTGCTTAACCCCTTGCGCGACCAGAGAGGCCGTTCTCTCTTTTTTAAAACTCAGAATCCCAGTTTTCCCAGGAACTTTTAATATTTGTTTTTTTTTTTAATATATATGTATACAAGAGCTGGGGTACAGGTCATAGGTGTGGGGGGTGAGATGATTCACCAGAGACAGAGTGGGGAACAGAACAGGCAGGTTGACCGAAGTACACTGTTGAGGGGAACAGCGGATGAGTCAGGAAAAGTCTGCTGCGCCATCTGGATTGTTCCCTGGCTGGCCGGGGGATTGAACTCGTGCTGCAGAGGCTGCGGACAGCTTCATAGGTTGCGTCCTAAGCCCTTGAGCCACCAGGGAGGCCCCAACTTTTAATTTTTAAATTTACATTTTCTTAATACCATAGCCCACACATGTACGTTTTCTCATTTCTTATATAAAAATTCATTTGTTTTGCTCTCCCACTCGATAAATTGTGAGTCCTGAGGATAGTG
The DNA here is from genome assembly GCF_014898055.3 of Talpa occidentalis. Taxonomy (NCBI): domain Eukaryota; kingdom Metazoa; phylum Chordata; class Mammalia; order Eulipotyphla; family Talpidae; genus Talpa; species Talpa occidentalis. The sequence continues at coordinate 77,862,808 of NW_023605194.1, forward strand.
ACCATGCCTGTGGTAAATGAACACTAACTGGGTTGGCTGTCATTCATCTATGACTCTTTCTGTCCATCTCCCACCATCCTCTGGCTCTAGTTAATGATCTGAATGGAACGGTCACTTTTTTGATGGTACTGTTTTTCTGATTGCAGGATTGGTTAAGGAGTAAGCTTGTAAACCAGACTGGACCAATCACAATAGGCCACTCCTAGATTACAGTGATTGGTCCACTGGGGGCATGTGACCCTAATGGGGCCAGATCCTATCTCAAGAGTTGACAGAAAGTTTTTTTTTTTTAAAGATTGATTTATTTATGCATACAAGAGCTGGGGTACGGGCCACAGTTGGGAGGGTGAGAGGATTCACCAGAGACAGAGTGGGGAACAGAAGAGGCAGACTGACTGAAATACACTGGTGAGGGGAGCAGCGAGAGAGATGGGAGAGGTCTTTTGCACCATGTGGATAGCTCCCCGGCCAGTCAGGGATTGAACTCGTGCTGCAGAGGCTGTGGAATGCTTCATAGTGCTGTGCTTAACCCCTTGGGCCACCAGGGAGGCCCTATATTTTCCATTATATATAGGAACTGTAAGGAAAGCCAGAACCTGCTGGGCACTACTGTCCCACCAGTGAAAAATGATCTGGGAGAACAGCTGAGAAGCAAAGAATTCTTTGTTCATTCCTCTTCTTGCCATTCTGAGATTTAATTTGCCAACTATTTATTCAATTCTGATAGCTGCCCCAGTATCCTTTCAATAAAATCTACCTCCCTCCCTTTTATTTGTTTCATCTGGCTTGGGTTGGGTTTATGTCATTTGCAACCAAAAGGCTTACGATTTGTATAATACTTTACATGTTTTGAAACCCTGTAGCACAGACCTGTAAAATAGAAATCCCTACATGTGGTATGCCTCACGGCATAGCTGGTCAGTCATCTTAACTTCAAAAGAGCCATATAAGAAAACTTTCATTGCCAAAACTCTTTACATTTTTGTCCTATGATTCTTCCTAATTCATTTACGCCATGCTGTCTTTTGGTTACAACACCTGAAAATTGATTCAAGATTGAATTTATTTCCTCTTCTGTCAAGGCAAACCCCAACTTCCCTAAAGTTACTGATTCTTTTCCTTACTGATGTGTTTATTTCCCTTAACATACTGAGAGAATATTTAGTTTGAGCCAGGTGTTGTGCTAAAATTTAGCTTATTTGATCCTCCCAAAGAATCTGTGAGGTGGGTACTATTATAATCTCTATTTAAAATAAGGAAACTGGAGCACAGTGAGATTGAGTAGTTAGCCCAAGCTCATAGTGAGTAAGCTGTGGAGTTGGAACTAATTCTTATACTTTAGTATGCAACAGAAGAACTAACTGGGAGCGAGCGGTAAAAATCCAGATTTCTGGGGCCTACTAATTCAAAACCAGACCAAGGAAAGGTTATGACTACACTTCAGAGATGTTCACATTTACCCAAAAATGCTGATCTCTCATCTGCAACCTTTAGTGATCTTAAATTTGGTTGAGAATATATTTCACCGTTTTTGATTTTTGCAATAGAGTAAGATTCTGCCACATGTGGATCTAATATTTAAATTATTCTGACCTTGCTCCAATAAATAGTACCAAATATATACCCTTCAGGCATTCACTGGAGATCTTAATCTTGAATTGACTGCCACCCAGCTCCACTACAAAGGGGTAGTAGAAGCAGATATTTGAGAAAGACTTGACCAAAGAACATGCTTACTATTTAATCCTCAGCATTTCTTACTCTATCACTCAAACAAAATAAGATCACCACAAATCCATGTGCTTGGACTTTGTTAGTTTGGGTCTCAGTGGAAAGACTTTCTATCTCTCTCTCCGTTAACCAGCTCCCACTCAATACTCAGCTTACTGCAGTCTGGATAGTGGCCCCACTGAGCCAAAGCTGCTGTTACTTGGATCACCAGCTGCCACCTACACACTGTATGATTTGGAGATTAAGCACGTGTCCTCCAGGGCCAGTTCAAATTCTGCTTCTTCCACTTCTTGCTCAACCCCTCTGTGCTACTCATTGTTCTTACCTGGAAAATGGGAGTACTGATGGAACCTGCATTCTAGAGTAATTATGAGGAATAAGCCTGGCAATGATTGTCAGGTGGTTAGACTAGCCCACATGGCACACATTCAATGAATGCTATTCACCAGAGTGTGAGAGCCATCAAAGGCAACATCAGTGTTTTGTTCATAACTAAGTCCTCAGTGCCTGACACACAGTAGATTCTCAAGGTTTATTTATATAATTTTTTAAAGATTTATTTATTGGGCCTCCCTGGTGGTGCAAGGGGTTAAGCATAGCACTGTGAAGCTATCTACAGCCTCTGCAGGACAAGTTTGATCCCCGGCCTGCCAGGGAGCTACCCACATGGCTCAGCAGACCTCTCCTTTCTCACCCGCTGCTCCCCTCAGCAGTGTATTTCTGTAGATCTGCCTGTTCCGTTCCCCACTCTGTCTCTGGTGAACCCTCTCACCCCCCGCACCTCTGGCCTGTACCCCAGTTTTTGTACGCATAAATAATAAATCTTTAAAGATATTTATTTATGCATACAAGAACTGGGGTGTAAGCCAGAGGTACAGGGGGTGAGAGGGTTCACCAGAGACAGAGTGGGGAACAGAACAGGCAGATCTACAGAATTACACTGCTGAGGGGAGCAGCGGGTGAGACAGGAGAGGTCTGCTGAGCCATGTGGGTAGCTCCCTGGCAGGCCGGGGATCAAACTTGTCCTGCAGAGGCTGTAGATAGCTTCACAGTGCTGTGCTTAATCCCTTGTGCCACCAGGGAGGCCCTCAAGGTTTATTTATAAATAAATCATATAAGTTCCAAATTCAATGGCATTTTCAGGTCCTTTCTTATTTGACTTACTGTGACAATTGATCAGACACTCATACAGCAACCAGCTCATGCCAGGTGCAGGTGTATGCCCTTTATGGGTATGTACTCGTTTAATTTCCATCAGAACCCTATGAGACAGGTTTGTGTTTTATAAATGATAAAAAAAAAGTGGGGAGCAGGGAAAAGAGGGATTGGGGTCAAAATCAGGGGGTTCTAATTGTATGGGGAATATAAAAATAAAATTAAAAAAAAAAAGTGAGAGGGCCTCCCCTGGTTGCACAGTGGTTGAGCGCTGGGCTGCGAGGCTGCCCGCAGCCTCTGCAGCACCAGTTTGTTCCCCGGCCGCCGGCAAGGGTCCCACAAAAAAAATAAAAAAGGTGAGAAACAGAGATGTTTAGCAATTTGCTGAAGCTCACACAGCTAGTATGTTGCAGAGCAAGGCAGTCTGATTTCAGTCTATGTTTGCCTCTAATTTCTTTCTCCTTAGAACTCTTCCATGAAAAACTCTCTTACTCCCTGACTCCTTCTGTTCTTTTCTTTCTGTGCATCTCTGAAGCAGAGATGACATTTCCCAGAACTCTGTCTAAAGCCATTGCTTTTATTTAGTTTACATTCTTGCTAGTTGGTGGCTTCTGCTTCCATCGTACACTGATGATTCCCCAGTCCACATCTTTACCCCAGACACCCTTCCCAAGGCTCCAAATGCCTGTGTCCAGTTGCTCACTGGACCATACTCATGTTCAAAATATATGAAATAATAAATTTGGGCTTTTCCCAAAAGACACTTTTTTTCCCATTTAATTCTCTGTCTTAGGCAATGGTACCATTCTCCTCACCGTCACTGAGCCCAGAAAGCTATGAATCATCTGTAAGCAGCTTTCTCCTCTCCTTCCATGACCAGACTGCATCCAGGCCCGGTTGACTGTGCTTCCTACACACCTCTGAATTCTTAGAGCTGTTCCCTTCATAGCTGCTGTCCCAACTTGTCTGCTGCTGACTTGCTGTCCTGCCTCGAAACGGTGCAGCTTCAGCTCAGCTCAGTTCCCTTTTTAATACTAGAGTTACTTTTTAAAAATCAGTGTCAGTGCTGACACAGCAACAGACTGAGTTCGATCCCCAGCCAGGGAACTAAGCCATGTATGCCACAGCAGACCTCTCCTGTCTTGCCCGCTGTTCCCCTTAGCAGCAGATCTCGGTAGATCCTCCTGCTCTACTCCACACTCTGTCTCTGGTGAGTCCTCTCACCCCACCCGCACCCCAGTTCTACATGCAAAAAAATATTTTTTTTTCAATCTCATGACAGCATTTTCCTGATCAAAATTCTTTAATGGCCCTTTTGTGGAGTAGAATAAATGAATTCCTTAACATGATATGCAAGGCTTTTCCCAAGCTGTTCTATTTCTTCTGGTTTCATCTTCCCTCTCTCACTGGAAAACCACTTGCTCTAGTAATTCTGAGCTCCTTACAGGTTGTCTAGAGAGCTTCATGCTCTCACGATCCTGTGCTTTTTCAGATTCTCTCTCTAAAATGTCCTTTTCCAGTCGTCTCCCCAGTCACTCTTCTTCAAGCCTCAGATCTTCATAAAAGTATCAAATATAAGCCTAACACAAAAGAGACAATGCCTTAGTAGATTTTAGCTGCTCTTCTACAACCCGCCTTCATTCCCATTCAAAATTGATTATTGTTCTGCTGTATAAACTGTAGTCTACTAACCACAAAGAATATACATTTATTTTAAAAGTATGAGCTTATCAAAAAAATAAAGAGGGGGCCTCCCTGGTGATGCAAGGGGTTAAGTACCACACTATGAAGCAATCCACAGCCTCTGCAACACGTGTTCGATCCCTGGCCATCTGGGGAGCAGCCCACATTGTGCAGCAGACCTCTCCTGACTAGCCCTTTGCTCCCCTCAGCAGTGTACTTGGGTCATTCTGTGTGTTCTGTTCCCCACTCTGTCTCTGGTGAATCCTCTCACCCCCTGCATCTATCTGTGCCCCGGCTCTTGTATGCATAAACAAATCTTTTAATAAACAAACAAACAAACAAATAAATAGGGCCTCCCTGGTGGCTCAAGGGGTTAAGCACTGTGAAGCTATCCACAGCCTCTGCAGCACGAGTTCGATCCCCTGCCAGCCAGAGAGCAACCCATATGGTACAGCAGACCTCTCCTGTCTTGCCCACTGCTCCCCTCAACAGTGTATTTCATTAGATCCTCCTGTTCTGCTCCTTACTCTGTCTCTGATGAATCCTCTCACTCCATGCACCTCTGGCCTACACCCCAGTTCTTGTATGCATAGATAAATAAATCTTTAAAAAAGAAATACACTTGAAACCCCCTTTCATCTTTTTTGTTTGACTTTTTTGTGGTCTTGATATTAAATTTATTGGACTCAAGAAAAACACCCACAATCAAATCAAATCAATGTTTTGTTTGTCCATCTTATATTTATATCCTCATCCATGTGCAGATTCTGTTTTCTGTATTTACAGTTCTACACTCCATAGAATTTCATCCCACCCTTTCTAGTTTGCCTGGGTCTTACTTGCTTCCGACTCACCCCCTCTCTTCCTTTCCACTGGGAAATCAGTGGTGATATAACAATTTGGGGTGCATCTATCCACACCTTTCTCCCATTTTATTCCTTATATCTGGGGAGGGGGAAAGGAGAGTTCCCTTCTTTGTTTTATACAAATGAGACTATGTAACACACATGTCTTTCCCTCTTGCTTTTCTCATTATCAATGCATGGGAATCTCTCCAGGCTAATAAACACAGCTCTAACTCATTCTTTTGGCTGCCTAATATCCTAGGGGATGAAGATACCACAATTTATTCAGCCACTCCAGTGTTGAAGGGCATTCCGATTGCTTTCCGTTCTTTGCCACAACGGAGTGCTGCAGCAAGCAACCTCAAACACACAGCTCCTCGTACACTAGTGCTTTTGTTTCTATGGGATAAAGTCTCCTAAATGGGAACTGTTTAGAGAAGGTAGGTTGGAGCGTGATTTATAAATAAATAAAAGCACACAGCACAGTGCCATACATTCAAAGAAGTTCAGTAAATGATGATAACGGCAAGGATATTTGTCTATGCGGTTACCTAGCAGCCTTTTGATGGGAAAAGATATGTTTCCCAGCAACTAGCAAGGATACATCATTGAATGAGAATTTGTAAAGAAAGTACAAAAGACAGAGCCTGGCACATAGCAACTGAGAATCAGTGCAGCAAAGCGTATTTCCTGTTGTCCTTCCTGGCCAACTTCCCCTGGTAGAGGACCAGGGGTATTTGGGACCCTTTTTCTGGATGCTGAGTCCCTGACCTTATGAGCTAATCACACTGCAATATGCTTTCAACAATCCTCAGTTCTGAAAGGACTCACCAACTGCCTTCCCTTGAAGCTGGTGACTTAAAAGTTAGGAAAGTGTCTATTTAAGGCAGTATATTGTGAAAGAGCATTATATTAGGAGTCAGAAAACGAATCCTGGGTTCTGCCAACTTGTCATGCTGCGGCACCTCAAGCAAGCCTAAAAAAAATCCCCTTTGTAAAATAGAGCTAACAATACCCAAGCTACCTACTTTGCACTGTTGTAGGGAGGGACAAATGGAATTATGCAAATGAAAGTGCTAAGAGAGGAGCTATACATCTATTAGCATCTATTGTTAATGTTATTCTGATTCTCTTGTACCAAGGATAGTGGCATTTTTCCTGTTCTTTGTATCACCAGGAAAGAACATAATACCACTTAGAAGAAGATTGATTTTGTGGCAATCATGGAGTATACGATGAAAGTACAGAAGAATCAATATAAAAATAACAAACTGGATGTCAGCCATTGAATCTACTAGTTCAATGGACTTCTGTAACAGTGGAAATATTTACAAAGCTGACTGTTTTGAATGTTTCATAGATAAATGAGAATAAAAAACAGAGTATGATTCTCTTTCCCCTCCCTTTCCCTTAAGTTTCTATTTTTAACGCCTGTACAGTATCAGATGTAATATCCTGGTGTTCTTTCCCTAGTCCTGGCGTTGGCCCATAAAGTACACACATGCTTCAGGAATCCAGCTACATTTGAGATGCTTCCTGCTTAATTACTGTTCTTTCTACTTAAAATTTTGAGAAATTGGTACTCGGCAGGTAAGAATACTCTGTATACATGGTGGATGGCTATGTTTGTAGATGGAATAGCAGACACTGCCTGACACCTGGGGTCATTCATTTCAGAAACGTGGCACATTTTCAGCCTTCAGTAGCACAGAATGTTGGTATAAGGAGTTCCAGAAACCTCAGTGCCAGTTGAAGTTTGGCAGTTGGTTCCTTCCAGCTGTTTTTAAAGGTATTCTTTCTGCAGAAATTTGAAAGTGGCTCATAGTTAAAGCTTACGATGTTTAGATTTAGCTGTTTCTGTTTTGATTCTTTCCTTGGGAAAGAGAAAACGGGGCCTTTATCCAGTCGTACAGGGTTTCTGAAGCTCTGTAGAGTTAGATCTAAATTGTCACAACTGTAAATAGCTGGTAAAATCAGTGAGGGGGGAAAGTCAACCTGTGTGAAGCATACAATTAAATTATTATTCATGTTGGACTTTCAACAGTTGTGGGGGCATCAGGTCAACAATGCAAGAAAAGAAAGGCAGAGAGTGCTAGAAGTGATTTAAAATCTCAGGCTTTTTGAGGGTCTTTACAAGTCATTTTGGGGTTTGATTTTCATAGTCTTAAGTGTGCATCTGTTGAAGAAAAAGTAGGAGAAAAAATTGAGATTGAAGCAAACTTTATTTAAAATTACTTTTCAGTCAAAATCCTGTTTTCGAAAGGGAGATTTTTATTGTTGATAATTTTACATTACCTTAAAGGATTAAGTGTATTAAAATAGAAAATGGATAATGAGTAACAGAAATGTAGTAAATACTGGGACATGCGCCTTATTCTCCTCACTCTTAGGCACAAGAAAAACTCTGATATATATTTTTTCACTCTGTTCTTTTTGAGAAAACTGAATTTACAAAATGTATATGATGATATTCATTATGAAACACTTTGATTTTCAAAGCATATAGATTTCATGAAAACAGCTGTTCCTTAATATAGATAAATCATAGGGAATATTATTCAATATATAAGAAATTGTATTCAATCAGGAACTCACCCTATTGCACAAAGCAAAATACTCCTATCTCATTCAATAAATAGAATGGAGATTTGAGTGACCTGCTCTTAATTTTACATCTATGTAACACAATATGAAATAAAGAATTAGCAGATACTAAGAGAAAGAGGACTTAATTTTCCATGTAATTTTTTCATAAAGCAGAAAAGAAATATTTCTTTTTGAACTATCTAGAATAGGGGTAAACAAGTAGCCTATAAAATGAGTAGCATCTAAGCAGTTTGAATTTATTCTCCACTGTGTAAACTACTTGAAGAATGTAATTGAGTGTTAGTATCCACTTTTGGGACACCACATCTACACAACCAATAAAGTTCTCACTTGAATTTTTAAGTTTATAACCTAAGTGGCAATTTTTGATTGTTCAAAACACTTCATTAATCTTTCTTCCTAATATGAACACATGTACTGCAATAGTTTTAGTTTTTGAAATTTATATGTAGAGAGTAGTACTGAAAAGGATAATTGTAACTAATGCAGAATAATAATATAAAATGTTGCAAGATATGTGTGAACTCTGGGTACTATCTTAATATTTCTGTAAATCTAAAATTGTTATTAAAAAATAGTCTATTTTGGGGCCTCCCTGGAGGCACAAGGGGTTAAGACACAACCCATGAAGCAATCCGCAGCCACTGCAGCACGAGTTCGATCCCCGACCAGGGAGCAACCCACATGGTGTAAGCAGACCTCTCCTGACTCGTCCACTGGTCCCCTCAACAGTGTTTTTCAGTCAATCTGCCTGTTTTGTTCCCCACTCTGTCTGGTGAATCCTCTCACCTCCACCCACACCTCTGGCCTGTACCCCAGTTCTTGTATGCATAAAAAAAAAATCTTAAAAAAATACTCTATTTTCAAAGAATTAATGGCTATGGAAAAAAGTCTATTTTAAAAGAAAACAAAACTTATTTCTGTTTTATTCAATCTCCTTGCTCTAGGATTTTCCCCCATTACCTATAAGATGTAAGCATTTGGGATAAAACAAATATTAAAACATTTCTATAACATTTTTCTTCAAAAGTGTCTTATTATTTAACTCCAGAACCCTTTCCAGATTTTAGTTCAGATTGCTATTTAATATTTTGTTTATAGTTCCTAACATGAATGGTACAATATTTTTACTATCCTCTGTAAGGAAATTTTTTTATCCTCTGTAAGGAAACAAAATCGAAAGTGTCCTGCTTTTATCTCTAATAACTTTAAACCATGTCATTTTTATTTGCTTAAAAACTAAGATTTTAGTTTAAGAGTGAGATTTGATTTCTATTTTACAATTAAGCATTTTCTAAAGCTAAGGACTAATAAATGGAAGACCTTTGAAATTTTTTAAATATATAGGAAATATTTTACAACAGCTGATAATGTAAAATTTTATCTCAACTTAAATTGGCATTTTAAGTATTATTTAAAAACAACTCACAATTATTGCTCTAAGTGTATCCTTTTAACTGTTTTATACTTGAATATTAAATTCTTTTCACCCTATTTAAGACTGTAATATTTTAGTTGCTATAGTCTAAAACAGTGCTTAGAAACACTGAAGCTTAGGGTTATTTTTATGATACATTAATGACATTTTCTGAATTTAATTTTTTCATTACCCAGCTATCTTTCAGAGACTGGCATATTGATTTTTCTAATTAATATGGTATGACCTGAGATGTTGTTTTCATGTTCTGTTTCTAAAGAATTGAATAGCACAACCACTATAAGTGATGTGCTGGTATGTTATCTTATAAATGCTCAAGGTACAGCTTCTAATGTTGAAAAATCGAAAAATAAATTGACCTTGATGAAGTGTGTCTTCTTTTGTCTGTTCCCAGGAAAGTTTATTTCAGGTATTTCTACTGCTGAAATGATTAGCGTTAACAGCCTTTTCCCTCCATTTTATTTTACAGGGTCTCTTCATCTTCCTGATATATGGGGTGTACAACACAGAGGTAAGTCTGCTTGGAGTATCTCAAGGCTGACAGAGTGAATGAGAGAAATGACAGGTTTCTTATCTTGATAACTGAGGAACAAAGTTGGCTTTTCATATGGGTGTCCTACTGCCCTTCATGCTTGGACTGGCTTATGTGCATCCCAGCTTACCATTTACCACTGACACCCTGAATAAAGGGACAGCCTCATTTCTCATGGGCCCTAATATTTTACTACTGCCTTAAGTTTTTGAATTTTCGGTTTTTAACACTTAACTGTACTTGACATTATTCAAGCTTCACAGTTTAAGTGCAGAATGCTTATATGTAGTTGCACAGAGTAGAAAAATATTAATAGTTCTTTTCTAAAACTGTTCATTACATGTTGTCCTTTTAAGTTTTTAGCAGGCTTAGAGAGGCTAATAGTTAATAATCTTTATAGTGTCAATTGTGAAATATCTCAGAGCTGTTGTAGTTCTTGTTTAGAAGCTATTTAGCTAGAAATATTGTGAGAAAATTGATTTGCAATTGCATTAAAATATACTGGGTAAAGATATCATAATCAAATTTCCAGTTATTCCATAAAAATACCTGTGATTTATAAATACTGTCAGGGATGTTGCTGGTTTAGATTTTTGCAGGCTAATAGGCTATGTACACTCAGTGCCCCGTGTACATAGGCACTGAGTAAATATTTGCTTGATTTTGTTACTCTTTGATGTCACGAATTTACTGTGTCATTTTCTCTTAAGGGAAAAATTGGTAATTTTGCAATTGTCTCTCAGTATTCTGCACAGAGCGGGTGGGAGTGGCAGGACAGAGTGGATCCTAGCACAGGTCTTCCAAAGGCCTGTGAGTCCACTTTTCCCAAATAACCTGAGAGACCAAGCAGCAAATGTGACAAACAGACTCGTTAGCCAGGCTGAGAAGGTATGTGGGTATTTAAATAACATCTGATGATGATGAAGTATGCGTGTGGGCGTGTTTTACAGGCTACTGCACCTGGATTACACCCAGTTTCCTTTTCCAGTAGCCTTCAGGTAGGTTGGCAGTAAGACAATTTTTTTTTTTTTTTTGCAACGGTACCTATTGCGGTTTCAAAGTAGGCTCCTCCTATAAATGCAAAGGATATATATGCGCCCACTATTAAAAAGTTTCCAAGCTGAGGGGTAACTGTAGCGATCTGTTTTAATAAATGTTGAGCATTTGAAGTTTAATGCTTTTATGTAGAATCCAAAGGGCCCTAAGTGAACCACTCTGGCTTTGGACTTTGCTTCAGTACCTGGGCTGCAAACTGTAAAGTGAAGTCCCAACAGTCCGTCCTCGGTGCCCCCCAACACCTTCCTCCTCGCCCCCCCTCCCCGCCCCGCCCCGCCAGTCTTTCTCTGCAGATCCCACGCCACGCCGCAGCCCCGTCCCGCGGCAACTTCCCGCCCCTTAAGTTCCACCTCCTCAGCGTCTTCCCCCAGAAGCCCTCACCCACGTCCTCCTCCCCAGGGCAGCCCACCAATCACGCCCATGCGCCTCGGAAGCCTCTCTTTAGAGGGGCTCCAAGTGCCCTCCCCTCCAGCCCAGGCCTCTCCGCGGCCCAACCGCCCCAGTGATTGACAGGCGGGCCGGGCGGAAGCCGCGGCGCAGGCGCCCTGGCGCCGTCGAGCTCCCCTCTGGCCCGGCCGGGGAGTTCCCAGCAGACACCGCGCCGCGGCTGCGCAGTGCCGGGGAGGATTTTAATTCCATTGTGGAGAGGACGGCGTTATTTTTATTAACTGGAGGCGACGGCGGCTGCGGCGGCGGCGGTACCCGTAAGTGTGGCCGGCGGGCCGGCGCGGGCGCGGGCGCGGCCTGGGGGAGCCGCGGGGCCATGCGCGCCGGCGCCGGAGCGCCCGGGCCGGGGACGAGCGCTGGGCGCGTTGCGGTCTGGGCGGCGGCGCGGCGGGGTCCCGGGCGCTGCGGTGGTCCCGGCCCGGGGCCCGGTTCCACCCCGTCCCCCCTCTCCCCTCTCCCCTCCTCTCCTCAGCCAGGCCTCCTCCGGGGTATGAAAATCGGCAGCGGGTTCCTGAGCGGCGGCGGCGGCACCGGCAGCAGCGGCGGTAGCGGCCCCGGCGGCGGCGGCGCCAGCGGCAGCGCCCGGCGGGCAGAGATGGAGCCCAGCTTCCCCCAGGGTATGGTGATGTTCAACCACCGGCTCCCCCCGGTCACCAGCTTCACCCGGCCGGCGGGCGCGGCCGCCCCTCCCCCGCAGTGCGTGTTATCCTCCTCTACCTCCGCGACCGCGGCCGCCGAGCCCCCCCCTCCGCCAGCCCCGGACATGACTTTCAAGAAGGAGCCGGCGGCGTCTGCCGCGGCCTTCCCCCCGCAGAGGAGCTCCTGGGGGTTCCTGCAGTCCTTGGTCAGCATCAAGCAGGAGAAGCCCGCCGAGCCCGAGGAGCCGCAGTCCCACCACCACCATCACCACCACCACTATGGGGGGCTGTTCGCTGGGGCCGAAGAGAGATCTCCGGGCCTAGGAGGCGGGGAAGGGGCTGGCCACGGCGTCATCCAAGACCTCAGTATTCTCCACCAGCATGCCCAGCAGCAGCCAGCCCAGCACCACCGCGATGTATTGCTCAGCAGCAGCAGCAGCAGCAGCAGGACTGATGACCACCATGGCAACGAGGAGCCAAAGCAGGACACTAATGTCAAAAAGGCAAAGAGGCCAAAGCCAGAATCTCAGGGAATCAAAGCCAAGAGGAAGCCAAGTGCATCTTCCAAACCTTCTTTGGTTGGAGATGGAGAAGGTGCCATCCTCTCCCCAAGTCAGAAACCTCATATCTGTGATCACTGTAGTGCTGCTTTCAGAAGCTCCTATCACCTGCGGAGACACGTCCTCATCCACACAGGGGAAAGACCTTTCCAGTGCAGCCAGTGCAGTATGGGTTTCATCCAGAAGTACCTACTGCAGAGACATGAGAAAATTCATAGTAGAGAGAAGCCATTTGGATGTGATCAGTGCAGCATGAAGTTTATTCAGAAGTACCATATGGAGAGACACAAGAGGACACATAGTGGAGAAAAGCCATATAAATGTGACACTTGCCAACAGTATTTTTCGAGGACTGATAGACTGTTGAAGCACAGGCGCACATGTGGTGAAGCCATAACTAAAGGAGCCGTTAGTGCAGAACCTGGGTCACCAAACCATAACAATATGGGTAATCTGGCTGTGTTGTCTCAGGGAAATACAAGTTCTTCAAGGAGAAAAACAAAGTCAAAAAGCATAGCTGTTGAAAATAAGGAACATAAGACTGGTAAAGCAAACGAATCACAAATCTCCAATAATATAAACATGCCGAGTTACTCGGTAGAAATGCCAGCCGCGTCTTCCAGCGGTGGCATGATTGGCACTGGTATAGATGAACTACAGAAGAGGGTGCCAAAATTGATCTTTAAGAAAGGAAGCAGGAAGAATACAGATAAAAACTACCTTAACTTTGTGTCACCATTGCCGGACATAGTTGGACAGAAGTCCTTGTCTGGGAAACCAAGTGGCTCACTTGGCATCGTGTCGAATAATAGTGTGGAGACTATTAGTCTTCTCCAAAGTACAAGTGGCAAACAAGGTCAGATAAGTAGTAATTATGATGATGCCATGCAGTTTTCAAAGAAAAGACGATATTTACCAACTGCCAGCAGCAACAGTGCCTTTTCTCTCAACTTAGGACACATGGTCTCCCAACAGTCCGTCATTCAGTCTGCAGGTGTCAGTGTTTTGGACAATGAGACCCCCTTGTCGCTTATTGACTCCTCAGCTCTAAATGCTGACATTAAGTCTTGTCATGACAAGTCTGGAATTCCTGATGAGGTTTTACAAAGTATTTTGGATCAGTACTCCAACAAATCAGAAAGCCAGAAAGAGGATCCTTTCAATATCACTGAACCACGTGTGGATTTACACCCCTCAGGAGAACACTCAGAATTGGTTCAAGAAGAAAATTTGAGCCCAGGCACCCAAACACCTTCAAATGATAAGGCAATCGTGTTACAAGAATACTCCAAATACCTCCAACAGGCTTTTGAAAAATCCTCTAATGCAGGTTTTACTCTTGGACACGGTTTCCAGTTTGTCAGTTTGTCTTCACCTCTCCACAACCACACTTTATTTCCAGAAAAACAAATATACACTACATCTCCTTTGGAGTGTGGTTTCGGCCAATCTGTTACCTCAGTGTTGCCATCTTCATTGCCAAAGCCTCCTTTTGGGATGTTGTTTGGATCTCAACCAGGTCTTTATTTATCTACTTTGGATGCTACACATCAGCAGTTGACACCTTCCCAGGAGCTGGATGACCTGATAGATTCTCAGAAGAATTTAGAGACATCATCAGCCTTCCAGGCCTCATCTCAGAAATTGACTAGCCAGAAGGAACAACAGAAAAACTTAGAGTCCTCAACCAGTTTTCAGATTCCATCTCAGGAGTTAGCTAGCCAGATAGATCCTCAGAAAGACATAGAGCCTAGAACAACATACCAGATTGAGAACTTTGCACAAGCGTTTGGTTCTCAGTTTAAGTCGGGCAGCAGGGTGCCAATGACCTTTATCACTAACTCTAATGGAGAAGTGGACCATAGAGTAAGGACTTCAGTGTCAGATTTCTCAGGGTATACAAATATGATGTCTGATGTAAGTGAGCCATGTAGTACAAGAGTAAAGACACCCACCAGCCAGAGTTACAGGTAAGGTCCCAAAAGTGACCAGGCTGGAGGTCTTCTAATGTAATTTTGTTTTATTTTGAGAACACTGCCATTGGAATGTTTCTACACGATCCTATTAAGAATAATGTAATGCCCTTTCAATGCAACTTTTCATATTTAGTTTATTTTGTTAGCGTGATTTTAGCTGTTTGTATTATGATTTTTAATCCAAATCAATAGATTAAAAATAGTTTGACATTCAAAGTGACAATGTTTAGCAATCAAATTTACGTGTATAGATCGTCAGGGAATAGCCCAAAAGTTTTAAAATGCAAAAAAAAAAAAAAAACCCACAAAAAAACAAAAACAAAAAACAAAAAAAAAACACACAAAAAAACTTTGTTGCTAGGATTAAGGTTATTCTAATTGCTTTACTCTCAGGAAAGTGTAATAACGCATGGGAATTCTGTACGTTATCACTGTAATGGAATATCCAATTTACAGATAGTATGATATACATTTCATCATTTAAGTAAGGGATCGCAAACATTTCAAATTGCTCTACCTGGGCTGATATGATATACATTTAAGTAAGGGATCGAAAAACATTTCAAATTGCTGTCTCCATCTGGGCTGATCCAAAATTCTGAGATATTGGCTACCTATATTTTGTTGCAGCTTTTTAACTGTACTCTGAACTTCCAAACCACATTCATTCCAGCCTGGTAGAACAAATATTCTTGGATCTTTGATCAAAGCCTGGAATGATAGCTTTAATAAAAGAAGAAGAAAAAGAAAAAAAAAAAAGCACCCTCTCTTTATCCCAACTTCAACAAGGCTGTAGTTCCACTAAGAGTCATCTGTCATCTGGTACAGGGTTGAAGCCCAAGTGGTTGGTTGGTTCCAGTATTGGAACCAAGTTGGAATGAAATAATTCTTTGAAATTTGGGTATGCGTTCTTTGTTATACATGGCCTAAAAATACTGTCATCTTGTCTGTGCTATTACATAGCACCCACACTTGTGTTTTGCTTTTCTAAACCTGTCCTCTTAGAGTTCTGGGCTGGCCTTGTTCCCTGTTCTGTCTTGACAATTTTAATTTTAGAATGATTTGCATTCAATTGGTAAATTCCTTATGCATTTTACATGCCTTGTAGCATCAGAATGCTAAACCATAGGATAAATATCCCTCCCTACTTTTTTTATTTAAAAAAAAAACCTATACAGGTTTCCATGTATAGTTAAAACCCTGCATACTCACAGCTATAGCTATTAATAAGGTTGTAATTCCAACTGGTGACAGAGCTAGTGTGAGGGATAACAATGACAACATTCTTATGCATTTTAGTAGTGGCATCAGAACCTCTTTGTGAAATTGCAGCCTTTAATGTATATTTTAAAAGGGTGCATTAGTCAGTATTGTACAGGGGTCTTGTAAAGTCATCAAAACTTGCTATGAACGCTAATTGCCATTTGAAGCTACTGGTAGACAGTGGCTCTCTGCTCTAAACCACTTTTTAGCAATTGTATTTTTTTCCTGATTATATTTTTTAATGTACTTTGATGTTTATGCTGATGAGTTTTTATGTACTTTTGGTGATGTTTCAGTCTTATGTACTCTTCTGGCGTCAGAAAAGTACCACTGGTTGTTTGCAGTCTTATTGTGTAATCAGCCTACCACAGGCTTCCATGTATAATAAAGTAATTAATATTGTGCAAGTGTAAAAACACTTCTGTTATGAAAGCAGTGTTTGGAAAATAAGAAATTATTAAAAATGGTTACAAAATACTAGTTAATTTCCTTTCCCCACTTTCCTCCCTTAAGTCTGCTTTACCAGCTAAAGGGTCACCTATTTGTTATTGCAAGATTCTTAGAAAATGTGTTTAATCCTCTTAAATACACTCAGTACTAAAACGTCTGTATTTCTTCTTTTGGTAAGTGCGGTAAGTTCTCGTGGGTACAGAATTAAAGCTGTAATCAAAGGATGGAGAGGACCTTTACCACTGTATCTCTTAAGCTGTATGATTTTTTCCAGTGTTTTGTTTTATACAGGTTTTGACTTTCTTTAACTTTTATTGTGTGTACTGAATACTGCATATGTATTATTCTGATTGTTTGCTCTAGTTTACTACCAATAAAAGACCTGTTAATCACAAAATTGAAGAAAGGAGATATCACTTAATATCCAGCTTTTTATGATTTTCAGATTTTCTGTTAACTGCATTTCATGAAATATTCACATCCGTGGTATAACCTGTAGTTGAGTGACTTGAATTTTTATTGTATATTTTTTTAAACTTAAGTGTTTCTTATTTATAGGTTTATTTTATTTGGAAATTGGTTTAATATTTTCTTGGTGTTTCAGGAGCACTGTAAGGAAGGATAGACATTTAGTATGTAAATTGGATGTTTTATTAAAATTGGGTTAGCCATCCTAAATATCATTCCAGAGAGATTATTTATTGAGGCTTTATTTCAAATCAGATTTCAGTATCTCTTTGGTTCTAGGTGCATCTTTTTTTTTTTTTGCCTTGAAAATGATTATAAAATAACAGTATAACCAATAAAGATGCTCTTGAATATTTTTAGTGGGACAGCAGTTGTTAGAGTTAACAATGTTTTTAAATGATTAAAAGTATATATTAGAAGGAAGGAGCTAAGCCGTAAATGTTGATTATGTAAAAGTGATGTTTGAAAGTAAATATGTTAACTTTTAAAGATGAAGGAGAAGAAATTGTAGATGGCTGTAAAATCATGAGAAAATTACTTTGAAATTTAGTGGCTTTAAATATTGAGGAATTAGAGTAAATTATTAAAGGGTAAAGAGGTCTTTTGAGTCTTTGCCTTTTTTCCTATGTGATACATTGTATAATGATAAATTACACTCAGTATAAATAAGGATTTCTCTTGTGGGCCAGTATGATTAGGAAAAGTAAATTAGTTCTTTCTTTGCCAAGGTTAATTCCTAGATTTGGTCATTTTATTGAGCAAAAGTTTTTAGCAGAATCTCTGGTTCTGCATTGAAATCCAACTCAGTTTCTCTGCACAGATGATTTATTTCTCTGTTCTAGGTTAACCCTAACATACTAATTTTTTTTGACCCACCCACTCTTTTTTTTTTTTTTTCATTCTGTGGACTGTCTGTCAAAATTTTTCAATTAAGGCATTTACTTTTAAGATATTAAAGTACCAAGTAGGAAATTATGCATTGGTGTTGCTGTAAATTCAGGGTAAGGACTACTACAATTTAGCAGCTGCTCGTCAATAATTTGAGGGAATTTCATAGCGAGAACAGAAAAATGTGGACAAAATTAAATTTGCTTTTAATTGCAAACAGTGATCCAAATATTTCCATCTCAAATTTATGTGCATTACCCTTCAGATAAGAGGGACTTGACTATTTCATTCCTGCTGTCTGACATTTTGTCATTAGTTTGTCATTAATAACATTTATGCCTGAACTGGGTAACAGTTTGAGCACTGTGGCCTTGTAAGGACCTATGTAATCCTAAACTTCCAAGTTCAAGAGTTCTTGTTAAACTGAAGAACTATCCTTAAAAAAAAATTAGCTTTTGAACTTCAAAGTTACATTTTTAGAGTAAACTACATGTAAAGGCTGTCATTTTCTGAGTTTTATGATCATGTTTTCTACGATGCATAATGACAGGATTTCATTTCTAAAACGTGATGCAAGATTCCTTTGTTAGTGTGTGATGCTGGTCTATGCCTCACGTTGCGTGAGGTTATGTCAGTAATGTTCCTTGGATATTTTTGTTAGGGATCCCTCCTGGAATTTAAGAGGAGAGCTCTGTGGTGCTTTGCTAATCTGTTTTTTGTACCTTCTGTAGGATGATAAAAGAGTTCCTGAGATAGATTTTGAGAAGAAATGTGTTGGTTCCACTTACTGTATTTTTTGTGTCCAGAATTTATTACTTAAAGTGAACATTAGCATAAAGACAGCATCTGGAAATGCTGTTGTCCTTGATTAAAAAAAAAAATCCTTCAAGATGATAAAAAGAGATCATTACTATAAAAGGGCATACACTTAATTATTTTCCCACTCTGTACCTGTTTTGCTCTTTGAAAAAGTACAGACTATATTTGAGTGACTAACTTAAGTAGAGTCTATTTACATTCTAAGTGAACCTTTGACTCATTCTAACGAAGAGCTGCCTGACATTTTTAGGGTCACAGACCCTTTGGGCAGTTGATGGTATGATTGATGTCCCTCCCAGCCCCACACATTAACAAATATACTTAAACACAAAAGTTTACAAGCCAGTCTATGCTCACAAGTCTCCTCCCCATACAGTGTTTTTAATCTATGGATCCCAGATTAAGAATTCTTGCCTTAGAAGACTGCCTAAATAATGAAATGTGATTGTACAAATAAATAGGAAAGTTAATACTTCAAAAATGCACCAAATATCAAAGAGTACTTTAAAATTTTGTGTAATTTAACATTTAAAGAATACATTCAGGCTACATAAAGCCATAGTTTTAGGAAAAGCTGATTGAATAAAAAGTTGAACAGAATTTATAGTTCTTTGCAGTTTCTCATCTGATAAGTACCATAGAGATGCTTGGCTTGACAATAGTTCAGTATTTTCCATCAACAAAGAAATGTGTTCACAGTGTATAATAACTACAGTCAACTACCGTGATTCTTGTAGTTGCATAGAAATAGCTTCCCACATACGTATATTGGCAAAAATGAAACCCCACAAACAACCCACACCATTTACCTAGTAGTAACAAATTGAGTTCTTAACATTAAGACTCATTTCATATAACCTCAGTGTGATGAAGTTGAAATATACTGTGTAAGATGTCTTGTAAATAAAGCTTGTTACATGTTGTAATAGGTATGGCTGAACAAGACCGATGATTGGATCTTACCCTCCAGAGGGGAAAATTTGTTCCCTTATGTTTGTAGAGAATAAAGGAAGACTGGGCAGAGGTGGCGTGATGAGGGAAGTCAAGAATAACTTAGAGTGGAGGAGAAAAGGCTTCAGTTTGGCTCTACTATTGACAGGGGCTCTGGGAAATTTAGAAGGGTAAAGAGATCTTTGGTTGAAACCTCTGTTTTGTCTTTCGGTTCAGACTTCTTTTGGTGCTTTAGTTTGGTCTGAACTTTAGTACTATTGTGGAACAATTAATAAATAACTCTTAACAGACAACTGTGGTGAACTTTTGTTTACATTCCTAATCTAGGAAAAAGATGGCTAAT
Organism: Talpa occidentalis; assembly: GCF_014898055.3. Taxonomy (NCBI): domain Eukaryota; kingdom Metazoa; phylum Chordata; class Mammalia; order Eulipotyphla; family Talpidae; genus Talpa; species Talpa occidentalis. The sequence goes on from NW_023605194.1 coordinate 77,882,658, forward strand.
CTTTCTGTTTATATATTAAATCTTTTCTTTAGTAACTCATAAAATCACAGCCTCCATTGGCTGGTGAGAATTATTTCTTACCAATACAATTGCAGTCAAAATTGCTACATTTGATCAAGTGAATATGTACAAAAATTAAGACAAAAACTCTGAATCTACAACACACACACAAACACTCAAAATTTACAAGTGTAGCCTATAAAGACATGCTCTATTACTGCAAAGGAAAAGTGTGAGCGATTGTAAAATGTTGGAAACTCCCTAATTATTTAAATTTGCTTTGAAAGTGTTTAATTTTAGCTTGTGGCTGCCTCATTTGTTCCTTTTAATTTAAAATTTGTATTTTATAAGCATTTATTGGGAAGTTAATGTTTTAATTGAGAACTAAGGTTTTAATTTTGAGCACTGGGTTAAGTACAGTTTTTTACTTAAGTCTGGAAGTGACACTTTAATTTTTTAAGCATGGATTGCAAGATTGACAACATCAGCAATATAACTATTTTATGTTTGGTTGCACATAAACTAGGCCCTTCCTACAAGGAAGCCAAGTGCAAACATTTGAGAGAGAGTTCCTTTTTGAAGGATAATGAGAACTGTAAATGGGTATCATTGTGAGTTTCCATGAATAGAAGACAGCCTGGGACCTTGATCAGTGTGAAACTGGAAAACTCTTCTGAGGCTGCAATTTCTTAGTGGTCCAAAACAGCATAAGTGCTTAGTAAAGATTAGACAGCAGACGAAGGGACCTGGAGCTTTCATCTGGCAAATGAATAAAGCACTCGAATGAAGATTATGAAATTGTTTGCATCTAATAGATCCAAGACATAATTTTTAACAGAAAGGTTTATCGCACTTTATAATTCCATTAAAACTTTTTAAAAATTGTACTGCTTTATACTTTTGTTGCAACTAGTATTTCAATGACCATCTTAAAATTGTGTTGATATTGTTAAGGGCTGTATTGTTTTTAAGGCAAATTACTGTAGAATTTTGTTCCTTTGGATTTGCAAGACAGTGCTGTAGCATTTCCATGCATATAATTTATTTTTATGAAGTCCACTAATACATTACATGTTTTTATGTGCAATCTCATTTAGAATAGTTAACTGTATTTTCTAAGTGTTTTTGCCAGTAATTGAGCTGATCTCTTAAAAGTGTAGAAAATTTGCAAGAGTAGTCAGAAATCATTACATGAGCTGTTTTGATGGCCTCATTTTCAGTTGGGAAAAAATCAGGTTATGACTAAACAAAGGGTTCAAGGTTTATTTGAAGAACTATAAAACAGGAGTTTTGAACATAGTATAAAAAACAAAGAATTAAAACCCTTGTCACAGATTTGTTTTTTGAAGGAAAGGAAGGACTATTGTGTAAGGACAAAGTGAAAAGTGTTCCAAGGAGAACGATTGTGATGTATGTGTACCATGGTCATAGTTTAAACGATCTTAAAGATTTGACTGAGGTACATGTGGGTGACTGTAGACTGATACAGGTTCCTATGTGTTACTGCTGGTAAATCATTGGAATGTATTATGAAGGCAAAATTATAATGCAATTTGGGGGGATTTCTAGAGAAGACTGGTAGAATGAATAGAAAATTACAGTTTTTGTTTTCATTCTTTGACTTTATTAAACTTAGAAAACATTTGGCAAGGGGAGAAAAGAAGTATTAATGACATGGGTTTATTTTTGCTGAGAATGCCAAGTATATGTGACCTGAAAAGAGGAGGGAAGGTAGTTTAGGAAAAGATGGGAGGAAAAAGAGTGCCTTGCATAATAGTGTATTTCTAGTAACATTGAATTTTCTTCTCTTGAAACTTGAGATTTTGAATTACTCCAATTCAGTATGGGTAAATATTTTAATTTGGGAAAAAAACAATACTATCACAAACAATTTGTAATGCAGGGTAAAAACAATTTGATTCTTCAAAATATTAAGTAGTAAAGAGAGTTATGTTTTATTTTGCTTTTAAATTCTGTGACTTCCTCTGTATTAAATTGAAATCTTACATAACATGCAAGTCAAATTTTATAGAATTGGATGTATAAAATTGTGAAATAATTTCAGGATTCTCCCATGGCATTTGATGATGGAAATTATTTTTCTGAGTTCCAAACCCCAAGTAAATAATATACATCTTCCAATTAATAAGAAATTATCACTGCATTATAGTCAGTCATTTACCCAACTGAACCAATATTCCATCTGGAACTAAAATACAAAAACATTTTGAACTGTCTCAAAGTACTGTTTGTTAAGAATGTTTAGTACTGAAATACCAGTTGGAATTTTGGCAGCTGAATGTGAGAGCAGAAATTCAAAATATTTGTAGAATTGCCCTTCATAATTCAGTTAGTGATTTTGTTTATACGCATGTATAATTATTTAGACGATCAAATTTATTCTCACTATCTCCTTACCCCCATGTACTTGCTTTCTAATAAGATATTCAGAACACAAATTACTGGAGCTGACTATATAAAAAAAGAAGTATATTTTCAGATGGAATACTAGCATGAGCAGATGGTGGGGACATTGCTCAGCAATAAATAAGATTAATGTGTTCAGAGCTATTAAATTGTGAAGAGAAAGGAAAGAAGTTTAGCCTATCAATAGGAAGCAAACCACTGCCTGACTTGACTTGAATTTTGAAAAAGTTCATTTCTGATAAACAGGCCTAGAAAATTGAATCTCACAGAACAGATGTTATTTTTGAAGTTCTTTGATCATACAAGGTTTAGGGAATATTCAGCTTCTCCCTATGTCTCAAGAATAGCTATGTCAGATCTATTAGGAGGCTTTCAAATGTTGGACAGCAGCATTTGTTTGGGTTTAAGTCAAAGATCTTTTTTTAAAGAAAGTTGAAAATTTTCACTTGGTAAAAGTCCAATGAATTTCAAGAAATGTCTATTGAAAGGTGGAAATTAAATACTTTATCTTAAATATTTACATAGAGAACATGTAAAATAAATTTACTCTAAATTATCTCTGTTGGGTATTAGAATAGAGCAAATCATAAATTTAGCTCACACATCAGAAGGGGATGTCTTAAAAATTATTGTTTTCCTTTCTGCCATTTTTCCTCTGAAACCATTAGATTAGCTGAAACCTGTTAATGTACCAATTTATAAATGAATCTAAGTTTTCTTTTTAATTAGTTTTTTATTTTTCACTATTTCCTTTTTCACTATTTCCTTTATATGGTGCCATCTTTTAATAATTTTATAGTCGCACTCAGCTGATTTTGTTTAAAATTGCCTTATGTAATAAGAATAAACCGAGCACTTCACTATTACCAGAGGTCCTAGCGAGAGCAGTTTGTGCCTTTTTCAGTTGAAAATGATGATCCTCAGTCCCCCTCTTGATTTTGGTCCCAATTTCATTATTATGGAAATTGAAACAGGCAGGACAACTGCCTGGTCTTGAACTGGGAATGTATCCCCTCCTCCATTTAGCTACTTTTAATCTCATAAATTTCAGCTGCTCAGAGTCTATAACTAAATTCAGAGGTTGTATATGTGTTGCACTAAGGATTAAGTAACGTTGAAGCAGAAGGATTGTGAAAAAACTTTTGCTAATCTGTTGAAATCAGAAATTAAGCTAAACGTATTTTTACTTTTAAATATTCTACTGTACTACTACTTCCTAAGCAAGACCAAAATGTATGTTGATGATCACTGCATTATGAAAAAGATAACATATACATATGAGATTATTTAGTACTGGGATTTGCAGAATCTTCATAAAGTATTCCAGGCACTTCCCTGTCTTAGAAGCTGACAGGAAGACAGCCCAGAGAAACATGGCCTGTACTTTTCGTTGGCAAACAACTCGTATAATTAGTCTTCCACAGCTCAGATTGCCATTTCGGTGCAAAGTTGCTTTGCTCCTACAACTCTGGTTGTCTAGGGCCTGCTATGCAAACGGACCAGCAACACTGGCAGCATCTAGGCACCTGTTGGACATGCAAGGCTTCAGCCCCACCCTAGGCCCACTGAATCAGAAGCCGCACTTCCAAGAGATCCTCCAGGTACATTACAATTACAGAAGCAATGTCCTAAAATGTCCACTTGTGTTCCAGTGCTTGCTTCTTGACTTTCCTTTCTCACCTGTAATCGGAAGCCACCGATTCCCATAGGTCCTTAATTCAAGTTTCACTGGTACAGACTTTCCCCTCCTATTTGTCCTATTTGTTCTCCTTTTTTTTAAAAAAAAAAAAAAAATGAGATGGGGCCTCCCCGGTGGCGCAAGCGTTAAGACGCAACCTATGAAGCTATCAGCAGCCACTACAGCATGAGTTCGATTCCCAGCAAGCCAGGGAGCAACCCACATGGCGCAGCAGACCTCTCCTGCCTCGCCCGCTGCTCCTCTCAGCAGTGTACTTTGGTCATTCTGCCTGTTCTGTTCCCCACTCTGTCTCTGGTGAATTCTCTCTCTCACACACACACACATCCCCCACACCTCTGGCCTGTACACCAGCTCTTGTATGCATAAATAAATAAATCTTTTAAAAAATTGAGATGTACCTGACTTATAACATTGTGTAAGGTATACAACGTGGTGATTTCAAATATATATATATATATATATATATATATATATATATTTCAACCATTGACTACCACATTGGATGGACATAGTTATAAACACTGATTTAGTTTTTAGAAATCAATCCATGGAAGCAAATATCTAAGGGTCTACTATATGCCAGGCACTATTCAAGGTGAAAATAGAACAAAATTAAGTGTCCTTAAATTCTAGTGGAAAAAAAAAAAATTCTAGTGGAGGATGGGCCTCCCTGGTGGCGCAGCTGTTGAGCACTGGGTTGCGAAGCTGCCCACAGCCTCTGCAGTGCCAGTTCGATCCCCGGCTGCTCCCCGGCCACCGGAGGAGGGTCCCACATGGCGCACAGACCTCTCCTGCCGCCCGCTGCTCCCCTCAGCAGTGTACTTCGTCAGTCTGCCTGTTCTCTTCCCCGCTCTGGCTCTGGTGAATTCTCTCACTCTCCCGTGCTTCTGACTGTACCCAGTGCTTGTATAAATAAATAAATAAATAAATAAATCTTAAAAAATTCTAGTGGAGGAGCTAGATGAACAATATACCTTGTATGATGTGGGGTAAGGTAAGTGCTAGAAAGAAAAATAAAGGAGCCAGAAGATGAGAGTAAGTGAGCTGTGTGCTTTCAGGTCAGGAAGTCTCTGGAAGGGGTAATGTAATAGAGCAGACTCACAGGAGGTAGGAAAGTGTGTGAAGAGATCTTAGGATGCTGATAGCCAACCACAAGTAATAAAAACAAATATTGATGGTAATTACTTTTTATATCACAGACCACATGTCACTTGTGGAGGAGTCATTCTGTACTTGGTGGACAGTACAGACAAGGGAGGAAGTGACGTCTCTCCTAGGGTGATGTCACTGGTAGAACTGGTGAAGCCCTTTCATTATTTCACATCTTAAGGTTTTGTTCTGTTTTGCTTTTACTGTTTTTTTTCTCAGGAGTCTCGTGGGTTTATGGAATGACCCGTGTACAAAGCTTTCTAATAAGACCTACTTTTAAATCTTGGATCTGTCACTGAAGTAAACTTACTTCATCTCCCCAAACCTGAATGTCATCACCTATGAAATGGTTGGTGTGGGGAGGAGGCACCCTTGATGTGGGGCTCAGAAACAGCAGTTCAGAGTAGTGAACATCACAGCCAGACCTGGCGGCGTCATTTCAGGGGTGTGTGTACATGAGTCTTGGGTGGGAAGTAAGGGGATGACCTTATGACATCAGAGGTTCTCAGTCTGGCATGATTTTATCTCCTGGGGCCAATGGGCAATATCTGGAGACATTTTTGCTTGTCACAACTTGGAGTCAGGGATGTTGCTAACATCCTACAATGCCTGGCAGGGGAGGAGTTCCTGCATAGCACAGAGTTACCTAGCATGGAACACCATAGTAGCAGTGGAGAAACCCTGCTCAAAATGGTGTTCTGCTATGGAGCTAGTTTGGAGAGGTCCTGTGGAATTCTCTGATAACCTGACCACTTTCTAGAAATGAACATAGACCCAAGTGTGATGAAGGAGGGGGCGATATGTAGTGAGAAGTTCTCCTAGAAGAATACCTCAGGCCTACATTGAACTATTTAAGCTTGTTTTTAAGCTAATTTTATTTCTAAGCATGTTTTTTTATCTGACAACTATCTGCTTAATTAAAGGAACTTACTGCTTCTTAAAGTCTAAATTAAAATTACTGAATGGATATTAGAGGCCTCTATAGATTTCACTCATGCTCTTGTAATTCTAGTCTATCCTCGATAATTTCTGCCTAGCTAACTGTGATAGGTTTAGGATGATTGGGTGGTATGTAGAGTTTGAAATCAGCCTAAATTCTTCAGTGAGAACAAATCTATTTGTAGTTAACTAAAACTCCTTGTATGTATTAATTTCATATTTGTAGACAACATTAAAAATAGTGAAGAGATATGTAATCCTTTTATTTCAAGATTTCCTTCTCTTTGCTTTCTCTCAAAAAGAAATCTCCTTCCTTACAGCCCTGCCTTACTCTCAATGCATTACCCATGTATTACCTTGGTGGGGCATGTACCGAGGACAGAGGGATTGCCTGGCAATTACTGCTTCAGATCAGTAGCAGCTTTTTTTTTTTTTTTTTGGGACCCTCACTGGTGGCCAGGCCGGGGATCGAACCGGCACTGCAGAGGCTGCGGGCAGCCTCACAACACAGCGCTCAACCGCTGCGCCATCAGGGGAGGCCCAGCAGCTTTTTTTTTTTTTTTAAAGATTTATTTATGCATACAAGAACTGGGGTACAGGTCAGAGGTGTGGGGGCTGAGAGGATTCACCAGAGACAGAGTGGGAAACAAAACAGGCACATTGACTGAAATACGCTGCTGAGGGGAGCAGCGGGCGGGACAGGAGAGGTCTGCTGGGCCAAGTGGGTCAACTCCCTGGTCTGGGATCAAACTGTTGCTGCAGTGGCTGCGGACAGCTTCATAGGTTGCGTCTTAACCCCTTGCGCCACCAGGGAGGCCCAGTAGCAGCTGTTGATACACTGGAGGAGTCCTGTCAGGAGAAATGGTTCATATATGACTTGACACACTAGTTCTTCGAATTTTGGAGCTGCATAAACCAAAAGGAGCCCTTAATCGTCATGTGTCCTGTAATGCCAGGACAGAATGTACTCACCCGCCGAGTACACATCCTGAAGAGCCCAGATCGCTCATGGAACCACCACAGGCCGTGTGTGGTCTGAGTGTTATCACTCGTTGATCATCTATCTACTCTGTGCCGGAGTGTTCCTACTTTGCCTCATTTCAATCTCCTGACAAGCCTGAAGAGCAGGATAATAACAATCTCATTTTACAAAGGAATAAACTGGGCGAGGACACTTCCACCAGGGAAACGTCGGCAATGGTGAAGCAAGAATGCAAACCTAGGGCTTTGCTTTCCACCCTGCTGCCCTGGCCTGGTGTGCAGCGGCGCCAGCCTCACTGTAATGGGGTAGTGCACAAGCCAAGGGCCAGAGGTTTGGGTTCCTGGAGGAAACCCTGGCTCCAGAACTTTTGAGCCACATGGTTTTGAAGACACTGCTTCTTCCATGAATATAAAAATACTCGCCTGCTTGGCTCCACGGCTGCTGTGACTATGGGAATGGAACAGGGGAACACCTTGCCATAGGTAAGGCCCCCCCGCCAGAGGAGTCCTGACCTTCCTGTGTTATGTAACAGAGGTTGACTGGCAGAACTGGGCGACCTGAATGTATAGAAGTGAAGGGTTCTATTTTTACTCATCCTTTTGTGCAGAATCTTCCCATGTCCTATTTGTGATTTCCCTGGCGGGGCAGTGTTGATGCTACTGTGTTCAGCTGTTTGTTTGCCGGTTTCCAGTGTGTATAGTTTATAGTGCTAATATTTGGGATTTGCACACTAGGAAGGCTTTTTTTTTTGAAGAAAGCAAATTTATAACATGAGAAGGTAGACTTTTCTCTCTATGATATCCAGATTTTTCTGTAGTTTCTGTTAGAAAGATGAATATAAAGGAAATTTAGTATAAAAATTACTGCACGACAGTAATTCCTCATTTTGTTTCCCCAAAACATAAGAATTTTTAGAAACACTTGACTCTCCTCAGTAATCTGTCATAACATTCTTGCTTAATAATATGAATAAGTAGATAGAAGGAAATAGATTTTATTAGCAAAAGAATAATAATGTCAGGGTTGTTTATATACCGATAAGTTTGACTTGTTTTGTTTTCAGAGTAAATACTTCAGAGAAAAATATAGAAAATATAATGCTATATTGAAGAGCAAAAAAATCCAGTATTTACGTGCTAGATACATGTCATTTTTTTGAAGTACAGTCTTGAGGAAATTTTTGTGAAGCAGTTTAATATAGAACTTGCTTAGAGAATGAACTTAGAAATGGGATTTGAGAATATTTTGAAGCTTTTTTAAAGCAAAAATAACACATGGCTTTTTTTTTTTTTTACTATTTCTTCAGCTGTCGTGAGGTATAATTGACAAATAAAATTTTAATGTATGCTGTGGTGATTGGATATATGAATATATTGATAAAGAATTCCCACAATCAAATTGATTAACACATCCATCACCTTACATAGATTTTTTTTTTTTTTAATGTATGCAAGAGCTGGGATATAGGCCAGAGGTGTTGGAGGAGGTGAGAGGATTCACCAGAGACAGAGTAGGGAACAGGCAGATTGACAGAAATACACTGCTGAGGGGAGCAGCAGGTGAGTCAGAAGAGGTCTGCCTCACCATGTGGGTCAGCTCCCTGGATGGCCAGGGATTGAACTCCTGCTGCAGTGGCTGTGGATAGCTTTATAGTGCTGAGACTTAACCTCTTGCACCACCAGGGAGATCCAGATTTTTTTTTTTTTTGAAAATGCGTAAGAGCTCTCAGCAAATTTCAGTTATACAATGCAATACTACCAACTTTAGTCACTATGTTGTTATATGTTAGATCTTTAGAACTTATTCATCTTATAGCTGAGAATTTGTCCCTTTATAGTAATCTCTCACTCTTTCCCTTACCCAGAAGCCCCTGGCAACACTATTTTATGTTTCTATGGGTGTAACATTTTTGTTAATTGATTTCTACATGTTACAGATGCCATACAGTCTCTTGTCTTTCTTTGGTGTATTTCCCTCAGCATAATGTCATCCACACATGACAGGATTTCCTTCTTTTTAAAGTGTGAATGATAGTCTACTACGTGTCCGTATCACATTTTCTTGATCTCTTCATCTGTGGACTGACACTTAGTTGTTTAGTGAACATTAGAATACAGGTATCTCTTTGAAATAAGGGTTTGGTTTCCTTTGGTTATGTACCCAGAAGTAGGTTGCTAGATCACATGGTTGTTATAGTTCACATTTTTTGAGGAACCTCCATAATGTTTTTCACAGTGACTGCTCCAGTTTACTTCCCACCAACAGTGCACCGGTGATTCCTTTCCTCTTCATCCTTGTCAAAAGTTATTTATCTTTTTATGATCGCCTCACAAGTGTGAGGTGATTCCTCATTGTGGTCTTTGCTGATTTTTTTTTAAAGATTTATTTACTTATGCATACAAAAGCTGGGGTACAGGCCAGAGATGCAGGGGGTGAGAGGATTCGCCAGAGACAGAGTGGGGAGCAGAACAGGCAGACTGAGTGAAATACACTGCTGAGGGGAGCAGCTTAAGTAGTGCTTGCATGTACCTGCTGGCTGTCTGTATGATTTCTTTGGAAAAATGTCTATTCAGATCCTTTGCCCATTATTAAATTAGATTTTTTGTTGTTACTGAGTTAATGAGTTCTTTGTGTACTTGGGATATTAACCCCTTTTTAGATATTTAATTTGCGAATAGTTTTCTTTCATCTGTCTTTTCATTTTGTTGATGATTTTCTTTGCTATCCAGAAGCTTTTATTTTGATGTGGTCCTCCTTGTTTATTTTTGTTTTTGTGGTCTTTGCTTTTATAGTCAGATCCAAAAAAAAAATCATTGCTAAAGCTGATGTTAAGGAATTTTTCCACCTGTGTTTTCTTCTAGGATTTGTTTGTTTGTTTGTTTCAGGTTTAATTCAAATTCTACTGACCAACCTCCAGAATAAATTCCCAATCAGTTCTTTGTATTTCTACTGTTACCACCCACTTCGAGATCACCATTATCTCGTGTTCAGACTTTAAGTTCCTGTCGCTCCCTTTTTTTCATTTTTGCCACCATACAATCTAGTTCTTCTAGGATTACTCATGTAATGTTCCTCCTCTGCTTTAAACTCTTCAGTGGCTTCCTACTGCTCTTAGAATAAAACCCGAACTTCCTGTGAGGCCCCACACAGCCACTGTGCTGTCAACGTTTCTCAGATTGCGCCCAGCTCTCCTGACACATGGGCTTCCTCTCAGTCCCTGCAAGAGGGTGAGCCCTGTGCCAAGTCAGGACACTGGGTTTGTCACTCTTCCTCGCTGTCTTCTGGGACCTTTGCACACTGTCTGGCACTTGGAAGGTGCTCCACTTAGTATCTGTTAAATGAAAGAACAGTTTCTTCTTGAGACAATGGTGGCAAGAGAGAGTTTTAATGAGTACCAGGAGGCTAACGTGGTAGGGGAGTTTAATTATGGAATGTGAGTTCCAGAGGATACAAAGGTAGGCGTTAAATGGAGAAAAGGCACCGGTGGCCAGGAGAGTGGCAGCACAGAGGATTTGGGGGTTCATGGTAATAATAGGCTGTATCAGGTGGTATAACAGGTAAAATGTTAGGAAATAGACCGAGATTGAATAAAGCCAAACTGCCAATACTTTTCATAAGACTTGGCACAACTCAAAAATTTTGAAGGTTTTTGGTTGGGTTAAGGGATAACTATAGAATTATTATGCCCCAAGATAGTTTTTTATATTTTCTGGGAATATATGATTTGGGGATTTAATTTTTGATAGGGAGTAGGGTGAGAATGTTTATAGTTGATTGCATTGTCTCTTCACTACGTCGTAATAGAAGCTTTCAAACTTTTTCCCGTGATCCCACAGTAGGAAACAAACACATTTTATGTTACCTCCAAAACAAATCAGAGCAGATACAAAGTTTTCACATAAGATATTACCTTTACTATTGCTCTCTGATATATATATATATATATATATATATATATATATTTTAAGTATTGCTGGGTTCCACTAAAAAACAATCTGTAACTTAAAGAACACTGTGCTAGAAGAGGAAGACTATTGCTTTTTTTGATGGAGTAGCTTACACATATGTCTGGATTTTGTTCCTTCTGGAAGAGAGATGGAAAAGGAAGGAAAAAACTTGGCTAGGAGGTGGGGGCACTTCTGTGTGTGACTCTAGTTTTTGTATCATATTGAGGACAGGTTCTGAATGTTTTAATGAGTAAACAAATAAGTCAGAAGTCCTCTGGCCCATTTCTTTTTCTTTGCTCTGTTTCCAAAAGCCCGTTGCACTGGGCAGTGAAACAGAGAACAAGCAACTAATGCTTTTCCCTTCTAGCCGCCTTCTATGGCTTCTGATTGTCTTTATTTGAGGGAAGCATTTTTTTATTTCCAGACATGCCTTAGGTAGACCTTCAGTGCAGAGTTTTGTGCTGTTAAAAGTGCATATAAATTATATCCTAAAGAAAGCAAACACTTCCAGGAGCTATCCAGAAGTGGTGGGACAGCATTTAGAAATAAAAGTATTTTAAGTTACTGTAGATGGAGTGTCCATTAATGGCATAAATTAAGAATGGGAAGATAAAACTCCAGTTACTTAAAGAGAACTTGGTAGCATTTTTACTTGAAATACAAGTGCATACATTTTTTGTATGTTTCTTTGTTTTTTTCTGATTTACCAAGAGTACATATTTATTGTTAAGAAGTTGGAAGATACAAAAGGGAAAGAAAAAAGCATCCAATATGCAGACAACTGTTTCATTAACATTTTTCTGAATTTCTTTTAAGTTTTCCCAATACATTTCCCAGTATATTTTTGCTCTTTTTATTTTTTTTTCTGTGTAGTTTTAAAATCCTACTTTAGTATATAGGTACCCATTATGGTTTGTAGATCAGTTTATTTCATAAAATTTGTGCATAATACATACACACAATACATATGCATGTGTATATGATGAAATAAATATATAACATTCTGAATCCTTTGTTTTTCACCTTTCTCTGATTATTTTAGCATGATAAAGTCTGTAAGAAATTATACTAGATTAAGGGGTTTGAAAATTCTTAAGCATTAATATTGCTAAATTAACCTTTAAAACGTTTATGCCTGTTTACTCACCTGCAGTATATAATGTGCCCATATTAATCCCAATTTTGTCAATTCCAGATAGTTCTTTTTAAGAAATGTTGCTATAAGGGCCTCCCCGGTGGCGCAGTGGTTGAGTGCTGGGTTGCTAAGCTGCCTGCAGCCTCTGCAGCGCCGGTTTGATCCCCAACTGCCAGGCGAGGGTCCCACATGGCGCGCAGACCTCTCCTGCTGCAACCGCTGCTCCCCTCAGCAGTGTATTTCGTCGGTCTGCCTGTTCTGTTTCCCACTCTGGCTCTGGTGAATTCTCTCACCCTCCTGCGCTTCTGACTGTACCCAGTGTTGTATAAATAAATAAATAAATAAATAAATAAATAAATAAATAAATAAATAAATAAATGAAAAGAAATGTTGCTATAAGTGGGGGAAAGAGGTGAAAAGGCACAAACTTCCATCTATAAAACAAATAAGTCCTCACAGCATTAAAAAGTAAAAAGAAAATAGTTGTCATTTTGATGAAGGGGAAATGCAGTCATTTTATCAGGTGAGGGTGAATTCTTTTGTCTTTTTGTAACACTATGCATAGGAAAAAATCTGGTAGGGTTACTAGTGTATGATAGCTGGGTGATGGGACTGTGGATTTTTTTCCTAAGTATTTACTTATTTATATATTCTAATTTGTCTACAGTGTTATGTGTAAAGTTCTGCAAAAAGCAACACAAATCTCATGAAATGTCAATGAGGAAAAAAAGGCATGTTTGACTTAAAGCTACAAAGTGTATTGATTGCTTTATCGGAATGGTTACTTTAATTGGAATATGATCTGTTTTAAAATAAGGTAACATAAAGTGCCTTTGGACTTACTCTTATCTTTTCATTGCAATACTGTTTGTCCATTCTAAGTTTTGATGTGGGATTTAAATTCATTCTCATGATTATTGATAGAGCTTTTGTCAATATGCTGATACAAAAGCTTTTTCCCAGCTTGGCGCCCACTGGCAATGTTGACCTTCCGATGCAGAGACTGCCTGTTAATCCAGTGTCAGTAGGTCATGTTTAGAGTGATTCTAGAATGGTTCTTGTTTGGCAATACATCCTACATCTTTTTTTTCTTTTTAAAGGAAAATTAAGTTTTAAAAAGTCTGAAGTGGGTTGTCTCTTTAATCATGAATATTGAGGAAGATAGTAGAAGTTCATTTGGGTTCAATATGACCTGTAGAGTGTTTAATAGATATGCTTGTTGCTGCAGTCTTTAAATCTGCTGGCTCTGCTCTTGCCTGCAGGGCAGGGTGCTTCCTCTACATCCTCCTAGCTCCAGGAGACCAGCATATCTGAAACTTTAATTTCAGTGCTGAAGTCACACATACCATCTATTTATCTTTGGTGCTGTTATTAGCATTCATTCCTTACCAAAAGTCACACTTGAATATTGTGTACATAAAAAATGATGCAGACCCAAGAAAAGGTATCTAGCTCCTAGGATGGTGATGTCTATGGAATTCAGAAAAGTGTAAATTTTGCTTAAATTCTGAAGAGTCATTTATTATAGACTCTCCTAGGAAATCTCTGTGCATCGTTTTAAAGGTGGTTTATGCTGAGCACCATAGTCACAATTAAGCAACTCTGAGTCACTAGAAGCCATAAACAACTATAAGGCAATTGAACAAAGCTGCTTGTTTGTTGTGTCCGTCGTCTCTTCTGCATTGTTTTCTTTTCCGGGCTTCCTTGTTAGTTCTGACTCCACGGTGACCCTGGCGAGCTGTGCGATTACTTTGAAGAGTCACATTTGTCTCCCAAATTAAACATGGGAAGGCCTGCCACTGGACCGTGGTTTCCTCAGGGATGTGTGGTTTGGGCTTTTATTCAGTGATTCTATTAATTTCCTTGAAAGAGATTGAGAGAACTACCTGGAATCTCAACATGGTTGTTTCTGAATTTGTTTCTTCCTTTTAAATTTATGTAATATCCTTATAGAGAGATTAGTCCTTTCAGGAACTGAAAAATGTTAAGACATTCAGCTAAGTGTGACTGTGTATCAGCATGTTGGGCTGAATGGGACAGACCTTGTGAAGTCCAGTGTGGCTAACATGACCACAGTGGAGATAGGAGTTATAATTCTATTATTTTTTTTTAAAGATCAATTTTTATTTATGCATACAAGAGCTGGGTTGTAGGCTGGGGTTGGGGGGGGGGAGGTGAGAGGATTCACCAGAGACAGAGTGGGGAGCAGAACAGGTGGATCCTCTGAAATACACCTCCTGAGGGGAGCAGCAGGCAAGACAAGAGAGATCTGTTGCACCATGTGGGTCAGCAACCTGGCCAGGGATCCAACTCAGGCCGCAGTGGCTGCTGATAGCTTCATAGCACAGAGACTTTAACCCCTGCGCCACCAGGGAGGCAATCAAGGGGCCTCATTCTTAATGTTCTTCCAGTGTGTTACTTTTGTGAAATGGGTTTTGACCAGCAGATTTGTCAGTATACAGGTAGATTAGTACATCATCCACCTGAGTGGAGAAGAGTTCTATGCAACTTCTACACATGTCATGAGTCCACTGTCTTTCCATCTTCTTAACACTCATTAAACAGATTCATTCAATAAATTGTACCGAATGCTTGCCTGGCACTGGTTTGAGACCCTGGTGCTACAGTGGTGGATGAAACAGGTCAAATCCCTCCCATCAGTGTGGATAGCAGGCGTTGTTCCAGGCAGTTTCTGAATAGAACTTAAATGAAGCATTACTCCAAAATGGTGCTGAAGAAAACTTAGATGTTTGGAGGACACAGAGGACCATAAACTCTTGAGCTGCATGAACAGTCATTGGACATGACTGCTTTCCTGTTTTTCCATGCTTTTTTTGAAGTAGACAAATACCATTGCACTTTAATATTCATTATGTATTTCCTGGCACACCCACATCACTCATGCCTTTTAACTCAAAATGTAATCAAGATGTGAAAATGTTCATATTTTTTGACTTGCTAATCCCAGTCTAAGAATTTGTTTTAGAATCTAGTAAAATGTATTTATAGTATTATTTTTTGCAATCTCCCCAAACAAAAGGGAAATGCCTAATGCCCCACAGAAGTAAGTTTTAAAATTTGGGAATTTTATCACATGGCATATTTAGCCACTGCAAACTACAAATATGAAGTGCCTAACAACATGGAAATACAAAAGGCAAAAAGAACAACCCCCCAAATAGCAGGTAAACTATGAATTCAAATTAAAATTGTGTCCATGTATGGATAAGAAATGAGGCATTTGATTTGGTGCAAAGGCAATATTATGCCATTAAGACTTTTTGTTTTACACTGACTTTCAACTATGTCACTATCATATTTGTCCAAAAATAAAACCAATTGAGTCAATACTTCATGCTATATTGATATGCACAAAGAATCATATGTATGAAGAGGGTGGTGAAAGTAAATCAACAGCTACAAATGAACTTTTAAACTTTCTTAATTTTTCAGTTAGTTTTGAATTACCCTGATGATCCCATAAAATATCAGTGGGCACCATGTCTGAATATATGTCTCAGAGGTTGATTTAGTGTGTGATCATCTAGGTCGCTGGAGTTCCAGAATCAATGAATTGCATGACTTACTATCAACACAACCTTTTATACCCAAGATTACTCAGAGTAGTGATGCATCCATGGAACCTAACTCTATGTAAGGCCACATGGTAATCTGGGAAATGCAAAGTCAATGCACTGCATTTGGTTAAACTATAATTGAACCAATGGTAAACTCAGGTCCAGATCCAATTTCATATTCACTGCTGATAAGAAAAGTTCAGTAAAATCTTTTCCTGAGAATCCAGATACAGTAAAAAACTAGATTAGCTTAAAGTTGCTGGGTTAAGACAGAAGTGAAGAAATTAAAATGTTTTCTCCCACTTTTATTGAGAAATAATTGACATACATTGCTACATCAGTGTAAGTTGTACAGCATAATGGTTTGACTTATGCATATTGTGACATGAGTACCATGATAGGCTCAACGAACACCATCTTCTCATAGAGATACAATAAAAAGAAGAGAAAGGAGGGAAAAAAAGGTTCTTGCTTGTCAAGGTTCTTGCTCTCCTGGAGCAAGAATTCTGTGGGCATGAGCAGACAGAGAAGAGCAAACCAGGTAACTGGGGCGGGAATTCTGCCTGTGATGAGAACTCTTAGGATTTACTATCCAAATGATTTTCCTAGATGTCACACAGCAGTGTTGGCTATAGTCATCATCCTCAGTACTTATTTATCTTAAAACTGGAAGTTAAAATGTCTTATCTGATTGAGTTTCTACAAGTTCAGCATTGAGTTAGTGGATCTGGTAGTTTTCTATGCTAATGATAATGGAGAAGCACAACAGGAAACTTACAGTTACTTGATAAATTGAATGGGCTTGCAAATAATGCTGGGGATGGGAACTTGCAGTTTTTAATACCCCGATTTTTTAAAAAATGCAGGAATGTAGGTCTCCTTAAATTTGAGAGCAGTTTGAACTGTCAAAATCTTTCTTAAAATCTCTCTGAAAGGGGGCCTCCCCTGGTGGTGCAGGGGTTGAGCGCTCGGCTGTGAGGCAGCTCGCAGCCTCTGCAGGGCCAGTTCGTTCCCCAGCCGCCAGCGAGGGTCCCAAAAAAAAAAAAACACAACAAAATCTCTATGAAAGGGCCTCCCTGGTGGTGCAAGGGGTTAAGCACCACACTATGAAGCAAACCACAGCCTCTGCAGCACGAGTTTGATCCCAGGCCGGCCAGGGAGAAACATGGCAAGGCAGACCTGTCTTGCCTCACCCACTGCTCCCCTCAGCAGCGTATTTCAGTCAATCTGCCTGTTCTGTTCCCCACTCTGTCTCTGGTGGATCCTCTCACCCCCCACAGCTCTGGCCTGTACCCCAATTCTTCTATGCATAAATAAATACATCTTCAAAAAAAAAAAAACTCTCTGGAATACTAAGGTTTGGATCATTCATCCATGGGTAATATGCCAATTACTTAGAAAACCTTTTATCAAATCTTATTTTAAAACAATTCTATATTGTCATATAGCAACCTAGAATATGACCCATATGGTATAGCAGACCTCTCCTGTCTCGCCCACTACTCCCCTCAGCAGTGTGTTTCAGTAGATCTGCTGGTTCTGCTCCCTACTCTGTCTCTGGTGAATCCTCTCCCCCACTCCCCCCACCCCACCTCTGGCCTACAATCCAGTTCTCATATGCATAAATAAATCAAATAAACTTAAAAAAAAATTGAATATCTACTAGGTACCAGTCACTGTGTCGGGTGCTGGAATACACTGATAAAAGAAGGCAGTCAAGGTATTTGCTCTCCTGGAGCAAGAATTCTGTGGGCATGAGCAGACAGAAGAGCAAACCAGATAACTGGATTGTGCTAAGTGCTAACTAAGAAGGACACAAGATGGTGAGCTAGAGAAGAGGGGGTGGGGGGCACTTTAGATTGGTCTCTAAAAAGAGTTGGAATGTGTCTCATTTCCTAATGTCCTGAGAAGGGCCTCTAAGCTTCAGCACACGTAATTTAGGAGGTAGAGGAGATTAAGGAGGTAGAGGAGATTAAGATGAAATTAGGAATTAGGAGGTAGAGGAGATTAAGATGAAATGAGGGGGGTGGTGCTCAAAATATATATATATATATATATATATATATAAAGAGCAGGTGTATTAGGGAAAGGAACAGAAGAATAAAGGACACTTGCATAGACACAAGCGGGCAGGAAAAGCTGCCCTGAAGGAACAGGTTTGCTAACAGAGGCCTGTATGGTGGTAGGCAGGCGGCCTTGAGAGTGGTCTCTGCTGAGGGAGGTCTGTGAAGAGAAGTCCCGGCATGGTGCAGGTCACGGGCAGCCAGAAAGCTGCTGCCCTGCAGAGGGAGAGTTGGTGAAAAGAAGCACCTGCATAGGCACAGGTGGGCAGAGGGAGTGCCGCCTCAAAATCTATTAGTTAATCTGACCAAGAAGCTTCTGAAACTCCCACAGAGGTGGTCTGTTAGGATGGCCCCAATTCTGTTCTATTAATATTTTAGTCATGTTTTAAGTGTAATGTCTATACCTTAATTCTAACCAATTTTTAAGTATATAGCAAACATATTTATGTTTGGGTAGAGACTCTTTTCTGATTAAGACAAATACGCGTGCCTCTGTAATTTCACTGTATAAATTGTACTTTTATTTTGACGAGGGCCCTTCCTTCATTTGTGCCTTCATTCATTCATTGTTGAATTCGTTCATTCAACAAGTATTTATTGAGAAACTACTAGGTCCTGGGGATAACACAGTGAACAAAATAAACCATGATCTCTGCTCCCATGTAGTTACAGTCTCTGATTATGCCACCCGGATTCCTTTTCTTTCTCCTTTTGAATTTATGCTAATACCACTGCTTACCATAACACCAGTCTTGAAAGAGACCATCTTAATGTGATGTAAATAGATCTATTTTATGTTCTGCTGTTCTTAACACTTAAGCATTACTATCATCAGTGATTTTTATTCTTTAGGATGTGGGTAATTTAACTTTTATTAAGGTCATTTTGGCGTGTTAGATACTCAACTCTTTTGGCCACCAAATGCTTTCCTTTGTGGGGGAGCATACCATGGCTTGGACCTGACTGATTGTGCAGTCATGACATAGCTGGAGTGAAAATCCAACTTTAAACATTGTAGATAAATCATTTCCACATTCTTGCTTAAGTGGCCGTTTTAGTGTCGAGAAGCACATTTTCTGCTGAAAGCCAATGTGAGTGTCTCCTTGACCCAAGGTCTCAACAATTTTTGAGCAACAGAGGTATGAAGGTTTGGAAAGAGCTTGATAAATAAAAACAAATCCTGTAGAATTAAAATTTTTCCCTTTGAAGGATTATTGACAAAAGCATTCATTGCAAAGAATATAATTCATGTATATCAATAGTGGGGCCTATTTAGCAGTTGCCACCCTTCTCTAACTAGATTTCTGAGTTCTTAGGTACCGTTTGATCTCAAGACAGTAGAATTAATCTGTAGAGTTTAGTAAGTTTTTTCCCTGTTTAGTGCTTGTTATAACAAAATTCTGTCTCCTTTCATGTGTAACATAATGACCAATATCTGCCTGAACACAGAGCTTGGGTAGTGAAGGTTAAGGTTCATTTCCTGCACTATTTGCGGCAGACCAGAAGCCAGAGGGGTACTTCATCAACTCTCTGGAGACACGTAGGTGTGTCTAGAAGCGAGCTGTTTATGCTGGGTATGAAAAATACATTTCTGAGAAGCATCAAAACAAAAGCCTCACAGCTGTGCACTTTCCTGCTTTGGGGTCCAGGATTCAAACTCCAGCCTAGAAAATATTTGCTTGCTTTTTGGGGAACAGGGATGGTTGCAGGGGGTGGACACTGAGGTTTAAAAACTAGGTACTCTTGGGCAGGATTAGGGGTTTGAATTACAGATTCTCTAGTGCTGTTTCTTTGCAAGAGGGTCTGACACACCCCGAGCTCAGGTGGGGCCGGGGGCATGTATAGTCTGACTGTTTCCTGGGGCTTAGAAGACTTGGAGAGGTCTCAGTCTTCGACAACACTGCTATGATTATTCTGGAGGCTGTCAATGTTGGGCAAATTACCGTGTCCTTAGTTATTAATGGACAAATATTTGACATGAGCTGTTGATGTATGTTTTTTAAAGATTTATTTATTTATGCCTATGAGAACTGGGTACAGGCCAGGGGTGCAGGGGGTGTGAGAGGATTCACCAGAGACAGAATGGGGAGCAGAACAGGCAAACTGATTAAAATACACTGCAGTGGGTGAGACAGGAGAGGTCTGCTGCGCCATGTGGGTAGCTCCCTGGCTGTCCGGGGATCAAACTCTGCTGCAGAGGCTCTTGTGCCACCAGGGAGGCCCTGAGCTGTTGATATTTTTAAGTCTTTTTTTTTTTTTTAATAGAGGCATGTTTTATTTATTTATTTATTCGTTTGTTTGTTTTGTTTATACATGCACTGGGTACAGTCAGAAGCACGGGAGGGTGAGAGAATTCACCAGAGCCAGAGCGGGGAGCAGAGCAGGCAGAAGGACCGAAGAACACTGCTGAGGGAAGCAGCGGGCGGCAGGAGAGGTCTGCGCGCGCCGTGTGGGACCCTCCTCCGGTGGCCCGGGAGCAGCCGGGGATTGAACCGGCACCGCAGAGGCCACGGGCAGTTTCGCAACCCAGAGCTCCACCGCTGCGCCACCGGGGAGGCCCGATATGATATTTTTAAGTCTTTATGATAGTGTTGATTTACTTATATAGAGAAGAATAAAATTATCAAAACAATAAATCAACATTACAAAAAGGAAAAAGTGGGGGACCAATATAATCCTTCCTTCTATTTTTCCTACGTGGAAATATATTTAAATCCGGTGCAGTTGTAATGCAAATATAATTTGTATTCTGCTTTTTTTTTTTTTTTTTTTTTTTTTTTGGTGGGACCCTCGCCGGTGGCCATGGATCAATCGAACTGGCGCTGCAGAGGCTGCCGGCAGCCTCGCAACACAGCGCTCAACCGCTGTGCCACCAGGGGAGGCCCTTTGTATTCTGCTTTTTATTATAACATTGTCTTCAGTATCTCTTCATATTGTGACAGTCTTCATAATTCATTTTTAATGGATATGTAATATTTCATTAGAAAGATGTACCATAATTCACATTTTTCTTACTTGCTTTTTAACTTAATTCAGATTTTATAAAGCATATCTTTTTTTCTTTTGTATCATTTCTTAGGTCAGTTTCCAGTAAGATTACTATGTTCAAGGGAATAAACATTTTTGTGACTCTTGATATACATAGTTAAATTGTTTTACCAAAAGTTTGGTCTTTTTCTTTGCACAGTTTTAAAGGTAAATCATCAGCCATTAGCCAATAGTTCCATTTTGGGACAGTTAATTACTATTCCCATATTAGGCAGGGAAGCTCTGGGCACATCTGAATCTCTTCTAATTGCTTTCATTGCATTGAGCTGACTTGTTGAGAAAAATGTCCTGACAGTGAGATGTTCCAGACAACAGAGCCATCACTTTTCAAAAGCCTGGATCAATCCCAGTTTTGTAATCAGTTCCCAGAGTTGTTCTTATTTCTCTTGGCAGCGATGTCTTGTTGCTGTGGTCAAATGCAACTGAATGGTTGAAGTTTGGGGTAAGCTGATCAAGGTGCCTATTTTAGCACTAGGTTGGCCATCTGTGCTCTGGTGTCTGGGTATTTTGAGGGAAGTAATTTTGAAAAGTAATTTGCAATTCATAACTCTGAATAGCATCAAGAGTCAGTCATATGCATGTCTTCTGTGGAAATTCTCTCCTTCCTCTCCCTCTTTCCTCCATACCCACTGAAGGATGCTGGGGTTTTGGTGAAAACACACTGCAGGGACATGAGGTGCCTCGGTCCTGGCTGTGTCCTGGTGACTGAGCTTTGCAGGAAATCATTTGATCTTCTGATAAGCAAGGATGATGGAAGCAGAAGTCCCAAAGTTCCTAAAATATTTAGGATCTCTGTCCAGTGGATGACTCCGATCGTATCTTCATTTTTATAACCAAGATGTAATTTCCCTAGTCACTGGTGCTTCTGTCAGGCAACAATGGGAAAGAACAGGATGTGAAACACAAACTGACGTTTAGAGTTCGACATTTCCATTAAAAGATTTCATGGCATGTATAATTAGAACTAATGACTAAAACTATTTTAACTACCTGTGGCTTGAATTTACGTAGGTCATCCTGCTTTTTGTTAATATGTTAAACATAAATTAAAAAAAAATAGCATTCACTCTTGTATAGCAGGTTTAAGAGGAAGTTGATTCAATCTGTGGAACTGGTCTTGAATTTACTGACCATTACTTTATTTGCTGACTATAAAAATTCTATCATAAAAAGTAGCACTCTCAGCAACAACATCTTCAACATGAAGGCCAACAATATTTTATTTAGCATAGCGTTTTGAAAATCTAAAGGCAATTTGATTAAAAAAAGACTTAGGCCACCCCTTCTGGGGTGGAGTAAAGGAGGAAAGTGTACTTTCTGTTAACTATTCATGATGATTCTTCATTTAGTCCTTTGCAAAAGTAGTTATTCTCCTTTTCTCCTATGAAGGCATGAAGTAAGAGATTTTATCATGAAGCTGTGTGGTTACTTTAATGCAAATCTTTGCAGCTCTCCATGGAAGGATTTTCTGTGGAGGATGGAAACCCCATCATGAGAAACAAGGTGAAGGTCACCCTGACTGAGCCGGAGCAGTTTACTTAACCTCTCTGTTTCCATACTGGGCTGTTGTGAAGATTAGAGCTAATATAGTTAAAGCACCCAGCTGCCCTCTTGCAAGTGAGGAGTCTATATTTAGAGAGGAACCCAGTTCTCAACCTCTCCCCAGGGACAGGCTGCAGGAAAGTGCTGGATGCCAGGCCTACAGGGTTGAGACTCCGCCTAGTGCCCTAAAGCTGTCCCCATCCCAACATCAAACAGAGCTTTCTTTTCTCTTTTCTTTTTCAGTGCCTAGCATGAGCCATCACTGCCTCAGGTATCGGGGGCCCTGCTGTGAACAGAATAGAGACCCTACCCTGGTGGGAGAGACAATAAATATGTCAGCAGCCATATGATTTATCAGATGGCGGTGAGCGCTGTCGGGTCAGGGAGGGCAGTTCCCCTCATCAGAGGACTTCGGTGTGGAGTGCTGAAGGATGCCGGGAGCTCTATGTTGTCATGTGATTGTTGGGGGACAGATGCCCCACAAGAGAGAAAAGCCTGAGCTGAGGTTCTGAGAGCAGCTTGCTTGGCATGTCCACTAAGGAGTGCGGTGCTGTGACTGAGTGGAGTGAACAAGAAAGAGAAGGGGATGGGGTGGCCAGATCACGTAGGGCCTCGTAGATTAAGATAAGGGCATTCTTTGGGTTTTATTTCCAGGAAGCTAGACAGTCATAGGGATTTTTGAATAAAGTGACATCACCTGACTTTAAGGGAACTTGATGATGTGACACAGTCAGGAAAGGGGAGATAAGGTGGGCGGGGAGGAGACCCTGTAGAGCTGTGCTTTCCACTATGGCAATATTAGCCAAAGTGGCTATCTAAATGTAAATTAGCTAAATATTTAAAAAGCCATATCCTCAGTTACTGTAGGCACATTTCTGGTGCTCAGTAGCCACATGTAACTAGTGGCTGCTCTATGGGCCCATGAGTTGGCAGTCATTTCCATCATCACAGGAAGTTCTAAGGGGCAGTGCCCGTGGCATCTCAGGCCTCTGTAGGGAGTCCGGCTCTCATGCTGAGGAAATGGAAAGCCAGTGGATGGCTTGAAACATAGCAGGAACATACTCTTGAGTCATGATTTCAAAAGATAGCTTGGGCAGCTGTGTTGAGAACAGTTTGTAAGGGGGCATTGGTGCAAGTTGAGAGACAATAGGCCAGATGAGATGAATGAGGCTTGGATGAGGTGGCAGAGGTGGTTACGATGAGAAAAGGTTGAATTTTTAATATATTGTGAAAGCAGAATCAAGATGGAATTAATGCGTGATCTGAGAAGAAAGCAATGAACGTGGGCCTCCCCTGTTGGCGCAGCAGTTGAGCGCGGGGCTGCGAAGTTGCCCGCAGCCTCTGCAGCACTGGTTCGTTCCCCAGCCGCCGGCAAGGGTCCCACATGACGCGCAGACCTCTCCTGCCTCGCCCGCTGCTCCCCTCAGCAGTGTATTTTGTCAGTCTGCCTGTTCTGTTCCCCACTCTGGCTCTGGTGAATTCTCTCACCTTCCTGCACTTCTGACTGTACCCAGTGCTTGTATAAATAAATAAATCTTAAAAAAAAAAAAAAAGGCAATGAACATGCTGTGGGCGATGAGAAGGAAGACACAGTGCACAGGTGAGACTCCAGAGGAAGGTCCAGCTCATTTGTTTTTCTTGCTGATGGCCCAGCTGACATCTTTAAACCAAGTATGCAGTTGAAGGTGCCATTTTAGCTGCCAGTTATAAGAAAGATTTTAAGCAAAACGAAATATCATTCCAGTGGAGATTCAACATACTATTTAGAACTTGAAGCTCATCAATATTTATCTAATAACAGGGGTTTGCGTATTTGCTCAGCAAAAGCAATATTTTTGTTTAGTTCATTGTTGGAAAAATGTGTGGAATTTGCTAGAATTTTCATTGATGGTGTAAAAAGTCATCCTCTCTGATTCCTTGGATAACTCATTTATATGAAAATGTCCAATATTCCTTTATCTTTCTGACTTGCTGTACTATACATAATTCCCCAGAGCTCCTCCATTTTGCTGTAAAGGTGACAGTTGGTCTTTCCTGATAGCTTAATACTATTCTGTTGTGGAATCCCATTCATTGTGAACCAAGGAGGAAAGGCAGGGCTGTGGCTGGAAAAAGGAGGTCTGGAGGGTCCTCATCTGAACAGCAGAAGGTGAAGAGGCAAAGAGAGAGACAGGCATGCTGGAAGTTTAATAATTGAGCAGAAGGCTTACAGATAGTTGTCAGTACACAAGTTCAATAGAGAAGTATCGTCAGACAATGCATTGGCTCCAATAGAAGCCGTGACCGTGAACCCACATACATTTTAACCTTCTGTGGCAGAGTTTGCTTGCTCACATGCAATTAAGGGGCAAGGAGATGACTAGGTTCATCCAGGGCTCATGTTTTCCTAGATGGAAGTATAGGAAATACAGAGGGGAAGGAAATGCAAGGGATTGCTCGGAGGATATTATAACAGACCATTCAATCTAAATTGAATGAGCAAGAAAGTGATAAAAGCAGAGGACTGATGATTTGGGAGAAAGTAGAGGCTCAATATTTCTAAGAACTGGGGTCAGAGATCATGCAAGTTGGAAGGAGAGCTGCTTGTCAAGAGCTGAAAACTTGAATCAGTAATTTCGCAGGTGAAGCTGTTTTTGGTGATCTACGCAGATATATTTTCACTGTGGGCTGAGGGCTAAGTCCAAGACTTCCAAACTTTATAATCGCACCATGGACCCAACTAAGTGTGTTTAATAACCAGAAGTGCACAAGGGTGGAATTGGACCCCAGAAACCTAGCTCACAGCTTCAGGCCTATCACAAACTGTCTGCTTAACAATGGCCCTTAAGGAAATGAGCTTTCTGGTCCCTTCCATCTCTTATCTTTGACTCTGTGACCTCATTGTAATTATAGTCTTTCCCCAAATACTAACCTTCAGCGTGGACTCTGGGGGGTTTGCCTATTAAAATTTTGCAACTTTGCAAATATCTATTTGCCATTACCTCTTGGAAAGAACTTGGAAAAGCTGCGTTCTGGAAGAGATTATGGGAGCCGAGTGGGGTGGCAGGAGTTTTAGGCCAGCAGCAGCAGCAGCGGTGGGTGTCCTTCAGGTCCTGGGAGGGGTGGTTGTTTGGCCCTCCCAACTCCCCTTTGACGGTGCAGGCACTATACACCAGGCCCACCTCGGCAGAAGTGATGGCGGCTTTGACACTGTGAAATTCCTGCGAACATTTGACCATTTTGATGTCCAGGAGAGAGTCCAGGAGCAGGCCCCTCCCCACCCTACTCTCTTTCCTCTTTAGAGCAGAGAGAGAATTAAGAACAATCTAAAGTAAATTTTTAACAAGATGGTCTAGCAAGGGCTTTGTAGCCTTAACTGATGAAGTAGGTGGTAGTTTTTAACTAAAATAACCACATTGTTTGCACAAGTTTTCTCCTTTGAGTTTTCTAGGGTCATTAGAATGAGCTAACCGCCTTACCTGCTATTTGAACTGGTTGAGTCTCTGGAGGGACAGAAAACAAAAGCAGAGTGTTGAAATGCAAATAGATAGCTCTGGGTTCCAGTCCCTGGCTGCAAAATAAAGCCAAAGCTGACATCAACCTCTCCACCAGGTCTGTGGAGAGACTCTAGAAAAGTCTCTCAAGATGTATTTTTTCCATGGATTGGAGTCCCAAGGTAGGTAAGAAAAACAAAAACAAAATAAAACAAACAAAGGATTTCATACTTGGAATTTGCTCAGTGCCAGTTGAATAGCTAATTGTTTCTTGTTTTCATCCCCTCCCCCCCTCTTTTTTCTGCCTGAATAGATAATCCTTACAAAACATCTATTCATTCTACAAGTGAAAATTTCAGGAATACTCGATACTGACCTTGGCAAGAGTAATGGACCGAGATTGAGTGATGGATTTCTCTGTGTTGTGGCTGACATGCATTTTGTATGCCAGTTTAAGAATATTTTAGCAATAGGAAAGGAAGATTTATGACCTTTTAATTAATGGTTCTGATGAAGGTCTAAACATGTAGGTAAAATGTTACAAGATTTTTATAACTTATTTTCGAGTACAAATTTGATTATTTCTGTTGTTTCAGGAAAGGACCTGCTGATAATAATGGTAACTTTGTTTTATGTTTCAATGGGCTGCTTTGTAACATGACCACTTTTATTGACATGTAAACAATTATTTATTAAGGGAAATAAAATAAGGAGGCAATAGTCTGGTGAAAAGGATGCATGATATCAGCGTCTTAATTTCTAAATTAAATTTGGACTCTTATTTATTTGGCTTCTGCTGTGAGCTCATTGTTTGATGTTGGGCAAGTTATTTAGCTCTTTTTAAAATATCTTACAAAATTGGAATGAGAAATATGTGATACTGGAAAACAAATATTTGTAAAAGTGTCTTAAAGTCCCATGAGAAACGCACGTTCAGACGCCCCCGTTGGGTTGGTTATTTTAACTAAAACTATCTGCCCTTGTCAGCAAATTTAAATTATAGTGTATTATTTTATTTTTTTAGGCAATCTTTTACTTCCAGGTGCTTATGACCTCTTCAATTTATTAATGGAAAGAAGCGTCATTTGCACCGAATGGCCACATAGCCACTTCATTCTGCTCGAATAATCTTTAAATCCTTATATACACAGCCACTCACTGTTGGCTTTACAAGGTCAGTACCAGCAGCCCAGCCCTGTGGCTGTTATGCACCAGTGTGTCTGAGATAGCACTAACTCTTAACAAACACACAAACAGCAAACAGTTTAAACAGTACGGATTGATTTGAATGTAACCTAGTCTGTATGTCTGTGACAGAAGGCTCTAAAATAACTCACCAGCAAAGTTAATTAATTATGGAGATTGTTAGGCAGTATCAGTGGAGTTTAGCTGTGCCTTGTTAAACAAGTAAAGGTTAGAGAGTGGAGTCCCTTCCATTCAGATATTCTTTTTTTTAAAAAATTATTTTATTTATATATTATTTACATCATTGTTCATTTGTAAACAATGTTTGCCCCCCATCCCCCACCCCAGGTGTAGTCCCCATAGAATTTTCTTCACCAATGTACCCAATGCAATTCAGATATTCTTAAATTGCTAAGGAGTGTAATGTGAAGCCAATATTTGTTTCTAACCGCTAGCTGCTTTTGAATGCCTTTGGAAACTGGCATTCTAGTCCCCGAGGCCTGGAAGAAGCTGAGTCCCTTGAAGGAGTGGATTTTGCTGGGGTTATCGAAAGCTGCTGGTTTTAGGAACTGGGGATGCCAGGCTCCAGGGTTCTGAGCTCCAGTGTTGACTCTGCCCGTGAGTCACCCTGACCAGTCACCCACTGTCTTGTGTTTTCCTCTTTAGAGAAGAGCTGAGACTATTGACTTTTTCAGTTTGCAAAACACATTATGAAAGGATAGGAAGGCACCAGGCAAACATGCAAATACCAGGGAGGGTACATTTTAATAAAGAGAAATTACATTCTTTGCATATTTGGAAGCTGATCATCTTCATGTAAGAAGGGGGAGTCTGATTTCAAAATAGAAGCTTATACTTGAAATTTTTTGTTTGAACAATGTGAATTTGGGGTCATTGCTCTCTTGGTCTGTTGCTCACGAGGGGACTGCCTGGTGGCCTTACTAGGGTGGATTGCTGATGGTCAGCGGTCAGATGCCCCGGCTTGTTAGAGCTGTGGGTTAAAATTGAGTGACCTGACTTCTGAAGGGGTAGACTAGCATGTGTTGAGTACAGGGCACTGTGCTTGGGTTTCTGTTGTTGTCATAAACAAACCAAACATGCAAAGTGAATTCCCCAGGAATGGTAAAAAATTGTTTTTTAAGGAAACTGATGATGAAGGCACCCACTTCGTTCCTCACTTTCCCAAGCCAATTCTCAGCACTAGCCTGGGATTCTGACTTCTGACTTACACTTGGATTTCTCATTAAATCCGAAAACCTTTCTAAAATGGAACTCAGTGTTTTCTAGTTCTTTCGATGGCAACCAGCCTCATCATTAAAAGAATCTATGTTTTAACTCTTCATCTTTTCTGCCTTCTTTCTACATTCAACTAATCCAGATACTAACAAATCCTGTTAGTTTTCCACCCATGCCTAGTATCTCTCTTTTGATTCCAGTAAATAATTAACAACTATTATTGCTTTTGTCATGTTTCAATTTTTTTAATGAAAACATTGGACAGTGGGCCTCCCCGGTGGCGCAGCGGTTGAGCGCTGGGTTGCGAAGCTGCCTGCGGCCTCTGCGCGCCGGTTCGATCCCCGGCTGCTCCCCGGCCACCGGAGGAGGATCCCACATGGTGCGCAGACCTCTCCTGCCACCCGCTGCTCCCTCAGCAGTGTACTCAGTCCTTCTGCCTGCTCTGCTCCCCACTCTGGCTCTGGTGAATTCTCTCGCCCTCCCGCGCTTCTGACTGTACCCAGTGCATGTATAAACAAATATAATAAATAAATAAATAAAACATGCCTCTATTAAAAAAAAAAAAAAAAAAAAAAAAAAAACATTGGACAGAAGTCAACTTCCCTTTGAAAACTAATTCCAGTTCTATTCCCTCCTCTGTCCTCACCACAGAGTCCATATGCAGTTTGAAATGTGCTTTTAAAATAGCTATATTTTATATTTACATGTACCCATAGTTAATATATATTATTGTTTTTTGGGATTAAATATAAATAAGTGGTTCTAGATATACTTACTGTTCTATAATGTGTTTACTTTCACTGAACGTTGCTTTCAAGATCTAAAAAATTATATGTATGGTATGTATAAATATATACATAGACACTCATTTTCTTTTTGTTATTATTAGTTTTAATTTTCTTACATTGTTGTTCATTTTTGTACAATATTTGATTTCTCCCCTCAGGTGTTGTCCCCATAATTCTCCCACCACTACAGCACCCGTGAACTGTCACCATAGTCCCTTGTCCCCTCTTAAACTCCCCACCCCCACCACTGTAGACTTCAGATCTATGGTCTACCTGCAAGTTTTGTCTTTTTCCTGATCCTTGTTCAGTTTCCCTATTGTAGTGCCAGCAAGGCAAAGAGCAAGATCTCTGTGATCCAGGCAGATGGGTAAAGGAGAATTCTGGAGCCCTCGGTGGCTTTTCAGGCTTATTATTGAACTTTTTACATCATTTGTAGTGCGGCAACCAGGCACCTGGCAGGCAGGGGTGCTGAGGGGCTGGGAGGCTGGTAGGCCTCCCAGCCCCCGGCAAATCTTCACTCTTTCTGGGCTTTCTAGCATTCTCTTGCAGGCTCTGTTCTCTGCTACTGCTGCTATTTCTACCACCACTGTGGTGGCTATTGCTGGCATCCCTATGATCAAATGGCATGAGTTTATCCTTTTTGATCGCTGAGTAATATTCCATTCTGGATAAATACCATATCTTCTTGATCCATTCATCTGTTTTGGGGCATTTATGTTGTTTCCATATATATTTTTTTAATATTTTGTTTCCATATCTTAGTTATTGTAAATGGTGCTGCAATAAATATAGGACATTTGTTTTTTTAAATGGCTGGCTGATATTTCATGGTATGAATCATACCATAGTTTGTTATTCAGTAGATATATAGATTGTTTGAATTTTTTTTCACTAAATCAGTGCTTGCACTATTCTTACCTACATTGAGTATAGTTAATAGTTTCCTAAGCTTGATACCCAGATGCAGAATTGCTACGTTTTGAATATGCCAATTTCGCTTTTAAGAGATTATTACCAAATTGATTGTCAACTGTTGGAAAACTGTTTCTCCAGAGACTTTCCAGCATTGTTCAGACTTACTAATTTTTGCCAATTTTAAGGATAACAAATCATTTTCTTTCCTGATTTTCTAGCTTCTGGGCAAGCCATTCTATTCTCAGTCCTCCCCCTTAGGACAGCTCTGTCACTCTCCGAGTTACTTTCTGCTTGGTCCAAATTGGCCAAGTTTTCTGCAGGCAGCCTGTCCAGCCTCATTCCTCCATGCCCAGCAGCACAGGAACTAGGGACTCCCCATTTTCTCAAATGCAACTTTTACTTTCCACCTCTGCAACATGATCATGCTCTTCTGCTTTGCTTTATTGATTTGATAAATATTTATTGAGGTCTTTACTTCCTGCCAGGTGCTGGGAATATAACAGTGAACAAAAAAGACAATATCTTGGTACCTTTGGAACTTACAGTTTTTAGCAGAGGGTGGAGAGGGACGGGGAAAAGTGAGCAACATAATTGTTCGTAGTTTTAAGTAGCGTAAAGAAAGTAAACTAGAGGGCTGTTTAATCTCATATGGTGCAGGCTGGTGGTGGTGGGGGGGTGACATGTCCTGGGAGGCTCTGAGGGGCTTGTGCTGGGGAGGCTTTGCAGAGGAGCATGAGCTCCTTCTGCACAGGTCAGACTTGACTCTGAGCTGGAGCAAAAGGCCAGATGTGATGCTGAGCTGGAGGGGCCTCTGCACAGGGATGGCTGCTGCACCCGTGACCAGAGCTGCCCTTGTGGCTGGGGGTCAGGGCTAGGAGAGTGGGGACACAGGCAGCGCCCTACCTCTTTGCGCCTTTATGCCTCTTCAGTGCCACTCCCAGGAAGCCCTGGTTTGGTTTGCCCTTTAAAGCCATGATGAAATCCTTTCTTCACAGCATCCCTGATCCTGGCAGCTAAGAGTGGCCTTCCTGGACCTCCTCAGCCCAGGTGCTGGCTCTTTCAGCATCTCCCACAGAACTTTGGGGTCTTGGTGTCTGTTCTTCCTAAGAGCTGACCTGCTTTCTTTTTTTTTTGAAAAAAAAAATTTATTTATGCATACATGAGCTGGGGTGTAGGCTGGAGGTGGGGTGGGGATGAGAGGATTCACCAGAGACAGAGTGGGGAGCAGAATAGGCAGATCTACTGAAATACACTGCTGAGGGGAGCAGTGGGGAGTCAGGAGAGGTCTGCTGCTCCATGTGGGTAGCTCCCTTGCTGGGGATCGAACTCGCGCCACAGTGGCCACAGCTTCATAGTGCTGGCACTCCACCCCTTGTGCCACCAGGGAGGCCCTAACCTGCTTTCTTTTTGCTTTTTTGTTTCTTCCTCAGAAGGAAAGATGCTCTGCTGCTCAGAATGAGGAAAACAGAGGGAGAAAAGGATCAGTGCAGAAGCCTATCCTTTCTGAGTCACTTAGGAAGGAGCTGAGTTTCGGTGAAATTAACTTTCCTTAAGTGTAGCCAAGTTGGTTTTCAGAGTGGCAAATAAATTTAATTTTCCTCAATATTTGAGAAGACCTGGTACAGTTCTCAGTCACTCTTTTCACCCGCCCACCCCCCCACCCCCCCGCCCCCCGCCCACCGCCCAGATTTTTTTCTTAATTAGCTAGTAACTGTTCCTGTTAGTTACTGACAGCCCTGTCGCAGATGCTGAGCCCTCAAGCCTTATCTTTTCATGAAGAACTGACGGTGTATTGTCTGCCAAGGGGAGATTCCTCCAGCCTCCCCAGTGGCTGAAGACAGTATGTGGGGTAGAGGCGGCTGTGTGTTTTCCTGTGGGTTCTATCCCTTTATCTCCAGGATCATGTTTGAGTTGTGTTAGGTTTATCTCACTGGTGAACAAAACTGGGGTTCACAGAGGTCATGGCTTGTCTCCAGGTTATAGAAGGTGAATAGTGAGCTGGTGTTTAAATTTGAGGCTTCTTCTGACCACTTCTCCGTGAAGCTGCAGTGCTTTAAATAATAATATAGCAGACACTTACCAACCACTTACTATTTCCAGACACATACTCTGAGCTCTTAACCACTGCGCTACCCTGCTGCTTGCGTCTTCCTTCTTGAGCTCTCATTTTCTCTGAAGAGCTACCAGACAGTGAGAAGCAATTGGTGCAGTAGGTAAGAGCTGGAACTTGAGCGAAGCAGCCTGAGTCAAGACTTTTCTACCAGTTTCCTGGCAGTG
The DNA here is from genome assembly GCF_014898055.3 of Talpa occidentalis. Classification (NCBI taxonomy): domain Eukaryota; kingdom Metazoa; phylum Chordata; class Mammalia; order Eulipotyphla; family Talpidae; genus Talpa; species Talpa occidentalis. Next base: position 77,915,041 of record NW_023605194.1, read on the forward strand.
TGGGAAGTTAACATTTCTGTGGTTTGGTTTCCTTCTTTTTAAGGTGGGGATAACACGATTTACCTCACTGGGTTGTTGCAGGATAAATGGGCTAGTACACGTTAGAGGCTTCGAAGGAACATGCACTTGCTAAGCCCTTAGTTAACGAGCTCGGGTCTCAGTTCAGATGTTACCCACTCAGCAGCTTTCCCTGACTCTGGTCCCCCTTGGCCCCAGGCACCCAGCATCCAGCCACTGCCTGGACCCGCCTCCCGCCTCTTCCCTCCTGGTGGTTTCCCTCTGTGTGCAGCTGGTTTCTCACTGGCACAGCTCCCCCTGGCACTGTGAGCTCCCCTTGGGGTGGTCCTCTTGTGGGAGTCCCCGGCACATCGCTGACTTGGTGCATGTTTGTTGAATGGCTCTCAGTCTCTGGTGTCCTGAGCTAGGCTTTCCATTTTGAACAACACTTTGCTTACTCAGGTTTGTTGTCAATGTGCCCTACAAATTAGTGTTCTTTGAAACCTCATCCCCAAGGCTTTCAAATACAATCCAATGACTCGTGACTCTGTTCTAGCTCTGATCTCCTCTTTCAGTCTGTATTTCCAGCTGACTACTAATAAGACGAAATCGTGTAGGCTTCCAGTCTCAACGCGCTTCAAAACCCAACGTGATGCTTTGTCCTCCAGGCCAGGTCCTCTCCGGTGTCCCAGCCTGGCTCATAGGTTGTGTCTTCACCCACCTGCTTGGAGACCTTGCAGAGATGTCCTGTGCTCTCCTCCTCCCTTCTCACCCTGGCCTGCCCTGGTCAGCTCTTCAGTCAGAGGCTGCCACAACCCTGCCCTTGCGCCAGGGCGAGAGGTTACCTGACTCCCAACTTGCAGCCTGACGCCCAGACATTTCTCCAGAGATCCCCTTTAAGTTCAGGATCCTTGGCTAGGTTTGGGCTGGATGGAGCCCAGGGGACTTGGACCTCATAACTCCTACACAGCCCCTTCTCCACCTCGGCTCAAGCACAGTCTTCCTACAACACAAATCCAGTCACAGGGCTCCGCCGTGTAAATGCCATGGATAACTCCCTATTGCATCTTGGAAAGTCCAAATTCCTCCCTCAGCATAAAATCCCTTTAGTCTTTTCCTCAGCTCTCTCTCTCTCTCTCTCTCTCTCTCTCTCTCTCTCTCTCTCTCTTTCTCTCTCTCCTGCCCTTGCTCCCAGCTCTACCTCAGCCCTGCTGTCAATGGGTCCCCTGCTTGACAAGGTGGCTGCACTGGGCCTGGGACATCCTTTCTCCCCTTTGCTTAGTGAAATCTTTTTCATCATTCAACATTCAGCTCAGAAGCCACATCCTCTGTGGAGGCTTTCAAAGGGCGCCCAGGCAGCCCCTCCCACTCATGCACCTTAGAGCATTCTGCACCCATCATTTGGGTGAACACACTTCTGAATCAAGAGCAGAGATGTTTTGGGGATTATGCTCAGCAACGTCAGAAGGGGAAAGGTGGAATATAGAGAAACAAAACAGAGGAAAAGACAAATTTAACAAACCTAGAAATCTGACTGCAGAAGTGAGTATGGGGGGAGTGGCGACTACAGGAGTAGGAAGGAGGAGTGGCCAGTGGAAGGACCTAGAGGAGGACACTGGGTGCGTGGGTGGTGGGCGTGGAGTGGTGGTGCTCAGCTGAGGAGGTTGAACCTCACGTACAGTGTTGTAAACCAATGTTACCTCAGTGAAAACAATGAAATTAATTAAAAAAAAAAAAAAAAAGAAGAGCGGAGGAGATGTGACAGCTGAGATTGTCACTGGAGACAATGGGACCGAGAACTGAAAAAGTCCAGAATCTCAGGAAGGCTGTTCCTTTTTGCCTCTCCAGTGCCCTCTGGGGCTAGAGGGCTCCTTTCAGGGCAAGGAGCTGCTGGTGTCCTTGGTGTCTCCAGCACCATGCCCAAGGGCCAACTCAGCCAATGTTTGCTGAATGTATAAAGATTATGCCAGGACTGACATTCTTTAAAATGTGTCAATTCCTCTAAATAACCAGCCAAACAAACAAACCAGTGAAAGCTCTGGATTTCAAACTTGACTTTATCAGTAGAACAATGTACTTCTCACGGCCTCAACTTCCTCATCTGTTAAATGGGTTTAATAGTTGCTACTTCCAGAGGTTGCTATAAAGAATTATATGAAAAAATTGAAGAAGATCAGCCAGCACTGGGTCTGGCTAGTGAATCTTTGTTTCAAACACAAAGATATGTGCAGCTCATCACTATAAACAGGAACTGGGAGGCAAGGTCGTGTCCTAAAATAACTTTTGAAAGTTAGGATTTCACTGGGAATTTTGCAAGTTAAGGCAGTGAAGACTATTACTAATATTTAATAGCAGTTTTAACATACAAAGATGCATCCTCCTAAATTTTCAAGTGCCCTGACTTTTCACCCACACAGTTGACAGTTGGCCCCGAGGAGCTGTGATTCACCTTTTGTTTTGCTGCACCTTTGTGTCCTTATCAGCCCCATCTGATCCCAAACGTAGCCATGCATAAGAATCCTGGATGAGTGTTTTACAGGTTCCTGTGCCCCACCTCACACCTACTCCTTCAGAATCGGGGGCAGGAAGAAGACCATAAATCTACATTCATAAAAACCTCTGCTTGTGGTTTTGATATCTGCCAGCTTTGGGAACCACTTAGTACATGCAGCACTAGACAAGTCTGGTGCTCAAATGTCTTCATCTCTGTATTTAGTAAAAATTAGTTACTTCATTTTTGTAAGCAATTTTAACTTCCTCAATGCCCATTTCACCTTCACTGTGGCCTGTTTATGCTGCCTATGGAAAACACTGGCTCCACTGAAACAAAAGAAGAAAAAAAAGGTGCAAACTTAACCGGTTCCCCACCTTTTTAGCATCGTGAGGTATTTCCCCCCTAACCCCACCATGCCATTTAAATGCTAATGAAGTTAATTACAACAAACTTTTAAGCCATCTGATAGAATTGTGCTTATGACAATCTTACTTCTCTTTAGTCTCCATTTTTTCTTTTTGGCTAGAGCTATTTGTTTAGATTCTTCACCTTTTCCAACTTTAAAAAAATATCCTATCCTGATATCTTCTCAGCAATACTTGCAAGAGGAGAGGAAATCGGTCTCTCTCTAAACCTAAGGTCTGTAATTTGAATGTGCTGAGTCATCTTGTCTTTGTATGGTCAAGCATTTGCACCTAGGACAAGCACTGCAAAAATCAAACTGAGTTGGTTTGTTGTTACTTAAATACTGAAGTGAAGACTGGACGGGATAATTCAAAGATACACCGTAACTTGCTATTCACTGTTAAACTTGTTTTTATAGATTTTTAATAGTCTGATCTATCCTCTTACTTGTTGGACATTTGTTGGTGAAATTCTTTAAATATTTCTTCTTGTTTCCTGGAAAGTGAAAATGAATATAAACGGTAAGGCAATTGTCTGATAATGTTTAGAAAAAGGGGAAAATCAGTCTTTGCTGCTATCCTGCTATTTGGAAGTTTTGCATAGTTAAGATTCTTGAATCAGTTGTCTTCTAAAGTTAATAACAAGAAAACAAGTAATGAATCAGATATTGAGGGCTGGCGACTAACTTTATTTGAACTTTTCGGAAGTCTGTTTTCCCATTTTGATCATGTAGTTGAACAGACAGTGAGGAGATATTACAACAACTGTATTAATAAGGGAAGTGACAGGAAGCTAAGGTTTCCTTATAATCAGAAAGAAAGTTTATAGAACTCTTGCTGGGAATGTGGAGTATAGATAAAGATAATTTGTATTTACCACTGTCGTTTTATTTTTATATTAAAAAGTGGTTCCCTGTAGAGTATTTGGGACCAAGGAGAACGCAAACATTCCCCCAACCAGGAAGTCAACAAATTTACTGCATTAACAAACATCCCAAGGTCATTTCATGAGGTGAAATGGATCCAGTGACCATAGATCCATGGAAGTGATCACCCCCAGCGAGTTTGGAAGTGCAGTGGGGGCTCAGCAGCTGTACTGGGCTGGGGGGCTAGCGCCCCAGAAGCAGTGCTGGTGAAGCAGCAGCTGCCCTGCCAGCACTTCCTTCCTAGATGCCAGCGACTGGGTCCCTGCTTTAACTGCTTTCTCACTCCAATCTTACGGTCACTTGGAGGGAGGAACTTTTGTTTCTAATACCCGAAGGCTGAGTACACTAAAACTTAGAGGCTGAATCATTTTGTAGTGCTCCTAGTCAGTGGCAGAGTGGGAATTTGAACCCATGCAGGACGTGGAGACTGCCTCTTAGCTCATAAAAATGACTCCTCACCGCAAGTCATGCTAAATATGGAAAGAACGTCATCGGTTGCTTGGAGTTCTTGCTTTCTGTCCGTGAACAAATCAGGGCCGGCAGGGGTGGGATGCCCGGAAGACAAGAAAGGCCTGGAAGGCTCAAATAACCACCCAGGGAACCACTGGGACTCAGAGAAGGAGTCTGACTTAATATACTGTTGTGCTCTGAGCTATTCTGTAACTAAACGCTGTTCAAAGATAAATGAAGACATATTAAGAATTTTAAGAGTTTTATCTGAGCAAAAATCAATTCAAGCCAGACTGCATCCAATCTAGCAGATAGGAGGAGCTCTGAGGAGCTGTGTTACAGGCAGAAGGGAGCCTGGACAAGGAAGTTATGCTAGATAAATAAAAGGGGTTGGTTATTTTCCTTTACAGGGTAGTGGGGGTGTCTACCAGACAGATTACCTCACCACTGGTGATCAGACGATTTCTGGTTCACTGATTTAAGATTCTATTTCTGGCTGAGTCAAAACTATAATTAAGGCTCAGTTTGGTAATATGGGGCTTAGCATATGTGACTCCATTTTGGACCTTTGTTTTTTTTAACACCCACAAATGAAAAAAATGTGCAATATATTAAAGATCTCTTTTTTCCAATTTAGATTGATGGATACAATCCAACGACTTGGCATTAAACAGATAAATAGCCTTCTAAGGTAACCGCCTTTCATCACTAGACTCCCCGACTAGAAGGGAATTGGGCTTCTGACAGGCTTCAAGTGGAAGAAGCCTGTACTGGAGCAGAATGAGGCCACCAGGCCTCCCTCGGACAGTGAGTGGTCTCAGGTCTGTACCAGGAAGACCCATGTTCAGTCACGGTGCTTTACCATCCTGGTGATATGGAACAATTGGTTTTGTCCCTGTGAAATTAGGATGGTGTCTTTTCTTTTTTTTTTAAAGATTTATTTGTTTATACATACAACAACTGGAGTATAGGCCAGAAGTGTGGGGGAATGAGAGGATTCACCAGAGACAGAGTGGGGAGCAGAACAGGCAGACGGACTGAAATACACTGCTGAGGGGAGCAGTGGGCGAGACAGGAGAGGTCTGCTGTGCTATGTGGGCAGCTCCCTGGCCAGCCAGACTCAAACTCATGCTGCAGAGGCTGCAGATAGCTTCATAGTATTGTGCTTAATCCCTTGTGCCAGCAGGGAGGCCCCAGGATGGTGTCTTTTTGCACCAGTCCTAGCGTGGGGCCAGAGGAGACACCCCAAAAAGTAAATGTTTTATTCTTACTTCTTCAGGAGCCCTCAGTTTTGAGCCGTAGCATTTTGGGGGATCTAGGAGAGGAACAGGCTTGCTCAAGTGCCTGTGATCATCATCCGTGGCTCTGGTCAGGGCAGTTCTCATTGAGAGGATGACATTTAAGCTAAGGTTTGAAGTTACCAAATGAGTTAGCCATGAGGGGATCTTGGTGGAAGAGGTTTCCAGGCAGAGGAAACAGCTAAGGCAAAACAGGAAATTGTCTCCTGGCAAGATTTAGGAACAGCAAGGAAGTCAATGCGTCTGGAACAGACTGAGTGAGGGAATACAGCAGAAGGTGAGGAAAGGGATCAGATTGTTTGACATCATCTAAAGGACTTTGTCCCTTATTACCAGAGAAATATGGCAGCATTGCAGGTTTTGAGCAGAGGAGGCTGTGATGTGATTGAGATTTCAAAAAGATCAGTCTGGCATTTCGAAAATAGACTTGTATGGGAAGGTTTGAAGTCATTGCAATAATCCAGGCAAGAGGGCATGGTGTGGGCCTCCCCTGGTGGCGCAGAGGTTGAGCGCTGGGCTGCAGAGCTGCCTGCAGTCTCTGCAGCACCGGTTCGATCCCTGGCCGCCGGCAAGGGTCCCGCATGGTGCGCAGACCTCTCCTGCCACCCGCTGCTCCCCTCAGCAGTGTATTTCGTCAGTCTGTCTGTTCTGTTCCCCACTCTGGCTCTGGTGAATTCTCTCACCCTCCTGCGCTTCTGACTGTACCCAGTGCTTGTATAAATAAATAAATAAATAAATAAATAAATAAATCTTTAAAAAAAAAAAAAAAGAGGGCATGGTGGCTCTGACCCAGGGTTTATGTGCTGAGGGGGTAAGAAGTGATTATATTCTGGGTATATTTTGAAGGTAGAACCAATAACAGGATTTATCACTGGGTTAGATATGGAATGTGAGAGAAAAGAGAAGTCAAGGACGACTCCAGGGTTTTTGACATGGGCAATAAGAAGGGGAGTTTGCCACCAGCTGGGATGGTGAGGGCTTGCAGATGGGATGGGTTTTGGAGGGAGACCACAGTTTGGTTTTTGCCCATGTTGTCATGCCCACTTGATATCCAAATGGAGGTCAACAGGTGGAAAGCGAGAGGTCTGATCTGGGGACACACACTGGGAAATGACTAGCATATAAATAGTTAAAGTCTGGAGACAAGGAGATCACAAAGGGGGTCTTGATGGAGTAGAGAGTGGGTCAAAGATTGAGCTTTGGGGCACTCTACCATTGAGAGTTTTGAAGAAGAGGAGGAATAAGCAGAGGAGACAGGGAATCCAATGAGGCTATTATTTTTTTTAAAGGTTTATTTATTTATTTATACAAGAACCGGGGTACAGACCAGATGTGCGGGAGGGTGAAAGAATTCACCAGAGACAGAGTGGGGAACAGAACAGGCAGACTGACAAAATACACTGCTGAGGGGAGCAACGGGCACAACAGGAGAGGTCTGCCGTGCCATGTGGGACCCTTGCCGGTCGGCCGGGATCAAACCAGCACTGCAGAGGCTGCGGACAGCTTCACAGGTGGCGCTCAACCACCTGCGCCACCAGGGGAGGCCCAGCTATTTTTTTTTTTTTAAAGATTTATTTATTTATGCATACAAAAGCTGGGGTGTAGGCCAGAGATGTGGGTGGGGTGGTGGTGAAAGGGTTCACCAGAGACAGAGTGGGGAGCAGGACAGGCGGATGGACTGAAATACACTGCTGAGGGGAGCAGCGGGCAAGAGACAGGAGAGGTCTGCTGTGTCATGTGGGTCACCTCCCTGGCCGTGGATGGAAATCATGCTGCAGTGGCTACGAATAGCTTCGTAGTGCTGCGTCTTAACCCCTTGCGCCACCAGGAGGCCCACCAATAAGGCTATTTTAAAGGTGCATTCATCAGGTATCTGGTAGGAAGAGAATTCTAGATGAGGGAAAGGCTGAACACAGAGACCCAGAGGTGTGAGAACCTGATTTGGGAGGAGAGGATAGCAGGTGGTATGACAGGGGAGCTGGTGGTGGGGGATGCAGAGAAGTAAGCCAGGAACTGGCGGTGAGGCTGGAAAATGGACTTCCCCAACTTGTAATGGACTTGCACACACTCAGCTTAAGACTTTTTGGTGTCTATTTCATGGCTTTGGCAGCTGGGGCTGATTGGCGTCTGAATCTAATTTACCATGTGTCAGGAACTGTGATAAGCACATGACATTTATTTAATCATTTATTCTTTATACCTACCCTTTGAGAAAAATAGTATTCTCTGTAGATGAAGAAATTGGGGCTCACAGAGATCAAAAGTTTCACTCAGGTTCCCCTTGGAGTAATTCACCAACCACCTTTAGCCCAGACAGCCCTATTTCACTAACCTGACCTCTCTCCTGGAGGTCTGACCCTTCTTAACCCGCACCAGAGGATCAGTGGCTGAGAGCCTACATCACTTCCTGGAGAGGAGCTAACTTCATTCAGTCTCTCAAAGAAAGTGCTTTACATGCAAAGACTCAAGGTGTGTGTTTTTTTTTTTTTTTTTGCTAGTAAAGAATCTCAAGTGGGACAGTGCCTTGAGGAGCACTGCTGTTGTAGCACACCCCTCTGGCAGCAGGGAGACAAGCAGAGAGGTGAGCAGAGTGGATACCATGACAGGGAATGGGAGGGGGGGAGGCATGGGATATGGGTGGAGCCAGCACAAGAGGGGACTCCTGGGCTCAGAGGGCAGAGAGCTGCAGGCTGCAGGCTCTGGTCTTGGTGAAATCTGAGTAGAGAGTCAAGTAGTGGAAGTCAATGAAATCAGCCATCTGGGTGAGGGAGGCAATTTTCAGATATTCACCTTCCAATATACACCCCTTTCTGGCATGGATCTCCCCAAGAGTAAGTTCAGTGCCTACACTTTACAGGAGAAAGGCACATCTCTTGCCCTCCCACCATTTTACTAGGGTGTGCCTGGGATTTTAAGGAAACCTGTAGCCCCCACACAAAGGGGCAGGGCTGAGCACTGGTGGTGCGAAAAGCAGTAAGGCAGAGTGAGGCCACTCCACCTTTCAGCAGTCAGGTGTTCTGGCCCTTCCCAGGGTGACTTCGACACCTTTTTTTTTTTTAAGATTTATTTATTTATGCACACAAGAACTGGGGTACAGGCCAGAGGTGTGGGGGGTGAGAGGATTCACCAGAGACAGAGTAGGCAGCAAAACAGGCAGACTGACTGAAATATACTGCTGAGGGGAGCAGCGGGAGAGTCAGGAGAGGTCTGCTGCACCATTTGGGTAGCTCCCCGGCCAGGGATGGAACTTGTGCTGCAGTGGCTGTGGACAGCTTCATAGGTTGTGTCTTAACCCCTTATACCACCAGGGAGGCCCTCAAACTGTTTTTGCTTGAATGCAAAGTGAATTTGGGGCTGTGACTTGCCTGGATTCCAAAGATTTGACATGCCTGTGAGCAGAGCACTTCCATTCGTTCATTTATATAATTTGAAAAGAGGTTCTCAGTGATTGCCTCTGTAAAAAGAAAAGTAGTGATGCAACTACAATAAACAGATTCATTAAAATAACAAGGCATCCATAGATCCTTAAATCAATAATGGGAAGATAAATCCACTTTTTCCCATTAAGGGATGTATTCTGATAAAATTTCCCTTCAGTATTTATTTATTTATAAAGATTTATTTATTGAAGCATACAAGAAGTGGGGTGTAAGCCAGAGGTGTGGGGTGGTGAAAGAATTCACCAGAGAGAGTGGGGAGCAGAACAGGCAGATCTATTAAAATACACTGCTGAGGGGAGCAGTGGGGCGAGACAGGAGAGGTCTGCTGCGCCATGTGAGTGTCTCCCTGGCCAGCCAGGGATTGAACTCATGCTGCAGTGGCTGGCAATAGCTTGATGGTGCTGTCTTTAACTCCTACACCACCAGGGAGGCCCCCCTTCAGTATTTATTTTTTATTTTTTAATTTTTAAAAAAGATTTATTTATTAATTTATACAAGAACTGGGGTACAGCCCAGATGCACGGGAGGGTGAGAGGATCAACCAGAGACAGAGCGAGGAACAGAATAGGCAGACTGATGAAATACACTGCTGAGGGGAGCAGCAGGTGAGACAGGAGAGTCTACAGCACCATGTGGGACCCTTGCCGGCCAGCTGGGATCGAACCGGCGCTGCAGAGGCTGTGGACAGTTCACAGCGCAGCACTCAACCGCCTGCGCCACTAGGGAGGTCCCCCTCCTTCAGCATTTAATAATGTACTTATAACGCTTTGCATAAGCATGTACTAATAAAGGGAATTTACTACCTAAGAGTGTTCTTAATGTGTCATGAAAACTTTATTCTTATTTTTGATTTATGTGCCTAGTTTGTGGGTGAGGTATATTAAAAAACGATTGATTAAAGGTTTTGTAACATAAAAATAAATTTGGTTTAAAATCTGTGAGTAGGGGGGCCTCCCTGGTGGCATAGGAGGTTAAGCGTCAGCACTATGAAGCTATCTGCAGCCACTGAAGTATGGGTTTGATGTCCAGCCAGGGAGGTGACCCACATGGCACGGCAGACCTCTTCTGTCTCGCCTACTTTTCCCCTCAGCGGTGTATTTCAGTCAGTCTGCCTGTTCTGTTTCCCACTCTGTTTCTGGTGAATACTCTCACCTCCCGCACCTCTGGCCTATACCCCAGTTCTTGTATGCATAAATAAATAAATCTAAAAAAAAAAAACCAACTGTGAGTAGGGCCTCCCTGGTGGCACAGGGGTTAAAGACACAGTGCTATCAAGCTGTCGCCACAGAGTTCGATCCCTGCCCAGGGAGTTGATCCACATGGCACAGCAGACCTCTCCTGGCTCTCCTGCTGCTCCCCTCAGCAGTGTATTTCATCAGTCTGCCTGTTCCCCTCCGCATTCTGTCTCTGGTGAATCCTCTCACCCCCACACCTGTGGTCTATACCCCAGTCTTGTAAGCATAAATAAATAAATCTTTAAAAAAATCAAATCAAATCAAATCAAATCTGTGAGTAACACGTAAATTTGTTCATGATTGTTTATAGCCGCATTAATCTCAATAGTTAAAAATTCGAGATGACCCAAGTGCTGCCCAGCTGATGAATATGATCTGTTTACATAATGAAAATTATTGGGCATTAACAAGGAATGCGTATTCATTCTCGCTCCAACATGGATGAACCTTGAAAACATGATGATGAGTGAAAGAAGCCAGCCGCGAGAGGCCACGTACTGTCAGATTCCATTCGTGTCCAGTGTCCAGAATGGGGTATCTGTAAACAGAAAGTAGATTAATGGTTGCCTAGAGCTGTGGTAGGGCAGTAGGGAATGAGAGTAACTGCTAATGGGCACAAGGTTTCTTTTGGGGGTGATGAGAATGTCTTGAAACCCAATGTGGTGACTGTTGCACAATTCTGAATATGCTAAAACCCTTAAATTGTAGACTCTGAATGCATGAGTTGTCTGATATGTGATTTATGTCTCAATAGAGCAGTTAAAAAAAATCTGTGGGGTAAGTTGAATAGGATTTGAAACATTAATAAGAATGATATAAAATGTCTGCCTGTTAAGGACGATTTTGCGTGTGTACCAAACACTAGAAACTTGATTCTTTGCAACCATTTAAACTTGCTTTAAAAAGATGGATGTTGATTAGAAATTGCACGGGGGCGTGTCGTTATTTTAGGGGATTCGTGAGCAGAAATGCTGCGCACTCAGTGGATTATGTTTTTTAAATAGAATAGTTAGATTGAGACAAGAGGAGGAAAGTAGGAAAATTAGGACATCAGTATTGAAGGAAAATGCAGGAGAAATTAAGAGGTAGGAAACCCTGGGGAGGGACAGTTTTCAGGTGAAGGGAGTGTCAGACACCCCCAGGATGTGGCCAGCCAAGGATGCAAAGTGACAATCGTGCACTGGATGCAACTGGCCATTGTGAATTTACTGACTTTGGCACCATCTGTTTTAATGAATTAATCGCAGCTCAGTGCAGAGACTAGTGGTTGGACATGGAGCTAAGAAGGGTTGGGGGAGAGTCAGAGGGAGGAAGTGAAGACATCGACTGTGGACTGCTCTTAAGAAGTTAGAACACAGAGATAATAGGGTAGCCATTTGGTAACTTTTGGGAGAAGTTATGTAAAGGTTGTTACGACTCTAACGATGCAATCGATTCAAACATGTTTGCAGATAAAAGGAAAAGAGCTAGTGAACGAGAGGGTGAAAATAGAGGGGGGATGCTCATTTCTGCTGCGGGCACCATGTCCTGCAAACCAGCTGGCCTTGGCTGAGGCCCCGGAAGCCAGAGGGACGCCTTCTGGCTTCTTTCGGAATTGTGGTCCTTCCCTTCCAGGCAGTCAGGCTCCACTTTCAGACACTTATCTCTGCATAGCTTTTCAAACATGTTGCAGATGTTTCAAGCTCTAGCAGGGATAGGGGTGTGGGTCGATCAGCAAGCTTGCTCAACATTCTTTTGAATTTGTCTGATTTAGGGTAAGAGTGGCTTCCCAGTTTCCAAGGTAGGAAAGAAAAACAAATTTTAGTGTAAAAGTGTTTACTCGTCTTAATTCATTTGACTTGGGCTGGAAGTTAAGAAACCAATCCACCTCAAATGCTAAAGGAAATGGGTCAGAGGGTGGGAGGTGGAGGAGCTGCTACCGTTTTCTTCCGTGAGCGCCTGCAGAGTCAGGACTGGCCTGGGCTTGCACACACCTGGCGTGCAGGGTGGAATGCACAGCATGAGGCGAAAAGGGTCAGGTGAAAATTCAGACTCCAGGCTTGCCGCCCCCCCCCCCCCCCCCCCCCCGCCTTGGAGCTGCATTGTTACTTCAGTTCACTTGAATCTATTTCATTATTTTTGCACTCTTATGAAATGTTTTCAACAATAAATGCAGCAAGAGAAAGAGAAGAAAGGAAGTATTTAGTAATATTAAGAGAGGTGTGGTTGGAACAAAGCATCTTGCATTATTCACTGGGAAGAAAAGGCTGAGCAAAGGGGATTTCTTACATTCCTTGGGTATCTAGGACAGGCCCATCTGTTTGAAGGTGTTACTGGGCATGGCAAGGCCATAGTGAGGGAATTGACATCTCTCCCCCTCTCCCCCGCCCAGATCCCTTCATCCTTTTATATGTTCTTTTTTCATGGTGTTATGTTGATGCTTGGAGAATTGAAGAATATGGTGGCGAGGGAATGATGTGGTTGCCAACGACATTGAAGCCCCATGCTGGTTCAAGGAGCAATTTTCCAGGACCCACTTTTGTACAGTAGGCTGGTAGCCATGGTAACAATTGTTAGCGGGAGAGATTATTTAGTGTCGTTGTTGTAATTATTACGTGGTTTTGTGGCTGGATATTAACCCCCACTTCCCGCAACACACTCATGCTACCAGCATTGAAAACACAAGGATAAATGGCAGACAGCGTCTAAATGCAGTTCTCATCCGGGCATCTTTGGGTGGAATTCAGGGGCCTTGTGAACTTGAAGGGAGAAGAAAATCTACATTTTCACTCAACTGCCTGCAGTGCAGTGTTTCCTCAGAGACAAGCGGTGATGGAAAAGCACAGCAGAGCTGTGTGGACCTGACCTGTCTCCAGGAAATCGCCCATGTTTTCATGTTGTGTTGCAGCTGTCGCTGCTGTCCTGAAGTGCTGTATTATCAGAATCTTCTATAGCTATCACCGCTTTGAAATTTGACCTACCTCTAGATTTTTAAATTTAACACATCAGTAAAAAAGCATGTCACACAGCAAACATGTTTGAATAGTTTGATAACCCCCATCATTCCACTCTGCCCACGAGGCTGAGGCACAGATACAGGATGGGAACCCATGTAGGTTTCTGGTCTCAAGTGGGGGGGCAGGGCGGAGACCAGATTTCTAAAGAGATAAAATCAGTGTGAATGGTGAGTGGTGCTAGAAATACACTGGGGCTGGAACCCAAGGAGGGGATTCTGGCAGGCCCTGGACATCCTGAGCAAGTGGTGTCAGGGTGGGGAGGAGAAGATCATTTCTCATTTCGGGAAGGAACAGAATGGGGGCTGGGACATAACCCCCAGGCTGCCATAGAAAGGGGATCCCTGAGTGTAAGTGCTTGCTCACTGGGCTAAGTCCTGGGGCCTCAAAAAAAAAGTCAGACAGCCTAGATATTTGGTAAGCCCACTCTTTAGAAGATTATTTATGGGGACAGGATAGAGACGGGGGAATAGTTTGGAAAGGAAATTCAGTGGTATAGTAATAGAATTTATTTTAAAAATAGCATATTATTCACAGGCAATAAACACAAAAATCAAGTAAGTTCTGATGTATGTATATGCCATAAAGCATGAGTTAGGGTAGTGAACACCTCCATTGCACCCTTCCCTGAAGTTTCTTAGTGTCCCTCCCTCCTCCCCATCTCCGGCAGCTGCTCCCCTGCTTTCCTCCCAGGCTCCCTTGCTTTTCTAGAATTTCATGTGAGTGGATTCATACTCCATGCCCTTTTTTTTTTTCTAGCTTCTTTCACTTAGCATTAGGCATTGAGATTCACCCACGCTGTTCCAGAAGAACAGCCCGCCCCTTTCTGTCGCTGACTAGCAGTATATAATGGTATACTTTGAAAAGGGGAGAGAATCAATTTATTTTTCCCTTTTAAGATTTCTGTATTAACAGAAATCTTAAATTTCTGTATTAACGGAAATCTTAAAAGGGAGTGAGATTTCAAATGCTTATCAAAAGGGAACGGGAGTTAAGTGCTGTTGAGAAAGGCTGCTCTGGATGTGGTCGGGTGCATTCCAGCCCAGATTCCCTTACCATCGACGCTAAATCTGAGCACATTTGGAAATATTTCAGGCCTTGAAAGCAGGCAGCTCTTCAGGACATCAAAAACAGCCCTACAGCTGAGCGGGCCTTTGCAACCACAGGCACCCCAAGGAGACTGGTGGAGACCTGATGAAGTGTTCCAAAAGCATTTTGCATGTCATCTGTTTTTCTTACAGCCTCCTCATTTGGTAGATAAGGGGCAAAAATTATTTTCCACTTTGCATAAATGGGGTATGGTGAATTTGAGAGAATTATTACCTAAGATAGAAGTGGGTCAGGGCAGACCAAGCCAGCCCGGGGACTTCGCCTGCTCGCTGCTGCTGGCCTTGGGTAGTCAGGGCTCAGCGTTTTAAAGAAAACAGTCATTTTACTTTCACTTTTGTTCTTATTTGGGTTGTGATCGAGGCTTGATATTGGGGGGGCGGTAAGGGTTTTCTTTTCCTTCTTCCATTTTGAAACTTCCCCTTCCACTTGGTCAGGGCTGACCCCTGCATGAACTCCAGTGGCCACAACCAAATGAGAAGAGCTTCTTTTCCAGATACCAAGGAGACACCACACGGACAAACCCTGGAGATCACTTCCAAGTGGCTCAGACAGAAGGACCCAATGAGAATTAAGCAATGTTTCTTCCCCTCTTTTGGGTCATTGAAGAATTGAGAATCTGGTGGAGGTTATGGGTTCTCTCTCCCATAAAAATGCACATTTGTGGGCACACACCCAATTTTGCAGCGATTTAATGTCTCAAGACCCCCCTCCTCCCTCCCTTCCCCCCTCACACTCAGCTGAAGCTTGTCTGTAGGAAAAACCTCAGGGTGAGCAATTTGAGTATAAAGTGAAATAGTAAAGCATGGAAGGAAGCCTAAAGGCAGAGTCATTAAGTAGAGAGATTAGTGATAAGATCCAGGTGGAACAGAGGGCTGGGGTGGCGGGTGGGCGGTGTTTTGATAGCCAGGCCTGTGTGCTCAGGAGTGGGGTGGCAGACAATATTCCAGGCAGAAGGATATGCCTGAGAAAGGGAGGGAGAAGGGGAAGTAGGAAAACTCAGGTCACCCAACAAACCTAGTTATTAACTGGAGGAAGATTATAGGAAGAGGAACCACGAGAACTCACCATTGGAAGATGGGCCGGGCTCATATTGCAAGTGACCTTGACCGCAAGGTGAGTGCCCTTTATTTTTCTTTCCATGAAATATTCTGTAATTCCTTTTATTCATGTTTTTTTGGGGGGGGGCAGGTGGGGGCTTTGGGGTGTGTATGTATGAATAATGTGTATTTATTGTAACTCACAAGGAAGTTAGAAAAAGCAAATTACTGCATAATGTCTGCTCTCTTCATAATGAATATATTTTCTTCTACTTTGTAAACAATGTCTTTTCATCACTTTCCCAAATCTTCCCACCATCCCAGTCATACAGTCCCATGGATTATTGACTCTTTTCTGTTTATGTACGAACATATGTACACACACCTTTTCTTATTTAAGAAAATATTTCGGATGAATGGAGGAGGAACTATTAGGTTAGTGTATGTGACCTTTAGAAATAAGATTGGGCTGGAGGCGCAAGGGTTAAGACGCAACCTATGAAGCTCTCCACAGTCACTGCAGCACAAATTCGATTCCCAGCCAGCCAGGGAGCTACCCACATGGCACGGCAGACCTCTCCTGTCTTGCCCACTGCTCCCCTCAGCAGTGTATTTCAGTCTGCCTGTCCTGTTCCCCACTCTGTCTCTGGTGAATCCTCTCACCGCCCCCCCCCACCTCTGGCCTGTACCCCAGCTCTTGTATGCATAAATAAATAAATCTTTAAAAAAAAAAAGACTGGGCTGGCTTCTAGTAGGAGGCTTTCTGAAGCATTGGCTCCTTAATATCTTATTTTCTTCTGCTTATTTATCTTTTCCTCTCACCGTCTTTTGCTCCTTTTCCTGGTTCCTTTACTGGCATTCCACATCTGCACCCCTCTTGAGCCTTTTCTCCTGGAGTAAAGTCTCTTCCTCATTCTCATCCACAGTGAGCAAGTGTGGGCTGAATGCTTACGGCAGTGCGTATTTTACTTTCCCAAGGGCAGAGCCCAAAGACTTCTAGGGAATATCTATATTCGTCACCCCAAATCTGCATCTGCAGCTTCTATCGGCAGATGCTCCAGAGCAGGGTATCCCATACTCAGTGTTCACTTCCATTTGGGATTTCCACCGACATCCCCAACTCAGTATATCAAAACTCAGCTATAGACTCTTGGTCCCAAAGCTACTCCCCATGAAAGTCTATAAGCCACCTTGACCATCGTCATTTCTCATCCTGCCCCCAAATGCCATACCCCGGGGCTAGGCAGGAATTCCATATTGGTCCCATATCCTCCCAGTCCCAGGGAAGCTGGCCAGGCAGTTATGGCTGGTTTATTGGTGCAGCTGCAATTCATACGCTGGTCTCCCTGCCTTCGGCTGACGTTCCTCTCTCACCATTGTCCTTACAACTAGCACATTGAGAAAATGACGTTCCGTAACTGATGTCATCTCCCCCCACTTTCAGTGGCTTCTCTTTGCCTTCAAAAGAAAATTCAAGCTTTGAGCGTGACCTCTCAGTGCATCATGCTAGTGTCACCTTCCCCTCTGTCCCCCCAACCCACCCCAGCTCCCACCTGCTGGCTGCTTGCCCATTTGAGCTCTGTGTTCCAGTCCTAGGGAGCGAAGTGCTCCCTAGGCTCCTTCCTTTCACTTTTGCTCTGCAGCTCCCCATCCCTCACTTTTTTCTTGGCTAATGTCTATTATCTTTCAAGTTCTGGCTGAGGTGTCAGGACCAGGAGACCTTTCTTCCTTCCTCTTTCCTCACCTCCTCCCCACCCTCCAGCGAACATAAATCCTTCACAGAGCACATCAGATTTTATTAGTCATCAATTACGGTTGGGTTTTCCCATTTCCCTAAGAGTTGTGAAGGTGGACCCTGAGTTATTTGACAATCATTAATTCCTATGGACACGATAGATGTTTCCTAAATGTTTGTGGAACACGTGGCAGTGCTTCCCCAGCACACAGGTGCTAACAGCTGTCTTGTCCGCCGGGCAAAAAGAATGGATGCTGCAGATTTGACTTCATCAGAATATTCGCTTACATCCATGAACAACAATTACTTTCAATATCACTTTTTTTTAAAAAAGATTTATTTATTTTGCATACAACAACCGGGGTGCAGGCCAGAGGTGTGTGTGGAGGGGGTGAGAGGATTCCCCAGAGACAGAGTGGGGAGCAGAACATGCAGATCTACTGAAATACACTGCTGAGGGGAGCAGCAGGAGAGGCAGGAGAGGTCTTCTGTGCCATGTGGGTCACCTCCCTGGCTGGGGATCGAACTCATGCTGCAGTGTGAGACTTAACCCCTTGCGTCACCAGGGAGGCCCTCAATATCATATTTTGAATTGTAAAACTATTGCCTTGTTTTAATCAGAAAACTGATGCTAGTTACCTCCTCCCCATTTGGTGTCCTAAAACAGTCTGGGGTCAGATGGTTCTCTGGCAGCTCAGCTGACTTCTTCTGGCCTATCCCCATGTCTAGTTAGCGATGGTTCAGATGGTGGCCAGAGAGTCCAGGAAAGCCTGCTGGCGCGCGGTGGTTGTTCAGAGAAACTGGGTGGAATTAAAGTGACAGCTTGCATTACTTATGTTTCACAAGTCACATGATCAACCAAGAAGCAAGGGGTAGGGAAATACACTCTATTTTTGATGGGAAACAACTGCAATAGCACGTTGCAAGGATGTGGATGAAAGAAAGAGAACTATGGTAATTTGTAAAAATGGGTCATTAAATGCATAAATCCCACAGTATATAATACTTATCAGAGGGTTAATAAAAATCTGGATTTTTAAAATAAATTGCTGGCTAAACAAATTTTTATTTAAATATTTAAATAAAAAATTTTACATGTTGGTATATTATAGTACATGTATGTGTAAAATACTTATTTTGCAAATAGGGTTGAAGCCTTAAGAATAATCAAGCCTCTCTTTCCAGTTCATTTTATCTTTGGATTCTTAATATCAGTGTTACATAGAGTTCACATTCACAGAGCTATTAATAAGATGTTAACATCAATACCTCAAATGCATTTTTGGAAAATGGAGTTATTGAAGATATTGAATTCAACGTAGAAGTGAATGAATTAAAGGCCAAAAGCCTGATGTTCTTGGACTGGTGCCTGGTATGGATAGAAGGCTACGGAGAGATTTGGTTTATATTTTAAAACTATCTCATGCATGAAGCCACTTTGTGTCTTTATGCCTCATCATTTCCCAGCAGAATATCGCCTTACTAGAATTATTTCATATTTCAAAGATTTTTTTTTTTAAAAAAATTATTTATGCATAGAAGGCCTATGGTGCAGGCCAGAGGTATGGGGGGTGGTGAGAGGATTCACCAGAAGCAGAGTGGGGAGCAGAACAGTGGATTGACTGAAGTACACTGCTGAGGGGAGCAGCGTGTGAGACAGAAGAGGTCTCTGAACTCATGCTGCAGTGTCTGCAGATTGCTTCATAGTGGTTAGTCTTAACCCCTTGTGCCATCAGGGAGGCCCTGATTTTGTGTTCTTTGGGTAGATAACCAGGTGTGGAATTGCTGGGTCCTATATTAGACCAATTTTTAATATTTGAGGAAACTCCATTCTGTTCTCCACAGGTAACGGATCATCTACATTCCCACCAGCAGAGTGCCAGGTTTCCTTTCCCCACATCCTCATTGGCTATCTTTTTCTGAAAAATCCTTTCACTTTTTTTCTTGAAAACACACGACAAATTATCATACTCTCATAACTGCTTTTTAAATTTAATATATCCCCGGCCTCCCTGGTGGCACAGGGGTTAAAGACAGTGCTATCAAGCTGTCGGCAGCTACTGCAGCACAAGTTCCATCCCTGGCCAGCCAGGGAGCTACCCACATGGTGCAGCAGACCTCTCCTGTCTTGCCTACTGCTCCCCTCAGCAATGTGAAACTTTTTTTTAAATATATCCTGATGATATTTTCAAGTAATATTTTACTAACTAAAATCTTTTATGGTATTTTAAATAAATCAGTAATACCTATTGTACATATTCTAAATTATTTTACTGATATCCCATTGTTAGTGTTGAGGACTTGCAAATGAATAAGACCTGCTCTTTATCCTTTTGAAGTTTGTGGTCTTGTATTTACATATGTCAAGAAATTAACACAATTTAGGAATTATTATAAAGAATAGTTTGTTTTGCATTTCAGTTCCATTATCCTGGCAAAGTTGCTCAAGCAAGCCCAAATTTAGTCCGTGTCACTTCTGGACTTAATTATTAATAACTGCTAATAATGATTAATGATTAATCATTATTCATGACTTAATGATTAATAACTGCTAATAATGGCGCCCATTTATTGCATTTTATTTACTTAGTAGATGCTGTTCTGAACTCTTTCTATATATCATCTAAAGTTCATAAGAATGATACAAAATAGTTTAAAAAAATTCTTAAGCTGTTATTCACAAACTATGGAATAACCCATTTAAAGCATACAATTCTGTGGGTTTTAGTATATTCACGGAATTGTGAACCACCATCACGATCCGCTTTAGAACATATTCATCAACCTACAAAGAAACCCTGTATCCATTAGCAGTTACTTCCTAAGTCTCCCTAGTTTATCCAAGCCCTAGGCAGCCACTGATCTTTGTCTCTAGATTGGCCTATTCTGGACATTTCACATCTGATATCTTTCCCTTACCATGCTCTCAAGCTTCACCCATAATATAGCATGGGTCAGCACAAACTTTTTTTTTTAATGCATCCAAGAACTGGGGTGTAGGCAAGAGGTGTTGGTGAGGTAGGGGTGGATAGGAGGATTCACCAGAGACAAAGTGGGGAGCAGAACATGCATATCTACTGAAATACACTGCTGAGGGGAGCAGCGGGCAAGACAGGAGAGGTCTGCTGTGTCATGTGGGTTAGCTCCCTGGCCGGGGATTGAACTCAGGCCGCAGTGGCTGGCCATAGCTTAATAGCTCTGAGACTTTAACATCTGCACCACCAGGGAGGCCCCAGCACCAAGCTTTTTGATGGCCAAACAATAGTATGCGGCATGTATAAAGCACATCTTATTTATCATTTCCTCAGTTGATGGCATTTGAGTGGTTTCTACTTTTTGATTATATGAATAGAATGAAGCTGCTTGAACGTTCATGTGCAAATTTTTGTGTGCATATATGTCTCCATTTCTCTTGGTTCTATTCCTGGGACAGGAATGGCTCGGTCGTATCATAACTCTGTGTTTCCTCTTTTGTGGAACTGCCAAACTGTTTTCCAAAGTGGCTGTGTCATTGTACATTCCCTCCAGCACTATAGAAGAATCCCAATTTTCTTAACTTCCTCACTAATACTTATTATATGTCACTCTGTGGCCAGTACATGGGTTTTAGGTTCATCTTTTAGATAAGGCTGCTAAGGCTTGATGCAGTTGCCAGGCCATAGGTGGGGTCCTTGCACCTTCATTCACCTGGGCTCCCAAACATCTACCTGCTCCCCCACGGCACTTTGACTCCATCTTATCTGGCGCTGATTCTCCTGAAGAATCAACATATGTTAATTAATGCACCACATTACTTCACCACTAAAATCCAATTCTGTCCTTCACCATACAACTGACCCTGTTTACCTGATTTACCCTCCTTCTTCCCCTCAACACATTAATTGAGCAAACTCTTCTTCCACCAAATAGGTCAAGGGGCTCCGATCTGATTGGTCTCCACAGCTGGAGGTGTGTCTAGAGCACTGGAGAGGTGACTGGACTTGTGTGTACCTCTCGTCAGGTGGCTTGTAGGACAGGAAGAAGCCACATGTCTCTCTGGGGCATGATCCGTACTTAGCATGTGCGTGGATTCTCCTACATACCTGTTCAGTGTTTCCTAAGCCTTCTCAGTTGGGGACTCACCTGTCCCTTTGCTTGGCTCTGAACCTCTCATCCAGTATTTGCATCTGTTTCTCCACCTCCCACTGTAAACACAGCTGAAACCCTCACAGGCCCCCTCCTTCACCACAGTCTCCATTTCCTGTCTTCTGTCCCAGCTGTTAAAAACTACACTGGCTAAGGAGGAAGGTCAGAGGAATGAGAAGTAACAGCAGTCAACCTTGTTTAGTGCCAGCACAAACATTCCAAGCGCTTTTACGTGCTTTGCCGTTTTTAGTTTTTTCATTAAAATCATTTCTTAAAAAGGTAGCTACTTATATGCTTCCTTTTTCTCGATGGAAACAGAGAGACTCAGAGAGGTAAAGCAATTGTCCAAGGTAATGTGGTTGTAAAACAGTGGAGCCTGCAATGAACCCAGTGAGCCCAGAGCATCAGGTTCCAGAGCTAAAGCGCTAGAACCAAACATCGGGTAGATGCTCTGACAGGACAGCACCTAGGCAGGAAACATGGGTCTTTTTTTTGGGTAATGGCATTTTGGGGCACTCCCCAGGGTACAGACTAAAGACAAAGTTGGTGGCCACTGTCAGACCAGATGCCTGCAACCAGGTCATTTTCTACCATTCCATCAGCAACTGGATGAAGAGGAAGGCAGTCAAAAGTGCTTCTGAAGTGTGGGGTTCTCATTACTTGGCAAAATTAAAATATCTTGACAACCCAGGAGGCTTTTTCACTCAAACCACGGTGGTTCAGATATCAGGGGCCATCAATTTAGCAGAACTGACCAGACCAGCAGTGCTGGAGACGTCTGTGGAATTTTAATCATGTTATGAGAAGAAAGGAGTGGTCCAATAGGTATGGGGAGTGTTGAGTTAAACGGTTAAGCAGGATTCTTGACTGTAGACTTCTGTGATCCTTCAAGAGGGAGATATTGACATGATATTGACCTGACTGTGGGTGATGGTACAGGGTCCCTGGGAACCCGGTTTGGGAAATGTTCCTTTATGCCTTGCATTTTTTTTCCATTTTATTTTAATTTTTTTTTCAAGATTTATTTATGCATACAAGGACTGGGGTACAGGCCAGAGGTGTGGGGGGAGAGGATTCACCAGAGACAGAGTGGGGAACAGACCAGGCAGACTGAGTAAAATACACTGCTGAGGGGAGCAGCGGGTGAGACAGGAGAGGTCTGCTGTGACATGTGGGTTGCTCCCTGGCCAGCCGGGGATTGAACTCATGCTGCAGAGGCTGCGGACAGCTTCATGGGTTGCGTCTTAACCCCTTGTGCCACCAGGGAGGCCCCCTTTTTTTTTTCCATTTTAGTTGAAAAGTCCCAAACACTATGGTGACTACAGAAAAGTCTGAGTCTTGTGTCATCTTACTGCTAACTCATCCAGAAAGGGAAAACAGCAGCATCTTATTTCTAAGCATGGGAAAAACTGTTAGGAATGGATGTTGAGATTGATAATATGATATCAGAGAGATTTTTGAGAGGCTTTCAGTTACTCCCCAGTGACATCTTTGTAAAAATCAAAATAAATTTGTATCATATAAACCTTTCTCAAGTGTTAGTGTTTTATATGTTTTAGTTTGTCTAAACACAGCTATATATTGTGAAAACAATTGCTCAAACATCAAGTAAGCCCTCAGAATATAAATTGTGCTTCATTTCTATCAATACAGCAATGCAAGTCTATGTTACTAAGATGTGGGAACACGGGGAATGTGCTTGTAGTTTCAGGAAATAAGGTGGTGTTGCTAGGGTGGCTTCCTGTCATAAAAAATCTCTCACTTGGTTTTAAAATAGCAGCCTTAGTAGTTGTTTTTGACTC
The DNA here is from genome assembly GCF_014898055.3 of Talpa occidentalis. NCBI lineage: Eukaryota > Metazoa > Chordata > Mammalia > Eulipotyphla > Talpidae > Talpa > Talpa occidentalis. The sequence continues at coordinate 77,938,087 of NW_023605194.1, forward strand.
AGAAATCTATAGAAAATCGAAATGGTATGATTTAAATTTTTTTTTTTCTTTTTCTTCCTGTGAAAGAATTTGCCTCAGACAAGAAATGAGGTGTTTCTATTCCTGGTAGCACACAATGTACTGATAGAATATTTACCTTAAACACCTAAGAAGCAACCCCACATCCAGAATGGGGAGCTGCTGAAAAGGGGGAAAATTACGTGTGCCTTCCTTCTTACTCAATCATTTCCCAAACTCCTAGTTCTGGGAGCTGGTGAGCCCAGCAGGCTTCAGATTATCATCTGCGACTGTCAAAAAGTTGTTTATTTAAAGCTTCTTTGGCTTCTACCTCATTACAAGCTTGTACTTATAAACAGAGCTACACCATTTCAGGAATGACCCAGCAATGACTTTTTTTGTAAAAAGTAGTTTGCCCTTAATTCCTTTACATAAAATGTCAGGAAAACAAATACTTTGCAAAAAGATTTTTAATGTGATGAAAGAAGCTAAGTATTAAAGATGCAAAATCTAATTAGAGAATTCTTTTTTTATTTATTTTTAAAATGTTTTTTTAAAAAGATTTGGGCCTCCCCAGTGGTGCGGCGGGTTGAGTGTTGCACTGTGAAGCTGGGTGGGTTCTTTTATCGGCTGGCCAGCGAAAAATCCACATGGCGTGGCAGATCTCTCCTGTCTCGCCCGCTGCTCCTCTCAGCAATGTCTTGGGTCTGTCTGCCTGTTCTGCTCCATGCTCTCTCTGGTGAATTTTCTCACCCTCCTGTGCCTCTGACCTGTACCCCAGTTCTTGTATAAATAAATAAATCTTTAAAAAAAAGGAACTTTATTAAAATTTTTTTTTAAAAATTTATATTTATGCATACAAGATCTGGGGTACAGGTGTGGGAGGGTGGGAGGATTCACCAGAATCAGAGTGGGGAACAGAGCAGGCAGACTGACTGAAAACACTGCTGAGGGGAGCAGCGGGCCAGACAGGAGAGGTATGCCTCGCAATGTGGGTTGCTCCCTGGCTGGCCAGGTATCGAAATTGTGCTGCAGAGGCTGTGGATAGCTTCATAGTGCTGTGCTTAACCCCTTGCATCACCAGGGAGGCCCGAGAATTCTTTTCTTTATTTTTTTAAAAGATTTTATTTCTTTATTTTTGTGTAGAAGAACTGGGGTATAGGCCAGAGGTGCAGGGGGTGAGCGGATTCACCCCTCAGAGACAGAGTGGGGAGCAGAACAGGCAGATCTAACAAAATACACTACTGAGGAGAGCAGCAGGTGAGACAGGAGAGGTCTGCTGTTCCATGGGAGTCAGCTCCCTGGCTGTGGATGAACTCAGGCCACTGAAGTGATAGCACTGAGACTTAACCCCTAGGCCACCAGGGAGGCCTCCTAAGTAGAGAATTCTTGGAAAAAAAAGAAAGTCAGCTGGGGAGGAAGTGCTGTTTGTGGGAAGAGTAGTGAGAGGCAGGTGCTTTAGAAAGAGCAGAAGCTGGTGCTGATTCTGACCCAAGAGACCGCATTCTTACAGCCCACTGGCCCTTTCTTACCTTTTTAAAATTGTGGTTCACTCTTTCAATAAATTCATCACCTTAACCCTTCAAAATGTATAATTTAGAAAATGGCATTAAGTGCATTCACAGTGCCTTGAAGCCATCAGCTCTAATTCCAGATCCTTTTCATGACCCCAAAAGGAAATCCTTGTACCCATTACACAGTCAATACCCATTCTCTCCCTCCCACAGTCCCTGCTTTCTGTATCTATGGATTTGTCTATTGTGTGGACATTTCACACAAATGGAATCACACAATGTGTGGATTTTTTTTTTAAGATTTATTTATGCATGCCAGAACTGGGGTACAGGCCAGAGGTGTGGGGGGTGAGAGGATTCACCAGAGACAGATTGGGAAGCAGAACAGGCAGACTGACTGAAATACACTGCTGAGGGTTACAGCGGGCAAGTCAGGAGAAGTCTGCTGTACCATGTGGGTAGCTCCCTGGCTAGGACTCAAACTCATGTGGCAGTGGCTGTGGACAGCTTCATGGGTTGCATCTTAATCCCCTGTGCCACCAGGGAGGCCCTATGTGTGGATTTTTTTGTGTGGCTTCTTTTACTTAACATTATGTTTTCAAGGTTTACAATGTAACAAGTATGAGTACATCATTCCTTTTTATGGCTGGATAATATTCCAGTGTATGGATAGCCCACATTTCATTTGTCCATTCATCCACCGATGGACATTTGGCTTGTTTCCACCTTTTGGCTATTGTGACCATTCATGTACAAGTTATTGTTTGAAAATCTGTTTGCCATTCTTTTTTTTTTTTTTTAAAGATTTATTTATTTAAGCATACAAGAACTGGGGCACAGGCCAGAGGTGTGAGGGGTGAGAGGATCCACCAGAGACAGAGTGGGGAACAGAATAGGCAGACTGACTGAAATATACTGCTGAGGGGAGCAGTGGGTGAGACAGGAGAGGTCTGCTGTGCCATGTGGGTAGCTCCCTGGCCAGGGATCAAACTCGTGCTTCAGAGGCTGCAGACAACTTCATAGGTTGCATCTTAACCCCTTGCGTTACCAGGGAGGCCCTGCTTGCCATTCTTTTGGGTATATATCTAGTTTATGTTTGGGTATATGATGGCTCATATGGTAATTCTATGTTTGACTTATTGAGAAAGTGCCAAGCTCTTTCTCTTGCCTTCTAAATGCCTTTTTAAAAGTAAAAAGTCACCATAAAATTTGATTCTGAAATCCATTATGGGATATGTTAATGAATGGTTATATTTCTAGACTGAATATTAAAAGCTTAAGAGGTTTCTTTGAAGTCAAAATTCACTCAGAACTTCCCTAAATGAACAAGTAAGCACAAGCCACTTATCATTTTATTTACTTCCCGCCATAGTTGTTTTTCCCCCTCTAAAACATCCAGTCTTTTACAAAATCAGTATCTCTTAAGAGGATGGTTATGCACAGATTATTCTGTCACCTGTCCCTTTGGTTTTATGGGTTTTTGAACAATTTTTTTCTGGGTCAGATAGAGGCTCTCTAATCTCTTTCATGATTTGGTTAAATTTAGAATAATCCAAGGACAAATCCAAGTTAGCTACTCATCCCCCTTTTTATTTGCCATTGCATAAATTTCAGTGTTGCCCTGGGGAAGGTAAAAGAGAAAATGATTACAGATACTGCTGATAATTTCCCAACATCAAGTTGGCTGATAACTCCTTGTCCCAGCGTAAAGTGAATGTAAGGAAGAACTGGGTGAGGGATAGCTACACCCACAGGGAACACCACAGGAGGGGTCAATCCCATTCCTATTTAGGTGGCTCCCACCCCTCAGTTCCTCTCTGGTGGCCCAGACACCCCAATCCTCATTGGATTTGGGGAAACAGATCACAGACTTTTCTCCCTGAGAGGTCTGCTTTCACCTGGGCCTAAGATCCAAAATATTTATTTATTAAAAAAAAAAGATTTATTTATTATTTCTGTGTACAAGAGCTGGGGTACAGGCCAGAGGTGCGGGGGGTGCGATGATTCACCAGAGACAGAGTCGGGAGTAGAACAGGCAGACTGACTGAAGTACACTGCAGAGGGAAGCAGCGGGCTAGACAGGAGAGGTCTGCTGCACCATGTGGGTTGCTCCCTGGCCAGCCAGGGATTGAACTCATGCTGCAGTGGCTGTGGATTGCTTCATAGTTTGCATCTTAACCCTTTGAGCCACCAGGGAGGACCCAAGATCCAAAATATTTAACAACCATCATGGAATGGCCAGTCCACACAGAGGACATGGTCTACAGTTGATTCGGCATGTTCTGGAAGTCCCCTGTGGGTCAAGTTCAGTGTTATTCTGGAACATGGGATGGTCTCAGCATCCTGGGGTGGGGGCAGAGACATGGCCCTGGGAAGGGAACATGAGCATAGGGACTGCTAATCAACTGGTATATCCGTTTTGTAATTTTATTTTAAAGATTTATTTATGTATACAAGGGCTGGGGTGTAGGCCAGAGGTGCAGGGGAGGGGGCACGGTGAGAGGATTCACCAGAGACAGAATGGGGAACAGAACAGGCAGGCTGACTGAAATACACTGCTGAGGGGGGCAGCCGATGAGACAGGAGAGGTCTGCTGAGCTATGTGGGTCACCTCTCTGGCTGGGCATCGAACTCGTGCTGCAGTGGCTGCAGATAACTTCATAGTGCTGATGCTTAACCTCCTGTGCCACAAAGGAATCCCTGGAACTACAATAATTTTAGCCTGTCTGGTTTACTAGGCAAACTCCTCTTCTTAACCTTACCTCAAGCCCTTCTTTTGTGGGAAGATTTTCTGGAACCCTCCATTGAGAGTTAAGAAGCATGGCTTATACACTAAGATCTTGGCAGATGTGAATATAACTTTATTTATGTAAATTCAGTTCTGCATTTTTCTACAACAGGAAGTCTGGATGCCAGCTAACTATCATCTGGAAGCCACTACAGTCATATCTGGCATACCTTTTATTCTATCTTGGACTGTGCTAAATACATATGTTTTCTTGAATAGGATTAGTATTTTCCAGGGAGTAATTTGAGACAACTTCATTTCTACCTTCTCCCTGACTTTATACCTTAGATTGAGTTAAGGCAGAAGGTGAACGTGACTTAAATTATACTTGGGAATCTCTTCAGAGGCATTGAGTTGGAGGGTGACATTCAAGCCCAAGGACAGTACGTTTTGCTCTAGTATTTCAGCTGCACCTGAAATGAAGCAGTCGGCTGGCTTTGGGGATTCTTGCCTCCCCGATTTGAGAGACATTTAGGGAAGGAGGTACCTGAGAAAACCAGTCACATTCACCTCAGGCCAGGTCTTTGAGTTGTGGAATGGCCTTGTCTATTTGTGTTTTATTTTTCTCTTAAAAAAGTACTGAATGAGTGCACTTGACTTCAGTGAATGTGACTGTCTCCCCCCCCCCCCCCACCGCCCCATTACTAGTCTGAGTTCAGGAGAGCCCAGTCTGGGAGTGGGCCACCTGTGGGAGCAGCTGAAGCTGTGAGTCACACACCTTCACCAAGATGACTGGAGCAAGGACAGGCCGCGGGGAGGGGGGTCTGGGGGCAGAACTGAGGTGACACAGGTGATCACAAGGCAGGGGGAGGAGCCAGAAAGGAATCTAGGAAGATTTGAGCCTGGAAAGTAGCTCAGAGGCCACAGAAGCAGGTAAAGGAAAAGCGTGGTGAAGGGTCTGATGCTGAAGGAGGCCTGCCCTGTGTTAGCTCAGTCAGAGTCTCCCAGGTGTCCTGACTTCAAAGGGCTTCTCCACAGGGGTCCTGCTTGTGCACAGTAGAAGGCAAGTGGGGGTGGAGATCAGATGGCAGGGACTGGAGTTGGGGTTTGGAAACACGCTTTTTCAATAACCTTGGTTGTATAGTGTTGGGGAGAGGTGGAAAATTACTGGAGAGCAGGCTGAGGGCTTAGAGAATGCTTGAAATTGCAGTAGAATGGGAAATCTGAGCCTGCTTTTATGCTGAAGAGGAGAGACTGTTGAGAGATTAGAAATATAAGAGGGGGGATGGTTGGTGGACAATGTCATGGAGGACGCTCTGAAGGTCAAATTCAATATTTCACCTTGGACCAGAGGAGGAGAAGGAAGAGGAATGGCAAATGTTTGTGACCTTACTCCTGTGTAGCTTGGTGCCCGGCACACAGCAAGGCCTTAGAGGGAAGGTGAGGAAGTGCAGGCGGGACGGAGAGGCCCCTGTTCTGGGCCAGGCTTATTTTCAAAGAGAAGGAAGAGGCAAGACCAGCTGTTTCAGGTGCCAGAGGAGACGAGGGGATTGGAGAGGGAGCTGTAGGGTGGGAGGACCTGGGAAGAAGGTAGGAGAGGAGGGAGAAGCAGCAGTTTTACCAGGAAAGCCCATTGGGGCTAGGAAATTAGAGGTAAACATGGGAGGGGTCTTCTACAGCATGCCCTGCTGGCGGGTGGGAGCTGGGCCGATCAGGGCCAGAGGTCCGGGTGGCAAGGGATGGGCAGCGGGGGCGCCTCTGCCTGGGCACGGGTTGCCAGCACTGACTTTCATTTTCCCATTTCTCTACCTGGAAGCTCAGTACCTGCCAGATCCTTAGATGCAGAACTGTGGAGAGTTGAGCTCCCCCAGCTGCCCCTCCGGGGGATTTGCATCCAGGTGGTTGGTGACCCCGCACTGACCGCACTGACCATGACCAGCCCCTGAGCAAGCCTGGGGGCCCACGTTCCAGGCCACAGGGCTCTAGACTTCTGTACAGCTGGTTCCACTTCATCTCCACTCTGCCCACACCTGTGCCCAGGGTGCTGAGCCTCCTGCAGTTACACACACAGGCCTTTGATCTGATCCTGTTTCTTAGTCCTTGTTCCAGCAACTTCAGCCACTCTGAGATCTGGGGCCCTGCCTTTAATATGTATTTTGGTAACATTTATCATTTCTTCCCTTTTCCCAGATGGTAAAAGTAATATATGCTATTGTAGAACATTTGGAGAAATCAGAAGAAACTGAAAAATCACCCCTCTCCCTACCTCCCAGTATTCGCCACTCTAAACTTACAGCTATGTAATAGAGTTGTCCCAGTGGATGTGTGTATTTTTTTTTTTTGTATAAACTGGGATAATAATCTTTATGTAACTTTGTCTTAGCAATAAGTCATGAATATTTTTACATGTTATTAACCATCTATTGAAAACTTTAGTGGCTGCCTAGGATTGCATTTTATGACTATAGTGATGTCTTTATAAACCATATTATCTGTTCTGCTCCAGTTTGTCTGGTCCTTTTGGGTTGGCACCATCCCCTGAAGAGCAACCTGCCCTCCTGGAGTGTGTCTGGCTACCTCCCACCCTGTGGTTTGGTAGGAACCAGATTTGGCTGGAAATCCCTTTCCCCCCTGTCTCCTCCTGCTCCAGACTGACACTCAGATGTGCCTGGACCTCCCTGGTGGGAGCAGCCTGTCCCTAGGGTAAGGGCCTTCTCTACTCATAGTTGGTCTTAGCCCCTCCCCATATGTCCTGCTGATGTGACAGACTGTCCCCTCTGATGTCCCAGGCCGGCGCCTCTGACAATAGAGTAGAACACAGTAGCTTAAACTGCGAGCATGGTTTTCATTTGAAACTAACCAATATTAATTTATCTTGTAAAAAATGCACTTTTACCCTGATTATAAAAAGAAATAATTGCTCATTATGAAATAATTGGAACATACAGAAAGTATAAGGGGAGATTTATTAAAAATCCAATGTCATTAGCCAGAGACAATCACTGTTACGAGTTTGGTATGTTTCCTTTCTGTTTTTAATATGTGCATATGGGTTTGCAAATATGTGTACATGTAGTAGAAGGTGACATCAGTGGGAAAGGAAGACACATATGAACATATAACATATATAAAAATATTATTCCTTAAAATATTGTATACACAGGGGCCTCCCTGGTGGCACAGGTGTTAAAGTCTCAGGGCTAAGAAGCTATCACCAGCCACTGCAGCATGAGTTTAATCCCAGGCCAGGGAGGTGACCCACATGGTGCAGCAGACCTCTCCTGTCTCACCCGTTGCTCCCCTCAGCAGTGTATTTCAGTGGCTCTGCCTGTTCCGTTCCCTACTCTGTCTCTGGCGAATCCTCTCACCATTCCCCCATATCTCTAGCCTACACCCCAGTTCTTATATATATAAATAAATAAAATACATCTTTAAAAAACATATTATATACACATTATTCCATATAATGAAATGAGATATTATGATTTGCTCTAACAAGTCAGCATGGACTCTTTTAATGTCATAAATACTGTTATTTATATATTTCCCCCTGCTTTTCTAATTTTCATCTTCTCATCCTTCTTAGAAATTACCTTTGGATTGACATATTTAATAATTTATATCTATATAGTACCTAAGGTTGCCAGAGATGAGGGGGCTCTCCACACTGTAATTGTCTCTGTTAATAGGCTTAGGTTTACTGCCCTGTATTTCTGTAGATTGCATTTGATCAGGCATGATGCAAATGGTGGTGACATGAATATGTTCTTGTTTAAAAGTTCATCATACTTAAAAACCCATCAAGTATATTTGTGATTTGTGATGTGTCTAGATGTAAAGGTTGAACACATAATTTCTTAAAATATTATTATTTTCTTGAACAAGTCAGCATGGACGCTAATAATACCGGCTACTTTTAATGTTATAAATGCAGTTTTACATTTATTATGGCTGTTTCCTTTTCCATTTTTCTTTGTTTCCAATTAGTCTTACTGGACCATAAAATACTGATGACAGTTATTATTTTATTTTCAGTAGAAAAGAATTTTAATAGAATTAGTATGCAATGGAGAATAGAGAAAGAATATAGTTAAAATAGTTTCCCAATGAAACACCCAAAGTTATACATCCCCTTGTGGGTAAATGCCCAGCCAGGGCGGGCTGGCCCAAAGCGGGGATGCTGAGCCCCAAAAGCCTGCCACAAGTCTAAGGCACCTTCTGGGGGGACCCATAGGAAAGAGGCAAGAGGGGCCAGGCAAGTCTGGACAGAAGGGAGCAAAAGCAAAGTACAAATCAAGGTAACTGCTGCCATTGTCAGCCTCCCCACAGGCCTCTCACACTCTTTCTTTCTTTTTTTTTTTTTTTGTGGGACCCTTGCCTGTGGCCAGGGATCGAACTGGAGCTTAACCGCTGCGCCACCAGGGGAAGCCCCTCTCATACTCTTTCAAGTGTCTCCTTCCATGTCCCCAGAGTCCCTGGTACAGGTCCAGGGCCAAGAGGCAAATGTGCCTCCTTCTTCACATGTCTCTTTTCCACGAGCCTCCTCCAAGTCTCAACAGTTTGTTTTTTTTTTTTAATTCATCAGCTACTGCCCTCATAAACTTGCCTGAAAGTTGTTGGTTTTGTTTTTGTTTTTTTTTTTTTAGAGATTTATTTATTTATTTATACAAGCACTGGGTACAGTTAGAAGCACAGGAGGGTGAGAGAATTCATCAGAGCCAAGCGGGAAACAGAACAGGCAGACTGACGAAATATACTGCTGAGGGGAGCAGCAGGCGCGGCAGGAGAAGTCTGTGCGCCATGTGGGACCCTCGCCGTTGGCCAGGTATCGAACTGGTGCTGCAGAGGCTGCGGGCAGCTTCGCAGCCCAGTGCTCAACCACTGCGCCACCGGGGAGGCCCTCAACAGTTAGTTTTAAAAACAATTATAAAATGGTCACTGATTTTGCTGGTATGAATGTTTCAAAAGCAGATTACTTTTTTTTCCAGATTTACCGAGATATTATGGACAACTGTATATACTTAAGGTGTACATTTGGGTATATTTCTTTTAATTTTTTTTTTAAAGATTTATTTTTATTTATTTATACAAGCACTGGGTACAGTCAGAAGTGCGGGAGGGTGAGAGAATTCACCAGAGCCAGGGCGGGGAGCAGAACAGGCAGAAGGACCAAAGTACACTGCTGAGGGGAGCAGCGGGCAGCAGGAAAGGTCTGCGTGCCATGTGGGACCCTCCCCCGGAGGCCGGGGAGCAGCCGGGGATCGAAGCGCGGCAGAGGCTGCGGGCAGCTTTGCAACCCAGCACTCAACTGCTGCGCCACCGGGGAGGCCCTCTTTTAATTTTTTTTATTGAGGTAACATTGGCTTACCCCTCTGTGTGTGATCAGAGGTATAGGATCACACAGTAGGTGTATGTTACCACATGATACCCACCACCATACTCCTTCAATGGGTTTTGTTTCTTGTGCTTTGGTGGTACAATAAAACGGTTAAGTGAATTTATTTTCTAATAACAAACAGACCACAAATAATGTGCTGTTTGTACTCTGTTGAGGGAAACAACAAAATGGAAATAGCCAGTCTTTAATTATTATTTGTAACTGTAGTAGATACGGTTGCTTTTGTTCCCTAGTGCCCTGGGAGAGCACAGCTCTGTTTTGATGTGGATGTATTGGTTATTTATGGCTGCAGAGCAATATAATCCCAAACTTAGTGGCTTAAAACAACATATTATCTCAGTGTCTGTGGATCAAAAGTCCAGGCACAGATTACCCGGACCCTCTGGAAGCTGCAGAGTGTTGGCCAGGTTATGTCATCATCTGGCAGGTGGCGGTAGGGGGCGGGTGCTGGGGTTTTTGGCAGACCTCAGTTCTTCCCCGGCTGTTGACCGCACACTGGAGAGCAGCCTCTGTTCCTAGAAGCACCCAAAGTCCTTGCAGGATACTTCATTGAGGGACTCATTTTCTTACTGGCTGTTGTTTAGAGATCAGCCTCAGTTCCTAGAGGTCTGCAATGTTGTCATTTATAATAAGAAATAGGTGTTTGATCTTTGTCCCTGTTGCTGGCACTGGATCCTAAAACCACTGAGATTGCCTAAGCAGTGAGGCGGGAGGGGAGGTATTTTTTGTCATGTTAATAAGGTGACCTTTGGAGAACTCCCAAGGGTGGGGGCTGGTTGCCAGGGATCCAACCCTGTGATTACTGAGTTGGAGGTTTCAGTGCCTCTCCTGACCTCCGCAGAGGGTGGAGGGACTGGAGGTTGAACCCACCACCAGTGATTTAATCAATCAAGACTATAAGTTGCATTAAACCCCCAAATGATAAGGTTTGGAGAGCTGCCAACTTGGTGAATATATGGAGATTTGGGGAGAGTGGCGTCCCAGAGAGAACCTGGAAGCTCTTCCACATGCCTTGCTCATGCATCTCTTCTATCTGGATTTTCCTGAATTACACAGTCTTTTGTAACAAGCTGGTGATCTAGTAAGTAAAATGTTTCTCTGAGTTCTGAGAACTGCTCTTCCAAATTAACTGAGCCTAGAGAAAGGGGCCTTGTAACCTCCAGTCTGTAGTCAGTAGGTCAGAAGTCCAGGTCATCTGGATTTGTGGTTGGCATCTGAAGTAGGGGGTGTAGGGAAGTGGGATTCTTGTAAGACTGAGTCCTTAAGCTGTGGGCTCTGATGCTATCTCCAGGGAGACAGAGTCAGAATTGAGTTGAATTGTAGGACACCCAGCTAATGTCAGGAATTGCTTGGTGTGGGGGGGAAAAGCCCACATATTATAATTGGAGTCAGAATGCTAAGGTTACGCACAAGTTCCTTCCCACGTAGATCCGTGAATGGCTGCTTGCTTTATCAAGTCATCAAGAACAATAAGAGACTTCAGCAAGACAGGTGCTACAATCATATTGATCATAATCTGTACACCCTTTGCTACTGTTGAGAAACAAGGCAGGGGATTATGCAGAGGCATGAGCCCAGGAGGTGGGCCAGGTGCCACCTTAAGTGTCTGCCCACTTCCATGGGCAACAGTCTACTTCCCTTGCCATGTTGCAGGGGAAGCTCACCCAACCCTCTGACCTTGCTTCCCCCCATGGCATCCCACTTCCTGATCACAGTGATGAAGTTTGGGCACACAAGCAGGACAAACCACCCGTGACTTCAGAGTCTGGTAAATGCGATGTTGAGCCATCAGTAAGCTGACCTGCCTTTCTCTGGACAGGAGGGAGGATCCTTGGGAAGGAAGCTGGAGCTAGAATGTGACTGTGCATTCTCACTTGCCCGAAACAGCCCAGTCACACCCACTCTCAGTGTAATTATTACCAGTGGCCCTTTTGCTCTTTATTTATTTTTTTTAACCTTTTTTTTTTTTTAAGATTTATTTATTTATACAAGCACTGGGTACAGTCAGAAGCGCGGAGGGTGAGAGAATTCACCAGAGACAGAGCAGAGAGCAGAGCAGGCAGACTGACGAAGTACACTGCTGAGGGGAGCAGCAGGCATGGCAGGAGAGGTCTGTGCACCATGTGGGACCCTCACCCGGCAGCTGGGGATTGAACTGGCGCTGCAGAGGCTATGGGCAGCTTCGCAGCCCAGCGCTCAACTGCTGCGTCACCAGGGGAGGCCCCCTCCACTTTTGCTCTTTAAAGCATCAGGTTTGGACAATAAATTCTGTGAAAAGTAAATGAGCTTTGAAGTGTCTTTCAGAGTCACTTGGAAAACCTTGGGAAGAGCCACCTTCGAGAGATGGCCCGTCACCCCCTAAAAATGAAGCTCAGAGGGAGCACCGGGTGACTGCTGATGGGAGAAACAGGTGCTATCGATGCTAAGATTCTGTGTGCAGAACAAACAGGATTTCTGACTGAATATCCACCCAAATTCTTAATAAAAGAATGATAGGCACTGATCCACCAATTAGCTGCTTCTAACGTGGGTGCTGTCTCGTGTTCCAGGGGTAGCAGCAGCAGGGATCCGTTTCATTATTGATGAAGCTACTGATTCAGTCACGACTCCAGCTCTGCTGATTAGTAAGCAATATAAGTGAGCAAGGGGTCAGAGGATTTAGCTCTTGGAGCCCCTGGGAAGCAACAGACACGAGGAAGGCTGGAGCGGCCAGTGGTGGGGGGTGCGTGTTCTTGCACAGCTGATGGCTGGAATCACTTCCTTTGAGGTCTCTCTTCTTTCCTCTCTGCAGAACTTGGACCTCAAAGGGCCTGAGAGAGGCAGGGAGGAGGGGCACGCAAAGTGGGGAGAGGGCATGGTTTAAGTGTCTCCATGAGCACCAACCCTGGCCATAAATAACCTGGATTTGACCGTTGACTCCTAACCTTGGTGGCTGCATGTGCTTGGAGAGTCTCCTGCCTCTTTCATCAGGAATGAAGTCACAGCGTCACACCAAATTATGAGGATTAAATGAGCTAATGCATGTGACTGTGATTAGTTCCATCCCTGAACATAATATACTCTATATCAGGATTAGCTTCCACTAATGACGATTGTTGGGCTCCTACTATGTTTTATGTATTTTAATTTTATCACCTCATTTTATACAATGGACTTGATATTTCCTTCATTTTATAACGGAGGACGCAGAGGCTCATAGATATCATCTGCTGGTTGGCTAGTGGGAGGGGCAGTGGGATTTGTGCCCACATATGCCTGCCTGCGTTGGAGGCCTGTAAGGTGGAACCAGCATGGTGCGCCCCCCCCCCCCCCGCCCCGAACCTGGAACACTGCCTGGCACACGGGAGCCCACTAAGTATGTGTTGGCTGGTGACTCGGAATGCCTTGTCTCCTCACCGTGACGGCTCCTTTGTTCTGTCGGGGGGCAGCTGAGTGTCTGGCTCGCACTGTGCCACGCTGCACTCATTAATATGCTGCTTCTGGTCTGTAAGCCTTTGTGTGTTGCCAGTCCCCCAGCCAGACAGGAACTTTTCAGAAGGCTGGGGTTGCCTTGTATTCACGAAGGCAGGAACTCAGCGCCGGCCTGTTACAGTCCCGAGTAACACATTCCAGATTGTTTTGAACATCCAAGGATGGCGTCTCCTGATCTTTTTTTCTTTTAAAGATTCTGATATCAAATGCACACTTGACTAGCTTTTTAACTAGGCTCCTTCTTAACTAGGATCAAATGTATGAAACTGTATTCACATTGGCAGCTCAGCCAAAAATGAATATTTGGCATGCTTGAACGACTGCCGATACCTTTGTTTTAGGAGGCTGTGTGGTTTGGTGGACAGAGCCCTGGACTTGATTTAAATCGTTTAATTGATTAGGCCTCTGCTTCCACCTGTAAAACTGGAATGAAAATTCAGGTGTCGGCCTAACTCAGAGCTTGGTGAAGTTGGAAGAGACAGCATGTTCTCTGGCATTTTTTTTAAAAAAAGATTTGTTTATTTATGCATACAAGAGCTGGCGTGCAGGCCAGAGGTGTGGGGTGGTGAGGGTGAGAGAGACAGAACAGGGAACAGAACAGGCAGATTGAAATACACTGCTGAGGGGAGCAGCGGGCAATACAGGAGAGGTCTGCTGTGCCATGTGGATTAACTCCATGACTGGGGATCAAACTCATGCTGCAGTGGCTGCAGATAGCTTCATAGTGCTGAGTCTTAACCCCTGTGCCACCGGGAGGACCTCTCTGGCATTATTGTTGTAGGGTAAGGTTAAAATGAAGAGGATCGCCAATAGAGTGGGGTAGTGCAAATTAGGAGTTAGAACAGTAATTTTAATATAGTGTTTCAAAATTTTAATATAATTTTAATATAGCCATTAATTTTAATATAGTGTTTCAAAGTCACTAATTTTAATATAGTATTTCAAAAAGTATGTATAATAAAATTCTATTACTGTCTTCTCTAGATGATGAAATTATGGGTGAATTTATCTTGATTTTGCCTAACTGCTTTTCCTAAATTTGCTATTAGCCCAAAATATCAGCAGTGCTGATGTTGAGAGACTTTGATTTGAATGTATCCAAACAAGTATGAGTCATGGTGATGTTACACCCACCATTTAAAATATACATATGTAGACATACAAATATCCAGTCATAGGCCTCCCTGGTGGTGCAAGGGGTTAAGACACAACCTATGAAGCTCACCGCAGCCACTATAGCACAAGTTAGATACCCGGCCAGGGAGGTGACCCACATGGCACAGAAGACCTCTCCTGTCTCGCCCACTGCTCCCCTCAGCAGTGTATTTCAGTAGATCTGCCTGTTCTGCTCCCCACTCTGTCTCTGGTGAATCCTCTTACCCCCCAAAACTCTGCCCTGTACCCCAGTTCTTGTATGTATAAATAAAGAAATCTTTATTAAAAAAACAAACAAAAAAATATCCAGTCATTATATTCCACACTTAGAATTAATGATAATACCTTATGTCAATTAAAAACATCTAAAACCATCTACGGCATTTTTCCCTTTTTCTCCATGGAATTGTATTCCCATTCTCTTTATCTCCCAGGATTTTTTTTAAAGATTTATTTATTTATGCATACAAGCATTGGGGTACAGGCCAGAGGTGCTGGGGGACAGGCGGGAGGGTGAGAGGACTTACCAGAGTCACTTACATAAAACATATGCCATGTGGGTATCTCCCTGGCTGGGGATTGAATTCATGCTGCAGTGGCTGCAGACTTCTTCAATTTTTGGAAAGCAGGACACTGAGGATTTTTAAATGAATTTCTCCAACACTATCCATGCCTACATACCCTCTGGAAAGTCTTTGTGTTCCCAAAGGTATTTTGTACATGGGCTAGATTTAACTCACTCTGGCTTTCTGAGTAACTTAGCAACTTCTTCTAATGATTCAGACCATTTCCCCATATAACTAATGCATTTTATTTTATTTACTTTTTTTTAAAGATTTTTTTATGCATACAAGAGCTGGGGTACAGGCCGGAAATGGGGGGGTGAGAGGATTCACCAGAGACAGAGTGAGGAACAGAACAGGCAGACTGACTGAAATGCACTCCTGAAGGGAGCAGTAGGAGAGTCAGGAGAGGTCTGCTTTGCCATGCGGGTTTCTCTCTGGCTGGCTGGGATCAAACTTGTGCTGCAGAGGCTGCGGATTGCTTCATAGTGCAGTGCTTAACCCCTTACGCCACCAGGGAGACCCAACTAATGCATTTTAAAGAAAGCTTAGCCAGTGTATGTTATAAATATTTTACAGATTGGGCAAGTGGAATTTCTCTCTGGAGTCATCATTATAGTGGAGGTGATATCACATCATAGTTGACAGTGCTAGTTCTAGCATCTGACACAATGTTGGTTTCTTTTTGTCCTCACCACAAGCTGTGTGACTTAGGGCAAATTATCACCTGTGCTGGTCCACAGCTTTCTCACTAGGGACTAAATAGGGACTAAAATAGATTTCTCATTGGGTTATTGTGAGATCTAAATGAGGTCATGTGTGCAAAGTACTTAGTACAGTGCCTGGTATATGCTAAGCACTCTGTCAATGTTGACTGGACTTTGGATATTGGAGCACTTGCCTCAAAGAACGGGTTCGATGAGGGCACAGGGCTGTTATTTCAGCCTTATTTCTTAGATCATGGCTCGTTTGTTCATCAGTCATTGTACTCAGTGCCCTGATTTTATGGACAGCGTTTGATCATCCACATTCCCAAGCTCTGTGGCTACCACAAGGCACATGTCTAAGCAGCCATGGGCTCTCATTTTCTGTTCAGCTTCACAAGAACAGGCAAGCCCTTTTGAAAGGGTGGACCTTTGAATGCCTGAAGTTGTTTTTAATGTTTTCCTAGTGCTGTCTAGGAGTTGCATGATGTAGACAGACGACATCCAGTCTCCTATGGGGTCACTTACATAAAACATATGTAGAGGCATGGCTGCAAGTAACAATACTAAAGTACCTTAATCCTTGTATCGACAACTGTTCTATTGGGTTACACAGTTTTAATCCCAGAGGAGTTGTCTCTTGACATTAAACTGTCCAAACAGTATTTATATCATCGGCTGCCCTGCAAGATCACTTAACCCTGCACAGCCGTTTAAAAGTAGTTAATGACAGAACCGGCATGACTTGCCCTTATGAATGATCACATAAGTTCGACCTGTGCTGTCATGGTTTATGGAGGAAGGCAGTTTGTCCATAGCCTGCTTCAACCACAGCAGGTAATTTGAAATGAAATGAGACAGTTTCTACAAGCAGATTGATTTGGGAATCTTGCCTCTTCTTCCCTTTGACCCTTGACAAGTTGACACTACAAAGATTGTGACTTTAAAAAATGATTGGGTGCAAATACATTTAGGTAGATGATTTACTGTGTGCTGAAGCAAGGACAGTGCATTTAGAGTGAAGCTGTGAGGGAAGGCAATTGTAAACTTTAACCACTCATGTTTTATGTTTCTATATCTTATTAATTATCTTTCCAGGTGAATCTACTAATAACCCTTGATCAAGTAGTTTATATTCCTGGTAAAAGACCAGGAACCCAGTTTCCTGTTGAAAGAAAAGGCACTCAATCTTAACATTAAGTGATATGATATTTATGGCAAGTTTATTAAAAGTTAATGATTCAGTTTGTTATTTTGGTCAAAAAACACAGCTTGCATGTGAGGATAAGGGGTTCTCTTCCATGGATTCTAATTTTCCCTTGATTTTTGTTTGTTTGTAAATGTAACCGATCACTACAGGAAGAAACACAGGGATTAAAAGGATGGTTGTTTCGACTTTTGATAATTACACATCAAATCCTTTGTAATTGCATTTAGATTTTCACACTAAATATCAGGTAGTATTTAAACAAATATTTCTCGCATTCTTTTGGCTATTGTTTCAATGCAGTTCTTCCTCTCAGAAATGAAGTGGTGTCATGGGTAAGGTCATCAGGAATAGAATTAAAGGATGAACTGTTTTCCAAAACAAGAATAAAAATAACTGTCAGGAAGATTAATTTTTAAACACCATTACTTCGGATCAGAATTACATAACATTTATGCCTAGATTCTTTGAGATAGAATTGATTTATTAAGGTTTGAAATTGTATCGAAGTCTCCCTTCTCTTTAACATTTGCCATAGAACTTGGGCTGTTCTCCCCACCTATTGTGTTTCTCTCTATTCTAACCACTTTGTTTGAAATATAATTTTGAAGATGCTAGTAAAAAATATAACAAATTCCCTATTGGTCTCCGTTTAAATTATTTACTACCCTTTCGAGCCATATCTTCATTGAACTATGTTAAAAGTATTTTGCTGGAATGTTTCTTTATGTTGTCCATCGGGTTTAATAGACGTGCCATTTAATAAGCTCTGTACCTGTAAGGATAGACTATTTGACCTCTGTGCCCTGCCACTGGTAGACATAGTATAAGATTGCTTTGTGAAATAAAGCTGTCGGTAACATCAACAAAATAAAAAATGATCGTATTCCAATACTCTCTGCTGAGTACTATGACAGCGCTGAAATATGGAATAAAATTGAAAGTAGATTAGTTTTGGGTCTTAAGTCATGTTTTGACAAGAAATAAGAGAGGAGAACATATCTTTGAACTTTTAGTTTTAAAGTTTTTTAATGAAAATATTTATCATTCTGTAAGGTTCCTTCTTTCTCGATCACATCTAGACTGTATAACCTTAAAACAATCCAGTCTCTTATTGTGAGAGATATAAATACTGTTCTCTCTTTATATTAAATACCATAAAGTAGACTTACACAATGTGAGAGGGTTTGACATTTGTAAGTTAAGGACTGTCATGCTAATAAAAAGGCTTATTGGAGAGGTTGGAAAATCAGTCATTAATAAGCTACATATTTTTAGAGTATGTAAAGCATGTGAATACTGTAGACAAGCAGGCTGCTTTTGCTGTATTTTTCATTCACCTTTTGGAATGGATTGAATCTGAAGAGGAAAAATAAACATGTCAGAGTGGAGAAAGGCTAACTGGTGATTGCTTTCGACCTAAAGGAATTTGAAAATTGAAGCAACATGCAGATTGTGAAATTATTTCTTTCGCCTCTGTGGTTATATATTAATCAGATGAAATCTCCACTAATAAATGGCCTGAACGGTCAGCCGAGGGTGTGGGCTGAGCACAGTAACCCTCCCCTCTAGAAATTTGCCCCCGTCCTATGTGGGCAAATGTGAGTTTATGGAGTTCATAAGAATATAGTACCTGCTTCCCCTTCATTTCATGCACAGAAGGAACTTTTCTCTTTTCACATTCTTTCCCTTTAAAACATAGGGTGCAAATTCCCGCCACGGAGGTCTGGGCGCCCTGGCCTTCTCCCTCTGCACAAATTCAGGGCAAACCTTGCCATCCAGAACCTTCGAAATACTGCTTTAAAAAAAATCAAAACTCATTTTCTCCCTAATAAATGTGAATTGCTTGGTAGCCCGATGTTATTTGTCATGAAAAAGGCGAGCCCGCTGTCCTCATCTTCATGCTGCACGGTCAGAAAATTTTAAGTTAATTGAAAAAGTAAAGATTATGTTGCTTAATTCTTCTAAGAAAAGTTTTTACAGGTTTCAAACAATCTCTCCTGAGATATTTTATAACTTAGCATTCTTTAAACAAAGATAAATTTTTGAAATATAGATGCATATGAAATATAACTGTACTTCTTCGTAGTTGAGGTATATGCCAAATCTTGTGGAGGTCTTGTAATAGCACCCGTTAATTTGTTCCATTACATGGTTTTAACCTTGACTTTGCTAAATAATATCTTTAACCAGGACAGTGAGTTACTACGGTCATTACATTGATGTCATTTGTCATCATTGGTCCAAGCTTGACTCCTGAGTATGAAAGGTTGTTAAATAATAATTATATAGCCATCAACGGGCCAGGCCAAATTTACATGTGTGTTTTAGCCATGCTTTTTCCTGTCAAGTGTTAAGATCTAAGAGGGACCCCGAGCATCCCCAGAAGGGTCAGAGGAGGAGGCTGAAGATTCCCAGAGGGCTGGGCACAGTCACGCCCTGGGAAACGTGCTCTTGCCTGCTGGAGGTCACCCTAAAGTGAACAAGGACAAGGAAGATGGTGGCTGAATGTGAGGTCACCACGATTAGTGGGGAAATAAGTGTCAGTAGTCTCCATGAGTACAGAGAATTATTGATGGAATGTTGAGAGTAACTGTGACACTTGACAGGAATGAATTTGTAAGTCGTTGCATTGTGAGGAGAGTCTGCTGGGATGGAGGAAGGGTAGAATTTTCACACCGGCCCTCTGGACCTTGGGAAAGCATGCACCTGAATGTCAAGAACTCAGGTGTTAGTTCTTTTTATTTTTTTTAGATTTATTTTATTTATTTATGCATACAAGAACTGGAGTGTAGATCAGAGTGCGGCGGGGGCCTGAGAGGATTCACCAGAGACAGAGTGGGGAGCAGAACAGGCAGATTGACTGAAATACACTGCTGAGGGGAGCAGCGGGCGAGACAGGAGAGGTCTGCTGTGCCATGTGGGCTGCTCCCTGGCCAGGATCAAACTCGTGCTGCAGTGGCTGTGCTTAACACGTTGAGCCACCAGGGAGGCCCTCGGGTGTTAGTTCCGTTAGCTAATAGCTATGGCCCCTGGAGCAAAAGATGTGAACCTTCTTATTGTCAAGTTTTTAATATGCGGAATGAAGACAAGATGCAGATGGCTGTGCTTATGGGTAAATTGAATGAAATAACCCTACTCAAAAGTGCCTAGCAAGGGGGGAGGGTTGGCAACTGTCTGGTAAATACTTGTGGTCCTTCTCTCTCCCCCATTCTAAAATAAGGATGTCAACCTTCTCTTCCCTTCATATTTTATAAACCTGTTGAGGCCCATTTCATTATTGTGAATGAAAGTGTTCTAGAAGTGTTTTTCTCTTTAGTATGCCAATTTTTTTTTTTTTCTATTTTCAGTTACCGCAGGAATTTGGTTTAAGAAATCTGGACTAGAATCTTCATATGAAGTAATTTGAGAGAGGATCCGTAGTGTGGCTAGTTAAACTGGAACTTACTTTTTTTAAACATCATGGGCTGGAGGACTAAGATGGCTGGGCCTGGCAAAGCAAGAGTCTGCTGGTTCAGTAACCCAACAACAGGGCTGGCAAAGCAGCCATCTTGACAAGGGCCTGGGCTTCTGGGCCATGCCAGTCTATAGGAGAAGGTCTCTTATAACTTCTCATTGACTTTAGTTGGTTGAAGGCAAGTGGATACGTATACTCAATACTGGATCTTGGATTTTCATTTCTTTTTTTTTTTTTTTAGACTTTTTTAAAACTTTTTTTTTTTTTTTTTTAAGATTTCTTTATTTATTTTTATAAGTACTGGATACAGTCAGAAGCGCAGGAGGGTAAGAGAATTCACCAGAGCCAGAGCAGGGAGCAAAACAGGCAGAAGGACAAAAGTACATTGCTGAGGGGAGCAGCGGGCGGCAGGAGAGGTCTGCGCGCCATGTGGGACCCTCCTCTGGTGGCCGGGGAGCAGCCGGGTATCGAACCGGCGTTGCAGAAGCTGCCGGGCAGCTTCGCAACCCAGCGCTCAACCGCTGCGCCACCGGGGAGGCCCTTCATTTCTTTTTGTAGGTAATACATGGAATATGACATTTTCATTTAAATCAAGCTCCTTGGTAGAGTTTATTTTTATGTATTCATAGTAGAAATGATATGCATTTCTAATTTGGAAGTATCAAAAGTATCCAGAGGATTAAAGCATATTCATAATTATTTTCAATAAGATTAAGATTTAATGATGTATTCCCCATTTAATCTATAGTTAAAAAAATAACCAAAAAGAAAAAAAAAATTATGGGCATCTTAACTGTGATATCAATCAATATTATTATATTGGAGGCCTCCCTGGTGGCACAAGGGGTTAAGCACAGCACTGTGAAGCTATCCACAGCCTCTGCAGCATGAGTTCCATCCCCAGCTAGAGAGGTGACTCACATGGCACAACAGACTTCTCTTGCCTGGACTGCTGCTCCCCTCAGCGGTGTATTTCAGTAGATCTGCCTGTTCTGCTACCCACTCTGTCTCTGGTGAATCCTCTCACCCTCCACACCTCTGGCCTGTCCGTTGCTGTACAACGACTTACTGATGATGATCTATTTTTTCTTTTATTTATTTTTAAAGATTTATTTTTATTTATTTATGCATACAAGTACTGGGGTACAAGCCAGAGTTGCAGGTGTGTGTGTATGTTTGTGTGTGTGTATTTACCAGAGACAGAGTGGGGAGCAGAACAGGTAGATCTATTGAAATACACTGCTGAGGGGAGCAGCGGATGAGAGAGGAGAGGTCTGCTATGCCATGTGGGTCAGCTTCCTGGCTGGGGATCAAACTCATGCTGCAGTGGCTGCTGATATCTTCCTAGTGCTGAGACTTAAACCCTTGCGCCATCAGGGAGGCCCATGTTGATGATCTAGTAGGGCAGAAACAGCAAGAGAATTTTAAAGTGCTAGTTAGGATAGTCAGCTGATTCTGATGAAAATGAAAGTAGAAATTATTGTTTTAATGGTGAGCAGACATGTGCTGCACAGTTAAGGAACAAATGCCCCCTTGGGTCAGAAATCCAATATATACAAAGTTCAGGATAAGGACTCAAGAGACTTAGCATCATAATGGTTTGAGAGGACTTTAATTTCTTTGAGAATCTTCTTTATTACCATTGAAGTCAGAGGATAATAAGAATAATAATTGTAATGCTATACATATATGCCCACTCTGTACCAGGCACAATTCATTGTGTTTTGTAGCCATTAATTTATTTAAACTTCATAACAAGCCTATAAAGTATTATTATTGGCACCCTTAGTTTTAAACATGAAGCAACTTTTATAGATGAAGAAGTGATGTCACCTGTCTGTCGTCATGCAGTGAGTGATGTCACCTGTCATGCAGTGAGTAGCCGAACTGAGCTTCCAAATTAGGAAGTCTGGCAGGAGAGACTCATAAAATCCAGCATGAAGCTTTGCTTCGTAGTCCACTCTCACTCATTCAACCATTCAGACAACTAATTTATTACCTACTGCTGTGAGTTACTATGCAGATGCTGGAGTTAGATCGGGGACCAAAAGCAGGTATTGTCTTCATGAAACTTACAGATAGATGGGGGAGATAGATATTAAATAACAACAAATAGCCATAGAGTTGCAATAGGAAAAAGAAGTACAAGGTGCTAAGAAAGTTCACAACAGGAATATTTGATCTAGTACCAGGAAATGTAGCTTGAGCTAGGATGAAAGATGAATAAGAGTTAACCCAGCAAATCGCCGAACATGTGCCAGGGAGGGAGGGTTAGGGCTGAGGAATGCAAATTAGGTCAAGGAGAGAAGCTAGGAAGAGCCTAGTGCTCGATGAGGCTAAACCACACGGGAAGACTTTGTGGGCTATGGGAAGGGGTTTGCTGTTTATCTCAAGATCACTCAAAAGTGACTGACGTGATCTCAGTGTGTGTGTGTGTGTGTGTGTGTGTGTAACTATTTCCCATAGTTCTCAAGCCACAACATAGAAAATAGGCTTGAGATGGACCTAAGGTGAAGGCAGGGAGGTAAGGTGTGGGAACATTGCAGGACACCGCAGGTAAGAATGATGATGTCACTCAAACCAGAATGGGCAGTGGATATGGGGAGCAGTGGGCAAGTTCAGGAGACACATAGGAGATAAAACCAATGAAGCTTGGTGATGGATTAGATAGGAGAGAGGTGAGGCTGACCTTGGGTCTGGGAATTTGGATGAGGTGGTGCAGTCCTCTGTGAGGGTGCTCTGGTCATTTCATTCTGGACAAGCTGAGTTTGGAGTCCTTACTACCAGTGATTTTAGTGATGCAAAGAATAAAAGCAAAATCTCTCTTAGGAGAGATTTTATAAGAGGGATGCCATGTTTAACATCTCCAGGTCTCTTATAAAACAGTTTTATATGAATGTGTTCATTTTATTCCTTGTATAGTATCACTTTATGTTTATGCACAAATGCATTTAAAATCATCTTTTGGAACAAAATCTGTCACTAAAGAGAGGAATACTCTACTATGAGTATAATTGCTTCTAAATTGTCTACTTATAAGATAGACTTGTTTAAGCCACCATTAATTCTTTATATAATTATTGTATAAAATGCGGACTTTCTATTAATGGAAAAGTAAACTCAAGCATCACATTGCTAATATCAATAATATGCATTTGTAATTGCATACTGTGATAACTGTAAAAGCTACACTTTATTACATTAATAAAGTGTAAAAACTCCCTGAGCGGCCCAGGACTGGGTAGTAGCACTGCTGTTTGGGCTCAGAGCTTCCTCAGCTGGAGTCTGCCCAGTTACTGTTGGCTGCGAGCAACATGGAAGTCCATTGGGGAATCTTTTACTCCCACAAAATGAAGCTGATTTTTTTTTAAAAAAAAGATTTTATTTATTTTTATTTTTGCATAGAAGATCTGGTGTTTAAGTCAGAGGTGTGAGGGTTGAGAGGATTCACCAGGGACAGAGTGGGGAGCAGAATGGAGATTTAGTGAAATACCCTGCTAAGGGGAGCAGTGGGCAAGACAGGAGAGGTCTGCTGCGCCATGTGGGTCAGCTCCCTGGCCTAGGAAGGGCCCGAGGGCTGTTGTGGTGGTAGCGCTGAGACTTAACCCCTAGGCCACCAGGGAGGCCCGAAGATGATTTATTTTTCCAAGAAAAAATATTGCATGCTGGTGGATTAAAATGCTACCAGAGAGCTATGAGAGTAACAAAGCAAAGATAAAAATCACGCTCAATGAGAACAAAAAGCAGAATGGGAGAAGTTCTGGTTTCTCTAGGTAGACTGAGTGACCAGGTTCTGTTAAATAGCTGACTCCTTAAGGTCACATACAGAGGGGAACTTAGAGTGCTGATTTCAGGAGGGGAGTGTACAGGGTTCCAAGTGTAACTGGGTTGATGCTGACAGGTAAAAGGACCGGCGTGTTGGGCTGTCTGGACCAATCGATACCTCTTTAGGTGTCTGCCAGTCACTCCATTAGGGAAGAAGTCTGGCTGGATTAATTTGAGCAGTTTCTCAGATGCCCTCTTTCCTGGGTGGGAAATAGGAGGAATGGTTTCATGTTGAGGAGGGATGGGGGGACCTCCAGATCTGGAGAGCCCTGGAATATGTTCAAAACCAAACCCACACGGTGCAACAGACCTCCCTGCTTCGCCTGCTGCTCCCCTCAGTGTCTTCGGTCGGCCTGCCTGTTCTTCTCCCTGCTCTGTCTCTGGTGAATCCTCTCACCCTCCCGTGCCCCAGTTCTTGTATAAATAAATAAATAAATGTTAAAAATTAAAAAAAAAATTAAGGAAAAATTCTTTGTTTAAAAAAAAGCAAAACTTAGAGGCAGCTGACTGTTCTGTGCAACCTGGCTGCAAAAATATGCATGGAAACACAGACATTTCTATAAGCTAAACAAATAAACAGACCACGTGCACCCTGTCATCTGATACAAAGCCCAACTGTGGAGGATTTAAGATAACAACAGAGGCGTCAAAAACACAAAATTTCCATTGGAAATACCACCCAGCATTCCCAGAGAGTCTTTGCCTGGATGAACTTTGAAATGAAATCCTAACATTCTCCACTGCAGGGAAAACTTTAATGGGGTGTTGGTTTCTCCTTTCAATGCAGGCCCCACTTTGAACTCAAAATTATCTGATGTCAACATTTTTCTCCTGAATCTAACATGTGAATCATCCTTGCAGAATACTTGCTTTTTCTTCCATCTTAAAGAATTTTTGTTTATACCACCAAAAACAAGGTTGTCCAGCTGAGTGCCCAGTCCAGAAAGGTCAATGTGGATGGTCTCTAGATTGCCCAACTGCCTTCAAAATCGTGTGTTTTTCCCTAGAGGAGGCGCCAGGGATTTCGTAATCTTCCCCAATGGCCCCTGAGCTGCCCTCCCCTTCTTATTTAAGACGCATCTGTGGAAGATAACGTTCCTCAATAAGCGTTCCTGCGCTGTATTTCCTCGTAACGCCAAAAGGTGGCAGCATAAACACCAGTCTGCAGCCGCCCCATTTCCTTGACCCGAGAGAGCTTTCAAGGGCAAAAAGTAACGATATGACATCCCGTCAGTAACCTTGCGTGAGCTTGGATAGATTGTGGATGTGTGTCCCATAAAACTGCCCTAAAATATTCCTGGAGGAGTGGACTAGATTGAATGAGAGCGCTGGACATTAAGGTCACAAAAATTGTCAGGCTGTGTTTGGTGTACTCTTGTTAGGGAGTTGAGCTCCAAGCCAGAAAAGCACAGAGCGCCATCACTGTTTGCATCAATAGCACCTACACACTATAAAATAGAGTAACATTCCTCAGGTTGTAGCTAGTATTTTATTCTGTCACATAGTATCGTTGTTTAACTATATATAAATTGCTTTAAGAAATTATTTATCCTGCTCAGAAAAATGCTTTCAGATCTTTGAATCAACCACTGAAAGATCTCTCTCGGTTCTACAGCTTAGAGGGTTGAAAATAACAGATGAAGGGGAAGTTGCTTTACACATGTAGATTTAGAGGATTTTAATAATTAAGTATCACTTTCATTTTCTGTGCAACTGTGAGGAACAATATGTTTGCTGCAAATTCTTAATCAGATGCTTAATTAATGTATAAAATAGCTTTTTCTATTTTTTACCTAGTCAATTCAAATAAAAGCATTTAAAATAGATTTTGGGGTTTTAATTTGGTTGCTGCCAATGAAATTTCTCAGGATTGACTCATTTTGTTTAATAGTGTATGTTATGTGATACTAGAATTTTTTGGTGATGAAATTAACAAATCAAGGAATCAGCTCTTAAGAAGCTGTCATTTGGTGGGCTGAGATGAAAGATATTTGGCTGATAATTTTTATTTAAAACTTTTCCATAAAATTCATAATTATTAGTCAGCAGAGAGCACATATGCACAGTTTCAGGCTATTCTGTGCAGGAGATGATCGGGCCTGTTGGCATGTGACAAATCTCAACAGATGTGATGCAAATTCTGTGGGTGGAATAGAATTTGAGAAATATTCTCCAGCCTGTTTTGTTCATT
The DNA here is from genome assembly GCF_014898055.3 of Talpa occidentalis. Taxonomy (NCBI): domain Eukaryota; kingdom Metazoa; phylum Chordata; class Mammalia; order Eulipotyphla; family Talpidae; genus Talpa; species Talpa occidentalis. Next base: position 77,964,297 of record NW_023605194.1, read on the forward strand.
TTTCACAGTCCAGTTTGAACTGGGAGACTCCCTTGAAATAGAAAATATTCTCCTGCTGTACAGCTGTTTACAATAAGGGGGCAACATCTCTTGGATAACAAATAACTTTAGAAAGATCATTAGTTGATGAGTTAATTAACCAGCTGATTTGAATTTATAGAGCTTTTTTTAAAACTAGTCTTCTGCTAAGCATTGTCAGGAAGATGAGATAAATTTAATGTTTAATTTCTGCATCGTATTCCTTTGGCCTTTTGTACCTTAATGTGTGGCTAAGGAAGGGGGCCACTGGAGAGTATCTTATTGGGAGACTTGGCTGGGTAAAGGTGTCTAAGAGCAATTCCTTAAGTATTTAAATGTTTCCCTCTCACATTCTGAAGAACACCTCAGGTTGAGGACTAAATGAGCTCCTTGCATTTGACTGTGCCTTACTTCCTATTAGCCCAGGTGTTTGACACCTGGAGTTCCTTTAATAATGTGTTTTCATTGTTGAAAAATACGGTCCAGATGGGCCATATTTTGAGCAGCTCTTAGGTTGCTATTTTGACTATCTGGTCTTCCAGGGTGATGTTTGTGTGTGTGTTTTTTCTCTGTTAGCTTTGCCACAGGCAAAGAAAGTACATATAAGGCTTGTCAACCATGCAGATCTCCTGTAAGCAGGCAGCTTGAAGGGGTGCATGTTTATGTTTATCTTCTGGGCTTGAGCATTAGAACAGGTTTAGACTGGGACACACTTTCTCCTGAGCTCAGAATTCACTTCCAAGAACACATGAACACGGTAGGAGTTTATGTGTAGGGGACCATTTTTAAACACTCCAGGTGTGTTGGGTGTTGATAGAAAGGCTGACTTATTAAAAATAGAATCTACCACACTTTGGATTATAGTTCCATGGGAGACGAGGGGTATTTCTGGAACCTTCTTATTCTGTAGTTCAGGGTTCTAACATGGTTGTCTATTCAGCTAGCTACTTGAAGCAGTTTATAAGCACAGTGTATTTATGAAATGCACACTTAGCAATTAAGGTCAGCTTCCTCTTTGTTCTCTGTAAAAAATTTCTCATGCTGCATCTTGACTTACCTCAGTTTTATTTGACCCATGATTATTCCATCTATTAGATGGTTTAAACACTGATTCTCAAACTGTAACCCCAGAAGTAAAAGCTTCACAGTCCGTGAGTAAGTTTGGCTTGGCAAGAGGTTCCACACACACATAAATGTGGAAATGTCAGGTTAAGCCAAGTTCAGGGGTTTCTTGACCACTAGCATTTTGTGATGGGAAATGTAGGAGGGGGATGTGCACTTTCCCAACTTGCAGGTCTGGCGTTCTAGAAACCACACCTTGAGAAGCATGTGTTTATAGCTTCGTTCATATTTGGAACAAGTTTTTTTAGAGGAAACGTGGAAAGGTCATGGAGAGAAAATGTAGCTATAGGAAAGACCAAAGTTCAGAAAGGACTTTATTTGGAAGGTTATTTGAAAAGTAACTGAAGACCAAAAAAAGCAACAGGCAGGTGTAAGGTGGTGGCTGAACACAGGATATGAAATGTATTTTAACACAGTGTTTTTGAAGTGCACTTAGGATAATAAATTGAGAAAATGGACACATCTAAAATAATGTACATTCTCAGGCACAAGATGAAATAAAAATCTGCAAAATCTGCAAATGTTTTACTTCTCAAACAGGCTTGGTACAGTTTGGGCCTTTTGCATGTAATTTAACAACCAAGCTCATGACAACAATAATGTATGCATAGCAGAGTTTATCCTTGCCAATGAAGAATTGGGTCATCCTCCAGCAGTTATTTAATGGGGATCCCTGTGAGGTACTTAATGAGAAATGGCTCTTCTCCCTTTAGAATAGAGTGCTGAGAAACAACAACAACAAAGCCACAAGAATGCAAGTGTGCAGGGAAAACTGGGAACCTGCTAATCCGGGTAGTGGTGCTGTGGAGCATCCTCCAAGCCAGCTGTCAGCGTGGGGCACAAGCCACGGTGGGGAGCAAAGTGCAGCCAACCCCCTCTCCATCCTGCAGCCTGTGCGGGGTCTGAGTATTTGCAGAAAAGTGCACACGATCTGCGGTTCAGCTGGCTAAGTTTGGGAGACTCTCTGATTTGGGGATTATTATGAACAGACTCCCCAAATAAGACCATCCACAGAAAAGATGTGAGCACTGTGTCCAAAATGTAAGCATTCATAGTGATGAAGGTAACAGCACAAAGGAAACCGAGCCTCTGCATTTGACTCCCCATAGGCGAACGAGGAGCGTGGGCTTTCGAGCTGGTGCAGAAGACTTGACTCAGGCTGGAAGGTCCTTGGAGACTCAAATCCCCTTTCTCAGCAAGACTGGTTCTGAAACTGCGAGGGGAGGACTTGTTGATAGGTTTCTGGAGCATCAGAGGAGGGAATTCTGACTTGCACTTTCTTTGCAGAGACCTTTCTAACAGCTCCCGGTTATCCGAACTGTATTGCTTTGCACGCGTAAATAACAGTCGCACTAAAAAGAGCAGCGCCGATCAGAATGCTTTTCTTTTCTTTTTTGCAGCAGGACCGCGATTTTTCTGGTCAAGAGAGTGCTAGAGGAGCATTTGCTCATTTTCGGTTTTCCTTTTGCAAGAACTCGCCCCCCAGGGGGAGCTAACTGACCCAGCGGCGGCGGGCGCTGCTCCCCGGCTCCCTCCTTTGCGAGCTGCAAGGGTGGGGGGGTGGGTAGTGGACGACGCGGCGGCCCCCAGCGCGCGGGTCTGCGCAGGCAGCAAGCCCTCGGTCGGGTTTCATCTAATATTAATTGTTTGAACCTCTGGTGGTTTAAGCGGTTTCACTGGCAGGAAGATGCAGGCTGTAGCACATTATAGGCTGAGGTTTCGAATTGCGCTCACAGGGGAAACAAAGGGCTGGAATTTGAGAAAACAAACCCAAGATGTTAATTAGCCGCTGAGGCACTCAAGCACTTTGCAAATATTAACATAGCCTACTTGTAAACTCCCCGGGGCTAGGACTTCCTTATTTGTTTGGTGCACTTTTTATTTATAATGCAGGGTGGTAGTGTCATTTTGAGTATTAAATAATTCCTTGAGACTGGTTTGGGAAAAGGCGAACCTATGGAGAGAAAGGAAATTCTCTTTTGCTCTTTTCATCACTATATTCTTTCCTTTTGCACTTTGCAGGCCTCCATGCATCTCAAAGGAAACCATCCATTTTAAAGAGGAGCGAGGTTGCTCCACTCTGAGCGATGAGGCAAGTCGCTGGGCTGAGTGTGTGTGGCTTGGGACACTGCACTCTCGTTGGCTGGGGAGGTGGGTGATGCCACCTCCACGTAGGTGAGGAAATGTTTTCACTGCTGGCTATCTGCAGAGGGGGTTCAGACTCTGTGGCTGGGGTTTGGGGGGGCTTCCCCACACCTCCGCCAGTCTGGAGGAGCCCCTGGCCCTCAGGGCCCTGAAGCTGAACTCAGCATCCGTAGCCTGCGGTGAAACCAGCCTCCTCCGCGGCTGCGACTTTGACCAAGTTATTTCACCTGTCTCAGTTTTAGTTGACTTGTGGTTGCTGGGTTTGCAATGAGACCTGAAGCTACTCGCCCAGAGTCAGGCGGTCTGGGGGCTCTGAGTTTGAGGAATACACCTTTGTAGAACTGCTTCCTTCTTTGTAGATGGTGTCTTGGACCCCACGACCTACAAATACATCAAAACAGGCAGTAGAATGTACAGCTGAGTTTGGATCAGGAAAAGGGTTTCAAGTCCAAACTTGACTGTGTGGCCCTGGGCAAGTTAGTGAACGGCCCTGTGCTAGTTTCTCCGACTGTACATTGAAATGTGGTGATGCGTAGGGAGATTTCTACCTGGGGGGACTGCACCTAGTTAGGACAAAATAGTGATTTAGTATTTTTTTCTGCAGATACTGAAACAGCATTTTCTCTTTATATCAATGCTAATGATCCAGAAGAGAACTGGTTGCTTCTATCTTAATCTGTTCTTCACATCTTGATTGATTTGCTTCTGCTTAAGCAATGACGATGTCACCTTTTTTTTCTAATGGGCTGCAAATATGGTTCTCTAGCCCTTTTTTTTTTTAAGATTTATTTATTTATTTATTTATTTATTTATTTATTTATTTATTTCTACATGCACTGGGTACAGTCAGAAGCACGGGAGGGTGAGAGAATTCACCAGAGCCAGAGCGGGGAGCAGAGCAGGCAGAAGGATCGAAGTACATTGCTGAGGGGAGCAGCGGGTGGCAGGAGAGGTCTGCGCGCCATGTGGGACCCTCCTCTGGTGGCTGGGGAGCAGCCGGGGATCGAACCGGCGCCGCAGAGGCCACGGGCAGATTCGCAACCCAGCGCTCAACCGCTGCGCCACAATGGGGACACCCACTAGTGCCCTTTTGACTTAGGGAGACACTAGACCACTATCTCCTGTTGCATTTACCACTAATATCTGCTGTACACCTGTTGGGGTGGCGGGTAGGGGAGAGGGTGGGTGTGTGTATGTGTGTGTGTGTATTGGGGTTAGGGGTAGGGGGCCAGATCCAAACCAGAGAGCCTAGGAAGGAAGGAAAGGAAAAGGAAAGGGTAAGGGAAAGAAGGGAGGGAGAGAGGGAGGGAGTCAAGTATCAAGAATTCAAATGAGAATGAGGGCTGTGCACCTGAGGAGCACACCACCAGGCTGTCCTCAAATGTGTCCACAGCCACAGCATGGTGGGATCCAAGATGGCTTTCGGATGGGTAGAATTCCTGAAAGCACAGATTGGAGAGAGGCAGGAAGAGCAGGGAACAATTGCCTGGGCAAAAATGTGGAGGTGAGGGCCTCCCTGGTGGTGCAGCAGGTTGAGCACAGCACTGGGAAGCTGTCCACAGCCTCCGCAGTGCAGGTTCGATCCCGGCCAGCCAAGAAGATACCCACATGGTGTGGCTGACCTCTCCTGTCTCGCCCACTGCTCCCCTCAGCAGTGTATTTCAGTCAGTCTGCCTGTTCTGCTCCCCACTCTGTCTCTGGTGAATTCTTTCACCCTCCCGCACATCTGGCCTGCACCCCGGTTCTTGTATAAATGAAAAATAAATCTTAAAAAAAATGTGGAGATGAGCCCACGGCAGGCGGATCTGGAAGTGTTATGAAGAGGCTGGGGTGTGTGTAGGACAGGCTAAGTGGGAATGAAGGGGACTGGTCAGGGGAGACCTCGGAAAGGCAGAGGTTGACAGGACCTGATGGGTGCGAGGAGCGGTTTTATTCAAGTTTTTGTTGAAGGGTGAGCTGTGAAAGGTAAGGAGATTGTGGCTGCCTGGGCTCCAGGGTGGGGACTGAAGTGCCAAATGACACCCAGCGGTGTGCTGGGTGCAGTGCGTAGGGCAATGGGCCTTCACTGTAATGCTGGGCTGCTGCCTGGGCAGGGTGGGTGGAGATAAAAATATGGCAGTGTCTGGTGAGGGAGACTTATATTTTCATTGCTTCTGAGCTTCCTGGGCCCTGGAACCTATTTTCTCATAGAAACCCTATTAGAAAAGTGTCCAGGTCCTAAAGTGAACTCATAAAGCCTATTTAACCCACAGTATTTCACATCATATCATGGTACATAAAGTCTATGAATCCACTGTCTGTCACAGCAGAACACAGTACAATTGGTATGAATTACTCAGACCATGTCTTAGAATTTAATGTCTGTGGGAAAGTTCATTGCCAATTCCAAGTAATCAGCTAGGAACATGATGGTCTGCTGAGGACTCTGATATGAAATGGTTACACTGTGTGCCCAGGGAATGTTTACCTGGAAAGCACCTGTTCTATCACAAATGACCAGATATAATTTGAGTTGGCAAATGAAAAAAAGTAATTTCCTTGCTATAGCTTATATTTTTGTTTTTATGGTTTAGAATTTAGAGCACACATCAAATATAGTTCTTGATCATAGCTTCACACACAAAAAATTTTCCTTATAAATGAAAATAAAATATACCTCTCTGATAGCATTTGTTGTCAATGTCAGTTCTTGATCATCAGCCTTCTAAACTTGCCCTAGGATTATTTTACTGTCCTGGGATTTTAGAATCAGTGGTTCTCTATTTTATGGTTTTGAGAGGTCCCTCTATATACTATGTGCTTAAAAAAGCTACAAAGAACTCAATTATGAATATTTTTAAAAGTGCATCCTCTCTATTTCTATAGAGATGACATTTCATATCTTATCCTTATGATTGTCATTACCCCTGATATTTATTAAACTCACTTAACAAATTTAAAATTTATTAAATATTTACCAAATGTTTACTGTGTGCCCAGCACCACAATTTGAGAACCTCTGTTTTAAAACAACATTTTGCAGCAAAAACTAGTTTCTGCCAGTCCATGAGGGAACTGTATTAGCCATTATCCAAGACTTTTTTTGGTCAGTCAACAAACATGTTACTTCCTTCATGTAGTAGGGGATCTGTTCTTAGGAGAGAGTGGTCTGGGAGAATTTTCATAAATAAGATGAACAAGGCAGATTAGCAGGAGCTTGCTGGATGAAGTGAAGGCAAAGGCACTCACAGAGGAAGTATAGAGTGCATGATCATTAAGAAGTGGATAAGTGTGTGGGGTTTCAAGAATTGAGAGGGACTGGGAATGACTGGAGGTGAGAAATTGAAAGATGAGGCTGGAGTGAGGATAGAAGCCAAATCACTCAGGGACTTACTTCTTGGACCCTCCTGAAAAACAATAAACAATACAATACAATAAAAAACAGCGAAATACAATAGAGACATTACATCATTGTGCCAAGGGCACTAGAAAGCCTTTGAAAACTTTGAATCCAAGAATGGTCAGACTTGTATTGTCTGATCAGATTTCAATTGTAAAAACTGTCACTTTGACAGTGGAGCAGAGGAGGGGTAGGTGGGGTCAAAGGTGAAGGGGACTAGTTACATAGTGAGGGATTAAGGTGATCTGGACTAGGGTTGTAACCTCAGGATCAGAAGAATCCAAGATTCCAGATATATTGTGTGGCTTTGAGTTTGGAAAGTATGTTTCAAATTTTCATCTCTGAAATTGTGATAAGGCTTAGCTGTGACACTTTTCTTTTCTTAGAAATAAGACAGTGGAGCTTCCAGTAACAGATGACTCTTAGGTTAGGGGGCACCATTGCGCAGGAGATAAGACCTGTAGGACTTGGTGCCATGAAGCTCAAGGAGCTGGGGCGTGAGTGGATTCAGGTTCTAGCAGAGAAAAGAATTGAGGAGAATAGTTTTATTCTTCAACATTTTTTAGAATATGGCAAACTAGAAAAGTTATTGGTTAATATGTACTAGGAGTTGAGTACAGACTGTACAATTAATTGTACAGACCCTGAAGTGCTATATCTATGTTCTCATTGTTTATATTGGACTGTCATTGTTAATTGTATTAAATAGTTTTACTAATTGTTAATATTAAACTGGTTTATGAACCGTTTTCCAACTTGGTCTTGGGTCTGCAGAGCTGTCCTTTTAGGTTCTGTGTCTGCATTTCCTTTTAGCATTCCTTGCTATCAGTTTTCCTCTCTGTTTTTGTCTCTTGGGGACATGATAACTTTCATTGGTACCTGACTGACCACATGGCAATACCAAATATTTGTCATGATTTTTTCTGGAATGTGCTATCTTTCATTGCTTAGCAAAACAATCAAATTCAGTGTAACTTTCGTATGGGAAAAGGACTCCTGACAGGTAAATATTGAGACGCTTTAGTTGTCTTGCAGTTTTCCCAGCCTGGAGGATATTTTTAGCTTGAGAATAGCAGGCCCAAAGATAATAGTTGTTAGTAACCTGAGTAGGGAGTTTAGAGATTCTGGAGCTCCTGCCCTAGACTAGCCTCCAGCAAAGTCTGAAGCCTTGCCAGCTAATGTCTCCATCTTGGACTCAAACCTGACAATGGCTTAGCTGTATTTTACTGTGCCTCTGACCAAACAATTTTAATTTAGTGGTTAGATACCGCATTTATAATCATGTTGTTTTGAAGATGATCATGCATTTTTTTTTTTAAGATTTATTTATTTATTCATATAAGAACTGGAGTACAGGCCAGAAGTGTGGAGGTTGGGGGGGGGGGCGGTGCGGGTGAGAGGATTCAGCAGGGACAGAGCGGGGAACAGAACACGCAGGCTGACTGAAATATACTGCCAAGGGAAGCAGCAGGCGAGACAGGAGAGGTCTGCTGCACCATGTGGGTTGCTCCCTGGCGGACTGGGGATTGAACTCGTGTTGCAGTGGCTGCCAATAGCTTGATAGCGCTGTGTTTAACCCCTGCACCACCAGGGAGGCCCAATCATACCTATTTACTTGTTAAATGCATTCAGCATTTTAAACAATGTCTGAGTGTTTTTTCTTTACTGTGGAATAGATCTTACTAGAGACCAAGGAGATTAATGGGTAACTACTATGGGCATCTGTGCAGGGAGTTTCTTAAAATCTGTGACTTCTATTTGGGGGAGGATCATTAGCTGATTCCCTTCCATTGTCATTCACTTTGGGGACTTGCTGCTTTGGGTTTGCTGCTGCTGGTGTCTGGCCTTGTTCTGCTCCAGAGGTGAGGCCATCCGTAGAACAGAAGAGAGCAAAGGGAGCTAACCTTGGAGGGAAAGGTCCAGCTGAATGAACAAGGTTCATTTGTCTCACTTGGCTGGAAAAATGGTGCGTGCTGCCTGATAACTGAGCCAGGTCTATTGCTGAAACTCTTGCTACTGGAGTGGAGAAACTGGAAATAGCAAAAACAAAACAGTATGACTTCCTGTGGTGAACGCATGGAATGTGTGTCCTCATATGTCTCTCTTGCCCACAGTTATTAATAATAATTCACCAAATCTTGTCTTAGTTTATATGCGTACCAGTGCATGTTATTAAAGGGAGCAATCCAGATTATTTAGAATGTAAGCCGTCATTTTATTAACCAGCTGATAATGTTTATCTCATGAAACACAAGGAAGTCAGGATGGTTCCCTTATGCTCTGGAGAGCATTACAACGTTGCACTGCATGTTACTCTTTTTATCTGTGGCTTTAAAACAGAATATTGTTGGACTGATGATTCGCTGTGAGTGTCTCAGTGCCTGGGGGACAAGCCCTCCAGTGATTTCTGTTCTGGCACCCACTTTCAGGATCTAGAAGATGAGAACTATTGGCTTACAGTATGTTATCAAGTTTTCTGATTATAAACATTAATGATAATAAATATCTTACATTTTTATTGCATGATTTGAAAGATACTGAAGTACTTAAACACTGAGTCTTTGTCTTGGCTTTTTCTTGAGGATACTTATCTCATTGTTGGTGATTCACATTTATTATTAACTAAGCAATAAAAGATTAAAAGCATTTTATAATAATAAATAAATTATTTTTATTTATTTATTTTTTAAAGATTTATTTATTTATACAAGCACTGGGTACAGTCAGAAGTGTGGGAGGGTGAGAGAATTCACCAGAGCCAGAGCAGGGAGCAGAACAGGCAGAAGGACCGAAGTACACTGCTGAGGGGAACAGCGGGCGGCAGGAGAGGTCTGCGCGCCATGTGGGACCCTCCTCCGGTGGCCGGGGAGCAGCCGGGGATCGAACCGGCGCTGCAGAGGCTGCGGGCAGCTTCTCAACCCAGCTCAACCGCTGCGCCACCAGTGGAGGCCCAAATAAATTATTTTTAATGAATATATAAAAGGGGTTGGCATTTTCACCAGACTAAGGCTTGAACCTGGGTGTTGTATACTGGTAGAAAAAAGAAAATGGCCCTGGAATGAATGAAGTCAGGGGTTCTGTTCTATTTATTTTTTGAAAGATTTATTTATGCATACAAGAACTGGGGTGTAAGCCAGAGGTGCAGGGAGTGAGAGGATTCACCAGAGAGAGTGGGGAGCAAAACAGGTGGATCTACTAAAATACACTGCTGAAGGGAGCAGCGGGCAAGATAGGAGAGGTCTGCTGTACCATGTGGGTCAGCTCCCTGGCCAGCTGGGGATTGCACTCATGCTGCAGTGGCTGGCAACTGCCTGACAGTGCTGTATTTATTTATTTATTGATTGATTTATTGATTGATTGATTAAACTGGACTTTATTTTAAGTATTTTTTTAAAAGATTGATTTATTTATGCATACAAGAACTGGGGTACGGGCCAGAGGTGCAGGGGATGAGGGGATTCACTAGAGACAGAGTGGGGAACAGAACAGGTGGATTAACTGAAATATACTGCTGAGGGGAGCAGTGGGTGAGTCAGGAGAGGTCTACTGTGCCATGTGAGTTGCTCCTTGGCGGGAATAAAACTCGTGTTGCAAAGGCTGTAGATTGCTGCATAGTGCTGCATCTTAACCCCTTGCGCCACCGGGAAGGTCCTCTGTTTTATTTCTGTTGAAGATTTATTGGTCCCAATATCAACATGATCCTCTCATTAGCACTGGTTTAGCCTCTGGTCCCATCAATCAAAAAGCAGTTATTGAGGAGCCTCCCTGGTGGCACAAGGAGTTCAGACGCCTATGAAGCTGTGTGCAGCCACTGCAGCTTGAGTTCGATTCCCCGACCAGCCAGGGAGGGTGCAGCAGACCTTTCCTGACTTGGCTGCTACTCCTCTCTGCAGTGTATTTCAGTTAGTCTGCCTGTTTTGCTCCCTACTCTGTCTCTGGTGAATCCTCTCACCTCCCACATCTCTGGCCTGTACCCCAGTTCTTGTATGCAGAAATAAATAAATAAATCTTTAAAAAAAAAAAAAAGCAGTTGTTGAGTCCCTCCTTGAATGGCTAAGCAAGGCCTCCACGCAGGGAAGAGACATAATCTTCTGTTTCATTTTAAATTTGCTTCTATTTTTATAGTTATCATTTTTACTCTATTTATTTTGGCACACAGTGGCATTAATTCTCCCCTGTACAAGGATGGAGGCAGTAGAGAAGGCAGCAGGTCCCACTGAGGGAATTTTGGAACTTTGTAGGTGCATTTTTTTTGGGTGTCATGATGAGGAGGGGATGCTGGCATTTAATGGGCAGGGACTGAGGGTACTATCCCTCTTGGCCTCTGTGGGAAAGCTCTCTGGAGTCCTGCCACACTTTTGAATATCCCACTGCCACATTTTTGAATGTTTGAATGTCAACATATTATAAATATAAGTCACTAGTACTTTAGCGTATAATAACACCAACAAGTATCACAAGGAATTACAAGAATAGCCACTAATATGGAATATTATTATGAAGAGGGAAATTTAAAGATAATTCCCTAGGTTTATTGAGGTATAATTGACAAATAAGATTGTAAGACATATATAATTTACATATGATGGCTTCTTATAAACATGTTATGAATGCTTTTCCTCATTGAGTGATTAACACATTCATCACCTCATATATTTACTTTTTTAGTGTGTGAATAATAAAGACATTTTCTTAATATTACTGAAAAATACAAGGTGTGCATCCTGCCTGGTTCAATTAGTCTAGCATTTCTAACTGCATCTTTGGTTATAAAGAGTTTCTTTTTCATCAAGGCAACTAGCTGCATAGAGTTGAGATTTTTTTAAGCATTCTCAGAACAAAATTATTAACATAGTGGAAACCTGCATTTCAGGGATTGCATTGGATTTTATGAGTAACTAGTTTTAAAATTTTTCATTTAATTGCTATGCTATCTATACATGAAAGCTTTTTGGGTTGTCACATGATAAGAAACCATATTGTAAAAATTCCATAATGAAATCATTTCTGAATTTTTAAGTTGCTTCTACTTTTTCAGTTTTTCCCTGATATGGTTCCTGGAAGTCTTCCAGTCTCTCTGTTCTTTCTCGTTCATTTTTCTCTTTTATTTGCAATTTTCTACTCTGATGAGGATTCTTAAGTCCTGGCCACTGGATATGAGTCTTAACATTTGGTGGGATTTCACAGAAGGAGACACAGGCATGGATGACCACAGACATATTCTTAAATGAGCAAAGCAAACTGCAGAGATATGGATTACGAGTCCAACTTCATTAAGCTAAATCACATGTATATGTATACCCACTGTTAAATGTATTGAATGACCCTGGAGAAATATGTGGATAGACCCTGTCCATGCTGTTAGCCATGATCACCTGCTGGGGGTGCAGGGAGATAAGAAAAAAAAAAAGAGTCACAGAGACTAGAAAAAAATTCCATGCTAGAAATGTAAATAAAAAATTACAAGACTTGTCTCTGATATCATTTAAAACCTGTAAACAATGAAAATGCAAATAAGCAAGGACTAGGTGGTAATGTGAATAAAAGAAATATTGGGCAAAAGGATGATGAGCAAAAAGAAAAACAGATAGCCACAAAACAGCACTATCCCAATATGCAAGCAAATAAAATAAATATTCCATACTTGAGGCTGGCTGCCTTTGGGGGGTGGAGAGGAAGACAGGGGTGAGTAGGAGGGTCAAAAGGGACTTAAAACAAATTAAAGAGAGGGCATAGGTATGGGTCAGTGATAATAATGTACCATTAACTGAGGAGTCTGATGAATTCCACACTCTGCTCTCTGCAGAAGTCAAACAAGAACTTTCCCTTAGGGTAGCTGTGAAAAGGACAAATGTGATAGAGCCTTCATCCAGCCTGGACCTGGATCCACTTTTCCATAGAGCATAATTTAAAGGTGACTGTCCTGAGCCACATCCCAAAGGATAGAGTAACTAAAGCCCAGGAAGGGGCTGAGTAGGACCCACAGCTCATTATTGTTCTGGGCCTGGGGTTCCCCAGATCTGTCTGCAAGGACTCAGTCTGGCATTAACTGTAATAACTGGTGGGGGAAGAACATCCAGGCCTTGCCATCCTGCTCTTGCACACCTTCTAGGACCTCATTCTAGGGGAGGATATTAGCTCTTCATTAGGTCACTGAAACAGTGACTGAACTTTTGAAATTGAAATTAATCAACTGTCTAAAAGGACTCCATGTTATTTTCATGGCATTGAGACTCTTTCCCTAGGATGAATCTAACTCTGTCTTGCCCCCTAATTTCCCAGGCTTTGCATCTTTTTTAGCAGCTGACTGCACTTATCTTTTGAGCTTTGAACCCTGTCCCAGTGGAAAAGCAATTTCATTTAGGTAAACAGTCTCCAGAAATAGATTCAAACTGTGAGCAGACAGCTTGTTTGTGATAACCGTCCTGCCTGCCATCCGACGCCCCCAGCTGACCCACCAGGCCACAGTGACGCCCCCTCTTCCTCCAGTGTCCCCCACATGTGCTACATTCTCTCACAGTGTGGATCGGTCCTTCCAGGGAGGAATCCCAACTGCAGGGGGCTGGTCCTGGCACGGGGGCCTTTACTGCCTGGTGTCAGCCACGTATTTCCTGAAGACCACATGACCGTGTGCTCAGCCTCCCCTGGAACTGTCGCCCTGTGGTTCATAGTTAATGAGCTGCTAGCATTTGCATGGAGACTTTTTAAAAAGGGGTTTATTACCTGATAATGACAATAATGTATTTCTGCCTGAAACTCCAGTAACCGGCCAATATCGTGGCCATTGCTTTTGCTCATATTAATAATGCTGGGTGTGTGTGTTGGGGGGTGAGGGTTTGTTCTACCCCAATGTTGTTTACAAAGACAGACATGTCCAGGAGCTAGAAATCTTCCCCTGTTTTTGTTGATATTTAATGGTCAAATCAGGCAGCAGTTCTACTTGGTATGAGTAAGAGTAGCAGGAGAGGACAGGTCCCATCAAGCCCTGACAGGCGGGGCTGCTGCCATGGCCAGAGCTCAGGGAATGTGTGGACTGAGGGGCTGAGCAGCCAGATGCAGAGAATTCAGCTAGGATGCCCTAGTGCAGATGCCACCTGCTCAGTCACCAACCTGGCTAGTTGGGGGCAGAAAACCCAGACCTTCTTAACCACAGGCTGGCAGGCCCCATAGTCGGGTAATTCCAACAGTTTCCCATGGGCTTTATGAAGGATTCAAGTTTGTCCAGATACATTGGAGGCCTGGGCTCCGAGAAGGCCGTCCAGTGTCTACAGGCCACAGGCCATGCTCTGTTTGTCCACCTTGAGAAACTGGGCCTGAGGCACCTTCCAGGAGGCCAGGCTTCCTCTTTAAGAGAAGATTAAGAGACAACAGGGAGGGCCTTTTGCCTGTGACTGAAAAGGAGTGGAAGAAACAGTTTGGGAAGATAGACTGGGAGGTGAGGGTCCCCAAATTGTTTCCAAGTTCTCCTACTTGTCAGATGGAGGTTTCCTTCCTGGCCTTGTGAGCCATGGGTCACGTGGCAGCTGCTTCTGTGGCCTGAGGAGTCAAGATAGGGGCTGCAGGGCCTTTCACAACCCCATCTCAGGACTGAAAGCCCATCCCTTTGGTCATATTCTATGGGACACACAGACTAACCTGGCCCAGTATGGGGTGGTGGAGGGGCTTATTTGGCACCATTGTGAAGGACCTTTATAAAAAAAAAATAATTTTTTTATTGTGGTAAAATATACACGCATAGAATTGATCATTTAACCACATTTTATGTATATATTTCAGTGACATTAAGTACATTCAAATTGTTATGTACCTGTCACCCAAACCCAGAACTTTTTTCATTTTCTTAAACTGAAATCTATACCCATTAAACTCCCCATTCTTTGCTCCCCTGGTTGCCGACAACCATCCGTCTACTTTCTGCCTATGAGTTGGATGACTGGAGGTAGCTCTGGTAAGTGGAATCATACCACACTTGCCCTTTGGGTTCTTTGGATTTCTTCAAGCTTCCTCCCCATTGTAATATGTGTCTGCATGACACTCCTTTTTCAGATGATCCTGTTGTGTGCATTGCATTCCATGTAGATGTTCAATTTTATGTCTCCATTCTTCTGCTGTGGGACACTTGGTGGCTTCTGCATGCTGGCTATTGTGAATGATGCTGCTGTCAACTTGGGCGTGTACCTCTTCATTCAGTCCTTGCTTTCACTTCTTGTAGGTCCATGTCCAGAGGTGGAATTGCATCATGCGGCCCTTCAGTGTTCGGTTACTGAGGTGCTGCTGCACTGTGTCCCACAATGGCTGTGTGGGCACAAGCGTTCCAGCTTCTACACATCCTCACCAGTGTGTGATCTTTTCTGGTTTGTTTTATTTTATTATTGTTTTAAAGATTTATTTGTTTATGCATAAAAGAACAGGGGTTTAGGCCAGAGGTATGGGGGCGGCAAGAGGATTCACCAGAGACAGAGTGGGGAGCAGAACAGGCAGATTGACTGAAATACCCTGCAGAGGGGAGCAGCAGGTGAGTCAGGAGAGGTCTGCTGCACCATGTGGGTAGCTCCCTGGCTGTCTGGGGGATCAAACTCGTGCTGCAGAGGCTGCGGACAGCTTCATAGTGCTGTGTCTTTAACCCCTGCGCCACCAGGGAGGCCACTGTGGTTTGTTTTATTTTATTTATTTATTTATTTATTTATTTTTTAATAGAGGCATGTTTTATTTATTTATTTATTTGTTTGTTTGTTTGTTTGTTTATACATGCACTGGGTACAGTCAGAAGCGTGGGAGGGTGAGAGAATTTACCAGAGCCAGAGCGGGGAGCAGAGCAGGCAGAAGGACCAAGGTACACTGCTGAGGGGAGCAGCGGGCGGCAGGAGAGGTCTGCGCGCCATGTGGGACCCTCCTCTGGAGGCCGGGGAGCAGCCGGGGATCGAACAGGCACCGCAGAGGCTGCGGGCAGCTTCGCAACCCAGCGCTCAACCGCTGCGCCACCGGGGAGGCCCTCTGGTTTGTTTTAAATAACAGCCATCCTAATGGGTGTGAAATGGAATCTCATTTTAGCTTTATTTGCATTTCACTAATGATTGCTGATGGTAACATCTTTTCATGTGCTTAGTGGCCGTTTCTTATATCTTATTTCAATGTCTTTATCTTGAATGTCTATCCAAGTTCTTTAATCATTTTTTTAAAATTGGATCTATTTGTTGTTGAGTTGTAGGAGTTCTTTATATATTCTGGATATAAGCCCATTATCAGATACATGATTTGCATTTTCTCCATTTCTGGGTAGGCTTTTTACTCTGTGACACTGTCCTTTGATACATAAATATTTTAAATTAATGTAACTCATTTTATCTATATTTTCTTTTGTTGTGCTTTTGGTGTCATTTCCAAGAAATCATTGCAAAATCCAAAATCATTGCAAAATCATGAAGCTATCCTTCTATTGGAGGCTCTTTTAACCCATCTTTCCCACTATTTGCTTTTGTCTCCAAGATCAAGTGTAGATTCCTTATCATTGTAATTAGGACTCTTTATGACTCACTCCTGATGAAAATGCACCCTCTGAATTATTCATTCACAAACTCAATAGATATTTACTGAATAAGACCATGTTGTAGACACTGGGAACAAAATGCAGGAAAATCTTTGTTCTTATGGGTCTTATAAATCTAGTGAGGAAACACAGGCAATAAATATATAAATAAATCATAAATTTATATACAGTTATATAACACATTGGATATTAAAAGTTTGGCCTTCAGAAGGTGATAACTGCCAAGTGGAGCAAAGTTAGGGGTAAGAAACATCAGGGTTCTTGGGTAGTGGGCTAGTTTGCAATTTTAAAAAAGTAGTAAGAGTAGGCCTCTGAGTGAGAGATATTTAAATAAAAACTTGAAGTGGTGAAGACTTGTTTGAGACGGGTGAGTAAATGAAGAGTCTCTGCAAAGACCCTGCAAAGACCCATGGAAATGTGTCCAGGCCACCCAAAAACAGGCAAAGAGGCTAGAGTGATGGCAATGAGTGAGGAATAAGGGAGAGAGAGAGAGAGAGAGAGAGGGAGGGAGGGTGTGAAGTCAGAGCACTTGTGGGGAGGAGAATAGCAGGTCTCATGGGAACCTAGAGACCACATAAAGACTGAGAGAGGTGTGCAGCAGAGGAGTTTCATGGCCTAACAGACATTTATAAGTCTCACGCTGGGCCTGTGTTAAGAATTTGTTGTAAGGTGGGCCTTCCTGGTGGCACAAGGGTTTAAGTCTCAGCATTATGAAGCTATTAGTAGCCTCTGCAGCATGAGTAGGATCCCCAGCCAGGGAACAACCCACATGGCACAGCAGACCTCTCCTGTCTCACCCGCTGCTCCCCTCAGCAGTGTATTTCAGTCAGTCTGCCTGTTCTTCTTCCCACTCTGTCTCTGGTTGAATCCTCTCACCTGCCTCCCTACCGCCCCCAACCTCTGGCCTACACACCAGTGCTTGTATGCATAAATAAATCTTTTTTTTTTTTTTTAAAGAATTTGTTGTAAAGGAGTGAGGGCTGGAAATGGAATAATCTGTTAGGAGGTATTTAACAGATAATAATCTGTTAAGAATCCAGTAAGATGGCGGTGGTTTGGATCCAAGAGTTAACCTTGAAGGTGTGAGAAGGAAAGTGACCTCGTGCTGAAATCCTAACTCTAGAGTCTACCTCTTTGCTAAGTTGTGGTTCGAGTTGATGGTGTGGTGTGCCATATGGACTCACAACCTAGGAATAAAATCATTTCAACATTGCTGATTGACTTAGACAGTATCTCTTCTACTTCATGGTTAAATTACTTTCAAACTAGAACCTCTGTAGCCCGAGGCCCCCTCTGTGAGGGCCTTGACCACACATTTATTTTTGACACCTCTAGTTTCTTCAAAACAAGGATCTACAGGTGCATACTTGTGTATGCAGTGGTGGTACTGGGCACTGGGAAAATGGGGGAGGCAAGGAGTGTTGATCATATCTCATTGGTTTTGTAATTAAACTCTATTGTGATTAAAGTAGATTTTTTTAAAGACTCCTGTCTGTGTGGGACTAGGAATTATTTATCACAGGTATTCAGTCTGCTTTGCTATAAAAATGTTGCTATATTAATGTATTCAGGGGACCCACAAAGTCTGGTTTTTAAATAACTGTAGCTGTTGATGTGTAGGTATCATTAATTTTCTTACCAATATTAAATTTCTTGAGATTTTTGTGCACATGTGTGTGACTAACATCTTGATCTCTTTAAATTTAATCTTACTATTTTTTTGAGGCACCAAGTAGGTATCTCAGACTCACAAGAGCCTTTAGTACTGGGGAGCAAAAGTATACAAGTATAACCTACTTCTTTACTATGTACAGCACATATATTCCTGAGTTCAGTGAAGACAGCAGCCATCAGTTAAATAAATGAGCACTTCTGCTGATGACAGCAGCCTCAGCTGGGAGTTTGCATTAGTTGCTGTCTGTTGAGGGACTTCACTAATGGAGTCATAGCTAAGAATTTTCCAGTGAGCTTTTTCTTCGATGTGGGGCCAATTGCATGTAAAACTGAGACAAATGCGCATTAAAATATTAACAAAGATCTATCTAAGAAAGTAGTTAAATGGCAGTCAGTGTCATTGCTACTTACACCTTTCTCACACATTTTCTAACATTACCTTAAGTGGAGCTTTTACTATGATCCACTATTCAAGCCCACCATCTTTGTTCCTTTCTTCCTTCTTTTCTGCCTTTTTAAAATTTTACGTATTTTTTTACATGATTTTTCATTTTTGTACAATGTATGCACTTTCATCT
Organism: Talpa occidentalis; assembly: GCF_014898055.3. Lineage (NCBI taxonomy): Eukaryota > Metazoa > Chordata > Mammalia > Eulipotyphla > Talpidae > Talpa > Talpa occidentalis. Next base: position 77,982,760 of record NW_023605194.1, read on the forward strand.
TGGTTATTGTCCCTGTAAATTTCCCACCACCTTTGTGTTTTTTTTTTGTGGGACCCTCGCGGCGGCCAGGGAACGAACTGGCACTGCAGAGGCTGCGGGCAGCCTTGCAGCCCAGCGCTTAGTTGCTGTGCCACCAGGGGAGGCCCCCACCACCTTTGTTTTGATCCTACTCCTTTTTCCCTCCGCCCCCCAGTATGTCTCTGGTTTATAGTTGCCTGTTGATTTTGTTTTTTACTTTATTATAGTCTTTTCCCTGATCCCTTATTTAGGGATCAGGTTTTCTAGATTCTTGTTATGAGTGAGACCATTTGGTATTTTTCTTTTTCTTTCTGGCTTATTTCACTGAGCATGATCCCTTCCAGCTCCATCCATGTTGCTGCAACACTTAGAATTGGCATGAGTGTATCGTTTTTTGATTACTGAGTTATATTCCATTGTGTATATGTACCACATCTTCTTGATCCAGTCATCTATTTTTGGGCATTTGGGTTGTTTCCATAGCTTACCTATTGTAAATAGTGCTGCAATAAACATAGGGGTGCAGGTGTCCTTTTGAATTAATGTTTTTGTGTCCTTTGGGTAAATACCTACGAGTGGAATTGCTGGATCATGTGGTAGCTCCATTTTTAGCAGATTGAGGAACTTCCACACAGCTTTCCATAGTGGTTGGACCAGTTTGCACTCCCACCATCTGCCTTTTAAAAAAAAAAAATATTTATTTATTTATGTATACAAGAACTGGGCTACAGGCCAGAGGTATGGGGGTAAGAGGATTCACCAGAGACAGAGTGGGGAGCAGAACAGGCAGATTGACTGAAATACAGTGCTGAGGGGAGCAGAGGGTGAGACAGGAGAGGTCTACTGTTCCTTGTGGGTCAGCTCCTTGGCCGGGGATCGAACTCGTGCTGCAGTGGCTGCGGATTGCTTCATAGTGCTGACGCTTAACCTCTTGCACCACAAGGGAGGCCCAGTAAGTTGAATATTTTTTAAAAATTCCACCTGGTCCCCTCTAGTGACTTTGAGCTATCCCTCATTGTGTGTGTGCTTATAGCTGCTCTCTATATTAAAATATGCATCTTTGACTCACCAAAATCTACCGCCAAATAACATCACATTACTTCTTTACCATCATTTTAGTTGATTTTTCATGTGATCATAAGGGAAAAAAATCAACACTATACCTATTACAATTATAGGAATTTTGTTCTAATCAGATTTGATTTTAAGGAGTGGGGACAGATCTTGTCTCTGCCTAAGGGGGATGATTCTGCAATCCACAGATGTGTGTGGTTGTCCCTGAGGCTCACCTGAGGGCTTTGTTTTTTCAGAGTCAAAGAACCCTTTTGTTTTTCACTTTTGAAATAAATAATTAAATTAAGATAACACAGAGAAACTTTAAAAAGAAATCTTTCTTTAAAGGGAAGTTGAAGCAGGGCCTTGGCAATCATGGCCTTTTTTTTTTTTTTTTTTTTTTACTATGAAGATGATAGAGGTTTTACCTTTTACACACTGGTGCCATTTTATTGAGGTTTGAATCATCTAAATCATTGCCTGAGATTGTGAGTGGATCTGAGAGACTCAGTTTAGGGGTGACTGCCCTTTGCAAAAGACAAAGCCTCTGAGTCATGATACCTTCTGCAAATGAACCTTCTTGCATGACTCCTGAGTCTCTATGTCAAGTCGGTGTCCATGCCAGCAATTAGTGAATTGCAGACAGAGTTGGCCCTTGGCGCTGTCCTGTATAGATGCTAAATGATATTTGTGATTCCATGATTTCAACTGGATTGATTGAATCACTCTATGTAGATTACCTTCTCTGGAAACTAGTTTTCTTGACTACCAAATGAAGAATTTTAGAAAAACATAGTATGCCTATACAGTTAGCATGGTGAAATGTTGCCCTTGCTGATAAAATGACTGTTTGAACTTCATGTTGAATCCTGAAATGTTCTAATTTTATTATTTTATAACCTATAGAAGTTCATGTTACATATCACTGTGTATGTATTTTATTTTCAAAGTGCCAGTATAGTAAGGTATGCATAATTGATTATTTTGGCTGATTACTGAAAATAGTGGGTAGAAAGAAGTGTGATTGTTAAAATTAAGAAAGGAAAGCAATTCAAAATAATTCAAAATTAATTTCTGAATTTTATAATTCAAAATTCATTTCTGAATAATTGTGAAGATTAAGAAAAGAAAGGAATTTTTTATTATTCAGAATTCATTTCCAAAGTTTGTTCTCTCTCTCTCTCTCACACCCACACCCACACTCAGATAAACCCTTATCTGATAACTATTTTGCTTTAATCTGGCTACCTGGAATAGTTACTTTCCAGGTTCTCATCAGGAAACATAATCTCAAACTCACCACCATTAATATCTTTCGAAAGCTCTTTAGAGAGAAACAATATTTATGGAGGACTGTCTGAAGTACTTGCTGTCCATCCATTTTTTAGATAAGTCACCATCAACCTGTTGTCTTATAGACCTCTGGGGAAATGTGGAGTTATTGCAAGGTTGCCTGAAAACCCTCTGTTGAAGTATTATTTCTGTCATTGTCGTCTGTAAGGACACAACAGTGACATTGAATAGTTTAAGGGAAGGGGGCCTTTCCCCACATCCAGATATTTACCTAAAGGAAGAAAGTCATGTGATAAATATAGTCACTAATAAGATAAGGAGCTGTGATCTCCAGGGTTTGGACACAACTACTTGTGTTTCATGCTCCACTTTAGCATCACAGGATCAGGAACATGAGCCCTGGAAAGACTCCCGATGTTGGCTTAGGCCAATTATGTACATCAGCACTGGGGGTACTGACCTTGGGGTATCCTAGGAAGGATCTCCCACCGGAGGGGATACGTTTCCTGGGAGCTGTACCTTGTAGCTGACAACCTTAGAGGTAGCAAAGACATCTGCTTTACATATCTATTTTTACAATGTCAGTAAAGAAAATAATTTTAAAAAATTGCCCCATTCAGGGCCTGCCTGGTGGCGCAGGGGCTAAAGACAGCGTTATCAAGCTATCTCCAGCCACTGCAGCAGGAGTTCGATCCCCACCAGCCAGGGAGATAACCCACATGGTGCAGCAGACCTCTCCTGTCTCACCACCTGCTCCCCTCAGCAGTGTACTTCAGTAGATCTGCCTGTTCTGCTCCCCACTCTCTCTGGTGAATCTTCTCATCCCCTCTTCCCCTCCACACCTCTGGCCTACACACACCCCAGTTCTTGTGTGCATAAATAAATAAATCTTTCCAAAAATATCCCCCCATTCAACTGGAATAGTGGAGTAGCCGCTTCCATGCATCAGGGCTGTAGGAAGCCCCATGGTTGGGGGGACCAGAGGAGCCCTCACTCTCACTGCCTCCCACAGAGCCAGGCTCCAGTGAATTGCCTGTCGTCATTACTGGTTAGTTTAGCCCACAGTTGCCTGTGCATTAAAGGAGGGAAACATAGGGAACACTGATTTGGAGAAAAAGAAGTTAATAAAAAGCACAAAAATTATAGTAATTCTGCCTGTTTACCTCAAGATGCTCTTCATCAAATCTGCAAATGCATTAATCTGATCTGAATTCTAATGTGCACATCAAGATGCCACTCCATGTCAAAAGTCAGTGGCAAAAGGGGAAATAAAATGGTAATTATCTCCAACTTAGCTCTTCATTTGTGGGGAATTAAAACCACCTATGTGAGTAATGTGGAAGTATTTCCAAATAGTGATGGTAGTCTTTTTTTTTTTTTTAATTTGGAAATAAACATAGCAAATACAATTTGGTGGAAAATATAAGATTGCAAACAACTGGTCCCAATGGCAGTTTTTAATTTCTATTAGAAATTAAATGTAGTTAAATGCATTCAGAGGGCCTCCCTGGTGGCGCAAGAGGTTAAGATGCAACCTATGCAACTCTCTGCAGCCTCTGCAGCACGAGTTCGATCCCTGGCCAGGGACCTACCCACATGGTGCAGCAGACCTCTCCTGACTTGCCCGCTGCTCCCCTCAGCAGTGTATTTCAGTCAATCTGCCTGATCTGCTCTTCACTCTGTCTCTGGTGAATCCTCTCATTGCCCCCACCCCAACACCTCTGGCCTACACCCCAGCTCTTGTATGCATAAATAAATAAATCTTTAAAAAAATGTATTCAGGCTATTTAATGCACATTTCATCCCCAAAGCAAACATAAAATGATAATTTAAAATTTATTTGTCATCAAATATTTTTGATATAAATATTTCATTTATTTTTTGAGATAAAATCAGTTTACAGCATTATATATGTGTATTAGGAGTACAGGATCACATCTCTTCAAATAAATGTTGCCACACCATACTGATCACCAAAGAAACCAATAAACCTCCACCACAGTTTACTGTACCCCCTGAATACTCCCTCCACTTTAGTTCTATAATCAGATTCCAAGGGTTTGTTTTGGTTTGGTTTTGTCTGTTCCTGTGTTTTGTTTCTTAATGTCCTACATCTAAATGAAACCATTTGGTATTTGTGTTTCTCCTTTTGACTCACTTTAATTAGCACAATCACCTCCAGTTCCATCCATATTGCTTCATGTGGCAGGATTTGTCTTTCTTTACAGGTGAGTTGTATTCTATTATGTATGTGTACCACATCTTCTTTAGCCAATTATTCATCATTGGGCTCTTGGGTTGTTTCCACATCTAGGTTATTGTAAACAGTGCTACAATGAATATAGGTGTGAATATTTCATATAAGTGGTTTAAAAGGTAATTAAACATGTTACTCAGTGAGAAAATGTCAATTTTTATAGTTATGTAAGTCAAATATTTGCATATTGTATATAAACACTCTTTAATAATATCTAACAAAATTGTTTTCTTTCCTTAAATCACTCCTTAATCAGATTTCTCACAAAAGTAACATAATGACAGAATTCAAGAGGAGATGTGTGAGGCTGTGAAATGGATTTGAGAGTTAGGAAACGTTGGGAAATACTAAGATTATATTCAAGATGGTAAAAAGAAAAGTGGTTGGCAGAAGTGGGGAAAGGCAGTGGGTGAAATGGTTGAAGGTGGTCAAAAGTTACAATGTATGTCATGAGGCTATAAGGTACAGCGGAGACTATGGTTAATAATACCCCTCTGCATATTTGAAAGGGGTCTGAACCTCTGTTCTGGGAATCTGTGGAATTGAGCTCTATAGGATGGTGATAATATTAATATTAGTAATAGCAAAAATAAATATTTCAATAGATCTCACTTGTTGCTGTGTACTGTTCTGACAAGTTTAAAAATACTGGTAGTTCCTGTCTTGTTGAAGATTAGCCCTGCCAAGATCAGGGTGGTGGTGAGGCCAAGTCCTCAGATTGAGGGGACAGCATGAAGAAAGGCCTTGGGATGGGAGGAAATACAGCACATTTGGGGACCTGAACTGTGTCCAGTGTTGCTGGGGTACAGAGAGAGGAAATGGTGAGACTGAAAGGGTCAGCTCTGCAGGGCCATTATTGACTCTTGCAAGGATTTCTTATCACTGAGAACAGAGTGATATGACCAGAATAGCACTTAGAACAGCTAGTTCGGGGGGCTGAATGGAGAAGGAATTGGAAGGGCCCAAGGTGTGGATGAAGGGCAACAGGTAAGGGGCATCTTGAAAAAATGGTAATTTAGGCTCAGGTGGTGGGCATGGGAATGAAGAGAAGGGGGCATATTTCAGCAGCATTAGGAGATAAAATCTGCAGAGTTTAATTATTTAATAGAGACGCTTACTTACTAGCTTCTCTGTTGAATCTCAACATTTTATAAATATCTCATCATCTCCACGTTAGACTTTACAGCAGAGTCACTGAGCTCGGAGCAAGAACTGGCTTTCTGGTTCAGAAAGTCCTCTTAGGAGAACGGAGAGGAAACCTACTCTCCAGGGGAGGGCGGTGCCATGGAACTGAAGGTAATGAGTGCGTGGGTGACTGGACAGATGATACGAGCCAGACAAATATTAGCACATTACAATGCCACAGTTCAGGTACTGAAAACTCCAATTGTTTTTGAAATATTAATATTTAGGCTTCCATGAAGGCATCAATGGACTCTGAAGAATCTTGAAGGATGTCGTTAGTGCTGGGGACTTCCTGCAGTGACTCAGGATAGATTTCATGTTGTTTGCCAAGGTATTAGGCCCTGGGAGCTAAGGATGTATTCACTCACTGTTCCCTAGTCTCAGATGCTGTTCTTACCTAAGTGCGTATTAAAATTAGAATGAGTGCAAATACAAGGGTGTTTAAGTATATTCTGTCTGTCTCCTGCCTTTGATTTTAAATGCCTTTTGGGATATATCAGAATATTTGAGATTAGGAATAGTTTGCTTTTGGGAGGTTTTTCCTGAGCATTTAGAATATTGAATTTTCAAATACTATTATTTGATTATAATTCTGAGGTATCAGTATTATTTGACAAACCTTTAATACACAGTTTTTAAAGATAAAAATGGAAGGTACTCAAAGTATAAGGCATTTATGTCAACACATAGTTTACCTATTGAAATATGATATTTCTTATATAAATATATGAGCATCATATATGGATATACTAGTTTTCTAGTGCTATTGTAACAAAGCACTATAAACTTGTTGGCTTAAAGCCAAGACACAGTTATTCTCACACAAGTCTGGAAGTCAGAGTCTGAAATCTGTTGCACTGGGCCCAAATCATGGAGTCCACAGGGCTCGCTCCCCTCTCTCCCCTGCCCTTGGAATTCTTCTTTTTTTAAATTTTATTTATTTATGTATGCAAGAACTGGGGTACAGGCCAAAGGTGCAGGGGCAGGGGTGAGAGGATTCACCAGAGACAGAGTGGGGAGCAGAACAGGCAGACTGACTAAAATACACTGCTGAGGGGAGCAGCGGGTGAGACAGGAAAGGTCTGCTGCACCATGTGCCCCACTCTCGGAATTCTAAGGAAGAATCTGCCTTCTGCCTTTTCATGCTTCTAGAGCTGCTTTCTTTGGTTCCTGACCCCTTCCTCCATCTTCAATGCCAGCAGGATAGCATCCTATTCTTTTGTCCCTTTTGAGGTGAATCTCCCTCTTAGAAGGACACTTGGGATCACACTGAGGACCCACCCAGACACTCAAGGATTAACTTCCCATTTCAACATCCAGGCACAGCTGTGACATCCATTTTACCGTATACGGTGACACCCACACACCCCAGGGGCTAGCTTCTCCAGGCCATTATCTCCCCCACCACGAAGTACAGACACTGTACTGAGCTGATCCATTGAGTAGTGTGTGTGCAGACTAAGGCAGACTCAGCAACTACCCATTTTTAAAAAAAAAAAAAAAAAAGGTGGCAAAATATGCATAAAATTTATCATTCTAATCTTTCTAGGTGTTGTGAGTTTAGTGACTACAAGCACATTAACACTGTTCAGTTGTTACCACCAACTGTCTCCAAAACTTTTTCATCTTCCCAAACTGAAGCTCCACGCCCCTCACACCACCTCACATTCTCCTTCCTCCCCAGTGCCTGGTGACGCCATTCTGCTTCCTGCCTATTAACTTGACGACTCTAGGATTTCCCATATAGGTGGCCTCACACAGTATTCATCCTTTTACGGATATATTTTTAGATGATTAAAAAAAAAAACCTGATCCTAATGCAAATATTCTGAAACTGTTTGACTTGTAGTATAAATGTGGCCCAGGCCAACACCTGATGTGAAAGTTAGGTGTAATTTAAAATAGGTGCCAAATTTCTGGGCCATGAGGATTTTCAGGGATAGTTGCTAGACTGTGCAGGAGACCTGACTTCTATCATTACAAGAAAGAGCAAGTATATGAAAATTTTCTTAAAAAAGAAACAAAAGCAAAATGGGATTGATGTGATAATAAAAACCATTTGTGAAAACATTTCCCAGTTCCTCATTCTACACTTTTGATTTCTCTGTTAGAAAGACTGGAAGGGACTGGAACTGGCTTCCAAATACAGGCTTAGAACAGGTAGCTCCAGAATAAACCCGAAGTAGCACTGAGCTCCTCAGAGTGAAGCCTGGATGACGGTACACGCAAACATGCTAAGAAGACCCTTACGACCACTTACCTGGTGAGAAGACAGAGGGAAAATTGTTCTCACTATTTGGCTAATCCATTAAATAAATAGACTAAACATGATTGTTCCCCACATCTTTTTTAAAAAAGTACTAGTATATATACACCATGGAATATTACTCAGCATTCAAAAAAGATAAACACATGCAATTTGCAGCAACATGGATGGCGCTGGAAGGGATCATGCTCAGCGAAATAAGCCAGAAAGAAAAAGAAAAATACCGGATGGTCTCACTCATAGCAGGAATCTAGAAAATTTAAATAAGGGACCAGGAAAATGAATAACTATAAGAAAGTGAAAATCAAAATCAACAAACAACTATGAACCAGAGACATTCTATGGGGGGTGGGGGGTGGGGAGGGGAGGGATTGGGGTCAAAATAAGGGGTTTGCAATTGTATGGGGAATATAAAAATAAAATTAAAAAAATAAATAAAAAGTACTAGTGTTAAATTATTTGGGATAGACAATCAAATTGGAGATTATTTTGAAATAAAAAATGGAGGGTCTCCCTGGTGGCACAAGGGGTTAAGCACAGTACTATGAAGCTATCTGCAGCCTCTGCAGCATGAGTTCAATCACCAGCTAGCCAGAGAGCTGCCCACAAGGTGCAGCAGACCTCTCCTGTCTCAACCACTGTTCCCCTGAGTAGTGTATTTCTGCCTGTTCTGCTCCCAGTCTGTCTTTGGTAAATCCTCTCACCCCCCATACCTCTGACCTGTACCCCAGTTCTTGTATGCATAAATAAATAAATCTTAAAAAAAAAAAGAAGAAAAAGAGATCTAGGTATTCATTCATTGACCAGCTGCTCATTCATTCCTCCACGCACTCCACAGGCATTTGTGCAGGCTGACAGGCTGGCTCTGGGGTTCATCCGTAAACAAGACAGGCAATGTCCTTGCCTCAGGGAGCCCACATCCTTTTGAGGTGGGAAGAGGGAAAACTAAGCAGGCAATAATTGAAGATGTGACTCAGATTGCGAGAAACTGTGAAGTAACATATACGGTAACAGTCTCTGTGTGGCTGGGGGCGGGGCAGATAGGAGTTTTATTTTAGACAGCAGTTCTGGGGTATCCCCAAAGGCACAAACTTCTAGGAACCAGTGGGTCATCAAATGGGAGGGGCTTTTGTATTCAAGGAACAAGGTTCAGAGAGAAAGACTATGACAAGATTTGAACCCTCAGCAACAGTCAGATCCACTCACTCATCTGTTCATCTATCTATATTTATCCATCCATTCCTTTATTTATGCATTCTCCCTGTCCAAAATCTTTTGGGATAACTTATAAGTCTACACATAACAGGCTACAACAAATAGACAAGAAAAAGGGAGAAGATTGACACACAAAATGCGTGTTAGGACTACTTATTGGTGCTACTTATTAGTTCAGAACCTCCTAGCTATCAGAGCAGAGGGAGAAATGTGATCAGTTATGTGATTCATAGTGTCCATGAAGAAAATAAACTATTTTCTTAGATGAAATACTTTACTCTGTCCTGAGAGTGGAGACAAACTTCTTCATGGAGTCTGTGGCGGTTTTGTGCTGTGTCAGCTTGGCTGAGAGGACACACAATCCTTAGCATCCCTTTCCTTATGTGACTCTGGGAAGAGCAGGTTTAGCTGCTCTGCCCTAAACAGCCCCAAGGACAAGTGGAGGCCAGGTCCACCAGGAGGCACAGCAACATCTGCCTTTCAAGAGTCTCCAGCAGTGCCCCTTCACACCTGGCTCCAGCAGCGAGATGGTCTGGCTCTCTGGAGTGGCTCTAAGTCTTAGCTATCCCCTGCACCGGTCTCCAGGAGGGTTGGTTAGTGACACTGATCATTCAGTCCCCCGGTCCCCCAGCTGTGTCATGTCTAAGCCCTATAATAAATCCCTTAGTCCATAGAGCTGATCATGATTCTGCTTCCTAATCAAATCTCACTGAGACGAGTCTCAAGGTGACACTGAATGGATTAATGGAAGTCACCCCCATAATGTCCCTACACAAACATGATGATGGGTGGGACTTTCTATCAGAGAGCAGAGGACACAGCCTCTTCTGGGTGGGCTACTGTGTCAGAAAACCCTCAGGTGAACAGAAGAGGATTCCTGCCTCTCTCCATCCTCCAGTCTTTCCCGTAGTTCTCTGGAACTGCCACGACCTGCTCAAAACCCGCCCGCTGTGAGTCTGCTGGGCACTCAGAAAGTATCTGTTGTAAATGGAAAATTAAATGTTTAATTAATTAATTTTCAATTTTAACAAAAATTGAAATTATTAAAAAAATGACAAGTCTGTTTTGGAAAACCTGTAAGCATGGTTTATAACAACTTGTATATGAGTGTATGTATTTCTACTTTAAATTTCATGGAACCTAAATGCATGTCAAATTTCTGATGAGATTTGTGTAGTTCAAAATGATATGAACTGTGAGTGTAAAACACACTGAATTTTGGGGCCTCCCCAGTGGCGCAGTGGTTGAGTGCTGGGTTGCGAAGCTACCCGCAGCCTCTGCAGCACTGGTTCGATCCCCGGCTGCTCCCCGGCCCCTGGAGGAGGGTCCCACATGGCGCGCAGACCTCCCCTGCGTCTGCTGCTCCCCTCAGTAGTGTATTTCTTCGTCAGTCTGCCTGCTCTGCTCCCCGCTTTGGCTCTGGTGAATTCTCTCACCCTCCTGCACTTCTGACTGCACCCAGTGCTTGTATAAATAAATAAATAAATAAATCTTTTTTTTTTTTTAAAGATTTATTATTAAAAAAAAGAAAACCTAAATAAGAGACCAGGAAAAGGACCAATCAATACAAAGTAAAAATCAAAATCAACAAGCAACTATAAACCAGAGACACACGTGGGGGGGAAGGGAGGAAGGGCAGGGAAAGGAAGGACTAGAGTCAAAATAAGGGGGGGTGCAATTGTATGGGGAATATAACCAAAATGAAAATGCATACATTGTGGAATTATATAAAATAAAATATTAAAAAAACAAAAACAAAAGCACACTGAATTTTGAAGACTTAGTATGAAAAAAATCATGGAATTCTATATTAATAATTTTTAATATGTCACATGTTGAAATAATATTTTGGATTAAATAAGATGTTAGTGAAATTTCATCTTTCTTTTGATCTTTCACTATGCCTACAAGAAAATAAAATATGTGTATGGTGTGGTTGGTTTTTTTTTTTTTAAAGATTTATTTTTTATTTATACAATAGCTGGGGTACAGGCCAGATGCACAGGAGGGTGAGAGAATTCACCAGAGATAGAGTGGGGAACAGAACAGGAAGACTGATGAAATACACTGCTGAGGGGAGAAGCAGGAGCCAGAGGAGAGGTCTGCCGTGCCATGTGGGAATCTCCCTGGCAGGGGATCAAACTTGTGCTGCCGAGGCTGCGGTCAGCTTCACAGCACTGCACTCAACCCGCTGCCACCACCAGGGGAGGCCTGGTTGGTGTATTTCTATTGGACACACTGTTCTGGAACTCTTGCTACACCTATGGATGAAGTGACCTGTTTGCTATTTGTGTATCTGTCTGTGGGAGGGACTGAATCTTCCTGGAGATGTGGCTGGAATTAGTGGGCTACTTTGAAGCCACTCTGTAACTATTCCACCTGCCGAGCCTGTTCAAGTCAGGCATTTCTTCATGTCATCTATGACATGAACCAGAGGCAAACATACAATAAGCTAAGAAACATATTTTACCAGGGAAGCAAAAAAAGGAATATCAATCTCATTTTCTTCTCAAATTTTGTTGGAAAATTTTAATCTCCATAATCATGCTGGTTAGGACAGAGTTTATATTTAGGACAATTTTTGTACATTGGCCTGAGGCTGGTCCGCTTGAAACCTGGGCCTTACATCGAGGCTAAGCGGCGGGAGCCTTGGAAAAGAGGTGGCCTTGCCACCTGTGGGCAGCCTCTCCCCGGCTCCAGCGGGGTTGCCAGCAGGAAGCTGAGTGGGAGTGTCCCTGCTGGCCGCCCAGAGCACTGCCTCTGGACAGCACCCAGTCTGCCCTGCAGCAGATAGCTGGGGAATGCCTCCACAGAGTTCAGCGCTGCTGGGGTTTGATGGCTGCTGGGGTTTGAATGCCAGAGGCATTTCCCAAGCCCCCTTCCACTCCCATTCCTCCAGGGACTTCCCCCAGGGACTCTGGCACCGAGCTGCCGAAGCTGCTTGAGGGCAATGCAAGCCTCAGCAGAAGGCGGGCATTTCACCACCCACCACCAGTGGCCCCACTGGGGCTCAGGCTGCGGGCAGAGGCAGGTAGTGGCAGAGGCCAGTAGTGCCAGCGGCCGCAGTGGCTCCTGTACCATGAGGTCCAGGGCACGCAGCCCCTACTTCAGGACTGCACAGAGGAGCATGGGGCCCCACTGGACCAGCTCCAAGGCTATGGTGTCGTGGAGCCCCCAGCCCATGAACCTGACCTCGGATTATAACAGGCCAGACCTGTGCAAGCCCTTTTAATATTTGGTGTCTGTATGATAGAATGGACCAATCAGGTGCGAGCTAAAGGAACCAATGATGTTCATCAGCTCATTGGTTAATTATTCTGAGCCAAATGGGCTGATTGGTCCTAACATGGTCCAGTTGGTCACTTAGGATAGAAAATGGGCCAACCAAGGTGGCGGTCCCTGAAAGAGGATATAAGGCAAGGCAGGAGCTCCTCAGACTATGGTTGCGTCTGCTGTGGCATCATTTCCGCAGCCCAGCCTGTGAGCGCCTCCACCTGCAGCAAGTTGAAGCCTGACCCGCCGCTCCCAGCTGCCACGAGCTTCAGGCCCTCGGTGGCGGGATGGTGCCATCTTGAACGAGCAACTTTTTGTGGCTTCTGGACACCGTGGACACTCTCTGGGGTGAGATAGTCTGTCACTTGTGGCCTCGAAACTCTTTGTTCCCCTGTTTGTTAAATAAGCCCCATTGTTCTCTGAGGCAGAGTGGCCTCAAAATTATGAGCTTGGGTGAAAACCCATAGGCAGTGACCTATTGGGCACCACCCTTTGACCTACGGTAGCTCCCCTATAGTTCGGTTACAGAGTCTCTTCTAGGGCTCTCAAAATTCTGAGTGTAAAAAGTCTCTGTTGCAAAGAAAAAGAGGCATAAGGACATTTTTATAAATGCTGACATTAAGTAAGCTCAAATGATATGCAGATAGATTCCTCTGGGCACATAATATTGGCTCTGGCTAAACAGGCTTTGGTAATACTGTTCCTTTAATTGGTATTTGTGAGGGCCATGGCGAGAGACTTGTGAATGAGAACACCAAGGCTGTGAACTTCTAAAACTTTCTGCACTAACAACAGAATTATTATTTTTTGTCATTCAGGCTCAGGATCCTACTGGGGGGGGGGTGTAGATGGGGTGGGGTGCACTCTACTCTGAGTTTCTCTTCTGTCACTGGGATATCAGTCAGCGATTGGAAAGACACTGCCCTAATGGGCTATGAGGAGGTGAAAAAAATAGAAACGAAAGGAAAAATTGAAAGGATATTATAATAGGAGTTATAACAGGACCATTATTAGGAGCAGGCAAGGTGCCTCTGACGTCACTAATCATTCATTTAACTGCCTTATGGTTCGTCTCATTAAAAGAGAATGTGAACAAGAGCGGATGAGGACTTGGCCATCAGGGCTGCGGGAAGTGCGTTTATGATGAATGGATGCACTTTGGGGAAAATGCTTTACGTTACAATTTTAAAGTTCCTTTGCTGAAGCTTTTCAATGAAAAACATACCCTTTAGCCATGTGCTTCCACCCTTTTTGTGCCTCAATTCACCTGGTCCCTTGGGGATAACAGAGGTCATTCTGGGAAATAGATTGTTGACTGTACTAAAATATTACCACCAAAATGGTAAGGCTGAGTCAATTCCAGAGAAATAAAATTGATGTTAATTTTAGTTACTTGGAAGAGTTTTAGCACACAAAGCTTAACCAACGTGTTTACGTTTTTCCTTACTGGTGAGTACAAATCAGAAACAAATCAGCTTAGCAGAGGAGCTGTTAGCGTGCATCATGCAAGTCGTGGGCAGTCTCTGCCTGGCTGTTGTCATGCCTTCCCAGGCGAGGACCTGTCTGCCCTGTAAGGCAGCTTGTCTCCTTGAGTTAGAGGACAGAAGGACTGGCTCGGGGTATGAGCTTTTATCTAAAGATGCTTTGAAGTTTTGCATTTTATGTATGGAGAGAGAACTAGGGACTTGGTTCTGCATCCTAGATGTTCACTCATTCTGCCTGGGACAGTTTTCAGCAATGCGCAGCTCCCAGGCAAGGGCGGTGGGTCCACGAGTGTGTATCGGTTTCCAAATAAAGCGTGTGCTCTGCAGCATATGAAAGGAAAGTGCTGGCGCTTCCTTCTCTATGTGATCTTACCCTCTTTTATCTAGTTTTTCTTTTTTGCATGTGTTTTAGAACAATCCCTTATCCACAGTCCTGGTGTCCAAAAAGCTCTGAAAGTCCGTTGTTTTGAAATTTGTTGGGCAGCTCAGCCTGAGCTAACCTGAGTTGATGTGTAGCTATTTATAGGTTTTATTTAGCACAATTAGTGTGAGTCATAAGAATAATCATACCTTTCTCTGCTATGGTCTTGATGTGTTTCATTATGGGGTGCTGCCCTACACGCTCCATTGGGGATGTTATGTAGTGAGTGGTGTGTGCAACTCTTGCCTTGCTAAAATCGAACAATTGATTCTGAGGATTTTGAGAGGGATTTGAAATCTGTATTTGTATATAATTTATAAATGAATAAATATACATATTTTGGGGGTTCAAAGGATTTTTTTCCTGATAGAAGCTAGTGATCAAAGATCACAAGAGTCTTGGCATCTGACTCTGGTCTTGACAGGACAAGAACCTTCTGTCTGATGCAGCAGGGCAGGGCCACTCCCTGCCCCACCAGCCCCTGCTGATTCCCCACCTTAGGGTAAAGGCAGGGAGGGAAAAGGACAGATACAAGGTATAAACCAAAGACAAAAAGCATAAAAGGCTCTAGATATCTTTGTAAGAAAATTCTCCTAGAGTTTGACTATGTAAATCAGGATGGAGAACTAACAGCTGAATTCTAGAAATAACCATGTCCTTCTTGGCCATGCAAATATTACTTGTTGATAATAAAATTTCTCAGCCATTTTGTAAAATATGTTTGACAATTAATGGAAGCAGTTATTCATATTTGGAATCTGAGAGAGAGACAGAAATGTGGGCCTGAGCATTACGAATGAAGTGGAACTTTCCAGTCTCTTCCCTGCCATGATGTGAAGGTGAAATCACAGTAATGAGCAGAATCAAATGATCCACAACAGCATGAACCAGGGGTAGAGCGTCCCCCCAACCAGCTTGTTCATAAGACCTTACAATGCTTACTTTATACGCTATGCCTTAAAAAATGAATTTGGCATGATCCCAAAGGACTTTGCCATAAACTTTCGCATTTGCCATTATACCAAAGCCTCCCTTCTGCCGAGGGGCTTGGACACTTGTCACTGCGGGCGCGGTTGACTCCGTGGTGGCAGAGTACCTTGTGCAGGGCTTGCTCCTGGAGTTTTTCAGTCGACTCTGGGGACACCGAGTGTCACTCTGACTTCAGTAAGTAATGCCGGTGGCACAGGTAGATGGATCTGACAGGGCCCAGGACTAACAGCGGCTCAGCCGCCTCTCTCCAATGAAGGCTATACATCAGCGCTCAGAATCTGCAGGAGCCAGAGAGGGTGACAAGGGAATAACATCCCTTTCTCTTCCATCGACAGGGGTAATAACTCCTCACTCCCTAGGGACAGATTGTAAAAGCCAATAGCCAGGAGCTGTGAAGCAGGGAGGGTAGAAGAATTGAAAATTAAAGAGGGAGTGGAAATTTTGCGTAAGGCTTTAGTGAGATGGAATAAACCATCAAACGTCAGTCTTTTAATTGCCTTGTTGTTGACAGGGGTTTTGCAAGTGTTCCTTTTGATTGCTTAATTATTTTAAGCTGATTATTAAAATCAGGTATATTACATAAATGTGGCTTTATGCGTTGTGTGTATGTTTTACTATAGATGCTATAATAGGCTGATACTTTAATATTTGGGTATTTTTGAAGTCTTTGTTGAAAAGTCTTTATTGACAATATCTTTTAAAACATCGGTAGGAAGAAGGATGCACCGAAGGCATTAAAGTGCTTCATGTGTTTAATCTGATGTCTTTATTCCTATTGCATATCTGTGGTGTAATTATTGAAGCAGAACATGAGGATGTTCAGTTCATGCATAGTACATACACTATTTTTCAAGTTAATAAGAATTTCTGTTTTCAAGCAACCTTCAAAACGACTTAAATGCTGCTTCCCACGGCAACCAATGATAAACAGATAGTTCTTAATGTCTGTAGTGAGCAGCACTTCACATGAATAAATGAGTCGGTGACGGGGGGAGGCAAACGTTGCTCTGAATTAAATGTAGCACAAAGATTTAACTTTTTAGAAAATCATGCCGGTCTGAAACGGATGCCTTTGAACAAGTCCTGGGTTATAGGAAGCCCACTTATTTAGTTTTTAAACTAGCACTGGTGTTTAGTTAAATCTCCTACAGAGTCAGTTCACTGAAGGTGACAGAAGTACTCACTGGAGCTCAATGAGAAGTAGACACGACAGTAAATTTTTCAGGCAGCGACAGGAGATCTTGTTATAGGAGTCAGAACGGGGGTCAGGGCAGAGCCTGTTGATGATTGAGGAAAAGCGAAGTAAATTCATCCTGCTTCAGGCACTTTGTCAAGTGCCAGTAGCTTACCATTGAGAACTAGTCACCCGTTCTAGTCTTACGGCCCTAGAGGTCACTCATTGGATATAAATCATAGCACCGCGTAGGCGCAGCAACCTATTGCCACTCGGGATGAAATAAAAAAGAGGAATGCTGCTTTCGGAATGGAAATGACTCCGAATATCCCACCACATGTTGCTGTTTAATGCAATATGTGGCTAGATATTGATCTCGCGAATCAAGTCATTAAAATGTGCAGTTTTTGTTTATTGGAATGAAGCAATTAAATGGTTCAGTTATGCCAGACCTTACCTTTTCTGATGAAAACTATTGATTTCTTGCCACAGCTTTATAAGCGACAATGTTTTTGATTACTCTTGACAAACCTCCTTGGAGTGTTAATTAAAATTGTACCAGATGAGCAGGTGTGGGAGATCATTAGATCCCGGGATCACACATCTACACTTCATATTCTGCAGTCTTGCATAATGAATAGGGCACAAGAGGGGAAAAACAATATCTTCATCAGCAGAATTAGCATCTTCACTTTTTAAAAAACTCGGTGACATTACATTTTATCGTTCAGAAGCTTTTAAATCATTGGCTCGCTCCTACCACTACATTTGATCAAAATTTGCTTTTAAGTTTTGCTGTAATTTTTTCTGGATCTAATGAGTTGCTGCTTTTATTCTGAGATAGCAAATATTTACACAGAAAATCGAGGAATCAAGACTGTGCCAGTGCTTATGCAGATGAAGTCATGAATATTAATTTGATTGCATTTAACGTTTTAAAAATCCCCTCGGTAAGATTTCGTCAACGTGATCTTAAGAAATATTTTACTGCTTGTTTTATTGGACCTGCATGAAATACTGTTATTTAGGAATATATCTCTTGAACACTACATCTTATTAATTTATAATCACATGTTATCTTGCAGCTATTATAAAATCGTTACTTTTTAAAAATTAAAAATGCTCAGTGATATTTTATAAAGCAGAGGCAAATCATATTCACGTTTTTGAGAAATTAATGATGTTTGCATTCATGCTATTTTTTATGGAACTTGATTTAATTATTACTTTATTCATATTGGCACTGAGATGGACTTTTTTGTCATTTTTGTATGAAGCACAGAATTTAAGTAATTGAAATTAGATTTAAAATCCTGTGATGGGGTTTGTATAGATAGTAAGACAGTCTATATTTCTCAGATTCACAGGCTCTGAAAAGAACTTTAAGAGGTCATCTAATCTAATCCCCTGCTGCCAAAGTAGCTGCTTGAAAATGCACTATTTTTCATTAGTCTGGAATTTTAAAAAGGATTAATGAATTTATAAATGCATTATTTACAGTATTCTGATCTTGTGTATCTAACTGGAGCTAACACGTAGGCTTTGAAATGATGTTTTTTAAAATTAATCTCAACTTCTCTTAGCGGTATGTTTTATAGTTTACAAAGCATTTTTCCATTTATAGTTCTTCATTTGACCAATAACCAACAAAATTATAACAACAGCAACCAACAAAATTATAAAGCAAAATGCATTTTGCTTTACTCAACTGACTTATTCAACTGACTTAGTAATATTTATATGCTCTATCTTTTTGAAGGTATGTTGCTTCACACCCACTCTTATGTATTGCTTCTGGAAAGCATAAGTTAACCCTAAGCTGTTACTTATATTTTGCAGGTAAAGGGAAATAGGAAGTTCAGATAAGCTTTCCAATACAGTTAGCTAGTATTAAAATTTAGCCCACTATTTCTAACAAGTTCCACAAATAGTAACTGCATAGTGTCATCTGCTGAAGCAAAATATTATAAATATTAAGCTTAGAACAGTGTTGCAGGATCTTAGAATTCTAATCTTAGACACTGTATTTTTTTACTTGTGCATAACAAACCACCCTTAAATTTGGTGGTCTAAAACAAAGAAATCATTCATTATGTTCATGGGTCTTTGGTTTATGTGGGGTTCCTCAACTCGGGCAGTTAGACTAGGGTCTGGAGGACCCACCTTCAAGATGTTGGGGGGAGGATCTATCATTCCAAATGTTGGCAAGTCCAACTTAGCTGTCAGCTAGGAACTCAGCCAGAGTCCTCTCTGGGTGGGCCCTGTAGACAGCTGGGGTGCCTTCCAGCATGGTGGTTGGGTGCTGAGAGTGAGTGTGCCATGAGACTAAGGCAGAAGAACATGGCATTGAAAAAATCCTAATATCAGAAGTCACACAGCATTACTTCTGTCATTCCCTTGGTTGAGGTGATCATAAAGGTGTGTTCAGGTTCAAGGAGAGAGGCCATAGACCCCTCCCTTCAAAGAGAGGATTCCCAATCTCAGAGTGTCAGAGAACTTGTGGAATGAATGATGTTGCCATCTTGGAATAATACAATTGACCACAGAAACTGCATGTTCAATCCCTTTGTATAACAAGTTGTTTTACATATAATTTTATTTAAGAGAAATAAAAGGTAGATAGAAAAATCAAGCAAAGTTCTAATAATTCAACTACAATTATTCTTTAGCCAAACTGTTTGAAGTTGTGTTTTATTTGAGAGAAAGGGTCATTTTTAATAAGATAATGAATATAAAAACACTTTGAACACCACAATGTGTTATGTAAGATACAGTGGGAAATAAAAAACATGAATTAAGAAAAAAATCATATCAGTATCTTCCTCACCATCCTTTGAAAATCATTTCTATTCTGATGAACAGGAGCCTTGCTTTCAGACAATCGTACGTGGCCATTTTTGTTGTAGTAGTTATAGGTTTTTTTTTTTTTTTTTAGAATTTTTATGCATACAAGAACTAGGGTGTTAAGTCAGAGGTGCCGGATGTTGGTGGTGAGAGGATTCACCAGAGAGAATGGGGAGCAGAACAGGCAGACGGACTGAAATACACTGCTGAGGGGAGCAGTGGGCAAGACAGGAGAGGTCTGTGGGTAGCTCTCTGGCCGGCCTGGGGAACCAACTTGTGCTGCAGTGACTGGTAGTAGCTTGATAGCGTTGTCTTTAACCCCTGTGCTACCAAGGAGGCCTTGTATGTTGTTTTATTAGAAACTCATAGGCATTTGCTGTGGCAATTATGTTTGATGTTTCCTGAAAGTAGAAATTGCTGGGTTATAGAATTATGTATCTAGGATCTTTAAAAATTTTTTCCATTTGTTTAATAAATATCTGTTGCGCTTCTATAATGTGCCAGCTAGTGTTCTAGGCACTTTAAAAATTATTCTCAAAGTGGTGCTTTCAATGGACACAATAATGTATGTATAAATTTTATTTCTCAGAAGAAATGTACTTTTCTGTGCTCTTTTCTTTTAAACGTGTGAATAGGATTTCTTTGATTCTGGTCATGAAAAGAATTAGGAGATTAAGGCAGTTTTTAAAAGCTATTGGAAGGTTTATCTTGCTCTTGGTACATAATTAACCCATAAATGCAACTTAGAATGTTTGGTATAAATTGTTCAATAACAGAGATATCTCTGAAAAAATAACATTTAACCATTTATTAATTTATTAATTTAACCATTTATTAATTAATTTAAAACAACCATTTATTAATTTTTCTTTTTCTTTTTTAAAAAGATTTATTTATTTATACAAGAACCAGGGTACAGGCCAGATGCAAGGGAGGGTGAGAGGATTCACCAGACAGAGCAAGGAACAGAACAGGCAGACGGACTGAAATACACTGCTGAGGGGAGCAGACAGGAGAGGTCTGCTTCGCCATGTGGGATTCTTGCCAGCCAGCGGGATCAAACCCGCGCTGCAGAGGCTGTGGACAGCTTCCCAGTGCAGCGCTCAACCGCCTGCGCCACCGGGGAGGCCCCATTTAGTAATTTTTCAAAGACATTTTTGGGTCCTTATTTGCCACTATAATAACCTCACATAATCACATTTTCAGTTTAGATTTTCTAATAATTTTCAACCAACACTGTTGAAATACAGTATATTGTTCTAGGTGTCTTTGTATGTAGATGAAATCCTTAGGGGATTTTTTCAATCCTTAGGAGAAATCGATGTATTGCACCCCCATTTCACAGACTTGACGATCTAACTCATGCCATTTCTTCTTTTTTTAAATTTACTATTATTTTTTATTTTATATATTGTTTACATCATTTTTCATTTCTGTACAATGTATGCATTTTCATCTTGGTTATAGTCCCCTGAAATTCCCACCACCCATTCACCCGTGAAAAAAATCACCATGGTCCCTTGTGCTCTTTCCACCCTTGTTTGGATCCTACTCCCTTCTCCCCACCTGCAGAATGTCTCTGGTTTATAGTTGCCTGTTGATTTTGATTTTTACTTTATTATAATTAGTTTTTCTCCTGATCCCCTCTTTTCCTGCAAGCTTTTCTTTCCTCTGTCACACCATGCGCACATAGAAGGGACATGCAAAAACTGGGGTACTTGTTAGAAGCATGTGCTACCTGACTTATGTATCCAGAGTGAGATAAATCATAGATTGCGCTTATTAAATTTCTACCCCCATTTGTTCTTTGAAACTTGGCCATACTCCCAACACAAGAGGGTGTCACCATGGTTCTAGCAGGAACAGTCTGGGATCAAATCATTATAGGTACACTACCATGTGTCTAGATCTCCACTGAAGTGAAATTCCATTTATTAAATCATTTAAAAACTGACATAACAAGGAGAGCAGAGCTGTATTTTCATCTCAAGTCTGTCTTCAGGTTTGGGAATCAGTGTCAATTTCTCTTGTTATAACACACTTCAAAGAATGAGTAAATGCTAACATACCATTTATTAATTTGCCCAAAATGTCCAAGAATAACAACTCCATGGCAGCCGCATCCCCAGTGTCACCCAGGTGGCAGTGACAGCAGTGGTTGCCAGCAGGTCCAGAAGCACAGATGTTTGCACATGTTTCCATAAAGCTCACTGGCAGGTGAGCAAGTCGGCGATTTCTGAGCCCTTCCCTTGCAGGCACCAACTGTGCTTGCATAAACACTGGTTCCTTCAGTCCCTTCTTCCTTTTTGTAGTGGCATCTCTCACTCTTGAATAATTCTGCTTTGCAACATCAGGAGGGGCATGAGGAGGCTTCTTTGCATTAGAAGGTAAACCTTGGTGCACACAGTTGCATGTTGAAGTGGTGTGTGCAGGTGGAGAAAAACGTGCTTTTAGGGGATAATTGCTGCTTTTCAAACACTTGTTGCTTTGTGTTTATGGGTAAGGTTTTCTCTGGTCGTGCTCTAATGGCTTGTTTGTCAGACACACTGTGCATTATACAAGCAAAGCCTGCAGTCTCTTAGGATTGGGGTGCACTTTATTCTTTCCTCCATATTGAAAATCATTCCTGTCAGCCTGTGCTCTCCAAGCTGCCTGGAAGAACTTTGGCATAGTTTTCCTAACCTTTCAAACAGTAAAAGCAAAATTCTTCTTTGATAAAAAAGCCCGAGGATTTTGGCACACAGCCTATAAGGATGCAGGCAACTCGGCTGTGATCTGACAGAATATCCCACAAAACACTGAAAAGTTCTTTTTAAGGTCCCCAGAGTGGACCAAGGCACTTTGCTTGTACTTAACATATATCAACTGTCACCCGGCGGCAGTCAGTGTTGACCCGAACACAATGGAACATCCAGATGGTCTAAACAAAGTGAACAAATGTTCACTGCTATTAAAAGCTGTTTACATCAACTTCCAGGATTTCATGTAGTGAAGTTTATATTGTGTCACTGCTGAGGTGCTTGGCTCTGTGTGCAGCGAAGACCAGCCTTTTTGAACCCCTGTTGCCTGTGCTCCTGCCCAGGGAACAGCAAAGTTGGTTGGTCAGTTAGGAAGACAAGCAGCGTCAACGCCATGCCATCCCAGACATCTGAAGTGACTCACCCCTACTTCTGTTTTATTGATGTTGCAGGGCAGCCCAGACCCCAAACCCAATAAATGCAAAGCAGACCCCCTCCTCGGTGGGAGTGTGTCAGGGATGGATGGATGGGTGCCCGCTATCTGCCTCTGCAGACAACCCTTCGAGCCTCTTTGGCTCCTAGTTGGGGATGTTTACGAAGTGAACGCTTTTGTTTTCTTCCTTCTAGACGCTGCGATATCAGGTCCTGTCTTAATGGGGATTAATATACATGAGTGATAAACCTACGTTTTTCTGCCTTCTTCCTTTGACCTCTTTATGGCATCTCCTTTGCAAATTCCAGAAGCACTGCCTAAGTTGTTAAATATTTGTTGTGTTGCCATGCAGCATATTAGTATGCAGGGTAGTCAGCTTATTTCGTGTTAAAGAAGAATCTAGGAAAACGTCCTGTATTCAGGCTTGCCAGTTATTACTAATTTCTTTTGTTATGACATACCTAAAAAATTGGTAAATACTGCAGCATACTAAAATTCTACATGCCCTAAAATTCAAAATAAAACAAGGACAGAAAAGACCCTCATGTGTATAAGTTTAATATTTAATTTAAATAATGATTTTCTATATAAGTTGGTAGTTTCCATCAGTTCTGTCACTTCTAAGTTATACAGTCAAGCTTTCTGATATATTTTTAAAGTTGAGTGAACTGGTGACGTTTAGAAAAATGTGATTTGTTGGCCTCTTTTCTCCAGAAATAACCTTTGTTTAAGTTCAGATCAAGATGGGTATGGAATGGTATCAGTCACGGTGCAGAGGCGAGTTTTACTGATGAGATGATGGTGCTCAAGGAGACCGATATGGGTGCTTCTGAACCCCGCAATGGGTTCACTCTGTTGGGTGGGCACACTGAGGTCTTCACAGCACTCCTGGTAAATCAGTACACATCTGCTAACAGGTTTTGATCTCCTGTGTTGTTATGGGGTTACAGACCTTTAAAGCATCACTGGAAATTCAAAGTTTTAGCTCTCATGTTTAAATTTAAAGAAAAATCTATTGTCCTTAGAAAGGTAACCTAGAATGGGATATTTCATCTACACCTGGAGATTAATACACAAGAAACATGAAGGCCCTCCCTAGAGGATTTTTAAGCGTAAAACTTTTTTGCTGATAGTAGTTTTGTTACATGCTATGTCAAGAAGGCAGCATGAAAGCTATGAAAACATCATATAATTTGGGTTAGGGAGATGATTTTATTGGTTGTTGGTATGTGTGATATTTTTTGTAGCTATCTCAATGTTTGGATAGGATTTTGAAAAAAAATGGATGGCACAGATGTGAAAATAAAATATAACAAAACAAGAGCTTCAGCTTTTGCCAAGGGTCAAGCTCTGTGCCCACTTTGAATGAGCCATTCCCAATCGTGGGTCAGGCCAAATGCAAGCTGCGCATTTCCTGTTTATGCCTGTGCAGAGTTCCACATCCGGGCGAGCTTGCCTTCAGCGGCAGGTTTTTCCGCACACCCCAGGAGATCTCTTCCTTAAAATGGCTCATTATTTATCATTTAAGTAAGCCATTGGAATTTTGTTAATTCCTGTTTTACTTAGCACATGCAAAATGCTATCATTATCTAGGAGAAGATAATGTTAACTTATAACTGTTACCCAGAGTACTAATTAAGTGACCTTTGCAAAAACAAATGTGGTCAGGGAGTCTATGAAATAGGGAAGATGGATGCCAGGGATCCAGGCCTGGGGTGTATAACCGGAGGTTAACAGTGATTAAAACCTGTCTGGTTATTTGAAGATGTTCTAGCACTTAATCTTTACCAAATTGGTTAAACGTTGGAAAACTCTTTGGCAAGTTGAGCTTGTGTCATCTTTATTCTTTTTGCTTCCTTCTGCCTGTAGCTTGCTATTCGGATTCTTCATTTCTCCCTGGCCCTTGCAACACTGAGAAATGATAATAAACTAGATCACACACGAGTCTGAATGACTGTTAAATTAGTAATCCC
Organism: Talpa occidentalis; assembly: GCF_014898055.3. Lineage (NCBI taxonomy): Eukaryota > Metazoa > Chordata > Mammalia > Eulipotyphla > Talpidae > Talpa > Talpa occidentalis. Next base: position 78,007,377 of record NW_023605194.1, read on the forward strand.
CCTAGGCAAGGGTTCCCCATATTGTAAAATAAGGTGAGATTTTAAGGTAAGGAAATAAATCCTGGAACCTTAGGACTTGGTTAACTTAGTAAGAGACATATTTCTAGAGGCACGCAGACACTTCCTAGCACTGCTGTCATCTCATGGACTAAACAATTACTTTTCCTTTAAACCAGATTTGTATTGATTCACTTGTATTTATTAGATGATATATTTTACATTTCTAAAAAAATTCTAATTTCAATATGGTCCAAATCTAGAGTTATGGAAGGAGAAGTTTCTTGTGGTTGTCTCTCCCCCTCCCAGATCATCTTGTGATCTTATTTAATTCTATCTCAATAAAAGGGATATCTTATTTCCATTTTCTTATTATTCCTCCTAAAGCATACTATCCTTTAAAATATTTTAAAATTTCATAAAATTATTTTTATGAATGTTATATTCTCTTTAAGTTTTATTGACTTTTTAAATAGTGTCTGTTTTTAACCAGGAAGCCTAAATGCGCTGAGAGTTTCCAGTTTTCTCCTGATTGCTTTCTCTCATAAGCAGGAGATGAGATTCTGGGCAGCAAATGTTACTGAAGTATTTTGCACATGAAAGTACAAAATGTGTAAAATAAATGCTGCTAGACTTATTAAGAATGGACAAAAATGAACATTCTGATCAAAACTTGTTCCTTATTAATGCCCTTGATTCTATGACAGTTGCGATATTTATTTGTAATTTCTGTTTTAATTATTACACTAAGAAGAATAATTTTGCTTTGTAGTAATGGATGGAAAAATCTTCCAACCCCTTGCCCTCTGATTTATAAAAGATGCCATGATTATGTTTGGGGATTAAGCTGACGTGAGGTCTCCTTATAATGTACCTGATATATGGGTGAGAACAGTAAACGTGTAATAAAAACTCAAGGGTGTGTATCCTACTATAACTTAAAAAACAAAACCCAAAGACCATGGCTTTTCAAAGAATTTATCTGATTAGGGCTGAAACACATCCAAGTCTAAGAATCTACGGGATTGAAAGGCTTGTAGCTGCAGTATTACTGCACTTCTTGTTGATTTCCCCGAGCCTTGGGAAAGTTTGTGATCAAAGACTTGTCATCTGCAGGGAATCTTCTAGTTCTAACATTGCATGGTTTGGTTACTTTCTCAAATTACTTCCCCCTCATCTTCTGATATATACAAAATCTTCCTGACTGTCCTGGGCTGTCCCCATCATCAACAGCTTGGAGCTATTTATATTTAGAATACTGGACAATGTCATTTACCTGTACCCTTTTAAATAAATCAATTAGTTTAATTTTTAATTGTGGTAACATGAGGATTCTCCCCGCCAGGCATCACCTCCATAGGAAACCCATCACCACAGCCCATGGTGCTCCATTCCCTCCTGGTTCCTGCCCCCTCCACCCTTTTGCCCCTCCCCCCTTTGGATTATGCTCTTTTTATAATCTTAATGAAAATTTTTGTAAATTATGCTAGTTCTGTGTTATATATGGCTAATAGGATTGAGAGGAAGTGAAAAGGCAGTGCCCATGCAGGCACTCCACAATCAGCCATATTTATAAACATAGCTTCATAAAAATAGGGCATGATATTCTGTTGGCCATAGAATGACTAAACAGTGAAATCCCTGGAGAGTCGTGCTTATGTACTGTGACGCCTCAGACACATGTTTTATCTATCGTCAAAAGAACATCCCATTTAAGGCTTTTCCCCATGGTAATCAAGGTTAAAGTCAGAGAAAAATTATATTCCCTTCAGAGGGTACATCAAGATGAACTGAATAGTTTTAGAAGGCTAGCCTACTGCATCAGTTCCCTTCTATGATAATATCATTTTAACTAAATTTGACTTTCCCTCCTCATTGCCAAGATGTTTGTTAACTCTTTTCTTGAGAAAATCCCAGCTGCTAATAACTTGTGCATGGACAGGAGTATACTGTGTCTTCTCTTATTATACTTTGTCTCTTTTCAACTGCTTGTTATAAAGATTTCCAAAATTCATTTGCTTCAGCGCTCACAGTATCAACAGATTTTTAATGATTTAGTAATGTGTTAGGCGCTGTAAAATAATTATTAGTGTTCACAGGTCAATCCTTAAGAATGGTCAGTTCTGCGTTCTGCAGGTGGAGAAGGGAGTAGGATCAAAACAGGGGTGGGAAGAGCACAAGGGACCATGGTGATGGTTCATGGGTGAATGGGTGTTGGGGATTTCACGGGGACTATAACCGAGATGAAAAAGCATACATTGTACAAAAATGAAGAATGATGTAAAAAATATATTAAAAAATAAAATGATAAAAAATAAAAGAACGGTCAGTTCTGATCTTTCTTCCCTCTATCACTGGGCGCTCCTCGTCCCTTGAACAGGCACAAGTACGTAACTTCGTTCAGTCCTCAGTGCTTATTTAGATCCACTGTGTGCCATTCACAAGGGTACACAGAGAAGTAAGTCAGAGTCTCATAGGCTTATTATTTAATGGGGGAGGCAGCACGCTGACATGACAGCAGGATTAGTAAACTGAGCAAGTGAGGGCTGACTTTTTTTTTTAAAGATTTGTTTATTTATTTGTTTGTTTGTTTGATTTATACAAGCACTGGGTACAGTCAGAAGTGCGGGAGGGTGAGAGAATTCACCAGAGACAGAGCAGGGAGCAGAGCAGGCAGAAGGACCGAAGTACACTGTTGAGGGGAGCAGTGGGCGGCAGGAGAAGTCTGCGCGCCATGTGGGACCCTCCTCCGGTGGCTGGGGAGCAGCTGGGGATCAAACCGGCGCTGCAGAGGTTGCGGGCAGCTTCACAACCCAGCGCTCAACCGGGGAGGCCCGAGGGCTGACTTTTAATGCAAGGAAGAGTCAGGCTGGGAGGGAAGTAAAACTTGACTGGAGTTTGCAGTGTGAGTAGAATTAGCTGAATGCACACAATATGGAAGAAAAATTCCAGGTGGAGGGAACACCAGGTACAAAGCATGCAGGTAAGAGGCAGTTTAGAGAACTAACCCGGGTTCCCGTGGAAGAGGTGGGAAAAAGGAGTTCAACTGTGAAGATTTTTAGGCAGTTTGAGGCACCCCTGAGGGATTTCAGGTGATGTGGTTAGAAAGAGGACAGTGTGGGCCTCCCTGGTGGCACAAGGGGTTAAGAGACAACCTATGAAGCTATCCACAGCCACTGTAGCATGAGATTGATCCCCGGCCAGGGAGCTACCCAGCAGACCTCTCCTGACTTGCCTGCTGCTCCCCTAAGCAGTGTATTTCAGTCAGTCTGTTCTGTTCTGTTCCCCACTCTGTCTCTGGTGAATCCTCTCACCCCCTACACCTCTGGACTGTACCCCAGTTCCTATGTGCATAGATAAAATAAATCTTAAAAAAAAAAGAAAGCAAAAGTGGTAATAATAAGACAGCCAAAGAAACGGTCGTAGGTTTGAAAGACAAATTTAAAAAAAAGAAAGAGGACAGTTTGATGGTTGAGAATTGCACTCTGTGGGGTCAAGTTCTATCCCTGTCTGCCACCTTAATGTCACTGTTTTGCTGTCTGGTAACAATCTGACTCAAAAGGTTATTTTGAGGACTAACTGAGTTAATACACATGAAGTGCTTTTTTATTTTATTTTATTTTATTATTTATTTTATTTTATTTTTTATTATGTTTTTTATTTTATATATTGTTTACATCATTCTTCATTTTTGTACAATGTATGCTTTCTCATCTCGGCTATAGTCCCCGTGAAATTCCACTACCCGTTCACCCGTGAACCATCACCATGGTCCCTTGTGCTCTTCCCACCCCTGTTTTGATCCTACTCCCTTCTCCGCTCCCTGCAGAATGTCTCTGGTTTATAGTTGCCTGTTGATTTTGATTTTTCACTTTATTATAATTGCCCCCCTCCACACACCCCCCACCTCATCCCTTATTTGGATCCTCTACATTCCTACATTCCTCCTATGAGTAAACTATCCGGTATTTTTCTTTTTCTTTCTGGCTTCCTTTTTTTTTTTAAGATTTATTTATTTATGTACACAAGAACTGGGGTATAAGCCAGAAGTGCAGGGGGCTGAGAGGATTCACCAGAGACAGTGGGGAGCAGAACAGGCAAATCTACTGAAATACACTGCTGAGGGGAGCAGTGGGCAAGGCTGGAGAAGTCTGTTGTGCCCTTTGGGTTGCTCCCTGGCCAGCAGGGGCATTGAACTCATGCTTCATTGGCTGGTGATAGCTTGACAGCACTGTTTTTAACTCCTGCACCAACAGGGAGGCCCCTCCTTCTGGCTTATTTCACTGAGCATAATCCCTTCCAGCTCCATCCATGTTACTGCAAATGGCATGAGTTTATCTTTTTTGGTTGTTGAGTAATATGCCATTGTAATACATATAAAGTGCTTTCACGGTGCCCAGCAAACATGCTCAGCATTTGTCATTGTTGTAATGTTGGACTGGATGGTGAGACTCCCTAGGACAGAGATACTAAGTGCCCTTTTGTATTAATCCAGGGAATAAATGATGAAAGTATGAAGCAAGGCAGTGGCTGTGGGGCAGGAAGAAGGTACGAGCAACAAGACCTGGTGTCCCCTGGAGATGGAGGGGACAGTGCAATGTTTACTGGAAGGGAAGGAAAGGCCGAGGATGGCTGTAGGGTCTGGCTGGGGTGTTGGGTGGAGAGCAGTATTAGATTACTGAGATAGAGAACAGAGAAAGGGAAGCAGGGCTCTGAAGGAAGATTGCAAGTTCAGTTTCTCTTTGAAGTGTCGGTGCTATCTCAATGTCCAGATACATGTGTCTTAGGAATAAGGTTCTTTCTGGTGATGTAAATGCCAGTTTATCAGTTTATGGGTAGAAATTGAGGTAATATGCATCAGTCAGAATACTGTGTGCTGCAAGTAATTGCTAAAATTTCCAACTCAGAAGGATTCAAAAAGTTTAAAAAAAAAAATCGCTGTCATGGAAAAGAGAGAAAGCCGAGAAGCAGGCAATGCTCCCATCAGGCTTGTTTCATCTGAGCCTGCAGTCTTACCTCTGTGACAATCAGCCGATTCCACACCTTCTCCCTCAATTATAGGTCATCAATATCTGAAAGGAGAGAGTCCATGTTGGAAATGTCTTTTTTTTAAAGAACAAGTCACAAAAGACTTTCCCAGAACCCTTCAGCCCATGTACCTGAGGAGTTGGGACCCAGGCTACCACTCAGCACTGGGGGTGAGGGTTGGGGTGCTCTAGAAGTGCAGTAGGGAGAGATGAAGGAGAATGGATGAGAACTGGCATTCTGACGGGAAAATGGATGTGGCAGGTAACCCACAAGACTCCATGCTGTAGAGTGGGCAAGTGACCCTGGAGGAACTCCAGGAAGGCACAGGACAAACTCTCGGGCAACATCCAGACTTCATCAGTGTTTAGAGAAAATGAGAATCTTGGATTGTTTGGAAATGCATCTGAACTTTCGTTTGACTCTGGTTCAATGGAGCGGGGCTATCTTGCATGTGACAGTGACAGGGTGGGTGGAGAAAATTAAAATAGGAAATAGGTCATTGGCCTTTGCTTCAGCCAGGCCTGGAGTGTTTCACCTGGTGATTGTCTGCTGGTGGGCTTTTAAGTTATGCTTTTCCCGGCAGCTGGTCCCTCCTCAGAAACATCCTGATAGCTCTTACCGGGGAGAAGGAGCCATGGGCTAAGAAGGATGGAGTGTGCATTTATTACCACATAGAAACCAAACTCAGGTGACTGGCTCCAGGATTCGAGAGGGAGGCAATGTTGTAAGGGGTCTATGAGTCCCTCTGTCAAGCATTTTGTGTGGGAAGAGCAAAAGCCACAGCCTTGCAGGTCAGAGTGCTCAGGAATAAGCCCCGAAAAAGCCCACAACAGAAGAGAAAGCTTGGCTCAGTCACAGAGGAGCCGGACTTTATTCTGCAGGTGAATGAGTGGGCCCCAGAGGATTTTAGTGGAGAAGTGTATGTGGTCAGAATTGGGGGGGGGTAGATAATTATGATGTCAGATTTTATCATGAATTTATGTGGTCAATATGGGAGGCTAAGAAAGAAATTAGGAAGTTATTTGTCATAATCCTCAAGAGAGATTTTGAGGGCTACTCTTTTGGTTGTAAAGATGGAATTGGGGGCTGAGTGGTGGGGTTGGATGAGTGGGTTCTGATTCGAGACATATATTTTGGTCTGCTGTTTCTGGTCTATCAGGCTTCTGACCTGTGTGACCAGGGGATGGTGCTCATTACTGAGAGGAAGGGTTTGTACAAACTTGAGTTAGAGGAAGCCAGAGGTAACCAAGTCAGGGGCTCAGGTGCACAACTGGAGCTTGGGCTCAGGAGAGAGGCCTGGTACTTCCCATAGAGTGACTCAGGTGGGCTGAAAAGCTGGGCCTCTCACACTGTTTGTACTTGGTTCTTGAATTGGATTTGAGTTTTTCCTTAAAAAATTTCTGAAATCTGCCCTTTCTTGGGGTCAGGCATGGGGCTTTGAGTCTCAATGTGGGCAGCCCCTTCTTGCCCCTTGGCCCCCAAGTCCCAAGGTGGCACCTGCACAGGCACCCTGTGTTTGGGAGTGCCTTTTTTGTTCTTCTCATCACCCTAGGACTCAGAGTTCCAGAACGGAGAGTGAAGCGTATCCAGAGACACAAAGAATTAGAAAAGTCCAAAATGAACAGACAAGGTCATCCGTCTCACCGGATGAGACGGTGGCTGAGAAAGTTGTCCTAATAGCAGCTCCCAGGTCCGGGAGCCACCAGACAGCCTTAGTAGTGACTCTGCTGAAGACCTTGAGACCAGGCACAAGGGAGTCCTCCCCACCCTGCAACCTCCAGATAGAGGTTCAGGAAGTGCTGCTATGAGGATGCAGTGGGGCTCAGGGGTGTCCTCAGACGTCGCCAGCAGCTTGCTGGACAGTGGCTGAGACCTGACATTCATACAGAGGAGCAGATGGTGGAAATGTTTGCACAGGAGCGATTCCAGACTGTCCTCACCCAGGAACTTGGCCTGGGGTCAGAATCACTGGTTAAGTCTCACTGCCCACCTCTCGCTCAGCCTACTGAGCCAGAGGTCTCTTTGTTGCAAGATCCAACTGCAGGCCAGGGAGGTCTCAGCCTCGGTTCCTTTGAGCTTGCCTTTAACTATTTGTAATAAGAACCACTCGAAAGCCATGCCTGGACCTCTCTTGGACAGAGGCAGCTCTAATTTTCGGACTGTGAACTCCAGGAGGAGCTTCTCTTCCTGGGTGTTAGGACTCAGCCTGCTGCTTGTTTTTGCTCTGCTGAACGCCTCCTTCTTTGCACCGCGCTTTAATATTGTTTTCATGTAACCAAAGCAGTCATGGCTGCAACTTTCCAAATTCTTCATTCTCACTGTGGTGGCAGGATTGGAAGCTCCATAACCCCACCAGGAGCTCATTTGGGATGTCCTGGAACTAGTAAAGTTTGGTCCTCAAAAAAATTTCTGAGACCTAGTCTGCTACTGTTTGGGGAGTAAATAGGGGCAGAGGAGGGATTGCACTTCTTGTTGGCAAAGCGTTGAGCAACAATCCTGCATTTCTTTACAAATGTGAATCAGTTTAAAAACCCTACAGAGGAGGTGGGGGTGAGCCTGGGAATGAATGAGTCGGAGCTCCTAGGCGTGGGTGCTCCTGGGGCACCAGGGCACTTTTTTCTCTTCCCAGCACAACCCTGCAGGCCTGGCCCATTCACTCCAGCACCCTGGCTGCTTTGGCAGTCGGCTTCCTGGGTTCTTCCTGAGGTATCATTCTGGGGAAGAACCAGTGAAAACAACAACCAAGATGAATGATTAAAATTTTACTCTTTTGTTTTTCTTTTAGGCTTATTTTCACAAGGTTGCAATTTTTGAAATGCCATATTTTCAAAAATATAAGAATTTCCTATTTATTGCACCCTCCCTTGTAAAATGAAAACTTCTTGCAGTTCAAATATCTCTCATCAAATTTGGGGATAAATAGACTTCTCCACTCACCACTGACAACTGTGTGAGGAACAGCCCTGTGATATGATGGAACTCCATTGATTTTTCATAAAAGTTTAATAAGATGATACAGGTCAAAAGCTTTGCAAAGTTTGCTATAAATTTTAGTGAGGAACTGAGCAAGATGTAATTGGATAAGAAAATGGAAATGAAACTTGGTTAAGTGCAGTGAAGTTGATGGGAGAATAATGAGCATGAGGCTCCTCTCCACCACCTGAGTGGTATGTTCCTAATTAAATAGTTAACCCTCGGGTGCAAGGGAACTTTGGCTCTAGCCGATTCTTATCACTATATTCTTTATAAGTATATTGAGTTAATACATTCTGTTATCCATTTTTTTTAAGTGTTTTCCTTCTTTTTTTTTTTTTAAGATTTATTTATTTATTTATACAAGCACTGGGTACAGTCAGAAGTGCGGGAGGGTGAGAGAATTCACCAGAGCCAGAGTGGGGAACAGAACAGGCAGACCTATGAAGTACACTGCTGAGGGGAGCAGCGGGCGGCAGGAGAGGTCGCGCACCATGTGAGACCCTCACCAGTGTCCAGGGATTGAACCGGTGCTGCAGAGGCTGCGGGCAGCTTCACGGCCCAGAGCTCAACCACTGCGCCACTGGGGAGGCCCTATATTGTTTAATATTTGAATAAAGCATAATATAAATTACCTTTTTTTAAAAAAACCAGGCTGCTCAATTTTCAGTACCTGTAATTTATGTAGTATTGATTTACTTATAATTTTTCAAATGAATGCAAATTTATTTCTGTTTTATATAAGATATATATTTTTTAAGATTTATTTATGCATACAAGAACTGGGGTACAGGCCAGAGGGGTGGGGGGTGAGAGGATTAACCAGAGACAGGGTGGGGAGCAGAAAAGGCAGATTGACCAAAATACACTGCTGAGGGGAGCAGCAGGCAAAACAGGAGAGGTCTGCTCCGCCATGTGGGTAGCTCCCTGGCTGGGGATTGAACTCATGATGCAGTGGCTTCAGATTGCTTCATAGGTTGCATCTTAACCCCTTGTGACACCAGGGAGGCCCAAGATACTATTTCTTAAAGGATGAGTCTGCTTTTTTACTTTCATCATGCATCTTAATTTAAGATTGTTAAAGCCTGTTTTCTTGTAGTACCATGGGGAATGACACCAAGCCTACCATTCCTTTTTTCTTGTCTTTTTTTTTCTATTAAATATATATTCTTTAAGTTATTTATTTATACAAGAATTGGGGTACAGGCCAGATTTGCGTGAGGGTGAGACAATTCACTAGAGACAGAGAGGGGAACAGAACAGGCCGACTGATGAAATACATTGCTGAGGGGAGCAGAGGGCAAGACAGGAGAGGTGTGCTGCACCATGTGGGACCCTCGGTGGCCTGCCAGGATCGGACCGGTGCTGCAGAGGCTGCAGACAGCTTCATAGTGCTGCTCTCAACAGTCTATGCCAGCAGGGGAGGCCCTCTTTTCTTTTTTTTAAAGATTTATTTATTTATGCATACAAGAGCTGGGGTACAGGCCAGAGATGTGGGGGGTGAGAGGCTCCACCAGTGACAGAGTGGGGAGCAGAATAGGCAGACTGACTGAAATATACTGCTGAGGGGAGCAGCGGGCGAGACAGGAGAGGTCTGCCTCGCCACGTGGGTTTCTCCCTGGCCGGCCTGGGGATCGAACTCATGCTGCAGAGGCTGTGGATTGCTTTATAGTGCGGTGCTTAACCCCTTGTGCCACCAGAGAGGCCCCCTTTTTTCTTATTATTAAAAAGTGATAATCTCTTTAAAGACTTTGGATGGTGTCTATCATTGATTCAAATATTCTTGGTCAACAGGGCATACTCTACCTACTTAATCTGCTTATAATCAGTTTAACGGCATGGAATATCACTCACCAACTAATGACATTTCTTATCACTGCTTTTTCTGAAGAGGTTTGGAAAAGATAGTCTAGGTAGAGTTAATTCCATGTGAGTTCATTTGCCTTATGTGTCTTTCAGCTGCTACATGAAATTGGTGAAATTCATAAAATAGTCAGATGAATGATTTTAGAATCTGCTTTCTGATATGCAAAAAGCAGCTACTTGTCATTCTGAGATAAGAGACCCAGATCTAAATGAGATTGAGAGGGAAAAATGACGCAGGCAAAAACATTTTCAAAAAGCAGGCTTATAATTTAGGATACCAGTAAATTACTAGGAAGTTGTGCAACCTCTATTTAATGGACATGAACTAATTATAGCCCAAGAGTGGTGAGTCTCATCCTGCGGATATACAATATAATTCCTTTTAGAGAAGCAATAACATGTTGTTAACACTATGCCATATTAACTTATATACCCCAAATTTCAAAGGGATTTCTTAAAAGGGGGCATGGCAAAGAACAGACATGTAGTAATCTGAGCTTTGGACTTTGAACTACTTTTCTGTAGTTCTTTTGTAAATGGAGGCCCATATCTCAACATCTGAGCCACATTTTTTCACTCTACAACATTGATATCTCCATAACAACCACTTTTATTTATTAAGGACAATAATAATTACAGTAGCCCCCAATTATCGGACTTTCCTCTGCTAAAGCTTTTATATACTTTCCAATTATTTTTCTGCCAACTGCCCTAAGATAGTATTAATCTATTATCATTGTTTTATTATCTGGTTCCTTAATCAGAGAGGTTAAGAACTTGTCCAGGATCACACAGCTAATAAGAGGAAGAACCTGGACACAAATCCAGGTTGGCCTGTACAGTATCACTCATCTTAGTCTGGGATGGTTATTGTGCCTTTGCCAGTTCTGGGATTACTTAGTGTGGGATGGTTCGTTGTGTTAGTCCTAGTACAGCTCAGTGCAATAGTGATTTTTCCCATGTCATTCACCAATGAGTCTGCTGAGTGTGGCTGCAGGTCTTTTAATCTGCAGGGATTCTTGGGTTCCTCGTCTTCCCAGTAGATGGCTATTTATCCAGATGTTGTATTTATGCCTTACAAGATCCAGGAAATGCCTAATGGTGCAAGTACCTGAATGTGCTTGTTGATTTATGACATCCTGATAAACCTCAAAGCCCTTTGGGTTCTCTAAGAACTCAAGCTCTTCTCTGTAGCTCTTAGTATTTTTTTTTTAAACCAAGAAACTCATCTTTGTGCCTATTTGGGGGCCGGGAATTCTTATGCCTACTTGGGCAGATTCTTGGGTTTATATGTGCTTAGGTACAGGTAAGAAATCCTTTTCCCAGAGAGTGTTCCTCTTCTACCAGGTCAGCTCCTCAACCATCACCTGTGCAGGATGAGTGTCACCCAAGGTACATTCCTGCTTTTTAGAGTGTTATGCTCCGGTACACTCAAGGGTGAGTCAGGTATGCGAAAAATACAAAGGGAATGTTACTCTCAGTAAGTAGTGCGTGTCCCTGTGGTTTCCCTAGCTCATTTTCAAGTACTACTCTGTGAATATTTCATGATAAATTTTGAGCTAGATTGAAAATTTTTAAATCTTCTAATTTTAATTAATTTTTTTATTTTAATTCACTCATTCATCAAGCATCTACTAAGTGTTGGTGAAGTTTTAGGCTCTGAGAATATAGCTGTGTATCCCAGGTACAGCCAAGGTCTCATCCTCATTGCTTTTATATTCTAACAGTGGTAGAGTGACAAAATAAACAAATACAGAAATAAAACATCATGGGCCTCCCCAGTGGTGCAGCAGGTTGAGCACAACGCTGTGAAGCTGTCTGTAGCCTCTGCAGCGCAGGTTCGATTCCCGGCCAGCCAGGGAGATTCTGACATGGTGCAGCAGACCTCTCCTGTCTCGCCCGCTGCTCCCTTCAGTGGTGTATTTTGGTCCGTCTGCCTGTTCTGCTCCCTGCTCTGTCTCTGGTGAATCCGCTCACCCTCCCACGACTCTGGCCTGTACCCCAGCTATTGTATAAATAAAAAATAAATCTTAAAAAAAGAAATAAAACATCAGATGGCTTATAACATGAGCCAGCCAGGAAATATAATGGGCAAAATGGTATGAAGTGCTGTCAGTTCAGAATGAGGGGCTTGTGAAGTCTCTTTGAGGAGGTGACCTGTAGGCTGAGATAGGAATGACAAGCAGCATCTGGCCAAATGCAGAACTGGAGGATGAAATTTGAAGCAGGAAAGAACCAAGTCTATTCAAGAAATAGAGAGAGGTCAGTGGACTGGGACACAATGGATGAGAGGGGGCACAGTTTAATCAACATACAGCCTTTGTGGGGAACAATACCCCAACTCCATGCATAGTGCAAATGCTTAGCTATCTCGAGGTCATGTTCACTTGCATATCCCACACGGAAGCTGTGAGTCCATCCACTACATGCCCGATGCCCTCCAGTGCTAGGAGTACAGTGGTGAGAAAGATGGAGTCTGTGTCCCTGAAGAATCTCAGTCTTGTGAGGCATCTTAAAAAGGAAATGCAGCCTGCTTGGTGGCATGAGGGGCAGTGCAGTGGTGTGGGAAGACTGAGGAGGTGCATCTATGCCAGCGAAGGGCTAGCCCACAGGGGCCATTTCCTGAGCTAAGCAAAGGCTCATCTGAGACTTGAAGTCCTAGTGGTAATTGACAAGGCCAAGGATGGAGTGTTCTGGGTAGAGGGGGGGCCGGGTCAGCAGGGGTCAGGAGGGAAAAAAAAAACGGGCCTTGTTTGGGGCTGGCATAGGGCAGTATGGATGGAGCAGATATGGGGGAGGGGGAGTTTGCAGGTGGTGAAAGTTTAGAGAACACAAAGTGGAAAGAAATTATCTGTGATTTTCAAAGCAAAACTACTCTGGGAATTCTTATATCTAAATGTCAATTTTAGAAGTTCAGATTTCTTACATAATAGACCTCAGTTTCAGAAAGGAAAGTCTTCTTAAGTTTCTTGCTTGAAGCTGGCATCCCTTTTGCAACACACCCCAGGTAAGCACGTGTCACTTGTTTTCAGTAACTGATACAAGCGCTTTTATAAACAAGTTATCTTGGTAACAAAGGATATAGCACCAGCAGGAAGGAAGGTCAAGAAGAGACTAGAGTTGCTGGGGAAATGTATAATGCCTCACCACATTTTTTTCCTGGGGAGAAGTGCTTTGCCTCAGAGAGTGTCATGTGGCCGTCACTTTGTTCCATTCAATGTATGTGCCGATGCCGAGATTTCGGAAGTGCTGAGTTCTATTGTTTGTATCTGCCCGACACACACCATCATTGGAAAGTGAAAAAGGAAAGGGATCTGTTCATTGTATGTGGAGCAAAAATGCTACATCCTGACCCTGACGGGAAACTCAATTCTTGTGTTGTTCTTGTTAAGCATTTGAGAGCATTTGAATGCTGCAAGGAAAGAAGGCACGCATCTGTGTGGTTAGTGGAATTAGGTGCAATGGCACCGATTCCTTGTGCGGTCTTGCCAGATTGGCAAACCACAGTATTTAGTCTGCTATTAATATGTGAGCTAGTGAGTGGCTGGCAGATCCTTTTCTGAGATATTGTCGCCTGAGAATGTGTTTTACTAATTTGACGGATGAATGTTCTGTAAAGAATGTGCCTTTTCTTAGATTTTGAAAATTGAGTTGATTTCCACGAGTGCTCTGTGTGTGTGGTTTTGGGGAAAAGTTAGAATTAAGGAAGCGACTTCTTCAGGTGAATGTGAGCAACTTTTGTTTACTTGAAGCAATTATTAATTTGTGTATATACAAAACGACAACTCCTTTGGGGATGGTAGCGTAATATCTGCTTCCTAATAAGGATTCTGATTAATCCATTATTTCTAATTTTCTTTAAAGAATCCAGACAAAAAATTACCAAGTACTTCATAGTTTTTACGTGTGTGTGTTTCAAACTATTCTTTTCTTTTTTAAAAGATTCATTTATTTATGCATCCAAGAGCTGGGGTACAGATCAGAGGTGTGGGGGTGAGAGGATTCACCTGAGACAGAGTGGTGTACAGAACGGGCAGATTGACCGAAATATACTGCTGAGGGGAGCAGCGGGCAAAGAGGAGAGGTCTGCTGCGCCATGTGGGTTGCTTGCTGGACGGCTGGGGATTGAGCTCATGCTGCAGAGGCTGCGATTGCTTCATAGTGCAGTGCTTTACCCCCTGTGCCACGTGGGAGGCCCCAAACTTTTCTTTATGGTAGAGAAACTTCAGATTGCATAAATATGTCTTTACACCTCTAACTATATCTTCCTAGATCTAAATATACGTGAAAATAATACTGTGAACCATTTCAACTTAGAAATTAAGAAAAAAATGATTGTAGTCTAATAGTGAAAAGAGGGGTATGAAAAATTTTATTTTGCACCTGCTTCAAGGAACTTGCAGCAAAATTTAGGAAACAGGCAAATATACATGATGGCACCACGGATATCTTCTGTCTTTATAGACGTTCATATACTACCTGTTCCCTGCCTCTGGGGTCACCTGTGCTGAACAGCTGCTTTTGGAAAGGTGCTTTACAAGAAGACACTGGGGCAGTTTCCATCTCTGCCCCAAAAGTCATGCTTCTCCCCCTGCCCACCCCTACCTACACAGATCCGTGGATCCTCAAAGGGTGCTCTTTCTGAAGTTCCTGAAGTTGAAGTTACTGGGTGTACCTTAGAAAGGGGAAATAAAATTACAAAATAGCAAATGATAAAAGCTAAGTGATAGTAAGCATCAGAGGGAAATCACAGGCTGGGGGAAATCAGGAAGGCTTCCTGGAGGAGGTAGGACTCAGGATTAAATGTTAAAGGAGCAGCACTCTAGGCCAAGTGTAGATGATGAGGCAAGGCATGACCATTCTGGGCAGAGAAACTTACATACCCGGCCACAGATTGTAACTGAGAACCACTCCAAACATGCTCCAGGAATCATAGGCAGTGTGCCGAGCGCTTTATTAGCCTCATTTGTAAAACCAGCAATTGGCTGCACCTCTGAGCCCATGTAGCTCTGTGGTTAATTAATTGTGGCTCATAAGCAACCAGGCTCCCTTTGTCTAGTTATCTTCAAATGACAAAAACATTTGGTACATTTTATCTGCAGTCCAACCTTATCACAAATCTCACATTTCTGATTTGAGGATCTTTGTCATTCTTTTTCTTTCCTTTTCCGGTGTGAATCTTCTTGTCTCTTCTCCAGGCTTTTTCTTTATCTGCTGATTGAGACTAAACTGATGGTTTAGCACATGGCAGGAAGCGGTGGGTGCTGAATCATCATTTCTCGCCTAATCTATTCTGTCGCAGCTGGCTCCCTAGCAGTCCTTCAGCCTAGATGAAGAGAGAAAGAGAGAGGGAGAATTCAATTCCCCATCAGGCACTCAAAATGAGGAAAGGCTTTCCTGTCCCTAAGGGGTGCAAAGAGGGGTGGGCCTGACGGGAGAGAGACACCCCTGCCTAGAAGTTAAGATGGGGCAGAGTCGTCTCTTGTGCTTCTGAGTCTCACGACGTGCCAGACCCCGAGAGCGTAAAGTTATACTGGAAAAATTTCAGAAAAATGCCTCCAGCTCTGCCTGCCACTGTGATACCCCTTTCTAAAAGAGCTGGTTCTAAAGTTTCATCAAATTTAAATTGAACTTAAGGGGCTCTCACTATGTGTTCATCAGGGGTGTTCTGAAGAAGGGCTGCTTTGGGGTCAGCTCCTTGGCCTTGGGTCCTGTTCTCCCACCTGGTGTGTGTGTGAGCACATGCTAAGGGTATGATTGCTCTTCAGACCATTCACAAGAGGGTGGAACTCCTGTTAATTGAGATTTGCCATGAGGATCTGGGCAAAAAGATTTTCCTGTTATTATTAACGTGGGTATTGTTACAATCAGCACAATTATACTATTCTCATTTCTTTGCCAATTCTCACTATGCTAAAAATAGTGGGGGCTCAAGACCACCAGGTGGAAGATTTGAGATTTGAGATGTAGATTTAGACCCCTCTGGCAGATAGGAAATCTCTCAGGGAGCACCTACACCTTATATATGACACATATACATACATGTTACATGTTACATGTTACATGAGAGGAGCTTGCCCGTAAATTCATCGAAGGACATTTCTGCCAGAATTGAGGATCCTCTGTAAAGTTAGGTAGAAAATACTTGAACTATTGGAAAAACAACTACTCTAGAAATGTGTGCCTGCTCCATTACACTGGAGATCCTTGGAAAACTAACAGAATCATACATTGGGCAGTGATATTATTTTTTATGAGAGTTGGAGAAGGTATTTTAAAGTGAAGTTCAGAGCAGGATACATGGTAAACAGTGCAAGAAGATCACTGAGGAGCCATCTTGATGCTTGTCACGAGTACTTGCATCCACGTATTTCCTTTGAACATATATTTTATTGTGGAAACTTAAGAAATCTTAAGAAATATTTACTGAGAATAAGTTTAAAAAATACAAAACTTATCTTGCTCTTTCTAGCTGTTGCTATGGTTTTGAGTAATACATCATTAAAGCCTTGGCACTCCCATGATGTATTAAAGTAATATATCATAACAATGCCATGGCTTTGATGATATATTAATGTAATACATCGTTAAGGCGCCATTGGCCTCATGATGTATTACTCAAAACACTACCAATTGGTTAGATCAACACACAAGGACCTGTGTGTTAGGGACAGGAGAATGGCAAATGATTTTGGATCCAAACACAATTGAACTTCTCAGAGATGTCTCACCCACAAAAGCAGTTCTGTGAGATTGGACAGGCTTCAGAGTGACTCGATAGTGCCGGGGTTGAATCGCAAGTGAAGGGCACCGCGTTGGAAACCTGTGCTTGGGTCCGAGCCCTCGCGGGTGGAGGGGAGGCCTCGGTGCTGCCCAGCAACCAGCCACACGCTTCCTCTGCGATCTCATTTAAACTCCATGGAAATGCTGTAAAATATTACAAACCTGATTGTAGAGACCAGGAACCTGAAGTTCAGAGCAGTAAGTGAGGTGACCCAGCTAGTAAGGGCATGAGCCGGATTCGAGGCTATGGCTAAGACGCCTGACTCTGGAGTTGAGTGGTTTATTCTGATTTTTGCCCTCCATTGAGGGGAAGGATTATTTTTTCCATCTTTACAAGGAACACTGAGAAACTGTCTTCCCGTCACCCCCTCCATCCTTCCTTCCTCACCTTCCATCCTCCCGTCCGCGCCGTATGGAGAAAAGGCATTCGGAAAAGCAGACCTGGAGAAGCTTAGTGTTTGCAGTTGTCTTATTTTCTTGGGGTCCTGCTAGTTGCCTAATTAGTGGTGGAGGGAGCCGCGACCCCAGGATGGTGGTGACCGAAGCCACTCGGCCTTGGCTTCCCTCACGTCCTGCTGCATGCCCCCTCCCTGGGTCCTTGCTTCCACACTTGGTCCCACTTCACAGTCATCCTTCATGGAGGAGCCAGAGCAGTTATGTTCAAATGCAGATTCTATTGTGTCACCACTTAGTTCCCGTCAGAGGCTTCCCACTGCACTTAGAATAGAACCTGAACTCGTTCCCTGGCCCCCAAATTTCTGGCTCTCGTGGGGCTACTCGTCTCTTGGCGCCTTGAACAGTCTCAGCGCTGGCTTGGGGCTACCCGCCCTGCAGTGACCAGGACCATCTTTGAAGGTCTGCTTCCTTGTCCCTCAGGTCTCCCCTTGGATTCGCTGTGGCCGGCCTACCTCACCTGGTCGCTCTTTACCAACACATTTCCATGCTGTTCACCTTCCCCCAATATTTGAGAGTCTGTCCATTTATTGTTTCCCTCCTGAAACCCCCCCACCCCCAAAGCCTGGACCCTCACTCTCGTGTTCTTGGCTGTTTCCCCCAAGCCTAGGACCGAGCCTGGCACACGGGAGGAGCTCCATAGTGGTGGTGAAAACTCAAGGCATATAGCTATTGATTGCATTGACGATAGTGAAGACAAATAGTGGATGAGAAGATTCAAAGACGAATCTTTGAACAACATCAACCAACTTGAGAGAAGTATGGGAGTAATTATAGTTAACTTTTCTTAATTTTCCCAATTTTGCAGAAATATGTGATTGTCCAAACATAAATATAATCACGTATGAACACGTGACATGGCCCCCCCAGTGGCATGGAATGGAGCAGATCTGGAATGAGCCCTAAATTTTCATGGAAAATTAGCCTCAGTAGTCACTAAATCTTAGTCCAGTGAGCTCTCTCTCCTAACTCCTGCAGAAGGCCCATTTTTATTTTACTTGAATATGTGAACTGGCTTTCCTATACCGTTTATGTATGGTTACGATCTTCCTCTTTTATGCTTTATATTTATATTTTGTTGTATTGTTATTCTTTTCTTTAAGATTTATTTATTTATGCATAGAAGAACTGGACTGTAGATCAGAGGTATGTATGTGGGGGGCGGTGAGAGGATTCACCAGAGACAGAGCGGGAGCAGAACAGGTGGATCTACTGAAATACACTGTTGAGGGGAGTAGGGGGCAAGTCAGGAGAGGTCTGCTGCACCATGTGGGTCAGCTCCCTGGCCAGGGATGGAACTGGTACTGCAGTGGCGGGGTATTGCTTGACAGCACTGAAACTTTAACCCCTGCACCACTGGGGAGGCCCAGTGGACTTTTCTTTTTAAACAATCACTGACACTTTGTAGTTGTACCTTTGCATTTATTTCCTAAAAAAGATCTCCTATGTAATATTAGCTTCAGACCCCCCCTGGTTGAAAATATGTTGTGGAAAAGTTAGAATGGAAAAAAGGAATATGGTTGTACTTTGATCAATCTGGATGGTGAAAATTAATGCGAAGTAATCCTTTCATTTTGTCATGGAAATGATTCCTATTTTATGGTTTATTGTAACTGTTTCTTGTGAAATACAGCGCTCAGAGTAGGGGAAATGGGAATTTTCTAGAACTTTCTTCCCTTTTACAATTCATCTGTTCTTTGTCTGCTTTCTTGGGGTCTTATAATCTATTGACCTTACTCTTGGATAAATTAACTCACATTAGGATGTTATTGATTTAAAGTGTTACCTTTCTCGGGCCTCCCGGTGGTGCAGTGGTTGAGTGCTGGGCTGCAAACCTATCTGCAGCCTCTGCAGCTCCAGTTTGATCCCTGGCCGCTGGCAAGGGTCCCACATGGCGCGCAGACCTCTCCTGCCGCACCCGCTGCTCCCCTCAGCAGTGTGCTTTGTCCGTTTGCCTGTTCTATTCCCCGCTCTGGCTCTGGTGAATTCTCTCACCCTCCTGTGCTTCTGACTGTACCCAGTGCTTGTATAAATAAATAAATAAACAAATCTTTAAAAAAAATAAAGTGTTACCTTCCTCAGAGGTATTTGTGGTTAGAGAATCACTTAAGGGATGACAGTAGAACGGGTAATTAGGGCAACAAGGTAGAAGATACTTTGAGGCAAGAAGCCTTTAAATAGCACTCAAATTAAGGTAGGTCCTCTCTGAACTGAAGTGGCCCTTAATTAATAAATTAACAAATTGAATCAACATGTATTTGTTGAATGTCACCCATGTGCTAATTGTTGGGGACTCCAGGGAAACTCAAATCAGAAATGATCTGTTCTCATGGATGGTGCAGTGTAAATTACCACCCACCTCTCCCCCATAGATGAAGGAGCAGGAGGTGTGTGTTGCAGACCCTCACAGCTTAGCCGGAGAGCTAAGGATGTGATTTGCCACCAGCCCTGGCTGGGCACTTTGTACAGGGCACGCACAGTAGGGCTGACTCTGCTCACGGCCATGGGAGACACGAGGACCACGTCACTGCACACTCACCCAAGGCTGGGAGGGAAAGACGGGGGCCTGACTGGCATGGGGGCCTTTCCTGGACCAGGGCACTCATAAAGGGCTCCCGGAGGGACTGACCCTGGCACTGAGATTTGAAGAATGAAGAAGGGAGAGTCCAAGAGGAGGGCAGGGTTTGGTGTGGGGTAGAGGTGAGATTTGAGGAGTGTTTTGTTGGAGACCCCTAAGGCGTGTAGTGTTGCGACAAGGAAAACATTAAGGTTGTGGTTAAAAAACTGATTAGTCCAGGTCGGAGGACTGGCCCGTGTACATATTTGGATGCCTTTTTTGTGTGTTTGTTAAGTTATGTTTAAGGGATAAACTAGATTAAAAAAAAAAAAAAAGCAGAATGACCTGATGGCATAAAACCTTGGCAGTGAATGTGTGTCCGGATAAAGCCAAATGTTAAAAAAATACTTTATTGTTTAGTAATTAACCCAAGGTGGGGGCTGTTTATATTAATAAAAACGAGTTACACAGCACACTCAGGACGCTTAAACACAAATGAGAGACCTTACATCGCCTGGCTCCAGCTTAAACTCTATTTTGTGTCTATCATTTCTTGGTAATTTCTACGGCTCAATCAAATTCCTCTCTCAACCCTGTGCACTGGAGCTGGACTCCGACAGTGTACCACACAGAGGGAACAGTATGTGCAAAGGTCCAGAGGTGGGAAGAGGCATGATGAGCTTAACAGACCTCGAGAAAGCCTGTCTTGATGGAGGGCACAGAGCACATGCAGACGGCCGGAGCTGGGGCTGAGGAGAAGACAGGGCCAAGCCACACAGCCCCTGTGGCCATGCTCAAGACTCTGGGCTTTGAGAGGATCCACCAGAGACAGAGCGGGGAACAGAACAGGCAGACTGACTGAAATACACTGCTGAGGGCAGTTCCTTGGCCAGCCAGGGATCGAACTTGCACTGCAGAAGCTGCTGACAGCCTCACAGCGCTGTGCTTAACTCTTGTGCCACCAGGGAGGCCCCCAAGGAATATGTCTTGAAGTGTTTTAAAGCAATGGTGACATAGCAAGATTTGAACATTAAGAAGACAGTTCTGCCTTCATTCTGAATATATGGGGGACAGACATGAGGGGAGACTAGTCAGAGATTCTTAATAGTTTTGGCAGGAGATGACACTGGTCTCGACTAGGAGGTGACACCAACAACTTCATTTTCCTTTTGTACGTGTCACTAACGTGCATTCTGGACTCTTTCATAAACCTGACAAATTAATTATCCCTAAAATAATGATTTCAATATTTTGGGGGTTTGGGGAGGGCTTAAGTTTTAAAATATTTTCTCCATATTTTAACACTAGGTTCATTAAATTTATCTCACTACAAGAAATTATTTCCCCTCATCTTTTTACACACTATAGCTAATCTTTCAATCTATTCTTCCAATAGCTTGGTTTGTCATAGCAACTCTTCTATCATCATTACTATTATTTTATTTTTATTTATGTCAAGTAACATTTTCCATGTTGACAGGCATAGTTAGTTACATAGTGACATGTAACACATTCCCCCAAGACTTACTCATTCAAAACAATCTCGTGAACAGTTATTACCTCATATAGGGTCTGTGGGCCAAAAAAATGGGAGAAGCTGGGTTGAATGATCCTGGCTTAGGTCCTCCCAAGGAATTGGGGTCACAATGTCCGTTGGGGCTGCAGTCTGCAGAAGGTTTGCCTGGGCCTGGGGGATCTGCCTCCAAGGTGACTCACCCACATGTTGGCAAGTCAGCATTGGGTGTTGGCAGGAGATCTCAGTTCCAGCCACACTGACCCCCTAAAGAGCTGCGTGGGTGCCCTTACCACAGGGCAGCTGGCTTCCTCCAAAGTGAGTGGGCCCCGGGAAAGCGAGGCAGCACTGCTGTGTCTGTGATCTAACCGTGGCACACGCCTTCATTTCAACAATATCCTGTTGGTTACACGGGTCGGCCCTATTGTGGGAAGAGACTAGGGATTATCTGGAGTTTGGAGGGAAGGCTGGGGGCCATCTAGGAACTGGCTTGAATAAAGGGTGAGAGACAAAATAATATATCCATGTATACACATACACATATGTCAGAAAAGATCAATTAGGCAACTTAAATATTTTCCTTTAACAATTATGTTTTTTGGAATCAAACTTCCATTTCCAAATTTGGTACCAAATGATTGTGTTTCATGTGTCACTCTTTATTGTTAAAAGAAATAGAGGAAGAGTCTGACTTTTCTATAAAGCCATGCAGGGTCACCGCATCTTATTATGCTTTAAAAAACCTTTCTGGCTTTAATTAATGATGCATATTAATTGCCCATAACTAAACAATGCACAAAATTCAAGTTCATTTTGACAAATTAAATGTATGAATATTATTTGTGCTTATTAGGGGCTATTTATGACTTCAGAGGTTGTGGTAGGGGCCAACAGCTCATGGCCCCTTCAGAGATAAAGCATAAACTCACGAAAAATATAAATGATAGCATCTGAAAATAGCAAAAGAGTTGTAAATCATGGTTGATTGTTTGATGACTTGAACAGATGACGGATGCAAGGGTAGTTTTGAGGAGGAAAGGATTCCTGCAGGACAGAACGTTGGGGGGCTCTGTGGGGTGATGGGGCTGGATCTGTGCTTCCAGGCTGAAGAGGAAGAAACAGTCAAGTCAGGACATGACTCATTCCCAGCTATTTTGTGTGTTTATATTTTAGCTAGTATCAGGCTGCATGAATATAAAGTGATTCTGTGATACTTTCAGTCTAATAGTGTTATAAATGAAAGTAGAGGAGATGGGTAGCATGAGCTACAAGGAAGGAGACAATCGTGGAGCCACCTTGCCTGGAATGAGCAATTTTGTGAGGAATCAGAAGGCGTTCAGGCATGAATGAGTTCAAGCATGAATGGGTTCCTGGGTATTTTTTTTCTTGTGGACAATGAGGAATCATTTAAATATCAGGAATATAGGTGCTGGCACCCCCTCGTCTGCTAAGTACATTGTTATCTTTTAAAGAAAATAACAGGATTGAATCCAAATCCCAATAAAAAGGAGGAAAATAATATTATCAAATATAATTCCTGTGTACTGGATGAGTGGTTGTGCAGGTAGAGGTGGTACAGCGTGGAAGGAAGAGCCGCATTGCAAGAGCAATGCAGCATTGCAAGAGCAGCATTGCAAGGGAGCAAGAGCAAGAGCAGCATTGCAAGGGAGGGAAAGAGAGGGGGCTCCGGTAGAGCCCAGATGAGAAAAGCAGACCTTTGAACTAATTAGCATTTTTTACAACCTGACAACAGGATTGAGATGCAGTTGCCCAGCTCTTCCTTGCAGGCTGTGGAAACTGACATTCTATCCCTCCCCTTGGGTTTTTCCCAGCTGCTGTTGAATTCCATGGTACTTCCACCCAGACCGGGGTTGGCTTTGCAAAAATGTCATGGAGTCATAGGAACAGCCGAGCTCCTCTGCTGTGTCCTGTGCTGTGCGTCCTATGCCAGTGGTATTTTTTCTTTTGGATCTTCCAGTTCCCTCATTTGTCACCTGCCTTTGAGTTTATTGAGTGCAAATGTCTAACACTAAAACATGAAGCTTGCAGCCTCTGTGGTCCCCAGGAGTCCAGCAAGTCTTGACTGCCAGACACAATCAGGAGGCACTGTTGTGAGGGATAGCTGCTTGGGGTCACAGCCAGCCTGTCACTCAGCCCAGGAAGTGAGGGGCAGGTGGGCGGGAGTTCATAACAACAGATGCCTCTTCCCCATTCCCTTTGATCCATTCTTGCCACTAGCAAGGTGCCTCATGGTGACTGCCACTTTCAGTTTCAGGTCTTGTCGATGGGTCTGAATCTACAGTAGGTGTGGTAACCAAGAGAGGTGTGGTCCCAAGCAGAACCCCCAAATCTCCCAAGGTTTTTGACTAGTTGGAGGAGTTGGTCTGGCGGCGCAACTGCAGAATGAGGAAGTAAGCAGGTGCAGGGTGCCTTTGAGCCAAGGCTGACCCTGATCTTGATGACTTCATGTGGTGACCGCTGTGTCACTGAGCTCCTGGCAAGTAGACTAGTGTGCCATGATACCTGGAAGGAGAGAAACGTGGACATCTTCCCGTATGACCCTCTGTCATGTCTCTGGGGTGGCTGTTTGCAGATGTGTTGCCCATTCACATTTGAGTAACGAATAGTGACTAGGTGAACTCAGATGCAGTGGGAACGGTGCACTCCTAGTGATAGAATTTCCACTTCACCTACAGTGGACTCCTGGCTCGTGAGAATCTAGTTAGTGAGTCCTGACCCTTGCAATTGGATCAGAATTTGTATGTCTGGCCCCTTAGTCATCTTATCTCGAGAACTAAGATGTTGAATGGCTACTTGAATTAAGAAAAATATGGAACCTTGAGTGAATAGGTCATTTTTAGTTGATTTGATTTCTAAATCCATTTATACTGCTAAAAGCATTTAAGAATTCATTAAGAAACTAAAAAAGGGCCTCCCCTGTGGCGCAGCGCTTGAGCGCTGGGTTGGAAAGCTGCCCGCAGCCTCTGCAGTGCCGGTTCAATCCCCGGCTGCCTGGCGAGGGTCCCACATGGCGTGCAGTCCCCTTAGCAGTCTACTTAGTCAGTCTGCCTGTTCTGTTCTCCGCTCTGGCTCTGGTGAATTCTCTTACCCTCCCGCGCTTCTGACTGTACCCAGTGCTTACATAAATAAATCTTTTTTAAAAAAGAAAAAAGCAAGAGTAATAGAAATAAGAGGGAAAAAAATGAATGGGCCTAATCACTTAGAAAATTTCTTCTATTCTTAGCATCACACCGTAGTAGAATAATTTACGCATGCAAACACATCAAGTGTTAGAGTAACAGGTTTTCGTATCGCTTTGTGTGGCTCTGCTACTGAGGGCAGAACTTGATCAGTTTTGTAAAAACTGCTCTGTGGTAACAGGTTAGGGCTTAGGAATCTATGGTTTTAGGTGTCTATCCTGAAGTTATAACCCCTGAAATGACCCACACTGTGAAGAGATGGACATAAAAACCTCTCCCACTGCTGGGACCTTGAAATTTTCTGTGATTCCTCATGTAATCAGTATGCCACTGAGCTTCTGCTCTCTGCTAGGACAGGGGTGGGAGGCTAAGGAAATCACAGGCAGGGGATGACAAAAAATATTTTGTAAGTGCTGCTGCTGGGCAAAGGCTTCAAAAGGCAGTGTGGATGCTGCCAGCTGTTGAATTGCATTCTAAGGTACTTATATTTATATTTCAACTCTTGGTTGAAACTATTAGAAGCCAAACTCAAACCAGTTCACAGAAGAATGAGAGTGTATGAGCTCGGGCCATTGCAAAGGCTGAGATACTCCTGGATACCTAAAATTTTCATCTTTGCTAACTGACAGGCAAAGATGGCATGCATTTAAAAGTAAGAACCGAATTTAAACATTGTTTAATACATGTAATCATATTTAATTTCTGTGAACTTAAAAATCTCTTCTTTAGACCCACATTAAAATATTAATGGTTGGATTTATTCATACTGTATTTCCCCCCAAGAGTTCATTTGACTCGTCTTATAATATAGTGCATGTAAATTTACCATTCATGGAATCCCAGGATGTTAGGAATGGAGAAACTCTTTTTTTTTTTTTTTTTTTTTTTTATAGAGGCATGCTTTATTTATTTGTTTTGCTGGTTTGTTTGTTTGTTTTGTTTATACATGCACTGGGTACAGTCAGAAGCGCGGGAGGGTGAGAGAATTCACCAGAGCCAGAGCGGGGAGCAGAGCAGGCAGAAGGACCGAAGTACACTGCTGAGGGGAGCAGCGGGCGGCAGGAGAGGTCTGCACGCCATGTGGGACCCTCCTCTGGTGGCCGGGGAGCAGCCGAGGATCGAACCGGCGCCGCAGAGGCCGCGGGCAGCTTCGCAACCCAGCGCTCAACCGCTGCGCCACCGGGGAGGCCCATGGAGAAACTCTTGATCATTCCATGATACATTCTTATTTATAGCTATGGAAACAGAGGTCTAGGGAAGCAAAATGTTCAAGATGAGGGACTGGGTCAAAACTAAAATATATGTTACCTAACGTACTAAAATCTTTTATTCTACTGTTTACTAGAATGAGAGGCATGTCCTGGAAATTTAAACAACTCATTTTAATCTATTAACCTCCCAAAGGGTTTTTTTTAAATGACTATAACCACAACACAATGAACAGGCTTCTCCATTTGATGTTTCACTTAATAATGTATTTTATCACAGCTCAGCAATCTGGAGACTGGATATCTGTGCCATGTGTTAAACTCTAAGTGCAGCAGTAAACTTTCTACATGTCAGTGTCTAGCTCAGGGAATAGGGCTACCTAATGCTCACTCAACATCAACTCAAGACAAATCAAGTGAGAAAAATCAATAGTCTCTATGCTGCCATTACTTACAATTCTCTTGGATTGCTTAATGTTATGAAATAGTTATGGGGGGAAATTCTAAAACTACATTATTTTATCTTTGTCAAACTATCCCAAATTACTCATTAAGTGATGCTCATTTAATTACAGTCTTGATATTAGAATTTTATCTTTCTACACTCATTATGGAACTCTTAAATTTTTTTTCTAAGGGCCTCCCCGGTGGCTCAGCGGGTTGAGTGCCACGCTGTGAAGCTATCTGCAGCCTTTGCAGCATGGGTTTGATTCCCGGCTGGCCGGTGAGATACCCACATGGCGTGGCAGACCTCTCCTGTCTTGCCCCCTGCTCCCCTCAGCAGTGTGTTTCAGTCCATCTGCCTGTTCTGCTCCCCGCTTTGTGAATGGTGAATCCTCTCACTCTCCCATGCCTCTGGCCTGTACCCCAGCTCTTATATAAATAAAATAAATCTTAAAAATTTTTTTTTTTCTACACAAGCTTATCATTAGGATAATTTAAAGTTGAGAATGAGTCTATCACAGGCCTTAATCCAGGGAACTCTGGGTACAAAGATTCCAGCCCACACTGTTTCTATTACTGTATATCACCTTGTTTTTTTCCCCAATAAAAAATAATATTTTGTCATTCCTATAATTTAGATACATTTAAAGTAAGTTAAAAAATTAAAGAACATATAAGCTATCATCTATAAAGTTAATTGATATAATTTTCCAACTGATGGAAAAGACATAAGGCTTTGAAGAAAATAATTGAATAAAGCAAAATTAACATCAGAAAAAAAGTCAGGAACGGCTATTCTCATATCTGATAAATTGTACTGGCCACAAAAGGTAATGAGTAGCAAAGATGGACACTATGTGATGATCAAAGAAATAATTCATCAAGGAGATATAACTGTCATCAATATTTACACACCCAACACAGGTGCACCCAAATATATACAACTACTAACAGACCTAAAGCAACACTTTTGCAGCAATGCAATAATAATAGGGGATTTCAACACAACACTTACCATCAGTGGATAGGTCATCCAGACAGAAAATAAATAAGGATATAATGACCACAATTGAAGTAATGAATCAGTGGGACTGAATAGACACTTACAGAGCCTCCTATCTCCAAATAAATGAATACACATTTTTCTCAAGTGCATATGGAACATTGTCAAGGATAGATAAAATCCAGAGATGCAAAACATGTCTCAAAAATATATGAAAATAAACATTATATTAAGTATCTTTTCTAATTATAATGCTCAAAAGCTAAAAATCAACTTAAAAGTAAATTTTAAAAAGCTCACAAATATGTGAATACCAAACAAAATGCATTTGGATAAACTCAGGGTCAATGAAGAAATAAGAGGAGAAACAAAAAATTATCTAAGACTAACAAAAATGAAAAGATAAGCGACTAGATCCTAATGGAAATGGATGCACTACAAGTGATATTAAGAGGGAAGTACATAGCAATATAGACCCACATCAATAATGAAGAAAAATCCCAAACAAACAATCTAACTTTATGGCTAAAGGAACTAGAAAAAGAAGAACAAATAAAATCAGGTAAAGGAAGATGATAAAAATTGGAGTGGAAATAAATAGAAACCAAAAAGATAATACAAAAGCTCAATGAAATCAAGAGCTGGGTTCTTTGAAAGGATAAACAAAATTGATAAACCCTTTGCTTGGTTCACTATGAAAAGAAGAAAGAAAACCCAAATAAAAAGAATCAGAAACACATTTTATGAAACTAACATTATCTTGATATTAAAACCACAAACCACACACACACCACACACACAGACACACATACACACAGTATAGAATGAAATGTCTGATAAACATAGATGCAAAAATCCTCAGTGAAATCTTGGCAAATCAAATCCAATGATTAAAAAAAATAAAATCACCATGACCAAGTGGGATTCATTTCATACATGCAAGGATGATTTCACATATGCAAACAAATCAATGCTATTCACCATATCAACAAAAAGAAAGATAAAAATCACATGATAACTTCTATAGACACTAAAAAAGCATATGACAATATCTGACACCCACATATAATAAAAAGCACTAGATGGGAATAAAAGAAATCATCTCAAATTAATAAGGGCTATATATGACAAACCCAGAACCAATATCCTATTCAGTGGTAAAACACTGAAAACATTTTCCCTAAGATCAGGAACAAGATAAGGATGTCCACTTTCTCCTCTACTGTTTAACATAGTATTAGAAATCCTAACCAGATCAATTTGGCAAGGAAAAGACTTAAAAGTAATCCAAATTGGAACAGAAGTGACTCTATCACTATTTACAGATGACTTGATAATATACATAGAAAATCAAAAGACTCTATCAAAATACCTTTCAAAATACCTTTCAAAATAATAAATGTATAATAGAGCAAAGTAGCAGGATATAGAATCAACACACAAAAATTTGTTGCACTTATATATACAATGCATTAGAAGACAGAAATTCAGAAAACAATTCCATTTGCACCAAAAAGGATGAAAATACCTGGGAATAAATTTAACAAGGGAGGTGAAGGACCTATACACTAAAAACTATAAGACATTGTCAAAGGAAATAAAAGAAGACACAAAGAAATGGGATGATATCCTACATCCATGAATTGGAAGGATAAATATTGTTAAAATGTTAGGTAATAAATTACCTAAAGTAATTTATTTGCCTAGTCATCACAATACCTATCAAAATATGTATAATGTAAATGGAATCACAAAACCTGAATAGCTAATGCAATCCTGAGAGAAAGGAAGAAAAGTGGTGGCATCACACATCCTAACTTCAAACTATACTACAGAGCATTAGTAATCATAACTGTATGGTACTGGAACAAAATGGAAACACGTAACAATGGCATAGAATGGAGATCCCATAAAGAAACCCACATAATATAAGCAGTTAATCTTTGACAAAGGAGCCATGACTATACCATGGAGAATAGAAAGTCTCTTTACAAAAAGATGCTAGGAAGTCTTGACAGACAGATGCAAAAAAAAGAAATTAGACCATAACTTAACTCCATACACAAAAATTAATTCAAAATGATTTAAAAACTTGTATATAAGACCTAAAACAGGGCCTCCCTGTTGGTACAAGTGTTTAAATCTCAACACTATGAAGCTATCGGCAGCTACTGCAGCACAAATTTGATCCCTGGCCAAGGAGCTATCCACATGGTGCAGCAGACCTCTCCTGTCTCACTCCCTGCTCCCCTCAGCAGTGTACTTCAGTCAATCCACTGTTCTGCTCCCCACTCTGTCTCTGGTGAATCCTCTTACCCCCCACACCTCTGGCCTGCACCCCAGTTCTTGTATGCATAAATAAATAAATCTATTTTTGGGCATTTGGGTTGTTTCCAAAGCTTAGCTATTGTAAATAGTGCTGCTATAAACATAGGGGTGCAGGTGCTCTTTGGAATTAATGTTTCTGTGTCCTTTGGGTAAATACCTAGGAGTGGAATTGCTGGATCATATGGAAGCTCTATCTTTAGTAGGTTGAGGAATCTCCACACAGCTTTCCATAGTGGTTGGACCAGTTTGCACTCCCACCAGCAGTGCAGGAGAGTTCCTTTTTCTCCACATCCTCGCCAACATTAAATGCCCAAAAATAGATGACTGGATCAAGAAGATGTGGTACATATACACAATGGGATATTACTCAGCAATCAAAAAAGATAAGCACATGCAGTTTGCAGCAACATGGATGGAGCTGGAAGGGAAATAAGCTCAGCGAAATAAGCCAGAAAGAAAAAGAAAAATACCGGATGGTCTTACTCATAGCAGGAATCTAGAAAACCTAAATAAGGGATCAGGAAAAAGAATAACTATAAGAAAGAAAAAATCAAAATCAACAAACAATGATGAACCAGAGACACACTATGGGGGAGCAGGGAAAGGAGAGATTGGGGTCAAAATAAGGGGGTTGCAACTGTATGGGGAATATAAAAATAAAAAAATAATAAAATAAATAAATAAATCTTTTAAAAATGAAATTATAGCATATATAATCAATGGAACACTGTTCAACTATTTAAAAAGATGAAATAGTGCCTTTGGGACAAAATTAGATGGATCACGAGGTGATGATGCTAAATAAAATAAGTCAGGAAGTGAAAGTTACTGGATGGTTACATTCATTTGCAGAACATAAATAACCAAAGAAAACAAATGGGCGAAGCACAGAAAAATCATTCGTAGACCCCATGAAAAATATGGTGCTACCAGAAATGCTAGGGAAGGAGGGAGGAAGGGCTGTAGGAGGAAAGAGGACAGGGTGTTGGCATGGGAGCTTTGGGAGGGGGAGTGATGCATGTAATATGGTGGGGTGAAGTTCACGCCCCAAATTTATATAGTTATGTCAATGATGGGCAAATCAATACAATTTGGGGTTGTGACTTGGGGGCAGGTGACTCTACTTGAGAATATTCTAGTCAATTATATATCAATAAAGCTGAAATTAAAAAAATTTACTATATTTACTATTTACTATAAAGCTACATATCACCAAATCATCCAAATTAGGAAGCAAAAAAAAAGCAATTTTCAAATATAGAAAAAAATAGGCTGTGTGTATATTTTAAATACGATAGTTAATAGAAAATGCTTCAGTATGTGGTCTCATTATTTTTCTTTTTCAGCCAATTGCGAGCAACTCGATTGCAGTTCAGCTTGGTTTTTGTTCTGAGGGACCTAAGTGCACTATTTCTGGTTTCCGAGAGTTGTTTTTTTTTTTCCCCTCCTTTTTCATTTCCAGGTTATGTTCAGTTAATTATTGGAATGTTGAACATTCTGTCCTAATACTTGAAAGTTCTTGAATTTGGTGTAGGCAAAGGGAAGCATAATGGATACAAGGGACATTCTCCCGGCCCTATTTTATTGCCCTTCTCTCCAAGTACATTCATAAGAAATTGTGCTTAAATAAATTGAATTGTACCTATGGTTTTAGCTAAACACAATTTGGAACTAGCTTATTATATACTAATAAAAAAGCTCTTGCTTTCAGAAGTTAACTTTTTGTGAAAATAATGGCAAATATGGGATATTTAAAATACATATTCAGGAGAACTGGTTTCTAATGAGAAAGCTAAAGCTGGCATTGGCTGAAACAAGGGGTACAAGCCACTGTTCTAGGGTCCTTCAGGAGAGAGCAGCAAAGACTAGGGAGCTGACCTGGGAATTGTGAAAATGAAAACTCTTTCCACCTAAGAGAATACTTCAGAAAAGGTTGCAGGAATGTTCCTCCTAGCTTCCCCTCTGCTAAAGACAAGCAACCAAAGAAAAAGCCACAAAACCACCCAGTGGTGAGATTTATGGGGATGATGATAACTGAAACCTATCACTGGTTAAGGACATTGGGGACACCCCACATTCTGATGGCTCTGAATACCAAGTTGTGAATAGAAGTAAAGCCAGAAGGAATTGCAGTCAAGTGAGTGAAGGCAAGAGAGCTGTTAGGTAGGCATGCTCAGGGAACCTCAGAACAGGAAAATGTGTGCTGTCCTCATTTTACAAGTCTTTTTTTTTTTTTTTTTTTGAGGGAGAGACACAGTAGAAGATTACTATTACTTAACTGGAAGTAGTATATACTGGAAGTACTATGTGTATATATATATATATATGTACTGGAAGTTGTGAAATGATTTTTTTTTTGCTTTTTTTTTTGTAGATTTATTTATTTATTCATACAAGCACTGGGTACAGTCAGAAGCATGGGAGGGTGAGAGAACTCACCAGAGCCAGAGTGGGGAGCAGAGCAGGCAGAAGGACCGAAGTACACTGCTGAGGGGAGCAGTGGGAGGCAGGAGAGGTCTGCGCGCCATGTGGGACCCTCCTCCCGTGGCCAGGGAGCAGCCGGGAATCGAACCAGTGCTGCAGAGGCTGCGGGCAGCTTCGCAACCCAGCGCTCAACTGCTGCGCCATCGGGGAGGCCCTATGAAATGATTTTTGATCAATTATTATTTATTTAAAAAGTAACCATTTTATGGAATATTGCTAAGCAATCAAAAAGTGAAACTTATGCCATTTGTGGCAACATGGATGGAGCCAGAAGGGATTATGCTAGCTGAAATAAGTCAGAAGGAAAACTCTAAGTATCAATTGGCCTCACTTATATGTGGAATGTAGAGGAAACAGAACAAAAGGTTGAGAAAAAGACAAAACTTGCAGCTGGCCATACATCTGAGGCATATACAATAGTGGAGGGGGGCAAAAGGGAGGTCAAAACAGAAGGAAAGAACACAAGGGAATTTGGTGATGGATCATGAGTGATATGGTGGCTGGAGAACTATGGAGACTACATGTGAGGGGAGGAACCAATTACTGTACAATAATGAACAATGATGTAAGAAAATAAAATATTAAAAAAATTTTTTTAGAAAGTAACCATTATAAAAGCAAAAGTTCAAATGTGCTGAGTGTCATAGGTGCCCTGACACAAGCAGTCACTAATATGACTGTGTGGTACATGGTGTATGTCTCTCAATAACCCATAAGAAACATCTCAACGTCAGATTGAGTCTGGGTCTTCCATTTTTGTTGAACTTTCTAAGAGGCCGTCTCTTGCGCATGTCAGAGTTGTCTATCCAGTTGATGTGTGTGGCCTAGTGGCCAGTGCTCATGTTTGGCTATCTGCATTCAACCATGGTTTCAAACATAATTTCTGGATCATAATTTTATTGATCCCTTTCTTGGAATGGTTGATTAATTCTGCTCTGAAAATAGTGGAGTGTCTGTATCCCAATTGTATATTGAAAAGAAAAGGAAATGACATCTTTTGAACAAAAAGGACAGAACCAGAGTAATTTTGAGCCAGATGTTTCACATTCTGGAATGACTATGTCTATCTTTGGCTCTTTCTGTTCTAACATACCTCGGCAAACTTTCTATTTATGAAAATCTTATCCCAAGTCATTAAGATTGTATACCATCAGCCCAGTGCTCAATGTGCCATTCTGAGATTGAGACTATATTGGTGTCAACCAGGAAGATTGCATTAACTCTTTAAGGCCTTAGAACTTGAGTTAGCAAATGACAGGCAGGTATGAGTAAAGGTCTGAGAATGGCAATGAGAAGCAGGAGGATTTCAATCTTTCCTCCCAACACTGAAGCATCTGTAACACACACACACCACACAAACCACATCACACACACTACAACACACATATACACACCACACAAAAATCACACACATACACACACACCACACATACCTCATATACCACACACACGGCATACACCACGTATCACACACACACACATCTAACTCATGCAATTGTGAGCGTTGGCAAGCCAGAAATTTGTAAGGCAAACAGGAAACTCAGGTAAGAGTTGATACTAGTCTTTTTTTTTTTTTTTAAGATTTATTTATTTACTTATTTATACAAGCATTGGGTACAGTCAGAAGTGCGGGAGGGTGAGAGAATTCACCTGAGCCAGAGTGGGGAGCAGAACAGGCAGACTGACGAAGTACACTGCTGAGGGGAGCAGCAGGCGCGGCAGGAGAGGTCTGTGCGCTATGTGGGACCCTCGCCTGGCAGCCGGGGATCGAACCGGCGCTGCAGAGGCTACGGGCAGCTTTGCAACCCAGTGCTCAACCGCTGCACCACCAGGGAGGCCCATGAGTTGATACTAGTCTTGAGGGAGAATTTCTTCTTTTTCTGGAAAACCTCAGGTTTTGCTCAGAGTTTTGTTAATTGATTGGATAAATCAATTGATTTTTTTTTTTAAAGATTTGTTTATTTATTTATTTATACAAGCACTGGATACAGTCAGAAGCGCGGGAGGGTGAGAGAGTTCACCAGAGCCAGAGCAGGGAGCAAAACAGGCAGAAGGACCGAAGTACACTGCTGAGGGGAGCAGTGGGAGGCAGGAGAGGCTTGCGCGCCATGTGGGACCCTCGCCTGGCAGCCGGGGATCGAACCGGCGCTGCAGAGGCTGCGGGCAGCTTTGCAACCCAGCGCTCAACCGCTGCGCCACTGGGGAGGCCCAAATCAATTGATTTTTTATGATAATTATTTATTTAAAGTAAATATTAACCACAGGTACAAAGTGACACCTAAATCAATGTTTCATTAACTACATGCTATAGTCCAGCCAAGTTGATGCATAAAAACAAACTTCTCAGGGCCTGGAGACCATGGAGTGCTAGGTGGGATGGGTTGTTCTAGTAGGCCCAATGGAAGAATTTGTGAACTCAATGGAAGCTGTGGGTGATGAATGAAAAACAGCCCCAACAGAGCCTCCTATGGTTGTGGAGGAACAAATGCAGCCCAGGATTGCCTCTTCATCCTCATACCCACAGGTGAGCCTGAGGCCAGGCTGGCTCCTCTCATATCCAGTCTGTCTTCAGGAGATCCTTTTTTGAATGCCAGACAGTAAAGAAGATGGGAAACAAGGGTGACATGATGGCTTGTGCCCTGCCACTCCCAAACTCCCATTGTCCCTAGTCATTTCCATTGGCTCTGCGAATTCTGTGATACTTATTTTCCCGCACAGATGGCTGTTTTTATAGTGGCTTTCTGAATTGTTTATTAACTACTGCCAACTATGCTGTGATTCAGAGAGGAAATGACTTTCAGGAGCATGGAAGCCAATCAGCCTCAGCAGGAACTGCCACCTGTGGGAAAACAAAAGTAAAATTTGCCAATATTTTTGAATGTGTGAATATGTTTATACTCTGAAAGCACAAGCTTGCTTAGAAGGAGTGAGTGCATATTTGCTCTGTGATTTCTCAAGAATTTAATGTCACACACAGGTGTGAATATAAAACAAGAAAATACATT
Source organism: Talpa occidentalis (assembly GCF_014898055.3). Lineage (NCBI taxonomy): Eukaryota > Metazoa > Chordata > Mammalia > Eulipotyphla > Talpidae > Talpa > Talpa occidentalis. The sequence goes on from NW_023605194.1 coordinate 78,042,219, forward strand.
GCCACCATGTGATTTGAAACATATTTTCTGTCTGTGGACCTCAGTTTTCTTCTCTGAAAAATGGGTGAGAATAACTCTTGTCTGGATTGTTTCAGAATGTTATGAGGAGCAGATCAAATGAATAGATAAAATTCATTAGGTGAGGTTAAGATACCTGGCAAATGCAAGCTGTTGTTCTTATGAGTCTTGCTACTTTTATTATTACTTTTCTTATTTATAGAGAATCCAAATGCAACTTGAAATTTTATTTTATTTAATTGTTTTTTAAAGATTTATTTATGCATATAAGATTGGGGTGCAGGCCAGAGGTGGGGGGAGGATGAGAGGATTCACCAGAGAGAAAATGGGGAACAGAACAGGAAGATTGACTGAAATACACTGCTGAGGGGAATCAGCGGGCGAGACAGGAGAGGTCTGCTGCGCCATGTGGATCACCTCCCTGTCTGGGGATCGAATTCATGCTGCAGTGGCTGCGGATTGCTTCATAGTGCTGACACTTAACCCCTTGCACCATCAGGGAGGCCCCTTGCAATTTGAAATTTTACTGTGACCTCAGCATGGGGGAAAACAATACATTTTGCACCATGCTTGGGTCTTTCCATATTAAAATTTGCTTATCATTGGTTTGCTTCTGTCTGATACCTTAATCAGTGTGATGTTTATTTAGACTTTCTCTCCCTGTCTGATTCTCAGCCTGTTGGATGGAAGGCCAGGGTGGCCAGCTTTTTTTTTTTTTTAGGGTTCAAAACAGTTTATATGCCTAATGCAAAAAATTTGGAAAATTTAGAAAAAGATAAAAAATAAAAATGACCTATAATCTGACAATTTAGAGAAAATCGCTGTGAAAATTTTTATGAACTTGCATAATTTTCTATGAATATTTATACATATGGATAAGTTTAAAGACAATGAAATACGTATGTGTAAATACACACATTTGCATATATATGCACATACTAAGTTGTTCACTTTTTTCTCTTAATTTATTGTAAATATATTTCTGCTTTTTGACATGAGGGACACACAGTAGTTTCTGATTAGGTCTCTGGACCTCCCTGTTCCAAGTCTGCTCCTTTCTGCTGCGGACAAATTGCACTGTCTGGGGTTATTGACCATTTGCCTGCTGGTTCACTTTATTCTTTCCTCTATTTATAAGGCAGAACTTGTCTTTTACTTCCAGTTTGGGAGGCAGATTTTGGTCTTGGAAATCGGAATTATTTACCCTCAAAGAAATGCAGCACACAAAAAATTCATGGGAATTCAAATTACAGTGTGAGATTCACATGGTTTCGTCAATTCCAGTGGCTGGACTTGCTGGGGATCTTTAGCGGTAACAGCAAACCCCCATCTTACCTGCGCACACCTGCCCCCACGCCTTGTGGCTACATAGCTGTAGGAAAAAGGCAGGCAAAACTTACTGGTTTACATGGCCCTGCATTTTATCTATCCTCCTGGAAGTTGTGACTTTTAGGGCAGAGTTATTTTTGAATTTTATGATTTTATAGGGAAAATTAAATGGGTTGGATAAAAATTTTTGTTCTTTTTATAAACTTTTTTCAATAGCTAAATGTAGGATTCTTTTGCAAATACTTGGTAAGTTAGTTATATATTTCTATTCCATAGCCTTTCCTGTGTTTATTATTCACACTATCAAGTTTATGAAACTGATTGTTGCGTTCACAAGGTATATATTTCCTCTCTCAAATTAGAGGTTTTTATGCATAGGTTTCAGTGGTCCTTAGAGCATCTGCCCGTCCTTTCCCTTCCATACTGCAGACTGAGACTTGAAGTGGTTTCTTCAGCACACAAACCTGACCTCTTTTTGAAAACTCATCACCTTCAGGTTCCTCTAGCCCTCCATCCTTCTTGCTGTCCAGACCTCCTCCAAAACACTTCCATTAGGGCCTCCCTGGTGGCGCAGGGGTTAAGATGCAACCTATGAAGCTATCCACAGCCACTGCAGCAAGAGTTTGATTCCTGGCCAGGAGCTACCCACATGGCCCAACAGACCTCTCCTGACTCGCCCGCTGCTCCCCTCAGCAGTGTATTTCAGTCAGTCTGCCTGTTCTGTTCCCTGCTCTGTCTCTGGTGTATCCTCTCACCTCCCCACACCTCTGTCCTGTACTCCAGCTCTTGTATGCATAAATAAATCTTTAAAAACAAAACAAAACAAAACTCTTCCAGTAGTTGCCCAAAAATGTGTAGTTACAGAGGAATTGATGAGTTATCTGAGCTGTGTCTGTGCTTGGCTCTCCTCTCCATCAGGATGCCTTTATGCTCTGGGTCCTTCTATACATTTTGAGACACAACTTACCCACCAGGGGCCTACCCTTTCTCTGGGCCCCCAAGGAGCCTGTTATTGCCCAAGGGTGCCAGAAAGCTTTATTCATGTGGGTTCTCCCTTTTCAGACCAGGAGATTCCTCACACTAGACTGGCTTGTAAGTCCCAGCTTCTAATGCACTCCGAGATCCTTAACAGATCCTCAATAAATACTTTTTGAATAAATGGTTCTTATCTATTTATTAAGCTTGTTCTACAAAGGATGTTTCCTAATCATTTTATTCTCAGACTAATTTCCTAGCTAATAGGTTTCTGCTCCTTGCTATGGGACCCACTTGGGGACCAGCAGCAGTATCACTTGGGGTTTGCAGGGGTGGAATTTGCATTTCAATAAGCTCCCCAGGTGAGTGTACCCTCAGGTTTGAAAAGCAGTGCTGTAGATCACTGAAAGTAAAGCAATTTTTTTTCTTTTAAAATAATTCAGTAACTGGGCCTCCCTGGGGGCGCAAGAGATTAGGCAATGCACTATGGGGCAGTCCACAGCCTCTGTAGCATGAGTTCGATCCCCAGCCAGCTGGGGAGAAACCCACATGGCACAACAGACTTCTGCCTCGCTTGCTGCTCCCCTCAGCAGTGTACTTCGGTCCATTTGCCTGTTCTGTTCCCCACTCTGTCTCTGGTGAATCCTCTCACAACCCCTTCTCTGGCCTGTACCCCAGCTCTTGTATGCATAGATAAATAAATCTTTAAAAAAAAATTCAGTAACAGATTTAAACCCTTATTTTCTGAAACAATACTACACAATTAGAAGCTAATTAGAAAAAGTTTTTACTGAAACTCTAGCATGTGAATTTTAGTTATTTTAGTTGTAATTTTTAATGAAAAGTATTCATTTTTATTTACATTTGATACTAGGACATTATTATTGGTAGCAGGGACACAGGGCCAAGGACCAGTGACTTATAAATCACAACAGAGGACTCATGAGTTCCTTCTAGAAGGGGCTTAAGGAAGAGCACCTGGTTGGAAGAGGGGACATAGAGACATGTCTTGAAATTATATCTGTGTGACAAGGACACTCTTGCTTAGACAGAATTTTTCTAAAAATTATCCACATTTTATATAGAATTGAGGGCAGATCAGTTGTCCATAACAAGGAATGTCTTGACTTCCTTGCTTTTTTTTCTATAAAACCCCATCCAGTCTATCAGCAAATCCTCTAGATGTGCCCTTTGGAATTTTCTGCTACTCATCTTTCCCACAACCTCTCTAACCTGAGGCACCTCCATCTTCCCCTGAATTATTGCAGTAGATTTCTGTTGACTCCCTACATCCAACAAGCCTATTCTCCACCTGGGTGCAAGGTCATGCCCTCCACTGCTCCAAAGCTGCTGCTGCTGTCTGCCTCACTCTAAAGGACAATGAAGTCCTTGTTATGGCCTAGAAGGTCTATCCCTTGCCTTCTCCAGCTGCACCTCCTGATGCTTCTTTCATTTGTGAATCCCTTCACATGGGTCTCCTTACTGTTTTTCAAGTCTTGTCAGCAATAATGCTGCCCCAGAGCCTTTGCACATATTTTTACCCCTCTGGGAAACTTTCTAAATGGGTTATTCCCTCTTAGGTTTCTCTGAATATATGAAGTGGCAGAGCTTTTCCCTGACCACATTTTCCTTCCACCCTCGCCATTCCTATCTCCTATCTCTTTATGCTGCTCTCTGTTTCACAGAGAGCATCCCTTGATATCGCACATATTTGTTATTTTACCTATTTTTTTCTTTTTCCGTTAAAATGCATTCTTTTGTTTTGTCCACTGTTGTATTCCTAATGGCCAGGATAGCCTAGCACACAGTAAGTGTTTAATAAATGTTAATTGAATGCAGAACAAATGACAGGACAGAGGGCCAGCACTAAGGGGATGACACTTGTGAAGATTATTGGGGAATGAATCAAGAAATGTTCAGTGGACTCAAGTCAGTTACCTACATCCCATGTTGCCTACAAATGTTCAACTCTTTTTTTAAAAAAGATTTATTTATTTATGCATACAAGAACTGGGGTACCAGCCAGAGGGGCGGGAGGTAAGAGGATAAGAGGATTCACCAGAGACAGAGTGGGGAGCAGAACAGGCAGACTGACTGAAACATACTGGGCGAGACAGGAGAGGTCTGCTGCTCCATGTGGGTAGCTCCATGGAGCTGGGGATCAAACTCATGCTGCAGAGGCTGTGGATAGCTTCACAGTGCAGTGCTTAACCAGGGAGCTCCTACTGGTAATTTTGGACCAGACACTGCTAGTCACAGGTGGAGTGCTTAGTGCTTGGTCCTTCCATGGCCCAGGGATTTGAAGTTCTGAGCTTGACAATAAGAAACCTGTAAACAGGGGAGTAAGATTTTGTATTACCACTTCTAAGACATATTTCTTCACAATTAAACATCTTTCAAGTCAGGATATGTCTTACAACAATACCAGAAGCACATTTCCTTTTTAGTGGTACACAAAATAATGTGTCTCATGGTTGTGTTGAGAAGATTTGATCTTAAACTCGAAGAAAGAAGGTATTTCTCACTTGCATTTTCAGATCAAAGAGAGACCAAAAGAAATAGGCACCTAGGTAAGAACGATATTGTCTGTGGGCTAATAATTGCAACGGGCTGATGGAACTAATGGGGTATAAATCTTAAGTGCAAAGGTTATTTACTTGCTATAACTTTCAAATAATAGGAGCATTCATGGTGAAATGATAGATGATGAAAAATCAGTAGGTTTTCATGGTTTGGACTATAAGGACTTTTAAGAATTGAAGAGTCAGGGGCATCCCTGGTGGCACAAGGGGTTAAATCTCAGCACTATGAAGCTCTCTGAAGCAGTGGCCAGAGAGCTAACTAACCCACCTGGGCACAGCAGACCTCTCCTGTCTCGCCTCTTGCTCCCTCAGCAGTGTATTTCAGTCAATCTATCTATTCTGCTCCCCACTCTGTCTCTGGTGAATCCTCTCACAGCCTGCACCTCTGGCCCACACCCCAGCTCTTGTATGCATAAAATAAATAAATCTTAGAAAAATAGAATTGAAAAGTCAGGCAGTATAATGATAAAATGAAAAGCAGAACTTCTTGCTGAACTGTCTTCCCTCATGCTCCTGGAGTCCTGGCAGTTTTCTCTGCGAGGTCTCCAAATAGACAAATAGCAGATGTGTCCCCAACCCCCATGTTTGCAAAGCCATGGTTAATACAAAGGTTAATATAAAACAATAGAAAAATAGTACAAATTATAGCTTATCAATATCACCTTCATTTCAGTGAAGGAGTTTTCTCAATAGTAACCTTTAGTCATGAAATGATTTCATTTATTAAACGATTATTCTTTGCTATTAGCTAAGCTTTCAGCTGATTTAACTGGATTGTGGTATTTTTCGTCATTTTGGTAAAGGACACTTTCTCTTGGATAGAAGAAACTCTTGAGTAATTTTTTACCTTGCTCTCTTCAGAGAGCCCCTGTTGGCTGCCGGTTCTATTTCATCATATTCCTGTGATTCTCCAGTATCCTGGGCCTCTTCAGTTAAGGGCCTTTGCTTTAGCAGCCCCTATTAGAGGCCCCGGGAATTAGCTCAGCTCGCCAACTTCCCCTACACCCACTCCCGGAATCCAGGCCCAAGAAGGCCTCAACCACCTGTGCCCCTGGAGTCTCAGACCCCACATGGGCGCTGATGAGATGAATAGGAGCTGTTTTCCATTTCTGACCTCCTGAGAAAGACCTGGCACAGAGACAGAGGGAGAACATGCCTTTATTAAGTGTTCCAAGAGCTCAGAAGCAAACATGTATGATTAATAACAAGTATTTTACTAATTGATTACAAAACAAGCAGGCTTTGGGCTTCCCTATTGCCAGGTAATTATAATGAATTATGTTCGAACATAAAAACATTTGGAGCCCCAAGTTTCCCCCAGCCTCTTCCTTAGGATCACAACAGAGCAGAGCGTCCCCCATCCCAGCCGCTGCCCTTTGGCGCCTCCCTCCTATCTTTGCATCTGTTAGGAGGCTTTGTGGCCTATCAGATTCTATTTGGGAAAGTTTTCCTCAGTGCTTGAAAAACAGGAAATTGGCATCTTTGTGGATCGTAAATCAAAGTTGGATGGAAACCCCCTTCTCCAGATTCTCCTGTGCCATCTCGACTCCCTCTCACCTTGGAAAAATAAATGCAGGGGGTTTGAAGCTGCTCCAGCAGAGTTAAAAAATCACACAAGCAATCGGTGTAGACTCTAAACACACCGAGACCTCATTTGGGTGCAAAGTTTTCCACATAATAAGGTGATAGCTTGACAGTTTTAATGGGAGGGGGAAATTGCATTTATTGTTACCTGGCTGATCCTAGATTAGGTGCTTTTTTAAAAATTCAATATTATAATTGAAAGGTTCGGCGCGGTAAAGAAAAGGAGAGCATGGACCTTTCAATAATCTCATCACATCTCCTTTAAAAAAAAAAAACCTCTCCCTCCTTGAATTCATACTTTTGTCCCTCTTGACCCTGCCTTCTGACCTCTGATTTTCCCCTCTGAGAATCTCTGTTTTCCTGTTTCCCACTACTCGGCTCTCAGTGGTCACTTACTGTCATGTCTCTCTTTTTTTTTTTTTTTAATTTTTTTTTTTAATAGAGGCATGTTTTATTTATTTATTTGTTTGTTTGTTTGTTTTGTTTATACATGCACTGGGTACAGTCAGAAGCGCGGGAGGGTGAGAGAATTCACCAGAGCCAGAGTGGGGAGCAGAGCAGGTAGAAGGACCGAAGCACACTGCTGAGGGGAGCAGCGGGTGGCAGGAGAGGTCTGCGCACCATGTGGGACCTTCCTCCGGTGGCCGGGGAGCAGCCGGGGAGCGAACCGGCGCCGCAGAGGCTGCGGGCAGCTTCGCAACCCAACGCTCAACCGCTGCGCCACCGGGGAGGCCCTGTCATGTCTCTTTAAGCAGCATCCACATTGAAATATTGCACCTTCCATAAAGTTCTCTTTGGCCAGTAACAATTCAGGCACAAGGGTGGCAGGATAAAGTGCCTGCATTTGAGTGTTGAAAATAAAACAGGCCTTTTTTTTTTTTTTTTTTTTTTTTGCGGGACCCTCGCCGGCGGCCGGGAACGAACCAGTGCTGCAGAGGCTGCGGGCAGCCTTGCAGCCCAGCATTCAACTGCTGCACCACCAGGGGAGGCCCTCCCTTGTTTTAAAAATGAAGCAAAACAAAAATAAACAGAGAGAAAGTGAGAAAGCAAAAACCATTGACCCATGCTCTTCTCATTTTTGTGGTTGGTTATGCCAAGCTGATCATTTTTTTTTTTTTAAAAGATTTATTTATTTATGCATGCAAGAACTGGGGTGTAAGCCAGAGATAGGAGGGGCAGTGAGAGGATTCACCAGAGACAGTGGGACCCAGAACAGGCAGATCTCCTGAAATACACTGCTGAGGGGAGCAGTGGGCAAGGCAGCAAAGGTCTGCTGTGCCACATGGGTTAGTTCCCTCACTGGCTGGGGTTGGAAGGGGGGCTGGCGATAGCTTGACAGGGAGGCCTCCCAAGCTGATCATTCTAATATTGACATGATAATAGTGTGTTCTATCGCCATCTATACAGACAGACATTTCTATCTGTCTATCTGCATCTCAACTGAAGTTGAGAAAGGGGCAGCATGAGGATAAAATGAAAAACAAGCATGCTTAGCAATTTGTCTCTTCTGTGTTTTGTTTCACAGATTGTGCATGAGTTCAAGTGAAGTACCTGGCTCAGTGTGGCCCAGGGAGCTGGGTTTGCATCCTGGCCTTGCCAGCTACTTGTGTGAATTTTAGAAGCAAATGTAAAGCATGGAAGCTGTAGTTTCCTCATTATGTTTCAACATGATTGTTCCCACCTTGCAGGGTCATGATGAGAATGAAAGGAGATGCTTTAACTAAATGGGGCTCAGCGTTTTTGAAGGCTCAATTGTTGATCATCATCCTCATCCTCATTTGCAAAAAATGGTGCTGGGCATGAGTGGGGGGCATGGTCACCCACATTCGGTGTGTCTGGCAGCCCAGGTCAGCGATTTGAGGGCTACTCTCCCTCTTGCCTTTGGCAGTCCCGTCAGGCTCCTTTAAGGGGCTGGAGAGGGTGCGCCAGCTCTGGTAGGCACACCCCAGGGAGCTTGGCTGGAATCCAGGCCACACAATGGTCTCAGGAACATTTGACACTCAAATAACACAAGGCCACAAGGCAGGAGCAGAGGGGAAATAAAACCTGTTAGAGCAACACTCAGGGGCAATGGAACACGTGTTTCCACGCTTATTTATAGAAGCTCATTCCACCTCTGTAGCAAAGAGCTTTTGACAGTCCTAATTTATTTCTGGGGAAAATCCTGGGGACAAGACATTTTTTGATAGCGAGGACTTTAGTAACTGGGCTGATGGCAATGGAATGTGGGCCAAAATGACAAACGCATAAACATTATTGCTTTGGATCTGCATCATCCCCAGTAATGAATACATGGAGAATAATTCCCGAATAATGTTGTAATAAAATAAATAGAAAAACTACTAATTAAACTGAGGTATGAGAACATGAGGGTAGCTCTTCAAGTTACCACAAGTTCAGATCTTATTTGGGGAAGCAGTGGTGCTGTGGTGACTGGAGATGTTGCACAAATGAAGGTGCCCCCCCCCACCAGTTTGCATTTATGCAAGACTTAAAGGATGTTTGTGTTGTGGATGTTCTAAGGCATTGGGGAGCTGACCCTTGTTTTAGATGTCAGTGGTTTTGATTGAGCTTTTCCAGACTCTTGTTGAGGCAAAGAAAACTTCAGGGTTTTGCTGCCATCATTAAAAAAATAATCTGTCACCATTGCTTCTTTTGAATTCTAAAGAAAATGCTGAGTTAGTGGAATGAACGTGGGCCTGGCGGATGCTTTCAGGAAGGCACTATAGTGAAGTGGCTATGGGCTTGGGGACTGGAAACAGATGGAACTATTTGTGACCTCACTCTGTCACTTACTAGCTGTAGAATTAGGGAAGTAATTTAACTTGTGTAAACTTTAGCTGCCTTCATCCTAAAATAGGCTTGTTGTGAGGATTAAATGAAACCAAAGAGGACTTAAAATACAGTAACTTAAGTCAAAGCAGTCTCTTTCCCTCTCACCCGAGTCTGGTCCTGGATACTACTCCACCAGGCCACTCAAGGACCCAGGTTACTTTTGTCTTGTTGCTCCTTAATCCCCTGGCCATCTGGGTCTCTGTCCAGACCTGAGCCCAGCCAGGGTGAGGATAAGAACCAAAGTCCATGGAAAGTGGCTTATCTCTAAGTTTGCCAAAGACTGAGAAGTTACTGTTGTGCTTTCTGTTCACTTTCAGTTGCCATTGACCCATCTTAGTCACAGGTCACACCTCAAACAAAGCAAGGGAGATGGAAAATGGAGCCTTTAACAGAGTAACCATGTATACAGGAAAAAAGGAGTATGGGGCTTCCTCTGGTGGCGCAGCGGTTGAGCACTGGGCTGCAAGGCTGCCCACAGCCTCTGCAGCACTGGTTCGTTCCCTGGCCGCTGGCGAGGGTCCCACCGAAAAAAAAAAGGAGTATGAATTTTTGGGGAGACAACTATCAATTCTGTCACAGTATGTAGCACACTATGCCTAGCACACAAGTGCTTTAAAACAGATGCCATTATTTTCATGAAATAGTTCTAGTATGTTCTTTGGATGCATGTCCTCAGCTGGCTCGCAGCCTGGAACATAGTAGATGCTCAATTAATATTTTTCAAGTGAGTCATATTGCAAAAATAAACAAATTGTTTCCTTTCAGTTGAGATATTATTATGGGTGCCGTGCGTTTCTCCAGGGCAACCACTATGATTTGCTTTCTTTTGTCAGATGGCAGGGAGAGCTGGGAGAAAGACCTCAACTGCAGTTGCAGGTACCAACAACTTTCCCAAAGGATCTCCTCTAACCACAGAGCATTTTGTTCCTCACTGAGGAGGTGTATGTCAGGGACCAGAGCCCCCCCCCCCCACGAGCTGCCTCCTACCACATAGTAGCTGCTCGAAGAGCAGTTTTGAATGAATGAATAGAACTTTTCAAAAAGTAGACACACCTTCTTTTTCAGAATGTTAACGTGTCTGTTTGTAAGGATGAGTTGGCCTAACATGTTTGGCAGGCTGTGATTTTTTTCCCGTGTCATATGTAATGACTGAAATAAACTGTGTGAATCCATGTAATACACTTAGGTCTCTGGAGCTGCCTGGGTGGTGCTGATCAGTATCTCACTGTTCTAACAGACTCCAAAGTACAGGTTTTCCCTGGAGAGAAGAAGTTCAGAGAGAGGTGCTTTCTGTAGTTTTGGCCACATTGACATTGTGGATTGTCAATTCTGGAGGGTCACTGAAGGTGAATTGGCCATCCAACAAAAGTAATTGTAGCCATAGGTGGCACTGGCACTGGGAATGTCCCAGCCTCTAATATAGTGGCTTTCATTTTTGGACAGTTTTGATTGTCAGACACTTTCTCTTCATATTGTGCCCAAATCTTTCCTCCCTGTAATGTCTACCCACCAATATCACTCCAACCAGTTTCCACGCTCTGATACCACCAAGCACAGGCCTTATCTCCTTGGCTGCCCTCTTCTAATGGACGCTGAGCACCTTGCCCTAGAAAAGGAATACCACTCTCACCTCCTCCCTTCTGTGTGCTCAGATGGGAGCTGACATGCAGTCACATGTGAATTATCCTGAAGGAAGGGTGACCCTGGGAAACAAATCCCGTGAGACTAGAACAGGATTCACATCAGAAATCTGGCTCAGCTATGGGATCTTCTGACTTTTATGGGGTGTTCTGGCTTGGGAGGGGCAGCTAGAAAGGTTTCTTTCTTTCTATTTTTTTAAAAAAGATTTATTATTTATATAAGAACTGGGATACAGGCCAGAGGTGTGGGAGGGTGAGAGGATTCACGAGAGACAGAGCGGGGAGCAGAACCTGCAAATGAACTGAACACACTGCTGAGGAGAGCAGTGGGCGTGACAGGAGAGGTCTGTCGCGCCACGTGGGTTTCTCCCTAGCTGGGCGGGTTCGAACCTGCACTGCAGAGGCTGCGGACAGCTTCAACCCACTGCGCCACTGGGGAGGCCTACAGAAAGGTTTCTGTGAGTCTGACTGAAGTGAGTCAGGCCTGGACAGCAAGTGGAAGCAGAGAGGTGGTAAGAGCAGGTTACGCTCAGCGTGGAAGGTTCTCTGTGCGGTTGGACATGCTGGGAGTGGAGACTGGGAGGGCGGCAGGGGCTGTGTCGCAAAAGTTGTCTGCTGGGGGTGTTTTTGTCCTCTCCTGAAGAGACCAGGCATCAGAAGATGGTAAGCAAAGAAATGACATCAGCTCTGGGGTAGGAAGATCAAGTTGGTGGCTTAGGAAGTGAAATTCGGAATGGGTTGAGGTTGATGGCAGGCGACCAGCCCCAAGGTTATTGCATCATTTCAGCTGAGAATGCTGAGAGCCTGATCTAAAGCTGCAGGGAAAGAGAAGGGTAGGTTGATGTGAGGAAGAATTAGGAGTGGTGGGCCCAGATACAGGGATGGTGTAGGAGGAAGGAGCGGTGCATGAAGAAAAGCTGATGAGTGAGTCAGGGTTTTGGGAACCTGGGGGGCTTCAGTGTTGTGGCTGAAGTGCTGGGAGTTCCTGACTCAGTCTTGCTGGACCAGGCTTCACCTTTTGGGTGGTGTGATGGGGGTGTCAAGGCCCGGGGCCTGCTGGTGAACCAGGTGAGCTGAGCGTGCTCCCCAGGGCTGAGAGTTAGATGCAAATGAGGTTCCAGGACTTGTCCCCTTGGAAGATGGACTCTCCCCTCTCCTTGGCTGTTTCTCAATGACACATTCCCCAAGACAATCTCAGGTTGAGTGTCCCTGGGAGCAGCCTGGGATCCACACCCCCTCTTGGGGAAGCCTGGGGTCTGATCACCATGGGCACCAGCTCAAGCGTGGTGCGTGGAAGGCCCAGCACGCCAGCAACTACAGGTTTCTTGATCATTTTGCATCAAACTCACATCAGGGATACTCAGCCATTGGTCTAATTATACCCCCTTTGCCTCTTTCCCTCTTTCCGAGCAACAATTAAACAGGCAATGTTTCAATGATTGGTGCTTAGCTTTAGCTTTTCTACAAACAAAACCACAATCATGGCCTGATATCAGTCACTGAATTACTGATTCCTAACTTAACATAAAACGAATGCCTATGTGAAACAGTTAAAGTATTGCGAGAATATTTATTTTGAGTGACTAAACTATCCACTTCCTGTTCAGCGTTAAGGAAAATTGGTCTTTATTATTCCAGGGAAATGTCAAGATCACTAAGTATCGTAGCATTTTGACCTGTGTTATGTTGAACAAACTCTCCACATGTTTCTCATAAAAATATACATCAGAGATGGCTTCAAACTGAACGTCAAACTTAGTTAAAGGTACAAACCTCTTCAAAGTTATTGTGAATATCAGATAGAACAATCAAAAGCACATCAGTGTGAGCTGGTTTTTTCCTAGAGGCTGCCTCCCGGCTGATGGATTTAGCAACTTTGTGAGTGTTATTCTAAGTGATGGAAGGTTGGTCTCTGCCTTCATCAAAACGACCTCCCCTGGCTGCTGGCTGGAGTTCTGGAGAAACTCCATTTCCACCAGGTTTTTTTTTAATGTCTATACGCACTTATGAAAACATTAAAAAAAAAAATGATGCCCTATCTCTTGCTTGACCTGTGTGATGATCACCTGGGTATATAAACATATATGAATTTATCAAACTAAATACTTTTCTGTGTAGAAGTTATGCTTTAATTCAATATGAATACATGTTTTCATATTCCATGGAATGTCAGCAAGAATAATTTTTTAAAAACTTCTTTCTCTAGTAAGAGGTTGACAAGGAATAAGTGTTTTGTAAACTATTTAGTTGTTAAAAAATCTTAGCTCCATAACCTGCTAGCCCCTACATGCTGTGTTTTGGGGTTTGATTCCTTGATATCTTTTTGTAGGATCCTAAGAAAATTAAGTGCCCGCTTGGCAAGGGATCATTATCCCTGGTGTTATCTTGGCAGGGCTGGGAACGGGAAGGGCAGGTTAGAGGAAGGCAAAGGTTGGGGTGGTGAGTTGGTCACCGTGTTTCAAAAACATTGTTGTGATTTGTGCCTCCTTTACTGTGTTGTAATAGAGGTAATTGTTAATGTCCAAAATGGATTTAATGGGTGTTTTGTTGCTTTAAACAGCTGCAAAGCTCAAAGGTGTGGAAGGAGACTAATTTCTAGAACACAAGCTTATTACTTTTTAAGGGTTAAGCACCAAAAAGAGTAAAGGATTTTATGTTTCCAAGTGACTGATATTTGTATATTTAATGGCCACCGAAGGCCTGTTTTTCTCTAGAAGTCTTCTCCTTTTGAAGCAAATCCCAAGTGCCACTGGGTTAGAGACTGTGTGTTGTGGTATTTAAGACTGGGGTCCTGGAGCCGAGCCGTCTGCATTCAAACCTCTGCTCCTTCATGGACATGACTCTGAGTAAGAAGCTTTAATATGAATAATAGCTCATGGGCTGTTCTAGGATGCATTGAGTTAAAAAAGCAGTTGGGGGGCCTCCCCTGGTGGCGCAGCGGTTGAGTGCTGGGTTGTGAGGCTGCCCGCAGCCTCTGTAGCACCAGTTCGATCCCCGGCCACAGGCGAGGGTCCCACAAAAAAAAAAAAAAAAAAAGCACTTGGGAAAGTTATTAGGGCACAGTAAGCGTGACAAAAAAAGTCAGATACATAAGGTTTTTCTGCCAGTCAGGTATAATAAATGACCTTTTTTCTTCATGTGTAGATAGATCTAGATGCACAGACTGAGTTTAATACTTCAAGTATCCAACTAAGGAAAATAAACCGCTGCAGGTAATACCTACAGAGGGGAAAGCATCTACTCCTGTGGAATTCGACTCCTTTCCTAGTCGCATATCTTAATTCCTTAAAAGCTTTAGTATCCGATAGAATGAGGACACCATAAAAATCTTTAAAAATTATCAGGCTGGGCATATCAATATTTATTGAAATACTGAAAAAAATTCCATTTTGTTGAGAAATTCCTGGCAAGAACTGACATGACAATATGTATTTCACTGATACAGTAAGAAAACGTCAACAAGTAACCGACTTCACACTCTAAACATCGCACGGGTCAGACCCAAGGTGGCTGCTGAAGACCTGCCATACAAATATCCAGGCGTTACAACGTGTATGTTTACAAACACAGACCAACTATAATTAACCAGGCTAAGCCAAAAACCTTTTATTTGAGTCTGCTTTTACTAATAAATCCTGTTGTTGATAAGGCAGTTGCTAAGGAAAAGTCTGGTTACAAACGGGTTAACAATTAACACTAGGGCAATTTTATTTGCCAGCTTTGGATGGGCCACAGACACTATCTGTGGCGTGTTCCTGTTTATCAGCTTCTGTCCTTGATGTCACCAGCAATGTGGGTGTCACTCTGTGTTGCCCGTCATCCTAACTGTTCACACGGTGTAAATCATTAGGTCAGCAATAGAACCAATAGTTGATCTTTTATAGGTTTACTATTCAGTGGGAGCTACTGTGCATTTAAACTAAGAAAACATGGACTTTCAGAATCAGTGTATTTGGGATTTTTGCCATTTTAAAGGCCCTCCATATAACTAGCCCCGTAATTGCTCTGTTGCCTCCACCTGTGTGCCACACACCTGATGGACCCATCTCACTGCTGACAGTACCGTTCCTCTCCACGTATCTTCTAGCCAGCGTGGCCTTGAGTGGGGAGAGCAGTGACTAGCCATTCTGTTAACACAGCAGCTCTGGACTCCAACCCGCTGTTTCTCATTGTCCTTTGAGTTGGGAAGACAACACTGGTGAGACTTGGCGTTGGGAGCTGTCAATGCCCAGCTAATACGTGTACCCTTCAAGTGGACAAGTATTAGAGGTGATTATTAAAAATTAAAAATATTAAAATAATCCTCTTTGTACACACCGAAGTAATAACTAATATCTTTGGTATACAACTTACAATGCTTAGAAAGGAAAACCAGTTAAGATTCCACCCTTGTTAAACCTACTTGAAAACGGAGGAAAGCTACGAGTCACATAATTTACAACAGATATTAAATAAACTACAGTGAGAATGATGAGGATTTACAGACATTTAATCAAGTGAATGATTTTAATTCATGAAGACCCTTCTATGTTCCTGAACTATGCTCACTAGCTTGAAGACATGCTACAGTAAACACATATATTTGGTTTCTTCAGTCTTGGCTATATCTTATACAAAGGTGAACCCAAGGAACAATAAATTAGCATCATAATTGTCTACAGTTGAAACTATGATGTACAATATAAATAAACTATTCAAAAGCTAGAAACATTTATGAAAAAAAATTAAGGGACTATCTCCGAGATACTTTTATTTTTTACAGTTTCTACAAGTGATTGTGCCGCCAATAATCTCAAAAAAAAAAAAATGAGTCTAAATGAGATTCCTGGTCTTGATTTTAGTGTCTCACGACATACAATAATTAAGTACTGTTAAAAATAATTACCAATCAGAAAAATAACATTAAGGAAATTACTGCTTAGCTATTTTGTAATATTACAGCTCCCCCCTCCCCCCACAGGACCTAAAGAATGTAAACACTATATTTTATTTGACTTGAAAGATTTAATACTTTATTTTAAACAAATGTTGTTCCACATCTGCACAGCTACCTTTTAGAATTGTGAAATAAGGCAAGACTTCCATACCTGTGGCATTGCGTGTCAGTAATACTGATATTGTCGTTTGGAGAGTTTGTTTTGCAATTATTTGTCCTCCAATGTTTGTTCTACAGCAGACTTTGGTCTATGGCTTAGAAAAGTCAGTATCACTCTCTTCCTTTCCCTTTTGGAGAAGATTTGAATTTTTCTAATGTCTTTCCAGGCCATATGTAAAAGCCATCATTGTCCTTCTGTGTTCATGGGATGTTCAGTCTCAACAAGAGCAAACCTTTACCTATCAGCCTATCAGCTCATCCTTCTTCTTTTTGCAGAGCTTAACATGCTTCAGTTTTGTTTTAAACTACTTAGCACTGTGACTATATGACATCCCAGCAAACTATGCTTAATGTTTTATATTTAAATGAACAACAACCTTTGATGGTTAAAAAGATGGATGTATCCTACCTAACAAACCACTCGGCCAGAAATTGTTATGAGATCCAACAATGCCAAAGCCACATTTCAGTAACAGAGGAAATAAGGTCTAACTTGCTTTAGCTACGGAGCACTTGCTTTAAGTTTGTAGTCATTTCCGTTAATAGTAATTAATGCTTATATAAGATCAGAAGAGGGATACTGCCTGCTTTTTAAAAAACATTATGAACACATGACAAAACAAACCAGAACAAATTTTAAATGGCAAGCTAACATATTCGTAGACTGTTCTTATTAGCTGTTTGCAGGTCTAAGACACAGACATTCAAAATTAGACTTTTCATGATTTGTGGAGCTACTAATGGGTGTGGCTAAGCACAAGTCCTTAGTACAGATTCCATGATCACAGGGCAGAAGGTGCTGGGTCCTTGCAAGGAAGAGGGAAGGACTATCATAGGTGCAGCTGATGGATCTGGAGAATTGTTTTAGTTCAGTTTTACCGTGGAGGAATTCTGTAAGCTCAATCCTCCCGCTGTGTAAGCTTAATTAACAACACAAATCAGTCCCTAAATTTCTTCACAGCGGAGATCAGTTTTACACATACAGGAATTGTTCTGTCCATTTTTCATTCTGACATGGTGTCGGTATCCATCTGTGAGTTCAATCCATTCCATGACAATGTCTTTTGTAAGGAATCCTTTGGGGATGTGAAGCCTTTGATTCACAGTTTGCAATACAAATACCCTGATACATCATTTATTTGCTATTAAGTATT
This sequence comes from Talpa occidentalis, assembly GCF_014898055.3. NCBI lineage: Eukaryota > Metazoa > Chordata > Mammalia > Eulipotyphla > Talpidae > Talpa > Talpa occidentalis. Next base: position 78,059,431 of record NW_023605194.1, read on the forward strand.
TGATTATTATGCCTTTTTAAATTCAATATCTTTAAACCAAGTTTTTAATTAGTGTCGCTTGGAGCAGTTCAGAGTATTTTTGTTTCCCTTTCTCCTTCTTCTTTCCCTCCCCCACCAATCTCTTTTTGTTTTGAAAGCAGAGCTCCTAGGGGTTGTGACTTAAGCTCTTTTTGCATGCAACATTTCAATGAGGAGGTTATTATAGGGTACATCCCCGTTCAGGTGCTTGTAGTAGAGGTATTCTTCAGCCTGCATGCTGATGGCCCGGATTTCCGGTAGCCGAAGAAGGAGCTGCCCAAATTTCTCTGTTTGCTGTGGGTAGTTGCACATTGTATAGTCCAACAGGGCAGCATTCACTTGTTCCTGGACACCTTCTACCAGCTGTAGATTCTCCAGGTTTTTGACATCTGGATTAAAAAAAAAAGGCATGATATTTCAATTCCTGTTTACCACGGCAGTGTGTTCAATTAATGGATGTATTTTCCTCCTGATATAAAGCATACTTTATGCTGCTGAATATTCAGTAAGCCCCACTCACCAAGCTTCCTGGGAAAATGATCACAAAAGAGCTTTAGAAGGATGTCTTGCTGAAATTCTGCATATACCTCAAATCAATTAGACACCAATGGATTTTGAGCAAGGTCAACTCTTTTCATATCATAAAAAGGAAAGGTTTGAGGATGCCTAAAGTAGAGGGATCATAATATATTGTCAGCAAATGAGTCCCTAGAGAAAGACCTATCTTAACCCAGTATATTACACAATTCATATAATTCTGTATTAATTTTTCTGACCCAAGGTGAAATCTGTGTCCAGGGTCTGATGTAGTTAATTCTAATAAAAAGTGACAGGGTTCTTGTTTCTGTTTGACATTTTTTAAATGATTCTGAAAGCCTTTGACTTGTCTAGCCTATGCTAATGAACCATCTGGTACACTCCAGTGACTGCCAACGGAATATTCGCTACTGGGAACTCTAAAATATATATCTCGGTGACTAATGATCTTTATCAAATGAAAGCCTTGTCCTTTCGGCAGAATACAAACCAGGATGGTCAGTGCCCTTTAACCTGAACGTGGTTTCTAATGTCTGACACTTTTTCATTTTTTCTTTCTGGATCTGGGTGACTCATCGAGGAGAGGGACAAGTCAATTCGCTCTGCGCAACTCCTGATTTTTCATCCAGTTGTTTTAAGGCATCTGTCCTAGGGTGCTTATAAATATTGAAAGCGAGAAATACAGAGTCAAAATAAGATAGACTGACATACAAATACACACACAGACAATGAGCAAGGGAAAATTTGTTATGCTGGAATTTCTCTTCTGGAGTTTATTTATGTTAACTGTACAACTTTTAACAATGTGTATATAGAAGCCTCTGGAAACAAATATACAGATATGTGTGTGTATTTACATACATCCAGACTAAAAGAATAAACAGATGCAGCCACCCCTTCTATCCCCAGCTTTATTTTATATTCAATCAAAAATAAATAAGAATAATTCTGAAAAAAACCACATAATACTATAACTAAAAGGGTAAAAGTAATAGACTCCATTAATGGTTGTCATAGAGACTCATGTCCAATATTTTTGGCACCACACATCGTTAACTTTAGCCTGCACGTATATGCATGTCCATTTGGAGATCTCAAAATGGTTTTTTACATTAAGGTCTGTACATATCTTGTGTCCCAGGATGATTTCAGTGTTTACATTTTGAGCCATAACTTTGCATTAAATGTGATTTCCCCCCAAATCTCGAGTTCCAAAAGAAAAGGAGTAAGAGTCAGTAGTGAAGTAGACACAGCATGAATGCCAGATAACACATCTATTTCAAACTGCGATATTTGGTGACATTAATGAGTTGGACAAATATACAAATGTTACACTTCTTTGTGGCCTTGCCTCTTCTCCTAGCATTTAAACTGGCAGCTAAGTTATTGCCTACCTGACATTTTATACACGCGACACTCATGGTTAATAAACTGTTTTCCATCTATCTTATTTAAGATATATTTTAGATTATTTAAAAATATTTGTAAACATGGTGCTGGATCCAAATTGACATTGGAGTCAAAAATCACAAAAAGTAAACAACTGGAAATACCTTCGCCCTGGATCCAGGAGACGGCTACATCCCTGTCAGCTCTTCCCTGTGCTGAATGTCACACATAGTCAGGCTCACATTCTGACTATGGATATGGGCCCTTCATAAAGCATCATAGCACAAAGCAAGTGTGGTTAAAATATACAGCTCATCTGAATTTGGACAAATTCTTCAGTGCAGCTTCTTTTTACCCTCCACACAGCTTGGATAGGATGAGGGAATTGAAAACGAAAACAGGCAACTTCCAGTGTTATTGTGATTTAAATTGAATTATAGAAAAATTTGAAATGGAGTAGTTCATGCTACAGTGAAAGATATTCTCACAAGCAAGAAAAGCTAACAATCATCACAGAGCTTAACAGAGAGGATGTAAGTCCTAGCACAGTATAAATGTAAGATAAACGAAGAATAGTCTTTTTGGAAAGTTGTTTTTGAAACCTTCTTTTTCTGATAGATGGATTTTTTGAGAATTTGGTCCAACATTCTGTGATGAGTTATGCCACTCTGTTAAAAAAAGAAAACCCAACTACCAACAATATGAAACAAAGGCTAGGCCACAAGTTCTGGTTTATTTACTTTCCATTACTCAGTGATCACTTATAGTCTTCAGATCAGCATTTATTAGATAATTTCTATGAGTACTGGTCCAAAGCTGGTATCTTTCTACCCAAAGTTAAAAATACATGCAATTTTCTTTTGGTCAGGAAAATATACAGGTTTCCCATTTTGGGGGCTATAAGTATATTTTTTCTCTAAAGATCAACAGAGTTGAGTTCACTTGACTGAATTTATTATCCCATTAAGCCATTTCTATGAATTTATCATTAAATACAATACAAGTAATATTGTTAAAATTGCCCCAAAGATGCTTACTAGCTGAATGTCTATTTTGTTTCTATGTCTATACAGGCAATTTATAAGTAATTTATCGCCAGTGATCCTGGTATTTAAGCTATAAGGTTAAAAAGGAAAAGAAAAAGATTTTGATTGAATTACTCTCATTTATTCACCAAATAGTTCCTGGATCATCGCTCTGCTGACTGGCTCTCTTCAGCTGCCTGCCCCTGTCCCTGTGCTGCCTTATTAACTGTCCTCTCCCCCATGTAGACTGTCAGCCCCTTGGGGCAAGGCCGAGGCACAGGCAAAGCATCCTCAGAAACTCTTCTAGTTAACACTTGCTTTGTATTATTGACCTATTTGTCCAAGATTAATGCAAGTGTGAAATGATCTACTACATAAAACTGTGAAGTATCATCTAAACCAATTTCTTTTATTTTCCTAGTCAGAAACTGACTTTCAAAAATTTGATTTAGTTCATCATTTCACAGTATATGTAAATGAAACCATCATGCTGAATGTTTAAACTTACACAGTGATGCGTGCAATTATCCCTCAATAAAACTGGAAGGAAAAAAAAAAGAAAAAAATGATTTATACAGTAGACATCTCTCTGAAATAAAGTATGTTAAATGTGATTGTATATTCTATTCAAAGACTCCGTGGCTCTTTTTGTGATCTGAATAATCAAGTCTTGATTTACATGTTTCGCCAGTGAAGATTTTCACTGTTCAGTTTTGCTTTTAGGAAAAACATGCACATGTTCTCTTCCAGATTTGGAATCAGACCCTGGGCTCCTGAGTCTCTTGTATCTCTGGTCTGACAGGCAGACCTGGGTTTCTCCACCCTATCGAGGACTTAAAAGCTATGGAAAAGAAAAGTACTTAGAGACAGACACCACCACCTTTATGAAGCCTTGGAATTGTTTCTTTTCTGTGACTCACTTGTATTTACTCTTTGGGAAGAGTCCAGAAATTTAGGAAGAGTCCACAATACTTGCAGCATTAGTTTTTAGGCTAATTCATGAAGCGCTAAACATGAAATACATTTAAAATCTTAATCACTGTCCCTGGGACATTCCTTCTCCAAATCAATAGCATCATATGAGGAAAGGGAGCTGCCACACCTGCAGGTCCTGACTTATCTCTGGGTGGAGCTGGGAGCACCAGAAATTCACAAATGAGTTGCTAATAAACTACATGAGAAAACAAAATCTGAACAAATTACCACCTGCTCTGGAATCCTCAGAAATATATTTTCGAGATTTGTGCTTAGGTTCCCACATTATTAACTTCGCATCACATTTGAATTTAGAAAGAGACCAAAATTCCCACCCATTCTTCTGCAGTGTTTCATGTCGGATCTCAAAATTTTCTGCATTTGACTCCTTTGAAATGATGTAAACTTCACTTTAATGCATTTTAGAAGTACAAGGTAATAATTTCCTTCATTACAAATTCTGACTTGGAAACTCCATGTACACAGAGGCACCTCCAACCCTTCCTCCAAAGCCCTTACACACTAATGACTCGTCAAAGCATTTTGTGCTTCTCCTGAAGTATCAATCTCTTATCATCTATTCTACGTTATTCACTCAGGGACTAATTACAACTTTTTATATGAAGCAGCATTATGATAAGCTCACAGCGGGGTGCTCCGACTCTCCCATCCTTATTGGAAAGTAAACCCTTAGGTCTCCTTGAATATATTATAGCTCTGGCTTTTCAGGTGGACACAGACACTGGCTCTCTGAAGAGGAAGATGCTGATTTCTGCCTCCCTGGAACCTGCACGTAGCAGACCTCTGTGTTCAGCATGCTCTTTTCAGAGTCGGGTTCTTTGCTAAGCAAGGAGACAAGGGGCCAGATGGAGGGCACTGTCCAGCACTGAGAAGGTGATTTCCTTTGTTAATTTTCCACAGATGGGAGCAATCACATCTTGTCCATTTTTTTTTTTCTATTTATTTATGTATACAAGAGCTGGGATGCAGGCCAGGTGGGCGGTGAGAGGATTCACCAGAGATAGAATGGGGGGCAGAACAGGCAGATCTACTGAAATACACTGCTGAGGGGAGCAGCAGGCGAGACAGGAGCGGTCTGCTGCACCATGTGGGTCACCTCCCTTGCCAGGGATTGAACTCGTGCAGTGGCTGCCAATAGCTTCATAGTGTAGAGACTTAACCTTTTGTGTCACCAGGGAGGCCCCACATCTTGTCCTTTAAAAGATATAAAAGAAGGAAAAAGAGGCACCTATTGTGCCTAAGGAATGTCTTTTCCTTGAGGCTTCTGGAGGAACACCTCAATTGGGCACACAATTTGTCCTTAGAAGAACTTTTCTTTTGATAAGTTAGAAAAGGAGAAAGGGAATACATTTTCTATAAGGAACTAATTTTGTAAAGTAGGTTAAAGAGCTATAGTTAAATAATTTGTATAATTTTGTGACAACTTTTGCTAGATCTTGTCTTATGAACAAAGTTCACTTTATCAAGAGTGAGGGCTGGTTAGGGGATGAAGTTGGGAGGATGGTGCATTTTTAGTGCTAATGTCTAAGATTAGAGTCATTCTGTTTCCAGCAAAACATGAAACTCAATAGTTTTAACTCATCCCATGTAAGTCCTTGACAAAAACGTGTGCGTGCGCGCGCAAGTGTTTGTGTTTATTAACCCACAAGCTATTTTTAACAACTAGAACACACAATTCAGTGCTTTGTATATAAAAGAGTAACACAAGAATGTAACTCTATGGCAAAAGCTATGTGTGAAAACATGGACATCTAGCATATGTATTATCTGTTACAACTGCTTGGTGCTTTGTAATTTACGAAGCATGCTAACATGCATTATTTATCATTTCAGAGCTTCATGCACACAACATGAGTACATTGGCTTAGTCTGCCATTCATTCGAGGGATTGAACATACAGGGGAAAAAAGACAGTCTCAGTGTCAAGTCGCTTATTTAACGTGAAGGAGATGAGGAGTGGGTGCTTTGGGCACACAGAGGATAGGAACCTAGCCCAGGGGACAGAAGGGTTAATGGGGTATCTGAGCAGTTTTGAAAGATGTGTCAGAATGAGCCAAGTAACTCAGAGAAGAAAAGGCGTCCTGACAGACAATGTTCTGTCTCCAAAGCCTTGGAGACAGAACAGGGAGGTCCTTAGAACACTGTAAGCAGCTTCACTTTTGTGGAGAAGGAGAACAGGAAGGAGGTATTTTAAGACTGAGGGGCAGTGCATGTCTGATAGAGTTTGGGTTTTGCTTTGAAAGAAAAACAGAAGCGCTGCAAGATTTTAAGAAAAGAAATGGCCAGCTTGCTGGTTTAGAAAGGGCACCTCAAGGGATATGTGAAGAAGGCATTGGCATGTGAGGGAGGTTGAGGAGGGTGCAGACTCATGAAGGGAGACCAGTCAGGAAGCCATTGCAGGAATATGGGTGAGGTAGGTAGCAGGCCACAGGGTGGGGATGGACTTGAAAGACAGCAAGATGGTTGACTTGACAGGGCTTGCTTGTCCTGGACTAGTCAAGAGCAGGAGAGAGCAAAGGTCTGAGAGGACTTCTAGGTACCTGTCACTATGGCAAGAAATAAAGAGCAGATTTGAGGGGCACTTTTTAACAAGGTTAGGTACAGCCAGGTCAAGTTTGAGTAGCAGGTGGAAAATGGCTGGAAATCAGGGTCTAGACCTCAGCAGAGAAATCTGGGCTAGTGGTCTAAATCTGGGGACTCATCAGTGGATGGGTGATATGGAACCCCAGGAGTCCGTGAGCATGTGTAAAAAGAGAAGAGAAGGGATAGTAGTGGGATTCTGGAGGCTCCAGACCCTGGCAGGAATATTGCACAGTGAATGCCATCTGCAGTGGTCCCTGCCCTTTTGTCAATTTAGGGTTCAAATATGTAACCCCAGGGCCTTCCTGGTGGTGCAGCGGTTGAGCGCTGGGTTGTGAAGCTGCCCGCAGCCTCTGCAGTGCTGGTTCGATCCCCGGCCTCTGGGCGAGGGTCCCACATGGTGCGTAGACCTTTCCTGCCACCCGCTGCTCCCCTCAGCAGTGTATTTCGTCAGTCTGCCTGTTCTGTTCCCTGCTCTGGCTCTGGTGAAGTCTCTTACCCTCCCGCACTTCTGACTGTACCCAGTGCTTGCATAAATAAATAAATAAATCTTTTAAAAAAAATAAATATGTAACCCCAGCAGACAGCAGAGCTCTTGCCCAGTGAGAAATAATCTTTCTCACTAATAAAATATCCTGATTTCAAGTCTTAGTTCTGAGTCTAAACTGTGAGATCATGGACATGTCACTATCTGCAGCCTCAAGTTTCCTTGCCTGTGGATGGCAAGAGTTAGAGTTGATCGCCATAATCACCCACATAATCCACAACTGAGTACTGTGAGTCAGTTTTGAAAGGAGGCACTAGATTCATGTTGCCAACAAATAGGTGAATGCACTGCTCTGCATTCACCCCATTAGTCCATCACCTGCTTCTTTGCCTGACTGTCTGGACATCACGGCCACGCGGCACTTACCAGGGATATGTTCAGAGAAATGCGTCAGGCAGTTTTAGCATTGAGTGAACACCATAGAGTGTAATTACAGAGTCCCTACAGCCTACAACACATCCAGGCTGTGCAAAGGGACCACTGTCATATGTGGTGTGTTGTTGACGGTTACATGAAGCCTGGTTGGGCTTCAATTCTCCATGATGGTTTTTTTCCTATATTTCAAATTATTTTTATTTTATTTATTTATTTATTTTAAAAGATTTATTTATTTATTTATACAAGCACTTTGTACAGTCAGCAGCGCGGGAGGGTGAGAAAATTCACCAGAGCCAGAGCGGGGAGCAGAGCAGGCAGAAGGACCGAAGTACACTGCTGAGGGGAGCAGCGGGCGGCAGGAGAGGTCTGCGCGCCATATGGGACCCTCCTCCAGTGGCCAGGGAGCAGCCGGGGATCGAACCGGCGCTGCAGAGGCTGCGGGCAGCTTCGCAACCCAGCGCTCAACCACTGCGCCACCGGGGAGGCCCTTATTTTTTTGTTTTGTGGGACCCTCGCCGATGGCGGGGGAACAAACCGGTGCTGCAGAGGCTGCGGGCAGCCTTGCAGCCCAGCGCTCAACCGCTGTGCCACCAAGGGAGGCCCTATTTCAAATTATTTTTAACCTTATTTTGTGTAGCTATTATCTGAGACAATATATTCATTACTTTAAAGTAACTATCCCTCACTGCTAAGTGAAATAAGTCAGAAGGAGATGGATAAATACTGGATGGTGTCACCAAGATGTGGAACATAAAGTAACTAAATTAATAGATAAAGACAGGCTGAAAAACTAATCCTTCATAGCCGACCACAGAACTGGAGCACTAAGGGGGGACAAGGGATGGCGCAGGGGTAGGAACAAAGTGGAAAGGAAGCACAGTGGTGTATGGTGAGATACGGGTGAGTTGGTGGTGGGTACACTATGGCTTAATACCTGATAGGGGTACCCCAACATTACCTTAGTTAAAAATAAATTATAGGGGCCTCCCCTGGTGGCGCAGGTGGTTGAGCGCAGCGCTGTGAAGCTGTCTGCAGCTTCTGCAGTGCGGGTTCCGTTCCCAGCCGGCCAGGGAGCAACCCACATGGTGCGGCAGACCTCTCCTGTCTTGCCCACTGCTCCCCTCAGCAGTGTATTTCAGTCAGTCTGCCTGTTCTGTTCCCAACTCTGTCTCTGGGGAATCCTCTCACCCTCCCACGCATCTGGACTGTTCTTGTATGCATGAATAAATAAATCTTTAAAAAAATATAAAAATAAATTAAAAATTATAAAGTAATTATCCTTTACAAGGAACAATGTAGCTTTTGCATAGAGAAACAATGCTTAGGGAAGTTCCCCTTTTAAAGCTAGCTCCTATAAGGACATTAAAAAACAGAATACAGAATTGAATACAAAGGGCATTGAATACTTTGTACTAAACAGTATTTCATGAACTTACATGTTCCTCTTAATAAAACTGAAACTTCTTATAGTGTAGCCCTGAGACCACATCACTTTCCTCACTTACTCCTCTAGACACGTTGGTCTTGCCTTTCTTCAAGACACTATGCTTGTTTCTGCCTTAAGAACTTCACTTGCAATTCCCTCATTCTGGATGGTTCTTCTGTATTATGCAGACTCAATTCCTCACTTCATTTCTGCTTACGTATCACTTACTCATACAGGCATTGCTATCACCCTTTCTCGAAAAGGTCTACCTTACTCTCAAATCACTGTCTTATTTTTCTTTAAAGAGATATTTGTAAGCCATGTCCATGGCAGTATTATTCACAATCACCAAAAGGTAAAAACAATCTTAGTGCCCACTGATGGATGAATAAAAATCAAAATGTGGCTTATACATGCAATGAAATAGTTCCTAGCATCCGGAGGAGGGAAATTCTGGCATGTGCTACAATACGATGAATCTCGAGGCCATCTAAGGAAAGTAAGTCAGTTACAAAAAGACAAATTCATAGGGACAGAAAATTGAATGGCGGTTGCCAGGGGCTGTGGGAAGAGGGAAATGGGCCTATTGTCTATTAGGCATACTGTCTCAGTTTTGTAAGACAAAAAGTTGTGGTGAAAATTGGGCTGAACAACAACATAAAGGTACTCAATACTCTAAATTGTACATTTAAAAATGCTCAAGATAGAGCCTTTCTGGTGGCGCAAGGGGTTAAGTCTCAGTATTATGAAACTATCAGCAGCCACTGCAGCAGGAATTCAATCCCTGGCCAGGGAGGTGACCCACATAGGGCAGCAGAACTCTCCTATCTTGCCTGCTGCTCCCCTCAGCAGTGTATTTCAGTTGATCCTCCTATTCTGCTCCCCACTCTGTCTCTGGTGAATCCTCTCACCCCCTGCACCTCTGGCCTACACCCCAGCCCTTGTATGTATAAGTAAATAAATCTAAAAAAAATGCTCAAGATAATAGATTTTTATATGTATTTCACTGCAAAAAATTAAAAAAATTTTCAATGTAATGCATAGCAAGTTTTTAAGGCCTAATATAATGAATACCAGGGATCCCACCACTCAGTTGAAGAACCAGCACATCACCAACATACCCCAGCCCACCTCTTTGTTCTGCCTGTGAATGAATTCCTGATGCCCGGGGGTCACCACTACCCAAAAATGTGTGTTTCCTCTTCCCTTGTAGCTCCCAACACTGTACATCCTTATTGTTGCCTGTGTGATGACCTATGTCGTATTTAGACTTATTTGTCTAATTTTTAAAATTGCTGTAACCCTTACAAGGAGAAAAGCTGTGAAGGCAGGGACTTGGTCTACTTTATGTCTGTAGCCCTGGCACCAGCCAGTGCCCAGCACTGGGGGTAGGAGCCATAAGTGAGGAGTGATGGATAAACTTTGCCCCAACTAAAAATTTTTTCTTCTTTTTTGCCTTTGACATGCTGCTATCCTTCCATATCAAATTCACCACAGATTTTATTTTTGTTCCGCATCGAATTATTTCAAAGCAGTAAGCAAAGAAGCACAAACCCCATTATGTATTGTGCTTTCTTGGGATGCAGAATCAAAGGGCGTTCTGGCCAGGTAATTGGACTTTTTTTCTTGACTCCTTTGTCCTTTTCTATGTGGAGGGCATTTTAATGACCTTTACCAGGTCACTCGATAGTCTAGACTCAAGCTGCAGAATATGACTTCATGGGCCCTGGAGATACAACTGCTTGCGGGATATCTTCACCCACTGCTGGTGGACAATCTCAAAATGTCTAAGACCAAGCTTGACTTTTCCAGTTTTCTCATCATGCTCCTCCTGCTTTTCCTGTACTGACTATTGGACCGACATCCTGCAGAGGTCAGCATGGATGTCACTGCCTCCAGGAAGCCACCTAAGCTCATTTTTGTTGATTCGATCTTTTCTATTGAAGGCCTAAAGCATTAATGTATGTTTGTTCTTATGTGGCCGATGACAGAACCTATTCAGAGCGGCAGGTTTGGGGGTCATGGGGTGCCCCTCATTCTACTCCATAACAATTTCATACACATTCCAGTTGCCCATCACACAAAGCAATGGGGATGGTTAACGGACTGTCAATTAGGAACAGGGGGATCTAGCCACCTGGCCCGTGGTTGCCCTTCCCTAGGGCTGTGCCTGGACAAAATGGGTGTCCATTTTACACTTGCTGAAAGAATCTATTTTCACATTAATTTATACATCTGCCATGTGCTTGTGTCTGGAAGATCTTCTGAGTATTTTTTTTTTAAAGATTTATTTATGCATACAACAACAGGTACAGGCCAGAGGTGCGGGGTGCTGAGAGGATTCATCAGAGAGAATGGGGAGCATTCTGTTGAAGTGCACTGCTGAGGGGAGAAGTAGGCAAGACAGAGATCTGCTGCGCCGTGTGGGTTAGCTCCCTGGCCAGCTGGGGATAGAACTCATGCTGCAGTTGCTGGCAATAGCTTGATAATGCTGTCTTTAACCCTGCGCCACCAGGGAGGACCTCTTCTGAGTATTTCTAATTGTATCTCCCCTGCAAACTTTTCTTGATCCTCCAATCTAGGCCTTGCCCCTTCCTAGATTACATTCTTTGGAAGGCAGAGACCCTGTCGTATGTTTCTCATTTCCCACACGGCACAGGAGTAGCAACACACACGAGAGACACATGATATATGTACTATTAAAGTTGCCAGTATGAATTAGGCGCTCATGAATATAAAACACATGCAAATAAATGTCCAAAGAATATGTGCTAGTCTCAGTTATAAGACTTTGAAGACTTTAAAAGTTCCTCATCATGTTGCATTTATGACTGATTACAAATATAACAGTAGAACACATTTTCTTTCATTTAGCTCTAGAAAAAGCATAACTTGATTCAATAATGGAAGAAATTGAGTCCAACAACTAGGAGAAGCAAAAACACTGTCTGCCCTGATGTGATGAAGTGGTGACCCACATACCTGAGCATAACTGATTTGGGGCCTGTGTGACTATGAGGAACACATCAGCTGACATGGAACATTCTCATGGTCCTTCTGGCTATACATTTGTAATTTGTTTCTAGAATTCATAGAATAAAATGAAGAAGGAAGGTTATACTAAAGGGGTTTTAAGATTGTGAACTGAAACAGATCAGATGTTATGTCAACCTCTACGTATCAGATGGTGGTGAAAACCACATAAAAATGCATGGAGAATGAAAATCAAAAATAAGGTTGCTGGCTGGGAATCAGCTGAGCCAGGAAACAGAATTTAATGGGGCACAGGCTGCAGCCATTTCCTAATTTCCCTCTAAACTGCACAAAAAAACTGTGTCAAGTAGATGCCCTACTAAGTGCAGATGCATGCAACGTTGGATGAAACAGGTAGCATTTCAAGGGCACGTGAGACTCTGAATGCATCTGCTCCAGCCATCCTTGAGAGTCCTGCTCCTCACCCCAATATAGAGAACCCCTGTCCCCTGAGAACAGGAAATGCGCACATTCATGAAAAGCAGTCCTCCCTCAGAGGACTCCTTTCTCATAGTCACATCCTGAATCAGTGCTTGAATCGTAAGTTTGCATCTGATTTCCATTCAGGAACTTTTGTGGTTTTTGCAAAGTTTTCTTATTCTTTTCAAATAAGATATGAGGTCCAGTTTGTTCAGGTGGCAAGTCAAGACTATGAATAAACCAACGTTATCATATGAAAGAGAATTAAATAGGCAGATCCAAGTGGGGATATATTAAGCCAAATTTAAGCTCCAGTTGTTGAATTTAGCCTATACTAGATGTCTGGTTTGCCTCAGGATAAATTCAGCTTTTCAGCTAATCGAATGAGGAAAACTGCCTCAGGTATGATAAAATTTACAAGAGAGCACCTCGAACAGTTCTTGTTAAAAATATTAGCTTAAAGGCATTCTTATCGTCTTTGGGATGAAGACTGTATTTGCATTTAATTATTTGATTTCAAGCTTTTATGAACTCGGATCAAATATTAGCTCAGCCAATTAAAATATTATTTTGTGTGAGTGTGGCTAGGAGCCCAATTCGGCTTGACTTACTCAGCTTTGGTTGTGCACTGCAAGCTTCTTCTAGACTTTCTAAGATTATTTCTAAGAGGGAAAAGAGGTACCATTTGAGAATATAAATGTACATTTAGTAGACAAGATGCCATATTCAAAATAAATGGTTGACTTGAAACATTTCACATTACAGCATTAGTCTAGAAGACAAAAGATGTAGTCCTCTAAATATTTCTACCCATACAATCAATACTCCTTCATAATTCAGCATTTGAAAGAAATCCTTTTCTTTTAAACTACTTGTGTTTGTCCACAGCATGGCTCCATTGCCAGGAGCAACTTCCTGTTTACTTTTGCTCCCTAAAGAAGGCTGGCTATAGCCTGTTGTTTTCTATCCTTTAGGTCTTAGATGGCAGCAAGGGATACCAGCTCGAGTGCAGACAGGCGACAGGGAGAGAAGGGAGAAAGAAGACTCCCAAGGGGGAAAGAAATTTACATCAAACTAAGGAGAGCACTTTTAAAAAATTTCTGTTCAAAATGAAATTGTTGAATCGAGGCATTCAACGATCTCTATAACATAATCAGTTTATTTTATATAACTTGTATTACTTGGAGCTCAATGCCCACGGTTGATTGTGTAGGAAACCTCACAAAATGTTTTGTTGAATTTAGTCGTCTAGCACCAAGGCCATGCTGTGAATGGTAGGGTTGGGTCTCTGGAGCCAGAAAGACAGACATGTGGGCTTCACTGTTTGATGTGTTCCCACCCCCTTTCTCTGAGGTGATGTGGCCCCAGGGGGACACTATAGAATGAGTTGGATGGGACTGGCCAGATGTGGGTGAAGTCAAACTAAAGAACTACTGCTGCCCTGGGTCTCATTGCTTGCCTTGTTTGTTTCAACAGCAATTTGAAACCAAGATAGGAATAAAATATAACTGTCATTTGACAAAATAAGTATTGACCATTTTAAAAGAATCAAACACATTATGGTCAAGTCAATACAAAGATGTGTAACAGGGTAGGACATTTTGCCTTTTAAGCAGCAAGAAATATAGAACATGAAGAACAGTATTCTCTAGTGTTTATTGTTAGTTCACTAATGAAAACTCAGCAACTTGAACTCTAGGCTAATACAGACACTTGTCTTTGAATTTAGCTTTTGATAGGAAGTTTAAAGAATGCCCTTCTGTTTCATACTCTGAATGTCTAACCCATGAGAAATAAATTCAACCTAAAACCACAATCAGAAATTCAGGGAATTAAAAGCACTGTTAATGTATCACCAAATTTAAAATCCAATTTTTAAATGTTGAAGACCCTTTAAAAGGCTTACTGTGTATTAAAAATAATTTTTGAGTATAAAATATTTGTCTAGTTCTTAAACTTTGATCAAAGCCCTTTCATCTATTTTATTTCACATCTCCCAATACTCCTGGCAGGTCTGTTTTCATCCTTTCTGAGACAGGAGACAATGAATTAATTATAGCCTTGGGAAGAAAGCCAGGTATTTTAATACTGTACCTGATGCCTCCAACCCCCTTTTAATTGTACCCCAATTGAGTTAGCTACATTACTTTAGAGAAAGCATTGGGTTGAAATCCCTAAAAGTTCATTTCTTTATATGCAAATTCAGTTTTTTGTTGCCACTTACAATAGTGCTGAATTAATGCAGCTTGTTGCACTTTTTTGGTTGTTTCCAAGGTACTAAAATGCAATATTTACAGTCAGTAAAGCTCTTGTGAATTTATACCCATAAAAGAAATGCTATTTATATAAGTCTCTTCTAAATATCCAAGGGTTTTTTAGTTTATAGAGTAAAAATAAAACCACTCTTGAAAATCTAGATATACTTGTTACTTATTATTATATCATTGCCCTTAGCTTGTTAAAATTCTGTTCACTAAGGAGCAGAGGTTGAAATGAGGGGGGAAATCATTCAGCTGGCCACTACTTATTCCCAATCATTTGGCCTGTAAAGAGAAGAGAAGGGTCTTTTGAGTGAAGAACTAAGGAGGAAGGGAAACTGATTACCTAACAAGATCATTAAAACCAAATATTTGTCAATTGGGGGGTATACCGGAAATTAATAATTCATCCAATTGCTCAGGGATATGTGCTTGTATGTGAAAGACAGAAAATCCATATTACCAATTTGTTTAACCATGTGGCAGAGAAAATAACAAGCTATTAGCCTAAGAACTTATAAGAGCTTGAAACATTTTGCAAAGTTATCCTTTTTTTACTCTAACCGAGGCTTTTGCTAAGACAGCGAGAGCAGTGGCATTAAAATGGCTTATATCTGATCATATTTGCTTTGTAAAATGGCATGCTCAGTTCTCCACTCTGAATAAGCAGGCAACTAAGCACAAGTGAGTGGTCAGCGTGCCTTCGCACGTCCAGATATTAAGTGTCAGAAAATGTTTATGCCCTTGTAGTTTTATTATGGTGAACTCTTGATGATTTACGGGAATTATCGATCCTTTCATTTACACAGCTGGGAAAAATGAAAAAGGATGGCTTTAAATCTGTGAACACAGCACTGACCAAGTGACCTTGGAGTTGGGCAACTGCTCTAAGTTTCAGATACCTCATCTTTTAATATATGTTTTAACAGTAATTGCCACGAGGCAGGACAATACCTGGCACGCAAAGTGCCATGAATTATTTCATCTTCCTGCAATGATGACTTTGTTGAATGTGAAATATCTCCACCTCTGGTCCACCCAGTGCTCTTCTAAAGGAAAACTCCACTATGGCTCTTCCTGAGCCTGAAGTCACCAGCTTATATCAAACAGCAACTCCTGAAGATACCAGGAAATGTTACTGTTCTGATCTCTCTGCTGTGCTTCCCGAGGGAGGACACAGGTCCATGGGTGCTCCATTGGCTCAGAGTGTTACCCCCTGACCCCTAAGAGGGGCTTCCTAAAATTTACCTTGTTTTGTGAGAATTTCCAAAGTTAAGTCTCCAGGACATAAGACAAGACACAGAATACCCTTCACAAGCACATCAGAGTAGCTCAGCAAATATACCCACATCAAGTTTCAAGGTCAGCCCTGGACACCCATTGTTCTCCAACTTGCAGCTGGTATTTAATCATGCTAAGTTACTAGCATTATTAATACTATTATTATCAATGCTAAATAGCTCCACCTTGTAAAGTAGAGGATTTAATACCTGTTTTAGATTTGATTTTGAAGTATCTGTGAATGCAATGTTGTCTTTACATCTTCATCAGCAGAGAAAATCAGGGATACCTTAACAGGCGAGATTAGATTACAACAGCAACTGGGAGTGGTCTGGCAGGGACCAAAGCCATTACTGACTGTAGAATGTTTGCTTCCATGTAAGGTTCTTCCAAGAGCAAACTATGATGTGGTTCCTCTTTTGTTGTGAAAAAACAAAGGGCTTCCACTTCCCAAGTTCTAACATAAACAATTCTTCAAAGTGTTAAACACATCTTAAAAAAGGGATTCTTTAGATGCTTGACTGAGGTGAACAGGGCAACTGTTGATCTTTTCTAACACTATTTCATTTTTTTAAGGTTTATTTATATATGCACACAATAACTGGGGTGTAAGCCAGAGGTGCAGGAGGTGAGAGGATTCACCAGAGACAGAGTGGGGAGCTGAACAGACAGATGTACTGAAATATACTGCTGAGGGGAGCAGCGGGCTAGATAGGAGAGGTCTGCTGAGCCACGTGAGTTGCTCCCTGGACGGCTGGGGAGCAAACCTGTGCTGTAGTGGCTGGCAGTAGCTTGACAGCACTGTCTTTAACCCTTGCATCATTAGGGAGGCCCCTCTAAACACTATTTCAAAGTAAACAGGTTCCTCCTCCAAGTGACATCTAATCAAGAACATTTCTTTTTTGACTAAAGCCACCTCATGATGGAAAGGAATGTCTCAGATTTTCATTCTGTAAACAATGGAGCTTTTACATTTATCACTAACTGCCTATTACAATTTATATCAACAATGAACATTTTTAAGAATCTGTGTTTCTATTCTCATTTCGTGTTTAAAACAACCCGGTGGGGTTAATGATGATGATATTATTATTGTTAGTATTATTCCCATTCCTGCACTGGTTGGTGATAGAATTGTGAGCTGGGTTAGGATCCAGGTCCATTGGAGTCTAATGTTTTTCCCTCTTGTGTTTAACCATATTCTGCATTTTGTTATTTGAGAGATTAAATTTTTGGTGGGACTGGAGGTGAGAGAGAAAGTTTCCAAGTTACTTTTTCTCCCACCCTCCGGAAGTCTTGTTGACTCCTGGTCCCAGAACTGTCAACACGGCTACTCCTAAAGTCCAGTCTACATGCAGTCGCAATGAGCGATCAGTAAAATGAAACATCTTTTGAAGCTTCTAAAAGCGTTTCTGACTAGTAGGATGTGTGATGATACCAGAGGCCACCTAAGCTGGATTATCAGCCTAGGAACAAAACACTTACGGGAGCACGCACATCCTCACGCTCCTACACTTGGCTTTGCAAGACCTTCCCTAAATGTTTTGTTGAAATCCCCATATTGCTTGTAACGATCAGCATATTCACTTCCAACTGGAGGGCAGTGGTGGGAGGACCAGAGGAGGGGGATCCCATGGCTACAGCGGCTGCTGATGGTCATGAGGCTCTGCGCTGACCAGGGCAAGGCCGGCAGGTCCCCTCTCTCACCACAGGGCTTTTTGCTGGACTGGGCAGTTTAGCGAGGGTGCGTGGCCTGTGCCTTAGTGCAGACCTGGCTTTTCCCCACGTGTCAGCTGTCAGCACAGCACCAGTGGGTGGAGGTCTAGCACAGGAAACCCCTACCTGTGGCCGGCGGTGGAGCCCTCCCACGCAAGCGCTCTTAATCACGCTTACACAAGCACAGCTGGGGACTCCAGAGGCAAGTTTGAAGGGGACACACTTCTGAAGCTGAAGGAAGAACAGATGGGGAACTCCTATGGGCGCAAAGATACTTCTGGAAATAATGTGGTGAAAGTGAGACGTGTACTTGTGAGACTTACAAATAGATAAAAATTAACTTTTGTAAAATTGCAGAAATAACGCACTAACTTAATTCAGCAGGATTACAGAATAATATATACGCTAAAGCAATTCTAGAATACTTTTGACATATGAACTTCCCTTATTTTTTCTTAATGAGGAAGAAAATTGAAACATGTGATTAAGGAATAAAATGAATATAATCACAGTTTCTTTGCTTTAGTGTACATATTTCATTTTCTACTCCTAACCTACCTCTCTCTAGCTATTGCTCTCATTCTCTGTTTATCTGCTCATACAGTATTACCTCATTCTCCGGGCATTCTTAATTCCACCATAAAAGGTATTCTTTCACTCTACATATTTTTAAAACCTATTCAACACCTACTCCATGTGCAGATGTCTGACCAGTAACCTCTCTGGCAGGGAGCCAGATGAGTTGATGGCAAATTTGCTGTCATTCTGGATTTCCCCATTAATTTGACCCTTCAGGGCTTAGAATGGCAGGGCTGGAAAGCCCCCTACAATGCAGAATATCCTGCTCCAGTTTTTCCTGCCAGCTTGCACCCTCTTCCGTGGTGTGCGCTGGGGCAGCCTGCAGTCGGACGCTGCGGCTGTCACGCAGCGAGCATTCTCCCAGGCAGCTAGGGGAGATACCAGCGCTTGGGATTAGAGCTCAGTATGTCACGGAAGGATTTCTTTTTAATTGTGGGAGAGAAAAAGTCTATGGAAAGAATGTACTTTTGTTGCCAGATGACAGAATTATTAAAGAGAGCATAAGTGCTACATAGATGTATGAGCTGAGTTCACAGAGATTCTGTAATCATGCCTGGCTGAAAACCATCCAGTGATACTGCATTCTGCTGGGACCTCCAGTTATGGTTAGGACAACCACGCCTTAAGTAGGTTACAAAACAAGAAATGCTGCATATAAATAATATGTGAAACACCAAGCAAGAAAGTATCAAAGAAAGTATCAAAAGAAATAAATGGAAGTCATATTGACTTAATATCATTTTTTTACATTGTGAAAAATGTAAAGGGATTGAAATGTGAAAGGGATTTTGTAAGGAATATTGGCAAATAAAAAGCCTAATCTTGGATGTCACTGCTACTTGATGAGCCAGAGAAAGGAGATCTTCTCCCAGGTCATGCTACAGGACAGGGAGCCTGTTGTGAATGTCTCGGGCCCTCTGCTGTAAGCAGCACGGGCTGACTAATCTTTTCACATTCCTTGCTGAGCCAATGTTTTGGCACATAGTGCCCGTAGCTGAAATGACAGTTTATTGTGCTGCCAGAATGTCAAAGGGGAATTTAAAATTCTCATGTAATTTCTGATTGTATAGAAACATGGAGGAAAAAAATATAAGTTGGGCAAATATGAAAGAAAATGGAATATCTGAAGAGTTCACCATTGAAATATTTCTTCCTCCCATGTTCCCCAAACAAAGCCAATGAAATGAAACCACTTGTTAAGATTCATCTGTTTTTAAATGGTGGTTTGAGGGGATTGATTTGCTGCCTCAAGGTTTTTGTTTGTCTGTTGTTTGCTTTTTGTTCCTGTGAAATTTTAAAAAATATTTTTGTAGTTCTTAAGATTCTGACATGAACATAAAAATTATCAAGGCACTAGTTTCTACCACCTTCTTGCTAAATATATTATCTCCAAAGTTAATTTTTTAACTGTATTTTGGAGTGGAATCAAATAGTTAAATATTAAAAAAAAACTTGTATACAGATCATTACTATCAGAAAATTTATATATATAAACATATTTATATTCCCTAAAATATTTATACATTTCACTGCTCATGTTTTGAAATTGAGGATTCACCAGGATTTATGATTTCACATGGTTCAGATTCAGCACTTGTTAAGATCTGCTTTGCAAATCTCCTCTTTATGTGGTCCAAACTGACTCTAGCTGAAATGCTAGAGAAATTCTGAGGCCTTGACGGTCCCCAAGACTATTGGTATCCACATTCCCCCCTCCCAGCCTTCTTGATTTACATGTGTTAATTGGTAGCTAATGTGCTCCCAAAGGCAAAAAAGGATATTTGCTGCTTGAAATCCAGTCTTTTTCTTTGTTCAACATGTGCTTTGAAAGAGAATTATACTTTGTACATCTGTAGGTCTAGGCCTCCTGCACCTGACTAAGACATTGGCAATGTGTCTTGACATTCAAATGGTTTTCAAAATTCCATTGCTTGGCTGGCTACTGAGGAGGACTGTAGGCTACAAGGGGCTAGGGACACTGTAGGTGACTATGGTGCCCTTCAGTTTAGCTAGCGACAACTTTCTGCTTATAGAGTCAATCCAGTAAATATTAGCCTGGCACTTGCACTGTCCAGACCTGCACTTAGGAAGAGAGTTGAAAACAGAAGTCATGGGAATAGCACCTTCACAATCGCAACTTCATGTCCATCTTGGTGACACTGCTTTTGTTTTGAAAAGTGATTCTGCTCCCATCGTGCCCTTTGAGTGGCTCTCGTGTTCCTGGTTCTCCCGTTTTGAATACAGCAGTATTCTTTAAACTCCTTATAATTGATTTTTTGAATTCCACAATTTTTGTTTAGTCTGGAAAAAACCAGGCATGTGTGGCGCACCTTCCATTGGTAAGCAACTAACAAGGTGAGCTCTTGCAGCTTGGGGCTCTTTACTTGATGTACACAGTAATGAAAGCTTGCTATTGATTTTTCTGTAGCTGCTTGTAACTATTATAGTTGATACATCAATAGAAAAGGAAAGCACAATGTTTCATGGGAGGCAGAAAATCAGAGAATACATGATGCTCTGACAGTAAATCATAGCATAATCTCAGGAATTGATAGATGGTTCCTGCTAACTTGAAACCCATGGCTTTCCTTAAAAAGACTGTCCTATAATCACCCAATATGTCCTAACAAACTGACTGCCCAGAACGATGCTAAAGGACACAAGACAATGTTTCATCTTCTAGAGAACTCTTTTTTTTTTCCTCTAGGGGAATGACTGGGAGACATCTCAGCTAGGATGGTTTTCCTTTCTCCCTCCTCTTTTTGGAGTTGAAATGCCAGTCTCTAAGCAAGCTCAGAGTTAGGTCATTCCTGAGAACAGCAAACAAAGAGGGGGGGCTGGGAAGTGGCGAGCTACCATCAATTCTTAACTGGAAGAGCCTGGAGTGAAAAACAGAACTCTTGTGGGACCTGAGCACTGCTAGAATGTTTTTTTTTTTTTTTTTTTTTTTACTGGCTCAGAAAAGTTAACCAGGCTGGAAGGATTTGATTCTAGCAGTTTCTAAAATGTTATGCAGAGTCCTGCACTTATGGTTCATACTATTATGTAATTAGAGATGTGCTGGAAAAATGTTTGGGGCAGCAGGAATGCTTGCATTCTGCCTTTACAGAGCCTTAGAAGATCTTAAATCAATAAGTAAGACCTCAGAATTGGTGTGATATCATATCTTACTCTCTTGCTGTCTCCACCCCTTTGCCATTTTCAGTGAAAATTGCCATTTATACACACAATTACACCTATGCCACACTTCCAGTGTTTTAAGCCAGTTTACAAGAATCTGGTAATTAGCCCATTAATTATGAGAGATCTGAGAGTTGCTTGAAGCTCACCCCCATCAAATGTATTAATTATTTAAGAAGGAGCCATATTTTTAAGTGGTGTTGATAGTCATCCAGAGTTTTACTGCTATAAACACACAGGCATTAAATATAAATGATACTTACTAGTGACCAAGATTGTTTTTGTCTTTACACCAGATTGATGCTATAAAAACAAGCGAGTGATGTGTAAACTGGTTTACCTATTAACTCCTTGCATCAAAAACATGATTTCATATTTCCTTCACTAAATATTGATCAAGGATGACATGCTTTGGGTTAAGTTCTTAGTTTTCCATGGGATTTTGGTTCCCTTCCTTTTATGTGTTATTCTGGGGATTGAATGAATGGGGGTAGCAAAAAAGAAAGCATGAGAGAAAGTAGTACTTCAAATTGCATGACATGGCTTCTGATGAATGGATGTTCATCCATTGATGCGTCCATTCCACCATGCATCCAGTCCATGGGACCTGAACACTTACTGTGTACCAAGTTTTGTGCTTACAGACTTCAGACCAGTTTGCAAATCCTAGTACAAAGAGAGAATGGCAGTTATACTACATGGAGGTAAATATGAAAATGCCATAGGGCGTCATCCAGGTATCATCAGAGGCAACATCTGTGTAGGCTGTTAATGAGCAAGAGGAGTCCCTTGGATGGAAACGCAGATTAAGTCATCACAGGCAGGAATGTATGGTTAGTGCAGTGCTAAGTATAGTCAGGCTGGGTTCCCTGTTGAGGAGTTGCTCAGGACAGGTATGCTGTGCCACTGCGACGCACACACTGTTGGCACATGTGTTTTTCGAGTTTGCAACACTACCTTGCAATGGGTTCTACATGTGACAGCCATTAGGGGCCTCTGCCCATGGGTCTCTACCCAGTAGGAAGGTCCCTCCTCCCTAACCTCCCACCTCCATTGCATGTAATGGTTTGGTGAGTGGGAGGGTATATGTGGACATGAAAACACAGCTGTGGGTTGCTAGGAGACACTGTGCTTCAGGGGCTGACAAAGTGACTTGATGTGTCACAATCAAAAAGAAGTGGTTCTTGGCCACTCCAAAAGCAGAAGCCACACTGGGGCCAGTGCTGAAGACTCCCAGGCAAAATCCAGAGTCCCTAGGGCCAGCTAGAGTGGGACACACCCATGGCCAAATACCAGTAATCACTGCTTCTTCTCACGGCAACAGTCACAGTCACTCTTTCACATGATAATCTGGATATATAGCACCAAGATGTGCAAACTAGGATTTGGTTTGCAAGCTGACTACGTACCAAGAATTGGGCCCAGAGGGGATACAAGAAGGATGGAGAAATCATTTTCACCTTTAGGATAGAGAATGCCCACAGGATACCCCTCTTCACTTTTCCATATGCCCAGAGAGCAATCTTTATTTTTACAGATTTTTTTATTGAGCTAATTATATAGATAAAAGGAATATGAAAATCTCTTATGCAGAAATGATAATTTTAAGAAATTTTAAGTTTAGCAGGGATGCTTTTATTTAAAAGGGTGTGTTTTTTCTTGTTCAAATTTATAGCTACTGTATCTTATTTTTTTAAGATTTATTTATTTATATATGCAAGAGCTGGGGTATAGGCCAGAAGTGTGTGGGGGTGTGTGTGAGAGTATTCACCAGAGACAGAGTGGGGAACAGAACAGGCAGATCTACTGAAATACACTGCTGAGGGGAGCAGCGGGCGACACAGGAGAGGTCTTCTGTGCCATGTGGGTAGCTCCCTGGCTGGGGATCGAACTTGTGCTGCAGTGACTGTGGATAGCTTCATAGGTTGCATCTTAACCCCTTGCACCACCAGGGAGGCCCTGTATCTTCTTTTAGATTCAGGCCTTCTTCCTCTGGTTATTAGGGCTTCTTTCTCTCCGTTTTTACTCTATATTACTATGTTCTCTTCCCATTTTTAAAATACTTTTTAAAAAAGATTTATTTATTTATGCATACCAGAGCTGGGGTATAGGCCCGAGGGGGAGGGTGAGAGGATTCACCAGAGACAGAGTGGGGAACAGAACAGGCAGATTGACTGAAATACACTGCTGAGGGGAGCAGCAGGTGAGACAGGAGTGGTCTTCTGCATCATGTGGATTGCTCCCTGGCTGGCTGGGGATTGAACTCGTGCTTCAGAGGCTGGGGATTGCTTCATAGTGCTGTGCTTAACCCCTTGCGCCACCAGGGAGGCCCTAAAGTATTTTTTACTAACATGATTATTAACTAAGAATCGAACTGGCAATCAGACTCCTACTCAGCATGAGATACTTATTAGTCTATTGACTTGCTACCACTGGATAAAATGAAAGACATTTTGCGTTAGCCTTATTGTGGACAAACATGCAACATCTAAATGAATTTTTGAATGGACTGAAAATACTTGGGGGTAACTGGATCATGAATTTTGAGCTGTGACCCCCATTTGGGATCCAGGGGCCTGGGAGACAGGGGCCTCAGATCTATTGTGTGAGCCTGGTCCTGTGCCTGTCCTAGCAATTTGCACATGGGAGCTATTTAACATCTCAAGTTAACTTAATTTAATCTTTAAAATCCATAAACATCCTTTTGATTAGCAGCACATTGGATTGTATCTCTATCTATGTAGCTGTATGTGTATAGATATCCGAGGTTGCCTTGGAAAAGCCCCTGGGGCAGAGATAAAGAATGGTAGGTGGTTTCAATGGCACCTGTGAATGGCTGTTCACACAGCCTGTTAAAATCATGACTGTAGTATGCTTAAAACAAATGAGCAAAAACTGCCTCGCGCCTACCTCCGCAGAACATTTCCTACAGTCGTTGCAGCTAAGCAACCGGAGCAACAAGCTCCACTGAGGAGGGCTACAAAAGGTGAAATTAATTTTTCTTATTTACATTTAGAGCGCCGTAGACAGCTCATATTCACTTTGAAGAATTCTCTATATACCAATGCAGACCTCGCAGATGTATTTCTGTAAGTAAATTGGGAGCTCAAGAAACTTACTGCTGGTATTTAGCAGTGTTATTAATATTTAGTAATCTATGTTGATTTAGTAGTCTAATTTTAGCAATCTTATAGTTTTATTTCATTTACATTTGTTTTTATTAAAGTGAAAGTTTATATGTCTAATCATATATATATATATATTAATATATATATATGTTTGCAGAATAAGATTATATATGGGGTAATGAATCTCTAGAAAAACTTGTATTCATTTATCTGCTATCTTTATCCCATACATTTATTTCACAAGGAATCTCAAATTCAAATTTTATGCTGGTTCTCTCAGTTTTAAATGCTGACTCACATTCATTTTTTCTTAAGTTCCACATTTTATCAATGGGACCCAGGTTAAGACATTTACCAGGTAAGTACTTTTCAGATAAGGGTTGATGGGCCACCTGCTTTGGCCTCATCTGAGATGTCAAAATATTGATATTAGTGGAAATTCTGGTTCCAGGCATTCATTACCTTTTCCCCTGCAAATAATGATCATAGTGAGTAGTAAGATTTAGGAATTACTGGGACCTCCCTGTGGTGCAAGGGGTTAAGACGCAACCTATGAAGCTATCCGCAGTCACTGCAGCACAAGTTTGATCCCTGGCTGTCCAGGGAGCAACC
Source organism: Talpa occidentalis (assembly GCF_014898055.3). Classification (NCBI taxonomy): domain Eukaryota; kingdom Metazoa; phylum Chordata; class Mammalia; order Eulipotyphla; family Talpidae; genus Talpa; species Talpa occidentalis. Next base: position 78,084,534 of record NW_023605194.1, read on the forward strand.
CACATGGCGCAGCAGACCTCTTCTGACTCACCTGCTGCTCCCTTCAGCAGTGTATTTCAGTCAATCTGCCTGTTCTGTTCCCCACTCTGTCCCTGGTAAATCCTCTTACCCTCCACACCTCTGGCCTGTACCCCAGTCCTTATATGCATAAGTAAATAAAATCTTTAAAAAAAAAGATTTAGGAATTACTGTTAATCTATAGTATTTGAGAAACACCTAAAGAGGTGGGTGGAATGCAGTTTCCTGGGCTCTGTCCTTGGCTATTCCAACTATTTAGTAGATCTGGGAGTGGTCCTATTAATATGCTCTTTTCATAAGGACCCAAATCAATAAGGAAAGGATACAAACCAAAGGACAAAAACGTGAACAGATACTTCAGAGAAACACATAAGATTCCTAATCTCACAGGTAATCAGAATGTAAATCATACAGAAAGATGACCAAAATCCTATTATAGTATTGATAATAATGAGAAAATAGGAGCTCTCAACTCTAAGACTACAAATCTAACTTGGTACAGCTACTTTGGAGAACAATTTGGCAATTTCTAGAATTAAAAAGGATTGACTCACAATACATGGAGAAAAATGCTCCCTTAGCATTGTTTGTAATAAACAGCCATCAACTAGAGAATAAATTAATAGATTATGAGTACATTATATAATAAAATATTATGGCTCAATAAAAATGATGATCCAGTCTCTGAATTTCTTAACGATTCTAGAACTATGGGAATCAAGACAGTAATCCAGAAAATACAGTTCAGTTCCAAAAGGGCACATTAGGATGTTTTTAATCCTAAAAGCCTTATTCTTTTATAAGATAAGAATAAGTTTCTGCAGCTACCACTTTGAGAAAGGAAGTTCCTTGAAGTTATAATTAGAAATGATACTGTTACAGTATTCATGGACCCCACTCCCTTTTGATATGGGTTGTTCTGGACAAATGCCAGCACATGTGGTTATCCAATTTGTCCTATAATTCCTTGTGGCAAGCAATAACACAATACTCTTTTTTTAATTAAAAAAAACATAAAAGGAATTGCTAATTACTAAAACTCTATCCTGACTCTGAGTATCAGGAACATGATGACAATCTTTAAATGACAAATTACATGATGAAATATTTAAAAATAAAGGTAGTCTTAAAATACTTAAAAGCATGCAAAATTCTTTTCCTCTCCATTTCCCATTCTCCCACTCTGCTTTGCAGTGATAAAACTTGCAACCCCATTCCTAAAATTGGTAAATAGTAAGTAGCCCTGGATGAAACCACAGTTGGCAGTCTTGAGCAGGATGCGGGTGAGGGGGCATTGCTAGCCACTAAGGTACTTTAAAGAAAGATCTAGAAGGATCAGATTCCTTCTAGATTCCTGAGTGATCTCTTTAGAATGGGTTATCAGCATCATAAATGACAAACAAATACACAGTGGCTTATGGTTTACATATGTAATTACGTCATCAAAAAAATCATGATGGAGAAAAGCAGGGCTTTAAGTGTGCAAGTCTGTCTACTACTGTCTAGTTGGGTGCCTCTGAGTAGTTGTTTGACTTCTCTGATCTTAGGGAAGCAAAACAGGAATGGCTAATGATACTTGTCTTCTAAGGTTCATTGTGTGGATTAAAACAAGCACATACAAGGTTCTTGCTCCTAGAGTGCAGGAAGAAGTAGCTATTTAGAGTCTAGATTGTGCGGGAACTGTATTCCAGGCATGGCACTAAGGTCCAGGAACATAGGATGAAAGCAGAATTGGCATTCTACTTGTAGGACATACAAAAAAAACTACAAAGTAATATAAGTGGAGACGTGTCTAGGAGGCAACCTAGATCCATAGGAAGTGCAGTTAGGGGAAACTTCTCAGAGAAGGTAATTTGGAAGCCAGGCATGGAGGATGAACCTCACACCAACATTCTGCAAGGCGGAGACTGGTGTCGGGGCAGCCAAGGAAGCTGAAGTCCTGGTGGACTCGTATTGTTGGCGAACAGGGTTACCGCTGACAACAGGCCTCTTTGCCATACCTGTTACTCTGCTTCTAGGTGGAAGAACCCAGAATTTTTGACTTCGAAGCTGCACATTTCTGAATTATGAAAATATTTTAAAATATGCACAAGTTCATGTTTATGGCGCCCAGGACACAGCGTACTCCTCATTCTTCAACTCCAGTTAGCCCCTTGCATATGACGCTACTAGCAATAGGAGGGAGGGGGTAATTATTATAGAATTGCTATTAATAATAATTATGAGGGCATCATACATTGTTTCAAATTTGTTAAGAAAAGAACAGAAAGAACTAAAAGGTTCCAAAAGAACTAAAAGAAATAATTAAAAGGTTTTTCAGTTCTCAGATTCCAACAATTCCCTTGGAAGGATTAAGTGGTCCAAAATTTTGCAGAGTAGACTTCTCTAAGTGAAATCTTCTATTTTGTATGTATGAAGCCATAATTTCTATTTAACTGTTAGATTTAGAGATAAAGTATTCACAAGTCTGAAAGAATCTATAACCTTTTAACTGTGAAGTTAACCTATAGAGCAATTAGAATTTTGCAATTAGTTAACTATAGAGCAATTAGAATTTTGGGAAGTTGGAGAAAAAAATGAGAGAACTTCCTGCCATGAGCCTTCTCCAGGGAGTGGGGCCCGCCACCCTCTCACCGTGTCAGAATGGCATGATCTAGGGCCTTACCCACCTAGGGAGTGGCCGGATGGTTTACTGCTTGATTCTGATGTGGTTTTGGGATTTGTAGCAGATGAATCAAGGCAAGTGGCTTGAGTTTGTATCCTCTGATACATTTCAAAATAGCAAAGGTGATATGGGGCTCTTTTAGTTAGAAGATCAAAGACTTTAAAGTATGATTTGTTACTGAATCAATATTTTGATTATTGCTGACATGAGGAAGACCTATTTCATATAATCTGTACAACCAAAAATTGTATCTGAGAAGAGGCGTCTCCCAACCAGGGGAGTAAATCTTTACTTGTGATTTTTGCCAATGTAAATTCAGATGTTCCATGTGCCAGCACTGTGCTAAGTTCTTAAAATAATTATGGCATTTACCGCCACGGCCCTGCCTTTGGTTGACTATTATTATCTAGCTCTTACTGTGGGGAGAATGAGATGGCTAAGGGGCCCAGGGATGCAAGTAGAACAATCTCAATTCAAGCCACAGACTTCGTCAATAGACACACTGTCTCCGCAGTAGGAGCTAACATCTCCCGCTTTCTCCCTTCCTACCTTGTGCATTATTCTTTCGGACCCAAACTTAATACAACTTCTTTTCCTGTGTAGCTCGGAGTGAGGACAACACAGCTGGAACCAGAAACTCTGGCTGAGCACATGGGCTGTGTGGTCCCTGGCACATCTCTGAATCTCGTCCCCTTCTATCAAGTTGCTAGAACTTTTAATGTTCTATGTAGAAAGCACTTTCTAAATAGAAAAATTCTATGCATAATGGAGAAGGGTGGTTGCAGGGGCTGGGGGGGGGAAGGTAGGGGGAATTCAATGGGTACAAAGCTTCAGTTTTGGAAAATGAAAGTTCTGGAGGTAGATAGTGATGGCGGCTGCAAAGTAATGTCACTACACTCACTGGTGCTGAGCTGTGTACATGAAAGTGGTCCACATGGTAAATTTCATGTTAGTATGTATTTTACCACAATTTTTTTTAACTAAAGATTTATTTTTATCTATGCAAGAGCCGGGGTAGAGGCCAGATGCGCGGGAGGGTGAGAGGATTTACCAGAGACAGAGCAGGGGAACAGAACAGGCAGACTGATGAAAACACTGCTGAAGGGAGCAGCAGGCAAGACAGGAGAGGTCTGCTGCGCCATGTGGGTTGCTCCGAGGCCGGCGGGGATCAAACTGGCACTGCAAAGGCTGTGGACAGCTTCACTGCACTGTGCTCAACCGCCTGCAGCACCAGGGAGGCCCCTATTTTACCACAATTTAAAAAAAGGTGACAGAACACTAACATATTTATCTCATCTTAGGACAAGGGGCAGAGAGAAAGGTTCTTCCAGGTGTGCAGCCCAACTTCTATGTTGCAGGCAGGACAAAATCACGCACACCTGCGATGCAGTCATTTTCCTATCAGGCGGGACTGTCCAAGCTGAGCTCAGCACTGTCACTTAGGTCACACTGTTCTTGATGGTTGTCACTGAGCTCCATGTCTGTCGTCTCCCCTAAACCCCCCACCCCCACCCCATACAGCTGGGAGGGTCAAAGTGTCAGTGACTGTGGGGGAGACGCCTCCTTCCAACGTTTATGGCACCCAGGACACAGCGTAGGTAACTGAGCCCCAGTGCAATAAAAGGTGATTTGCTTCCTTATACTTTCTGGGAAATTACTTTCACACATCACAATGATGAAACCTTTGGATTTAGTTGAAAATTTGGCCAAGTGATATCTAGATTTAATTTTCAAAATAATACAAAAGCAGGAATTCAGTCATTATTTGAAATCTCTATCTGTGCTCTTTTTCTGGGTGTGACATCCAGTGTTTCAGCCAGATCCTGGCCCTGCAAGACCACACAAGCCACTCCACCTCTGGTCACGTTAATCTCCTATCTGAAAATGAGGGGTGGTTGGACCCAATGACAGTGCAGCCTCTTTTCAAACTAGGACTTGGTCCAGAGCTATGGCCAAAGTCACTGTCAAAACTCCAGGTACCATGGGGTGGGGGTGTGTGTGTGTGTGTGTGTGTGTGTGCGTGCACACGCGCGCGTGCGTTTGTGTGTGACAGTGCCCCCTGCTGGGCTCCTGGAAGTGACACTATCCATAGTCCCCAGCTCTTTTCAAGCTTCTGACTGTGGTCAAATTTATATACCCTGTGAGTGGAGGGAGGATTTCTCATTGATAACATCCAAAGGACAAGAATAGCATGTGTGGAAAGAACAGAAAGGAGGACATTAGAGGGAGCACAGGCACTGTGTAACCTGTGTCGGTTTTGTGTTCTGTCGCCTTTGGTACAGTACACCATTTTCAGAACAGTGTCTCCAGGGCCCAAATGTAGTTCAGTGCCATATTGAAGAGTTTTCTTCTCTTCAGAGATAGCAGTCCAAACAATGGTTTTGTACATAATAGGCATTTGATGTATTCTACAGATTTTAATGTTTCAAATGTTTGATAACCTTTAACTTGCATACTTCTTCTTGATTCCTGGTTTGAATTGGTGTGTTTGGAATTTAACCTTCTTAACCAAACACAGCCAGAACTCAGGATTGAACTCATCGGATTTTTATCAGGAAACTGGAAAGAAGGTTGAACAAATAATCAGGTGTGAGCTATGGGTTGGCTCCATTCTAGAATAGACCCGGAGGTCTTGGGGTATCCAAGAGTTTACTAATGTACAGATCTGAGCTGATCATATGAGTCAGAACTAAGCCACTGAACCCCAAGATCTTAGTGTGGCTGGCACTTATGAAGCAAGGGAAATACTGGGCAGAGCACACAAAACTCTCCCTTCATCTTCCTTGTTGGTTTTTCCCAGTTTGCCGGGCCAATACGTCACTGAAAAATCATCTCACTAAATAGCAGCAGTTAGCAAAATGACAATATTAACATTAACAACTAAAAAATGATAAATATTTCCAGGCATAAGCTAATCAGAAATATGCCTAAATAAATGCTATTTAGGCAATTATATTCTTGTGCCAGCAGATAACAAATTATAATCACTGCATTGCTGGCTGTAAATACATATTGATTAAGTTCAAACTTAGAACTCCAAAATGAATTATATCTGGTCATTGCTAAACTGCTTTGCTCATTGAAAGAAAAAAAAAAACCCACACAACACCTATTATACTGCATTTAATTAAGACAAGCATCAACTTTATGTGCCATTATTTGCTTCTGCCAAATCTCTATGGTGTAAATATTGAACGGTGGCATCTCTTGAATGCTAATCAATCCTTTCTGAATTTCAAATGATTACATAAATTTTAGGAAATGCTTATTTGCCACATTACCCTCAGCTGCATATATATTAGGGAGGCATTAGTATGGAGACAGGCACAGTTACTTGACAAGTGCCCAGTGAGTGTTTTTCTAAATTAGAATATCACATATGAAAAGGTAAAAACTGAGACATTGAATGCTAATAGCAAGAAGAACTCTGGGATATCTCTTGCTTATCTGACTTCAGGAGGAACAATTTATGAAGTGCACTTGGGTAAAGATGGGAGGCGAATGTACTTCATCACTAGACTTTGGAAGCCAACCGGTGACTGTGTGGATGAGTGCTGGTGATGGTGGTGGTGGGGTGTGTGTGTGTGTGTGTGTGCACAATGTGTGTGTGTGTGTGAGTGCAGTGTGTGATGCCTGCATTTAGAGAAAGGCTGTACTAAAGCAAATACTGTTACTAGCCTCAGGAAAGACAATTAAAGAAGAATAGCTTTTGCTGTTCTAAGATGATTTTTTTAATGCAGATATGAAGTAAAATGTTGTGACATGAAGATTGCTGTGTTTGTTTCAGAACTGAATTAATATTCAGACATAATTGTGAGGCACAAGGACACGTATTAACTAGCTTCCCACCCTTCTGAGGCTTTTTTTTTTAAAGATTTATTTATTTATTTATACAAGCACTGGGTACAGTCAGAAGCACGGGAGGGTGAGAGACTTCACCAGAGCCAGAGCGGGGAGCAGAGCAGGCAGAAGGACCGAAGTACACTGCTGAGGGGAGCAGCGGGCGGCAGGAGAGGTCTCCGCGCCATGTGGGACCCTCCTCCAGTGGCCCGGGAGCAGCCGGGGATCGAACCAGTGCTCAACCGCTGCGCCACCGGGGAGGCCCCCCTTCTGAGGCTTTTACAGCACTTCAGGAGGGAGGCTTCACGAAAGGCATTCCTGTTTTGTTTTCTAGGTTAGCTGTGGATTTGTTTCATAGCAAGTGATACACTCTTTACTGTTGTTCTCTGATTTATAAAGTGGACAATCCCTTTGCTTAAGGCCCTGCAAATAAAGAGTTTAATCACTGTGATCAAGTTTGTCTGTGAGATTTGGAAACCTCTTCTATTAACTGGATTTAATGTTGCAAAAAAGCAAAAGGGGGAATTCACTTCTCCATTTGCTCCTGTCACTTTGCTTAGAATTGCACTATCTTATCTACACACCACCCTCTGGACACACACACACACGAGACACTTAGTCTTATAGCAAAAAAAAAAAAAAAAAAAAAAAAAAAGACCTCAAACCCAGCAAGTTGCTCATCTCTGTAGAAAAACTGCACAAAAATTCTTATTATTTTTTTGATAACTCCTTGCTTGCATTCCCTTCCCCAACAGTGTATTTCCAGTGATTCTCTAAGTGCTTAGTAGGGGGAGTACTGGGACACCTGCTGTGCACACTCCCTCTGGGTATTCATAGCATGGGAAGGGTGGGTTCTTGGGGTCCTGAGCACAGCCCAGATTGGGACCACTTTTTTTTCCCAAACAGACACCCACCAAACTGGTCAAATATCAAGTAAAACTGCAAAACCGTTTCCTTGCCACAAGAAGTGGGAGAAAAACCTCTTCATGATTCACACTGTCATGTCACACTTACATCTGGACTTGGATTAGCAGGTGGAATTGCAGTTTACAGCTGCTTGCAGCTTCCTCTGTGGGATTAGGATGCCCTTTCCAGGTAGCATCTAACTGAGCAGGTGGGATGAACAAGGTATGCACAGCACAGTCAAGTCTTTCTCATCACAGGGCAGCAGACACCAGTCTGGGCAGCAGCTGCCCCAACCCTTCCTGTCTTCCTAGAGTACATCTCCTTAAGGGGTCCTGACTGAAGAGCCATGGTTTCCAAGCTGTGTTAACACAGGAGCCTTCTGGAAGCTACATGTGATGACCGATGCTCAGTAGCTCTACGAGTCCTCGTGTAACAGGGTAAAGCGAGTCATGACGGCTTTTTTGTGCTTATAAAGGTTCTGTTCACACTCTACTGTCTATTAAGTGTGTAATAGCATTAAGTCTTAAAAAAGTATGAACTTTAACTATGATGGAGATGCAAAGTGAACACCTGCTATTGGGAAATGGCACCCACAGCCTTGTTAGACATAGGGTCAGCCCAGCCTTCAGCTTATAGAACCCCAACACCTGCCAATCATAGAATACCAAATGCACTGATAACTCCCAAAAGAAAAGAAAGAGGGTGATCACCTAGTTCATTTTCTCCTTTTAACATCACAAATAGCTCAAGTGGTTGATAAAATAGAGACAGAAAGCTTATGATCAGTTAGCTTTCCAAAGATCTAGTGAATGCCGCCCCCTGCCCCCCAAATACCATCACACCTAAGAGACAACAGCAGGTGACAGGGAGGAATTCCTTGGAGAAGCAGGTACCAGAGTGGAGGCAAATGCTGTCTCCATACCCCATGACAGCCCAAAGCTCCAAGTTCGTGTAGACATAAGAGTTGTGAGCTGGTCTGACCACAATAAAAAATGGAGAACAGAAACCAAACAACTTACCATATATTTAGAAACCAAAGGAAGTAAAAAAGCTTTAGAATTACTTAGTATATGCAATGAAGATGGTAAATGCACATAAGCATTTCCCTATTTTTACCCAAGATTGGTTTTCTTTTTTGCTTAAATTCTTCAGCTGAATGTCTCCACTCCCTACATTGCTTCATCTATTAGTATATAGACGGTGCTGTAGCATGCATGTAGTGTAGGTGCTCCTGAGCTGACAATGGATGGGTTTACACCCCGATCAACCCACTAAAAAATGCATTTACATGCTTTCCTTCAACCTGCTCTGACTGCTTATATGAGCCCACAGTTTCATCTCCAGATAACTGCTCCTCAGAAGCAGAAGACACAAGTGGCTGTTTTGTAGACTAGATAGGACTTGAAGGCACAAAACACAATATCCAAAAAGCTATGATGCAGGACACCGTAGAGTGCTGCTCGCGTCCCCTGTGGTCACCAGGCTGGGCTCCCCACCCCTGCCCAGCACCGGGAGAGGGTGGCTGGCCCAGGGAAAAGACCCAGATTCAAGATTCCAAGTACAGTTTCTTTTTCTTCTTCTTCTTCTTCTTCTTTTTTTTTTTTTAAAGATTTATTTATTTGTTTATACAAGCACTGGGTACAGTCAGAAGTACGAGAGGGTAAGAGAATTCACCAGAGCCAGAGCAGGGAACAGAACAAGCAGACTGACGAAATACACTGCTGAGGGGAGCAGCGGGCGTGGCAGGAGAGGTTTCTACTGAATGGATGTTGCTTTCACACCATTGTAAAGCCAATAGCCTCAGTCGAACCATTGTCATTTGGGGGATGACTGTATTTTTAAAAATACTGAATCATGATTAAGATGTCCCTCCCAAAGGATATTGTGCTCTAGCAGAAAAAACACGGACTGGCATTTGGGGCTGTTAGTTCAAGACCTAGCACTAAGCCTATGATTTTGGATCAATCACCTGTTTGTTTTCCTCAACTATAAAATTGAAGGGAGATATCTGTCAGGTACCTCCCCTCTGTAGGGGAGAAACTCAGTGATTTATCCACTTGAAGATATTTTATTATTAACACACTACTGATGGGAAGAATTCTGCTGCCGCCTTCTTGGCCCATTTTGGTATCTGACACTCATCACAATTTCAAATACAGGCCTGGCTTGTTTTATTGTGCTTCACTTTATTGCACCCCACAGGTATTGAGTTTTACAAATTGAAGGTTTGTGGCAAAAGGATTATGACTTGCCAAAGGCTCAGCTGATGGTTAGCATTTTTTCACAATACACTTTTAAAATTAAGGTATATAATTATTGTTAAAGATAATAACCTTTGCATACTTACTTGACTACAGTATCATGCAAACATAACCTTTATATGTACCAAGAAGCCAAAAGATTGGTATGATTGGTTTTACTTCAATATTCCCTTTATTATGGAGGTCTGGAATTGAACCTGTGGTGTCTCTGAGTTTTGTCTATAAAGTCCAAATACCTATCATCAGCAATTAATTACATTTATTACTCTATTTGCAAAAGAGGACATTTCCTTCCCACAGATAAAATCAATGATGCCAAATTCCCTTTGTAGCATTCATTTTCTAGCTTTCCTGTCTTCAAATTTTGGGCTTGTGTTTTTCAAAATAATTTTTCCAGTTCCTATGACATTTTTTTAACCTCAAAGTTGGAAGGAAAAACATTCTTTTGTTCATGAATGCAATATATATTTATTAAACGCCTGCTAGCTCAGGTGGTATAGTAGAAGTAAACCAGATATTCCTCTGTGTTGGTGGGCATGATCATGTATTAATTAGATAGATAAAAAGGCTTTTGCTTTGCTAAGGATATTACAACAGAGAGCCCCTGCCAGGTGTTAGTCTTGGATAGTATAAAATAGCCCACAGGCAAGGAGAAAAATGCTCTACTTTGCCTTAGAAATACACCCCAGTTTCTTCTTCTAAATGATGACTTTAAAGGAAGGTGTCATCCGTCCATTTGCAGGACATTTTCCAGTCTGAAGATCAAGTCTCACAAACAGTGCTTCCTTCTGGGCCATCTCGGCAATTACTTGGATGGCCATTTCTAAGTAAGATGATGCAAAGGAGCCATGTCTGACACCGAGGGGCTCCTGAGCCAACAGCTTTTCAGACGGCCTTGTCTTGAAGTATGACCCTTGCCCATCTCTGCTTCTCCACAGAGGCTAATCCAAGTGAGACATTCCCCAAGAAGGCCACACCTGCTCCCCCAGGAGTTTGCTTCCAGGAGAATGAATCTTCCCTGGGCTGTGATGATGTGACAAAACACCACATTAAAATTTGGAAATCTGGTGGGAAGCCAAGAGTTCCCATGATGAGTCAAGATACGATTTATTCATCCATCTTATTTAAGCAAGTTTCTGTCAATGTCAAGGGGTTAGTCACACTACATCCCTCAACTATCGAGTCAATGTGGGCTGATCGTCTTATGATCTTGCTTTTACTTGGAACAGACAGGCATCTTATCACCCGGCTTTAGCAGTTCATATTCTTTCTAATCTTTCTCTAAGCTAGTTTTCCCAAAGAGCTTATAAATGAGCAGCTCTCCTCAGAAACGGGAGAATGAAAATTGACAAGAGAAATAATTTAATTTTGAGGTGTTATCTGGTAGTTATTTAGAAAAACTAGTCTTAGAAAACTAATTGCACTGAGATAATACTTTTTGACCGAATTATCTCCTATTACACATCAAGCAATGTGCCAGAAACCTGGAATACAGAGAAAAAGAAAGGACAACTGAAACCCGACTGAGACTCGCTCTCGAGCCTTGAATTCTATTGCAAAGAAATACTAGGGCCTCCCCGGTGGCGCAGCGGTTGAGCGCTGGGTTGGGAAGCTGCCCGCAGCCTCTGCAGCGACGGTTCGATCCCCGGCTGCTCCCTGGCCACTGGAGGAGGGTCCCACATGGCGCGCAGACCTCTCCTGCCACCCGCTGCTCCCCTCAGCAGTGTGCTTCGGTCCTTCTGCCTGCTCTGCTCCCCGCTCTGGCTCTGGTGAATTCTCTCACCCTCCCGTGCTTCTGACTATACCCAGTGCATGTATAAACAAAAAACAAACAAACAAACAAATAAATAAATAAAACATGCCTCTACAAAAAAAAAAAAAAAAATACTTGCAGAGCAGAACAGAATCTCCTCCCCATATCAGTGGACTTAGCCTAAACTTAAAGAAACTTGAAGCACATAGTAGCTACTTTTCAGGCTGGGGAAATTCTCTTCAAAAGAAAAACAATCTTGCTTTCAGAAATACTGGCTGGCCAGAGAAGAGAATAATTTACAACAAATCAAGGGCATTCATTAGGAGGATTAGGATGCAATATGCTTCATGTACTTTCTCTTGCCACCTGGGATATGAGAGTGCGGGAGCGTCCAGCCATTAAGTCTCCAGGTAAGAAAAATCCAAAACCCAGAGAACATCTTAGCTGGCACACCCAGGTCACTTGTTGCTTGGAGCACTTAAGGTCCATTAATATTCCTGATGCACTTGCACATGTAATGAATGACATTAGTGAGGATGCTGCAGTTAAAAACCTGGTGACTGCTTCCCAGGTCAGCATTTGTTTTCAGGAGACATATTTGTGGGAGACCGACTTGTCTTTGAAACACACACGACGGTTACATTATTTGAGGATCGTGACCCTACACTTAATTCCTCCATGAGATATATTTCTGCATTGGTTGGTAACAGTTTCCTTTCATCTGTCACTTGGATTCTTTTTTAGAATATAGTTTATATTGTAGGAATATAAACCAATAAACATTAAAGATTTAATTGTGGCCTCTCTCGGGTCATCAGTTTTAACTGGTCAACTTAGAATATCTTCTTTTCTGCCAAGTTATCAATGGGTTCAAATTATGTTCTCTCCTAAGTAAAGCACCCTGTAACCTGTCGACTCTGTCCCATCGTGTGGCTTGCCTCATCTCAGTGCTAACCCCAAGGGGTATCAAGTCCACCCTGGACAGGGTTTCCAGCCTGTTCCTCTCCAGTCCACTCTGCATCGCTACCAGAAGGCAAATCAACTAAGTGCCCAGTTCCTCCTTCCTGAAACACCCTGCTGTGCTTCCGGTTGCCTCCTCTTGTTTACCACTGAATCCCCACGGCGCACATAGCTTTCTGCCGGACACAGAGTGTGCTTAGGATTTGCTGAGTGTCTCTGAGGCTTCCATGACCAGGCACTTGCTACCTCTTCAGCCACAAATGTGTTCCCACTCAAGCTATGTTGATCCAAGAGTAGTTCCTAAACTCACTTTGCACTGTCTTTCCCTCGTGACTTTGCATTGTTCCTTCAGCTTGCAATGCTGCACCTGCTCGGGCTCACACTCCACTGTCTCCAAAACTATCCAAAAACACTTTCATCTCTCACCAGCAATCAGGGATCCTGCTGCAAACTTCTCTTAATACGGCCTCTAACCCTGGATCAGCCCAAAAAATCCTCCATCTTTTCCATGGTCAGATTGGCTTAAGACTAGGCCAGGTTCAGAACATGCTGGATTTTAGACATCAGGGGTCTGAAGGCTCACAAGCACAGAGACAACAGACACTGGCTCAGGACCTGGGTCGGCTTCCAAGGGTGGTTGGAAGAAATGACCCCGGCCCATCTCAGGCAAAGCAGGTGTTTCTGGACTAGCTTGGGTACTTGCAGGTGAATTATCCACATACTCAATAAAGTCCCCTCTCCATAAGATTACTTGTTTTTAGTTATTAAATTGTATTTAGTTATTCTTTTCCATTCATAAATTAGAAACTCCCTCAAATTCATGGCCAGTAACATTTTTCCTGCTTCTTTAAAATAAACTCCTGGAGAACTGAGGCTACCAGATGGGAGAGGAGCAAACAAGGAACAAAGAGCCCAGTGGACTATAGTGGAAGACCACAGGGGCTTGGGTGGTGGGTGAGGTGTGGTGACAACACCCGAAAAGGGAGATCCTATACCTCTAAAACATGAGCAGTGTTGTAAACCAGCGTTATCTCAAAAGAAAAAGAAAAGTAAAGAAACTCTTGTTTCTTTACCCCTGATCCTGTTTACCTCTGATCAGAAAGTCATGCTTTCTTTTCTTTAAATGACAGGCATAGTTTTGAGGGGCTAGTTAGTCCCTGGTGCTGAGGCTCCAGTCAGCACACTCACTAAACAAGAGAGTGTGTGCCTGGGGTTTTGGTAAATATGACCTGAGTTTTCAGGAAGATAATTTGTGAGTTTCCAAGGTTGAAAGCCCAAGAGAATCCCACCCCACCCCCATAGTACTGGCAGAGAATATAAATATAACACTTCGAAAAATGATGAAGAAAAGATAAAAGAGGTGGGAAGTAAACATGGCTGGTGGTTAATGTCTAATGTTTTCGAATGTAATCCAGTTATTCAGCTAATTTAAAATACCACTGAAGAGAGATGAGCCTCTATAAATATTTTATCACCAAGATGCTGAAGATTCCTCACATATATATTGCTGCATTTTTTTTCCCAGTTACCTACTTATCAAATGTACTGGTTGCAAAGTCTAAGATCTTGCCATTAACCAGAATAATTTGTGAGATCACAGGAAACTGGCTCATGTTCTCCTCTTGATTTTCTAAAAACTGTTCTTGGGTAAAAGATGGAGACTGGCTTGAATAGGACTTTCCTATTTATTGTGATTAATACAGAAACCACACAGGACTCAGCCCTGGCACTGGAAACCTTTGAACACTACATCTATGAAATTCTGTTGTCTTTTTACATTTTCAGTAACATTTCTTTTTGCCCTGTTTATCACATTTTCCAAAATATGAAAATGCTCTTTTTATTTTAAATGTTGACTACATGTGAAAAATTAACTCTGGTTCTATTACTTCAAACTATCCCTTTATTAGCAACAGTTGTGTGGTGCTGTCAGGGAGAATTTTAAAACAAATGTACTAAATTTGGAGAGTAGACACATCTGTTTTACTTTGCAGTTTGTTTTATTTCTTAGGATATGAATTCACAACTATCTTACAACTGAGGACTAAAGAAAAAACATATGTTGGTAAATCTGATTTTTGCACTCTTTTCATTCAAGGGAAGTTGCCTCCCTCAGCTGTCTGCTAATAAGTAATAAATGGACTTGGCAAAAAGTTTATTTAAGTTGGCTTTATTAAGCCAACAAAATACAGAAATCAAGGATGGGACAGGCAGAAAAATCTGTTCCTTTGAAGTCAATAAAAATCCATCTCCTTAATCCTTTTTTTATTCCAAGCAGTGGTGATTTTTCTCAACTGACTCACTGAGAACCTTGATTTAGCTAATCTGTCTTGCTTAGTTATCTTTCTTCTCCAAAGCTTTCCTAAAGAAGCATCCTTTCCCCTGACAACGGCAATCTTTTATACTTGCAGAGTGGTGCATCTGCTTATAAGCACTTTCTACTTATTCCTGATAGAGTTAAGAAACAAGTTTTTAATTACTATCCATATTCTGCAGGAATAAAAGCAGCATCTGAAACAAAAGGCACACAGAAACAACCAACAGCAGAAAGACGGTTAAAAAATTGGAGACATGGGTCTTCCTTGCCATGACAGGAATTTTCAGGGCTCCAGTCTCACAGCTCCATTCCATTTCCCAGCCGAAGGGCATGAATCATGCAGAGTGACATATAGAAACATCTCTCATATTTGAAGATTTCATGACTTGAGAAGAGGGACATTATCGGGCCTCCCCAGTGGCGCAGTAGTTGAGCGCTGGGCTGCGAAGCTGCCCACAGCCTCTGCAGCGCCAGTTTGATCCCCGGCCACTGGCAAGGGTCCCACATGGCATGCAGACCTCTCCTGCCGCCCGCTGCTCCCCTCAGCAGTGTACTTCATTAGTCTGCCTGTTCTGTTCCCCGCTCTGGCTCTGGTGAATTCTCTCACCCTCCTGAGCTTCTGACTGTACCCAGTGCTTGTATAAACAAATAAATAAATCTTTAAAAAAAAAAAAAGAAGAGGGGCATTACCTTGATGGAACAAAAACACGCATTGAGTTCCCGACACTCATCATATGGCATCATTTAGTAACCTTTGGTCATATGTAGTATGAGAAAAGGATTCCTTACCTAAACTAAAGAGCACCAAGAATTTCAGACACACAAACTCTCGTTGATCAAACTGCAGAGAACGAAGCTTTGCCACTAACTCCTGCGCATGACTCATGAGATTGTTGAGGGTGGCCCCGGCTTGCGACGCTATTATGGAATAGTCCACCTGCAACACAGAACCATCAGAGTCAGAAATGTATATTTCACTTTGACCTTTAAGAATTGTGAGTGAAATCTGATACAATAGGCATTTATAATAGAGGGGACTCTCCCCATCAATGTACTTTGAGCTGCATTCTTATGAAATGTATTACAACTGTTTTGGAAAATCAAATCACTTTGATGATCTTTGTCGGGAGAACAGGTTTTAAATACCTAAAATTTAAAGGTATATCTCTACCCATCTGGCTGGCTGTCTATCTATTTTTCCTATTGTGAAAGTATTATCACATAATACTTGAAATCTTTAACTTTCATAAATGTTTAAGGACCAGTGCATTGTCCATAAAAGTGAATCCAGGGGGCCTCCCTGGTGGCACAAGGGGTTATGACACAGCACTATGAAGGCTCTCCGCAGCCACTGCAGCACGAGTTGGATACCCGGCCAGGTAGGTGGCCTACACGGTGCAGCAGACCTCTCCTGACTCGCCCGCTGCTCCCCTCAGCAGTGTATTTCAGTCAATTCACCTGTTCTGTTCCCCACTCTGTCTCTGGTGAATCCTCTCACAACCCACACCTTTGAGCTGTACCCCAGTTCTTGTATGCATAAATAAGTCTTTAAAAAAAGAGTGAATTCAAGACCCACAGCATTCTGTGCACTAAATATTAACTAGTATATGAGGAAAATGAAGGCAGAGATGTTTCTATTTTTATTAAGACTACATTTAAAGTAATCATTGTTCAAGATCGTGTGCCAGATGGATGACGAAAGAATCGACATTTACATCATTTAGTTTGATGATTCCCAAAAGGCAATGGCATATGACTACTATTTTCATATGATTATTAGCACTTTTCCCTCTAAAGATAGCTAGGAACTTATTCCTAAGCATAATTTCTGAATTTGGAAAGCAACAAAGGGCTATTTCCTCCTTTATTTAAAAAAAGGGGGAGTGGGGTGCTGTGATGCACTGATCTAGATTATTCATAGGGACATGAGAAGTTCAATTTATAATAATAAGTTAAGATGTTGGGATGGCTGTCAGTGACGGAACTGGCTTTGCTGCTGCAATTACAGCATAATGGGAAAGCCCGGGTGGTACCTGACGCCCCCATCCTTTCTTTACTGGAGAGCTCTCAGGCAACCAGATACTCTTTTAGGTGCATTTAATATTTGCAGCAACAGCAAATTTGTCTGGGAGGCAAGTCCTCATCTGCCACTCACCCGGAGCAGACTGTATTAAATTTTTATATTTATTGACATTTCATTACCATAATTGACTGCACTTGCTTCTCTAGGAGAAGGCACAGGGCTGCCTCCTAAGCAGGAGAACTAGTCCCTGGAGTGGAATTTGCAATTAAAAACAAGGCAGAATGGATTTTTTTTATTGTGTAAATATGATGAGTTGAATTTTCAGCTTTAACTAGAGAATACTGGGTGTATAGAAACCTTTTTCTAGAGTGAGAAAAATTATGAGTCAGTGGAAAGATGACCCCCAAAGGTGTCAATCAGTGTATGTAGAGTCAACTGCGCATGAAAAAGCCCCAGTTAATGCATCAGCCCTGGCACCAGACACAGCACTGTCCTACCTGCTTTGTCCATGTGCTGACAACTGTCCACTCTAAGAGTTCCTTGGGTTTCTGTTTCAGAACTTGCAAAAGAAAGGACACGCTCACAGGCAACCTGAATGCTGAGCTGGAGGCCCGACAGGACAGGGCGACCCCTGTGCACAGTGTGATGCTTTATTAAGCAAAGGCATAGACCAAAGATGTCTCAACTCTCATTCACCCGTTCTCCGAACACTGTTCTACTCCAAGGAAGTTCTTACTTAAAAGTGGTGCCTAACCTCTTTGAAAACTTTACCTGGTCAAGCTACTACAGACACTAATAATATAAATCCTGCAGAGACAAAGGGGATAGATGAGTGAATGACAACAAGGAGGTCCAGTGGAGCCACAGGAGAGAGAACTGGGGCAGGATGGCAGGAGATCTGGACAGGATGGCAGGAGATCTGGACCATCTCTTCCATGACAAATGAAGAGCTTAGGGCAAGCCCTATAGTCTCCATCCTTATTGCCCTCACTTTTTTTTAAAGATTTATTTTTATTTATGCATATAAGAACTGGGGTCTAGCCCAGAAGTGTGGGGGTAAAAGGATTCACCAGAGACAAAGTGGGGAGCAGAACAGGCAGATCTACTGAAATACACTGCTGAGGGGAGCATGGAGCGAGACAGGAGAGGTCTGCTGCGCCATGTGGGCCAACTCCCTGTCCGGAGAACGAACTCGTGCTGCAGTGGCTGGTGACAGCTTGATAGCGCTAGACTTAAACTCTGCACCACCAGGGAGGCTGTTATTGTCCTCTCTTTTAAATGAGGCAGTCAAGCTAGATGAGAGATAATAAGGTGTCTCCGACTTCTGTGATGATGGGGGGGAGGGGAATAGATGGGACAACACTACTAATTTAAGCTTGGGATTAATGGCTGAATGTGCTGTAGCTGGAGAACAATTGTACACAGCACACTTCAATTGAATCCCTAGGTAAACCCTAAACCAGTAAGGTGTGCTGGAATAAATCAAAACTGGGTTGGTATTAAACTTTTTGAGTATTAAGATAGGGTTTTCATTAAAATCTTATGTGTGCAGTTCTACAGGTGTGTAATAGGTCAACTCCTAGCAATTTATTCTTGAAAACAACAGGCTAGAATGAAAAGGAAATGAATTGTTCCATAGGATTCTATATTTAGTGAGAGACCGTTAGTGAGATGAACTTGAGGAAATCAATTGGCATACCAACAACTTTATAGCTATACATTTATTTACATGCTAATTTGAAAGCTCAAACATGCTTATTAAGTGGGGATTCCGATAACATTTCTTTCAAGGATAATTTATCAAATTGCACGACTCTGTGGGAGGATAGGTGATTTATTTCTAAAACAGCACACAGATCTGCAACTTCCTTCCATTTTATTACAAACATAATTATATTTTCATTGTTGAATGCAGAGTTTGTACTCATTTCAGGAGCAGCTGGCCTTGTCTTTTATGTACTTAGTAAAATTAATTTATTGCTCTTTTACATGCAATCTTTGTGCCATTAAATTCAAGGGAGATATTGAAGAAAGACTATAAGCTGATGTCCCCTTTGGATAAATTTCACTCATCATGAAGATAGAAACAGTTTTAGCTAAATTGCTTTTAGTTCTATTAGCTGAAATTTTTGATGACTTGTATATTGTAAGATGCCTGTCATTTTAATACGATCCACAATAATAGAAGATAATGAATAAGTTGCCTGTAGACCTTTCCCTTAGGATGATGTTACAGTGGCTGTTAATTAGCTACAATATGCAAATCCTAAAAGCCATCCACTTCAAAGTACTCTGTTGTTATTTTATTTATATAGATATAAAGATTTTGTATATGAGTATTTTTAAGATACTCAATAGAAATGATTTGTCATAATTACAAGATGCTAAATATATAGAATTGATTTGACAATGCTTACTATAAATGATGAACCCTTTCCTTTTTGTTTAGCAATGGTATTTAATGTCTACTTAGATGCCTGGCTAAAAGACGTAATTGAAACATCACAGCTAACTTTAGTGTTAAGTAAGAAATTTGGTGGGAAACACTGAATCCTCACTTTCATGCAAACCACTGGTGTCTTGGGCTATGCTTTCCTGGGGAACTATTTCAAATTCATTCAGATTCTGAATGAACCATACCAGGACCGGACTCTGCAAACATTGACTGAGCAACACAAGGTGCCAGCACCATGCTAGGCACTGGGCTTGCACTGTTGCTGTTTTGTCCAGCTGTCCTCTCTCTTCAAGTGCTGGAGAGAGAATCCCATGGGAATCCCCTCACTTTTTAAAAATTCAGTCTAGTCTTTTTCTTCCTATCTTTTGTATTAAATTCAGCACATTTACCACAAGTTGCACCCAATAGGAAAAACTCAGAACCTGGGGCCGTGGGACACCTGGAGCCTTTCATGCCAGGGTTGTCCAGCAGGGCAGGTAGAGAGCACTATGTGGCCCCTGTATGGGGGCACAAAAATGCTGTCTGGGGTCCCCTTTGTGTCAGAACTCTGACCCTAGTATTGGGGGCCGCAGCACATCTAATACTACCATTTACTAATCTTAGTATTCTCGGCATAAACTTTTTTGAGGTCATCACAGGGCAGGAGAACATTCTAGAAGAAAAACTGGAAATTTATAATGAACAATTTGGAGTCTCAGATCTCTTCGGTCCAAGAATGAAAAAGGTGACTGGGGGTACAGTTCAAGTTTTACCCAGCAATTCCTTGCCCTGCTCTCCTAACCCTGGGAGGATGTTTAAGCCTCCACCCGCAAATGTGAGTTTGATCAAATAGCCTGTCTTCAGGACTAAGGCACGTTTTCCTAGAAGCCGTGTTGCTACATTCTGCTGATTCCCTTCCCACTTCCTCCTGACCTTCCTCACGTCTGTCTGAGTCTGCAACACGGATTCCCCTGGGAAGGTGTGAAACCCACACAAAGGTCAGTCGTCCAGGCCATTCATGAGTGAATAACACCTCTTATCACCACCAAGCACCGGACTGGGCTTAGTTTGCCCCTCTCACATCTTTGATTTCCACTCATTTACCAGCCCTTCGGACACATTTTAAAACTAAATGAATAAAGTTATTCCTCTCCTAAAGGTGAGGGCTAAGCTTCCTTAGGGGAATTTTGCATGTTTTTTTGAAGTAATGCCATTTAATTTTTTCCCCAAGATAGCAACATCAGGATTTGATATAGTGCATCTCAGAACAAACTTTAATCATTGTTTCAAAGTTCACAGTCTGTACTAATTCATTGCAGTAGGTTAGTATGTCTCTGTGGCAGAGGAATTATTTATTTAGAAAAGCTAGAAAAACTGTCATTTAAGCCATATTTTCTCCAAAGACCAGAGAAGAATGATAACATTAAAGTTGCTTCTGGATAATTTAAATTTCCTTTTGTGGCATGTTCAGAAGGCCATACCAAAACCAAAAGAACAATATTGGTGTATGTAGGCTCAATAAAAGAGAAATGAATTTTTTTTTTTGGAAGTTCTGCAGAACCTGTATTGCACTAAAATTGCAACCAGAGACCAACATGAAGGTGCAGCCACAGCACCTGTGATGTGCACAGAAAGGCAGGACAGAGACTGATCAGAACGCAAACCTGAACACCAGGCTGCCCACATTGGGGTGCTCCAGTGCTCCTTGGTTGAGCTTGACCTTGAGTCATTTACTTTGCCTCTTTGCTTCTGTTCCTCATTTTCACAATGGAGATAACACAGCAGTGATGGCAATTAACAACAGTTCCTTCTCCATAGGGCTCCATAAATGTCAGCTTAGCTCAAATGACTTCTCATTTTCATTTCAGCACCTTACACAGGTCTAGTTCCTGGAATTCCTATTGCCACTCTCTGAGGTAGATTCCATTCTATTCCCCACTGCCAGATGAGGGGACCCAAGTTTGAAAGGTAAAAGGACTTGTTCAAAAACAACACAGCTAGTAAGTTCTAGAATGGAGACTCTGAAGTGCAAGGTCAACCCAACCCAGGACCACTTGTAGACCAAAGGGAATGAGCAGTCTGCGCTAATAATGAAAATAGACTCTGCCTTGCTTGCTTGTTACTATAAACATAACAAAGAGAGGTGCTCAGCTTCTGCTTTCTTCCACACTTCTGTGACTTTTCCTCTGTTTAAAAATCACATCTCCAGGGCCTCCCCGGTGGCGCAGCGGTTGAGTGCTGGGTTGCAAGGCTGCCCTCAGCCTCTGCGGCGCCGGTTCAATCCCCGGCTGCTCCCCGGCCTCCAGAGGAGGGTCCCGCATGGCGCGCAGACCTCTCCTGCGGCCCGCTGCTCCCCTCAGCAGTGTACTTCGGTCCTTCTGCCTGCTCTGCTCCCCGCTCTGGCTCTGGTGAATTCTCACACCCTCCCGCGCTTCTGACTATACCCAGTGCTTGTATAAATAAATAAATATTTAAAAAAAAAATCACATCTCCAGATTATTGCTCCTGTCTTCCACTTCATATATTCTTTCTTCCCTTTCATCACTCTTTTAACTATCTTCAACTTGATGTACACCAAATAATTTATTATTGTTGCTGTTTTAGCAAAAACCTAGGTTTCCCCACTCTAGCAATTATGGAAGTACTTCCCATTCTAAGAAAATTATACTGAACATTTTCATGTGTCTCCCTCGGTGGCTGGGGAGGGAGTAATGTCTACTCAGCCAACAGGTGACTTGTGAACAGGCTAGACAGACATTTGAACATCTTTGAGAATAGCTTTGTTCTCTCAGCCCCAAGATAGGAAGTTGGAAGTTATGAGGGGACAGGGTGAGATATGGAAAGCTGAGGATGAATGTTCTGAGTCTTGACTCCAAGTTAATTAGTTTCAATTAAGCAATTAGTCTCAAGATATGAATGACTGCTCTAACCTAATAAAATCAGTTGATATTTGTTATGTGCCTAACACAGTCAGCGTGAACTCGGTGCTGTGGAGACACGAAAGAAGCATGTATAGTGAAAATCAAAATCAACAAAAAACTATGAACCAGAGACACTCTATGGGGGGTAGAGGACGGGAGGGGAGGGATTGGGGTCAAAATAAGGGGGTTGCAGTTGTATGGGGAATATAAAAATAAAATTTATTATGAAAAAAAAAAGAAGCATGTATAGGACCTTGACTGAACTATGTTACTCTTCTGTTAGGAAGGTCATGGGCTTTGGAAAAGTCGTCCTTTATAGCACTTTTTTTGCTTTAATCTCGAGAAATTCCAGGAAGCCTCGAGATATAGTCAAATATTTTGTCTAGCCTATTCACAAAAACAAATAAAAGATTTGTTCCATAATTTCCACAAATAAAAATGTCCAATTATAATTAATTAACATTAGGGTATTCCCTTATAGTAGATGGAAAAGAATAGGGGAGATTGATAGAAATGTAGGACTAGGAGCTGGTAGAGTCTGGGCTACAGAAAGCCTTAAGAAAAAGACCAGTGAGCCCTCCATGAGGAAGCTCTCTGTTCACTAATGACATCAAAATGAAAAGGAGTGTGGGCCTCCCTGGCATAGGGATTAAGTCTCAGCGCTATCATCGCTAAGGCCTGAGTTCTCTCCCGGCCAGGGAGCTGACCCATATGGCGCAGCAGACCTCTCCTGTCTCCCCTGCTGCTCCCCTCAGCAGTGTTTTCAGTGGATCTGCCTGTTCTGCTCCCTACTCTGACTTTGGGAGTCCTCTCACCCCTCACACCTCTGGCCTACACCCCAGTTCTTGTATGCGTAAATAAAAATATAAATCTAAAAAAAAATGAAAAGAAGTGGTAACTGATACTACAGGCTGTAAACATCATCTATTCTTTGACGTTTCTTACTTTTAAAAATGAGAGGCAAGAAACATACTTCCTCTGTGATTTACCTGGCAATTACCTTGACCTAGGGCACCACCTAAGACAAAACGAAATATGAAATGAGTATTTCTGAAAAGCAGGGATGAAATACTTTGAAAAAGTATTTTTTGGAAACTCGTAAGAAAAACTCGTAAGCATATTTTGGAAACTCGTAAGAAAATGGAATCAAGTTAATTTGTGGACTGTCTTGTTCTTTAATGCGGCGCCGCACTGGGCAGATTGGTGGTGATGGCGGGGGTGGCTGAGACATCCCAGTGATGAGACTCTAGAAATGGGTCTATTTCCTCTGAAGATTGGGGTCACAGGATGAAAATGATCAACAGAAATATCAAAGTGCAGGAAGTCAAGTCTCTTGAGATTTTATTTTCTCATCTAGGAAGGTTTTTTTCAAGAAAGGTGCAAAAAGCAGGGACCTGCCAGTGATGGAGATGGTCAGATTGATCCAGCTGCAAAAACACTGAAATAGTGCTTGCCTTTAATTTGACTGGGAAAATGTGATTTATTAATAATAAGGCAAATGGTGTGGAGACAGCCTTCCCTTTCAGATATGCACCACAGTGGTTTCACAGCACATAAACATTTATGGCTGGATGTAAAAGATCATGGTGCCCAAGTCCCGGCATACCGCCGTGTCCCGAGCGCGGCAGTGACGCCTCATAGGAACCACCCGATGCACTAAGAGATTCACTGTCGTCCACGCATTTATTTTAATAACACATCAGCCACAGGAGGGAAGTTAAGAAATCCTGTCACGTTGGATTTAGGTCTATCAAGTACTTTCTCTCTCTCCGGATACCCACAGTTCTGTAGAGCCTTTTAAGTCTTTGCTCAAATGTCACCATCTCAATAAGTCCAAATCAACCCATCTGTTTAAGGCAGCAGCCCACTGGTCCCACTACAATGTACACTTATGTGTGTTAATTCCCTTTACGGAGCAGAACAGATAGATTGACTGAAATACACTGCTGAAGGGAGCAGCAGGCAAGACAGGAGAGGTCTGCTGTGCCATGTAGGTCAGCTCCCTGGCTGGGGATCGAACTTATGCTGCAGTGGCTGCGGATAGCTTCATAGTGCTGAGACTTAACCCCCTGCTCCATCAGGGAGTCCCTACAACAGGTTTTTTTAATTAGGATTATTCCCTACAGCCAGCTTTTCTCTGCTATGACATTAAACTCCACGAGGGCGGGAGTCTTTTTCCATTTTGTTCCCTAAGAGTAACTGGCATGCTGTAGGATACTCAATAATTACTTGTTAACTAAACAAACACCTATTTAGAAAGGAGTAGACTCTAGTATCAGTTTCTCTCTCTCTCTCTCTCTTTTGAACGATAAATGGCTTTGGAAAGTTGACTCTCCCGTCCCTTCTCACTCACTTGCCTTCATGCCTAATATTTTGATCGTTTGTGATACTCAGATCTGCCCCATCTACTAATGATTCCAAAATGAAGGGTAATTTGTAAGATTATCATTTATAAGATTCCGTCATTTGTAAGATTCTCTAATAGCTGATAATAAGTGTTGTAGATTAATGCAGAAGCTTGAGGAAAAAAACCTTGAGCTCTAATTCTTGATTTTGATCTAGCGACTGTTTTGCCTCTTCCATGCTCAACTTTCAGGCTGAGAGCGGCAGAATGCCTGTGATTATGTTTGCTTTTACAAGTTTAGCTGTAATCATTGGCTTAGGAACAGAGTGACCAAATCAGCTTCTCTAAATTATTGGCAGCCGATTTCTCCCTTTCAAAGGACAAGAGTGCTTCTGAGCTAGTTAAATTCCTGCCATTCTGAACATGCTTAATAAAAAGACTTTTTTTTTTTTTCTTTTTGGTCTCCACACTCACTTGTTGCCCAGTAACCAGGAAGATGGAGCCTTCCTTCCCATGTACCACTTGTCGGTAAATGTGGTCGAGAATTAAGAGCTCACTCCAGCAATTCTGAAGCAGCTTCATTTGGTCATCAACCTGTAAAAGAAATAGAAAACAATGACCCTGTTGGTCACTACTTGTTTTGTTTTTGCTCGATTTTTCACATAAGGCAACTCACTCTATGTAAGGAAGTCTCCGTCAAGGTCACCCAGCACAGACACTCAGAATTCACATCACTGCTCCTGAAAACCTTTCTTTTCATTTGGACAATACTTCTTAGGTCACATAGACATACTTAGGTTAAGTATTTATAATCAATGAGCGGTTAGGAAGAGGCACTCTGTGCGATGGGTCTGTCTACCGTTAGTAGAGTTGGTGGGGTTTAATTTTGGAAGATACAGATGCCTCTGGCTGGCCCCAGTAGACGCCATTAGAATGACCCCAAATGAGCCTGTGCATTTGTAACCAGAGGTTAGTGCCTTGAACTGAAGCTGAAATAGTATGCAGACAGAGCAAGCTGCCAAGAAGAGAGGGCTGATGCAGACAATTAGGAGGACATCTGGAGTTAGAGGCCCACTGCCATAGCTTGTCATAGATGTCAAACTCGATGCTAATTTGTACTAAATTCTGAAGGGGAACAACCCCCAAGCATGGTCTTGATGCTGAATTACCATGGTCTTGATGCTGTGCTGTATGGTCGGACAATTTCCCACAAACTCAGGAAACTTCAGTTTTCTTATCTGAGAAGGTCAGAAACAGGCCCTCCCTCAGGGGTAGATTCTGAGGGTGAGAAGTGCTGAGCCTCACTCAGGGGGCACTGTAGCCGTGCTCCCTATTCCCCTGGAACCCCCTTCCAAACACACCGAGACACAGCTACTTCACCCACAGTCTGCATGTTTAGTCTAAATGTGGAGATACCGTTCCACCCCTCTGGCTACTCATCACCGTTCAC
The DNA here is from genome assembly GCF_014898055.3 of Talpa occidentalis. NCBI lineage: Eukaryota > Metazoa > Chordata > Mammalia > Eulipotyphla > Talpidae > Talpa > Talpa occidentalis. The sequence goes on from NW_023605194.1 coordinate 78,110,426, forward strand.
TCGTCCCTCTGCATACCAGTCAAAACCTTACTGTATCCAAATGCAGCAACTGTGTTTGGACACATACACTATGCATTTTTGAAAGTAATACCTGATATGTTTCTCCAGCTTTTTTTAAATTTTTTTTGTATAGAGGCATGTTATTTATTTATTTGTTTGTTTGTTTGTTTGTTTATACATGCACTGGGTACAGTCAGAAGCGCGGGAGGGTGAGAGAATTCACCAGAGCCAGAGCGGGGAGCAGAGCAGGCAGAAGGACCGAAGCACACTGCTGAGGGGAGCAGTGGGCGGCAGGAGAGGTCTGCGCGCCATGTGGGACCCTCCTCCGGTGGCCGGGGAGCAGGTGGCCGGGGAGCAGCCGGGGATCGAATCGGCGCCGCAGAGGCCTCGGGCAGTTTCGCAACCCAGCGCTCAACCGCTGCGCCACCGGGGTGTTTCTCCAGTTTTTAAAAGTTTTTGCATAGTGTTTTGGATTTGAGTCACAGGACATGCCATTGAGGTTAGCAGAACTGGTATTACTTGCCACGTACAAGTAAGAAAATAGGGTCTTGGACTTCCCTGGTGGCGCAAGGGTTTGAGCACAGTGCTGTGGAGCTGTCCACAGCCTCTGCAGCGCGAGTTCAATCCCCAGCCAGGGAGCTACCCACATGGCACAGCAGCTCTCCTGTCTCACCAGCTGCTCCCCTCAGCAGTGTACTTCGGTCTATCTCCCTGTTCTGCTCCCCACTCTGTCTCTGGTGAATCCTCTCACCCCCACACCTCTGGCCTGTACCCCAGTTCTTGTATGCATAAATAAATAAATCTTTAAAAAAATAGGGTCTCAGAGAGATGAAGTTGTGCACCTTTTCAAGGATTCCCTTTTCCTCTGTTCTGCTTTGGACTGTTTCCAAATGACATCCAGAGGTGCTAGAATTTTCTAAACCAAATGAGTTTAACTCATTTTTTAAAAAAGTTTATTTATTTATTTATTTTTAAGGATTTATTTATTTATTTATACAAGCATTGGGTACAGTCAGAAGCACGGGAGGGTGAGAGAATTCACCAGAGCCAGAGCAGGGAGTAGAACAGGCAGAATGATGAAGTACACTGCTGAGGGGAGCAGTGGGCAGCAGGAGAGGTCTGCGTGCCATGTGGGACCCCTTGCCTGGCAGCTGGGGATCGAACCAGTGCTGCAGAGGCTGTGGGCAGCTTCGCAACCCAGCGCTCAACCACTGTGCCACCGGGGAGGCCCTAAAGATTCATTTTTAAGCAGATGTTCAGTAGGACCTTGGGTAGTTGGATGATTCTCAGGAAATTTCCTCTATTAGTGATTCAAGCTTGTGACTAACTTGATTTCCAAGCATCCAGGACAGTGAATATGATCAAGAGCGCACTGAATGGAGTCAAAACTCACTCAGAACTCGGTCCTGTGCTTTCTAACTAAAAATGCTTGCAATTCTCTAAACCTTGTTTTCTCACCTAAGAACTGTAAAATAGGTTTTTGTTTTTTTTTTTAAAGATTTATTTATTTATTTATACAAGCACTGGGTACAGTCAGAAGTGCCGGAGGGTGAGAGAATTCACTAAAGCCAGAGCAGGGAACAGAACAGGAAGATTGACGAAATACACTGCTGAGGGGAGCAGCGGGTGTGGCAGGAGAGGTCCGCGCACCATGTGGGACCCTCGCTGGCAGCCAGGGATCGAACTGGCGCTGCAGAGGCTGCAGGCAGCTTCTCAGCCCAGCACTCAACTGCTGCGCCACCGGGGAGGCCCTAAAATAGGTTTTGTTTGGAGGATGAAATAAGAGCGGTTGGGAAATCCCTTTTATAAAGGAATTCACATCCACAGTGAAGAAAGAGCAATAAACAAAAGACTCCCAACTGGTAGACCATGTTGATTCTGTTCAGGAAGAGAAGTTTTGTAGAGATTGAAGCCACAGTCAGGCTCATGGATCAGAAGAGGCATCTCCAAACATCTCCGCCAGAAATATTTCCAATCAGTGAGTCTGACCAAAAGAATCTCACTCATTAAGTAAATAGGTATTTTTTTTTTAAGATTTATTTATTTATACATACAAGAACTGGGATATAGGCCAGAGGTGTCGGGGGTATGGGGGTGGGGTGGTGAGAGGATTCACCAGAGACAGAATGGGGAACAGAACTGGCAGACTGACTGATATACACTGCTGAGGGGAGCAGCAGGCAAGATAGGAGAGGTCTGCTACACCATATGGGTTGCTCCCTGGTGGGCTGGGGATCAAACTCGTGCTGCAGAAGCTTCATATTGCTTCATAGTGTGGTGCTTAACCCCTTGAGCCACCAGGGAGGTCCTAAACAGGGCCAGATTTTTGAGATCTGATTATCTGGTGGGTTTCAGTAGCAGACCTGGCATAATGAGGCAATCCTTGCCTTGTGGAAATGACTCCCATGGGGGACAAAGCTCACTGCTTAGTGGGGCAGTGACAGTGGGAGCCCAGCTCTCCAGAGTGATGTGTAGTAGGACAAACCAGGCTGTGAGCAGAAGCAGAAGCTCCACCTCAAATCTGTGCGAACACTGTGTAGGCACATACGTGTTACAGCCCGGAGCCCATTCCAGGAACTGCCTGTCTCACAGGCTGGGGTGATTTCAAAACAAAGTGCACTTTGCTCTACTGGGTTTTATTAGATTCTCATTCCAGCAAATACACTATCAGCCTCTTACTTCAAATTTATCAGTTTATGATGGCAATTTGGTTCCAATGTACTTTTTTGCCTATGATGTGACGCTGGAGTCATGCATTCAGTGCTCTTTTCAGGAAGCCCCAAATTCCATACTTTAAGATCATCCCCCCAGAAACAACTCCCATCCAATTTAATGTGGCAGAAATATCAAGATCTGGGGTGGGGGTGGTAGGACGGGCGGATATTCCTCAAAATTCATGTGTAGGTTTCTGGAGGGAATTCTGACTTTAAAACATTTATTGACATAGCACCTATTTTGCAGGTGGAAAATGAAAAGTTATGAGACCATTGCCTGCTGGCCACTTGGAAAGGAGAAAGGTGAGTGAAAATGAAAAGAATTATACTTTCTGGAGTCATCTTATTAAGGGGTTCTTCATTTGATGGTGCCCTATCCTTTGTAGATAACATAAAGAAATACTATAGCAACAGAATTTTCCAGCATGAGGACATTTTCAAATTGTAAAATAGACTTTTCCTGGACTTCTTTTCCTCTGGGATATGGAAGCTACACTTCCAAATAAGTATATACTTTTGTCTTATATTCAGAAAAAGCATGGGATGTATCATTTTCAGAACTTATAACTCTGTGTGTGAGAGAGAGAGAGAGAGAGAGAGAGAGAGAGAGAGAGAGAGAGAGAGAAATTTAGAAATTTCTCTTAAAGGGGTTGGGCAATTTTAGTTGCCTTGTCACCTACGATGCCTATGTCCAAAGGCAGTAAGGAGATGGATGGGCTTTTAAAATCTATGTCTTTCCTGGTTCCTCTGCTTCTTTAGGAACTGCGGAAGTAGGTGGATATGCATGTGTGGCTCCCACCATTTGCACTACACATTTTTGGTTTTATGTTTTTCCTTTGTTCTTTTGTACTGTGCATTTCATCCTTGGTATCTAACAGGGATTCTCTATTACAGCTTCCCTGTTTTTGCAGTGTCTTATAACTGCCTGTGTATCTGTCCTCCTGAGGACCCTGAAACTGCAGGCCCGCAGTGCCCACCACAGTGCCTGGCAAAAGAGAGGCATTTTATAAATGCTTGATAAATGAAGCAGCTTTACAGATGACTGTGCTGCCTTTACTTCTGCCAGTTTCCATGTTTACCCATAAGTCTCCAATACCTAACCCACAATATAGTCGTGTGTCACTTAATAATGTTTAGGTCAGTGACATCCCTAGAGCCCAGGTGTGTAGCAGGCTGGGTTTGAAGTTCCACCCTATGATGTTCACACAGCAATGAAGTTGCCTGACGGTCCCTGTCATTCTCAGTGCGTGACGGTATAAGCAAGCAACTCTTTCAATGTTGGTGAAATGAACAGCAACGTCTGCCCCTTCTGAGCCCCCTGTCACTTGTATCTGACCCTCCCAACAAATGCCTGCGGTCGGGACCCACATCTGGCCCTTGGTAGAGACTTCTTGACTGATTGTAATTTTAACACCCGTCCTGAGCAATTGATTCCTTGTTTTAATACTCTCTGAGGAGGTTTACTGTGCCAAAATTCAATCTCATTAGTTTCCATAATTGATTATGTAATATTTTATGTTATCTTGAAATTGGCGAGTACGCAGCTCTACGGTGCTGTGGGTGACAGGGTTTTTATGCCGCTCTGTGCATAAAAGGACAGGGTAAATTTTATGACCGACTTGTTCTTTATCTTCAGATAAGAGATGTTGGCAATTTTGAAGATTTTTTTTTTTTCATTAGAAACAAAATTATAGGTGACACTGGAGTCGGGGAGAGAGGAGAAAAATAACCTGCCAGTTGTGAGTAAGTCCTCCAAGCATTAATGCTGTCAGTAAACAACTTGGGTAGAATTTGGGCGCTCAGGAGGAGGAACGATGGAGAGTAATTCCATTATATATCAAAACCTCTTACTAGTTAGCAATATCACCTCATATAATCCTGTGTTATCAGCTGTAATAAAAGGAAGGACTTATCTCAGGAGCCTAGTTACTCATAAGAGAAACTATTTATACAGATATTACAGATGAGTGTGGAAGGAACACAGCCTCATATTGTTACAAAGCACAACTTCCCACAACCCAGAATGTTAATCATTAGAAACGTGTGCTTTCTCACAAGAACAGTGAATTTGGCAAACAATTAGAAGAAGAAAAATGTGTAGATCTTTCTCATACCCACATCTCACTTATCGAAACCTTTTTGTCGGCCCCTCTCTTTGCCTTGTAGCCATCCTGCAAGGGAACTGCTTTTTCGCTTTCCCCCTGGCAGGGCCATTAAAAAACTGACATCAACATCACTTGTCATCAGGGAAATGCAAATCAAAACTACCATGAGATACCATCTTACACCAGTGAGAATGGCACATATTAAAAAAACTAGCAACAACAAATGTTGGCGAGGGTGTGGAGAAAAAGGAACTCTTCTGCACTGTTGGTGGGAGTGCAAACTGGTCCAACCACTGTGGAAAGCTGTGTGGAGATTTCTGGACCTACTAAACATAGAGCTTCCATATGACCCAGCAATTCCACTCCTAGGTATTTACCCAAAGGACACAGAAACATCAATTCCAAAGAACACCTGCACCCCTATGTTTATAGCAGCACTGTTTACAATAGCTAAGCTTTGGAAACAACCCAAATGCCCAAAAATAGATGACTGGATCAAGAAGATGTGGTACATATATACCATGGAATATTACTCAGCATTCAAAAAAGATAAACACATGCAATTTGCTGCAACATGGATGGCGCTGGAAGGGATCATGCTCAGCGAAATAAGCCAAAAAGAAAAAGAAAAATACCGGATGGTCTCACTCATAGCAGGAATCTAGAAAACTTAAATAAGGGACCAGGAAAATGAAAAACTATAAGAAAGTGAAAATCAAAATCAACAAAAAACTATGAACCAGAGACACTTTTAGGGGGCGGGGGCGGGAGGGGAGGGATTGGGGTCAGAATGGGGGGCGGCAATTGTATGGGGAATATAACAATAAAATTTATAAAAAAAAAAAAAAAAAAATAAAAGGTCATTGAAATTATAAAAAAAAAAAAAAAAAAAAAAAAAAACTGACATCCCTAATTGCTGTGGTTAAGCTTTAAGGAGATATTTTTAGGAAAGCATTCTACTGGATGGGCTTGTAGTTTAAAGTGGACATGAACCCATGTCTTCTTTCTCATCATTAAGGTCTGATGTGCCGGGACCAGTGTTAGAAACTGGGGGGGTCGGGGGGAAAAAGTGACTAAAACAATCTCTGCTTTTAAGAAACTCACATTACAAGGAGAGCAGAGAAGTGGGAATAAGTTATAATTCCCATCTGTTCAGGAAGCTGGGGAGCCCTTCAGCCTTCATTTATCCACTCCCAGAGGCTCAACGGAGTGGCAGAGAAGGTGCATTAGAGCAGTTTTGAACATTATAGACTTGCTTAGCACATTCTTTGTTTTTCTCTCCGTGACTCCTGTTACATTAACTCTTGGAACACACTTTTTTTTTTTTTTTTTAATGATGTGAAGACTCTTCTTCTTTCTGGCAAAAGAAAAAGAAGGAAAAGCCTGGAGGTGGTCCTCCACTTCCTTATGCTTTCCTTTGTGACATGATGACATGTGTAAAGGCAGATTCAGAAGCAGGCAGAGAAAAACCAAAACCAAAACAAATCAAGATCAACTTAACAAATCTCAATGAGAACCTGCTCTGGGCAATGCAGACACACGACTACCCTAATGCCTTAATCCTTCACTGTTTTTATAAAGAACACTGAGATTATCTCCAACTTCTATAATAAACTGCTACAAAGTCCAAGAAAAAATGATTTCACATTAGCAATGATTAAACAAGCACTAAATACAATGCTGTACAAGAGAAATAACAGCCAGTAAAACTTCCCTGTCAATTGTGGCAATACCCAATAGATTTACGACCTGACGTTCTTCCCCACTCTGAGATAACCAGAAGTGATTCCAGCGTATTTTGTAATTGTGTTGCTGTTGCTCCATAACACAAAGACCTATCTGTCAATGCTTAGCCAGGGAACAGAACTATTCTGGCCCCTTTCTTGTTTTTCTATGGAAGTCACAAAGGATCTTCCCCACCATGGAATCTAAATTCTATTTCAGGTGAGAGAGGCAGGAGGTTGCGGGGTTTAACTGCATATCTGCCCCTTCACTTCCATCCACACCTACGCCCTCCAGTCCACACTCACTGCACATCCCCTACGTCATGACCAACAGTCCGCAGATTCTGGGACGAAGATAAGACCATGGGCTTCTCCCTTTTGTTCTAATTCATCACAGGCGAAGTCACTAGAAGGATCTATTTTGTGATGCTATTCCTTTGGGCACAAACCTCTGCTAAATTTTCTAGATGTCCCTTTGAAAACATCTACCAAACAAGAGCTCCCTAACGAGGCTGGGATAAGGCACTGACCAGTGTGCCTGCTGTCCCTTCTGCGACAAAGGTCTGGACGGCCAGACACTGAGGGTGGTGAGCAGCTGTCACACAGCTGATATCCTCGGTCTCCAGGGAAAGGGGCCAGCTTGGTCCTGCCCCACCCCCACAGGATTAGGTGTAAAGTGAACTGTGGACAGTGGTTGGGAAATGAACATGATAGCTGCCAGCAGTGGAGGAGACAGAAAGCAAAGCAGACCAGCACCTCCCCACCCCACCCTTCCTGAACACCTCTACCCCGTCACTCAGTAGAGATGATCAGGGGCCCTAAAACTCAGGAACCTCCTTAAAGGGGCTGTTCTGTAGCCCAGGGTCTGGACACAGGCACTCACCGGCCCTGCAAGCCATAAGAAATGCCTCTTCTGTTCAAGAAGTGGGGGAATGGTGTCATTTATCTTAAAAGACATTCCACCAAAAATTATTAATTTTTTTTCAAAATTCAGTGTTTCCAAAGGTAACTTTCATTTATCCAGAACATTCATGTACATGGTGTATACCTTATTTCTCTGGGATGTCGAATGCACTGTTACTTTATATAAAAATGTGCCAATACCAGCTATTCAGTGTTTTTTTTATTATTTATGTAAATCTGAGATAATTACATAAGTGGGCACATTCCTAAAGTTTGGTGATGAGACTGCATAGCATGTGTAAATGTTAATCTCACTTTTAAGATACATATCATCAGGGCCTCCCCTGTGGTGCAGCGGGTTGAGCGCAGTGCTGTGAAGCTGTCCACAGCCTCTGCAACATGGGTTCGATTCCAGGCTAGGGAGATTCCCACATGGCACGGCAGACCTCTCCTGCCTCGCCCGCTGCTCCCCTCAGCAGTGTCTTCGGTCCGTCTGCCTGTTCTGCTCCCTGCTCTCTCTGATGAATTCTTTCACCCTACCCCGCCTCTGACCTGTATCCCAGTTCTTATATAAATAAATAAATCTTTTTTAAAAAAGATACATATCATAGCAGACAACATAATATAATTTAGCCGATTTCTTTCAAATAGAACTTAGCTACCTTCTCAGAATTTGTACAAAGCAAAGGAAAGATTTTGGCCAGTTTTTATTCCTCCTCTTGCCTGCATTTCAAAACACTGTTGAAATATCATTAATTAAAAGATAATAGTGAGTTCATCACATTTGGGGGTTAGAGGAGAATTTGCACGCAGCAGTCCTGGTGTTCTTTTCTGTTTAAACTTCCATATTCAGTCACTTGTGATTCATGTGATCTGATTAAGGTGAGCACAAGAACATGATGAGACTATTTTCCCCCCTGACTTAAGGAATCCATCACATTCCATGGCTACAAAGTTAAAGCATGTGCATATGTAAAGAGTTGGGAAGAAAGGGGGTTCCTGCTGCTCATAGAAGGTTAGTTATGTCCATACCTAAGAGTTGCTTTGACCTGGCAATTCAGTTATTAGCACAATAGGATGACTTTTCCACAAGGTTGCAATCTTTTGCAAGAAAGCAGGAAATCAGCCTAGCAATGAACTTCATCTTGTGAGACTGATATTAAAAAGAACAGTTTGTATGACGGTATGGCTGACCTGGGAGTCATTTATCTTGTCAGATTAGGGACATATTATCCCAGTCAATAATAAATCAAACAACATATATTGGTGCTGGGTGTTACTGAAACTTGAACAAAAGACCTAGTTCTTATTCTTAGGAAATTTACAAATGAATTGACCAAACAAGATCTAGCCATGCAAAATAATTAATGCACAAGGTAAGCATGTCAGGTGTTAACCTCCTTGGAACCAACTATTAGAAAATGAGTATTATATAGAGATGCACAGTATGTATGCACAGCTGTAGACAGACATATATGTGCTGTGGTGCATCTTTAAAAAAAAGACTTGAAGTATTTTATATGCATGTATAATAAAAGGTAAATAATGAGAAAATGGAGATAAAAGGAAAATAAAGGTAGGAAAATGAGTCAAAGTCAACAATAGGATCTGTCCCCAAAATGAGCTCTATAAGGGTTGTTTCGGCTGTTGGAAATGGGTCACACTTTGGCTTCTTGTAGCCAGAGCATGATTACGAACTTGATTTGTAGTGTGCATGAGATAAAATCAAAGCACTACTTGCAAAAAGCTCCTCCTAGCACCAAATTCCTGAGAGAAATATCCCTGTGGGTTTTCAAAGGGGGATTCTAGAGAGTACAGTAAACTAAAGGGTCTACCAATGTCATCCCAGCAGACACAGTATTTTGCTTCTCAGGCAGTTCCTTTTAAATCTATAGTGAAGAGGGGCAGAGATAATTCAGTTGTAGCAAACCATTTTCTGATGGCTTGTTTTACTCCAAAGATGAACTGAGATAGTCCAGAGAAGGAGAGGATGTATGCATCTAACCCCCAAGTTAACAGCATAATCAGTACCACAAAGGACTGTAAAGAAATGTGTGGGTGCTGTAGTCAGGAACCCTAGTTCCTAGCTTGGCATTCTCACCTGCATACCTTTGGGCAAACAACCCCCATGAGTTGAACCTCAATGGCTCTCACAACCATTGCTTTTGCTGTAAGAGAACAACGAACTGAGCCAGGCTCATGTCATGGTGCACAGAGCTGACACCCCATGGGTGGTAGTGAAACTTAATCTAAGTGACTGAGAGGAGGTAAAATATGAGCAGCACTGGACAGAGATCAAGGGAAAGTTTTCAGGTGGTGGAACAGCTTGATGAATGAGAAAAGAAATATTTTAAGCAAAAGTAAATTGAAGTATATTCCAGTGCTTTCTCTGGCTGGGAATTATATCACTTATGATGGCTACCTGTTTCCTGCTTTCTAGTTTAGAAATCTATGTATAATTAAAGCAGTAGTCTCACATGTCTGACCGGCAGATTTTTTTTTTTTTTTTTTGTGGGACCCTCGCCTGTGGCCGGGGATCGAACTGGCGCTGCAGAGGCTGCGAGCAGCCTCGCAACCCAGTGCTCAACCGCTGTGCCACCAGGGGAGGCCCCCGGCAGATAATATTCAAACAAGGATGACAGAACCCTTGAAGCATGATAATTTTTCTTGTGATTTGGTTGGACTTTCCAGAAAGCAGTTGTGAGTAAGATCCCCATTTCCAGATGCTATCTTAAAGGTAATAATGCCACCAGCCACAGAATTCCACTTTGCAGCCAGCCCTGGACATTGGTGATGAAGTCATAACTTTAAAGGTTTTGGTTATTCCACACCTTGTGAAAGGGACGCACAACTGCAGTCCTGGGGAGACGGGGGTAAAGAAGGGGAAACAGTGGGAATATTCTACTGAGCTTGCTCTGTGACTCCCTTAAGTTCTTAATGCACCGTCTTCCTTTGTAAGCTGCATTTCAAAGCCAGAAATTTTTTTTAGAGGCTCAAATGTCCTTGGGCCCTTTTTGGCTGGCCGCTTCAATCAGGCAGTAGGCCAAAGAAAGGAGGAAAGGACCCAAGTGGCCTAAATACTGCTCACCAAAAATACAACCAAAATGAGGGCGGAGGCAAAGGAGGTCCCCAAGGACCATTCAGTGATGGGAATTCTCTGGCTACAAAGGCTCCTGGGATGATTCCTCTACCCAATTCCCGGGTGACTGGGGGGAGGGGGTACTCCCTTCACGAAATTTAAAGGTCACAGTGCTGAGTGTACAGTCAGCTATGCCCTCTGGAACCCCAGAATCATTATCAGAGAAAGTGGTGACAGTAGAGGGTAGAATTCCAGCAGTCAAACGCTCAGGTCCAAATTGTGGGTTATTTCTAAGGAAACCAAACAATTTTTTAAAATATTTATTTATTTTTTAGTGTAGACAAACTGGGGCATAGGCCAGAGGTGCAGGGGGTGAGATCATTCACCAGAGACAGAATGGGGAGCAGAACAGGGAAAGCCACTGCAATACACTGCCTAGGGGAGCAGCAGGCGAGATAGGAGAGTTCTGCTCCGCCATGTGGGTCAGCTTCCTGGCTGGAGATTGAACTCAGGCCACAGTGGTGATGGCGCTGAGACTTAACCCCTAGGCCACCATGGATGCCCAGAAGCCAAACAATTTTTGTTCTATGAAAATGAAAAATTTCTCGAGTGTATACTGGAAGTATTCTAGTCCTCTTAGCTTGGCATGTTAAGACACTGATACCTTCTTTCTAATTTTGTATCTTGGACAATATGAATGGCATCCCCCTCATTGCCTAAGGTGAGGTACCCCCACACTGTTATATTCTGAACCATACCTGGTCCTGACAGTAGGTGCATAATTAGATTTTGCTGGATCAGCGCTGAAAGAAACTAGTAATCACCTATATAGCTCAACAACTTCATTTTATAGAGGCAAAAACTCAGACCAGGTGACTTATATAAGGTTACTCAGGTGCCAGAAACAGGATGGGAGCCCAGGTGTTCTGAACCCCAGCCTGGGGCTCTCACTGTGCCTTGTCATAAAAGAATAAAGAACAATCTTCTTACTTATTCCCTACCAGTTTATTTTCAACATAACTTTGTCGCAACTTTTTTCCTTCAAGGAAATGCATTAAAGGTAATCTAACTCTTCTGTTTCAAATGTAAAGAAGTTTGTGATTTGAGAAATAGTCTTTTGGAATTGCAAAATACAAAAAGAGATATCAAATGAGTGAGCCTGGAACTGCCTGGACATAAAGTCTAGGTAGATTTTTCCTACTTGAGGGAAAGACTGAAGGTAGATAGAGGATGGCCTTTACTTAGTTTCAAGGGGGTCCATTCTGTGCCTCGACTGAGGTAGGACAATGTTTTTCTGGGTGAAGCAGAGTCAAGAAGGCAAAGGAGCAATAAGGTGAGGCTGTCTCCACAGTTTTGAAAATCCCTACATTATTATATTATGATGGACCAGATTTTTCTCTGAAAGTACTTAGGCAAAGAGTAATTTGATCCTGGGATCCTTTTCCTAGTAGCCTGCTTATAACTTCGGGAAGTGTCCATTTGGTCACAGTAGAATGACTGGCCACTCTGCTGGTGGTCTATGAGAGCCATGTCTCCCAGTTGTGCCCACTGGAGCAGCATTTGGGATCATGTCCCCTGACACCTTTCTACCCTGTGCCCTTGCATAGGGATACCCCTGGCCTCGAGGTGCCCCTGAGTGAGAGCTAGGTAGCCCCATCCTGGGCTGGGCCCAGCTCTGGAAGAACCAAAGGTAACTTGGCCATCACATAATTCCTGGCTGCCTGGGCACTTTCTTACAGCTGCTTGCACCTCCACTCCAGAAAAGAACCCAAACCTAAATATAAGGACCATGGTTATCACGGAACACTATTTACTAAAATTGGTTACCACCAGTTTTGACTGGTTTTTCAGTTCCCCAGTTTCAGCCAGTTAAAGGAGGAAGACTGCAGTCATGATTTTGGAATCAAAGTCATAGGAACCACTTTTAGCCAACTGCATCCCCAGCTCTATTGCACCTGTGCATGAGGGGGACACACCTTACAACATATATTTGTCAGTACATTTACTTTCAGATTCTTTCTCTTGCAGAGGAAGGGAGAAAAACCTGTGGACCTCCACCTCCACACACCCTATATACTCCCTTCTTGAGACACAGGCATCGCCCTGTTGAACCTGTCCCCATGGGGCGGGGACTCTGTAGATCATTCCCTAGCCAATCCCTATGTGTCTCCAACAGTCCTAGGAAGTGATTCCTTTATTCACACTTAGTGAAATATACAACCATGGGGTTGTTGCTGAATATATGAAGGCCAGCAAATCGGGATCCCTGAGAATTTATGTAGCGCACATAGCATAGACTGGGGTCCCGGAGATGGCTGAGAAGTGGAATGCTAGGTATCAAATTCCCTTTTACCAAGTGCTGCCATTGTAAAATGGGAGAAATGTCCTTCAAATGGAAGGAATGCTTCTCGAATGCAGATGAGAGGGGTAGGGGCAAACATGGTCAAGACAGGAGAATGAGAACCAGCGCAGAACACCACTGCATAAGCGTACCAACCCCGGGGCTTGGCTGGATTCCAACTGGTGGAATAGTCAGATGCACTTTCCTAGGAGTGGGCTAGGATTACTATTTGGTATTCTCTATAGTCCAGAAAGATACAAAAAATAATTACTTGGCAGGGAAGTGTCCTAATCAGTCATAAAGAAATGATAGGAAAAGTAGTCCATGTTGGACCTGGCAGCCCTTTGCTTTCCAACCTGTGTGACTGCCAACATCATCACGACAAGGACATGCAACAGACTCATTCAAAAAACCATGGGCTCAAGTCACTGCATTTTTATTATTCTAATTGTTAAGATCCCGCCCACACCTACACCATACGCTGCCGTCTTAACACTCAGGTACAATGAGTCCCAAGTGGATGAGCAGCTTTGTGAAGTTCACTCTGATGCTGCGTGACTTGGTTGTCATCACCCTTCCCCAGGCCTGTGTCTGACTCCATCATCTGGAGACCACAGGTCAGTTTAATTAAAAAATGAACTGACTTGATGAGTTGGCTAAGTTACTTTCTCATAGGACTGAACTGACCAGTCCACTCCAACCAGTCAACCAGCTCAGTCTGAAGACACAGGAAATAATGTAATACTAGCAAGGGCTGCGGGAAAGCCAGGAGGATGCCTCTGAAAATGCAGACCTGCATGGCATCCCCCTTCTCTGAAGATCACTTCCCTCCAGCAACAGTGTGCACATACAGAAAAGGACAGTTATTCTTCCTATAAATATTCTGCCCATTTTCTTTATTTATGAATACAAGAGCTGGGGTGTAGGCCAGAGGTGCAGAGGTTGGGGGTGTGTGAGAGGACCAGAGACAGAGTAGGGAGCAGAAGAAGCAGATCCGCTGAAATCCACTGCTGAGGGGAGCAGCGGGAGAGACAGGTGAGGTCTGCTGCGCCATGTGGGTCAGCTCCCTAGCCTGGGATGGAACTCATGCTGCAGTGGCTGTGAATAGCTGAGACTTAGCCCCTTGTGACACCAGGAAGGCCCATCTGCCTGTTTTCTATGTGATCCATACTTAGAATCAAGCACAAAGAAAATGATGTGCTTAAATGGAATACTCTATGACCTGAACCTCAGAAGCAGAGGGTATGGATGGCTCCGCAGTTCCTCATGGACACCACGTGTGCAGCGGTAAGAGCTGCAGGTATGCTTGTGTTCATTCTGAATCTGGACTCTACATCTGTGTGAAGGAGAACGTGGCTGGTTGGGTTGTTTCCCCCTCACGTCTAGAATTCACAGGCCCATTACTACAAGAAGCAGTACACAAAGGTCATATAAATGTTTAACGAGCTGGACTCAGTACCTCCCCCCGTGTTTCTGCAATTAGACAATCATGTAGATACAGGAATGACAGTTTTCACAAAAAAGAAAAAAGTTTTCACAGAAGGAAACAGAGGAACACCTTTTGGGTTCTGAAGACTTTTCTGAGTCGGGATCTTTTAATTAAGAAGTGAACTTTGTTTTGGTCACATCAAAGTGACCCTTTAAAGCAGCCATCTACCAGCTTTATCAACCACACTGGAGCCCTATATTGTACACGTGACTTACAAAACTACAGAAGAAAAGCACTCCCAGTAGTAGAAAAACACCTTGTCTGGTTTAAAACCTCTTCCTGAGTAACTGATAAACAAGTGCACGATCCTAAGAGTAGGAACCAGGGTCAGCCTCCTCGAGGAGGTGGAAACACCACCTCTGGCTGAGGGTGCCACCCCACTTGGATCCTCAGGCTCAGTGGCATCTATCTCATTCACACTCAGCTAATCAGTTCAGGCGGGTAGTACCAATGTGCTCTCAGATCAATATGGTGAAGTATGGAGATTGATCTCATCCCAGAGTGAGTGCATTAACAAGCACCTCTGTGTGACCTTTGCCTGGTGGTACAAATTAGACTTCACCACAAACCACATTTTTGAATGGGGACCTGAAGGTCTTTGCTTGCTTTTAATAAAGTACATCGCAGGTAGACCTCAAAGATGACTATCAGACACTACAGAGCCTCTTCTGCACAGTCTAGGAAGTCTAGCAAAGTTAGGATGTTGTGTGTGAAATCGTGGACAAGATAGCCTAAGTGCAAGCTTTTAAAGTAAAGCCTGCTCTTTAAAAAGTCATGTTTGTCTTTCACTAAAGGTTTTGGGTATGTTAGTCAGCAGGGCACCCTACTAATGGCTTCACTTTATTCTCTTCAGTTTGGGGAGCCATGGCTGTGCTCACGATCTGTGCTTCTTGAACTTCAAGATACATGCAATTCACCTGGGAATCATGTTACAGTGCAGGTTCTGATTCAGTAGGTCTGGAGCTGGAATTCTGCACCTCTAATAAGCTGACCAGGTGGGTCAATGTCTGAATACATTACCCTTTAAAAGGCTCTAGAAAATTCCACCGAATAGTTATTCCCCCTTCACAATGGCATGTGTGTGCACAATTTCTCTCACACACTCATACACCAGCCTTTTAGGCTTGGGAATAGAGTATGAGAAAAATTGATGATGAAGTAAAGAGTGAGAGCTTTGGAATCAGATGAGTGTGATACAAACACAGGCCTAACCTGTGGCCAACAGATGAATGTGACTTTGGGCAAATAAATAACCTCCTTGAGCCTTATCCCAACTTCACTCTAATTCTCAGTAATATGGACCTAGTGGGTAGGGTTCATTGCCTAGTACACACATAGAACTCAATACAAGGCTTGGGGCGCAATAAATAATAGATATTATCAGAGTACATCACTCTGTTACAAAAGTCATACCTAGTCCTTTATCCTTAGCTCAATCAAATATTATAGGGTCTCCCTGGTGGCACAAGGGGTTAAGCACCACACTGTGAAGCAATCTGCAGCCTTTGCAGCAGGAGTTTGATCCCTAGCTGGCAAGAGAGCAACCCACATGTGCGGCAGACCTCTCCTGACTCCCCTACTGCTCAGCAGTGTACTTCGGTCAATCTGCCTGTTCTGTTCCCCACTCTGTCTCTGGTGATTCCTCTCACCCCCTGTACCTCTGGCCTGTATCCCAGCTCTTGTATGCATAAATAAATAAATCTTTAAAAGAAATCAAGTATTACAAAGCAAATAAGACTTCCACGCAAAATGAAAATCAAAGCAACTATAGGCTTTTGTTTGCACATGATCTTCCCATCTTAGGGGCTGTCCAGAGATCAAAGTAGTCAGAGACCCAAAGGGATCTTGATCTCAGAAAGATGAGCACAGTGGGACCCAGCTGTCCCTTAGTGGCAACTCAATGTGGTTGGGGTCTAGGGTGGCACCAGCATGAAAGAATGTATATTGGGGAGGGGGTTGTGACTGCCAAGAAAGGAAAAGTTGAGTCTATTTGTCAATGATCCCATGCCCCCTACATCTGAGCTGCCCCTTGCCTTGATGATTCTGCCATCCCTGCCCAGGAGAGTCAAGAAGGGTTCCCCCGGGTGTCTCCCAACATTCCATGTACTTCCTGAATTGACAATTCCAGTTTGAGAATTACTTTCACTTGGCATGAAGCTTCAATTCCAATGAAAACATGTATCTCCGCCAAAGTGATCATATTTAAGTCAGTGGTTTTACAAGGGTGATCAGAAGGTCCAAGAGGTTAAAACTGTTTTCCCAATTATAGGAAGATGTTCTTTGCCCTTTTGACCCTCTACCTCTCGCAAATGCAGAGGTTGTAGGATGTGATGACATCACCACCCTGGAGACAAAGGGGATATGTGCTTGTGAGTTCTGTTTTAACCAGTTCTCAGCATTAGCTGTTAATACATTATTGATATTGATAGTTAAAACTCACATGAACTAAAGGTCTTTGGAGCCCTCAGTCATTTTCCAGAATGATCCTGAGCACAAAAAGTTTGAGAATCACTGCTTTTTTTTTTTTTAAAGATTTATTTATGCAAGAGTTGGGGTATAGGCCAGAGGTGTGGGGGGTGGGAGGATTCACCAGAGACAGAATGGGGAACAGAACAGGCAGATCGACTGAAATACACTGCTGAGGGGAGCAGCGGGCGCGGCAGGAGAGGTCTGCCATGCCATGTGGGCAGCTTCCTGGCCGTGGATAGAACTCATGCTGCAGTGGCTGCGGATAGCTTCATAGGTTGCATCTTAACCCCTTGCACAGCCAGGGAGGCCCGAGAATCACTGCTTTAAATCAATATCAGTCATTTGCAGATTAAGAGGATTTCTGCTAAAGAAAATTTTTGTGTAATAACTACTGAGTTCAAAACTATGCTCCGGTTTGTGGGAGGAAACAGTGACAAGTAGGGGCAAGGTCAAGTTGGGAAGACTGACGGATCAGTAACACTGGGGGGAAGGAGGCGACATGATCACTGTTATGTTCAGTTATTGTCACACAGTCTCAGTTTCAAATAATTCCATGCCTGAACTTCACCTTGTCAAAGCAATGGCTTTGAGTTTGATGGCAAAGCCACTGGTATGTAAAATAGCCCAAAAAAGTAGAATAAGCAAAATACTATGGTATGATGGGAAATGGTAATTCATTCCAGCTCAAGCAACTGAGGAAAGTTCTTGGAATTGACATTTAAGCTCACCTAAGTATTATGCTGTGCATAGTGTGATAAATATTGTGAAGGGTTATCCAACCAAAGGGTTATCCAACCAAAGAGAGCAAGATGAGCCAGTGCACAAAGGTGTGATGTTTGCAGAAGAGGAGGGGACAAAGAAGAGGAGCTTGGTGTGTCTAAGGTGAAGGAGTGAGCTGTGGGGTGGGAGAGAAAAAGACATTGTTAACCTGGTGGAGTTTTTGGTTTTCTGAATATGTATGGAAAGCTGAGAGTGATGTGATCAAATCAGAAAGCCTAGGGTATCAGCGGAAAGAAATGAGTTATATGACAGTGCAGGGAGGGAAAAAAAATCAAAGGACTTAAGGAAGCCCTTTGGAGGAGATATTGATGGTGAATACAGATGCATTCAGCAAAAAATTCAAAATGCGGCTGTAGGGTCTGGAAGAGCAGGTAAAGCATAGAGGGGTTTGTGGGTGAAATCACCAAGAAAGTGTAGCATGAGAAGCAAAGGGAATCAAAAATAGAAACTGGGGCCTGCCTGGTGGTGCAAGGGGTTAAGATGAAGCACTGTGAAGCTATCCTCAGCCACTGCAGCATAAGTTTGATCCCCAGCCAGGGAGCTGACCCACAAGGCGCGGCAGACCTCTCCTGTCTCGCCCGCTGCCCCCCTCAGCAGTGTACTTCCATCAATCTGCCTGTTCTCCTCACTCTGTCTCTGGTGAATCCTCTCACTCCCACACCTCTGGCCTGTACCCCAGTTCTTGTATGCATAAATAAATAAATCTTAAGAAAAAAAAAAGAAACAGAGAAAAATAGTCCCTAAAGGCTGGGTAGAGGGGAAGAGCCAGCCTGGGCAGACACAGCCATGGTCACTGGTACTATTCAGGGTTCAGGAGAGCGGATTCCCATGGAGAAGCAGGCATGCAGGCTGCTTGCTGGCAGGACTCAATCACCGGAGAGGCAGTGGCAGGGCAGGGGACACAGGTGTCATGACCAGGAAAAGTGGGTGTGGCATGTGGGAGGCCTGATTTAGGAGGGTGGTTGTTTTGCTTTGTTTCTGTCTTCAGGAGGGGGGGGGGTCTCACACATCTCTGTGTAGGTGCAGTGGAGTGATTAAAATATTAACCTGTGATGAACAAACTGACCTAAATGAGAGAGAGAGGGAGTCCAAGTAGGAAAATTAGAAAATAAAGGACCGCCCCCCTGCCCCCCGCCGGCCAACTCTATGAAAAGAATGGACACCAAACTAGGAGCATGCACTTG
Organism: Talpa occidentalis; assembly: GCF_014898055.3. NCBI lineage: Eukaryota > Metazoa > Chordata > Mammalia > Eulipotyphla > Talpidae > Talpa > Talpa occidentalis. Next base: position 78,129,214 of record NW_023605194.1, read on the forward strand.
AACTCTCTTGAACTCTTCTTGAGAATCATTTAGAAAAGGGGTGTTGGAGTGTGAGTGTGTGTATTTGTGTGTGTGCACGCGCATGTGTATGTGTGTGAGGGGCATGTATGTGACTACAAGGCAAACAAAGTGAGAAGGTAGAAATCACTGACTGGAGGCCCTTCAGAAGCTAAAATGTGTCTACCTTTTGTTTCCTTGTCCCCACTTGTCACCCAGGTCAGTTACCCAGAGGAAAATGGACACTTTATTGAGATCTTAATCTCCTCGGGGGAGCTGTATAATTGCACTTACCATATTGTAACATCATTACTGAGTTTCTTCAGTTCTAAAAGTTTCTGGAACTCATTCTCCACCCGCTCTCATACCATCCCATTAATGATAGACATCATTTTTTAGCATAAATAAGCCTTGTTTGACATACTTATAAAAGGAGGACAGAAAGTCACGTAGCAGTGGTGGAGGAGTCCTGCTTGTCTGTTGTAGTTCTTTCCCTTTTCTCCTCTTTGACTCCTCCAGACTTTCTATCTCCTCACCATAAGCTAAAATGCAAACATGTTCCTCTCCTTCATCTGTCCTCCAGGGGTGCCAGGGACTAAGCAGTTCTTACATCAGACCCAAGAGAAATAGGAGAGAATTACAAAGTTAAGAAAATTGTCTTTAGAACAGACATAAAGAGGGGCCTCCTTAGTGGCGCAAGGGGTTAGGATACCTATGGAGATGTCTGCAGGCACTGAAGCACAAGTTCCATCCCCAGCAAGGGAGCTACCCACATGGCGCAGCAGACCTCTCCTGTCTCGCCCGCTGCTCCCCTCAGCAGTGTATTTCAGTCAGTCTGCCTGTTCTGTTCCCCACTCTGCCTCTGGTGAATCCTCTCACCGCCCCCCCCCCCGCCCACATCTCTGGCCTGTACCCCAGCTCTTGTATGCATAAATAAATAAATCTTTTAAAAAAATTAAAAATTAAAAATATAAATTAAAAAAAAAGAACAGCACTTGGGCTTTTATTTTTAAAAGTGTGTATCCTCCTTCTTGAAGTTAGAGACCATTACTAATTCACCTCTTTGAATCCAGGTTCTAGCCCAGAGTGTTCTAGAAACATGATTTATTTTTAAAGTAACACGAAAGTTGTACATTATCCCTATTTTATATATCAGGACACAAGTTAAGGTACTTTCCTAAGAGCTTATGACCAGTAGCTGGTGAAGCTAGGAATTGAGGCTGGGCTTGTTTGACTCCAAAGCCCATCTAATTTCCACATCAGAAGGCCTCTGCTCTGCTAAGAGGGAAGTAACTTGCATCAAGTTGAATATTGGTTGAGTGAATTAAATACAGCATTGATTTAAGGAAAGAGGAGACTTGTAAGCATTGATTAAGGAAAGAGGAAATTGGCAAATTGGTACTTCCTGAAGATAAACTACCAGAATGTGATTTGTGTTAAATCCTTTAACTCCCTGCAAAATCTCTGAAAGAATTAAGACTGTGTTTTACAGATGAGGAGACTGAGCCTTAAACAAGCCAAGCATATAACCTATAATTGGCAAAGGGAGCGTGTCTATCTCTGGCCTCTTCCTCCTACCCTCACAAGGCAGGATCATTACTCCCAGATCAGCGAAACTCACACTAGAGCCTTCATGGGGCAAAGCCAAGAGACACTGACCTTACCATCATGTTTCAACTAATCCTTGGATCTGGTACAAGACTGCTTCCAGCTGTCATGAAGATGGCACTGGAAGAAGGAAATCCCTGACCCTCCTAAGGTCAAAACCAAAGCAAAACTTTGGAGACCAAGAAAGCAGTACTGAAAGGTGTCCACAGTCTCAAGAAAAAGATCACACATCACCCACCTTCCTGCAGCCCAAGAACTGAGACACTAAAGGCACCCCAGATGTCCTCAGAAAAGCACCCCCAGGAGAAACAAGACTGGCCACAAGGTGTCCCTGACCACCGAGTTAGCCATGAGGAAGATGGAGGACAACAACACACTTGTGTTCATGGTGGAGGTCAAGGCCAACTAGCACCAGATACACAGGCTGTGAAGAAGCTCTATGACATTGATGTGGCCAAGGTCAACACCCTGATCAGATGTGATGGAGAAGTGAGGGCGTGTGTTCGAATGGCTCCTGACAGTGATGCTTTGGATATTGCCAACAAAATTGGGATCATCTAAGCTGAGTGATGAGTGGGATCATCAGATGGCTAATTCCAAATATAAATATTTTCACCAATAAAAAAATAAGGGTGCTCACAATGTGACCTTAAGGACGGAACTCTTAATATATTAGACTAGCAGTGTTCAACCACAGAATTACTTTGTGTCTAAAAAACCTGAACCACTGTTGTTATCTGTTTACTGTTATATTTTTTGATTTATGGATTTAGTATACTTTGATACTGCATCTGTTATGTTACAATGTTTATTGTTCTTGTAAAATCTGAATCAATGAATTAGGTTACTCCAAAGGGGTTAATGTATTTTTTAATTGAAATTACATGGTATAACTTGTTATTCTCTAAGAATGCCAGATCTATGAGGGCCTCCCCTGGTGGTGCAGCGGTTGAGCCCTGGGTTGCGAGGCTGCCCGCAGCCTCTGCAACGCTGGTTCGATACCCGGCCACCAGCGAGAGTCCCACCAAAAAAAAAAAAAAAAAGAATGCCAGATCTATGAAATTAGACAAATAAGAGCTTTATGAGTTTATCTAAAAGCCTATATAAATGAGTATCATTTAGCTCTAACTTGCAAAAATACCCCTAATGATTCCATCAAGTGGAATCATTTATATGATTTCTACCCTCTTTAGTTCATCTCCATAATTACTAACTGTAAGTTTACTCAAAAGTTATTCTTACTAATAATTATGTTTTTTTTTTTTTAAACCTTGACACTGGCTTCAGAAAGGATCACTAGCTGGGGCCTCTCCAGTGGCGCAGCGATTGAGCGCTGGGTTGCGAAGTTGCCCGCAGCCTCTGTAGCGCCAGTTCAATCCCCAGCCGCCGGGCGAGGGTCCCATATGGCACGCAGACCTCTCCTGCCGTCCGCTGCTCCCCTCAGCAGTGTACTTCATCAGTCTGCCTGCTCTACTCACCCCTCTGGCTCTGGTGGATTCTCTCATCCTCCCACGCTTCTGACTGTACCCAGAGCTTGTATAAATAAATAATCTTTAAAAAAAAAAAAAGGATCACTAGCTATTAAAATAACCCTTGAACTTTAAGTCTTGATTAGACTACTGTGCTAAATTAGAACTACTTTTTCAAGTTAGTGCAATTATTCTAAAAAAAAAATTAAAAGTGATTAAAATAAATAGAAAATGTTCCTCTAGAGTAGGGATTCTGTCTGTACTCTTTATGTTGAATCTCCGGGTTCTAAGCACAGGAGGGATACTTGGGTTAACTATGTACTGAATAAGAGAAGGAATTGTAAAAATATCTGACTATCCCTATGGTAATTAAGCTGTACATTAAGTGATCATGTGTGTAAAGGTAAGGAAATCTGGAGTTCATGTAGTCTCAATAGTTAATCCTAGCTATACACTGACCAGCCTTTCATTATCAAGGGATAGTAATAAGGTTGTACAGAAATCCATAGCATACATGAAAGCTCTTATCTCACAATCCCAGCTGGCTAAAAAGTTGTGTATGGTCACACATGTAATGTTTGGATTACATAAAAAGGGACAAGATAACTTAGAGAAAGAGCAAATGAGAATGGAAAAGAAATGAGGGCATGTGTTACTTAAGAGGCAGCTGAAATAAGTACTCTATGATGAAATGAATTGAATTTTCAAAGTATTGTTCATATTTCTTTTCAAATTCTTACTCTGCCCAATCACATTTGTAGGTAAACCAACAAAAATTAAATTGTTTATATAACGGCAAATGATAATGACAACAAGGTTACAATACTATTTTATATTGATAGTATGTGTATAATTTTATTCCATTTAGTTACCATCAGAAACAAGTTCTGAAAAACACCTTTCACTAGTATAAAAAGTGTCCTTTTAACCTTAAAAAAGCATTGTTGCACAGTCCTAAACTTTCTAGATTATAAACTTAGAAACTTACAGTCTAAGTTTAGTTTCTTAGGGGTTACATTACAAGTGTCATCTAATTCCATAAAAAAAAACTTAAATGCTTTTCAGGCAGCTTGCATGTATTTTTAGATGTGATTAATAAATGTAAAAAATTTTGCAGATACACAGCAAATGTTTTGAGAAATGATGTTGAAAGCTGAAAACTAATTATAAAAGCCTGTCTGAACTAATCAATTCTTCAGATCATCATTTCGTGCCTATTATATGAATGTGGGGATTATATGTCCCTTAAGTAGTGTGTTAAAAATCATAAACCTAAGAAAAAATCATAAATCTAACTCCATTGTGAAATGTGAAGGTATAACAATATTAATATATTAAAGCTCATTCCAAATAATGAATTTTGCTTGTACATTTACTTACATATGTACTTATTTCTTTGTTTATTGCATAGAAGAACTGGGGTGTAGGCCAAAGGTGGGGTATGTGTGGGTGTGTGTGTGTGTGTGAAAGGATTCACCAGAGACAGGGTGGAGAGCAAAACAGGTGGATTTACAGAAATACACTGCTAAGAGGTGCAGCAGGAGAGACAGGGGAGGTCTGCTGCCCCATGTGGGTGGCTTCCTGGCCTGGGGATCAAACTCAGGCCATCACAGTGATGGTGCTGATACTTAACCCCTTGGTCACCAGGGAGGCCCCAACTTGCACATTTAGATACATAAAAATCTTTCTGTCAGTTGGACTCCTATCTTTTATAATTTTTTTTATATTTCTACAATGATAAATGTGAACCTAATAATTAATACAAAGTATAAAACATCTAATGACATGTTTTTCTCATAACAATAAAATGTCATTTCTTTTGTTCTTTAAGGAACTTTGAGAAATGTGTTCATAAATAATGATCATAATCTCTAGATTGTAAATCTATTAATCTTTTAGAAAGTGCATCTGCTGTATCCAAGTCTGTTTTCAACATCTTTCCCCCTAACTCAGATTTTTTTTCTAAATTGGTGACAAGAAAACTTTCCTCTTCCAAACAAGTCCTCAGGGAGTAGTTGCCTGTCAAATACATGCTGTCTGGTCCCTCCAATGAGAATCCTCTCTCTTTCTGGCATTTAGGAAAACGCAAGCTTTTAAATAGATTCAAACCATCGGAAAAGCAGAAATAGATGCAACCAGACACCTGCTGAAGAACAGTGACAAATCCCACTGACACTGCAGTGACCCCCAGTTAGTCAAGATTTAATTAAAGACATAATTAAGTCGGTGGAACATAACACTAATGAGTGTTTTTTTAATACGGGTAATTACACGTAAAAATACAAAGTGTGATGGAGACCTAAATATATCATTAAAACGAACAGTATAGAATAACAAAGGGAGTGCTAAATATGCCTCTCCCACTGCAGTTTTTTAAAAAAGTTGAATATGTCTCAGGTTGAATAGCACTCAGGCAAGTTTATGTTGGCTTCATGCTGGGAACATTTGTTATTCTAATTTTGCAACAATAAGAGACTGTGTGTATTGAGATCCTGTTTTCAATGCAGATTCCATTGGCTTTGAAGTCTTTCTGCGTTTAGCATTTTGTCCAACTGCAAATGAGCAATTAAGAGACTGTTTGCAAGTATTTGGCTTCCTATGGATCAGCTTATGGAGGTGTCCATCTGAGCTAGAAGACTTTGACAGATGTAGAAGCTTCGCATTATTTACTAATTCAGAATGAGCTTCTATTATGTGAGAGTCTTTGATTTGATCTTTGCTTTAGGCATTGACATAACCCACAGGATTGTGGTCTACTGACTACAAAATACCCAAAAAAAGGGTAGATATGACTGAAATAAGTTAGTAACTTTTCAAACACGGGAATGAAGCATTTAGGTCAAGAGCAAAAAAATGACTGAAACAACCACATTATATTCTGTGATTGAAAAGCATGCCTGTGTGGCTTGGGACCTGCCCTTCTGCTGGCATTATTTCATCTTTGTATCCCCAGCTGGGAGTTTTGAGTCCTTGGCAGTCTTTTATCCATTTATTCAAGCAACAAGTGTAAAAGCAGATTCTGCTGGTAGCTACGCTGGTCATTCAATTCTCTCTCTCTCTCTCTCTGAAGCTTTCCTTTAAAAACTTATTACAGTTTCTTCCTGCGGGTACTGGACATGTGTCTCCATTCTTCCCACTCTGGTCTAACCTGTGCTCTGCAATATTCCAGAGGGAAGGATAAGAACATCTTTGTAATTCCATGATTCACAGGGCCACAGACCAGATAGCACCTTTTTCTGTTGAGGGCTGGATTTTGTTTGAATAGGGATTGTGACACAGGTGCCTTTGAGTGGATGTGAATGTGCTCATAATTTGTTATAAATCTGTTGAAATTAAATCCCTATTAGCACTCATTATTATTAGACTGGTTGCCCAGTATTAAATTCTTAAACATACCAATGTATTTATGATGATAATGGAAGTTTTCTCCATGTGAAGAATTTGCTTTCAACAAAGCTATTTAGATTAAAATATCCACAAGTAGGATTTTGACTTTCATATAGTGGTGTGAATATTCACCCAATACAGGGGCAGTGGAACACAAAAGAACTGACAAGAAAACCCACCTTTTGTTTAGACAGTGAGTTTATAGAGTTCATTTTTTCTTAATGCTTACCATAAAAATAAGCATTATCTCTGACAAGGCTCGTATAACAGCTATCAGGAAGTTTAAGGTTAAAGATTTCATACAGACACACCCCAAACCAGAGTTAATAATTACTTTTGGAATACTTATAAATTAAGGCATGTTAGAATTCCAGACATTTCAATGAAAATAAAAATCTGTGACCATGAGGAGGTAGGGACTAAGAGATTCTGCAGCCTTAGACCCTCCAGTGCAAGTTTTTAGAGGCCACACAAGGTTATTTCAACTGACTGGTTCCATTAATCTAGTGACCAGTTCAATTCATTATAACATTTGTGCCATTACATAGATTTTGGTCTTGTTGCCCAGTGGTTCCTATTAAGCAAGTCAGTCATTGCTCTTTGTAGAAAGCATCATTTCCTAACTATTTTTTCTCCCCCTCTCCACAAATCACTTCAGTTCATTTTCTGAACACCCTAATAAAAAAAGAGTAAGCCACTGATTAAAAGCTTAGGAGGGTACAAACAAAGTCAAAAGCTGTTCAGTGGCATTTATCTTTTATAGAAGCAACTTTTGAAACCCATCTGACTGAGTAGGGCATTGAGTTCATCTTACTGGGCTGACACAGGTTTGGTTCCCAACATCCCCGACACCCCCATTTTTTGGGCAAGGCCACCCTTATCAAGTTATATATGAATGAGCAGAAGTGTCTTTCATCCCCCACTTGCCTCCTGGTTCAAAAGGATCTACTAAAATAGCAGCAACAGAAATCCCACAGCCTGCCAACCGCGCCTGTACTCGTCCCATTCTTAAAGGCATGTGAAAGGTTGGAGAGCTCAGCAAAATTTTTATGTACGGGAGCAGGCCCAAGGAAAACTCACACGCCATAACCAATTGTGGACAGAGGATCATCTATCAGCAGACAAATGCAGGAACTCCAGAATGTCTCTCCTCAAATGAAATAATATATCTTTGAAAGCCAATGCCCGTTTTAGGCCCGAGGCCCATATATCAAGCCTGAGAGGCTTGTGGAATCGCTCCAGGGCCATTAACCTTCCACCTGTTTCCCCTTGTCCTTCAGGATGAGACCCTGCCCTTGATTTTACTCCCTTCCCCTGTTCATCTTCCGACAGAGTGTAAATGTAAAGCAGCGGGCCTGTGAAATAATTCAAAGGCAATGGACCAGGGGCATGGTTACAAATCTCTGCCACTGGCACTGTGACTTATGCAGGCAGTTTGTCACACATGAGCCAGGTGACCTCTGTGACATAACAGAGAAAAATATCGCCAGAGATCAAAGATGGGATTTGGAATGCTCTGAGTAACTCTGCTCCACAGAGTGCGTGGGTGATCCGGTATCCAAGGATTTCCCCTTATACCAATAACATTTGTCCTAGTGAAATAGAAAAGATAGACCAGGGACTCCCTAATTGAAATCATTTCTGTCAAGTAGAACTGGGGGCTTTCCTGTAACATCAGAGGTAGAATTTCTGTTTTCTTGATAATACCTTCGACTCGCTTTGAGTGCCAGAAGCTGGCAACCTAAGTCTATCTGATTTAACCTTAATAAGGAGAAATTAACAGGACCTGAAAAATGTAAATGTGACCCATTAAGAATTTGTTAGTTAGAAAACTTAAAAAGCTATAGTTATGAGGGTGAAAAGAACACTAACCAAAGCTTATCAATTTTGTAGATGATAAGGGTTCAGTACATTTTTTGAGACTTGAACTACTATTAAAATAAATCATACATGTTTAGTTATGTAGTATGTATTAAAAAGGATATTAACCAAAGGAACACATGAGCTCATGCATATGAAAGGACTTACGTTCAGAGTTTTCTTCAAATGATATGATAATTTAGGAAAATGTAGAATTACCCATGAATGACTTAAAAAAAAAAAAAACAACAGATGTATACTGGAAGGAAATGAGCAGTTTAAATAGTCTTAAATCTGAAATAGAATTAATTTCTAGTATGCTTTTATTACTTAAATTGTGAGTTCCTCCAAACATTTTGTACCATCCAGAATTCTGTGTTGGTTCAGAAAATAAGAATTGAAAGGATCCGACCTGGGCTCATTCGTTAACACTTTGGGAGAAACATTTAATTTTGAATTTTTCTTAAATTAAAAATAACCACCACCAGTCTTGGTTTGCTCATTGAAAGATGTAAAAAGACCACACACAGTTCATTCATATCCTGTTCCACAGCAAGGGCTCGAGTGGGAAATAGTGATGTCCTTTGTCCCTCTATACTCTGTGTGGACACACGCAGCTCTTTCAAGCGCTATACTGGTCTTCAGTTCACCAACCAACATGCATTTTCATTTCTTCAAGCATGCTGATACCAATGTCACATTTCTAACATGGAAATGTTGGAAAATAAAAACAATCAACTTTAAAATCTTCACAGAGACATGAGGCTACCAGCCTGGAGAAAGCCATCAAGTTCTTAACCTGAGGTCCCTCCTGGGCTCCCAGGGGTCTGTGAAGGTTTAGGGTTGCATGCAAATTTTTCTTTTTCTGGGAAGATTAATAACAGCTTTCATCAAATATTCAAAGGTGTATGTGATCCAAAGAAAGGTAATCTAAGTTCTGCAGGAATGTGGGCTCCCTACGTCTAAACAATTTTTCTTACCAAACTAAAATCAAGGACTGTGTGAGCCCAGAGTGATCCTAAGAGTTACCCAGGCTGAATGGTTATCTTGCAAGTGGGACAAAAAGGGTCCAGTAAGAGGGAGCCCCACACTGCACTTGATTAGATGATAGTGGAACTAGAACTTGACTCTGGCTTCTTAATCTAGGACTCCTTCCACCACATGTGATACCAATCTTTTCTTTGGCTGTTGTTTAAAAGTCAGATTTTGTTTCATGTCCCTTAAAATAATTTTCTGTGAAGTAGAAACCTAATTATAAGAGATACCTATGTATTTAAAAGAACAGAAAATATTTTATAATTATGGCCTTAGGCATCTGTTGTTATGAATAAACATTAACAGACTTTCATTTGTGGATTACAATTTGTTTTTATAACAATGGCAGGAGCATAGATATTATGCCTCAAATTCTTGTTCGGCTTTCTTCCTGAAAAAATGGTTTGTATAGGTGTCATATGACATGGTGACCTAATTTTTAAGTAACTTTGTTGCACCTATTTCATTTAAGCACATTTTAAGCTTCTCTATAAATGAACATTTAATTTACACAGATAAATCTATAATCTCTTACAGTAAGTATGAGTTAGTGGTTGCTCCTTGGTAATATTCATGAAAATCCCAACCCCAGTTTATGCAATGCTCCCCTTACCAGTAAACATTTCTACTTAATAATTATTCTGAATTTTCTATGCTTCCAAATTATTAATAAAAAACACTAAGGAAGGCATGACATTTATTTGATTTCTCAGATAAAAGGTATTTATTATTTCCAGTAAACCACCTAAAACAGTCACTCCTTTTAGAAGGAAATGCTCCACCAAAAAAAAAATAAAGAGAAGAAAGCACTTTAATAGTAAATTATCCTACAATTTTTAATCTGCTAATGTTCTATGAGTTAAAATAAATAAAATATGGTTAGCCTGCAGTCCAAAAAAAAAAAAAATTCCTGGGCATGAATCACTGCTTACATTCTTTTCCATCCACAAACAATTTCGTTTGGGAAAGTTGCCACATGGTATCGACAGTGACAACAAATGGCATTGTCCCGTGAACATCTGTTTCCGACTCCCACACTGATACTGCAGGGGAGTACTTAGGAGTTACTTGGTCTTCACAGGTTGCTGAGACACAAAGGAACTGGAAATCACTGGTACGTTGAGGTTTTATTATTGGAACACAGGAAAACTTTATCATCATGCTGGGAAGTTCTGTATCTTTTGAAATATTGGAACCAGGGTTATGTTAGCACATTAAACCATGCGGAAGACTACTTCTGAAGAAAAGGGAGAAAAAAAATTGTTGCTTGTCTATTCTGTCCTTGGGTTGAGGTTCCCACTCAATCTCCATATAACTTCCTCACCCACCCTCAAATGAAAACTATTTTTTAAAGTTGTTATTGAGTTTTGTTTCTTCTTTAGATCGAGAGACCTGAATAGCAAAGCAATTCTAAGCCAAACATGATAAATAAACACTATTGTTTCTTAATAAAAAATCAAATGAAACCAGAAGAGCTTTTATATACACTTTTAATTTTTCTAAATTCAAACTACCAAGCTGACATTTTCTGGAAACCTGGCTACATGAGACTCAAAGTCTCCTCACTCTCCTGACTCAAATATGCTCACTTCCGTTCAAATGCTGAAAGGAAGAAGGCAAAGAGCTGCCCAGAGAAAAGCCCGGATGAGTGGGCTCAATGAGACGTGGCTGCAGGGCAGGACGTGGACTTTGCCTTGTGGTTGAACCTGGGCTGCAAGTTTAATGACTTTTCACTAGTCTGTCTCTGACAGTTCAAACGCACAGGGCAGACTTCCACCGCATTGCACCTAGTCTCTGTATCACACTTAGTTTTGACAAAAGCAATAGTGAGAGTAAAAGTTACTGACAGTGGTAAATTCTAAATCAATGTCTGCTCAGATTATTTGCACATTCCATCTGCATATTGTGGAAGCAAAACGTTTTCCCTCTTTTGTAGTTAAAAATTGATTCGATTATATTAATGGAAATGTGGGTGGGATTTGCAACCAATGTTGGACTTGCTCTATTTTTTAAATGTCTCATTCTAAAAAGGCATAGTGGAACATTTTCTACATTGATTCTCTTGCTTGACATTGCACACAGTAGGCTCAAAAGATATCTGTTGAATATATTGCTCAATGAAATAATCACAGAGCTAGCTGTCTGACTCAAGATAGGAAAGTAATCAATTTCTACTGGAGAGAGAATTCTAATACTTATTTTACATAGAAGATGATTTCTTTCACTAGAAAACACAGTTTGTGAAAGTAATTAATGTTTAAAAAATAATCTACCATTCCTGGATGCTGCATCTACATAATTTCATGTCCTGAAGATCACCAAAAACATGACTATTTTAAAAATAATCATTGTCAAATAATCTACTTGCCGGAAAAATATAATTGTATTTGGGGAAGTTATTTTTTCTTCATTTGGTTCTGGTCCATACTGATTTTTGAAAAACAGAAACAAAACCAAAGGACTTGAGATTTTTTGTACCTCTCACTTTTAATTAGTGTTATAATCAGTTCTCAAACAATTGCATTCATAAGTACTTATCAAAAAAGGGGAAAATTAATGAACAGGTAATTGGAAATTAGAAATAGGTCTAATAATCATACTCATGAATCCTAATAAGGATTCTATTATATACGTAGTAAGGTAACAGACATTTGTTGCATGTGTGATGAAAGATAACAGTAGCCTATATCTGTTTCTGTTGTCTTCCAGGCTTTTCAGCAAGCTTATACCGGGCCATTGTCTCCTCTTAAAGCTCTTAAAAGTAAGTACTGATATTCTCAGCCCTTTTCATAGATGGGGCATCCTTCAAGATTGAATTAATAAAAATGGCACCCTCTCTGCAAACTTTTCCCCAGAGTCCCCTCCACACACAGAAGAGCCCTGCTGTCCTGGCACTTGTATCATCTCTGTGACACATTCTCTGTCAGCCCTAACTACTGAGTTCAAAAGTCTGTCTCTCCAGCCATGGCTGTGAACAGGCACCAGGTATTTTTAATTTACCTTATATTCCTACTGCCTCACCTCGTGTCTGGAATACTGAGGACTCAAAATGCTTACTCCATTTTTCAGCCAGGAAACTGTGGCCGAGGAATATACCTGTGAATACTTTAATCAGGTACCCTGAGATGGGACTGGAGTCCATGCAGTCTCCAGGTACCACCCCCACTTCCCACTTCAGCTATGTTAACGGGTCCTCTATGGATGTAATCTGATAATAACCAAATAGGTTAACAAAAAGGCAAGCAATCAGTGCTGATTTGGGTAAGGAAGTTAAGATAAAATTCTTCATCACACCTTGTGTCACCCAGAGGAAACATCAGCCGGCCAATTTTACAAACATGCCAGTAAAAGAATTTCCTTGGCAAATGGGCAGCATGGAAATGTCCTTTTTAAAAATCAATTAACCCCCTAAATTCATGTGCTTGCTAGAAACATTTCCTATGCCATAGAATACAAGGCTCACCAAGAGGCTCTTCCCCTTTCTATTTCTGGAATCTTCTTTTGTTCATAGATGCTAATAATAGGGGCAGAACTGGGGGGTTATTTATAGTCCAGAAAGCAACAGGAGCCTGTGAACACTTTATTCATTTATATTTCCTGTGTTTATTGTTACCTTACCTTTTTGGTAATTAAAAGTGTTCCTCCAAAATTTTATTTAGTAACAAATCACCTGTAAATAGCTTGTCTTTTAATATATGAAAGTCTATATTTAGATTCAATAAAATATTTTACTCCCATTTCCCTATTAACTAAAAACAGATTCCATGGCGGGGAAACATCTGTTTTCTTTCCAAATTTTATATAAAATGTTATTTAACCTTTAGAAGTTTTAATTAAAAGAATTTTACTTTATGTGTTAAATCATGCAATCTCAAATCACTCAAATTTTGTGATATTGAATCAAAACTGCTATTTATTAATCAACAAGCTATAATTGAAAAAGATATCTGGCTATTTTATAATACGGTTAGAAACTATAATACTGAAAAATGCTTTTGCATCCTCTGCCTATCCCAAATTGCTTGCTGGAATGCAGGCTCTTTTGATAAATAGCAATACCTAGGAATTCCCTTGAGAGCAGTGAATTTAGTGGCATAAGAAGCATCCCAAATCAGGAAGATAATTTTTACCGGATTTACTTCTACTATTCATTTACTTTAATTTTTGATAAGTGAGTTAGATCCTATTCCTTTCCAAGTATTTTCTTAAGAAGAAGACAGTCATACTGAACCTTAATCAAGTTCCTCCCCAATTCTAACACAATAAAAACACATTTTGTCAACCTGAACCAGCATTCCATATCTACGGAGCCCTTTATCACACAGAATAAACAGTTTCAAACATAAAGTCCAACCCAGGGTAGCTTCCATGCATGCATTTTAAAAGTGATCTGTTTTTAAGATCTTTTGGAAAAAAATCTGCTAAATAGGATGACAGGCTCGTTTTCACACAGTGAGATTGCTCAGTGGCACAGGTGGGACTGGGTCACATGGTCTCCCTGAATGTCACTCATCTTTTCATCACAGTCTCAAAACCCACTAGAATGGAGACAATTAGGCTTTTTTCAATCTGAAATAGTCTTATTTAAAAAACAATCCACAGTTAATTAGAGCATTCAATTTCAAAAGCTCTCTTTTTTAATAAAAACAATTTTTATTCCTCTGCACTAAAACTATCAAACTAAGAGAGTCAGGAAAAGTGGGAGCAATTATGTAAATATTTATTCACCAATTCTCAATATGGGATAATTTAGCAACCGGATTTGCCCACACTCCAATGTAATGAAACAACAGATTTGGGGCATTGTTGTTCCATGTGCCATTTCAATGTGTTTCTGCCTTTTGATAGTTAAAAATAAATAAATGCTCCTTACCTCAGAAACCTTTGTGAAATATTTCATCTCTGCAGCCAAGTGCTTTTACATCTAAGGTAATTAGTGATAGATTAGGGTTCATTTCCTACTTTCTAAAGTGAAGTAAGATAGAGTTCAAAGCTGTGGAAAACCATATTGCAAAAGCATTTCAAGTAATATCTGTGGATATTAATTCCTCTCTGAAAGTGTTTTGTATGGTACATTTAAGTTTGAAATTAAACAACAGTCATCAAAATAGTTCTTCCAATGATGTGACTAATCTCTATGTTATCAGTAGATATTCATCAGGGCAAATAATTTCACAACAGAGAAGAAAATGACCCTAAAAAAGATCATCTCATAAAAGATACATATGTCTGGGAAAGTAGGTAGTTTTGTTTCATTTCAGAAGGCAACTCTGTTTCTGCTCTTTCCTATAAATTCACCTAGAAGTCTCTCTGACCTGAGAGCCTGTCAAACTAATATCACACTCCCCTGAAAGTCATCACTGCTTGTTCATACCTCATCCGCTCTGGTGCATTCTAAGAGCAAAGTCAGCAACTTAACCCCACTCTAATTCTGTCGTATTTACAAGTTCAGTTAATTTTTGCATCAGATTTTCTATTAATGTTATTCTATAATGTTATTATCAGATTTTCTATTAATGTTATTATCAATCTCCTGATTGATCATTTTATTTAAAAGATATTCTTGACTTACAGAGTTTAGAGATAATCATTCGACACTCCAAAATATGACTTGGATCATCAAATTTGCTAGACTGCCTGCTGTCTCTACCTTAATTTTTCCTCAAAAGACTTAAGAAAGCTCAAGCCCACAGAAAATACAGAAAGGGGCTCTGCCCCCCATTCATTCAATTAGCATATACTGACAACTTGTTATAAATAGCAAAGTAGATGCCTTCCCCAACTACCTACAGCAGTGTATAAAATTATGCCTTTGGTCTCCTAGTCATTTTTTCAGCTCTATTGAGATGTAAATGACACTTAAAAATTATAAAATCTCTAAAGTGTACATTATGGTGATTTTGTTTACATTGTAAAAGGGTTCCTCCCACCTCGCCAATTAACACATCCATCACTTATTTACTTATATATGTATATATCATATCTATGTATCTATGTCTCTTTGTATCTGTCTATGCATGTATGTATCTCTGTATCTATCTACCTATCATCTATCACCTAATCTATTTTTTGGTGAGAACTTTTAAATTCTTCTCCTGTATGACAATACCTCACAAATGAAAAATAATGAAGAAAGTCACTTCATTTTTATAGCAATATTAGGAACGGGTAAAACGCAACAAAAAACTTTCTCAAAGCCTTTCAATTTACTTTAAACTATGAATTCTTGAGAGTAATCTCTTAATCAAAATATTCTTGAACATTCTTTTTTAAAGCCAACTAACATCCAGTTTAGAAGTAACCACTCACAGACATACACACACAGCATTGAAACTGAAATTGGTTATATTTTCCAAAGTTCCTTTTAATTATTCACTTAAGAACTCTTGCCTTTTTACTTGATGTGGAAGGCAAGACTAAGTAAATAATCGAACAGAAAATGTGAGATAATTCAATACTTTTAAGAGGAATCCTCTGTGATCCCTTTTAAGAATAGGAAAATTGAATTTCTCTTTTATGAGAAGTCCCCAAACCTTTACACCACGTTCATAATGTTACCATAGGAAATCCCTCATCTTTTTCTGTGATCACTGTGAACCCTGTATCCACAGAAAGCACTACTATTATTGTCAAGTATGAATTCTTTAGGCATTCACTGGAACTGAAAGAGAACTTACATCACTTTCTATTTAGATGTGTTTGATATGCATATTAGAAATTCCTTGGGGCAAGGAGAATGGGGTAGGACAAGTGGAACTGTGGGTGGTATTGAACACAGTGAGGTAAGGAGGTAGTAGGTCAGGCTAAATAGCTAAAGAACATCTGCTGATACTGTAGATGTTGTACTTAGCTCATGGAAAGATGATTTTTTTAGTTTATGGGCATAACAATCTTGATCATCTAATGGTCAATGAGAAATTTACTTTAAGAAAAAAAAATCGGTGCAGGTACCTGGTTTTTATATCTATTTTATTCGATTAGGATGACCTAGACAAAGCTGATTAGATCAAATTTTAAAATGTTATCATCTATGTAGATTTTTGGCTTTATTCCCACCACCCTATGAACTAAAATGATACCCTAACACAAGGAATGCCTGCAAAGTGAAAACATTGTTACCTGAAACTAAGCTTAGTATTAGAAACTTTGCCTTGTATGGTCACTTTCTAGACTTTGAGGGATCTATGCAGTGTGTTTGCGTAAGGTCTAATGTTTGTGTGAAATACGCAAAAGATAAGATTTTTTGCAACCCTATTCACTGAGAGCTTCGTAAATTGTATAAGCTTCAGGATCCTTAGTAGACTTGCATGAATAAATAATCTGGCAAGAAGTTTTTTCAACTCCAAAGATATTAGGCAAAATAACATCAGGGTTTTTTATTTCATATGCCTAGAAGTAAATTAAGTAAGCTACTAAGTAATGGGAAGCCAAATGTATTGGAACATTGGGAGACTCAAGAATTACACAAGATCAACTCTCAATGCTATTAGCAAGGTTACTGATTCTGGCGTGTGTGCATATTCAAGCTTGAATATTCAAGTCGAGAATTTTGTAGAAAAATCCTTGCATTTGTTTGATAATTCAGAGAGCACTCACAGTTCTGCATTTGGAGGAGAGAAGTTTTGCAAAGAAAATACTGAGGAAATCTTGTGCTAATTTAGAAGAGAAAGTTCCAGGGGTGCTTAAATGAGCCACCAAGACAACTGAGGAATGGAGAGAAAATTTATACAGAATACTTAAAATAACTAATATGTTTATCCTCATGAAAAGCACCATGGAAAACAAACTGGGACAATGTCATGGCGCTGACTCAAACTAGCCTCAAAGGCTCCTGTAGAATCCACAATGAAGTAAAAAAAAACAAAAACAAAAACAAAAAAACAACACTTTTGAAGGTAACACTCTGTACTTTTAAAACAAGTGGTCCGATGTTGCCCTCTCCCTACCCCTCAAAGTCAGTCTTCCAACAGGAAAGTCCTGTGGGCAAGCACTCCATGTTCTCAGCCCTCATTTCCCTGGGTGTTGCTCCAACGAAATCTGCAAACCAGTCAGTTTTTATCAGCATAGGGAGCCGTCTCCCCTGGCTTAATTACCCAAACTTTTGGATCCCCCAAATCTCTAGGTTTTCATGTAGCTGTGCCCTAACAAGCCTTCTTGAGAAGTTAGGATCAAGAGAGGGGAGACCTCACATTTTCACTGTGTTGACAGGACATGACATAATCTGCAGAAGGAAGCATCTTCTTTGCATTTAAAAGAATGTTAAGGCTTGTTAAGTTCAGTAGATTGCAAAATGAAACTGGAGAGAATCCTGGACTTTGAGGAGAGTTTGAATTCTTATCTGCATGAGATAGTTTAACTGTGCCCTCTTGAATAAAAACATGGATCAGAACAAATCAGTTGTTCCTCAAAGTGGCAGCTAAGGAGCGATTCTGGTATCTAGACCTCTCTGTCTGGGGAACATTTAGAAAATGAGCAGGGGCCACCCTGGTGGCACACGGAGTTGAGAGCAGCACTGTGAAGCTGTCCTCAGCCTCTGCAGCACAAGTTCTATACGTGGCCAGCCAGGGAGCTGCCTACTTGGTGTGGTAGACCTCTTCTGTTTCACCCACTGCTCCCCAGGCAGTGTATTTCAGTAGATCTGCCTGTTCTGCTCCCCACTCTGTTTCTGGCAAATCCTCTCACCCCCTGCCTTTGGCCTGTACCCCAGTTCTTGTATGCATAAATAAATAAATCCTTAAAGAAAAAATAGAAAATGACGGGCCTCCCTGGTGGCACAAGGGGTTAAGATGCAGCCTGCAGAGCTGTATGCAGCCTCTGCAGCACGAGTTCGATCTGTGGCCAGCTAGGGAGCAACCCACATAACGCAGCAGACCTCTCCTGACTCACCCGCAGTCCCCCTCAGCAGTGTGCTTCGGTCGATCTGCCTGTTCTGTTCCCCACTCTGTGGTGAATCCTCTCACCCCCAACACCTCTGGCCTGTACCGCAGCTCTTGTATGCATAAATAAATAAATCTTTGGAAAAAAATAGAAAATGAGCAGGCATTTTTCTAAATGCTCCTAGAGATTTTGTTTCCCCTTGTCAACAAATGGCTCTCAATGGCCTAAGTGAAAAACCTAAGTCTTGCTGTCTCATCTTTTTTCTCTCAAAACCCTTTCCAGCAGATGCTGTCATCTTTACCTCAGTGAGTATCAGGAGTCCGTCCACTTCTCCCCATCTCCACCGGGTGCCCTGGCCTGTCACCATTTCTTTCTTGGTTTGTTGGATCTCCTACTTCCTCTTGCTTCCTTTCAACCCACTTCCCACCTGCAGCCAGAATAACATTCCTTATAATGAGAATTTGAGTCATTCCATTGCTTAAAATCCTCCCATAATTTCCTGTTTCAAAGACAATAAAATCCAAGTCCTTGACAAGTTGGACTTTGTCACACTCTTTGGCCTTATCAAAAGCCACTTGTCCCCTCAGTCAAGCATATTGGCTTTCCTCATGTTTCTTGCAAATACCAAGGAAGAGTCTACCTCAGGAACTTTGTACTTCCTGTGTCTGGACTTCTCTGTCTCCAGAGTTAGCCTGGTTCTTTCCTATTATTTAGATCTCAACTCAAGTGTCAACTCTTCATGTCAGTCTTAAACTCTCTAACTGCTCCTTGCCTCCCCATACCATACTCACATGATTCTATCAGTTCACATTACCTTTTTGGCTTGTCATGTTTCCCTCCCATTAGAAGGTGAGCATCGGTTAAAGCAGTGCTTTGGTTGATCTTGCTCGCTACAGACTTCCCTGGTCTAGAACAGGACCTGGCACCTAGCAGGTGTTCAATTACCACATATTGAAGGAAGGAAGGAATAATTCATCAGGTCAGAGGTGGGACCTGGGAACAGCAATTTTTTTAAAGATTTATTTAATTCTTTATGCATAGAAGAACTGGGGTGCAGGCTAGAGGTGTAGGAGTGAGAGGATTCATGAGAGACAGAGTGGGGAGCAGAACAGGTGGCCCTACTGAAATATACTGCTGAGAGGAGTTGCTGGCGAGACAGGAGAGGTCTGCTGGGCCATGTGGGTCAGCTCCCTGGCTGGGGATTGAACTCAGGCCACAGCAATCATAGTGTGATATTGTTGAGACTTAACCTCCATGCCACCAGGGAGGCCAGAAAAAGCAATTTTTAAATTTGATCTGTCATCACTTTAAGTACACTGGGCTACACAGTTACCTTAACAAGCATAAAAACTGGAAAGTTGATTAGGTGCCATTAAATCAATGACTGTGAAATAAATAGCAATAGAGCAATTTGAGATTAAAAAGGAAAGAAAAAAAACCTTTCCGGTCAAAAACTATGTTGTGTGGAGAAAAAACACAACAACATGGACCAAAAACTCAAATAAATGCACCTCACCAATAGCTGTAATTTACCTAGAACATCTATTGGAAAGAAAAGCAAAAATAGCCAGGCATATAAAAGATATTAACTACATGCATTCAGTTGGGGGTTTTTGTTTGTTTTTTTGTTTTGTTTTGTTTTTTTAAGATTTATTTATTTATACAAGAACCAGTGTACAGGCCAGATGTGCGGGAGAGTGAGAGGATTCACCAGACAGAGTGGGGAACAGAACAGGCAGACTGATGAAATACACTGCTGAGGGGAGCTGTGGGCGAGATAGGAGAGGTCTGCTGCTCCATGTGGGACCCTTGCCGGCCGGGATCAAACTGGCACTGCAGAGGCTGCGGACAGCTTCACAGCGCTATGCTCAACCACCTGCGCCACCAGGGGAGGCCCTCTGTCTTTGGGGGGCCTCCCCGGTGGTGCAATGGGCTGAGTACAGCACTATGAGGCTGTCTGCAGCCTCTGCAGTGCAGGTTTGATTCCAGGTCAGCCAGGGAGCTACCCACATGGCACAGTAGACCTCTCTTGTCTTGTCCACTGCTCCCCTCAGCACTGTTTTCAGTCAGTCTGCCTGTTCTCTCCCTGCTCTGTCTCTGGTGAATTCTCTCATCCTCCTGCATCTTTGGCCTGTACCACCATTCTTGTATAAATAAATAAATCGTAAAAAAAACCTGGGGTGTAGGCCAGAGGTTGTGGGGGGGAGTGAGAGGATTCACCAGGGACAGAGTGGGGAGCTGAACAGGTGGATCTACTGACATACACTGCTGAGGGGAGCAGTGGGTCAGCTCCCTGGCCAGGATCAAACTCAGGCCACCGTGGTGATAGCACTGAGACTTAATCCCTAGGTCACCAGGGAGGGCCCAACATGCATTCTTTACAACAACAAAATTTAAGTAGCACCTAAAAAGTTGGAAAGCGCTTTAGCTAAATGTTGAGAAAACCAAAACCAAAATGATGAGGACACAAGCCCGCCGGGTCTCTTCCCAGCCCTCTGGGTCTCCTGTGCTTAGCTTCCCCCGAGACTCCCTCCCTGCTTTGAATAAAATCCACGTAAAGGACCTTATGTAAATGTCCCTAGTCACCTGTCCAGATTCATCTCTTGTAACTTTCCTAAACACTAACTCCTCAGCCTTAAAATTATTCCCAGTTTTCCAGAAGTACAATGACAATACCTGTTTCTGCACAAGGTGTCTCTGTTAATAAATTCCCTAACCCCCTTAGTCTCACCAGTTTACCTGGGTCATGACTCATCCTTGTAGCCTTCTCATAGGTGTTACTTCCCCATCCCTGACCACATGCTCCCAGCCTCCAGGGCACCCCTAAAGGAGTCTGCACTAGTCTTTTACACTTTAGTCATCACTGGGCTAAGCTGTGTTTCTCTGAGTCTAGAAATGAGGATACCAGATGAAAAGGTGGGGGCAAAGCATAGAGGGGCACCAGGGACTTCTTGGTGGTTGGCTTGGGATCTATAGAAATGAAATTGTATTTTTCAGTTCAAATATAATTTTTAAAATGGTGCAATTATAGCTGGGGTCCTTCACATGCCTATCCCAGGCACTTGCTCAAAATTTCAGGGTCAGGGCTTGCCCTGGTGTTTGGTGCTGTGAAAATGCCAGGGAGTTCCAGCATAAATGAGAGAAGTATCCCAGAAGACTTAACAGTATGTCAAGTAAAGGGTGGTTTAAAAAAATATATTTTCAGTTGCATTATTCTTTTTATTGAGGCAGAGTTGATTCACAACACTGTGTGATTTAGGGGTACCGGCTCACACCATACCTACCACCTGCACCAATGGTCTTCCACCATAGTCCCTGGGTCCCCTGTCTTTGCTCTCCACCCTTCCCCTCTGGTAGCTTCATTCCTACACTCCCATTTCTAGTGTTTATTTTGGTTTAGTTTGTCTGTTCCTTTGTTTCCTTTCTTTATATTCCACATATGAGCTGGATTTGTCTTTCTCTGAAGTTCTTTTTTTTTTTAATCTCTAGTAATTTAGCATAGGGATTGACAAACAGTCGGAGCTCAATAAATGTTTGATGATGAGCTAGGAAGTGAGTGAACCTTTTAAAAGGTATTAAAAACTGAATCTGTCCTAATCCTAGGTCACAACTAATGATTTAGCCAGAGTAGTTTGAGGGGCAGCTTGAGAGCGTGATTCAACTCATGAAAATGCTACACGGGTGACATGGAAGCAACATTTGTTCTAAAACCTCAGTTGGACCCTTCAAAAGATATGAGGCTGTGTTTTTGAGATTGCCACATCTTGATAAAACCATAAAAGTAATTCTCAATGGTAAAATAAAACTCCTTTGAAAACATTAATAATCATGAATCCCAATACATGAGAACAAAACATTATTGCTTTCAAAGCCAGATATTCCTCCCAAAAGAGACCTGAGGCTACTGTTTCACTGCAGATACTGATGGAACCTGAACCGAATATAAGCAGCAATGTTGCGTGCTCAAGCATCTTATCCCTTAACTTACTTGCCAAACAGACCCAGACTTCTTTCCTCCAAAGCTGGAGCAAGAATCAATTAAAATATATAATAAGGTGTTCACTGGCTAATACGGCAGTTAACTTTAAGGAGCATTTCAAGCCTCTGAGTTTTTAGCAACAGAACTGTTCTTTCATTCACTCTGTAAGATCTATAATTGAAAGAATAACATGAGACACCTTTTATCAGCTCCACCATCCCAGTTCCTGCTTTGATAACTGCACAAGGAGAAGCTCGGGCACTTCAAGTTACCCAATTACATTTGATTAGCTAGTCAAAATAATATAATAGCTTTCATCACCCAAGGAAAACTTTTGAAGAATTCTGTTGGCAACATTTCTCCACAAACACTAATCTGTATCATTATTTTATAAGGGGAAATGAAAGAGTAATACCTTCACTCGGTAATAAGCAAAGTCTAATTCATTACAACTTTAGATCAAAAAGAGCAGAAAGGTGGTGACAGAATGTGTGTGGTAAGGCACCATCGGTAGAGATTTCAGGAGGCAGGATATAGTAGTCAAAATAAAACAACAGACCTTCGAAAGAGCCAACATTTCAGAGAACATGTCTGAAAACAGGATGTGCACTCAAAACTCGAGATTTGCTGGAGAACTATTTGGTGACCACGGGCCTCTGTGTGTATGTAATTATTGTCGATGAATGTATGTGTGCCTGTATAATGCCAGGAGCACAAATTAGGAAGTCATTGCAAACATTATTCTGGAACTTTTCAGATCACCAAGGATATATCTTTAATGCTGCTTAACATAAAAGACAAGATGTATATCACCGTTGCAGAGGGCGACTCTCCTTTCAGCCTTGAGTCTGTTGATTCAACATGTGTCCACTGTCTACTTTGTTTCAGCCCCAGAAAAGATATGTTTTTAATTTAAATGAAATAATTATACTGCTCTCCTAGGTAAAATATCCTGTAAACAGGGTATTTAGAAATGCGATAGTCAATTTTTCCTGCTGTAAACTGGAAAAACCAACACTGAGAACCACTGATGAAAGAGCAGTTACACCCTCGTGCCCGGAATTAGCAAGAGATGGGCGCCTTTAAATGGAACCATCCGAGGTGACATTCCACCTTTGCAATGCTCTTGTTGCACAATAAAGGACAGACTTTAGACTTGTTGGCCAATTATTCTATCTGTCATGTAAAGAAAAAGCATTCTTACAGAATTAGAAGTGGATCAAGTTTGGCTGTAAAGTTAATCCAGAATGTTGTGTAATCCTACTCAAGATAATATAGTCTTCTTTTAGTTTTGTGAGAAATGATCAACAGTCGTGCCCAACAGCGCAGTGTACTTCAGACTTCTAATTTCCCTCCTCAAAGTCTCTGGCTAGTCCTTCAGAGTACACCCGATATGAGGAATTCACTGAGCCAGTCTGCTAGGTAAAACAATATGGCATTTGGAAATGATTTCATTTTGGAACCCACTGGCATAGGAAACATTGGCGGCCCTTTTTTTGGGCTGTGTGGAGCTGAAGATAAGCATGAAGTAGAACTACTTTGCGGTGCACAGAAACCTTCACCCTATTCAAAACCAAGAATTTCGAAGTTGCCTTCCTGTAGGGGCTGTAGGGATGCATGCGCAGTTACTGTGCAGAGACGGAGCCAAGAGTCTCTCCTGCAAGGTAAGCTGTGCCCAATGTGGGGAAATCACCTTGCTGGCATCCACCACTGACAGGTGTTCCACCCACTCTTATTGAATACAGCCCACTTTTAGGGCAACCTACCGAAGTTCTTTTCCTTCCCCACTCATCCTCCAGCCTAGAAAGTAGGGGTTGCCCTCCTTGCTGGAACACATTTCCATCCTGAAGGGCAAACACAGAGACCGCTGAGGACAAGGGTTAGCACGGTGCCACACAGTCCTAACCCAGAAGCACAGCTCCAAGCCAATCACAGCAAGCAGGCCCTCAGACACCTTGGGTTCATTTTTACACAGATGAGAAAAAGTAGGTCTCTGCTGATGTCTGAAAGAAATGCAATTCAAGGGCCTGTTTTATTACATTGTTGCACTTAATGTTGCCATTTCCAAGAAACTGTGGGTGACAATGTTAAGTGAGTACTTACTGCAATGTCTATTATAGGAGCCTCTGGGACACCTGAGGCCTTAGAGGGGACAGAAGAAAATCAGGTTGAGTAAGAAAAGAGACAGGGAGTCTAGAGGTGGAGGTAGAGGTGAATGGAGAATATAAAATGATATGGAAGGCAGGCAAGTCCCGGAGAAGATGGGCAGGCCTCCTGCCACTGGCTGCATGAGCTGAGCCTGGTGTATGGGGAATACAGAAGTGCTGAGGGAATTAGGTTTTGAGTAGCAGACATTTATGAAAGTCCCAGCTGCTAGACTAGCTGACGTGGTATATGTCGTTCTTGAGTGTGGGTGGTGTTCTTGGGTTAGAGATTAATGTCTTTAATGTGAAGAATAGCTTAAATGCTCAATTTCTATGCAGCCATTCTGCAAATGGATGTTGTGCCCTCAAAGATTTGTATGATCTACTTCCTAAGCTGTAGGAGAATAAGTCAGAGCAAAGTCATTCTTTACTTAGGCTGGAAAATATAAAGACCATTTTACCCCATAGGTTCAGAGGGCAAAGTCCTTCAGAAGTATTAAGGGGTGTCACACATGAGTCATATTTTTGGAGTTTTTCTTTTCTACCTGTTACCTGACTTTGTATGACATGTGCAGACAGGGAGGTGAAGGGATCCAGAGATTCAGGGGGCCCTAAGATCCTTGAGGTACTCGTGTGCCTTGCTAGGCAAGTCCAAGTACTGGCATAAGCAGGGACCAAATTTACCCTCAACAGTTATATACATGCTTCCAGGCAGGCACACACTGGCAAAACTGTTTCCACTGATTATGCAATAGAACAGGTGCTGGGCACTGGGGGGCTAAGGGCAGGGAGACTGTCCAAGTATTCTCTAGTCAGGGAAGAACTCAGGAAAACTGCACACCTAACTGCCTCATTCTGTGCACCTCCAGATACAGACTGGTTTTACAGACTAAGGCTTAGAAGCCCCTGAGAAGCTTCTACAATCAGTGGCCCACCTGCATCCCTTTCTGATGCAAACTTCTCTGTACTCACGTTCCGATTCTGTCCCCTGCTGAAATACATAAGGGAAAAAAATGACATAAGAGTAGACCATTGAATATAAGCCTCTCTCTGCAGTTTCAGAAATCACAGAGATTCTGCAGACCTATTTTTAAAGTGGTACTGACCTGGGCATAGTGATAATGCTAACCATTATAAGTCCTCTACAGTTTACAAAAGACTTTCATGATTAGTTTCTATTTTAATGACAGCACTACCACACATTAGCTATGTGACTTGGGGCAAGTCAGACAATGTGTCAAGGTGGCCTTATCTGGCCCCCTGCATGGGAGTCATCTGTATGAAATGAGATAACACAGACAAAACACGATTGTCTGACTCGTAGTAAAGGCTCAATAAATGGCAGCTATTATTGGTATCCATTGTCTAAGCTGTAGTCAAGGAAAAATGGAAGCATTTTTGTTGACTGTGTATTTCCTAAGCCCTCACCTGTGACCAATACCCCAAGTTTTGGAGGCCGATGAGCTCCCTAGGTTTTTTGTTTCCATGTCTTTGCTTTTTCCATACCTCTCTATCCTCCCAAACTGATTTGGTGGCTGCACATTTGATTAAACTATTTCATTGGTTCAAAACCTGCTTAGCAAAGTCTTACTATGCATCTCTTGTGGGTCACTGGAACCCTGAGAAGTAGAGACTGTTTGGAAAGAACGTGTTACTATGTGACAGTCTTCCACCCTTGGGAGACCTAATGCTGTACTTAGTTCACCAGAAACCAAACCAGAAAATGACCCAAAGCACCTAGTACTGCAAAGGCAAACTGGGCATCCAACAGAAGCTAGTTCTTCCCCCTTCACCATATGACCTTGAGCAAAGCAAGGAAAATGCTGGTTTCTCCCCTTTTCTTTTCTTTCTTTCTTTTTTTTTTTTTTTTAAGATTTATTTACTTATGTATACAAGCACTGGGGTACAGTCAGAAGCACAGGAGGGTGAGAGAATTCACCAGAGCCAGAGCGGGGAGCAGAGCAGGCACAAGGACCGAAGTACACTGCTGAGGGGAGCAGCGGGCACAGCAGGAGAGGTCTGCGCGCCATGTGGGACCCTCGCTGGTGGCCAGGGAGTGAACCGGCACTGCAGAGGCTGCGGGCAGCTTCGCAGCCCAGCGCTCAACCACTGCGCCACCAGGGGAGGCCCCCATTTTCTTTTTTTTTAACAAAGATTATTTATGCATACAAGAGCTGGGGTACAGGCCAGAGATACAGGGGGTGAGAGGATCCACCAGAGACAGAGTGGGGAACAGAACAGGCAGACTGACTGAAGTACACTGCAAAGGGGAGCAGTGGGCGAGTCAGGAGAGGTCTGCTGTGCCATGTGGGCTTCTCCCTGGTGGGCGGGGGATTGAACTCATGCTGCAGAGGCTGTGGACATCTTCATAGTGTGGTGCTTAACCCCTTGTGCTACCAGGGAGGCCCTGATTTCCTCCCATTTTCTCTACTGTTCATAGTCAGACACCTTGGCCATTGTCCAGTTAAATATGGATGTCTTAAGTGTGGTTGGCTGTTGTCCTGCTCTCCCCATGATTCTAGTAGATAGTTAAGTATATTAACAGGAATAGGAAGCTGCTCGGGTGTGTGAACAAGCAAACCCCGAATGAAGTTATGATCATCACTACTAACACTCCTACTACCCAATATCCCCACTTCCCACAGAGCACATGTCACAGGGAAAATACTAGCATATCGACTCTGAATTAATCTTCAGGGAGTCTGAAGTGGGTTTGCAGTTTGCTCTCATGGCATCAAGCAAGTTTAATACTTTTTAAATAAATAACTAAAAACTGTTAGGAAAAAATTTCAGGATTGACAGGAGTTGGGGTGGGAAAGAGTTGACTACAAACAAGCACAGATTTTTGGGAGGTGATATCCACTATTCTCCCCAAATTTACAAAGACAGAAGAAAATGGCAGTATTCATCTCTGGTGGAACAACAGTCAATTCTCACATTTTCTTGTAAATCTATGTAGGGTAGATTTATATTATTCTGATATCATTTTGATGAGTAAGTGAAATGATAATAGATGCCTTAATTTGCCTTGAGATAGAAACATTTCTTGCCTCTTGATTGGAAATAATTTTGAAGTTCATTTTCTGCTCTCACCTCTCCCCAGTAACACTTTGCATCCAGAGAAATGAAAACAAAGGTAAATGGCTGTCTGTAACTTTCGGAGCACCCGTGAGCACTCAGGGATGAAGGCACTGGACTTCCAAGTCTGAACCCCAATACTCAGGCAAAGCAGAGGAGAGCAGGATGCCAGGTGAGTGTGGAAAGATGCAATACAGGGTCTTTCTTCTCCCCAGTCCCTCTAGAAAAAAGGGCTGAATAAATTTATAAAGGATGTGGCTTAAAGATGGAGACTTAATCACGTTTCAGACTATAGACCTGTATTGGTTTTGAGTGGTGAACTAAAGTCTGGGGAATGAGATCTAGAGAGTTAAAAACAAGTAAAGAAGACTCTGCTCAGAAAGCTTCTGTAATAGACCAGAGAAAAAGAAAGATTTACTCCCGCCCCGGGTCTCCTCACTTTAGTGAGAACTGCGCTTCCTTAAGCGTGGCTGAATTCCTTTGGCACAAATCCCTGAGTCTCTGAGACCTATTTTCCACAGAAAAGCTAGTTATGTGTTTCAGTCAGGATTAATTCAGATTTTTTTTTTTAATTCCTGCATGTATCAGAATCATTCACTGAGGGGAAGTTCTTCTACATCCATTCCCAGAATCCTCTCAAGACATCTGGTCTCATTAGAAGATCAAATAGATCCTCTAGGTTCATTAGTTGTTCAACAAAGTGGGAATTATTTTCTCACTGCTCATGTTTGCAAGATATTCAAGATGCAGATGAGAGGAAAATAACTGGAAGAAAAATTACAATCTTGACTCACAAAGACAACCCTGTCAGCATGTTAGGGAGGTATTGAGTTTGCTCTTAATTTCCAAAACCACAAGGAAAAAGTCAGAGTAGAGATCATTGTAAAACAGCTTCGGTTTGAAGATTGAAGATGTGTGGGCTGTAAGATCACCTCAGGAAACACTTCTAATGCTTTTATAATTAGTGGTTCATCTATCACCTGGTACAATCCTGAAATCTCTTTGTGCACATCTTCACGGACACAAAAAAATAACCCCATGCTGAATATGCCCAGCATGGAGTAGAACACAGGGTATGTGTGTATTTGGCCATTTTAACTTCTGAGTAAACCCACATGTTGTGGCTGAAGCAGATTCACCCAGAGAATGAACTGTGAGCAGAGAGGAAAGCACCAGAGAACGCTCTGGATACTCTTTCAAGGCTCAGAAGTGCTAGCTGATAGAGCCTCCATACTGAATGATACCCCAGTGGTCTGAGAGAATTATTGTAGCTTCCTACAGTGACTCATTCACTCCCAGGGGGTTGTCTGGGCTCAGAGAAAATGTCTTACTGATTATTAGTGAGTTAGTAATTGGGTGGTTGTGATGGACTTCTGATAACCTAGAGATTTGCTTTAGTGTCACTGGCAAAGGCCTGTATTTCTGAAGTCAAAGGTTATGCTGTCTATCTGTGCGTGTGTGTAGGGGAGTGGGGGGTGAACTATGCAAAAGTACTTCTACTTTGAACCTGAATCTGCCAGTCCCAGTCATGTCCTTCGATAGTTGTACAATCTTGGTCAAGTCGCAATCTCTGTGAGCCTCAGTTTCTTCTTTATAGCCTCTGCCATCTCTTCCAGCTCTGGAAAAATCGATAGTTTCTAGGCAGAGTATCTTTTAGTGCACATGTGCCATTTCAAAACTACTAGTTTCAGGGTGTGGATTTCATCTTCCTCCACGACTATTTTGGATGGGGATTGGGAATGCCCCTTACAGGTGTACAGAAAAACAAAGAAACCCACTTACATATGTCCTCTGTCCCTTTTTCCCTTATCATCTTTCAGTCCTGAAATTGAATGGTTTCTATGAGTATAATGTCCCCCCCACCACTTTTTTTTCTTTTTATGTGCTATTTCACAAGCTGCAAGTTTTGGCATTGTAAATTCCGTTTTTATTCCAATATTTTGAATGGGAACCATTTGCCTCTTGAAAATATGTAGAAAAACAAATCAACCCACCAAATTTCCTCTGGTCCTTCTAGTCTACATAGTAAGCAAATGACATCTGTATTCCCTTTTGTGCTTCCCAGAGCATGTAACTTGTCCTGGGAAAGTGAGCAAGAGGTCATTGGCCTTATTATTCTATTATTTTCCAGGAGTAGATACGTGACTTTTCATTTTGGGTTGTAGAGGTATATAAGCCATCGGCCCTTTAATTACCCACTTGATGGATAATTTGATGTGAAGTTAAAAAGGAGAAGACAAATGTTTACAGGGAAACATTAATCTTCCCAAATGATATTTAAAAACCACAACTTTTACAAGAAGATAGGGTGAGGACTAGGGGCTGCAGATTTCAGAGATGTCCTGGAGGCCTGCCAGGAGGAAGAGACCTTTTTAGGAGTTGTTAGTGGTGGCAGGTAGGCCACGCCCAGTGGATGGCCCACAAAACCTTCCCTAGAGCAATGTTTCTTGAATTGTAGGTCATGCCTCATTAGTGGGTCATGAAATCAATTTAGTGGGTCATGAGAGGAAATTTAAAAAAAACATGAAATAAATTAAACTAAAGCAGGGTAGAATAGGAAATATCAGCAGGCCTGGTACAGAGAAAGTCATGCACTCTCGAGTGAAACTTTGGACCAGGGGTGGGGTGTGTGTGGGTGTTGGTGCACAAATTCCAGTATAAAATATATTTCTTCCTGCAGGTCATAATTAAATAGTCCCTGCCCTGTGGAGATATTACAAGGCACATGTCTCCATGCAGGCTTCAAAGGATTTGCTCTGTTTTTAACAAAGTAAATTTATAAACAAAAGGAGAAGGAATTCTTCCAAATGTGAATAGTCATCTCACAACTGATTTTAAAATGATTTCTAACATGCCCATTGAATTGCTGCTGTACAGTCTAAGCCCACAGCAAACCGTGAAGTGGGTCAACTTTGTCTGTCTTTCCAGGGGGTGTCTCCTACCCCTGACAGGTACCCCCAGGGCTTCTACTTTCTTTTCCTTTCCTTCTCCAAACCATGGAAGACTGCAAATACACTGAACAACAGCATGAGTGAGTGCCAATGCTTTAATACGACCCTCTCCCCAAAGCATCTGTATTTTAGCCAAATATTAAGCCTCATGCTCTTTACAAGAAGTTTCACAGAATTTAGCTATAGGGGGAGAAGAGAGAAATTTGAAGAATGTTTCTCTAGCACTCTTAAAGTCCTGCCTATGACTGTCTATCTTTGCTATATAACACTTCCCTTTTTTACCTGTAGATAATGTGCATTAATTGGCCTGAGAATTTGTGAAATACAACCTTCGCTATCTTTATGGGTTTTAATAGTTATTTATGAAAGTCTTATAAAATCCTTGAAAGGAAATAGTTTGTGTTACTCAACTTTGTATTCATCTTGCACCCAATTTACAGCCTGTTAAATTTTAGTCTCCAGTTAGTAGTAATTAATGAGTGTTTTTTATGCAATGATATTCCTCTGTAACACATGTGGTGATGTTTCCCAAAGCCAAATTACTAAGAGAGTACAAGTGTATTTTCTTTCTGAATATAAAGATAGTATTATGCAAAGCCTCCACACACTTGCCATCAAGCAACAATAACTTCTATTTATTTATTTTTTTAAACTTTTATTTTCTTACATGTTAATCTTTTCTTTTTTTTTTTTAAAGATTTATTTATTTATTCATATAAGCACTGGGTACAGTCAGAAGTGCGGGAGGGTGAACGAATTCACCAGAGCCAGAGCGGGGAGCAGAGTAGGCAGACTGAAGTACACTGCTGAGGGGAGCAGCGGGCAGCAGGAGAGGTCTGTGCGCCATGTGGGACCCTCCCCAGTGGCCGGGGATCGAACCGGTGCTGCTGTGCGCGCAGCTTCGCAGCCCAGCACTCAACTGCTGTGCCACCAGGGGAGGCCCAACAATAACTTTTAAATAGCACCCACAGACTGAGTGTACTATCTGCCAGGCTCCCCCTACTAGCTGCTTTCCTCAGTCTCATTATTCCTTGCAAACCTTCAACAGATGTATTGTTATTTCCTCTATACCCTCTACCCTATAAAGGCTCAGGGACCCACAATCTGCCCACGAGGACACAGTTATCGAATGGTTAGGATATAATTCGAGTCCATCTGATCCCAAAGGCTGTGCTTGCCTCATTTTCACATTTCCTAACCTTTCAGCTCTGTTTAAAAATTATCATTTTCATTTTCTAATACCTTGCCTGTCCTTTTAAGGATAAAATTGTGAAGACTCTAGAAAAATTTTTGTTTTTTGTTTTTGTTTTTAATTTTAAAATGCCCTGGTTATCACAGAGCAGTTATATCCTCTGAAAACATCCAGCCTGTTGGCTCAGTGCCCTCTGCTTGCCCCCTGTGACCTCAGTATCCCCCTTCAGCTCTTCAAAGGTAGCAACAAAGGACAAGAAAGCCAAATGCCACATATGTCAGTCTTAATAGAATGCCCACGGTCATCTCTGAACTGAATCGGATCTGTTCACATAACTGTTTCTGTTTCCATGTACAAATCACAGTGCTTCATGAAGACTGCTATGGTTTTCATATTCCCTGGTCCATCTACACAAACAATTTTGAACAAAAGCCCTTCAAAGTCTGTTTTATACTGCCCTTCTGGAAGATTTTAAACTCAACTGTCTTAGGTGATCAGAAGCCACAGTAATTCAGCGGCCACTTCTCCCCCATGACAGCAAAAGGAAGAAGTTGATTTTGTAACAGATACAAGCCCAGAATTCACTTTTGTTTTTACAACAGAGAATGAAACCACCGACTACCAAACGCGGCATGGTACCTACTTCAGATTCCAAACTTCTATATAACTTTCCCATATTAATTCAGTCTTAAGTTTCAGGAAATAAAATAATTATGTAGTTAAACAGAGATCCTTATACAAACAAGTACTGTGTTTACAACGTACCAATCCATTAAAATCAATGACAGACATAGATTATGAGACTAAAACCCCAGCCAAGTACACTAGCCCTCACCCTCACATGTGCCACTCCCCAGCCAATGACAGTCAACATCCTATTGGAATCTGCTCTGAAAACAATGGCTTTACCAACCTAATGTTGAGGTAAACAGGCAGTAAATACCGACTTGATACTATTAACCAGTGGTATCATTTGCATTCTTTTGGGTCTAAGCACAACTAAATGTTGGCATCTTTTTTCCTTTGAAATGGCGCCATTATATTGTGGCAATTTATTTGGTTCATTTTTAAAAGTTTACCAAGTGCTGTTTCACAATGACTTAAATTTTCTAGCCACAAACTACTTCATGAAAGGAAATAAAAATGTACTATTCGGAGAAAACAAAGTTACCTGTATTTTACACTGAATGCCTCCCTCCCTGCTAAAATTAAAAAACAAGAAAAGCCCCACAAAGTTAAGCTACTATAGTCCTCTAGTCCAGGTCATAAAATTCTTCTACTCCATAAACCATGCAAAGGAGAAAAGCAAGGAAGACGTACTTTTAGGACCAAGCCTGTGTTAACCAGGAACATGGTCAGGTCTTTCTGGTAAGGAGTGTTATAAGTTATAATAGCTGATGACATACCTTTAGTTCCCGGAAGAAGATACTACTCCTGGCCCACTCGACGATGGAGAACAGGGTTTGATCAGCCATTTTGCACATAAGCCCAAACGTGCTCAGCTTTTCATGCTTGCTCCGGTTAGCCTGTTCTTGCTGCAGATAGGCCATGATTTTGCCCTGGACTTGAGGCTCATCTGGCTCACACTTCAAAAGTTCCAGTATCAGATGCGGGATGCTTGCTGGGGAGTTTGTCTGGTAACTATCCACGTAGGAGTAGCCCATGAGGGACTCTGGCGAGCTGGTATAGGGGTCTGGATACTCGGACTTGATGGCCCGGCTGGGAAAGTGACTGTATGTCTGGTAACCTTGCAGGCTGCCGTGAGGTGGCATCGTCATGCTAATGGGGGATGTGACAAAGGGGCTTCTGTCATAGTCTGTGGGAGGCAAGGCAGCATGGTTCAGAGGTAGGCCTTTGGAGGCAGAGTGGATGTTCTGAATAGCAGAGGAGATGGTCAGCTCGGAGGGCATGGCCTGGATCACCTGAGACATGGCTTCTAGCTTAAGTCCATTGGCTCGGATGAGGGCCTTTTTTTGCTGCTTCAGGGCCCTGTCTCTCTTGTACATTGGCCCAAACTTATTCCGTCCCCCGCGCATTCGGTCAGCCCTTACCGCTGTTGGAGGAAGAAAGGAAGAAGGGTATAAATAAGATGCAGATTATTCACATGCTCCAGAAATGTTGAAAATTGACCAGAAGTGGTATGTGTGTGGCTGTTCTCTTTACAATAGCCCGCAAATATTCCAACAAAAGCCCTGTCCTCTTAATTTATGAATCCTTTCCTCAACGTGTATTTGTCATCAAAAAAATATTTTGGAGAGGTAGGGACATATTAACCCTTTAGTGGACTGGAGAGACTGCATAATTTTTGCTATACAGTGGGTATACAGTGAATGGCTAAGAAAGATTAAGTTTTCCTGCTAAGATGATCAGTTTTTATTACCACTTACGTTGTGGTCTTTCCATAGAAATTTGAACTGTGAGGGAAAAAATATTAACCTATTTCTGGATTAAACTTTGGATATTTTTCCTAAGAATATCTTCCATCCTGAAAGCTATTTTGGCTACTTTGCTGCAAAAGGGTTAGGTACACATTCTTCTTAAAAATATCACTTTCACACATCAGATAACCACCAGTTATGGTTTTTAATTTAAGCAGACCTGGACATAATTAAAGCAAATTCATTTCATGAGCTGTCAAGGAAGTCCACCATCACGACGCCTGCCGTGTGGAGTCTGGGGTCATGCCTAATAAGTTAGTTCTCTCCAAGCCCACAGTGGCCAATGGCAATTAGAGAAACCAGCAACCTCTGACAGCTTGTGACATGTTGAAATTGCTGGAGGTTAAGTTTTTGAGCTTTTTATCTTAGGATTAGTATAGCATTAAAAATTTATCATGAATGCTAGGAATCTAGAATACTATACAAGATAATAATGAGTCTTTTGAGTGGATGATAATTTGTTGGATATTCAATTGTTCCTTATCACTGTTAAGGAAGTTTGAGTATGCACCACGAGTGACTTATAGTTAAAAAACATACCTTTTAAGGTAAAGAAATACAACCTTTTGTTAAAAAAATCAAATGACATCATAAGTAACCACAGCATTTAACTTTTAACATTTTATTTTCTCGGTCTCATACTATGGTAAGCATCTACCACACTAGCTTGCTGTTTAGAAAATAATAAAGTGATTGATGATAAAGAAATTAATAAGCATTAATTTACTTTTTAGTACTTTTTAAAAGCAATACTGAGTTAACAGTCCTCATGATAACCAATGTGGTTACTTCTGTTGGAGAGGAATCTATTAGCAATTTAGCAGATTTATTTGAAATTTCTTGGGTATTTCTATTAAGTCTAAGTTCCACATAATAGGAAAATGCCAAACAAAACTAGCCTGAGTCTCATTGATCAAATAAAATGCACTCTTCTATGTGGCACATATCAGTGATATGTATCCCTTACTGTTACTTCATTTGCAGTATATTTAATCTGTAGAAACTCAGTGGGTCAGAGGCTAAAAAACAGTAATAGCCCATAATAGTTCATGAACTACAAATTATTTACAGCAGTCACATATTAACTTTACTGTCTGCCAATCTGTACATTGTAAGTACAGGTTCTGCTCTTTCAACATAAAGTTTAATGTGGTCTTTGAGGAACCATACTCTTGTTCTTCTCAAACCAGTGCTACTGATTTAATAGTTCATTATTTTTCATGTTTCCGGCTTTTCAAGCAGACTTGATCATTTCAAAAATACAAAAATAGGCTTTCCTGCCCTATCAGAAAAGATACTTTACATGATAAACTCCTTTTTACAAACAAAGCCTTTAACTCTTGCACAGAAATCATGAAATTTATAGTAGCAATTATGACAAGTACACCTATTTTAAAAAATTAAGCTTTTACTAGGCCCTACTGATTTGAAAACTCAAGGGTTTCTTGTAAAAATACTTTTGCAAGTTACTTTTATTTATTCTCCCTTGAATTACTTTACTCTTGCTTTCATCTGACCTAACCTGTTAGTGTCAAATGCATCTGGTCCCCAAATTAAAGAAAAAAGAAGGTGGGTGGGCAACTTATATTAAAAAATTTTCCTAGTACATTTAATCAGAGTGTCAATGAGACTTAGACTATTCTTCCAACAGAAAAAGATCTTACATTATTTTTGTCAGTAATGTTAAGGGGGTAAGAAAATAATGTTACCATGTTACAAATACAATGTTGTTTTAAATCCTATGTCCTTGGAGAGTTCTAACAGGCAGTAGTCTTTAGAAGAATCTTACCTTCTAACTTCATTCCAACACTT
The DNA here is from genome assembly GCF_014898055.3 of Talpa occidentalis. Lineage (NCBI taxonomy): Eukaryota > Metazoa > Chordata > Mammalia > Eulipotyphla > Talpidae > Talpa > Talpa occidentalis. The sequence continues at coordinate 78,165,041 of NW_023605194.1, forward strand.
AGACATTTTTGAAATCGACAGTAAGGACAACGTTTTCTCTGTGTTTTGTCAATTTGGCAGTTCTGGTTTTCTATACATGTGTACCTTTTATTATTTTGGACTGTTCGCTTAAAAAATCCCTATAAGACAGAGAAAATAGACAGACATTATAAATCTGACACCCGTCTCTTCCATTGTTTTATCTTAAGGAAATCACCAGTAAATCTTTTCATTGTACCATTTGAGCCCTTCTGTGGTTCTGTGGTTTGTTTTGCATTTTAACAAGATCAACCCTCCAAAATACTGCCAGGCCATAGTGGGGACTTTTCTGGCATCACAGTTATATTCCTGAAGAATTACATCAAATCTTCAGGAGATTTGGCTATACACCATTTCATCTTCACAGTCAGAGGAAAAAATGTACATTCTATATTGACCCATGATTTAAAAAAAATCTGCTTTCTTAGTAACCTTCATGTTCAGATAGAGGTACTCATGGGGTCTGCATTATTAAGTAGTCTAACACAATTTCAGTGACAAACTATTGCAGAATGCCAGTGGAAAAATTGAAGAGCAAAACACCTCAGATCTTTTACAAATGTCAACACTAAATAGTTGAAAGCAGAAGGATTTAAAGAATAAGTTGGGAAAATATTCATAATTCCATTGAAATACATTCAAGTAAGGGAACTCTTAAAAAAAAGGCAAAGCTAATGGAAAGGAAAGAAATATACAGCAGAAGGCTGAATTTTAGCACTGGACATGCTTTCCTTATATTTTATTCAAAAGAATTTATCAAAAATAAAATGTGTAACTCTATAATATGATAACGGCTTTACCAGGATGTTCTATTGTTATTTATCCTACTAAGCATAAAGTGACACAATCTTACTTTGCTATAGAGAATGCAGGGATTTTCCTGGCAGTGGTTTAAATATTGTACTGAGTTTTCTACTTAAAAAGCTGCTGAAAATAGTATCAAAAATGGGGAATACATAAAAAGATTTGAGATAAATCTCGAAAGTATCATTGATATTATTAGCAACAATATAATACATTTCACATATTAAGATTTCTGGCATTTAAAGAGGTCATATTCATGAGAAGTACTCTAGTAAACAAAGATCTGGTTTCTTGCACTTTCTGATATAAATTTCAAAAAAAAATCTTTAAAATTGTTTTTAGTATAAATCAGAGTGAAATCAGGCATTTGGGAACTTAGTCTTTTATGTCTGTGGATAAAAATGTTTAGAATTGGAGCACAGAACACTCTGCAGTTAAAATGTATTTGGGAAATACTTTCTCATGTCCCTTTCAAGAACAACGATGCTTTAAATATATATATATATATAAGTCAAGCAAAATCAATATTTAGGACTGCAAGAAATAGAAGTCTTTCTAAGGCTACATCACTTTACAATAATAAAATATTTTAAAGCCATGAGACTGGGCAAAGTTTTCTAAACAGTATAAATTTCTCTGCCTTTTGAACTAAATTTGACACATATTTCTAAAAATCATCTTTCTAAGACTACCTCATCCTTTGTTGAGTCTAAACAAAGCCTAAATTTAGCTTTATAAAGGAATCCAATGGTTCACTTTGGTTTTGAAAATGATATTTCTCAGATAGCAACTTATAAGCAAACCTTGCAGCTTTCACAGGTGAGGAGCCCATAATGGTACCCAGACACTTTATCTCCACACACGGGACAGAGCTCTTCAAGATCTTCATCATAGGAGTAATTCACCATTTTAAACTGAGACACTGAAACAAGAAGAGAAATGTATATATATACACATATTCAATTAATTTACTATATAGCTTGTAATCCTGCAATGAAAGGCATTTTGGTGAGCAAATATCACTCAGTAAAATGAAAAATAAAAATATCTTTTACCCAGTTGTACTGAAGAGAACAGTTTTTGTACAGTGAAAGTAAAAAGTAAACTTTCAATAAGTATCTGCTTTACATTTTTTTGATTTAAAAATAATTCCAACTTCTTTTGTTAACTTTTTTTTAAAAAATGACCACTGTAGAACACGAGTCTCAGAATTCTGAAAAGCAGCAAATCAGAACAGAAATGTAAAATGCATCAAGTAACAACTTAGAATATCTTTTAAACATCCTTAAAATTAAGTTCGAAAATGCCACTTTTGCCTAAGGAAGATTAACAAGCACAAACATTATTTTCCCACTCTTTAAGTTTGCTGCAAGTACATCTCGCGTATAAGGATGGCAACACCAAGCTGCAAACACTTGACCGAGAAAATGAAGCCCCAGAAACCTGCTTCTCAGCAGCAGCCCCACTTTAACAAAACAGCCTGCGGCTCCCAGCGTTCAGATCTGAGACTAATCGAAACATTCAGTTCCGTATTGACAGGACTCCTGTTCTGGATACTGTTCATCTCCCCACATTTGAAAATCTGTAAAAATAAAAAGGAACGGGGTGGGGGGGCGTGGAACGCCCGGAGGAGAAAGGAGGGAAAAGATACACATGCGGGTTTGGTTTCGTCGCAAAGTATTGAAGCTCTGTAATGAACTTCACATGTTTCCGATCATCATTGCAAAATATAAACACCTCGAGATCAGCCAGTGAAGTTGAACAGAAATCAGGCCGCAGCTTTGCGCCGCTCCCTGCGCGGATCTGGTCACCGCCTTCCTCCCGACGCAGCCCAGCGAAGGCGTCTTCGCAGCCCCAGGAGAAACCATGCATGGGAAGGAGACCGACCGAGGGACCCCAGATAATACCTGGTCCCGGCCCGCCCCGAGACTCCGCGTGCACGCGCGTCCGGTACCCGGGAGCGGGCGCGGCGAGTGCGGCTGGCGAGGGGCAGGACCGCGCAGCCCGGCCCGCACCCCTCGGGGCTCCTTCCTCTGAAACCCAGGGGCACCCTCGCCTCTCGCCCCTTGCTCAACCTTCGGCTACACACAGGCGCACAAACACCGAGTCGAGTTTGTTTTAAGTTAATCAGTGGCATTTGCAGGGGGCGGGGCGGGGGGGGATGGGGAACCGCTGGCGGGGCCGAAGTTTCCTCTGATTTGTTTACCAAAAAGGAAAGAGAGCGCAGCCCCCACCCCAACCCCTATTACCACAGTGGCCTCGGGGTCAATACTAGTTCTTTTCTTCCTCTTCTTTAAAAAATAAAGTTCTATTTTCTCAGCGGATTCTGCGGGACTCGGGAGAGCGCAGGGCGGGGACGGGGTGTCACTTGCGGCACCCCCCTGCCCAGGGCCGAGCCGGGGCCGACCGAGTTCAGCCCCCTCGCCGCGAGGCGGAGACCCCTGGGCTGAGTCTTGAACCCAAGTGAGTTAGCCAGAGGTCGGGGGCTGGGGGACCCGGGGAAAGGATGATCCAGCAGAGCCAGGCTCCAGGGCTCCGTGAAATAGGCGTAAAGAGATGCTGAGCATAGTCCTCCGGGCGGGGCCTGCCTGAGTCCCAGCCCTATGAGGTCCACGCTCTGGTATTGGGAGTTTCGGGGAGACTGAGGTTTCGAGAAGTTCGTTCACAGACCCGTCTCTTCTAAAACTCGTGACTATTGTCTTGAGGCACGTTTTAGGGACGGAAAAAATGTGTACTTTACCAATGTGTGTTATTTTCTATCCCTTCCCCCAAAGTAAACGCAAACTTCGCACCTAAGGGGCACAGAAAGGCAACTGTTTACAGGGGTACTCGGTGCCCACCTAGGGCGTTCAATACCGAAAAGACCAACTAGGGGATAGGGACCCCTTGGAAAATTCAAAGGCAGAGACCGTGCAAGGAGATGCCGCTGTGCGATCCCCGGGCACCTTTCAGAGTTTCCCAGGTGCATTTGGAGAACCGAATCAGAAATTCCTGTCTACAGAAAGGAAGAGACGATGGGGCCTTGGGAAGTCAGGGTCGCCGAGAAGCGCGCGGTAAAATTCCCGTTGAGTTGGGCGCCCCGCGCAGCCCCCGAACCTGTCGCGGGTCCTGTTTCTGGATCCCCCACGGATCTGACTGTGGCGCTTCCAGCGCTGAAAGCAGAGCAATCATGGAAATGGGCCCGGATCCCCACGAGCCCTTCTCAAGGGCGCACCGTGGCCTGGAGGAAGCAGTGTCCAGGAGCTTCCCACGCTGCTTTCGAACCCGGGGCCGAGCCTGCGGCGGCTTCGCACTGGGCACAAGGAAAGCTGACCTCCTGCTCTGGGTATCAGGTCGTCAAGAATGCCCCTCACGAATTTTACAAAGAAAATGTGACAAAGGTATTTCCCTCCCGCCCTCCCCCGCACTGAAACCTTTATTCTTGCCTCCCCTATTTCTTGCTGCCTGAACTTTGCGCGAGTCCCTCAGAAACGCGCGCGCGGAAATGAGTAGAAACTTTCCCTTTGCATCCAAGAATCGCGCCGGCCTCACGGAACGCCCAATGGATAATCTCTCTCCAGAGTTGGCAGCGGAGGTCCCCGGATCTGACTTCCCTGCGCCACTTCACGTCCCCACTTCGTGGGAATCCTAGGTGCGGGAATACTTCTTTGGGACCACCGGGTTCCCCCAGCCGTCAACCCACAAGTTAGTCTCCGAGACCTCAGCCCCGGGGGACAGCCACAGCCCTTCCAGGGGGCTTGGAGAGACTGTAGGATCAAAGATCTCATAGCCCGACGCACGACTTCCCGGCACCCCCTTTTCCCAAGTCAGCGGGGCGACATGAGGCCCCAGGCGCCAAGGGCTTGGTGCGCGGGTAGCTGCCTATCCCGCAACGCGGCGTGCACCAGCCCTGAACTCTGCTCTCAACACCTCCCCGGCACTTTCAAGTTCGCTGAAGGGGATGGCAGGAAGCTTCGGGATCACAAGCTCGCCGGCCGGCATATCCTGCGCGCTGGATGGGGCGAGGATGGAAGAGCACCGGTGACTTTTCCTAGCATTGTTCCCCCCTGGCCCAGGGCAACTGCGATAAACTTCTGAAGGCTTTAAACAGTCAGATCTGGAGTCGCTATTTTGGATTGGATCGAAAATATAGTCAGCGGGATTTGCTTTTTAGTCGTTAGCAAACAAGAGCCCGTGCCACAAATAAAAGGATTTCCATATTCCCAAGCTCCGGGACCGCAGCCCCCAGCCCTCAGCTCACTCGGGACAACCCGCGCGCGGGTGGCGCAGGGGTAACTTTGGTCCTCTTAAGTTCTGCCTGCAGTTCTGAAATCGCCCAAATGCCAGCCGGCTCCGGGTAATCGCCTTGACTTTAAGGGGTCCCACATCCATTCCAACCGCTCAAATAAGCCCCTCCTGAGCCACCTATTTCTATAGTTGACTTTCCTACACAGTGCCTCTCCTCCACACAGAAGTATTGGCTAAAGTTCCCTTGACCGAGAACCCGCCCGGGTTTTCAGGGAGACCTTCCATTTGTTAGAATGATCTTACTATTCTAAAGTACCCTTAGCCAGAAGCTGCCTCTCTCCTGAAGCCATAAAGCTCGAAACCTCTCTTTTCTTAATTAGAAGCGGACAATTAGGCATTACTTAGAAAACCTCCGCCCCTCATTGTTCAAGAGCCATAAACTTTTATGCCTGCACCTTTGGAAGGGGCCGGGCGCCGCGCGCGGCCCCGCCACCCCGCCTCGGCGAGCGCCCAGCCAGGCCCCTTGGGCTCCCGCGCGGGGCGGGCGGCCCCAGCGGCCAGGGCGAGCCGGGGGGTGAGGTCGCCTCGGTAGCCCGGGCGCCGCCGGCGCCTCCTTACCTTGCATGTTTTCCGGCATCTGCCCCTGTTCCCCATGCGATCGGGCCAGTCCCAGGGCTTCCGTCTCCACTTTAGGCAGCATGACAAGGCGGCCGCGAGCGGGGGCGAGGGGTCCGTGTCCGTCCGCAAGCCCAGCACCTGGACACGGGCAGCACAGATTCAACTCCGGCGCACAGGAGGGGGGCCTGGGGAGCCTGCTCACCCACCCGCTCGCAGGAGCCTTCCTCCGTCTTCTCCCCGCCGCGGGTCAGGACCTCTGAGCCCCGTCCAGTCTCGCAGCTCCGGAGTCGTCCCCAGGCCGCGGGGAGAGCGAGAGGGGCTGCGGGACGAGGCGAAGCCGGCGTCCAGGCGCCCTGGCGCGCTCGGCAAGGGCCGAGTCGGCGGCGGTGGCAAGGGCGCTGCTGCCCGGGGCGCGGATCCGTGGATGGGCGAGCTGCGGGCGCGCAGCCGAGGCGGCCGCGGAGCTGCTGCTGCCACCGCGGCGGAGCCGCAGCCGCAGCTCCCGGACGGCTCGGGCGACTCCTTTCCCTTCCTCGCCCGCCCTCTGGCTCGGGATCGGCAGGGGTCTCTCTCTCTCTCTGTTTCTCTCGCCTCACATCGCCTCTCTCCCCTCCTCTCTCCTCTCCGCCCCTTCCCCGGCCCCTGCTTCCCTCTCCCCGCTGTCAGGACTGTGGAGTTGCGAAGTTCCAGCCTCCCTCTCCTGCCTCGTCCACTCCGCGCCCCGGGTCCGAGAGCAGCCCTTTCCAACCCCCAGGGTGCCGGTGCCGGGGAGCAAAGAGGGGAACAGGAGGAGAAGGGAGGTAAGTGGGGTCGGGGACAGGGGAAGGCTGGGGTGAGGGGTGATGACAGTGAGTGGGGACGCGGGTTCCGGACTCGGGTCGGACACCAGCCGCCAGCCAATGAGGACGAGGCGCATCCCGACCCCCCCCCCAACCTCGGCTGCCCCAACCTCTTCACCCCGCCTTAACCCCCTCCCACCCCAACCTGGCCTGGGGCGGGGGATGTAAAAGCTGCCTGATCTTACAGCTAGTGAGAAGCGACCTCTGTCTGAGCCCGGCGGCGAAGGATGAGACTAGGACGGAGATTTCTGCGGACGGAGGGGAAGCCAGGAGGAGGGACGGGGATGGAGTGGGTGTGGGGTGTGCCTTCGCGTGTCTGTTGGTCGAGTGAGGGGCTGGAGGGGGAGGTTAGCACCCATTTAAACAACCTAAAGGAGAAAAGAGATGTTAAGTTGAGTTGTCTGCTCTTCGCAAAAGCCGAGCCTGCCCTCCCTCCAGGACACCCAAGCTTCTATCCCCCTCAGCACTCAGTCGGCGGAGAGGCCCCGTCGTGGGCCGTGCTTGCCCGGAGTGGCCCAGCATCCCTCTCCCAGGAGACAGTCAGGTGGAGAATTCACTCATTTGCCTGGAACTTGAGGAACAGCTACCCATTTGCCCCCCCACACTTCCCAGTTTCTTCATTCAAAAACACCTACCTACACACACACACACACACATACACACACATCCTGGGGCATTATCTTGCAGGCAGATTTCCTAAATTTTAGTGAACTTGTTTCCATGTAGACTGCAAAGATCAGTGTGGGCTTTCCTCTTTCATTCTGGTGCCTCTGGTGGACCATCCAAATGAGACCCGAGGCCCAACTAGCACTTTAAAAAGTTTTAAAGTACCATCTGTTATGCAAACTCCTCAGCCACCAACCCAGCTACGTCTTCAAAGTTTTCAGATCTCATACCAACAAGATGAAAAACATTTTTTTTCTCCAGCCTCCTGGCTGCATGTGAAATGACTTATACTCAGTGTTGGCTGAGAGGCTGATAATTATCAGAGTCCACCCACAAGGGGGTAAATTTGAATCTCAAAGGATCTGAATTTATTCTATTTCAATAGCATTGAGCTCTCACTTTCAAACTGTCTGGTCTAGTATTTGATGAATTGAAATATACTCCAATCATTGACATGCATAATCTACACTTCATCAAAACATTTAAACTGGGGGGTGGGGGCATCCACTAGCTTGTTAGGGGGAGTGGGTTGAAGTTGCCAAAATTACTGAGATGCTCAGATCTGGTAGTATCAAGCAACAATGTCAATTTATTTTCAGTATTACTAGTTGTTTTACATATTGTGAATTAAAACTATATCTACATTTAAGAATTAAGAATATACACACACACACATAGTTCAGAAAGGGAGGTAAGTCTCAGGGCTCACCAGTAATTACAGTGCTCGTGCTCTGCTTCTAGATTCAAGCAGACTTTGAGAGTCAGTTCATTTCAAGGACTTTATTTAAGAACAAATTCCTCCCACTGCAATCAAAGTGGTTATGGGGGCTTATGAAATGCCTTCCCAAATATCAGGCTGGCAGCTTTGGCGAATTTGAGTCTAGATCCTCAGGGGAGCTTGCAGCCCTCAGTGTGGGAGGGATATAGATGCTCTGGTAGGTCGAGTGGGAGGAAGAAGAGTTGAAAGAAGTAGAGAGTCTGACAGGACTATGTCAACGTCTGTGGACAATTCCTTGCCTGGACTTGGGATTGAGATTGCTGTAGCCTGGCACTTTGTGATCACATTCATAACCCAGCTTCAGTCTGGGGAAAGGCACTTGCTTAGGCCGCACTAGCGACTCTTCAGTTGAGAACAGGCTTCCCTCCCATCCCCCAATACCTCCCCCTCCCCACCCCCCAAGACCAGGAGTGGGAGTGATGGGGACAAAAGGGCCAGCTGGTATTCATTCATCTCCACACACACCAGGAGGGGCAATGGGGGGCCGGGGGTGGGGGGGGCAGGGGACAGCAGTGGTTGGGGACAGGGTTTTAAAAGTCTACCCTTTAAATAAATCCACAGTGGTATCACAGAGAAAGGGTCCAAGGCATTTCACTTGCTTTGAAGTTCTAGTCCAGGCTGACCACTCTGTTAGCAGCGAACTGAAGGGGCACAGAAAGCACAGGAGATCTCAAGCGGGAAGAAAACTTCCTTTTCTAAGAATCAAAGGAACTTCAAGTCCTTGGGGCTCCAGGCCTCCAGCTCCAGGAAGGGAAGAGCTGCGGTGAGCCAGTCCTATCAGACCCCCTCAGGAATGTCTGAATCCCCGCCTGCAGTGGATGGGGCAGGCGGGAACTCTTCCACAGGTTGGTCCTTGTCAGAAACACTCAGGCACCCTCATGTTTTCCCCATCACTCTCAGCTAGGGGTCTAGGAAATTGGTGGAGTCCCCCGACCATCAGACTGCTGGGAGGGAGGGAAAGACTTACCTGGCTCGGGCTGCCCTGCTCAGCACCGCCCTCCTCACTTCACTTTCTCCACCCTCTGAACCCTCTCCTAGTTCCCAACATCGGCTCTGGTTCCTTGACCCTTCAATTCCACTGGGCCAGGGATTCCCCTGCAGCTGAGACCCACTTGCCCCGTGACCTGGGATCCGCCTGGATTTTTCCGAGAATGGGATTGCTGAGAGAGGAGACCGAGGCTTCCCTTAACATCTGGTCTGTTACCTGGGGATGGTTCTAGGAGGCAGAGTCCGCAGAGTGGCTAGGGAGCCAGGTAGACGCGCAAAGGGCGGCTTGCGAGGAGACCATCACCTTGTGATGGGAGAGCACACCGGTGTGATCTAAACATTGACGCGCAGACACAGCCACCGGCTTGGATAAGAGCCCCATCCCACCTCCGCTGGCAACACCTTACCTACTGCCACGTAGGCTACCTCTTAGTGGAAGCACACTTAGGAATCCAGCCTGACTGCGGTGAACTTAACTGATGGCGGAGACCAGAAACCCGAACCTGGGAGGTCCGGGGAGACAGCTCCGGGTTAAACTACTCTGCGCATTCGCGATTTCTTCCCAGCACTCTGCCAACTTTTGGCAAACTTTCCCCTATCCCCTCCCTTCCCTCACGCCTCCACCTTCTTTCAGAGGAGACTGGTCCCCTGAGCCAGTCCTTCCCGGTTCTGACTTTGTCTTAAAGCCTTGATTGACGGTTGCAATTACAAAGGATGATGGCTGGGGGAGGCTCCCGTAGCCTTGATGAGCGCGAGAAGCGCAGTCCTGGCACATTTAATCCGGGATCAGTTTTACCCCGCCGTGCGCCCCATCCACCCGGCGGTTTGCGGCTGAGGAGGTCTCGCACGCCCAACCCTCGAGCAAGGAACTAGCGTGCTGTGCCCCCCGCCTCCACCCTCCTTGCTCTTCCCCGCCGCTTTTCCGAGCGCGCGCCGGCACCAGCCTACCCTTGACCAGAGAGGTGTGGGTCGGCCCCCGCGCGCTTTATCGCGAGCAGGCTGCAGAGGGATAACATGCCAAGCTTTTCGGGAGTGCTTGGAGTTTCCTGGGCTCGGCAAACCAGGGCCGCGGAAGGACTGGCGTGGAAGCTGGAACTCTCCCACGCGCCTGGACGTCGGGACCCTCCCGTGACCTGCCCAACCGCGCACATCCTTGGAAATAATTCCTGACGCCTTCTCCACGCCTGCTGTTTGGTGTCTTGAAGAAACAAGAATAATAACCTTTCTTGTGCCTCGTGTCCACTTTTCAGATGCTGAAGAAATACAGATTTTTGTCTAGGGGTCGGAACAGACCGAGGGGGAGGAGAAGCAAGTTTATTAGCTACTGAAATCCGGGCTTTGCATGTTGTTTTCTTTTCCCCTTTTCCTCCCACCCGATAAGCCCTCCCGTGGTTGCTTTGGCTTTTCTCAGAAAATTAAGTTTAACAAGAACTCCAAAATTGGGCTTCTGAGCTCTAAAGGGCGAGCTATTGATCCTCGCTTCTAGGCTGTCCCCTCCCCCACCCACCTCCCGCGCACGCTTAACAGAAGAGGGGGTAAATATCAGCACAGACACAAATGCCCAAGGAGCTCTCTGTACGGGCCGAAGTTTTGGAAAAAACATTTGAATAGGTGAGGAGTTTCTACTCGCTGGAAAAAGTAAGAGTTCCTTACTACTGCACGCAAGTTGCTTAGGGACACCCTCGGTAACAGCCGCTACCACTGCTACCAGGTTAGACAAACAACCCAGGAAAGAACTATGGCCACTAGCGATCGATCCAGCCTCACTGCGGGTGTCGGGGCGGGGGCGGGGGGGGGGCGCTCTATCCTGGCGCTACCTTTCCTGAGAAGGACAGCGTGAAGGGAAGTGAGCGCTGGGGTGAGCCCAACTCCCTCCACCTCCTTCTTCCAGAAAACCTTACATCCTTGCTCTGAGCAAAGGTGAGATTTTTGCAGTTTGGTCAGGATCGGAATCTACAGCTCTGCCAACAAGACTTCACTGTAGAACTTTTTGGCTTCATTTGCGTTGGGGCAACGCAACCCAACGCAAAGGGTCCAGGAGCGTCCGGCCCTGGCAGAGCTGACGGCCTCTCAGTGAGCCGGGAGAGCCGGTCTTGGAAAGGCGCTTGCTGGGGCCCGGGGCTTGGGTAGGTGGTCCAGTCTAATCTACCTCTTCCTCTCTGTAACTGAAATGGAGATCCGAGTCGGCTCCAACTCCACACTGCGAACCATTCTGGGAATCACCTCTGTCCATACTGCGGACAAACCGAATTTGGAGTGACGTTCTGGAGGCCGATCCTGGCGCTGGAAGACCACCCACCAGGCGCCGAGGGCTTAGCTGATCCCTGGCATTCCGCTTCCACTTCCCTTCTCACTCCTCGACCTGGGCTAGGAAATAAGCCCCTAGCATTACATTATTCTAGGCTACCCTTCAACTGTTGTCAGGCCAGACTGGAAGTTTCTGGAGGGAAGAGGTAATAACAAGCCTCTTTGTTTCCGAATTCCCATGTTCTGGAAGCACAGGCATGGATCGATTGCCTTAAGAAAGTCCCGCGCTACGGGTTTCTGTTTTTTAAGATTAAAGAGCTACGGGCAGCTCAGAGATGTGGGGCGTTCATCAATTTGGATCTCTTTTGGTCAACAAATAAAAGGGTCACCACCCCTCGGAATTAGGGAAAGTGTTAGGGTCACGGAGGTTAGGCTGATGGCGCCATTGAACGGTGCCGGCTTCTCCAACTTGAAAACAACTTTAGGGAGTGAGTCGGCCAGCGTGTGCCTAGGCTTGGGACTGACTCTTCGGCTTCCCCGCAGGGTTTCTTTCCAATCCTACGGAATCTGCTGGAGGAGATGGAGCCTGGGGACAGGGCAGAAGCTGAGGCAGCCGCCGGCCTGATTCTGAGCAAGGATGAGCATTTATTGTGAAAAATAGTAGCGCTTGGTGTGGGACCAGCCTCGTTGCAGGAGACACATCCTGGCTTGTGAAGTGTTTAAAAAAGGGGGGTAGGAGGGCTGGGGGTGCTTAAACTCTTTCTTTATTCCTTCTCCCAGCAGACAAATAAGTTTGTTTTTTTTTTTATTTTTAGGGAGAAAAGTCATCTCTAAACCCAGGAACTTACTTTGAGTCTTATTCAAAATTCCCTCCTCATACTGCCCTACTCAGACTGTAACAAGTAGATGCTCCGAATTTCCTCTCTACACTGTTCACCCTCGTGTTGCCCCCATACATCCATAACTATGAGCTACCTTTCTCCAGAGAGCCTTCTGGAAAACTCTAGAATAGACAAGAAGTGGCTTCCCAGGGCTCTGCTCTGCCCTAAGTTTCCATGCTGTCTCCTATATAATTTCCCCCTCCCCCTATACATTTTTCCTCTCCCTCCTGCAGAATTCTACAAGGTTCTGGATCAGATTTCCACTGTGGAGTGAAAAGGAAGATAAAGAGTCATGTGTAGATGTTTTAATTAATGATAATAAAAAAATAAATAATGATATATCACAAGGGCAAATAATTACTACCTTGAGCAAAGTGCTCAGAATCCGATCTATGGATTCCATTTACATCACACTCTCCTCACAAGCTGAGTGATCTTGGGTTAATTGCTTGACCTTTCTGATTACTTGTTTTCACCCTTAAAATAGGATTAATAAACTAAACTTTATATGAGAGGATGCCAGTAAAGCAGTACACATTTCTTTAATAAATGTCAGTTCTTTGTCTTCTCTTTCTTGCAGCTTCACCTAAACTCTTCTTTCTGTAAAGAAAATAACTAAACAGGGAATTGCTAACTATTGAAAGGCTGTTAAAAATGTCTGACTGTGGGAGGTACTTGCTAACTTGACTGTCTTACAGTGGTTGATACAGTTCTCAGTGACTCAGATAAAAGTGCTCACACAACTCATGGCCAGCTGCATTCAGGTTATTTGGAGTTTAAAAGTAAGGATGGGGCCTCCCTGGTGGCGCCAGGGTTAAGACGCAACCTATGAAGCTATCCACAGCCACTGCAGCATGAGTTCGATTCCAGGCCAGACAGGGAGCAACCCACATGGCGCAGTAGACCTCTCCTGACTCTCCCTCTGCTCCCCTCACCAGTGTACTTTGGTCATTCTGCCTGTTGTATTTCCCACTCTGTGTCTGGTGAATCTTCTCAACCCCACACTTCTGACCTGTACCCCAGGTCTTGTATGCATAAATAAATAAATCTTAAAAATAAAATAAAAGTAAGGATGTCTTATAATACACTAAAAAAATTCAGGTATGTATTTTCTTGCTTTCCAATCACACAAAATCACATGGAATGGAGTTTCCCAAAAGGCAGAAAAGGAGATAAGCTTTATTGATTTGTCTGGTCAACTTCAGTTCCTTTGGCTCTCCCAGGTTTAATCTCTCAAACTTACACTGGTCATATTTCAACTCTTCCCAAGAATTTCTCAAACCATATTATCCCCCACGCCTAACTCCTAACGTTCCTTGAAGCCAAATAGAGTTCTCAGTGAAGTTTCTGACCCAATAAGCTAAGATGAGGAAGTGCAACCCAAATAACTTTATTCTGAGGTAGGTTCTGGACATGGGAAGAAAAAAGTCTGACTACTACCCTGCGCAGAGCATCCCTAGAGGTATTTGAGGGAATTCTGGGCCTCCACGTGAGAGTCTGCACCAGAGTCCTTCTCTAGCTTAGGTCAAGTTCAACCTAAATCCAAGATAACCCTGGACACTATGTCTGGGTAGAGGGGTCAAGTAAAGGAAAAACGAATTACTGAGCCTCTGTTTTCTTTTCTTTCGTAAACTTCTCTTGGTTCAGTAAGAAAGGGGTTAAAGAAATATTTTTACTCTGGTCACAACTTGTGGATACAGGTCAGGAACGGTATCTGGGAAGCAATGTTTTTTGGGATAGGACAGGGAGTAGAGGAGGCACCTGCACTTAGCTTCCTGGAGTGACCGGGCTGCCCAACCGTAGCAGCAAGCTCAGAATAAGGGCTTGGGTGACTGGTGTTCTCAACTGCACTGCAAATCAAGTTGGATACACTTTAGGGTGATACAACAGGCTATCTCACTTTCCACGGTGGCATTATTTTTCAGCGATCCTTATGGGTACAAAACTTGCTGGAATAAAATCAGACTCCAAGAGTGTTTAGGGGACCAGATAGTAAATGACTTCACAGCCTTAATACAGTGTTTACTTTGTGTATTATACACCCATAACTCTGCAGACACGACTTCCAGTGGATAATATATATTATATCGAATTGTATAATGTATTCTATAAATGCATTTAATCTGGAGAATTATGCTAATTTAATACATATCAAAGGATAATGTTGGGCACATGGGGGGGGGGATGTCAATATATACCTGTATAACATTTTCTAGCACACAAATCTGGCTCTTTTGTTGATATAGATGGGCAATTTATTCTTTCCCTCTCTTTTAAGTTAGTACTGCATTTCATTCTGGAAAATCACCCCATTTGAGAGAAACAAAAATCCTAAGCCAGATTTCAAGAATCTGGACTGTGCACCAGAGCTAGTTAACTCTTAAAGAAACAATTTGTTAATAACCTGAATCTGCTCTCTTATCCACAATGAAGGATGATCTTCAGGTAGGTAGAAGGAATATCTTAATTCCACTTTTCTATATGAGCACAGAAATTTATACACAATTTTCATGAAACTGCCAGTGTGCACAGAAGAAAAATGTTGGCCCAGCTAGGATCCACAGAGACAGCTTACTAAATAAACAGCCAGTTTTCTAGAACAACACAATGGAATTAATGTAGAGTTGGCACCCACGTCTGCTCTCGGTATACAGTGAGCTCAGATTTGTGAGCCACCTCCCACTCCCATCCCAACTCCAATTTTCTCATTTCAAAGCGTCCCTGGACCCTCAGGCACTCTGCAGCTGTGTTCTGGGTCTTCTCAGTGGGCCTGCCCTGGGCAGTCAGAAAGACCCCGTGCCAAGAGACAACTAGCCTTCAGGAGGCAGTCAGTGCCTTCAATCCAACTGCTGGATTCAATCTGATGACATCGCAGACCCCTCCCCCCTTTCTCTCCCCTTTCCCTCCTTGATTCTGTCCAGCCAAGAGGCCCAGGACGAATCCTTAACCTTCCTTGGAGGCCACGCTGAGAGTGGATGGACTCTCAGTGCCAGCAGGCCTGTCTGTGTGACAAAGATGTTGCAAATGGGAGCATCTCACAACCACTGGTGGAGCTGCAACACCGGCCGGAAAGGGCGGAGGCCTGCAAGCTGGATTCCGAAAGAGGTCACTTTTACTGGAAAATTGACTGGAATTTTGTCCTCCAGGGATCTGGCATCCGGAAGTACCTGGACAGGTTCAGTGTGTGCTGAGGGCCTCCTTCCCTAATTTTTTTTGAGGTTCAGTGTTTAATAGTCCCTCTAGGGCAGAACTGGAACCCCGCCATTCCCATCCTTGCGGATGTTCTTTATTTACTCTCAGGATGGACCCGCCTCTGCCCCAGCAAAGCCTGTGCTGAGCACCTGCATGGTGGGTGAACACGCAGTTCTTTTGCGGTAGCAGAATGAACTGCAGAAGAGTCTCCTCCCATTCCCCTAGACCCATTAATTCATCCCGAGGTCGGAGGGACGCCCAGGGATGGGACGTTTCGGGAGGTCGGCGTGTGTGGTCTAGAATCCCCACTGGCTTCTTAGTTTGCAGCCCCCTAACCCCGACTGCACGAGACCAGAGCTGCGGCTGGAGGCCTGGATGGCCCCCCGCAGGAGCGAGTCTTGGAGCGCGCTTCACTCGGGGCGCGCGACCCCAGCTCGAGCGCGCTCCCGCGGCGAACCCCACACGCCAGGCGGAAAGAACGCCCAGCGCCTTAGCTCGCTGCAGGGAACTCATCGCCAACGCGCCGCGGCGGTTTGGACAAGGAGAGGATTTGAAATCGTTCTGTGCGTCTCTTCCAATACCTTTCTTGTGCCCATATTTTCTTCTTATCTGCAGAGCTATTGATTCTCTGCTGCTCTCTTCCTGCCTGCCCTGTGTTGTCTTTTTCGTGAATACAGAATATTTTTTGGTAACCTTTTCCTCATTGATATACTTTAGGGTCGAGTTGGCCCATTAAAAGCCCAAAAAACAGCAGTCGTTGCGTTCAGTGGAGTCAGCCATCTACCAAGGCGGACCAGACAAAGCCTCAAGCCCTGATTTCCCTTCTTTAACAGCGCTGGATCTCGGGACAGGCCTCTGCAAATTCGCAGGGAAATTCCAGTCCGAAAGCTACAAGAAGAGACCTCGGTCCTTAAGTAACCAGGGGAGAGGAAGAAGGAAACTCACAGACAATGCTGACAGATGGCTGGGAATCACTGCCTGTAGTACTTTACTTCTAGGACTAATTAAATGTATTCTTGCTGTATAACTAAAAAGTTTGTGACTCCATTTTTTTTTTTGTTCTTTTTGAAAGTGAAAATTGGCTCTACTTACTTACGTTTATAACAAGACATGCTCATGCTTTTGAAAGTCAGACGGTGACTCCTAATGTTCTTCTGATTTTTTTTTTTTTTGCAAAATTTTTATTTGCCAGAAAAACAAAAAGATTTTCTACAGTACTTGCAATGAATGAAACAGCACACTGTGGTGTGGCTGGAAACTTCACAAATATTTGGAAGCTTTCTCTTAATGTTTGACCAATGATCATTCCATATGGTTAACTTGTTTCAAGTTATTCAAGTTTTAGCATGTTATTTCTGATAAAAATTATCAGAAAATATTAGGGATGAAATAGATATATTATGAACACTATTTTCTCCTTTAGGCTAATAATACAGAGACATCCAACACCAGTGACTGTAATGAAGATGTTTGACATGTGCATTTGATTTTTTTTGAATTTCACATGTGTGATATACGCATGGGTTTATGTGCTTTTAATAAACACAATAGGAAAAACAATGACTTAAAATGCCAGATACATCAATGAGATTACATTTCATGCATTCATGTGAAGCAGAATAATTAATAGGTGATAAATAAAGCAGCTCCTACTTACCAATAGGTGTAAGTCCGTGCTTTAGAGATTCTTGTAAATTCCCCGTGTCTGTATTAGAAGACATTCTTTGTGAAATTATAGGTAGTCCTTTTGCTTAAAGAAGAAATCATTGAGCATATGAAAAAGTGCAGCTTGTCAAGTGTTGTGGCCTTGGGGAGGACACTTCAGACTACAGTAACCCTTAGTGAAAGTAAGTAAAAGCTAAAAAAAAAAAAATTCAAGAATTCAGAAAGTAACAAGTAAGTCTTTCCCTGGACTCTGTACTTTTTCCAGCATTGGTGACCTGCTGTAAACCATGTATCCAGTTTCATGATGGTTTCTAATCAGAAGAACGGAAACTTTTGATAGGCTTAGACTGATCACATGACTCTATGCAGGTTGATAAGAGGACCCTGTTATAAAGTGACAGCAAAAGAGATAAGAACTCTTGGCAGATAATGGTAAAGAAATGATTAACTCAGAAGTGGAGAGGTGCTATGCATCACAGAGAGTGGAAAGTTGTAAAACTGAGGGGTCAGAAGATCACACTTAGTGGATACTTAGTACAAAACAGCTTAAAGCCTCTAACTAAACTTAGGCTTGTGACATGCTCCCCTTGATGTCATCACCTCTTTGCAGAGAGAAGGACAGACGTAGCTCTTCTGACCTCTGTAAATATATTTTAGATGATAACATTGGCAGACATTAATTCTTTAAGTGATGACTGCAGATATGACTGACACTTTGAAACACTACAGGTGGCATTTCTAAGCTTAGGGTCATTTATTTATTCATGTTTTGATCAGCCAATTTATTTATTATGCCTATTCATTTGCTGAGGAGTTACCCCTACATTGTTTGTACATTGTTCAGTTGATTAAAGGGGCAGCCTAACTCTTCACCTCCAATAAAATAAAATGTATGCTTTGAGAAGATTGCTGGCATAATGATGAATGTGTAATATATTCCCCATAATTCTGATTTTGATTTTTTTTTTGATTTTTTGATTTTTTTAAGATTTGTTTATTTATGTATCTAAGAACTGGGGTACAGGCCAGAGGTGCAGGGGGTGAGAGGATTCATCAGAGACAGAGTGGGAACAGAACAGGTAGACTGACTGAAATACACTGCTGAGGGGAGCAGCGGGGGAGACAGGTGAGGTCTGCTGTGCCATGTGGGTATCTCCCTGGCCTGCCAGGGATCAAACTCATGCTACAGCGACTGGGATAGCTTCATAGCACTGTGTTTAACTCCTTGCGCCCCAGGGAGGCTCTAAAGTTACTATTTTGTACCAGAACCCATGGACAAGCTCTGGATCACTTTTTAACTTAAAAAAAAAAAAAAAAAAAAACCACTAATGACCAGACTCTACTGTGTTAGGCTTTTATTGACCATCTCTATTGTTTTTCAAATTAATAAAGCTTGGATTCTTGGATTAGTGCATTCTTAGAGAAATGTTGTGGACCAGTTAATTGTTCACCTATTTGTTTTAATTTTGTTAATGGAGCAAACATTTCTTTTTGGTCTGAGATGCTATTTGGAAATGCCAAAATGTTTAGCATTTTTTCCCATCAAAATTGTGCTTTTGACCACATATAGTAGAAGTCTGTCCTGGTACTTCTACTATATGTGGTACCAGAAGTACTAGGACAACAATGGTTTAAATAAGATCTTTATTTCTCTCCTATAAAAGAAGTTAAGCTGTAGGTGATCCAGGGATGGTACAGGGGCACTACAAAGTTCAGAATCTGGTTCCTTTCATTTTACTCTCCGTCATCTTTTGTCCTCATGTTCCAAAATAGCTACTAGTGTTCTAGCACCACTACCAGGTATCAGTATAGAGGAAGGGAAGAGAATGCCTGCTCCTTTTAAAGGTTACTTCTCAAAATGATTACATAAACACTTTGCTTACATCTCATAGACAGAAATTTGATATATACATTCACACTTAGCTACAAGGGAGACTGGAAAGTGAATATTTTAGCTGGGCAAGTAAGTATGTGTTTCAAACATGAAAGATTAGGGGATTATAACCATCCATGTCAGTTCTTTGCTGTTATTCTTTCAAATAATCAAGTAGTGACATGGTACAGACCCATGTGTATATTAAGGAACATAAAACTACAAAGCAGCTCTTCTCTTAAAAAAGAATTAGTACCAAGGGGCCTCCCTGGTGGCACAAGGGGTTAAGTCCGCAGCCACTGCAGCATGAGTTCTATCCCCCACTAGGGAGGTGACCCATATGACACAGCAGACCTCTCCTGTCTCAGCCGCTGCTCCCCTCAGCAGTGTGTTTCAGTCAGTCTGCCTGTTCTGCTCCCCACTCTGTCACTGGTGAATCCACTCATCCTCTGCACCTCTGGCCTGCAGCCCCGGTTCTTGTATGCCTAAATAAGCAAATCTTTAAAAAATAGAATTAGTACCCTCCAAAATTACTAGTACCCCTAAATTTTTTTTACCTATATTAGCATTTCTTGTATTAGATACTAAAATTGAGAAAGTAAAACCATTATTGATTCCTTATAGATGAAATTAACAAGATAATAATGAGTCCATTATATGTTAGTGTAAATAACACATTTTAAGTTAAAGGTAGCTATTTTTCAAAACAAAATAATTTACAAAAAGCAGGATTTTCACAAATCTTTTTAATGTCTAGTTTAATAGAAGACAGCTGGATTCTCATCTCTGCCTCAGCAGTCAGTCTGTAATGATATATTGTTTGGTTTGAAGTACATTAGAAAATATGGTCTTCAAGATATGAAGTTAGAAAAAGAATGTAGAATATTATAATAACTTTTAAAACTAATTATGAATATTTTTCCTTGACACTATACCCAAAATCCACCAGTGGTATATTCTTAAAGATTAGTTGAAATGTGACATTTGAAACCATATCTCTGGACTTTTTGTTCTCTATCATATTAAAATTTATTTGCTTATTTTATGTTTCAGGTGTACCTTTTATGTATGCATATTTTTATTATACCTTACATTGGTAATGTGAAAAAATAACATGTTCAACACATTTGCAAAATTTCCAGATGTCCACATTTGTCATTATACAATATCAAAATGTCTGCTCACTAATATCACCACTAATCTCAGCAAAGGTCTTTAAATATAAGGAAACTGTCAAACTCATTAGAAAGAGATAAGTTTTCTAAAAATCCAAATTTTCAGTAGAAATTCTTGAAGCAACAGGTTCACTTCATTCATATTTGAGAAATGTCTCCAAAATGCTCATGTCTAAATTATCATAGTTAGTCATCATTCTTAAATGTCAAAATAATGTTACATTTTACATTAAAAAGCAGCTAGATTAGCTTGCAGCTCACGCCAGCCCAGCAATGCTTTTCCTAGAGTCAGCCATCCAGCTTTGACTTCAGCATTCATTGACACCTGAAAACTGGCAAGCCTTATGGGCGCTACGAATAAGGGGAACTTGGAATTGTCATCTTGATTATATTTTATGAAGTAGCCATGTTCTTAAAAAATAGCACAGATCATATATGGAATACACTGGTTAATGTATTCAGAGAACACTACATTTAGAACTTTTTTATAAAGCAAAATGACCTGTCAATGTGTTTCATTTTATTTTATTTTTTAATAAAGATTTATTTATTTATGCATACAAGAACTGGTGCACAGGCCAGAAGTATGGAGGGTGAGAGGATCCACAAGAGACAGAGTGGGGAATAGAACAGGCAGAGTGATCGAAATACACTGCTGAGGGGAGCAGCGGGCGAGACAGGAAAGGTCTGCTGTGCCATGTGTGTCTCCTCCCTGGTTGGGGATCGAACTCATGCTGCAGTGGCTGGGGATAGCATCATAGGTTGTGTCTTAACCCCTTGTGGCACCAGGGAGGCCCCTCAATTTGTTTTATTTTAAATGTGTGCTTTTATGTTTTATTTTTGTGCAGTTGGGGGTATGCAAGGAATCCAAATTGGATTAAAATAGATTATATCTTCTTTTGAAAAAATAGAGTCACACTCCTTATCCTCCTTCCCCCCCTTCCCAAGCAGAAAAGAAAGCATGTTGAGATTTTTTTCTGGGAATGGAAACTTTCTGTGGTCAGTCAAGGTCAGCATCCTAACCAGAGGCTGCCTGTTCTGAATGTGTTGTAAAGGGACCTACAGAACTTTGAGGAACTGGGGGTCCAGTTTCACTGGGTATTACTTTAGGAACCTATCATTTTGGCTGATGTTATATCTTTTCATCTTTTTGAAACAGATATCAAGATTATTTAAGAATGTACTCCTTACACTTTGGAATACAACAGCAAGAGGGTAGAGATCAGTTGCTGGATGTTTTATTCATTTCTTTAGAATTGTGAAGTTAAGAAACTCAAGAGTGTTTCCTTGAATCTTTGAACCGCTGTCGATAGAAGGCATTTGGAAGGGATGGTGCTAATGAATATATCCTGACCAAGGATCTACAAAGAAGAGATAGATGAGTAGAAAGATAGCTAGCTATCCATCAATTAACACATTATAATAATTAAATCAGTTGTTTAAATGAGAATGCTAATGAGGCTAAATCTAACCTTTACTTTCTGTGGAGGAAAAAGCTTTATGAAGGGAATAACTATTTGCAAGGTCCTGTGGACACATATTACCTCTGGCAAAAATTCACAGAGCTGTGCCTTATTAGGAAGGGTTCAGTATGATGTGCTTAATTTGTGGTTAACAAAGAGAGGAGGGAAACTTTGGTTAAAATAAGGATACTGGGTAAGTTAGAATGTAACTTATCCTACTAGTTAGTTTTAAATTTTATTTTATTCTTTAAGGTTTCTGGAAAAGAATCTGCCCCTATCATGCCTAAAGCCCATGTGTATATATTTTCAAGCCTGATGTGTTGGGGTGTTTTTTTTTTTTGTGTGTGTATGTGTTTAAAGATTTATTTATTTATGCATACAAGAACTGGGTGCAGGCCAGAGGTGTGGAGGTGAGAGGATTCACAAGAGTGGAGAGCAGAATAGGCAGATCAACTGAAATACACTGCAGTGGGCCAGGTAGGAGCAGTGGGCCAGGTAGGAGAGGTCTGTTGCGCCATGTGGGTCAGCTCCCAGCCTGGATAGAACTCATGCTGCAGTGGCTGCTGATAGCTTGATAGTGCTGAGACTTAACCCCTTGAGCCAGCAGGGAGGCTCTGTGTTTTGTTCTGTCTTAGTCATGGAACCTATTTGATACTCAGAGATTTCACACAATTCCTATAACTTAATAGCATTATGAAGTGATTTGCTTTGAGTTTATTCCTTTTTGTGTATGGTTAATAAAATATGTGATGACACAGAGATCAAATTTCAATCAAATTTAACAGAGAGAATTACTTTATAAAATACATGAAAAATATGAGAGATAATAGAATTATCAGGAATCTAACACCTCCTCCCAGAAGCTTTAAAAAGCGTTATTTGCTATTTGTCACTCTCTTACTCACTTTTCTGCAGAATTTACTGGCAAGCTGTGGAAACATTACATTAATAAGTTACTTTGGTCTTTTGAAGCTTATCTATTGGGCTAACCTAATAGAAATAGGTACTCAGTACTTTGTGAGAAGTGAACATGTTTTTCTGAAAGTGGAACTGCAGCTACATTCACATGTGATGCAAATAACAGGTGCCGAGAACCAGCTCAGAGAGCTAATAAACTACTGTGTCGGCAAAAAATACAAACCAACCACAGCCTTCATCATTAGCACTTGTTTTTCTCCACCAAGGCACAGTCTCACCAGTTCCTCTTGGCAAACTGGGCACTTTGCATCACAGCATTCCCTTTTAAACATCTTCACTATCCCGCCAACTCTTTAGATACCAACACAGAACAAACTTACAATGACTCACATTCACAAGGATACATGTTTATCAGGATAAAACATTATTTGCTAACTGATTTCAGAAAGGATTTGTAAATGATTGACAGATAACTAATGACTCCAAGGCATCTTTGCCAAAATCTAGAAGGCATTCAACAATGTCATCTGAACCCATGTTGTGTGATGATGTTAAGTCCAGTTAATGAATTACAGTCACTGTAAACTTCCTGAATATACTCTTCCATAACATTAAGGCATATCTGTTAGGAACTGATATTCCTGTAAAATTGCATTTCTTCTGAGCACGGTACACAACATATACCAGCAAGGCCCTTTAAGAATGTTTAGAATTGGAGTTTATTAAAAAACAAGCACTCTAAATTACTAGTCATTCAAATGGACTGATTTGCACCAGATAGTGGGGAATTTACAGAAAACTTCCAAATACTGAAGCAATTCATTCTTGCCAAACCATTGTTTACTAGTGCATCTTAGCACTAAAAAGGAAAAGGCTTTGGCACTGATTTTATTTGGGACCTGGGCTAGGTTTGGTACTTTTTATTAATCAGTTTCCTTAACACAGTATGTAAGGTGGTGGGATGGCTGGTTTGGGAAAGGAGTGACTATGTAAAGATTGTTTCTCATTCTTTTTAATAACTGTGAGAAATGTGGCACCTGGCAGGAAAGATAAGTGATTTTTACACAGTAATATTATGGCCAAGTAAATATTACTCACTTTTAACAGCACTAAAAATTAAACAGAGCCTTAGTCAATCTTTCGGCAATTGAAATGTCTGAGACATCATTCTTCTGTAGGCTTGTGGTGAGTTCCCTGTGTGTATCACCATCTCTGTTCTGTGGCTGATGACTATGGTTCATATCTTTTTTTAAAGTAGAATAAACTCAGTTCCTTTTGGTTTCCATTTAAGGTCTCTAAAAACATTTAGGTAAGTAATTAAATTATCTAATGATCTCAAGATCACTTTGTAATTATTTAAAATATAGTAATTATTTAAAATACATAAAATGTCAATATTTAAGTGTTTAATATATTTAATATTTATACTAATAAATACTTAAAATACTTAAAATATTTTTAAAATATAGAGCTACAAAAGAGATGTAGACATTCTTAATTCATGAAACTGAAAGCTATATATTAACTAACATTATCTGGTAGAACACATGAATTAAATAATCTTTCAAATAATTTGTGTATGTCTAGGATCAAATATTTTATATAGCTAAATTTTATGTGGGCTACTTTGATTTGTGTTTCAGTTATTCTAATGGATATTGTTTCTTTTCTATTGCAATCCTTTGTGAAAAAGTGAAATGTGTAATCAAAAATGATAAAGTAGAATTTAAAAATATCTATACCTTAAGAGTTTCTCAATTCATGGCAAGCTGATTATTCAGAACATCAATCTACTGATTGTAATAAAATGAGGGCATCAATGCATATGTGCTTCATTTTCCATTGTATTTTGAGAAATGATAAAACTGAAAAAGAAAGATTAATGGGAAAAAACTGAAAATATTTACAAAGGTCATCTTATGCTCTATGCAATTGAAAGACAAAAATGAGTTTTGAAGAGGTAGGCTTACTTTCTGCCTATTATTTTTATTTCCAGGAAATCTCATAAAATATGCCTTCAAACATTATTTATTTAGATACTAATCCTTTATAGACTTCCTTCAGATCCTTTTATATTCCCTACAATGTCACAAACTGTCTAATTTTTCAATATATCCCTAGTAATTAAGAAGAAAAAAGTTGAGATTATCAGTTAATAAAAAATTTGGACGTGTGAGATTAACAACCCATCCTCTTATTAACTTTCATTACCACAAAAATTTAATTGGGCTGTATTTAAATTGAGTAGCTTCTTGTCTTTAGTATAATCTTAAAACTTTATTGCAATTAATTACATTAATATTAGAATTTATGTGAGGTTTAGAACAGCTCTATTACTAGAGATACGATTTTTGACTGGTTTTGACCTCTCTTTCCCTCTATGACTTTATGCATTATTTCTATGGCATCTTGCTAAATGCTTTACATACATTTTCTCATTCAGTTGTCAAAATAATTATTTTATTTACCTCTATTTTACTCATGAAAAACTGAAAAATTTAGGTAATTTACCCAATACCACGCAGGTAATACATGATAAAACTGGATTCAAATCCATGTTTGACTCTAGTGCTCAAGATCTTCATCATTACAAGATTCTGCCTTGAAAAATTATCTTATGAATTAAATGATATGTAGCCTGGCTCATAACAATCACTCAAGAAATATCAGTTGTCAATAATATTGATGACTGGAAAGACTTACACTGGGGAAATGCAAAGAATTTTAAATGTAAAGATGATAATGCTTTATGCCCATCAATGATAGAAACATAAGTAAAATACTGAGACATTTTAAGTGCAGGTTCAATTCATCATGTCCAAAATGGAACTCATTATCTTTCATCTCAAATGTCACCTTTTTTTTTTTTGATGAATTTCTCACCAAATTGCTATATCAAAAATTTGGGGCTTGGGGCCTACCTGGTGCTTCAGGAGGTTAAGTTGCAGCACTATAAAGCTGTCCATAGCCACTGCAACACAAGTTCAATCCCCATCCAGGGAGGTGACCCACATGGAGCAGCAGACCTCTCCTGTCATGCTAGCTGCTCCCCTCAGCAATGTATTTCAATAGATTTGCTTGCTTTGCTCCCCACTCTGTCTCTGTGAATCCTTTCACCCACCCCCACCCTGCACCTCTGTCCTGCATCCCAGCTCTTGTATGCATAAATAAATAAATCTTTGAAAAAAATTGGGGGCTTATTCTAAGAACTCTTCTAATTTACTTATGTCTATTCAATTGAAAAGCTTAGTGCATTCTGCTCCCTCAACATCTCTCATTGGCATCCCCTCCTTTCTAGTCCTGCCTTTGCCTTGACTTTGCACATGCCCCTTGGAGAGCTCATTGCCTTAGAGCCAGAGCGACTTAAGGTGCCATTAGATCACATCATTAATGATGTGACTTCTGTGTTTCCTTTAATGTTGTTTCCTCACTGTGGGTGCAGCATGAACCAAGACTCTTGGGATGGTGGAAAGATTAAATGTTAACACACATGGCACCTCCATCCTGACCACTGGCGCAGAGATAGTGGCCCTCATCTCGTCCCTCACTTCACTCACCTTTCTCCTCTCTTAATGGTTCCTGATCTTTATTCTGGCTTCCTCTAAGCAATCTTCTAGACTTCTGCCTAATGAATTCTTAGAAACAATATCCTGCATCTCTAAAGCATTTAAAGATCTGCCATACTATTTAGAAAAAAATTTATCTGTTTGATACCTAAGACCCTATAGTATCTGATCTTTTAAAAAATGTCTCTCTAATTTGCCTTCACATTCATTCTGCACTCTAGCTGCAAAGAACTACTCATCGTTCCTCAACACGTCAGAATGTTTGGTGTTTCTGTTCATTCATCTCTTCATTTTTCCATCCATCCATTTATTCCATCAACTGAAATGTGCTAGAGTCTGTCGTTGGGGCTAAGGACACAGAGTCATCCTTATGAGCTTCAATTTAGTGAAAGAGACATATACTGAGAGTCATGTACCAGGGCTAACCTTAGGATGCTGGGGAACACTAGGGATTCTTAATCCATTTTGGGAACAATGAGAAGAAGCATCCCAGAGGAAATAAGGCAAATAGGAGCTAGGTAGTAACTAGGGTAGTCTCAAGAGGAAGCAGCACACAGAACCACACAGGCGTGAGGGGCTGTGAATGTTCAATAGCCTAAGCACATTACACTGGAGCTGAGCCTGGCCTGTGTGTAAGGATATATCTTTGGAGCATTTCTTCACTGGTGAGACAATGGAAACAGAGGAAATAGCTAACCACGGAAGGTGGCTGAATAAATTATATGTTCTCCATTCCATTGGCTATAGTACAGCCTTAAAAAGCACTAAATAGAGCCTAATGGGTGGCTGAGAAGGACTCATGTAAATATATTTTTTTTGTGTGCAAAGCAAGATGATTATGTGAATGGGAGGACCAAACAAGAAAAAAACAACAAAGAACTACGATCACATTTGTACATGAATGTAAACATCTGTGCATATGTTGATATGTATATATTGAAGAAAATAAAACAACTTAGACAATGCTGGGGCCACCCTGGTGGCCCAAGGGATTAAGCACCGCACTATGAAGCAATCCGCAGCCTCTGCAGCATGAGTTCGATCCCCGGTGGGCCAGAAAGAAACCCACATGGCACAGCAGACCTCTCCTGTCTCCCCCACTGCTCCCCTCAGCAGTATATTTTGGTCAATCTGCCTGTTCTTTTCCCCACTCCATCTCTGGTGAATCCTCTCACCCCTGGCATCTCTGGCCTGTATCCCAGCTCTTGTATGCATAAATAAATAAATATTTAAAAGAAAATGACAATAGTATGAATGAAAGATATATGAATCATCTGTAATCTTGAGATTTAATGTTTTAAAGTATGTTCTTCAGTCTTTTCCTATGTATTTACTTAAACATAGACAAAATTGGTATCATATTGTATGCATTATATTATAGCCTGCCCTTTTAGACACTTATTATGGTCAATATTTTTCCATTCCATTGTCATTTTAAAAAACATATTTTAAAATTTCTGGCCACTGTTTTTTCAAATGTCTTCTTCATAAATTGTCATTCTCCTGTTGTTGGATATTTTGTATGCGTGTGTGTGTGTGTGTGTGTGTTTATGTACCCATGTATACATGAACATATAGACATAACATATTTAGTTGATTTAAACCACCTTGGCCTTGTCACTTGTGGCGTGACTGTGGACCATGTACTTATTCTTGTGCCTCCATAAAGTGGAGATAGTGACAGCATAAATGTATGTGTAAATGACTTAAACTATATTTGTTTGTATCTGAGTATTATACATAGTAGATACTCAATAAATGCTTACTTTTAGCAAGTTCTCTTGAGCATTGTGTGAAGAGTTCTTCTCTTCTAAAATGAAGAAGATGGGGCTGACCTCCTATCACCATTGTGAAATGTTAACAATGTGTCTCAAGCATCTGACTTGGCATCTGACACTTAGCAGGTGCTCAGTCCCTTCTTCATGGGTCTTGGCAGGTCTCCAATCTCAGTAAAATGATCTCCTTTCGTGCTCACACAGCCGCCAGCATATAACTCTATGCTGTAGTCTATACCGTGTTAGTCCCTGTACTATAGATATCACACATCTATATATCATACACTTGTCTTTTCTTTCTGTATCACGATGGCTTATTTTCTCTTTTATTTGTTTGCTAAAGTATGAGTCCTTTATTTGTCCATTCCCAGCACAATGGTTCACAGGTGTGGACACTGGGTAAATGCCTGGAAAAAGAAAATATCAAGAAGGAAGATCTCGGAGAAAGGTAATTTCAGAGACTAAGGAAGGAAATGGCAGAAGAAAAACAATCATGGGGAATGGGACCAATCTATTGGAAAATAAAGAAGGTCATGGGAAAGTCTTTAATGTGAGGATAATGAGAGTGGTGAAATTGATGATGATCTCTATGGTGTGAACTGAGGGCTGATCACTTGGGGTAAAACAGAGTGAGGCATGTCTATCCCTGACTTGTAGGGTGCAGGGCTGAACTACTTCTCTAGCACTTAATAGCTAACTTTTGGTTCGACTCTGTGGCAGACATTGGGCTAAATTCTAATAAGATTATTTCAATCAATCACTTCAAGCATCCTGTAGTAGGAAATTATATTATTCCACAGGGGTCAATATCCCCCAGAACCATCTCAAGAATAAGAACACTGGATATTTGTGAAGTTAAATTATTTTTCCTAGGTTGATTCTCTAGTAAGAGATGGGACTGGTGGAGTATGGTGATGTATATCTGAGGAAGTATGAACCTAGTCCCCTGAATCATGGACAGTGCTGTAAAATAATACTACCTCAATAATAACATATAAAAAATTAAAAAGAAAAAGAAATGGGTCCATTTACTTCTAGGGCCTGGGCACTCACCAGTCTGCTTTCCTCAGTCTTTAATGGAGCTTGGACTAGATCTGGCTTCACCGTTAGCCAAATAAGGTCAAGTGTGTCCTTTCAGTCACTGTGGCTCTCAGTATTTTAATAATTTGACATATAGTTATTGACATTCTTATGGTGCTGTCTAGTGATCTACTAAAACACAGAATCCTGCAGTAGGAGACAAATGAAGGTCAGAGTGTCCCTAGAGATGGCAGAGCCTGGTTTCAGTGGCCAAACTAAAGGGATGCAGTGACCATGCCCTTTATGGTGAGACCTGGACTGGTGGCGGAGTCCCATCTGCCGTATAATTGCATGTGAGTCATCACTGAAAAGAGAAGAAAATTGAAGACAACAAGTAGATACTGGATGGAGGTAGTATTCTCCTACACTCATGGGGGAGGGGTAGCATAAAGTTGGCTAAACAGGCGGAGGGACATGAACAAGGTAAATAACAAGACCAAAACCCATTTTTTTTTTTTTTTCAAAAACAGAGATTTGAATCCTGAAACCTTCAACAGGGGAGACACTAAAGATTAAAATGTTTGAGAATACTAATTTAAAAATCCAAAAATTGGTAAGATTTAGAAAGACAGCAGTCCACCATACCAGGAAAAAGGTAATGTTTTAAAATAAAGAGTAGGACTTTTGGATTAAGGGCACCTAAACTTTCTAATTACAGTTCTAAAGAAATGTCCAGGGGCAGTCCATTTTGATAGGGTAATCGAAACAGAACTACAAATAAGGACACATTTTGCTAGTCCTGATTCTGCATTTCTTAGTTCTGAATTTTGATAGGACATACAGTTTTTCAGGGCATCCTCCCTTTGCTAGGCTCTCTCTTCTGTTATAATTGGACTTCAGTTTCATGCAAAGAGGCTTCACAACTAGAGAAAGATTTGAGGAATATTTCTTCCTTTATTTAGCTCCATAGATGTAAAATGTTTTACATTCTGTCCCAAAGTCCAACTCAGTGGGGAGTTACTGTGGTTAGGTAGGGCTGTCCGCAGCTCATCATGATGTCAGAAATTTAATGTCAGTTAAGGGAGCTAACGAGTTGAACAATTAACATTGATTTATTTTCATAATTATGCCTAAGGTAAGCCCACCATACATTGTGATGTTGGGTAGATGTCAGATTTGACTTCCGATTTGTTAACATGGAGGTGTTGAACAAAATAAAATTAAACTGATTTTGGTCTTCGCTATGGACAAAGGCCATAGCAGTTCTGTCATCTGTATAGCACTAAATATTTTTCATGCAAAGTTTATTAAGGGAATATTAAAATAAGCTTTTATGTAAGTAAGAGGATAAACTATTCTCACAATTAAAACAATAGATTAAAATATATCCTGAATCCATCATTTACTACTTCATGCAGATTCTCCCCAACTCCTCACCCCACCCCAGCTCCAGACAAATCCTTAAGTTATTTTCTCTTGAAGACAATGCTTTCCCCTTGGTTTAGTTAAGATATGGGGAGTAACAAAGTCTGGACTGAACTGGTTTCAACATTAAGGAAAGTATATGCTTTCTCACATCATGAGTGTGTGTGTCTATGTATATGTGCTTATATGTATGTATATATATGTGCAGAGGGCAACTCCTGGACAGGTGAATTCATTTCTCTGTGACATCCAGGGATCCTGAATCTCACTATCCCCACCCTTACCCACATGTTGACTTGCCCTCAGGTAGCTTTCATTGTTGCAAGGTGGCTGCAGTGGTTTTGGGAATCACATTGGGCAAAAATGCAACATCCAAGGTGAGAAATTAGCATGTCCCATTTTCTGTCTTTTCATCAGAAAAGAAACCCTTAACACCCTCACAGGTTTCTCTTGATGTCCTTGGTAAGATCTCTGTCATCTGCCCATCCTCAGTCCTGTCAATGGCCCTGATTGGTAACAATATTCATGATTTAACCCCAAGCAGAGCTCACAACAGAGAGAAAAAAATAGGATTCTGTTAGTAAGGAAGAACAAAAGAATGGATCAGAGTAAGCAGTCAATACTGTCTGCCATGTCCCTTAAATTTTGCTCTCTTCCTGTCCTTTTTAAGGCACATGTCATTTTAGCAGGCATTCATTTCACATAAGTACGCAAGACAGAGTTTGCAAAGTTAGGATACAACAATCTCTATGTGTGGGATTTTACAGTCCAAGTCAGAGAGGAGACTCAGGCACAAAAAGGGAGAGAAATGCACATGGGTCAGGAAAGCTGGTTCATTTGAGGCCACCCCTAGAACACAGCACCGTTTCCGACCAAACTCTATGAAGATAAGGTGTAGAGGAAGTGGGAGTCCTGAGAACCAAACATATGTTGAAAGTCATACTGAAGCTTGGAAACATTGTATTTCCCCAGGGATTTTTACATCAGCAATTCAGAGCAGTGACAACTGCCACTAATTCATTGATCTGTGAGTGTGATGTACGGAGAGGTGGTACAGAAAGAAAATAAAGTTGGGCTCATTAGAACACACACACACATACACACACACTTGAATATTCCCATCCTATCATCTGTCTCCCTAATAATAGCTAATATTTCAGTACTAATTGCTATGACTAGACAGTTATATGCACTTGATGTGGATTAGTTTATTTAAAAGATTTATTTTTATTTATTTATGCATACAAGAACTTGGATTTAGGCCAGAGGTTTGGGGGGTAAGAGGATTCACCAGAGACAGAGTGGGGAGCAAAACAGACAGAGCTACTGAAATACACTGCTGAGGGGAGCAGTGGGCAAAACAGGAGAGGTCTGCTGTGCCATATGGGTCAGCTCCCTGGTGGGGCGGATGGAATTCATACAATGGTGGCCGGGTGATAGCTTGATAGCGCTGAGTCTTTAACCCCTGTGCCACCAGAGAGGCCCTATTTGATGGACTTTTTTTTTTTTTTTAAAGATTTATCTATTTATTTATACAAGCACTGGGTACAATCGGAAGCATGGGAGGGTGAGAGTATTCACCAGAGCCAGAGCAGAGAGCCGAAAAAGGAGAGTGATGAAGTACACTGCTGAGGGGAGCAGCGGGCAGAGGAGAGGTCTGCGAGCCATGTGGGACCCTCGTGGCAGCTGGGGATGGAACCGGCGCTGCAGAGGCTGCAGGCAGCTTTGCAACCCAGCGCTCAACCGCTGCTGCTCCACCAGGGAGGCCCTGATGGACTTATTTCTAAAAAAATTATATGTGAATAAAATTTAGCAAAATAAAAGCCGTATTTGCTTTTCATATTTCTTTTGGAAAATGGAAAACCTTTCCACGACATTGATGTCCACCATGCAATTATTGTTTTTTTTTTTTAAGATTTATTTATTTATGCATACAAGAGCTGGGGTACAGGCCAGAGGTGTGGGGGGGGTGGTGAGAGGATTCACCAGAGACAGAGTGGGGAACAGAACAGGCAGACTGACTGAAATACACTGCTGAGGGGAGCAGTAGGTGAGACAGGAGAGATCTGCTTCACCATGTGGTTTTTCCCTGGCAGGCCAGGGATTGCAGTTGTGCTGCAGAGGCTGCGAATTGCTTCATAGTGTGGTGCTTAACCCCATGCGCCACCAAGGAGGCCGCAATCGATTGTTTTGAGGTTTGCAATTTTGGATATCAAGTCTGTGGTGTAGGTCCTTTCTCCTCTTTCTCTTTTCCCATTTGCCATTCCCCTGCAACTATTTGCTCACATACTCGCTCATACCAAATACCTGTCTGAATAACTCACTTAAGATTGATAACCATAAATCTAAATCCACTGGGCAATATTTAGAAAGTTTTTACAGCACCACAAAAGCGAACCTGCAGTCCCACCTACTTCCTTACTCTGAGGCTGTGGCCGTCATTAGACTGGCCGGCTGGACTCCCAGCAGCTCTAGAAAGTTTTTAGCAGCTGGACAATTTAAGTTCTATCATCCAAACTTCAGTATCACTAAAATCAAACTAATCAGCAATTACTGAGAATGTATCATGTCCTCCCAGAACTGTCCTGGGCTTTGTTGGGGGAAAACAAAGAATCAGAATATTTCAGTGCACTTAGGACAGAAGGGTGGGTATAGTTTTAGTTCCTTATTTGTGATTGGTGTGTTATTAGATTATTATATTCACTCAGATTCTATTGTACGTTCCTAGTACCAATTGTGAAGGAGGATGCTAATGTGCCATTAAAAATTTTGTGTGTACAGTTAGAGAGAGAGAGAGAGAGAGAGAAAGAGAGTACACAAGAGAAAAAGTGTGTATGTGTGAGTGTGTGTCCCAGCATCAATTTAAGCTCAGCTGTCTTGGATGATGTTGGCCATTTAACCCCTCTCTGCCTCAGTTTCTTCATCTGTACAATAAGGATAGCAATTGTCTCTATGTCTTAGGGTTGTTGTGGGGATTAAAATAGTTACATGGGGCCTCCCTGGTGGCGCAAGGGGTTAAGACACAACCTATGACACAATCCATAGCCTCTGCAACACTAGTTCGATCTGCGGCCAGGGAGCAACCCACATGGCGCAGCAGACCGCTCCTGTCTCGCACGCTGCTCCCCTCAGCAGTGTATCGGTCAATCGAAATACACTGGCATCTCTGGCATGTACCCCAGTGCTTGTATGCATAAATAAATAAATCTTTAAAAAAAATAGTTACATAGAAAGTCTGGCACATAGTAACAATTAGATTCTTGGTAGGAAATTTAGAAAACCCATCTGTGAGGCTAAGTTCCCCGGTGAGAGCAGCACAGAGCAGGGGTGGCCCGGAGCTAAGGGCGAACTTTGATTTTTGGCAGAACATGCAAGACAACTACGCTGCCCCTCAGGTCCTATTTCTCCTCCTCTGTGTGCAGCGCGCCTTCCTGGTGGGCGGGGCCTATGCAGGGGCTTCCTGAAGTCAGCATCAGTGAGAGGTCCTGGTATCTTCGCCCACGGAGATCAATTCTCTTGGAGGTGGCGATGACAAGAGTGTTCTACACGGGGGAACTCGCTGGAGGGACAGAGGTTCAGTCGCAAGTGGGAAGCCACTGGCCCGCTGCTTCACAAAACCACCCTCATGCCTCTGTGAGGGCCAGTTATGATGGTCAGCGCGGTCCCGGGAGCGATGCCAGCTGCAGTGTTCTCACTTGCCGACTGAAGGACCTTTGCCTGGCCCAACAGCTCTCCAGGCACATCTTCAGGATAATACTTATTATTATAATTTCAGTGTGTAGTTTAACCTGTGGGGTCCATTTTTGTCGCCATGAACAGGTTTTGTGACAGTAGCAAGAAACTTCTCCTTTTTCTTTTCAATCCAGGGTTTAGCACCTCACACTTGGTTTTGTACATGGCCTTGGCATTTTTTTTAAATTAAAGGATTTATTTTTATTTATACATACAAGAACTGGGGTCCAGGCCAGAGGTGCGGGGGGTGAGAGGATTCACCAGAGACAGAGTAGGGAGCAAAACAGGCAGCTCTACTGAAATACACTACTGAGGGGAGCAGCAGGCGAGACAGGAGAGGTCTGCTGCACCATGTGGGTCAGCTCCCTGGCTGGGAATTGAACTCATGTCACAGTGGCTGCAGATAGCTTCATAGCACTGAGACTTTAACCCCTGTGCCACCAGGGAGGCCCAGGCCTTGTTGGCCTTCTTAACCTGGTCACCAGCATCAGTCTTCTTGGCTTCAGGTTCTCTGCCTTCTTAGCTCTTTCACCATCCATCTTGCAAGATAGTAAAGAGAACTAAGGCCCTAGTTTCTGAGTATCTGTAATTTAAGTGATTAAATCCCCTCCAATCTACTTATTTTTATTTAAAGAAACTCTGAACATTTGGATAGTAAATGGTATGTGGGTATAGAGGTGGATATGATTTATATGTTTAAATATAGGAGACTGATCACTCAGCCAATATTATCAAAGTGTTTATTAAGCATCTGTAACATATTGGTAGGTTCTATGGAAAATACACTGGAGATCACCCTTGCTCAAACATTTGAAGAGAATTTTGTTTGTGTTTTGGCAGAAGTAATTGCTTTGGTATTTGCTAAGCTAGTTAATTACTTTTTCATTTGGTCAGGTTTCATCTCTGTGAAAAATGAAATTTAAGTGTACTCACTCCTAGTATTCACTTACATTTAGTCTCTGCTTCATAGTTTTTTTTTGACTCTGACAATTTAATGACTTAATTCCCCATACAAATGAGCATGAGTGCAATCTTCTTTCATACTATATATACATTTGAAAGCATTTATAAAAGCTTATACTATCCCCACATTCAATTTCTATTATTCAGCTGCATGGGCTTTATAAATCTGAAATAATTTCAAATTTAGAATTTATAAATCTGAAATTTAGTATTGCCCCATATAGTCTTATAATTAATCTTCTGGTTTCCAATTGCATTCCCTTTATCTAAAGTGCTCTTTTACAATCTAATACTGTACCTTTAGTCTGAATCTCTCACTAGCTGTGTTTAAACCAGTCTAGCTTCCAGAGCTGTTCATCAAACCTCTTGTATGACCCACATGGGACTTGGTTGGTGATAAGAGCAAGGGAAAAAGTTCATGGTCACATGGGTGACAACAATAATGTGATAAGAGCCACCATCATATTACCCACAGCTTCCAAGAGTCCAAATAAGTGGTATTGGGAGACTTTGGAAGTGATATTAGTTTGATAAATAAATATTGGTCAGAAATTAGATTCCTCTCACTAAACTATTTTCAAAGGTACATGCATATTGTTCTCTTGCCATCTTATTATTTGGCCTTTCCCATAAGATGAGAGTCTGACTGGACCAGAAGTTTTAAAAGTGAAAGGAAAGGGGGCTTTTATGTTGTGCTGTTGGCGGGGGGAAGCAGGTGGGTCTTGCTCTGTTCTCCATTGGTATTTCCCTCCTTGGTACAATTGTATTTGCAGACATTCCTGGGTCACCAGCAGCTGCACATGAAAGAGGAAAGATGAGAATCTGGAATATAAAGGAGAATTTTGTTCTAAAGGAGGCTGATTCTAGAGAACTGAGTCAGGAAAACTTTTGCTTGAACTTCCAGTTTTAATTTGGGGCAAGGTTTGGGGCTAATGGCACAAAAAGAGCTGTCTGCCAGACTTTTTTTTTTTTTTTTAATCAATCAGACACATTGTTTGTTCCTCTGAGTTTGATAGACATGTTGTAATAAGGTCCTGAACTGCTCACTACCTCTTTATGTACCTTCTGTCTAAAGGCTTGTTACTATTGTGACCTATATTCATGGAACCACAAACAATGGGTTTAACCATTAACTTTCAAACCACCTTTAAATGAATTCTTTTATAAGATGAGAATTATATAGGCTTTCCCTGGTTGCTTAGAGGGAAAGAAAGGAAAGGATTCAGGTTGAGCTAGGTTACTAAGAAGTTGGAGTTGATGGTCAGGATGTCCCTAGACCAGCAGATAATTTGCCTTGACCTGACCAAGTCAGATAACACTGCTCAGCTGACATTCCAGTGTCCCTGAAAAACATAATGCTTTCTAAAGTCGGCTTGACTGATAATAAAATTAAGTTGTGGCAATATCTCCTATTCATTAAGTGACACCCACAAAATTTATGCCAATACTTAATGTCTATTTAGATGCTAGGTATCTATTTTCAGGGTCCTTCCTGGTGGACCTTGAGAAAGTTACAAGCTATAAAGGATACATTATTTCTCAAGTGAAATAAAAAGAGTAAAGAGAATAGCTGAAATTCTGCTTTGATTCATAATTGTTGTAACTTTCTCTTCTATTTTTAATTGAGCAATAATCTGGAAAGGAAGCAATTTTCCAGGAAACGGTATAATCTGGTAATGCCTGGGTGCTTAATTTTATTATTTTGTGCAAAATAAAGGGGCCATGCAAATAATTCACCTTATTTGGAATGCTCATAAAATACCATTAGTAACAAGCACCAATTTGGGGGGTGGCAGTTTTTCATAATTTCTACTTCTTGCTTTTCTTAAAACGGGGTTTAATTTCTACACGCTGCTTTAAATCACTTGAACTTTTGCATAGTGTACATTTCCCCCAATAACATTAGGAAACACTTTTCCTGTTTTTCTGGTAGATTAGTATTTTTTTCAAAATCTGTTTCTAGGCTGGTTTAACCTAGTGGCCCAATTTTCAGATCAAGAAATAGAAACAGTGAGATAAGCACAATCCAGGAGTCAACAAGTCACACAGTATCTTGGTTCCACTTCCGAGTTCACTCTGAGTCATTCATTAGGTAGTGTTGGAATAATTGCTCTCAGATCAAATCTCTGATTCAGAAATATTGGAGTTGCTTTTGATTATTTAATCTGCTTCTTCTAACAATTAATTTCATAATGTGCCAGGTTTTATTTTTGGTATTTTGTGTTCTTATTTATTCTTCCCCCCAACTTTATTACTTGTTCTTGTATATTTACAATTAAATTCTTTAAGAGAGGCTTGGCATTTGTGAATCTCAAGAAAAGGAACTGTGATCTAGAATTCTCTGCAGTATTGAATGCATAGGGTCTCACATACAGCTGTACTGGAATTTGAATGCAGCTCATATGCAATTTGAGGAAACATAAAGTTCTTAGGGGTGGAAGTATTTCTTTACTAGTATCAGTTATCAGTTGACACACCAATGAAGTAAGAAGTTCATCTGTTTAGTATTAAAGTGATAAAGTGAGTATATAGTCAAGGGCAGAAAATGCCTAGGTGGTCCGCTGAGCCTCCAACCCTGATCCCCAAGGACCCCGGCAATTGTGCGGTATTTAAAATAATTTTATTTCTCATTTTGAATTTTTCAAAATTATCTCAAAATATTGAGAGAATAATATATCAGCAGCATCTGTCTGCCTCATAACCACCACAGCCCTATCAGGCAAATAATATTAAGCTGCTTTATATATGAGGATACTGAAGTTCAGAGATGGTAAGCAACTTGCTCAAGGTCACACAGCTAGTAAATCACAAAAGCTAATAATCGGGAGGCCTGGTTCCAGGACCTAAGCCACACTTGCTAAAAAGAGCATTATTTGGGAGAGGAGGCTGAAGATGGAGATAAGACTTGCCTACCCTTGATTTCCTTAGAATTTTGCCTAGGGTGGATTCTCTATTTCAGATCCCCTTAGAGTTAGCCTTAAGAACTAGCATTGGAGCAGTGTCGTGAGGGAAAGCCAGGTCTTTTTGGAATATATTTTTTATTATCAACAATGCCCTTGTTTTGAAGTACCAGTAAGTGGCTCACAGGAAGAGATTCTGGTTACCTAATTCCCAAGCAGAAATGGAAAGCAAAAGACAAAATGAGGTAAATGACTAAGTAGCAAACATAAAACCGTTTTAGTTGAACATGGAATTTCTACGTACAGGAATCAACCTGTGTTGTAGGGAGGGAAAGGAAGGAGCAGCTGGTAGTAAACTCCTCACTATTGTAACTGTTCAGCCTTATCAGATAGTAATAACCAGAGTAGTTGCCAGTTGAATCAGGTTTCTGCATCCCGCACCCTTCTTATTTCATTTTTGCTTCCTGCTCCTTAAATAGAAGTCCATCTTAAAACAGTTAGGTGAATTCAATCATTATTTGCAAATAATACATTGAATCTCAGAGAAGGTAAATAATTTTCTCAAATTTATTCAACTAGTAAAAACCAGAGTCTTCCATGCATATCTGGCTCTAAAGTTAATGTTTCTTTTGCTGATAAAACAGGGGGTCCTGTAGTGAACAATATGAGATGTGCATCTGGTGTTAAACAGCCTCTAAACCTCAAATTAGGACTTGAAGGTTCATTAAGATGCAGCTAGATGGGAGATGTGGGAGACCTGTCTACATTGTCTGGCATGGTGAAATAGGGTGAATGATAGTACTCCTATCACAGGTGGGTGTTAGAATTATATGGTCTATGAATGTGAAGTACTTAAGGCAAAGTGATGGTAAACAGCAGGTGCTTAGTAAATATTAACTGTCTTCAGGCCTTGACACAACTATTGCTGGTATGAGAACTTTTGAAGTAGATCTCTGTAATGATATGCAAGGATTTAAAGGGTTCCATTTATGTGAGATTCTTTCTTTGAGATACACAGAAGGTAAAAGGCCTCTTGTGAATGCAGTTGAGTTTATCTTTATGCTGAGTTCTAGTGGGACACATGGATAAACTAGATATGATTGCTCTTCTGTTGAAGAACTTGCATTTCTTCATGGAGAATGGCTCAAGGGAGTCACTGTATAAATGACAGAGGAAGTACGAGAGGAGAGTGTGCAGGGGACCCAGTAATTGGTGCTCCCTGGCCTGGGCTGTGAAAATGAACACAGACTTTATGCAGAGACACTAATGAAAGCATGCCTGACAGTATTCTTGTCCTTTTTACAAATCTGTGCCAGCAGTTGCATGGATGCTGATTGTTACTGATGTATATATAACTTTTACTTTATGAAGTCAAGCTGTGGAAAGGCTTTGGAATTTTTGTGTTGGCCTTTTCACATTATACCATACTTTACACAAGTAACTAACATTTATTGCTTAATTTAAAAAAATCCTGCACAGACACCACCAGTTTTCCAGTATATATACACTGACCTAAGTGTGGTTTGATGTAAGATGGCTTGACTTGGGATTTTTCAACTTCATGATTATGCAAAAGTGAAGTGTGTTCAGTAGAAACCATACTTTGAATTTTGAATGTTGATCTATTCTCAGTCTAGTGAAACATCGTGTGATGCTGGGAAGCCACTGTGAATCACATGATCACCAGGGCAAACAGCCATTCTGTTTTCATTTTCAAAACAACATTCATAAATTGCATGAGATATTGACATTTTATTATAAAATAGGCTTGTGTTAGATGATTTTGTCCAACTGTAGTCTAATATAAATTTCCTGCGCACCTTTAAGGTAGGCTAGACTAAGCTATGATACTCTGTGGGTTAGATGTATTCAATGCATTTTTGACTTATATTATTTTAAATTTAAAATGGAATTATCAGGACATAAACTCATTGTAAGTTGAAAGCGAACTGTAATAACTCTTCAAGGGCAAGGACTTTTTGTCTTATTTATCCCTGTGTTCTCCAATACAGTGAGTTCCCAGTAAGTAATATCAGCTCAACACTTGTTTATTGGATAAAAATGCTACTTCCCAGGTCTCTTTGGTGGCACAAGAGGTTAAGTATCTGCACTAGGAAACTATCAGCAGCCAATGCAGCGTGAGTTTGATCCTCAGCCAGGGAGCTAACCCACAGCAGACCTCTCCTGCCACCCACAGCTCCCCTCAGCAGTGTATTTCATCAGTCTGTCTGTTCTGTTCCCTGCTCTGGCTCTGGTGAATTCTCTCACTCTCCCGCACTTCTGACTGTACCCAGTGCTTGTATAAATAAATAAGTAAATCTTTAAAAAAAATGCTACTTCCCCCTCATAATGTTTAATTTATTCAAAAAAATTACACAAGCAATCCTAGCTTCTAATTTTAATATTGTAAGAAG
Organism: Talpa occidentalis; assembly: GCF_014898055.3. Lineage (NCBI taxonomy): Eukaryota > Metazoa > Chordata > Mammalia > Eulipotyphla > Talpidae > Talpa > Talpa occidentalis. The sequence goes on from NW_023605194.1 coordinate 78,205,187, forward strand.
AATATTATAATATCATAAAAGAAAAAATGGCTTTTAACACACATAATCCCACCACCATAATTTATTCATTAATGAGTTAAAATTCATGAGTGAAATTTCAGAAGTGCTTATGTGCTCCCCCATGATCAGACATTGGTTAAAACATGGGGAGGCTTCAGTTAAGAACCCAGATGAAGTCCCTTCCCTGTTGGAGCTCAGAGCCCAGGGGAGGAGGCAGCAAACAAGTGCGTGTTGAAATTCCAACTCTGCTTAGTCTCTCTTTTCTCCCATTGACCCATAAGAGGCTTCAAGCTCTAGCAGTCATTGGTTCCTCTAGTTGGGAGGGAGGGACTGAAATGGAGAAAAGCTCAGTGGAGCCTGCGGGAAAGCACCAGCCTGGGAGGTAGATTTGTAGCCATCAGGTTGCCTGTTCTCTGCTTCTCAGGGGTTTGCCTGCATTGGCCATTGCTCCCTAAGAATATTCACAAATCAGGGCTTCCCTGGTGGTGCAGGGGTTAAAGCTATTGACAGGCACTGCAGCATGAGTTCAATCCCCAGCTGGCCAGGGAGCAACCCACATGGTTCCCCTGCCTCACCCAGTGCTCCCCTCAGCAGTGTGTTTCAGTAGATCTGCCTATTCTGCTCCCCACTCTATCTCTGGTGAATCCTCTCACCTCCCTGTATCTCTTGCTTACACCCCAGTTCTTGTATGTATAAATAAATAAATCTTTAAAAAATGAATATTTACAAATCAACATTAAACTAAAAAACTTCCACATAACAAAAGAAACTCATTAAAACAAAAAAAATCTTACAAAATGGGAGAAAATTTTTGCATATCATACATCTGACAAGTGGTTAATATTCAAACTTCCAAAGAACTTATATAATTCAACAAAATTAAAATAAATAACCCAATCAAAAAGTGGGCAGAAGAACTCAATGGACACCTCCAAAGAAGACTTACAGATGGCCAACAGGCACATGAAAAAACTGTCCATCATCACTTATTATCAGGGAAATGCATATCAAAATCACAATGAGATTTCACCTCATACCTGTGAGGATGGCTCATATCAAACAGACCAGTGACAACAGGGTTGATGAGGATGTGGAGTAAAAGGAACTGCCGATGGGGATGTGGACTGGTCCAGCCCCTTTGGGAGACATTACATTACAAATAGATCTATCATATGATCCAGCAGTCCCTCTCCTCAGTATCTATCCTAGGAGAATACAAAAACTTTAATTCAAAAGGATGCATGTACTCCTATAATCATTACGGCACAATTTACAACAGCCAAATTATGAGAACAACGTAAGTACCCCAAAACAGATGAGTGAATAAAGAAGATGTGGTGTGTATATACAATGGAATACTACTCAGCTATAAAAAAAAGTCAACTCTTGCCATTTGTGATGATATAAATGAAACTAAAGGGGATTTAGCTAAGTGAAATAAGTTAAAAGGAAAAAGACAGATACTCGATGATTTCATTCGTATATTGAATACAAAAGAACAGCAAAGGAGCACATCAAACCAAATCCAACCTAACCCAACCCCAGAAATCTGACTATAGACTGAGGCTGCCAGAGGGGTTGGGAACAAAGGGTGGGGGGGTGCGTGGGCTCAGTGGACTATGGTGGAAGATTATTGGGGTTTTGATAGTAGATGTGGTATGACAACTTATATTTATAGAGGTGTGAACCAATACCCTCAAAATAGATACAGAGGTTGTAAATCAATGTTAATAAACAGGAAAAAAAAATAAAGAGTATTTACAAATCAAAGTCCACTCCCTGGGCAAAGTCCTACATTGTATACAATAAGACTTGGAATTCCCATAGACCTGCCATCCTGTAAACCAGAAAATGGCTTTGTTTTATATTCATCCCATCCCTTCAGTTTCCATTCGTCTGCATTTATCGAACTTCATGAAGTGAGAGGCAGTCCTTCCAATTTTATTAATGCAGCTTTTATTATTATAGCTATCCTAGACCACAAGATTAATATGGTTTCTTCTGATGATAATAAAGATGTCATCCATAATGAAGATCATCCTAGAGAAACTCCAGAGGAGTTCAACACTTTTTTTTCTTTTTGAGTCAAGTGTAGTGTGTGTGCTTGTTTGGATTTGACTCAACTACGAGTGATGAGTGACAATAGTGCAAAGTTAACAGTGACTTAAACCAGATGGCAGGTCTGGTATAGCGGCTTCATGAACATCCAGGCTTCTGGTTTCTCTTTATGTGCCTTTCATCACATGGACTAAGAAACCTACCTCAGTAATAACCATCATGGTCACATTTCACCCAGCAGAAACTTCAGGGTGAATCAGAGGATGGTTTTATGCTTGGTTTTACAACACAACTTCTGCTCATATCCCACTGATCAGATCTTAGATACATAGCCATGTAGTGGCAAAGGTGACTTGGGAATACAGTTTTTGTTGTAATGATCCCATGTCTAGTTCAACATGAGGATTCTATTTATAATGAAATGGACGGAAGTGACATTTGGAGATAAGTAGCTACTTTTGGAGATAAGTAGCTCCAGAGAGCATGCAAATCTATGCCAAATTTATGCAAAGCAGTGTCTTCATTTCAGTATGGCATGTGGTCGGTAATGAAATGCAAATGGTGAGGTAGACATGGCTAAATTGGCAGTACTGGCAGATCCAATTGATAGGTATTGCTGTCAGTCATACGTAAGCATTCTATTGAAGTTTTAAATCTTGTGCTCTCCTCTGAGCAGGTGAAAAGATCAGCTGAATTGTGTTGAGACTGAAGTCAGTCTGTTACACAGAATATCACTTATTAATTCATTCAATCCAGGAACCTGTTTTAATCAATTGCTGCTATGCCTTCAAAGTGAGAACTAAGATTGTCTTAACATGTATTTGTTAGATTGATTTCTCTCATGATTTCTCTGATTCCAGAGATGAGAATTTCAAGTATGAGAAGATAACAAATAATCAGTCTTAGATGAAATTTCTTGGACCCATCTTAGAAAATCTTTTGATAAGGCTTCTTGTACTGTCTAACACAGTAGCCATATTTATACTTACATTTAAATTATTTAAAATTAAATTTATGCCTTCAGCTGCATTCATGACACTGTAAATCCTTAATAATAGTCCTTTATGACAGGCTAATGGCTACTGTGGTTGGACTATGCAGATATAGAACATTTTTGTTACTACAATTCAGTTGAGTAAGAACCAAGGTAGAAATCAGATAGTGTATTGCAGTCACTTCATTCACTTTTACACTAACTGTTATTGCCAAAATATTATGTTAAGGGAGTGGGTAAATTCATTGATGAAGATGAATGAAGATACCAAATTAAGGGATTCCAGGATCCAGATACCAGAATGTGAACAAAGGAGCCTAGGTCTGAAGCTGTGTGTCTATAAACCAATGATAAATTAATAAAATTTTATTTAAAAATTCAAAATTGGACTCAAATTTGATGAGGATTGTTCTTCTAGTATGAGTAGATTTAACACATAATGCCCTTGACTGGATTGTTGAGTGCCTTGTTCTAAAATTAGGGTAACTTTGGTGTTGTTGAAAAATGTTGGTGCTTACTGTTGGGGCAGGTTTTACTTTCTATGGAGTCTAGAGGTCAGTTGTGTACTATGTGATGGTAGACCCAGGATGTCATTTCTTGTAGCAAATTTAAAACTATGATTTCCCCATAAAAGGCGGTGAATCAATGTTAGTTTTTTTTTTTTAAATATCTTGTTCTTTGAAGAGTGGACTGCAATAACACTAACTTGTACTTCAACTAGCACTGTTGTGGTTGCTACTAGAAGTTTTGCTTAAATTTAAAGCATTTCTAGACCTTTCAACTGCATATCAGTTCGTTTTTTTATTTTTATTTTTTTAAGATTTGTTTATTTATACAAGAACTGGGGTACAGCCAGAGATGTGGGAGGGTAAGAGAATTCACCAGAGACAGAGTGGGGAGCAGAATAGGCAGATGACCAAAAGCGCTGCTGAGAGGAGCAGCGGGCAAGACAGGAGAGGTCTGCTTCACCATGTGGGTATCTCCCTGGGCAGCCAGGAATCGATCCCGAGCTACAGAGGCTGCGGACATCTTCACAGCATTGCGCTCAACCCGCTGCACCACCAGGGAGGCCCTTAGTTCGTTTTTAGATCCTTTGGCTCAAAAATAATCAAGAAGTATGATTAGGAAATAAATTCACATTTATCAGTGTTTCTTTAACAACTTTTAGAGTATTTTCTTAATGTAGATTGTTTATTTTGCAAAATTTGGATAAGGATTATAAGTTCAGCTTGGACACATTTAGTTTGAGATGGCTTCAAAATATCCAAATATAGATATTTTCATTTTTTTCCTGTATACCCTTTCATTCTTCATTTATATTTTAGATTAAAAATAAAATGACATGTTTATCTTTTAGTGTTACCTTAGATTTTTAACATTTTTCTATGTTGTTCTATGCTACTACTTGATAAAGATGTTTTTAAAAGTTACTTAAACTGAATATGGTGGTTTCTAAATATTTGCTGTTTTGAGTTAATATACAGTAGACATCTTTATATATTCATCTTTTTTATTCTTTTGATTTAGAAATCCTAAGAAATAGTATTATCAGTACAAAATATATGAGTATCATTGTGGCTTGATCTGTGTTGCCAATTATTGTCATGTCTTCCGGAGGAGTTATAGCTCATTGAACTGGTCAGCATGTAAGTTGACTGTTTTTTTACCACCTGCCCACATTACAAATAATCAGTGATGAGTAGCTATCCTGAGTATATGTAGATCGGTAAACACAAATTACACAATCCTGTGTAATCAAATGCTAGTTATATGACCTTGGATTAGTTAGCAACCTCTCTAAACCTTACTTTCAATATCTATAAAATGGGAATGAGGATTATACACTTAATGTTATTATGAAGATCAAATAGATAACACCTATAAAGATCTTAGCACAAATAAGCATCAATTGCTATAATTGTTACCAATATTTTTATTAGTATATGAATATTTTTTCACATGCTGTTTAATAATTTTCATTTTCTTTTGTATCACCAGCTGTTTCTTTTGTCTTCCTGTTTTTTTGGGAGAGTTATGTTATTTTCAATCCTTAAGATGAGATATAACACTCCTTGTTTGGTATTTAGATTGATTTTCCTCCAAACTTGATTGTTTTTGTTATTTAGAAATTTACATTTGTAAAAATTTTATCTAGTTATCATTTCTTTCATATTTTTTTCTTTTGCATCAAATCTGAGGAACGTATTATCATTCTTCCAAAGACCTGTTTGGTATTCTACTAGTTCTTAATGATTTTAAAACTATTGTGTTCTATTTGAGGGCTTGATTCTGTGCATTAACACATATCATTTTCTTGCCTCCCTTTTTCTGTTAACAGACTTAACCTACTTATCCCAATATCATTTTAAAATAATCTTCCCTTTTCCATTGCATTTAGAAAACTTATTCCCCACACATGATGTTCTGTTAGGTGACTATTTTAATCAGTAATGAACTGTGTTGTGACCATTTCTTTGAGGTCACTGGGGCCAGTGATGTCAGGAATTTTCACTGTCTTGGCAGAGTCTTTTACAAAGACAGTTGCTCACTACATTCTGTCCCAAGGTAATTGTGGGTAGTACACAAGAATTTAGACTTACTCAAAAGCTATAAATCTTATCTCCAGTAAATAAAATAAAACTGGCTAATGATCACCAACCATATTTTCTTTCTTCTAAGGGGTGGGCTTGAAAAAGAAAAGGGCAGCTTTCTTACAATAGCACTAAAAAGCTTTTAAGCAGAAAACAGCCATGTCAGCCAAGAGAAGCTGTCCTTGTTACACAAACACACCTTCTCAATTCAGCCCTTTCATGTTACAGTTGTTTCCACATCTGTAGATCCATGAGAGATCTATGCTGAAAATTTGTACCTATGTATTTAAAGTACTTTGTTTTCCAGAAATAAAGCACTCGCTTTTATTGAGACATGTCAGGGCAGGTTAGTTTCAGAGAAATATACCCTTGTGTAAATAATTTGCCTGTAATACATTTCCAGTTATCTGTAGAGGAACCCATTGGGTGTGGAATTTGGAGGAAGGCTGACCTGGGTAGCTATAGATCATCTAATTATCTAGTAGAGTTGAAATCAGTGTGCTTAGATCTCTCATCTTTGGAGACACATCTGGATGAGCCACAGTGAATCACATGGATTTGGGTTTATGGTCTTGTCTTAGTTCAGTTGAGGCATAAGGAAATTATTTTTACTGTCATCTGACCTTACTTATTTTCCTCATAATAGAAAAAACATGGATTTGGGCTGATGCCATTTAATAAAAAATGCAAAGAGTTTAGTGAGCTGCATGAGCCCAGATTTTGGCTGTTTACAACTCAGTTGTGGAGATAAAACCTACCCATATGAAAAGTTTACTTGTACATACAAATTTATGAAAATTTGGTAGAAATCAGTGCATAAATTGGAGTCAAATGTTGGCATAGTGACAAAGTGAGAGTATAGAGGGATGAATCACCGTTGGGAGGGAGAATCCACAGCAACTTCGTAGGTGAGGTAGGACACAACTGGGACTTGAAGGGTGGCTGGTGGAAGTGAAGATAGGATACAGAGCATTCAGATAAGAAGTAGCCTAAAGAAAGACCAAAGGACCCAAATGAGGAAAATGTGCAGAAGAAGCAGTGATTAAACAAGGAGCTGGTGTGAAGGGGACTACAGGGGGGAATGTTGTTTGATGATGAACAGCTTTAAATGGCAGACTTTCTCCCTTAATATTAGTGGAAAACTGGGCCTCCCTGGTGGTGCAAGGGGCTAAGCACTGCACTAGGAAGCAACCTGCAGCCTCTGCAGCACAAGTTTGACCACTGGCTGGCCAGGGAGCAACCCACATGGCGAGGTAGACCTCTCCTGTCTTGCCCACTGCTCCCCTCAGCAGTGCACTTCAGTCAGTCTGCCTGTTCTGTTCCCCACTCTGTCTCTGGTGAATCCTCTCACCCCTCCGCATCTCTGGCTTATACCCCAGCTCTTGTATGCATAAATAAATAAATCTTTAAAAAGATATATTAGTGGAAAACCAAGTTTGTTTTTTTTTAGTAGTAGTATTCAACAGCTGTTTGAATATGAATGCTAGGTATCACTGTACTACTGAAATTTTGCCTTTATGTTTGTTTTAATTAGGATAATGAAGGATTCATTTGGGTTTTTAAGAACACAGAATTAAAAATAAAAAAAAAACTCCCCAGTGTTAAAGCACCTGTTGAAACACCAGTGAAACTGCGCTGTGATACTATAATGGTGAATACATGTGGACACATGGATACATTTGTCTAGACTTATAGAAAGCATAACAGAGTGAGCCCTGATTCAGAGTATGGGCTCTGGGTGAATATGATGTGTCAGTGTAGGATCCTCATTTGTAACAAATGTACAACTCTGGTGGGGAAAGCTGCATTTTGGGTTACACGGTATCAGCCCACGTCCAGGAGGATGTCATGTGTGAAGACAGGGCATATATTGGAAATCTCTTTAAACTTCCACTTTATTTTGCTGTTGACCTAAAGTTGGTAAAATAAAATAACCTGGTTGAAAGAAAGATTTTTAAAAAGAATGAGAGTAATAGATATACACAGGTTTCTTTAAAAAAAAAAAAAAAACTTGAATACAGCTAACCAAGGTAAAATTTAAAAATGCACACCTCCTATGGAGAAATATGTGAATAATTTGATTTTTCATCTGTGAGTTCAAGTCTCGTCTTTTTTAAAACCATACTCTTTGAAATAATTGGAGTAGTGGCATCCTAAAAATTATATTTCTAGTATTTGTTAATTGGGCTTTCACCTTTCAAATATATCTAAATTATACCTCAGTCATCATGGAGCTCCCAATCATTGAGTCCCATTGGTCACACGTGTTGGTGTTCTCTACAAAACTAGTTACGCGTGCATAGCTCCCATAATGAAGGCAGTTACTGCACTTAACATGGCAAGATGATGCAATAGAATGTCCCCGGGCACCCAACAGCTGGATGTGCAGGTCCAAAGGAAGCCAGTGGGTTCTACATCCTTCCCAACAAGGTTTACCCTTAATATTTTTTTGTGTACACTTTCATTCACCTCAGCTCTCCTCCCGGTTGAGGAAACTCAGGCAGTTCAGGGAGTTAAGGGATTTATAATGAGACCTAGGAGGTGGCAAAGGACTCCATTTGTTTATTTTCTCTATCTGTTCTGTCTCACACAATTCTCTCATCTCGTATTTCTTATAAATATTTTGACGTTCTGTTAAATTTTCTCTAATTTCTTCCATCTGGAAAAATGGAGTATTTATCAGACAATTGCAGCCATCTTGTTTATTTTCAAACCCTGACCACTCAATTGCTTACCAAAAAAAGAAAGAAAATAAGAAAGCTTAACATATCCTTGCAGAACTGGATCATGGGGATTGTGATTTTGAAAGAATATTTAAAAAAAAGTGAGCAATGATACTCATGAACTACAAAGAGGAATAATTATTTCTGTTGTATGCTGTCAGTTATTTTGGGGGCTTCTGAAGTGTCAATCCTGCAGGAGTGTCTAAGATCATACAGTGCGCTCAAGTGAGAGGTCAGCCAGGCTCCCCCATGTGGAGTCAGTTAGGTTTGTGAAGGCTGTTGAGGCTCAGTGACCTCATCAGGGCTCTGCTCAACAGTATTCTCTTACATTTTTTAAAAAAGATTTTATTTATTTTTGCATAGAAGAATTTGGGTGTAGGCCAGAGGTGCGGGGGGTGGGGGAGGGGTGAGTAGATTCACCAGAGAAAGAGTGGGAAGCAGAACAGGTGGATCTACTGGAATACATTGCTTAGGGGAGCAGGGTCAAGACAGGGGAAGTCTGCTGTGCCATGTGGATTAGCTCCCTGGCCAGGGGCTGGCGTGGTGGGCAGTAGCCAAGGTAGTGCTAAGACTTAACCCCTAGGACACTAGGGAGACCCTCTCACACTATTTTTGAATGGTTGCCCCCTTGTCACTGGAGCTCCCAGCTGGAAAGGCTTTCTGTTTGCTCAGGTACATCTGATGAGGTTGCCGTATTTGGTGGGCATTTCCCTTAAGGATGGTAGCATTTTGGGGACAGCTCAGCTACAAGTATGACTAGTTAATTTTTACATTTGTGATTCTCTTTCTTACTCACTATTTCTGTCTTTAATGTTTAGATTACATATTCTCCTCATTGTAACATTACTACATGAATGTTGTAGGAAAATGCAGAAGATACTTTTGAAGTATAAGCAGTTTTTAAAAATTATAATCTTGGGCCTCCCCTGGTGGTGCAGGCGGTTGAGCGCAACACTGTGAAGCTGTCCACAGCCTCTGCAGTGCAGATTCGATCCTGGCTGGACGGCGAGGGTCCCACATGGCGTGGCAGACTTCTCCTGTCATGCCCGCTGCTCCCCTCAGCAGTGTATTTCATCAGTCTGCCTGTTCTGTTCCCCACTCTGTCTCTGGTGAATTCTCTCACCCTCCCGTGAATCTGGCCTGTACCCAGGTTCTTGTATAAATAAATAAATAAATCTTAAAAAAAATTATAATCTTACCATCCAAGAGGATCTGTGTGATTTGAGTATTTTTTCCCTTTTTGTGGGGAGGGATATAAATATATTTTCAAAATACATATATATATATTTTTTGGTTTTCTTTCATTTTTAGTGGATGTTATACCAGGAATTTTATTGTGTGTCATGGTGCATTCTTTATACACATGATTTTTTTGAAGGTTGCTTAATATTCTACTTTATCAATTTTGCATTAATTGTACATTTATTATACATTATACATTATAATTATACATTTATTATACATTAATTGCACATTAATTATACAAAATAATACATTTCTTTTATTAGAAATGTGTTTTGATAATTTTTTGAGCATTATAAATAAGGCCAAGATGAGTAATATTTTGCATACACATCTTGAGTTTTAGCCTAAGAAGAATGGAATGTTTTTAAATAAAAATTTTTCTTGGAAATATTTTTAATATGAAAAATTCAAATAAACATAAAAGTTGAGTTTAATACAAAGAATTCCTATATATCTGTCATTGAATTTCAACAGCTATCCAAATTTTCATAAATGGGAATATTTTTCTACATTTGTAATTACTTTTACTGCTTCAGGTACCCTTTAAAAAAATCCCCCAAAAGGTTGTGTCAATTTATATTTCTATGAACTGTCTTAGTAAGAATATTAATGTAAGAAACTAAATTTTATAGGCATTTTTGATAGCAGAGTTTGAAGACATTTTTACATTTTCTTTGCAAATTATATTTAATCTTTTTGCACTGTACATTCCTATCTTTTGTCCCTTTTCCTTTTTTAGTAATGCTTTTTCTTATTTCAGGAACTGTATATAAGAGGGCTATTAAACTGTCATAAATGTTGCAGAATTTATTTGCCTTTTATTTATTTAAAAAATTATTTATTTATGCATACAAGAGCTGGGGTACAAGCCAGAGATGTGGGGGGTGAGAGGCTTGACCAGAGACAGAGTGGGGAACTGAAATACACTGCTGAGGGGAGCCACGGGCGTGCTCCCTGGCCGGCCGGTGGATCGAACTCGTACTGCAGAGGCTGCGGATTGCTTCATAGTGCGGTGCTTAACCTCTTGCGCCACCAGGGAGGCCCTTATTTGCCTTTTGAATGAATATAAGCTGTTTTCTGAGAGGAAGCAGTTTTCTTTTTTTTTAAAGATTTATTTATTTTGGGCCTCCTGGTGGCACAGTGGGTTGAGCGCAGAGCTGTGAAGCTGTCCGCAGCCTCTGCATCGCGGGTTCGATTCCCAGCTGGCCAGGGAGAGACCCACATGGCATGGTAGACCTCTCCTGTCTCGACCGCTGCTCCCCTCAGCAGTACTTTTGGTCTGTCTGCCTGTTCTGCTTCCCGCTCTGTCTCTGGTGAATTCTCTCACCCTCCCGTACCTCTGGCCTATACCCTAGTTCTTGTATAAATAAGTAAATCTTAAAAAAAATGGTGATGAAGCTTCTAGGTGCATGCATAGTTCAGATCTACACTTGAAATATACATACTGGGTGACTTGAAGCTCTTTGTTAAGCCCTCTGGGCCTCAGTTTTTTCATCTATGAAAGATGTGATTATGATGTCGTTTTTGGAGTTAGTGCGGAGTCCTTGGGTTTACTCTGGGAAAGGTATCCCCAGAGCTCCCATTTCAGCAGCATGTGGCGAGTTTCCCGGGCGAGTTTCTCCACGAGACAGAGACAGTAGTTATATTGAAAGAGCAGGTTTATTAGGGAAAGGGACAGAAGAATAAAGGACACTTGCATAGACACAAGAAAGCAGGAAGAGCAGCCCCAGAAGAGACAGGTTTGCTAAGAGAAGCCTGCATGGTTGCAGGCAGGCGGCCTTGACAGGTCATGGGCAGGCAGGAAGCTGCTGCCCTGCAGGAGAGAGTTGGTGAGAAGAGGCATCCCCATAGTCACAGGTGGGCCGATGGAGTGCTGCCCTGAGCCTGTGCAGAGACTGTATGGATATAGTTGTCTTCTCTTTGGGAGGGGTCACTCCTCCATGGTGTGGCCTGCTTGTTGCTGATTTAAGATAACTAGGCAAAACCAGGAAGGAACCAGAGATTCCAGGGTGGGTCCAATTTCCATATCTTTACCCTCAGGCCTGTGCTCCACTCCCTATAGCATCTGATCTTGCTTGGGTCTTATGCCTTGTGATAAGGCACTGGTGCCTAAGGGTCACGACCTCTACAGCTGGGTTAATGGTCAGATTGTTCCCCTCAACCCCCTCCTTGTGAGTCAGGTTCTGGTCTTGGGGCATCTCCTTTCCAGCCTTTCTATTCTTGTCCTCCATCTGTTATAGGACAGGGAGAGGGGCACATCAACTATATCATTACATATTCATAAAGTTGATGTGAGAATTGACAGTATATGTGAGATACTTAGAAGCAAATGCAAATAGATATTAGCTATTGTTACTATACATTTAACTCTGGATTCAATGGAAGCATTTTGGTATGTAACTGATAACTGTAAAATTTTTTTATTAAAGTCTTTGCTAACAAAAATCTTTAAAGCTTTGTGGTGAACACATTTCAACAGAGGGGGAAACATTTAAAAAATAGATAAAAAAATAAATGTGGTTCCCCCCCACCCCTGCTAAAATAAAACAGAATCTTGCTTATAATTCATCCTAGAATTATAGAAAAATATTTTTTTTCTTAGATGTGAAAGAAACATTACCTATTATCAGCTAAACCTTGTTTTAAAAAATGGAGGAAACTATCGTGGAGATATTATAGGACAGGGAGAGGGACCACCCTGTTACAATCCCCCCTTTTAATTTTTATTCCACCATATCTATGGTGGCACAGATCTAATGGTGTAATTTTAGGAGTCAGTCTTTTTTTTTTTCAGGGTTACAATGTGGGTAAGAGAAGCAACAATTAGTCAGTAGTATTGTCCATGAATGTCCAGTATGACAGTTTTCCATTACTTGAAAATAGTCCATTATCCAAGCCAAAAGAAAAAAAGTTCTGGAGTATTAGCTAAAACAAGACCGCAAATATATCAAAATGACAGGGAAAAAAATGTTAAAATGGTTCAACTTATGCAAAACACAAATTTTCTCAACCTTGATCCCAAACTTTTAACAGCATAGCAAAAGTTTATTGTAACAGGGTGGTCCCCAGGAAAGGGGGAGATTCCCTGCCCCACCCAAGGGAGGGTGGAGCTGAGCAGGAAGAGGAGAAGCTGCAGAAGAGACTGAGGAAGGAAGCAGGATGGAGCCAGGAGACCTGTAAGAGGCGCATGGAGCCTAGAGACACGTGAAGAAACTGCGCTTGTCTTTTGGTCGTGGACTGGGTGACACAGATGTGGGTGAGACCCGTGGGGAGGGGACAATGGCAGCTTTTATCTTGATGTTGATTTTGCTCTTTTCCTTCCGGGCTTGTCCGGTTGTTTGTGACCCTTTTCTGTGGGTCCCCACTGGAAGATGCTTTAGACTTGTAGCAGGCTTTGGGGCCTTGTTCTGGGCCGATCCCATTTGGATGGAGTTTTACCCACGAGGGGTTGGGTAACTTTGGGTGCTTCATTTAGAAACTAGACTCTTTGCCTTACCTGTATTGTTTCCTAGTTTTATTAAAGTTCCTTCCCATTAAAGTCTCATGTTTTGTGTTGATGCGGCGGATGGCAGAACCCATTTAGAATAGGCAGGTTTGCGGGGTTTGGGCTGCCCCTCTCCCTGTCCTATAACAGAGAGATGACAGGTTCTCAGGGCTGAGAAGCAGCTGAGTTGAGACTAGAATCAGTTTCATACCACAAAGTAAAGTGACTTTCTAGTTCTGTAGAAACTAGATTGACGCTCTTCAAATGGACATCTGTGGTCAACCTGGGTGTTTTGCACCTGAATTCCCTGCATAATTGCAACAATTCTTGCTTTTGACTTGCTTATGAGGAATTCAACCCATTGAAATGGAGCAATTGAAAAATAATATTCAGGCTGTAACTGTAGACCAGTAGCTACTTCAGTCATTGGGGTCTAGCATTTGTACACTGGCTAATAGATGTTTATTGAGCATGTATGGAGCCCTTGACCCTGCAATGGAGAACCAGACAGAGATGCCTGCCCTCATGGGGTCTGTATTCACCTGATATTGAAACAAAAAACAATGAGTTATCAAGAGTGATAAGCAGTTATCTCAAAAGGGTGCCCCATCACTGTGGAGGGCTGGAGTTGTGGATCCCACGTTAGAAGGGATAGTCAGGGAAGGAAAACCTTTCCAAACTGTAAGAACTTCCAAAACTTTGGTGAGAAGCAGCCTGCTATGTAAATATCTGCAGGAATGGGGATTCTGGCAGAGGGAACACCAAGATCTTAGGGACTGGGATCCAGAAACATTGGCTGTATTATCTATTGGATTTCCTCTCATTTTTTCAATCTCCTGTTTGTTAATATGGGTACATAAGAAAAGCAATTATCTGGAGGGTGGGGAGATTCTGTAGACAGTTTAGCCATAGTCCTTGTAGATGAAAAAGGGCCTTGCCTTCTCTTGCATTACTCTGCATATAAGTCAGTGTCATCTAAGATGAGGTGGAGGTGGTAGAGGTGTTGGGGGTGGTGGGGAGCCTTTAAGAGGGTCTGCCAGCCCTAAACAGCAGGTTTTGGTTTTCCTTGAGCATGCTAATGTTAGCACAGTTCTGGCTGTGCTGCCAGGCCCTTCCATACACATGGCTGTGGGGATGCTGGAGCAGTCATGTATTGATTGGAGTAGTTGCAGCATTTTACTCACTTCTGACTGGAAGACTCATGTTCTGGCAATTTCTGCCAGGGTGCTCCTAAGAGAGGAACATTTTGTGAGAATCATGTTCCCCTTGATTTCCCACACGCAGTTGCTCTAGAAAACTCTCACATTGGCTACCTGGTGCACATTCTCCATTGAATGATTAAAATAAGACCAAACAAACAAAAAATCAGAAGACTTTTTTAAACAGCTCACTTATTTTTAACTTTGCCTTTGGAGGGGTCACCCTGCAGCGTTTAGAGGGCAGCGTGTTACCTTTTTTACACTTGTGTTATCACCTTCAACTTTGCCTGCTACATTAAAAAGCCTGCAGTAAAATAATTATTGACTGAATAAAGTACCCATAGCAGAATCTAAAAGACATTCCCCTCCCATCTCCCAATTCCTCCATCTGACTTTAGTCTTCCCAGGAGAGTTCTGACCCACTCACCTAGGGGAGAGCTACTCTGGACTTTTTCTACTTGTACTATGAAGGGACAAATGAGCAGGATGGTAAAGAATACGGTATGAAGGGCAGCAAATGAGGAGGATCCCACATGGTGCGCAACCTCTCCTGCCAGAACTTCAGTCCTTCTGTGCTCTGCTCTTCTGAGTTCCCTCACCCTCCCACATTGACTGTGCCCAGTGCATGATAAATAAATTGCCTCTAATTATCTTTGTTCTTCTTCTGAAAATTATGGGTGAAAATTTCACTAATTAGAAGTGAATAATAAAATTATCGCCCTCTTGACTATTAGATTTCCTTAGGGTTTTTAGTCTCTAGGTCTCTAGCATTATTTTATTCTGTATGTGCCTGTATATTTAATTAGTTTCTTGTAAACAGCATATAGTTTGTCATGTTTTTGATCCACTCTAACAATTGCTCTTTTAATTGG
Organism: Talpa occidentalis; assembly: GCF_014898055.3. Classification (NCBI taxonomy): domain Eukaryota; kingdom Metazoa; phylum Chordata; class Mammalia; order Eulipotyphla; family Talpidae; genus Talpa; species Talpa occidentalis. The sequence continues at coordinate 78,220,353 of NW_023605194.1, forward strand.
TGTATTTAGGTCATTGACATTTAAAGTGATTATTGATAGAGTTGGGTTTATATCTACCCTATTCGTTACTAATATTCATTAACTGTTTTCTTTTTTTTAAAGATTTACTTATTTATTTATACAAGAACTGGGGTACAGGTCAGATCCGTGGGAGGGTGAGAGGATTCACCAGACACAGAGTGGGGAACAGAACAGGCAGAATGACTAAATACACTGCTGAGGGGAGCAGCGGGCGCAACAGGAGAGGTCTGCAGCGCCATGTGGGACCCTCACTGGCCGGCCGGCTGGGATTGAACCGGCGCTGCAGAGGCTGTGGACAGCTCGACAGCGTGGCGCTCAACCACCTGCGCCACTAGGGGAGGCCCTCATTAACTTTTCTATTCATTGTTCTTGGTCTTTGTTCCTATTTCTGTCTTCCAGTCTTTTTCTGCCTTTGAGGTTTTTATTGAGCATTTATTTTTTTTCAATTTTTAAAAAATTTATTTATGCATACAAGAACTGGGGTAAAGGCCTGAGGTGTGGGTGTGAGTGAGAGGATTCACCAGAGACAGAGAAGGGAGCAGAACAGGCGGCTCTACTGAAAAATACTGCTGAGGGGAGCAGTGGGTGAGACAGGAGAGATCTGCTGTGCCATGTGGGTTGTTCCCTGGCGGGCTGGGATCAAACTCGTGCTGCAGAGGCTGTGGGTAGCTTCATAGTGCTGTGCTTAACCCCTTGCACTACCAGGGAGGCGCATTTTATTGAGCAGTTAATATGATTCCATTTTTTTCACCTTTCTTAGCATAGCAATTATACATTTATTTTACTTTGGTTGCCCTGGAGTTTATAATAAATATTTATAATTTATCCAGGTGTACTTTAAAAAAACACTGTACCATTTCATGGGAAGTGTACTTATAATAAAGTCATTCTAATTCCTTTCTTCCATCCCTTTTAATCATTGTTACTCATTTTACTTATATATAAACATGCATAAGTAACTCATTTTACTTATATATAAACATGCATAAGTACTATTTATAATATATATAATACATAAGCACACATAATTAAATATGCTGTTGGTATTATGTTGAACAAACTTATCTGTTAGATGAATTAAGAATAAGAAAGTAAGTTTTTATTTTACCTCCAACTATTCCGTCTTTGATGCTCTTTTTTTTATGCAGAGCTGAGTTTTCCATGTATAGTAATTCCTCATTTAATATCAATTGTTTCTTGGAAACTTCAACTTTCAGCAAAAAGACATAACAAGACCAACCATAGGCTAATTGATATAAACAAGAGTTAAGTTCCTACAGTATATTTCTGGTCACAAAAATATCACCAAGTTTTTGAGTAAAGACCCCCCCAAACACTTCTTATATTAAACAATCATTTCTGTTTATCCATTTATTTTCCAATCTGCTTATTACAGTTCAGGGTCATGGGTGACCATGGTCTGTGCCTGAAGTTCAGGGCACAAGGTGGGAGCCAAACTTAGACAGGAGGCCCTTCCATCACAGACACACTCACAACCACTCTGAGACTAGAGGCACTGAGACATGGCAGTGAGCCTACTGTGCACATCTTTGGGATGTGGGAGGGAATTGGAGTTTCTGGGAAAACCCCATGTAGATATGGGGAAAATGTGCAAAGTGCACAGATAGCGGCCACTGTTTGGAATTTTGTTTTACCAACCTTATAACTAAGTGATACCATACCCATGCTATTTTGATGACCTACTCTATGTCATTTTCTTCAAAGAAACTGCTTTTAAAAATTATGTGACAGTTTTACTGGAAACAAGTTCCATCAACTTTTGTTTTTCTCAGAAAAATCTTTATTCCTCTTTCACCTTTGAAGGATTATTTCCCAGGGTACAGAATTCTAGGTTGGTGTTTTGTTTTTCTCTCTCAACACTTTAAATAGGTTACTATACTCTTTTCTTGATTGCATGCCTTCTGAGAAGTTGGATATAAATCTTATCTTTGTTCCTCTGCAGGTAAGATGTTTTTTCTCCTGACTTCTTTGAGGACTTTATCTTTGATTTTCTGTAATGATATACTTAAGTCTGGGTTTTTAAATTTTTTTTCCCTTAACAGTTCATTTTAGCAGTTCCGTTTTATTGCATTCTACATGTTTGTTTTTAGAAGATACTTATGTTTCTATCTGTCCTGTATAGAGAAGTAAATTCATTACCTTTTAAAATTGATATTTTCATTAGAAAGTTGCTGCACTTTGCCTGAAGTAGAGTCAGGAGGATACAGGGAATTCGCTTGGTGGAAGTTGGGGCAGTACTTGGCTGCTTCTCAGTAGAACTTCACTTTGCTGTGGACTTCGGTGTCAGCTCTCCTTCCCCTTCTTTTTCAAATCCTGAACAGACCAGAGAGCTTCCCTTGGGATAGCGCGCACAACACTTACGCAGCTCTTGAATGACAGCCTGACACTTAGATTCCATGTAGTTGTTGGCTTGTAAACATTTCTGTATTTCACAGGCTTGTTTCTGGCACGGATCCTTCTGGGGCATATCCAGAAGAATGAATATGATGTTTTTAGGGTTAATTAATCCGGAGAACAGCAAGGCTCAAGCTTCCAGGGGTCACGACCCTGGCTACTGCCGCTGGGATCAGGACCAGAGCTGGGGGGAGCTGAGGGGCTCTCCACCACGGTCCTCTCCCCCAAGTTAAGAGGCATGGGCCAGCCACTGAAGAGGTCTTGCAGAGTTGTTCAAGAGTCAGGGGCAGTTTCTTGGAAATAAAACAAACCATAACTGTCAGGACCAAATTTCAAAAGCGTGACCCGCCCCCGCCCCCTGGGAGGCCATTGTGATGCGCATGTGCACCAAGGCCACTTCCATCTTGGACCACTAGTAACCCTCCCTAGCCCTGCCTCCGGATACCTAAGGGGTGGGGATTAACTGGGAGTGGCAGGGCTGCTGTAGGGTGTTCTTTTTTCGTGGTGCATTTATCCTGTTGGGTTATTTGGTTTTTATTGTTGAATTACAGCTTTTTTGTATATCTTTGTTAGTAATCCCTTATTATATATTGTGGAAATATTTTCTCCCATTTTATAGGGTGTCTGTTTAATTATCTTGTATTTTTCCTTCATTATACAGGAGCTTTTTTTTTTTTAAGGATTAAGGCAATCCTAATTTTTTAAAAAAAATTCTTGCCATAGGGGTTGAGTCACCCAAAATATATTTATTGTTGATATTATGGAATGTATTACTAATGTTTTCTTCTATGTATTGTATTGTTGTATCTAAACCTTTAGTCCATTTGGTATTTAGTTTCTTATGTGGAGCACCATTTTTTCAAGAGTCTGTCTTTCCCATTTTATGGTCTTGGATGTTTTATCATAGATTAGTTGCAAGATTTATTTTTGAACTTTTGATTGGCCTTTGTATCTATTTTTTGGCCAACAGTTTTTAAGATTGTTGCATTCTAGTAAAGTTTGAAGTCAGGTTATGTGATATTTCCATTTCCTTTTTCCCTGGGGGGGGGTCTAGTGCAAGGATTAAACTGGTAAGCAAGGGGAAATGGCTGCTGCATTAAATATATTTAACATCTACTGAACATTTCTATGTGGCATAAATATATTGAAAATATTCATATTTTGTTTAGTTCTCATAACAACCTTAAGACATAAGTATTTTCTAGATGGTGAAATTGACTTATAGAGAAGTCAAGAAACTTGTCCAAAGCCACACAGCAAGTAAGTGGCAGAGCCAGAATTTGAACCCAGGCAGTATGTGCTCACAGTCCTGTAAGTTAGCCAAAGTGTAATGCAGTAGGAGAATACACACACATGTGTATGAACACACACGTGCACACACACACACACACACACACACACACACACACACTGTACTGCACTGCAGTCTTTGTGGTGTGAAGGAAAAGATGAACTCCTTTCAAGTTGATAGGATTTTTTCTTGAGAGCCTGGCTCCTACTAGGCTCTCAATAAATAGTGGTTGAATGAATAACATTCTCCTGACATCTAACTCACTGCTTTAAGTGGAAGTTAACCATTAAAGTGGAAAACTGTTTGAAGTATGTTAATCTAGAGTAAGAGTTTAGGGATCTGAAAGGGGTGAGATCCTGAGGCTTCTAGAGGTGTGAACAACCCATGCAATCTCACATGATAATCAGGGACTGATAGCAGCATAGCGATCATTTTTGGATCATGATGGCATTAAGATCCATTTCTCAGCCATGCCTTCAAAAAGCAGCTGTTTTATATCTGCTGTATTTTAAAGTCAGTAAAACACTGCATGTATAGATAGCAATTTTTTACTCTGTACTTAAAGATCTGTTAGGAAGGCAAATTTCATGTGAAGAGATTAACACACACACACACACATATATACACACACCCTGCCTCATTTTATTAAAATCTCCCCTTATTATTTCAAATAGGCTCATGTTCATACCACATTTATTCTTTACTGTTAATTGCTTCTTTATCAGTTAAGTTTTTGTAGGTCTTTTTTTCCTTTACTGAATTGCAGACTACCAAAGGCCAGATTCTGGTCTGTGTCCGCATGTCCCAACTCTTTGCCCATCCTCTCCAACAAGAATTTGTGCCTTTCAAATATCCTACCAAATCCGTTTCCTTTAAGGGAAGATATAAACTCTGTCCTTTCGGAAGCCAGGTTTGAGTATGTGTATAAGGTAGAGAAAGCCAAGGATTGTAAAATGTCAGGATATGACCAAATCACAAAGATGATTTAGGAAGGGGAGCACAACATATTAATGATTAAATAAATAAATAAATAAATAAATAAAAAGGTGAGGGTGCATTTAACTACCTTTATTCCACACATTATTAAGGTTAGTGAAACTACATATTTGTGGTGCTTATATTTCTACACAGAATGTTTAAAATGGAATTTTCTAATTTAGGCTTCATGAAACAACTTGCCTCACTTAGAATATTTTCCTGAAATATTTCTATTGGTTTATGAAAACTTAGTAAAAATGCTTTCAGATTTTACTAAAAATATTTTAAAATTTCTAGTTAGAAGATTGAATATACACATGAAATGCTTAAAGCAGAGTCAGATATTCTCATTTTTCATAGGATTTGTTCATTCTGTTGATTATGCTATTATTAAATGATCAGTGTTTTTAGTCTGGGCTCCCTGAGTTCAACTTAGATGATATTAGCATGTTACGACAGTAATATACCTTTCATTATTTTTATACCAGTTATTAAAAATGGCCCATTCAGAAGTTCTAATAATTTATGTAGCAAAATGCAAATCCATTTTAGACATGCAGGAGTAATGATTCTAGAATGATATGACAAATACTGGATGGTGTCACATTTTCTGTATGTGAATAGAGTAAAACAAAACAAAGGGACAGATGGAACCAACCACAACAAATCCTTGAAAGCTGATTGTAGAATTAAGGCTACCAGAGGGGAAGAGGGAAGGTGGGGAACACAGAGAGCAGGGGGCCCCATGGATTATGGTGGGGACAATGGTTGCCATGGTGGGGTAACATCTAAAGACGCATGAACCTGCACCTCTGAGTCAGTGATGCAAGCCATTGTGACCTCAAGAAAAATAAAAAACAAGAAAATATAGGTATATTTACTGTTAATAAATAAAAAGATGATTAGTTTTTGAAAACCAAATATGCCAGAACTGATGTAATCAAGTAATGACACCCTTTCCCTCAAAAATACTTGGGAGTTATATATTTAGCACAGTGATTTTTTAAAAAAGATTTATTTATTTTATGCATACAAGAACTGGGGTATAGGCCAGAGGTATGGGGGGTGAAAGGACTCACTGGAGACAGAATGGGGAGCAAAACAGGCAGATTGTCTGAAAACACTGCTGAGGGGAGTAGTGGGGAGACAGGAGAGGTCTACTGCACCATATGGGTCACCTCCCTGACCGGTCACTGAATTCGTGCTGCAATAGCTTCAGGTAGCTTCATAGTGCTACGTCTTAACCCATGCGCCACCAGGGAGGCCCTAATACAGTCATGTTTTTAATGTTCAAAGTATTCTGGAATCCATCTCTGCATTGCCAAAGCCCAAGTCATGCCCCTTTGAATGCCTGTGTTTATATGGTGGTAGCTGGGGAGACGTTTCGACAGTCACTCGACCCTCCATCGGGAAAGGACTTGCTCATTACCCAGCTGCCAGGAGTGTGAAGAGCTGACAGCACCGCTTGTTGGCTTTTCAGAGCTTGTCTCATCTTTCAGGCTGGGGTCCTGATCAGCTTGGAGTGACCCTCTCCAGTGACTAAGCAAGGTATCAGAAGGTCTAGCCATTTTGCCCAACTCAGACCCACTTCCTGGGCATCTTTGCTCCACACTCTGTTCAGCTGGCAGAGACATTGTCAGAGGTGCATCTCAGTCAGACGCCTTCCTTCATCCATCTGGCATTTCCCTCTTTCTTCATTGGTTGCTCCGCAATATGTCTCTTACACTCTTAACCTTTCAGATAAATCAACCTGTGACAACTGGTAACACCTTCATGCATTAACTCTTAAAAATAAATTGAGTGCTTATTTTTTTTTAAGATTTATTTATTTATGCATACAAGAACTGGGGTACAGGCCAGAGATGTGAGGGGTGAGAGGATTCACCAGAGACAGAGTGGGGAACAGAACAGGCAGACTGACTGAAATACACTGCTAAGGGGAGCAGCGGGAGTGTCAGGAGAGGCCTGCTGCGCCATGTGGGTAGCTCCCTGGCCGGGGATAGAACTCGTGCTGCAGTGGCTGTGGATAGCTTCATAGATTGCGTCTTAACCCCTTGCGCCACCAGGGAGGTCTGAGTGCTTAGTTTTTGCTGGTCATCTTCTAATTACTAGAGACACATTAAGGGATGTATCTGTCTACCTTACCCTGCCTTACAGGGCTTATCAAGGCCCAAATGGGGTACCAACAGACAGGTAGTGATAACAGAACTTGAACAGTAGTATGGGGAAGCAAGATCAGCATGATGGGAGTACTGAAGATTTTTGGGAAGTAAGGGAAGATTTCTTAAAGACATGATTTCTAAAGTCAAATCCAAGAAAGTTGATGGGGAGGACAGAATTTGCCAGGAAAATGAAACTGTGTGTTCAAAGAGTTAGTGGTGACTGGGATAGTATATGGCATGTTGCTGGATGAGTAGTCCTGAAAGGCTGGAATAGAGAGATCAGAAGAAAGTGTTTGAATAAGTTACAAGAAGCCCCAAGAGGGAGATTCAGGATGTCCTTCTATTCTGTGTTGAGGACAGAGTAAAGGGAGGAGCAAGACATGAAATCAGGAATAATAACCCTAGATGAGAATCCCATTTGTAAACTGCTTTAAAGAGTCTGAAAATCTTTATCCTGAGGACAACAGGGAACTAAGAAAGAAACTAATAATAATAATAATAATAATAATAATAATAATAATAAAGATCAGATATGTCTGACTTAGAAAGACCATTCTGGATGCAGTAAGAATTGGATTGTGGGAAGGCAAGGAGAGTATTAAGAAACTGTTGCAGAATATCATGCTATACCTGTCAGCTTGGACTAGGAAAGGGACAGTAGGGGTGAAAGTAAGTAGATAAATGTAATTCCTATTATGGAAATAGAACTGAATAGACATGGGAAGTGAAGGAGAAGGAGTTAAAAAAGAACCAAATTTTCGTCTTGGCAACTGTGGTTACCTGTTACTTACCAATCAGGCAAGATGAGAAGGATTTGACGTACTCTCACTGGCGTGATGATGGAGGGGCCGCCTGACAGAGATTATGTGTGGTTTCTAGGCCACTAGGAGTGTCTCCTGACTCACCGGCAGCAAGGCCATAGGGTCCCCAGTCCCATGACTGTAAGGCATTGAATTCTACCAACAAAAAGGATGAGTCTACAAGTGGGGGTGGCATTAGAGATGGTAAATTGGCAATAAGATAAGAAAGCGTTACGTCCAAGGATAAACAGGACAGTGCAGCTCCTTGAGAGCCCATTTAGTGCAGTTGCCAACTGCTTTGTTTTTGGGACATAGGAATAAAGGAGACTTGTCATATAAAGATTTATTTATTTATTTATTTATACAAGCACTGGGTACAGTCAGAAGCGCGGGAGGGTGAGAGAATTCACCAGAGCCAGAGCTGGGAACAGAACAGGCAGACCGATGAAATACACTGCTGAGGGTAGCAGCGGGCGCAGCAGGAGAGGTCTGCACTCCATGTGGGACCCTTGCCGGTGGCTGGGGATCGAACCAGTGCTGCAGAGGCTGTGTGCGGGCAGCTACACAGCCCAGTGCTCAACTGCTGTGCCACCAGGGGAGGCCCTGAGACTTGTCATATAAATGAAGGTATGTGTAGGTGAGTGATGGTGGGGAGAGGTGGTGGGATGGTGAAAGGTTTCTTTGAGTTTCCAGGTCTGCGCTTGGCTGAAGTGACCAACCAGTGTTTTCTGAGCAAGCGGAGTATAGGGGCAGGGGACTCTGTGCATCAGGTGATGAAAAGATAGTTATGATTTGTGGGAGGAAAAATAGAACGGTGAATTTGGTCATGAGGGTGGTCTCTCTCCATGCTCAAGAGCCTCTTACCACAGTACTCTTGAGCTGACTGGAGCCTGGGCGAGCTGAGAGTGAGACCCAAGGCACCACGAATTGAGAGCTGGTTGGGCGGGCAAGGCGTGAGAATGGCCAGTCCTGCTCTGGAAAGGGCTCCTCACTCACTGCCTGGTCCTTTTCGGATGGGCTCAGCCACAGGTATCTGGAAATAATTTAGGAGAAGCCCCAAGAGAGAGATTCTGGATTTTCTTCTATTCTGGAATGTATGTTCTGGATTTTCTTCTATTCTGGAATGTATGTTAGAGCCAAAGTAACATTTTATTGTGAGCTCCATTGTAACTTGTGCTTGAGAAGCAAAAGCTGTGACTGCATTCAGATTGATGCTTCTCCAGTAGAAAGTTTTTAAAGACACCTTTGCCTACTGTGTAGATTACTGAAACCAGATTGAAAACACTAGAATAATGTGTTACCATTTTAAAGCTATGTGTCCCCTGATCAATGCATAAGACTTTGGACTGTGTCATGATTGCCCAGATGTGCTGTTCGTTTATTTAGTTATTTTTGGTAGAGTAGAGTGTGACTTCCTTATAATCTGGAGCTGTACATAGGGGCTGCCTTTATTTGGTCAATGCCTAATTTATGCTTCTCTCTTATACATGGCAATTGTTATAGCTTCATAATAATAATATTTATTTATGCATTCCACAAATATTTGTTAAGTGCCTCCTCTTGTGTTAGTTACTGTTCTAGGTGCTACAGATACAGCAGGATAACATAGACAAAGCTCTGCTGTCACAGAAAGGAGGCAGGCAGTACTTTAAATAAATAAAATATATCATGTTAGATGAGGAGAGACACTAAAGAGGAAATAAAACAGGGGTGAGGACAGGACTTGGAGGATAGACTGTTAGATAGAGAAGCCAGGGAAGGCCACACCTAGAAAAGAAACTGCCGAAGGTGTGAAGGAGAGGCATAGCCAGTCTTGCAGCAGGCATCTTTACTCAATATCTTAAACGCACATTCTATTCCTAAGTATTTGAGTGACTCAATGACACAGTTAACAGGATTAGTCAAAAAGCTTTTACATCTAACTGAAAATATTTTTATGAGTTGGATTTGAGTTTACCATAGAGAGAGGCAATTTGTCCCTGGCAAATTGAGAGGTGGTGCTGGTTTGACCTCTGTGCACAGAGAGAAACTCTAATCTTCAGTAAGGATTCTGACCTGAACTCTAATTTCTGCTGCTTCTGAGGATTTCTTCCTCTGTATGTAGGGAAACCAACCTGGTGGGAAGCATAACAGAATGAACTTGTCTGGAAAAAAGTAATCTAGTCGGAAAATGTTTATTAAACTAGGGGGACCCTCAGAGACAACCCCATTACAGGGGAAGAAACTGAAGGATTGATTCAGGTGAAGACGAACTGTAATGACTGGATTTCAGCTCTTCCTGTTTTGTTCACTCTTCTTTCTTTCCTCATCTCCTGTAAGTGATGATGAAGAAAGATTTTTTTTTTTTAACCACAACCCTCTCCATGCCCAGAATTGATGAACTGGCTGTGGTTTTGTTTCCTGTGAGCTGAGCATGTCCAGAGGAGGAAAAAGGTCCATAGGTAGAGGGATTTACCACTCAGCTTGTGAGTCAACCCTCTGCAATTTCTCGCTTCTTTTTTTTTTTTTTTTTAAAGATTTATTTATTTATTTATACAAGCACTGGGTACAGTCAAAAGCGCGGGAGGGTGAGAGAATTCACCAGAGCCAAGGGGGGAGCAGAGCAGGCAGAAGGACCGAAGTACACTGCTGAGGGGAGCAGCGGGCGGCAGGAGACGTCTGCGCGCCATGTGGGACCCTCCTCCGGTGGCTGGGGAGCAGCTGGGGATCGAACCGGCGCTGCAGAGGCTGTGGGCAGCTTCGCAACCCAGCGCTCAACCTCTGCACCACCAGGGAGGCCCTAATTTCTCGCTTCTTGAGACAAGCCAAGGAGTAGCAAATTCATTCCAATGAGCTCTCTGGGCCTGACACTTTCTAGGCTATCTCATTGGTAGCTTCTAAGGACCACAAAAAGAAAACAAACACAATCATTGACAGAAGAAAAAGAATTCTGTTATTCAGACTATGCATTTGTACAGACTGGTTTGGATGAGACATTGGAAAATTCTGCTCACTTCTGTGGAAATATTTATTTTTCGATGACATGTTCTTATAGATCCTCTACAAAATATAAATGGAAAAAGAACAAGTGAGTTGAAGACATGGGTGTTATGTGTGCCCATGCTGGTCCCAAACCACCTTTCATGTTCCTGACCACTGCCAGAGGCAATCCAATATTTTTTGCTAGCTGGCTTCAGTGATAATCCTTTAAATCTCCATGCATTTTCTTATGTAGCATGAGACTCTGAGGAGTTTAAAGAACTCTATAGACATGATTTGCTGGGTCCTAACAGGTCTTTCCAGGGAGTGTGGGACAGACTGGGAAGGAATGAGGTATGACCAGGGTCCAATTCATGGGGAGATGATACCACCAACAGGCAAGACTGACACCTAATCAGAATCAGAAGGAGCCAATGGGTGGGCAGATTAGCAACCCTGTCAGGAACCCTGATGGAGCTGAGTGTGCAACCAGAAGAGCCCTCTCCCATGGGTGACTCCTCCCTTGCAGGCCCATGGCGGACTCCCTGTGGTTTGTGTGTAGAGAGAGGGGCTACCACAGTTTTAAAGCCACAACGTGCTAACACTGTTCAATGAAACCTTTCTGGATTCCTTTATTTATTTATTTTTTTAAGATTTATTTTGTTTATGTATTTATGCATACAAGAACTGGGGTACAGGCCAGAGGTGCAGGGGGTGAGAGGATTCACCAGAGACAGAATGGGGAGCAGAACAGGCAGATCTACTGAAATACACTGCTGGGGGGAGCAGCAGGGAGACAGGAGAGGTCTGCTGCACCATGTGGATGAGCTCTCCGGCCGGGGATTGAACTCATGCCACAGTGGCTGGCGATAGTGCTGAGACTTAACTCCTGCGTCGCTAGGGCAGTCCTGGACTACTTTAGATGTATGGTTACTCCTGTCTTTGAGTTGTAAAGCAGTGGTGTTTCTCCTATGATGGTTCATAGCTCTGTAGTCTCTGGCATAATCACTTGTGTTGCTTTTCACAGTCTCTAAAATGCCTCAGACAGTGCCTTGCAAATAACAGGTGTACAGAAATGTTTATTGATTTGAATGGATCAACCATAATTCACATAGATTATGAAAAAAGAGAATGCTAGTAATACCTAGCACATAGGACTACTGATACATAAAATAAAATGAGTGATAGAAAATGCTTTGCTCAGGACCTGGCACATAGCTGCCCCTTTTCTACTAGCATTATCATTATTAACATAAACATTTACTGAATCAAGATCAGTAAATCCATTTAAATGCTTGTTCCTAACAACTGGTCTTCTGACTGCTAATGATTATTAATTATAAGGTCACTGGAATAAGTTTTGATTATTAAAATAAATTCTAATATATTTTAATGTCAGAGAAAATTGTGTTTTAAAGTATTCCTTATTCTCTGATAATTGAACTAAGGACCAAAGTTGGATTGATTCTGAACCAACACTTCGGGATTTGCGTACAGTTGCCTTGTATGCACAGTATGTTTGAGGCCTCCCCTGGTGACATGTGGTAAGGGCAGGAATGGGAGAACAGGGGTCATCTCCTTGGACACTGGATCTCTGACAACTTTCCTGTTCCTGATCTCCTAATTGCAAAAACAAAATCTGTTCTTTCATGGCTTGGAAGCTATTTATAAACAGTGACTTTTCAAATCTCCTGATCATTACAGCAGTAAATGCATATTTTATCGTTTTCCTCTCCTTGAGGAAATATGAAATAAGTTTCCTGAATATAGGAATGGATTATGGTGGTACGTACAGTGGCATATATACTGCCTGGACTTCGCAGTACTTGCCCTCGTAGATTTCTTTCAGTGTGTTTGCTCATTCATCATACTAGATGTTAAGCTTGATGAGGACAAGGATTGTGCTTATTTTTCTCTGTATCCTTGGCTGTGGTAAATTTACTTTCGTTTAAGAATTCGATGTGGCATAAAGCTAGTAGAATTTAATAAAAAGCTAAAGGAAGGACTTGGTAATTGTCATGTGACTGGCAGTCATTTTGGTGTAAGTCATTTTGGTGTACTTCTCTCCAATTATTAGGCATTGACTTTCAAGTATTTGGAGGATTTCTTTTGAAAATTCATATTTTCCTAAGATTAAAATCTATAATATATGTATGTCATAAAGAGAGTGAAGAAGACAAGTCATAGACTGGGAAAAGATATTTTCAGAATATATAAATGATAAATGATTAGTTCAGGATCTATGGAGAACTTTAAGGAATTAGTAAGATAAATGTCTAACAAAAGAAAATGGTCTAATTTTACTTGAATTTGGGAAATTCAAGTAAAAACCAAAAAAAGTTACCACTTCATTCCCAGCAAACTGAATTCATAAAAGGTATCTAATGCTTGTGTAGTTACACATTGTTTTACATACTTTATAGGGAGTTTGTTTAATTCTCTCAACAACTTTATAGTTATTTCCATTAGCAGACTAGTAAAACAGGCACAGAGTGGATAAGTGACTTTTATAAGGTTGCAAAGTAAAAAGTAATAGCAAGGATTTGTTGCAGGTGTATTGGTTACAGAGTCTGTGATCTCAGTCTCTGCTCTACCTTTCCTCCCTGGTAATGCAGAGACTGGGGAAGTGCTCACCATGCTTAACTAGTTTTGCCAATAATTTGGTGTTATCCAGTAGAACTAAACTTATGCATATCACATGACCTGCTAATTCTGTGTGGTGTTTATTGTAAACTGTAATCCTTGTATAAGTGGACTAAGAGATATATTACAATTCAAAGTAACATTGTTAATAAAAGAAAAAAGCCTAGAAGCAACCCAGATGTCCACTAATGGTAGAAAGGGTAAGTAAGTTATAGTATATTCGTACTATGGAATACTACACAGCATTTCCAAAATGGCATGGATTATAACCACCATCTCTCTGACTTTTTCTGTTATGATGTAGCGTTCAGTACCCAACCCCTGACCACCAGCATGAGCCTTTTTTAGAGGATATAAAAATTATGCCTTTATATTCCTCCTTACAATCATTATATTGTGCCTCATTGTTACATTGATTGATAATTTTTTTTTCTGCAAAGTCTAGATAGTAAACATTCTAGACTTTGTGGTCATAGTGTCTCTGTTGTAACTACTCAACTCTGCCATTATAGTGCAAAAGCAGCTATAGATGACATATAAACTGCTGGGCATGGCTCTGCTCCAGTAAGGCTTTATTTATGAAACAGGCTGTAGTTAGCTGAGCTGTCGCCTGCAATATAAAAAGGAATTTTGTAGAAGGCCCTTCACTTTCTGATCTTATATCCTATATTTTCATTTCCCAAATAACACTCTGCTTGTTCCTCTTTTTATGCTTCTCTACATGTCCTTTCTGGAAAGTGCTCCACCACTATTTTGCACACATGAATTCCTTTCATCTGCCAAAACAAGACAAAACCCCAAACACAATACAAAACAAACAAATCCTCATCTCTGAAGCCTTCCCGACTCTGCTTCCCTCAAAAATTAGGTATTTTTTCTTGTATCCCCATAGAATCTGTAGATTCTTCTATTATAGCATTTTTTCTAAACCTAGTTTTATAGTTCTTAAACACTGTTGCTCTTTCTTTATTCCCTCCTTTGTTCATTTCATTGAGAAATGAAAATTTGTCTTAATCATATTTGTATTATCAGAAGTAGTACAGTACCTTACCTATAGCTGTAGGATAACAAATGCTCAGTAAGATGAAGCAGGAAACTTGTTTTAGAATAAGGTTGGAAGTACCAATCATTTGAATTATGTCTGTCTATATAGTATCATTTGATTCACTTTGAAAATGAAATATTCAGATTTTTGTTGGAGATGGTTTTGTTTTTTATGGCATTGAATAGAATTTGATTGGATTTTCAATGTTCTACTACTCATTGACTTTTCATCATTTCACCTATGTAGATCCTGGGGTTAATTATCTTGGTATAGTCTCTTCTTGAAAATTCAGTAATAATGTATGGAAGATAAGATACGGATAATGACCATATCTATTTGGCCTTGTCACACACCCTACTATAAATACCCACCACTCATGATAGAGTGAAATGTTGCTCATCTTGCCTGTTTTCACATTACATGTAAATAGACTCCTATAACATGTGTTAATTGTGACTTTTTCCCTTTCAGTATTATGTTGTTAAGATTAATCTACAATGAAACATATAGTTATTTTTCATGCATTTATTATTAGTAGTATATTTTTTACTACTATATAGTATTCCATTGCATGAAGACACTCAGGATAAGTCAAGGAAGAGAGGATTTTGTTGGATGGTTGTGGCACCATTGACTGAGATCAGGATTTTAGTTCTCTATGGGACGAAGATGAACTTAGTTTAGTGAACCAAGAGGTTAACTGACAAATCTCAAAGGATGCTGGACTTTGAGCTGAGATTAGAGACTCCAGTGTGCATAGGTCTGAGACTTTTCAAGGAAGAAATGCATTTTTGAAGTGGACAGTGTAGAAGCGGTGTGGGATTCTGAATTGGAGATCTGCAGCATTCCCAGCCATCAGGTTGGGGAAGGAAGCATGGAAGACTAAGTGTGCG
The DNA here is from genome assembly GCF_014898055.3 of Talpa occidentalis. Lineage (NCBI taxonomy): Eukaryota > Metazoa > Chordata > Mammalia > Eulipotyphla > Talpidae > Talpa > Talpa occidentalis. The sequence goes on from NW_023605194.1 coordinate 78,235,559, forward strand.
TGCGTGCATGTGTGCGTGCGTGTGTGTGTGTGTGTGTGTGTGTTAGAGCAACAGACCTGGAAGCGTTGCTCACTTTCAGTCTACAATTTATTGTGAGAGCTCTGCTACATGGCCTTACTTTTCCATAGAAACATAACAGCTTTATTGTCAGGTCTTAGGGATATTTCCTGGGGGACCTTAGGCTTTCTGATGATTGAGGGAAATGCGTCACCAGTGAAAAGATTGCCTTTGGGGGGCCAAAGTAGCTGTTTGCTCGCTCTTTGCACTCCCTCAAATGAAGAAAAGATCCCCCAACACTATGCCAATTACATCGTGCTTACCAGTTGCTTAAACTGGAAACTTGGTTTAAACCTAACTATTGTTCTCCCACCCAGAGTCAGAGAATGTAGAAATGCCCTCTCTCTCTTCTCCACTGTCTAACAGGAATAAACGCTGCCTCTCATTCCCATTGGAAAATAGCCAAAGTTATTGTGACAGGACTGTGTTTTGAGCAATGTTGGCTATTTGTTTTTTGGAGCACAAAGCAAGCAATAAATCTGTCATCCTGAAAAATCAGGTTGTGACCCGAAGGAAGGAGCAAATTGTGACTTTAGGTAAAAAAGAGTGACCTACCAGAAAGGATAATTTATCATGATAACAAAATTGCTGGTGCTCTCCTGACCGACCAGGAAGAAGGGCTGCAGTAAGCAAATTCGGGGAGATGCAAGCCTCCGAATATTTTGAACTGATCAATATTTCCAGGGTTCACAAGCAGCCAAAAACCTGTCATCGTTCACAGTAAGTACATTGCTCACCTGATTTGTAAAAGAAAGAACTGAGAGCTTTAATTATTCACTTTTAAAAAAGTCACCACTCAACAACAGGCATTCATTGCAGGATGAAAATAAATATTCTCTTGGGGATTTAAGTCTCGATTTTTATGGAGAAGCAAGAGATAATGTGACCTGGAAATGCCTAACGAAATTGACTGTTGGGGATTAATGTTTGCGTGTTCTTATGTTAGAACCTGCAAATAATATCTTGGGAATTATCAGTAAAATAGACTGAGCCAAAGACACAAGAGGTTATTTGAGTCAATAATTGTACCTTTCCACTTACATTGGGTATCGACCCCTTCACCCCGTCAGTCGCTTGCCTGCCACTCCACCCTACTCTGTGGCGGCACCTGCTGGAGAGTAGAGGGAATCGAGGCTGGGGTATTACTCTTCCTTGCCCTCCTGCAAGTAGCTTCTTTGAAGGTCACAGCTCCATGAAGGTCATATTTTCTGAACAAACCATTCTATCTCTAGATGTTAGTAACCCTTTCCTTTTCTTGGACCTTTGTCCCACGGGTGATAAATGGCCCCACTGTCAGTACCTTGGGGTCCTGCACCTCCTTTGTGGCTTCTTTGCACACTGCCCACACCTTTGTAATTGAAGCATTCCAGATTTGGAGTGTGCTGAGTCCTGCTCGGGTCTTGACTGATAGACCTCTCGAGGAGCATCTTCTGTGGATCTCCACATCATCATGGGTTTCCAGGGCTCTGGGTCACTAAGGTACTTCAGTCAGTGTTCCCGTCTTTAAATAGGGATGGCAAATTATATCAGTCATGGGGTGAAAAATGTGAAGTTTCCATATGTAGCTCAATACTGGTTGCTCTGGATATTATAAAGCTGTGGTTTTATCTCCAGATTTTGCTGACAAATACAAATGTGATAAATCCAACTGTATGTCATCATCACTTCTCAATAGTCGAAGGCTAGATAAGCATTCACCTTCTGAGCATTAGTGCCCATTATCTCACAGCCCCATTGCCACATGGCGACACTCTTTCACTTCATCAGCTTACAAATCCAGCCGTCCTCCCAACAAACTTGGCAGGCTCATCCCATTTCTCAGAAGAGATTTAATAGCAGTGAGTTCATGTACTACAAAGACTTCATTACTTTTATTAGCTCTCCAGGCTCCCTGCTTACTGGTGCACTGCGAAGTATTACTGAATAATCTATAGTTGTCAGAAAAATAAATGTGCTTTTGTGTCGTACAGCTTTAATCCTACTTATTTTCTTAGGGCATTTTGGAAGGGTTTAGACAGATTTCTTCAGCAGAGGAACGCTGCAGAATGGTGTGGTTTATGTCCAATATATTAGCACCACAGAATGTCCCACTTTCTTGAGCCTACACACCTGTTGAAATGCGTTCATAACGCCGGGTGGCAAGCTGATTCCTGTTGCTTTTCAGGTGAAGGCCAATTTTCAGGAAAAAAAAAGAACTCATTTGTTGTTCTTTTAATTATGTTCTTTATCTTAAAAAAGTCAAGTGTTTTTGTGCATCTTTTTCCCCATCTATAATATACATATTTGCATAAATTGTGCCCTTGACATTGGAACCCCCTCAAACCCAATCCTTTGCCATCACTTTCAAGTATCTTCGAGAGCATCCTTGACAACATGGATCTTCAGGCTCACCTTTAGGTTTGCTGTGCCAAACATGTGGTCAGTTATTTTTTAAAGAGCCCTGGTCCCTTTGTATGGAGACATCAGAATCTCAGCTGCACATTGTGTTGTTTTATTTGAAAAGTGAGCAAGAACAGAATAGAACAGTGGCTGTCGGTAAAGTTAAGGACAGAAAAGAAATGTTTGTAAGCAGCAACCTTTGATTTTTTTTTAAAAGTTTATTTGAGCATGAGAATTTATTAATGTCATTAAATAATTTGGTCACATTGTCTAATAACCTAGAAAAAACATATTTTGGAATATCTTCTTAAAAAACAGCACAACCAAATACTTTTGAATAGAATTTTGTGAGATAGTTGGCTGCTTATTAAATCCATATTAATTTAACTATAATTACAATAGAGGCATATATGAAGTAAAAGACTATAAAAGAAGTAAAATAAGTGGAAGTAGAATTTGTCCAGTAAAGATTAAAATTGATGTTAGTATCGATATTAGTATCAGGTACTGAAATAAGAACTTTACATACATTGTCATGTTAGGTGTTTAAATAAGTTAACTTTTTATTCTTTGCAAACCCAATGGTAACTAACATATACTAACATGTACTGTGTGTTACATAAATCTCCCATATATTTAATTTTATTTTTTTTAAAAAGACTTACTTACTTATGTATACAAGAACTGGGGTGTAGGCCAGAGGTGGGGGGTGGTGAGAGGATTCACCAGACAGAGTGGGGAACAGAACAGGCAGACTGACTGAGATACACTGCTGAGGGGAGCAGCGGGCGAGACAGGAGAGGTCTGCCGTGCCATGTGGGTTGCTCCCTGGTCAGCTGGGAATCAAACTCGTGCTGCAGTGGCTGCAGTTGTTTCATAGTGCTAAGACTTAACTTGTGCCACCAGGGAGGCCCCTCCCATATATTTTAAATTAATATTATGTATTTTATACTTGTTGACTTGTACTTGTTTTGGGAGCACTGAATTTATTTTTTTTTAAAGATTTATTTATTTTTATTTATACAAGCACTGTGTACAGTTAGAAGCGCGGGAGGGTGAAAGAATTCACCAGAGCCAGAGCGGGGAGCAGAGCAGGCAGAAGGACCGAAGTACACTGCTGAGGGGAGCAGCGGGCGGTAGGAGAGGTCTGCGCGCCACGTGGGACCCTCCTTCCGTGGCCGGGGAGCAGCCGGGGATTGAACCGGCGCTGCAGAGGCTGCGGGCAGCTTCGCAACCCAGCGCTCAACTGCTGAGCCACCGGGGAGGCCTGGGAGCACTGAATTTGATAGTATTAATATCCTTTTACATTTTGTTAATAGCAATAAACATGGCAAACCGCAAAGAAAAGGAGAGGTCAGCCTAGTAGGAAAAATTGTCCATAACCCCTTGGTAATCTCACTCCTACCCTTCTCAGCCAGATTTCTCTTTTCCTCCCCTCCCAGATCCTTCATTACCTCTGCAGGGTCCCACTGATCAGTGACATGCGGTCCCCAAGTTACTTGATCCTTCCATAGAATTGGACACTGTTGGCCTCGGCTCTGCAGCTCTTTCTCCTGTGGCCCCTGTGAGCTGACCCTCCAGACTCCTCCCTCACCTGGGCCGTGTTTCTTCTCGGTCTTGCCTCTCTCCCGCTGGCCATCAAATCTTCACATTCCTACACACTCAGTTTTACGGGGCCAGTTCACCTTACTTCTCTGCTCCCCGGACCCTTCTCACGGCTTTACCTACCCATGTTCTTAGCTTCAATTATGTTTTCTGCTGATGAGACCCACGTTTATTTCTCTGGCCCATATCTCTACTTTTGCTGAACTCCTCACTTTACTTCTAATATGAATGTATAAATGTTTGCTATGACTATATATGCATATATATGTATCTATATACACACATACATTTGTAATACCTTTTGTTGAATTCCATTTTTTGGCTATTTAACTATGTATCGAGACATAAAAAATGTATGCCAAAATGAATACTTTTTAAAGAAAATATGTACAGATATTTAAAAGTTTACGTAGATCTATCATTCTCTTATGGTTTCTTTGATTGGCATCGTGCTTAAAAAGGTTCAGGTAGATAAAATAACTATTTGTCGGACAGCAAGTAAAGTGAGAATCTGGACTCAAACTCAGGTTTCCCACTTCAGAATGTGCTTCTTCACTCCTCAGTGACTGCTCTCTCTGCTAATTCTGGGAGGATCAAGCATGATGTACTGTGAATGAGCTTGGAAATTTTGATTAGAGCTAAGCTTTTGAAGACCCTTAAATAGCTACTTTTCCGTAGATAAAACTCATGAAGTTTTTAATTTGTGGAAAAATCTCTATATCTTCTTTATGTTTTATCTAGTAGTTTAGCTTATGTAGCATTTACATGATTGACTGAGGAGGTTAAATAATCACAAGAGAAGTGTTGTCAATGTTTACTATGGAGTTGCTAATTTGTTCTCGTGTTGTGATCCATTCAATTTTCTGGTTATTTAGAGGAACAGCTATTTATAGGGGATTTATAGAGGAACAGCTATTTATAAGGGGATTGGTGATGTCTTCAACTTGCCAACACTTTCCTTTGGGAGGCTTTTTTGGGTCTCAGAAATTATATAAGGGAACGGAGGGCAAGTGGCATGAACTGGTGGTGGTGTTGCCAGGGAAATTGTCAGATGCTGTTTTATTTAATTTTATCCTTTTGACAAATTATGCTTCACAGGTAAATTACCTGTAGGATGGCAAATAATCATTTGAAAAATGAAACACTTAATGTGAATTTTGATTAAAGTCAGAGTGTCTGTTGATAGAAATTCTGGAAGCAAGAGCAGAGGAAACAGCAGCAACAATATTGCTTGAAGTTAAACTTGTTTTGTGGTGGGCATTTTTAGTAAAAGCCCAACCATTCTGTGTGTACAGCCAGGTGTCTCAGTGCTCAAGTGCACCTGTCAATCTAAATCAGAAGTTGGACCAACATGGAGATGTCTGGTGGTGTAAGGGGGACGCATTCTGGGAGCCCAGCCTGGAAGTGCCCGGCAGTCAAGCACCATGGTTTGCACTGTTATTAATCCCAGCTTGTGAATCATCAGCATGTTCGTTTCTAAAGAGTTTGTTAATTACGTGGCCACTATGGAGCTTTTCATGCTACAGCCCTGAAAACAGTATAATGTTTACCTTGACAGTCCTAGGAAACTGTCACACCTACTATTCCTGCAAAGTTCAGCTCCACTACTTTATCTTCTTCGCTTAGGTGGCAGGACTTTCTGACACAGCACGTGGAAACTTAATAATATCATTCAAGAGCATTTGAAAGAATAAGCTAAGAATAGTGCTGATAACCTAGAGAGAGAAGATAATACGAAGGTGTCTTCTCTCAGCATGGATTTAAGAATAGGTGTAAGTACTAGAGGTGATGATTGTCAAAGTGTCTAATCCACAGAAGGCACTTTACACATAATAGCTGATCGTCATAACGGAGGAGTTGACTGTACTTGTGTTAATTTTTTTTAGATGTTCAATTAAAATATGATTTCTTCATTTACACTTCTCACCTTTATCCCATTTCATCCTCTGCTCTCTGAACCTCAGAAACCTCACTTATGAATGCCCACTAGTTTATAATTACTTTGATTTGTCGATTCTTCCGCTATGATTCCTTGTTTTACTCATATACATGGAAATGTCTAATATTTGTCTTTGTTGTTCTAACTCACTTTACTACACTTATTCTCTTGGGCTTCTTCCATTTTGCTGTAAACGGAGACATTTTATCTTTCCTCATAGCTGAATAGTATTCCATTGTGTGGAAATACCTCATCCAGGTCTCTATTAGTGGGCACTTAGGTTGCTTCGAGGTTCTAGCCATTATAAATAATGCTGCAGCAAACACTGTGGAGCATATAACAGATCTGGAGATTCTTACTCAATAGATCTTTTTATTTTTTTAATTAAAATTTTTTTTAAAGATTTATTTATTTATGCATACAAGAGCTGGGGTACAGGCCAGAGGTGTGGGGAGTGAGAGGATTCACCAGCGACAGAGTGGGGACCAGAACAGGCGGATCCACTAAATACACTGCTGAGGGGAGCAGTGGGAGAGGCAGGAGAGGTCTGCTGTGCCACGTGGGTTGCTCCCTGGTGGTCAGGGAATTGAACTTGTGCTGCAGTGACTGGTGATAGCTTGATAGCACTGTCTTTAACCTCTGTGCCACCAGGGAGTCTCCACCAATAGATCTTTTTAAATAAGACTAGCAGATTCTGATGACCTGCTAAGTTGAGAGGCCACTGGATCAGGAGATTTCCAAATTCTCAACTATACCATCCAGAATTTGATTTTGGAATAATGAGAAGGTTCACTTCTTGACACTTAATACTCAAGCTCACGCAAATCTTCATTAGCCAAAGTCAACTGTTCAGATTGTGCCTTCTCTCAGGTAGGAAAACTTGTCATATGGTTGAAAATACAAATAGGGAGAGATCTGAGGAAACATGGTACTCCATTTATTCCTTTTCAGCCAAAATAAAAATAGAAATCCATTGCCTAGATCTTGTTAGAGCTGGTTGTTCTAAGTGCAAAGTAACTACTAGGTCCCAGCTTTTTCCTGTAGTCATCCCAGGGCTTCAGGAAATCCAAGATTTGGGGTACCTGTGGTTATACCTCAGTCCTTGGCCCTTGGCCCAATTCTCATGCCATCATTCCCAAGTTTATCCTACACTATGAAAAGGAATAAGTTGAGTGTCAGTGTATCAACTCTCATGTTTTTCTACTGCTACATATAGCACCTATATTTGGGGCACATTTCCAGTGTGTACCCTCTGTAATTTCTTGCCTTTTCCCTCTAGCTGAGAGAATCTAGCAGAATGCAGGTAATATGGGATAATTCACTAATGCTACTTCCATACAATCATTTCTATGGATGCATATGTATTGATATACCCACTTGAAAAATATATAACACTTATTTGTAAAGAATTATGTGACACACTTGCTAACTAAAAGAGGCTTTTGTGTCCAGACAATATGGTTGAGTTGTCAACATAGAGCTTTCTGATGGCCAAGAAAGATCCATGTTTTTGTTCAGTGATCATCCTCCATGTTGAAAGTTGCACTAATTGTTGGGGGCCTCTTTGCTTTCAGACGAGGTGTTTCTGCCTCCTCCTTTGGCTCTTTGGGCAGCCTCTTGTCAGGGCATTTTTTATTATCCTACCAGACCAAGAGAAGGTTGTGGAAGACTTGTGGTTTTTGAGGAAGCCAGAATATGTAGCACATGCTAATTAAGGAATTATACATTTTTTGTAAGTATATATTTACCAGTAAGTTGAACTGACTTGAACCAGGAACCAAAATTTGGCTGACATCAAGTTTCTTCTTGAAGAAGGAAACAAACCCTTTCTCTTGTTCATGTACTATTTTTTTGTCTTGACTTACTGATGAGTAAGTGCTAATATAATTTTTTTATTCATGAACAGAATTCTTTGGAGCTTAGTTCAAAAAAATTACAAATACATTCAAACAGCTGCACGATGGCCGGGAGGGCTATGGCTACAGAGATTAAAAATGGAGAATTTAGACATTGGCTTGCTTCCTTCTGGTGAGAATGTTTTTTCTTAATTAAGGTAATGTTGGCTTACATTATTGTTGGTATTTTGCAAGTGTAGGGTTCCCTGCTCTCTGCCCAACCCCCAACCTGCACTGCCACTCTAGAGCATCTGCCACCAAATATCAGTACGTGAGAGTCTTTTGAATGTATGGGCACTTGTGTCTGTGTGCTTGTGTGTTTGAAATCTTCCCAGCCTTTAAGATACAAGATGGTGAATTAGGGCTGTGTAAATTACAGATTTATCTCTTTTTTCAAATCATTAAATGTTTTAAATATTCAGATAAGCATAGAGAGTTATATACCAAATACTTATGTACCTACTCTTCACTTAAGTCAAATCAGCATTTTCCTTTATTTTCTTCAAGCTAACCTCCACGTTCCCACCTCCTCTTCTGCCTCCTCTGCTTTTCCTTCAATGGCTCTTTTTCTCTTATCTCATCCGTTTAAGGAATAAACCACTATCAGTGGAGTGGAAACCCTCTAGGTGCCTCTCTTCAATCATATTCTTACCTATTCCTGAAGATAAAGATTCCCAGATTCAGTATTTTTTATTCCCATGTATGGGAATAACACATTTTCTCTGTTTTCAAACTGTATCATTAAAATATGGTCTGTACATAAAAAACACTGTATACATGTTCCACATTTCTCTATTTTATATAAGTAGACTATGTTGTAACTCATCTGATGTACATTATTTTGCTGCATTTCGCATTTTTAAGATTGTTCTGCATCGATACATTAATGTGATTTCATTGACTATACCACATTCCTTGCTTGGTGAGTCCTTTGTTTCATGCTCATTTAGATTATTCGCTTCATTTCTTCATTTTTTCTTATGATAAAGCGAATGATAAAGACATTCTCTTTTAAAATAAAATTTCATTGAGGTAACTTGTTTTGTAATATCACATACCTTTCAGGTACAACATAATGAGTTGACATTTGTGAACACTTGTGTTGTGATCACCACCAGAAGTCTGCTTTCTGTCCATCACCATAATATTGACCCCTTTACCTATTTCACCCCGACCCCTTCCACTTTGGTAACCACCAATCTGTTCTCTGTATCTAAGAGTTTATTTTGTTTTGTCTGTTTGCTATTTTTATATCCCACATATTACTGAAGTTGTATTACTATATTCGTCTTTCTCTGTCTTACTTCACTTATCATAACACCCTCAAGGTCATGTCACAAATGGCAAGATTTCATCTTTCTCATAGCTGAGTGCTATTCCATTTTACATTCTATATTCTTTGCATAATATATTTCTACAAATAATTATACACACACACACACACACACACACACACACACACACGATTTGTTAGGTTATTTTTTGGGCCTGGGATTGCTAAACGTTTTTTCCATGTAAATTAATGGTGATTGCTTCTTTGCATTAGACCATTTCAGATTAAGAAAGACCTTATAAGAATACTCTGCTTTTGAACAGTGAGGGAAATTGAACTTGATTTTCATGTATGTAGTAAAATAATTTATTGTGATTTTAACATTTTTGGGAAAGAAATTAATTTTTAAATTGATCTAAGCTTATTTTTGCCTTTTGTTTATTTAAGGAATAACATTTGACTGGAATTGAACAGATTTAAAACTGATTTTGGCTTCATAAACTAATAAAATGGACTTAACAAATGCCTGTTTTCCTGTGTCAAAGCCTTATGTAATGTTTATTGCCAGTGTAGGTGCTGTCATTCCTTTCTTATAGGTAGACTGTAGGACTCTGAAAAGTAAGGTCACACAGCTCTAAGTGGAAGGAGTGAGTTCCAAACATAACTCTGTTTTGATTCAGAGTCCAAAGTATTAACTACTGAACTTTTGCCTTCTGATTTCAGGCATTGTCCTGTGGCTTCCTATTTATTCCCATATTTCTTTCTATTTTGATAGAATGATCAAAAGACTGAGCTGGTTACTTTTATGCCTTGGCAACACCAAACTGAATTAAGATTTTTAGATTGCATTTTCTTCATAGAGAGTAAGGAGTAAGAGAAAACCAGAGAATGGCCAGGCCATCCTTCCTGCTCCTCCCTGAGGGATGCTGCACATTGCGAACTTGGGCATCAGAATCCCCGGCCCAACCTTCTGTTGAACCCTTTCTCAGGCTGCTTTTCTAAACTCAGGCAAAAGGGATGTGGCAGAAAACCCCCATGAATGACTCCTCAGCACTGACCCAGCCTCTGAGATCTGCTCTGAAATGAACCTATTAAGTGCCTTGTTCCCATTAGTGGATTGTTTTAAAGCATTTCCCCCAGGAGATGAATTTGATTCTTTATTTCTCCAGGTTTCTTTGGCCTTCTGTTACTTTAACTGCAGGCTTATATTTTCTGAAGTATGTCTGCGGTGAAGCCAGGCAGAGCACATTAACAGACCTAGCATGCCACGGCTAAGTAATCCAGTAAAAGTATTCTTGTTGTGCCGTGCATGCATTCATAGGACCATTTTAGTTATTGCTGTAATTAGTTCTGATTCAAGTATTCCACAGAGAATGAGGTTTCTAGATTGAAAGTGGTCAGATGCAGGTTAGCAGTGGAGATGTAGATGCAGATGGCAGACAGAGCCTGAAGGAGAGATGAGAGATGTTTCTATATGCCTCAATTTGTGGCATTTCTGATTTTTATGGACATTAAACTTGGTCAAGCTGAAGGGCTATTTGCTCTAAGAGAGGATAATGTACACTTATCCCTATGAATTTTAAAAAATAGACTGAAGCTGCAAGTGGCAGCCTACGGGGTAGCTTATAGTGACATTTATATTATAGGATCCTGTGATATAGGGCTTCCAAATAGGAAAAGAACAAGCATATTTTTCCTGTATAGTTCTAGATAAAATTGATTTGCCCCTGGGCCGATGATATAAGGTCATAGATCTTAGATCTGGAAGAGACCAGGCAGATCATGTAATCTTTCTTAGATTGCAAGTTGTGAGAGTTTTTATTGATGAGTCAGCAAAATATTTACAATGGGCCTGGCACTATGGGAGGCATCAGAAGTGGTAAGATAAATAGTAGCCCCCTTTTCAAGGAATTCACAGTATAATAGAGGATACAGCAATTTAAGTAGTTTTTCCAAAAAATAAGATAAAGGGCATTTGGCATCTTGCAGCCGAGCTGCATCAGGGTTCTAGAAGTCGAAAGAAGGTGCCAGAGAGGAAATGCCTCTTGAAATTTGAAGGATGCCAGGAAATTTCTAGGTCAAAGAGGTACTTGGTGGTATTCTACGGGTATGGACTCCTGCGTGCAAAGGTTTGGTGGCATCAAGGAATACTGTGTTTAGCTAAGTCAGAAGTTCAGTAAGATGAGAACTTGTGAGGAAGATAATGGGACCAGAAAATGTGAGTCACTAGGGCATGCATGACATGTTGTGATATTAAATTAAGTTATGTAATGACTACAATACTCCAGACTTTAAAATTGACATCATCTAAAAAATTCGTAGGATTTCAAAGAGATGTTCATCAAGGGAAAAAAATCACTCAGCGCATAAAAAAGCAGGGTTATACTGCTGAAAACTTAAAATAATGAAATAACCTGGTGGAAAAAATTAGTAAGAATTTCTCAGATGGCTCAAATCATAAATAATTAAAAATATAAAAAAGAGTAAGACACTTTGAGAAAAGATCAGATAGATTGGAAAAAGAAAACTAAGTTCTAGGAATAAGAGATATAGCCAGTGACATAGAAAAGTCAGAATGGGTTAAATGATGGATTTGCCACAGCTGAAGGGCAAATTAGTGAACTAGAATGTATATTACATATAATGTATAAAATGTAAATATAAAAAATATATACGTATATCATAATACTGTATAACAAATATTATCTAATTATATATTAAACATATTATACAGGAATATACTATGCAGGAGTGTAGTATACATGATCTCTAAACTATTTAGAGAAAGTATATATAGCTTATATATAAATACATGTGCAATATATGTGCATAGACACAACAGTAACTTGTAAATGTAACTGATAAAATAGAAAGAATATCAAATTTAAGGTCCTTGTACGGTTTTGATTGTATAAACTAATTTTTAATTTTTAAAAGTAAATGTTAAATAGTACTATGAATATTAAAAAGTAAATGTGACCCTATTTCTGCTTGTGGTAAAAGCAGCCATACTTTTTTTTTGATTGACATGACATTGGTTTATAACACTGTGTATGAGATAGAGGTGCAAGATCACACCCTTCAGGTGTGTGTTCTCAAGCCATGCCCACCACTGACATCAATAGCCCTTCACCACAGTGCATTGTGTCCCCTCCCCACTTTGCTTCTCCCCTTTTTCTCCCACTCTGCTAGCCTCTATAGTCAGAGTCTAGGTTTTATTATTGGTTTGGTTTTATCTAAACCATTGTTTTCTTTCTCTATATCCCATATATAAGTAATTACCATTCAGTATTTGTCTTTCTCCTGAATTATTTTTCTTTTGTCACAAAAGTTAAGAGTTTATCTTTTTTATTTTTTTATTTTTTAAGGATCTATTATTTATGCATGCAAAAGCTGGGGTGTAGGCCAGATGTCTGGGGAGTGGGAGGATTTATCAGAGACAGAGTGGGGAGCAGAATAGGTGGATTCACAGAAATACAGTGCTGAGGGGAGCAGCAAGAGAGACAGGAGAGGTCTGCTGTACCATGTGGGTAGCTTCCTAGCCAGCCAGGAACGTGCCATGCTGCAATGGCTGCCATGCTGCAGATAGCTTCATAGTGCTGAGACTTAACCCCTTGCACCACTGAGTTTATCTTTTTTAAATAGCTGGGTAGTATTCCACTGTGTGTAACTACCACATCTTCCTTATCCACTCACTCAGTTGTGCAAAAGCTACCTTTGGGCACTTTCATTGTTTCCATAGCTTGGCCGATATGAACAGTGTTGAAATGAATACAGCAGTCCCTATGAATTAGCGTTTTTGCAGTCTTTACATCAACAGTGTATGAGGGTTTCTTTTTCTCCACATCTGCACCAACACTTGTTACTTCTGGTCTTTTTGACATGGCCCATTCTCATAAGTGTGAGGTGGCATCTCATTGTGTTTCGATAGGTATTTCCCTGACAATAAGCGATTTATTGGCCACCTTTGGAGAAGTGTCTTCTTGACTCTTTTGTCTACTTTTCAATTGGGTTATTTTTTAATTTTTCTTGAGATGTATGACTTCTTTGTAGATCAACCTCTTGCTGTATGTATGGTGTGCAAGTATTTTCTTCTATTCAGTAGGGTGTCTTTTTGGTGTAGTGACAGTTTCTTTCACTGTAGCAGATTTAGTCCCAATTGTTTATATTCTCTTTTATTTCGCTTGCTGAGATAAATCCACAAAATCATCATTCAAACCCATGACATGGAGTGTTTTGCCTATATTTTCTTCTATCTATTTTATGGTTCAGGTCTTACATCTAAGTCTTTTATCCACTTTGAGTTAATTTTTGTGTATGTTGTGAGATAGCAGTCTAATTTCATTATTTTGCATAACAACAACCATTCTGGTTGAAGAAAAAAAATCTGTGAGCACATAAGAAAAAGACTAAATATTTAAAAAAATCTATTTGAAAGACTTTAGGATATGTAAAGAAGCAAGGATAACGTCATGCACACACACACACACACCCCTACTATACACACATATACAGATGCATTTACACACATGTAAATCAGAGAAATGCAAGTTATAGTAAATGTTATTGATACCCACAAAAATAAAGAGCAGACTTGCCAGATGCTGGGAGTGTGTACAATACAACTATTTTTGGCAGTGTCCTGTCAACCTTTTATATACCCAAGATTAGCACTCACAAAATGTGATCTGGGACCCTTGTTGGTCCCTGAGATCCTTTAGAGAGTCTGTTAAGTTCAAACCTTCTCAGAATAAAACTATGTAGTTATTTGATTTTCATGCTCATTGCCTGACAAGTACAGTGGAATTTTCCGGTTTCTACAGGATATATTGTGACATCTCACACCTGCGAGAATGGCTTGCTATGATGGCACAGTTTGTGTGCTTATGAGTTCTTTTGTTGCACAAATTTGTTTCAATTTCTAATATGATAAATATTACAAATAAAATTCATATGAAGAAAAGTTCTTCTGGGTCATCAGTAAAATTTAAGAGTATAAGGGTGTCCCGTGTATAAACATTTTGAAATCCTGGGAACAGCCTAAGTGCTCACTCATTGGAAAAACAACAAATTGTTTAGATTTCTAAAAAAATGTTGAAAATATGAATGTCAATAACATCTTGCTGACATGTATGTACAATTTATATCATAAAGTGTTTTCGAAAAAGATTTACTTTTTTTAGGGCAGTTTTAGGTTGACAGCAATATTGAACCAAGGGTTCATTCCCTGACAAACACAGTATTCCCCATACGCCCCCTACTCTGCACAGCCCCCTACATGCACAGCCTCACACATTGTCAGCATCCCCCACCAGAGTGAGCCTCCCTTTTTTTTTTTAGATTTATTTTTATTTATTTATGCATACAAGAACTATGGTGTAGGCCAAAGATGCAGGGGGTGAGAGGCTTCACTAGAGACAAAGTAGGGAGCAGAATAGGTGTATCTGCTGAAATACACTGCTGAGGGGAGCAGCAGGCAAAACAGGAGAGGTCTGCTACACCATATGGGTCAGCTCCCTAGTAGGGATCGAACTCATGCCTCAGTGGCTGGCAATAGCTTGATAGCACTGAGACTTTAACCCCTGTGCCACCAGGGAGGTCCCTGTACCTTCCTTTTAGCTGATGAACTTGCACAGATACATCAAAATTACCTAGAGTTGACATTTGGACTCTTGGTATTATACAGGTTATGAATTTGAACAAATGTATAATGATATGCATCAATTATTATTTTATCATACAGAATATTTTCACTTTTCTAGAATTCTTGTGTGCTCTACTTATTCATAAGCCCTATTCCCAACTCTGAGGTTGGCAAACCCTGGTCCCTTTACTGTCTTTATTGTTTTGCCTTTTACAGAACATCTTATGATTGGAATCATACAGAAGCCTTCTCAGATTGTCTTCTTTCATTTAGTAATTTGTATTTGTTTCCTTCATGTCTCTTTAGGACTTGATGGCTTGTTTCTTTTTAGCATTGATACCATAAATTTTAAAACCAGCAAAAAAATTATATATGTATATAATTAGTTAAAAAATTGGCATGTGTTATATACATAAGCATGAAAATGATGAACATGAAAATCAAGATGGCATTAACGAGGTACACCCATGAGAAGTCTGTTGCATTTTTTAATTTCTTCAAAAAACTGACAGGTCTGTGCTATGTCTGGATTGTGCTTTTATGATCTTGAAATAGATCTTAGTAAACATTCATTCAAAATTATAAAAGAAAAAAAATATAAAAGACCCAGTGAGGATACCCTGGGAAACCTATTTCAAAGGGTTAGATAGAAGAACCAAGTAAGAATTCTCAGAAAATTCAGGAAATAGTGGAAAAACTATTGGTAGGGGAGCCCAAACCCAAGCTCTAGAATGTGAGGGGGGAGCAGTATGATGAGATGCAGCTGAGAGGTGAGGTAATATGAGGCCTGGGTATAAGAGGCGAAAGCAAATGATTAAAGTGACTTCTGATTAGTAATTTGAGGAACAAGTAAGGCTGGAGGACAGGAATTAGTTTTCTGAAGACTGATTAATGGCTATTACTGATCTGGAAAGGTAGGAAGTGAATAGCAGGACTGGAGACCTCCCATTGGGTAGAGGAACAGGTGAAAGGGGGAAGAAAGCACTAAGGTGACATGGAAGGATAAGCAATGCCTAGGATTGGCAGTGGGTACTTATTATAGAGGCCGCTGTGGTTGGGAAGTTAGGGACCTGTGGGGCAGGGCTATTCTGTTAATCTAGAGACTGAGTAGCAGGCTCGTGGTTTAAAGGGCAACTCCCTGATCAGGCTGCCTGGGTTGGTTTCATTCCCAGCTCTGCTACTGATGAGCTATGTGATGCTGGTCAAGAGTCAGTAAGTTTATAAGCCCCCATTTTCTCAACTGTAAAATGAGGTTAACTGAAGAAGCTCTTGCCTCATGGGATTGCTGGACAGATTAAGCAAGATAAAACATCAAAGTACTTGCACCATGCTTGGCACATAGAAAGTGCTCAAAAATACCAGCTGGTAACATGGATGGCGCTGGAAGAGATCATGCTCAATGAAATAAGCCAGAAAGAAAAAGAAAAATACTGGATGATCTTGCTTATGACAGGAATGTAGAAGACCCAAATAAGGGATCAGAAAAAAAACTAATTATAATAAAGTAAAAATCACGGTGGGGAGAAGGGAGTAGGATCAAAACAAGGATGTGGGAATTTTACGGGATTATAACTAAGATGAAAATGCATACATTGTAAAAAAATGAAAAATGATGTAAAAAATATATAAAATTAAAAAAAATACAACCAGAAAAAAAAAAAAAGCTAGTGCTTTTGCTGTTTTTAAAATACTTCCATGTAGTTGTTGAAGTTCCCTCTAATAATGTAAAAAATGAGAGAAAATGTGAAATAGGTGCCAAAGTTATCAATAACTTTTGGGTAATGAAATGGACAAGGAGAAGTAGCTGGTATAAGTAAGGAAGCCTGAAGAGAGTTTTATGGATACATGTACAGGACATGTCTGAAAGTAGCAATAAACAGTTAAGAGAATATAGACTTTCCCCCTCCTGCTGTAGACCTAAAAATTATGCAGGGAGAGAAGGTGGGTAGGAAGGAGACTGGCACATGGGTGTGACTATGAGAGCACAAGATGGTAAACACAGAAATCTTTGAAGATGAATCCAAAACAGGATGGGTGAGTGGAAGGGCTTGCGTTTTGGGTGCTGTCTGAGGAGACCATGGTGGGTGGTGTGACTGGAAGGATAGCATCAAGGAACTGCTTGAGATGTCACGTTAGTCATGGAGAGACTAGCTGTAGTCTCCAGTGACTTATTTTTTTTTTAATTTTTAAAAAAGATTTATTTATTTATTTATGCATACAAGAACTGGGGTATAGACCAGAGGTGCAGGGGATGAGAGGATTCACCAAAGACAGGGTGGGGAGCAGGACAAGCAGATTGACTGAAACACACTGCTGAGGGGAGCAGCAGGCAAGACAGGAGAGGTGTGCTGTGACATGTGGGTATCTCCCTGGCCGGGGATCGAACTTGTGCTGCAGTGAGTGTGGATGGCTTCATAGTGCTGCGACCTAACCTCTTGTGCCACCGGGGAGCCTCCTCCAGTGACTTTTAAAATCGTACATTTATCAAGATTACATTTTAGCCACTGTCCTCTTTGCTAGGGGTATGACAAGTTCCAGCGGCAGAGATAGGTAAATAGCCTACTGTATGTGAGGATGAGCGTGGGGTTAATTTACTACTTGGAGCTAGAAAAGGCTTCACAGAGGAGGTAGCATGTTATAGCAGGTTTTTTTTTTTTTTTTTTTTTTTAAAGATTTATTTATTTATACAAGCACTGGGAGCAGGCAGCAGAACGGGCAGAAGGACCAAAGTACACTGAGGAAGGGAGCAGTGGGCGGCAGGAGAGGTCTGCACGCCCTGTGGGACCCTCCTCTGGTGGCCAGGGAGCAACCTGGGGATCGAACCAGCGCTGCAGAGGCTCCGGGCAGCTTCGCAACCCAGCGCTCAACCGCTGCGCCACTGGGGAGGCCCTTAAAGCAGGTTTTGACAGATGATGATTGTCAGAGGAAACTTCCAATGAGAAGCTCCCATGAATGAGAAAATGGACTCAAGATCTCAGCGATGGTGTCATCAGAGTCAGAACATTTAAAAATTATACATCATCATGACAGATTTTTAAAAAATGGTGGTAAAATGGTTGATTTGGTGAAAAATTGATATGCAGTAAGACAAATATGAGTGCGGAAGTCCCCATAGACTTTTTTTTTGACCTTTACTGAATGTCAGTTTAACAAAGTTGTCTTTAAAATTGTATACCAGGAACTTCCTTGAAGAGAGTTATGCAGACATCTTGCTCATTTACTTTGGCTACTTTGATTTTGCTCCCTAACAATTACTTTATTTCAGACCATGAATATGTTGAAGATGAGCAATTAAAAATTTGAAACCATTAATGCAGTGGCTTTAGAGCACCCTCTGCCCCCTTTAGAACCAAACCTGCTTTCAGTGTCCAACCTGGATTGGCACTTAGAAGAGCTCAGGATAAGCAAATAATCAATCACAGCCAGATGATAGACATCAGTGATATTGCTTTGCAAGGTATATGCTCTGATTTATGTTAGTGGATGGTTGTTTATGATACCTTTAGAATATTTGTCATGGAATAAGGCTTTTATAACCAAGCATCAAAGACAAAGCCATTATTTAAATTATTTATTTATTCAAACACTCCATTTATCCATATACTGATTAAATTTGGATGTTTGGTGTGGTTGTCAGTAGCTACAGTTGATGTAATTTATAAAAATGCATGCTCCTTACCTGATGAGAATATTAACCAATTGGCAACACAGACTTAAGTTGTTGATTTCTAAACTCATTTTCAGTTTTAAAACTCATTCCTAATTTTGCCATAAAAAATGCCTTTGCCCCAACCCTTGACTATTACCTGAAGCTGAAGGGTTAATTGTATTATCTTTTTTTAAAATTCTTTTTTTTTAAAGATTTATTTATTTATGCATACAAGAGCTGGGGTACAGGCCAGAGGTGTGGGGGGTGAGATAATTCACCAGAGACAGAGTAGGGAACAGAACAGGCAGATTGACCAAAGTACACTGCTGAGGGGAGCAGTGGGTGAGTTAGGAGAGGTCTGCTGTGCCATATGTGTTGCTCCCTGGCCGGCTGGGGATCCAACTCACGCTGCAGAGGCTGTGAATTGCTTCATAGTGGGTTGCTTAACCCCTTGCGCCACCGGGGAGGCCCAATTGTGTTATCTCATTTGTAACTTAGCCTGTTTTCAAGAGGAGAGAAGCTTTTTCAGGTGACTCCAAATGTATTTCTTCTGTTGTAACTAATCTGATGGGTGTGCAAGTCTTCCTGCAAACAAATATGTGTATTTTGTTTTTATTTTTTCTTTTAAATATTTTAGTTGAAGTAACAGTAACATTGCATTATAGTATTACATTTCAAGTGTGCATTTTTGAAAATCACTCTGCATTTATACCATGTTAACTTAAATTTCTTTTTCACATAGTACTTCATTTTATTGTGGTAACATTGCTTTACAACTCTGTGATTTAGGGGAATAGATTCACACCTCTTTACATGTATGTTGCCATATCCACCCACAGTCCCCCATATATCAGTGGACTCTCTATTTATTCACTCCACTCCCGCTTCAGTAGCCGCAGTTCCACAGGCATAGCTTTAGGCTTTGTTGTGGTTGAGTTTCATTTGTGCCTTGTTTGGTTTCTCTATATTCTACATGTGCCTGAAATCATCTGGTATTTGTCTTTCTCCTTGTGACATTTCATTTAGCATAATCCCCTCCAGCTCCATCCTTGTCACAAATGGGGAGGATTTCATCTTTTTTTTTTTTTTTTTTCCCATAGCTGAGTAGGGTTCTGTTGTGTATATAGACCACACCATCTAAGCAGCTCCTGTTTTGGGGCACTTAGATTGTTTCCATAACTTGGCTATTGGAAATAGTGCTGCATTGGACATAAGGGTGCACATGTTCCTTCAAATTAGTGTTTTTTGCATACTGTGGACAAATACCAAAGAATGGAATTTCTGGAACACATGGTAGATCTATTTTTAATGTTGTGAGGAATCTCCATGTTGTCTTCCACAGGGGGTGGGCTCATCTACTTTTCCCCAGCAAGGTACAAAATTTCCCTTTTCTCCAATTCCTCACCAACACTTGTTATTTCTGTCTTTTTGTGTAGGCTATTCTGATGGGTGTAAGGTGGGAACACCCGTCTTTAAAATATTGACCACTCGGGCGGCGCGCCGCGTTGGCCGGGCATGGCGGCGTGGAGCACCTTTTCCGCGGGAGCCGCGGGCTTCCTTTTCTCCACTGTGTTCAGCGGATGTTTGCCTCACAGACCGAGAGGGAGCTCAGAGTGACCCTAGTTCTTAAAGAAAAGTTTCCTCAAGCTACTGCTATCAAAGTAACTGATATTTCAGGAGGCTGTGGGGCGATGTATGAAATCCAAATCGAGTCAGAAGAATTGAAGAAGAGAACTGTCCAGCAGCACCAGATGGTAAACCAGACAGCTCATCTCCTCGCACTGGAGTCAGCAGTCCCTCCTTACGCTGTTTCAGCTTGTGCTGTTGCAGTTACCTGCAGTCAACTTGTGGCCCACAAATATTGTGACTAAAATATTTTGAGAGAGAGAAAGCACATTCACATCACTTTTATCAGAGCACTAAAAGAAGAAATCAAAGGGATGCACGACTACGGATATTTACCACTGTTCCCAAACACTGACCGTGCCCTGGCTGTGAAGAGGCTGCTGCTTAAAAACTTGGATGAACTTGACTGACACCACTCTTTTCTAGAAATTTGCCAAAAATGTATCTATTTTGTTCATAGATATTTCCATATTATAATTATAGAAGAATATGTTATCTATTTAGATGTTAATTAAAGACAACAGACAACTGAAAAAAAATATTGACCAAAAATAACTGTATTAAAAATGTAGCCACTTATTTCCTCCTCTGACTTTATTTTCCCTTTCCATTCTTTGTCCGTCTTGGTTCCTGATCCCACATCACCCTCACACTTCCTATGCAGAGAGCAAATGGAAGCGACTGTCTGAGAATGCCCCCTTCACACTGTTCTCGCTTCACTTGCACCAGTTTGCTCTCTGAATCCTGCCAAAGAACAGCCCACCTGTGTTCTGGGTCATATCCCCTCCCACCTGCCAGGCACCTCACATTGCTGAAGATTTCGATTTTCTCAAGCATCTTCATCCTTTCAATTAGATTCTTCCCATCGGTTTTTAATCATGCTTAAGTATATACAAACACTTGATTTTTCATTTGCTTTGGAGGCCTTGTTGCTCATTTTTCTTTCACATCTAAATTACCTGAAAGATTTGAAAAATATGCACTGGCAATTTCCATTCCCTTACCTTCTCCTTTCTTACTAACCCTCTTTAGCTCTGCTCCAGCCTTAGCATTCTGTAGAAACATGTCTCCCTCTCTTTTCCTCATGTGTTATCCACACCTTCTTTCCAGTAAATTCAATGACTGTTTCCCAGTCACCACCGTACAGTCTTTCAGCACCTGTTGACCGTCCATTTTTCTGATCTTGCTCCCACCTCCTTTGCCATTCCTTCTCTGTTTCCTTTGCACTGCCTTCTTCCATGCAGCTATTAAATGCAAGAATCTATGAGACTCTCTTCCTACTCTATACTCTCCCTAGCCCTACTGGAACAGCAGCTGACTGTTAGGAAGGAGAGTTCCCTAAAGAAAAAATCAGATGCTGTTACCAGAATAAGGAAAGTGGATACTGGGAACAGATACTGGGTAAACAAAAAATAAAAAACAAAAACAAAGTAAAAGTCTGTCTTAATGGGTAATCTATCAGTTGCTTACAATTGACTCTCAGACTTATCCTTCATACTCTTTACTGTGAGCCAATGCTCCTTTAGATTTTTTATCTACCCCTTTCCCCCATATTTGCCAAGTGAAATTCTACCCACTTCCTAAGACTCAGAAGTTATTCCTCTGGAAAATCTAAATTAAACTATTCCTTCTGTTTGTGCTCATAATACTTGACTTCTCTTCTTGGCACTTCCCAGTCTCTGGTTTTCACTCATGTTATTTCTGTTTTGTCATCCCTCTCTCTACTAGCGTGCAAAGTTTAGGCTCTGCAAGTACAAGGACTCATTAACTTTTTCATCCCCCTGAATCTGACAGGTGGGCAGGTTCTGGTGAGGGCCGAATACTGTCCTGTTGGTTAGGTGATCTTTGCCTATTCCTAGTGAGTCATAGGCTGGCATATTCCAGGAACTTCAAAGAGTTAAAAAAAAAAGAGAGAGACAATTAAAGAAGGAAAAGATGTAATTTTATTTTATAAAATAATCTTATTTCTACATTTAATTATTAAATTAGCTAAGTTCATCAGATATTGCTGGAGTGTAGATTCCTGAGAGCTACTATGATGTAATAAGAACAAGAGCCCCTTCGTTTCATAATGTTTCATGGAGAAGATATCCTAATCCTAAATATTGTGGGTTTTTTTTTCCGTAGTCTGGTTTTATCTCCAATAAATGACCTGCCCTCTGGTTGTTTGTGTTGGTCAGTCATGATCCTCATGTCCTAAACAGATCCAAACAACTGTGGAACAACCTCTCCAAACAACCAAGTTCTACGAAAATGAAATCGCCACTGTGATAATTTGGAAAGAATACTGATGACCTTCAGCTTCCAAACAATACAGTTGCAGCCTCTTTCATGTAATATTTATGAGAACACTCGTTCTATAAGTCACACGTGTAGGGGGATGGCCCATGTTTACACATCAGAGGCGGCTGTGCTTCCCCAAGGATGGCTAGGGAGTGCATCACCACCGTATCTTTTTCTAAACACTGTGTAGGGCTGAGGTGAATGTGACCTCAGCTTTTCCTTCTCCAAGTTAGTTCTGCTTATAGAATTCTAGGATAATAGTTTCAGCCAAAACTTTTAATCTGAATGTAAGACCCTGACTGTGTGTTTGAAGTTGGGCTTACTCAGCATTAGGTCACAGGAAAGCTGTTTTGTGACAATAGTGAAGGGGAAGGAATTGGTGGAGAGAGACGTCAGAGATACTTTGAAGGGTGAGTAAAGTGGTCCCTCATGGTTTGTGTTGGGTATTGTGATCTCCACAAAGCTCTGGATTTCTTCTTAAGATGGGTCATCTGTCTTGAAAGACAGTGTTGTAATTTCCAAATCCTCTAGCTTCTGTAATCTTGGCTTATTTTACACAAGGATTATACCTTCTGCCAAGAACAGATAAGACATTAATATATCATTTTTATTTAAAGAACAGAGTACAGTGGAGTCAATCATTCTGGTTGATTAAAGTGATATGCGGAAAAGACAGTTTTTCTTCCTCATTTGTTTTAATGTCTTTGTCTTGATGATAACTGAAGTTCATCAATTTCTTTGCTGTGTAAATCTTTTTATGAATATGTGTTTCTGAGTGGCTTGAGTCAGAAACAGACTTAACCCAGAATGATCCTTTCTTCCAAATTCAAAATTATGCTTTTAAAAGTGTAGAATACTGTGACAAAACATAAAAATACAAATGTACAAAAATGACACTTTAGATCTCAAATGTTTTACAGAAGAAATTATTGTCTCATTTAATTGCTTACCCAGACTTCCTTAAAGAATTGCAAAATCCTTTTTTTATTCTTAAATAATTGCTAGAAAGTTTGGCTAGAAGAGAATTTTTAGGTTATTCTTTATTAATAGGTTTGCTAGGTAAAATACTGACTGCCCAGCAAAATTTGAATTTCAGATAAACAACAGATAATTTTTGTATAACATGTCCCAAATGTTGCTTGGGGCATTAATACTAAATAAAATGTTTATGACAAGTCTAGAATTCAAATTCAAGTGGGTCTCTTATTTGCTAAATCTGGCAACCTCTGCACAATAGAAGAAGATCTTAAACATTAAACCTTTTCTTTCAAAAATTCAGTTTATAAAACAGCTTTTCTTTGGGTCACATTTCTTGGGGTCAGATTTTTTTTTCCCCCACCAAAGTTGACTGCCTGATTTCTGCAAAATTTCTTTGTGAACCGAAAGTCTGGCTACACCAACTTTGTTTCTATGCACTAAGAATACCGCAGATTCAAGAACGCAACACTTAGGAATCTAAGGGCATGACTGCTGTTCTTGTGCGGAGGTGAGAGCTATTTCTCTTTTCAGTGATTTCTCTTTTCTTCAACCTCCGAGGATGCTTACGCAAATTTTCAGAGGAACATGTAATGAGTTGTATCTGATCTGACTTGAGAGAAAAAAACAAAAAAAGAGAAGGAAGGAAGGAGAGAGGGAGGGAAGGAAAAAGAGGAGTAGCAGAGAGCTCAAAGCCCTGCTGTGGAGATGATCAGGGTTCAAATCTTGTGTGGGCAGCTCAGCACTGATCTTTTGTTACCAATATTATTAAAAAGAGGTGAATTGGGGTGCCTTAGCTGCACATATCTTGATATGACCTTATAATGTGGTTGGGATCTAATTATGATGAAACAGTATTTCACCCCAATAAATGTTGCGAATGTCTGGCAGCACATAGATTAAATGCTGGCACATAAAAAGTTCCTGAGAGTTACAAATGTGAGGTCCAGCTGAGCTTGCCAACAGCTAGGAGTTGGCTCTAAGTTATGAATATTTCCCCGATTTTCTAATATGCTTTAGGACTTGTGAAATCCCTGTATGGGGTGGAGAGAACCCTTCCTCAGCCCCTCAGGTCATCAGTTTATAGCCTGAGGCGTGGGTTTCATTATAATGCTTCATTATCATATCTTGCATAGCTATAGATGCAAATGACAGCAATTAATCCGTCCACATTTTCAAAGAAATGGTTTAGGAGGGGCCTTTGGCCTTTCACTGTGGCTCAGGACAAAGTGAACACATTGCTATTGATTATGACCTCTGACAGACTTAGCATCCCAGACCTTGTTCAGATGCACACTTGAAACTGAAATGGATCAAGCACACAGCTAATGAATTTAACAGCCTCATTAGGTAACTCTGCCGCCCCTTAATAGTTCACAGAAATGCTCTCGGCATTTTAAAGCAGGCATTAATGGAGGAAGCTTTGGGGATTTCAGGCAACTGCAGGTCTCCTTCCCCAGTGCCTCCTACCACCAGCTTGGCTCTCCTGCCATCTCATCACTGCCTGCCTGTCAGGTCCTGTCTGTGTTTGGCGCATTGGAGATCACTGTTGAAGGAGGCAATCATTTAAGTGGCTCCAAAAGAAGTCAGTTATTGCCTATTATTTATTTACTTGATCTCGGAGTCATAAAAAATTATATAAGCCAAGATCTGAGGCTTCTCTTGCTCTCTCTGGCCCGAGCTTTCATCCTCTGAATTGCAATGGAGACATTTCATTCTCTGTGAACCACATTGGAAGTTGCTCTGTCGCAGCGATTTATTCTGGGCCTGCTGTGCCCTCATCCTTAGTGCAAAACTGCTTCCAGTGTGGCCAAACCCCTCCCCGCAGAACGGCTTCCGTTGTGGGTTGTTCTGAACAACCCCCCCACACCCCCTCCTCCCCCGCCAGGGCCTGTGCTGTTGGTTCCAGTCTGTATGTGTCTGTGGTATGGTTTTTTGCTCATTCTTCTTTAGATAGATCTAATACTGATTATTAGATAAGCAGATAGTACATTAACTTAGTCTCCTACAAAACCTAAAAAAACAAAAACAAAAAGAATTGGATGAGAATGCTTATTTAGGAATTGGGAAGAGGAGAAATTTTAGAATGGAGTCGGTAAATGTCAGGGGTTCTCTTACATTTACAAATCGCTGTGAGAGAAGGTGTCTTTCTCTGGGTATGCTCTGAAGACAAACATTTTATCAAATGTGCCTCATTTCTGTAGTTTCTGAAGATCTTGTGTTCATTTTGTGTCAGTCTCACCACCTCTTTTGTTGATAAATAACACAGGAAAGTGTTATTTATACTACATATGAGGATGAACTAAGGGGAATTTGAGGTGTTTTTTTGAAGCCTGGGGGGATATTAATTATTAAATTATATTAAATAATGGTGAGAAGGAAAGAAGTTATGAAATATTAGGGAAGATACTAAATATAAAACTACCAAACAATTTCATAATGCCTTCATGACTGAAAAATTTCAGTATCAGGTGGTATAGTTGAAATGGTTATAGGTAATTTGTGATTAAGACTTTTAATAATAGTTCTTTTCAGGATACTTTCAGTCAACTTTATCAACAGACACTTCCCATAAATATATGATGAACAATTTAGGTCACTCTTTACAATTTTTTTTATTTTAAATTTAGTTTTATTAAGGTAACATTGGTTTTTCAACAATGTATACAATGTATATGATTCAGAGGAATAGAGTCACACCTTCCCAGATGCATCACACCCACCACCAAAGCACCCATGTGCCTTCATCTTAAAACACTGGGACATTTTCTGCCTTTGTTCCCACTACCTCTTTCCCCTCTGTTTTTTAGTAGCATCAATTCTGCAGTCATATCACTAAGGTTTGCTTTGTCAGTTCCTTTGTTTTCTATATTCCATAGATGAGTGAAGTTATCCACTATTTGTTTCTCCTGACTCTTTACAATTTTAACGAGATTTGTAACACTCAAATTATTTTGAAATAACATTTTCCCCTTAACTTCCATGTACAAATAAAATGTTGAGATTTCTTGTGACATAAAGCTTTTTCCTTTTGGATATTTCAGCATAATAACAAAGCCACATTTTACAGAATGCTTTTGAATTGTTCGCATGATCATCCGGGCCCATCAGCAAATGGACAGGAGTTTTGTATGGGTGATAACAGATGTTAGGTGGTGAGTCCAGTGTCTGCCACACACCCTCCTCCAGCCCCCTGAAGCCAGGGGCTCATGGAGCTGCTGGAGGAGTTCTATGGCGACTTCTAGTAAGGGGCATTGGGAGCAGGGGGACAGTGGCTATGGGGCTTCCAGCAGGCACTGGCCAGGCAGGAGCTTGAACCTTTGTCACTATGTGGATTGGACCCGCCTGTCTGTTGGTATTGATATCTTCTGAGACTGCTTTAGGAAGGCAAACACATTCTGGAAAATAGCTTTATTTATTATTATTTTGAAATAATAGCGTGCTGGCTCCTAAAATCAGTAGAAGACTTTGGGGGCCAGGCTTAGTGGGTGGTGGAGCAGTCACTGCCAGGTAGCCAGTACTTCTATTTTTTTTTTTTTTAAAGATTTATTTATTTATTCATACAAGCACTGGGTACAGTCAGAAGTGCGGGAGGGTGAGAGAATTCATCAGAGCCAGAGTGGGGAACAGAACAGGCAGACTGATGAAATACACTACTGAGGGGAGCAGCAGGCATGGCAGGAGGGGTCTGCGTGCCATGTGGGACCCTCGCTGGTGGCCAGGGATCGAATCAGTGCTGCAGAGGCTACGGGCAGCTTCACAGCCCAGCACTCAACCACTGCGCCACCGGGGAGGCCCCCCCCCCCCCCCCCCCCCCCCCCCCCCCCCCCCCCCCGCCTAGGTACTTCTGAGAAGTGTCACATGCAGCTCATACCCCCTGAGGAGGTGATGCCTGGGACTAGCCCATCTAGCTGACCTGAGTGAGGTGGGGAGTAGTTCTTGCTACACACTGGTCTATTTTGTCACTTTGCTTAGCAAGCTTTAGAGTGAATAATGTTCTAAAGGTGTTAAAACCTTTAAAGGAGACTCTGTAGCCTGTTCCTATACCTCATGTATGCCTGATTAAAGAGTCTTAAGAATTCTTTTGACAACCTTCCCATCTAGAGATTGGAGTATTTCTGTCCCCCGCCGGCCCCCACAAATCTGCAGGTTCTGTCATTATTCTGATAAACAGAATTTGATAGAAATGACACTGTCCCTGGTTTTTGTCCCAGGCCTTGGGTTGGCAGCTTCGACTCTGATACTTACTAGTGGAGCCTTGAGCCACCATGTGAAAAATATAACTACATCTAAAGCGGCCTGAAACTACATGGAAAGGGGGAGGGCCTTAGCTGAGCCCAACCTTCTTCCTGGTCCCACCAGGGCATCTGACTCCTGAGTCATGCTGTCTTGCTTTGTCCAGGCCAGTCCGAACACCCAGCTCTAAGCCAGTGCATGTCCACCATCAATATTTTGATGTGTCCAGTCAAAACCTGATTGAAATCTTGTGTGTGTTATAAACATAGGCTTTTTATTAATTATTTTTTGTATATACATATTTTACATTGTTGTTCATTTTTGTACAATCTTTGATTTCTCCTCTCAGGTGCAATCCCCATAAAATTCCCATCACCTAGTCACCCTTGAACCATCACCGGAGTCTCCTGTGCTCTTCCCTCTCCTCCTCTGATCCTTCTTCCTCCCCCTCTCTTGCTAAATGTCTCTGATTTATAGTTTGCCTGCTAGTTTTTTTTTCACCCTAATCCCTTGTTTGGTTCCCCTATATTCCTCCTATAAGTGAAATCATCCAACATTTTTTTTTTTCCTTCTGCCTTACTTCACTGAGCATAATCCCTGCCAGCTCTATCCATATTGCTGCAAATGGCATGAGTTTGTCTTTTGATCGCTGAATAGTGTTCCAGTGTATATATAAACCACGTCTTTTTTATTCAGCCATCTGTTTTTGGGCATTTAGGTTGTTTCCATATCTTAGCTATTGTAAATAGTGCTGCGATAAACATAGGAGTGCAGAGAACCTGACTTTATTCTTACCCCACGAAAATGGAGAGATATAACAGAATTTTAAGCTACTGAGTAAATTCCATACCAATAGATAATCAGAAAACCACTTTCCTTTTTAAAACATATTCATTGACTTCTGCGATGCTCCCACTTTTCCTTGTACTCTCTGCCCTTTCTCTTTCTTTGCTGGACTCGCTCTTCCCAGGACATCCCCTGGGATGTTGGTGCTCCCTAGCATTCTCTTCCACCAAATTGCTCTTGTAATCATTCAGGCCTCCTCCCCCCACTTCTTATTTTTTTTTTTAACAAAATAATGTTTTAAAAAATTCATAAAATTAATTTTTAGCAGTTTAAGATTCACAACAAAATTGAACAGAAACGGGGCCTCCCTGGTGGCGCAAGGGGTTGAGCACCACACTGTGAAGCAGTCTGCAGCCTCTGCAGCACAAGTTCGATTCCCCGCCAGCCAGGGAGCAACGCACATGGCACAGCAGACGTCTCCTGCCTCACCCGCTGCTCCCCTCAGCAGTGTGTTTCAGTCAGTCTGTCTGTTCTATTCCCCACTCTGTCTCTGGAGAATCTTCTCACCCCCCATCTCTGGCCTGTACCCCAGCTTTTGTATGCATAAATAAATCTTTAAAAAAAACCACCACAAAAAACCCCAAAATCAAACAGAAAATACAGACAGTTCCTGTATGTTCTCCGGGTCCAGATCACATACCGTTATCACTATGAATCACTATGAAATCTGATTTCCCCTGGATAAAAAAAGGTTGTTTTTTTCCTTCAAAATTCCATTATCCTGTCTCTTTTTCACTTTCTAATCTGCTTTATTTTTCATGTATCTGTCCCTTCTTTTCATGTATTTATTTATTTTTTAAAGATTTATTTTTTATTTATACAATAGCTGGGGTACAGGCCAGAAGTGTGGGAGGGTGAGTGGATTCACCAGAGACAGAGCGGGGAGCAGAACAGGCAGACTGATGGAAAGCACTGCTGTGGGGAGCAGCAGGCATGACAGGAGAAGTCTGCTGTGCCATGTGGGTAGTTCCCTGGCCTGCGGGGGATCGAACCACACTGTAGAGGCTGCAGACAGCCTCACAGTGCTGTACTCAACCCACTGCGCCACCTGGGAGGCCCCTGTTCCTTCTTTTTATTAGACTGCAACTTCCTTTTTTACTTTATTGAGGCAACATGGTTTATAACACTGGAATATGAATTAGGAGAATAGTTTTGCATGTCCTCAGATGTATGTTTCAATACTACCCCAACATCGAAGCACCTGTAGTCCTTTAAGGCCATTGGGCCCCCTCCCCTCTTTGTTCCCACCTCTTCTGTCCCTTCCTCTCTAGCTAGACTGTAGATTCCCGAAAGGGTGGGTCCATGTCTGACAGATCTCTCCATTTCCCAACTACCTGCAGCGGTGTACTCATTATTTTGGCAGATACTGGGCTGTGCATGTCATATTGCACTGTTACCTAGTTCAGGTCTGCCTTTCTTATCAGACTGAGAACTCTTGAAATTATATATGTTTTAGTTTTTCATCTCCTATTTCCTTTGGCAATGTCACTGTATTGGTAGGTGGTTGATGAATGCCTTTTTTTTTTTTTTTAAATATGAAAGGCAGTGTGCTTTTCTATGATAAAATTTCAGTTAAAACATAAATCATCTTAAGTAGTAGTAAACAGAGATCAGGGAAGAGTGCAGAAAAAAAATAATTGAATATGTTGTGGATTCCAAGGAATGCATTTATGCATCCTTACATTTCTTTCTGTGTTAGGATTAGATGGCTCTCATGGATTAAAATAGATTTCTACCTCTTTGGAATTATAATGTTTTATGAAAGTACAAATATATCTAGAAAGTAAGAGTTTGAGTCAAAGTGTATCTTTAAATTGCTTTTTTTCTCAGACTTTTTGACATTTAAACCTCATTATCTCTTGCCATTTGTATCAGTGTTGACCTCACGGATTTGATAGAAAGTGGAGAACTCTTGAGGGCAAAAAAAAGACAGGCAGGCAAGGTGACTGAAAATGAAGAGTAGAGAGGAATAGCCAGGGCCTGATGATGTTCAGTTCAGACCAAGAACAGGAGAGATGGAGCAGGAAGGAAAGGGAGGAGTGATGTTGAGAGCAGCAATATAAGGACGGCAAAGACAATGAAGACTGAAGAAGCCAAAGGACAAATCTCAAAGATTTAAAGGGAAAATTTCTAAAAGAATATCAGTGATCTTTTAATTGCACAAGTAACTTCAAAACATCATTAATGAAAAATGGAAGAGTAAAGTGTCCTCCAGTACCAGCTCTGAGCTTTTCAGTTTTTGAACTTTTTTTTTCCTCTCCAGAGGATGGAAAATATTTAGAGATGCAATTCTATCAAGCACATCTATAAATAACTCTGATGTTTCTACTCATTCTTCTATATAACTCCTCCTGCTCCTTGGAGATAAGGGGAAGTTTTTAGAATTGGCACCTCTTGTCTGCACTATGACTGGACTAACTGGACTTTAGTTCTTCATGCCATTGTTTCACTGATTTAATAGATATTCTAGAACTTAGAAGGACTTACTGTTTTTAATCCCAACATTGTTGATTAGCATTCATAGGTGTACCACGCCTCTCATGAACATACTTAAATTTTGATACATCTCCTGAACCCCAATTTGTGGAGAAATGAAGCACTGAGATAATTAATAATTTCCATTAAAGCTAGTGGTGCTTATTAACTATGAACAATACAGATGAGACAAATGGCAGTTTGTTTATTTTTTTTTTTATAGAGGCATGCTTTATTTATTTATTTATTTGTTTGTTTGTTTTGTTTATACATGCACTGGGTACAGTCAGAAGGCGGGAGGGTGAGAGAATTCACCAGAGCCAGAGCAGGGAGCAGAGCAGGCAGAAGGACTGACGTACACTGCTGAGGGGAGCAGCGGGTGGCAGGAGGGGTCTGCGCG
Organism: Talpa occidentalis; assembly: GCF_014898055.3. Taxonomy (NCBI): domain Eukaryota; kingdom Metazoa; phylum Chordata; class Mammalia; order Eulipotyphla; family Talpidae; genus Talpa; species Talpa occidentalis. Next base: position 78,266,841 of record NW_023605194.1, read on the forward strand.
CCATGTGGGACCCTTCTCTGGTGGCCGGGGAGCAGCCGGGGATCGAACCGGCGCCGCAGAGGCTGCAGGCAGCATCGCAACCCAGCGCTCAACCGCTGCGCCACCGGGGAGGCCCTTATGTTTATTTCTTACAATAACTTTTCATCTCCAACTCAGAAACAAAAAGATGACAGGGAGTAATAATGATAATATGTTGATATATCTTGGATCTACATTAATTATTTATACATATATATGTAATGACATTCATAAGTGTTACTACTTTACTATTTGTAATAAGTTATTACAGTTGTTCCACTGCAGTCAGTTCTAACTTTTGGTGGAAATGGTTGCTCTAACATAACTTTATAATGAACTGTAACCTGTAGAGCCTCTGTAAATATATTTTAGCACTCTGACAGAGAAGTCAATGATTGTGGACCTTGAAATACTTCTTGAGTGTCCAATACATTTTCCTACCCAGTTTTCAATATAAACCACTTTTATTTCTCTTGGGAATCCCCTGGCTGAAATTCAAGGCCCTTTTCCAATGCTAAAATCTAAAATCTCCATTTCATCAACTTTGACTATGTTAAAAAAAGTCAGAATGCATTATGATAACTTTATTATCAGATGAACCCAGAAATATCCTCCATCTTCTGCTGTCTTCAAATACTCAGTAGATTTACCATGTGAAAGGTTGGAAATTTTAGCATTGTGCTTGGACCTGCCAAGTATTTGCATTATGGTCTATATAGCACAGCATCTTACCCATTTTCCCCCATAAAGGGGGAATAGTTCCAGGCAATAAGCTGGACGCCTCATGCCTGAATTCATTGTCTTGTCTGTGTGAGTTTATTCTTTTTTATTTTAATTAAATTTTATTTCATTTCATTTTTTTAAATTTAAATTTTATTTTTATATTCCCCATACAATTACAACCCCCTTATTTTGACCCCAAGCCCTCCTTTCCCCAACCCTCACACCCCCATAGAGTGTCTCTGGTTCATAGTTGTTTGTTGATTTTGATATTTTCTTTCTTACAGTTATTCTTTTTCCTCATCTCTTATTTAAGTTTTCTAGATTCCTGCTATGAGTGAGACCATCCAGTATTTTTCTTTTTCTTTCTGGCTTATTTTGCTGAGCATGATCCCTTCCAGCGCCATCCATGTTGCTGCAAATTGCATGTGTTTATCTTTTTTGAATGCTGAGTAATATTCCATGCTGTATATGTACCACATCTTCTTGATCCAGTCATCTATTTTTGGGCATTTGGTTGTTTCCAAAGCTTAGCTATTGTAAATAGTGCTGCTATAAACATAGGGGTGCAGGTGCTCTTTGGAATTGATGTTTCTGTGTCCTTTGGGTAAATACCTAGGAGTGGAATTGCTGGATCATATGGAAGCTCTATGTTTAGTAGGTCAAGAAATCTCCACACAGCTGTCCATAGTGGTTGGACCAGTTTGCACTCCCACCAACAGTGCAGGAGAGTTCCTTTTTCTCCACAACCTCACCAACATTTGTTGTTGCTAGTTTTTTTTAATATGTGCCATTCTTACTGGTGTGAGATGGTGTCTCATTGTAGTTTTGATTTGCATTTCCCTGAATATAAGTGATGTTGAACATTTTTTCATATGCTTGTTTTCATTTGCATTTCCTCTTCAGAGAAGTTTCTTTTTAGCTCTTCTGCCCATTTTTTGACTGGGTTATTTTCTTTGTTTTTGTTGAGTCTCATCATCTCTTTGTAGATTTTTGTGATCAGTCCTTTATCATTAGTTTTGTGTGCAAAAATGTTTTCCCAGTCGGTGGGGTTTCTCTTTGTTTTTGTTATTGTCTCTTTTGCTGTGCAGAAGCTCTTTAATTTGATGTAGTCCCAGCTGTTTATCTTTGCCTTCACTATCACTGCTTTGGGTGACGTGTCTGTAAAGATGTCTTTGATGTGCACATCATGTAGTGTTTCGCCTATATTTCCTTCTATGTATTTTATGGTTTCAGGTCTTATGTCTAGTTCTTTAATCCATTTTGAGTTGGTTTTTGTGCATGGTGTTAGGTAGTAATCAAGCTTCATTTTTTTTGCATGTAGCGACCCAGTTTTCCCAGCACCATTTATTGAACAAACTTTCTTTGCTCCAGTGCATATTTTTTGCTCCTTTGTCAAAGATTAGTTGACCATAAATCTGTGGGTTTATTTCTGGATTTTCTATTCGATTCCATTGGTCTGTGTGTCTGTTCTTGTTCCAATACTATGCAGTTTTGCTGATTATGGCTTTGTAGTATAGTTTGAAGTCTGGGCGTGTGATGCATTCATTCCCTTCTTTTTTTTTCAGGAGAGTTTTGGCTATTCGGGGTTTTTGGCAATTCCATATGAATTTCATCAATAATTGTTCTATTTCTTTGAAGAATGACATTGAAATTTTTATTGGAATAGCATTGAATCTGTAAATTGCTTTTGGTAGGATGGCCATTTTAATAATGTTTATTCTGCCAATCCATGAGCAGGGGATGTCTTTCCATTTCTTTGTGTCTTCAATTTCTTTTAACAGTGTTTTATAGTTTTTTTTGTATAGGTCCTTTACCTCTTTTGTTAGATTTATTCCCAAGTATTTGATTTTTTTTGTTTCGATAATAAAAGGGATTTTTTTTTTATTTCTTCTTCTTCAGATTTATTGTTTGTGTATAGGAAGGCTACTGACTTTTGCGTGTTGATTTTGTATCCTGCCACTTTACTGAACTGATTGATTAGTTGAATTAGTTTTTCTGTGGAGTTTTTGGGGTTCTCTATGTATATTATCATATCATCTGCAAATAGTGATAGTTTGACTTCTTCTTTTCCTATTTGGATTCCTTGTATGTCTTTCTCTTGTCTTATTGCTCTCTGGCTAGGACTTCCAGTATTATATTGAAAAGCAGTGGTGAGAGTGGACATCCTTGCCTTGTTCCAGATCTTAATGGAAATGCTTTCAGCTTTCTACCATTGAGAGAGATACTGGCTGTTGGCTTGTCATATATGGCTTTTATGATGTTGAGGTATGTTCCTTGTATCCCAAGAATTTCAAGGGCTTTTATCATGAATGGGTGTTGCACTTTGTCGAAAGCTTTCTCGGCATATATTGATATTATCATATGGTTTTTATATTTCTTTTTGTTGATGTGTTGGATAACATTGATTGATTTTGAGATGGTGAACAATCCTTGCGTCCCTGAAATGAATCCTAGTGGTGAATTATCTTATGGATACATTGTTGGATTCTGAGAGCAAAAATTTTATTGAGGATTTTTGCATCAGTGTTCATTAGGGAGATTGGCCTGTAGTTTTCTTTTTTGTGTGTTGTCCTTGTTAGGTTTTGGTATTAGTATAATGTTGGCTTCATAGAACGTGTTTGGTATTATCCCTTCCTTCTCAATTTTTTGGAAGAGTTTGTGAAGGCAATAATTCGTTTCTGAATGTTTTGTAGAATTCATTTGTAAATCCATCAGGCCCTGGGCTTTTGTTTTTGGGAAGGTTTTTGATTACCATTTCAATTTTGCTGCTTGTAATTAGTCTTTAGGTGTTCTGTTTCTTCTTTATCTAGCTTTGGGTGATTGTAGATTTGTAGGAATTTGTCCATCTCCTCTAGATTGTTGAACTTGTTTCCATATAACTGTTCATAGTAGTTTCTGATTATTCTTTTGATTTCTACTGTATCCATTGTGCTTTCTCCTCTTTCATTTGTGATCCTGTTTATTTGTGCTTTCTCCCTTTTTTCCTTTGTGACGCAGGTTAGGGGTTTGTGTATTTTATTTATTTTTTTGAAGAACCAGCTCTTGGTTTCATTGATCTTTTGGATTTTTTTTTTTTTTTTAGTTTCGATTTCATTTATTTCTGCTTTGGTTTTTATTATTTCTTTTCTTCTACTGGTTTTTTTTTTTGTTGTTGTTCTTTTTCTAGTTCTTTGAACTTTGAGATTAGGTTGTTTCTTTGAGTTCTTTCTTGTTTCTGGATGTGAACCTCTATTGCTATATATTTTCCTCTTATTACTGCTTTTACTGTATCCCATACATTTAGGAAATTGGCATCCTCCTTGTCATTCAATTCAAAGAACTTTTTAATTTCTTCTTTGATCTCCTCATTAGTCCAGTGGTCTTCCAGTAGTGTGGGTTTCAATCTCCATGAGGTAGGAGAGTTCCTTGCCTTCTTTTTATGGTTTATTTCTAGTTTGATGCCTTCATGGTCAGAAAAGATGGTTGGTATGATTTCAATCTTGGTGTATCTGTTGATGTTTGTCTTGTGTCCCAGCATGTGATCGATCCTGGAGAATGATCTGTGTGTGCTTGAGGAAAATGTGTACTCAGATTTTTTTGAGGTTTAGTGTTCTATAGATGTCTGTTAAGCCCAAGCGCTCTAGATCCTTATTTAGAGCTTTAGTGTCTTTACTTATTTTTTGTCTCGTTGATGTATCCATTGTTGATAGTGGTGTGTTGAAATTTCCCACTACGTATGTGTTTTCTCTGATGTCTGTTTTCAAAGATGACAATAGTTGTCTGATATATTTTGGTGCTCCTTCGTTTGGTGAGTATATGTTAATGAGTGTTATTTCTTCTTGAAGTATTGTCCCCTTGATCATAATGTAGTGACTGTTCAGGTCTCTTTTTTACCTTTTTGAGTTTGAAATCTGTTTTATCTGATATAAGTATAACTATTCCTGCTTTCTTTTTTGGTCCATTTGCTTGTAGGATTGTTTTCCATCCTTTTGAGTCTATTTTTATCTTTTGTAGTTAAATGTGTTTCCTGGAGACAGCAAATGGTTGGGTTTTGTTTCTTAATCCAGGCTGCAACTCTGTGTCTTTTTATTGAAGAGTTTAGTCCATTTACATTTAGAGTTAATATTGATATGTTAGCATCTCTATTTGCCATTGTGTTTGTCTTTCCTTTGATTTTATTTATTCTTTTAATAACTTTTTTTTTTTGGCTTTCTTTTGTTGTTATTTGTCCCTCTGAGGTTCTGGCTTTAGGACTCCTTGTGGTATTTTTTGGAGTGGGGGTTTAGTCGTAATGAAATTCCAGAGTTTCTGTTTGTCTGGGAAGGTACTTATTCTTTCTTCATAGAGGAAGGAAAGCTTTGCAGGATAGAGTATTCTTGGTTGGCATCTGTTGTCTTGAATTCTGTTGACTATGTCCCTCCACTCTCTCCTTGTCCGTAGTGTTTCTTCGGAGAAGTCTGATGTCAATCTGATTGGTTTTCCTTTGTATGTTATCTGTTTCTTCTCTCTTATCAGCTTCATTATTTTTTACTTGCCTTGGATTCTTGGGAGCTTTACTATTATGTGTCTTGCTGTATTTTTCCTTTCATCATGGAAGTTTGGTATTCTTCTTGCTTCTTGTATATCAATTTTCAGCACCTTCTTCATGTTTGGGAAGTTCTCTTCAATTATTTCCTTGAATATTTTCTCTGTTCCTAGGTCTCTCTCCTCTCCTTCTGGGATTCCTATAACTCTTATATTTCCTTTCCTCATGGAGTCAGATAGTTCCCGAAGTCTTTCTTCAGTCTTTTTCATTTGTACTTCTCTTTCCTTTTCTGTTTTGGTTCTTTTTATTTCTGTGTCTTCGAGAGTACTTATTCGTTCTTCCATTTCATCTATTCTGCTTTCATTGCTTTTCCCAGAGTTTTTTAGCACCTCTGTTAATTCTTTGATCTGCTGCATTTCCTTCATTTCCCTCTTTAGCGACTCAATTTCATTCTTCTGAGCGTTGTTTTCCTTAATGACTTCCATCAGTTTTTTCATCATGGTAATTTTAAATTGTTTCTGGAAGGCTCAGAAGTTCTTCCAAGTCACCATAGTTGGAAGCTTGTGGGTGGTTTTTTTTTTTTGTGGTGTGTCTTTTTTCTCAGGTGTTGCTACTTTGCTTGTAGTTTTTCTTTTACCTGCTGCCTGTCTTCTAATTTGCCTTATGCATTGGGACACTGTGCCGCTGGTACTGGCTGGCATCTTTTTGGTATGTTCTTTAGGGAGTTTCAGAAACTGGCAATCCAAACAAGTCAAAAACTGTTATGCTAGAAGTCTAGTGAGGCAGTGGTACTTTGAGTATGTTAATGGTCACTGTCACAGAATCTTTCCTCCTTCTGTGTTTAGTTACAAAGGTGCGTCTTGAAGTCCCACAGACTTCCCTGGAGGTGGGGCAGCTGGATGGCACTCTGGGTTCCAAATCTCTGGATACTACTCTGGGCTCCGACTTCCTGCCAGGTGGGACCGGGCTTGTGGGGGCCTTCAGCTCACCTCTGACTGAGCAGGGAACCTTCTCCCTCTGGCTCCACAGGGAGTCTTCTGTCAGATTCAAGCAGTCATTATTGAAGAAAGCTCCCTGTTCTAAAATGGCGCTTTGGAGACAGGCACACTCTTCTGCGTGCCTGGTCTGCCCCGGCCATGGGTGCCCGCTCCCCCTCTGGGTTCGGACTGCTGGCCTGAAGGGGCCTGGCATGGGTGAACTTCCCAGCTCACCTCTGGCTCCTCCGGGAGCCTTCTGCAGGTTTCAAGCAGTCTTTATTGAAGAAAGGCCCCTATTCTAAAAGAGCGATTCGGAGACAGGCACACTGTCCTGCACACTGGATCTGCCCCGGCCGTGGGTGCCCGCTCCCCCTCTGGGTTCGGACTGCTGGACAGAAGGGGCCTGGCCTGGGCAAACTTCCCAGCTCACCTCTGGGTCCTCCAGGAGCCTTCTGCCAGTTTCTAGCAGTCTTTATTGAAGAAAGGTCCCTGTTCTAATATGGTGATTTGGAAATAGATGCACTTTCCTGCACACCTGTTGGTCCTGGCCATTGGTGCCCGCTCCTCCTCTGGGCTAGGACTGCTGGCCAGAAGTGGCCTGGCATGGGAAAACTTCCCAGCTCACCTCTGGCTCCTCTGGGAGCCTTCTGCCAGTATCAAGCAGTCTTTATTGAAGAAAGGTCCCTGTTCTAAAAAGGCGTTGCAGGGACGCACTCCCCTGCGTGACTAGTCAGCCCGGCCTTGGGTGCCCACTCCCCCTCTGGGCTCGGACTGCTGGCCAGAAGGGCCCTGGCATGGGCGAACTTCCCAGCTCACCTCTTGCTCCTCCGGGAGCCTTCTGCCGGTTTCAAACAGTCTTTATTGAAGAACAGTCCCTATTCTAAAATGGCGATTCTGAGACAGGCACACTCTTCTGTGTGCCTGGTCTGCCCTGGCCGTGGGTGTCTGTTCCTGCTCTGGGCTTAGACTGCTGGTCAGAAGGGGCCTGGCTTGGGTGAACTTCCCAGCTCTGTGTGAGTTTATTCTAAGGCATCAGGCTGTACAGACCAGGCTCAAAGGCCTGTTGAGAACCATCTATGAACAATGTGTGTTAATTTTTCACACTCAGATTCTGGGTTTTAAAAAAATGAATGATATGGTCCTAGTCTTGAAGAGTTCAAATTCTAGATGGGGGATCAAATATGAACAGGTGATAATGTAATATAAATCATCCATATGATTGACACACCATGCCACAGGCCACCAACCTGCCTGGGAGATCTTCTCAGAGAGAAGGAACTTTGATCTGGGCTTGAAAAATGAGTTCGAGGGCCTCCCCTGGTGGCACAGCGGTTGAGCGCTGGGCTGCGAACTACCTGCAGCCTCTGCAGCGCCAGTTCAATCCCCGATCCCCGGCCACTAGCGAGGGTCCCACATGGCACGACAGACCTCTCCTGCTGCGCCCACTGCTCCACTCAGCAGTGTATTTCATCACTCTGCCTGTTCTGTTCCCCACTCTGGCTCTGGTGAATTCTCTCACCCTCCCACTCTTCTGACTGTACCCAGCGCTTGTATAAATAAATAAATAAATAAATAAATAAATAAATCTTTAAAAAAAAATGAGTTCGAGTTTGCCAAGGGAAAAAGAAACCCAAGTCATTCAGCCCAGGGAATAGCATATGAAAAGTCTTTGGGAGTAAGAGGTCTGGGAGAAGTGGGAATTGTTCTGTATAACTAAATTTAACTGAGTGTGTTATCCCTTTGGCTTGAATTCCATTTATATTTTATTTCTGAGAATACTCTATGGTGTCTCCTGACAACTGCTTCCTGAGGAATTAAATAAGCAGTGATCTAAGCTAGACCCTGCACCTAGTAGCCATTTCTACTACTATGAAGTGTATTAAGATGAATTTCCAATATTTATAGGTTATGACTTTAAAGCACTCTCAGTATACTGGCTAAGACAAATTAGAAGCATTCTGTTTACTGTAGTAGAAGCGAGGAGGGAGCTGAATGACTCATCAGGAGTGGTTAGGATATACCCCAACTGCCCGATCTTTCAGGGACTTGGGTTCATACCTGCAGACCACACAGCATCCCTGGACATTGGTGTAGGGTAATGTAAAAAGTATCAGGCTTGGGGGCCTCCCCGGTGGCGCAGCGGTTGAGCGCTGGGTTGCGAAGCTGCCCGCGGCCTCTGTGGCGCCGGTTCGATCCCTGGCTGCTCCCCGGCCACCGGAGGAGGGTCCCACATGGCGTGCAGACCTCTCCTGCCGCCCGCTGCTCCCCTCAGCAGTGTACTTCGGTCCTTCTGCCTGCTCTGCTCCCCGCTCTGGCTCTGGTAAATTCTCTCACCCTCCCGCGCTTCTGACTGTACCCAGTGCATGTATAAACAAAACAAACAAACAAACCAGCAAACAAATAAATAAAGCATGCCTCTATAAAAAAAAAAAAAAAAAAAAAAAAGTATCAGGCTTTTCTGCCCTCCTGCCATTAGGATAGATGACGGAACCTTGCGGCCCTGAATACATGCCTGATGGGGGGCACCTGGAGTAGCGTGTGGGCCTATGTTGATGGGATTCACCAGGGCTAAGACTTGGCTTTTAAGGCTGTCATCACGGGGACTCCAGGAGAAGCCAAAAGAGCAGAAACAGAGAAGCAGAAGCAGAACCACAAGAAGAAGCAGAGAGAAGCAGAGAAGCAGAAGCAGAACGAATGAAAGAGAAGAAGAACAGAGAACTAGAGAATGCTGGAGAGCCCAGACAGAGTGAAGACTTGCTAGGGGCTGGAAGGCCTGCCAACCTCCCAGCTCCCTAGCACCCCTTCCTGCTATGTAACCAGTAAATCCCAATAGAAGTTTAAAAAGCCACAGAGAGCTCCAGGACTCTCTCCTCCTTTAGCCCGTCTGCATAGAATCATAGAAAACCTGCACTGTGCCCCTTCCGCTCACTACAATTGGCTTCCACGAAATCTCCTCACCATGTTAAAGGAAGGCACGTATAAAGAGCATGTACCTTTGCCAAACTGAGATCCTTTTACTCTGAGGAGAGACCACTTGTACTCCTACCTAGAAAAGAAGAGCTCAGTAATTTAGCCTAGGACATCTACTGTCTGCTGAGACTTATCGCATACGTAGCTGTAAGGGCAGGAACGGACACAGGGCAGGTTTTCTGATCCCATGCAGACTGGGTAAAGGAGGAGTCAGAGTCCTCAGCGGTTTTTGCAGGTCTTTTATTGGGATTTAGCGGGTACATGGCAGGCAGGAGTGCTGGGGGGGCCGGGAGGCTGGCAGACCTCCCAGCCCCCAGCAAATCCTCACTCTATCTGGGCTCTCTGGCGTTCTCTGCTTCTGCTTCAGGCTTCTTATCTTTCGGCTTCTGCTGCTGCTACTGGCGTCCCCGTGACGCCGCCCTTAAAAAAAGCACAGTCTTAGCTCAGCTGAATCCCATCTACCTATGCCCACACCCTACTCCAGGTGCCCGCCATCAGGCATGCATTCAGGACAAGGATCCATCATCTATCCTGATGGCGGAAGGGCAGAAAAGCCTGACATTTTCTTTACCCTACAGTAGCACAACCTCAGAGGAATTGAAGCCTATAAAACATGTTCTTTACCCCCTGGGAGTTGACAATTAGGGTTCAGATATAGCTCAGTTGGAGCTCACCTGGCTAGAGTTGGCCATAAGAGCCCAGAACTTAACCTTCTTTACCTGGATGAGCTCATTCATTCCCCTTAGCATCACATTTGCACTGCTCTTTGAAGGCTTCCAAAACTTTTCTGAATCAGAATTTCTAGCTGCCTCCTTTACTAAGATGCCCCAGAGAAGCCTTTCAAATTTAAAGATTTAAAATCCAATTCATTCTCTCCCAGGTGTTCTCCTTCTACTATTTGATATTGTTAATGGCATTTCTCCCATTTAGCAAGCGAGGCAGCTACGTGGGGATCATTTGACTTTTTCCTTTTCCTCATACCTTAACATTCAATCTGTTGCTTTCTGCTATATCACATTCATTTAATATTCAAAGTAATATTCAAGTTTCTTCTGTAGTTCAATGAAAATATAGCATTCTAGAATTAATATTGTGCCAGAGGTTTATAGCTACTGTATGTGGATAGTAATGGGTGGTTGTAGGGTAAGGAGAAATGTCAGGATTTTCTGCCCTCCTGCCATCAGGAGACATGATGGATCCTTGCAGTCCTGAATGCATGCGTGATGGCTAGCACCTGGAATAGGGTGTGGGCATAGGTAGATGGGATTCACCTGGGCTAAGATGGGGCTTTTAAGGGCGGCGTCACGGGGATGCCAGTAGAAGCCAAGAAAGAAGCAAAAAGAGAAGCCGAGAGAGAAGCAAGAGAAGCAGAAGCTGAGGGAAGGCCAGAGAGCCCAGATAGAATGAAGACTTGCTGGGGGCTGGGAGGCCTGCCAGCCTCCTGGCCCTCCAGCACTGTTACCTTCTGTGTACCGGGTAAATCCCAATAAAAAGACCTGCAAAAAGCCACTAAGGACTCTGTCTCCTCCTTAATCCATTCTGCATGGGATCCTAGAAAACCTGCCCTGTGTCCAGTCCTGCCTTTACAGTGGTGTTGGATTATCTGTTTGACAATATATGTTGGCTCAGTTTCTTCTACTTGAGCTTATTTCAGGCCAACTCAGTCTTTTAAGATTTCTCTCTTCTCCCGACTTCTCCTCAGGAAGGTATTTGGGTAGAGAAAAGCTAATTTATCTCACATTATGGGAAAAGAATGTGTGTGTATGTCGGGGGGTGGGAGTTGAAGGGTGGAGGAGGTGAAATCTGCCTGCTATTCCACTATCCCTCTGGTTTCTTGTTGGTTTTTAGCTGAGAATCTGTCTGCTTCTCCCTGGACATTAGCCATTTCCATTACTCACCAAACCGTCAGTGACATAACTAATCTTACCTGGTCTTTGGTGACATCAGCATCCATGATGCGAGTCGTCAACCTCCGGTCCTGTCATATCCTTCTCTGTGTCTTCTGTGTTCTGATCCCTGTCGTTTACAGGTCCTCTCTGCCTACCCCTGTCTCCCTCCCTGATAATGTAGTGACTAAGTCTGTCTTGCTGGACCCCTCTCTCTACCTCCACCATTTCTATGTCTCCACTGCTAGGACTAATGTTCTCAGGGCCAGTCATGTTTATTTGGAATTTCTGTGCATCATCCTTTGAGTCCTGTCCTTTTTGCTCCATCTCTAGGCGATAAAGGACTTTCTCCTTTGTCTCTGCTTTGTATGATCAGGTTATCTCTTCCTCCAAGTAGAGGCAGTATTTGACTTCATTTCTCCAGGACTATTGGATGACGGGACTATAGGGGAATATGATTTATAGAGGAAATAATGACTATTTTACTATTTTCAAAATAGCATTCTTATACAGACTCATTCACATAGACACATATCTAGTCATTTTTATTAAGATAAAATTGTACCATACATACTTTGAAGCTTATTTTGAACCAAATGTTGTATTTTGGAACTCTTTCCATGTCAGGATGTTCAAATATAACTTATCCTTTTAATGGGCATATAACATTCTATTCTATGACTGTCATCATTCATGTGTTAATGTGCACCTTTTTCTTTACCATAATGATTTCCTTGTGCATTATTAACAAATTTTTATAGCTTCTTTTTAGTTTTGAAATGTTCTTATTGAGGTAATACTGGTATATAACACCATGTAGGGTTCAGAGCTATAGGTTTACACCTCATCAGATGTGATGTATGTCACCATGGCACACCCACCACCAAGGCACCCATTATCGCCCACCACAGTTCATTGGGCCTCTGTCCACTCTGTTCCCTACCCACCTCTTCTGGTAGCCTCAGCTCTGTAGTCAGATTTCTAGGATTTGTTTTGGTTAAGCTTTGTGTGTTCCTTTGTTTTGTTTCGCTATATTCTACAATAACTGACATCTTCTGGTATTTGTTTTTCTCCTTGTGATTTGTTTCCCTTGGCACATAGCAGGGCTTGAGATCTGGCTCATCAGAGGCCACTGAAACAGTCAAGTGAATGAAACCCAAATGAAGTAATGAAATTTCCTCTCCATTCCCATTCCATCTACAGGCTATTCTAAGATACTGCATGTCTGGATCGGGTCCATAATCTGACCCATTGGGCCCTGCAGTGGACTGCAGTGGGCGACAATATTCCTTGATGCAGGACCAGCTGGATATAATTCTTATCCTTCATTCAGCTAATGCTGTCTTAAGGGCAGCAGGTATTGGATGTATCAAGAGGAATAGCAGGTTCTCTCAATGCTTAGGAGGAAGATCCAGCAGGATAGAGAGGAAATGGTTGAGATGTTGAGCACCACTGTAAATTTTTCTGACTTTAATGTCATAGGGAAAAAGAATAATTTGGAAAAGTCCTTCAGAAATCAGTAATCCATGCTCTGGACTTTTGAGATAATTATTCCTACATTTATATGTTCAAAGACTTTGAAAGCACGTGAGTGTACAACTTTTCTCAGTGGCACCGAGTATGCCCGTTGGTAAGGAGCATGGCTGAGGACCAGGCACTGACATCAGCCATTTATTTGCTGTAAAAACTTTGGCAAGTAGCTTATCCATTCTGGGCTTTAGTTCATCCATTAAAAATAATTTATTTTTAATAGTGAAGAAAGTCATTCTTCCCTCATTTTTTAATGAAGGTATTAAGTCCACCTATGTCTAGGGTTATTGTGAAGAGCGAATGAAGTAAAGTATGTAAAACCTTTGGTACTTACATGAACACCTGGCAAAATAGGGGTACATTAGCCAAAAATATTAACAGAAAGAGGATAGAGTGGAGGAGAATAGAAAAGTGTCCCAATAATTCAGTTGTGAGTTGGTCAGGTCATTTTCCATATTTCGTGGTTAGTTTTGCCACATTACAGTATATTTTTTTACATCCAATTTGAACTCATGGTTAAGATATGTAATGCTAGGCAGGTGCAGAATATGTAATGTGCACACATGAAATACTTGTTGAGTCTATAATTAAGGTCTGGACCAACCTGATCAGAGTGGATTAAAAAAATGGGTAAGAGAGACCCTGTGAGGAGAGAATTAATTATACTTGAATGATTGAAGCTGACATGGGAGAGACAGAGCGACTAGTATAGTGAATTTCAGGGTCTGAGAAAATGAGTATGATTAACAGAAGAAACGAACTTAGCAGAGAAAGAGCTTTGCTGAGAAAACGGTGAGTTTGGTTTATTGCAGTTATTTCACATTTTGCCACTTCTTTATTCAACAAAAATTGTTGGTACTTTGCCTGAATTTTGTTTATATTTTAAAATATTGTGTGCCTTTCCTGTTATGCATTTTTTTTTCAGTTTCTGTCCCCTCTTTTTTGTTCTTTCTTTAGTGAGTATATTAAAATAGTTTTTCAACAGATGATTAAAAAACTGTTTTTAATGGAAGTGAAATAGCATTCTAGCATACTACTTTTCAGCGTGCATCCTCACCAGTCAGCCTGTGTGTATGCTGTGTTAATTTTACCACTAGAACCCCATTCTATTCTTCACTGTACAGTTGGCCTCTTTTATCCAATATAATCACCCTCCTTTCAAATCATTTTTTCCTTTTTTTAGCAGCCTTTTGTCTTGCTTGACTGTTCGAGGAATAGCTTGCTCTTATGATTTTTTTCATGTTTCTTCACTCTTTTTAGTTTTAATATCATGTTTTTAACACCTGTTCTCCATTAGGTCAAGAATTATTTCTAACTATTTCTTTTCAGTTTCTTTCCTTCCCTTGCTTCTCTGTCATGTCTTTAATGCTCATTCATATTTTCTCTCTCTCTCTTTCTCTCTCTCTCTCTCTCTCTCTCTTTCCTCTGTCTGTCTCTCTCCCCTCTTTCTTTCTTAGTAACCCATAAGATCAAGGTTTCTCTAGCTCACAGTGCAACCATCTTAGGAAGAGTGGAGTTATGAGCAATAAATTTTAAGGGAGTGTTTGTAATTTAGAAATTGCAATTTGTGTGTGGGGGTTAGGAGGTTGAATTTAGTTTTTCTTGGATCTTAAACCAAAGAATGATTCCTCTCGAGTACCTCGTTAGTGTGCAGACTTTTGCTTCTGATTATTTAGGCTATTGTGTTTGTGGTGAAATGAAAGAGGTATGAGTCTGACTGTAACACCAGCATATCAGATTTAGATAAAATCAGGAAGATTTGATGAGTTGTACTTCACAGAGGAATTTCTAGTAGGAAGGCCTTTTGTTTCCAGGTATGCATTAACATGGGGCAGTGTAAACCCAGTGTACAGAGAGATAGCTAAGTGTATGTTAGGATCAGAACATTCAAGTGGCTTCATTCTGAGACTTGATTGTAGAAGCCCTTCTTCTTCCCATTCACTGCTTTTCCATGGTCTACTCAGCACAAATAGAATAGGAACTTGAGTTATTTTCAATTGGTGATGGTTGAGTCAGGAGCAGTAACGAGGTTTATTTGTTAAGAACATACTTATGGATAATACACTTTAAGTATGTAAACAAGACCAAAGGTTAGGAGACTTTTAAGTTGTTCAGCAGAATAAAACAATTTGAGGCATTTCAATGATTCTACTAAGAACTTCTAATACACTGTATGTGGATAACTGATATGATAATTGTAATTAATTTTTTTTCTTTAAACTAATTTTCTAAAGGTCTCTATCAGGTAATCTTTTTTTCTGGATTAGTTTATGTTACTTATACTTGAAAATAAAGAAACTGTACTTTAAGGATGTTTATAATTCTATCACAGTATTGGAATAAAAACAAACACACAGATAAGTGTAATAAAATTGAGTGTTCAGAAGTAAAACCACACATACATTGACAACTAGTTTATGACTAAGGAGCCAAGGGCATACTATGGAGAAAGGAAAGTCTCTTCAACACAAGGTGTGGGTAAGTCTGGACAGCTAAATGCAAGAGAATGAAAACAGACCAGGTCTCACACCATACACAAAATTAATTCAAAATGGATCAAAGACTTGAAAGTAAGACCTGAAACCATAAACTACAAAGAAGAAAACATAGATGACACTGGTCCTATGTATTGGGTGACTCTGCTACAATAAGGGAAACAAAAGTAAAAGCAAATAAAATTACATTAAATTAGAAAGTTTCTATATAACAAAAGAAACATGTATTACAATGAAAAACATCTACTGAGTGGGGAAAGATACTTGCACATTATATGTTCAATAAGGAGTTAACAACCAAAATATATAAAGAACTCATAAAACTCAGTAACAAAAACCCAAACATCTCAATTGAAAAATGCACAGAGGATCTGAATAGACGCTTCTCCGAAAAAGACATATAGATGGCCGGTAGGCATACGAAAAGATCATCATCTGTTATTATTAGAGAAATGCAAATGAAAACAACAATGAGATAATCATCTCACACGTGTGGGAATGGTTATTATTCAAAAGAAAAGAAACAAGTGTTGGAGAGGATGTGGAGAAAAGGAAAACCTTTACACTGTTGATGGGAATGTAAGTCGGTGCAGCAATTATGAAAAACAGTATGGAGAGTCTTCAAAAAATTAAAAATAGAAATTCCATGCAATCCAGTTATCTCTCTTCTGGGTATTTACTAAATAATACAAACACACTAAATCAAAGAGGTATACAAACACCCCTATTTTATTGCATCATTTTTTGCAATTTTCAAGAATTGGAAACAACTTAAGTACCAAACAACAGATGAATGGATAAAGATAATGTGGTATAATGGAACACTACTCAGCTATATAAAATAAATGAAATTTTTTCATTTACAAAAACATGTTATTATGCTTAGTGGAATAAGTTAGGAAAGAGATAATCATCATATGATTTCACTCATCTATGGTACAGAGAGGAAAAAAGACAAATGAATGAACTAAAATAATAAAAAACAAACTTTTAGACTATAAGACCAATTGGTGGTTACCATAAGGAAAGAGGCAAAAGGGGACATTGTGTGGTGAAGGATGGAATTGGATTTTTAGTGGTCAATTTAATGTAGTACATATACAAAGGTTGATTTTTAGTAATGCATGTGATGTTACTTCAATAAAAAATGAAAACAATGTTTATGATTCTGATGCTTCACAAATTTCCATTGTTTTTTATTCCTAATAAGTGATGTTTTATGGTTTATTTCCACCTTGTTTCAAGAAACTTCTAAAAGAAATATTTATATAGGAAGTGTGTATGTATGTTACACATGTAAATGTATATTTATACAGCATGTATATACATATATATTTAAATTAAGATGGGTATTCCCCAGTTTCTCTCTGCTAAGACTCTCTCCTTGTTTTTTAAGGTTTGAAAATATAGTTAAGATTTGTTAAAACACAGATGATTATTTTTAGTAAAAGCTGGATTATTTTTCCACTTTTTCACTGCCTCCAGTTACAGTTTTATATCCAACTCTTTGCTGTGTGGTGTTGTGGTTCCTTCTGGAATGGGCAGAACACACATATTTTCTTATCTCATTGACTTACTTTGGTCAATGAACTCTTGTTTTTTTATTGAGACACCACAAATTTCCCCACTATGAAGTGTACAAATGACTTTTTTTTTACATATTTATAGTTGTGCAATTGTTACCATTATCTAATTCCAGAACCCCAAATGGAACCACATTACCATTAACAGTTTCTTCCTACATCCCTTCCCCAAACTCCAAGCAGTCACTGATTTTCCTGTCTTTATGCATTTGCCTATTCTGGACATTTCATATAAATGGAACTATGTGGTCTTTTGTGTCTGGCTTCTTTCACTGAGTACAACAAGTGCTTCTCCATGTTTCCAAGACTTGTCCATGTTGTTGCCAAACAATATTCTGCTGTATATATATACCACATTCTGTTCATCCATTTGTTAGTCGTGGATGTTGGGTTCTTCCACTGTTTGGTTGATATGGATGCTGTCATGAATACTCAGGTACAGGTTATTATATGAGTGTGTGTTTTCAATTCTTTTGTATACATATCTAGGAAAAGAATTGAGCCATATTGTACCTTTATGTTTAACATTTTGAGGAATTGCCAGTATTTCTTGTGGAAAATCAAACATATTTTCCATAGTAGATGTACCATTTTACATTCTCATCAGCAATGTGTGAGGGTTCCAGTTCCTCCACTTGCTTGGCAACACTTGTTATCATTTGTCATTTGGATTGTATCATCCTGGTGGGGGTGAGGTTGTATTTTACTGTGACTTTGATTTTTACTTCCCTAATGATTAATGATGTCAAGCACCATTTTATGTGCTAACTGATGAATCTTCATGGCAGTGATGTGAGCAGAGGCTTTAAATCTTCTCTTTGATTTGGCTTCTTATGTTTCTGCCAACTTCTGTGAGAACATCTCCTTGGAAGTTACTGATCCAGAGAAGGTGGATCAGACGTGAGCCCAGCCGTCTGCAGCCAAAACCTGCGAAGCCCCACCCTATATGACTGTGAGGCTTGTCTAACTTTGGGCAATAGAAAAAGATGTTCTTAAATGCCTTTGAGATTTGGAGCTTGCAACACAGCATTGGTGAAGCAATAGCTGACAAAAATGTGTATAACATTTATATGGTTTAAAAAATGACTAAGGGACATTTCTTAACCTCTACTCAGATAAAGAAAAAAAAAATAATGTCAATAGCTCAGGAGTCTCCACGTGTCCTGCTCCAATCACATTGCCATTTCAGGATCCCTACGCAATCTCAGAAAATATGAAGTAGTTACATTTTGCCTTTGTGTAAATTGAATCATAATTTATATGTTCTTGTCCAACTTACAACTTTAATGTTATATTTCTGAGATTGGTCCATACCTATGTGTACAGCTGTAGTTCATTTACTTTTAAATGAACTGTATAAATTGTATAAATTAACTACAATGTATTTAGTATGTGTGTGCATTAGCTTATCAACATTTGGAGTTTTCAATTTTATTTTTATTTATTTATTTTTAAAATATCATTGGCTTTTTTTAAAAAAGATTTATTTATTTATTTATTTATTTATTTATTTATTTATTTATTTATTTATGCAATCACTGGGTACAGTCAGAAGAGCGGGAGGGTGAGAGAATTCACCAGAGCCAGAGTGGGGAGCAGAGCAGGCAGAAGGACCGAAGTACACTGCTGAGGGGAGCAGCGGGCAGCAGGAGAGGTCTGCACGCCATGTGGGACCCTCCTCCAGTGGCCAGGGAGCAGCCAGGGATCGAACTGGCGCTGCAGAGGCTGAGGGCAGCTTCGCAACCTAGCGCTCAACCGCTGCGCCACCTGGGAGGCCCTGGAGTTTTCAATTGTAGACTTACTGACAATGCTCCAGTGAACATCCTTGTTCGTATAGAATGGAATATAGTGGAGGGGTTTCTTTAGTGTATAACCCTGTGACTGAAACTTCAAGGTCAAGGGCCGTATACACTTTCAATGCCAACTATTTCCCAAAGTGGTTATACTAAATTGCCCCTCCACCAGCAGTATCCATGGCCTCCCATGCTTGCCAACACTGGCATTAAGTATTTAAATGTAAGTCGCTCTGTCAGGTGCATTATAGAATCTTATTGTGGTTGATTTTGTATTTCCCTTATTTTTGAAGATTGGCATCTAATGAGTATGTTTGTATTGTTTTTTGTCAAGAGTCTATGTACATACTTTCTTTCTTAGTGTAATTTCCACACTTCCAGTCTATCTTTATGGATTATTTAATATAATTTGGCTTAATTGTTTTGGCTCCTCTTGTTTAAACCTTTTTACAGCCCCCCCAATTATATATAAAGAAACTATATGCATTCATTTATTTTACAAATATTTATTGAGCATCTTGTGTGTGCCAGATGCTGTTTTGGGCACTGTGCACAGAGATGAACTTATTTATTCCTTCTAGTTCAAGAAACCACATTGGGTTTGAGAGACAGATTAAAAAAAAAGAAACAACTAAAAAGAAAAAATTCTAATTTCAGCTAAGTTCTACAAAGAAAACTAAGTCAGGGAAAGGGCTTAGTAAATGACAGGGCAGGGCACAGACATACAATCTGACTAGTGGAGGCGAGAGGTGATGTATAAATAGACCAGGCTGTAGTAAAGGGAGTGAGGCCTGCCAGGAGCTGGGTGAGCATGTTCCAAACAGGGGGATGAGGTCGCACAAATGCCTGGGGTGGGAACTTGGTGTCTCTGGGAATAATGGAAGGTCGTGTGTCTGGAGTAGAGTGTGTGAGGGAACTGGATGGGAGATAAGGTTATGTGGGTAGGAGGAACTAAATTGTATGGGGTCTGATAGTCCTACACATAATCTTCAATCGGTTGATAGATAGTCCTGATCTGATTTTTAAATATGCCAACAAAATCAAATAATATTAATTCTTATCTCTGACATCTCTTATTCCCTTTGCCTGTATGATGCCTCTTTACTTGCATTAGGTACATTAGACCACTTTCTCAGTTTAGAACAATGAGAATGCACAAAAATTTGTTAACAACTAGAAAAAAAGGACATTTTCCATGTATATGTGTGTTTGTAAATCAGGATGTTCAATATTAAAAAGAAAACATTATGACTTTTTATTAAAAAAGATTATGCATATAAGAACTGGGGTATAGGCTAGAGGTCTGGGGGTGTGTGTGAGAGGATTCCCCAGAGACAGAGTGGGGAGCAGAACAGGTGGATTGTCTGAAATACACTGCTGAGGGGAGCAGCATATAAGAACTGGGGTATAGGCTAGAGGTCTGGGGGTGTGTGTGAGAGGATTCCCCAGAGACAGAGTGGGGAGCAGAACAGGTGGATTGTCTGAAATACACTGCTGAGGGGAGCAGCATATAAGAACTGGGGTATAGGCTAGAGGTCTGGGGGTGTGTGTGAGAGGATTCCCCAGAGACAGAGTGGGGAGCAGAACAGGTGGATTGTCTGAAATACACTGCTGAGGGGAGCAGCGAGCGAGACAGGAGAGGTCTGCTGCACCATGTAGGTAGCTCCCTGGCCAGGGATCGAACTCGTGCTGCAGTAGCTGCGGACAGCTTCACAGTGCTGATGTTTAACCCCTTGCGCCACCAGGGAGGCCCCATTATGACTTTTTTAACTGAACATAACACTGGCAGTCTAGGTTATAACCATTTCCTTTATTTATATATTATAATGAAAAACCAGGTAACTTTGATTCACTGTCAGTTCCAGAATGACAGAGCTAGAGGGAGAATTTGAGACTATTTAATCCAGTTTCATCCTTTTGCAGATGAGGAGATAGAGACATCCCAGATTTACAAGCCACTTGCAGGCCTTTTAGTGAACCAGTGGCTGAGCTGGGAGATGAGCCAGTTTCCTTGAGTCCCTGGATTGTGTTCACTAGTTTTAATTGAGTCCACACCCCTCTTTTTCTTCTCTTTGTCCAATCAACAATCATTCTTAGCCCTCATTTTTCTCATGATGAGTAAGCTTATTTATAAGCTTATTTATAAATTAGCTGGAAAGCAAGAGAAAGAGACTAGACTAGGCTCACTTATTCATCTGCTATTTATTGAAGTTCCAGCACTTTGTCCTGTGTTGTACTAGAAAGTGAGACATGGCAGAGGATAACATGGATGTGAGCCCTGCCAATGATGAAAGGAAGGTCTAGGAGGTAGGTCAGATGGTACTTTGATGGTAATTTTGTTCCATTAATAAAATGTGGATTATTGGATGTCAACACATACTCTACCTGTAAGAGCTCCATGTGTTATAGATTATTAGATATTTGACATAGGATGTCCTGTACAGCACAATTCTGTCACATTTTACTACTGAGGATGCAATTTGTTAACTACAATCACAAGAAGGTGTTTGTCAATGGGTCCCTAGGAAAGAGCATAAATAGGGTTCCTTGTGAAGACCCAGATGGATTTCTTAGCTGACTGTAACGAATACCTGTAACCTCAGGGGAGTCATACTACAAGGCACAGGCAGGAGGCCTGGTGGCCTGGGAGCAGTGACTGATGCTGGCAGGTGGGAGATTTAACCAGTGATCTTAGAGGTTGCACAGCAGGTAGGAGGAAAGGCTCCTGTATTACGGATGAGTCTGACTGAAGTTGGGCAGGAAGGCGTGTAATGGTAGATCTGGAGTCAGATTTTCAGGACTAGGAGAACCAGTCACCTAGACTATTTAGGAAATGAATATGTCAAGATGTTGAAATGGGACTAAAATCAGAGAGGCATAACAAAGGGTTCTGTGGCAGGATTACTGAAACTGAATAATTGGGGAAGCCTTTGTCAAGAGAATCCCAAAAAAGCCATGTTGCTCAAAGTGGAATTCATAGCTCAGAGGGTGACCTTAGCAGAGCTCACTTCAAAATGCTGAGCTGTCAAATTTTATGCCCATATTTTTCTTGTGTAAGAACCAGATAATGAAAATTGGCCTATAAAAGATGTTTCAGATGTGCCAGGAGTGAGGATTAGGGACTGGGAAACTTGTGGAGGCAAAGAGATTGCCATTGGGGGTGAATGTGATTGATTATATCTAGGATGTGATGTGAACATTTTAGTGTGCATTGGAATCACCTGGAAGGATTATTAAAATAGATTTCTGTGTCCTATCCTAAGAGGTACTGATTTGGGAATCTAGCCTGAGGGCTGATGGTGAGATTTTCTAGCGAGTTTCCAAGGCACGTCAATCATGTTGTTCTGGGGATCATGTTTTGAAAACTCATGTGTTAGTATCAAAGGTGATTAAGGGAAGATACCAGAGGCTTTTAGGGCCTGCTGATAGTGATGCCAGCTTCTGGTGGATGTCTTCCAGGAAGAAGCAGGAGCCTCAGGGAACTGGTTTCATTTTGTATTCCTTTGAGTGCACAGCAAAAATTTAGACTGTTGGCAAATAAATTTCTTCCACTAATGTAGGTAAGATATATGTCAGTTTGCTTTAAAAAAATGTTATTCCTTAAAAAATTAAAGCGAGGTGAAGTATTTGCTGTGTAACCTGCCTAACTCAAACTTCTCTCCTCCACAAGGTTGTAACTGCTTCTACTTTCTTCATTGCTTTGTCCCTGGCATGCAAAGTATTTAACTGAGCAAATAAATGAATTTAATTTGCATATAGTTTAAATTCATATCTTATTAACTTTTCTAAAGTGCATTAAAATAAGAATACAAAGTAATGGAAAAAAGATGGGGAACCACAGGAAGGCATTGTGAGTTATTTATCAGCAAGTGGGGCAGAGATTGTACTAGTAAGTGAGATGGATGAGCAGAGAGGTAGAAATTAGATTTCTCTTCTCTCCCTTCATTCTCAGAAGTCACATAGTGAGTGGTGGGTGTGTTTATCCAGCTTTCTCCTGCACGGACTTGTTAAATTGTGACGGCTACTGCTTCTGCCTGATGCTTGCACATACCATTCCATCCTCTCACTTAGCTATCTTGACTCTTCTCCCCCCTTCCTTAGAACACTCTCCTGCAGAATAGAAGGCAGACAGCTGCTCCATGACACTCCTGCAGGTTGATCACAATTCATCAGCCCTCAGCTTCCACAGAAATAAAATGTATGTGCTATGTAAAAGCAAGTGTCCGAAACTATTATCTGCAAGGTTTAATGAGCTACTCTAGAAAATAAATGCAAAATCTCATTCTTTTTTTAAAAAGATTTATTTATTTATGCATACAAGAACGGGGGTACAGGCCAGAAGTGTAGGGGGTGAGAGGATTCACCAGAGACAGAGTGGGGAACAGAATAGGCAGATCTACTGAAACCCACTGCTGAGGGGAGCAGCGGGTGAGTCAGGAGAGGTCTGTTGTGCCATGTGGGTAGCTCCCTGCCCGGGGATCGAATTCATGCTGTGACTAGCTTCATAGTTTGCGTCCTAACCCCTTGCACCACCAGGGAGGCCCAAAATCTCATTCTTATCATCCAGTGTCCCATTTTCTTTTACCCCAAGTACCTCTTGTTTCCATTTCAAATTTCACTTTTAAACAAGCTCAGAATCATCTATAACAAATACTTTTCACTCCCCTAACTCTTTTTAAAGTCATGAAATCTTTTATTCAAACAAACCTCCTGTAAAAACTCTCTATACAATAAGAGTTGGGGTGTGCTGCTGGAATGGTTGGGGAGCCAGCACTTTGCAGATCCAGCAGTGCCACAATTGGTAGCAATTCTGTCCAGCACAGCACATGGCAATAAATTAGCTAAGACAGATTCAACACAGTTATTTCCTCAACAATTACATACTGGGTGCTTCAGAAAATGACTGCTTAGCTGTATGCTCATTTCAAAGAGTTTTAGGGAAAGGAAATAAAATGGAATCAAATGCTGAGAATAAGAGAAGCTATTTGTGCTTCATCTTTTGAAATACTCTATTTTTTCCTGAGGATTTTAATCTGACCACAGGCAGAAAGGTGATCATTAGAGTAAGATGGTATCTTCTTTTTTAAATGCTCCATTACACTGTACATGGTAATAATTGGTACTCACATGCTCACTATCCACAGAAATAAAGGAGATTGAATTGGGTCCTAGGCAGCATTAGCTTCTGTAAAATTCACATGCCAGGAGAAGCTTAGGCTGAGCTAGCAGGAACAAGAATACAGGGCCAGGAAACCCTGTTTTCTCATAAAATGGGGGTAGTAATCCTTGTTATGCCTTCTATGCAAGGAGGTGTTGGTACTTAGTCCAAAAATGTAAGGGCTAAAATCACTTTATGTACAGAAAAGTGTTTTATAAAGATTGAAAGAAACATGAGCCTTTATTATGTAAGCATTTGAAAAATATTTGTAGTTGAGGCATAAATCACTTTGCAAAAGTTCCACTGTGGGTCGAAGACTGTCTTAGGCTCGTGGGGGAATAGAATGTATAGATTGTTCATTCAAGAGGTGAATAATCTCATGAACACGTGAATATAAAGGACATTGGCAGTTGCTATTTGTTTGTTGAACATTTTCTTTGTGCCTGCTACCAAGACATGAGCTCACCATGATAACATTACTAAGTAAAAACAATTGCTGTCCTTATAAAGGAGGAAACTCAGAACTAGGGCTTTACAGTAACTTGCAACATGTCTTGTGGCTTGCAAAGTCAGATCCAGGACTCAAACATATGTCTGGCTGGCTGGCTCTGAAGTCTAAGACTTGTGTCCAGACTATCTCTTCTCTCTTCCCACTCTTTGTCTTCCTTCCCCTTGTCCATTCTCTTCCGTTACTTCTTCTGTACACATACATGCATGAATATGCACACACAGAGACATGTATGTTCTATATTTAAGCTCAGATTTTGTCACTATTAGGCTACTGAATTAGAATTTTCTGGCCCATTTATAGGAATCATTTAAAAACAGATAATTGGGTACTGTACAGACTCAACATTTCAAATAAAACATTTTGGCTCAGCCAGCCATGGTGTTGTGCTGTGGGGAAGGTAGATGGATTTGTAAACCCTGGAGCAAGGTTCTGCCTGCCTGAGGCCTCTGCTGTGCGGACACCCGGGGTGAAGCCATCATCACCTTGTCCAATCAGGAGGCAAAACCTTCATCTGAGGACTTGGGGGATAAGAAGGAAGGAGAATGCATTAAACTCAGGACAGGATAGCAGTGAGATTCACTTCAAAGTGAAGATGACAACACATCTGAAGAAACTCAAAGAATCGTATTGTCAAAGTCAGGGAGTTCCAATGAATTCACTTAGGTTTGTCTTTGAAGGTCAGCGAATTGCAGATAATCACACTCCAAAAGAACTGGGAATGGAGGAAGAAGATATGATTATAGTTTATCAGGAACAAACGGGGGTCATTCAAAGGTTTAGATTTTTTTAAATTTTTTTTCTTTTCCCTTAATCCTTTTTTATTTAAAAAAATAGTTCTTTTGTAATGTGGTGTTCAAACAATTTAAAACTGGCACCCCATCTCTTTAAAACAACCAGTAATTTGAATTTTAGTGCCCATTATTCATTATTGTTTGTTTTCATTGTGCTGATTTTTGGTGATCAAACCTCAGCCCCCTCCATATTGCCCTCTACTTTAAAAAAGTGACACATGTGTACAGAGACGCCACCTTTTCCAGGACTATTCATTTTCATGTTTGTGATAAATAAGATCGACCGATGCGAGTGTTCAAAATGACTTTCCAGTTAGCCCTGGCGTTCTAGCAGGTGATTGCTTCACTCCTGGACTATGACTTTCAGTAGGAGGTGGAAGTTTTGCAGAGAACTGAACTGTGGAAAAGTGACCTTTCCTGAACTTGAAGCTACTTTAAAAGTCTGAGGGTCCGGGACCAAGAGAAGAGAAATATCAGGTTGGAGATAACAGATGTGCCATGGCTTTACTGAAGAGAAAGCATTTTAAGATTAAAGAACAATCTTGTTAGAAGATCCCAGAAAAGTTTTCATTAGCAGTTAAAGTCATTCATGCAGCAAAACACTGCTCTTTTTGATTTTATTTGTACTCTTTGGCCTGAGATATGGGTTTTAAATGGACATTGTACCAGCTTCATTAAAATAAATAAAATATTTGTGGAAAAAAATAAAACATTTTGGCTCATATATTACTGACTCTTTTGTTATAAATTAGCTGACCATATTTGCAGTGGTTTATTCCTGGGCTCTTTATTCTGTCCTGCGCTATTGGTCTATATGTCTGGCTTTATGCCAAACACCATGCAGTTTTTATTACTATTGTTTTGTAATATAGCCCAAAATCAGAAATTGTGATGCTTTTAGACTGTCTTGGCTGTTTAGATTTTTTGTGGTCCCATACTAATTTTAAGATTGTTTTGTTTTCGGCCACTGGAATTTCAATAGAAATTGCATTGAATCTGTAGATTTATTTGTATACTGTGGACATGTTAACAATATCAGTTCTTCCAATTCATCAGCATGGACTATCACTCCATTTGTTTGTCTTCTGCACTTTTTTTTCATCATGTCTTGTAGTTTCCAGTGTACACATCTTTTACTTTTTTTGGTTGTTTATTCTGCAGTACAGTAAGCCCTCACTTAATGTCATTGATAGGTTCTTGGAAACTGTGACTTCAAGCAAAACAACAAGCAGGACCTCTAATGTTTATTTGCAGCAATAGCTGGGATTTAAAAAAAAAAGTTATAATAAAAATATTATTTGAGGACTTGCTGTATTTTATTCTTTTTGATTTCATTGTAGATGAGGTGGTTTTATTAATTTCTCTTTCTGATAGTTTATTGTTAGTATATAGAAATGTGACTCATTTTGTATATATTATTTCTCTAACTTTTCTAATTTATTAGTTCTAACATTTTGTGTGTGTGTGTGCATGCAGTGCTTAGGGTTTTCTAATATAACATCATATCATCTGAAAATAGGAGCATTTACTTTTTCCTTTCCAGTTTGGATTTTTTTTTATTTCTTTCTCTTGCCTAATTGCCTTGGCCAGGACTTCCAGTCCTATGTAGAATAAAGGGGCAAAATTGGGCATCCTTGTCTTGTGCTGATCATAGAGGAAAGGCTTTATTATAAAGTGCTAAGATCTAACAGGAGGGGAAATTCAGTACTTCACAAACCAAAACATAACAGCAGTTCAAGGATCTCACCTGTATGTTACTGAACCAACCTATCAGTTACAGACGCATATATCAGAAAACATGTCCAAATAATGGTGTTTTCCATGTGATATGGTAAGATGCTTGTGATCTTGACACAGAATAAACGTGTGCCAGCTCATGTGAGATTCTCAAGCAACCCAGATTGTTTCTTCCCCAATGTCTCCTCTTGGAATTTTACCTGATTGTATTACAGTTTTTCATTCAAATCCATTTGGGGGATAGGACAATTCTGCTTTTGTTTCTTGATCAGGAATCACTTGGTTCTGAAAGTCTTGTGAGAAGATATGGTGAGGAATAGAGCCAGGTATACACAACCTAGTGGTAGAGAAAGAGAGAGAAATCTGCTGAGAGTTTTTATCATGAGAGGATATTGAATTTTGTGAAATTCTTTTTTTCTCTATTGAAATGAACATTTGTATCCTTCGTTAAGGTGGTATATCATATTGATTTGTGAATTTTTTTTTTTTACCATCCTTACATTCCCCAGAATAAATCCCATCTGAGAGTGCAGGCCCTTGGGTATATCACTCATAATACTATCTGCAGGGGATGACTGGATGGACTTCAGACAACTAAGTAAGTCACTCTCCCCACTGTGTGACATTTGGGCCTGTGCTCAGAGTTTGTACTTAGAAACTACAAGTAACCATAGTTTGAACACAAACAGTGAACAAAGGTCATCCTGGTTGTTAGTGGCCAGTGTGGGGAATAAGGAGTGGTACCTATTTTGTATGTTTTTTTGGTCTTCCCCTAAATCTCCCAACTTGCACTCTCTGCTAGAGAGTGCAGAGTTCCTGGGGACTATATCAAAAAGCTTCTAAAATCTTCAAAAAAGCTTCAAAAAACTTCTTCAGAAACTATAAGAAACTATAACTAAACAAAACTATAAGAAACTATAACTAAAACAAAAGAACACCTAAATGATGGGAGAAAATACTTGCACATCATACATCTGATAAAAGGCCAATATCCAAGCTTTATAAAGAACTCATGGAACTCAACAAAAAGAAAACAACCCAATTAAAATATGAGCAGAAGCACTAAATAGATACTTCTTCAAAGAAGACATACAGATGGCCAACGGGCACATGAAAAAATGTTCATCATCATTTATCATCAGAGAAATGCAAATCAAAACCGCAGTGGGATGTTATCTCACACCTGTGGGAATGGCCTATATCAAAAAGACAAGAAACATAAGTATGGTGAGGATGTGGAGGAAAAAAAGAACCCTGTACACTTGTTGGGAATAAAGACTGGTCTAGTCTCTGTGGAAAACAGTACAGAGATTTCACAAAATATTAAATAAATCTACTACATGATCCAGCAATTCCACTCTGAGATAACTACCTGAATAATACAAAAACACTAATTTGAAGGTGTGTATGCACTCCTATATTCGTTGCATCACTATTTACAGTAGCCAACTTACGAAATGTCTAAGGACAGAGGCTAAAAAAATGTGGCTATACATCCATATCCGTATTCATATATATACACACACACACACTATATATATATATATATATATACACATATATATATATATGTGCAATGGAATACTACTCAGATATAACAAAAGGCGAACTCTTGCCACTTGGGATGGATTGGAGGGGATGGAGCACTTAGATGGAGCTGGGGGAAATAACATTAAGTGAAATAAATCAAAGGGAGAAAGACAAATGCTGGATGGTTTCATTTATGTGTGGAATATAGAGAAACAACAGAAAAGATGAAACCAAACCAATAACAAACCCTGGAAATCTGACTGTAGAATTGAGGCTACAAGACAGGGAGGGGGAGGGGGCGAACAAAGCATGGAGGGAGCACAAAGACCATGGTGGATGACTATGGGTGCCTTAAGTGGTAGGTGTGGTGTGGTGACATGTACCTGTGCTGTTGAAAGCCTATGCCTCTAAATCACATACAGTGTTGTAAAGCAATGTTATCTCATTAAAAAAAAGAAACAAAAGAATAAATTCCACCTTGATCATGGTGTGTGATCCTTCTAATAGTGTGTGATTGAACTAATTTGATTTGCTAATATTTTTTTTAATTTTAAATAATAAATTTTATTTTTATATTCCCCCATACAATTGCAAACCCCCCATTCTGACCCCAATCCCTCCCCTCCCGCCCCCCACCCACCAAAAAGTGTCTCTGGTTCATAGTTTTTTGTTGATTTTGATTTTCACTTTCTTATATTCATTTTCCTGGTCCCTTATTTAAGTTTTCTAGATTCCTGCTATGAGTGAGACCATCTGGTATTTTTCTTTTTCTTTTTGGCTAATTTCGCTGAGCATGATCCCTTCCAACGCCATCCATGTTGCTGCAAATTGCATGTGTTTATCTTTTTTGAATGCTGAGTAATATTCCATGGTATATATGTACCACATCTTCTTGATCCATTCATCTATTTTTGGGCATTTGGGCTATTTCCAAAGCTTAGATATTGTAAATAGTGCTGCTATAAACATAGGGGTGCAGGTGTTCTTTGGAATTGATGTTTCTGTGTCCTTTGGGTAAATACCTAGGAGTGGAATTGCTGGATCATATGGAAGCTATATGTTTAGTAGGTCCAGAAATCTCCACACAGCTCTCCATAGTGGTTGGACCAGTTTGCACTCCCACCAACAGTGCAGAAGAGTTCCTTTTTCTCCACACCCTCGCCAACATTTGTTGTTGCTAGTTTTTTTAATATGTGCCATTCTCACTGGTGTAAGATGGTATCTCATGGTAGTTTTGATTTGCATTTCCCTGATTACAAGTGATGTTGAACATTTTTTCATATGTCTGTTGGCCATTTGCATTTCCTCTTCAGAGAAGTTTCTTTTTAGCTCTTCTGCCCATTTTTTGACTGGATTATTTTCTTTGTTGTTGCTGAGTCTCATCAGCTCTTTGCAGATTTTTGTGATCAGTCCTTTATCATTAGTGTTGGGTGCAAAAATGTTCTCCCAGTTGGTGGGGTTTCTCTTTGTTTTTGTTATTGTCTCTTTTGCTGTGCAGAAGCTCTTTAATTTGATGTAGTCCCAGCTGTTGATCTTTGCCTTCACTATCACTGCAACAAAAAAACCCCAAAACCAGTAGAAGAAAAGAAATAATAAAAACCAAAGCAGAAATAAATGAAATTGAAACTAAAAAAACAATCCAAAAGATCAATGAAACCAAGAGCTGGTTCTTTGAAAAAATAAATAAAATAGACAAACCCCTAGCCAGGCTCACAAAGGAAAAAAGGGAGAAAGCACAAATACACAAGATCATCAATGAAAGAGGAGAAATCACAACGGACACAGCAGAAATCAAAAGAATAATCAGTAACTACTATGAACAGTTATATGGAAACAAGTTCAACAATCTAGAGGAGATGGACAAATTCCTACAACTCTACAATCACCCAAAGCTAGATAAAGAAGAAATAGAACACCTAAACAGACCAATTACAAGCAGCGAAATTGAAATGGTAATCAAAAACCTCCCCAAAAACAAAAGCCCAGGACCTGATGGATTTACAAATGAATTCTACCAAACATTCAGAGACGAATTAGTGCCTATCCTTCACAAACTCTTCCAAAAAATTGAGAAGGAAGGGACAATACCAAACACGTTCTATGAAGCCAACATTACACTAATACCAAAACCGAATAAGGACAACACAAAAAAGGAAAACTATAGGCCAATCTCCCTAATGAACACTGATGCAAAAATCCTCAATAAGATTTTAGCTATCAGAATCCAACAATGTATCCATAAGATAATTCACCACGACCAAGTTGGATTCATTCCAGGGGCACAAGGATGGTTTAACATCCGAAAATCAATCAACGTTATCCAACACATCAACAAAAAGAAATATAAAAACCATATGATAATATCAATAGATGCTGAGAAAGCTTTCGACAAAGTGCAACACCCATTCATGATAAAAGCCCTTGAAATTCTTGGGATACAAGGAACATACCTCAACATCATAAAGGCCATCTATGACAAGCCAACAGCCAGTATCATTCTCAATGGTGAAAAGCTGAAAGCAATTCCATTAAGATCAGGAACAAGACAAGGATGTCCACTCTCACCACTGCTTTTCAATATAATACTGGAAGTCCTAGCCAGA